>NW_026622686.1:2478271-4956542 GCF_028827155.1 Penicillium citrinum
TGAGACGGTGTGGTACTCAATATACGCATATTACTCGTATCAGATCGAGGCAAGAAAGCCCCCTAAGGCTGAAATAGAATTAGCAAATGCAGTATTTCCCGGTTTCTCCCTTGTCTCCTGATATTATACAACGTGGCCTACTTCAAAAATACAGAATCCCCTTCATTAAAATACCCCAGCTCGAGATATTTGACCCGGAAAAATCACAAGAATTTGGGAATTACATTCTTGGTATTTGATCTGGTGTGTCTATACCGTGGCACAAAAATGGCCATCAGCTAAATACTCCGTTAGTATCGCGGAGCATTCCTCCGTGCTAAATCCTCCACGGGGGCCCTTCCCCACAAAACGCTAAACTCGTTCCAAACTGTCAGATCAGCTAACTCAAACCCAAAGGAGCCACCCGGGAGAAGCCACCTCGCTTCTGCTAAACTCGGGCCGGGTAGTCCCTCATCAAAGAGGCGAGTTTGGAGAATGCCACAGGCTATCCCGAAAATTTTAGCTTCCGGATTGCGAGACAACCAGTCCAGCATGTTCGTTGGTATGTGGGAGATTGCAGGGCTAAGAGGAAATCATAGGCGAGATGGGCCTTCTCAGAAAGGAAATTATGGCATTCCCAGAACATGATAGATGGCATCAGGCCTCAAATAATCCCAAGACCAGAACGTGAGTCCTTTTGTTGTGGTTGTTGGTCCCTGCAAGTGCTAAGCAACTACTACGGTCTTACCTACTCTTGGATACTAAATTCAAATTTCTGACTAGTTTTGAGATTTTGGGCGCCACTGCTAGCACCATATGGTATGTGGATACGCTAGGGTCGATGCGTAACTGATTTAGCAACGCGATTTGCACTGTGTTGGCCGTCGTGCCGGTGTGGTTTGTGGCTCCTGTTTTGTATACTAAGTGTACCTACCGATTCAGCCACTTCGCGTGATGTGTCATAGACTCTGATATTCCAAATCAAAATTACCTATAAATTCCCGTATGTCACATTGTTAGATTCCAGGTTTACTAGCGGACCGCAATTGGGTTCAGAGCTTCCCCGAGTTCAAGATATTCCCTGTATCGAGTGGAACCTCCGTGACGAACAAGATTAAGAATCAAACGCAACCATCAATTAAAAGATTTGTGAGCTATCCATCATGATCCTGTTTTTGAGTCACTAGGTAAGTACTAATGCTAGTTAGCAGACAGTACCAGAGGGTGACAATCCATCAGATGGGGACGGGAATAAGAATTAGGCATTATATTTCAAATTTTGATACAACTTGGCCAGCATTCATTTCTATGCGTATTTGAAGTGATTTATATTCGTAGTAACAGGACAATACAGCTTTTCTCGTAAAGAAAAAGGAACTGCACCTCGCTAGCTAACACTAGTGCTCGGTAGCACCGAGTAGTGCATGCTATATTATGGTTGTACTAAAAGCGAGTTTATTTCTAAGTTTGAAGCCTCCTTTCCGGGTAGAAGTCTTCGATATTTCGGATCAAATATTCTTTTCAATGTTGCTGAGTAGCCAACCACCATTTTGCTGATTCTGAAATACCCCCTTCGTATCATATTTCCTTGCAATACTTCTCAACCTTTCAAGATTTTCATTGTCATACGTAGACAAGGGGTCCTGGTCTCGCGAGGCGTAAATCGAGTACTTGAATTCAAGGAATGTTCCATTCCTTTTTGCAACGTGATATGCAGACAGATGCGGATAGCTGCAGCGAAAATCACACTATTGCTTTTAGAATAACCAATTAATTGGTAGGATTGGTCTTCCCTTGATCAGGACTGCCATTTAAAGAGGTATCCCGCCATGTAGAAGAAGCTGACTATTTTTGAGTGTCCGCCTATAATCTCATGCTAGATGATGATATTCGTGCAAGAACTTCTACTATTGAGTCATCTGACTCAGATCAGTTTGACTAATAGTATATGCTTAAATATTTCCTCTTCATCCAAGATGGATGTGTTCATAATCTATATTCTCGATATTTTTACTTCTTTAGTGTCTATCGCACAGACTGAAAGGCCACTAGGTTCAACGCATCTTATGAGTAGCACAATGTCTGTCTATCTGGTGGATAGGACTTTGAGGGGCCAACGAGAGGCAGAAATATTATCATGATGGCCATGCGCACAGTTGCCCCTAAAACATGAAACAGGAATCGTATATGGTGCTGCTTTGATAGCATTGCATTGATGTGGTAATTAACACTTCGCGAGGACAGAAACCCGAGGACAGAAATCTTGGTATGAAGTGAGATACATAAATGGCATCGAGTTACCGAGCGTATCTAGTATTAGATAGACTGAGCGGTGTCTCGAAATCTTACCATCAGCTTGATTGCAAGGTTAATTTGGCATGGAAGGAAGAATCAACATGTCCTTGTCGAGCTTTCATGAAGATGACATCGATGCTTATATGGTGGAAGGCACTGAAGTCTGCCGAGTACTTATCGGGGCGAAAAATCTTTTGGACGAAGGGGAGCTCAAGTGGTGAACAAGTCAGACACACGAATAGACCACCTGGTCTAGTTGTGTGAGGCTTAAGCCTGGGCAGGCTTAGCCCTCAGCTGCAGTCTGGCACTTGTGTGCTCTCTTGGAGACCCACAACAAACAAGCGTACCGAAAGTCATCACATCAGGTGAACATCTCAGATCTCAGAATCGCTCCAGGTTGAACTTTATGCTCTATGACTTGAGGAGGTTCCTGAAGATGAAGCTCCTGGCAACTCGTTACGAGTGTAAATCCCAACTTAGCCTTGCTGCTTTCTGTGATGCTGGTCACAAGCACCTGGAAGAGAACTGATGCTAACTTAAAAAGTTGGATTGCCTCGGACTTACCCGCTCAGCCGCTGCCAGGCACGGCCCGCCCCTGAAGAATCGCCACTTCCACCCCCCACAGTTCCCAGCAACGCGTGATGATGCCGAAGAACTAAGAGCAGCCACCTGACGGACTGACTGGAAGATTGATGTATGATAGCCGAGACAAATGTTCCTGTTCGGCTGTGCCGAGCGTGGTATCCAGGGACATTCTTTGAACGTTTACCAAAGTACTGAGCTTTCCTACCTTATGATTCTGTGTCTAACTTTTCGAATCGACTCAAAGCCCTGCTGGGTCTATTTTCAGTCAATCGAATAGCACTTTAGTCCAGGCAAGCCTATAATGGGATCAAAAGAGGGGCATAGATGTAATTTGAGGAAAGAATCATCGTCAGGTAGGAGGAATGATATGCAAGCCCGAAGTGCAACTTAGGATTTTAGGATTATTGCTACAAGTAATATTAACAAGCGAGGAAATCCATACAATGGTCAGAGCGATCGATGATGCTTAGAATAAGCCTCGAATTTGAAGCTGAAAAACTTGATTTAATTAATAGACAGGTGCCCGAGACCTTACACCATCAAGACTCGGAGCTTTGAAGCGATGAGTGGGTGCTGCTAGTGGCCAATAGTCTAATAGTTTAAAACATTCAAGGCATGCGATCACGAGATTCACACACAGAATCATGATTTCTGGGAATAGCAGGCGAGATGGCTCAACTGAACAAGCTTGAAGTTCAGATTTTGGTGCTGTCTAGCGAACGATGTCGCCCCAGTCTATTGCTCCAGCAAATCTAGAGTACATATACCACGTTCCTCTCACCAAATTAAAAAATCAAAACAAATCAGCTTCTTGACAGTCCTTTTGAACCTCGAACATTCTTCCAGTTTCATACTTTTATCTCCCAAAATGGGTCAAGTTATTTCTGCCATCAGAGAGTCTGTTAGGGAAGCAGACAAAGTCGCCGAGGAAAAGGCAAAGCAGGATCTCGACATTCTTCAGAAGCTTGTGGATTCAAAGCTCAATCAATTTCAGCATGAATTGAATGAGTAAGTCAACTACAATGAGTTACTATGTTAGGATGCCGAAGCTGATCTTTCTTTTACCATTAGACGGTTCTTGAACCCCGATGCCACATCCAAGACCCAGGTTCCGGGTATACGTGCCCTCAGATGGGAAAGACGATCCCTAACTAATATCTCCGACAAGGTGGTTGAAGTAATTACTCGAGAAGATGCCAGTCCACTAACCTTGTATAGCCCGCGGATTCGATCGGTGACACTGTTGATCAGTTCTTTAGTGCAGGAGGAGAAAAGACTTCGGAGGCCGTGAAAGATGGCTTCAAGGTAGGCACATTGAACGGCAAAGGCGAAAGAAGATCACTAACAAAAGAAGGGAGTCGTTAAAACCGCTTTGAACGTCTTCTTGTCCAACACTGAGGTGGGAGAGTTCTCGGAAGAGAAATTCTTCGTCTACATGGTTCACAACACCATTATCAGGGTTGATGTCAAGGTATTTCCCCGTGGCGTAGTTCTTATATTTCAATATTCACTAACAAAAAACCCGTAAAAATAGCTTTGGCGCTGGAACTTCGCCGGAGAAGGATTTTCAAGCAAATACAAGAGCGTCCTTGGATGTGAGTATTTCGTGCTGCCAGTGAAATATGAGCTCGCTGACCATAGTCCTGCTAGACGTCATGTGTATTTCGGCGGTTGATCCCAGCAAGCTGCATACAGCTGAATTTATCTACCTTATTAGCGAATATGCCGGTGAGTCGCTCAAGGAGCTCGAAATCTGTTCGATCACGCACTAATCTCATACTAGGTGACGAAGAAGAGAATGTCAACAAGTATATCGATACTATGCAGAAGATGTATGCAGCTGCACGCAAGATGAAGCAGAACGGTCGCATCGCGGATCATGCAAGGGAAGATTGAATGTCTTCGCGACCCTAATGTTCTAATCTAGTTAAGCCTGGGAAGAAGCGAGACTAAATCTCATAGTGATGACCTGAATCAAACATCTTACTATTTTCTTCTGGCAAAATGTCAACATTTAGCGAATGTTCATCAGTGTTAAACTTTTGTGTTCTAATAGTCCCAGAATAACTGATCATGGCCTTTGATAGGGTATAGCATTGTGCATCTAGTCATGAAGCTTGATATACTAGCTAATCATCTGCTGATTTCAGATTAGGCTGGAAATGAACCTATAGTTGGTCCAAATACTTTGGCTAGAATGGATCACGAAGTGTAAGTCACGGTGGTCTCGGCATAAAGCGTGGTAAGCTCGGCCCTGATTTTCTCAAGCTCGGCCTTTTTCTCCTCCTCATTTGGATTCTGCTGGGCTGCCTCGTATTTCTTGGTCAATTCCTGACTCTTTTCCTCGCGGTATCTAGCTTCCTCGGCGGCCTCCTCAGCTGCCTCTTCCTCTGTCATACCGATGGTCTGTGAGCTTTCGAGGGCTTGTTCAGGAGACTCATTGACAAATTCATCCAGTCGTTTCTTCTTTTCCTCTTCAGCAGCCTTTGCCTCGGCCTCCTTGTCGATTATCTCTTCTCCGATTACCTCGCCGTTCTCGCCATAGACGTTTCGGCAGTATACCACTCCGGTTTGGTTCCCGTTCTCGTCGACGGTAATCTTGGCGAATTCATTGGGCTCGAAAGTCCTGTTTGCAGTTTGCTTAAGTGGCTAGATGTGAAAAATACCCGATTAGCCCATGTAGAAAATGAAATGGTTATTTCTGTCACTTACACCTGCACCGAAGAGTTTCGAGAAAGTAGGGACCTTAAAGCCGGTTCCACCGTATGAGACAACTAATGCTTGGTCGGCCTAGGAAGTGTCAGAGTCCAAACTTGTACTATACGATCTAGGTAGCCACAAACCTCGGACGCCGTGTAAACAGTCCATCCCTCACTGTTGGTCTTCACCGAGGATGATCCACTGGCTCCACCCTTTGCAATACCAGTCGCACCAACATTCAAACCACCGCTAGTATCGCGGTTATGGGCGCTCTCCATGTTAATTTTGCACTCCTTGGTGGACCAAGTTTTGGAAATTGCCCAAAGTCCGAACTCGGCAATTTCCTTCCTATAATCACCTTTCACGAGAGCTTTAGCATTCGCCTTCACCCAGGTTTCCAAGGGTCCCCGGGGATAAGATCGGAACTTCTCATTCACGACTACATCTTCAGCAACAAGTGCTGCCTTTCCGGTTTTGCCCCATTTGTTCTTTGCCTCGGCTGAGACATCGATCGGGGCCCCAGACATAGCGCCAGAGAGACCGGCATCGACTCCAAAGCTATGCTCAGCTTCTTTGCCCGAAGCTCTCGTCCTCCATCCCTCTTCTCTTGACGGCGAGCGCTCTAGAGTGCGACCGAAACTGGTGAAACCGTCTTTCTCAGGTCTTCCGGGCTCTGATAGATCAGTGATCTTTTGGAATGTTCCGTGCTGGTCAAAGTACCCAATTGCGCCAGGGTGACACTCGGAGAATGGCTGGGGCCTGAAGAGATAATACCCATCACCATAACTGTTCATGAGCTCGGCATATTCTTCGTGGGGTGCGGGGGCCATGCTGGATACCTAGGTAGGCAATTGAATAGGGAGTTTGGGTTGTGAATCGAAGACAAAGTGTATAATCACGAAAGTGTTGTAAGAGACGATTGCACAACTGGTAAGTGGATCTTTCATATACGTTGAGGTTGTATACAAGCATCGAACGGCCGTAGTGACGACATTTCCTACACAATAGAAAATTCAACCAAGCTGAATGAAGCGTCATAGAATGACTTCATTGTGGTCTTCAACCGGCCTCTCAAATCCTCCGCTAATGCAGATCTACTTCAGACTCCACAAGGTGCAGGTTCATCACAACATAGCCCCTCCATCCCATCGTCACACCGGCCTCTGCCAACCTTCTGACAATATGACCATAGTAACACGGAAAGTGCTAGTGAGGTCGCTTTAATAGGCTCGAATGATAATTAGATTTGTGGGCTATCCTCTCCAAATTTTCAAAGTCCAGCGGAATTAGATATGTGCTGCATCCTGATGATTGTTTTTCCAACACAAGTATAGGTGGGTCGATCCCATCCGGACGGACCATTATAGTATAGATCACCCTCGATCGACTCCACAATTGACGTGAGAGGTTGGTGAATTTATTTTCAAACGAACCAAGATCGACTGCCAGCCATGTGATTTCGAACAGTAGTTTGGTTTATGAGGGATATCTAGCTGAACGATCGATAGATCCTGGTAGGCCAGCGAACCGAGCGTGCGGTACCAATGTTACCATCTGGGTTTGTTGAGGTAAAATAAACCCCACATAATGAGAGGTCCTTTCGGCGCCTTGTTTTATTTTTTCTCCTCTCGGTTGATTAAGTTACGGTGGATAATATGGAAAGAATTTCACCGCACACGAATCATTAGCCCTATACATAGTCTTCCACCAGTTTCGGGATATTATAGGGCTCTTGATATGAACTTCGAATCCATATGCATCTAATTTATGGATAAAGCGAGCCAATTTCTAGAATTTCATCTTTTAGGTAGGCTATAATGCTCCTCTATTAATACACAATGAAATTTTGATACAATAATATCGAATCCCAAACCGTCGGGACGGTGCACTGCGTTGACATGTGTCATTCTCTATACGAGGGAGGTCGTAAATTATTCCAATCGCCTACCACCAACGTCCATGTCAATTTTGAAATATTTGAACTTCCGACTTGGTACTTTTCGTTCGAAGAGGATATCTAGCTCTTCGAACGTACGATCTTTCGTCTCTGGCATGCACCAGAAGCAATATAACGCAGAGAAAAAACTTAACCCAGAGAACAGGAACCCAATTTTACCGCGCCAGTTACCTTCGTCTTCATTCATAGCGTATGGGATGACAACGGCAAAGACTATTGACCAGATGAAGCAGGTCACAGTGGACAAAGCTATAGTGAATCCTCGAAGCTTTGCAGAGGATACTTCAGCCAAAAGGACGTAACAGAATGGACCTAGGGTCAAATCGTATACGAACGTACAAGCCAGCATCAATCCACATTGGGCCCATGTAGTTGATGATTGCCTTGGAGCGAGGTCAACGACACCGATGATCAAAAGCACAATGGCTAAAGTTGAGCATCCGAAGATATAGACGGTTCGTCGACCGACATAAGAAAGTAAAAACCAGGATAAACAAGTACCCACAAGGCCGAGCGCCGTAAGACCGAGATTCATAGAGAATGCATCCGAAGCATCAAGTCCGGCAAGCTCCATAAAGTGCACAGCATAACTGAGGAAAAAAACATTTCCTGTAAAAGCCTGCATATCATATGCCATAACACAAATGACTAGGCGACGAAAGTTAGAGCCTCGAAAGCAATCAAGATAGCTTGGCCGCTGTCCCCGGTCACATTTCTCCAAACTCAAAGTTTCCTTTATATGTGCTAGATGCTTTGGTATGTCCGCAATGGGTGTTCCAAGGCGACGGAGTGAAATAATAGTTTCCTCCTCACGACCTTTACGACACAGCCAGTACGGTGGGTCTGGACACAAAGGCACTAGCAAAAGCATGATACAGGGCAGAGCCCATTGCGTGGCGATTGGTATCTTGTAAGACCATTTGCTATCCATAGACTCGGTTCCTTTCAAAATGCCCGAAGCAATCAGAGATCCAATGGAGAAGGCGAGATTGGTCATAGTAGCCGCGAACCCGCGCAGTACAAGGGGGGTGACCTCTCCAACAAAAGCGGATGCGCAAATAGGGTAAAACGCAATAACACATCCGTTAAGTAACTCTCCAACAAACAATTGAGCTGGTGTATGGCTGAAGAATTGCAAGAAAATGAAGGTGATCGAGAACAGACAGCAGCCTCCTGTCATCCATCGAGGTCCAAATCGATCGTATGCAATCCCAGATAAAAGTGCGCCCACAATAGCACCTAGCAGATTTGCATAGTTAAATGCTGATAACCATTGGGCGGCAATCATAAATTTCCCATTGCTGTTGTATCCATACGTTTCCTTAAACACAGGAAGACCAACTAGGCTGCGAACGACTCCGCCGTCAATGCCTTTCAGAACCGTGGCCTTGAACAATAAGTATACGACCGTCAAGACCTCGACACGCCCCCAATAAGCTTACTGACCAGGTTCATAAAAATACCCCAACCGATGGCGGGGTAATACAGACGGATAGCATCCCACCAGCCAAGAGCATGTTCCTGTTTGGTAAACTCGAATGACAACTCCGCCTCTTCTCTCGCATCAGCAGAGATGGACTGGACAACAGTGCCCTGCTTTTCCGAGACCATAATGAGAGCCCAATACTGTTCTCCATGAGAAAGAAAATCTTTCAGTGGAAAAAATGAAACAAAAAATAAATGTACACATGCAGATGCCAAGGCTTGGCGGTGCACGTCAATTGGTATTGACGGATTGTGTAGATGCTCTGCGGTGGAGAATAGCGGAGGTCGGAGATGGGAATTTTGGCATTAGCCGAAGGACCTTGGAGGCATAACATTACCGTTGATAGTAACTCGGTCATACTACACTGTAATTTCAACTTCACCATATGTTCAGTAGATAGTTCTTGAGGACGCTGAAAAAAAATTCCCAAGAAACATTGACACTGATAGTGCTGATGATGTATGGAGGTTTTTGTCCAAACGCTATGTAAACTATGACCGAGAATCTTCCGGCCAACAGCATCCATTCCATCTTATTCTAAAGTCTCAATGTTCTTAAATTATATAAATCTAGGTTGTCTAGTGATGGAATTTATATCTAGCTACCTAGTAGGTAGCTAGGGTGGTCAATTCCATCACTAGTACCTGGCCAGGCAGATGCTTATAAGAACAAACTTGAAATATACTGCACCCGCAATTGTCGCGATCTAACCTTTATTGTGGCTATCAAAGCCGCGAAAAAAGCAATAGAACGGTATTATATCATGCTATTATATCATGCCATTGAGGGTACATGAAACTCTTCGGAATTTATACAAGTAGTTAGCCGAGAAGTATTCGTAATAGCCATCGCCATAGGAGAATCTGAAAATTGCCGGCAGTCGCAACCCCAGCCGAGGGACGGTTCACCCCAAATTGAGCAAATTTTTTAGATGATGTGGCCCGGAGGTATTCCAAATAGCGCTATAGACAGGTGTCTACATGTCACAGTTGTTCAAAATACTCGAGTTCATCCGAATTTGCGGGACGTCCAGATCTAAACCCAGAAGCAGTATCTAACATTAAAAATTCCACATACATTGACCGACAATGCCACGCATGGGTTTGTTTGACTTACCGTACTGTTCTAGTAGAACGCAGACAGCTTCTTGACGCCTGCTTTTGTCTCATAAATTTCCCACAAGAATCTACTGGAAGTTCCAGTATGTCTCGGTAGCAAAATTAATGGCCCACAATAGGCAAGTGTCCATGAGGAACACACGACGAGTAATTTCTGCAACGATTTAAAATTCGGATAATGTCAGATCTACATCAATAATTTTAACTGGGGATCACATTCCCATTTAGGATCATGTACATGAGCCAATCAGAGAAAATAGAACGATCGCGTTCTATGGCTGCCAAACACTAAAGGTGTCTATGTTTGTTGCAGTAGTGCCATGTATGCGACGCTGTATCATTCGTCAGATTCTGAATGTAGTCAGCTCTGACAGCCGCTAAACAATTACACACACAATTGGCCACGTAAATACACTAGCCTTTTTTGCAGATGACTGCGAGTTGAATGCAGAATATGCACTACTAAGCTCATCACGAACGCATTATCGTAGTGAGGGGTTGCCACCCTGGTTTGATGGGACGGGGGGCCTATTCTGTGCTTATAAAGTTATCATGGAATCAAAGAGGAACACATTCGGAAAATCCTTTCAAGCCATAGAACGAGAAAAAACGAGAAGTTCGGAATGTCGGAGTTTAATACAGATTCAACTTTTGGATTGGAAGATGATTGTTTCGACTTCATCATTATCGGCGGTGGAACATCAGGCCTAGTTGTAGCTAATAGGCTCACTGGGGATCTGCAAACCCGCGTTCTTGTCATAGAAGCTGGAACAAACCGCCTCAGTGACCCTCGAATCACGGTTCCTGCATTAAGTATAAGTGCATTCGAAGATCCAGACTTTGATTGGAATATGATGTCTATTCCTCAGGTATTGAGTCATATCACATCCTCGCGCTGTTGAATTGGATAACTGATCATGATCTAGAAACAATTGAATGGCCGCCAGTTGTTCATCAATCAAGGTCGAACACTTGGTGGCTCTTCAACAATTAACATGGGTATGGTAATATACCCTTCGCGTTCCGGGATGAATTCGTGGGAGAGTCTGGGAAATCCAGGTTGGGGTTGGGACGGTGTATCACCGTATATTCGCAAATTCCACAAAGCAACAGCGCCTTCAGATGCTGGTTTAGAGACACTCAAAGGTGTTTTTTACGAGCAAAAAGATCAGGGCGGCGATGGGCCCGTTAAGATTTCCTTCGGAAATAATTACATGCCATACTACGGAGCATGGACTGAGAGCTTCAAGGCATTAGGGTATCCGCAAAATGAAGACCCGATCAACGGTGCAGGAACTGGTCCTTTCATCTCTCCCGCTGCTGTCGATCCAGTAACCCACACTCGAAGCCATTCCGCCGCATCATATCTCGGGTCGGATGTGCAAACAAGACCCAATATCCGGGTTTTGACTGGTGCGCATGTAGAGAGAATTGTCCTGGAAAAGCGCGGAAGTGAAGTCACCGCGACGGGAGTTTCATTCTGCAAAGGAGAGGAGACTTTCGTTGTTTCAGCCAGTAAAGAAGTGATTCTTGCAGCTGGAGCAATGCAAACACCTAAGATTTTGGAGCTATCTGGTATTGGCGACGAGAAGATCTTGCAATCTAATGGGTTACCGACGATCATCAATAATCCTAGCGTCGGCGAACACTTACAAGAACACGGTATTATCCCATTCTCCTTTGAAGTGGCAGATGGCCAGCCTTCTGGGGACATGATTCACGATCCAGAATTTGCAGCCGCTGCAATGGATGCATATCAGAAAGATGGATCTGGCCCACTCGGCTATATACCATTTGCATCAGCCTTTATGCCATGTGTTGGTTTATCTCGTGAAGAACGGGACGATATGGTGCGTGCTGTGCGAAGTACCATAATGGATCCAGACGCGCCGAAAGTGATACGCAAACAACTCGAGACCCAAATTAAGCTACTTGATGATTCAGAAGAGAATACCGGTCAGTATATTCTAGCTCCTTTCGCGCTACATCCACGAAAGAAGACACCCAAAGAAGCATTCGGTCATCAGCACCATGCGCTCTTCATGACTATCGCTAGCATTCTGAGCTATCCTTTCTCGCGAGGATCAACGCACATTAGCTCGTCTGACTTTCGTGATATGCCTGATATTGATACTGGTATCCTGAAGCACCCTGTTGACCTCGAGCTACATGCGAGACATTGCCAGTGGGCAAATCAACTTGCCGATACGGAGCCTCTGGCTTCATTATTCAAAGCCAACGGTGCTCGTCTGCACTCCTCCGGACCCTTGGAACTAGAAGAGATCAAGGAGTTATGCAAAGAGCTCGTCATGGCAAATTACCACTTCAGTGGGACCTGCGTTATGATGCCGAAGGAGGATGGGGGTGTGGTGGATGCTAAGTTGAAGGTTTATGGGACGACAAATGTCCGGATCGTCGATGCGAGTATTTTCCCGCTAGTTCCAAGGGGAAACATTCAGGCGACTGTCTTCGCAGTTGCAGAAAAGGCGGCGGATATAATCAAGGAAGACTATCGTGCTCCTGTATAGAGTTCTCAGATATTATGTGAGATCAATCAAGTACGGTGACGTGTTCTAATCTGTTCTTCGCGTTCGCTAGTCGCTTTCGATTTATTTCCGTATCCTAGCGCGGATATTCAACAAGACACAGATGGTATTACTTGTTGAACTCTTGATAATACAAAACTTCTATTGACTGCTTATTATATGATACTCGTGGTGACAACGCTCAGCTCTTTGAAGAAGTGGTCGCAAGTACATCATGTACTATGATGTCGTGGCGGTAGCATTATTACTAAATGATGTTGAACTTTAATATTATGAAAAGAGTGTGCTCAGGTAGGAATTTGATATTATAGTTAATGCTATTGAAAAGAATGCCTATAGTATAATTGGAAGATTGGATATGTCGATATAGGATACAAGTATCTATCTACCTGAATACCTACTTTGGTGGGTGGTCGGTATCAGAGAGTACTTACTGAATATGTAGTTTGAGTGGGTCGACAGCGAATTGCGAAGTAGAAAATCAATGAGAACAATTCGCCATTAATAAACATTCTGTTGGGTTAGACATATTCAGGGACAGTGTAGCCTGTGTATAGCATGGATTACTTGGAAAATATGCGGTTATGATATGTCCGGATGCGGTCATACACTGACGTCAGGAAATGGTGAGTCTAGAGCTGCAAAAGACTGAAGGGCAATGGAAATTTGAAAAAGGCCTTTCTGATAATTATATTCACTGTTCAGGAATTCTTGAATGGAAAAAGACACTTTTTTTTGAGAGTTGATCCTGTGTGTTATAAAATAGCCGGGGTCTCTTCGAACGAGTGATGACGCATTTGAATTGATTCCTATCTTCCCATGTTACCATGGCAGCTTCACATAGCCAAAAAGAAGATTTGTGTCAGTAGGATTCAAATAAAATTCTCACTTAAACCAGCAATTGCTGAAATGAATGAAAATATTGAATATAAAGCAGGAAACGCGAGTGATCAAAGCGGGTCTTTGTGTCTGCGGGGAAAGCTTTGACGGAGACAGCCGGAGCTCAATCTTGACGTACTTGACTCTGATTGCCTCAACAATACCATTTGGGCACTTACCAACCATGGTATCAATACAAATCAAGCCAATCAATAGGCTCAATGGGCTGCGCTGGCTGTCACTGAACCTTTTGTGCAAGCCTTAATTCGCCAGTAGAATGCTGGGTCACCCTAGAATTCACGTCGCATCATCGATAGCTGGTCCGTTGCCTGCCGAAGTTGACAGGTTTCAAGTGCAAAATTTGACGCGGAATTCATCTTTTAATCCTTTGACCTTTTCTTGTAGACTCATTTTAAGTTGATGAGGTGTGACACTTCCGTGACTGTCGTGGTTCCCGTGACTGCACTTGCTCTTTCCTCGCCGGCTTCCATCTTTTTTGTCTTTGGAAAATCTCCTCTTCCATTTGACCTCGCCTTTTCTAATCGCGATTGACCTTGAGACTCACTGGGTTCTGCCGAGCTCACGCAACGTGCTGTGCAGTCGAATTCACAGGCTACGCGCTTCTTGACCTTTCGCCGGGTCACCTCGATACACGTTAAACAACATCAGAGTCGCGGACTTGATCATCTCATTTGTATGTTATTCCCTTCCATTAGCTCATATATCTTCTGTTCTGAGGCATTGACTGATCTGATTCACCATCGCTAGCTCGCCAGCTCTGATCTCAACCCCAGCTCACCACCATGCCAGCCCTCCATCTGATCAAGCATGTGGATCCCAATAGCCTCCATACTCTGACGAAGCGGGGAAACTGGGCTGACCGAAACCGTGGGGTCGTCTTGGTCTTTGTCATTGTCTTCATTGTCGTGGTCGGCATTATTTCGCTCTTTGCCTATCGTCGGTGGATGAAGAGGAAGGCCGAGAAAGAGTCGTATGAGACTACCGACTAATGATTGTTGTGATCGGTCTGTCGGAAGACGACTGTCTTTATTTCTTCTGCCTCCAGATTTCTCTCCCCATCCTCAATTTCCTCTTGCTCATACGTGTGCGAAGCTGCGAATTGAGTAGCTGCGTGGGTGCGGCTTCCCATCTTGTGGTACTACCTAAGGCCCGAGGGAGGACGGAGTACGAATGATCTTCTATCCTCGCGGTATCTGCCGTTGCTGTTTCTCTTCTTCCAATTGAATACCCATCTCAATGTGAATTGCAGGTGTTTGCGAACGTGCACCCTCCAATGGAAAGGGGGATTGCCAACGTTGATGTTGATGTCTTTGTTTAGCCACGGGATCCTGTTTTTTTGCAGACGATAATAATGACTGACATGCTTGTCCCTTACCGTGTGTCACGGGTTCCTTTTCCTGCGTGGATCCTCTCTGGTCCAAATTGAATCGCTGATATCCATGGTAGTTACTGGGAGTATACCTCATAATTCAATCCTACCTTTCTCCCCCTTGTGAGGATTGATATCTACGAAACTACAAATCAGATATGAAAGAACGTAGAGACTCTTCTCGCTATTATTATTTCCTAGATCTTCTGGATCATCCGCAAAGAAAGAATTGTCGCTGTTGGTGCAATGGAAAAGACTTCCGGGCGCCACAATGGGAGTTTCTTCCGTTTCTCACCGAATTCTCATCTTTCCATTCAGCATACTCCTTCACTCCAGGTCCAGAGCATTCATCCTATTTGTCTCTACTATAATTCCGCATTCATGATGCCTGCAAATGTCATTGATCATTGTGAAACTGTTCGGCTATCTTATAGGATTTGTATCCCAACGTTGCTAGGAGGTGGGTGAAGGACCTGTCCCAGGGACCTGCTCCTTGGTTTCAACTGAGAGATTACGTTCCATCTCGTCATCAGAATCAGAATCAGAATCATCCTCTTCGTCACTTCCGTCATCTTCATCACTT
This sequence comes from Penicillium citrinum, assembly GCF_028827155.1. Taxonomy (NCBI): domain Eukaryota; kingdom Fungi; phylum Ascomycota; class Eurotiomycetes; order Eurotiales; family Aspergillaceae; genus Penicillium; species Penicillium citrinum. The sequence continues at coordinate 2,493,790 of NW_026622686.1, forward strand.
GATACACCTTCATCACTTTCATCACCTTCGTCACCTGAATCATCCTCAAAATCCTCATATCCCGCAGATAAATCGTCAGAGTCATCAGAGTTCTCAAAATCATCTTTTCCATACTCCTCGAGCATTGCTTCAAGTTCACTTTCGCTTGGAGGCGTCCCATGCTCATCAACGATCTCTTCTTTACCCGATGACTCGATCACATCATCCCCATAGTCCGTGAAATACATCGCATCGAACTTCGCCAGGAACTTATCCAACTCAACTTCATCCACCTCTCCTCGTTTCATCGAATTGGCGAAGTTGGGGTATTGACTGCGGAACATTTTGCCATCATCAAGACTCCAATTATTGGCCTCGAATTTCACCAAGTTACTCCGTGCCTTGGCTGGCAGCGATATCTTCTTCTGCCTGGCAGTCACTTGGAAGATTCGGAGCATACCCTTGCCCAACGACCAGCGATGAGCAAATGATCGAGCCGCGTGAGCGAGGTCACCAATTGCTACCCGGTTTGCGGGAGCGTCAAGACACGGAAGAAGGGTGAACATTGAAACGGTAACCCAATGGATATTCACTCCCGCCATGCGGCTAAGTGTCCAGAGGTCACGATGAACGCTAATCAGTCGTGCTATCTCGCATGCGGAGTTCACACATAGCCTCTTCGCTCTGTCGCGCGTTCTCTGTTCCCACTCTGGATCGATTTTCATGTCTTCAGAATTAGGTACGTCTTTCAAAACTCCATACATGGTCTGGATGATAGTGTGGTACTTCATGCTACGAGAAGTTAACAATGTTCTTGACTCAGGAATAGAAATAAAACGGACTGGAAACTTAACACATGAGGAGGGGCGTGATCGATTTTCAGGGAAGCCGGAAATCCTCTATACCAGGTTTCGAGTCGATCGTAGGCATCATCAACAATCCTTACGAATTCCGGATCCAATACTTGTTTTTTGTCGCCCTTTTCGAACAACGACCAGCTAAGATCATGTGTTATTCGACTCACTTGGCAAAACATATCGAAAAGGTCTTGGGTCTGGGATTGAACAGTATTTGATCGAATGGGGAAGTCTGTCCAGTCATCAGCAACAACTTTGGCCTTGCCATTGTCAGCCTTCGTGAGATATGTCGTTCGTGGGGCCTTCATCATGCATCCTTTTTGATACGACAGAGAGGTCATCCTGTGGCAGTTGAAAGATGTATCAGCATTACTATCCCGTGGAGGAAATGTGTACGAAATGGATAGATCCTACGCCGTCAAATTGAAAACCCCCCCACAGGGTATGTTCTATCGCCCTTGCCTTGCGCAAAATATTTTTGTCGGCATCCTTGGGTGGTGTTCTATGTTTCTGGGAAAGTTCCCGCGCCGCATATGCAAGCTGGCTGATGTAAAGCCAACCAACACGATCGTTCCCTATCATACAAGAGCTGACGATGATCCGAATGTCAACTGATAATAGCTTGCTTCCGGACATTCGAGTGTTATCTTACCAAACGTACATACTAGCAAGCCCCTGGACATATGGTATAGTAATGTTGAGTTGTTCGGTATCAAGGAGGAGTTTGGCTTCTTTATAGAATTGCAGACCCCTGGACCACTCTTGTGCTGCCACTGTGAACGCTCTGGGATCGTCTGAGTACACCTGATATTTTTTCCAGTCAATATCCATATCGCAAACTTGGCGCGGCGGTCTTACAGCAGCTTCAGCCAACATGATATTGACTAGAAAGGGAGAGCAAAATTCAGATTTCAAATCTCCCGACTGCATATCACGAATAAAAAGATCCCGGTCCAACCAATTCAAAAACGGATGTATCCAGGTGAACCAAAGAGAGATCAGATTCGAGACGAACTCATCGTCATCTGTCAACGTCGTCCACGGCCACGCGGGAACATTGAACAAAGGCCTCGTGGCCGGAGACTTTTTGTCATTGGAGGAGGACGCCTCATCCTTTCGATGTTTTAAGTGCCATTCACGTACACCACTAATGGCATCAATTAGCTCCGGCGTTTTTTCCAACCTCGGTCTTTCCCGCAAGTCATCAATAAAGTCACGGAGAGCCTCTGGCTTGGCTTGACTGCGGATCATATTGACCAGATGCATGGCACTGGATCTATCTGCATCGCGAAGTGTTGAAACAAGGCGATCTAACAAATCACCATGATCCTCCACAGTTTCAATCTTGCGTTTGAGAACTTGTTTCCGGCGCTGGTCGCCCTTCTCGTCGATATGGCATCTCGTTCCTGATTTTAAACATTTATCGCACGGTGCTGTTCCTGAACACTTCAAGTACAGTGCATAAATGTCAGTATCCCTCCTGACTTCCGACTGATGGGAGAACTTAGAGGTGCAAGAATATATATATTTACCTTCAGTTTTCGTCTCTTACATTCTGTGCATGCCGTTCGCACATTTCTTCTTCGACCATTTTCGTCTTCGAATAAATCGGACGAAGGACTGTCTTCGTTCGAGGGCCGAAGTGGCCTCAACTCGTCGGCGCCGGACATCGAGCACGGACCACACAATAAAAGCGACACAAACGCTAAGGATCCATGCCCGGCCTTCTCACAATATAACCGATGATGATTTCAGGCAATTTTCGTCGGGGTACACTTGTTAAGCCCCTTGAGCTACGCGCTGATCAAACGCGATGTTCTCAGCCCGTTTGATTGCCTAATTTCTATCTGACGACATTCAACAGAGACCCCGCAGTTGTCAAAGGAACTTTCTAGGACTGGGACTATGCTTCGGTGGAGTGAAAGGCCGCAGAGGCCAAGTTGTTACTCGTCGCGACCGATCCGACTAGTCAACTTTACTTCTCCTCTAATATGATAGTGGCTGGTGGGAAGGGACCGCAATGTCGAGGTTCACGTATGATTATTGGGTCGCGGGGACCATCGTTATGGAGAAATAGTGCGCGAATCTCGAAAAAAAAAAATAAAAAAAATAAAAGTGGGACCGGATGTTGCTTCCAACTATTCACGAAGTGAGACGTCTTGAGAAAAGAGCTGGGCTGTCCCGTTAGGTGCAGAGTCAACAAGAGCAATCTCCGAGATTTTTTTTTTGTCTTGGAGTCCGCGTCAAAAGAAACCTTGGCCTAAATCTTGGTTATAAGACATTTATGTTCCAATTTTCGTTTTCGTATTTTCTCAAAGCAAATACGATTAACAGGGAAGCTGTGAATGTTTCGTTGAGCTACTGTATAGCGCAGATTTCCGATCTTCTAATGTTTCTTCGTGTGGAATAGTTTGCTCCGCGGAGTTATTCAGAGCGATATGTACTGTGACTTCTTCTGTTGGGGTAGTACTCCCTTAGTCCGGGATGGAGATCCGACTAATGAACGCATCAAGGTGTTGGTCTTTTCCGTTGGCACAGTATAAGTCACCTTCAATGCAGAGATTATCCAATCACCATCATGATCCAGTTACCGACGATCCCTATGTGATCAGCGGGGCTGACTTACCGTCCTCGTGGGAATTTTTATTGTCCCACAGTTCTAATCGGGTACCGGTACCATAGTTAATGGGTGAGGCTCATATGTCAAAGGTCCTCCGTCGTCACATACCAACCCTAGCTGCCTTAGCTCTGCACACACGCCTCTTTCACGATTTGCACTACACATAATGTGAAGGTTCATACACTGTAATTTGTCTTGTAGTCTCGAACAAGTGCTTATTGCTTAAATACTTATTCAAACAGGACTTTATGCTGATGGAGACTATGAGTTTGATCTGGATGCTTACTTGCATAAAGGCAACATTGGCAACAATGCTTTCAATCGCTACCTCAAAGAAGCCCAAGCGGCTCAGTGTATTTTTTTCTGGAACGTTCGCTTTGACGCAGCTCATTTCTTCCTGGGCCATGAAATTGCTGCGGCATATTACTGTGATTTTCGACTTATCAATATCCGGGGATCTGCAAGTCCAGAGCTACTGTACACTACCACTTGAAACTTTCAATGCCCCAACAAATATCGGGATCTGCTCAATTTCTCCCCGGCTCCGTAGCCCGAAATTACTGGATCATCGGGGAGGTGTGGATCTCGAATCCAATGAGCAACCATATTTGGCAACTCGGATACGCGGCAGGCTGTACTATCCCCGTCTGCCAGGGAGCTTAGGATGGATGACGGAGCCCTTCACCACTAATGTACTACCGTAGGTAGTAGTATTTGTCAGTGCCCAACGAGCTAAAGCGAGTGGTTCCACCGATCACCCCACGCTTTTGTGCTCCGCAATCAAAACTATCAATTGGCATCCAATTTCCGTTGCTGTAGACGACTTTACACATCCCAATATTTCACGCGCGCATGCTGCTTCACGCGATTACTTCATGTGGCTTTGATAGGAGATTCACATCCAGCTCTTCATTTCTTCGTTACATATTATGTTCAACTAATGATTACTTACCATATTATCCATTCCGGAGTTTTATAACACAGTCCAGTAAGGCAGCGTTGGACGCACTCCTGAAAGTTATCAAATATACAGAACTTCTACGAGTTGAATCGTGCGATTGGTTTGAGGATGTTTCCGATAATAGAGCAGAACACGCACTTGTCGCAATATAGATGACATTGAATAACTTGCGCCGGCTCTTTGGCTCGGAATCGAGATAATTTGCCTGGGATAAGCAAGTGCTGTCACCTCCAGCCTGGGGTATATCCGTTATTTGAGAGCATAATAGAGCTAATCAAGACGAGAGTGAAACTTACGGTGTAAACATGGGTGCGGTGTTCATTATTATTTGCATTTGAAATTTCATATTATCACTATTTACTAACCAATTCCTAGTATAAAGTACCTTTGGTACAATTACCAGCATTTACAAAACCACGAAACTCGTCAATTACAATGGCTTGCCGACGACGGGATCAGCATTCTGGCCCTTCTCATCAGTCACACGCTCCTGCTCGGACGAACCGAAAGAACCATACTCCTCCGGCATAGCCCTCTCCTCATCCGGACGCCAAAAGTCCTTCTTCCCCGAAGCAGCACGCTTCACCCACGGAGGGAAGAATCCACCCGGGACCTTCCAAGACCATGGATCCGACTCATCCTTGTTTGGCGGAACGATACGACCACCAGTGGCCTTCTCGATAATCCAAGCACCACCATTCAGGGTGATATAGCTGAGGATACCCGCGATAAGACCGTATGCAATACTATATGTGAAGGGCATGATGGCGATAGTCAGGAATGCCGGAATTGCGTCGCCGTAGTAGCGCCAGTTGATGTCAGCGGCTGCTTTGGCCATTAGGGCGCCGACGATGACGAGGGTACATCCCGTTGCCCAGGGTGGAATTGAAGCGAAGATGGGGGCGAAGAAAACTGAGATGAAGAAGGCGATTCCAGTCATACAGGATGTCAGGCCTGTTTTGCCACCTTCTGAGATACCTGCACCGGACTCGACGAATGCTGTTACCGGGGGAGTGCCGAAAAGAGAGCCGATGGAGATCGAAATAGCATCGACCATCTGGAGGATGTTAGTTTGGGATTTGAAGTTGAGTTGACAAAGCTGTATCTGCTTACATATGCCATGGCGCTACCCTCAAAGTCCTGTGTCTTCTCGTCGATGGTGCCGGCAAATCGAGCCATAGAGTACATTGTACCGGTGGTGTCCAAAATATCGACATACTGGAAATGGTCAGCGGGAAGATTCAAAAATAAAACGAACGTGTGTATCAGAACGAACCAAGAATGTGATAAATGCTAATCCAAATTGGCCTCCATGACCGGAGATATTCCAATCTTGAGCAAGAAGGGTATGTTTGATAGGATGAAACGTGACGACTTTCTTGAAGAAATCGAAATTGCTCGTCCCGATATCTGTGTACGGGAAATAGGTGACTGGGGTAGTTCGAGGCCAGGAGATGATGGAGACAAGAAGAATTCCTGCGATGACTGCTCCCTTCACGCGATACATCATCAACATAGCAGTGAAAATGCCACCGCAGAAGATACCAACCCACATAGTCGGACTGCGCATCTTTGCACTGCTCATACAAAGACCGGTGTCTGGATCGAAGTTCTCCTCGAGACACCCGGCCAGTTCGATAGGAGTATCAGTTGCACCTTGGACCAAGCCAATACCAGCACTATACGTGAGACCAATGAGTGCAAGATACAACCCGATTCCAACTCCAGTGGCAAGCTTAATGGAGGATGGTAGTGCCCGTGCAAGCCACTGTCGCATTCCAATCAAGGTCAACCCGAAGAATACCCAACCCTCCACAAACACAGCAGTCAGAGCAACCGAGTATGGAATCAGGCCATTGCCATGAAAACCAACGACGGTATAAGCAAAGTACGCGTTCAAGCCCATACCAGGCGCCAACGCGATGGGCAAGTTGGCGAAGAATCCCATGCAGAAAGTAGATAGAGCTGCGATAGCTGCAGTCGCAGTCACAATGTCGCGCTTGATTTCTTGCACGCAGAGAAGATACTCGGGGTTCGTCGCACAGTGGTCTCCCATACTCTCAGCAGGACACACGCATGTTCCACCAGTCTCCGAAGTGATATTACTGTTGACGGAAATGATATATGCCATGGCGAAGAAAGTGGCAAGACCAGCACGTAACTCGGTGAAGAAATAACTTCCTTTTCGCTCCCGGGGCTATTATACAAATTGCGTCAACGTCCATGTTCTCTACTTGGATCTGAAAATCCCAGTTATTCCGTTAAGAAAAGAAAAAAGTACTACTCACATGGCCGGAATTCTCCAGACGAAACCATCTCCCCACGGGGCTGCGCGCAATCCGCAGATTAGTATCGTGGATCCAAGTATTCACACCCATACTGGCAGGACTAGAATGTCAAGACTGCTAATCCACGGCACAGGGGTATGGAGTAACTACTGCAGTCGGTTTGCGACGCAGTATTTAAAGGGAGTTTACACGAAGCAAAAACATTTAAGAGAGCTGCAAAAGCCACTGGAATTAAATCAAAAGTCATCCGGCTTCTCCGCCAACCACACCCCTCTGATAAGCTTTGCCTGAAAAAAAAATTCGCCTGCTCGCCATCCGTCCCAGCTATCTCCGCCTCTGGCTAACTTGGCGGCTTGGCGGTTGGTCTGGGATCTTTTTACCGGCTAAGTAATTGGTTCGTTGGGCGTCCAACTGTTACCCATCCCATGGGTCCAAGCTCGGCAACAGTGGTGGGTCTTTAGCGGGCGAAAAAAAAATTGACAGCCCGAGAGAATCTATATGAAGAATATCAAACATGAATATTGACGTTCTATGCATTTGAAAATTGAAGAATCATCGCTGAGAAATTGTTACTGGTAAAATGGAAGAGAGACTCAACTTGTGTGAAGCACGCAATGAAACGCCAAGGCTGCACCCTAGTGTCTTGGCAACCGTGAGATTCTTTCCAGAATGGAACTCTTATCGTGATGTAAAGATAGAACAACCCATCAGAATGACAGTTGATTAACAGGGTTCATCGATAAGAAGAATCGGACCCTACCGACCGGGTCAGTATATGCAATCAATCCGCAACTGATACGTTCTCATAGGGTATAATCGAGATGCAGGAAGTTAAGCATTATCCGGGGGAATTCAAGTGCATACGATCCTGGAAGATATTCTGATCCCCGAGTCCGGGGATTGAAGATGGACATGAGGTATCTATACTTTACCCATTTAGGTAACTCGGCTATCGGGAGGCATCCGATGAATAAAATCTCCAGTCATCTTTTTCATACTAAGAATTTTCATAACTAGCAATCTGAAAGGAGAGATGGTCTAATATGAGAAATGAATCTGGTGAAATTGAATCATTTAGTCTATTCTAGGCTGACAATATACAAATCACTCTTCTTACGTTTTCCTGCTCCATCAATCATACAGATGCACGCGGTTCTTTCTCGGACGTCTCCATCGGCCCGAAGATCGGTGCAAACTTGGACTTTTTCCTCAAGGCCGGACCCCACTTGATGAAGGCAAGTGGGATAGGGACCATTATGAGAGCGAGGCAGCCAAGTAGCGTGCCAGCCCATTGTACCCCCAGATTTTGAAACATCTGTTTTGAAAATAGAGGAAACGCAGCACCGACCGCCGACCGCATGATTGTATTCGCGGCAAACACAGATGCAGCACTATAAACGGGTTAGTACTAAGAAGTAGACGAATCTCCACAGCGAAATGGAGACATCGGACTAGGAGGATATGACTCACAATGTCAGGTATGAATCAATCAAATAGTTGAAGCATTGTAAGAAGATCACATAGATCCCAAACCCAGTGATAACACCACTCGCAGTCGGTGCCATCCAGTGAATTGACTTCGTCCAGCCTGTCCAACCGAACCAGAAGAGTCCGATCGTAAAGCAAACACCTCCAAGAATCGATGGTGGAAGTCGCCATTCAGGAATTGGGATGTTGTGATTATCGGCCAGCTTTTTGGAGTATGCTCTTTGATCATATAGAATGTAAGCTCCGGCTAGAAATTCACCGATGATAAGTCCGATGAAAGGAAGACTGCCCACGCCAAGGTTCATGCCATGAATTTGCTGGAAAACAACTGGATATGCACTAAGAAGTGCATACATTAAGCCGTATACGAAACTCATCCAAATTGAAATCTTCAATGATACCCCCAAGATTAGCAGAAAATCCACGTAAGTAGTATGCAACAGCAACTTACGAGGAACACAATTGGCTCTGTGAAGAGCATTCGGAATGGTCGACTGAAATTATTGGTGATGAGCTCCTCCCAGTCAAGCTCAACCTCCTCTTGCCTAGCACGGATACCCCAATTATGAGTCTGTCGCCGAAGAGTCTTTGCTTTCTCGACTAGAATTGCCGGTGCGTATGTCTCTTTCAGGAACAGCACGCAAAGTCCGACTGCCAAAAATCCCATAATAGCCGCAATGTACATGGTCCATCTCCAGCCTAGGTAAGACATGGTGATAAATCCTCCAGTGAAAGGTGATGCAAAGGGACCAACGAAAACCGCCATTGCAAACATCGCGATCGCCACACCACGAGTCTGATTATTCCAGATATCCGCAAAGACAGCCGGAACAATTGCGATGGGACTAGCTGAGAAGAATCCAGCAAAGAACCGACTCAACATTAATGTCTGTACATCCTTTGAAGTAGCAGTTGCAATCGTGAAAATAGAATATCCAAACATGCCCACGATAATCGGCATTTTCCTCCCAATCAATTCACTCATAGGAGCCCATAATGTCGGACCCGAAGCAAATCCCAAAACGTATAATGTGACACCGAGGATAGCCACCTCCGTGCTAATGTGAAAGTTTTGTGATATTGCCAATGTAGCAGCGGAATATATTGCACTTGCAAAGGAGGAAACGAACGTGGTATAGGCCAAGGTAGCGGATATTCCGATCCGTTTGTAGAGAGACCAATTCTGAGGATGCAAAGGATCATTCGAGCCAGTGAATTCCACGATGAATTGTTCTGGATCTGGTAGGTCTGGAGGGTAAGGCTTTTCGGCGCCCATCGGTAACCATTCGCTTCGTGGAGCTACTCCGGGTCCAGATCCTACGGTCGACCGGTGTTGTAAACGATAGGTTTCGATGCGCTCGAGTTCGACATTATTTAGATTCGTTTGTCGGCGGGAGAGTGTACCGGAACGAATATCTGCATATTGAGAGTCACAACGGTCTCGACTTGTTGGTACAGCTGTGAGATTGTCACTATCGCTGGAGACGGAGATGGATTCGTGTGGGGATGGAGCGGCTTCATGCTCCATGATCGGAGATATTTTACTGTTGGATCGTAGACTTCTTCGATGGAGAAAAACCTCTTCTCTTTTGTTGACAAGTCCGAGTTCCTTGTCCCTTTTTCTTTCTTTTTCTTTTTCTCTATCTTTTGCTGGCTCATGACTTACCTTTTATACTCGGCGGTCGACGGCGTCATCGATTGATGATTTCTTCCCCGGTTGATCCGATCCACGCCGCTCTAACCGGCCACAGAGTATATTCGGTGGTTTGATTTTTGATTACTTTTCCTATCTTTTAAAACAGGGGATAAATAAAAATGGGAGTAGCTAATTTTCAGAAAAGGATTTAAATCATTTACCATGGAATTAATAGCACTTAAGTTGGTTTTTGGTATGTACAAGACCCAAACAGTGCAGAATCACCCGAGAAATAGCAGTGATCATCATCAGCCGATGGGTCTGCCGCAGCTGTCATCGGGCCGCGGATCGGTAAATATCATTAAATCTCTCTATTTATTTCGTAGTTCAGCCTGGAAGCTTGTAGTTTATCTATATTGCCTGAGTGAAGATACCATCGGTAGAACCAGTTTGTGGGCTTCTCATACATGATTTTTGATTTGGGGTAAGGGGGGCTTAATTGAATGCAAATAACCTGCGCCCTGGCCTTCTTTTTCGTTGGTCATACTTAGCAACGAATCACAGTCTAGGTGGTAGCTTACTTTCACACTCTGGGTTTCAAAAAGTTGCGCGGCGTTGTTCTTTCGCCCAGAATCTCCCCAATCATTCTTCATGATCCTCACAGCCGCAGAATTTCGACCCCAAACGACGACCCACAAAATAGTCAGCATTATTGTATCGTAGTAATCGACTTGTTTTGTCCTAGTCTAGCTCCAAATCCTTCTAGTGCGAGCCGGTTGGCGCTATATTACGAGTTGGAGACATTTATAAGCAACAAGTATCGGTTATGCTAGTATAAATAGTCTCTCATCCAGCGTGCTTTGGCTTTTTATTTAAGTCCAGCTCAAAGTAGGACAATCCTTCATTTCAGTTCACTTAACATCCCTTGGCTTCCCAAAGTCTTGATCATTTAGTGATATTATTGAACGCCATGGCTAGTACCACACACGGTCAATGTGACCCCGCCTTCAAATCTGTCCGCGATCTTCTCGAAAAGAAATTGGCAGAAGGCGAGGAGATTGGCGCATCTCTTTGTGTAAATATCGATGGTAAGAATGTTATCGATATCTGGGGCGGTTATAAAGACGAGGCAAAGACTGTCCCATGGGAAGAAGACACTATAACACCTGTATGGTCATGCTCCAAGGTCGTTTCCAACCTCGCTGCCCTAATTCTCGTCGATCGCGGATTACTGGACGTCAATGAGAATGTAGCAAAATACTGGCCTGAGTTCGGAGTCAATGGGAAAGAAAATGTCAAAGTGTCTCATATCCTAAGTCATTCATCCGGTGTTTCTAGCTGGGATACTTCACATAAGCTGACCTGGAAGGATGTTTTTGACCTCAAATCTACCAATGCAAAACTTGCTACACAGGCACCCTGGCATACTCCCGGTGAACTTAATGCATACCACCTGACTAACCAAGGTCATTTGGTTCATGAGATCGTGGAGCGTGTGAGTGGTAAACCGCTGCATCAATTCATCACGGATGAGATTGCGAAGCCTTTAGGCGCGGATTTCAGTCTTGCAACTCCCGAAAGCGAGTGGCCACGCATTGCACCGGTCTTTTTACCTCCTCCACCTTCTGCTGAAGATTTCGCTCAACTTGATCCCAACGGTGTTACATCGAAAACATATCTTGGCTCATTTCATCTCGGTTCTCCGGAAATTTGCAACACTCCTGAATTCTGGAAAGCTGGGATGGGTGGAGTGGGTGGTGTTTCTAATGCTCGAGCTCTGGCCCGAATCGGTTCAATTATTTCTCAGAATGGAATTGTTGATGGGAAGCAATATCTATCCCCAGAGACCATTGAAAAGGCACTGCAGGAACAGATATCTGGACCAGATGCTGTTCTCTTCTATTTTGTGCGATATGGTCTCGGATTTGCGCTGCCTTCTCCTGATTCCTTTCCCTGGATTCCAAATGGGCGTATTTGTTTCTGGGGTGGATGGGGAGGTTCAATTATAATTATGGACCTTGATCGTCGAGCGACTATCACCTTTACCATGAACAAAATGGAACAAGCTACGGTTGGGAAGGAGACCACGAAAGCATATGTAACGGAGATTTATAAAGTCCTGGACAATCTTTGAATGAAATTCGAGTATCATACAGTTGAGCGTGACAGCAGTAATGCAAACTATTCACGGATGTAGAGTGCTATTGATAGAATTTTGTCATATCAAATTCTCTTTTTTGAGACTGTCAGCAGTGCAAAATCCTTTACCAAGCCTTCAAGCTCGAGTCTGTCGCTCATCCTATCCCATCAATTGCCGGTTGTTCTTTTACAGGTTATCATTTTCTGAAGAATCTGAAAACCATAGAGCCTGAATAAATAGACAGTCTGAAGCACAGCTGTTGGTAATATACTTCACTTAGATCACTCCTTATCCACTTGAATTTGGTTTAGGAAGACTTCTTGGCCTTGGTGACACGTTGCGATTCACTAGTCGCGCTGAAGACTAGCTCATCTCTCTCCCAAATCAGCTCAACGGCAGCACCAGTCGGCCCAGTCAGAGCTGTCAACACACCAACCTTCACCAAAAGACTGATCCAAGATACGTTGTTGAGAAGCTGTCGGTGAGCCACGGTATAGAGGGATAGAGCCCAGACAAGCACACCAGCAGAACCAATCAGATAATCCCAACGCAAGAAAGCATGAACACCTTCAGCGACAGTGTCTACTTGTAGACCAGACCAAGGCAGAGGGATCTCAAAAACCTTGGCCGGGTGTAAGGACTCAACGAATCGATCCTGGAATAGACCTGGGGCCAAGACTGTAGCCAGAGAGACGGTCCAAGAAACAATATGGGAAACTGATGCGTTCAGGAATGCGAAAGCGTAAACCCAGCGCAGGCCGGACATAGAAGCGCGTCGATTATCCGAAAGGAAAGGTGATAGGACGAAGTAAGCAACGGTGCTCAGAATAGAGACATAAGCGGGCCAAGGCTGCCAAATTGCAATGGCAATCTGTTTCCAGTCGACGGAGATCACCTCCGGGGCCGGAAGAATCATTGCATGACTAGGTACCATAAAGCCGACAACGAAGATTGCAGGCAAAACTGCGAGTACAGCTCGAGGAATGCGAATGTTATCCGCATCAGGTCGACGTGCTGTAATTGATGATCCAAGCTGAAGGCCCAAAAAGAGGGGTGTCGCGAATGCAAAAGTCAGGACTTGAGCTGTAAGACCGAAGAGCATAGGGCTATTCAGCTGTGTAAGTTTGACTATACTACATATTACGGTACTCCACAAGGATCACCTACTAAGCAGCCACAGTGCCTGCATTTCCCTTCCTCCATGACTCGAGGACAACCAGTGTCCAAGCCGCGCCAAAAGTGCCGGAAAATCCAATACTGTGTAGAAGGAGACCAGGGCTCTGACCATCCAATGTCGGGTAGAAGAAGACCGTCAGAAGCGTAAGGATGCGATCAATTGGCTCAACGCCGGTATAGAAATTGCGCAGAGGCGCATTGAGACCAGGCAGTTTTCCAGATGCGATAGTCTGCTGACCCAGCGCGTCGAGACCATTGACCTTGGCGAAATAGAAGATGGCGTAAAAGACAAACGCGCTCAGCGAAAATAGTACGTATTTCATGTTGGCGATGGTTGTAGTAAAAGCTTGAAAGATACAGAGACAGACTGGCAACTCCACTAAAATCATAACTCGTAATCGAAGAGGGGGTCGGAGTGGTTTATATTCCAACTATCCGATTCGGTCCGATTTGCACTGTCACGCAGGATCATATGGTTGAGCATGATTGTAAGCCGAGGCTGACAGCCCTGCGATGAACCAAATTGAGCTTCTCCAGACTTTCGTGTGGAGCCAATTGTAGCCGACTGTCGATCCTTGACTTTTCTTGCATTCAGCACGGGCTTCTCGGGGCATCCTGCATACTTAGATGGGCAATTATCTCCACTTTCACATTGTGATCTCTGTTTAACTGAGGGCACCGAACTGGCAGCCAAGAGTAGATGGGAGCCACGGAATTCAATTGTATCCTTAGACTGTACAGTAGGAAATGTTTTATTCAATTCCAATGCATCACTTTTCTTAATTCACAATTTCCATTGAGTAATAGAAAAAGGGCTAGTCTACTGTGATGTTTAGGGAAGGACGGAGATATATTTTTATGATCAGCTCATCCAAATCTACTTAGATTTACTAAATAAGTATTCTATTACAAGAAGGTTATCCTGATGATCTTTATTGACCTGGCAAATTGAATACATCCACCTCAAAAAATCATAATGTAAAGTTTTCTCGAACAGCTCACTAAAACTTCATATGTGAGCCATCAAAGTAGGGGTTAGTAGTAACAGCAAGCATCAATTGAAAGCCTGGCAGGTCTACTTGTTAGTAGCATTTCGGGGTTTGCATAGATACACGAAAGAACAGCGATCGCGTTCAAAAATATTCCATCTCTTTCCAATCCTTTATTTCTCAGGAAAAATCATGAGTGATCTCCGTTATTTGTATTGCTTGCCGGGGAAGGATTGTCCCATCTCTAGGGTTCATCAACGCGCAATATCGTATCTTAGGATTTGGGTTATATCAATAAATTTGACACGCACGAGAGTTGCGACCAACCTGAACCAGAGGGAGCAAATTGCAAGAAATCGCACATTCATTCAGAAGTTCCAGTGAGCTTTTGTTACACTAACAAAAGCTAGTAGACTTTCCATGTGTATAGGCATGGTACTTGGAATTTATATTTAAACCAATAATGGCAACTTCAGCTTCAGGCTGCGGAATCTATATTCCTCCTACTGCCCAATGCACCAACAATTGGAGCCTGCAACCGCATGATGACTTCAGAGCAGATGAAAACGGCATAGAATGGATGATCTGATTAGAAATCATGCGGAGAAATCCAGAGCTCACTCAACTTGAACTTGGATAGTGCGGAGTATTTAATACTCACCGACGTCAAGATTTGGACATCTGTTTGCAAATTCCCAGCTTGAATGTTTTTGCAAATTCTAGACCGGCGAAGAAACAGTACTACTAGTAGTACTTGAAACTAGCACAAATTGCATCCTGAAATCGGAGATCATGACGCAGCTCATTCAATCAAAATCTATCTATCACGGTTTGCCCATTTTCCCCGATGAAGTCGAAGGTCTTACAGCAATTGTCACTGGCAGTAATGGGATCTCAGGCGCTCATCAGTTGAAGGTGCTAGCCGAATCACCTCGCAGATGGAAGAAGATATATGCTCTATCACGTCGGCCACCTTACGGAGCCTGGCCTGATCATGTTGAACATGTCTCGGTAGATCTTCTACAATCACCCGAGGGAATTGCAAAACAACTAAAAGACCGAGGAGTTCATGCTGATCATGTCTTCTTCTTTGCTTATATCCAGCCTGCGCCAAAGGGCGACGGGGGTCTCTGGAGTGATGCGGACGAAATGGTCAGGGTCAACAGTGAGCACCCCATCCCGGACCAAAGAAGAGGACGACATGATTAAGATGATATAGCAAAACTACTGTCCAACTTTTTGCAAAGTTTGGAAATAAATGAAACCATCCCCAAACGGGTCTTACTACAGTTGGGAGCCAAATATTATGGTATACACTTGGGGCCAGCCATGACTCCCCAAGAAGAGACAGACGCGCGTGTCTACACAGAGCCCAATTTCTACTATTCCCAGGAGGACCTGCTGAAGGAATTTTCACAGAAACATAGCATCGGGTGGAATAGTACGCGCCCGTCGCACATCCTAGGCGCCGTTCCTGACGCAGCCATGAACCTGTGTTACCCATTGGCAGTCTACGCGAACGTGCAGAAGCGCCTCGGTCAACCTTTAGACTTCCCTGGCGATTTAGCCGCATGGGAGAATCCTGTGTCACTATCAAGTGCCCAGGCCAATGCCTATCTCTCGGAGTGGATTGTCCTAACATCCCATGCCAAGGACGAGAGCTTCAACGCTGCTGATGATTGCCCATTCACATGGAGTAAATTCTGGCCTAAACTTGCTGCCCATTTTCAGATTCCCTGGAATGGCCCCGACACCAGTGCAGGAGCAAAGTATCACACTATCAGGGGCCATCCTCAACCACCTCGTGGATATGGACCGCCAGGGGAGTTGCGGTCTCGGTTTACTCTTGTCGAATGGGCAAAGCGGCCGGAGGTACAGAAGATGTGGAAGGATATTGCCGAGACATATGGATTGCGGGAAAAAGAGCTCAAAGAAGTTGATCGGGTATTTGGATTTGCGGACCAGGCATTGACGCTGACGTACCCACTTCAGCTCAGGTAAGACGGAATGCCCAAAACTCTGACAGAAGCCAAGTAAGAATGAGAGGGAGCTGACCAAAAGTACTATCAGTATGTCCAAAGCCAAAAAAATGGGATACTTTGGGTTTGTAGATTCCACAGAGTCAATTCTTCAAGTAGTGGATGACTTCGTGGATCTGCAAATGGTGCCACCCTTTACCTAAAAGGAGGATTGACATGACAGGGATAGCTGCAGGGGTGCTACACTCACACCCAAATGTACATACAACAGTCTAGGTAGAGGCCCATGAAGTACAAACACATCAAGCAGCAGCAGCAGCAGCAGCAGCAGAAGAAGCAGCAATCAGAAGAAACGAACAAACGCAAGGAGAATCAGGTGACTTCAGCAGGAAGGCGGGGCGGTCAGCGGGAAATTCCCAAAACTGAACTGTTTTTCTCTTTTTTCTCCACTTCATTTCTTGTCTTTTTTCTTTTTCTTTGTTCTCTTTTGTTTTTCTGATGAGGAGGAGGTCCTTGTCTTTTGTGTGTTCATCTCTTGAATTGTATAAAAAAATCAATTGTACCGTCGTGATCTTCAATTCGCTCGGGACAGGCCTCGGCCTTCCCATCTATCTGCATCATCATCATGCTACTCCGGGATTCTGATATAGATTCCTTGAACAATCAACTGGAATCTCTCTCGGTGGATAATCAAAGACAGCATGATAATTTGCAGTCGGTCCTGGAACGCTTTCGAAATCTCTTGAATGATTATAGTTCATTGAAGAGTGACTATGAAGAGGTCAAGGAAGGCCGTGAAAAGTACAAAAAACAGGCCCGTGGTCAGGTATGATGATGAGGATGATGATGATACCCATAGGTATCTGATCATGTCTAGAGTATGTCAGGCTGATGGTAGCTTCAGGAACGTAATCCTTTTGTTCTTGTCTTGGTAGATGGAGATGGATATCTGGTGAGTGATCATGCTTCGAGTCGTATGTCTTCTCTCCTCCTGACGGTCTTCCTCTAGTTCAAAGAACATTTCATCAGGGCTGGCAGCGATGGTGGAATAAATGCCGCCCGTGAACTCAACGATACCATCAGGGAGCTCATGCACCAGAACATGGGTGCTGAAGCCGATCGTTGTCGCATCATGGTCCGTGTCTATGCTAATGTCCTGGGCCTGTCCAAGGTTTTGGCTCGAAATGGCATGGTGGGACATGAGGCTAGATCTCTCTCGCCATTTTCGTCCGCCTTCAATAGGTCGCAAGATCTTTTTGACTTTGTGGATGCCGCGGAGAAAAAGGAAGGAAGTGATTTTAAGATCAGAGGTAGACAGTGCATTTCCTCGACCGGGTACTACATTCAAGCTGACTCTATCCAGAAATGTTCCGACTCTATGCGGATATGAACCAATGCCGACATATCTATTTTGCAGGCTGTCATGATTCCGGATATGGTTCTCTATTGACCCCATATAGGGGCAGAAGTGATCGTATCACTCTCCTCAAGGCCGCCGGCTTCCATCGTGAATTCGAAGAATTGGGCCTACCAATCAAAGAATTGCCCTCCGTTTTCATGTCTACATCTCTTTCTGGCACCAAACCAGGCCCACCAGTCAACACTAAATCGGCCAATTCCCCTACCAACGGCACCAATGGCTCGAATGGTAATTACGGCGCCAATGGAATTTCTACAAAGGCCATTTGCAAACACTATCAAAAGGTAACATCACACCCCGCACTTATCTCCGTAATTTTGATCGTGTGCTTTTTTTTCCCTACCTTTTGCCAGCACATAATTGACACGTCGACAGGGAATATGCAAGTTTGGAAACGGCTGCAACAAACTACACGTCATGTCCAATCAGCAACTCTCGCGGGCGGAAGATGAATCACCCAAACAGCTTTGGTCAACACCGCACATTACAGGCCGTTCTCAAGAACAACTTTCTCTTCATTTACCACCTTTAAATCTGAAGTCCACTGAATACATCCCCGTCAATAGAGATGGGGACCGACTCGATACCTACTGTCCTGCACCTTCGCCGGAAGCCCTTGACCAATATTATCGCCGGATAAAGGTTGCTAAAATCTGTAACAGTTATCACCTCTCAGGCGAATGTGGGGACATGGGTTGTCAATATGACCACAGCGATGTACCCGAAACCGTCATCGATGTTCTTCGTCATATCGTCCTGCAACACCCCTGTTCTAGAGCGGGATCGTGTCGGTCAATCAAATGTTCCTTGGGCCATCTATGCCAAAAGCCCAACTGCAAGGGTGTTAAGAACTGGCAATGCCGTTTCAATCACAAGGCTCATACCGTGGACCTTGAAGTCAATCGATGGGTCGATCCAATTGAAGTCCCAGGTTCAATTGGAATCCCAGATCACGATGATTCTCCCACGGATGGGGACTCTGAGGGAAATGCAACTTCCCCAAGTACCATTTTCTTCAACTAGGATTCCCGAAAACAGCTTATCCTACAAGTCGATTTCATCGATTTACGTCTGAACAAAATGAAACATTCCGCGTTTACATACGGTCGATGCGTCCGACATGAGTTCTTCAAAAAACAGAGAGGGAAATTGCGTTTAGAAGTTGGCACCCTTGTGAAGTCCATAAATATGCTCTGGTCGATATCTCCATCCACACGGCGAAGAAAAAGCTTTGAATTGCTAGCGGTCGCTATCACCACAGCACTCAAAGAGATAAAAAGGAAAGGCCAAAGTTCCTTCGACTGATTGTCGGCAACCTGATATTGAATCCAATAGCCATTTACTTGCACTGTATAGTGAGCAGCTGCATGATAAAATTAAGAATCAAGAGATAACGACAAAGATATCAATTGCATGGAGCTCAAAATTTGCAGAAATATTGTCTTCTTCTTTTCGCGATCCATTGTCTCTGTCTTACACTCCTTGCTAGCTCATGTGTATTCTTTCATTCACAAAATCAGGATGATATTAATTCCACGCCGTGTTAGAAAAATGTGCACTTCATCCTACATAATTGATCCCGAGTATAGTAAACAGTCTCCATGACCTAGGTTTTATCAGGCTGAAAGTCGTAGACGCAGCACGTAGTCCATGGAGACTTCTATCCAGAGAAAAATAATGATGCAGAAGTCGAATTCATCTCGATACACGACTCCGCAGATGAGTTCCATTAGGTGACCCAACACAGAATCAGTCAAGACTTCGACATCTAGGAATAACTATATTGCCAGTGAAGAGTGAAGGTCCTAATTCGGGAATGCAAATGCAGAGCACATGCTAATACTACTCTAAGTTCCCTTAATCCAAGGTATTCCTAATATGCCCCTGATAGTACAAATGAGCGTAGCCTAGCCCCTTCTATATTTCAGCTTGTGCATGAAACTCGTGGACCGATTCTATTGCATATTAATTCTAAGTGGGAGCTATCAATTGTGAGAACATGGACTCGCTTGCATGAAGAACCTTAGAAAGACTGTGATGGAAGTAGGCAATCTTTGATGGCTCTAGTTCTATTCTTCGGGGAAAGCTCCCACATCAAGACATACTAGTCAGTCCTAACACTATTGTATTTATGACGCTGGCATTTGTTTATTCGGACTGGACATCTTTCCCATGAGAAATGAATAATGACTTATAACTACGTAATGCTGGCCACACCATGACTCGATTCGAGGATCAGAGGACATTTTCCGGCTTGAGACATGGGCCCTGTACAATTTAAATTCTGATGATTTTCTTGACAGTGCATTGGATGAACCCTGCAGAAGAAATGCAGCCCATAATTCACCCGTCCTTTGAGCCCAAGACAGGCACTTGGCAGTACATAGTCGCCTGTCCAAATACCAGAGAAGCAGCAATTATCGACCCCGTCCTTGACTATGAACCATCTGTTTTTACAATTACGAGTTGCTCTGCTGATGCACTTCTCAATATTGTTAGTGAGAATGACTATACCGTGACCTGGATATTGGAAACGCATATACATGGCGACCATCTTAGCGCGGCATATTACATCCAGCGCGCATTATGGAAAACAGGCAATCCATATACACCAATTGCAATAGGCGAGAATGTTACAATCACCCAAAAGACATTTGCACGTCGGTATAATGTTCCGGAAGAAGAGCTCGAAAATGCATTTGGCCACCTCTTCAGTCCAGACGAAAAATTCAAAATTGGCGAATTGACAGCGACGGTTTTACATCTACCAGGGCATACACCAGAGGCCTCGGGGTATCAAGTCGGAGACAACATCTTTGCTGGAGATTCTATATTCAACCCTGATATTGGTAGTGCGCGTTGCGATTTCCCGGGAGGTGACGCGCGAGTTCTTTATCGATCAATGAAGTGTCTCCTGGCGTTTCCTCCCGATACTCGAATCTATACGGGACATGACTATCCACCGACAAATGAAGCAGCGGCCCGAGATCCAATAGCGTGTGTTACGGTTCGTGAGCAGCTAGAGAAGAACAAACATATCAAGAATTGTGCTACGGCAGACGAGTTTGTTCGTTGGAGGACCGAGCGTGATAATGTTCTCACCGACCCCCGAATAGTACATCAAGCGATGCAGGTAAATGTACGTGGGGGTAAGATGCCCGGACGATCGCATGATGGGAAAGCTTTGCTTTTGTACCCTGTCATTGCACCCCAAGGAATCTTGACTGGTGTGGTACACCGCTCTTTTGTGAAGTAATAGACGCAATGATTTCTCTAGTATCTCCATTCTTAATCATGATGTTTGATCCGGACATCGATGCATTGAACATGTACCTATTCGTTTAATTTTTATATCGAAAGTATCAAAAATAGCCAGCTGCAGGATCCGGTGCTTCGAACCCTATGAGCCTTTCAGTTTGACTGGTGTCGATCATTTCTTCTGAATTTTACAATATGCCTCGCGCACCTCCTCGCGACAGCCCATGAGTCCGAGCCATTTTGTGATCAAGGGATAGTTCTCCAAAGAAAGCCCAGCAAATCCGTGCTGTCTCACCCACGGTTCGAAGTGGTAATCAACGGCCGTGACTCTACTTGGAAGGATACTCGATCCACCAGATTTTTTCAGCTGTCCCTCAAGAACGTCATAGCATCGATATGTCTGAGCAACGTATCTCTGGAGTGCATCGTCGTTCTTCTGTGAATGGTAGTGTCTTCGGGACTTAGCCATCACCCAGAAGATAATATGGAGGATAGATAATCAAAATAGCGGGTTAACTATCGTTCTACATACCTGAACCAGTTCACCTGCCCCGTCATTGGACCAAGTGTCGAAAGTAGAAAATATTCCCATTTCTCGAAATCAACTAGATCCTGGGCGGATCCCCCGGGGGGTCCGATCAGATTACCTAGATCGTAGACACGACGAATATAGTTCATACATGCTCCGGATTCCCAAGAGACAACTCCGGTATTGGGATCTTCAAGAGCAGGAACTCGTCCATTCTCATTAATGCTGAGAAAACTCGAGCCCTTGACACCTGTGTTCGGGTCGTCGCTGAAGTCCCAGAATTTGACATTAAATGGGATATGCAACGCCTCCAAGGCGATCGCGATCTTGATCGGATTGGGACCTGTAGCATGTGCATGCAAGAGCAAAGGTTTAATATGAGCCTCCATCTTTTTTTTTCGAACAGTCTCGATGGCAATAGCGAAGTTGTCAAAGATTAAATTGTCAATGAACTGGAGCGGGGATTAAGTAGAACGCGGGGATGAGTTTAACATGATGTCATGTACGTGTTGTATAAGTCAAGTGAACAAACATTTCCATGGGTAAATTATCACATAATATATGATATTAGTATTTTCGGCTGGTTTTAGCCAGCCGTTTAACTTGTCGTGGATCTTTTCTTAAGTTTTCAATTGTTTGATCTACTTCTTATTCATATTGTACATTTGCTGCATCTCCAACCGCGAAGAACTACGTTTAGCCGAATCTACTACTGCCAAAGTATTTTCCTTCAAATACATGGACGGCATCTAACTCCGCTTGTAATCCTCCGCGGGGTAGTATTTATTAAGATGCGGAGGATAATCTATAAATTAATAGCTTGCTTCTAAGGGACTATGATTGACATAATTTTGACAAATTTCAGGATCAGGGCAGGGTGTCCGCTTCGGTCCGGGGAAATGTTACTTTTCAATTCTCTACGGCATGGCGGCTTACTTCTATATGTTTTCTACACTCATATATCTCTATTTTCTAGGCCCTGCAGTAAGGGAAATATCGGAATTAGCAATGACTAACAGAATGTAGTAAGTTTACATAGTACAACCTTTATAAGTAATATAACCCTTCCTGAGTACTGATCATTCAAGGTCACCTGGGATAAACACTCCCTCATTGTTAGAGGCGAGCGAATCATGATTTTCTCCGATGAATTTCATCCTTTCCGACTCCCAGTCCCTGGTCTTTGGCTCAACATCTTTCAGAAGATTAAAAGCATTGGTTTCAATGGTGTATCCTTTTATGTCGACTGGAGCTTGATAGAAGGGAATCCAGGCCAACTTGTAACAGATGGTATATGGAGTCTTGAAAGGTTTTTCTATGCTGCCACTGAATCAGGCATATACTCCATTGCTCGTCCTGGGCCATATATCAATGCGGAAACAACAGCGGGTGGTATTCCGGGATGGGTCTTACGTATCGATGCAACTATTCGTTCCAATGATCCCGAGTATCTCAAGACTACAGAAAATTACATGTCGAAGATACGGAAAATAATAGAAAAGGCGCAGATCACCCACGGAGGTCCAGTCATCATGGTTCAACCTGAAAATGAGTACGGAACCTGGCCCGAGATCTCTGATGAAAATCATCCAACTCAGATGAACCGGGAGTACATGGAATATGTGGGAAAGCAGCTTCTTGATGCTGGAATAATAGTTCCACTCATCGTGAATGGCCACAAAGCTTTGGGCTTCTGGGCTCCAGGCTCCGGTCTGGGAGCTACTGATATCTATGGAATAGATTCATATCCGTTGCATTATGACTGTGAGCTTGGGCGACTTCCTGAATTGACACTTGGATTGCTAATCGTGGATACAACACTAGCGCCAATCCAACATTCTGGCCCACTTATAGATTCCCTTATGACTGGCAGCTTCTCAATGAGAAATATAGTCCCAGCACTCCCTTCTCGATCGTCGAGTTTCAAGGAGGGCCGGGTGGCAGATGGTAAGCAATCACTAACCTAAGTTTTGTCACAACTGTAACTCAAATCTAGCCAGGGAGGGGATAACAGAAGAAAAATGTGCTGAGCTTGTCAATGAAAAAGCGACCAGGATTGTTTACAAGAACAACTACGGATTTGGCGTCAAGCTATTCAATATCTACATGGTTAGTCTGCGTTAAAGAGGTTTACGGCATGGGTAGGTATTATCGTTAATATCTTCCTAGGCTTATGTGGTACGAATTGGGGCAATCTTGGATATCAGGGAGGTTATACGGCCTACGATTACGGAACAGCTGTCGGTGAATCTAGACTGGTCTCGTGCGAGAAATATAGTGAACAGAAGTTGCAAGCCAATTTTTTGAAGGTTTCACCGGCATATCTGACCGCAACGCCAGGCAGGGGCGTCAACGGTTCTCACGGCACTCCATCATCTATCGCCGTGACACCACTATACGGAAACGGGACACACACGAATTTCTATCTTATAAGGCATGCTAACTTCAGCTCTATTTCTAGTACTGAGTATAAATTGCAGCTGTTCATGAGTATCGGAAATATCAGCATATCTCAGCTGGACGGACATCTCACTCTCAACGGGCAAGATTCCAAGTTGCACGTTACAGATTATGATCTCGGCGGCATCAACTTGATCTACTCCACCGCAGACATACTGACATGGGCAAGAGGACATGGCTCGGCACGTGTGCTCATTCTATGTGGTGGGGCCGGCTAAATGTATGAATTTGCGCTGTCTCGTCAACTTGGAAAGACGACTGTTGTGGAAGGTTCCGATGTCACCGTTACCGCAAAAGGCCAAGCATGGGTCATAAAATGGCATGTCGAGAAGAATCGTCGTGTAATCCGTGTATCTGGACTTGAAATCTACCTTCTTTGGCGAAACGATGATTACGAGTATTGGCCATTGGAGCTACCTTCCTAAGATCCGAAAGTTTTTAGGAGATTATCATCGTGAAAGTGGGCTATCTCATGCGAACTGTCAAAATCACAGGAGATCAGATCGAAATCATTGGAGATGTTAATTCTACCACGGTGATCGAAATAATTTTTGTTCCGGTACGCAACCTGAACACCATCAGTTTCAATAAGAAAAAACTGCAGACTTCACGCACAAAGTTGGGGACCTCGACAGCAACTGTTGGGTATAATAAGCCTTGCCTAACGACACCGAACTTGGCTGCTTTGGAATGGAAGTTTCTGAATTCACTCCCCGAAATCGAACCATCATATGACAATTCGGCATGGGCCGATTGTTCTAAAAAGACAACAAACAATCCAAGAGGCTTAGACACTCCTACAAATCTGTATTCCATGGACTACGGATTTCATACATGGTCTCTTATCTATCGTGGCCAATTTGTCTCCAGCGGCATTGAATCATCCTTTTTTTGAAACATATCCGGTGGAAATGGCTTTGGGCATTCTATTTGGCTGAATGGAACTTTTCTCGGATCCTGAACTGGAAGTGGCTCAAATAATACCTTTATGCAAAATATAGAGTTTCCTAACCGACTTATCGAAGGAAAAGCTTACGTTCTCACTATTTTAATCCACGATATGTGTCAAGATGAGGAAGCTCCTGGCACGGATGCGACCAAATTTCCGCACGGTGTTTTGAACTATCAATTGAAAAGTCGAAGTCAAGATTATATTAATTGAAGAATGATCGGGAATCTAGGTGGTGAGAGCTACCATGATTTGATCAGATGTCCGCTCAGTGAAGGCGCAATGTACGCTGAGAGGCAAGGCTATCATTATCCCAAGCCACCGAATTCGCAATGGGCCTCATTGAATCCGATAAGCGATGGGATTTCAGAAGCTGGGGTTGGTTTCTTTACCATTTCATTTAGCTTCGATATTCCTCATGGATGGGACGTGCCAATGAGTATCGTCTTCAATGGAACCGAAGTTCAATCACCTAGGAGCAATAAGGGGTTGAACTATCGGTGCCAGTTTTTTTGTGAATGGTTATCAATTCTGCAAATACAGTGAGTACACAAAAATTGAAAGAAAATACGACAGGGATGGACTAATATGACTTGCAGTCAATAATCTTGGCCCGCAAGTATCCTTCCCAGTCCCGGAAGGAACCTTGAATCACAATGGACTGAACTACATTGCATTGACACTATGGGCTCAGGATGAGCAAGGTGCTACGCTTGGCAATCTGCAATTGACCCCTACAGCAACAATACGTTCCGGTTACAAGAAGCCGGATCCTGTACCAAAACCTTCTTGGTCACTACGCCAAGAGGCATACCAGCAGCTTGGTCGGCGACCATCCTCATTGGTAAGGGCCTTTGGAAGATTTTGGATATTCAATTGAAACTCAAAATTCTATGACATTAACACATATCAATCATCATAGTCATTAAATAGCAGCCGCGGCAACAAGTGCATCGAAAGCAGAGCTATGCGTGGAGGCATCTATTTTCCCAACATTCGCGGGACCAGCCCAGTTAACACCGAATTGACCTTGGTCATTTCTATCCTTTTCCCAGATACTGTTTGCAGAGTTTTCAATGACACTCTTGTAGAGATCACTTGGTGATGCTCGTTGCAACATTTCTAGATTGCGAATGAAGATCCCCTTAAACTGGGTTCCATCAGGTTCGCAGCTACTAGTTTCACACCAGTCATGAATAACATGGTTCGAATCAGCGAGGGTGTCAATCGCAGCTTTGGCAATCGTATTCGCAGATTCTAAATAGGTGTTATCGGGGGCTGCTTTGTTTAGTTCAACAAGGCCGCCGAGAACAACACCTTGATTATAAGACCACCTAGAAACTTGTTAGTATATTCAGATGGCATGGCATTGTCTTTGATGCTCTGAGAACGTACACGGTAGCCCCATTATTCTCGCAATTATCTAATAACCCATCATTGATTGTGTGATTTTGTCCGAAGAATCCCTGGGCCGTGAACCAATCCCATTCCTTGATTGCCCATTGAACGTATTCGGTCTTTTTTGATGGGACACGATTGGCCAGGTGCGCGGCCACGGATAGAAATAGTTCATTCGTGATGGCATTAATGTATGAGTCGGTAGGATTCCAATATATACCGCCACCGCCGCATCGAGTTCCCCAGGCCTTGACCTATAGAATTGTTAGCGGAATGATATCGTTAAAATGAGACCAAATGGAGTACGTACCAAAGCCGCGAATATATCTTCAGCCAGCGTCAGGTAGGTATTATCTTCCGTGACATCGTACGCAGCGATCCATGCCAGGGCCCACCACGCATCGTCGTCATAAGCGGAATCCAGCCATTGTGATGCGTTGACAGGATTGGCGGCTCGAGTGGAGAATGACCGTTTACCAGAATTGGTCTTGACTTCTGGCCCAGGGTTCGGGTTCGACGGTGGAGCCTTATTGAGAGTGTTGTTAAACACGTAGTCTGCAGTCTCTACCACTGATGGATCAATCAACGCTAGATTTGCAATCGCAGTCATGCAATTCGCGCCATTCCACCACCCGATCGTATTCCAAAGTCCAGTGCCATCGTTGTAGTAGCCTTGTAAAGTTCGCAAAGCTTCCTCTGCTCGTTCACGGCCGTCGTTCGCAAAAACGCTTCCTGATAGGGCGATGGGAATGAGTACTGGAGCCAAAAAACCACGAGAAAACAACATCTTGTGAGGGTGTGCCAGCACAAAAGACCTACCAAGGGGAAATTTTGAGGCGAAAACGC
This sequence comes from Penicillium citrinum, assembly GCF_028827155.1. Taxonomy (NCBI): domain Eukaryota; kingdom Fungi; phylum Ascomycota; class Eurotiomycetes; order Eurotiales; family Aspergillaceae; genus Penicillium; species Penicillium citrinum. The sequence continues at coordinate 2,520,763 of NW_026622686.1, forward strand.
ACTCCTTAAATATGACAGCGCCAGCGCGCAAAATGCAGGATCCTAAACACCTACCTCAATGGAGAAATCAGGATGCATTCTTCGTCTTGATCTGCTTGATTGGGTAGATCAAAGCGCTGATAGTAGGGCAGGCCCACCTGTGCGAGGGCGGCACCCCTGATCTGCGTGATCGACTCATCACAAGGGATCGAAATATGTAATGCGAGGTGCAGGTTGAACAGGCACCGGATATCGGGGGATTTGAAGTGGGTGGAATTGCTGTGGAGCGAATCGCTGCGTAAGTGGTTGACTTTCAAACCGATGTGATCATATCAAGGGATAGCCAGCTGCTCATTGCTTCCTCCACGGTGTTTTAGATCGGAACCCCTTGCAAGCTCTGTTTGCGCCCGACCTTTGTCTTCCATCTTATTGTACTATGGAAATGGTCTTGTGTGAAGTTTATTCAAGGCCGTCTGACACTCGAATTTGAGACCTGCGATGAGTTTCTGCATTACTTCAAATAATCATTGAATCATTGTCTTGCTAGGCCCAGGCCCTTTCGGTCATGGAATTTATTTTGGGCCCAGGACCATGCGGAAGTTGATTGGACAGAATTATCCTATTCTTGTGGGGTTTCTCATTCAAGTTTTAAGCCTGTCTAGATCTGGATGAGGATTCCTTCATAAGAAGTAAACAGCGATGGGGTCCAAAGCATCCTTTCTTCGGGCATTGGCCGGAATGACGGATTATTTTCCTTTTACTATCGGCTAGGCACGACAGCACATCTTGGGCTGCATGAGACACACATTACTTCTCATGTTCACCACATGTCAATGCGTATATTTTTCCTGACGTCAGAAGAGCCAGTTGTCGCATGTTTTCCATCGATGGGCGTCAAATGCTTCCAGGTTCCACAGGCAGCATGCATACAAAAAAAATCCTAGCAGCTATTCGTTTTGCTTTGACCTACACTACTAATATTCTATGAAATGTCTCTAACTTTGTATCCACCTCTTGAATAGACTATGCTACCATCGCGGTTGGGGTTAGATCACTCTAGTAGGTGTACTAGTATATGTTTGTCTCATGGCCCAGTGAAACAACCATTCAGCACAGAGTGGAACCCCCCTAGGACTAGTTACTAGTTAGTATTAGAACTTGATGTACCCTATTTATGTAAAAGGAATTCATGAATTAATACTAGGTAAAGCAACAACAAGCGGTCTACCGGTACTAATAGAAATGCAGGTGCCCATTGGCAGGTGTTTCAAAGTGAATGCATATATTGCCAGCTGCCAAGTACATATTCCACCAGGGCTATACACTAGTGCACTACAAAAAAAAATGCAAGTCCCCATATTCGCATCCAGGAAAACGATTCTTCTGTCATACGTAACTAGCACTCAGGAAAGCACAATTTGGATGCTAGCCAAATTGGGATGGATCCCAGCCTGAAGACCATCGCCTATGGATGATTCTTTCTTATCGAAAGGGAGAAAGAATCAGAATTCGCAAAGTGGAAAGTAAGATCATGTCTTCGACCATGCAACGTAATTCATTAATTTATCTTGGAACTAATAGTATCTTGTGTCGTCTTGATCTATATACCGAAAAAAAAAAGTTTATATACTTTGACAATATCGAAAACGTGCAATTATTTTCCGAGGTCGGTTTAGGCGCGGCACATACGACCCGACTCGGAAACCGACCAGGCATCACTGCCTACACCCTTGAAAGCATAGAAGAAGGATTCGGGATCCCATTTCTGCTTCACAGCAAGCAAGGGGTTGTAGTTGCTTCCAAAGAAAGTGTCCTTCCAGTTAGGCTGACGGAAGTTGGCCTCGTTCTGGTAGCATCCACTATTGGGAGTAATAGCCTCCAGCTGGGGAACATATTCGTTGGTGATCTTGTACTGATCAGCAACCATTTGGGACCAAGGGGCAGTCTCGTTCCACATAGTTCCAATTTGCATAGTGACAGCAGCATCGCGTAGAGCCGGGAAAATGGCACTGGAGACGTTGCCAGGTTTCGAGACGTCCATACCAACACCAACAGCGATAACGCCGTTTTGGGTCAAATTGCGCAAAGCGCTGCCCATACCGGTAGGGTTGTTCTCCAGCGTATCACGGGGAATAAGACGACCACCGTACTGGAAAGTAGACACGGCCAAATTTCCCCATGGCAAAGGTCCCATGTACTTATTGTAATGGTCGTAGTAAGAGTCGAACTGGGTGAAAGACGCCTTGTACTGGATACCAAGTTTGTTCAAGGTTTTGAGGAAAGGAGTTAGGATGGCCTTTGCTTCAGCGGAAGTCTGATTATAGGCAGTCAGGGGACTGATAATAAAGACACTGGAGGTCATCTGATAAATGACAGTAGCGCCGTGATCGATCATTTTTGGAAGCTGATGGTGGAATTCAGACACAGCTTTGTAAAATGTATCTATAGTCACATTAGCTGCCGTGAATTGAACAGCACCACCGCCGATAATCGTGTCTGGGTAAGCCTTCACGGTCATGGACACAACGACACCATAGTTGCCGCCTCCACCACCGCTGAGAGCCCAGAACAGATCCGCATTATGGGATCGAGAGGCAATAACGCGCTTGCCAGCAGCAGTAATGACCTCAAATTCGAGGGTCTGATCAGCAGCAAGACCGAATTCTGTGCTTAAAGCACTGTGGCCACCTCCTTGGGTGTAGCCACCAGCCAGTCCGACGGTTGGGCATTCGCCTGTGACAATGACATGGCCTTTAGAACGGGCAGCCTCGAGGATTTGGTAGCCCATGACACCAGCTCCAACCTTGAATGCTTTACCTTGGTAGGCAGGGTCCGACCAATCCTTGTATTCAATATCATTCAAATGATGGGTCCACACGGAGAGAGCACCGGCACCGGTCGAACGGCCAAGATAGCTACAGTTGGTTAGATCTTGTTCAGTGGCGCGAGTCCAATTATCAGAACACAGGAAGCTAAGGGGGAACTCACTCATGGCCAGTGTTCTTGATGACAAAACGAATGTTGTTCTCCCGAGCAAAGTTCACTGTAGCAGCCACGTCTTTGGCAGATGAGACATTGACGGCATAGTTGACGAAATTTCCGAGAGTGCAGGGCCGGTTCTTCGCAGTAAAGGGATCACAGCTTTGGTTGGCGAAGTAGGTCTGCATAACAGAAGATGATGACTCAAGACTACATAATGTTAGGTCAATACAATATCACTTCACGGCATTCGATACCAGGTGGCAAGACCATGGAAGATGTGACACTTACTGGGGAAGAGGCACAGTCCAGTTGGATCTGAGAGCCGCACAGGCCACAGCATCATAGTTGGGTGCATGGCAAGGGGTGCCAATGGGCACGGTCGCAATCAGACGACCCCCAACGGTACTGTTTAGTGAAGCCCAGGATGAAGGGGCAGGCCAACAGCTATCCTCGGGCAGACAGTGGCATCGAGACTCAGATGCACCCACCACCGAGGCGACAGCCGCAACCGTTGCTAGCCAAAGCTTCATAGTGGGGATGGAGAAAAAGAGAGAGGCTTGGTTGAGTTTGCCGATCAGCAGGTCTACAGCTATTATATGAGGGAAGCAGACATTCTTCGGATTGAAGATGGCAAACCCCTTGGTCCTAATTTTTCTTTAACGCCTCTCGGAGATGTTCCCAAGTACGTCTAAACCAGGAACGCTATTATAACGCCAGTGGATATTAATATGCATGGGATTAACCGGCAATGAGCCGATCTGGGGGCCAATATATGGCTCGTTGCTCTGGATTATGGAGACTCCCCGAGTGCATTGATACTCGGTAGTTGATCACTCCACGAACCGATCAACCTGTGGCGAAGACTATTGTCATCTGATTATCTCGTCATACCCTGCATCCTATCGACGGAATTGGTATTCTTCCAGAAACCCTTATAAACACACTGTTTGGTTCATCCTGAGGATCAAACGCAAAGAAGCATTTTGCCCGGAAGTTTCGGAGGTTGTACTTCCACAATCCTACGCAATTTCAGGCACACCCGATTTCTAGGCGATCGGGCTGTCTCGGATTTGCGATGTCTAGCCCTATCAAATCAGCCCTGGTGGATCAACTCGTCGATCAGAGTTTAGATGGGCCAGGGAACTTGCTTTCCTGAACAGCCACACAATTTAGTAAAATTGGAGATTCCTTGACCGGTACTCCCAGTTATTGGTCTTCAGAGATATTGTCTGAAGCTCAACCAAGGTGCATATAAGTAAATTTACACTTGGTCAGATATAACCGGGGCAAACCAAATCCGAAGTGCCTCTCCGAAAGCCAATTTTCAGCCACTCTGATCCCCAAATTTACTCTCCAAAGCATAATTTCATCAAGTTCAAGAATGTCATCCTGGCTTCTTCTGCTTTTGTATATCTTTTCAAGTGACACCTGCCCAACGGTTTCAGAAATGTGTTCCTAGAGCACCTGCATATCCCACGCGAATCTGCACACCGGCATCCATATGCAACAGACCACGCCTAACCACGGCCCAGCTCTCGAACGCGGGATCTGGGTCGCGGTGATCATCGCGGCCTTGGTCGTAGTTCTCAGGGTTTTTGCTAAGATTAAGATCAGCCGCTTCTTTGTTGACGATGTCTTGATGATCATTGCATCTGTGAGATCTAGGTGTCCTTATTCGTTGCTCACGCAAAATCCCTTGCTAATTTGTTTATCTCCAGATTTCGGCAATTGTGTCGACCGTTTTCCTCACGCTTTCTGTTGACCACGGCTTCGGTAAACCCTTAGGGGACCCCTTTACCCACGATACCTCGCTGGTTCTGAAATATATTGCCATTCAAATCCCCATCGTTACCCTAAGTACAACGATCGCTCGGTCTTCTTTCATCATATATCTTGTTGCGGTTCTTGGTACGAAGAGGGCGTATAAGATCCTACTATGGGTTATACTCGTTATCCAACTGGCTGGAAACATCGTTTCGGCTGTTCTCCCGTTGAGCATTTGCAAGAATGTGAATATTCTATGGGATCCAACGGTGAAGACTACCTGCATAGATAGCAGGAAAGTTATTCAGTTCGCTTATTTTTCAAATAGTGAGTTTGTTCTCTCAACTTTTGACTTGGATTTATTGCTGATCGAGTTGGCTATAGCCTTCAACTCGGCTGCCGACTTATTCCTAGCGGTATTTCCCACCGTGGTGTTCTGGAATCTTAATCTGAAGTTACGGATCAAAATCAGTTTGATTGGTCTCCTGAGCCTGGGCATTGTGTAAGACCTATTTTCCTATATGTCATCTCTCCACGATATACTGACAATTCAGTGCGATGGTTGCATCTATCATCAAGACTACCAAGCTCGATACCCTCCCTAGTATTACAAATCTTGGCTCGGCCGGTGGAATCGAGTTAATTCGCTGGGGCTACGTTGAGAACGCCATAATTATCATCACCTCGTCGATTCCTTGCATTCGACCCCTGATAATCTCTTCGGTGCGCAAATTTTCCAGTGTTACTCGTTCCTACGAACTCAGTAGCCCTTTCAGCAAGGGCCGTGGAACTGGCCAACAAGAAACCACTCAACCGCGAAAGCCTCACAGCAGATCCGGCAATCCGCACGATCTTGAGTATGGAAGCATCGACCACATTCTCGATGAGAGGCAGAACAGTACGGCGACGGGTGGAGGCCGCCATTCCCCCCATGAAGGAATCACCAAGCAGATTGACATTGAAGTTTTCTCTGATGATGATGAAGTGTCACGATCAAGTTCTACACGACCCCATCATATATCCACATGAATAGAATTGTCCATGTTTTTACGACCCTCAAGTCAATTCACGAAGTTCCGTCTTAAGTACCACTTCCTTAAAGCCATATATTAGTCAAAACACGGATCATACTGCTAATTATCATGGAAATCTTTAATGAAGTTATGCTCTTTAGTGGTTAGCTTTAATGTGGTTTTGCTAAACCTCGCAATTCAACTCTGCAATCCTTACTATCACGCACACCACCAAGTTTAATAGTTACTGATCCTTATTATTCTATCGCATGACCAAGAATCATCTATCTCTTGCCATCTAAACTTGAATTCTGCTTATCTTGAATGATCAGCTTTCTATCACGGAAATATGACGACATAAATTTGGATAAGTTGATCGACATTCCCCACGTGGAGACGACGATCACCGAACAGGCATTAAAGCGTTTCAGACTCGAAGTCTTAAGAGCCTCCGAAAGCTCTTCGGAGATGTTTCTTAATCAAGATACGCCGTAGAAATGGATGAAGCAGTTTGCGTGCATGAGTAGTTAGCAGCTCCTATCATTTCCCTCGGGATTGCGAATATTTTGGGCCAAGTTTTGAAAGTTTCATGATGTTTGCTTCCCTGATAGCGAGTTTGGTAAAAGCCGAGGTACGGTATTTTCCATCTCTCTTCATGTCTCGCTGTGACTCACTGTACCATTGGCAGATAACATACACTACTTGTAATAGTATTGGACCAGCTTTCATAGTTCCTAAATCACCTTTTCGTAGCAAAATGAGTTCTAGCTTTTCTCGCACACCGATGCACTGTCATACTCATCATACAAACACCGGCTCTTGAATTCTGTAATGAAGCAAGCAGAACATGGCTTTTTCCTGTGTTTAGAGGGAGAGGTGATTCAAAGGTCTATTTGTCTTGTACGCAACCCTGCATGGCATGTGGATCACAAACTTTGTAAATTTTCATCATGATAAAGATTGATCGAACTCTGCCCTCTATTATAGTTAGCACATTCTTACCAGGCATCTGCGTGGCATAACATCTTTTCTACCGCTTATTCCTTCTGCAGAGAACCCAGCCGAGATATTCCGTTCATCAACGAGTTATGAGAAAACAGAAGAAGGAAAAGCAAAGAGGATATTTCGAAATGGTACAAAGGTCTTATAGATTCTATCTAATTTTGGACCTTCTATTAGGTTTGGTGCCATGCCCCACTGGAAATCCTTCTCCATCGGTCACTCGTCATCAGGATAGTTATAAGTCCGTCCTACTGTATGTACAGAGTATGACTCAGTCGATCGGATCAATTTCCCCAAGGGCTGCGAAGCTTTTCAAAAAAAAGGATCTAATCTTTGATATCGAAATTTGGGATCAGGTCTATGCTGATGTCAGCTAGGGAGTGCATACTTAATCCGAATCTCAAACCCCGAGACGTAAGAATTGCAGGGATGAGATACGAGATACGACCGTACGAAACTCCTCGATAGCGGCTTCACTTCCATGAAAGTTGGTAACAACAAGAGGATGACATAAAGAGGTTGGCGATTGTGTTTATCTCGCAGGAAAAAGAGGAATAGGGCCATGAATAAGCTATACCGCGTACCTTTCTCATTCCATTTCAGCTGGGGTCATTCAGCACCTTCATCGCTCTCTTTCTCGAGACAAGTGGTCTTATATCGAGCTTTATAAACTCATTAGATAGTACACCTTGAGTGTTCTTGTTTGAACCTTCACGGCGGTATCCAATTCCGGGAATAAATGATTGGCTGTGGAGCTTCTTCCCCGCGTTATCATACTCAACTGATTGTATCAGTCACGATGATCCCTTCTGTGACTCATTTTTGGACTTCGTGGAACTACGATACAATACCCTGGAGACACGTCTTGCTTGTCACACCTCATTTTACAAAAAACACAAGGACTTTTCCGAGACTAGTCTATCCGAACCCCATCGCAAGAGAAGAAATCTCACTTTATCCCCCTTGTAATTTCCACAAGATCGCTCATTAATTCTACTCGACATGGCATCTTCGTTTCCACAATGCAAAAATGGGGAATATATCAATGAAGCCACGGCCGAAGATATCCCAGATATCAGGAAAATGGTTGATAAAGCATATTCAAAATACATCGATCGCATTGGCAAGCCCCCTGCACCAATGACGGAAGATTATCATTCCGAGATTGAGGAAAACTCTGTCTACGTGTTAAAAGACAACAGTGGGAGTTTAATTGGACTACTTGTCCTTGTCTGCAGGCCCGAAAGCGGCACAATGGAAATTAAGAACCTGGTTGTTGATCCAAAAGCGCAGGGGCATGGATATGTCCGTGTTCTTATGAACCATGCCGATAGCATGGCTCTATCACACGGCATCCATACCATCGAGCTATATACAAACGTGAAGATGTACGAGAATATCACATTATACGCTAAGCTGGGGTTTTCAGAGGTTGAAAGGAGGATCGAGAATGGGTTTGAAAGGGTTTACTTCCGTAAGGAATTGAGCCACAAATGAATCTTGCATGTTTGATAGCAACTTTGGATCCTGAAATAATTTATTCAAGCGAGAAAGAAGCATGGATTTATTCATTCCACTAGGCGTATCCATGGTTTAATCTTTACGAAGGTAACAGAAGTCGCGTTCTGTTACGATCAAGTGATACGGCGCATAAGCCGAGTACACACGGCAATAAACACTTTCACCCCAGTTAGCATTGGAAGCGTACGGTTTAGTCTTTGATTCACTTACGCAGACTGCAGGGCCGCCGGGCTGGAGAAGGGCGGGACACACGAATGAATTCGCGCAACATCCAGCGTTGAGTCCTGTTCCGATGCAGGTAAAGTTTGTCGCGCACTTCAGTCTTGTCAGTATTACGAGCAGCTTCGAATTCAATCAAAACTTACGCATTGGCCTGTCACATTGCAATATGTAGTATTGACGGGACATACTCCGCAAGTGCCGTTTATGCAGTTTTGTGATACCGTGCACTAAGAGGAAGAAAAGAGTCAAACTATATCTTTTCCAAACACGCATACGGTGTGAAAATAATAATACTCACATTTCGGCCACATGATCCGCAGTTACGAGGATCGTATGTTGTGTTGGTACAAGCACCTCCACAACAGTTTGATGTAGTTCCATTGCACTGTTAGTTGAATTGATCGATTAGCCTCCCCACTCCAGGCATATCATATCATTCACAAAGCATACCAATGTACCACATGCGCCGCAATTGGATGAGGTACTATTCAAGTTGACACAAACACCGCCGCAACATGTTGGTGATGATGCCGGGCACTTCTCCATGATTAGACCTTCTCAAAACTCTTTTCTGTATATGATACGTACTACTGTGCCACATGTGCCACAATTTTTGGAGTCAGTGATAAGCGTTGTACATTTTCCAGCACAGCAGTTCGGTGTTGAAGCCGGGCACTGGATAAAGAGTCAGTGAGAGGAAGACTGATTCAAATCGAGGATGGTCACAGACAGTTGTATTGCAAGCGCCGCAGTTGAACGAATTCGTATTCAAATTGGTACATATGCCTCCACAGCATGAAGGTGCCGTTATATTGCACTGTCATCGAATGTCAACTTTCGAAGCAAAATCATGTCTATCGAAAATCATAATGAAGGGGCATAAGTAAATCGCGTACCGCAGTTCCACAAGCTCCGCAATTCTTGTTGTCGGTCAATATGCTAGTGCAAAGTGAAGCACAGCAATTCGGAGTTGTGGCTCCGCACTGTGCCAGTTAGTAAACATCTTGGGCATTGTATCCAGCTACTAGGAAAAGCAACTGGTAGTCCGTTGCTGCTTAAAATGGTTATTGCGTACCACTCTGCTACAGACTCCGCAATTAAGAGGATTAGTGGCCAGATTAGTGCATGATCCAGAGCAGCAACTGGGATTTGCGATAGGACACTAAAGTTCATCAGGGTTAGTTGTATAATCCATAAGTACCGGGCACGAAAGATCGCACTATGTTCCCACAGAGTCCACAATTTGTTTGTGATGAGTTTAGGTTTGCACACACCCCGAACAACACGTTGGTTGAGTAACACCGCACTAAGAAACAGTTAGAAGTTACCATTGCTGCACCACGATTGAAGTAATAATGGAAAAGCGCGAATGATACTACTGACCGTAATGTTGCAACTCCCGCAGCGCATAGGAGATGTAAGCAGATTATAACACGCTCCATAGCAACACGTAGGGGCCAATGCTGTACACTGGTCATTTCTTGAGTCAGTTTTGACATTCCGCAGATCAATAAATTGCCAAATTCAATAGGAACGAGTCGATACATACAGTACTATTGCAGGTTCCGCATGTTGACGAATTTGTGTTGAGATTCGTACAAATACCTGAGCAGCAAGTCGGCAACGTTGCTGGACACTAGACATCGATCTCTTGGTTTATATTGCGCTCACTAGAAAATATATGACCTGGACTGAACTCACTGTATTTCCACAACTGCCACATGCCGATGCTGTGTTATTCACATTCACGCATGTCCCTGCGCAGCATGTTGGCTTAGAAACAGTACACTGAAGACAATTAAGTATATCAGCAAATATCTCACTATCAAGAGCGAGAACAACTTACGGTGGTATTGCATGAGCCACATTTCCACGGATTGGTACCCAAATCAGTGCAAACCCCGGAACAACACCCAGGAATTGAGCCAGTGCATGGTGTTCCTGAGCAAGACCCGCAAAATCTTGGGTCACTAGCTACGTTCGTACATGTACCATTGCAACAGGTTGGTTGAGTAACTGAACACTATAATTAAACATGTGAGCTGGCTAAGAAGTTCAGTGAAGAAGTGGAAAGCATACACTGATATTGCACGATCCACATCGCAATGAATTGTTGAATAGGTCTGTGCAAGAGCCACCGCAACAGGCTGGCCTTTGCCCGGTGCATGGTGCAGCTACACAAGAGCCGCAATGGCTCATGTCGGTGTTGAGATTGGTGCATATTCCTGAACAACAAGTGGGAAACGAAGCCGGGCACTTCACTTGTTAGAATAAACCGTTTATCCAGGAAAATGTTTCTTACTGAGGTATTACACGAGCCACAACGAAGTGGGCTGGTGGACAAGTCGGCGCAGACCCCCGAGCAACAGGCTGGATTCACACCGGGGCATGGAGATGCAGTGCAAGAGCCACAGTGATTCGGGTCATTATTAACATTAGTGCAATTTCCTCCGCAGCAATTCGGCGATAGGCCAGTGCATGGTGGTGCTGCACAGGCGCCGCAATTATTCGGATCCGTATTCAAGTTTGTGCAATTGCCGGCACAGCATGTTGAGGCGGAAGGGCCGCACTTGATGAGAAGGTGGATATCAGATTGGGCTCCTGTGATTGGAATTTTGAGGGTTTCTTGGCTTACAGTTACGCTGCATGATCCGCAATGAAGTGAGCTCTTATAGAGGTCATCACATACGCCTGAGCAGCAAGCTGGGATAGTTCCTTGACAAGGTGAAGCTGAGCAAGATCCGCAGTGGCTGGGGTCGTTGTTGAGGTTCGTACAATTTCCGAAGCAACATGTAGGAATAGAAGTGTTGCACTGTGTATACTCAGAGACAACCCTCACTGATGATTAGGGATCTGGAACCTTACCTTAGTATTACATGCTCCGCAATTACTAGGATCAAAGGAAAAATCGCGGCATCGCCCAGTACAACAGCCAGGCAAAATACCGCCGCACTATATCGAGTGGTGAACTATTTATGAAAAGTGACCCGAGAATATCGAGGTTTGAGCTGCGACTTACTGGTGTTCTCTCACAGGAACCGCAATAGACTGGACTAGTATAGAGATTAACGCACAGGCCTGAGCAACACCATGTGCCATTTCCAGTGCACTAGAGTACAGTGATCGATTAGTCACTGTTTTGATATCTTGACCAAAATAAAATTAAGTCTCACAGTAATGTTGCACCCGCCACAGTTGGCGTTATTCCTCGAGATATCGACGCATTTCCCCGAGCAACAACTGGGTTGCTTACCGGGACATAGATTATTGATGCATGATGTGGTACAGACACCACAATGATTTACATCACTTGCCAGATTGACGCATGTCCCAGAGCAACACGCTGGCTGTAAGGCAGGGCACTTTTTGAGGTAAGCTTCAACGAAATGAAATTCACTACCGGCGGCTTGGAAATAGTCTCACAGTTCCATTGCAAGGTTTCAGACCGCTTTCGAATGAAGAGCTTATGGGACCTTCATAGTCGCATTGTGACGGCTGATACCCGTACTATGAACGGTCGTTTCTAGCATTAGTCAGTTTTCTCGGGGGTGAGAGCAAGTAGATACACAAAACTTGGTCTGCTTTATGTGAGATTTACACTCACAATGCCTGCTGAAGATGATGCGCCCCGACCTATTCTCTGTGTTTTTACAGAGGCCACATCTTTCGTTACCGGGTTAGCCCAAGTAACAATGTCTTGGAGACTAAGGAATATTGCTAGAGTACATATATGAGGTTTCTATAATGCATCAATTGAGAACTCTTTCTCGTATTACCGAAGATGATAAGCGGAGGTGACAAGATCTTTGTCAACTCAAGTACTGCCATGATGGAGGTCTAAGAGATGCCGTACTCAGACGGGCGTTTTAAAAATTTCAACTTCACATCATATCACCTAATAAGATAGAGTTAACTATCTGCTCATCATGGCATTTAATGTATTGTTATACTCTATCAACCTTGATTATCCAGTCACGATGTTCCAGTTGAAGATGCAACGGTGCGTTCGATTTAATGCGGTTCACGGAGGTCTTGTGCTATATCCTGAATGTTGTGCGACTGAACATAGCCATTCTGCTAGTTTCAATTGTTGTGCGTGTATCGAAGATTGGTTTTTGTGAAACTCGGGCCGTTCTCGACAGTGTACAAGCGACCTTCTGCTACCCACAAGCTCTTACTTGTACTAGTACCGGCGGAGTAGAATAAATAAGGATTCGTCGACGAAATAAGTCTACAACTGCCAGCAATGAGATGCTATATTTAATCTTCGAGACCAATGATCTCAAAGACTCAGAGGTCAAGCCATTTTGATATTGACAGCTGGTTTGCCAAGCTGTCATTCCTGGGACCTTTCGTTCGATCACGGTATCTTAAATGATCCCAATCCACGGAGATTCAGGGGGGGCCTTGGATATTAGGTTTTAACGATTGATTGACTCCGATTTTCGAGCAGTCTGAAATGCAGCTGCACTACTAGTCTAGCCGTAGACTTAACGTGGACGTTACTAGCCACGCTGCGACCATTGAAATTATTCAAGTATATCACATAATATTATATGCACAGGAAGCCAAGTGCTCATACAATGAGCTAACAGTATTAACGATCGTAGTTTGGTGCAAGAAGCCCAAGGGCCCTGGAGCAAATCAGGAAAGTACTGCTCATAAAAAGAAAGAGTTTATTGTTTGCTAGTCAGATGTCAATCTAAGCAGCTAGATATACATGGGAATCTTCCGAGTACACCGTGCTATTATCCAATCCACGTGAGTGTAATAGAAGTAATCGTCAAGGATATGTACAGAGCTCCACCATAATATGGAGATAGAGAAGGGTAAATGAAGAGTCGTTTCGAGAGAAAGTAGAATGGTGATTTGCAAGGGCTTCGAATCGTCTGTGTAAAGCGTAGAGAAAGTCAAGGCGAGTTGTGAAGTGGTATTAAAGAAATTGAATTTGTGCAGCATCCTTGAAGTAAAATTGAATGCACGAGCATAAACATGACACAGTTTGCGACTGATCCGGGCTGAGAAAAAATAATAATAGGGCCGGTCATGTAAAGTCGCAGGAGAATTATCGTCGCCACATCCGTGAAGGTGAATCATTGAAATCGTCTTTGCTGGAACGTTCGCTAGCACCTTCTGAAGGGTATGCGGGTTCAGTTGTGATCTCAATGGTGGTCTCTTGGTACACTTTTCCAATGGGACCCAGTTCAACGCCGGGTTGCACAATATTGTCGGTCGAGCCATCGCGATCGGGATCATCGTCGTGAATACCTTGTCTGCGTGTCGTGGGATCGGCAGTGATGGTTGTAAGATGCGTGTCACCGCGGCGTCCCATGCTGCTGGCAAATTTGTTATAAGAACGATCATGGCTAGGCTCGGAGTCGATGATGAGGTTGCGGCGGGTAAGGGTATAAAGAACCACGTCGACAAGACCGGAACTGGTAATGATAGCACCTATTTCAGACATTAGTATCTAATTCACTTCCCGTGATAGATGGCCCAATTGGCTCAAAGGATACACTTACCAGCACAGCAGAAAAAGGTGATTGATGGACTATCCCCATTTGCTGTTGCCATACGTCCAGCAGCCAATGGCAGAGAGAGAATGATGTAGACGATGGGATAGATGGTCATGTATCCGACAACACGACGCAGACGCTTCAGACTCTCCAGCTGGCTGTTACCAAGAATGGCGGAAGCCTTGATCTGTCTCCGAAGTTGGAAGAACATGACTGCATAGAGAGCTACTGTTCCAAATTCTGCCAGGAAAATCCAGATATAATGCGTCCAAAGACGAACTGTCTCATGATCCGAATTGATCCAGCACCATGCCCCTGATGGGACGTAGACGTCGGCACCATACATTCCAAGAGGAATAATGACAATAAGGGCTACAAATGCCCAAACGCCGCAAACAAAGCACACGAAAACCTTGTAGGGCATTTTACGCCCCCAAACAACAAGAAGGAAAGTGTGAAACGCAATTGCCAGGACGAAGAGACCGGAGCCGGGATCACCAATCTGAAGCCAAAGACCTTGTAAGAAACAGCCGGCTGTGCCAGACTTGATCTTGTCCGTAACAATCCATTTTAAACAAATCAAAAAGGCGAGTGATTGTTGGAAATCCGCAAGAACGAGATTGTAAATCAGAATAATATACTGGTTATAACCGATGTATCGGGAGTAGCTGGATTTCCAGAAAATAAGTCGGTATGTAATGAATGCAAGTAGACTTCCGGTTGCAAGAAAGGAAAGAAAAGCCATGACCGAAACAGCGATCAGTCCTCGCCGTTGTGCTGTAGGCAATGGATCGATATCCAGTGTCGCATAGTTTGTCAATCGAGGATGAAGACCCTCCTTCGGTAACATGCTGAGTAGAGCGAGGGCAGACATATTGGGAGTAATGAGGGTGGTATGTTCTCTCTCTCAGACGTTGTCAGCAACCATTACGGTCCTAAACCGGGTTGCAATGAATTGTCCAATTCCCTGTCAAGGCAAGTAGATCTTCTTGTTTGGAAAGATCAAACTCAGGCCTTGTCGTTTCAATGACAATGCAAATGCCAGTTCCCCCAGCCGAATGAGAATGGAAGTCGTGGTGAGTTGATAGGGGAAGACTTTTCCACTTTCTCTTCTCTTTTTTTTCCTCTCTTCGATCACAAATGGCCGGGCGGAACAGGGTGGAAAAGACACGATCCAGAATAGCAGGGGTATGGACCAGGATTATTAAAGTAACGAGTGATCAGAGCCCAAGGGGATGGGAATAAACCCACAAAAAATCCATGGTCTGGTTCAGCGAACTCTATTGTCAATAAGTTAAGGAGCAAGATAATGGCATTTTTCTACACACAGGCCATTTTTGGTTAATGGCTCTTTGCTTTCAAGGCATTTCGAAGCTTCTATGCGGGTCCTCCAGGGGATCATCTCCGTTCGGGTGCCGCGAAGTGGGCTTACACCCATGATTGAGGCAAACAACTCCATACATAACTACCTTTAGTCCAGAAGTAGCCATTATTACTGTACATTACTGTACTCCGTACCCACTCCAGGCGACCATGACCCCTCTTTGAACAGGGGCGTGGGTGGGGTTTGGAAGAAGTCTCTGCGACGGGAAGTCGAATGAATGGGGTCAGAGTTTGGTCCAGACGGCTATATCCACTCAAGATCACCGTCCAGGCGTGCGCTGTATGGCATAAAAGGTTGGCAAAAGGAGAGTTTTATGTCTGTGGGAAATTGCGTTCCAATTGCAAATCCCCCAGAAATGCTTACGTTTTTTTTTCTTCTTTGAATTAAGTCGATGAAAACGTGGGAATCGAGGAGAAAGTGAAAAACCACGAAAGCCGCTTTCTCCGCATGAGGCTGACAATTTCCCCGTGCAGACCATTGCATCCCACTGGTATAACACATACTCAGCGTGTCGAGCCAGTCAAAGACCTCAGCTCTTCTATGGTCCCTGTCATTTCGATAAAGGAGCAAGCAGCATGTACTCCGTAGAAGGCAAGAGAAGGCCCGGGCCACGTTCCGCCGCGTGCCCTACTATAATACCCGGGCTTAAAGTTGGTAGCATGTGTTTCATGGACACGGAGTTTATAGTTAGTGCACCGTCAAAACCGACTGCTGCTCTTGGTTAGATCTCCGTGTCTAAACAGGCGGGGCTTGATATTTCTGGTAACGGATTTTAGGTGATGCGACATCTACAACCAATGACTGTGCATTATTACGACGAATCTCCGCAGGAAACCCACGTTTGAGAGCTTCAAACTGACAGTCGCAGCCTATTAATTCATGTGCTTCTGCCGTGAATGACAGTTCTAGAAAAATGCATGTCGATCTTGCACGAGAAAAGCAAAACTCTCTAGCATCAAATAATGGAAGTACATTATTGGTTACTATGGCCATGCCATTGGACCCGATTAAGCTTCGTTCCCACAATCTTCCTCCTGTCCATTGGTTTATTATTACCCCGACCCCATCGGGGCGCCCTGCCGAGATGAGCTGGTCAATTTCTTACTTCCACTTGGCCCGCTAGTAGTATGATCAGGGGGTTTTTCTCCAAAGGCTTGCATGCGTCATTAGAAGCGTTGGGGCTTTCTGGGCAAAAACTCTACCCCGTGTTTTGGCAAAATCTGGATTCATCCGGTGATTTCCGTATGTGGTTTTTTTATGGAGGCAAATTGATGTTGTACAATGTGTGATGATCAACAGTCGAGCTGAACGGACTGACCCGGCTGGGTTGAGTCCTCGGTACTTTGTCACACATGACCCGCCATGGTTATAATATATACACACAAGACAATGTCTCTACGCTGAGCCGACCCGCTGACAAGGGGAAGACAGATGGCAGCCATGTGCCGAGGAGCAATAAGCAGGGGCACAACAGGTCCACAGAGGGCGGTGATTTGCGGTGAGCCTTCTGGCTTGCTAGTGTCAACCATGGCTGCGGATTCGATGGAGCTTGATCATCAAGATGAACCGGCTAAAGATGGTTACGCACAAGCACCATACCTCTTCAAGCCGTTAGCAGCGATCTTGGAGATTGCAATGCGCTCACAACAATCCACTTGTCACCGTTCCGAGGAATGTTCTCCCCGAGCAAGACAGAGACCATCTTTAGGGCGGTGGCGACAACTTGAATGGGGTCTGACAAGGGGGAATTATCGGCAAGTCCGGATTTAAGGGGGTGAGTAGGTGAGCACCGAGTGCCATTGTGTCTCAGCCTCGAGTCCAGAAGTCAACATCGAGGAATCTGTGAATAGTATATCGACACTATTCAAAATGCTTTGCTGATCAACCTCGATCTCGTACCACGATTCAAGGGTCGTGCTTCATAGTTTACGAGGCAGCGGGTCGACATATCTGGGATTCCATGGTTCTGCACCGGCTTTACTCCGTATAGACCACCAGACAATGCACGATGGAGTCTGCTTGACCTGCCTGTTTCTGTTAGGTCCCCCGCCACCGATCTGCATTCAGGACAGCCGCGGGCCTGGCTCTGAAAGGGGTGTCATTGAAATTGTGGATCAATTGGTACCGTGGAATAAACTTCAGTCATCGAAGGTTGAGAAAATTAGCTTTGGTCTATCAACAAACAAAACTTTCAAGCAATGTATACGGAGATTAAACGGGAATAGTTTTCCGATATACTACTATGTATGTACAAATAGTCATGGCGACGGTTGAGACTATCTGTTCATTCTAGACCTTTTTAAGTGATCCTCAACCCTAATCTGGCACCCTTGCCCTAAACATGTGAAAGTTCCTATTTGACTTGGGTGATTTGTGCAAGATCCTTGAATTTCAGAGGCTGGCTGTACCAGCTGCATTAAACGGTATAAATCTACAGCTATGAAGGATGAGTTAGAATTGATGCCCATCGATCCTTATAGGTAAGCCATACTAGGGCTTATACTAGTAGTATGCAACATCTTATCATGCATTCACAGCCTTGGAAGTCTCAATATTGAGAACGACTACCGCTCAACAGCCGTCACGGTTCATGCACGAATGTCGATCTCTATATTGCATCAAGCCGTTCTCCTCATTAGGACATGTGCATACATAAACAACGGCCTTTTATCCCTCGCATGTGAATGTAACTGTACCCCATACTTCCTAGATCGACATGGACTATTAGATAGCCTTAAGATAGGCCATTGTCTTGGCTCGAGAAGAGAATTTTCTGAACTTCATAGTGCAGTATTATAAACGATTAGCGTGTCGCAATGGCGATGATTTGAGTTTGTCCATGCGCGACCGCACTAAAATATCGTCAGAAGGCCCACCTGTCGAGGGAAAATTTAACCCTTCAATAGCTATTCGACTACTGACTATCAAAATGGGACCTGAAGGATTCAATGATCATCATTCAAGAGGGCATGCTCCGCTGTAAGATGCGATAATCCATGGTTTAATTCTTGTTCTAACCTCAAGGCCAGGGTTATCACCAAAGCTAGCATCATGGTGTCTTACATCTATCAAATTCGGGATCTAGATCTTTGCCAGGACCATTTTTGGTCTCCGATACAAACCTCAGTGATAGCTTCATGGTCGATCTCAATACCTTTCTCTTCAGCCCTAGATTTACACGTTGATTGCCACTGGGATGAATAGGGGTATACCCAAATAGGGTCATCAAACCCTTCAAGTGATTGAAAAAAGGTTGCGCTTCGAGATCCAATTTTTAAGTAAAAGCGCAGCTCTCCATTTCTTTTCTAATCACCAGACACAACATCTTGGTCGATCATGGTCTATGCTGAACACCCCCGGATAGACGCGATTTGGATCATGGGATGGACTCAAGTCCTTCGAGTCGATCAAGGAACCGGCCAAGCCTTCTAATGGCCCGGGCGGTTGTATGCGCTTCTCGCTTCTTCCTGAATCGGGTAACAGTACTCACACACGGCATCTTTCCGATCTCTAGATTATCTGAACTAGTGACTACATACCGTAGAACGGTCGCACGATCTCCCCCAGTTTTCTGTTCTTTCATTCGGAGCTCGGTGTCCTTGATCGAACTGGAATTTGGGACTCGATGCCAAGTGATACCAAAAGCATGATATCAAACATATTGGTGGCTCTTACAAATTATCTGAAGACGTACAGGAGCAGGGGCCATGATCATCTTTCGGGTTTGTACGGTATCTCGAGAGACAGTTTTGGGACTATTTAGCAGCTGCCTGAAAAGGCATAGAGCATTGGGGTTATATCAAGGAGATTTTGGTATAGTTGGCTTGATTTTGAGCTGAAAGAACTAGGCAAAAAGAATGAGACATGGACGAGAGGTTTTGGACATGCTGCGGAGTCTGCAAAACATACTGTTAAGTGTGGGTCGATGGATCCTGACTATGTACAGTCTCGAACAAAAGCCCGTGGAGGGCATTGAAGGGACGCCATCCAAGCCTCTTTGCAAAAAGTAGCGGATGTTGCCCGAGCCTCCATGATTTCAAAGAGGAATATTCGGAATGAGCATAGTCCCCAAAGAGTGAATGGACGTGTGCGTACTGATCCATGCAATTTTTGTCGCATCTGAATCCATGGCATCAAGAAACACCTCTTAGAGGGCGAAGGACATAAATATTTCACGGTAAGCGTAGAGCATATTAGCAACATCGACTGGGCAGCAAGAATGAATTTCAACATCCCCAATGGAGGATATGTTGATCAATATAAGCACTCCAATTGCGCGAATGATAGTTCAAAGGATTTTAAGGATTGCATCCCAGGCAGGCCCGTTACACTCTGATTCATGCGTACAGGAAGGTGAAGTTGGTAGGATTTTAGCTACTTCTTCACGATCTGTTGCGAAATCTTGAAAAAGGGCACTCTGAAAACGAGCAAGAGCTAGATAATTGTAGCTACGAAACCACCTCATAGACATCCGCTTTGATGGCATCAGGCAATGGAACTCTTGACATACAGGTACTTTCTATTTGACCTTGAATAGGACACTACAAGTACTTGTCATTTGAAGTGAGTAGAAAGGAGTGATGGGAAGAAAACACACGATCATCCTCACAATGGTTTCGCTGTCACCATCCGTCCATCACATCCTCTGTAACACAGCGTCTGGTGTCACCCAGCCATGTGTTAGACACCAATCTCATTTCGATGAGCAAAGATCCATCACATGAGGGATGTCTTACTAGCTGTTCTCGAAATGTAGTATATTTTCACTTGCTAGTCGAAGATAGCCAATAACCAAGTCAAGAGTCCTCTATGCAAGTGCATGCAATGGAGGTAGGCCATATTATAATCAGACCCCAATGATGGTTTTTCTAAAGAGGCACTGCCTCTTTAGAAAAACCATAGGAGCTGGCAACTCCTATCTAGGTATACAGGAGGAGTGAAGATAAGTAATGTATAGATTCAAGCACAATTGATAGATCAATGAAGAAGGGAAAGCTTGGAATAAGTCAATACAGAGTGTGTTGCTACGAGCTTGAATATATCATTCGTGAACTAGGACTCGCATATATCCCGATATATCGAAATTATGAATCTAGTATGAAGGTTCATACTAGATAGTCATCTAGTCAATTCAAGCCGTTGAATTGTTTGACCTGAAGAATAGGAGATATATTTATCGGGAAAAATGCCACTCAGGATTTGATTGCAAGGGATCAAACTCGGTACTAGCCTGAGTTGTGCAATGCGTAGAAGTAGTGTACTTCTGCCCAGATGTACTTACTTGGAAGTAACTGCTATTCATTATTTAGTAGTTAACCTTACTATATTGGAATAAATGGTGACAAGGGTAATAATTGTACGTTCCTTTGACGCCCTCCACGGTCAAGACGACTAGCAAATGACAGAAATCCCGAGAACTGGGATCATCATTAGCTCTTTTCAAATCGTCAAAAGGATGTTTCTTATATCACGAGATGAAAACTCTTAGGCCCTCTATAGTATACTACCAGTAACAACCACCTAGTCGACTATTCAATCCACAGAATGATATGGGTATCGGCCCTGAGCTACAAAACATAGAGACTACATTGCCAGTACTTAACAATAGGGCTATTGTTAGTCAACAATTCATCGCGCTCCAACGAGCTCATAAAATTCATCAATCATAAACGGCTCAAAGCCCGCAATGCTCAAGAAAAAATCAAAAGATAGCGGCGCCAGTTCCTATAAAGAGGAAATCGGACAAGGTATAGAGGATAGAGGAGTGGGTATCATCAACATCAATCCGCTACATGCCATGCAATATATCCACCTCACAAACTATCCAGGAAGACAAAACACAAACCATTCCTTCAATTCAAATGGTTCTGCTATCTGGTAAATCATCGATTCGTAATAAGCCCAATCCAACCAGGGGTAAAAAAGCTTCCTGTTTTTCTTTTCTTTTCTTTTCTCTTCTTTTCTCAAATTTTTTTTCTCGCCTTTTTTTTTATTTCTTGGATTGGAAGTTTTTTTGCTCGGCTTTGTTTTCATTGTGTTTA
The DNA here is from genome assembly GCF_028827155.1 of Penicillium citrinum. Taxonomy (NCBI): domain Eukaryota; kingdom Fungi; phylum Ascomycota; class Eurotiomycetes; order Eurotiales; family Aspergillaceae; genus Penicillium; species Penicillium citrinum. The sequence goes on from NW_026622686.1 coordinate 2,542,187, forward strand.
TCTTCGTCGGGTATTTCTCGAATCACGACGTCCAACGTGAGATCGATCTTCTTCTTCATCCTCCTCCTCCACTGGAGCAGGAGTTCGTCGTTCAGTACGACGTTTCGGTCGTCGACGACGGTTAGAACTGATGTTACTAGCCGAGTCATCAGGAGCCAGCGAACGATCATCATCAAGGAAGCCATCGTCATCACCACTTTCCCACGCATTAACTGAGAAGGGTGTGCCCATTCGCGCTTCGACATAGGAGCCACGACGGCTTTGATTCGCGACTGAGAGGCCGGCACCGCGTTCACGGAGAGCCCGTCGGACAACTTCTGCTTTGAGGTGGAGAGCTTCGAAAGCGTCTTCGAGAGCTTCCATGCCGAGGAAGATGTCTCGCTCGACCTCCGCTAATGCGGCAATCTCCATCTCTTCGTCCAGTGCGATCGGCCCGCCGAAGGAGGCTGGGGATGATGGCCCGCCGTTGGGTTGGCTTGCCGGTCTACCATTGTCCATATAATTTGGAGTTGGGCCTCGGGAAATCCCACCGGTGCTGAAGGGTGTGTTGGAGCGACTGTTATTCCAGCGTGGACCGCCTGGAGGGACAGCATCTTCGGCACCGCTGCGAAGGAAACCGTCGAATCGACCGGAGATCAGGATCTCCCATTCATCATCACTGATTGCGGACAGCGTGGCGAGGACATGATGCAGAGAGTGGTTATTCAGCATGAACATTGCTGTCTCAGGATCACGAGGGTGGGTAGAGAGTCTATATAATCTTTGAATAGCGAGGGACGATGACACAAGGGCTGAGGGCTTTGATCGAGGCTTTTCGTCGTCGGGTCGAGGGACGGGGGTCGAGGAATTGATACCGAGTAGAGCGCAGAACAACGAACGTTGATGAGATTCAAGGTGAGTGAGCATAGCAAATGTCAGGGTCTCATCGTCGACTTCGACGGGTGCACTGCTGGCCTGTTCATTCTGTTCGGAAAGCCATTTGTCCACTGCTACCTTTGTCTTGCGCGATTGGCGGATGAAATGATCACGATACTCTTCGGGCACATCGACATCAAGCTTCTGCATTGGGATATGCTCTTCCTCCGGGATGTCTGATTCGATATTTGAGTGTGCCATAATAAAGGGTGGCCACATGGGAAGTTCACGACGACCAGACACCAATTCCAACACCTCTCCCCAGCTTACACCCTCTTGTGGCTCCTCTTCTTCGCGATCGCACATTAAACAATTGCAAGGTTCAGACGATATATCTCGCGCAAACACAGCTTCTAACCGATCCAGCAACCGTCGAGCTACAGATCGATATCCTGTTGCGACAGCCAAAGAGCCGTTCTTGCTCATTACTTTCTGGTAGTCATCGAGAAGTCGATTATACGGATCGAATACCTTCGCCGCAGCAAGCTGGGGCTGAGTCGCTGGATGGGCGAATGGGTCGGAGATACCAGGATTACCGAGTAAAGTTCTGGGCACTTTGTTTTCCAGTCCGCCATCCTTCAATAAATAATCGACTCTGGGGATAGTCACTGGCATTTCAGGTGGAGGTGGTGGTGGAGGAGGGCCGCCGAAACCAGGACTGTTCATGACAGGTCTGCCATAGTCAATTGAGTCATCGCTCGGGGTGTGTCGATGAGAGTTGGAGGATCGAATTTGATTACGCGAGGGAGGCTTCGTCGGAGGAGTCATCGGTTTTCGGGGAACGGTATACTGTTGGTTGGGGGCGATGGAGGTAGCGTCTGAGCCGTTCGCCGATTCAACGCCTGCATCACGGATTGTTGTGTTTGATCGCGAAGGTGACAAAGTTGAGCGGCTTGACCGTTTGCTCGGCTTTTTCTCTTCAGAGCTTCTTGGCTTGGACGACTTGTGGGCTGATCGCGTGGATGAGGATTCTTTTTCAGCCGACCTCGAGGATGATTTCGATTTGGGTGTCTCTGCGCGAATAGTCTTGCTCGACTTTGTTCCCTCATCTTTCTTGGATCGAAGACTAGAAGAGGACCTATTGACTTCGGCTCTGATTTTGATGTTGGCTTTCTTCTTGGCCCGCTCTTTCTCTTTCTCTTTTTCTTTTTCCTTCTCCTTGTCTGATCCTTTATCGTCCTCGCCTACCGCAGGACTACCTCTTCGAGATGATGATTGATCATCGAGACCTGTCAAGGGCGGACTTGGAGGGGCTTTATGGTTGTCCGTCCGTGCTTGACCCGCACCATTGACCTTGTCATTATCATCAGGTTGGTTTGTTAAATCAGTGGGGTCCGGCGTCGGTATATTGGCTGTGCGGACATCCTCCTTGCTATGAGCTTTCGAAAATGAAGGGTATGGCAGACTCGTCCTCGATTCTAGAAAAGAGGCGGCCCCCGATCGACTGGCAGTGTCAACGCCTGGCATCGAGGCCCTGCGGTGGGGTGCGGTGTGAGATATCGAGGAAGTGGAGGAGGGAACCGGCGGTTCAGGCTCGGGATCCTTGGTTGACACGCGGGAGGAGTGTCCTTGGGACGAACGCTTCAGACCTTGCTTGGTGGTAACGACGGAGGACTTCGAGGATTTGGACTTCTTGGGCTGATTAGGTCTCACCGGAAAAAACATGGCTGGGTCGAGAAATTCGTAGCCGCAGAGGTGGATCCTTCACCAAGGACCCCGTCTCCGCTAGTTCATCGGGCGCAGTCCGTCTGTTTCTTTCCTGTTTGTATCTTGTATCTTGTTGTTTGGTACGTTGAACGTAGTTGATAGTCGATGCTGGCGTGGTATAGCTATCGAACACCGCCACTGGAGATGCTATTTTTGTGAACGGATAACGTGCTGCCTGGCGCTTAAGTTGGGCAGAGGTGAGATATCACTGGCTGCCAACAGCCATTTGGGGGCTCGGCGGTTGTCGATCGTAAAGTTTCGGGGAAAATCCCCGGAATTCCACGGGGGTTCTAGCAGCAAAAGAAAAAAGAAAGCAAACTGTCAGTGGTACTCGAGTGGGAAGTGGATGAGCTTTGAGCAGGGCGATCAGATGGAAATTGAGCAGGGCGAAGTCGGGGGAAACACAAATGGAAATGCGGTGAACCAATCAGCACATTCAGTGGGAGTGTACATAGTATATACATCAACTCAAGTTGTAAGTAGTTGGGATAGTAATTAATATGCCAATAGATATAAGTATATTAGATATTGTTTGAATCACATCAAGTATCTCTATGTTCAAATGGATAATAACTAATACGATAGTTTTATGATCATGGTCTACTGGGAGTATACATCGAAGGTAGATGGGCACGTGATAAACTTCTAGTCAACAAAAGATCATTCGATGTGCAATTCAGAGGGTATCTTCAAATCTGTGCAAATAAAATAAAAGCATAAAAGTACAATTCACATCCAATAGACTCTGGGGTCAATCCTCCGCATGTAATCCATTGGCCACTCGTTTCACGGGTGACGTCTCGAGAATCCAGTTGCCATCCTCTTCATGAGCCACACCACCTTTTTGCGCAGCTCGTCGGGTCTTGTCACTAGCAGGTTCCAGATCACCAGTGTGGTGATCCCAGGTCCATCCTTCTTTCAGCCAAAGCCACGTCAGATACGCCCGTAGCTCCTTATCCTGAGGGAGAACCGACTTCCACTCGGGAACGAAGCCAGTTATTGTTGCCCCAGTACCTTGCCAGTCATTAGCCATTTCTCGCAATTCATCCCGGCAGAAGATGCGCCAGCTGTCGAGAGAATAGGCTCCAACTCCAGGAAGATGTGCAACTTCCCATGCGACGCGCATATCCTCGTCATCGATACATTCATCCCGCCCAACGTCTCGACCATCTAACTTCCGCGGGTAATGTAGTTTGCGATATCGCTTGCCTTTGGCTGGGCGACTGGCCTGCCACGTTCTTGCAAGATCAATACATTTTCTCGCGCGTTGGTTTTGAAACCCAAGGCAGCGGATCATAGATACGAGGTCAGATAACCGTGCATTCGCCATCGCATCGATGGTCGGGTATTGCTCGAATACTTCAAACAAGACAGGCAAAGCAACCCCCCCCGCGAGTCCTGTTAAGAAAGATTGTTGCAATAAGCAGTTTGAAGGGTTCATGTGCAAGTTGTTCCTGAACAAGGCCAAAATATGGGGCCTCGATAGGTGGGAATGGTAAGCATGACTCGGGGTCCGTTGGAAGGCTCGGGAAATAAGGTGAGGTTTTAGTTATTCTAGGCCTTGTAGGTTTTGATACTGGAGTTTCGGGTAGTAAACAGTTAGATTTCTGTGGAGTCGTAGGCTTTGACGTGGGAGCAGGAAATGGAAAGCGTAAACTGTCGTTAACTTCCACGTTGTCCAATGGTTGTAGTCCAAATTTACCGGGTTCCGAATCACTGTCCGTTTGACCCAAGAACGAATCCGAAGACAATAAATCCGGAGAAATTCTCAACCGTATCATCGGATTCCCATCATCGTCAGGCCGTCTTGTTTGTTCTGTACGCCATTCTAGTCTCGATTGGAAATACTTCGACTTCACCTCATCGCTGGGGGTCATCCCTGACGAATCATCGGTTGTCAAAAATCCATGTCCCATTTAGCAGGATCAGGCGATAAAACAGCGAAGGGTGATTGATGAAAGCTGCCGGGAGTGCCACGAGAACGTGGCGTCCGATCAAAGGGCGATGGTCGAATCTGACGTTCAGGTGTCTTGGGACTTGACGGCGGAACCTTGGCTTGGGATTTGACATGATGATGCTTCTGTTTGCGAGCCAACTTTGGGTCGATCTGTATGTCACCGGTTTTTCCACTACTGCAATTTGTTCCGGTTTTGGGTCCCATCGGGGGGGATCTCTGCTGGTTTTGCCGTAGTTTGGGACTTATCTTCATCTGTATTCAGCTTCGAATTGGGTGGGTGATGTCCTGATTTCCGACGCTCGTGTCTTTCACGCCTTCTCTTGTCTCTTCTTTGCTTTGCGATATCAGATGTTCCATGTGAGTCTTGCATGTCTGATGCTCCTCTCTTGCGCTTTTTCTCATTGCACCTTCTGGTCTTTGCCATCGCGATCGGCTGAGCAATGGAGACGTTGGCCTTTGCCTGCGCAGTCGGTATCTCGTCGACAAGCCTAGCATTTGAACTATGCCGAGCAGGATCGATTGGTGCACATAAGGAAGCATTTCTGTCTTCACTTATTTCTCCGGAGACATTCGGATGTTGCTCTCGGGTATCATGACCCTCATATGTTCCCTTGTGCCCGCTCCGACGACTCTTCAGAATAGACTTCTTTGGGCTGTTTCCAATGACCGGGGTTGATGATTGTATGACATCTCCATCCGCAGTCTCCAAATTAGTCTCGGGGATGGAAAGAGCGCTTTGCACCCTAGCATTCTTCCCTGCAGAATGTTGAGGGCTATACTGGGACTGTTTCGAAGACTTGGTAGAAGTATTGAGTTTGGCGCTTTCATTCCTTTGGGCATCATCGCCAACAGGCGGTATGACCATCTGCCGCGCTGGCTTTGATGGCGGATTGTCCGTGCCGAAATAAATCTTTTGTACATAATGTATCAGACGGTCGATCAACAACTCGGATATGCCATATGAGGCTGCCTTGTTGCGCACATCGCCCAGAAATTTTTTTCTGGTGGGAGTTTCCATAGATTGAGGATATTTCAACGGAAGGTCCCGTCCAATGTATTTGATCAAACGCTCCCGCTTAGACGGGTTCAAGGATGAAAATATGTCATTTTCCTCCTCCAAGTCACTGTCCTGTACACTCTCTTGTGGATTTCTTCCTGCGCATCCTTCAAGGGTTGTCGAGTCTTTGCTTTCTTCCGGTCCCTAATGTGACTTGCTTGTTCTTTATTCTCTTTTTGATCACTCGCTCCGTCGGAGGGGAAGTTTGTCGCGGAAGGCGGAGCAGAATCGGGACTTGATTCGGCGTCACTGTCTTCTATGAGATCGATCACGGTAATATGGCGTGTTGCGGGTATTCGTCGACGAGGTCCACTCTTCTTACCCTTGGACGGAGTCGAATCCGTGAAGTAATGAGATTGTCGAGCATGACTTTCACTTCGCGATGAGAATGTGCTTGGCGAGACACTTGGATTATCAGACCCCGTGAACCATGGCCAATCCTCTTCCCTCGACTCTTCCATGCTTGCTTCTTCTGTAAGGATTTTATCGAGTGTACGTTCAAAGTCATCCCCGAACGGCCGGTAAGAGCTGATATCAACGTTGGGAGTCGGAATGACAATAGAGACATTGGCGTTCCCTGAGGCCACCATTCCGGATGTGGACCTTCATGCAGCCGAAAAAATGCTTTACGACGTAGATAAGGTGGGAGTGCATGCGACGAGAGTTGGTAGTAGGGTGGATTATGAGTTGATTGCTCTGACAAGCGATGTTATTAAAACGATGTACTGGTCATGTGAGAAGTTCGATATCACTATACCAATCTTGAGCCACTAGAGCACCACGGTGTACGTGCAAGAACTTGACACTTCGCAATGGCATTCCAGGACGCGGGGAAGTTCCTTGTCGCGTTCCCGAGAGAAGAGCAGTTAGGTACAGCGAGATCGTGGTGCGAAATGACGCAGAATATCAATATTGTCAGGATATGATATGTACGATGAGAAGATTTAAGGAGAAGGAGTGAGTTGGAAGGTAAGTGAGGTAAGCAGTGAGAAGTGAAAGAAACGAAGGACTGAACGGAGCGAAGTGAATGCGATGCATCAATTTGATCAAAAAGGGAAGCAGCGATCGGGTAGTGCACGGACCACTTTACTTATCGGCTTATCGCAGTTGGGTATGTGGGCCTGAGGCAGAAAGTGGTATAAAGATGGTAGATACGGATGAAGAGGTATAGATGACAGGGTTAATATGTAGAAGTACTTGATTGAAGGATCTTGGGAATTGGATTGGGATTGTACCTAAGAGTAGCGAACAGGGGTTTCCGTCTCTATGATTATTTTCTTTGCTCTATCCTAGGTCCAGTATAAAACCAGCCTATCTACAAACGACCTCAGAAATTCATATTCAGTCGCGTGACAACTTGAAGCGTACAAGGAGAGAGAAAGGGACTGAGTGATGGTACACAAAAGCACCAGTGTAGCATAGGATGGTATGATCCTCTATGGAACAGAGTATCCAGCTGAGGCAAGCTGTCTCGGCTCTCCCGCAGCATCAAATGTGCCATTGGGCAAGACTCGGATTAGCTGTGCCGTACTCTGTCCAGGGGCCACCCAGGTGACATTATGGCCAAGACTCTTCATAAAGGCCACAGTGGAGTTGTCGTAGGTATATTCGAAGGTCACCTGGTTGGGAACCAGTTGATCATGGAGTCGAGGCTTGGCCAGTGCTTGTGCGGCGGAGAGATTCTGGTCGATGACATGAATGATGTTTTGGACTGTTGCTGTAATGATTCGGCTTCCACCAGCACTGCCAGCAATTAGGACGAGTGATCCATCTGATCGAGTTACAATGGCGGGAGTAATGGAAGAGAGGGGTCGTTTTCCAGGTCGGATATAGTTAGCCTCCGACGGGATGTATCCGAAGGAATTCGAGGACCCTGGAATTGAGAAATCTGTCACACAATTAGAACAATTGGTAAATAATCCAGTTTTGTCAATAGTATGTTACCGTTCATCTCATTATTCATAATGATACCCGTCTCAGGCACAAGCACCCGGCTGCCGAATAGCGTGTTAATGGTGGTGACAACTGAGATTGCCAGGCCCGTATGATCAGCTGCTGCAAGGTGAGATGTACCGGGGCTAATAAACTGGTCAATTGAGGGCTTATTTTTAGTCGAATGCCATCTTTTACATACGTGTCTAAACTCTCCAGACCTGACGGATCATATGCCGAAACATTAAGTGTATGCTTGTCCGAGATTTTGGACCGAATGTCGGCAATCGTGGACTTTTTTAGCATATCTCGCTCATATTCCGTAACACCCTTCACAAAGGACGGATCGCCAAGCTCGGTTCTCTGGAAGTAAAATTAGTTTAGACATGCAAACTAAAGAGACGGAAGACCATACCTCGCCATATCCAAATCGAATGGCCTCATCCAGTCTGTGAGTACTAAGATTGACAGCATTCTCGCCAGAGAAGAAATCCGAATAAGTGCCCAAGATATCGAGGATGCTCAAAGCAACAACGCCACTCGAGGGCGCTGTTGTACTGGTAACAGTATGTCCACGATAGTCAATCTGAGACGTATTACGGATAGCCAGCGTGTAATTGCGGAGATCGTCAAGAGTCATGGTACCATTCGAAGCCTGCAGTGCATTGATCGTATTCTCCGCAATAGGGCCAGAATAAAATGCGTCAGCTCCATCCTTCGCAATGGCCTCCAGTGTGGCAGCATAGCGCTTGCGGGTGATGGTGTCTCCCAGACCCAAGCGAGTCCCATTTGGAGCAAAGTCTAGAGCCCAGTTTGGATCCTTTGATAGGAAGTCTTCATCATCGCCGACTGCGGAATCCATGTACTTAACCAGATCGTGAGTGACTGGGAATCCATTGCGCGCAGTATGGATCGCAGGCTTTAGCAATGTTGACCATGGGAGAGATCCATAATGTGTATGCAGATACTCGAGAGCTCGAACTTCGCCGGGGACACCACTGTGATTAATCCCGTTAGATGATAAGATATTCGTTTCTTTGGAGTATGCCAAGTTGCTGACCTTGCGAGACCACCATAAAGAGATGCGTCTGTATTGTTTTTGTACATATCCTGGAATGCGGCAGCAGGGGCCGTTTCGCGGAAGTCTACATATTCAAAAGTCCCATTCGGAGATCGAACGAGCATGAAACCACCTCCACCAATTCCACTATGGTACATCCCTATATCAATCAGTCATCATATCCCCGAAATGAAAAGGAGACAAAAGCTCGGGCCAGTACTTACCAATGACTCCGACACAGAACTCAGTCGCAATCAGCTAGCTCCTTGATTAGCCTTCCTGTGCAGGGTCAATGTTTTGTGGAGCTCAAAGATAGACTAACAGCATCAGCAGCATTTCCACCCTGTTCCAAAATTTTGGTACCATGTCCTGAGCAAATGGAGCTTTCACTCGCAACAGCACCTTGCTTTCCAGGGCCGAACTTGCGATTTGAGTCTTTTCCCCCATTCGAAGAACGCGACGAGAATTCCAATGGCTTTGTTGAGGCCCCTGGCAGGTGTACCACGAGAACAATCAAAGTAAGGATGGTCAATAGACCCAATCTCGCTGGGTGAAACATCTTCCTCAATACACCACGTCGATTTGTCCACGAAGCTAGATCAGGCCCAGAGGAATGTTGAATAGCAATTTGAGAAGAAGGCGAAGCACCCCGGGCTAGGAATGCCTGTTTATGGCATTATTCGTTAGTTTATGAGCTCATCTCCAGACAACAAAGAGAGGGGAAGAGTGGAGTCTAGTTCGGAGAATAGACGACTTAATCTGGATAAGGATGGACCTGCATTTTTCTCCGCATCTTGGATTTCACAGCCTCTTTGTTGCATTGCAATGCCTTGGAACCATAACAACACGGCCCTGGCTTTCAACCTCAGTTATCGAAATTAATGACAACCGAGAATGTAAGAATACATCCAAGGAAAAGTGTCATTTCGACTTATCTGGGACATTAATAAGCCCTTATCCGACCAGACAACCATTCTCTCCTTAACCCGGTGACTCGGTCGTGCTGTCAAAGCCAACCCCGCTGATAAGCCACGCCCGAGGTCAACCGTTCCAAAACCCTAATCTTCCGGGAACCCCAGCCTTGGGAAGTAAATTACTAATGACAATCGCCGACTTTTGGAGTCGTGTGATATCTGCTTCGTCAGTTGATCCGGAGTGCTCTTCTGATGATAGTTGGCTGCTTCTGATTTGTTTGAATGCCTTTTCCCTCAATCTCCCCATGGTCTCAACCCATGTCGGGAATTCCAATCGGCGCTTGGATCTGGCCGATCTATCTGCGATTATTAACGCTATGTATGTCCTCTACTCTAATTCGTTAGAAGCTCTCCTGGGGTTCATTGCCCCGGCATTTGCCCAACTCCCATTATACTGTATGGGAGTACGGTACAGAAGTCCGCAAGCTGTCCCAGTTCAGCCCAGCCGCATAAATTTCGTGCGCGATGTACATATGTTAGATTTAGGCCTTGTTTTTTTCCAGAGAAATTCCCGCACTGGGGTATTTCGAGGATACCTAGCCTCGCCACGTGTACACGACACCGCCGTTGAATTACAACTCTTTCAAAAACCTACACATTCGATAAGTGACTTAGTATGAATACCTTAGCCATATACCACATTTGCTAGACCGGAAAACCATTAAATATGTATCTTTCCCACATTTACCTTAGGGAAAGGCCTTTTCTCTTGACTACTCATCACTCCGACTCAGCATGAATGAGTATGCCCAAGGGTAGAGGTAGAAGATAGAAGAATACGAATACAGCATACAGCATACAGCTGCCCAGCCATGGTAATTCAGATAATAGAAGTCTGACTTTTCATCTGCACGGAGGCCTTCGTTCAGTCACAAAACAGGTTCGAACTCTTTTGTCAGGTTTCACCTGGAAAGATTATGGCCGTGCTTTTCTAGGTGCCACACATCGTCCATTTCATCGTCTTGATCAAACATATCTTGGAAGTGAGGAATGTATTCGTCGATTCCCACGATCTCCTTGGGTTTAGATAACCCTGACTCAAAATATGCCAACAATGCATCCATATGTTCATCTTTTGTTTGGCTATGCTCTGGTTTGTAGCCCCAAACGCAAATATATTCCAAATTTTCCAAAATTCAGGCAGTTCATCCGGCGGCATTAATTTCTCCTTTGCCTCACAATTTCCCCCAACTCCCTGATACAACAAAAGCCCGATCCCAATAGTCAGACGCCTCAATGCACGAAAATTTCTCATTGAGCCGTTGTTTTCCCACAAAGTCTTGATAAAGCTTTGCGGCTCTGGAGAATAGTAGTCCTTTTCGAAACCCGGATCTCGGTCGTCAATTTTCCATCCTACATCTTCGTTGATGTCCCAAGGATTGAGATAGTACATGTTTCGCTGGGCATCGATATGGAGTACTTCTAACTTCTCTTTGTGTGGGCAAATGGATTTAATGAAGATCTCGGGATTGAAAGGTACAAATTGCCCGCCCAGACTGTTCTTGTAGACAACATTCCATGTAGGAGAGTGTGATCTTACCTGCTGCAATACCGAGGGTAGTTTTCGATATTATCGGCAATTTCGGTGGAATTTTGCATTAGCATGTTTAGAACTGCATTCGCTTCAGATTCCACAAAGCCCGGCTTGCGCACAGCTGCGCGGAGAAAATCCCTATCACCCGCTTTAAGGTCACGATGCTCTTCAGTCTCAATCCATGGGGTATCGCGCACAAGCCTTTGGTATTGTTCTATTTGTTGAACATAATTTCCCAGATTTGGGTGCTCAAGAATCTTTCATGAGAAGCCCAAAGGCGTGGTTGATACTTCCGGGCGAATGCCAATAAAGTGGAACTTTTCTCGCGTTTTCATGTCGAATAGGGAATGTAATAGACGGCATCATTGGGATAAACCGGCAACATCAGAAATTTGTGAGATATAAAGTATTATCCGCGCATGAATCTCAGAAGGGAGAGATGGGATGGCCATGATATAGAATTGTCACTCCCAGGTGGGTCGTCAAGGGTACTATTTACGAATGTTACCTAATACTTGTAGGTACAAGAACAAAAGCTAATCAGGTAAGCCCCTTCTTGAAAGCCAGAGAATTAAGGGCTATACTACACGGGATTCTGCATGTAGATACTTCTTCCAACTTTCACTTACTTTACCTTCTTCCATGCTGCCGGATCAAGATAAAGTTAGATTTGATATATATGAAATCTTCCATTGAAAAAGTTGCATAGCCCGAAAGACAAATTCCCGATGCTAACCTTGAAAGAAAATATGATGCCGAGAATATACCTATATTATAGGTATACCTATAGTGAACGTGGGCCGCTGCCATGAACAACAACATGTACCAGATACTTGCAACCTTTATTCTTGAACGAAGCCATCTACCAGAATGCTCATACAGGAGTTTCCTTCCTCCGGGTAGGGTACTGCGAAATCTCGAGCGAATTCAATGTCTTTCTCTGTCGTTTGGTATAGACTAAAGTCAAACTGGCGGATGAGAGTTGCGATCGTCAAGTACATTTCGGAGCTAGCCAAGCTAGAAAAGACATTAGCATTGAGTAAATTTGATAATGAGCTGCCACCTACTTCAATCCAATGCAATTCCTGCTTCCCTTGGAGAAATTGACCAAGTAGCGTTCCAAATGATGCCCTTCCGAAGCCGCGTGGATCCATCTTTCTGGGTCAAATACGTAGGGATTTGGAAAGATCGTAGGATCCATTAGAACGAAATAATTTATTTGACTCATGGTCGTCTGATAGGCTGATTAGCAGATAGGCTCGGAGCATGCAATAATTGCGAAAATAGGCCTGTACATACTCCAGGTGGAATGGTATAGTCTCCATAGACGAGTGTCTCGCTTGGTGCAATCCGGGGACATCGCATAGTTACTCCTGTAGCAAGGCGCATAGTTTCTGATATAACACCAGACTGTGACAATATTAGGGACAATCTAGAGAACGAAGTATCTGAGACTGAGGAACTTACCAAGTAAGGTAGTTGCTTGAGTTCATCCCATGTAGGACGAGACTGGGGGGTCGGCATAACAGATTTAAGCTCTTCTCGTAGCTTATCCTTAATACTGGTATCTTTGGTAATGTTGAAAAGGCCTACCACCAGAGCCCTGGCAGTTGTCTCCGTACCAGCGGTCAAAACTGACATTGCATCATTAGAAAGACGACGAGAACCTCGCAAATGCTCGGGAAGACCTTTGTCAAGAACCGAGGCTAGCACAGATCCCTCACTTGTGCGTTTTCCAGAAAGCGCTTCGACGACATGGCCATGAACGCGGATTTTTTCGGCAATGAGGGCATGCATAAATGGATTAATCCATTTCAGGACGGGTAGTGGAAGAACCTCTATGATTTTTGCAATAAATGGAAAGAAGAAGAATAGATGAGAGTTTTGAAGGATTCCGTTTATTCCATCTCGAACACTCTCATTGAAATCTTCTTTGTCCAAATTACCGGTGTTGCAGCCGAGGAAATATTCGTTAATGATGTCCGAGGTAAGGCTTGCGAATCCGGCATCTATTTTAATAACCTTATGAGACTTATAAGCACTATAGAGTTGTGCACAAAGTTTATCCAGATTTTTATGAATAATAGGAATCATATCAGTAGTAGCTGACTTTGAAAACCATTTACTCAAAGGTGTACGTCGTTCGCGATGTAGCTCTGAGGAGACAGTGACAAATGCAGACCCATCGACATCAAATTGGCGGTAGAATTTTTCAGGCTTCTCTCTTCGACGAGAATAAGGAGCATAGATCTCTTCGTAATAGCTAGGGTCTTTGATATGGATTTCCGTCGGTGCTATACGAATAATCGGCCCTATCGCGGCGGAGTTAGATTAAGGTTCGGGCCGAGTCAAGCAAAACTAACCATAAACTTCATGTAAACGTTCAATCTCCCAAATGAACTTTCCTCCTTTGATTACGTTGAAGTAAAATTCATACGCGCTTGATGCTGCTGCTAGTTTCGGTCCAGGGATCTTTCTCAGGGGGTGAAAATAGAGGCGGTAGATTGTTTGGACAGCCAGATATAGCAGCCCGGCGGCAAATAAGGAGCTCACTTGAGTAATCATTTCGCCGTATTGTATCTAACAATTTCCAAGGTGAGACTGCTATCACCTCTCTCATTATACATGCGAGGTTGCTGAAGACATCGGTGTAGGGGGGTAAAAAGGATGGCTGAAAGCGAGCCTTTTTTTAGCTACCAGAAACCGTTACGGCCGCTATGGCTCCCCATGTGCGGGCATTTCTAGTTCCACTTCAACACGAATCATCGGCTCGCTAAAATTTCCTGTGTGTCGAATGTACGCCACTGAGAGGCTTTTGATCCTAGTGAGGTGACTAGTCTCGGCACTAGTACTGTAATATGATTCACATTCCCGTGGTATCCACACAATGAGAGGGGGTTGTGTAGTTTAGTCCGTAAATGACAAAGATATTCAGGCTTGCATACTACTAATGACTCGAGGCTTATTAAATTTTGCTTTTAATTGGCTTAGATAAAACTTCAGCACTATAAGGAGGGTCGGCTAGGTATAACAACATGCACGAACCACTACTTACTTCTCGCTTACATCTTCTGTACAGAAGGAGACTGACCAATAAATGCGTTATAAACAACGATGAGATAAAAGAATTACAACTCATAGCTTGCTGGAAAGAGCTTGAGTATCGATTGCTCTCATGATAGTGTTGCTACTATCTCCATATCAGACTGTCTATCTATAGATCTTGATCAACAATAGTATTACGAGGTCAAATAGAGAAAGCTCCATTGTAATTGATGCTGCTTTGCAAAGTTTTACCAAATGATTGAATTTAAAGATTTGGCTGTTTCCTCTTTGTATCTATAATGAACTACTGGTTGAAAAGCCGCTGCAATAGCATCAACGACCACAAAGATAGCATGGAACGAATATATGACATGTGAACAATCCTATTGTCCTTGCACTTGCGCTTTGTCAGCGACATGGCGCGGTGGACAATTTATCAGGTAACCCTGAGCCCTTTATGTTGATTTTTCTACTCTCAAGATGTAGTCGTTCGTACTGATCGACTCTCAGGCTCTCAAGGTATCCCATCGTACCGATGAAACGACACCGCCATCCAACGACAAGGTCATTGCCTGTGATGAAAGATGACTCGGCACTAGCCAAGAAGGAAACAGCATTAACAAGATCCTGTGGTGTTCCGACACGGTTAACAGGGCTCATATCGATGAATTTCCAGCTGGACCTTCAATCTCCTGGCGTCCTGCTCCTGTTGAGATAACACCCGGACTAACGGAATCGACTCTCCCTCCAACGCACCCCCATGCTTTCGCTGAAGTTTGCACGCGTAGTAAATTCCCACGTTTCGATATCCCATAGGCTCGGGCGGGGCCATGGGGGTCTGCAAGGTCGATCTTGAGAGCAGCGTGATCAACAACTGGTCCCTCTGCGCTGTTGCACGATGGCGCTCCAGCTCTAATGGCAAGCCCGACCCCGTATGACCAGCCATACTGGCAATGCAAATCATACTTGTTCCGAATTACGCTACCTCGACAAAAGCATCGAGGGCATTGGAAGTGCCAAGAACATTGAGTTCGAGGATTCTTTGTGCAGAACCTGCAGACGGGGACAATCCAGCCGTGTGGATGATTGCTTCAATCGGACCATGCGATGCAGCGGCATGTGCAAATCGTCTAACGGATTCGTAGTCGGCAACGTCTAGTTGCATGGTTTCAATCATATAGCCATCTTTTGTCAACGTTTCCCGGGCAGCAGACAGAATTTCGGTCGAGAAATCGGCTAAATAGAGTTGTCGGTCAGCACCAAGGCAACGGGCAATCGCTAAACCCATCCTGCCACATCCTAGGATGACAATGCTGCTGTTCAGTATTAGTGTGATTGAATAGTCGAGGTAAGACGACTCAATGAGCGGCAAATGTATCGGAAAACAAGATATCGAAACAACTTGTGATTGTTATCGTTTTTACATTATATATTTTTACGAAGGCAGTTACTCTCAGACTCCACAAAGCTTGCTAGGCAATTCAGACTGCGGTGGGCTTTACTCTAAGCCCTTGGAATTAACTTTACTTCCAAGTAAGGTTGATTCTAATTCCGAACCCGAACCCGATCACTAACCCGAATATGAGGGATCCTAATCCACAGGTGGAGACAATCATCATAGTCGCCATTCTGTGTGTACTTACATAGTGCACTTCGAGGAAAGTGGATAGCTGATAAGATGGACACTTGTAGTAGGATAGACAGCTGGGTTTGAACACGAATACGCTCGTCCGGACACGATCCGATGTTGGTAGTGAAAACCGCTTTATCGCAGATCCATCAGTACCGTATTCTGTCTTGCTATATCTTCAGAAAAGTCTGCTACACGGAGGTAATGGCCTCAAGGAGATTTTTATTTCTCTCTTTACAGGTATTTTCAGTTTACAACCATGGACAGGCCATCCAAATCTGAAGTTCAGACCCGTGACGTTTCCACTACACTGAATTATACGAGAATCCCTAGCTGCGAGGGACTGCAACCAATCGACCTTGACCACTCTCAAACTGAAAATCGAAACGTGCAGCGTGAAGGTATCACGGATGTGAGAGATGTTGTGATAAAGGACATTCGCGGCAGAGAACACGAATTCACCTTGGACGTTCAAGGCTTTCAATATGTCAAACATCAAGTGTACGGAGTCACAGACTGGAGAGATATCGCTAAAGTGAAGCAAATCGTTCAACCTGCTACAGAGACACTGATCAAGAAAGCGTAAATGCTACTCACAGACACGTTCCACTGACGTACATTTACTGATTTAGTTCCATAGCACTGGTGCATCTGAAGTTTTTGTCTATCTCACTCGCACCAGGTTCGAGGGTAATGATATTGGCGACAAAATGACCACCCCTAACTCGCCCTCATACGGTGTCCACTCAGATATCACGCTTGCGTCTTGTCGGAGCGTTCTTAAGGACCTCCTCACAGAAGCCCAAATCGAGCGACTCATGGGTCATCGCTTCATGGTCGTCAATGTCTGGAGGCCTGTAAAGCCCATTCAAAGAGATCCTCTTGCGGTGTGTGATTGGTGATCTGTTGACCCTGCTACGGACATCATTCCGGACCGCAGAGTGATCTCTGGGCAAATTTTCGAATTTATCTTCAATCAAAAGCATGAATGGTATTATCTGAATGAGCAACGACCAGATGAACCTCTCATTTTCAAGCAGCTCAGCAGTGATCTTGCATCCAAAATCACACTACCCCCCACTCTGCATTTGTTAATCCAGATCATATAGAGGACTCCCCGCGAGAAAGCATAGAGATGAAATGCTTTGCAATTTTCACTTAAGATGCATACCAAGATGGTAGTCAGTTTCGTCCCTGGACAATATTGACTGGCGGAATCGTCGCCTGAGAGAAAATTTACGCCTAACTAAACATCTTCGTGTTAATAGATTCTGCTTGGGGATCAGCGCCAACAAAAGAAGTGCTATTTCTCAAGAAAGAAGTGTAGATGAGGGGAGCCTAGAAGGCTCAAGGGTATCTTCATTAATTAATATCGGCTGCTTTTTTTATCCAAGCTATATCTTCCGCCCACTGAGGGGGTATCTCTTCCAACGGTTCTACTATAGCTAATACCAAGTGTCGACCCCAATCTCGGACATACCAACGATTGCACAGTAACCGCATGGCTAGTCCCCAGTGTAGAAACAAGATCTTGGCTACCCAGTTTCCTTCTTGTAAAAGCGTAAGAAATTGATCCGTGACAAAAAGAGGCCAAGCAATGGGTCCGCCTTGGGCACCAATCTTCGGCCAGGGCTCGATTGCATAGCGTAGTAGTTCCCATGTAGTCGTGAAAACTGCTTGGTGCGGTCTTTGTTCGGAATCAATTTTGATTTTCAAGCGATGGATAGATACCATTAGATCTCTGCGTATTCCTTAGCATCCTTCATAATCGGAAAGATATCCCACAATTGACGGTCGGATGACATACTTGTGAAGATCGAAGAGTTTCTGGTTGTTTTCATGTGATATATCGCTGGATATTAATTAGTAATTGCTAGGAGCAGCTGTTCAAGATAAGAGTATTTACCCATTCGGATTAGATTCGAGAGTCTCAACAGTTTCCGGTGCACAAAGCCAGCCACCCAAGGAGCCATCTGAGCCAACTTCATTAAACCGATTGAAGAGCATAGATGCACCATTAAGCAAAGTCCGAACTTCTAAGACCGGGGAAAATGGATCTCCGGAGTTGCTTTCGGTGGATATTGAATGGAATCCAGTCGCAAAGATAATAATAAAAACGGACGACACGAACGCGGGTTCATAGTGCTGAAGGGTGATTTCGGGCAGAACTTTGCCAAGGCCAGCACAAGCCTGACTTTGATAACGCACGGCGGTATCTAGCCAGGCGAGACGATTGCTATTTTCCTGCGAGGCGAGGTGTAATGCAGATAGAGCAAGCAATGTATCCAGCAAATAAGGGAAGGAAGTGGCCATCTGAGGAATGGCCATTGATAAGTGATATGCCGAAAGCCCATCTTGTGCCAGAGTGTGGTATGTAAATGTCAAATATTGATGCATTAGTTTCATCTCCAGCATGCGCGTTGCCATTGGAAGTTCACTCCCGGTTGCCTCAGAACCATCTCGCGCTGAAGGAGACCCTTGAGAACTCTCATGGTCGCCTTGCGAGGGTGGATAGTTGCAATCTAATCCTCGTCTCTTGCACAATGTACATTTAGGGACATCCTCATCACACTATGAGATGGTAAGCTAGGTTGATCATAGGATCGTGACCAAGGCCCGTGAGAATGCAAGCCAATATGTTGCAAAAGCGAGATATTGTATAATTGATCCAAGGCAAGGCTCAGGTTTGCAGTTTCTCCTTTCTTCCACGGGCAGCTTGGATTTTCGGACATTTCACCCACCTTAACATGTCTCCTTTTACATTCCAAACAGCCCTTACGGGACTTTGTGTGCGTCCGTCGAGATGGCATTGACTACCGCTGATAATACGGGCGCCCATTCACAATGACAGGCAATAAAGAAGAAGCAACTCCTCAAGTCGGAGCCAGCTTGATCAAAGCATCGGTCTTGGTGAAAATCAGTTTTTGATAGATTTGTGGCCTCGGTTTCTTAGACTTCCGCACATGATGCGACCGGATCACGCCCGATTACGTAATGCACGTTAGACCTAATTTTAGCTGTCGATCATCCAAGGAGCTTCTTGAGTGGTGGTTCACAAAATAAATTTGGGTCAAATCGAAAAGAATGAGAGAATGTTGACACTTTCGCAGAAAGAACACAGATTTTTGTATTGAGCTTGATAAGAGAAATGGACAAACCCCTGAAAAGCAAGCCCTAATCTCGACAACATATGCAACTGGTAAATCGGCAATACATATACTTCCTGACTTCATTCCGCCATAATGTTGAGAATATCACAGCAGTTTTCTACCTTCTTGCAAAGTTAGCAAGTCAGCGCCTAGTTTCATGAAGAAAGTGACCAAAAATAAGCATTCTGAATAAACTGTGTATTCAAACTACCTCTCTTTTCCTGCACGCAAGGAATGGATTTGCTCAGTATTAAATGTTGGCTGGCAAAATCTGGCCCCACACATCTAGAAAGGCATCTCCGATCTAGCAGACTGGTACATTGTCCATTTTTGCAGGCAAGCCACTTTCCCTCGGCTTTTTCTAGCGGCTCATTGGCATTTCCCCTCCCTCAGGGATCCCCGCTAGCACTCCGAGCACACTTAACTCACCCTACACTAGTAAATGTGGAGGCGTGGGGCTTTCTACAAGAGTGTCCATGTGGAATGGCGTGGGGAAGCAGTATAATCCAAAAAGAATAAAGAGACAGCCACTGGACAACGAGAAAATTCAAAATTTTCTAGTTATCCAGTGGCTGTTGGTGAATTATATCCTTATTCTAGGGTTCATCCAATTCAAGTATGACATTCCACGCAATGTTTGATAACATTGCAGTGTCCTCCATCACACAGCTCCTAGCATCATGCTCGGTCTCATTCGGCTTTGCCATCGCGGTCTTACTTCCTCTTGCTGGCCTTCTAATCCATGACTTTCTCCTCTATCTTCGTTTACCACCAGGACCTACTCCCCTCCCATTCATAGGAAACAAATTTATTATACCGCCGACTTCCCCATGGATTCAGTTCGAAAAATGGTCGCGAATTTACGGTCCTATCTTCACAATTTGGGTCGGACGAAGGCCAACAATTGTTATATCAGACCCTAACGTTGCAGTCGACCTCCTCGAGAAGCGCAGCATTAAGTACAGCTCTCGACCGAGATTTGTGGTTATGGGTGAACTCTATTGGGATAACGCAGGGATTCTAGTCCAGCCATATGGCAAAGAATGGCAAACTCGTCGCCGAATGTTGCACCAAGCACTTAATCCATCAGCCTTACGTTTATACAAGCCAGTCCAAGAAGCAGAAGCGGCAAGACTCTGTGTATCTATTTTGAAAGATCAGAAATCCTACGAAGGGCTCATTGATCGGTTCACCGCCAGCGTGGTATTCTGCATTGCCTATGGGCATCGGATTGACTCTATGAATTCGAGCATCATTCGTCGGAGATTAGATTATATGCAGTATTCCGCATCACTGAATATTCCGGGGAAGTTTCTAGTCGAGTCGTTTCCCTGGCTGAAACACGTACCAAATTATCTAGCTCCATGGAAAGAAGAAATTCAACGTCGCGGGCGTGGTGAAGCTGCAATGAATCTGGACCTACTACGTCGGGTGAAAGATGACATTCGAAATGCCTCTTCTCCAGACTCCGTACCAAACTCATTGACCAAGTTGCTCCTCGAGGCACAGAAATCAGACTCTGAAACGTTCGATATGCTCAGTGAAAGAGACTTTTCTTTCGTACCAGCATCACTCTTTGGCGCTGGAAGCGATACCACAGCCAGCACTCTCTGCAGTGCCATACTCATGCTTGTGACAAATCCCCAGGTACAGGCCATAGCGCATGCAGAACTGCATCACGTCATTGGTACATCGCGAATGCCAAGTTTCAGCGATGAACCAAATCTGCCGTATATCAAGGCACTTTGCAATGAAGTACTTCGAATTCGGCCGGTGGCCGTTCTGGGGGGCACACCACACGCCAACTCGATTTCCGATACTTACAATGGATACCATATTCCGAAGGGTACAACTATTCTGTCCAACTCTTGGGCCATCAACCTGAATTCATCATACTATCCCAACCCGCATCATTTCAATCCTTTGCGCTTTCTGAAGGTTGACCCGTCAAGTCTCCCTTATATGCCTTCTCTCTCGGCAAATGATATTGTGGAGATGAATCCTCCGCAGACGCATCCTGCAAAAGAAGGACATAGTTCGTTTGGATGGGGACGTCGAATTTGTCCTGGGGCCGGGCTAGCGCAGAATTCACTTTTCATTGCGCTGGCGCGGCTTCTATGGACCTTCGAGTTTACGCCAACGCGAGATGAGAATGGTGTTCCGAGCAAATATGATACATTTGCGTATACGGAAGGATTCAACATTAGACCTCAGCCGTTCCAGTGTGAAATCAACCTTCGAAATGAGAAGCATCTGGAGGCCTTAATGGTAGAACACGAAGAAGCCGAGAGAATTTTGAGTCCGTTCAGTCCATTCAAAGAATTCTGGTCTGAGAACTGATCATTTTATTTTCCCTGGTCGATTGGAGTATTGAATTGGTCTGTCTTCTGACCAAGAACTACAGTTTCCCAGTGTATCGTTACAACACGACCGGGTAACATGTTAGTTGAGTTGCTTTTTTTTGATCAAATAGTATTAGCTCGCTGGAATATTTTTGAAAGGAGAAGATCTAAACAAAGTCCAAAAGAAATTATCAGGCTCTTAAAGATTAATCTGGAACTTCTTGCTTGTCCTGATGCGTTCGCCGAAGACGTAGAAAACAATCGGCAACGGACACAGTGCCAACGCAATAAAGCCAAGCAACGAGTTTCCCCATCCAAGACCAAGCTTCTCATACATCTTGGGCCCCGCAAGTGGAAGAAGACAGCCAGCCAGAGATCGGAATACTGTATTTGCCGCCATCGCACTGGCAGCATAGATTGTAAATGCATCGACAAGGTAAGTACTGACGGTCATCTGGAAGAAACCTCGTTAGTCACGAAGTATATCTGAGAGCCTGATTCAACTTACGAACGAAATCAACATTCCGACTCCAAGAAACGAAGTTCCAATAATTGGCACTATCCAATGTGTCTTGTAGTATGCCGTCCAGCCATACATGAAAAGAGACGCGGGAACAAATAATGAACCAGGAATCATAGGAGGAAGACGATATTCGGGCTTACTGACGCCATTTTTCGCAGTGAGGTATTTCAGTAAGCGATCAGATGTCGCGCCCAGAACCATGAGTCCAATGATAGATCCAATGCCGATTCCAAGATATGATAGACCCACAGATCCTTGAGAGAAGCCATATTGGTCTTCGAAGACGGAGCTGATCGTGGTGAAAAGAAGATAGAGATATCCATATATCACACCAACGTAGAGAGAAAGCAGGAAGACGATGGGCGAAAGGAAGAGCATCTTCGTTGGTCGTACAATGGAGAATACAAAGAGATCTCGGGGACTGCGGCCTGTATCAAGAGCAGAACGCAAGTTCATGTTGCCGGTTTCTTTCTGTAGTCTCTTCGTTTTGCGAGCGAGAAGTGTGGGTGCATATGATTCTTTTATGGTTAATAGTGAGCTGATAGCGACGGCTCCGCTCTAAGATATGATAAAAAGAGTTATTAGGGTTCGAAAGAACAAGAGTAAATATTGATGTATACATACCGCCATGGCCAAGACCCAAAAGGTCCATCTCCAACCCTTTGCCTGGGCGAGATATCCACCGGCTATATAGTAATTAGGATTGGCATTCTATAGGAAGTTTCTGGTGGGACATACCGACGGGACCAACAACAGGCCCAATAAGAGGACCAATAGCCCACGCAGCCATGGCGCTACCCCTTTTTTCTTGAACGAACATATCTGCAATCGACCCAGCTCCAATGGTCAAAGGGCAACTACCTACACAGCCAGCGAAGAAACGGAAAACAGTCAAACTGCCAATATCAGGGGCAACGGCGCAGGTGATTGTCCATATCACATAAAATATGTTGCAGACGTTATAGACCTAGAAATAGCTTAGCCTTTGAATGCTAGTCCACTTGCGGCTCTACCTACCCAACGTCTACCGTAAAGTTCGGAGATAGGAGCGATAAGGAGTGGACCGAAGCAGTATCCGAGGAGGTATACAGAAACGACGAAAGATGCAAGTTCTGTGCTTGTGATTTCGAAATCCTGGACTAGTTGATTGACACCCGGGGCGAACATTGATGAACCGAGAGGGCTGTTGAGATACGTTGTTAGTCAAGACTTACTTGTAAGTAAGAGCTGGGGATTTCCTACGTTAAAAATGTGATCAACGCGATCGAAACGGTTGCGCTTATCTTCTGCTTTTTCGTCCAATTCAAGGGATTTTCGGGGTCATTTGGTCCATCCCAGTCCACAATATTTGGATCACGAGCACTTTCATCTGTTTTAGTGATTGTATGCTCTATTCTGGGCCCTTTTTCGATATCGGTTCCCCCTGGAATAGAGCGTTTGTCTTCATCGATCTCGTGGAAGTCTGCGTTACTTGCTGCTGGTGTAGATCCATCTACGGATGGACTTTCTGGCATTAAATGTTAGCACTTCTGTTAGAAAGCAAAATTTGGGAACCTCGGAGAACATACTTGAGTCTGCCATATGAATCTTTTAGAAGACCCTTTTGAGGGTCAGCACCGTGTCCTCTGCTGGTCTACTATGTAGATCTCTCCCCAGTTGTTTGCCTCGAATGTTCTCGTAACTGACTCTCGGAGATATGCAAGAAAGCCACCAAATAACACTTGCGTTGGACCGGTAAGCTTTCAGAAAAGAAACACTATGCTACAAGACGATTGAGATGAAACTTGGGGCGAAATGGAGTTTGATTCTCAGGGTTGTTTTCAGGGGATACAGGCTGGAAGAGGTAAAAGACAGACAAACGATACTGCATGAGAAAACTTTTACACACTACAAACGAATTGAACCCTGAAAGAGTAGACCGACTTACCTAGACGCATGATCTCGGAGTTTAGACCGATTAACCCCCCGCAGCGAAATCTCCACTTTGAACGAGAACGAGTGTTGTCCATCGCAAGACTTGTGCATCTCGGTTGATGCCGAATGTCCAAAAAGTATACATAAGGAATTGTGCAGGGCTATTTTCTGGTTTTTCTTTGGTGGAATACGAGGGTGAGATTTGCTAGTATCAGGCCCGAGCGCCACGATGGCTGATCATACAGCACAAAGACGGATTTGAAGCTTTCAAGCGGGCCTGGCCGCAATTTTGGGGTGAGACTGGACGGCTTTTGTACGGTAGACTCCGTGCCGATGCGATCGGGTCTTTTCATAGTAGATTAGACGTACATAGTACTACTAACTATGTAAGAAGACATACACCCTAGTTATTTGAAGTGGTTGTAGTCAGCATCAAAAAAGCTATATCTAACCTTCGTGGGGAAGAATGGGTCCCTAGATCATCAATATCCACTCTACGGAGTAGAGTCACTGTGGTTCCATCCTCTTCCCATGTTATCCCAGTACATATCTGTGCATATCTCATGATTGACAAATTTGGTCGGTGGCCCTTTCGGGTTTGAAATGGTCTGATACCATGCCACTTTGCTTTTTCCTGATTGCACACATACCACTACATGATTACGTTCCTAATAGTTTAGTCATGGTGGTGGCAGATAGTTAGCAGTTATTTCACCGCGTACGTACAGAGATGTGCTTACAGCTCGAAAGATCTTCTAACCTCTTCGAATGATTGTCATTCAGCCTCCTACCACCAACATCTACGTTGATAGCTTGGCAATTAATATTTCCTAGAATAATTTCTTGAAACGCCCAGTCTTATACTTCGAGAAACGAGCCAGCAAATTCTTTACAACTCCCAATGCTGATTGACATCATCCAAATGGCTGTGCAAAGCACCTCAAAGACTAATATCGAATAATCTTAGGAAATACCAGCAGTCAACATGAACAAATGACAAAATGAAACATTCCACCAGAATATTTTGGGGGCGAAACACGCGAAAAAGGAGATGTTTCCTTTTGCCAAGAAATTCCCGCGGAGAGGCTCAACTCCGCCTTTTTTCTCCGTCATCACTCCACTTCACTCCACTTCACATCTTGTGTAAATCAACCATCCACTACAACCTATTCTATCTCTTTCGAAGATCATCTTAGGATAGTCTCTACATCCTGCATTATACACTAGCCACCATGCGATCGTTCATACCACTCGTCCTTAGCCTGGTCGCGCTCGCAACAGCAGGCCTCGTCACAACCGAGAAACCAGAACCGGCCGTAGTGTCTTTGACCGAAGACACCTTTTACGATTTCATGGAGGAACACCCGTTAGTTCTGGCAAACTTCTACGCGCCATGGTGTGGACACTCGCGAAGGCTAGCTCCGAAGTATGAAGCAGCGGCCAAGGTGTTAAAGGAGGATGACATTCCTTTGGTTAAGGTAGACTGTACGGTGGAGGAGGGGCTATGTGCAGCCTTTTCCATCCGCGCATATCCTACTCTAAAAGTCTTCCGAGGTGCTTGGTCAGATGAGCCATATGGTGGCACTCGTCATCCTGAATCGTATGTGTTTCCACAGATACTACAGAACTACTCATGGACATACTGACCCTGACACTTTGAATAGTATTATTTCGTATATGATGGAGGAGTCGATGGATTCTGAGACCGGAGATGACTTTTTCTATCAATCTCCTACTGCATAAACATACGCCCAGTCCGGTTGGATTCTCTTATATCCTTTATTCGTGGTCTTATTTGAATTAGCGTTCCAGCCTAAGCAACTTCCAGTTAATCAATTTGACCTGTCTTTTACTGCGACATTTCTCCAGCTCAGATGTATCCCACTTGGGGCTCTAGCGAGTACTAAATGACTTAAATGCCTTTATTCAAAAAAATTCCATTATATTTGAACTTGAACTTCATCATTCTAGGCCCAGCCTGAGACTATGTGCTATCAGTTTCCCGAATTACCAACCAAAGACATTTACGGAATCGATCTTTCCCATCTCCAGCCTGTGACTCATTGAAACGGTCTCGCCTTCTAGGGTTATTATATTTCTTCAGTGCCGAGTTCAACCGAGTCAATCTTGATTTCCCAGTCATGGGCTTAACATCAAGTTCAATATCAGAAATCCACGGTTGAAGTGCCTGGAGTCTCTGCATCTGCAACTCCATTTCTAACTCCTGTCCCTGCGACCCACTAAGATCATCCGGAGACTTTTTAGATAAATCAGCCAGGTGCCGAACAAGGGGAGTTTTCTTGTCGATTTTTCCCGATGCGTCTAGAATAGGTATCTTAGCCAAGTAAGCTAAAGCGTCTAAATTCGCAAGTTCGGCTTTTAACCCATGAGATGCGAAGATCTCTTTATTCGCTTGCTTGATAGCTTGGTCCGATCGACCTTTCGATCTCTCGCCTTCGGTGAAACTGGCAATCCCATTGAACGCAGATCCGAGCCAATGCAATGGGAACAGAATCGGAACGGACTTCAGTATGCCGCCAGTAACTTCGAGGACCTGCATCGGGGGATTGGTCATAACAGTCTCATTGAGTGAATCAAGGAATTTGAGGAATGCGCCCTTGGGGATGTTGTATCTTTCGAGCATTGGCACATATCCGCGAATAAATGGTGAGCCGGGTGTAGAGTCGATTGCTGGGATGGCGATTATTCTATTTTGACTGAGAGGTAATGGTGGACCTCCCGGGCTCTGCATACCCCCTTGGTACGGCGAACCCTCTTGATAAAAGGGCATAGGAGCTCCATTTGGTGGACCTCCTTGATATTGTGAAGCATTTGTATCTTGAGGTTGTCCCGCAAAAGGAGGTCCTTGAAATCCTGGACCTCCAAAATATTGCGGAGTTCCAACGTCCTGTGGTCCCCCTGGATATTGCGAAGGTGGATATTGTGGTGCTCCTGGCGACAGGCCCGAGTACTGGGGAGCTCCTATATCTTGAGGCCCCTCTGGATACTGTGAAGGCGAGTAGTTTGGTGCAGCTGGTGGAGGTCCTTGATAAGCCGGAGCTCCAGGATATTGCGGAGCACCGGGGTTTGGCGCAGAACCGAAATATTCGGAAGTGCTCCCACTATACGGGGCATTTTGGAGCTGCGGAGGTCCTTGGTTTTGCGGGGGTGATTGGTATGGCGAGGATTGATATTGTGGAGCTCCTGGTGAAGGTCCTCGGTATGGTGAAGGTGCTCCTCCAGATGTAGATCTTGAAGCGACGGCTAGAGGAGCAGGGACATCATTAGATGAACTCTCGGGGACGACGACCTCAGGCAATGACGAGTAGTCCATGCTCTCCTTATGGCCATTCTTGGAATCAGAAATTCCAGATGTTTCGAGTGCAGAGTTGCCCACCGCGCTTGAATATGACGGTAGACCTCTATTATGCATTTCTTGCTCGGCATAGTGCCGATCCAAGTCCTCAAAGGGATTGTTCGACTTTTGATCTGACATAGTGTGTATATTCAGATTAAGGTGGCTGAGAAAAACCACAAGACAAGAAAAGTTCTGCTTTGGCTCTGTTCCTCTTATGCTGACGTCGTGAATCAGAAGGGAAATTCTCAATGTCTTTAACTTTGATATGCGACGGTTGGGTTTTAGGGTTAACTGGTAATTCCCGGAGACCACAGCGAGACCCAAGTAGATAACGTAGTTTCTTCGCTTCTTCTTAGAGATGAATACAATCGGATTTTATGACTGTTGTGATTTTTTTTAAAGAGAAGAATTTCAAGAACGAGAAAAACAAGCAACTGAAGACGTTTGGCCCCCAAAAATCAACCTCAGCCACGGCCCCGTTTTTACCTGCAAAGCCGTGCTTATCGATTGGTTGAACTATACTGGATTCGGAATGGAGTGCGAGATCAACTGGGGCCAAAAGATGAAGAATTCAGAAATAGAAACAGTGAATTCAGGAAATGAACTATCGTTGATTTGATGGGGGGTATATGTAGAATTCATCAGTACTAATTACTTCGCAATAATGACACAGTATGAACTTGGTGGAGTAATAAAACAACTTGCACGCGAGAGCAACTTGAACCATGAGTCTCATCTTAAGTGGGGAACTGCAAGTTCCGACGTGTCAAAAAAAAAAAATAATCATAGGATAAAATAAGTTCTAGGCACTAATTTAGGCCATTAAATGAGAGCGATCACACCAAGAGCTGCACCTGCAACCGCCACAAATGATCCAGTCAACGCACCACCAGCGTTGAACGCAGTGGTGGTCTGAGCAGAGGCAGAGTTACTGCCACTACCACTGGCATTAGCACTAGATCCACTACTGCTAGCAGCTCCCTTGCTGGAAGAGAGAAGCAGCCGGGGTTGTAGAAGGAGAAGAGATGGCGGCTCCTTCAGAGGTCGTAGTCGCATGTGTAGTCACGACAGCAGTGGTAGAGGACACAGTCGGGGCGGATGTCTCGGTAACAGTAGTGCTGTCAGAAGTAGAAGAAGTAACTTCAGCGGAGCTTTCGCTCGTTGGTGTAGCAGTTGCAGAGGGCGTCCAGCAGGGTAGGTAAGACTTCGACGTGGCTCTGGTCTCGGTACCGGTGTACATGGGGCATCCAGGGACATCAGTCTTAGGAGGAGCACGGCCACCACCACAGTCAAGTGGGTCACAGATCTCGCCGGTGTCTGGGTCAAACCAGTGGACGATCTTGTCGGCACAGGTGGTGAAGCTATGAGTTGAGCAATCCACGGCCACAGCACTAGATGCGAGCATCAGTAGCGGGAGAGCAGTAGCGAGAGTTTGAGCACGCATTTTGGCGATATCAGATTGATCACTTTGAACGAGTGTGGATCAGTGAGCGACAAAGAGAGTGAAATTGCCTTGTAGGGCTGAATATAATTAGATATGGAATTCGTTGAGGACGGCACACCAAAAAGAATTGAACACCGGAGATCTTCCTCGAGTTTTATATATGGCCCCTTCTTTTTTGCCGCCCCAGAAGAGCCAAATCCAAAAGAGTCATAGTCAAGGCGTCCGTTCCCGGGAAGTCACTGCCGAAATGAAATTTTGAAGTCTCTAACCCTATAGAGGATGAGTGCGAGGCTAAGCGTTACTTCCCCTGGTGAGTGTACTGAGACCTAGCCTATCAGATGGCTTCGCTCAACTTGAGGGATGCGCCAAGCTCAAGGCAAAATTGAAAGGTCACCTGGGCACGGATGTAAAGTTTGATGTTTCTTACTTCCTCGAAAGAGCGCGATGTGCCGAGATCCCGGGTTTGCCTCTTCCCCAGACAAGAATAAACCAGGGGTTCCTATGTGGATCACAGCTTGATCGGTGGGGTGTAGCCAGTGTGCAACAATATATTATGTACAAATAATCCTCATTTTAGATATGTCCGAGAACTCAGAAAATCGTTCACTTGGTAGTAAGACGTGTTTAATTGTACTTTGAACATATGGGAAGATATTAGAGTGGTTCCAATCTTGGAATCTCCGTGCACTTCGATCATTTTCATATTATCACCGCGGAGGCCCTAGGCGCAATTGCAATCAGCTACAAGCAACTAGAGACTATACCGGAATAATAAGTTCGATAAATTTTGCCTAAATTAATGCGGGAACACTCAGTCAGCAAGATTTCCTTAACATTTCTGTGGTATTGATCGATACATATCGCATTCTTTATAGAGGATACAGGTCACTGTTCGACACGCTTACAACTTGAAAAAATGATCCGGAATGCTAGCTGTAAGTTAAAGAGTGAAAGATATACCTTAGCAATACCTATTACTTGGTAGAACACTCAGTCATTCATACTAGTCGTATAACGCCACTTCGAATGCTACACGAAAAATATTTTCAACTTGATAAAGTGGACCGTAAGAGTTGCTTCTGCCGGAGTTTCATCCAGCCTACAAACAAAGTGCAAGAAGCCTCGTGTCGCCATCGGCCCACGGAGCCCCAGAACCTCCTCTTTGACCTTCCATGAAATATTATGGTACAGTAGCTCATCGTTCATATTGGTCACTTGTCTACCTATTGAAGAAATTGTAAGGCTTGTTTATACTCATACCATTCCTGCGGCTTTCGCTTGCTTGTAATGTCTTCCAGCGAGGATATCAATACCAGCTTCTCGAATACTCGGCGGCACTTACACGGTTGTTATCGAGCCAGTTATCTGCAAATCGGTAATAGACTCGAAAGGCACATAGTACAGAGTACCTTCATCGTATTTGAAAGGAATTTTCAATTGAGAAGTGATAGACTATACACTTCATGATCAACTCTCAAGGCTCCAAAACGGGTATCTCACTACTGATGATCATCACGATCATATCTGGGACATGTGACTTGGCAATAGATATGCTAGTACCTTCGGAGGTCAATAAAGTCCGTTCTCGAAATTGAAGTTGGTCATACCGACATGATCCACCACCGAAGCCGGTATATTTCATGTCCAAGGATGGCTTCGTACAGAGACATAGTCAATAAGACGACCCATGAATGAAATTCCTCATTCCCCTTCAATTTTAATACTCGTAATAGTGCATTTATAGTATCTAGTCATCTTAGGGAGGCAACGTAAGAGCGCAGACTGACCTCGTTCTACATCGATATAGCCACGGCTACGGCCCTAGAGTGATACACTTATGACTCGGAATATGAGAATAACGGCTTTGCAATCGTACAATGTAGAAGGCTTTTTCGGGTTCCTCTTCGAATGAACCCCGATACCACTTGAACCCTCGCGACGATCCCCACGCTAGCAACGCTCGCGAAGAGCTGGCACTCCACAATGAAACCCGTTCGCCCCGCTATTCTCGAAGCGACCCTTGCACAGGCGCTCTCTGGGGCCGTTACGTGCGGATGTCATGCAGCCACCCGAGAAGAGTACGAGAGACTCAAACCATAGCTCTACAGACACTTGAAGAATCAACAGATACTATACAGATACCTTCAAGTTGAAATGATCTGATAAAAATCCCCAATAACTGGCAAGCCTGATTAGATAATAATACTGCCTTCAGTGTTTTTTGAAGAACTACTTGTAACGTTGATCTGTACCATGACTTGGCAGTCTACTACTTTGTAGGTTCAAGGTGAATTGTGGATTTCGCCTGGTCAACCCTTCAAGTTTTCATGGCTTTCATCAAATCTATTTCAACTTCATCAACGTCCCGATCAGCTATACGACCATGTACTCCATAGTAAGATCCGATTTGTAGATGATACCCCATACTTTTCACTAAAATACCCGCAGATCAATGGAACAATCCACTCGGGGTACACTTGGAGGTAAGCGAGCGGGTGTGTTCAGGTACCCGGTCATCCTCATTAGCCAGAGACCCATGTTCTCCAATGCCGATCTGCAAGGACACGGCCAACCCCGGACCCTGAAATTCTTGAAGAAAACGGCACGCGAACTCTTGACGTCGCATTTTCCCTTTTCTCTCATTCGTTGTTCTCATCAGACCAAGTCGTTAGCTTCGCTAGTAGTTGAAGTTCATTGGCCGAAAAGGGAACCATAGGTATGGAATGGGACCTTTCGCTTTCGTTCCGACTGAAAGATCTTGAGATGGATATAACACGGGTCGAAAAGGGGAACTACTCCGCTATCGACTACCCAAAAGTTCCCGTAGACTGACATCAGAAAGAAGCACAGGGTCAGAAAGGTGAAGATCTTTACTTATGGAGAATCAGAGTCCTCGGCCTGACCTCTTCCCTGCTAGGGCATAAATAGAGAATACTCCTGCATATCAGTGCCAACTCATTCGAGAGTTTAGCTCCCGGTCAATCCTCTCCAGCGGTGTATTACCTGTTGCATTCTTGCAATTGATACAAGATGCGTTTTTCTGCCGCCTTTATTTCGACACTCGTGCTGTCTGGCACTTCACTGGCTAGCGCTTCCATCCAGTCCAATGCTAGCTCAGAGGCTAGTTCCGATGCCACATCAGTTGCGCATGTCCAAGGTAATGTCGCGCAGGCAGCGAGCACTTCTAGCAGCCCTGCAGAGACTCCAGTAGTCCAGCAGGCTGTCCCAACGACGGATTCCAACGACAACAGCGAGAAGGAGAACGACACGGCTCCTGATGACACCACTGGCTCTTCAGTACCACCACAAAAGAGCAAGGATGTCTCCAAGAACGGTGCTGCAGAGAGCTCATCTTCGGTTTCAGGTTCAGGCTCCGATAAAGAATCTGCAGGCCTTGAGAGTATCATCCCGTCATCCACAGATGCTGGTTCGCAGACTCATGGTCCTATCAATACCGCTTCATCGCAAGCATCCGGAAGCTCGATCAGTAGTATGGCTGGTAGTGCTACATCAAATACTGCTGCAGACAAGACGGCCACTGTCACGCAGTCTGCGAAGTCTTCTGCTACTAGCGGCGGCTATGCGAATAGCATTCATGCAGATGGCGACGATGACGGTAAGCTGCTTTCTTTCGATGGCACTTTCCTTGATTCATTCAAAGACTTCGTAAGCTTCCTTGAGGGTGTGAAGGGCCTTCTTGCACCGACTCTTCTTGGAGATATCGAATCATTCTTTCATCATGTCGCATACCTCCTTGATGATAAGACCACCGACCAAACCAAAGCCCTTATTGAGACAGCCTCGGCTCTTTTGACAAAGAGCCTGATCAATAAGCTCAATGGCTTGCTCGACAATGCCAGTGAGCTCTTGACTAAAGATTTTGTTCACGAGACTAAGAGCCTCATCAACACTGTTGCTCCTGTTCTCACTCCTGAGTTGTTCAAGGAAATCAATGGTCTGCTTGAGAATGGCAATAATCTCTTGAGCCCTGAATTTGTCAAGGAGACAAAGGGCCTAATTAACACTGTTGCTCCTGTCGTGACTCCCGATCTTCTGAAGGAAGTAAACACTTTGCTGAAGAACGGCAATAGTCTCTTATCTCCTGGCTTCATCAAGGAGACTAAGGGTCTTATCAACACCGTTGCACCCGCTGTCACGCCTGAGCTTTTGAAAGAGGTCAACAGCCTTCTTCAAAATGGGAATACGCTTTTGTCTCCAGAGTTTGTCAAGGAGACCAAGGGTCTCATTAATACTGTCGCTCCCGCTGTGACCCCAGAGCTTCTGAAGGAGGTGAACAGTCTTCTCCATAATGGCAACAGCTTGCTCAGCCCAGAATTTGTTAAAGAAACAAGGGGCCTGATCAACACTGTTGCCCCTGTTATAACTCCCGAGCTTCTGAAGGAAGTGAATAGCCTTCTTCAGAACGGTAATAGCCTCCTCAGTCCAGGATTCGTTAAGGAGACCAAGGGCCTCATCAACACAGTGGCCCCTGTGATAACCCCCGAACTGCTGAAGGAGGTCAACGGTCTCCTCTCCAACGCGAACGATCTTCTGACAGGCGACTCGGTCCATAAGATTAACGAATTGCTCACTAACGCCAATGCGCTGTTGACACCATCATTTGTGAAGACGACTGGTGGATTGATCAACGGTATCTCACCGATGGTCACCCCTGAGTTGTTGCACAATGTTTCCTATCTTCTCGGTAACGGAACCAACCTGTTGAGCCCGAGATTCGTGAATGATACTCGTTCGCTGGTCACAGGCGTTGCACCTGTCATCACACCCGATCTCCTAGCTAAAGTCGGAAATCTTCTTGGAAATGCAAATGAGCTTCTTTCGCCCAAGTTTGTGAACGAGACAGAGACTTTAATTGAGGATGCATCTGATGTAAGACCCTTTTTATATGAACATTGACCTGGTTTTGGTTTGCTGACCCACTCTTTAGCTTCTGCCTCTTGTTGTGAAGCTCATTGATTCGTTGTGATAAGTAGTGGGATGAATTGATATTTTTTTCTTTCGCATTTCTGAACGACTAATTACGGTGACCTGACCCCATGGTAATGACCGAGTACGTTAATATGCTTAATATGATTTAATTGAATGACAATACAACGTCCATTGAACAGACAATCTTGTCAGGGCGACTATGATGGTAATTCTCTGTTGCGCTTTCTGGGCAGGATAACCTGAGGAAGGGTAGACAATAGATAAATTTTAGAATTCAGCAACGATTTAGTGAATCCTTTGCATAGACTGCGACATAGTGGACTCCCTCATTGCGGAGAGGCTACACGAGGCGTGAAGAAGCCAGCTGAGGCTAATTCTGTCATGGGCAACTCGTAGATCCAAGCGCGCAATGCGCTCGAATGTGACGGAAGACTATGATAGCAATCGCCAGGGCGTGGATTGGTTTTTCCGTCTTTGAAGGGGCTATACACGACGAGTTCAAGTATGCTTTCCGATTCGTTTGAAACGAGAGTATGACCGATTCTCAATGAACTGCATGTCCGGATGCGGAACCCAGGACCGATATAGTCTTCTGGTACATCCATTTTCGCTCATTTTCGCTCGTGGTGGGTTAGACCTGGCCACTGCAATTCATCGGGAGTGGCGATCTTTAGCTCCTGGGATGACGAGCCCAATGCTCAGCAGGCGCATTCAGTGGGGAATGATGGATGGGCACGGTGCCCCTGAAGAAGCTCCGTGGAGCAGGTCTTCTCATATGAGGAGCTAAGACAAGGCCACAACTATATTATGGAAGGTGACCGTCATGATCCGCTATTGATCGCGTCTTTATGACATTATCGGGAGGTAGCGATTGATTGCCCTCAGGACGGAATGTCTGATGCCTTGACTTCCTGAAACTTGGAAAGAACTTTCATCTCAGTATCTCGCTCTTTGATCTTCTTATCAATTGCCTTTTGAACCTGTTCCTTCTTCTTTTCAGCTTCTTCGATTCTCCGCTTGACTTCTTTCACAGCAATCTCCTGGGCCCTCAAAGCAGTCTCTTTGGTCGGGAACTCTTGCCGCAATTGCTCGATCTCATCGCGAACATCTTTTTCGTCGATCGGTTGGCAAGTCAATGGGTGGTAATGGTAAATTGGCAGTGGATTTCCCGGCAGTTGGACTTCTGGAAGGTCGGGATGAATTGGGGTGTCTCGGATTGGAGAATCTAGCGGGACAATCGCAGCGCTTTCTGCTGGAGGAGATGGAAGAGACGGCTCGGTTCTAACCATGTTTGCAGATTGGAGTGCGTTTTCTCTCACAGATAGACCGAGAGAAGCAGATAGAGATCTGTGTCGAAGTGGCTGGGAGGGTTTGGTCTGAAGTATGCAAGGAAATCGGTCGGAAATGGCTCGGCGGCGGCTTTCAAGATTCTGCCAGCTTTAAAGTTTCACCGCCAAGGAACTGCCTTACGCGGGGAGAGTGACTGGACGACGACATCACGGCAGAATCATTTATTTTATCATCAAAATCGCAGATAAACCCCAGAAAACCCCTTAAGCGGGTCCTAAGTGGGCTATTCGTTGTGCATTTGACGGCAGGTAGTTGGTGAAAGGATCCCACGCAGATTATATTGTCTCATATTGAAGCTTGCTTGGCCGCATACCTTTGAGCCACCATGCAAGCATTTGGTATGTCATATCTTCTAGTCGGGTGTAGAACGTCAAATGCCCGTGGATCGAGCCTAACTAACACTTCGTGATTTTTAGTTCCGAAGAACAGGAGGGTAAGCTTCAGGAATTCCAAGGAAGGTTCCAGTTGAAGCTAATCTGTAACATACACATATAGCCCAGATTTGAGCTAGTCCTCAGAGTATGTTCCCACAGTTGTCACCCCTTTTTTTATTCCTCTATACTAACATGATTTTCAGATTAACGATATCAACAATGTCCCCTTGGGCAATGGTGTTGCGTATGTACGGTGGCGTCTGCCATCCGGCGTGTCTACAGAACATCAAGGACATACAGAAAAGGCACCTCTTAGTGACCACCGTGCATATTGGAATTATGAAAAAGTCCTCAATGTGAGGCTCA
Source organism: Penicillium citrinum (assembly GCF_028827155.1). Taxonomy (NCBI): domain Eukaryota; kingdom Fungi; phylum Ascomycota; class Eurotiomycetes; order Eurotiales; family Aspergillaceae; genus Penicillium; species Penicillium citrinum. The sequence goes on from NW_026622686.1 coordinate 2,577,768, forward strand.
CTATTGACAGGACTTCAATTCTTCAAGAATGTGATATATTTTTTGAAATCATTCAAGAGTTCAACAACTCATTAGAGAAAAACGTGCTTGGCAAAATCAAGCTCAATCTTGCTGAATACGTGGACAAGGTTGAAGAAGACGAAGGTGTTGTCAGGCGTTATTTGATGTTTGACAGCAAAGTCAACAGTACGGTTAGGATTGGAATTGCGATGCGTCAAACAGAAGGAGATCGGGGCTTCACTACGTACGTTCTACCAAATTACTTCATTTTGATTTGATAGTGTTCCCCAGCTGACTGAGAACAGGCCACATTTAAAATCAGCCACTGTCTTTGGAGGAATTGCAGGTGTCGTCCATTCCTCAGAACCGGTAGACTCCGATGAAGTTGGGCATTTACCTTCGATCAACACCAAAAGCAGAGAGACTGCCGACATGCAAGATTTATATCGCAGGACTTTGGCGGCTTCATGGACTTCTCGCTCATGCGACTTACCCGCTGATAAATTGATTGAAGAGCTTTTCTCCGGTGGCTCTTGCTGGAATAACGAAGCTCATAACGCTATGGATGGTAGCCATGACGGATCTGACCATCGAAATAGTTTCCTGGATCCAGATTCCGGTTCAAGACAGCCACGCTCCAGCAAGAGGCTGTCTCCTGGGTTTGAGAGACGCCCGAAGAGTACATCTAGTAATCACTCACGGAGCGGTTCGAAGACACCCGATTCTATTTCTACCCTTGGGAATTCTCAAAAAGGAAGCAGTCTTGAGCAACAACTTTATGATGGAGCAAAAGGTCGGAGTTGGAAGGGCCGACAGAATGAGAATGAACTGTCGGAATTCCACGTCCGAGATGATCTCCGGAGCTGGGAGGTGTCTTCTAGCAGCTAGTGTATGAATATTATCGCAAAAACCAACCAAGTAATCATGAAGATGGACAGTCCTTGTGTTTCAGTTCTATATAGTCCTATCATACTAGTCAGCGCCAACAATAACAGCTGGGCTAGTTAGTGCTCCATTAACATGACCTTTTTTAAATGTCTAATAGTAATGTTCCCTTTTAATAACTCTCTCCCATACTTTATTTAAAATTCATCTCCCAGACAAGCGTGGCTTTAACTGTGAAGAATGATATTGTTCGAATCATTCCCCAAGATTTGTTCGACTGGTTCCGCCCCACACATGACGCTCCCCCAAACTTCCCGCCTGGACTTGATGTGTAACTGTTTCCCCTTCTCTTCTCCTCCGTCCTGACAAACTCTCTCGTGGGGGATCTTCTGGGATTACATTCAATACAATCAATCTCTTATCATCTTGCACCGTGTCTCCGGTATATCCGACGACCACCACGGTGCCCGCCCCCTACTAAACTCAGAGCTTTCCCCTCTTCCAGGATGAAGATCATGCGCACACAGTGATTCACGCTTTACGGCATGGAGCGAACACGGGTTGCTAAGGTGAGCTTCGTAATATCAAGGATCAGAATGTTTTAGCTCCCATGCTAACGGTTCATTCCATCTCAGGTTGACAATGTGACCTTGGCTCGCCGTGGTGAGCAGGTCGAAGGCGCCCTCCACCTCACCCCTCATCACCTCATCTTCTCCCACGTACCTCCGATTTCAAGCGAGGATCAGGCTAAGGGCGTGACGATCAGACCGAAGGAGCTTTGGATCACCTACCCCATCATTTCATTTTGTACACTGAGGCCGGCTCCCGCGGCGTCCCGCCAGCTTTCCTCCATCCGCCTACGTTGCCGAGACTTCACATTTGTCTGTTTCTATTTCAACAACGAAACCAAGGCCCGAGAGGTCTATGATAGCATCAGACAGTGGACTTGTAAATCTGGTCGTCTTGACAAGCTATACGCATTCTCTTATCAGCCGCCTCCTCCGGAAAAGGAATTTAATGGATGGGATTTATATGACCCTCGGAAGGAGTGGGAACGTCAGGGACTTGACAAAGAAAATTCTGGATGGCGCATATCCGAGATCAATAACAACTATGAGGTATGGGATTGTGTGGACAATGAAGCTGATATTACGTGCTGATTCGATTGATTATAGTTCTCCCCAACGTATCCAGCGTTAATTCCAGTGCCTTCTGCCATTTCCGACAACACTATCAACTACGCTGGACGATATCGCTCCAGGGCGCGCATTCCAGCTTTGACTTATCTTCATCCCGTCAACAATTGTAGCATCACTCGCAGTTCGCAGCCTTTGGTTGGTGTACGCCAGAACCGCAGTATTCAAGATGAAAAGTTGCTGGCTGCTATATTCTCAACCTCTCGTTCAGAGCGACCATTGGCAGGATTCGCTCAATCAAACATCGAGAGGGAGGCGTCTGATTCGAGTCAGGAAAGTGTGGAAATATCCCAGAGTGACCCGGACATGTCCAACGCCGAGGAAATAGAGGACGATATGCTAGCTGCTGCCCGTGGAGATCCCGAAGAGCAGTGTGCGATATATGGAGCTCAACAGTCAAATCTAATCGTCGATGCCCGCCCCACAGTCAATGCATTTGCTATGCAAGCAGTTGGACTTGGTTCGGAAAACATGGACAACTACAAGTTTGCTACTAAAGCATATCTGGGAATCGACAATATCCATGTTATGCGTGACTCACTGAATAAGGTCATTGATGCCTTGAAGGAGACAGATGTTACTCCTCTTGGTCCCAACCGGGATCTGTTGGCTCGGAGTGGGTGGTTGAAACATATCGCCGGCATTTTAGACGGAGCTGGATTGATAGCTCGACAAGTTGGCCTCACGCATTCCCACGTTTTGATCCATTGTTCAGATGGTTGGGATCGGACAAGTCAGCTTAGTGCTCTAAGTCAAATCTGCCTTGATCCATATTTCCGCACTATGGAGGGCTTTATGGTTCTTGTGGAGAAGGATTGGCTTTCATTCGGCCACATGTTCCGACATCGATCTGGACACTTGAATAGCGAGAAGTGGTTCCAGATCGATAACGAGCGTATTGGCGGAGATACCAATCGCGGATTTGGAGACAGTGGTGGTGCTGGAAAAGCAATCGAGAATGCGTTCCTGAGTGCTAAGGGTTTCTTTGGCCGTGATAACAATAGCCGGGACTCATTACCAGACTCCGATGGGGAGCTCCAGAGCTATGACTCCGACAGCCCTGCAGCAAGAAAGCCCAGTTCGTCTCCCCGGTCCGCTATCTCTGAGAAGGAGATAACAAAGGTCAAGGAGACGAGTCCAGTGTTCCATCAATTCCTGGATGCTACCTATCAGCTGCTTTATCAGTATCCAAACCGCTTCGAATTCAACGAGCGCTTCCTTCGACGGCTCCTCTACCACCTCTATGCCTGCCAGTTCGGAACGTTCCTATTCAACAACGAAAAGGAACGGGTGGATACTCAGGCACGAGAGCGAACTCGAAGCGTATGGGATTATTTCCTTGCGCGTCGGGATCAGTTCACTAACCCGCAATATGATCCCGAGGTCGACGATCATAAGCGGGGAAAAGAACGCTTAATCTTTCCCCGAGTCAATGAAGCTAGGTGGTGGGCCGAAGGCTTTGGTCGAGCTGACCACGAAATGAATGGTCCTCTCCGAACGTCCGATTCTTCAACTTTAGGCAGTGAAAGTCCTGGTAACAAGCATGCGCCTATCTTGACTGGCATTGAGACGGCACAGCAGTCCACTAGAACCGGGGCTCACAATGCAGCAGCATCTGGCATTTCTTCCGTTACCTCTGGTATCTCGAATTTGACTACCATGAAAGATCAATCTACAGGGAATGTAGACAATAACCACGCACAGGTGGAGGTGGAAATGCAACGAGGTTGAGATTAGGACTAGGATGAGAAATCTGAACGATGCATGTAACGCACGCAGCTATGAGATGTGGGTTTAGATACAGAAGCAATAAACGGTCATAGCGAATTCAGCTGGATATTATACATACCATCCTCTAACATCTAACTATACTGCATACAAACAACTCTACGCACCCAACTGTATAACTAACTGACCTTGTGTCAGTGTATTACTAATCCTCGGATTGACTAACTAGTTATGTCATCGACACCCCATAAATCGGGCATCAACTCTAGGCCCAAAATTCTCCCAGTGCAAGCGAGGGTTGAGCCCTAACCCAAACGGGCAAGGGAAACCCTACGACCAAAAATCCCCACTAAATCAGAAAACTGAACGACCAACTCTCGACCTCGACCTCGCCCTCCCCCGTCGACCACCCCCCTCCTTTCCAACAACCAGGAAACCGCAAAAATGGCCGCTGTCCAGGGTGCTATCTCCAAGCGTCGGAAGTTCGTCGCCGACGGTGTCTTCTACGCCGAGCTGAACGAGTTCTTCCAGCGCGAGCTCGCTGAGGAGGGCTACTCGGGTGTCGAAGTCCGTGTCACTCCCACCGTCACCGACATCAGTACGTTTTTTCTCTTCGCTTTTTTCGAATCATCCTTTCATTGTGGGAATATGGAATTAGGGATTGCCTGATAAGAGGAGGGAAACAATGCGCCAAATTGTGTCAAAAAAAAAAGAAAAGCTTTTCGAACATGGCGTCGTCGCGGGCATATAATTTTCACGAAGATTTCGGATTGGGAAATTCAATGCTAACGGGTGATTCTTTTTTAGTCGTCCGTGCCACCCACACCCAGGAGGTTCTCGGTGAGCAGGGTCGCCGCATCCGCGAGCTCACCTCCCTCATCCAGAAGCGTTTCAAGTTCCCCGAGAACTCCGTCTCCCTCTATGCCGCCAAGGTCCAGAACCGCGGTCTGTCCGCTGTCGCTCAGTGCGAGTCCCTCCGCTACAAGCTCCTGAACGGTCTCGCCGTCCGTCGTGCCTGCTACGGTGTCCTCCGCTTCATCATGGAGAGCGGTGCTAAGGGTTGTGAGGTTGTTGTGTCCGGAAAGCTCCGTGCCGCCCGTGCCAAGTCCATGAAGTTCACTGTATGTTCACATTGAAGGGGCATTGAGGGGAGAAATGGATGTATTTGAACACGGGTGATCGATGATATTTTCTGCTTTATTGGTCAAATCGGTCGATCCGGCTCAAATTGCTATATCACCCCATCGCCCTACCCATCTGATATACACAAATTTGCGGCACAGACTAACAATGTCCAGGACGGCTTCATGATCCACTCCGGTCAGCCCGCCAAGGAGTTCATCGACTCCGCTACCCGTCACGTTCTCCTCCGCCAGGGTGTCCTTGGTATCAAGGTTAAGATCATGCGCGGCTCCGACCCCGAGGGCAAGGCCGGTCCCCAGAAGACCCTCCCCGACTCGGTCACCATCATCGAGCCCAAGGAGGAGCAGCCCGTTCTCCAGCCCATGAGCCAGGACTACGGTGCCAAGGCTCTGGCCGCCCAGCAGGCTGCCGAGCAGCAGCGTCTGGCCGAGCAACAGGCCGCCGAGGCCGAGGGTGCTGCCGAGGGTTACGCTCAGGAGTAAAAACGTCGTTTTTTATCTCTTCCGCCATATTATCCTTTCCTGTTCTAACCTGAGCCTATACTCTCTACCTCACGCAATCAAAATTACATGAACACTTCCAAACTCTTCCTTATTTTTTTTCCTCGTCTCGCTTCCTAATGGCTGCATTCTCTGGGTGTCTGGGTGGAATGCGCCTTCGGCATGATGTATCAAGATCTTACGTGTAGCGATCACAATCATGATTGAAAAGAGAGCAACTAGTGTTGTGAAAGGTTTTTTTTACTGATAGTAATGTTGCCATTGTACTCGTAGCACCACCAACTCATTGGAACGTGGACATTGAACACGAATGGATTTGATCGCAGTGTGTTGGTGCTTAGAGGACTCCAGTCCTCAATACATACATAGTATGTCATCTTGCCAAGGTTGGCACGGTATATTCCAATACATCACATATATAACATTTCATATGTTATCGTGAAAGCAGGGTTATATAGTCCGTTTTTTTTCACGATTTAAGCTTATCCTGCTGATTCCAAATCGAAGAAAAATTGTCATGGCAATATACCTATACTAGGTAAAGATCATTATAACAATTGTTCAGACCGACTCTACATTTTACAAACTGTTGTAGGTCCATTGCAGTACGAAAATCATACTACGTAGATCCATTTGCGATATGAGTTTCGAAACAAAGGGAAGGGCTTCTTTCAAATCATTTAGCTCTCGTTTGATCATACATAGCACTCCTGCTTACTACTGCGACTATTTTTTACTCGAAATCCTTGAAATACTCGAGTTACAAAGAAACAAGATAGTGTATCTAGAAAGTATCTTTCATTGCTTTTGTCATCTCCGCACTCTAATCGAAACATACTTAAACATTTCGTAGACTCCTCCATCATGTCATCATCTATCTGCGTCAAAGGGTAAAAGGGGGAAAAGAGATGTAGAACGCCTAGATCTACAGGAAGGGCTCAATGTTGATCTCCAGAGTGCTGACGGGGTTCTTAAGGTCGTACTTCTCCAGCACGGTGGGGTGCAGGATACCGAAGGAACCAACGACAATGTCCTTGTTGCCAATACGGAGATGGACGGAGGCAGCGTGGCCGGGGAAATATGTTGGGTCTAGAAGGGATATGTTAGCAAATTGTACATAGAAAGGCTGACGAATGGAAACATACCATCCAATTCCTTGATGTAGTACGAAGAGTCGTTCATGGCGGGGTTGTCAAGAGTCTCCTCGCCAGTAATGAAAGCGCTCTTAAGCATGGCCATAACGCGATCCATGAGACCGTGAACAATCTCGAACCCACTGTTACGGCCGTACCAAGCCGCAGCAAAGTGGCGCTCGTTACGAGACTTGCGCTCCAATGACAGGTCCTTGAATGCAACATCGCTAACTTCGAAGATCTTCATGGGCAGGCTATGGGCCTTGTTCTCACGGATGGTCTTCAGAAGACCGGGGAGAAGGCTTGTGCGGACGATTTGGAACTCGGTGGTCTTGGGGTTGGCCAGACGAACGGCAGTGTTGCCATCGTCCTTGCGGTTCAGCCAGGCGAAGTTCTCGTCGTGCGAGCACAAGATCAGAGGCAGAACCTCAGACCAGCCAGCCATGGCGGCTTCAATTCGAATCACATCGGACAGCTTGTTGATGGCGAGGGGCTGGGCAATAGTGCCAGACTTGCTGGGGAACGAGCGGGGGAGCTTGTTGAAACCATAGGCGATGGCAACATCCTCCATGATGTCGCATTGGTGGAGCACATCAGCGCGAGTGGGGGGGATCTCAACATCAATGGTATCGGGGTTGTTAGTTGAAGGCTTGGCGCGGAAGGACATCTTCTTAAGCAGAGTGCTGATCTCCGCGGCACTGAGGTTCAAGCCACAGCATTGGTTGATGTAGGAAACTTCGGCCTGGGCAACACGGGGAGCGATATCAGGAGTGATGCGGGTCTCATTGTTGTGCTCTGACACAATCTTCACGGGCTCAATACTAACAAAGAATTAGTTTCCCCGAATCTTACTGGGCATGAATGAAGGTAACCAACGTGAAGGGTTCGGAGGTATATTGAGAGAACATAGTGACCATCATACGGTTGACAATCTCAAGCTTAGTGCGGTCGGTAGCGGTCATCTCAATGAAGATGTTTGTGGTGTCCATAGAGATCTTCGAGTGATCGCCGTTGATGATGGGAGGCAAAGAGCAGACGGTTCGATTGGAGTCGTAAATGACTGGGTAGACGGGGGAGTCACGGATGATGTGAAGATACTTGCCCAATTGCTGGTGTTTCTGTTGGAGTTGTTAGTACTCTTGCTATTTCAAAGACTAAAATATGAATCCACGTGCCTCGTAGAAAGTCATCAACTCCTCTCCATCCATCTCTTGGGTCTGGTTCAGAGGAGTGAACTTGATATCCTTGGGTGGCAGGGCCTCGTAGGTGAAAGGACCCTTGATGGTGTCAAGATCGTGAGTTCCGATGGCAACGAGAGATCGTTGGCGGGCCAAGTTCTGGTGAAGTTTGTCTTGAAGCGCAATGAAGGACTCATAGCGGGCCTTGTCGAATTTGACACCGCGCAGAATAGCACCGGAAACGTAGGGTCTGATTTTCGTCGTCTAGTTGTCGTATTAGCGGATTGATCAATTGCAATAACCATAACCCATTTGTGCACCCACATCTTCCTTGACTATGATCTCCTGCAATTGACCGTCGGCGGGTTGGGACAACTTGTACTCGGGCAAAGGCTTCCGGCCCAGGAAGATGTTGAGCATCAGTTGAATTCCCTCAATACACAGCAAATCATATCTAAGGAAAGTTTAGTTGACAAGGCTCTCCCTCCAGTATGGAGATATTTTATCATTCGGCATACCGATTAGCGGGGATCTCGATCTTCAGTTGCGGTGGCTCCTGGACTCCATCGACAATGGGTCGGTCTTGGTCGGTGGTCTGTATATCTCGGTGAGTGTCACTCTTGAAAATGATATAGTATGATAGGGTCAATACATCTTCGTCCAATTCAATGCCTAAATTAAATTTCGCTTGGTCAGTCCATGATCTTCCCATCAGAGAGTCGCACCGGTATTACTCACCAAATTCGAAACAGAGCTCGTCGAATTCCTCAGTAGTATATCTATAGCAGTGCGCATGTGTCGTCAGATATGTCCGATAGTAAAGAAAATCATAGGAAGGCCATACTCTCGGCCCAACTCTTTGAAGAGAGCGGCCTTGTCGACCGAGATAGTGGGCATGGCGGGGGTGAATCTCGATGCGATGCGAGGTGATCTAGTAGGAGAGAAGGAGAGCGGAAAAGGTTAGTTTGATTAAGTACTCAATATTGGCAACAAGCGTAAGTCTAAAGACTCACCACAGAAAACAACAATCAACCGACTGACAACCAAATAGCACGAGGGGCAGCGATGACTCCGAAGCGGAGGAAACCAAGAAATTCTGCGGGCAAGCCACACTTTACGCCACATTATTCCCCTCTTTGTTACAATACAGTATTGTCACACTTCCGCCTCCTTTTAACTATAAACCAGCCACTGTCATGTATGTCATGTACGCATGGCCGCAAAAGTGCACGGCTTTACCTTACACATTGCTGCCCATCTACAACACTTCGTGCTTTCAACATCAAATAGAATCACCATAGAGCTTCTACCAAATCATAAAGTGTTATCTGGGAATTAAATGGAACATTATCTTGAAGATAAATGATGAATATTCAAGTCATTCTCGTCATTCTCCCACTTGTTCCAAACCCAAATTATGCTACCGACGATATTGGAGCGAGTGTTGGCTCCGATATATATATTGCATTGCTACCATAGAAATCACCAAAAACGCATTTGACATCACTAAGCTATTGTAGTTACGAGAGCAAAGCGTTCATGCACACAATCTCCTTTTTCCTAATTGCAAAGCTTTACATCCATCGCCGCATTCTCTATAATCTGTTGTACAGGGCATTGCAACCTCTACTTCTATAGTTGGTTAGTTGATGCTGATAGTGTTGTGCGGAGCAAGAAGTAACTGCCCGGGTGGGCGGTCAGCCAATTTGGTGGGCAAACACGTCAAACAAGTTATTTAATTAGTAGCAAATACTCCATGCAATAAAGAACTTGACTCACCATTTCTTATATTTATTCTGCAAAGGTCCTTTAGCAAGGAGTATAAATTGCAGTGATCCTAAATAGTAAACTGGGCAGATAGAAAGAGTTCAACAAGGTCGATCTCTAGTTGTCCAATACCGGATATGATATGTCGAAAGCAAGGCAGAAATCAAGGTATTAGGGCATTGCTTTCTCTATGTGTGAGAAAAATGACAAAGTTGTGAAGAAATGTAGAAGGAGAAAATTGATTCATTGTTACATTAAACAAACTGATAGAGTTATATGGTTTAATCTCAAAAGAAGTGTGATGGAATGTATATACAAGTACACACAGAAGTAGTAGAAAGATGGAAGGTGCCACTTCTCTTATCGCACCTCAAGATTTCTCCCGTTTCACCTCAAACTCCCCTCCTAGGGCCATCTCCTCTCATCATCCCTCCACCCGCCCCCCAAGCTAACATCCCCCGCTCATTCACCATGGAGGGTCAAAACGAGAATGATGAACTTTACCCGATCGCCGTGCTTATTGATGAATTGAAGGTACGCTCTGAAATCAACCTAATGCCCTCCCCTCCGTTCGGGCGACCGCTGGTGGAGGGGCATGGGCATTGGAAAGTCTACTGGTCCAAGCTTGCTCACTTTTTTTTTATAATCGCAGCATGACGACGTTTTACTCAGACTTAATGCCATCCACCGTCTCTCCACGATTGCTCTGGCCCTTGGCCCCGAGCGAACTCGCGATGAACTGATTCCATTCCTCGATGGTGCGTGACCGCTCCTCCCCGACCCCAGGACGACACGCGCTAACCCATAACTCCGCCTAGATTCTGTTGAGGACGAAGATGAAGTGTTGACCGCCCTGAGCGAAGAATTGGGCAACTTTACAGACTATGTTGGAGGACCGGAACATGCACATGTGCTTCTTTCTCCGTTGGAGAATTTGGCCGCGATCGAGGAGCCTCTGGTTCGAGAGAAGGTAGGGGATCCAATCCATCGAATTGGCTTTGTCGCCCAGTCACTCATCGAACGATTGCTTCTTTAGGCTGTCGAATCTCTCAACAAGGTCTGCGAGCAGCTGTCCGATAGCCAAGTCGAAGAGCACTTTGTTCCCCTCGTCCTGCACCTCTCCAAGGCGGATTGGTTTACCTCCAAGGTTTCCGCAACAGGCCTTTACTCCGCACCATACAAAAAAACCACTTCAGCCCTGCAGCAAAGCCTCCGACAGCACTTCGGAAACCTGGTACACGATGAGACCCCCATGGTCCGCCGACAAGCGGCCAACAACCTCGCCAAGTTTGTCAAGGAAATGCAGACCAACGTTATTATCGACGAAATGATACCCCTCTTCCAATACCTCGCAAATGACGACCAGGATAGTGTGCGTCTTTTGACGGTCGATATTCTCATCGCTATTGCCGAGGAGATCCCTAAGGAGCAGCAGCCCAGCCACGGCGTGTTGCTCACTTCTCTACGAAATCTCTTCGAGGATAAGAGCTGGAGGGTCCGATACATGGTTGCGGATAGATATGAGAAGGTTTGCGATTGTCTCGCCAAGATGTGGAGTTTCATCCTGTCTCTTGAATTAGCACTGACTGCTTGATTTACAGATCGCCAAGGCTGTGCACGAGGAGGTCGTCACTCGTGATATGGTGCCTGCTTTTGTCAAGCTCTTGAAGGATACCGAAGCCGAGGTTCGGACTGCCATTGCTGGTCAGATTCCTGGTACGCTTCCGTCTCATATATCTTCTCTCAGCAAGGCTAAAGACTGACTCCGCCCTAGGCTTCTGCACTTTGATCGACCGCGACACGCTACTTAATGAGATTATGACCAGTGTAGAAGATCTTGTCTCAGACCAATCCCAGCACGTTCGGGCAGCTCTGGGTACTCAGATCAGTGGCCTGGCGCCGATTCTTGGCAAGGATGAGTGAGTCTTGTTTGTCTAGGTCTTCTACAATACCACAGTCGCTAATGCTTGACTAGGACTATTGCCCACCTTCTTCCTATGTTCCTTCAAATGCTCAAGGACGACTTCCCTGATGTTCGTCTGCACATCATTTCCAAGCTGGAACATGTTAACAAAGGTATACTCCACACCTCCACCATCCTACATGAAATCACTATATTCTGACATGCCTCTCAGTCATTGGCATCGACCTTCTTTCTCAATCTCTCCTTCCCGCAATTGTCCAGCTGGCCGAGGACAAGCAGTGGCGAGTGCGTCTCGCTATCATCGAATACATTCCCCTTCTTGCTAGCCAGCTTGGTGTCAAATTTTTCGATGAGCAACTGAGTGATCTCTGCATGGGCTGGCTCGGTGACACCGTTTTTTCCATTCGTGAGGCGGCCACTCAAAATCTCAAGAAGCTCACAGAGGTCTTTGGCGTCGATTGGTCTAAGGAGTCTATTATTCCGAAGGTGATGGCTATGGGCCAACATCCGAACTATCTTTACCGCATGACCACCTGCTTTGCCGTTTCCGTGAGTCGCCAATTCTCTGATATTACTATTTCGAATGAGTAACTGACAGTGTGATAGACTCTCGCCCCTGTTGTGACACTTGATATCATTGAAAGCTCCATCATTCCCATCTTGGACCGACTGGTCACAGACGAAATCCCTAACATCCGCTTCAATGTCGCTAAGTCCTACGCCGTTCTCATTGACACCCTGCGCCGTCTTCCAGCAGATAAGACTCTGGTTGAGGTGGAGAAGTCTGGAGAGACAGTGACTCCTTCACCCAAGAGCCAGGATCTTATCCAGCAAAGAATCTTGCCAAGCCTGGAAAAGCTTCAAGCAGATGATGATGTTGATGTCCGATACTTCGCCACGACCGCGGGCGGTAACCAGGATGAGGTGATGCAGACGTCTCCTTAAAATGCATTCTTTGGCCTGTTCTCCAGACCGCTGGGAATGTGATATTCATGTGTGCAGATGACAACAGAATTAACAGAGTTACATACCGATTGGGGCATTACAATAAACTGTCAGCTTAGAGAATAGCCAGCTCTGGGATGAGATGTCTTGATACCGTCGTTGATGTGGAGGTCTCTCTTTCTGTTCACGATCCAAACACAACTTTTCTCTTTACCTAGTCATAAAAGCATGGCAGCTTAATTACTTTCCTCCCTCCAGAGTGATGTAGTCCGGTCGACATTCAGATATGGCCCACAGCGACTGTAACCACTTGTAATCATCTTAGCTTTCCAATTCTATACTCGTAGTACCTAGTGTGATGGACATCTAACTACTATTTCTATTTACGAGTACCATCCTATCCCCGAGCCTTTTTGCTCGTAGAGTAAAGAGCCCAAAATTTAATAGTACAGAAGACTGTTTTAGACAAATCTATCTAATATCAACATTATTGAATTTCTCAAGATGTGTTGAAGTACTATTCTACTGATCAAATTAGCACGTTCTTGCAGGTCACCCTTAATTTGCGGCCACTTACCGCGCGGCGTTTTGTCAGCGGGGCCCGACATGAACACCTTTCAATCTGCAATTTGCATTGTCAATCCACTCTTGCGACGATATTGCAGTCTTTTTTCAACATGAAACCTTTCAATTGAAAGCGCTTCATTCGTCGTAATTACCAGCGAATATACATACTAATTACATCTCGCACATACCCATTAGAATCGCCATCCTTGTACATCCGCGCATCAGCATTGCAAATACACCAGAAAAGCCCAGTCAATTATATAGACTGATCAACATGTCCGATTCACGTTGGCCCTGGCATTTCATCACTCTATCAGAAGAAGACAAGCTTCGCCGTCGCGAATTACTAGATATACGCGGTTCTTACGCGCAGTGGTCTGTCATTATCGTCATCTCGTTGATTCGTGTATATCAAGCATGGGTTAAAGCAAACTCCACAAATGACCCTCGTTCTTCGAGGACACGCCGAGGTCCAATGTCGTGGTGGGATCGTCCTGTTGTCACTGGATGGATCGAGTCCCGGAGACATTATCTCGTCTGCGGTTTATGGTTGCTCTGGTTAACAGGTCTTTCGATGTGGCAGAGCGGCGACGGTATGTTATGCATCTATCTGCCTTCCATTAACTGCAATGACTTTCAAAAGGGAAAAGAAAAGATCAAATGAATCTAGAAACTAACGACTGTATAGATTATCTTCATTTAACTAAAGCCCTCGGCCACGTCGCACTCTCCCAAGTGCCGCTGCAAATTCTCATGTCCCCGGCAGCGTACATCTCTACCTCAAGACCATCAGCATCTTCAATCTTTTCATATTTGACCTCGACTCCACAAGCAACAGTCACCCCTTATCACCGTCTATTCGGACGGATAGTCATCACCCCTTTACTCTCCGGACACGCAATTTTGTACCTCCTTTTCTTCGTTCAATCTGAACATCCGGAATACGGTACCCTTCTTCTTAAGCGTATCCGTGACTTTGACGTCCAGTGCGGACTACTTGCAATTTCCACGGCAATTCTTCTACTGCTTTTCGCTCGACCTCGCGCTAGTCAGGCTCGGCCTGTGGCGGGATCGATGCAGGAACGCCGACGCTCGTTCTATTATGGCCATCTCTTCTTGGTGATTGTCTTGTGTGCTTCAGCATATGCCCATGTGGCTCAGGCGCAGAAATTTATGCTTCAAGCAGGTGGTGCTTCTTTGCTGAATGGGGCATGTTCCTTCGCGATGGTTCGTTGGGGTGGAAGAAAATAAGACTATAGTCAATGTTATAGGGTGCAGATACCCCTGTCTCTAGATTCCATGCTGAAGAAATCCAATTGGGCGGATGTTGGGATTCGGAAGTCTCGGCTCTTTTATCAGCTTTATTAAAGCTGATCCACTACAGACCCTTTCCTCGGAGTTATTGCTGATTCGCCTCTTCCTCCTACTTTAACTATGACTGGTATTTTTGATAGAAGCTGTCAACTGTTAGCTGCCATTAGAATCTTATTAAGGATCCGCCATCAATGCCAATGTTTAAAACAAGAATTCATCCTCCAGTCAGACAACTTGAACCCCACCAACTCAAGTCAAAATAAAGCAGGCTTTTATGGTAAGCCCTAAGTGGAGGAATGACATTGAAACGTTTCACTAGTCCCGGCTACCGCACCAGTTCAGTCTAACCTCCACTTTATACCAGACAAATGTGCCTGAGACATCAACAATTAAGGACTACCCTTGGCAAAAAGACGATACACCGATTGTGCCAAATAATCCACCTTATACACTCAACCTGATCAACGCCATGGGACCAGGCCATCCGATTGTCAGTCGACTGCGGGAGCTGATAAAGAATGCCGATCACTCGAATATCTACAACTCCTCCCAAAAAGCAGCATCACCGACTAGATTCCTTCTTTACTGCATATTCTAGATCAAGATGCGTGGGGCTTTCATTCTTTCTCTGTTTTCCCTGGCGCTGAGCGCTAATGCTGTGATTTCCAAGTCGAAATTAACGACTTACGTCGATGTGCTGGCACTCGATAACTCTTTCGGTCCTGTCAAGGAAGCCTACTGGACTGGATATCCTCATCATCGTCGAACTCCCTTCGCTGTCTCACCTGATGGGAAATCGGCTTATCTCGCCTATTTGGATTCGAGTGAGACCGACGTTCATGTTCAAAAGGTGAATCCTAAGACCTTTAAGGCGACTGGTACAACGGTAACTGTCACCGGTGGAAAGGAAGGTTAGTGATATTTAGAGCAGAGCTCTTTGTTAAATCCAGCTCCACTCTGTGTCAGATGTATCACGGTAGCTAACTTATAAAGCTGGCGGTCTCGTGGCTCACAATGATGGTTTCGCCGTTCTCGTAAATGAGGCTATGACATCTGGCACGACCAATGCGCCTCCAAGCAACACCCCCGTTCCTGTCCTCTACCGCTACACCAATGGCAAGCAAACATGGAAGACATGGCTAGGCGGACCAGGCGTGCACGACTCCGAAGGCCGTGCCGCCTCCCCCGACATGAACGGCGACCTTGTATACTCCGAAAAGGCCGGTCTCTACGGCGCCTACTTCGTCGTAACCGACTACTCTGGAGACGCATCTGGTCATTACGGTGACAGCATCGAATACGTCAACAAGAATGGAAAATTGGTCACTATCGACGGTGCTACCAGTGCATGGGGATGTAGCCACAACACTGGTATTGCATTTGAAGCCGCTGACGCCGCTCCGTTCGCTAGTATCTGTGCTGAAGACCAGGGAGCAATTTGGCTCAACACTAAAGGTCAAGGAATGATGAATACTGGCGTTAAGATCTCGAATGAAAACACCACCAATGGTGCCTCTGGTGAACCTATGGGTGGTATGTCTGGAAGTTACAGCGCGCTGGCTCGCTTTGCTGATACAAACCGTTATATCTTTGCCTGGGTATCTCGTGGTGCTAAAGATGTGACTGAGAACGAATGGATGGGATCTGGATACACTCACGTACAGAACCGTACGAATGGCCGTAATGTTGCTTTCTCCCTATTCTCGGACAAATACACCAAGATCGGTGCCCAGGCCACTTCCAAGGTTGGTGCCGAGGATGGTGATAGCCAGGTTAACTGGATTACTTCCGGAACAAATGACTGCTCCAATGCTCACGTTGCGGCTTTTGGTCCTGTCAATGCTGTTGTTACCTGGGAGGAGATCTCGAACCCTACCTGTGACTTCATTGCTATGGGTTGCCGGGGTCAATTTGCCGGCACTCATTTCCAGGAAGTGAACAAGAAGGGGGAGAAAGTTGGTGTCTCGTTCAGTAGTGATAATGTCTATGTTGCGGGCGATATGGTCACTTTCAACGAGGGTCTAAATACTGCTAAGATCTGCTGGCCGTATGTCAGTATGGATTGGGATCTTTCGCAGGCTGTTGGATATGGTGGTTCTTCGTCTACCACCAAGAAGATGAGCTTTGCTTGTCTGAACCGTCTGTGATGGATCCTTCCAGCTGATACTATCTCCTAGGGAATAGAGTTTTAGATTCAGCCATCACTGTGCCAAGTGTAGTACTACTTCATTTCAAGTTCTACTTAGCTGGTATACTCCATAAAATGTGGGTAGTGGATTCTGAGAACGAGGCTTTTCGTGAATTGGCATTAATAGTCTAGTGTATTAATCTCCTCGAAGAGAAAGTCGAATGCAGTTACTGTATGAAAACAATACCTTTGCCTCAATATTGTCCACTCATACTGGATCTATAATGAATAGGTGTTCTTTATAGATCCAGTTTTATACGACTCTCCAGTGCTGTTCTCTATAAGTCCTTGTCAACTCAACAGCCACTCAAATAGTCGCCTTTAAAATTAGAAGAAATAACAAATGTGAATATCCCCAGACACAATTAATCAACTAAATATGATTTTAATGATTTAAATCACAAGAGTAATCTTCAAGTCAAAAAATATCAAAAGCTCACGCGATTCTCGGCCTTGGCGTGGTTAGATAAGATTTGCCTTTTCGGCCCCAGAACTTCCTCCAATCTTCAACTTCCTCCCTTCTCCCCTTCTCTTCTCAACTTACGCTTCAAACCCTTCCAGCCCAGCTTTTGCTCGCTTGTTGCCACTGCTTCCAAATGGCACAATGCGCTCTCAACGGTTGAACATCCTGATTGCGATCGTTCTGATCGCATGCTTCTCGCTCTTCTACCTACGTCCCGCCGAACAGACCCGTCCTCCAGTCGACTTGCCTCCCCCCCGAGCCGATCAAACACCCAAAATTGCATCCTGGTCAAGATGCTTACCCTCCAGAGAAGGACCACCCGGTTTCAACTTTGATTGGGAACTCACAGAAGCAATTTGATTATGTCCTCTCAAGGCAATCTAAGACTCTGGCCGAGGCCGTACAGGAGTACAAGCGCCGCTATAAGATGCACCCCCCGCCACACTTCGATGTATGGTTCCAATTCGCCCAGTCCAAGGGTGTGCAGTTAATTGATGAGTTCGATTCGATCTATCACTCGCTGCTTCCATTTTGGGCCGTGAAGCCTCAGACAATTCGCGAGCGCGCCCGAGAGACTCTCGGATTCGACAATGCTGTGATCGGTCTGTTGATTCGGGATGGTAAGGTGACCCTGACCGACGGTGGAGGTGACCAGCGCAAGTGGCAGCGCGATGCTACCGCTGGCATGATGAAGGAATTTGTCAAGTACCTCCCAGATATGGATTTGGTCTTCAACACTCATGACGAGCCCCGCGTCATCATTCCCGGCGAAGATCTCCAACGACTCGTGCAAACCGCGACGGACCGTGTTCTCCCTGCCTCTTTCCAACGGAAGTCTCCAACAAACTCGTGGTCTCCCCGTGCTACTGATCTCAATAAGGGTGATCGCATTGATGAAGTCCGTACCACTCGCTTTAACCGATTCGCCCACCAGCCTACATGGACCAACTCCCGTACCTCCTGCCCGGTCGATAGCCCTGCCCGTTCACTCGACGAAGATGCGCCTGACAATGTCGAGCCTTATGCGATGGGTGAATTGGGATTCGTTTACAACACTACTGCCTTCTCCGATATCTGTCTTACCCCCTCCTTGCGCTATACCTACGGATTTTTCGATCGTCCAAATGCCTTCGATGTTGTTCACGATTTGTTCCCCGTCTTCTCCCAGAGCAAAATCTCGAGTTTCCAGGATATTCTATACCCTAGCCCTTGGTACTGGGTAGAGAAGGTCCCATATGATAAGGGCAAGGACTACGCATGGGATGCGAAGACGGATCGGATGTATTGGCGTGGCTCTACCACTGGTGGTTTTTCGCGTGCCGGTGGCTGGCGCCGACAACACCGCCAGCAATTCGTCGACAACGTCAACTCCCTTGAGTCATCCAAGGTCCTTGCGCGTCAGCAGGATAACTCATGGACATCGCAAGAAGTGGGTCCCGAAGTTTATCGTGATAATTTCGACGTCAAGTTTACTATGATCGGCCAATGTGATCCCGACGACTGCCATGCCCAACAGGAGTACTTTGAGGTGGTCAAAGCCGCAGGCCAACAAGATGCGTGGGCTCATAAATACTTGGTCGACATTGACGGCAATGCTTTTAGTGGCCGATTCTACGCATTCTTGCTCAGCAACAGCTTTGTATACAAGATTGCTCTCTTCCGCGAGTGGCACGACGAGTGGCTCAAACCTTGGGTGCATTACGCCCCTCTCAGTCTAAAGGGCAATGAATATGTGGAAAGTATGCGATACTTCACCAAGGAGGAGGAAGGCAAGAAAGCAGCCTCCCAGATCGCCACACAAGGCCAGCAGTGGGCACAAAAAGTGTTGCGAAACGAGGACTTGGAAGTTTGGTTCTTCCGTCTTCTTCTCGAGTAAGCTTTCTCTCATCATTTACTATTCCTTCTCGAACTAAATGCTAACATTTCCACCTCGCAGATACGGACGTCTTGTGGACGATAACCGTGAGCAACTAGGCTTCTCGCTTTGATTGCCTCAACTCTTTTCTCCCTTAAAACAAACATCGCTTCCCTATATACCCTAATTTCCCTCTTCTACTCGACGACATCACGGTCTCCTTTTTCTATCCCTTTGTTTCAGTCTTCTACTATACCTTGCTGTAGCATTAGTTCTTTCTCAATTTGTGTGAATACCCTTCTTTTGCTTTTCTGGCGAGCTGTGCTTTTCCACCGCGGTGATAATATTCATCTAGATGCATATGACAATGGAATTGGCGTTCTTTTGGCTCTGCTAGATTCTCTAACAGAAATGAATGTTGGTACATGGGTGATAAGCTGCAATTGTTTGTGCTCAATTTGCTGGTAACTCGTAGTTTCATGCCAAGTTGACCTCATTCTGGACAGGAAGGTGACAATAAGACAAACGAATACAAGTCACTTTCGAGCTTTATGCTAATTGTGTACCAATTTTATTGATATTCTGAATATTTTGTCAATACTTGAGACTTCACCCCATACAACGCCGTTCTATTGGATGCATGAATGGTCTAGCATGCCTAAGGGAACACCGAGCTGGAAAAGAGAATAGTTGAACCAATAATGATAGATCAGTAATAGTAGCAACTTTTAGAATAATTATTCGCCTTCGAAAAGAAAAGCGCACTAGATCTATACACTACCAGTAGTACGTTTCAGGATCTCGAAGTATAAGCCATGTCTCAGGCCAATCACCCCAATCGTGATATCCACAGCGCCAATACAAAAGAAATTCAAAGAACCAAACATTCAATATAAGAGAATCACCTAGATTGAATTCTCAATCAACAACTTAGATCCTTCCCGCCAGCCAGAAGTCTCTGCCATATCCAAGACAGTCTGACCCGTCTCATCCTTCTTCGAAAGATCAACAGAGCCACCCTTTTCAACTAATAGTCGTAACAGTATCATATCCCGATTTTCAATAGCTTGCATGATGGCATTCCAATCACGATAACATTTATTCGGATCCGCACCCTTCTCAAGAAGTAATTCAATCATTGAAAGGTCACCATCATCACATCGGCGAATGGCTTTGACAAGGGGAAGATGTTCGCCGGGAGCATTAGGGTCTGCACCACCCTCTTCCAAAAGGAAACGGACGATATCCGCGTGTCTTTCGCGTAGGGCAGTTGTCAATGGAGAAAAAACACCGCCATTCTTCCACTCTATGTTCACTCCGGCTTCGAGGAGGAGTTTGATGTTCTCGAGATTATTCGCTTGAACTGCCTTTTCCATCACACCCTTATGTGCACCTAGGTCCTTGATACCTGGTAGGAGTAATCGCAGTAATGTCGTCGATTGAACTGCCATGTATATAGGCCAGTCCTTACCGCGAACATTCGGGTCTGCTCCGTGTGCTAATAACCATTCCAGGATTTCTGGACGGTTATTTCGGATCGCTGTCGTTATGGCAGTGTGACCTTGTGCATTACGAGCGTTGGGGTCAGCACCACCTTGCTCTACTAGCCAATGTAATGCATCCGTATTATTGTTTTGAACTGCACACTCGACTATACCCGGTGGATGATGGAGATCAGCTCCAGCTTCCACCAATCTGGGAAGGTACTGCAGACGATTATGAGTGATACACTTCCAAGCTGGATACTCCGAAGCCATTAGATTGGGGTCAGCGCCATGGCTAAGTAGAAGAGTGATGATATCAGGACGATCATCACGGATAGCCGAGCAAAGGGGTGTATAGGTTCCGTCCTTTTTGGAATTCGGGCTTATACCAGCTTGAAGGAGGACTCGGACAGCATCAATATTATTAACGCTTGTTGCTTGTTCCATGATTCCGGGGGTTTTGTGAGTATCTGCACCGCGAGCTAGGAGAATGCTTAAACAGGCTGGACGATAGACAGCGGGCCAGAGGGGATGTTCAGGACCGGGTAAATTTGGATTCGCGTTGTGATCTAGTAAGATCGAAACAATTCGCGACTGATCATCATGAATGGCTTCGCATAGAGCTGTTTTGCCATTATTGTCTTTGCGATTCAGATCGCAACCTGCCTCAAGCAATATTTCAAGTAATTGCTCTGGTGCCCGTTTGCGAATCAGATCAATTAATAGTGTTGTACCACTGGGAGCGTTATCATTTGGATTTCCACCGTTGGCTAGCATCGCTTGTACGAGTTTGATGTTTCTTCTGGAAATTGCACAGCTGAGTGGCGACTCTATTTTTGCATTGGCGCGATAATTGGCATCTGCTCCATACTTCAGGAGTAATGTCGCTCCGTCCACGAATCCTTGTTCCACGGTCAAGAGAAGGGGTGTTTTCCCTTGTGCGTCTGAAATATTCGGGTTGGCTTGGAAGACTAGTAATAATCGTAGACTTTCGATGTCTCGCTGGCTCACGGCTTCGTAAAGTGGATAAAAGTCACCATCCTTGTCTGGGGAAACTCCACCATTCAAGACTTTTTCAATCAGATTATGATCACGCTCCCTCATAGCTGATGAAAGATTGTGGTGGAGGGTAGAAGAACTCCCGCCCACGTTCTTTGCCGTAATGTGGTGCGGCAATGTATCTGACTCGGTATCATATCGCATACTAACCTCCGTAATGGACGTAGGCGCATGAGTCTTGATCTGTCGATGTGAAAGCGTCCGGTGATCCTCAGGTAGGGGCGATTGAGGCTGAGAATTCAGGAATTGATTTAAAGAAAGTATCGAAGATACATCATCTCCATAACTACCGCGCTCATGTTGAGGAGTGTTTTGGACACTATCTTCATGCTGAAGCTCTTTAGGATAGCTTCGAGCAGACATGTTCTCTTTCGGTGGTACAGAAGGGGAAGAGCTGTCGGAATTGACGGAGTGACTTCGAAGAGAAGGGCCAGGTCCACTATGGTCGGATGATGCAACTTTGTTTATACCCATGACAGAGCGACCCTTGGATATACGATCCAGTGCAGCAGCCAAGCTAGCATATCCGATACCGACAGATTCCTCCGGTTGAACCTCTCCAAGAGACCAATGAAATGCCATGCCGCTGATCTGTAGAGTTTCATTCGTCTTCTTCAAGGAATCATGGATGCGCTTCAGCTCGTGGGTTGGTCGATGCCATCCCCGCTGAAGTTTCCCCAGTGTTCCACGGTGTTCATATTGAACGAGCTTCAAAATGACCTTGTCAAGTTGTTGGAAATCACGATATGCCACCACGAACTTCTTTTCCACTTCTCCAATAATAACTTCAGGTAATGCACGGTTTGCAGCGGCCAATTCTGTCACTCCAGTTTCAATAGCCCATAAGGTACGACAGGTGTCAAGGAAGGTGTGCGAAAGTTCTCGAAAACCGTCTGGTAAATTCTGAGTTGTACTGAGATAGTTCAGCATATGTACTGAAATCTGGTTACCTAATTGAGTGGCCGAAGCCGAGATCGTGCGAATAGCTTCCTCTGCCTGTGAAGGCATGGCTGGGATCCCTTTTCTTCTTCTTCTTCTTCTTCTTCTTCTTCTTCTTCTTCTTCTTCTTCTTCTTCTTCTTCTTCTCTTGAGTATCTTTTGTCGATTGTGTTCAAGTAGGTAGAATTGAAATAGAGGGGGAAACAGAGAAATCCCGCAGGATCACACTACTGCTTGGATCTTGGTTGATGAGGGTCTAGAACTGTGGGTCTGGGGCCAATCCATACACTTATCGATGATTGCTTGCTTGATCCTTGTATTTCTACAAGGATGTAGAAATTAATTCATAAGCTAGATGGTAGGAAAGAAAGAGAGCATGTCTTATGTACTCCATAAAAACTCAATTGTTACCAATTTCCAACAGCCAGCGTGTTTCTGCAGATACTGAAATTTGGGATCGTCTTGGTACAGCAGTAGCTGTTCACAAGTCTGTTGAAATAATCGATTTAAGGGGGATCTTTGCCCCACAGCAAACTTTACGATGGCCATGAAACCTCCAGGCTAACTTGGGAACCTTCTTAGGGGCAGGAAAATTTACCGCTAGTGTGAACACCGGCGTGATGGTTTGCTGGGGCCATTCTAGCGTTTGTCTCAATGGATCCTTCTAAAACTCTGTCGTGTGAACCGACGATGGATGTGTTTTCAGAAAATCAACCGTTGACACAAAGGATCCAAGAGATCGGCGCTGGTTTAAAGTTATTGGAAGAGGCTGAAACATCATCTTCTTGTTTGTAGATGTTTGCCCTAATTTGGATGTTTTTAGCCGATGACTAATCGTACTCGTGTACGGCGATGGCGAGAAAGTGGGAACAAACAATGATATGACACACAATCGATTTCAATAAATCGGAAGCAATGGACAATTATGGAGCAAAAGCAATGGAAATGCGAGCCGATCTGGATTATCCACAGCCATGTGGACATGCAATCTTGGGTGGGGCTCAAACCGTGGAACTTCTCAGACATTCATTCAGCTGGAGATATCAACGCGGAAGATGAAACAACCGTTATTGTGAATAATGCAGAGCTATGATACCATCATATAAGATCGTCGTATGTACTACTTTGTTCGTTTTAAAAGGAACCAGTTTCAGAATAAACCCCCTTAAAGTTCTGAGGAACTTTCAGGGCTTCAACGGATAAGTGGGCCAGCTGCTGTAACTGCACTAAAAGTCGCTACGAAGCGTAATTGAACAGTGGTTCGTATCTTGCTCTATTTTAGTGGCGTAGCTGAGATTGTCCTTAGCAAGTTTTGAAACATGTCTCTCACGCGTCTAAAAAACTCGGATGCAACGTACTCCTTGACTTTTGACTGTCCAGACTTCTTTGTATGTAGAATTGAACATGAGTTTGAAGATCAGTCAGTTCTATTGCCACTTTGGGAAAGAATCCAATCGGTCACTTTGATACACTCGGAATGTTATTAGAAAGATCATCATCGCTCTGTACTATGTATCCACTGTAGATAAAAAAACAGCTGCTTACTATACAATTAGAGAATTTATCTGCGCTTGATTCAAGTATATTGAATTTTGCGATGTAATTTCAACTTGGTCTTTATGCTGTCGAGCTTTGTATTTCTTTCTTTTCTTTTCCCTTTTCTTTTATGAGCTCAACTATCTCCAGAGAAGAAAGATTCCACCTGTCCAGTGACAGTGAGTGTTTCCTAATTGTTCGAATACTCTGGCTCCAGGATTCTGGTGTTCCCAGAACTACATTTTAAAATCTGATTTTCCTCTAGATTCTTCCAAGGACAGGGCATAAGGTTACCCCCCCCCCATCTCTTTCTCCTTTTCTCTCTCTCCTCATCTGTCTCCAGAGAAAACCCGCCACACTCCCCTTCTTTGATATTGACTACCGCCATGAATATTCTGTGTAGTATGGGTTGTTTCCACAACCATCAAACTATGATCAATCCTAGACCACATTTTGACAACTCCCCGAGAAACGTCATCTCCATAATCAGAGGCATCGTTAGACCGGGTAGCGGTCATCGCGCAGTGCGCCCTCAAGAAGGACCAGACTTCATCAGCATATCGAAGTTGAGGGTGACTCATCTGGATTCTTGCATTCACTCTTGATTGCTGACTGATTCTTTTGACGTGGTTACTTCATTCGGACCAGTTGGCCTTCACTCGTTAATTTTCTGATCCATTGTAGGTAGGTCGTTTTGGACTGTTGGGAGATTTGTGGCTTGATTGGTTGCGATCTCATCGTCGGCTAGGTCCTATGCTCGATTGACGTGCGTATCGACGAGACGACGGATGGTTTGGGAAGTGGATTGGTTGGGCGATGGCCCCGGTGGACATTGGTCATTTCTGTCCATTTAAGCTTTTGCAAATCGATGATTATCCAGATGAGCTGTATCGTTAGATGATGTAGGATCTGTAGTATTGAATGGGTCAGTTGATGCTGTGGGTTATCATTCTATTTGTATCTGTATCTGAGTAGGAGTAAGAGTAGGTTACCTGCGTGGCTCAAGATAAAGGGTGATGAAAGGTTGATAAGAGCCCCCTTATAGAAGAAGGAAGAGAAAAGGAACGAGGAGCTACGTGAGTACCTGCCTGAGTATGTGCCTGAGTAGGCTAGAAGGCAGTGAAATGCTAGAGTGCATTTGCTGGCACGTGATTGCCTAACGAAGCACGAATACCAGTATTATATTTCAGGGCCCGTTATAAGAAGGTTATTGGGAGTATATACTTCTAGATTTGCATGCGAGATAAATGATATGCATCTGCTTATCTGCTCACTAACTATCGTGGAAGATATAACTACTAGGTAGTATACAGTATGTAGGTGCGGTATAACAATGACATCATGCTGTTTAAGAATCTGACTGGCCAGGAATTCTCCATATCTACAGTAGTGTCCCGTTTTATTTCAATACTGTAGAAGCTATATCTAATTTAATACTATAATAACCTCTCATTTAATGATACTAAATTCTTCACTCTACTAATCAAATGGAGTATAAAGTCCGAAGTAAAAGTAGTTCACCGGAGAAAATCAACCGAGGTCTCGTGGGAGCTTCACAGCCAATCAACAAGCTCGATCGCCCGTTTCACCTCGACGTTATAAAAAAGATCGTCCATCTCCCTTCCCCACTTCATCTTGTCTTCATCTTTTGTTCTACCGCCTTTTTCGTGATTCGGAACTTCTTGATACAATGGCATTCTCTCTAGGTAAAGGGCTGGTCGCAGTGGCGGTCTTTGCCTATGGACTATTCACTGTCGTGCTTTATGGTGCCATCGCCACCAAGAAGGGCCTGTTCTTTAGAAAGCGAACGGAGAAGGAGTCCTTGGAGCTTCAACTAGGTATGTGTTTGCAAATCAATTATCTATTCCTACCTTCTTGTTCACGCCTCTTGGATCCTCGGGGATCCTCGTGGTAGAAATGCAAACTCAAGAATGATACTAACACCTGATGTATACAGCGCGTGATCGCATGTGGAACCTGACCAAGGAATATTCCGGTCTATCCCACCACTTCATCACTCTCACCAATGGTCTCAAAATTCACTTTATGAGCAATGCTGTTCCGGGCTCTCCTGCTGCCTTAAACCCCGAAAAGCCTTTGGTCATTCTTATCCATGGCTGGCCTGACTCCTGGGCTATCTGGCGATATATCGCTGGCTCAGCTGATCTCCAGGGAGCGGCCAATGTGGTTGTTCTTGATATGCCTGGATTCGGAGGCTCTGGTCGTCTGGAGAAGTATTCGGCGACACGAGTCCTCGAGGCCATGACCGAATTGATCATCACTCTTCGCCTTCGATATGGCGTGGATGATGATTCAAAGTCTAACAAGAAACGGACGATCATCGCGGCTCATGACTGGGGTTGTGTCGTTGCAATGCGACTGGCAGCCGAAGCACCGGCGCTGGCCGACCGGTGGATTCTGAGCAATGCGCCTTTGGTATGTGAATTCAGAGAGAATCAAGTCTGTTTCTATGAAGGAGTCGCTAACCCTTTTAAAGCCGAAATTAGCGCGCGCTAACGTTGCCCGGCTGTTAATCTCAGCAAAGAAGATGTTCCTCACGGCACTGAATTCGCCTCTCTCCTCTCGCACGCCAATCCTCCAGGCATTCCACACTATCAGCCCGATTCTCCGCCAGGCGTTCCTATCTGGATACATCTTTGCTATGCAGCTTCCCCTTCCACTGGTTCGATTCTTCTTAACTGGCGGAAACAGTTCTCTTATGGTGGGTATTCATCGCAAGTCGTTCGGAACATACAAGCCCACTATCGAGGACAAAGCCGAAGCGATGTCTACCACAATGGGCCCATCTCACGCTGAGTCGACTTCAAAGAACGAATATGGTGAAACTTACCCCACAGAGGTAGACTATCATCGCGAATTTTCCAAGATTCTCGACATGGCCAGTTATTATCGTCACGGTGCCGCAGCTGCAACCTGGCACAAGTCTCTCGAAACCATCACAGCACTACACAGTATTGCCGGTGAGAGCGAATTACGCCGGACAAGCAGCGGAGCAGGTGTATTCGATGAAGGCCTCCCTGGCGCATTCAAGGCCCCCGTCACCGTCATCTGGGGACAAAATGATCTCGCGCTTGATCGACGTATCTGCCTTGATGGGATCGCGGACTACATGGTGAAGGGTAGCCAGGTGATCATGCTGCCACAATCCGGTCATTGGACCCCAGTCGAAAGGGAGAGTCGCGCAGCCCTGGAGGCAGCGATTCAGTGGGGGCTTGTGGGTGAAAAGGGGGATGTTGAAACTGCCGTGCAGGCTGCGTATCCGGATGCCACAGTGACTGTGCGTCGTTGAGGACCAGCTAGGTAAGCTATGCAGCGTCTAACTGCGATAGATTTATTTTGTATTTCTCATCATCTTCTTGATTGGGGCACTGTCCTACCATACCAACCGCAAAGCTTTAATCCAGCTTGAATCGATGTTTTGTCCTGCAGGGAGAATAGTGGACGCCACAGCACACGTATGTTTCATGTAAAGACGAATTGACCTAGTGGTTCACCAGAATACCTTCTATTCTTATAATAATAATCATTATTATAATTATTATTATTATTATCACTCTCACTATCGTGCTACTATAATTCTCTAATTCATCACCAATTCATGTACCTTTTTTTTCCTTGGTAGACTGTTGTAGCTCCGCCTTTCACGCTAACGCGGATCATCCGAGTGGATTTTGCCGGTGAGGAGAAACTTCGAAGGTTTCCCCTCAACAACTTCTCCTCTTTTTCTTCTTGCTCAACCTTGAATTTCCTGGACTGGGAGAGTGTGTTACTGCTCAGCTTCAAACTTCTTGTCTTTTTTGGTTCTTCCGATTGTTGTTATCCCCCCTCCCTCGCATCACACCATGCACTAAACTCTTGTCGTGTTGTTTTCGTCCAGGTACCACGGCGGCTCGACCAGTTCTCCACCAGTCCGGCCTGACATCGGGGGTTAAATTTAGACCTCCCCGCGGGGATTGTTCCTGGTTCCTGGTCTTTTTCACCTTCTTCAACCCGGTAGCATCTTCTTGAAAGTTTCAGAAGGGAACTGAAACACCTCACTCTTGTCTTGTTCTGTTCTGTTGCTGGTTCCTTGATTGATTTGCTCTCCACTGCGCGGCGCAATGGCCTCTGAGCAGAATGCCGTCTACTGCACGGTAAGTGACAGCTATCCCCCCTCGTATTTGCCCGCAGCGAGTCACTTCACAACAGCATTCGAGCTCAAGGCAAAACTAATCATGGCTACGTATACTGTCAATAGCTGCTGCTCAGCGATCATTACCTACCCGGTAAGCTATGGGCTGATCTTCTCGTGGTGGCGCGCCTCTGATTTCCGTTCTAGGAGCAATGGTCCTGGCGCATTCTTTGCGCGACAATGGAGCACGGGCAAAACTAGTCGCCCTGTTCACACCGGATACGCTACGGCAGGAGACAATTGATGAATTACGGGTGTGTGAAATAGCCCTTCCAATGGGACAATGGAGATATTGCGACGGGAAACTCTCCTCAGACTAACCTGGAACCCTGAAAAAAAAAAAGAATACCTATGATGAGTTGATTGCGGTACATTCGCTCATCAATGACCGACCTGCCAACTTGTGGTTGATGGATCGACCCGATCTCATCGCCACCTTCACCAAAATTGAGCTTTGGCGCCTGACTCAATTCGACCGAATTGTTTATATCGACTGTGACGTCGTGTCACTACGAGCTCCCGACGAGCTATTCTCGCTGGAGGTGGATTTTGCCGCAGCTCCCGATGTAGGCTGGCCGGACTGTTTCAATAGTGGCCTGATGGTTCTTCGACCCAATATGCAGGACTATTATGCTCTGAAGGCTCTAGCGGAGCGAGGAATCAGCTTCGATGGAGCCGATCAGGGCTTATTGAATATGCATTTCCGTGACTGGCATAGACTAAGCTTCACGTACAATTGCACCCCCAGTGCAAATTACCAGTATATCCCTGCGTACAAGCATTTTCAAAGTACCATCAGCCTAATTCATTTCATCGGATCACAAAAACCGTGGAATTTACCTAGGCATGTGGTCCCTTTGGAGTCGCCGTACAATCAGCTTCTGAGCAAGTGGTGGAGTGTCTATGATAGACATTATCGTGCGCCTATTGTAAGGTTTCCTAGCAGATGTGGGTATATCGAAGCTAACAAAATAGCAATTTACTCCACAGCAATCCCAAGCTCCACAAGAGCCTTCCACAAAACAGCAAACGTCAAGTATAACCCCGAGCGATGTGGTTCAAATCTGGCCGAAGCCTCATCATTCTGGACATGCTGAGCATAGAGCTACGGTGGTGCATCATGAACATGTTCAATCGAGTGACATTGCGCCTGTACTAACAGCATTGGAAACTCCACGTGCACAATCAACATGGCACGGGGATCCCTCGCATCAGACATCGGATAGTGACCAGGAAGTCGCACAGCCTCCACGGCATCTGATTCATAAACCATTGCTTAGTATCGTTCCTCAATATGTGCGGGGCGAGGAGCACATCTCGACCTATGTTCCTCTGCAAGCAAACCCACCGGTGTCTACTTATCAAGCCGAGCCACGGACTGAAGAACAGCCCGCCCATCATGACCACGATGCACACCATGAAGATCACGAACAGTCTGAGGACACAGGCCATATTCATCATCCCAAGCCTATACCACCGCCTATTACTGAAGTCTTCCATCGGCCTCCATCGCCTGAGCCTGAATCACCCAAGTTCGAGGCGCCAAGGGCGGAATGGGATGCCTCACGGTAAGACCCAAATTGTACTTCCCCAAAATATCATACTTATCTTCCACAGAGAACCACCACCCTTGAATTCGAAGCCCGAAGGTATCAGCCTTCAAGAAAGGACTTACACCATGTCCGAAGACACAAAGCTCTTCCAACCCCCTCCTTCATACCCCGAAGCCCCGAAAAACATGTACTATCAAGTCCCCGCCACAAAGCCCTCGCCTCAAAAGATATCCCAAGTATTCCCATGGGAAAGTCATGCTCCAAAGCCAACCCGCGTCTTCGCGGAAGAGCAATCTCCCCGCATCTCTTCCCCCGAAGAACAAGAACGGGAGGAACCCGCAACCCCGGAACCAACCATTCCAAACCCAGCCCTCGCAACTATCGACACAACTCCCACCCGAGCTCCATTCGAACCATCAGCAGAAACATGGGACAGTTACTCCCGTTCCAACGTCTGGGACGAAGACCCCTCTATCCAGCGCTACATTGAATCAATCCAATCCTCCCGTCGCGCAAGAACACAAGTCCTCACAAACACTCAAACAAGCCCTAATCAGCCCACCGAGGCAACAACTGAACAAAGACGACCAAGTACACTCCTAACAGACTTCCCGACCGAAGTTGAACGTCCCAGTCTACCTGTCACACCGGCACCGGTTGAGCGCCAACCTGGAAATTCCAGTGATGATTATACCTCGGCGGGTCTTCCTGTGGCTGAGGGAATTCCGGATCAAGAGGATTGGGTGGGTGTCACGGTTGATGCGTTTTCTCAACTACTCAACGCAACATACTTATTATGGCGCTCTACAGAATCCCCTCGCTCAACTGGAGGAGCTGCGTCGGAGGCAATCAGAGGGACTAATGTTTCCAGAATAACTCCTTATTGAGCGATGGTCTTGACCCGCGTTCAGTTTTAGGGAGGAGTATTTTGAAGGACGGATTTTGATATGTATCTTTTCTCCCTCTCTTTCTCTCTCTCTCTCTTTTTTTCTTTCTCATTGCATTCGTTTCATTCTATTTTTGGTTCCTGTCGGTAATATCTCTTCTCATTTTGTGACGAATATTCGAATTTGCCTGGCCAGTTCACATTGTACATTGCATTTGCATTGGGCTTTGAAAATTGACATGCATTGCATTCCCTTTTGTTTTCTTTGCGTCTGCATATCCCTGTATCTTTGTCTTTTTTTTTGTCTTTGTCTTTATCTTCTGAATGAAGGACAAACTTAATTGTTCTCAAATGTATCTGAAATTTCGTCAGACCAGACCGTATATGTCCATAGTAGATGCCTCATTTTATACTATGTAAGCAAAGAACAATGATTTTGCCGTAGTACAGAACAATATTTTGGAAATATGACAAGCCTTAATTAGTCAGACTAGATAAGGTAACTAACACTCGAACACCCCGTTCTAATGTGGACAAAGGAACCTTGTCGACCAGCTTGCCCCGGATCAGGCGTGTACGAATCATAGAGCGAAGCAGAACGGGAGATCTCCCCACAAGAACGAAACAGATTGACCTGCCTAATTGAGATTCTGCGCTCCGTCAATAACCACTCCACGGACAGCGGAGTAATAGTAGTACAGTAGGATGATCAGGGGAGAAATGGAGAATGTATTTACCGACACAATACTCCGTATACCAATTCTCTAATTTAATTAATATTCAGTAGATCCCGCTACTCACCAATGAACACATTCAATGAGAAAAGAAAGTCGGGAATTGAATCGGGAATTTCACCCCCAACGAAATTGCTTGTCTGCGCCCCCCCCGAACTAAGACAAACCTAAAATCGGGATTCGGTGAGAGAAATTATCGGATTGCCACCGAGCCGAATTTAGCTATATTGTTACGGAGGACCACAATTGTGTGGATTGTTTATGAGTCAGGTATTGTAGACCGACTATTTGATAGTCAATTTACTCTATACAGTACTCTAGATTCAAGATTCTTTGTCTAGTATCATGATTCCTGGAGCTACAGTAGATATGTACATACTACGTCCACGGAACTACTCGGCTACCCCAGTTTGGGGCCTGCAGATAATTTGGGGTACATACTGCTAACAAAGCATATTAATAATTTGCCTTGAATATACGAAAGAGCCGGGGATCATCGGAAGATGAAGGGAGTGGCTTAGA
The DNA here is from genome assembly GCF_028827155.1 of Penicillium citrinum. Classification (NCBI taxonomy): domain Eukaryota; kingdom Fungi; phylum Ascomycota; class Eurotiomycetes; order Eurotiales; family Aspergillaceae; genus Penicillium; species Penicillium citrinum. Next base: position 2,609,459 of record NW_026622686.1, read on the forward strand.
GGGCCTGAAGGGGGCTGAGAATGAAATGCCTTACTCTCTACTATTAGCAATCATGCTCTTCTAGTAGGCGTGGCATACAGTATTGACTTACATAGCAGCCTTGCTACTTCAGTGCCTACACCCGAAGCAATGAAGACTTGTTACTACGGAGTAGGCTTGGCTGGATTCCGCGCGTCCCGGCGGTTCACCGGCACCTTGAAAAAAATCTCTGCCAGACCCGAACTATACAGAAACTCTACTCCATATAAACGTTTTATCGGTAACACTCATCCGCATTGATCAATCGTACTAGAATCATTTAGTGAGATAATCAAACCCCAGAAAATGGAAAAATAAAGTGTTGTCCGAGTGTTTCCCCTCATCATACGACTGGATTACGGAGTACACCATGGCCAGATCTTTGGGGGGCGTTACATTGGGAATATCGTGAAGACGCCAAATTAGTCACAATGCGGAGAAAGTCTTGGATTCCCGCCACGATGATTGGTGAACCATCCGAGTCTTCGGCCCGATTGACAGAACAAAATCCACTTCTTTTCCACCTTCACCAATGAATCTCAGGCCACCGAATATTCGGCGGGTCTTCTTTCCATGGAGACAATCCATTTTTTTTCTTGGGGGCATTGAGTGGAAAGACAGTTTGCCGTTTGCCTCCTAGAGGGGGCAAATTTAACATCTGTTACGCGGAGACCTGGGGATTCTCCAAAACTCAATATTCCTTCGGTTCCTTCGTTTTTTATTTTTCATTATTAATTGCTTGCTTCCCCATCTTTTGCTCTTGTTCTTGTTTCTATTCTACTCGCGTGGCTGTTGTGTTTGTGTGTGTTTGTGTGTTACCTGTGCCTAATCAATATCTTTTTTTTTTTTTACTTATTCTGCACTTGCATCTACACCCCCTGCACCTCCATCTCATTTTCTATTCTCATTTGTGTCATATTCATCATGGACACGGTTACGCCTCAACCACCCGCGTACGAGAATGACAAGATTGGCGAGAACAAGCACGAACCTACCTTCATGGAAGAAGGTGGTTTGAAGCATGGCGAGGTCTCCGATGCCTTCGGTAATGAAGAGTATGCCGAGATCAAATATAAGACTTTGACTTGGTGGCAATGTGGTCTACTCATGATCTGCGAGTCCGTCTCACTCGGTGTCCTCTCTCTACCCTCTGCAGTCTCAACTCTGGGCATGGTCCCAGGTGTCATCTTGATTGTTGGTCTCGGTCTTCTTGCTACTTACACCGGATATAACATTGGTCTCATGCGTGAACGTTATCCGCACATTCAGAATCTTGCGGATGCTGGTGAGATTCTGATGGGTAGCTTTGGACGGGAATTATTTGGCCTCGGACAGTTCTTGTTCTGTATCTTTGTCATGGGAAGCCATATCTTGACTTTCCGGGTTATGATGAACACCATTACAGAGCATGGTACTTGCTCTGTCGTCTTCAGTCTCGTCGGCATGCTTATTTCCCTCTTCTTGTCGATTCCTCGTACTATGAAAGGAATGACCTGGATTTCTTTTGCCTGTGAGTATAATCACTGCCCTAACACCTACCTTCTACATATCACACTAGGAGATGACGATATACTAATTTTCAATCAGCTTTCCTTTCCATTTTCAGTGCCGTCATGATCACCATGATTTCCGTTGGAGTCGAAGCCCCTCCTACCCGCGTCATTGACGCAACCGTCGAGACAAATCTGTACACAGCATTCCAAGCCGTCTCAAACATCGTCTTCGCTTACTGCGCCCACGTCGCGTTCTTCGGCCTAATCGCCGAGATGGAATCACCCCAAGACTTCAAGAAATCCCTCTTCATGCTCCAAAGCTTCGAAATCTCCCTTTACCTCACAGCCGCCGTCGTCATCTACTACTACGTCGGTACAGATGTTGCTTCTCCCGCTCTGACATCCGCCGGTCCCATTATGAAGAAGGTCGCCTACGGTATCGCCATCCCTACCATCGTCGGTGCCGGTGTTGTCAACGGCCACATTGGTCTGAAGTATATCTACTTCCGTCTCTGCGCCAAATCCGACCTCATTCACCAGCGTAGCTGGAAGTCCATTGGTCTCTGGCTCGGTCTTGGTATTTCCTGCTGGATTGTTGCATGGATTATTGCCGAAGCCATTCCCGTCTTCAGTAACCTGAACTCACTGATTTCCGCACTTTTCGCTAGTTGGTTCAGTTATGGTCTCAGTGGTGTTTACTGGTTACACTTGAACTATGGACAGTGGTTTGCTGGACCTAAGAAGATTGCTTTGACCGTTTTGAATATCGGTATTGCTTGCTTTGGTCTTGCTCTTTGTGTTTTGGGACTTTATGCCTCTGGCACTGCTATTCACAATGATACGAGCAGTGCTAGTTTCACTTGTGCTAACACTGATACTTAAGTGTTTGCGGTGAATGAGCTGTTTTTCTTTCACGATTTGCTGAATGTAGCAATGACATCTCTTGTATATAGAACATTATTTTGCATTGCATGGTTGCGTCTATTGGATAGACCCGACATCGATTACTGGTTAATCAATTATATCTCGATGCTATGATCACTTGTCTTATTAGTCGGTTACTCACTTAGTATTCAGTGCGACATATCCCAGAATATCATGTTTTAAGATATAAGAATGGATTCTTCATATCTTCATCTACCTAGGTGCTACATGTCTAGATAGACAGTATCGTTCTAGTACTACTAGGACAGTAGGACATCACCTGCGAGAACATGCACTAACTGTGTTGTTATCTATATCCCCGCTCTCTCTAGTACTAGTTACTTTCCCCCTTCGATGAAAAGGGAATTGCAATTTTGTTCTAGGTATACTCATTGAGATCGAGGCTTGTTGAATTGCTGCCAAACAGGGAGCTCCTTCATCATGTAATGGTGGTAGGATCAGGGATTGGCCAAATTTCCACCTGGGCAGTACTCCAGGTCAGAAGTAGGCATAGGTGTACGCTGCATTTGATTGAAGACAATCAACCAAATGGCAAGACGTGTATATCAAACCCCAGATTACTGTTCTTTTCCATGATCAATCTGGTCGTTCGACAGTATTGCCCTAAATATGCCTCAGGCAACCAGGCTGAAAATTAGTTAATGCCCTATTATTAAGGCATCAATGACTTCATTGCACAAAACCCTGCCTGAGGCCCGCACCCCGCCGTGACTAAGAAAGTCTGCCACAATTCAAAGATTGCGGACTCCGCAAAATCATCATCGATCAAAAAACGCGCCTGCTCGCAAAACTCTCCAGGGACCCCCATTTTGGCGAGAGCTCCCTTGTATCATTCATTTGGCATTGGCCCTGTCAACAACCCTTTTTTATAATACGTTTATAGTAGTTTACGACCACCAAAATGTCGACCACAATTGACAAGGTTAGTGCGGTGTCCTTGTTTGCTCTTTAAAATTGGAGTACTCGCGTGTTGGAAGATCGCTAATCTTCTTTTCTGTCTTTTAGATCAAGGAGATCGAGTCCGAGATGGCTCGGACTCAAAAGAACAAAAATACATCTTTCCATTTGGGTACGAGCTGATTTCAACCCGATTCTATACCTGCCTCCCAATCGACTCGACTGACAATCGGCAAAGGACAACTGAAGGCCAAGCTTGCTAAACTCAAGCGTGAACTGTTGACTCCATCTGGAGGTGGTGGTGGCGGCGGCGGTGGTGAGTTCTCCCTGGTGAAGTTCTGTATCTATACATCTCATGGCTAATATGGATATTTCTCAGCCGGTTTCGATGTTGCTCGTACGGGTGTCGCCAGTGTGTAAGTTGAGCTTGAATGAACAGCTTTCATCGACATCATGTACTGATACATTTTGCGCAGTGGTTTCATTGGTTTCCCCTCTGTCGGAAAGAGTACCCTGATGAGCAAGCTCACTGGTCAACACTCCGAAGGTACGTGGTTGACTCGATTCGAATCAGATGGATATGGATATATGATGTTGACGCAATACGCCAGCTGCCGCTTACGAGTTCACGACCCTTACGACTGTTCCCGGTCAAGTCATGTACAACGGTGCTAAGATTCAAATTCTGGATCTTCCTGGTATTATTCAAGGTGCTAAGGATGGTAAGGGTCGTGGTCGTCAGGTCATTGCTGTGGCCAAGACTTGCCATTTGATCTTCATCGTTCTTGATGTCAACAAGCCTTTGGTCGACAAGCGTGTCATTGAGAACGAATTGGAGGGATTCGGTATTCGTATCAACAAGTCACCACCTAACATCAACTTCAAGAAGAAGGACAAGGGTGGTATTGCCATCACTAGCACCCAGCCTTTGACTAAGATCAGTCACGACGTAAGCATTTCGTCCCCAGATGTTTCTCCTGGGATTACTTGCTGACAAGCAAATAGGAAATCAAAGCCGTTATGAACGAGTACAAGATTTCTTCTGCTGATATCGCCATTCGTTGCGATGCTACCATCGATGACTTGATTGATGTCCTCGAAGCCAAGAGCCGAAGCTACATTCCCGTTGTCTATGCTCTGAACAAGATTGACGCCATCTCTATCGAGGAATTGGATCTCCTCTACCGTATCCCTAATGCTGTCCCCATCAGTTCCGAGCACGGCTGGAACATTGACGAGCTGCTGGAAATGATGTGGGAGAAGCTCGCTCTCAAGCGAATCTATACTAAGCCCAAGGGCAAGGCTCCTGACTACACTGCTCCCGTCGTTCTTCGGTCTCACAGCTGCACCGTCGAGGATTTCGTAAGGACTCGCAGATTCGTGATATAATCAAGGAACAAGCTAATGCTAACATGCCGCAGTGTAACGCCATTCACCGAACTATCAAAGATCAGTTCAAGCATGCCATCGTGTATGGCCGCTCCGTTAAGCACCAGCCTCAGCGTGTCGGTCTCTCACACGAGCTTGCTGATGAAGACATTGGTACGAGACCAGCCCAAAGCGCAAAATTGCCAATAATCCATGGAAAAAGATCATCAAACTGACCACACTCATCTCTATAGTGTCCATTGTGAAGCGGTAAACAATCAAATCAACCTCCATGGCTGTCACAGCCCGCATACCTGGCGACGAGCTGATCCAAATCGCGCTGGGAATGTGGCCGGCGGGCTGAGGTCTGGATACCTCCATCTCTGTGATGCTGACAGGCACGGGGGGGGTTCTGGGCGACAGCTCTCCGCCAGACGCCACAGAAGGCGAGCGTATTGGACGGCACGAGCTGTTGTTACACGGACAACAAAGTTCATCAAATGGGGTGGCGAAATCTCACAGGGCTCGTGGGGGGATTGAAGCTCGGGCTGTGTGGCCAGAGGCTGGACGGGCCGCGTACGATACAAGTGCTTGCTTACTGCGATGTTCGTTTCTAACTCATGGTGCCTGTCAGGGATCTGAAGCGTGACCATCTTTTTCTTTTTTTGCCAGTGGTCCCCTCTGGTTGGAGAAAAGTCCAAGTCCAATGAGTACGCATCGGCCTCAGGGACATACATCGTTGAGAGGTGGGAAGTGTCGTGGAGGAACGATCTTCTTCCTGGATGGCCTCAGTAAGCCGCCGTGTTTCATTGACTGAATTTTTCTTTTTCTTTTTCTTTTTCTCTTTTCTTTTTTTCTGCCAACTTTGTTTTCAGTTTACTATTGATGACCCTTGGAGCGACCGGCCGATATTGTTATGACTACCCATTCATTTCTTGTCATTGTTGAGGAAACAAATGTCCTCCACATCATCCTGAGCGATAACCCTTCATAGAAAAAGAAATTAAATAAATAAAAGTTCTAGATCAAGGCCCTTCTGTTGGAAACAGACCACTGTTGCATGCATGCATTATACAGGAGATGGAGAAGTTGGAATTATCCATAATTCCAACTTCTCCATCTTCCACCTAAATGCATACATATGTTACTACATACACTAGCACACGGGAATACTTTCAAAGACAGCGAAGCAATCACTCAAATAGGGATGGTGATGGAATAGTGTCTATTTGCTTTTGCTGCCCGAAAAGCCATAGTGCCAACCATCCCGCTCTTCAATATCAATCCTGCATCTTTCCGCGATATGAACAAAGAAATGAAAAAAAAGCCACGCTGTGTCCTGGGGACAACAACCCCCGGCATAGTACATCATGCATGAAGTGCCAGTGTTTGCAAACGAGCCAATAAGCATCCCAGTATATACTACCTTGAGTAATGAACTAGTGTATTTGCACGAGGAAAACAGGCCAAAAATCCTTATCGGCCCTAGACCAGGTGTGGGTTGATTCAGACACTATACTATATGGTGCATATGAGCGACATAAAATACGGGAATTGCTGGTTTTGATGCCAATGTCCATACTCCATACTAATGCGGATGGATGGCTAGATGCAAGTCCCCCGAGCAAGTAATGGGGACTTTTTCACTTTCATTTCATTTTTTTTTTCATTTTATTTTCTCTCTGGTAATGGAGTAGATCTCTTTACGAAGCGAAGTCCGTGCCGTCCGGGCTGGATTCCGTACCGACTACCCTACCTCCATATGTTTGTACATCCTTCAGATCGTTTTAAGAGATTGTATCAACCAAGCGATCATTGCTAATTCTCACGAGAAGAAGGATGTATCGCTCGCCACCGAATCATCGAACTTCCTCCTGGGGTTTGATACCGACGAGGCTGCCGAGTAAGGGGCCCCTGTCAGCAAGCAGCAAGCCTCCGACTCTATTCTCGGAGTAGCCTAGCAAGTCTAGACGGGGCGATGGTCCTCATCCATTTAGTCGATCTACCGACTTTAGTTCACTCTGAAGCCCCCAAGCTTGGTCGAAGAGGGTCGAGGCACAAGGTCAATTGGGGAATCGGAGACCAGTCAAAGCTTCCGGATAGCTATACGGAGTTAGGGGGAATGATAAAAGACGGGTCAAAAGGTAATTATGGTGTGCATACGTACGTACGTTGCAACGAGGAAGGGGGGAATATGGAGGAGCACGACCCGGTGCACTGACCGGTGCTAAATTATTCAGGAGATGAATCATTTGTCGATGACGACGACGCTGAGTGGCTGTTAGTGCGAAGGGAAATTATGGCAAGCTCCATCTTTCGGGGGGAATGCGTCTCCCCGTCATGGTTCGTGGAGGCTAAGGACTCCGATGGAAGTTAATTGCATCCGATAGGATTAGTTTCGAGTAAAAAAGAGGGGATGGTAGAGGAGACATTTTGGGGTTGGACATTGTAAAATTGGATCTGTCAGGTTTAGCACGTTGTGTCCCTGCTAGTGCGTGTGGACCGTGTGTCCCTGCTTTTCTCTTGCTGTGTGTATGCAAACCTTTGCATACTTGGAAGTATATGTGCGTGTGTGTTTCTTTGATTTCTTACTCGATACCAAAATTTGGATCGACGAGAACCTGTCAAAAGTACTGTGCTGCAGTTTTGCTTTTTTTTCCTGCTCACGTTTTCCTTTTTTTGGTGCTATCATTTTAGTTTCTTTGCTGAAGGATCTGCGTGCAGCAGGATTGACATGCTGCAATCTGCGCAACCAGGGCAAGATGATCAAGAATACAGACCGTACTGTATTTATTTTGACGGAGCATCCATGGCTTTGGTTCTGTATGTACAGTGTACGGAGTGCACATAGTGTACGGGATGGTTGAAGTATAGAGTAATCCACCTCCATACATGCGGGAGGGTCTAGTATAGAAGCCGGTTCATACGAATCCATGGTTGAAGAAGAGGGGGGGGCAACAAGCGGTGAATCGTCGGTCTCGTTAACGATCAAAAGGATGTCCAGGTGGATTTTTATTGAATTGAACTCAAGGGAGTGTCGGGATAATGTACAGTACATATGATGAGGGAACTTGTGTACATTATCTGATCAACTCCACCACATTTTGCCATGCTCGCGACCAACGCACGATGATCGCTCGTTCTAAGATAGGATAGCTTTGGCTTTGGCTTGGGGAAGTTCATCCTCTCAAAGAAATCAAAGGGACCACAGCGGAGTCTTACGGGGACCAAGTGGAGCAGCGCCCGCAAATCGCCGATCTCGATAGTCCAAGTCTCGAGGGGGCACGATCTGGTCCGTCCGCAGGTGGCAGATCGGCAGGATGGACTACCTGCAGACCAAGTTCAACTCGCTAAGATGCTCTAGTCAGTATACTTCCGATACCCGAGATGATACCTGAAAGGTCCCCACTGAATACCGCTTCTCCGATTATATACATCTCATCTGAGCATGTACAGGTACAGATACAGGTACAGTACTACAGTAAGTGACTATCTATACCAAGGGCTTTTAATTACATGTAACAACATGTCGTCTATCAGGTGACTGCACCGGCACCGATCCCTTCTCGTGGTCTTGTTGCATTGCATTGCAGCAAGCAACTTCCCCCAGGCACCGTGTCTGCATCCCGATTCTTTAGGCCTATCAGCCAGGATAGTAGTGTACTACTTAGCTTCATTCTTTGCTAGCATACTAGACTCCCTTTCAAACTCACTAGAATGAGCAACCCTTCACTACCACATTATGTCATTGAGAATATACAATTTTTGAATGTAGTAAGGCTGGTTCATCCTTTGGTCTCCACTCGATCGACAAAGCGCGGTCCGGACGAAGGTGCATTCAAACTATCCAAGCCCCAGATACTTACGGCGTAGGCGTGTGCTGCCCGTTGAAAGCTCATGTCGATCGGTACCTGACTCGAACCTGACCATCCTAGAGCATCCACACCGTGGTGCTGTCCCGATACGCTTGTGTTCTTGTGTTCCCTCACAGGCTCGCACAACGCGGTCGAGGAAATCCTCAAGTGGGAACCGCCGAAGAAGCAATAATTGGAATTTCTACCCATCCATAGGATGCTGGTGATTTTGATCCTGACCAGTCTAGCCTTCTTTCTTCTTCTGCTCCGAGGTAAGACCCAGTCGCATTGTGGATGCAGCCACCCCCTCATGGCTTGCCCTAAACCCTCCCGTTAAAACTGGATAGAAGGAAGAGACTGGAGAGATCATCCGAGATTTCTCCCTCTCCTCTCTTAGGAAATGGCGTCAGCCCATACTCCGCTGATTTGATGCGATTGTATTCTCGACCAGCTTCACTCTTGGACAGGAAGGGATTAGCGGTGGATTCAATTCCTTCATTCTCTGCCTTTTATCCTTTCGTTTCGTTTGCCTTATTCTGCCGATATCCACCATCATGACTGGCGCAAATATCATAGAAAGCCCCATTCGACATATGTATGTACATAGGAGTTACATTTGCGATTTAGAAAAAACCCGGCAACATGCAGGATGATTGGTCCTGTTATCGAATCATTGATTTACCCAGGACCGACACGATGATTCGCAGATTCCCCTGGCCATCATAACTGATGATGACACAGAATTTGTCAGACCTCTTCTTCTATTCTCAACTAAGCATGACCACTCTACCATCAATTTCGATTGCATATGTTCGAGAATATGAAAAGGAAACGATCAGGCCGATTTGACAGTCACAATGCCTCGTGGTGAGGTCGAACAAGCGGGGAGACTGCATGTGATCCTTTTACTTCGCTCGTAGCATGGAAGTAAGCGACCTAGACAGTGTCCAAATGGACGTTTTTAACCCCGGATGATATGAGGACCTCTATAGAAATGAACCTGAATTACGGAATATTACCGACATATGATTTTAGCTTATAGATGTGTGTATTGATGCAGTACTCCATACCTACAAACCAGAGATATCTTACATAGAGGATACGACAACAATTCAAGACTCCATGTTCAATTCACGGCTCTCGCTTTCTTACTCTCTCTTTCACTCCTCATAATATCCTCTCCACATCGTTCCATGGGACGCCTTGGAAAGATCCGTGCAGACTTGCGAGACCGTTCTTTGACACTCTTGTTTACATACTGAAGGTTTCCGGGCCGGCGAGGACCGCTGTGGGTCATCTGGTGGAGTACAGAATCAAAAAAACGAGGACTGAGCAGTAAGCGCCTAAGCACCATCGCATCATGGAGTTCCCCCCTCTGGGTCTAAGCCCCCCCTCCCGATTCTGCCCTGTGATAGGGCCGAGGCCTGCAACTTAGTTCGGCCCTTGTATCGACTTCGTATTGATCGCAGGCAAATGGTCGCGGGGGATTCGCTCGAGTTGAGAGGATCCATGCAGCTCCTCATTTGCCTATTAGCCGTGTCATCTTTCGAGGATGTTTAATGCGTTCGAATCCTGGCAGAAAACGAGAGTGATCGGCGCTGTCCTTCAGCGATCCTCATGCTGAATCCGGCAATGGTCCCTAGGCAAAGGGATTTGCTCGTGGGTTGTGCCCCAACCCCCCCAACCCAACCCCATCTATCCTTTTTACGGCTGGTCTTACTTTCAAGGAATCTCCAGTCATGAAAGAGATCGCCTTTTTGCACATTTCATTCGTACTTCCTGCTAACCTTCCTCTTCGTTCAAGTCTGTCCGGCTTTCTCTACACTTTCTCGTCTTGCGCACCGTGCCCTCATCAACGACATCACATGGAGTGGGCTAGAACCTATTGTTCTAGTGCATAGCCCTTCATCAAGGTCATGACATGACTCTTAGGCCACTTCAATTTCAACCGTTGGACCTCCATCTGGGAAAGTGGGCGGGATGAAACGATAGTCAGCACTGCCGCAATCGCCTTGCCCTTGTCCACGCCCACATATGGTCCACATTGATCGTCCTAGTCTGCACTATGTGCGCAGCGGATGTCATGCGGCCTTTAGGTTCAGCGGTTTATCGATCCGCTATCCGGCCCCCAGCAAATCATCACGGATATCTGCCCGTCGATAGAACCTCGTCTGCTCCCCGCGGATGATCTGCTGTGCCTCCATGGTCCGATTAGCTCTCTTATCTGGCCGTGCAATTTCATGAAATGAGGCCGCGTCCACAAACAATCACCACTCATGCTAATAGATTCGTAGTGAGGCATATTCTCCAATTTTATAGGTCAAGGTGTGGAAAAACTAACTAGTATACGACGGACGCCCCGAGGAGGTCCGGCCCCAGACAGTTCCAGGGAACCTCGAGAAATAGAGGGTCTTCTTACTCCGTACAAGCGATGGAGAGGTTGCTGAGTATGCAATGTCGTATTCAATAGAAGCAGAGATTGGGTATTTGGTGTATCCTAGCCTTAACCCAGGACTACGCTAAATCCCGGCCGAGTCGAAAAAGGAAGGGGGTTGGGAGGGAATCAAGATCAAACCGACTTACTTCATAATAGATTCCATGGATAGTAGATATAAAAATTGAAACCGACCACACCTTATACATACACTGAAATATGCCTCATCTATGTAAAGACATACATACTTCCCGCGTATACTTGGTAGAGAAGAGAACAGCCCTTTCAAGTTCTGCTCTTTGACAATACCATTCCATGTAATACACAAACGGGCCTACCGATTGGGCCTAACGGACCTGAGCAGATGCAACCCCTGCGCAGCCAATATATCTCTCCAATGGGCATTGGACCAACCACATATCGTTTCTTCCTCCGTTTTGACAGGAATTTTTTTTTTTTTATAAAAAATTCCTTTTTATTATTTGCTTTTCCAGGAATCTTAAATAGGATGGGATGTACTGAAATATTATATTTCACAAACCCTAAAGAGGTAAAATAAAATAAAATCAAACACTGTAGCCCTCCTTTTCCCTGTCCAAGCAAAAATGAAAATAAAAATTAAAAAGAAGAAATAATAAAAATACATTTTTTTTGCATCGCATTTGGACAGCCATTTCTTTCACAGTGACCAATCAAGCCCTCGTTCGGCTGGATTCCTCTCGGAGCAAGAAGGTTATCACTTTTCTCCGGACTGTCCCTTTCTCGTGCCAGTTGAAATCGAGATTCAACTTGGTCTTTCAATCCATGCGATTTTTTTTTTGGAGATCTGCAGTTTCGGTGGCCCCGATTTTCCTTTTAACTCCGTCCGTTGCCTTACCCGCACTTCGCATCTTTTATCTTCCTCTACCTCTTGTATACTCGTTCGGCGAATACTTAGCTGCATTCCGGCTACTTCGCTCAAGCATTTGGGATAATATCTCTTCAGCTCCGCTTTGGTAGACGATTTCCCCTCTCCCTCGCTTGTGGAAACGGTCTGCATCTAGCTAAAATAGCTCACACAACATTGCCAACAATTCTATACAACTTGAGATCGCGTGGTGTGGAACATGCATAGTCCCTCATTGTCTCACATCTAGAATTGTCGCATTGTTTCCATCCCCGGGGAAAAAACGGATTGTTTTTGATTTTCCACTGTGAGGAAGTATTCATTGTCTCTTTGTCCCTACTTGGGCCTATCAGCTCTGGGGCAAACCCGCCCCCAATCGATACATTCTCGTCACTATGGAAGACCCAACTATGAAAACGGAACCTCATCATGACCCAGATCGTGAATTTACGCATTCGCCCTGGGTTGAACTGGGTCATTTCACTTCTCCTCAACATTCTCCGCCAATGCCTGAATATAGTGGTTTCGACTATGGTCATTCAACGCTGATGGCCGTGGATTCGTACGGCATGTCAATACCGCCGCCATATGCATCACTGCCGCTGCCCATGCCATCGCATTCGTGGCCTAGCATGCTAACTACCCAATCACCATTCCACGAAAGCTTGCCTCCGGTTCCGGCTCCAAGTTCTGTTTCCCCTTCTGTTCCCGCTCCTCCAGGTCGAAAGGCTTCGACGAGTAGTTCAACCCCACGCAGGACCTTGACCGACGAGGACCGTCGTCGAATGTGTCTATACCACGAGGAGCATAAAACGGCTAAACAGACTGATATAGGAGGTAAGTCCCGTACTTAATACAATCTATCATTCTGATCTATAAAAGTGGATCCGGGCTAACTATTGTTGTGTGTAGCATTATTTGGCGTGGAGAGAAGGTAATTTGAACCCTTGTCGCATGACCAGATTGATTGTTTCCTGTTCTTTTTTTTTCCTAACATACTAACATATTGTATGTATATAGTACTGTCTCAAAAGTCCTGCGTCAGAAGGAAAAATATCTCAATCCTGATGATGGAAACCGTTCGCCCATCAAGCGGCCAAAGGGCAGAGTCCCTGATATCGAGAAAGCCTTATCCAACTGGGCCAGAAACTACCAAAGACAAGGATTCAAATTGAACGATGAGATGATCAAGGAGAAAGCTCGATTTTTCGCCATAACTTGTGGATGTCCGCCAGAAGGAAAGGAAAAGGTACTTACCAAGGCATGGCTCGATAAATTCAAACAAAAGAACAGCCTTCTCGGCGCAAAGTCTCGCAAAGGATCTGGTAATCGCAGTGGCTCAAACAGTCCAAGTCGCATCAATACCGACTTGGCAAGCGATTCTACTCTACACAGTCCGAATGGTCATTCACCATTGTCGCCTACTCATGGACTTGGATCACCATTGTCTCCCGCCAGCCAAGACGGCGTCAAGCGAGAACAGATCGATGGATTGCCCGAGTTGGCTGGTGGTTATCAACACGGCCAGTCTCACAGTACTACATCCCTGGACACGACCTCAACAGCAATGACAAGCCCAACATCGACACTGGTTTCAGACTCCCCATTTACTCCAACAAGTCAATCCCGTCTTCCATCATCCGGAGGAAACAACTCTCGTCCACGCAGCCAGACTTTTCCGCTTGTCCCCATAGACCCAACTTTGCTGACAGCAGATGAGTCGATGGATCCAAAGTGTACCAAGGGAGGTGGCACTCAGCAAGTATTGTCTATGGGTATCTTCGAGTCCCCTCTTGAATTGGGAGATGAAACAGGCCGAAATGCTATCAAAGGAGTCGATCCTACGAAGGTGATTAAGCGCAACCGCAGCAACCCCGAAATCAAGACCAAGTCGATGCAACCCCCGTCTTCGCTGCCAACACCCAAGACTCCCGTCGTTTCGCCAATTAGTGCTCCTGGGTCTCCAACCCAAGATGAAGCGCGACGTGCTTTAGAGCTAGTCATGAACTACTTCCAGCATCAACCATCTGGCTTGGCTGCCCAAGAGTATGTCACGATTGGAAAACTCATGGAGCGCCTTGACCTGGCTAAGGCTCAACACAATCCACTCCTGGGTGGCTTGGCCCGGATTGATGAGCACGACGATGTACCTTGCGTTACGAAGAAGCGAAGTATTCACAATATTGGATGAGCAACTGGAAGCTCAAGCCTCCCTTCGCCTTTAAGCGCGGCGCTCATCTATTCTCTCAATTTCTTGTTTCGCAATTTGTTTTCTTTCTCTCTTTACATATGCATCTATTGACTTCCATGATTCCCCCACCCATCTCATTTGTTCATTTTATGCCGAGCGATTTTATCGCTTGCTTCGTTTCACGCATTGTGCTTTTTTCTACTTCTTTTCCGCATTCATGCTGCATTGTTCTGTACGATCCAATCTACGCACATCTACTCATCCGGGCAAAAGAAACAAGATTTGTTAAGCAACAGATATACACAACCTGAGGGCGACCTCAATTGCCTTCGACCGGGGTCTTGTTCGGCGCTGGTACCTGCTTTTTATCTCTATTTACAGTTCTGTCTTGCCATTTTTTTAACGTTTTGATGCATTATACGCTTCCTTTTCAAGGCCATCATCACCATATCCTATCTGGGATATTGAAATTGCGGTACACATGGTTTCATTGGATTTGGAACCTTGGAAGAGGAGGAAGATGATACCTTCAGGAACGATCACGGAGTTCAACTTTGGCCTTTGTTCTAATTTGTTCGGTTTGGGTTATGATTTTCATATACTTCTCTTTTCTCTTTGCTTCTTTCTTGGATCTTTCTCTATTATCCCCCAATGCAGCCATATGTCCTTCATACCCCATTTCCCATACTACCCGCAATACCGATTGCTGATTTTATTATATCCCTTTCACTTTGATTTTCGACATGTCAAGTTTCTTACTTTTCTTGCACTCTTTTCTTTCTGGGATTTCTTCTTTCTTCTCTCTAAACTGGCCCGCTCGCGCGGAAAGATCATAATACGCTGGGTTCCTCCATATACCACGAGGCCAGCTTCCCATCCACTACTAGTATTGGATTAATCCTGTCTTTTTCTATTATACTCGTTCAATCATCTCCAAAATCCATCTTTACAACATGTCTATCTTTCCCTAGTCATTCCATCTTTAACGACAGCGTCCGGGATTTGATATTCGAAACCATTACACTATACCCCAAAGCCCCTGAATGTGCTACATGTTTCTCGCTAATTAAACCATAAAATGACTCAAAAGTGATGTCTCTAGCCTTGATAGGAATGGATTATATGTAAGATTGGCGTAACCTTCATTAAAAGTATACCACAAGGTTTCCCTTATGCAGGAACAGTCAACATGTAATTAGAACCTAGAAACCACCAGGAACCAGAGCAACTCCTCGATCCGCCATCAAATCTAGGACACTCCGTTCCGAGAGCTCCGGTAAGATCTTAGACAGGACAGTTTCTAGGATCGAATAAATCAAATGTTTGTTACAGTACTCGTCGGCAAACAAATCAAGAAGATCTTCCTCGATAGTCTCTAGAAGATACAGACTTTCAGGATCTAGTCCTTCCTGCACAAGATCCGGTTGGTCAGCAGTCGAACCTTCATTGAGGGACTTTTCGCAAGTTGATTTGGAATTTGAAGGCGTAGAAGCTGCTCGAGACAACGGTGACGTCGTCTCAACCCCCCTGAGACAATCGAGAATGGACCCCACAACTCTCATCTGATGATGCGAGTGCGGGTTTCCCGGTAGCAGTGAGCGACGACGAGTAGCTATTGGCGATGCTGAAGACAACTCCACTTCCAGAGGAATATGGAGCAGCGAAAAAGGTTCGTGCGACGATGGGCGGGATCACAGCGAGGAGGCTAGCTGCACATCGCCGCTTGATAGCGGCGATCTCCGAATTAGGGTGTGATATGTCTTGCTTTTTCTCCGAACCCGTTATTGGCGCACTGTTTGAAGGAACTTTGGTTGCATCGATTGCCGGAGTAGGAGATTTAGTAGTTAAGGCCATTGGTGGTGCCGGTGATAATGCTCGGGATGGATGATCGCTGGCATCTTGACCATTGTCCACCGCGAGTTTATCACGTTTGACATTACCATTGCTTTCATTTTGACTTAACTGAGAAGCTTTGCCTTCCTGGGGAAGCACGGGTGACGAATTCGCCGCCGTTGCTAGGACTTCACCTCCAGCGGAAGACTGCACGGATGCTTGCGCAGCCGGAGCGGTCCCTCTAGCGTTTACAACAGACACACCTGAAGATTGTGGCCGGGCATTGGCTGGAAAGAGAGCCGTTCTTGTCGCAAGGAGAAGGTTGGGCAACAAAGTGGGGGTCAGGACGTACTCCTCAATGGTTTCTCGGAGGAATCTGTGGAGTCAGTAAAGCATCTTTAAAAAACACAACATTACAAGATAACATCGGAAGAGCCGTGCAGCGAAGAGCAAAACAGAAGCAATGATGAAAATCCCTCGCGATGAATGATGGTGCTAGGGATCTCGAAGTAGCGTCATGCGCCCGGGGAGTATTTTTTCCCGTTTGAAGTGCCCTGTGCGAGAAGAGCTTCATCCTTCCGCCCTTTTAGGGCGATTGCGAAGTGGGGGAGGCGGAGCCCGATCGGCCCCGTGGAATATGAGGAGCTTGGGCCAATCCTAGCTGTAACAGGGCCTCCACGAAGGACCTCCACGAACCAGGGATATATCTTATGGAGTAGGTGGTGAGGCGGGCTGAACTGCACCTCTCCTCTCCTAGTATACCCAACCTTTTCGTACCTCTTTTTTCTCTCCGCGATAAATGCCAATACAAAAACGGGATCTCTCCGGGGCATATGCGCCAACCTCGGTCGCAATACAGATTTGAAACCTCATGGACGAGGATTTCTCTGATTGGATGCCTGATGGGAAAATCACTAGCTTCGGCCAAGAAGTCTTTCTTCATGCAAGTGCCCAAAGAGGAATGGGTCATTCGACGCCGCAGGGGATCGGCATCAGACGATTTCTGTCCATGCGCCATTTGGATTCCCCTCCTTTAATGCTTCATGGTGCATTTGCTGAGGTTGAACGTGGTTCGGCAGCCAGAAAACTCTGTTTCTCTTTTTGCTTTTTTCATTTCATTTCATTTCTTTCTTTCCGATTTGCTTTTTGGAGTGGGCTGCATTTCTTTTCCCTCTTAGCGGCATGGGCTGTCAACATCAAATCGGATGTCGAGAAAATCCCAAATTCTGGCTTGAGTTTCCCCATAAGCGATTCCCCCGGTCCTCCTGTCATTCACAAAAAAGAGAGGGATTGTGTAGGGAATTAAAGGGAACACGGCACGGAAAGGGCCGGGCCCTGGCGCTATCACACCGAGAGCAGAAAAATGAGACGCAGGAAGGAAGAGGATCCTTGTTCGTAAATCGTACGTCGCTCGGACCAAGTTGAGGCGGCCAATCTGATGTCGAATCCCGCGGTTTTGTATGACCGTAATAGCAGTACCGCCAAGAAGACACACCGTAAGGTGACCATACACATTCGCCGAAAATACGGTAATCAAACGTGGAGATCAAGTGATCGATGCAGTATGCGAGCAAGACGCTTTGCCATCCCACCATGATTTGCACAGAGTCACACTTGACTCTCTCGTAGATCGCAGTTCGGAGATCGCATCGCACCGTTTCCCCACTGCTGAAGGTTCATGCGGTCTTATGGGAGGCTCGAGCCCTAGGGGGCGTACATGGGAAACAGGGCAAATACTCCGGGCATGTGCAGCCATAGCACGCCAAAATATTATAATAGAAGTGAAATGTAGAGATAGACTCACCTGTCAAGGACACCATCTGTGTCACCCAACCTACCCGGTCCCGCAACAATAAAATGTTGGGTAAGTGCTAATAAGCCGGTCAGCCATGGCATTCGTTGAGAGATGCCAAGCAGCCGTGAAGTCATGGATAACATTCGGTAATCAAGAACCGGGCGCTTGCACGCGACGCTGTCTGACGACGACCCAGTACCCTCCTTCCGAGTCTCTGGCGTTGCAGCAGGAAATGAAACACCAGCTCCGTGCGAGGCCCTTGGGCTTGGAGAGGATGCTACACGGAAGAGACCTGTCGTAATGAAACGCAAGGCAACGTAAAGAAGGTAAATATTTTGAAGGACACTCCATATCCAGGTTGTTATTGGCGACTGTATCGAAGGCTGGGAATCAATTGTGTCGTCTTGGTTGTGTAGTAGACCAAATCGTTCCAGTCGACTGGTGGTCATGTGTTCCGACGGACCAGGACCTTGTCCAGCCTGCCGTTTTTGGACCGAAGTAATCAATTTGGTGGTTGTCTCCCAGAAGAACCTGCCTTCACAGATACGACCAGCCACTTCTTTGCCCAATATCAAATCCGCCACTACGTCACCTACTAGGGTACGAAGGCTGCTGTTTTCGAGATCTTCTGTAGGCAACAACAACGCCAAAGTGCCATTGACGAGGAGTCGCCTGTAGATAGCTTCATTCTCACTTTGCTCGCCAATAGTGTCTGGGTCTGTTGGATCCGGAACAGGCGACAGGCCAGGATGAGGATTCAGTTGATGGTAAAGAGCACGATGTGACGTTGGAAGCCCCGAGAGGTACGACTGTTGCTTTGCTTGTCTGTAAGCTAAAAACAAAGGCGACAGGTCAGTAAAGGCGCTTAGTGATGCAATTCAGCAGCAGTTGTTGCCACCATCTTGGGGAATATTTCAAGGATATTCAAAGACTTGGATTCTCACAAAGTATATGTGCCTCCACCAGTGCTGGGACTTCGTCTAAAATCAGCTGTGCAACATCGATCTGCCGAATTCTTTGTTCCAGAGCGCGAGTGCAATGCGCGATGACTTGCAAGACCTCATTGACAAGTGTCTGGTCAGGAGTGATTTTTGAGTACCAAGAGTATAGAAACTCTTTGATTATTATGGCTACTAATGCGTATACCTGACGATCAACGTCATTGGAACTCGTAAGGGGAGGCAGTAACTCTTCTGGAGACTGCGGAGAGGAAGTGCCATGACCGTTTGTTTGCGGACATAATACGCGTCGAATCAGGGCAAGAGTGGCTTTCTCGCTGGCAGGATCTATCAAATCCTCTTTCCCTGACGGCCGTTGTAATCGTAGTCGAGAAGAAGGTCGTGGAACGGGGGATTGGCCAGTTAAGGGGAGAGCAGTCGATCTGGAGCTGGAGGTGGTCGGACTGGCCTTCAGATGGGAAACTGGCTGTAAGCCGGGACGTAAAGGGTCAGACATGGCATTTCAAGAGATTTCACTTTCCCTAGATTCAATGCATATAAGACAACGGCGTGTAAGGGCATCAACCCTTCTCATCAACAATGAGGTTTCGTCGTTGTTGTCACCGCGAAGTTGGATGAGTTGTCTTCCAGATCGGGATATTAGGGCTTAGGGCTTAATTGATAAGGAGCTTATCGCAATGCGGGGAATCCCTCGGCCCGTTTGGGGTGTTTTGTCCAACGTGGATATCTCCTCAACTATCCCTTTGATTAAAATCATCAGAGTTCTGCTGGAATTTATTAAGATTGAACATGACTGTCGATACCAGCATAGATGAACGTACTCCAGTCTGGCTAGACTGTGATCCTGGTAAGTTGCAAGCACCTTATTATAGATATTCTTCGTTCTAGAGGCTGACCCATGAAAAGGACACGATGTAAGTGCATCATTTATGTGCCTGTCTGATTTATTCACTAATGGGAATAGGACGCTTTTGCGATACTACTTGCAGCGCATCATCCATTACTGAATCTTCTGGGAATCACCACGATTCATGGAAATGCCTCCCTTGAAAAAACTACCTACAACGCAGGTAGCATATTGCAAGCTATTGGGCGGCCAGAAGTCCCTGTCTATCCTGGAACTTGTAAACCATTCTCCCGTCCAGCTCTACATGCTCCTGATATTCATGGTGAGTGATCATGGCATATCACTATTACTACAAAAGGGAATATGTAAATACTGACACGTTTTTGCCGAAAGGCTATTCTGGGCTCGATGGTACCGATTTACTACCAAAGCCCTCTCAGCAACCAATTACAACCCTAAATCCGATCTTAGCCATGCGTAATGCGCTCCTCGCGCAACCTAAAGGTACTCCATGGGTTGTTGCAACAGGTACACTAACCAACGTGGCCTTGCTATTCGCAACATTCCCAGAGGTGGCTGAGCATATTCAAGGTCTTAGTATCATGGGTGGTGCCATCGGAGAAGGGTTCACTGATGCTCCCATGAGCAGACTGCCTGGAGAAAACTCTCGGATTGGGAATGTGACCCCTTGGGCTGAGTTCAATATCTATGTGAGTCTATACAAGTGCAGGTCTGCGTATGGGTAACCGATCGCATCTAACTCCTAGGACAGTGTGACCCTGAATCTGCCGAGTCGATCTTCAGTAATCCTATTGTTGCCCCGAAGACATCAATTGCTAGTCTGGATTTGACACACCAAGTACTGGCCTCAAAAGAAGTACAAACTCGCATTTTACACGGATCCAACGACCCTACTAAACCTCCGACAGTTCTTCGACAACTGTTTTATGATCTACTTGTTTTCTTTGCTGAGACATATGATAGAGCCTTTGGCCTGAATACAGGGCCTCCACTTCATGACCCTCTCGCAGTGGCATTTATATTATCAAATCTAAACCCTACGTTTGCCAAGAATTATCCCGATAAGATTCTGAACTTTGAGGACAAGGGAGGTGAGCGGTTTAATGTCAAGATAGTTACAGATGGTAACCATGGAAAAGATGTATCCGTGACTGGCCAGCTCGGACGGTCCATTGCCACGCCCGCTAATGGGCCTGGGGTCGCTATCCCTAGAGGCGTGGATCTTGATGCATTCTGGAACTTGATACTTCACTGTGTGCAGATAGCAGATGACTGCAACGCTAAGCGCTAGCCGTGAAAGCAGTGGCTGTCTTGGTAACATTCGGCGTGGATTAGACCATTTAGACTTTAAATACGAGTACAATTCAACAGACATTGATCATTTTTATAGAAGGGCTAGACAAATATCTAGCACTCAGCCGGAGTGGCGAGGCCAAATTCCTATTTGTTAATACAGTATATTCAAAGGTCTATAGCTTGATCTCTTACAGTTCGCTACTATGCATTTCTTTCAACGCCTTCTCACGCCATCACATAGCTTCTTACCACTCCCTGATGGCGCCATCAGGCCCGAAGAACTCCTTGGGTTGCCAGGGCTGTGTATTTTGAGCCACTTTTCGCACAATATCTTCATCAACTTCAATACCAAGACCCGGTGCGGTTAGGGCATCGACATAACCATCTTTCACGTCAAATACCTTGGGATCCTTCACATAGCTCGTAATATCATATTCTCCAGCTTCTGTGTTATAGTGGATACCTATACTCATCTCCTGGATAACAAAGTTGGGTGTTGAAAGATCGACCTGCATACAGGCCGCCAGGGCGATAGGCCCCAGGGGGCAGTGAGGTGCAATCGCAACGTCATATGTTTCTGCCATGGAGGCGATACGTCGCAGCTCAGAAATACCACCACAATGGCTGATATCAGGCTGGAGGACGTCAACGCTGCCGTCTTCCAAGAATCTCTTCACGTCCCATCGACTGAAAAGGCGTTCACCGAGAGCGATTGGGCAAGAGACTTGGTCTGAAAGCTGCTTTATACCCTCCGGGTGCTCGGAGAGCAGAGGCTCTTCCAGAAACAGGGGTTGGTGCGGCTCAAGGACCTTGGCCAATTGCTTCGCCATAGGCTTGTGAAGGCGGCCATGGAAGTCAAGAGCTGCATCCAGGCCAATTGCCTTGATTGCCTTGAGACGCTCGACGCAGGAGTCTAGGACACTTGGAGAGTCAAGCCAGTTGACATCCTCTGTTGCGTTCATTTTGATGGCCTTGAAGCCTTGTGCAAGGCGGGCCTTTCCGGCTGCCTCAACGTCGGATGGACGATCACCTCCAATCCAGGCATAAACAGACAGCTTATTGCGAACCTTTCCGCCGAGTAGTTGGTAAACAGGCACACCCAAGCGGCGGCCTTTGAGGTCCCAGAGGGCAATATCGATACCGGAGATAGCAGACATGAAGACAGGGCCGCCCCGGTAGAAACCCAGACGCCAGGCCATCTGCCAAATATGTTCAATATCACTGGAAGTTATTAATTAGCCTTGTCAGAGTCCAGCAAAAGGCAATCTTGAACTAAACATACTCTGCCTCATAACCTTCAAAGCGTTTGCAAAGGGCATTAAGCGTTCCCTCAACTGCCTCTGTATGACCCTCTAGAGTACTCTCGCCCCAACCATACTGTCCCTCTTCATCTGTGACTTTGACAAAAAGCCAGCGGGGTAATACTCGGAAGTATTCAATGCTCTTGATCTTGACCATCTTGTCCGGTTGGTGTTGGAAACAAGACTTGACAATGTGGTGTGAAGAAAGAACTAGGGGAACTGAAATGAGAGAAAATGAGTAAACCCGAGAAAAAGGTCGACGAGGGGCACAACAGCTTAGGTTTCAATCGGAGTTACTCCGTCGGGAATCGCGATGAACAAGCGGATTGCGGAACAACGTGGCTCGGGTCGGCTGTCACGGCCCCGCAATATTCAGGGTCTCGGAGTGGACCCCGACCCCGGAATCGGAGATCACGTTTTGTAGCTATACTTGCTATTATACAAGTCTACATATCAGATCAGCAGTATCGATGGGTGGTAGTAGCAATGCTGTACGTTCAGCCATTGAATACGTTGACATAGCTTCGATATGTAGCTAACTCTGGAAACCATGTATCATATCAACACATTCAATATCAAGCCATTCGACAGATGGCTGAACATTGAAGAGCTCAGTCATTAAGCCATCGTCCCAAATAGAAACCCGTTTCCTTGCAGATTCCTCGTTTTCGTGATAGTTTGAGCCGCCCGGCGCGAAGGTTGAAACCCCAGCCGGGACCATATCATCCTGTCCAGGGGTCGGTAGAGCGGTTTGTGTACTAATGTCTGTATTCGCACCAAGGGGGTCACGTCCTGGAACCGTAAGGACCTGTGCTTGATTCCCATCAGGATTGCAAATCAAGCGAGGATACCTGTCGGGGGGCATTTCATGTAGTTCAGCACAAAGCCCGATCAGCTCAGATAGAAGCTTGTGAAGATTCATTCCAATCGTGCACTGCTCCTTTAGTCTCGATATTGTAACTGTGACTTCTTCCAGCAACTTGAGATCATGAAGATTCGAAGTAGCGACAACGTTGCAGAAAATAACAAAAAATGGGGTGAGCGGGTAGAATAAAACGGTCCTGTGGGTTTTTTGCTTAATACATATACGGACAGTCGATGTGGAACCAGGATCATACCAGAAAAGATAATCTGGAGTAATGCTTGACTTGACTGGTATGTATTTTTGACATGCCTGCATTGAATGCAGGGCCTTTCGGGCATATTGTAAGCATTCCTCCCGCCTGGTGACATCCTGCAAAGAGTCCGAATCGAGACGAAGAACCGTAGTAGCTATTGAGAAAAACGTAAAATCGACCGTATCCCACTCAATAAGAACTGATGGCTCATGGGCATTGGGTTGACCTCGGAGCTGGAAAAAATTTAGCTTGGTTGTTAAAAATTATGGGCAGGTTCAATGCTACCTGATGAATTTCATTGCCGATAGATATGAGCTCCGCGTGAATATCCTTAAGCACATGATCCTTGGCTGGAAGTGTTTGTTGAGAGGGGTTGAGCATCAAAGACAAAGCGACATCCTGAACACGGGCCAATTTTACCAGCATCTTGACATGAACTGAAATTGGTTGGTTGATGTCGATGTGCACTAAGTCTGCTGGATTGAACGGTAGGTCTGGCAATGAAGATGGGCGAACGAGGAGCATACTAGATGTCTTGTCCATGTAGTAGCAATAATAAATACAGCGACGAATTTCGTTTGCTTCATTACTTGCAATGTTGAAATTGGTCATTTTGTGGTATCCGAGGGCCACAAGAGCGCGGGATGCCAGAGAGATAAGGAACCAGGACCTTGTTGTGTCCCCATGAAGCTGTACAACAGCCCCCTTTCGAAAAGTCAGCATCACTGTGCATCCGAATGGTCCTATATACATACTCCGGCAAGAAGAGCTTGCAACATTGAAATGCTTGGTGAGCGAGAGAAGTCGATTTTCCGAAGGCATTCTAAAGCAGCAGCAGCGTATTGCTTGCGAGACCGATCCAAGTAGTCGGACATGTGCTCAGACGGGCAGACTCGTAGCCATCGACTGGCATAAACGGTCGCTTTTGATAGTATGCATAGCTTGTAATGAAGTGCGATCTGTCCATGAACAGTGTCACTCATGATTGCCAAGGACATTCGCTCTATGGTCTGAGATGATAGATGGTCTGTCCATTGGAGACCCTCCATCTCCATTCTATTCGCACCTGTAAAACCCTAGGGTCAGTCTGGAACGCGCAATGCTGGGCCAGGAGAAGCATACCGTGTATCATCATGAAATATAGTTCGGGTGGAATCTTTTCCAGTACAAATTTATCCCGGTCTTCATCCTCGGCGTGATGCATTGGATGGTCTCCCTGATGAGACGCTGTCGCGAATGTTTTTACGATGGTTAGGGCATGTTCTAATGCTCGCGTTCGACTCGCGGACAGATTTGAATTCGAGTCTAGTTCTTGTTGGATCAAGGTCGTAGAGTTATTCGGATGCTCAGAATCATTGATCGGTCTTTCATGCGATCTTGACGCTCGGTGAAGAATATCCGACGGAGAAGAGGGACCAGATCCAATACGAGGGCCCTGTCCTCTCTCTTGGAGTCCATTCCTCAAAGGCCGAGCATCAGAAGTCCTGCTTGGCTGTTAGATTCAGCAACTATGCCAGCTCATTGGACGGCTATCAACTTACTCTATCTGCGCTTTGCGGCGAGATCGACGTCCTTTGATGCGTTGTCGAGTGCATGAAACTCCGATTAAAGCACATCTTTCACATTTCGCCTTTTTATCACATTTAATCTATTGAGGTGAAAAAATGAGATTCTGATGTTGTTTGAAATCTCCGAAGAGTAAGGGTTGTCTAAATACCTTTCTTGCATGACATAGATCACACTGTCAGAATTAGTAAAAAAGAAACGTATGCAAGTGACTCTCTATCTTCAAGACATACTGCTTGTAGTTTTTCTTCGGAGAATGGGGTCCCGTGTCGAAATTCCAAGGGCCGACGCATATTAGAACTCGAGTCGCCTTTCTCATACAGGGTCTCCTACACCCTTCCCGAGGAATGCCAGAGACCCGCTGATTGCCAGTGATCAGTAGGCACAACGCTTAATCATAGCTTGGGTTACATGATAGACCTATTTGACACTGTAGGCAGCCACTTACCCTGATGCAGCTAATTGATCAACAAATGAAGTAATACGACCGCGCTAGTGTCATCGAAAGACGGTGTGGACCGTTTTGGATTCCACTGGCCGAGGAGTTTGCGAGAGAAGAAGTTTCGGAATTTTCCATAAAAAGTAAGTACCGGAGAAGCCAATCACGAGTCCTTTTGACGTGAGATTTTCTCCGGTGACCCACTCAGATGTCAACTTGTATGCATGAATTTTGGCGTGATGGACGACATTTCTCAGGAGAATTTCCCTAGGAGATTTTATTGAGATTAGGTAGTCGAAAATCTCCTGGGTTTGGAAATGTGGGCGTTCGATTCTATGTATTGTATGCTCATCATAACTAAAAAAGGAGGATGAAGACCATATAGATATGTGATTTTTTCTCGGCAACAAGAGAAGAGATTTTGAGCTAGTTAAAGAGAAGCCAGACCGCTCAATACTAAAGCCCAATTATATCTGGTAAATGCTTAGAAACATCCTGATCCTGGCACAACATACATAGTAGAAGGTACCGTTCAGGATAAAGCTGATTGTTACTTGGGCATTGATGCGTAGAATCCGTTCCGAAAATCCGAGCCCGCAGGCCGACGGAGACTAATTGTCTGCATTTTGCTATCCACTCAAAGTCCCAGCGAATAGCTCATTTGCCAAGTGAATACCATCGCCCCGCAAACGGGTCTAGTTTTCCATGGCCAAACCTCCGAGTCATACCTTACAAATTTGTAGGTCTTTCCCGATATAGCTTGGCATGGAATCCACACATGCTCTACTGAATATAAAAGTTTTATCCCCCTAAGTCTATGTGTTTCGTGTTTACTGAAATCCCTTGCGACTATGTTTTGAGGCTCTTCCACGGTCTGGAGAGCCTCTATAACTGATATCATGGCTGTTCCACATACTTCAAAACACACCAGCTCAGCATCTTCAACAACCAGTGCATCGGGAGATTTTCAAAAATGGCATTTGGCATCGGCCATAGAAGAGTCTTATCAAAATGATATTCAAGCTGGCTATAATTCGCGAAAACTCGGCGTTACCTGGAACAACTTGACTGTCAAGGGAATTAGCGCCGAGGCGGCAGTCAATGAAAACACGCTATCCCAATTCAATGCTCTGGGGCGTCTAATTCGCCATCGAAAAGAAGAATCGCTCCAAACTATCCTCGACAAAACCCATGGCTGTGTCAAGCCTGGAGAGATGCTGCTCGTTCTGGGTCGTCCGGGCTCGGGATGTACTACATTGCTCAAAATGCTGTCAAATAAACGCGCCGGGTTTCACTCGATTGACGGTGATATCTCCTTTGGCAGCTTGAACCACGATGAAGCGAAGGGCTTTAGGGGACAAATAATTATGAATTCCGAAGAGGAAACTTTCTTTCCCACTCTAAAAGTCGGTCAGACAATGACTTGTGCTACACGGTCAAAAGTGCCATCTCATCTTCCCAACGGTGTATCATCTACGAAAGACCATTATACACAGACTACAGATTTCCTACTTGAGTCTCTCGGTATTCAGCACACAGCAGACACGAAAGTAGGAAATGAATATGTTCGCGGCGTCTCTGGTGGAGAAAGAAAACGAGTATCCATTCTTGAATGCTTAACATCTAGGGCATCTGTGTACTGTTGGGATAACAGCACCCGCGGCCTTGATGCAATCAACGCATTGGAGTGGGCCAAAGGAATCCGCGCTATGACTGATGTTTATGGCCTTTCCACTATTGTTACGCTTTACCAAGCGGGAAACGGCATTTTCGATCTATTCGACAAGGTCCTTGTACTGGATGAAGGAAAAGAGATATTTTATGGACCAAAAGATCAAGCAAAGTCTTTCATGGAGGATCTTGGGTTTTGCTGTGAGGATGGAGGAAACATTGCTGATTTCCTGACTGGCGTCACTGTACCAACTGAGCGTCGAATTCGCCCTGGTTATGAAGGCTCGTTCCCTCGAGATGCTGCTTCTATTCTTTCGCACTATGAAAAGTCGGAGATTTTCCGCTGTATGGTAACCGAATATGACTACCCAGCCACAGAGGAAGCTCGTCTCAACACAAAAAACTTCCAAGAGAATGTTTATCTGGAAAGATATTCCCGCAGCAGTCAATTCACAGTCAATCTTCTTTCCCAAATCTGGATATGTGTCATTCGCCAATACCAGATTATCCGTGGAGACATGACGACTTTCTTCATGAAACAGGGTGCAAACCTCATTCAGGCCCTAGTCGCAGGTTCTATGTACTACATGTCACCAAACGATTCCTCGGGAATTTTCCTCAAAGGTGGCGCACTCTTCTGGTCCGTCTTATACAACTGCATGACTATGATGTCCGAAGTCGTGGACTCATTTACCGGCCGACCCATCATCCTCAAACACAAATCATTCGCTTATATCCATCCATCAGCAATCTGCATCGCCCAGGTGTTCACTGACATTCCGATGGCCTTTCTACAAGTCACGGTATGGTCGCTCATTGTCTACTTCATGGTTGGCCTTTCTGTCGGCGCTTCTGAGTTCTTCACCTATTGGATCGTCCTTTTTGTCACGAACATGTGTTCATGCTCGCTTTTCCGCGCTATTGGTGCCGTTTTCAGCTCATTCAATGCCGCCTCTCAAATCTCTGGCTATGCGATTTCCATCATGGCTATGTATGCTGGGTACCAAATCCATCACACCCAGATGCACCCGTGGTTTGCATGGCTATATTGGTTGAATCCAATCGCATACGGATTCGAAGCCTTGATGGGAAATGAATTCCATTTGAAACATATGCAGTGTGTTGGTCCTAACCTGGTCCCACACGGAGATGGATATCCAACCAACGGTCAATTTGCCTCTTGTGCAGGAGTCGGGGGTGCGAGACAGGGTGCAACCTCACTGACTGGTGATGAGTATCTCGACTCCTTGTCATATAGTCACGCGCATGTATGGCGGAACTTTGGTATTCTCTGCGCATGGTGGGCTTTTTATCTCGGAATCAACATTATCGGAGCAATGCGCTGGCGAGATGCCTCTGATACCGGAGCTCAGCTTTTAATACCCCGCGAAAGACTCAAAACCCACCAGTCCAAGGCAGCTGTTGATGAAGAGTCCCAGCCCACCAAAGAATCGATGAAGTTGCAAGAAGGGAACGCGAACGGATCACCTGAAAGCTCAGTCACTCTTGAACAACAACTGATTCCTAATTCATCCGTTTTTACCTGGAAGAACTTGAACTACACCGTCAAAACTCCATCTGGCCCTCGTGTGTTGCTTGAAAACGTTCAGGGATGGGTTAAACCTGGAACATTGACAGCACTGATGGGCTCATCGGGAGCTGGGAAGACCACTTTACTGGATGTTTTGGCTCAGAGAAAGACAGAAGGAAAAATCGAGGGTTCAGTATTGGTTGATGGTCAGCCTCTGCCCATATCCTTCCAGCGTTCAACCGGCTATGTCGAACAGCTTGATGTCCATGAGCCGTATGCGACTGTTCGAGAAGCGCTAGAATTCTCAGCACTTCTGCGTCAGAGTCGTGATGTATCCCCTGAGCAAAAATTGCAATATGTTGATGTCATTATTGACTTGCTTGAGCTTCAAGATATCGCGAATACATTGATTGGAACTCCGGGATCGGGTTACGGGCTTAATATCGAACAAAGAAAAAGAGTGACCATCGGCGTGGAACTGGTCTCCAAACCAAAAATCCTCATTTTCCTTGATGAACCTACATCGGGTCTAGATGGCCAATCTGCATTCAATACTGTGAGGTTTTTGAGGAAGCTAGCAGATTCCGGACAAGCTGTGCTCGCCACCATTCACCAGCCATCGGCGCAGCTATTCGGACAGTTTGATCGATTGTTGCTGTTGCAAAAAGGCGGCAAAACAGCTTACTTTGGCGATATTGGAAAGTCCTGCCAGACAATCAATGATTATTTCGCTCACTATGGCGCTCATTGTCCACCAGGAGCCAATCCAGCAGAGCATATCATCGATGTCGTATCCGGTCATAGTTCTAGTCAGGATTGGAACAAAGTTTGGCTCAATTCAGTGGAATATCAAGCTGCTGTGGCCGAACTCGAAGATCTTTCGTCTATTGGAAAATCGATCACCCACACAAAGGAAGATACCTTCGAGTATGCTATGCCACTCTCGTTCCAAACCAAGGTCGTTCTTCATCGGATGAACCTGGCTGTCTTCCGGAATACTGGCTATATCAATAACAAACTTCTGCTCCATATCGGACTGGGTCTATTCAATGGATTTACGTATTGGCAAATCGGTGATTCAGTTGGCGATCTCCAGCTAAAACTCTTCACCGTTTTCGTTTGGATGTTCGTCGCCCCCGGTGTCATCAATCAACTCCAGCCACTCTTCATCGAAAGACGAAATATCTATGACGCCCGTGAGAAGAAATCTCGAATCTACTCATGGCAAGCATTTGTCACAGCGTTGATCATCTCGGAGATGCCATATCTTTGTGTATGTGCCATACTCTACTTTTTCTGCTGGTATTTCACCGTTGGATTCTCGAGTGCGCCAAGCAAGGCAGGTCCCGGCTTTTTCGTCGTTTTAGTATATGAATTTTTCTATACTGGACTCGGTCAATTCATTGCAGCTTATTCCCCGGATGCAGTGGGGGCTGCTCTTGTCAATCCATTGATCATTGGAATCATGGTGTCATTCAACGGCATTCTGGTGCCATATGACCAACTCATTGCGTTTTGGAAGTACTGGATGTATTGGCTCAACCCACTGACTTACATGGTTGGAAGCATGCTCACGTTTACCATTTTTGACGCTGAGGTCACTTGCACCGAGGCAGAACTAGCGATTTTTGATCCTCCTTCTGGTAAGACATGCATGGAGTATCTGAATGCCTACCTCGACAGTTCGGGCGCCAACTTGCTCAACCCAGCCGCTGAATCAGGATGTCGGGTTTGTCAATATACAAGAGGTAGTGATTACCTCCGCACTATCAATCTCAATGATTGGTATTATGGGTGGAGAGATGCTGCAATCTTTGTGATTTTCGTTCTCAGTTCTTATGGACTTGTGTATCTGCTGATGAAATTGAGGACCAAATCATCGAAGAAGGCAGAATAGAGAGTTTGAGGTCTGGCGGTGCCTGGTAGTGCCTGGCAGAGCCCTCAAATGATCTCGAATCTTAATTTCATTATAGGTTGTGATTGATCATACTGCATTCCAGCGTTGAACATAGTGCTAGCGTTTTTAGAGTGAACATTCATAGAAGCGTGACTGCATAACTGCATATAAAAAGTTCTGTTTGGCTATTCTTCATCAGCTTCGACTTCTTTGAGCAAACCACTGTAAAACCAGCTACCTAACTAGTTTTTACATAGGTATGTATCTTGAAGTATATACTATACTTCAGGTTCTTTCCCTGGAGTAGTCACTGGTAGGCCGGGGTGTGTTATTATACGGTTATAGTAGAGATTCTCTGCACCGCAGAATATATTTACACCACCACCTTTTATATATTTCTAATAAGATATTCCTCAATGTAAAGCATCACTCCTCCATCTCCAGACCATAAATCTACCCTTCCACTCCTTATTATTCTCATAATTATCCAATATCAAATCCCTAATTCTCCCCGACTTTCCCGGCGGAAGGGAAGACGCCCGTTAGAACGTCTCATTGGGTGAACTCCACATATTCCCTTCGGGGGGAAACGAACTTCATCTTGAATCTTCATGGGAAAAGATAGGAGTAGTTGTGGATGTTCCAAGTGCGACTGATCCTTCTATTTCTATTTCTTCTTTCAACTCATCTTCTTTAACTTTCCACGCCAATCCAACCCCCGAAGTTCTTCTACTTCTTCTACACTTCCACTTCTCCTCAGGTGACTTTCTCCAAGAATGCCGCCTCCCAACTCGGCCTCGGTTTGATCTCCTGAGAAAACTTCTCAATTTTCCCTAATCAACTTCACCCAACTAATTTCTGTCACAGCACGGAACTCCTTCGCGCTCACCTTCTCTGCCTCCTTCGGTTTTACAGAGGGAGTCATCTTCTTCTTCTCGCTCCTCCCATGCGGATTCTCTGATCCCCGGCGACGACGATACCATTCATGACGAGAATGTAAACTTCCTCCGATCGCGATCTTCACTCTATAGTCCCTACAATTCTCTCCTTACTCCTCTCGGTGGAAATTCTCGTCGCCGGAATCCCACTTCACACCCTCAGCCTATGGAAGACGCAGATCAGATGGACCTGGATGACTCTGACGCGAATAACAACTTGCGCCTGTCCGTGGAAATCAACCGCCGTATCCCTATCATCCGTCGACAACGTGACGATCATTTGAATAATCATACCAATATGCCCAACTACGAAACTCACCGTTCGAATCCGCGTTCGCTGTATGGATGGGCCCCGGGATCTGATGATGATGACGATGAGCTCCGACATGCTGAAGACTTCGATGATGACCAGATTCGACCTTTCCTCCATGCTATCACCGATCATACTACGCCACCCAGTGGATTTAGAAGACAGCCAGCAACCGGTCGCTCTGTACCGATCATAGCCGGAGATAGTCATGGTGAAGGAAGCGACCGACTGCGAACTCCACCACTTAATACGATGGGGGCTCTGCTACAGTCCGCGAGACGACAGCCAAGGTTATCACGAACTCGGACTCTGGAGAATTATCTTCTGGCTCGATACACAAATCCGTCGCATGAAGAACCCGATGAGACTGAGCGTACCGCTGGCTCTTCCTCCTCCTCACGCGCCTACCGATACCGTCCCTCTAACCGTGGCGAAAACAATAGTTCCAGACCGTTGTCTCATACTGATCTGCGCGCTCGTACCTCGGCGCATCGACAAATACACTCATCTGGATCTGGGGATGCACTTCTCAAGAATACAATCACCTATCTAGATCGTCTGCGCTATTCGAGCTCGTTTGAGGAAAGCATCAGTTCTGCTGCTGCGACAGGGTTTCTATTTGAGAATTTCCATTGGAAAGATAGCGATTTTATCTTGGATACCAATTCGATAGCTCCGCCAGCGACTTGTTCCTGGCTCCGACCTGGTGTCGTTTTCTCGGGCTCTCAGCGCGCCGCAAATGCGGGTGGCTCTTTACTCTCCCAACGCGCATCGAATTTGCGAGCACCTGGAGAACCGGTGATTGTTAACGGTGGCGATGAACCTCGAATCAGCGTTTACACCACTAATGGCCGACGATATCTCGCAAATAACCACCGGGATGAGAACTGGCCTGTCAAGGTCACCATCCACAACATCAACTACTCCGAAATGACACTTTCCGGTACGATGGAAGCATACAACATACCGGACAAAACATCGCCCACACATGATGCGCACATTGTTACTTTTCTAGAAGGAGAAATCATTGATTTCAACCACCATACATTAGAGACGACAAATTTCAAAGCAGATGCAGATATTGACAGTACTTATTGGAGGGAACTACAACCGTTCAAAGATGTCACTGAATCCCAGATCGCCAAGAATCTGGTGAGCAAGAAATGGATTACTGAAGAGTTGGGCAAGGGATGGATCTTGATGCGATGGAAAGGTGAGCCAAAGTCTTGATTCTCTTTTTAACCGATTTCGTGTACTAATATAGCCAACCAGAGCGATGCTTTATTACTCCCACCGACTCTCGCCAAGGTCTTACGATCTCCGGATTTTACTATATCTCCCTTCGTCGTGAAGATGGTCAAGTCGAAGGTCTCTATTATGACCCCGGCAGTTCTCCATATCAACAACTTTCTCTGAAACCGGAAACCCCGAAAATGGTCCGTCCATCATATACTTTCCGCTAGATGAGCTGTTTTCCTGGCCTTTATTGATTTTTATTGTCTTTTGTTGTTCGTCTCTGCCTTCCAATTCCAGCTCCGACAGCCACTTCATCTGCCGGCCGGAATTGAGCTTGCGTCTCATCTCGGAGTTGAGCATTGTACGCCGATGATTTTTTTTTGAACATGACGATTGGTTCTTTGCATAGCTGGGTGGCGTTGCATATTTCACATTTTGATAATTTCACTTGGTCCCTCCATTTTCGGATCTGGTTTGAGCATTGTACAATTTGGTGGGGATTTATTCATGTTTACTTCACACTATCGTCTTTTCTTTACAATTTTAGGGGAAAGCATCACATTTATTCCACTACTACTATTACTACTACTATACATTCTACTACGGAGTATTCCTATTCCCACCGCTACAATATATCCACCCGTATATCCACTATTCACTGCAATGTCCACTTCCCCATACTCCTCCCTGCGTCATTTCCATCCTCGCTTGTAATTACTCTTGCTGACCTGCCCGGATATCCCCAATCTTCACGTAATGAGAACCACCTCGGGCCTTCCAATTGACTCCATTCAATCCGGGGATGCGGGGTGTTTCTCCACGGTCTCCTCCTCCACAATCCCTCCCCCAAACCCTCCAGCAAAGATTTCATACCAAAAGCATCCCATGAATATTTTTGACCTGCCGATCACAGAAGCCACGCGATAAGCGACTGCATCGTCCGCGTGGACTTACCCGATCGTGTAATGTTACATGACCCTGTCGATCACCACATGCCTCCTCGACTGTTTACCTTTAGCCTTTTCGCATAGCATGATTGCTGTTGTACTTGATCAAAATAGGATAGACTTGATAAGAGTTCCTTAAGAAATACTTAAACTCCTCTCTGGTCTCTCTTCTCTGAGACTTTTGATACACCCATCTATTTTTGCTTGAGCTCTAGCGATGCAGCTACACCATCTTCCTTTCTTGGCAGCCTTGGCTGGTTGGTCAATCCAACCGGCTTTGGGTATGCCGCATTCCCCAAAACATGAGGAAGGACAGTGCAAGAAGACGACTGTTGCTATCTTGTAAGAAGAAATTGATCCATATAGGGTTTATGTTACTCGACTGACTAGATTTAGGGGTGGTGGTATAGCCGGTATTTCCGCTGCGGTGAGTAATGATTTTTATCTATTGTATATTGCCCCATTGAATATGATTTAGTTCTTCTATGGCAATTGCCAGGAATAGAATGACTCTGCACAATATAAGAATGTGTACTGATGAGCATGTAGCAAGCGCTGACCAACGCATCGATCCACGACTTTGCGATCATCGAGTATCGCGACACTATTGGGGGTCGAGCCTGGCACAAGCCGTTCGGTAAAGATCCTGATGGAAAACCATATACCATCGAGATGGGTGCAAATTGGGTATGTCATCAGCGTTTATTATTAATACAAATTTGAAACTGACAGAGCGATGTGTAGGTCCAAGGTCTTGGAAACCCTGGAGGCCCGCAAAATCCCATCTGGACTCTGGTATGTATACCATGTCTCCCATGGCTATCACCCTACGAAAGGCTATCCAATTCTGATATTGCTGTTGGAATAGGCCCAGAAATACAAGCTTAAAACCCACTATTCCAACTATGATAATATCTCGACCTATAATGAGAATGGCTACTCTGACTACAGCCATCTCCTGGATGATTATGACAAGGCCTATGATATTGCTAATAAAAAGGCGGGACAAATTCTGACTGAGAATCTGCAAGATCAGACGGCTCAGACTGGTCTAGCTTTAGCTGGTTGGAACCCAAAGAAGCATGACATGGAGGCACAGGCTGTCGACTGGTGGAAATGGGGTATGTTCAAGCTTGAGATTCAAGTCGACGTAGACGTTCATATTCCTTGTTCAATTCTAATCAGGTCACAACAGATTTCGAAGACAATTTCACCCCATTGGAAAGCTCCCTTGTCTACGGCTGTGCAGGCGATAACTTGACTTCCAACGTTTTCAGTGATCACGACAACTTCGTTATTGATCCTCGTGGCTTCAACACAATTATTAAAGGAATGGCATCCGATTTCCTGAAGGGTGATCATGATCCGCGTCTTCACCTCAATACTCAAATCACTGAGATCGAATATCACAAGGATGGAGTCACTATCCACAATAAAGATGGCAGCTGTATTACCGCCGCGTATGCAATCTGTACCTTCTCCCTAGGCGTCCTGCAGAGTGACGCCGTAAAGTTCACACCCGCCCTTCCAGAGTGGAAGCAAACCGCCATCCAAAAGTTCACGATGGGCACTTATACCAAGATCTTCATGCAATTTAACGAAACCTTCTGGCCGACAGATACTCAATATTTCTTATACGCCGATCCCGTCATGCGTGGCTGGTACCCAGTATTTCAATCACTCTCAATGCCAGAGTTCCTACCAGGATCCAATATCCTCTTCGTGACAGTAACCAACGAACTCGCCTGGCGAGCAGAAAGACAATCGGACGAACAAACCAAGAACGAAATCATGGCCGTTCTCCGCAAAATGTTTCCAGAAAAAGAAATTCCCGAACCAACATCTTTCCTTTATCCACGCTGGAGTCAAGAACCATGGGCTCACGGTAGTTATTCAAACTGGCCACCATCGACAACCCTCGAAATGCACCAGAATCTGCGCGCCAACACAGATCGTCTTTGGTATGCAGGCGAAGCGACTAGTCCGACGTATTTCGGATTCTTGCATGGCGCTTGGTTTGAGGGTCGAGATGCTGGAAGAAATATTGCTGCTATCATGAAGAATCATTGCGTTGATCCTAAGTCGAAGAAGTTGAAGGAATGTGGGCCTCGTCGTCACTATGAGACGCTTCATGGTACTTCTCCTCTGGCAGATTATACTGCTGTCAATGGGTGGACTGCCGATAGCTTTTATGATAGCAACACCGATTAGATGTGGTTTATATAGAAGATTGTTAGAATGTCAATATAGACTGCAAGTGTTGAATTCAAGCACGCTTCAGTTATTATTCTCGAAGACAGAGAATATCATCAAGACTGACATGAACTTTCAATCCTCAATGACTCAATGTAATTGAATCATATATCCGAGGGTCAGTTGGAGTATCCCGGGATAAAACCAATGGTAGGGCCACGGCAGAAGTATCCGCACGAGTTTCGCACAAAGAGAGTAATATCTCCATCGGTCAGAAGAATTTAAGAATATCTACTAACAAACTAATGCAATCAAGATGTATAATTTGAGAAAAAAAAAAGAAAAAGAATCAACGATAAATCAACGATATTATTCCAATATGCTAATTACTGGTATATCTTCATATAACGCTCTCTCACCAGCCAACACCCTATGGCTTCCCAAAGGAAAGACAAAGCATAGAGAGCGTTGAGGAGAAAGAAGCGACTTCACTCTCCAGGGCCGGGAACGGAAAGAAATCCACGAAAGCCGAAGCGATCGAATAACTCTCAGCAAGCCACATTGTGGAGCCCCAATGGATTTACATCGCAATGTAAACTGTAGATGGGAAAGAAAAAAGAAAAAGAGGAAAAGGGGGCGTGGTTTGGTTCAATTTATTCTGGCAGAGAATTCCGCGCTAGTCGTCACTTTCACCGCTCCTTCTTTTGGCTAATCCGGCATTACTTTTTGATTCTTGATTTTTGGGGGTTATTATTTTACGACTAAGAGGATATTTAATGGTTCGAAGAATTGGGGAGAAGTTTCATTAGATTATGGGGTGATTATGATGTTTATAATTCGTGGGTTGCTATCTAGAGATATGCCCTGATTATCATGGTTAGTAGTTTCCCAACAGTTTTGTCATGTAACTAACTTGAAGTCAGTATAAGAGACTCCATGGGATTTGGGGATAAAAGTTACACTATATTGCAGGAGTGTTCTTATACCAACAGCCATTTCATAACCATTAGGTAATAGTGATCTATTCATCACCTGTCGGATATGAGTAACACTGGGAATTGCATAATTGTCGAGTCTGCATTTTCTTCGGAGATTTTCTTTCGATTTTGCCTGGTCCCGACATATATTGTACGTTCCCAGTGGCTCACTACAACTGACTCGTTACTCGACGTAAATAATAGTAGTAAGAAATTGGGACTCTCTATTTGTTTCATTTGAAGCTCTCTTCTTTAGAGTTCCAGTGCCCAGATCATTTACAATACATATTATGCCGAACTCTATCCAGTCTTTTACCTTCAAAAAACCGTTTGTATTGATTCATCAAAGCATGATTACTAGAGTGGGCGGTGTGGGGTGATCTGACGATGAGGTTCGCTACTTGTTGCTAGAGCATAAATTAGATAAATTCCGCATCCCTCGATTACATTCAGGAAAACCCTATGCATTTCATGCTGCTCAAATACTCTTGGTAGCACGCATAAGCTCGCATGATGTCCTTTCAAGTTCACAATAATCGACGATCTTATCAGCGCGTCCGCATTGCCTGCGACTCATGTTTTCGAAGAAAGGTAAGCCTGAAACTTTCAATGTCCATGGAGCAATCCAGACAATAGCCTAATTACTGCCAGATAAAATGCTACCGTGACAGTCTTCCGTGCGAATGGTGTTCCCAACAAGGTCTACAGTGTACTTTTGATCGATCCCATCGCAACAATCGGGTTCCTTCGGCAAATGAGCATTTGTTTGTATATCCAAGCTTTGTACCGTATTCAAGACAGCACCAAAATTTCTGACAATTTACCTGTCAATAAGAGCTGTATTCCATTTGGAAACCCCAATTTCGTCCGCAGACAAACAGACGAGTCAAGTAAAATAAACCCTTCAGCCCTATGAACTGAACCAAGCCTGACATGTCCATAGAATCGCAGCGTTCCAACTCAAGTGCCATCGGGTCAAGACGAGACACCCGTGGCTATAAATAGCCTGCTAGGCCATGTGCCATTTCATCTTCGCGCCTCAACAGGACTCCCGTTCTTCTCTCCTGAAAGTCAAAAGTGGATGGAATCGTGCACCGGACAGAAGATAGATTTTGATCGCTTGAATCCTGCCAGCCTTCAAAAGCCCCGCCAAGCTGACCATAGCCTGGCATCTACACGAGAATACTTCCAACATGAAATACACCCAGACCTCCCGGAAAAGACTACTGTGCTTGCTTTATTCCAGCGTTACATTTCGTTCTCTGCGCATCGTCGATTTCCGTTCATCCACCCGGATCTCTCTCATCATACCTTTGATGCGGCTTATGATGAGAAGATTTCAGATGTCTCGCCTGACTCTCAATGCGCCAGGGCTTGTGTATTTTCTTTTATTGTTTTCGCTGCTTTCGTAATGGGAGATAATTCTTTAATTGGTGGTTTGGACCTGCACAAATATATCCATGAAGCACAATATCTTCTTTGTGGAATCTTGGATGGTCAAGCCACCCTGGATGGGATCCAGGCACTGCTCATGGTGGTGAGTCAACAATGATTCCTCTGTCACCCCGCTAGATGAGTGTACATGAGAAATACCGGTTTATTGTGACTGGGAGTTTTCTGTTGGCTCAAGTTCCAAGGGGCTCAATCACCGCTACCTACGAGTATCGTGTACTATTTTTGACTTCTTTGGGTCTACTATTCCACTGCATACTGATATCATTCTTCACTATAGTGTAATTGTCGATTAGGGCAAATCACCACCATGAACTCGATACAACCTTTATTCACTACCGCGATACGCTTCATCTTTACCCTTGGAGGTCACCTAGATCCGGGTAGTATCCGAAAGCCACCTGGTCTGCTTGAAGTACACTGCCGATCACTCTTCTGGATAGCCTACGTGATGGATAATGAGCTTTGTTTAAGGACCTGTAGGCCACCGGCTATTTGCGCCGACTACTGTGACTTGACCTTGCCAAGTGAAAGTGAACTCTCCATTGAATTTGGTCTTCCTAAATTACAAACCCCATCCGTCCAGAATCTTTCGTTATTTTTCCCCACTGATCTCAGGCTCACCCTTATTCAATCAAGAATCACGAGGGCCCTTCATTCTCCTCAGGCCGCGTTCAAGTCTGATGCAGAGCTTCTCAAGACTATTAGGGAGCTAGATGGTGCAGTCGATGATTGGCACGCAAGCTTGCAACTGCCGAATGACCTTCCGAATTTTCTCGCCTATGGAATAATGTCCCACGAAGAAGCCTTTCGAGACTCACTGATCCTTAAGGTACAACATAAATATCTTATTATCGCCATCCATCAGATGAGTACAGGATGTGCAGCATGGATTGCCGATCCAAGCGGACAGGCTTTGGGCATCAAATTGAGCCTGGAGGTTGCAGCAAACGCAAGTCGTGCTTTACTCTCGCAGGTGTTTTATAATCAGGATGTATTGGAACAACGTCCATTCTGGTAAGCTAATTATTCCAACGGGAACTTTTGGAGCATAGAAAAAAAAAACAATTAACTTAGGATTCATCAAAACGATAGGTTCCAGATTTTTTATGTTCTTACAGGTGTGATGAATCTCTTCTGTCAAATTTTGAAAGAACCGAAAGGTTTAGAAACGGAGAGCGACATCAGTCTCCTTGACAAAATTTCCGAACAATTTACGCGGGCGACAGTTTCGGATGCGATCTTTGGCTTGTCCGATGACTTGAAGTTGATGAAGGAATTTGTGACTACATTGATTTATCTCACTCGGTGTGCTACACAGAGAGCAAATTGAAAAGATAGTTATAATAATATGTAGCATGGTCTTTGGATTATTCTAAACACCGGGATTTGGCGAGACTAAATACATATCATAGCGACACAGGTCATTTCAAAATCACATTTTTCATTATCGAATGATCTTTACTTATGCGAGTCTTCTTTGGCCACCAGCGGGTGCTTCCACTTAATAGGGGCAGAAAATGGTTCGTCTGCGAGGATATAGTTCAAGACCAACGCCTCCTTTAGCAGTCCACTTGCAGAAAACTTTAACATCAACATGACAAGCCATTCACAAGAAATGATATACCGAGCCATAATATAATACTGCATGTTCCTCCATGCGTGCATGCGTGACAAAAATCGTGACTGCTTGTAGTCCGACTTGAGTGGCTCGGATCTAATAGCTTGGTATTCAGAAAAGACTTTGTTCAAGGCGGCCTCGTCGGGCGAGATCCCTTGTTTTGAGTTCAACATCTCATGCAAGCCATTGCACAGCGCAACGACATCCTGTATCCCGTTATTCAGCCCACGACCTGCATTTGGAGTGAACTTGTGGCACGCGTCTCCGGCAAGGACAACTCGGCCCCAACTCCAACGCTTTAAGATACCCTCCTCCAAATCCGCCATTCCTTCGTTTAAACGTGCCTCATAAACATCCTTCACCTTCAGTGTCTCTGTCACCGGGAATTCAGCAAATTGCATAGCAAATGTTCGCATATCACTTTCGGTCCAACGAGCCCGCGTCGCCTTCTCAGGCTTTGTCGTCGCTGTCGATGCTTCTGAAGGCGCGATCCGTTTATATAGAAAGATCCACCCTCGCTCTTTACCAGCCAAGAACATAACCGACATGTCTTTGGACTGAGTATCAGTTGCATAGCCCTGCTCAACCTCCGCTGGTATTGGAAAGCTGCTCCACAAGCATCGATACTCCGTCGAGAACGGTTCCGCAGCCTCTTTCCAATCTGGCGGCGTATCTTGTGAGAGCGCTAGATTACGCATCAATGTACGCGTTTTGCTATGTACTCCATCCGCGCCAAGGACAATTGAACCTTGGAAAGTACTCCCGTCGGTGCACGTTACTTCAACGCTGTCTTTTTCTTTTGATACGTCCATGGACATTATCTTCTTGTTCAGATGATAGTGCGCTTTGGCATCGGAGGGCAGCTCATTGTATAGCACACTAATAAGCTGGGCACGGTGAAAAATGAATGGTGCCATTCCAAAGCTAGGAAGAAAAGTCAGATATAAATTCATCTAGTTACAATCACCTGGCCGATACAATGATGTCCGAACAGAGACATTTGAAACTCCCGGGAACATTATTATGCATTTTTTGAGGCGTCTGTTTCTGAACTTACTTTGCTTTTAAGGTGTGGAAAACGGCAGTATTGTCCCAGAAAACCGACCCGTCGCGTGTGAAAGAAGTACTGCGGTTCATTTCAACTCCAATTTCGGAAAGTCGCTCCCATAAACCGAGTTGGTGCAACACTCTGATGCTAGGAGCTGTCAAGATCAAACTTGCTCCTTGATCCAAGACGACTGAGTCTCGCGCTTCGAGAACCACGAAGTCGATTCCGGCGTGATGGAGAGCATGGGCTGCTATTAGACCAACTGGGCCACCACCAACAACGATGACTTTGAAATTTGAGGCTGCCATTGACTGAGATCGAGAAATATGGGAACCAGATAGTCACTTGGAGGTGTAAAGGTATTTTAGACAAGGAAGGCGTCGTCTTATTTATATACTTCCCTCCGGACTTCTTTTCTGTCTTTTTGACGGAAGCTGAGAAGCCATGACTTTCCAAGTCATATCACGGCTGCTGCCGGCAGAGAATACAATTCGTTCCATTCAAAGGCTAGTCGAAACCCCTTACCTGCTATCTGCAGGTATCGGTGATCATGAATGCATTCTGGAGTACTCGGCATGCAAGGAAACCCGTGCCGTACTCGGCTTCGCCCCAGCCCCCTTTTCTAGTTAGTTCATTCGGAGTAATCTGACCGCTTATTCATCACGATCGGCAATTATAGATCGGTGCTAGCCAATTAAACACTATGGGCTAGTACGAATAAGGAAACCTACCCGCTTTGTCATAATTCCAAAGCAACGCGTTCTTTTATCAGATTTTATTTTATGTCGAAGGCTATCGGGTGATTAAATCTCGTCTTGATAGAGGAAATCGGATTGCTTCCGAGGTCTCAAGTTCAAAGCGGGGTTTTTAAGCAATCCAAATAAACTAGGCAAAGAGAGGCCAAAGCCGGAGCAGTAAGTTTTGATTATTGACACAGGCATTGAAATCTTGTCGAGATTTCCATTTGAGGAGAGTATGCTGTAGTAAGCTCGCGGCTGTTTCGATGGAACGACTGTACTTAGATTTGCTATTGAATTTTGTATTTAAGCCCTACGAAATTGGACTGCGAAGTTGAATTGTTTCTGAGATATCACCGGTATAACGGGAGGTAGATAAGCAAAACAAATACAGAAAAAACGACCTGATAGGCTCAAAGGCTGTCAAGTCCAAATGATTTATGCAAGCTTGGGTGCGTGGTTCAAACTAGAGCAAAATATTGGTTGGAAAGAATCAAGAAATATCAATTCATCAAAAAGTAGAGGGTATTCCGCATGTATCGAAACAAAAATGCGCATCCAATTCATTCAAGCGCCTTGGCCATATATGTCCAATATCCAAGAAAAAAAATGTCCAGAACAAAATCAAATAATATACAAAGGGTAATAATGGGAGAATCCTTAATAGATCCCTGTGCGGACTTTGATTTAAGGTGTGGTTTTGTCCGAGAATTCAAGTGTAGCATAGTAACCGGGAAGTACCAGAACACCACTATCAAGGTTTGAGAATAGCGTCGATGGCTAGAATTTTCTGGGCCACATGGCAACTTCAAAGAGCGAGGCCACTTCCATCACCACTCCAGCGATAGAGTGCGAGAACTTCTCGTCTGCGCTGTTGCTGCTCACCAAAGTCCTCAGGTACACGGCCACGGACTTGGGCGAGAGCCGAACGCATCACCTTTCGGAACGTCCTCTGAGGTAGGAGATATTAGCTATTGAAAAGCATATGGACTGCTATCAAGAATTACTTACCTGATACTCAGTATTAAGGGTCACAACACAAGCTTCATGGGCTCGCACAATAGTTTCACAAGCCCTGACCACGCTTGGACTGGCATCTCCTTGCAATTTGTCCGCGGTCAGAAGTAGCAGGAAACTACCTTGCAATAAATAGATAC
Organism: Penicillium citrinum; assembly: GCF_028827155.1. Classification (NCBI taxonomy): domain Eukaryota; kingdom Fungi; phylum Ascomycota; class Eurotiomycetes; order Eurotiales; family Aspergillaceae; genus Penicillium; species Penicillium citrinum. The sequence goes on from NW_026622686.1 coordinate 2,652,435, forward strand.
CGAAGAAGAAAGGCATGAAACTCAAATCTGGATCATAATCGAGGATTTCAGAGGCTGCTTCTGCCGCGCTGACGGCATGGCCCATGGCGGATATGAATGACTCAGACGAAATCCAAAGGTCATTATCATCAAGCAGATTGATCGGATCCCATTTGCCAGCTAGAAGGATATGCAAGACGTGCATTATATGTGTGCCATAAGCAACGACCATCTTGGTGTGGACGATAGACTGGCTAGCATGCGATCCGACCGTGCTACTTGATCTTCCAGATGGACTAACATGGTTAAGGTGAGATCCTTCCATCGCCGTATCGTTGTCGGCGGTCCCGAGGGCAACTGAGCTAGTATATCTAGCTTCGAACTCTTTCAAACTTTGTGCATAGACATCTAGTTGTCGGGTGATTTCCATCGCTTGGACCTCCCATTCGCCACTGTTGCGGAAATGCAGGCCAAATCGCGGGTGATTCCGAGCATGTTGTAGATCTACAATCTCCCCGAGAATGGACATGAGTGGTAAGAAATAGCCGAACGTGCTATGACTTGTGCACTCGAATGCCGGGCCAGCACGTCGATAGTTGGCGGACGAAAAGTCACCGGCCTGCCAAATGTCATCATTCATTGGCTGGAGCAAGCCCTCGCATTCTTTATCCAATAATGTGAGAGGACGGTTGTAGCAAAGTGCTAAATGCCTGTCCATAACATAGAGTAACCACCAAATGCGCCGGCGCTCTTCTCGCTCCTCTTCAGTCAGATTCACCGCTGAGTTGGCAGATCCACCGCCTAGAGGATTGAGGATTGACGATGATGATGGCTTTTTGATACCATTGATATCAATTTCCGATTCGCGCTCAAGTTCACCATCCTGTTTGGACGTGGCATTTGGCGGCAATTCCCGGCCAAGTTTGAGTTCTCGTGCCAGGGACCATGCTGCAGTCCACCAGCGCATACTGGCCGCTTTGTATTCGCTCGCTGACACAACCGTAGCTAAGTGAACATATGTAGCGACATCATCAACGGCACCCGTCGCACTACTTTGCGCACCAAGTTGATCCATGGATACACCAAAGCCTCCTAGCGCGACTCCGTTGATCACCATGTTCGCTGCATAGTTTGGAGATGCTTCTCCAGTGGCAGGCCCATGGATGAGAGGTCGGAGCAATCCAACAGTCAATTCTAACAATTTTTGACAAACCCGCCCTCGTGCGGATGGAGGGGATGTCAAGAATGCAGCCTCGCTCGTTTGTGCTCCTACCCAAAGCATACTTGCGAGTAGTCCAGGACTGCACGTCCTTGGCTTTGTTGGGTGAAGGAAGGACTGCTTGCGAAAAACGAATCCAACAACATACGGAGATAGTGGAGACAAGTGTGAGGAGAAAGAACTGGCAAAATAGACATCCAGAAGATCACATGCAAGCGACTGGGGTATAATCGAGGCGATATGGGGAAGGACAGGCTGAAGAACGGGGTATCTTAATGAACTAGAAAACGGAGCCATGCTGAAAGACGGGAAATTCGCAGGCGAGGGCGAAGGGAGAGGAAGCCAGCTAGGTGATTGGGCCGGCGGAGAAAACCCTAGGAAAGGTGGAGGAGCAGTATCTCCGGGTCCTCCAAGTCGAAATTGCTGCATCGAGGTATTATTGGCATCTTGAGAATTCATCAAATTATATGATCCATCATTGTAGCCTTGTCCGAATCCCTGTGGATTGAGTAACGTCGATGATGACCGAGAATTGCCATTTTGGTGCATCATTTGTATCGAGCGAAGATCGGAGACCATAGGTGGCCGATTTGAGTCGGACCCATTTGCATAATTCAAAGACAGGCCATCCATATTCGAAGCTGCCGGTTGCTGTGGATTCGCGTTCTGTTGCATTCTCAACATTTCAGGGCCGCTAGAATTGCGTATATGGGCTGTCGCTGTATCAGGCATCACTCGCGCAGCGTCGAAGGACACTTCATACGAGTTATTTGTCTCCTGCGGTGGGTCATTTGGCGAATTGTCTTGTCTAGAGATAATGTCTTTGGTCTTTTTATCGCCGTTTGAATGAATCCCAGCTGCCGCAAGATCCTTCTTCGATGCCTTCCCGCGCTTCTTGCGTTCTCGGGCGTACTCACAGCTGAGTCCGAACTCTGAAACTTGTTAGCGCATCCAGAATTGTGTGAGCAGTCGTGGAAAAAGACTACCGAGGCAATGCGCACAGGGTTGCTGCCCGTCGCATTTGGTGCGTAATTGATTACACTGATCACAAGCTCTGCTGATCCTTCGACGGACTGGAGTAGCAGATGACAGCTTCCGAATAGTCGATCGAGCTTCTGTTAGGGTATCACGAGGTTGTGAAGATCCTCTGCCGCCTGGGTGAGGATCATGTTGCTCGCCAAAGGATTGCAAGGTCTCTGGTTCGGCCGAAGGGGTTGAGACCGTGCCCGCTTGTCGCGCTAGCTGTAGCTGCTCGAAGGCATACTGCGACCCCTCTGCTAGAGTGTCGAGACCTGGAGTTTGGGACTGGGCCATTCGATTGGTTTGCGACCGAGACGAGAAAGGGGAGTAAGGAGTGGCGACAGATTGGAGGGGGGGCCGTCGACATGCTTCTCCGTTCGGATTAGGATTCGAGTAGCATAGAGTCGATTATATTAAGACTCATATACACACTCTAGCCACTATCAAGAGTATCAAATGGGAGCGTTAGGACATGGAGGAGTGGGACGTTCAATGGTCAGTTATGTACCCCGGACAACGATAAAGGCGAGCTGAAGGTGATCTTTGAGTCTCAGGCCTGACCGCCGAGACTTGAGATTCAGATTGGGATGGACAATATAACCTGCAGTAAAATATTATACAGTGGGTTCAAAGTATATTAAAGACGCTGGAATCGAAGATGGCGCAAACCCGGGAGTCTTTTCTGCAAGGCTGCGAGGGGAAAATGTGAAAATCTGGAGAAAAGCGGGGGAAATTCATTGCAGGCACGTGGATGATTGGGGCAGCCCTATAAAACACTCCAACCACGTCAAGTTAATATCGTTTATTCGGTATAGTTGCATTGTATTGAACTACTGCACTTCAGTCTGATTGAATCACCATTAGTGAAAAAAAAAAATATACATACTGCGGAGTCCATTCCTTTGCCCATTTGATTCCAGTCTCACCTCGCTACTCCTAATAATCCCGGGGTATTTTGCCGAACTCGGCAGAGTGACATCTCTAGTCGGCACTAAATGTTAGTCGAATATACTATTTCTCTCGGCTACTATTAACTGCTACAATCTACTCCGATATTTCTCAGAAGATCTGAATTGAATCCTCTATATTGTTAGGACAATAGTGGTTTCTAGCGCAATCTTGAAGTTCAAGATTCTAACCATGACATGGCTAGTATATTGACAGTGGTTGGTATAGTTACTTCTACTGCTTAATAGCTGTATGAGATTTCCTGCCCAAATTGCTTGAACTCCACATCATTTAGTTAAACTCTTTTCCTTTGCGCTACCTAGCGCTAAGCACATGGTATGAATGCTGTATATCAAACATCTCTTGATTGTTGATGCTTTTTCCTTTACATGTATCAGAAGGAGATTGATAAAGTTGAATATAGTATCGCGCGGCCCGGTCAGACTAGCAGATGTTCCTGCTTCTTGATCACCATATGATCAACAGGGAACACCGAATTATTATTCAAAGGGTCTTTTCTAGAATAGTCCCCGCTCCATTTGTCTAGCTATTTTGCCTAAATCCGGCTATACTGATGCAGCTTGCGGGAGGGGGGTTGTGGGGCTCAGGGTCCAGGTCAGAGATGATGATCCCTATCGTGTAGGTACTGTAGTACCTAACTCTCGTTTCAAAATGATACTAAATAATACATATAGAGTCTAGACTTTGGATAGTGGACTTCGACAATGGCCACGTCTTCTCTTATTTATATTTCAAGGTCAATGGTACTATCCATAGTACCATTGATGAAGTATACTAGAAGTCATCTTGGTCAACGCAGTATGCACTATCCGCACAAGTTTGAAACCACTATCGTTTTAAGTCTTCGTAAAAACAAGGCCTTTAGCCAACCAACAGCCAATCTTGACATCCACTATACTTCCTTTTTCATTACGATGGAATGCCAATGTCCAATCTCCTGGCGCAGGAGCATCAAGACCACGCTGGCAGGTCAGGGCCCATACATCGTCCCCGAGATATTTCATCGGACTTGCTGGTCCGCGGCCTAAGTACCCATCAAATGAACCATACAGTATCCCTGCATCTCCATCGCAATGGAATGTCGATTCAGTCTCGGAACAGTAGTAGTCTCCTTGAAAAGATGTTTCTTCAAAGATACTTTCCCGACGGACGATCCGTCGTCCATCGAGCTTACGGTTGTCCGAAAAACGATGAACTCTCAAGGTGTCACCGTCCACGCTAGCAGACATGGAATTAGACTTGGCTTCGTTAGAGCTTGTCAGTCGAACCACTTCTGTATCAGGGTGGTAGGCGTAGCTGATGCAGATTTCCCCTGGCTGCGCTCCCTTGCTGACGCTGATTGCCATTTCTGAATCACGATCAAGGAATGTACCAATCCAATCGGGGCTGGCATCAATTTTCTTGGGAGCCGGTTTACTTTTATCTAGCAGTCCTCGGATCACGTCGTCGACAGCCACAGATGCATCAGCTTCGTGGTTGAAAAGAACCACAACCGAAAGTCTCTCGCTGGGTACATGACGTCGATGAAGTCGATATCCACGCAGAGCACCACCATGGCCAACAGTATCTAGTCCCTCGATATTGACATGGCCGAGTCCGTAGTGATATTTAGCTGCATTGCCGTCGCTGAACGTTTGGGGTTGGATCGCAGTGTGATACCAACTCTGTGAGTCTGGGTAGATTCGATCCAAATATGTTTCATATGCAACCATATCCGAAAGCGAAGCTACCAAACCTGCATCCCCGGCCCATTCTATCTTATTGATCGCTGTACGATATCCAGTCTTCTCGCTTCCTTCATATCCCATACACGGTCCTGGATGCTGTGCGGTATCAGGGCAGAGCAACGCAGTTTCCATTCCAGCAGGGATCAAGATTCTCTCTTCAAGCAGCTTTCCCAGTGGCTCTCCAGTGACCTGCTCGATAACACGGGCCAAGATATAGAAATTGACATTGCAATACGAGAATTCCGTACCAGGCTGGAAATGGAAAGATCTTGTCCGCTCGATAGCCGCAGAACCATCCCGTTCAATCAAGAACTGGTCCTCGGGATTGGCGCCCCAGAGTACAGTCATTGCCCAATAGTCCCTAATTCCCGATTGCATATCACATAGATTTTGAATCGTCAGGTTCGTGTCCTGAGTCAATTCGGGACGAAGCAGTTGATGTAATTTTTCCGTGAACTGAGTTCGAATGTCAATCCCTTTATCAGCCATATGTTGGGGTGGATTGCGCTCGAGATCTAGCATCAGGCCACATAGAAATTGCTTTGTTATCGAGCAGATAGGCATCTGGGTTCTAGGCGTCAAAGGAATGCGTTTGTCGAGGTCGGCATATCCCCAGATACGTTGGCCGAGGAGATTGCCATCTTTGATCACGGCGATAGCACCACCTGGTCCTCCGTAGCGCCGAGCAGTCGTTTCAAGCACTTGCTCAATTGACTGGATGGCCATCGTTGCTCTTAAAATTGAAGTTACAATCAATGAGAAATAATTATAATCGGTGAGATGAGTTTGTAAAGGCGAATTTACAAAGAGACAAAGGAGTCAGCGTAGCTATGATCACTCAGAGCAAGCAATACCACAGTACTGCGGTGATAATGATAAAAAAGAGAAATGGCAATTCAAGTCAGACTTCGAGACGAGGCGGGGAAGAAATGCAACGCGGTAAGCGGGTGGAACCGCCTTTTCTTAGAAACGACGATCCTCTCCAGACTAAAGACTGATTGATGGACTTGCTTTGAAATGACTTGAAATGACTCATAATGACTCAAGACAGAACAGGTGCATTGTATTAGAAACTCATATTGATTGAAGACTGGCGAGCGTTTACGGAGACTGTAAATCCCCCCAAGGTATCCCCGGATACACGGCCCCTTGTATCAAAATATGTACCATAGGGCTTGGAAATAAGTATACATTTCCAAGTTGGAAGTAAAAGTAAAAGCAGATCTTCTGTTCTTAGACGCCAGAGTATCATTATTTTCCAAAATATATATTAAGGCCTTAGTCTTTCTAAAAAGCAAACTGCATATCTCAAATTTCAAACTAAACTGTCAAACTTCTACATGAGTATTTCACAAATACTTCTCGTTAGATCACCGTTCCTCCGAGTCCTACATACTATTTACCATACATAGTAGGTAAACGTTATATCACGTAACCCACGTAGTTCCAAGCGCGACTGGCCTAGCCATGCACTTCATACCTATGAATAACCTTCTGTGGCAGTCCTCAAATCAAAGTCGTTATCTTTCACGAGATCCATGACCTCCTCTAACAGATTCAATGCCTCCTCCAACATCTCAATCTCCTCGATTTGTGTACCTCGTGTATCTTCTTGGTCACACATCATTTGCTTTTGTTGCCTCATCATCTCCATTTGGGTTTCCTTCAGAGGATACCTTCCTGATTTCTTTGTAATGGTGCAGGTTTGCCATGAGAAGGTTTTGTATCCGGTCATTCAGGGCTTGGTTGGCGCAGGGTCATCATCGTAATTGAGCAGAATCATCAGAGTTTGAAAGGCCATGAGCTTTTTCAAACTTTTCTCATCGTATTCTTTGTGTCTTTCCCATCCAATCTTCCGTAGTCGAAATATTGTTCCAATGCGGACTAGTTTAATGGGTGACATTCGATTCCAGATCGTCCTCTACAATGGATCACAGTCAAAGCCAGAGGAATACTTCATCGTGCAATCCTATGCAGTATGCTTAAAAACACAAGATTTTATCACTGGAATGACAATAAAAAAGGTGGGATGATTGCAAACCAGCGTGGTAAAGGGATGAACCGAGTCCTCGTAGCACTTGCAAATTGTGTAGAAACCAGAAAGTCTACCTGCAAAGACCAACGAGCATTTCTTAATCCTTAATCGTTGATTGATTGTATAGTTTAATAGGTATTATTGCATGTTTATTGACTTTTCGTTCGCTCTCTCCGATGCTCTCATAATATGCGTAATGTACAGTATATGCAACGAGTCTGCACCCTGGCAGCTCGCAAAAATAAAGATATAGATACAACCCAGGGAACGCCGGGGAAAAAAAACCAAATGGAAATTACAATGACACCAGTCAAATGCGGTTTGAAATGAAAATCCCCAGAGCAAAGCAATCAAGAGAAGAAATACTCACTCTGGCGGATTCGAGAGACATCCCAGGAACCCTTAGTAGGAACATCACGGAATGACATAGGCAGCCATAACCAGATTTCCGAGTATTTACCGCGGGATTTCTTGGCAGGTGCCTTTCCGTCTTCTGTCTCGGCCATCGAGCTAGATTCCGAGTCCATCAGCTCAATGTCTTCGAATAGACTTTGGATAGCGGGATCGCTATTGTCGATGGCCTTGGCACCGGGTCGTCGTTCAGCTACGGCTAGATCCTCGGGGACATGACCGACTTTAGTCTCGCCCAGCGAACCACTGATGACAAGGTCATCTTCGGTTCCGCCCATCTTCTCGAAAATACTAGCCGAAGTAACCATCTCACGGCCTTCGGCCTGCTGTGCCGGGTCGGCGGACCGTAAGAGATTCTGTCGTCGATGCTCATCGAGCAACTCAACGATCTTCGAGTTTTTGGACAAGCCTTGACGGCGGTCACGAATGACCTTTCCAATCTTGCTGTTAACCTTCACCTTGGCAAGGAATATATTCTTGCTGAAACGAACACGGAACTCAGCGGCAAGTCGCCCGATAATGTCGTCCGAATGCATTTTCACGAAGGCATCACGGAGGATTCGATTCATGCTGTCGACATCACAAGCGTGGGTCCAGAAAGAGTCGTGTACAGCGGAGAAAGTAAGACCATTCTCGTGGCATGCGTTGGCGGACAGCATCATGTGTGTAGCATCGAGAGAATGGATGAAATTGGGAGGGAAAGCCTGAAGTTGCTTGCGCTTCGAAACCACATCATTTGAACTTGGATCCACGATGCTGAGATCTTGCAAGGTAGTTGCAACACGTCTGGCCTTGCGAGTTCGGTAAGGCTGGACTACTGGGAGACCCAAGGGAGTTGTCCAAATGACAGTTGAGCGGAATGATTTGGTGGGATCCAGGTTCTTAGTATCAGCCTTTCCGGAACCTTTGGGAAGCAAGGCCTGGTTTGCCAAAGCTTCAATTTCATCAGGTGTAAGAGACTGGGTAATTCTACTAGCACAATCGCCCAACCAGTACTGAATATCGTGAGCGCCGTTGAACATGGTACCAAGAGCTTCAAAAATCTTTCGTGCAATGTACAGGGAAGCGGACTTCTTGGTATCAGTTGACATCTCAGGATAGTGATCCACGAGCTGCTTGCGAACTTGTCTCATCGCACCCATGAATGTAACACCGTAAACATTGGTCATAACAGTCTGCTTGACGATCTTACGCGAAATCTTGCCGTCCAGGATCTTCGCGATCTCAATTCCATTGGCAGCGTCTTCTGCGACGGCAGTCTTCACAAATTCGGAAACACCAGTATAAACATCGGATGGGCGATCAGATGGTTCGAGGTTGACTTGTTTCGCACCGATCAAATCACCACCAAGAGCAGCATAATGCTGAAGACCGTTGCAAGAGCCATCTTGGTGAATTGGTAGACGACATGGATATTCAGTTGGATCGGAATAGCGTAGCGCGTTTCGAAGTTCAATGCAAGCGGCTAAGCATTGCCAAGGGTCGTCAGCCTTGAGCCACCAACGTTTACCATGAAGGCCCTTGTCAGCCGAGTCGGTGATAAGGTCGATGTTGTCCATTGCGAACTGTTCACGTTCCGACATGCTCGCTTTATCAAAGCCAGCCAGGTTGGCGATCTGAATTTTCAACCAGCGAAGGCCACTGACACCCAATGGCTTGGCCTCACTGAACATGAGAAGACCTCGTGAGTTATCAGCGCCCATTTGGTTAAGGTAAGGAGGCAATGGATATGCTCGGCCACGGAAATCCATGTTATGGGGCAAGTAGAAGGTCTCATCGCGGAACGAACGAGCTACCTCGAGTTGAAAGTTTTGGAAGCATCGCACGGAGTGGAAACCAGATCGTAAATTCTCAATCTCGCGCATGCGTAGCTGCCATTCCTTTTCGGCAGCGGGGCCGGCACCAGGATCAGGCTTCGGGGGAACAGGCAGTTCGGGTTCGAGAGGAGCAAGTGTGGCAACGGCCTTACCGGAGTTCCACGCTTCAAGCATGACGTTGAATACCTCACGGTTGATCACCCAGCCTGTACCTCCGAGAACGTCAAGGCCCTTTCGGATATCCTTGAGGCCAGCCTCCTTCAAAGCTGCCTGTATATACTTGGGCTGTAGGTTCTCTCCAGGAGTGGAACGGATGAGGTTGCTCTTGTAGACCATATAGGCGCCTTCCTTCGCACCTGTCCATGGCTTGGGCTTGCATACCATGGGAAGATGACGACCGAGAAGATCAGCCGGGGGGTTCCCTTACGGCCATTTTCACCAGGGAGGGATGCAAATGAATGAGACCAGAGCGTTTCCCGTACGAAATTTGATAGGAGTGGTTGAATGCCGGTTGCATCGTGGTGGTGGTTGCATTGGTTTTGGGATCGGTTGTTCGAACAGGCACTTTGCCAACTTCTAGGAGCAGACTCATCAGAACAGCACCAATCCGGACCTGAACTCTAGGAGTCCAGGATAGTGTGTCGTTCTCTGTCTGCATTCTTTCGCTAACAGCTTTCCACCGCAATCGACCATCTTTCCCCTTGCGGTCCGCGAGCATCTCTTTCACCAGCTTCATGCGGTGAGGGCTTCCATTTGCTTGCTCTTTCAATACTGCTTGAGCAATCAACTCCTGTTGGGCCTCCTTGCCGACTGTCGAAGCAATTGAAGATAACTTAATACCCTTTTCCATACCTCCACGGGTGAATGTAGACATGACAGAAATGATGGTCAAAGCAGCTAAACGGTCGCTGCTCATCGATTGCAAGAAAACGCAGTATTCAATGCGTCGTTTCTGTTCCTCGGTACGAATTGGCTTTCCTTCCTCCTCTGCCGCCAATTTCAATTCCTCTTCAATTTTTGAGACGAGATCGCCATGCCATTGGCTGATGACAGAATTGATGCTTTTCTTTCCAGCAGTCACATCAATTCCGGCTTGAGTTCTTGCTTCGAATTCCGCACGCCAGCGGTTCAACGATGATTTAATTGTATCGGCCTCGAGCTGTTTCTGGCGCATTTTATTCTGTAACTCGATCTTCTCCTCTTCAGTTCCTCTGAAGTTTATAGGGACGGAGAAACGGGAACCATCTGTGAACAAGGACATGGATTCTTTCAGAGAAGACAATCCATGACCTTTTTGTTCTGCGGCAAGTACCTCCGCAATATTATCTTTAGGTTCGGTGGCGGATTCTTCGGCTATCGGAATATCGAGGGCAGGCTCGTACAAATCGGAAAAACAGATCTATGATTATTCTTGCGTTAGTATGGAAACAGCTGACAAGACTTTAAGCGCCGGTAAAACATACTCTAGAGAGTTCACCGAGGTCCAAATCGGTGAGAATTTCCACAGCCAACATATCCTCGTGCAGGTCCGCCTGCTTGGCAAAGTTCCAATACCGACGAACAGAACGGTCTCGTTTCGGCCCGTCCAACATCCGCAGTGCCATGCGAATCATGATGGCGAACGTAGTCGCATCCGGCTTCACACCTGCAGCGGGCATGTCACTTTCAAACCATTTCTGCAAAGGCATGATCAACTCATGTTGACGGTTCGCAATCATATAGGAGACCATTTCCTTCATATAACGGTTATGAAGAGAAAGATGCTGGGGAGAACCCGCGGGGTGATACGACTTCAATCGACCGATCAAAGAGGAAGCTCGATCAAACCGGCCGACTTTTAATGACATATCGAAATTCGCCAGCATTTCATCCTCATCACCACCCATACCCCGAATTTTACGGAAGACCTTCGCTTCGGTTTGCGGTACTTGATCAATGATTACCAAAGAAGAAGTATCGACACCAGAGATGCGGTTCATCGAGGCATCGCTTATAGGCATGTAGGAGTTGTGTTCGAATGTAGACGAGTCGGTAGCGGTGGCAAGATTGCGCTGGGACTGAAAAGAGGGTCTCCGACGTCGCTCGGGTATCGAGGATGGTTGTGATATGGTGACAGGGGTCGGTCGAGCGATGTTTGAAGAAGAACGCAGTGTTGATGATGCGCCCAACGTTCGGAGGGCATTGGCCCTCCTAAGATGGAAGAGCGCATTCTTCTGACGGGAGACTCGTGATAACATGGTGGTTTATGTCTTAATTATAGTGATTCTTGATGGTCTGGTCGATAAAGAGGTCAAACGTGAAGAATTATTAAGAAAGAGATAGGATATAAGATTGAGATGAAATGCATAAATCGCAATGCAGTAGAAGCTGGGGAATGACAAAATGAAGGGCTGTGGAAAAGGCGAACGGGGTAAGTCCAGACTCCTCCAACCGACCTGCAGCCCTTGACCCGAGCAAATAAATGGAAAAAAGAAGAGTCGAGAAAGAAAGAAAGTAAGGTGGATTGACGATGAAAAGGGATGGCGCTGAAAAAAACTGACTTGCGGCGAGCGACGCGGAATCTCACGTGACTGGAGCGGAGATTGGAAGACCCGAGCTGTGATTGGCGGATTGTTTCAAGCGGGCATTTGCCACGGGAAGATTGCCGATTCTATAGAACATTCCAATATCTCAAGTTGACAAAGTACACAGTAACCCATGAGGATTAAGCAGGTATTATGAAACAGGTTTCGTGCTTGTCTACTTTGAGTTGTGTTTGATTTCGTGTTTTCCATGGAGAATTGACTCTATGCCAGTGTTCAACGCGACACTAACATTCACTAAAGCACCTTGGGCTTACGCAGGACATAGCAGCTCTAATAGCAGCAGTAGCCATTGCCATATGCTTACTACTGGTGCTGATATAATACTGGTGTGTGTTTGAGTGAGTTGCTACTGCTCCCACTCACAAAAGCAGTATGTATGAATTCGCAATATAAAATATGCTGATTGATTATCCGTAACTGAATCATGGCTGAATCACCTTTCATCCTCATCATCCGAAGGACCTTCCCTTTGCTTTTGCCGATTTTGCTTCATGGCCCAGCCAGTCATCTCTGGCCGTGCAGGATCAATACGCGGGGCACTCATTCCATCTAAATAGTTCTCACTATCTATAGCCGACTCGAGTTGTGGCAAGTCTTCCGTGTTCTGATTCATCATGTAGTTTTCATAGGTGTACCAAGATTCCTCAGTCTGCAGGGCCAGACGTTAGTAAATCGATCCCCATTCACCTTGTATCATTGATATCATGAGAAGTCTTACCTCAGCATCAACCCAGTCAAATTTCTTCCATTTCTCGTCTTGCATCTTCTTCAAAAGATCCAGATTTCCAACAAGCATTGCCCCACCGTCATCTGCACCCTTGATTTTCACATCGATTGCTCGTGCTTCGCTTTCAGCCGGACGGTCTTCTTCATCCTTTTTACCTTTCACGCCCCGTGCCTTTGGCATTTCATCCAATGCATCCAGATGGTGGAGTTGGGGGTGTAGTTGAACAACCGCTGAAACGGGAGAGAGATACAAGTTTTCTAGGTGTTTTCATCAGTAATCTTATCCGTGACGACGAGAATGCTTTTCTCTTTTGTCTGAAGCACTACTTACTTCCTTTGAACGCAGCCAACATATGAACCGGGTCACCTTCCTCCTGGGGCTTGATACGACCACCAAGTGCCTGTGTCCGTACCAATGACGCCGAGTCCACCATCTTCCTATTATCCAGAACCTCAACATCCCCATTCCCTTCTGACTTGACTCTGCTACCTGTGCTAGCCAATCCACCAGTGCTGAAACCTCCAGCCATTCCAAAAGCGCCCCCATCACGAGCTACACGGCTCTTTTTCATCGCATCGCCATATTTCAATCCTTTGCTCACGTCGTATGTAGCCCGGGTAAAGATTGGTACGTCTACTTCCACCATGCCAGTATTTGGTTTCATGCGCAGGGCAGTCGGTTTTTGACCCATTCTTTCATTGTACGGGTGCTTTCCGGGTCGGTCGATATATTGGAAGACATAGCGAGAAACGTCGGAGTCGGTTAGAAAGATATCGTATGAAGCAACCACCGGATCCTCCTCGTTAGAGCCCATAATTTCGAGAGTGCCGCGACACAGGTGCTGGACTGCCTATGAATTCCGCCGGTATTCAGAAAAAGCACGAGAGGCCTTCCAAATGTCGAATGAAGAAGTGAAGCTGGTTTCGCCCCTCTTTTTTTTTCCGCTGGTTATCAGCGATGACCGGCAGAATTCTCACAGTCCGCACGGCGTGTTCACCGCCTGGGCATAACGTCCCTACTAACTACTCATTGTACGATGTATTGTACATCTATTCTACTATCGTTTCCCTGAAATGAAGAATCGCGTTACCTGGTAGATTTTGGCAGCTGTAGTGCTTCAACGCCATCCTCAGCCCAATTAGACTGGATTTGAACAGACGAGATCTGGAGCCACAAGTTATAAGGCGCTCACTACGATGGTTTACTTGGGATCATTCAATGGAAATCAATCTATATGTTCAATCATATTCATAGAGATACACATATCCGTGAACAGACAAGGAAAATGGATGATATCAATGAATCAGCAATTTTTGCACGAGCGGAATCGTCGTTCGCCAAGAAAATGCATCTAAAGCGGGAAAAAAAAGACAAGGTACACGAAGTATTATCAACGAAAAAATAAGTGAAAAGTCAAGATTTTGGTTTGCCGTGGCGGTCATGACACGTTCGATAAATTTGAGGGACATGGAACCTCAAATGTTTACTCCTCATCCTCTTCTTCTTCGGCAATCTGTAAATAAAATTAGTATCAAGTACTCAATATAAATGGGATTGTTCTTCACTTACGCCAGCGTGGAAGTTCTGTCCGTCGGTGGTAGCCTTGATGATACCGGCGCGGATAACGAAATCACCGAAGCGCTCGGGGGTCTCGCCATCAGTGTTACGCTCCTGTGCGTAACGCTTGAGAAGGCCCTTCATGATATCCAAGATCTCATCCTCCTTGATGGAAGAGCGGTAGAGCTTGTTCAGGCGTTGACCGTGGTAGCCACCTCCCAGGTACATGTTGTAGGCACCGTAAGCCTTACCGACGAAGGCAACCTCAGCAAGCCAGGGACGAGCACAACCGTTGGGGCAACCAGTCATACGCATGACAATAGAGTCACGAGCCAGGCCATTCTCCTCGAGGGTAGACTCAAGCTTGGAGATAAGGACGGGCAAGTAACGCTCAGATTCGGCCATGGCGAGACCGCAAGTGGGGAAGGCGACACAGGCAGATGAGGACAGACGCAGACCAGAGAAGGCAGTGTTGTCCAGCTTATACTTGGCCATGAGCTCTTTGATTTGGGGAAGGTCCTCATCAGTGATGTTGGAAATGATCAAATGCTGGTTACCGGTAAGACGGAACTCTCCCTTGCCAAGTTGAGCCAATTCACGGAGACCAGTACGCATAGAGAAATCAGCGGTATCCTCAATACGACCGTTCTCAATGAAGAAGGTGAAGTGGTTCAGACCCTTCTCATCCTTTAACCAGCCGAAGGTGTCGACATTGGAGGCAAACTTGAAGGGGCGGGGCTCAGCGAAGCGCAGACCATCCGGCATGCGCTTCTCAACCTCAGCCTTGTAGACATCAACGCCCATGTCGTCAATGGTGTACTTCATACGGGCGTGCTTGCGGTTCTTGCGGTCACCGTTGTCACGCTGGACAAGCATAATCTTCTCACAGAAAATGTGGACCTTATCCTTGGGCACGAATCCGAACATACGACCAGTCTGAGGGTAGGTCTTCTTGTTGTTGTGAGTGGAACCCATACCACCACCAGCAAGCAAGTTGAATCCCTCCAGGTGGCCATCGGCACCCTTAATGGCGATCAGACCAATATCGTGAGCGTACACATCAGTGTCGTTGTGGGGAGGGATGGCGATGGTGATCTTGAACTTTCGGGGTAGGTAAGTAGGGCCGTAGAGGGGCTCGTGATCAACAACAGCATCTCCAGCAACCTGGACCTTCTTATCGTTCTCATCCTTCAACCAGATCTCGTGATAGGCGGTGGTGGAGGGAAGAAGGTGCTCACTGATCTTCTTCGACCAGACCCAGGTCTCACGGTGGAACTCAGACAGCTCAGGGAGAGAACTGCACATGACGTTACGGTTGACATCACCACAAGCAGCAATGGTGTCCATGAGAGACTGGTTGATAGCGCGCATGGCACCACGCAGCTTCTTCTTGATGACACCGTGGAACTGGAAGGTCTGACGAGTGGTCAGCTTCATGGTCTCGTTACCGTGGGAGCTACTGATAGCATCCATCTGCAGCCACTGCTTGGGAGTAGCAACACCACCAGGCAGACGGCAACGAATCATGAAGCTGTAGGCAGGCTCAAGACCTTGGGCCTTGCGCTCATCACGAATATCACGGTCGTCCTGCATGTAAGTACCGTGGAACTTGGTTAATTGAGCGTCACTGGCAGAGATAGCACCAGTGCTCTCGTCAACGAGACCCTCCTCGATGGTACCACGCAGGTAGTTGGACTGAATCTTGATGTCCTCGTTGGTCAGGGGAGCCGGTTCCTCTGGAAGACCCTCGACCTTGTCGACACCCAGGGCTGCCCACAGACGAGGCTCCCACTCGGAGTAACCAGTCTGGTAAGCATCAGGATCCTGGTCATCACCAAGACCGATATCAGTGAGCTTGCGACCGCCCAGGAAAGCAACGCGGGCGTCAAGGTCCTTGGCAGGCTTGTTGTAGTAGATCTTGTCCTCCTTGCGGGGCCAGTAATGGCTGTCACCCAGACCAAAAACGGAGTAGTTGATGGATGAGAGATCCAGATCACCGGAGTTCTTGACGTGCTCCCAAAGCCCACGACCATTCACAGGGAACTCACCCTGTCCAGCGGTACTTGAGATGAAAACAACGTTCTCTTCGGTGGCCAGGTCCTCAATTGGGAAGTCATCCATGGCCATGACAGTGGTCTTCAGACCACGAGCACGACCACGGTTGCCCAGACGCTTTGCGATGTTCTCGGCGTTGCCATTGTCAGAGGCAAACAAAATAGTCAGGGGAGCACCGAAGAGACCCTCCAGAAGCTTCTCGTAGGCGTCCTTGGCTTGGCGCTTCTGAACAGCACGGACCTCAGTACCGTATGAGGAAGACAGAGCAGCAGAGAACTTAGGGTGGCGGTTCATAAGCTGGGTTAGCTGGTTGTCCCGGCGGAGGAACTCTTCAAGCTCGCGCTTAATACGTTCGGAGTCCAAAGCAAACTTGGGCTCACCCTTCTCTTCGTTGTCGGGGTTCCAGCGGTACAGAGGCCAGTATCCGAGGTCAACAGCCTTCTTGGTTTCTTGAAGAACACTCAGAGCAGAGTCGTTCTCCTGGTGGTAAGGCAAGTAAGCGACGACGACCGAAGGTCCCTTGAACTGCTCAGCCTCGGTCATAGCCTGCAACACCTGGGTGTAGGAGCCGTAGACAGCGGTGGATGCGACGTAGGCATTGCCGAAATTCATGGCATAGAGACCAATGTCCTTCTTGCGGCGAGTAGCATCCGCCGCAGCACGCTCAGAGTAAGGTTGCGAGTCGATGATCAGCATGTTGACATTGGCACCTGAAGCGAGAACATGGTGAACACCCGAGTTTCCAATATCGTAAGCCCAGGCGTCGGAGCCAACGAGCCACTGAGACTCCTCGAAGAAGAGCTTCTTGGACTCCAGAAGCTGGCGAGAGAGCTTGGAGCCGTCGTTGGAAAGACGAGCGATGACATCTGGGGCAATCTTGTTGGCCTTGGCAGCCTCCTTGACACTCAGGGCCCAACGAGACAGCCAGGTCTTGGGGACGTCAGTAGCAAAGCTGGAGGACTTAGAAGCCTCCTCGACTTCGCGGATGAAACGCTCACGGTGCTCCTTGCGAGCAATCAAGGATCCGAAGCCATACTCAGGGCTGGCAGCAATAGTCGCAGAGATACCAGCATTCTTGGCACCGAGCTGGTTGGCAATGTAGAGACGCTCACCGAAGAGCTGGTGGAGGATCTTAAGATAAGCGTTCTCAACGAGAGGCTGTTCCAAAGCCTCCTCGGTCGAAGGAACGTGAGCGCTTCCAATGTCGAGGTTCTGAATGGGGGAAGGAGCCTCCAAGTTCTGGAGAATGCCGCGAAGGGCCTGGGTGGCTGTTGAGGGCTCAACATATCCAAGGCGGTATCCAACAACCTTCAAGGTCTTACCGCGGACACTAGAGGGGGTCACGCTGGAAAGCAAATCCATGAAAGAGGGGCCCCATTTGGTGGTCTTGCGGACTTGTTCCAAGACAGCAATCTTTTCCACAGAGTTAGGGATGGAGCTGACAATCTGGCTACCAACCCAAGGGCGGTAGACGCGAGCGGTGATGAGGCCCACGTTCTCAAGCTCAGCAGCATCAGAGTTGGTCAGTGCATCCACAAAGACACCAGTAGAGCCAAAAACAAATACAGCAGACTTAGCATCCGCAGGGCCGGTGTATTCAATTGCGTTATAGGTGCGGCCAACCTCCTTAGACAGGGCGGTCCAGATCTGGGAAGTCCACTCAAAGATATCAGCAGCGTTGACTGGGCGGACACTGGAGTTATCCACAGTGGTGGCAGTCGAGCTGGGAGCCTCGCTTCCAGCGCTACTATCACGTCGTGAGGAACCAACGGAGGAGTTCTCAACGCTAACATTGGATGGCGTTTGGCTCTGTGAAGGAACTGCCAGGCTAGCAGCTTCTCCCTGTCCGGCAGGAGCGGCCTGCGAGACCTCAGCGGAGACGATAGCCTGACGGCCAGAGTCGGTGTAGAGTGTCTCCTCGCCACTGGTATGAGCAGCAGCATTACCGACCAGATTCAGAATCTTCTTCACGACCTCAACATCTTCTGTGGCAACGGCAGGGTCCTTGGCGGAGTTGGCGGGATCGAAGAAATGGATGACACCCTTTCCGGACTTTTGAGCCAAAGCATGAGCTGTGAGAGCGATGTCCTGAGCCTCTTGGACTGTCTCAGAGTGCAGGAATGTGAAGCCGCATTGGCGGATAGAGCTAATCACGGAATAGTCGGGGAATGGGGTTGGCTCCAGAGCGACGTGGATAACCACAGGGAAGTTAGCGAGACGGTAAAGGTGAGGAACAGAGGAGATCAAGATGGAAGAGCCGGTGACAACAGAAACGGTCTCGCCTTTCTGGAGGGGATAGAAGGTGGACAGGAGGGGGGTCCTCGTTATAGCGCACCGCTTGTACCTGGTTGTTCAGTTAGCGGATGCCTTTCTTCCTGTGATCTATGCAACGACCAATGATATTGTACATACCTCAGTGACACCCCTTGACAAAGCTCCGGTTGTCTTGTTGGACTTAAGGGTCTTCAGCGACTTCGAGAACAACGAGTCACCCTGCAGAGAGGGCTGTACTGAGAGAACGAGGTCGCTAGCCAGGTAGGCGATTCTGGCCACTAAAAGCACAGGAGAAAGGGATTAGCCATTGATCATGCAGAAATGTCAGGTTTCCTCGTCACTTACCGGCCTCGCCCGCATTTTGAACGGATGCCATGACTGGCGATTGCTGCGAAATTCAACAGCAGAGGTGGGATGAGAGTGGAAATCAGGCGCGATATTGGCTTATCGGCGCATACAATGATCTCCCACACTCGATGCAGATCCACTGCAGAAAGGAAGGGAATAGGAAGAAGGTTACACAATTGCGTGTTTCCCTTTCGCACAGACTGATTCTTTTTAAGATATCTCCAACATGGAAAACACAAAAAAAAAAAAGTCGGCAAGTATCCCTCCTCACGAGTTCTCCGCCATCGGGGTTAGATCAGCATGGCTCCTATTGGTGAACGATCACGACATCAATGCAAACCCCGGCGTCGGCAGATGCAAACATGCCGAATCGGGGCTTAGTGCGGGGAATCCCGTGACCGGGTGAGCACGTCAGCGCGGGCGGCTTCACTTTAAAAAGCACATTCGAGTATTCAATGTAGGTACGTACATACAGTATGCTGATATCGAATATTTTCGTTTAGATTTACTTCTACATAAGGTATCCAATGTGTTTAAAGGTACAGATTTCTGGAATATAGAAATAGATGAGTTCAATTTATATAATATCTCCGATCTCGATATCTCTTAAATACTTGTCTTTTCCATTTCTTGTGTATCTTGCTCCCGTCTCAACCGCAATCGAGTGCCAATAGCATCACGGCAATTACCGATTCTCGACCGAGAGCTTTGCACGGGAGTGATCAGCCGCGAGGTTTTGAGTCACCGCCAAATCCCTAAATGGCGTGATCAGAGCAGAACCCGATCATAGGCAGAGCAAACGAGGAAAATAGTGTCCAATTCTATCCACTAAATGACATGTTTTCATGTAAGTTCAAACATGCAGATAATGGGGTTTTGGAACAGAAGCAAAAAAAAAATTGCTGTGATCAAGTATGCACAAGTATGCACAAGTAAACACGGCGTAAGCAAAAATATGATCGACGCAGGGTTCGAACCTGCGATCTCCCGTGTGTAAGACGGGCGCCTTCACCACTGGGCCAGTCGATCAACAGCGATGACTAACCTAAGTGCTGCAGCTATTCATATAGAAGAAGCTACATACATTACATACAATTTGATGGCTGCCCGCAAGAGCTTCCAAGGTCTATATAGTTATCATTGAGAGCATCTATAGCTTGACTTGTATTTTTACTACGGTTCCTAGGCAGTCCTAGACCTATTTGAGCCTTCAAGAACATTTATTTGAAATTGGGCTTTAAGTCAAAAATTGCGGGCTCCACTCAATGGATGGAAATATATTTCGTAGCCAGTTTGCCCAACGACCCTCACTAGTACCTACTACCTAGACGACACTCACTACCTAGTGAGTGTCGTAGTGTGCCCAGTGAGAGCAACTTGGAAGTTGCTCTCACTGGGCAAGGTTGCTTACACTAACTGGAGTTAGTGTAAGCAACCTAAGCAAGGGCTTGAGGTGCACCCATTCTAGGGTTTTTTTTTGGCAATATCCTTATCGCCAGGATGGGTCAAACCCATGATCCTTATTGTCAAATGCCCATGGATGACCAATACTATTAGTAGTACGTACTACTGCTAGATAGCAGTACCTATGATAGGTATCATATGTGGTATCGAAGATATCTGGTGTTTAAACTCTATCTCATGAAAAACTTCAACATGGATTTGGGCCTTGGAATCCTAACACCCCAGAGCTTGAAGCCAAGCGTTGAACTGCAACTAGTTCAACTAGTAGTGAGTTACTATAGTAAAATCCTGAGAGCGATGATGTTAGTATCGCCCACTGGTGCCCACCTATGATCTCCAGGTGGATGATAGATCATTGTAAATCGCAGCTCGCAGACATCAGCAGTTTCCATGGCTTCACAAAGAATAATATTGACTAATACGGGCCAAAGTATACACCCGTGTACTTTCACTGGGCAGTGAACCACCTGCATCTCCTTATCCTTGCCTCCATTTAAAACATTACAGGTTCTTTCTCTTAATTCCCGCGTTTTCCATACGCTGCATGCTAACTGGATAGCCGACCCGCAGCCAAGGACAGCCAAGAGCCAACTCGGATTCTGAATACCGTATTGGGGAATTTCTGTGCAGCCATTCCAAGAAGTGTTGGTTCTCAATGCAGGGGTCACAAATTTCAATCAGATAAGATCCGAGAGTGGATAAACGTCTTTTCTTTTCTCCCTTGCCAGACCTCGTCATCCGGTTACAAAATCCTAGAAAGTCCAGCCTAACGACTGGTACCAGACATACTATAGCTAACTCTAGGTCTGATTACATTGAACAGACAAAATGGAGGAAATGACTCGGAGCAGGTATGGCCATCCATGAAGGAATTTACGATCTCCCCTCTCTCACTGGATCCTACCTCAAATTTATACTAATCAGAATAGTCACCCTGCTCCTGACACTATATCACACGACGATGGAGCTGGAAGAGGACAGATCCAAGTTCAGACACAACTAGGCAACGATCTCGACAAACCTCCCCAAGAGAAGACCGCCCATACACCAAGCCAAGCCGGTGTTAGCAAAGTTGAAGCATTCAACAAAGTGCTCTACCACTCAGGGAAATCCGGAAAAATATTGCTCATTACCCTCGTCGTTTCGATCGGTTTAACGATGTTCGCCTACGCTCTAGACCAAGGGATTACATCCCAATTCAATACTATGGCGGCCTCTGCATTCTCAATGCATGCCGAGCTGGGTGCCATAAACACAGCCAGCCAGATTATCCGGGCAATTTCAAAGCCATTCATGGGGAAAATGAGTGATATAACTTCTCGACCTGCGACGTATGCCCTTGTATTAGCATTTTATGCCATCGGATTCGCTGTAGCAGCTAGCTGTACTAATATTGCTGCATACACCGTCGGCATATGTTTCACTGCATTTGGCAAATCAGGTCTCGATCTTTTAAGCGATATTATCGTCGGCGACCTAACAACCTTGCAATGGCGAGCCTTTTGGGGAGGAATGCTAAGCACTCCATTTCTAGTCACGACTTTTGTTAATGGCTTCATTGCCGATAGCTTTATTCCTGACAACTGGAGATGGGGATTAGGTATGTTTGCGATCATGGTGCCCGTTCTACTAATACCGGCTATATGGACTTTGTATGGCATGCAGCGAAAGGCGGCCAAATTTGGGATGGTTAGTATGGGCGATAGTGGGAATGTTCGCAGACACGGAGAAGAGGCAAATGGTGGCATGTCATATGTCAAACTTGCATGGACTGGAATAATTGAGATTGATCTTGCTGGGTTGATTTTTCTCGGTATGGCATTTTCACTCATATTGTTGCCGTTCACCCTGGCGGAGTCTGCGAATGGTGGATGGAGTAACCCAAGTATGATTGCAATGCTGGTTATTGGATTCGTCATTCTCGGCCTCTTCGTTCTCTTTGAAACTCTCATCGCACCCAAGCCAATCATGACCAAAAGAATAATGGTCAATAAAGCCTTTCTCGCCGCGCTTATTGTGGATGTGTTCAACCAAATGGCGAGTGCAACCCGCAACAATTACTTCTCGTCATACATATACATCATCAAAGACTGGTCCAACTATGTTTGGACGGTATTTTTGGGTACCACTACCCTATGTCTTTGCTTGTTCAGTCCCATTGGTGGATTGTTACATGCAAAGTTTCATCGCTACAAGACACTGATGGTTGTCGGCGCCGTTCTCAAACTGATTGGATACGCAATTCTCATGACTAGCGACAACAGAAGTACAGAGAGCACAGGGGCCCTTGTTGTCTCCCAAATTCTACTCGGTACAGGTGCACTGACTGTTATTGGTGCTCGAGTTGGTTCCCAAGCATCCGTTCC
Organism: Penicillium citrinum; assembly: GCF_028827155.1. Taxonomy (NCBI): domain Eukaryota; kingdom Fungi; phylum Ascomycota; class Eurotiomycetes; order Eurotiales; family Aspergillaceae; genus Penicillium; species Penicillium citrinum. The sequence goes on from NW_026622686.1 coordinate 2,674,988, forward strand.
CCACGAGGATATGGCAACAGTCATCGCAAACTTATCTCTATGGAGCACCCTGGGAAGCTCAGTGGGATACGCTGTTGCATCTGCAATCTGGACCGAGAAAATGCTTCCTTACATGCAAGAGGAATGCCCATCTGATACCCCCGAATCTACCCTGCAAACTATCTACGGATCAATCAAGGACCTGCGGAAAAAGTACGCCTGGGACGATCCAATCAGACAAGGTGCCATCCGGGCGTATACTCGGACAAATGGTCTGATTTTCATTACTGCAACGGTCCTTGCAGCTATCCCGGTGATATTCTCATTAATGATGCCAGGTATATACTCCTTGATTGCGACAATACAAGGTAAGACTAATTCGGCTACAGATTATTATCTTGGGAAGCAACAAAATGCCGTCACAAACACTGGACTTGACGGGGAGCCCGTCCAAGTGCCTCAGCGAAAGGTATCAGATTCAGGATCTGGTGTCTGGAGCCTAGTGAAACGCACGTACCGGAAGGAACAGTGAGGGCTTCGAAGAGTTTGCACGTCACTAGTACCTATTAGCGAGAAACCAGGAACACAACATTGAATGCTCACTGGTAACCAAGCAGATGCATTATACCCTACTAGTACAAGGTAGTGTTTGGGTAAAAGTAAGAGGGAAGTGGTGGGCTTTCAAGAACTTTCGTGCAATCACTGCAAAAGGACGACGGGAGGAGTGTAATGAAAGGTGTTGCGTCATATCAACATAGAGGGTGTGGCATATCATTTGGCAGTACAGCGACAGCCAGATATGCCATGGCCCTGCATACACTAGTGTACAGTGTACAGCCTAATGAGCTTTCATGAATCCCTCAGATCCAGATCCCTGCCTGCCATAATACACACCCGATCTTTTCGAATGATCACGCTCTCATACCCTGCGATTTTGTCTCTGGAATGCCGATGCCCGTCTCCTGGTCCCAGCCAGCAAGTAGTAGTCCTCAGTCACTTGCACACTAAATTCACGATTTCGGGATGATTCAATGATGCCGACCTGGAGGTCCTTGTATTATTCGGGGTGTCGAAGTTGGTTGAACGATTGTCACCGGTGTAGGTCGGCCGTGTGTAGATTGAACGCAGTCGTTGTGAATCCAGACTCCTCGATGTCCTTCTCGTCCAGACCCCATGCAAGATCATAGAATTGTGTTCGACGTATAGCCGGTATCGAGAGAACAGACCTTTGAAACCCGGATATCTCACTCAAACTTTCACAAGAAAATCATATATCTTCTCCGCGAAACCAACCGACAATCAAAAGACTCGTATCTTCAAGTGACGAAGCATATTCCTCCACAGACCAACAAAAAAAGCCTGAACAATCATTTTAACAACCCAAGACGGTTTAATCCCAGCCATCCCACCATCCCAATGAAGTTTAATAGCTTTACCAAATCTTGAAGTCTCAAGTTCCTCCGGACAAATCCGAATAACTTCCAACCCGTGACGAAGCTCATATAACACAGGACCGGAATTGTCGATCCAGATTGCAGGTTGTGCATCAATCGAGTTACCCGCATGATGCCATAGTCGATGTCGAGTTCTGCCCAGTGCCCCCTTGATGACTTTCCAAGCAAGACCGTATTCTAGAAGTCCGATGATACCACCGGTGAAAGACATCATTTCTTCGAAGGAGACGTGGAATTGTTGATTACGTGTACCGACTTTGTAGATACCAGCAGCGTCGAATTGGATAGCGAACATCTGGAAGATATATTAGAAATGGACAGCAAGAAGGATAATCCGTATTCTACCTTGCTCGGTGAGTATACACAAGGTAAATGATTTCCCCGGAATAGCTTTTTTTGGAGAGTCAATGGTTGGAAGCTCGGTGCCGTAGAGCCCTATGCAGACCCTCAAGAACCCGATCGACGAGTGAAAGCAGAAATGAGCTGCAAAGAAATCATCTCATAGCTGGGAAATACAGGATGTATGCATGCATGGAGGTATAAGGGGTTAGGGCATCGAATCAGTGGGTCCGATACTAGCAGGAGGAGCTAGCCTAGGGCGTCAATGTTATCAAAATACATAGTAAATACTTTAAAAGTAACATGACCTCTCTCCCTGTGACGTGAACGGGAGCTAAGCCACCCTCAAACGATAGCAGCCTATCCCATGGCACTGGTATACTCTGTAGCCGTTTGACAACCGAATTCCTCTTTCGGCTAGAGTAGACCCAGCCGGGCCCAATTCGGGGAAATACATTTCTGATATCGGGCATCGGTTGGGCATTATTTCTCATCTACAAGATTTTATAGGTTAGAAAATCGCTCGGAAAGGGGCCGTTCACGCGTAGTTGATCATGCGAAGTTTATTTGAACTTTGTGCATGCTCCACACGCGGCATATTCACTATGTGTTTGAGATCGACACTTGGGAGTCTAGCTGTGATGGGCTTGGGCTAGGTACTACCTACACACTAAGGGATCAATGAAGTAGGTCAAAAGTAACAGGTGAATAAAAAGTCATATATGCAGAGTGTGGTATATAAGAAAGACTGTGTACAATATTGAAGTATTTTGGAATCGTTGTCATATCCGTCCCAAGACGCCATAGTAGCAAGGACCCAACCCCACATCGAAAGCAATATACAAGTCCTGACGCCAGAAAGAAAATGCAACATAAGGGGCATGTGGCAGCAAGTTTGCCCGCCAAACCATCCTTTTTTATACCAACGCCATGAGACGTGACTGGCCAGTATATATCGTAGAAGCTTGCGGGAAGCTGATATCGGCGACAATGGTGTTTTGAATCTGATACAGAGTCGAGCCTCGTTTGGTCTCGAGATCTGTTCTAGGAATCTGGGCCCGGCAAAACAGCAATCGGGTATATAAAGCTCGCAGGAGATGACTTCTCCCAATTGGTCACCCAACGAAACGATAGAACGGATACAAGAGCCGTCATGGATTGTGTCCTGGTGGAGAAAAGGGGGCATGTGCCATTTACCAGTCGATGACTGAGATGATATGAGCATCATAGCGAACTCTGACCGAGAAGAACGATTTCCTAACACCTAGTGCTTTGGAAAGAGCGATTCACAAACTGTCACGGAGACAGTACTTCGTCATTAGATGGCCATAGCCACAAGCAACTTGGCGGAAGAGAAAAGATCTAGCGCGGCTCAGTCCAGTCCTGCATTTTCACGTTGGTTCCGGGATGTTCATGAATTGGCTGCTGAATGATGCCCGAGCGAATAATGGATTGCGAGGGCTGCGGAGGACCAGTGCCCGAGCGGCGTCTGCGTTCACGTTCCAAAGGTCCAGGAAGTTCGACGTTGTTGCCACGGCTGCGGAACTTTTGGTTAATTCCACTAAGCCAGTTACCATCTTCTTCCTCGCCCAACCAATAGCTGTGACCGATGCCGACCATAACACGGCCAAGCTTTCCTTTCCATCCCTGTCCATCGGGGCTGTGGGCGGAGAAAGGCTCACGATCGATGTCAGCGACACTGGCGACCGAGACATTGCGGCTGTGAGTAGGAAGCGAAGTGTGCTTGGGAACGGCGACCCAGAGACGGAGAGTTTGACGGGCGAAAGCAAGCATCACCAAGACGAAGTAGACACGCATGGCCCAGAGCAGGGAGATGAAAATGATGCTTTGGAAGCTCTCCGGTTGACTGACAGCATTGCTCAGGTGCTCCGCGCTGCGAGGAGGATGTGGGACAAACTCATTTCCCTCGCTGGTGTGCTGAATCTCGACGTAGGCGGCATCGTACTTGGGGCTGGTGAAACCTGCTGTCTGGGCGATAGTTTCGCTACCAGGTCCGGAGGTTTGACCACTCTCGTAGTGTTGCGACACGACCAAGAACCAAGTGACACCAAAAGCAGCGGTATAGGCGGCGTTGATCAGACTATCCAACAAATAAAGCCAGGCGAGACCTAGGCACTCGAGAGGGGACTGTTTGCGAATGTGCGGGAAGAGCAAAGCGGCGAGAGCGAGGGCGATGAGGGAGTACAGGTACATCGACAACTGGACGGGGGATAGGTGGTAGCCAGTCAAAAGGGCTAGCAAGCCATAAAGACCACTGATCTTATTCAGTAATAATGACAGGGTAATGAGGGATGCGCCTGTCTCTAAGCTCATCACATAAAGAAAAGTCTGGGGGAGGAAAGTCACGAGACTGTCAGCGGGAAGTCTTTCGGAGGCTGGTGGCCAGTGGCTAATTTCGGGGGATAAGGGTGGGTTACCTCTGGCCGCGGAATGCGGAGGAAACGGGATGAGAATCCCATTTTGAAGGAAGAATGTATGCGATGAAAGGGTGTGACCAGTTTTGATAGGGTTGAAGTGGAACAGATATGAGAAGAGCTCCAAAGTTGAAGGGGAAGAAAGCGAACGAGAGAGGAAAAGAGGAAGAAAGAAGTTCGGGAGTGCCAAGAGGTCCAGGGGCCACCGATGGTTTCCGGCAGATCCGCCCATTGTCGATCGCTGCCGAATTAATCGGGCTATAAACAAGTAGGGAAGTATGACAGCATACACTTACACTACACTTTGATTAAACCAATTTACAGTAATTGTCAGAGATGATATCTTACAGAGAGTATGTATCAAGTACTCACAAATGGGATAGAAAGTATACGCCAATAACATTCATGGGGCGAAAGGCGCCAAACTCTTGGGAGTCGAGGGCTTTTCAGCTGTGAACAACTGGGGTTTCATCTGTAAATGAAAGCTTGAAATGGAGCCGAGGAGCCATTTGGGCATTCAATTTACCGTCTCTTAGCGTTGTGATGTATCCTCTACTATCAGATATTACTAGTGTCATGAAGTATACACAGGCACAGATCTATGTATTTAGCGACGCATTCAGTTTTGAATAAGTTTATCTAGAAAAAAACCCAGTCTTTCTCTAATCCTTGAAAGGAAGATTGAATGATGGTCCAGTACTTTCCCGACTGGTAGTCGTCTTTTCGACTCGTGGTCGCGACATCTCTCGTCGTATAATCTCCATTAGCTCCTCTTCAGGCTGAGTTGCTACAGTGGCCCGTCTTTGCATGGAGCCCTCAGCTTCTTCGCCAGACTCTGATTTCTCAGTTTCTTGTTCTTCATGTACCTCATCAGTTGGCATTTGATCCTGTCGTTCACTGAGCACTGCCTCAACACGTTCTTGAAGGATCTTTTCATCCGCTTCCTGCTTGATCATAGCATAGTGTGACCGTCGATAAACACCGATCGAACTTAATATCAGACCGACAATTTCATAAACAAAAAGCACAGGAAGCGCATAGTAGAGCTGCGGATTGCATCCTCTGGACCAGATGTCGATCAGAATGTTGAAAATACTATGCGCTGGCAGAGCATATCCCACCCGGTAAAAGGCGGGAGAGAGTTCAAAGGGCAGAAGTATCGATGTGACATTTGTCACAATCCAAGAAATTAACGCCATGGGGACATATGGAGGTGGAATCCAAATTGTGAAGACATCAAGGACGAGAAAGTTCAAGTGAGCAAATAGCCACAAGGCCATCCACGTTATGGCAAACTGACCACCACTAACATGCCAGCCGTGACGAAAAGCCCAGATAGCCCCTGCAGTACAAAGCGAACCGACCAGCGTATAAGTGCCAGATATAATCTGGCGCACAATCGCAACTCGATGAGGCCTTACTGAAGTGTAGAGTTGAAACTGCTGGTACAAACCGTTCACGTAGCCCAGGAAGAAAAATTCCTGAATGAGAATTAGGATGATAACCAGAGTATTGTAGATAAGCCGCGATCCTTGTGTCGTCTCTAGACGGTTCACCGAAGACAGAATCCAAGGATTTGAAAAAGCGCTCAGAGCAGCCGGATCGGACGAATTCAATGTCTGGACCGATTGCTTGCCATTAGCATTCATATAAGCGATGCGCGCAGCTTCGGCCAGAGTCTTCAAGTTGGATGCAATGGCAGAGTCAACAACTGTGGAATAACGTGCTTCGTTCCAAACCATAGTCATCACGTCGCTCTTGTTATACGAGGCAGCGGCCGATCCACCCGCAAGCGCAGCAGTCAAGTGGTTTGAAGAATTGGGGGCAACATAAAAGGCTGCCCAATAGCTAATATCACATACGGCACTATTGATACTGTTAGGATCCGGGTAAAAGAGTGCAGGTTGTTCGATTAGTGTCGGGAAGCCAGTATCCGCCATCTGATTGTAGGCGTTGCGCACGGCATGGCCAATTGCTCCACCGTCATAATCGACGAACAGGACATTCAAATTATGAATGTGCCCAGTTTGTTGAAACAGCGAGCCGAATATATAGCAAAAGAGTCCTAGGAAAAGAAACTGCAGTGCCAGAAAATTGATGATAGCGGCTTTCAGCAGTGCAAGGCGACGTGGTCGAACGGCAGGATCATGGATGCTGGGCCGCTCCTGGCGGGCCCTGGGGTAGAATTTCCCCGGTGCCATTTCCAGCTTGTGCAAGAGATGTTGGAACCGTCACTTCCGCCGACGTCGAGTTAAGGTATTGGGATATTGGCAGTATGACGCGAACGAGGAAGGGCAAACTTTGAAACAGCAAAGCCCGAAGATAAAGAACAGATCCGCATTGATCTGCACAGATCCCGGTCGAGTCACCATTCAAAGCCCGGTGAAGAACTCGGATAAATCGACGAGGAAAATAATCTCACATCATGTCCCTAGTCTCAGATACGAGGATGTAGCTTATTTTAGTATGTCGTGCTTACGCTGAAAGAGAGTGGCGGCAAATAGGCGGTTGGCTGTCAGTTCTGGGCCCGTCAGCCCTGACCGCATTAGGAAAGTCTGGATCGCCCTGATTTGCACAGATTAGCCTACACTTCTGATAGAAGAAAAACAAATAATGATGATGATTTAGCAGTCAGTGTGCGATATCTTCAGGTACAACTTCACTGACGCTAGGATGGACTTACACTAACGAATCGCTGGATTGTAGATCTCCTTGGAAATTGATGATACATTAAACTCGTTACTGAAAATGGACCAAGAGAGGCTTGCGATTTGAAAAGCAATCCGATGGAATCGAGATCAATTTAAGTGCCTGCCAGGAGCGATATGAATATCCAACGTGCACTGGCCCAAGGGTTTGATCGCCGGCTGCTCATACTCCTTGCAGTGGAGAGTAGTTCTCCATTCAACTCAAGCCTTCAAGTGGATCATGAGAGAACACCACTCATCTAAATTTGCCATTCATCCATAGTAAGTGTCTACCCCATAGAGAAATCCCCGCAGGAAATCTTGATATCTGATCTTGAACGTTAGAGTGCCCCTGCCAAGAGATAAATGTAGCAAGGAAGGGCGGCATACTAAGAGCAGCGGGAAATGGAGATCAACAACCTGATTGTTCTATTAACATACAGAACTTACATTCAACTCTTATACTTCCGCAGTTGTATACCTATATAAGCACTGAATAGTAAATGCATGTGGTCATCAAATGCGAGTGGATACTTTGACATTCAACTCTGTCGCTGGATTATATGAATGAACATACAGCCATATGTGTGATAGACGCTCAGCATAAATCCCGAATAGTATTGATGCCTATACCGAAGATACATACTATACTTCGAATTATTCATCTCTTGTGTATACTTCGCATGTTGTGAGCCGAGATAACCGGCTGGACCCAAGATTTCTCGAGATTCCGTCAATGCTTGTATCAAAAGTATCCACTGGTTCTCCCCTGCCAATTCCACCACCATTTACCAATTCGAGGAGGAGGCTTGGGATCCGCTATTGATTTCAAGGCCTCGTAATGCGGAGTTTTCACTGCATGTACTCCCGTACATAGTCGATATTGTTTCATTCTGTTGTCGCCGTTCCTGGATTTCCGCATTTGGTATTGCCACCGCTCTCGCTCTCGGCGCAAAATTAATAATGATTCTCCACCGCGGGGGGGCCACTGATTCATGACATCGAATGAATGACATCAATTCAGCCTGCCTGAACAGATTTTCTTTGCTAGTCGGGTGGATCCACCATACCAGAGAAATCATGGGCTTTCAAGGTTGCACCCAGTCAGATTTACATAGTAATTGATTGAGGGTTGACACAATCAACGTCTACGCCTAGTCAAGGTCATTAGGCCAGATAAAAGAGACCTTTGCGTATTCAGGAGTATATTCCGTGGTTTTCACAAATACTCGTAAAATTTATAAAAATTGAATAATAAAAATCGTTGTTGGCCCCCTTTTCCAGGATTTCAAGATTCGGCATTTCGTCGCAAAGCGAAGCCGTCGGGTGGTGGGTCTGCACGGTTAAGTCGGCCTGTTCAAGCTCCATTTTCATTTGCATTTTCCATTTTTATGGCCACCTTCAGGGCAGGCCTCGGTTTATATTATCAGGGCACTTTGCTGCCTGTCGAAGTTTCTTTTTCATTTTGTTTTTTTCAAAACTCCAGCTCCTCTTTGTGATAAGTGCTTTTGGGGAGAATCGAACAGCATCGCTTTTTAACGCCACGGCCCCAGGGCCCCCCCCCCAGGAAATACATAGAGGAGCTCCAAACAACCTAGAAACTCCATCTGCCCATCATGAATGAAACAGAAAAAGAGCTACAGCAGGCAGAAGCTGATGTCTCTCACTGGGGTGAAGAAAAACCCCATGCTTCTGCAGAGACAAATAGACCGACGACATCAGGTACTACTGGTTCATCATCGGGATCAAGTAGCTCAGTTGAATATGATCCATACATCCACAGATTGCAGTCGCGCAATACAGAAGTAGACCTTGAACGTCGACGATCAACTACTTCGCAAGCACTCAGCAGAATCGAAACCCAGCGACTTCAACATCAGCTCACAGTTGGTGAAAGCGTCAAGTCACGACCTTCAAAGACACCTTTACCGGCTTTTGGTGCCGGCAAGCCGTATCCTCCACCACTACCAAACCGCGATGACTATGTTGTTGAATTCGATGGTCCAGATGATCCTCTGTATCCTCAGAACTGGCCTCTTTGGACAAAGTAAGTCATGATTTTTTTTTTTTTGCGTCCCTTTTATTACAATTTCTAATATATTTTACTTGAAGGGTTTACATTGGCGCCATGCTCGCTTTCACAAGTATCTGCTCTACCTTCGACTCCGCCATTTTTAGTTCCTCATCCCAAAATGTCGCCAAAGAGTTCAGTGTCGGTCTCGAAGTTTCTGTTCTCTCCAGTTCATTGTACATTGTCGGCTACGCATCCGGTCCTCTCATCTGGGCCCCATTATCCGAGCTTAAAGGTCGTCGTCCAGGAATCGTTTTCGCCATGCTGGGATTTGGCATTTTCAATACCGCAGTTGCAGTCTCCAAAGACCTGCAAACCCTGATGATTTGTCGCTTTTTCTGTGGTATCTTTGGTAGTTCGCCATTGGCGGTCGTTGCAGCTGTCTTCTCCGATATCTTCAACAACCGCACCCGTGGTATTGCGATCGCTTGTTTCTCCAGTACGGTCTTCTTGGGCCCTCTTATTGCTCCCTTCATTGGTGGCTTCATCAACATGTCCTACCTGGGTTGGCGCTGGACCGCCTGGATCCCGGCTTTCATGGGCTATGCTGCCTTTGTGATGAATTTGTTCTTTTTGAAGGAGTCTTATCCTCCGGTCGTTTTAGTCGAGAAGGCTTCCGAGCTGCGACGTCGCACCAAAAACTGGGGAATTCACGCCAAGCAAGAGGAGATTGAGGTTGATTTCAGAGAGTTAATTGTCAACAACTTCTCTCGCCCACTCAAACTGCTTTTCTACGAGCCCCTGATCATGGCAGTTACTATTTATCTTAGTTTCATTTATGGCCTTCTTTACTGCTTCTTGACGGCCTATACTCTTGTTTTCCAGCAGGAGTACGGCATGAATGCGGGTGTTGGCGGCCTCCCATTGTTCGGATTGGTTGTCGGTCTTTTTATCGCTGCGGCATACGTGATTCTAAGCTCTCCATCTTATGTCAAGAAGCTTGACAAGAATAATAACATGCCGGTTCCAGAATGGCGTCTTCCACCAGTAATGGTTGCCGGTGCTATGTTTGCTGCTGGTCTTTTCTGGTTCGGCTGGACTGGTTTCAACGGTACCATTCACTGGATTGTGCCTACGCTCAGTGGTCTATTCACTGGTTTTGGCCTTCTGATCATCTTCATTCAATTGTTCAACTACCTGATTGACACTTATCTTATGTTGTAAGTTGATTCCGAACCCCATTTTCATCTATCGCAAGCGAATCTAACATCCAAACAGTGCTGCCTCGGCTATCGCCGCGAATACATTCTGTCGATCAATGGTTGCAGCAGCTTTCCCTCTCTTCTCGCGCCAAATGTTCGAGAACATGGGTATTCAATGGGCGTCTACTCTACTCGGCTGTGTGGCTGCCGTTCTCGTTCCAATTCCTATCGCATTCTACTTCTTTGGAAAGAAACTGAGAATGAAGAGTAAGTTCGCTCCTTTCTTCGAGGCTCCTCAAGAGACCTACGAGGAGGAACCTGAGCAGGAGGTGGAAGGAAATAGAGCCACCTAGGCTGCTTACTATCACACAAAAAAGTTGTATATGATTAATAGTACATATTTGATACCGAGAATAATTGATATAGAGGGCGATGATAATAAAAAATTCTTTTTTCTAGGCAGTCCTGACTTCATGCGACTGTCCTATCTATATATGGATGTTCCCAAGGCTCTTGACTGCTAGTACATGAATATCAGAAACTAATGTCTTTAAGAGGGCGATTCTCCTGATTACTAGGTAGTAATCAGGAGAACCATCCTCTTTATCAGCATTTCATTTTAGTCGTGCATATTGTAGCTTATTACCCCCTCAAATAACTTCAATTTTAATCTTCAATCATAATCTGCTTGACGGTCGACTACTATTTACGATATGACATCGCTCCTAGATCTTCCCAGCGAGCTTCTTCTAGTCATAGCCAAGCTTCTGTTATACACGAGTCCAGAAAGAATATATTGGAAGATACCGTTCTACCAGTTGCATCATGCGGTCCGACGTGCTTTCGACCATAATCAGCCACGGAGAGTAAAAGACATACACTCTCTTCTACTTACTACACGTCGATTGAAAGTTCTTCTCCAGCCAGTGTTTTATCGCGATGTCTTCGTGGCCATTCTGACTATTTCTCTAGCAAAGAGTGATCAATGGAGGAAACATAATGAACACAGTCATGCATTTTATCAATTCAACATCTGCTCTGCTGACTTGTTCTCGGCTTTCTTCCCGACTTTGTATACTCCATCTCACTCTCCCCGCATAGTTCAGTGCCGAGCGTTTCCCGAAGATTTCGTCAAGCATTTGGATTGGTTAAAACATCGCAAACAAGTCTCATTCGTTGTTTGATGTGCTTACCATTTACTGAAGGCTCGGTCGTGATTGGGTGAATTTATTCCAGGGTGGCCTGGGTCTTTGTTGCTTGGAAAATGTTATCATTTCCAAAGACGTAAATATCTGCAATATACCATTTTCCATACTGCATAAATCATTCTATTGACCTTTTCTCTGAAATTCAAACCATTATAATGGATATACCAACTCCCAACTTCGAAGACAAGAGACATGTCGGCTTCGCTGGCCTTGGTGCTATGGGATTTGACATGGCATCGAACCTGTTGAGGGCCGGAATCTCTGTCAAAGGCTTCGACGTTAATCCCGAGGCACTTCAAAAATTTGAAGCGATTGGTGGTCAGACTTCATCTTCTATTCGAGATGCTAGCCAAAACCAAAGCAAATTCTTTGTCATGGTCGCGACGCCGAAGCAAGTTGACTCAATTATGTTTGGTTCTGATGGACTAAGCGTTTGCCTGCCACGCTCGGCCATTCTATGCTTATTCAGTACGCTACCGCCGAACTATGTGGTAGAGCTGAAAAAAAGACTCGATTTGAAGGGAAGGGAGGACATCCGTCTCGTTGACTGCCCGGTCTCTGGTGGTGTTGTAGGTGCTACTTCTGGATTGCTGAGCGTGAGTTTCTACCCAATTTCAAGGCTTCCTTGACAGGTGTAGCTTATATCAAAGTAATTCAGGTCATAATGGCCGGGGATCCGACAGCAATTATAGAGATTCACCCGGAACTTGAAGCAATATCGGCACCAGGCAGACTTTTCAGCACAGGACCCCTAGGCTCAGCAAGCGTGATGAAAATGTATGTTCCTGGAAAGTAAAATAAAAACAATGTCTGACCACAAACAAAAGGCTGAACCAACACCTGGCTGGGATTCACATTGTGGCAGCAGCAGAGACATTTGCTTTTGCCAAAACTCTCGGCCTCTCCAGTAGGAATACATATCAAGTTCTCATGAAAAGTGAGGGGGCCAGTTGGATCATGGGTGACCGAGGGGTATCAATGCTCAATGCCGACTGGAATGCCAAGTCAAGCGTCACCATTTTCACCAAGGATCTTGTGTGTCTTCCATCATCGATTCGAATGCTCCATTAGAGGGCTTTTTGCTAACCCTTCAATTTACAGGGTATCGTAAATGACACGGCAGACTCTCTTTCGCTACCTTGTCCCATTGCCTCTGTGGCGCTTCAATCTTTCACTGAGAGAGTGGCGCTAGGGCACGGTTCTGATGACGATTCAAGTGTTATATGTAACTATGAGCATATCACCGGGTTAAAAGTGGCTGAGTTTGATGGCAACGGAACGGTACTGAGCCCTAGACAGTCTCCTCTCCGACAAGGAGATCCAGTGATCCTGATAGCCGGCAAAGAGTGGGCAGAACAATTGTCTCAGGCCTTTTCAGGGCAAAGTCTCCAGGTAATTCGTCAAAGCGACGCTGATATATTCTTGATATTGGACGATATTCCGGAGAAGACAATCGTGGGAGTTATGGAGACTAAAGTTGAAGAATTTTCTTCAAAATACCCAAGTCTCAGTTTCTTCGATTTCCAGGTGACTCGTTCTCATGACTATCAGTCTCTCCAGGTACCGAACACCATCGAATTTCGATCGCCGTGATTTTGTTACTGATCCGTCTAGATCCTCTTCACTGCTGGGAATCGCGCCGTAGAAATGGCGTTAGGCAGTGGTGCGGCATCTGCATTTACAGCTGTGCCTGTCAAAGGTCCTCTCGGGTCTGCTTCTAGAATGTATCTTACCATACAACTCGCATCCATGATACATCTTGCCGCTACTGCAGAATGCTTTGCATTAGCTACATCAGAGGGGGTCCCCACTCAGCTAATCTATGAACTCATATCTGGAGCAGCTGGTGCTAGCTCTCAATTCAACCGCATTTTCCCAAAGATGATTCAAGGTGATTTCAGCGGATCGCCGAGTGGTAACATGCGATGCATAGGAGACTATATGAAAGATATAGTATGAAAAAATCGTCGTTATAATAGTGGAATTAGCTGACGATGAGCACAGAACTTATTAAAGACTGTGGCCAGAAGCATCGGATTTCCCGGTCGTCTGCTCGATACTGCCCACCAGGTCTTCAAGATGGTCAATCGCAAGCACGGAGGAAACGTTTCTACAGCGGCACTCACTGCCTTTTGGGGGATCAAGGCTAGCAAAGCTGCGAAAATTTAGTTGCCCTCTTATAGATAGTAGAGGCCATTTAGTTATTGACCAACTTCATCTCCAATATCATCATCCCAAATCCTCTTCAGATCATCAGATAAAACGCCTGTTCTTCTGCCTGTTTATCGTTGGCATTGGTTGATTAGTTCTAGTGTTCTCTGCCGCTCTTGCGGCCCTCAACAACAAGGATATAATTCAGCCTAACGAGGGTTACTTCTTACATGTGGACTGGATTGGGTCTAGAGCTGCCGATTATTGAATCACCATCTGCATGCTACCCACTTGGGAACGCTACGTGAATTGAGGTTGGTACGGTACAAGTGGGTATACCTTATTCAATGAGACGAATGCCGAATGGTTCGGCCGCTATCCCAGTCAGCGATATCATGGTGTTCCAAAAATGATGGGCGGTGATTCCAACGGCTTCTGGGCTGACAATGTTCCCCAAGCAAGAGCAGAATGGAGAGAGAACCCTAGTTCAGATCCAAAATCTCACTTTCATCCTATTCAAGACACCAGGAGCATCTGGTCCGCCATGATGAAAGGAATCAAGGAAGGGGAAGCCAGGCATGGCTATGAAGCGTTTGTGACGGTAAGTTGAGTAACTAAGGCTGTGCAGGACAAGACTAAATCTGATATAGTTCCAACTAACATCGCCCTGGATCAGTGATCCACCTACTCCCTTCTCCTGGGGTCATAATGTAAGTTCGAACCTCATTGTAAACGCGGATCTTAGCTAAGTAATGGCAGTACATCAATGGCAGTTATGGTACTCTCTCTATGGGCGCCGTCCAATCCGGCCACGAAAGCCCTGATTCGAGTGGCATCGATGCCAAATTCACAGTTCTTACCCCATGGAATTCGCGAAAGAACTACGAAAGTATATGCGTGCGGAGTTTTCTGGACCAGTCATGGACGTTGAGAATCACTACGAAGGTGCACACGATTCGTTCAATACCAACAAACCCATCTGGAATGTATCTGATGTGCGGCATGGCTTCTACCCGGCTGTCCTGAGTGGCGCTTGTGGCATCACATACGGTAGTCTTCCTGTCCAACAATCCTATGAGAACATGTCACTCATCGCTACCTCGGAACACTTCATGGATCCCCAGCTAGGTCTCTCAGAAAATGCAAGCTGGCACGAAGCTGTCCACTGGCCCGGTGCAAGGCAAACGGGTTATCTGGGTAAGCCGTTCTCCTCGCTATCCAGGGAGCAGGTTAATGAGCTAACGCCTGCCCGGGAGTACGTATCCTCAGTGAATGGGTCCATTGAGGATATCATGCTATTTGAAGGAGATAGGTACATCGCCGGGATGATCACGCGTAGATAGTATTGGGTGTATACTGGATGGGGAGATGAATTTAATGTCGACCTCGATACTATATATAGAGAATGGGGTACTCTAGGTTCTTCTGCTACAGCACAATGGTTTGATCCCTGCACTTCTGAAATGCAAGCTGCGGGCTCGGACGAGCCATTTCTAGCCAAAGGCAAAAAGACATTCACACCTCCGACAAGTGCTGGGGTCGATTTTGACTGGCTTCTGGTAATCAAGCTAGTTAATTATAGCTGCGTTGATGTTTATCGAAAGGCAGATTGAATGTGACTGGAATCCACAATTTAAAGAAGCCCTTGATCTATATTTCTAGGGCTAAACTCTCAATTTTAGCTTGTCCTAGGTTGATGAAGGAACGATAAGTATGATGTTGCACCATAAATCCACAATTTCATTTCGGGTAAAGCCAGACCTGGCTTATATAAAGTCTGAATGGTTCATCCTGGAGCCATGGATGGTGAACTGTCCATGGATGAATGGATAATGTTGATGACATGAGAACCGGACTGACCGGATAAGCCGCCGAGACACACGTCCTCAAAGCTAACTCAGTAACTCTCTTTAATCTTCTTTTCATTTTTGGATGATATACCACATTTAGCATGGGTTTAACCTGCTAGGGTCTCTACGACCTTTGAAGATGAATTGAGAGCCAATCCGGAATACCCAGCATGAAATGGAAATTAATACGTTCTGGCAAGAGGTTAACAAGCGCCATACCCTCTTCGTGATATCAAGCTAATATTGAACAGATTGATGATCAGTTCTTCAAAGCTGTTCTTTTGCTTCATTTCTTGTCTGGGGTACTTCCCATATACCCTTCTTCAGTCCGAGTCTTTTCCTACTTCCGATAGCCCGAAACACCTCTCACCGTTCACCTCTTCCAACTCCCCATTCCTTTCTCTCGATAGATTATCACGTCAGAGGTACTGGTATCATGCCAAAAAGATCGTTCTCCTCATTCTTACCTCACCGATGGGTGTACTTCGTCGTGGCGTTGTACACCTTCGGTCTTCTTTACGTGGCATTGAATACCTAGCGCATCTTCGAGGACGCTGGATCACCGTAAAGACCCCTCTTCAAAGAAAACTCGTTTGGATTGTTAACTGACGAAATCAAGCAAACTTACTCAAAATACAGCCCAAGCTCCGTTTGCTTCAGTCCTCCATGGCCTCTATGACACTTTTCTGCAACCCATCACAGCAGAGAATCTGACCTTGCCATCAGGGGAAATGCTTCAGCTCCCCTTTCCTTCTTCTCCAAATGGTCCTCGTTTCCAGAGTTTACTTGGGCAGAAGATCCTCGTGCTCGATGTAGACACTCGCCCATTGAACAACAAGGGAGAGCTGCTCAATTCGACATGGTCTTCAAACGAGACAACCCTATGGGCTACGGCAGGGCGACTCAACCACTACCTATTTGGTGAGATATCCATCCCGATGATCTGTCTGTCCATGACTAACAATCATATTAGCACAACTTCACGGTTACGATTACAAGTTCGTGCAGATGGCAGACCTTCCTGGACGGTTTGGGACTTGGTCAAAAGTCACAGCGATAAGACAATATCTCCCTTACTACGAGTTCATTGTTTTTATGGATGCCGACGTCATATATCCTCATCCTCATGTCCCATTAGAATGGCTCTTTAACTATTGGGACATCATTCCTGAAAATCTCGTCGCTATGGCCATCGATCCGTCATATCCAATCAACAATGACATGCGAGGTCGAACATTGTTGAACACCGGCTTTATCATAGCACAACGCAGTCCCAGAACGATGGAATTATTCGAAGCATGGGAGTCTTGTCCTACCAATGCGCGATACAACTCCTGTTCCACCTTCAGTTACGATTGGCCGCATGAACAGGGCGCCTTTGGGAACTTCCTTCGGTATGACTTTGATCGTCGCGACGATATCAAGTCGCTTTCGTGCTCGGAGGCAAATGGGTGTCCTGAGGTAACATATCTCGGTTGTTCAGGGAAATTGATACGCAATTACTGGGGGGTCAAAAGCCTCGGTTCCTGGCGCTATGCAGGAATCTATTCTGCGATTCTTCTTATTACTGCTGCATAAGGAGTTTCACCAGAGCTATGGCAATATCTTTTCGACCGCTTTTACCAAATATATGACCAATGGGACTGATATCTCGTCCATCGCAAAAGAAGATGTTCCGCATAGCCCTGAAGGTGGAGTACGAGCGTCTACAGAAGACGTGGGAGAAAGGCCCGGGACCGTCCCTATCGACCCTGAATGATGAGAAGATCATCTTACAATGATGGACCAATACATAGTCATAATTGTGAATAATAGTCAAATTAGCGAAATCTAATAACATCTACTGCGCCAACATCTCACGACCACTACTTTGCTGCATGGCACCATATGGTACAGCTTCATCAATTATAGCATATTCAACATACAGGCCATTGAAGACCATATGGTCAATAAACGACATCAGGAAAGGAATTGAAGGTAGGGGGGTTTCCGGTTGAAAGAGTAAAAAAGATATAATGCGGGAGTAGCGAAGATGGTAACACCAGGCCATTTGGGGAAAAGCTCACAGGGCCAACTGACGAAACCTCATTCACCAAAGAAGAATCTAAGCAGACGCTATTCATCCGACGAGCAACCAGAAAGTGAGAGGGAACATGTACATCTTGAAGAAAATGGTGCAATATCATGGGCGGACGCGAGCATCGTCAGGGGAGTGTAAAAGGAAAGGGGTAAGGAGGGATCTTAACAGGCACAGCCGTCGTTGTTGGTGGTCTCCTTGGGGTGAATATTGACATCGATCACTGCAGGGGTTTAAATGGTCAGTATCAAATATGTTTACGCTGGCGATATGTCTTCGATCCGACTCACTTTGGCTCTCGCCTTGTTTAGCTTCCCCTTCCATACCCGGCAAGGCTTGGGCAATGCGTCGGAATAGTTGCTTCACATTGTGACCAACCTTGGCACTGGTCTCAATGAACATCAGGCCATTCTTCTTAGCTTCCTCCTCGCCTTGTGCCGTTGTAACCTCGCGCTTATCATTTAAATCGGTCTTGTTGCCCACCAGAACGATGATTACATCATTTCCACGCTCACCGCGCACATCATCAATCCATTTTCGGGTATTCTGGAAGGATTTGGCGTTGGAAATATCGTAGACGACTACTGCGACGCTCGAGTCTCGAATATAGGAGGGGATCAGGGAACGGAAACGTTCTTGGCCGGCAGTATCCCAAAGTTGGAGGCGGACTGTTCGGTCTTCAAGGTACATAGTCTATCAAAATTTTGAATTAGCATTACAACTGCCTTTAAAACATTGTTTCGGGGGAGAGGGAGAAGTTCGGAGGCACATACCTTGGACAAGAAGTCAATACCGATAGTGGCCTGATATGTGTTGTCGAACGAGTCGTACATGAATCGGGTTATAAGAGAAGTTTTTCCAACTGATAGAGATATTAGATTTCCAAGTCAAGATTTAATTTCTCTCTCGAAATACCCCGCCGTCATGGCGGTATGCTGTATACAATGCGAGAGATTCGAGGGTGACATACCGCTTTGTTCACCCAAGAATACCAACCTATATATCGTGTTAAATCCGAAGCCCCCTCAACACTCTGCTTGAATCGTAAACAATCTTACTTGAACTTCTTCAACGGGTTCGAATACGACCCTACCCCAGAGGCGGAGGCCATGGTCTATGGTGATATCGAGAGGGGGGAGAAAGATGGGGGGGAGGAACTCAGGGGGTGGAAAGGCGCGCGCAGATCCAAATGGAGGATATTCGCCGGCGAGATAGAGAAAAAGAAAAGCACCAACAGAACCGACGGGCAAACAGAAGTGAACAAGAAACAATGCGCGATGCAATCACAAGAACAATTCCGTGGATCTGGGGAAAGCAAGACGACAAAGTGCCCCGTCCACCGCCTCGACGGATCAGTTAATCCGCTCCGGCCACCTCATTCCTCCAAACTGTCCATCAGAAGAAGCTCCCCCTCCTCCGCCGTGCTGTTTATTTGATTTCTTTTCTTCAACGGGCCTTTTCATTCATTCATATTCAGGTTGAGGTCACCATGGCTGTCAAGTATTTGCTTGGTGTCTCCACGACCGCCTTTGTGGTGATTGGACTTTGTACGTGCGAGCTGAATCGAATCCCCCCCTCGGAGATGGAGCTGGGTGCTGGGAATGTTTAAGGTTGCTAACTGACGGATTCTTATCATGCAGATATGCTCTTTCAGGGCGAAGGCGAAGCATTTAATGTACGATGATCTCGAACCCCCGAATCTATCCAAGAGCGAAGCTTCGACGCGCCCATAGTTATTAACACACGCCAACAGGTCGGCCGCTTTCTCGAGGAGGTATCTCCCTTCGCTTTCGCGAACATCGGTATTGCGTTATGTATTGGTTGCTCGGTGGTCGGAGCCGCATGGTGAGCTCCTGAATCTGTCAGAGTCTGTTGTCGACATCCGCCATACTAATGTTGATGGTACCTATGCAGGGGTATCTTCCTCACGGGCTCTTCGATCGTCGGTGGTGGAGTTCGCGCACCCCGGATTCGCACCAAGAACTTGATCTCAATTATTTTCTGTGAAGTCGTGGCTATTTACGGTGTCATTATGGCGATCGTGTACTCCGCAAAGCTCAACTCAGTCCCCGAGAGCGAGATCTACACTCAAAGCAACTACTATACGGGATATGCACTTTTCTGGGGCGGTATTACCGTCGGATTCTGCAACTTGATCTGCGGTATTTCTGTGGGTATTAACGGCAGTGGTGCTGCTCTCGCCGATGCTGCCGATCCTAGCCTGTGAGTTATACTTTACCCCAGACATTCCCTCCATCTATACATCTATCCATTCTTGGACCTTGGGGATCTTTTGGATCAAGCCCGTGCCCTACTTTTACCTTATACCGAAACAATGTTTGTTAGCTTCGGTAGACTTACCATATTTTCATGACCAGGTTTGTCAAGATCCTTGTCATTGAGATTTTTAGTTCCGTCCTGGGACTATTCGGCCTGATTACTGGCCTGTTAGTAGGCGGTAAAGCCTTGGACATTGGCGCTGCCTAGCGCCAGTCTCCGTTCTCCGTGTCTCTCCACCAAACACGAAGCGAAAGCATCCAACCAGAAAAGGAATGATGGCTATGCATTCCTGATTTGGGTTTCCTCTTCCTCTTTCTTTTCCTCTTTCTCTCCCGGCACACTCTTGGCTCGGCTCGGCCGGCCGCAGATACGATATCTCCCTCTCGGAACATTACTTGTCCTCTTTTCGTTGTCCTTTTTTTTACATGTTATTATTGTTTTGATACACAGCATTGGGGCGTCTGGAATCACTATCTCGTAGATGGCAAGCTCTTGAAGGGAAAAATGCTGGAATTGCATTAATCTGTACAGTATTTTGAGTCAAATGGAGAATGAACCATTGGAAGCATCTCTCTCTTCCTCTATAACTCCACCCCCGCAAATTAAACCGCATGGGAATCCACTTGATACAACCAGCAAATCCAATCAAAAATAATAATTTACTCCGTACAGTAGTCTCATCACTATTTACTTGCACGGACCGGCTACTCTTCCAAGGGTTACAATTTCTCGCTCACCCGAAGTTTCGCGATTTACTCTTTACGACCTGCTCGTCTCCGCCATAAAAACCCGAGTACATCCAATTCTCCCCCACTTCAGCCACTCTCCTCTTCTCAATTCCCCCCAGTCAACCCCCCCCAGATAATCTCCCCCCTCCTCCTCCATCATCCACTCACCATGGACAAACTCAAGGTAGCTATTCTGATCGTCTCCGACACGGCCTCGCAGGACCCCGCTTCTGATCGAACGGCCAATGCCCTCGCCCCCATTCTCGCGGCAGAGGATAAGTGGGAAACCCCCGCAGTCAGGATCGTTCCGGACAATGTGTTCGAGATCCAACGGGCCGTTTGCGAGTGGAGCGATGATAGCGTTAATTGGTATAATTTGATTCTGTTGAGCGGAGGAACCGGATTTGCTATCAAGGATAACACGCCCGAGGTGAGTCTTTTTTTTTTCTCTCGGTCTATACATTTATACTTTGCGCTTTTCGTATATTTGCATATGCCGGTTTCTTTCAATATCAAGGCTCATCCCGTGCTAATGACATCACAAGGCCGTTTCTCCCCTGATACATCGTCATGCTCCTGGCTTAGTGTAAGTCTATCATGGCGCTTTTCATGGCGTTCCCATGGCGTCTCGAAAGTTGACGCTAAAGCATGAAACTAATCTTTCCCCAGTCATGGCATGATCGCCGCTTCATTGAAAGTAACCCCATGTGAGATGACATCACCCTTTCCCTTCCTTGGCAATTGGTTGGCCTAAACCCAAGACATGTGGAAGAGAGGAACTATGTCGAGGCTAAACTGTTGTTTACTCGGTCTATAAAGAATGCCGCTAATCCCCGTGTGTTTCCAGTTGCGATGATGTCTAGACCGGTTGCCGGAGTCCGAGATAAATCATTGATCATTACTTTACCAGGATCTCCGAAAGGAGCCGTTGAGAACCTCGAGGCCGTTGTCAAGCTTCTACCACACGCTTGTTTACAGTCTGCTGGAGCCAATTCCCGCAATATGCATGCTGCCGGTATCAAAAGCCTCGAAGCGGACGCAGGTGTGAGTTCTGGTACTCACAGTAATAGCCATACTACTTTGCAAAAGCAACCAAGCCTTTGCAGTCATCATCATGGCCCTGGACACGTAGCTCCCAAGGCACACACCTCATCAAATCGTCAACAATCCAATGATCCTTCTGCTGGTCCTAATCGGAGATATCGCACTTCACCCTATCCGATGCTCTCTGTAGAAGAAGCCCTTCTGCAAATCAGCGAGCATACCCCCGAGCCCATTATCATCGAATCCCCCGTCAACACAGCCATTGTCGGCTCTGTTGTTGCTGAAGATGTCTATGCTGCCGAGTCAGTCCCAGCATACAAAGCCAGTATCGTCGACGGCTATGCCGTTATTGCCCCAGACTCTACAAACAATGCCCCGAGTACGAAAGGCGTCTTCCCTGTAGCATCAGTCAACCATGCCAACGTCGGCGGTTCCTTAAATCCCCTCCAGCAAGGCACCATCGCTAGAATTACCACCGGCGCTCCTCTCCCACCGAATGCGAACGCTGTAGTCATGGTCGAAGACACTGACCTGGTCTCCTCAACCCCGGATGGAACCGAAGAAGCCACAGTCGACATCTTGACCGGAGATATCAAACCTGGCGAGAATGTCCGCGAACCAGGTAGCGATGTTCGACTCGGCGAGAAGATTCTCGCTCGTGGCGACGTTATCTCCTCCGTCGGCGGCGAAGTAGGTTTACTCGCTTCAACCGGCATTCGCACCGTCAAAGTCTTCAAGAAACCTACAATCGGTGTCCTGAGCACAGGAGACGAACTCGTCGAACACGACGACCCGCGCACTCTAACCGGCGGACAAATCCGCGACTCCAACCGCCCTTCTCTCCTCGCCTGTCTTTCTTCATGGGGTTTCCCAACAGTAGACCTAGGCATTGCCCGCGACACACCAGCTAGTGAACTTGAGCACGCTCTCCGCGACTCACTACGCGGCGTCGGCCGCGCATCTTCAAGCGTTGACGTGATCGTCACAACAGGCGGCGTCTCAATGGGCGAACTAGACCTTCTCAAACCAACCATCGAACGCAGTCTCGGCGGCACAATTCATTTCGGCCGCGTCTCTATGAAACCCGGTAAACCAACGACATTCGCAACAATCCCTTTCAAAGAAACCGGAGATGGAACCACACAACAAGAGCGCAAATCAAAACTTATCTTCTCTCTCCCCGGTAACCCGGCCTCTGCCTTAGTGACGTTAAACCTATTCGTCCTGCCCTCCCTACACAAACTCACCGGCCTGGGCGAGAGCTCTCGAGCCATCAGTACCAAACCTTGGCTAGCTCCTCAACTTGGTTTACCTCGCGTTGCCGTCGTTTTGACACATCACTTCCCGCTCGATCCTAAACGTACCGAGTACCACCGTGCAGTGGTGACAGCTTCACGCTCAGATGGCCGACTCTATGCTACTAGTACTGGCGTTGAGGGCGTTGGACAACGCAGTTCTCGTGTCGGTAGTCTTGCCAATGCCAATGCACTTGTTGTCCTTCGACCTGGACGTGGAGTCGGTATTAAGGGTGAAATTGTGGAAGCTCTCATGATGGGAGGTGTTTATGGCTCGGATACTCGACTCATTTGCTAAACTGCCAAGTGTCACGACTAGAATGATAAAGCTGGGGGCTGGAACTCCCTAGATCTCTTCTGATTCTTTCTTGTTTTCTTATTCTTTGTGATTATATTATTTCTTCTTCTCTCTGCTCTCCTCTCAACTTGATGTTGCTTCACCCCTTTGCCGCTTTCTGGGTATTTATTTGGACATGACTTCACACTGTCACTGGCAGTACTATATACCAGTGACTTTCACTATAGCAATCAATGAGCGTATGAGAACATGGACGATTTAACTTGGAGCAATACATTTATTCCAACCCGAGATGCAATATGCGAGTATGTAAGCTATTTAGTACCTAAATCCAAAACTCCAAATAACCTCGACATTTACTCTGCATCTAGGTAGAGATAGAGAGTACACGAGGAGCAATCTATTCAACCCCGTGAATACTTCCATCCCTTCTTCTTCTCCGCTCGAAAAGCAAGTAACGTCCCCGCACGACCCTGTTTCCTCGCAATTTCAACAACAAAGAATCTCACGAAATCCGTTAATGTCCAATAGCTGCTATGAGCACTGAGCATATTGAGATACTGGATATTGAGCGGACCACCGCCACCGGAAAGATAATAGTCGATCTGGCCATTATCATTTAGCAAAAGCATTCTCTTCTCGGCAAGTTCTTCGCGGGTGAAGTCGTGGGTCTCCATTTCAACGGTTGATGGTAGCTTTGTGACGGCTGCCGGGCGAACTGGAGTTGAAGAAGCCATGAAGGTAGGTGTAGAGCCCCATTTGAAAACACTTCCGAAGGACGTCCAAAAAGACGATGTGGCACTGGGGATTGAGGCTGTTTTAAGTGAATTGGAAAGATCGGTGTCGACTGCAGCATTCACACGGTATGCAATTGCTGTGGATGTTAGTTTCTGTCGGAAAGGCCAAGGCGAGATAACTTACGATCAGTGGTATGCATGATGTTGTAAAGATTATCTACAGCGAGACAGCCATAGTTCCCGGGTTCTCCAGCGACTCCTCGTACGAGATCATCCCCTTCGCTTCCAGATTTATTTCTACCCTTTCGGGGAAGTAGACTTGCTAAAGTAGAGTCAGAAAATATACAAGACCAACTCTTGTATCAAAACATACCTTTATTCAGCAGCAGGAAAAATCCGACAGGACTGCCGCACAAAAATAATATTCGGGTATCAAACTCGAAGATATCGCTGTGCAATGGTGTGTTGTGGAAATCAAAGCGTGGGACATGTGTTGGCTGGTGGCTGAGAATATCGGAGGCCATGACACTTCCCAAAGAATGAGCGAGAAGGTGTACTCGGCCGTTTTCTTGGAACCCTGGATTATTTTTACACCAAAGTCGGTAAATTCGATTAGCTTCTCTGACAACAGCCCTGATCATCTTTGGTTTGTGATGCGACAAGTAGTACGGAATATCGAGCATCACATCACTGATCAATGAACGAACAGCAGGAAGTGTTTGAGGCGTTATATCGTCGAGCGAAAAGTTATTTGGAGTTGGATCATCGGAGCCTGTTGTTTCGAGAGAAGGGTCTTCCAAAGACAAGGTCGTTCGCCAATTTACAGGTAGAACCATAATACCTCCATTGTCCTGGTCAACGTGAGGCCAGACAGGCTCGCTATTCAATTCCACATTGACTTGACGACGAAACGCATTCATGGCGTGTGTAAAATGGAAACTTTCCATTCTCTCCGATAATTTCTGACCAATACCATGAATGACGAGCACAAGATCTGTAGGGCTTGGTCGTAGTGCTTCCATTTTGCAAGCATAGCAAACTTGTTCGCCTGGGGCTGGTTCCGGCTCTTGAGCTTGATTTCGCCGGATGTATTGCCTGACATCAACAGGATTGGGCTTTGCAGGATGGAATTTGTCCCATAATTGCCGACTGAAGCCGCGCACCACAGGTATACCAATTTGTCGCCCCTTGCGGATTGCACCGAGTGGTCGTCTTCCTCGGGAAACAGAAGGTAGCAAATTTGGTCGAAGAATTTGGGCGTTCCGTGCATCCACGTAGATAGCACTCGAGGATAGATACGGTTTAACAGCATTGGATGTTGATGTTCCACCGGCTGCTTGATTGAGATCGGGACTCTCTGGGATATCATCATCCGGATCTGTCTCTAGATCTTCACCTCGAGTCGTTCCGGATTCACCGACAGAGTCTGCTTTTCCGTTTGACCAAAGACGATGCACAATTTTGAGCTCTGCATCCGCGCCATTTTCTACACAGCTATTCAATTCATCTTGCCAAGTTTCCGTCCAGGGCTTCAGGTCCGCGTATCCTTCTTCTAGTTTGTTGGCCAGTGCAGTCTCCACAGGATACATAGTATTCTTGTAAAACCATGTAGCTCGTACTACGACTGAGACGTCATGAAGCGGGCTCCAGTATATTGGTTTCATCTGGTAGCGGGTGTCAGCTCAGCAAGATCAAATACCAAATTGATGGACATACCTTTAAGTTAGGAAGCTCTACCAAATGAAGTCGCGAAGCACCAACGGGGATTTTTGCTTTGACTTCGTCATTACGGTCTTTGGAATCTCTTTGATTTCGACCGTCTTCAGAACCATCTTGAGTCAACTGGTCCAGGCTGACAGTTGCTCTCAAACCAGATGGTTTAGGGGCCCCGGGGTTTGGCGCACTGCCTCGAGCTTCAGTTGATGATTCCTGAGCCCCATTCTTTGATGGTAAAGATTCGATTGAGCTTCCAAACTGACTGTGAGATTGGGGAATTGGCGCTCTGATGAAAGGTGACCCACTGATACTCACATCGCGGGATCGATTCGCACGGACACTCCCAGAGTCAACTTGACTATCATCCCCGTCGTCGTTGTCACCCAGGGTTGAATCACTTCTTCTCTTGGTTGACGGCGAACCTTGCAATGAAGACGAAAGTTCCCGCTTTCTATCATGTGGATCGCTCCTAGGAGGCTCATCGTTGAAGCTGGTTTCCACAAATGAGGTCACATGTCTTCGAGCAGAGCCCTCGTTTCGGGGCTCAGAGCTTATGGGCAAACCTGACCGACTTTTGAGATGTCGTCCAGGAGTCTCATCAGGAAATGATGGCGAGTTACTGACAGTACTTCTACCACTAACCAAGCCTGCATCGTCTTTTCTATGTGCAGTCCTGCGGTAGCGTTCCGCCTCCGACCTCGATGTATGGCCAGGGACAGCTATGCCGGCCTGCGTTGTTGACGTGTCCGGTCGAGATTTAGATCCCGTCGCCCTCTTATCCTGGCGAGCTTTACCTAATGACCGCCATGAGGTCTCCAAAGCGAGATTATCCTTCGCTGAAAATGGTTTCGGCGGAGCTCTTTCATTTTCGGAGCTTTGTCCAGTCGCTAGGGGCAAAGGGGCCAGCGGGTCGTCAATTGGCAGGGAAGAGATGTAGAAGAATTGAGATCGAACCTGAGGCGGGCTATCGTGAGAATACAGACTTGACAGCTCGGAATCCTCGTCTGCAAGTAAACAGGTCGAACCATAGGTATGGAAAGGGCCCGTCATTGTGAAGAGCGCGGTTCCACTTTTCTAGGGTTCTAGCTATCAGCGCGAGATCAAAACATCGATCGCCAAATGGTCATCGCCAAGCGCCACAACTGGTCCTAGGCCGATCGGAAGCAACCGACCAGGACAAAAGAGATGGTTGGTCGCATGAAGACTTGAAGTCTCGGAGAGAGGAAGCAGAAAGAAGAAAGAAGTTGAAGTTGCAAGAACTCAGCTGCGTCGAAGATGACGTCGCGGCACGTGTTCTGCCCACTTGGAAGTGCAGCATTAAGAATTGGACTATTTTATTACCCATAGATATATATTGATTTTTTTTTTATATATATTCATTTATATAGATGATTCATTTGCGATATCTTTAATTCCCATAAAATTTGATACTAGAACCATCTCATTCGGAGTATGTCAATACTACAATGTGTAAAAATGGGGGATTCAATACTTTAAA
Source organism: Penicillium citrinum (assembly GCF_028827155.1). Classification (NCBI taxonomy): domain Eukaryota; kingdom Fungi; phylum Ascomycota; class Eurotiomycetes; order Eurotiales; family Aspergillaceae; genus Penicillium; species Penicillium citrinum. The sequence goes on from NW_026622686.1 coordinate 2,701,977, forward strand.
AGGTCGAACATTCTCCATCAAAATTTACTTGTAAACATCACCGACTACCGCCTTCAGTCAATCCCTCAGCTAACTTTTCGCAGTCTTCCTTGTCCCCCAATAGATTGACTATCATAATATTTGCTTTCCGGTACCGCTCCAGCTCGATCCCTTGTCTTCCTTTTTTTTTCAGACAGTGAAAATTTGCTGGCTACTGCTAATCCGAGGACGACGTTTGATATACTCGTCCATCATCGCTTCCTGAGCCTGATTGCTGACATTCCGAAATTGCTGAAGTGTAAGAATCGATGCATCGAGCATGTCCAGAATATTGCGTGTATCGTGAAGGTGCTTCCGAATAGCGCTGTCTGGCAAACAGAATGTACGAACATTCATCTCCTGGGCGATGACCTTCCAATTAGAGAGGTTGGACTCCAGCATGATCGGGTTGGTGGAGCTTTCTCCGGCAAATCTTAGACTGCGATGGTTTGCCCTGATGAGGTCTCGCTGTGTAGCTTGATCGAATCGAAATTCCGTGACTTGGGGACGATTCTTGGAGGTCCAGAAGTCGTAAACTCTTTCGATAGACTGTTGAGAGACTCGACCACTGTAATATTCGTTCAAAAGGAAGTCGTTTGCCGTGGTACATATCATAACTTCGAGTTCAGCATAAAGTTTCGACTGTTGTGCCGACGTGAGTGAGACTGGGGTGAAGGGGCTGGGTAAGCCTGTTGGTGATATAGGGCCACTCGTTGGACTGGAACTCTTGTGACTATCCCCGGTCTACCCATTATGATCATTATTTTCCGATCAATTCAAATTCAGCGAAATGATATCACTTACCAGGCCCTTGAGCTTTCTTCCAAGCTCTCGTATGACACTCGGTCTTCGTCTGGGAGTCCGTGGAGGTTTGTGATCATCCAGCCAACCGTTGTCTCCGAAAAGTTTCTTGTGAACGCGCTCGCCCGCGGTCGTTGGCTTTCTTTTGAGACCTAGGGTACTGTCCATACTGATCTCTTCTTCAATAGTGTCTAGAGAACGGGTTGGAGACCGCGTTGAGGACCTTTCTGGGGACTGGTTCCGAGACTGGGTTGGAGATTGACCTGGCGATTTAATCACCCTTGCACTAGCTGAAAGCAGAGACTCAACCTCATAAACCGAAGCGTTGGAGCTTTTCGGTCGTCTCAAATCCTCGGGGATCGTCAGATGTGGCCGAAGTTTATGTCCAGGTTTAGCGGGCCACTGCAGCCCCTCTGGAATCAACGCCCGAAGAGCCTCGTCGCGGGGAGGGCAAGATGCTCCAGTAATAGTCGGACTGTCGCACTGTATTATATTTCGTAAACTCTGCGAGTTGGCTAGCCCAAGTTGCTGGTTTGTTACTGTAAGACTTGGAGAGGGATCGTCGCACGGAGCAGTGACCAGCTCCTTAGCTTCAAAGTAAGGGTTGTCTCCGGCGATACTCCCATAGTCCCTGCTCGGAGAATCCAGTCAGCGGATCCCATTTTGAGAGTTATGGTTATGTACTTACTCCGGAGTCGTATCGTAAACACTTGTGGGAGAACTTGGTCCTGGCTGAACAGCAGGAGAATCAGCCCCATGCAGCATAAGCGGGATATAGTTTGCTGAAAGCTGCATCTCCAGCGGCTGTTGCCCTAGAGGTGATATTGCGATCTCTTGCATAGTTGATGTATTCTGAAGGGAATCGCCTTGAAAGATACTGCTCATGGAATTGTCACGATATCCCCGAGGCAAAGCCGCACCAGAGAATTGGCCGATCACAGTTGAGGATGAGAATCTGGGGAAAGGAGAATCTGGACTGTCGATATTCGTCCATTGATAGTTAGCATTGACTGGCTTTAAGCATTCACTCGAAGGTGTTGAGTAGGTTCAATAAGATTGTTGCGACCTGGAATGGGCATTCACTTACCCGAAACGGGCAGTATGTTGACAATCCTCACGTTGGGCTTGACTGGGTGGGATATACGCTTTAGCAGGGAGTAGTTCAAAGGATTCCACATCGCAATCCATAATCCAAATAGTTCAACTGATCTGGGAGGCTGGGTAGCTCAGGCTTGGGGATAAATCTCAATATCAACAAAAAACAAAGTTGCGAAGACACTATAGTACGTCCACACACGCGGGTGTCAAAAGTGTACTACTGAAGCATTCACTGGATTGATCATGATAAATTTGATTAAGAGCTTCGATTTGGAAGATAGCGAATATTCAATAAGTAGTCATTTAATTTGCATTTCTATTCGAAATTAGCTAGGTTGTTTGTTCTATAGTACATTGCATTGTAGACGATAGGCGCTTGGAAGTGAATGGAAAGGCGCGACTCCCCCATGCAAGGGATTGGCTAGCTTGACCTTAAATCAATTGGTCTCTATTTACCTGCCATAGTCAACTGATCACCTCATCTGAAGAGGAGAAAGAGGTTTCAAAAGTTCGAGAAATTCTTTTACGACTACTCTGCTAGTCTAGAATTTATACCTGAGGTGATTCAGACATCGCAATTAGCCTGAGGCTACCACTCGTACCATCGTCATCTAGTTAATCCGACGAGGCTAAGCCGCAGCCGGTCTTCTTGCCGATCCTCCACGGGCTGATCGGAATTTCCGGGTTCTCGCTATGATCTGTCTCATTGCCATCTCGAATCCCGAGATCTGCCAATATACATATGTACTGACTCTAAATTTGGGTATACAAGAGTCTGGAAAGAGGCGAAATCTTATGTCAGGCCCGAGGTTATGATGTTGTACTATGTAAAGTGATCACCCTAATTAGTACTTTCTTAAAACCCCCAGCGGATGATCACTCGGGACGAATCATGGGCGAGATGGGGCCATGAACTACTCCTGCATATGTATGCATATTGGTAGATTTACTCATGTTGAGGTGTTCATGTTACAGTAATTTTGTTATTATTGCCTAGGTAGTATGATTGAACTAACTACGGATTTAGGTGTAGACGGGCCTCTGGATGTATACTATGGGGTAAATGCTAGTATAGATCCATCTCGTTACGAAGCGGATGCTAGCAGGGAATATTGTCGTAATAACTATCAAACATACATAGTGCGGATATCTGGCTACAGTTAATAGCAAACCAATCAAGAAAAATTTGTTACGCAAGTCAATCAGAATCTGGGAGTCTTTGTCGGGTTTCACCAAGCAAACTGCCTGGTGAAACTGCCCTGGCGTGGAGACCGGTGGATAGAGCGGCACAATAGAGACTTCAACTTGCAAGGTACAGTCCACCCGTCAGCAATCTACATAGTAGCAAGTATAGTAAACGTACATACTAACTAGTTACTACCTATGACTATGTGTGCAGATAACTTGAAATCCCGGCCCATCAACCGAGTTCCACTTGCCGACTGAAGCAGCCGGGCAAGTCAAAAGTGGAGAAAGACCGACTCCACTTGAACTTCTTCCACCACTCGCTGTGATTCTTCGCCAATTCACCCACCATCCACTCTCGTTCCAGTTGAGCCCTGCAGTCCGGGATCATCGACGGCAACTCATGTCTTTGCGTTGAGTGCATGTCCCCACACGCTTATGCTGGCATAATTTGCTCTTTCTACTCTCTGATTGGTTTCCCCCGGCCTCTACCCCCCAGTAGCTCTCCACGATACAAACCGATCCCCAATGCCGTGGCTGTTCTCCGTCATCTCAAATTCCTTCTGGTCGGCCCGCTTACCCCGGCTTGCCTGAAGTATTTATCTACCCATCATGGCCCTCGATCATTTGTCTTCTTGGATTGTGATTGTACAGCATACATTGTTTTACAAAGACCTGGGTTGAACTGTCGTCGCATTCAGCATAACCCCCACCACTACGCTATCACCACTCTCTCTCTCTTTCTCTCTCTCTATATATACCCCCCGACCTTCACCTCCGACCTCTTGACTCGTCAGCAAACATGGTGCAAGAGACGTATGACATTGTCATCGTCGGCGCCGGCCCAGTGGGCTTGCTGCTGTCCCTTTGTATGTCCCGCTGGGGATACAAGGTCAAGCACATCGACAACCGTCCGGTGCCGACCGCCACTGGCCGTGCTGATGGAATTCAGCCGCGTTCTACAGAGATCCTGCGCAACCTTGGTCTGAAGCGCTCTATTATGGCTTATGAACCCGCTAAGGTCTACGATGTTGCCTTCTGGGACCCCAAGGGTGATGGCTCTGGTATCGGCCGCACTGGTAGCTGGCCCAGTTGCCCTCGTTTCATTGATACCCGGTATCCTTTTACCACCCTCGTTCACCAGGGTAAGATTGAGCGCGTCTTCATTGATGAGATTGAGAAGGCTGGCACTCGGGTCGAGCGTCCTTGGACCATCCACGGCTTCAAGAACGATGGCGCCAATGCCGATTACCCCGTTGAGGTGCAGCTGAAGTGCATTGACACCAACGTTGTTGAGACTGTCCGCTCCAAGTACCTCTTCAGCGGTGAGGGTGCTCGTAGCTTTGTTCGTGAACAGCTTGGTATCAAGATTCACCACAAGGACCCCATTGCCTATGTCTGGGGTGTCATGGACGGTGTTGTCCGCACTAACTTCCCTGATATCGAGGTAAGTGAAAAAGAATAAAAAAGCCGTAAAGCCTGAAATCCATCCAAACTAATATTTTTGCAGACTAAATGCACAATTCACTCCGATGCCGGCTCCATCATGGTTATCCCCCGTGAGGACAACATGGTCCGCTTGTACGTCCAAATCGCCTCTTCGACCGATCCCGATTGGAACCCCCGCAAGACCGCTACCGCCGAGGAGGTCCAGCAAACCGCAAAGAACATCCTGAAGCCATACTGGATTGAGTGGGACCGTGTTGAATGGTACTCCGTCTACCCCATTGGACAGGGTATCGCCGAGAAGTACACTCTGGACGAGCGTGTATTCATGGGTGGAGACGCCTGCCACACTCACAGCCCTAAGGCGGGTCAGGGTATGAACACTGCCTTCCACGATGCTCTCAACATGGCCTGGAAGATTCACGCTGTCGAGACTGGCTTTGCCAATCGCTCTATTCTGAGCACCTACGAGAGTGAGCGCAAGGATATCGCCGAGACCCTATTGAACTTCGACGCCAAGTATGCCGCTCTGTTTTCGAAGCGCCGTCCTAACGCCAGCGAGGTTTCGGCTAGCAAGGCTGTCTCTGGAAATGATGGCGAGGAAGATGAATTCGTCAAGACCTTCAAGTCCTCTTGCGAGTTCACTAGCGGATATGGAGTTGCCTACAAGCCCAACATCTTCAACTGGGATGCCAGCCACCCTGCCAAGTCGGCCTTGTTCAACATCCCTAACGTTCGCCTGACTCCTGGTCGTGCTTTTACTCCTACCATGGTCACCCGTCTGGCTGATTCCAATTTCGTTGAGCTTGAACAGGAGGTTCCTGCCAACGGATCCTTCCGCATCTTCATCTTCGCCGGTAACCAGAACAAGACTCAAAAGGCCATCGCTGACCTGGCCGCCAACTTGGAGAAGGAGCGTTCTTTCCTCTCCGTCTACCGTCGATCTGACATCGCCGATGTTTCTTTCTTCGAACGTCACCACCCTCACTCTAAGCTCTTCACCCTCTCTCTCATCTATGCCGGTGCCAAGAATGAGCTCGATGTAGACTCCATCCCTCAGATTCTGCGCGATTACCACCACCACCTGTACGCGGATGACATCCCCGATGTCCGTGTCCCTAGCGCCAAGTTCGCGGCTCACGAGAAACTTGGCCTCGATGCCGAGAAGGGTGGTGTCGTTGTGACCCGCCCTGATAGCCACGTTGCTTGCACCATCCAGTTGGTCGAGGGTAGCGGCACCGCCGACGCCCTTAACGAATACTTCGGCTCCTTTGCTACGAAGCCTTTAGGACAGGACTCCCAGCAGAGCCGTCTGTAAATAACATTCAGGTGATTCACCTTGTATGATCGTTTGTCATTTGGTTGTAAATAGCTGGTTTCTATCGCTTTCTTCGAGCGAATGCTTGAGCATAATAGGCGTTTTGATTGGTCATATATATGATTACGAATAGAAGAAAATATTTTCAAATAATTGTCTGTCCTTTGATTTCTCATTCTGAATTTTTTCGAATTTTAAATGGCACTAGGATATCACTGCCATCTGTAGACCGTGATTCCTCACTTTTGGCCGCCAAGACCGGATCTATTTTCTGTCTCCACCCCGCATCGCGACACCTTTTGAACTTCATCCTCAACCTCAAATTGAACACACAGCTCTGCCAGCTTCAATAAGCATCAAGCGAGATATTCAAGATGCTCTCTCTAGTCCTGACTGCCGAGTTGGAAGGGTAGGTCTCCTCACATCGAGCTGGATCCAGTCTAATGCCCCTCTTACAATTCCCCGCATTGAGCAACAATTTTCAATGCAGGATTAACGGAAGCATTGATTTCCTCTATGCCCTCAAGATATAGTCAAGTGCCACCAAACCTAACACTCTATTCACAGCGTCACTTCCTTGAAGCCAACTGATACCGAGGAGAACCCATATTTCTACACTTTCAAGGTGCAATGCACATCTTGCCGTGAGACTCACCCCAACTGGGTGAGCTTCAACCGTTTCGTAGGTCATTCTTGTGAAACGGGAGTCTGAAATGAATTTTTTCTAATAATCTGCAGGAGGAACATGAAATCCCCGGTAGCAGGGGTGAGGCAAACTTCGTCTGGAAATGTCGTCTCTGCACTGTACGTCACCTCATTCTGCAAGCAATTTGATTCCATTTGGAAGATGCACAGTTCCAATTGAGATCAGTTTTCTAAGGAAGATAAATGTCGAATCTTTATCTTCACATTTTACTGCCCAATTCCAATATGAAATGAGCTTACACTGCCATCCGCAGAAAACTCACTCCGCTTCCATCATCTCCGGACCCAATACCTACGAGGTCCAGGAAAAGAAGACCGGTCAGAAAATTATCGAAATGGACTGCCGTGGTTTGGAATTCGTCGAATTCAAGCCTGATGTAAGTGTACCCATCTCGCGCAGAAGGTATATCAATATTCTTACATTTGTTTAGGGCGAGTGGGAGGCTAAGGGCATTGAGTCTTCTACTCCCTTTTCTGGAATTGATCTCCTCGAGGGTGAGTGGTATGATTACGACGAGAAGTCCAATGAGGAGGTTAGTATCAAGGAACTTAAATGGACTGTTGGTCGGGCATAAATCTATACGCTTTTGGTGCCGATTGCACAGTCCGGATTAACCTGGGAAGGTGAATCACCACTTCTTTTTGGATGTGTCCTCATGGACGAGACCCATATATTCTTTTTATCCCTCTGATTATGATGGTGTTTTCGCTGTATTATTACCAGTGTCCTGTTGAGCGTGGCGTGTGGGAAACTTGGTGTGGTGTTGAACAATATGATTGAGGAGTTATAGCAGCCATTCATGAGAAGACATAAAAAATCAAAACACAACAATTTACTTCCTCGTAATTTCTTCCTCCATTCCCTTCCCCCTTTTTTATATCTCTTTTCAAAGAAGAACAGCGCAAGTTCAGCTACTTCGCCGACAGTCACCAAGGCGGTGAGGAATGATTTCCCCTTATTGGTCCACAACCTATCCCGACCAGCTCACATTTTCGCGGTGCTGTCGACTCCGCCAACCTCCAATTCTCGCGCGGACCACGACCAATCGCGCAAAGAAAGAAACCTCATTGCCGCAAATATCTACTCATTTTACTCATCCTCGCCTACTCCTCTCACAATTTTTGCAACCCTGCTAGCACAACCATCACAATGAGTGTACGTCTTCCAACGAAACCAAATCAAGCTCCGCGATGCGCTCGTCAAAGCGATCACATCTGCATCTGAAGAATTGCACAGGACTATTGCTGATATATCTCTTATACAGTTCCAACCCGTCAACCCTCGGCCATTCCTTCAGGCTAGGTACGCGATTCCCACCGCCCAACTCACTCAGCCCTCGTCCCATTGAATACCTGCAGAAACCCATATCACTTCTAGACACCCCGGTCATTGTCTTTCAATACTAATGTTCCTGTTTCTGCAGAGTCGGCACTGAGCTTGTTATTCGCCTGAAGTGGGGTCAGACTGAGTACAAGGGTACTCTTGAGAGCATTGATTCCTATATGAACGTTCTGCTGCGGGATACGGAGGAGTACATTGATGGCAAGCACACTGGTTCTTTGGGTTTGGTTCTTATCCGGTATGTCGATTAGGAGATTTCAGCACCAAGCGAGCTCGGATATTTGAGAAATAGGGTTGATGCTAACTTGTTCTCCCAGGTGTAACAATATTCTCTGGATGGGCTCGGCCGCGGACGTGGAAATGACGGATCTCGGATTAAAATAATTGGGAATTAAAATCATCAAGCGAGAATATCGATCGATGCATAGTGCTCAGTAGGCGAGGGGCTCGCCCGCTGGGGTTGTTTTCTTAATGACTCGGATGTTCAATTCAATTTCGTTCAAAGTTCAATTAACCTAATGTAGCCTAGCTTTGTGCGCAATGGCTATGTATGCACTCCTCTGGGAAGCAGGAAAATTGCCCAACGCCAGTTATAAAAAGGGATTGTGACGTATTGTCAAATAAGAGATCCCAAGTACAATAAATCAAACAGTAGAAAAGTAGATGGTGAAAATGATGCCTTCCCCGTGGTGCACGCCCTGACAACACGCACAAATCAGTTTATTCTGACATTTAGCATGCCCTTGCTCAACTAACTTCTTCGGCTTGCGATGCTCCATGGATTGAGGCACCTCTTGTAGTGCCTCTCCCGTGTCCTATGGTGCCCTAAGATTCACTTCCAACCTACTCGACTTTCTGCCACATCAAAACTTCGGAAATGATAGTAGAAACGAAAGGCGGTATGTCTATTAAAGTGGGCGGTAGATCAAAGCGGTCAGTGGGGGATCTTACACTCATGTTGCACCACCGTAAATTCCATTCTCTCTGGTGTCAACTGTTGCCATATTTCTACATAGATCACGTATTGGCTGGAGGACCTTCTTTAATTGGTAATTGTCTGGATAGCTATCCGACTATTTGCAAGATCATCATTTTCTTCGCACACTGACCTACATACTGACCCAGCTCCTTTGTACTTCTGAATCTTCATTCCCACGAACTTGATCAATGCTGCTTCAATTTCATTCAGCTAAACAATAAACTGTTCTGAGGCCGAGATACTGATCAGTATGCATACACAATTGGAGACCTTTGCATTCCCAATACTGCGGCTCCAACCTGGCCTTGGTATTCACTACCCTCGGTTGAAAAAAACACCTCTGTTGGAGGACTCTCTGAACCTGGCCCTGGTAGGAATTTAGGCCGTCAACACTATGTCATCGACTTGTTCAGCTTTCGCTCAATAAGTTTGCAGTGCACAAAATCGGCATCATCTTCAATGACACATTGATCCGCTGTTTCCAAGGCTTAAACACGTAGGCCTTTCGTGTCTCCTATTTGCCATTCGTTGGTTGTGTGTGTGTCTGTCACTCCATCTTTTATTTCATCTGGGGACTTCTGAGCGACATCTTCCGCTTGAAGGGCACTGCGTGGTATTGGCGTGACTGTCATGGTCCATTCCTTCCCTGACATTCTCACCCAGATGGCTTCTTTCTAAGGCTCGGTTGTTCATCTCGAGTCAGTGATTTAAGAGTCTATCCAAGTAATACGCAAGTGACTTTCCTTTTATATGAAGCGAGTCGAAAACATTGCGCATCATGGGAGAGGAGATAAAAGGGGACAGCCAGAATTGCGGGGACTATGTGTTCTTGCTTGGCAAATCCTTTGTCCAGGTGTTTGCTCTCCTACTGATTTACGAAGCTTTTTCATAGTTCTGCCATTCCGATTCAAGACTACTAGCTACCCCACTACTAGTCTTTACAGGTTATGAGCCCCCCCGCTGGCTCATGGCTTGGGTCTTAATCTCGAGTCACTTGCTAAGTCTACTCGAGTGATTTTCCTTCACTAGAGAGGAAGTCGAAAATAACGCCTGCCAAAGAGAAGAGATTGAAAAATGATAACCAGGAAGACGGGAATTATTTACTCTTTCTTGGCGGACATTTGTTGAGATATTTAATTTCTTTTTGATTTACGAGGTGTTTTCTATAGTTCTGCCATTGCGGTTTTATTGCATGCCTACTGGCCAAATCAATACAATATACTTGCTCCGAAACTCATTTGACTTGACTAGAAACATCATGCTGCGTAGTGCCGTGAAGTCTAAGTTCACTAATTACACCGGAGTCAAATTCGCCTCTGGTAAGTCCTTAACAAGCAACGGTTACAGATATTCCAGCAAGCCGATCCTGCGCTTTCTCCTGTCATAATCCACTTGAGTCCGAATACTACATATGAGAGTATAACTTTAGAACGCGTAACGCGCTACGCAAACAGGGGCGCTCTGTGGCAAGGGCATAACGCGGCATCCAAAAACAGAAGAAGTATACTGTATGCTTCCACACTGGATGCATCTGCAAGGTGCAACGTGCTCCGTAGTACATGAATCGGACCATCGCCCATGCCAATCACACCGCACGAACCAGTACCTAATCATTCACGGAAATGCTTGTAGCGGGAATCCGATATTGTCGATCATCTGAGTGTCTGATCGTCCCGCTGGGCATTAATTGGTATTGGGAAGGCCGTGCGTATACATAGAATGCATTTGAAGGCAAAGGAGAACTCCGTTGGTTTGCTTCACTCCACCGACCCAGTACTTTACCCTGCACATCAGTTCGTGATCGAATTGATTCCTTTCATTATGTGGGTATCTCGTTTGGTTCGGGCACATACAGTACTGTATACCCGTATAACTGTATCCACTGTGTCCATATGAAGCTCTTTTTCTTTTTATAGTTTGTGGGAGGGGGTGATCGGCGTGGAGCTTCTCGCGGAGAAACACCAGAATCAGCCAACGTCATGGCCCCAAGCTCAGGCTGAGTCGGTGGGGAAGTAAGCTCCAACTTGAAGCTCAAGGTGGGGGATTTCTGGAGAGTGCTTGACCTAATATGTATACTTTGTATCGTACAGTATAATTTAGCGCCGTTATCGGCGAAACAATTTGGGGGGGAGGGGGCGGGTATTGAGGAAATTCTGAAGAATCATCAATAGCTTTATTCTCTAATATCCCTGTGCATTGGAACATGATATCTCATATGCGAGATCCCACAATTTCACATATTCACCAGTACTAGCACCTAAGAGCTGTAGTTTATGTAGCTAAAGATAAGAATATTTGAATGTTTTCAATATTTAATATTTCGGATTTGATGTTAGTCTGGTGTCACCATAGCAGTAATCTGTATTCCCCGATAGTGGCTTCAACTCATGTGGCGTGTTTCAGGTTGAGTTTCGGACATGTCTGTAGAAGTCCTACGACATTTCATATAATACGTAGGATTGTCCTTCAAGTTCTCTTAATCCGTTACTCTAGCAGTCCCTAGCTCACCTTCACTCGATTGGATAGAGCCCTGATTGATTAAGTACATACTGCACTGTTCTGGTCTCCATCATCGGCTCAATTGGGGCCAAATTAGCATCGCGGATACCTGATGTGCGCAACCTCGGTCAAATGAATTGGGGGTGGAAGTATTTGGCTCGTGAATCAGCCCCCTCGAGTGCTCAGCCTTACTAAGTCTGTATTACCAAGGCAGTGAAATCGTTTGCCATGATAATTTCGGATATATCGGATGCCATAGCGTTTGGAGGGAAGCCGTTGCCTACTTGTTCATCTCACATCTCACATCTCACAATCATCTACTCCGCACAGGCAGAGTAAAAAGCTCTCCATCGGGAAGTCAGCTTGGTGGCGGTGCGAGTGTAATTGGGAGGCAAATCTGACTATTTAGGCTGACCGGGGTCTGTGTCTATCGCTGCAATGCGATGGGATGATTTCCGATATTGTAAGAGTTGGAATCCACCTGGGGAAGAAAACGCGATTTGAATGGGAAGATCTTACATATTTTCCTTTTTTTTTATTTGCTGTATTTCTTTTTTTAGCGAGGCAAAATACGAAAGTACCAAAAGGCACACCAGCCACTGACATTGCCCTTAAATCCGTACTGTACAGTATGTATGTTGTACGCTACTCCGTACTGGATGGCCAATCCAATGCATCGGGAGCCCCCCGACGTCATGTTGGAAAACCCCTCCGTACAACAGCCAAGAACTACCGATAGGGAACCACAAGAGTGGAACTAGCATTGCTGTTCTGAAGCAGAGGTTGAAGGGCTCCATCGCCCTCCACTAACAATGGATCAGAGGTCATCGCGCGCTAGGCCAAACACTAGTCGACCTTCAAGATATTTCTCAGTGTTTGACCCAGGCCGGGCGATTTCTCTTAGTGCACTGCAGGGAGAGAGAGAGTTACTCCGTCATAATCTCGATATTTGTTTTTCTCTTTTCCCCACACTCCCATTCTCCGTGCAGAAGTTGCGGTGTTCAGAGCACACAAAAACTTACCAGACGAAACTCTCCGCATGCTCAGTTGACCAGGGCCACGCAAGTGTCCCCTCCACTTAGGATCCACGCTGAGCGGACGAACCATGACTGCTCGCGGGTTCTGCATCCCCAACGGTCAGTGGCCAGAACTTTGACGCCACGGTGCCGTTCAAGTGGATTGTCAACGCTGATCCTGGCCCTTTTACGCTGGTCACCACCCACCACCGCGCTCATCAGCAGGCTTGCGCGTGCCAAATGAGGGAATCCTGCGTGCGCCAACACTGTGGGGGCTTTCTCCATCCTTCTGTAAGTGGTGTGCATGATACATGAGTCTGAGCTATCGGAGAAGAAAGGCAACTGAAAAGCATGTTGCACGGAGGAAAAGAGGGGGGTGGGGAAGGGAGAGAAGAAGATGTGTGAAGGTATTAAGGCGTCCGTCTGGTCGAGGATAGCATGCAGGGAAGATGAAGGGCAAATTACGCAGGATTGAGTGTACCGAGTACTCCGTATGTGTGTACCATCTTGAAGACTCGCTAGAAAATAATCCAAATACATACCTACACACATAGTACAGTAAAAAAAGAATATTAAATATAAACATAAAAATAAAATAAAATAATAACCAAAAAGGAGAAAAACCCTCGTCAATTCGCCTCGGTCCCCTGATCTGCAGTCTCCACTACCTCATAGAAACGAAAATTATGGCCTACCCGCATTTCCCCAAGGCCCGGAACTAATCTCCTAGAACTTTTCTACTTGGGTTCTATTTATTTTATGAGATCTCCTATCTTTTCTCCTCTCTCTGCAGAAATTAATTCTCTCGCTTTTTTTTCCCTCCCAAAGTGAAACGTGCTGCAAAGTGCCGCGCTTACTTGTGACATTCGTTGTCTCATCGTGTATGAATACATACATCTTATACTATTTTCAACATATCTCGCACTCACCACTTCTTTGAAGAAAAAGAAAAAAGATCCCGCATTTAACCAGTTGGAAGAACCCTTGGTGAAATTCTCCCGAAAGAAGGAATCATCTACACTCGTTCACACAATGCGCGATACACCCTCCAAGTTCATCGAAATCCTCGATCCAAAGGACTCACACCTGCGCATGTCTGACTCGGACGTTCGCCTCGAGGATGTCCTTGCCGATCACGAGGCTACCATCAGTCGTCCACGCTCTTCAACGCAATCATCTAAGCCTATAGACAAGGCTCACCTAGGACGCGCGAACTCAACCTCTCCAACACAACGGTGGAAGAGGTTCAGCAACATGCTCGCACAACCTCGACGAAACTCCTAACCTTTCCTCCTCCCACGCCGGAAACTATTCACCCAGAACATTCTTCTACATCTCTCTCTACTCCTCTCTCCCACTTCTCCTATTCTCTCCTCTCTTTCTCGCCCACCACGACGGAGGCGTATACGAATGACACGATGACAAATATTCATGACCTTGAGGAATTTTCCTTTTTTTTCTTTATCCCTATGAAAGGATACAGGAGCAAAATGGGAATAACGGAGACATTCCATGCATTTGTCATGCGCATGGAATCAAAGCTGGACATCATCCCTCCCCCTTGAATGGAGTCGGATGGAAATGTCTAGATGCAATCGGTCGGAGGAGAGCTGGTTCCATCCTCGACTGGTTTGATTAAACTGGCCGTGTTGGCAAGGACTTGATTGCGCCGGCGCACTCCCCGGTTTAGATTAACGATGTGATGAGACCTATCCGATTTTTATTTTCTTCTTCTTATACTATATATCTTTTTTTTTTTACTTTTTTTGTCATGGGTCTAAGGGATTACTGCAATGAATGAGTGGAATTTATATCCCAAGTGATGATGAAGACGAGAAGCATAACATTCTTGTTATTATGATTACGATGATTATTGTTATTATGACCATTATCTTGTCTGTCCTCTAGCATATCGGAGAGTACGGAGTACATTCTCCTCATTTCCTCAAAAATTACATATGTACACTGGACCAGCCACGGCGTTGGATTCAAATTTCACATGACGAACACGAGCCCTCGACAGATCCAATCTCCACTTCTCGCCCCCAGGTAGTATCTTCTCGCCGCAACTTGAATCGAAATATTCCAATATTCTTACGCGACGAAAATTGCTATTGTTCACACAGATTAAGATACTTCACATTGTTTGTTTGTGTCTCTCAAATGGTGGAGTGGATCTAAAACCAGACGTCTGGCCTGGGCCTTGAAGGGGAAAAAAAGCGTTGGATCTTGAATTCGATCAACCGTGGACCGGGAGCGCCTTTCTTCAGGTACGCGGTGGACCCTGGCAACTCCCCCTCGTCCAGTCGTGGCACTCAAAGCGACCGTCGCGAACTGGTCTTTTGGTTGGATGGAGACACTAGCGACCACTATACAGACGGGGACTGGGCCAGACCTGTCGGTTCGGAAGTGATTGAAATTGTTCCTGAACCCCGAAATTAAGGCGTTCTGGGGTCTGCCTCAACCGTCACTTTTATTCTATTCTTATTTGACGGGTTTGAGATGACAATGGAGTACATATGTACTCTGCTCCACAAAGGTGCTTCTCAAAACTTGTTCATCTCGGCCCTATCCACGGAGAACCACCATGTCCCCTCCCCCTCCCTTTTTAAGCAGATCTCAACAGATGTCTTAGCTTAAAGGTCCATAGATCTTGAGAGAGATTTTCAGACTAGTTAGTGGGTAGACTGTCTTTTTTCGTTTCCTTGTTCTGATGAGTGTTCTGGAAAATTTCCGCCACTAGCGATCTACGCAGCACTAGTTTAACCTGTGGTGCCTAGACCTCAAGACAGATCACGCTACGGTGTATCTCGATACTAATGGGAACTTGCCGATCATTTAATTTCATCCGTACAGTAAGTCGACATGCAGCCATGGATTCGAAAAATTCCGATGGTTAGGCAACCTCATCGTTAGTATACATCCTAGTGAAAGTAGGACATTGGGGTTTCACGAGGAGGGGGTTCTGTAGATAGTGGAGTGGTATAGAGAAACCCTAGTTACACACTTTAAACTCCACTTCTCGCCTTTTCTGTTCTTTGTATAACCGCCGATGGTTCAATTGAGGAAGTGCGATCTCCGAGTCTAAGGACGAGGCATGCAATTGGGTACACAGGGTATGCATAGTACTGTGGTTGCTGTTTCAGATTCAAGGTGAAGACAGGGTATGTACCTTTGAGCAGAATCCATCCGATCAAGGATTTTCGGTAGCAACCATTGAATAAAACAACAGTTGTTTACCTCCTACGTAAATCAAAAACAATATTCCGTTGCACTAATTCATAAAATAGGCAATGGAAGCTTCAGCATGAGATGATGCCATTGCTCCAATGACTTTCTCGTCCCCAAAGACTACGGCAGCAAGATTCAGATCGTGCTAAACGTGCAGAACCCAGGGCTATGTATTACCATAGTGCAGTGCTCATATCCCTCCGATTTGAAATTCGTCCAAATCATCCTTCCAATGCAGGTCCTGTAATACTGTTAGCAGGTCTTATATTGGGCATGTTACTGTATTACAGGACAGACAGTCTCCCAACGGCATGCAGACTGTTCCCTCATTGCATAATATCCTTTAGAAGCTATCAAACAAAAGTTTATAGAGTATCTTTGTTCGATAGCTAACACTGCAGAATTATTTTCTAGCCCACAATTCCAGCGCAAGAATATTATGGCCACTGCTCAATGGAATCAACCTTTCCACCTATGTGGCTCAGAACTTGATGCGGCTAAATCCTGGGGCTGAGCTAGGGCATACGGGATAGCATTCATGTCCATCAACATTTACCATTCCATGCTATCATTCAATTAAGGAAGAAACTAAGAAATCACAATTCGAAAGTATATTCGACTAAAGAAGGATCAAACAATCTTGTTATTAACAGTGACAGCTGTAGTCACCTGGATCCCGGAATGCATCGCCCATTCCTCGGGTTCATTTCGACTTGTTTCCACATCTACCTGACTTTCCCCTATAGTCGGTTTTAATTTGAGTCTGTCGGGTGCATCCATCGAGACATTATTGTAAGCACGGCGACTAGAGCTACCGTACCCCTTTGATGAGCTTGATGCCTCGCCTTTGTTACTTGGAAGTCCCAATAGTCGCTGTAATGTCGGGAATCGGTGGGTAACCAGGGTGTTGAAGGAAGGAATACAGGCGATGAATATGGCGACGCCAACCTCGACACAGGACCAATTCATAGCATCTACCATTGACCCTAGGATAAAAGACACGAGAATTAGCCTGATATAGAATGCATGGTTCGGGAAGCTCGACAATTCACTCACAGGTATGGTCCACCTCGAAAGTATTTAGGTAACTGATTCTGATAATACTGGTCATGCATACCCTGTAAATGTCAGCATGGCTAGCCTTCCATCGCTGAAGAATTGGCACTTCAAACTTACAGCAGACCCAGACTAAACATCACGACCAACCCAACCCGCTTGCCGATCGACATTCGGAGCTGGAGCACCTTTGGAATTGGCATAGTGAACAATGCCAAATCACTCGCTAGCTTGACTGCGAAATTAGCGTAGTAAAATGCATTCATATCAACACAAGTGCCTTCCACAAGACCAGTGGCGTCCCAAGCCTTGTAAATGGGTGTGCATTGGAAAAGCACAACCAATGTCTCCGCTATAGTTTGTGCCACTATAATAGCGAGAAGCCACCAGCAACCGATCCGGAATTTTTTCCCTGGGAAGATGTGAAGATAGAGTAGGCAGAAGGATATCTTGATTGTCCCAAGGGCGAGTACATAGGCGAGCATAGCGACGAAATCGAGCTGTGGTAGAGAATAAAGATTCAGCACGGTAATATTC
This sequence comes from Penicillium citrinum, assembly GCF_028827155.1. Classification (NCBI taxonomy): domain Eukaryota; kingdom Fungi; phylum Ascomycota; class Eurotiomycetes; order Eurotiales; family Aspergillaceae; genus Penicillium; species Penicillium citrinum. Next base: position 2,719,208 of record NW_026622686.1, read on the forward strand.
TATATTGAAGAGCGAGGATCGCTTTAACATACCTTGAGAAACATAGCTCGATCATAGTAGCTCGATACGGTTCCGATGTGTTTTCCGAACCCATATTTTGTCACTGCGATATAGAGATCAGTACCGGTATACTTTGGGTATGCTTGTTCAGAGCAATGCATCTCCTCTTCTCAATTGGAACTTACTTAACATGGCAGTGAAGCACAAAATGAAGGTAAAAATCTAGGAAACGCCATTAGTCTTGAACCACCAAGAATACTGCAAAGATGGTATAGTTTACCCAACTAGTCATGCAAACCACATCATCAATATTAATCCCCGTAAGATATCTCAGCCTCACAAATAATCGCACCAACAACCCTCCAGTTGCGAACACAAGAAGCACCACATTACAAGCAATGACATCCGGAATCCGCGATTGTGCAAGATAAGCTATACGCTCAGGCGTAAGATCCCTCGACCAAACACTTTCCATGATGATTTCTCAATTTTAAGACCGACCGGCAGTCTTCATGTAGTGTGAATGAACAGGGTAAAAAAAGAAAATGCCGAAGGGGAGATCGAGTTCGACATGATGCGATTTTGGACGGTGGAGCGGAGTCGAAACGGATAATGTTTCTGGATACAGCATTTAGGCCGATTTCTCCCTGGAAGACATGCAGTGCTTGTTTCAATTTCGAACAGGAGAGCTTATAAGATAAAACTATATTGACCCAGACTGAGACGTATGCCCTGTGAGATTTGTTCTTTATTGGTGGGAGATGACTAGGGTGCCCCGCATTAATAACCTCTTGCATACTAGTGGTTAGAGGTTGATTGTTTGGCCGGCAGTTAGGGGCATTCTTAAAATAAGCTTGCCTCGCTGGCCAGGCTTATTTTATCACTGCGATAAACTTTCGATGTCGCTCGCAATTGATCATATTATTGTGCTCCTCATTATAGATTGCAGTGGTAATTTGGATTCATTCCTGAGTGTCATGTCCTTTGAGTTCGTGCGTGGTATTAAGGGGTTCATGGTGTAACTGAACTGATCCATAAGAAGGATTGTAGGAAAAGCTTATTTTTTGGGGAAAAGGCGTATCTCGCAGTATAATATTGAGACTCAGGAGAATATTGACGAATGAAAAGGTTCTGGGCGTATGCTGTCCAGCTTCTTACATATCGCTCATTCACTAAAAGCTAGTTGATCTAACTAGGTGCTGATTCGATACCCGGGCATCAAATGACCAAGAGCTTAAAGTCGTTGTGGTAATACCCGTTAAGATGATTGCGACATCCATATAAATCCAGACCTCATTCCCATACTTGAGATAGGATCGAAGTTCACCTTTTGCTTGAGATAGATTGAGTTTGACATTGACGCCATCCTTCATATTTCCGTCGATAATCCCGATATAGACCAGAGCGATGATCGGAGCCACAGTGATGTCAAGAGTGTCTGGGTCGACGTATCCATCGATGAGCTGGATGAAAAGCATTAGCTATATTCTCAGCGTGCAGAAGCATTCCATACTCAGATAGGACCAAATAACCAAATGATTCCCTTATAAAATTTTCTGGGTGCTCAATTTCTAATTCAGGGTCCAGTTGCTCGGCAGTCCACCTTTCATCAGAGGTCAGAATGACCTTCGAACCTAGTAGCTTGGTCAATAGGATACCCATAGCTACTGTCAAGGTGCGTACAAACCGTTGATCTCGTCTTGGCTCATTTCGGTATAAGACAGATAAATTTTTATGTAGACTTGTTGACAAGAGATGATTTAAACAGATCTTTCCACGGCCGGAAAAGAACACTTTATACTTAAGAGCAATTCCAACTCGCCCCAGTCAATTTTCTTTACCAAGCATTTAACAGGCCTATGGGCTCCATTGTGTCCCAAACGTACCCCGAGCGTACCTGGAAGTGGTGATTGAATCAATAATGAGTCTTTGTAGGGCGTACCGTCAACATCACCATTTGGATTGAAAGTCAACAATTCTTTGTATCGCCGCGCGCAAGTAGTCCTGTGCAAGGAGGGGCTCATAAACAAGCGGGGGTGCTCGTGAGGATGCTTAATCGGCTCATTTGTGGGTCAAGTTGTGCATGTCACATAGTATATCACGGTATCTTTGTCTGTTATTCAGTACTAAAATCATTATTTCGGCGTTTATATTCGGATAAAACATTGTAAAGTCTTTGTTATTAATATTTGACTATCAAAATCTATCAGAATTCCTTTTTTTTTCTAGAAAAAAAAAATAAATGTTACACTAACCTTTAGTGGATTTAAAGCAGTGTATACATATCAAGTTATAAATACAACAATACTGCCAGAACCAAAACTTCGCTCGACATTTGAGCCATTCTCGGGTATATGAATGACTCATAAATAAACAAATAGTCTTTTGGGCAAAAGATACAGTTGATACCGGGTTAATTCGAATCCCATGACGCTTTATGTATATCGGTGGATAAGATAAACATACAGGGCATTAAAAATAGACAAGGCAACGCGAATACTTCTGAATTCACGATTCCGATAGACACGTAAAGCAAGTTAGATACCATATTCTTGATACTCTACATCTAGGCCTTCAAGAGCCGAATTGATAATTGGATAGTATCCAGTTATCAATTGTATTTAACCAGTAGTTAAATATGTACATCACTGGGCGTGGCAGTCAACAATCGGGAGTGCCCCACCACAACTTGAACCTCGAACGATTGGAAAAACACCATCTCACCGCACCGCAGCTGCAGTGCACGCATCACCCTCAATCAACAGAAGATTTCACCTCCTTTAATCTTGAATTTCTAGATTCGGTCGCGTTGGGAGCCTCCAGTTGATACTTCCCCCAACGTTCCCCCTCCACACAATCTCCCACCACCCCTCTCATCCCCGTTGAACGACCTTCCGATCTTCCTCCAGTTACAAACCCGCCTACACCCCCCCCAACCCACCATCCAATTCAATCCTCTGTCCGAACCTACAATATGGCCTGGATCTCCGAAACTCCCGGCTCTGGCAGACGCAGCGCGTCACCAACAGTCTTTGAGCAACAGCGAGAGGAATTGGTTCGGGAAATTGCCGTTGTGAGTACATATCTCCATTCGCCGGAGCCTTCTCTCCTCGCCTTCCTACGTGTGCTTAATATTAATACCATCATCAGGGCATGGAGCAGGTTCTCCAAAACATGAATCGATTAAATCGAAATCTCGAGAGCATCATCACCGTACCTCCCCCCCATCCTTTTGCAACGCGACACTGGACTCAATGGCTAATGATGACTAGGTTGGCAATGAATTTGGCTCTGTCGAGGCTCTTTGGTCACAATTTGAGAATTTCATGGGTCGACCTGAGGAAGAACTCGAGGAAGCCGGTCAAGGGAAGCGGAAGGTCAGTGGGGAGAGTGCAGGACAAGGCGATTCCGGTCGTTCAATTAAGCAAGAAGAAGGAGAAGGAGATTCAACAGCTGGACAATAATAGACTCCAAGAATGCTGCACTGATTTGGAACCGATATACTTGGCGTTGATTACATTTCGTTTATGATACCATTTTTTATATCTAGCATTGTTTACTTATCAGGAGATACGTATAGATTTTTTTGGTCTACGAATAATCTACGTGAACACACAATTTTAGAAAGTCAATGTATATGAAATGCAAAGGCTGTATTGGTAAATTCGTATCAGGTAACATAAGCGAGAACACCAGTCCCATGCATGTCAACCAAGGGCAAAGACCCCGATCATGAGAGCCAAGGAGGAAAAGGAACAAGAGTCATGAGATGAAAGTACACGAAAGGAGAGAGACAAATCGTCGACCAACAAGAAAAGGCCAGACCAAGAGAGAAAAGAAAAAGAAAGCCAAAAAAAAAAAGCTCAGAATACCACCTTTAGATAAAAAAAACAACAACATCAGTCAAGAGAGCGCGCAGCGTCTCCCGACTTCCAAGTGAAAATTTTTGCAATTCATGTCCAGCTCTGTCCGGCTCGCGGAAACATGATACATCCACAGAGCAGGTTAGCACGCCGATGAAGCAACCAGGCTTTGAATCGGACCAGGGGGGTTGAGAAAGGAATGAAATAGTCGGTCAAAAAAAAAAGAAGATATGCAAGACAAGATGATAGATACTTTTACAAGATCTTGCAACTGCGCTTCTTAATCTTCTTCCCTGGTCGACCCCCGCCGGCGGAAGGCTTGCTATTTGTGCGGTTGTGCGACGATGATTTCTGAGTCGTGTAGCCCTGTTCTTCGATGTTGATCACAGTATCTACTGCCTTGGCAAAGACCTCGTCGACACCGCGCATCTCCTTACTACTGCACTCCACATAGGTTGCACCCATTCGCTGAGCCACTCCATGACCTTGTTCTTGAGTGATGGGTGTCAAGCCTTGTGTCTTGAGAAGCTCAATGCAGGTTCGCTTGCTGCGGAGATCTGATTTGAGACCGACGAGAATGATAGGTGTTGTCGGGCAGAAGTGCAACACTTCAGGGTACCACTTAAGAGAAGCATTAGTTTAAAAAAAAAAAGGTCTGCACAAGAGTATGAATAGGTTTTTTCAAAGGCTTACCTTGTCTACAACATTTTCCAATGATGCAGGGCAGTCGATGGCAAAGCAAACAAATAGAAGGTCGGTTTCGGGATAGGATAACGGACGTAGACGATCATACTCCTCCTGTCCGGCAGTATCCCACAATGCTAATTCAACCGTCTTCCCCGACAAGCGATGAGTGGTCTGAGTGATATAATTTTCGAACACAGTGGGGACATATTTCTAGACTAGTGTTAGTAAAGCGCCCCGCGCTTCAACCATGGATCGGAAAAAAGGAAACAGGCAGTATGAAGAATAATTAAAGAGTATAAAAGGGAGTGACTTACCTCAGGGAAGTATCCTTGTGAGTAACTAATCAACAAACAAGTCTTACCACATCCACCATCTCCGACGACGACAAATTTTTTTGAATAGGAGGGTGGCTGGGTGATATTTGTAGCTTCCGACATTTGAGCACTGGAGAGGCTAGTATGGGTGCTGGCGGTGCCGTTGCTCACTCGCACACTATGACTGCGGGTACGGCTGTGGCGAGGGGACATGGATGGAGGAGGAGTAGCAAGCGAGCGGCGTCGTGCGGCCGCATAGTGCTGGTCGTCATACATAGAGCTCATGGTTGAATTGGCAGGTTGGAATGAAGGTTCCCCCTAGTTGTATTGTAATGCGGGTGGCGGTCGAGTATGACGGCTAGCGACCGAGTCGGAAGTTCAAGATAAATTTTAGGTGGGGGGGGGGGGAGGGGATGTCGAAGGATACGGGTTGAAAAGTTGAGAAAGAATCAGATCAATCAAGAGAGGTGGAAGAGAAAGGAAAAGATTAAAGAACTTCGATCTTGATCGACATGGATTGAAGAGGGTCAAATCGTCCGGGCGAGACCCGTGTTTACCTTGGAAGACCACCCACTACGTTGTTATGGCAACGGGGCTTTTTGATGACGCCAGGGCGGAGTATCAACTGGATTTTATTACTTTGGAGTATGCTGAATGGCCTGTCAGTTTCAATGATTCGATCTGTTCTCGATCCGGTTTCTTTTTTCGTCCTGCCTCCACCCAATGCCCCTCTCTGACATCCCCACCGTTCAGCTCTGGAGGAGACGGGATCGCTCTTATTCCGTAGCATGTGAGATTATATCGGCTCATTGGGTGTTGAAGTATATTCACTGTAGGTATAGTGAACAGGATCAGGGTAATTCAGCCGAGAGCAATGATTCCCAATTGTCCATTATCAACTATCCCAATGATACTGTTGGGGTGTAAGGAGTATCTACGAATCCAATAGGTTATACATAGTAGACTAGTTAATATAGATCTTGCATGGCTTGGCTTTGTTTCAAGTGCGACATTCGTTAACGCAATGCGTGCAAGGTACGCACGTTTATCGCCCCCTTGGATCAAATCATTTGCTATTCAGTCACTAGTAGTACTGTACACTAGTTATTAGTACCCACGTCAAGTCCACATATCATTGAATGTTGAACTTGACAGGGTTATGCTCATGGAGTTGACGATATCTAGCGTACTACTGTGTGGTAGTCCAGCTGATTTAGTACGTACTTGGTAGTATAAGCGGACCTTAGGCTGACTCGGATGCCTCGTCAGCTCAAACAGTTGTAAATCGAATGCTCCTTTTTATAAATACTATTGTTAATTACTACAATATTAAAATAAGATAATAAGATGTTGAGTGACTTGAACATTTCCAGCTTCAATACACATGACTAAGCCCACACACATGGCACGCCAGGGGAGCCGCGCGAGTCTCTCTCGGACATGTTCGATCTTTAATCTTCCCGCTCGGTTCTCGAACCTCCCTCGACCTCGGCCCCATCCTTACTACTCCGTCCTCGTCTCAGTCCACGATCTAACTTCCATCCGTTCCTTATGTCCTTTTGCTGAATCTTGACTTTCCCCCGAATCGAACGGCAGGCACCGTCCTGTCCATATATGGAGGATCTTCAATCGCGAACCCGGATCAATAGCACCCAATGGGCAACCCCGTGAAGGACCAGCCTGACGCTGGACTGAAGAGTCTGAACCACTGTATGTCACCTCATCGAAATTATGCAAATCGAATCATCTTCTCTTCACACATACTTAGCCCTCGGTACTGGTTCATTGCGATCACCGCTAATCTCATCTCCGCTTCCGGCCCGCTATAGATTCAAGCCGACTACCCCTCTGGCGATACTGGCCGCGACAGAAACTCCTGCCATTGATCCGATATGAGACTCCCTATCTTGCTTGGGCACAAGAGAAAGTACGCACGCCGACATTAGACTCTTATTTCGCCTTCACCGCGAACCTTGGGACCCACACGTTTTTCATGGTCTTCTTGCCTTTCCTATTCTGGTGTGGCCATACTAGTTTAGGCCGAGGGTAAGTTGTTAACGAGAGTTCTTCTCTCGGTTTTATCCAGAAAATACCAAAGAATGGTCGACTGACAAGGTTGCGCGCAGACTTGTACACATTCTGGCAGCTGGCGTTTTCTTCAGCGGCTTCATTAAGGACTTGCTGTGTCTTCCACGGCCGCTCTCGCCGCCTCTCCAACGAATTACCCATTCTGGATCTGCCGCTCTTGAATATGGATTTCCATCAACTCATTCCACCAATGCTGTTTCTGTGGCGGTCTACGCTATCCTGCTCCTTAATTCTCCCGAATCGAGTGTCAGCTCGCAAACGAACCTGATTCTCCAGACCATTACCTATCTCTACGTTACCTCGATCGTTCTGGGCCGATTATATTGCGGTATGCATGGAATGTTGGATGTTGTTATTGGCTGCATCCTGGGCGCGTTGATTGGTCTTGCGCAGTTCAGCCTAGGCCCCGTATTCGATAATTATATCCTCACGGCCAACATGAAGGAAATCCTCGTCATCCCATTGGCAATTTTGGTGCTAGTCCGAATTCATCCAGAACCGGCTGATGATTGTCCTTGTTTCGATGATAGCGTCGCCTTTGCGGGAGTAACGCTCGGCGTAGACGTGGGTTCATGGTATTTCACCGGTTCTAGCCTCGCCTGGGATACACCTCTTCCTGGCACTATTCCTTACAACTATGAGAGCCTTGGAATAGCTAAGACGGCGCTTCGTCTTGTCGTGGGAGTTTTGTGTGTTTTTGCTTGGAGGGAAATCACCAAACCCACCTTGCTTCGTATTCTGCCGCCTGTTTTTCGCAGTCTGGAGAAACTCGGTCTTCTGCTACCCCGGAGATTTTTTACAACTGCCTCGTGAGTATTTCATCAATGGCTTGCTCATTTTCGCGGATTCTAACATTATTTTCACAGCCGCTATACAACTGTTCCGTCTAACTTGAAAGATCATGAAGTCTTTCCTAACTTCTCCGACATCCCGTCTATCATTACCACTATTCGCCATCCTCGACGCCGTGCTATCTCTATAGGCCCACAGTCCGAAGCGGATGCATATGAAACGCTAGCATATCGAGAGAAGCGTAGGCGTGAAAGCTTATCCGGAGGAAGCCGGGAATCTCCTGTTGATACGGATTCTAAACCCAACGGTCCCCATGTTTTATCCAGGAAGACTTCCAAGTTGGATCAATATGAAGACATGATGGGCAGAGGTAGTCCCAGTTCCGCAGTGGAGGATGATACTAAAATCCCCCGTTCGTCTCCGCTCCCACCCCGGAGTACAATACGTCCCGAACAGATGAGAAGGAAGTTTTCTCTCAGATTAAGAAGCCCCGAGTTCGATACGACGTGGAGGTTGTGACCAAGCTAGTTGTATATGCAGGTACGTGCCACTTTCACTATCCTATCGCCATCGTTGGCTTGCGCGTACTGATAGTTTTCTATAGGAATTCCGTGGGTGGTGATCAACAGCGCGCCCCCTGTATTCGAGCTGCTTGGGCTCGGTGTTCCTAACTAATTGCGTGACCGTGAATCACTATTTTTCTCCTCTTGAAAAATTCACCTTGCCGGGCTCATTCCAGGCCAGCAGGCTGTGCTGGAAGTCGTTCAGACACAGCCGTAGTCCAGGCTGACGCATGTATATATGTGGCCGCGATCTTGTATCCTTATGCCTTTGCGGCTGTATTAAAAACAAACGATTCTGAATTAGCCAAACCTCTCAAATTAGGTCCTTCTTTAACTTCTCAAGGCGAAGCCGACATCTCACAATTATTATATACCTGAATAATCTACTACCATCAATAATTTCATCATTTCTTGCTATTTTCATACCAATAATACATAAATAAAGTATAGCCCTCAACTCCATCTGCTGCAGATCGACGATCGCTGACATAATCGCGCATGATGGGTTGGAGGCCGCGCGCTCTATCGTTCGTCCTCTTAACTTCCGCGACAAGAGCCAACTCGCCGAGCTGTCCCTCAATGATGGACGCTATTGCTCGGTCTTACTTGATATTCATGGATTCAGATTCGAACGGCATCCTTGCATAGTATTCATCTCAACTACATTCATCTGCAACCAACCCCGCGACACGTCCATCGATTTGTGGCCTTGATCCATTAAATCCGTCTCGCCCACGGAAAATTCAAGATGTGGGACTTCTTCCAAAGGCTCTTCCTAGGATCCAAGTTGGAATCAGATACTCGTCGGGACACTACATTTTCATTAGACACCAATGATCCTAGTGAAGGGGTTAGCTCGCCACGCCTAACCCCAAGTTCGAGAGGTATCGATCTGAACGCCGAGGATTAATGACTCGCTTCACAGAGACTAACTGAATTAGATCCAGATGCACAATATGCGGAAGTTCCTAGGACGCCGATGCCCGGCGATTTCCCTCTAACGCCGCCTCAAACGCCTCTACAACGACCGAGTGAACCTTCCGACGATACAATTCCAACGCAGCAGCTAGAACAGCTGGAAATAGAACCACAAGTCTTCCCCGAACTTCGTACCGAATTAGGGTCACATCTACATCCAAGACGACCAACTTTCACCCCATCACCAAGGCGCGTCTTACCTCCCTCGTCCGCCCCGGCTAAAACAATCCCCAAACCCGCCCTTCAAGATGACGTGGATATCGAAGATCCCTGGATGCGAAAATCCCTGGCATACGTGAAAAATCCATTCGGACGACCAGTCTCAGCAGTCCGACTATTTTCCCAAGAAAAGACACCCATACCATCGAACCGTAGCCAATCAGTCTATACATCAGCATGGGAACAACGCGAAAAAGCAAAACGAGAACTAGAACGAGAACAATTTCGACCAATTCGCATACGACCACGGGGACCCGCTGTACGAGAACTCTCAACTGAATGGGCGAATAAAGTCATTAGAGCGATGAGAGGACCGCAGGGCTGCGCAATTGCGCGAACACCATCCGGAGATGACTTATACCCTCGAGACATAGCGACATGTCTAAAGACATTATCATGGCTCAATGACGAAATCATCAATTCGTATCTAACACTCCTCGTGCAATATCTCCGTCAAACGACCGGCAACACAGGAACAGAACGACCTCGATTCCACGCCTTCACCACATTCTTCTATACCACCTTACGTGACAAGGGATACGCAGGTGTACGGCGATGGGCAAATCGCGCCAAAATCGGAGGAGAGGGTCTATTAGATGTGGATACTGTTTTCATTCCTGTGCATGAATCGGCTCATTGGACGTTATTAGTAGTTCGGCCCGCAGACCGGACGATTGAATATTTCGACTCATTGGATCGAATGGGTCGAAATGGATCGAGACAGGTTAAAAATATTAAGGAGTGGATGCGTGGTGAACTAGGTGCAAAATATGATGATGATGAGTGGAGGGTTCTACCGGCTATTTCTTCACAGCAGGATAATGGGAGTGATTGTGGTGTCTTCCTCCTCACAAATGCAAAGGCCATCGCACTGGGAATTGAACCAACTGCCTTCGGTGCATCCGATACGCAAATGCTTCGAAGTAAGATTGTCGCAGAACTGATGAATGGCGGTCTCCATGGGGACTTCAGTCCTGTTGGTTCAACCGGTGACACATTACTTTAAACAAAGGTGATTCCTTCGTTTCAATCTCGCGGTCGAGTTCCCTCGGTATTATCCATCTTCTTTCATCACGGTCTTGGTCTTGTTTAGGTGTTTGTGGCGTTATTAAACAACATTTTTCCGGCGCGCATGGCGAATTAGAACAGACGGCTTGAGAGAATTATGAGCTGGGCTGGACTGGGCTGTTTCTTTCTCTTTACATGCTCGTTTTCATTGATTTTGATGTACTAAATGAATTCAAATGATACCCCCATCTTGTTGACGGCTCAAGGTGTAGAAGGACAGCGTTTTCATGGCCAATAATGATTTTCAAGACCTCAAGGCATGAATGTTTCCTATTACTGATTTCTTTTCCCCTCGAATTGTTTCGTTCAATTGATCGTCTCCATATCTCTAGTGCAAATAGTATATTATCTTTCTAGGGATCCAATGTATAATGCCCTGAGATAAGAATATTCTTAGGCATATCAGTAGTTAAGTTGAGTCGAATGGTGGACTTGAATCTTCAATTCAACGCTAACCTGATCTATAAGAATACAAATCCCAATTCATCAATATCTCGATGGAGATAATACATTGGTAAGGTAAAAATGTCAGCCGAATACTTCATGCCTAAACTCCTCGCCATCAATATAACAAGCCCGTGAACAAGCTTGTTCCATTGGTCGATGGTGTGGTTCCTTGTGTGGATGTTTCTCCTTCTGCTTCTTCCTGCACTTGCGTCCTTTCCTACCTTTCTTACACTTGTGATGTCCTTTCTTCTTTTTCACAGCGCCAACCACCAAGTCCGTGTCCGGCTCCCACGACTCTTCTTGCATTTCCTCACGATCTGAGATAGACACGTTATCATTCGGCCGCTGATGGCCACCATGCCGTTGCGATGGAGGGATATCAATTCCTCTGGATCCATCTGATGACCGGTTATAAGCTAGCTCGATATACTCAATTCCGAGGAAAATGCTATCACCGAGGGCTATATCCCCTGTCCAAACGCCACCGTCACTCCAGAGATTGATGACAAGTCTGCTTTGCAGATTGGGGACACGGTATTTTTTTCTCATCCTGAATGCTACCGTCTACCCACCAACGCGAGATATCTGAAAGCCAATCCAATCGGTGAGTGGACCATTTGGTCCATGGGACTGGTATATCTGCCACTGTACTTGCGCCAGGGATCATTTCGTCAGTGAGAGGGTCGTAATCTGGCTGATTTGCGTAATGCACTCGGTAGGAAGGGTCGCTGGTTAGAATTTCGATGTCGGATTCACAATTTCGAGCATGGTACGTGAATATACCGACACAGGCACCGGGATGGGGTCTACCTTCTGTCAACGCGGTGGTGTTGTTAAAGGCAATTCCGGGGACATTGATTAGCGCTGGAGTCGTCGGCTGCCATGGTCCAAATTGTGTCCTATCTGGCGGCGTTGATATATAAGTATCTGCTGGTATAATGCGAAGTCTCACGCGGAAGGAGCAGCGGTAGATATTGCGGACTCGGGTCTCTATTTCTGCAGTTGAAGTATAGTCTTCGTGTCTGGTGGCACGGAGAACGAGATATGTTGCGTGAGGAACCTCCGTATCCTCGTTTCTGGTAAAGAAGACATTCCGTCTGGAATTGATCATATCCACTGGGGCATGAGCATTGCCCGGGCGGTACCACTGCTGGCTCATCCAATCCTTGTCGAATGCCGTTTCGGAGAACCACATCGCGTTGGGAGTAGATTGGTTACCTCCAGTGAGGCTGGAGATGTCGATGTCATCTTCTGAGAGCTCGTTATCTAGCGAGCCATCGTAATTCAATGACTCAACCCAGTCACCTTCACCTTCATCATCAGGTTCTGGCAGATCTGGATCGATCTGTCTGTCGAAGGGAACAGTCCGAAAGTCCCAGAGTTTATAGTGTTGATAGTAACCAGGATCAGGACCGGAGACAGTGAAGCAGTCACACTCGGAGAGCAATTTCTCGACAGAACGAGACGATGTGAGATTCAAATGAGGGTCTGAATTGGATAGGACGAGGGCACTGGATAAGAGTGAGGCGAAGGAGGGGATGCCTAATAACAAAGTGCCTGACTTCATGATGGAAAAAAGAGGTTGAAGCCCAACGACTGAACATCAAATAATGGAGAAAGAAGAGTAAGACATTCAACTTTCCACTTGGATGAATTTGAAGATTGCCACTTTCTCTTTTTGGGCATTCACGCTGGTGGTGAGCTAGGAAGTTGCGATCTTGAGTTAGGGCATCACGATTTCCTATTTGGGCGATATATACTCAACCGTGACTCACTATGATCACGCTAGTTACTAGTATTAGGCAATATTAGTAAAATACACTACTTGGAATATCACCTGAGATTATATATCGTGTTGACTCAATTGATTTTCTATGCCGAGGTATACTCTCTCCCTTTCTCTTGAGGTAATGTGAAGCGTACAATACTCTGTAAGTGTGCATAAGTTGTATACAGTCCTTCGACTGAATCTATTTTGGGGACTGGTAAAACGAATACCGAGTGAATACGGGGGTGTCATCATTGATCTGGTTGCGCTCAGTCCTCGCTCACTCGATTTCTTGCGGTGCCGCCCGCATGTCAGCGTGGTCCAATTAGCAGAGAGTGGCGATCCCGTGACAACCAATTATTCACGAAGGAAAGAGCAAGGGCCCCCACTGTGCCTTCCCTTTGCGGGCCATGCGTCGCACTACTGCACGCCAAGCCATGCATAGGGCCACTGTATGGTCTCTGTCACATCCTGTAATTTATCTTTATTAAGGTATTCACTCTTCAAATCGTGCAATAAAAGTAGGAAAACTTGAAAAGAATGGAAGTGAATAATGACTCAAAAGATTAGCAAATTATCTTCTTCAATCAAGTGGTGTATGGACTGAAATTGGGTGAGTAATGATGCGTCGACCAGGCAATCCGACCCGACCGGCTGACGGAACGCAGGCTGTGCGACCCCCTTCTTCTTTGTCGCCCGCCCTTTTCTTTTCAAGTCGTCTCGCCCCCCCTCAGATTCATCCCAAACCCACACACACACGCACGGCACAATGGACGATTGCATTGTCTAGAGAATCGCTCTCGCGACCACCCATCCCTTTGAGCCCCGTTATACCATGTTAATAAAATCCGCTATATTTTACCGACCTGTCGAAAATGTCTTCTATGACCACTCTGGAAAGGAGTCTCTCCTGTACCTCCAGCACTTCCCTCTCCATGTCCAGCCCTCGTCTATCTGTTCGACGCGAGAACACACCGCCCGGCTCCGAACTATCCCTCACACATCTCCATGACCGTATGAACCAACTGGACTCTCGTGTTCTGGAACTGCGCTCCACTGTCCTCACCAAGGATGGTTACGTCGACCGTCGCAACCGCGAGGATGAACATATTCGGCGCGAATTCGAAAATCACCGCGTCATTTCTCACCGAATCGATTTGAATGTTGTGGCTCTTCGCTCTGATGTCGACCAAATCAAGACTAGTATCTTCCAACTAAAGTCTAGTATCGGCCAGGCTGGTACCGAGACGGTGTTCTTGCGTGGAGATGTTGATCGTCTGCAGAAGAGTGTGGAGCAGCTTCAAACTGATGCGGAGCAAATGAGATCGGATGTGTGTGCTTCTCGAATTGATATCAGCAAGCTTCAATCTACGACAAATCAGCTTCGCACAGATCTTCTTTCTCTTGAGCATAAATTGACTCGCCAAATGCATTCGATGGAGGCAAGCATCCATAACCGTATGGACTCGTTTGATCTACGCATGGAATCAATGGAAGCTCGAATGAGACACTCGGAGCGCGTTCGGTTCAATTCGCTGGCTCATACTATCCATGCTCCCATCAACCCTGTTCCCGTCATCCTTGATGACGGATCTCTTTGAATGGCCGAAATACTTCCCCCGTACTGTTTGGAGATTCTGGTGCTTGAAGAAACGCAGCCGAGGTAAGCGTTTGAAAGTTGGTAGATACGTTTTCCATCCCCTTCCTCTAACATTGATATATTAGTTCATCGATTGGTCGAACTGGCTGAGTTCTACCAGCTGGGTGGTTACCAGGACTGGTCTCGGATGAACGCCACCGACCTCTTTGCCGATGATAGTGATTCCAGCAGTTCAAGTGACGGGTCAAACAACATGACCCGCGAGGAGGCTGTTCGTCACTTCCCCGAGGCTGCTCACCAAGCCCTGGCTGCCACTCTTGGTCTGATTTATTATAAGATTCGGAACGAGGTGGGTGATGGCCCAATGGGCCAAGCCCCAATTCCTCGTCCTCCCAAGCGTCAACAGGACGAAGTTGCGTCCACAAGCACAAGCTCCAAATCCAAGCCGGTGAAGATCCCACGCCGCCCCAGCGTGTCGGACACCTTCCTCCACCGACTGATTACCGGTCCATCTATAGCTTCGAAGTCTTCGACCTCCGGAGAAGAGATGGACAAGCTAGGATGGAACCCGTTCTCTGATGTTTCGGACGATGCAATGAGCAAACTCCGATCCATCGATCCGCAAGATATCGGCAACGTCCTCCGTGCCCTCGAGCAGGGCCGACTGAAAATGAAGCCGAGTGGCTCCGAAAAGGAGAACATGTCTCCTACGGATTCCAAAGCCAGTCATCGGGTTGGTAAGACTAGCGTCCCCGAGCCAACTGCTCAGGATGTGCCTACCGTCCCGAATACCGTGCCCACCCAGCCTATATCGTCATCCGAAGCGATGAGGGTATCAATGAAGGCTTCGGTAGCCGCAGAGGCTCCGGAGCAAGAATACCCCGAGGGTGCTTCTGAGGGCGAAACCTCGAGCACTACCTCTTCAGAGTGAGGATATCATTCTGTATATACCTGGTCCGTCGAGGACCTTGAAATCTTCCTTCCTCTGGTATTGCCTCTAGACACTTCCTATTGGGAAACTGTTCTATTGGCGTCCAGCGCGGACATGTTGTTCGCCAGGGTTGAAAGATATTGGGCTTTTCGTTTTCCGAATAAGCCAGCGGCATGCCTTGTATTCGCCAATCTACGATGGTAGATGAATGCTGGTGCCAATAGGCTTGTGTCTTCCTGACGAGGACACATACCTTGAAAGCCCTATTCGCACACTACTTCCGATTGAATGACCCACTGAGATCTTCATACTAGCCTAGAGCAGTTAGAGCAGTTGGCATCAACTTCTCGGCCAGAATGAAGACCAAAGTCGGTTATTTAGAGGAAGCCAGTGTCGTACAAGGTAGTTGAAGATATTTGTGCCTGCAGTGTACACTTATTCAAACCTTGACAACCTTTAGGCTGACTAGTCTCTCTGTGGGACTGACTGCCGAAGAGTGTCTGCTGAATAGGCAAATGAGCCCAAACAGCTCTTCAATATCCGCGAGGATATCGAGAATTCCCGTCACGAATTCTCAACGAAATGACGTGCTGCTTACGGGATAGCACATTTCGGGTAACCATCAAGGGTGATTCTGATGGGAGTATATATTTGGATTGATCATTGCATCTGTTTTTGGTGTTATCGTGATTTCATGGGATTTTGATTGCTTAGCGATATTTGCATACCCCTTGGCGTTTGTTTTTGACATTTACACTTGGATATCTTTTGGATTTTTGTGAATTAGTTGAATACCCCTGGGCATCTTTCCTCCCTTTTGGGTGCAGGTGTTTTGGGAGTTTTGTTTATTTCGATCGTGATGATCAATCTGATTAACTCCTCGTTGGTACAGGCTGTACCCTCGACCGAGTGAACTTGAAAACGTCTAACATTCGTTCGTTCTGTATGACTGCTGGCCCGAATTTCTCCTCGCTTTTATCGAGTGGTCGCTCTCACGACTTCGACTAGCCCTTCTGAATGACGAAGCCCTTACGCACCTTGAATTAATCAACACAGCTAATCAACAGCATCAACCCTGAAGCGGGATCCGTCTACTCGGCTCACATTAAACCTTTTAACTCTTAGGAAGATGACCGTTCCAGATATGAAAAAAATTGCCTTGAAATTGTTTTTGCACTTCCGTGTGCATACTGACACAATCAATGCTGAATTTAGTTTGTACACTCGTGTACAGTGAGGGTTTCGACTATAACCATGGTAGATGGCATCTATTATCATGTAAGTAGAGTCGACGAGCTCAGAAATTCCGAGAGACCTGAATGTAATTACTTTTAAGGTTCCCCATCAGGAACCGGCTCATAAAGATCCTGCTTCAACACTTCCAAAACTTTCTTTTCGTCCAAATTCTGTAAACCGGACTCCGTATCCTCGTCGTTTCCTGTCTCCAAAAGATCCTGCCCTGGTGACTTATCACCAAGTTCCGCAGGGTCTGCCGTTCGTAGATACTCTTCTTCCAAAATAAACCGAGACTCCCCATTCTCACCGATTAATTTCTCTGCGCATTCTGATAGAGTGAAGATAGTTGGGAACTCAAGGACCGTACGCCCGCGTAGGATGGAACCCAGTGTCGCGGATGGGGATATGGGGACAAGAACTGGTTTCTTGGATGTTGTCCGGGGACGATGGAGGTAGAAGTAGACATCGCGATAGGGAACAATTGGAAGGTTTGGCTCGTTCTCTTCTGGCTTTTCTGTCGATGTCTCAGCTAGATCCGAGGTTGATGACTGTGCAGGTTGTTCTTTGGCGATATCGGTTGTGGTTGTAGTGTCGTTGGATGGTGGTATATTCGATTGGCCCAGACTTGAACGGTTATCTTTCTTTTGATCGTCGTGCTCCTCTGCAGACTTTGAAACTGGCCTTTCCTCCTTTGGTAGGGGAAAAGCCCGATTGTAGGCCTCGCAGAGAATGCCCGTCTCAAGACAGTTCTTGACAAATTTCTCTCCAGATGGTGAAATCCACTCAATTGACCAGCTCAAACACTTGTGTCTACCACGCAATCGTGGATTAGCCCTATTGTCCAACAAAAACAAGAAATTTTAAAAAAAGTCACAACTTACTTAGGATGCCACCTCGACCCATTCGCTTTATTCCTCGACATTCCCCTCGGCGCTCTCACCACCTTCACACCACCAGCCTCAGCACCACGCAAAAAACCCGCTTCACCCTTCACCAAACCCTGACCGGGGTGTTTCCTCTTCTGTCCAGCAGCAGAGACCCGTCCTTGTTCCGTCTCAGCGCCGGCCTCAGCATCTTGTTCCGCAGTAGCAGATCCAAGTTCAATACCCCGATTCTCCGCATCGCGCTCAGCACGCTCAAGCGAGCGCTCAATCCCAGAAATAAAATTAAAGTCCCGATCAAAGGCAGCCGGAGTAGCTAATTCACTGCGTTTAAGATAAGCGCCCGGATCTCGAACACCAGAGCATTGAGACCAAAGTTTATGTCTTCTTGTGCAGGGGAGAGAACAAGTTCGTGTTGAGCAGCGTGGACAGCGGTATTTGGGGGGATTGATGTGGCTGTGTGGAGGATTTTAGTTAGGAGTCGTGGGTGTAGGTGGGTGGTTCGGGGTTGCTTCATACCATATTGAGCAAAGTTCACTCAGGAGAGGGTCTGGATTGTCCATTCTGTGACTGAAGTTGTGAATTATTAGAATGGGAGCTGTCGCAAAGTAGAATTGTCGCTGGAAGCTGGAAAATTCCGGGCTTATCGGGCTGATAGCTGCCTCAGGCAGGAATATACTTCAAAGCATAATAATCGTACGAATTTCATGCAGGACCAATTAGGCAGGTGAAAAGATGATTTTGCTCTTTTATTTAGTAAAACGTGAAATATATACCTCGCGTTTTATTTAGCTGGCATCGTTTTAACAAAAAGGGAACTGTGGTGGAATGGAACCAGTCTTAGATGACCAGCGAGAAACTCGCCCTACTAGTTAATGAATACGATCGCCATAGTGTTTATGTTCTATATGGGAGGAGGTTATTTGGTGGAGTAATATACAAATTAGTATAGTATAGTGTACTGTATGATGAGAAATCGTCGGCTGATATTGTAATCATCAATCTCAAGGTTTCAACGTGATTCCAGTCCCATTCTCTGCGGATGATATCATTCGGCGAGGCGATGATCAATTCCCGACGCTTAGAAATGCAACGGAGATGCCCCTCGCGGCTACTCATTATTTATACAGTTGACTCCCCTCTTCCAATTAATAGTATATCGGAAAAATCAAATTCATCTCTGTAACAAGCAGAACATATCGATACTCGTATACTGAATAACAACTCTGAAAATGTCAAAGGCACTGGCAGTTATTGCTGGCGTCGGTCCAGGCACTGTATGTTTAAAGGCTATTCCTTAACTGCCAGTGATAGCTTTCCTTAACCAATGCATTATGACAGGGTGCATCTATCGCCCGACGATTTGCCAAATCGTACTCCGTGGTGCTACTAGCTCGAAATCCAGACAATTTCAATCCTGTTGTACAGGAGATTAACTCCAGTGGCGGCCAAGCTATCGGCATTAGTACCGACGTCACAGACACTAATAGCGTTAACTCAGCATTCGATGAAATTGCAAAGAAATTCCCCAATATTCCTCTGGCTGCGACGATTTTCAATCCAGGCGGTGGATTCGTGAAAAAGCCGTTTTTAGAACTGACTGAACAAGAATTCACGCTGGCCTACGAGTCACAGGCGTAAGTATCTCTTTCATTGGAATTGGTCAAAGGTCTCTAATATCAGATTAGAAAAGGAGCATTCTCTATCGCAAAGCGCTCCCTTCCTCTCCTCCTCGAAGCAAAGGATAAACTACCCTACCCACCGACTCTTA
Source organism: Penicillium citrinum (assembly GCF_028827155.1). Classification (NCBI taxonomy): domain Eukaryota; kingdom Fungi; phylum Ascomycota; class Eurotiomycetes; order Eurotiales; family Aspergillaceae; genus Penicillium; species Penicillium citrinum. The sequence goes on from NW_026622686.1 coordinate 2,738,414, forward strand.
TATTCACCGGCGCCACCGCCAGTGTGAAAGGATCGGCTACCTTTGCAGCCTTTGCTACTGGAAAGTTCGCCTTGCGTGCACTAGCACAGTCTCTTGCAAGGGAATTCGGACCCCAGGGCGTCCATGTTTCGCATACTATTATTGACGGTGTCATTGATATTCCGCGCACCAAGGCGTATGTCTTTGAGCACGAGGATGCCAAATTGAGTCCTGATGCTGTAAGTTGAAATTGACAATGAACCTTCACCCACTGCACCCTATACTGATATGATTAGATTGCGGATTCGTACTGGTATTTGCATACCCAGCCACGGACTACATTTGCATTTGAGTTGGATCTACGCCCTTATGTCGAGAAGTGGTAGATCTGAATGCCCTACGATAACTGTATTTGAACAGAATACCATGCTTGCAGAAGTATACCATTATTTAATGACAGAATGACTTGCAACTAATATTTTCGGATTTTTGCTGGAGGTAACTACCGGCCAGAGTCGTGCCTGTAGAACCTAAGCCGCAGAGGTGCTATGGTATATCAAATTTCTTAAACCACTCCTAGCGCTAAGTATGCAGCCATGGAGGCTAAATAAAGTTTTCAACTAGCTACCTACAATCTTCACCTCTAGTTTGACCGGAGCACCTTAGTCCTTGTACTAAACACTTTTCTTTGGGCGAGGAGCCAGAATAGCCCGGAGACAGGTCGGTGATGTTTCACTGGTGCAGCTCCATTCTTTCTACCTTTTTCACTCTTCCTAGTAGTAATCTTGAGTACGTGAGACAAGAGTAATTTATCACAGGTAATAGAAAATATCACTTGAACCATGCTTCGCTTTGACTCGGGGTTGGTATTTGCGCGAAATGCGACAATGTATAGAAAACTCTGACTAAGCGAGATGACTCAGCAACAACGTCACCTATCGGAGAGCTTCGAACCTCAGGTTCTCTCTTTAGTGAGCTCATTAGTTCCTCTACTCCACATTCATTTTTCGAAAGACGCCACTATGGCTGCTGATAACGCTTCTCCTCAAGGAAGCATTGACACCGGAGCAACTAGCCCTCAAGATGACAATTACCCAGCTTTACCAAGTCGCTTGCCAGTGCGCCTGCGACCAGAGCTTGTCATGCAGCCGGATGCTTTGACGTTATACTTGGGATTTTTCGGCACAAGAAACTGGAGGGATCTTCTCGCTGAAGGCATAGTATCACGCGTAGGCGGTATCTGGGTCGCCGGGGGCCGCTCTCCGACTCAAGATGAGCTTGATTCGATAACTACGTCAGCCTCACGAGCGGTTTACACCAAACGACTGTCCTTCCCAATTTTCTACACTGCTGGCGCGTCGTGGCTATACTACCAAGCACGCCAGTCACACCTATTCCCAAAGAACCCCACACCTGCCAACCTGCTCTCTACGTTGCATAACTTTCGCATGGCAGACAGAGCTGCCTTCAGATCACTGCTCTTTCGATCATCATTTCAGATGCTTTTCCTGTTCTCGGCAACACATATTGTAACATCTTTCGCGGCAACCTGGAATGAAACATCCTTTACTTTGAAAGATCCGCGAATGAAGACTTTTGTTGAGGACCTTCGGAATTTGAACCAAGAAGACGCGCGGAGGAGAAAACTCGCTATCACGAATGATCTCCACAGACGGTCGAAGGACGGCAGTAAACCTATTTCGGATCAAATCAGGGAAGAATTGGGCATAGACAGCAACCATGATCAAGGCGACCAAGGCCATTATGCGTACGACAGTGTTTCACCGTCGGCAGTATCAACTGAGAGTGATATGACTTACAGCACTGGCCAAAGCAATGACCAAGATGTCTCTGCCCCTGGGTCTTCCTCATTGCCTAGCTCGCGCGAGCAGCAGATGTATGGACAATACGGCTCTGCGGGTAGAGCAGCCAGCCAGTCTTCCGGGGGAGATCTCACCTCTGACTTTTTCGGCTCCAACGACAATGATGATGCCAGCCCCACTGCACCAGAATATCGCAATACCAACATAAATGACATGCCTTCTGGTAGCGCCTGGGATCGTATTCGCCAACAGAATTCAGCGCAAAGCTCGCGGCCAGCAGCACCTCGTCAAGTCCCCATGCAATGGGGTCAGGCGCAAGCGCAGAACAGGTCGGCACCCGAAGACAGTTCTTTTTCCAGTGAACAGAGTCGATATGACTATGATCGAAGACGCGAGAAAGAGCAAGCTCAAGCCAACTTTGACAAGATGATGGAGGCTGAACGAAACGCAGCTGGCGATGGACCTTCTCGCGGCGGCACCTGGTAATCAATGGTGGACCGTCGGCTCATATGTACATTATATATACGAATGCTCCCATTTACTTAGTATATTCGAGCGCATCTATCCCATCACTCCCCAATATTCAATACATATCAAATCCCATGATGTAGATTGGATATCCCCGATTTATTCCCCACCGCCTGCCCAACATGGACCCCGCACAGCGCGGGGCCGGATGACATAATCGAGAAGCGAGCTCGGAGGGCGGGCATATATTGGTGGGGGTCGATGACTCGGAGGTACTCTTTTGCTTCATCATTCCACCTCCGATCCCGGATTTCAAGTCAAGTCCTTTCAATTGATCACATATACTCACAATGGTTTCTCAAAAGTGTGTTCTGTTCATTGCACGCCTTGTTGGAAACTTGTTAACGATTAAATTAGGGTATTGATGCTCGGCGCGGGGTTCGTCACTCGTCCCACGCTTGATATTCTTTCCCAGTCCGGCATTGCCGTCACTGTTGGTATGCGATGCAATTCCAATCACGACAAGTGATATTTATCTTTCAATATTTGGGGGGCTAATTGATTGTCAGCCTGCCGTACCCTTGAGTCCGCCAAGGCCCTCTCCGCTGGTGTCAAGGATGCCACTCCCATCTCCCTCGATGTCAACGATGAGAAGGCCCTCGATGCCGAGCTCGCCAAGCACGACCTTGTCATTTCCCTGATCCCTTACAGTGTGTCCTGACCCAGTCAATTTATTCCTTACTTTCGGGCCGGGCTGACAATTCAACCAGCTTTCCACGCCGTGGTCATCAAGTCCGCTATCCGCACTAAGAAGCACGTTGTCACAACTAGCTATGTTAGCCCTGCTATGATGGAGCTTGATGAGGAGTGCAAGAAGGCCGGCATCACTGTTATGAACGAGATTGGTGTCGACCCCGGTGTTGACCACCTCTGTGAGTCTACAGCTGCGATGTGAATCGATCGTAAAACACCAACTAACCGGTGCCCAGACGCTGTCAAAACCATTGAGGAGGTTCATCAGGAGGGTGGAAAGGTCCTCTCTTTCCTTTCATACTGTGGTGGTCTGCCCGCTCCCGAGAGCTCTGGCAACCCCCTGGGATACAAGTTCTCTTGGTAAGTACTTTGCGCGGGAGTTGATGTTGAGATCCAGAGCTGACAAACTACAAAATAAGGTCTCCCCGTGGTGTCCTACTTGCTCTGAGAAACGCTGCCCGCTTCTACCAGGATGGCAAGATCGTCGACGTTGCTGGCCCCGGTAAGATAACCCCCGTATCGATATTTGGGGTAACCCATCCGCTAATATCGATTTAGATCTGATGGCCACCGCCAAGCCCTACCACATCTACCCGGGATTCGCTACTGTTGCGTACCCCAACAGAGACTCCACTCCTTACAAGGAGCGCTACAACATCCCCGAAGCTCAGACTATCGTCCGGTATCTATTCACATGCCCCATTTCTAGATAACAGGAAAAGTCTAACTTGAATCCAGTGGCACTCTCCGTTACGCTGGCTTCCCCGAGTTCGTTAAGGTCCTTGTTGACATTGGCTTCCTCTCGGATGCTGAGCACCCCGCCTTCAAGCAGTCCGGTGCCTGGAAGGATGTTCTGCAGAACCTCCTCGGCGCCTCCTCCTCTGATGAGGACACCCTGATCAAGGCCATCTCCTCCAAGACCACCTTCAAGGACGAGACCCAGAAGCAGCACATCATTGGCGGTTTCCGCTGGCTCGGCACTTTCTCTGATGAGAAGGTAAGTAATCTACATCGGCCTGCACTTTTCAAACGAAAGAAGAGGCTACATGTTATATAAAACTCAAGCCTCTTTGAGAATTACGCTAATAAATCTTTGAAAAGACTACTCCTGCCGGCAACCCTCTGGACACCCTTTGCGCTACCCTGCAAAGCAAGATGCAGTACGGCGAGGGCGAGCGTGATATCGTCATGTAAGTTCAAGATCCCCTTTCAAACCCGGAGATATAAGACTAATTACTCCCAAAGCCTGCAACACAAGTTCGAGGTCGAGAACAAGGATGGCTCTAAGGAGACCCGTCTGTCCACCCTGGTTGAGTACGGTAGCTCCGACCCCAACGGCTACTCCGCCATGGCCAAGCTCGGTAAGTGTTCACCATGAAACAAATGTCTGGATCTTGACTAATGATATATAGTCGGTGTGCCTTGCGCCGTTGCTGTCAAGCAGGTTCTGAACGGCACTCTCTCCGAGAAGGGAGTTCTCGCCCCCATGAACGGCAAGATCAACAACCCTCTTATCAAGGAGCTCAAGGTCAGTTTTTCATTCCTCCATTTGAATGGCAATTTGGAGTGGAAGTTCCATATACTGACAGCTTTCACTTCAGGAGAAATACGGCATCGCCTGCAAGGAGACCGTCGTTTAAATGGCCTATTCATTACGCCTTATAGAGATGTAGAGATGACTGAAAGAATTTACGGAACACAAAATTGTTTTATAGGAGGACGTAAAGAAAATAAAATTGTTGGTCCTGGCTATTTTGATTACCACTCTAGAAAGATTATTCTCCGGCCAAACACCCAGAGCTACATCATTCTTCATGTTCGTAGACTGAACTTCTGATTCGCATCTGCCATCAGCATGGTAGATACTAGATACTCGTATCATCCCGAAAACTTGCGTTGGTCTTCTAATTTAACCTTCTGTTGATCGTGGTCCAAATTTCCCAATTCAGCCCTAGAGGCTGGGTCGACATGCCGATTAATGATTTTCCGATTGAAATGGCTCGGTTTGGTTGTTTGTACCTTTAGCCAGGTTTAGGTATACTTGTTTCAGTGATCATCACAGGCGATTTGTGGCACCGAGCCAAGCGCCCACGACAAGAAGAATTCGAGGCCCCTCAAGGATCTACCAAGCACAACTCGAAAGGAAAAAACAATTTGCATAATGGGGATTTGGAGAAAAGGGAATAGGTAGCAAACATGAACTAGCTAGCGAGGGTGGGTATAAATGAGTAACAGGGTAGATATAGGGAAGAAAATGAACAGCACAATGTTGTAACGCTATTGGGGTAAAAGGGGAAACAGAGAAGGCGTGATTCAAGGCTGGGCATCATAAAAAATAGGACAAGAAACATCAAAGAGATAGCATTCGCAATTCATCAGGTGCTACTTGATCAGATTCCGTAGCTCTGTCCTGGGGCCAGGGTATGCGGTTGCACACTTTCATATGGCATATCATGATGGTCGTGGTTAGTTGACCACGGCTCCACACTGCGACTGTTACTGCGCATGCGAGTAAGGCTGCGTAACTTATTGGTGAAGCTCTCATTGGAGCTACGATTACGCCGATGATCGAAAGACATTCGGCGGCCGATACTTTGACGAGCCTCATTTGCGTTTAATGTAGGTGCAGCCGTCATTGCACGAGGGAGTAAGTTGGCTATATCGACATTATCAATCGCGACGTCAATAGTAGCGGAGGACTCGCGAGGCGAGACTGCTTCATGGTATCCAGGCATTGGAGGCGGAGGAGGGGGTGTATTTAGATGTTGGAGTTCTGGCAGGATCGGGGGTGGAGGTGGTGGAGGGATGGTTTCGACGTAGGATGCCGAAGGTCTTCTTTGCATTGCATTCTCGATTGTCTCCTCGATGCTCACTGTGACGCTTGGAGAAGTACCAGAGACATATCCTCCGGAACTCGTGCGTCGGTGACCTATGTTGCGGCTTCGGCTGTTTGAGCGACTTCTGGGGAGATTAGGGTTGAAGCGCGGATGCATTGGGATGTCCATTGGAACTGGTGCCGGAGTCGTATATTGACCTTCTGGCATGGGCACTGACATTGATCGGCCGATTCTTTCTGCTTCGCCTTGGTATCTTGCATCAGATAGGAGGACAGCACCAGAGGGGTCTGTGGGTAGCGCGGGCACTGAAGGTGGACGCTCTTGTTCGATACCATTGCCGCCATATTTGGGGTGTCTCATTGCTCGTGGCGTTGCTGGAAGTCCCAAAGGAGGACCAGATCGGCCAGATCGGCCAGAACTGGAGTCTGATCCGCTTTGATATTCCGGTGATTGCTTGCTTGGAAGGATATTGTTTCGGGATGGGACTCGTGGGAAGTAAGAATTGCCGGAGAATAGAGGTGGGCTTTCCACTGGACTTCGAACAGGGCCAGGGCTTCGAGCGGACTGAAGATCCCCCGGGAACGGGATATTGGGTGCAGATGGGTTACGTGCAAGTGAAAGTCGGCGCGCTTCTAGTTCTGCGGCTGCCAATTCTCGTCTCTTTCTTTCAGCCAGGCTAACGAATGGTGTCGAGGGCGATACGATGGGGGACACTATATCCTGGGCTTCATCGTCGTAATCAGCGGCCGACGCGGTAGCAGCAGCAGCAGCAACCTCGCCATTATGCATGTCCTGATTATCTTGTGGAACTAAAGTATTTTCTTGACCAAATGTTTTGCTGCTCAACAACTCGAGCCCTGTGGAATCGACGGGGGTTTCTGGCTCCGGAAGTTGTCGAATTTCTGGCTGGCTGTAGGAAGGCCGATGCCTAGGCTCCATGGACCCTTCCACTCGAGAACCTGTTCCTTTCTCTGCACGACGACGACTGGCGCTCCGGTGCTGAGAACGAAGTCTTTCACGATTACCCGCAACAATGCGTAGTGGGTCTTCGGCTTCATTCGATTTGGCAGGCTCATGATTGGGAAGCGTCATAGGTAACGACATGGGAAGCGGTGAAGATGGTGATCGAACAGCAGATCCATGACGATCAGTACTACGACCACGAGAAGAAGTTTCCTGTCCTGCACGATTGGCCGTGTGCCGGCTTGATGAGCGTTGACGACTGCGCGATCCTGCCTTTCGCATCTTGCTAGAGCTCCTCGCGCGAGAACGTGACTTCTTCCTTGGCTCCTTGGGTTTCTCGGCATCTGGAACGTTGTATTGAGCCAGTTCTTCGGGGGACATAGGGACTGGAGAGGAAGGTGAACGCTTGGCTGGTTGTATATATCTGCGCTCGTTCCGACCTCGAGTTTCCTGGGACGCCTCACGGGAGTGATGTATGCGTGAGCTTTGACTGGCAGTTTCGTCGGTGTTCCTTCTACCACGCCCATTTGAACGGTGGCCGTGATGTCTCCGTGCATGGTAGTTTGCTTCATCTAGACTGCTGATATACTGATCAATGCTCCGACCACTGACGCTAGGACTCTTAGCTGTTGAAGCGTAACTATGTGCGCTCTTTGCGCTATGAAGTAGACCCGAGCGTTCATGACCATCTGGCTGACCTTCTTGTGCTTGAACAAGTTCAATTTGAAGACCGTCTGGCTTTCGGTCACGCGAGCCGTTTCGAAGATCCGAATGATCTTTCAAGGCTTCGAAAACACCAGCGGCGGGCGATGGAAGGCCTTTGATAGATGCAAATTTGTCCGATGCTTGTACGGCAGTCTGAGGACTCGGCTTTAATGAATCCTGTCCAGGGTTGTATACGGTTGCTGAAAGCAATAGGCCACCGTCTCCTTGTTCATCCTGACTCTGCTCATGACCACTTACATCTTCATTCTCTGACGTCGAGCCGTAGCCACTCGTATTGTTGCAAGAGCCTGATCGGGAAAATGATGGCGGGTGGACATCGACTGGAGTTTCTCCGATGGAAGGTAGACGGCGACGGTTGAAAGAAGGTGTGTTTGTACGTGAAGTCATAGCCTGGCTCAAGCTTTGAATATTGTTGAGCTTGTAAGATCCAAAGCCACCAGGAGACAGGGCTGAGTCGGCCACAGCAGATTCCGCAATTGGGGTAACGCCAGGCGCATTAGTTGGTGTTCGATCATCAGACTTCAATCCAGGGAATTTGAAGCGGTTGCTCGGTTGTGAGTCGAAGGATGTGATCAGCTTGAGAGCAGGCCCTTTACCCGCTTGTCGTTGTTGATTAGACGATGACCGGGGACGAGCTGGAGGAGGCGCAAGTAGGCTTGCGCTGAGAGGCTGAGGTGGTTCGGGAGAGGCGAGTGGTGATTTTCCTCTGATGACTTCTGCAAATGAAGCAGCTTGTTGAGCAGCCGGGGAGGTCCATGGCTCGGTAGGTTCTGCGCCAGTACACATGAAGCATCTGATGGCGAGTTGTTGCTGAGAATGAGATACCACATACTCTCCCCATCGACGGACAAGATATGACTGTCTTTGCCAATCTGATGGCAGGAAAAGACATGTCATGAGAATTGCTTCCATAAAATGATTACGAGATACATAGACCTCAATAGCATCGTTGATGTCACCGAGGCCCAACAGAATAGATGCTGCAGTATGGACATCTCCAATCTCTAGCAGCTTTTGTACAAAGGCCTGGCCAACTTTGTTCGCCTGCGCTTGACGACTCATTTGACTCAGTGCCAGAACCATCCAGTCAAAACCAGTCACTTGTCCTGGTGCAATCATGCTAGCCATTTGATCTGTATCAGTCTCGCCTAGCCACTGTGCCAAAAGAACTGCGCTTTGGCTTTCTGGTGCATGTCGAGACACTGAATATCTTGTTAGCGAGTAAACCAGTCTCCAGATAGCATATGAACATACACTCATCTCTAATAAGATCCTGGGTATCACCTTCCCAACCAAAAACAATATTTAACATTTGCTGTCGCAAATCTTCGGGCGTCAAATGGTTTTCGTCGAAAGTCGGCTGTGATTTATAAGGCACATCATTGAGCCGTGCACGGATGAAGGGAAATAAATCGACAACATTCTTCTCTGCAGGGCTCATATGGACTTCGTTTCGTAGTCGAGACTCGACTCGGGAACTCTTTACTGAAGACATTGACACTGATGAAGCATAAGGATAAGTAGCGGACGGTTGTGGAGTGTCTCGGCCAATAGATGTCATGGAGAAAGAAGTACCGCTCTGACCAGATCGACTTGGAGGTGAGAATGGTCGCTCAACTTTGTATCTCCCAGAGGAGGCTTTGGAGCTAACGGATTCCGTTCGACTTCTTGATGAAGCAGGACTAACAATGTCCGATCTTTGTTGTTTGGAACTGTCAATTCCATTGGTCTCGAACGGCGTTCGTCTTCCAGAACCTCGTTCTCGAATTTGTGGGGCATCTTGTAAACGCCTCGGGGATTTTGTCCGTGATCGACTTCCTTCTGATGCCACTGATCGGGAAGCTAACGGGAGATGTTGCACGTTTGCAACCATTGCTGGATTGTCCAGGTCATATTGTTGCACGGTTTCCTGGGGTCCAAGAGTGAATAGTGTGGCAGTTGGCCCATAACTTGCGAGACCTCGTACTCCATCTACTGTAGGGATTGGCTCATAAGTGACATGCTTAGTTCTCACATCCCACGACCAAGTTTCACTGTAGTGGGATTCACGTTAGCTCCCCAGCAACTTCCAGGGTGTTTTCAAGTTGAAATGGGAAAAGCTCACCCTTCTAGATACTGCACAATTCGACCATTCTTGGACCATGACATCCATTTGGGATCAGCAGAACTTGAATCTGACCGTTTCAGCACCCGAATGACCCTAGGAGACTCTTTTCCGGGGGGGCTTTGCTACGCTCCAGACCCTCAAGTCGCCATTGGAGGCCTGAGTTGCTAGCATGTCTGATTTTTGTTTCGAGGAAGAGGCATGCCAGGCGAGTGAAATGACGGGAGAGGGCCCGCGTGAAGTAGTCAGAGTATGAAGAATCGTGAATTGAGGAAGAAGATTGGCGATCAATATTGATCCATTTTGGTATCTAATGATGAAATAAGATTAATTGTATCGCAAAGCTGAATCGAACGTCGATGAAACATACCCAATGGCGTAAGTACGGCAATCAGTAGCCGGTGCAAGAGCTGTGATAGGATCGAAAATCGTGCGCGCAGAGATATGCTCTGAAGTTGGGGGTTCGAATAGAATGACTTCGCCTTTCCCATTACCTGTGTTCCACGTCCATCAGTACAAACAAAATCAATTAACTCGGAAACCAGCCGACGCAAAAAACTTCATACCAAATGCAACATTTCCATTCCGCATCCATGACACAACACGCAGATGCTCAAAAGAAGCAAATCGTGCAATCTCCGTGCCAGTAAAAATATCCCATACAATGGCTGTTTGGCCAACATCATAGCTCACGACCAATCTTCCTGCGCCACGTTCGCTCACATTATCGACCGAAATGAAATCGATTTTTTTCTTGGTGACTGGTAAATCGTCGCTCAATTGCTAGTGTATCATGGTGGAGACATAAAATTGTCGAGCCTTGGGCATAGAGGAATAATGACGCCGTCGAGGCGCAAGCCTCGAAACGAGCTTCGGTGGCTGGCTGCGGTGCCATTGTTTTTACGGTCTTCGAGGGTCGCGATTCTGGCAGCAAGTTTCTATTCCATATTAATTCCACCATTCTCTCTTCTTGATTTTTTTTGATGCCAGTGCCGAGCATGCGGGGGAAAGGGATTGGAATCCGCAGTAGGGCAAGCTTTCTAAGCACTGCTCATAACCCTACTTGGACAGTCCCAAAGCCAGTGACTTTTGAGATGGCAGAGGATTCACAAATAATGATTGAAAAAGAAAAAGATAGCAAAAAAAAGGGAAAAGTATCACGAACCTGACCAGCTCCAGAGGGGCAAGTTACTAATCGGCCACGACCCTGTTGGCACCGCTCAAGGCAAAGAGAAGGGAATTGCTAGGACGGCACCGAGCATTTGGGACGAGAAACGCCTCACGATTTTAGTGCCTGCAGTTGAATTGAGCGGGCAAGCTGGAGCGATGATCAGGACCCTAATAAGGCAAAAACCAGCTGCGAGGTGATATGCGACCAGGTGAGAATGGGGTAGCAGACAGCAGAACAGACGAGGGTAGTATGGAGATGATGGAGGTATCCGAGATGGATACTTGAAGGAACCAGGATCAGATGACTTTGGGGCTTTTTTTTTCTTCTTTTCTTTTCTTGTCCCCCTATTTCCCAGCTTTACATACAATTTCCATCACATTCCTAAATGATTAGTGTCGAGGGGGCTTAAGTTTGTGACAGAAACACAGGACGCGGGGTGGAGAGAGAGTGACGGGGGGAGACCTTTGCCCTAAGTACTAAAGTACTATCTATATTCGCTGTATACTGGGAAGGCAATATAAAAGAGCTGGCGCGACTTCCTGTACGTGGAGCCAGGATGTGACTAGGGGATTGATCTGACAGCTGGTAGGACAGAAGCAAAGTTCTCCTATTTTTCGAAATGGACTTTTAGGACAGACGATCCGTATCTCCAGCCATCGAGCAATCGGGGTTGGCGCCCGGTACAAAAGAGCAAGGCGCTTCATTTCACAACTGGCCATACAGTGCGCAACTTGAGAAGCGACCGAGCACTCCAAGCATCCACTCTAACCACCGTTCCCAGGATCGAAAGACTGCAGCATCACATCATTAGCGGAGACGGTGAGATCGAGCCTTGGGTGGCTGGGGCAGCGTGGCTCTGGTGCTGTGAACGCGCACCAACGAGAAAGCAGAAGAGTGAATGCAAAAAAGGGTATGGGTTTAGATCGATGCAGGAAGCTCCCGAATCACAGACGGGAACCCTCATCGTCGGACGAGTGGGTCTGGCACGAGTCTGCACATCTGCACCAGTAGAAAGGTGATGCTGGTTGGGGTCTGTTGTTGATTGCTGAAGATAGAATAGTATATAGTTCTTTCGAAGGAGTGCAAGTCACCATTCCTATGAGTTGCTCTCTCCTCTCCTTCTCCGCCTTGCTTGCTTCCATTTTCTCTATATCTCATAAGAAGAACACTTCGAAGCGAAAGAATGCAAAAAACCGTGAATGTTCTGAGACACATGATGTGACGAGGATCCGTGCAGTGTGGTTTTGACAAGCTGCACCTTCATCACCTCCTCTCGTCCAATCACATCTTCATCACTGCTGATCCCTCGGCGCCTACAGCATATCGGGCAGCCAATCCCTGGTGCTGATTGAATATTTCTCAGAAAATGGAGAGAGAGAGAGAGAGAGAGAGAGAGGCAACAAGGCTTGCCAAGGGTCAGGCCCTGGAAAACAAACCGAGAACAGTGCTGGTGGAATCAGTGGAGCCCATCATTGTTGCGGAGAATTCTGGCCGTTCCGTCGCGGGTGTTTCATGCGATGGACGTCGTGCCGATCCTAGTGTTTTGCTTCTTTCTGCACTTCTTGATATTTGAATCTCAGGAAAAATATAGAGTACCCATAACTCTACCTCCTTTTTTCATATTTCTGTGACCCCAAGATGAACTCAAGAGCTCATCTGGGCACAAACCAGGAACTCCTATCCGTTCCTTATTTCTGTGTGATGTGATGGTGTGATGATGTGCCTGGTTTCCCATGCACATCAGGCACATTTTTGCTGCGTTGCTGTAGGAGCTTGGGCCCGTCGTGATAATATTGACAGACACGAAGAGTTCACAACTGAACCTGACAGTGGAGATGAAGATGCAGATTTTGCACGACGTGTGATCACCGCCATTTAGGAACGTTCATGTAGTTATGTATAACTACATAGTTAGTCACCAGTATACTAGCACACTAGTATAGTTGGTATATTTGAACATATAATTAATCCTACATCTTTACTTCAAATTATATACCAAATAGTTATGCATTACTACTTATTAATTAACCACACACTTCGTTCCCATCATTCTGGATGAACTGCAGGTCCACCAAATGTCGCATCTGCTGCGAATCATCTGACAAAAAACGGCGGGGGCTTATCTTCCCCGCAGATTCACTTTTGACTCACTCACCACTTGGACTGGGCTACACTGCAATTGTACACCATGAACGATACAGAAACAATTGTTGTAGTAGGGCAAGTATACATCCATGAAGCAACAAAAGACAAGAATATTCTCTTGCTAACATCGAATTCTAGCGCCGGTGTCATTGGCCTGTCAACTGCTCTCTCTATCCAACAACATCTTACCCCCTCACAATCCTTACTTCTCATAGCGAGAGACTTTCCCTCCAATGAATCGGTGAATTATGCTTCGCCTTGGGCTGGAGCCCACTATCGTCCGGTACCAGGTTCATCTGCACAAGCACTGCGAGAAGCAAGTCAAGCGCGACGAACATATGACCATCTCAAGCGAGTGGTGATTGATGAGCCCGGGGCCGGAGTTAAATTTGTCAAAGGCGTGGAACATCTTGAGGCACCACCGGCGGAATACTTGGACGAGCAATCTGTGCGCAATGTTTATACTCATCTAGATGACTTTCGTCATCAAACGAAGGAGGAACTACCCGCCGGAGTGAAATGGGGAGTCGAGTACAAGACATATGTGATAAATTCCCCGGTATACTGTGCGCATTTGCTCCGGAAATTCATTTTAAAAGGTGGTCAGAAAAAGTCTTATACCCTAACCAATGTGAACGAGGCATTTTCTCTTGGACGAAATGTAAGGATGGTAGTGAATTGCTCGGGGTTGGGGTTTGACGACCGCAAATCGTTCATCATCAGAGGTATGTCTATATATTATTCAATACATGTTATCACGAGAGAACATTCATTAATGGTTATGTAACAGGTCAAACATGTCTAGTCCGTAACTCAGTCTCTGCCACCATCACCCGCCAGAACGAAGACGGATCTTGGTCTTTTTGCATTCCTCGTCCACTAGATGGAGGCACCATCATCGGCGGTACTAAACAGCCCCATGAATGGGACCCCAATCCGTCCCCCGAAATACGAGCCAAACTTCTTTCCAACGCGAGTAAATGGTTTCCCTTCACGCCCGAGAATAAGGGTCAGTTCGATGTTATTCGCGATATCGTGGGACGCCGACCTGCTCGGGAAGGGGGCATGCGACTGGAGTTGGAGAAGTTAGCTGGTGGGAAGAGCTTAGTCCATGCATATGGGGCTGGTGGGCGAGGCTTTGAGATTTCTCAGGGTGTTGCAGAGGATACTGTAGAATTGATGCTGGAAAATGGATTGCTGCGTGCGAAGGCAGCTTTGTAGATATACCTCAGAATACTGTATACCTGATAGATTACATTGAAATTCATAATCAAAGCAAAGTTGATAGGGTAGGATCATGTTCTCTCCAAGTGTCACTGGCAGGTGATGAAACACTACGATATCATGATGTACAATTTAGACCGACTTAAAATTCTGAAAGGATGAAGAAAATGAAACTGGGACTGTAACCCAATGGGAATCATCGCATTAACTCATGCAAACACTGCAAAGGAACGGACTTTTTGCTACCCCAAGCAAGCTGCCATAACAAGATATCAGATCGTTAATTCTTCCGTCGCATATAACAGAATCCAAAGCCTGTACTCCCCGTAGCCAATCACCTGAGCACATCCAAGTTCTCATAACCGAATGAACGAAGTGATTGATCGGATCTCTATAGACATGGCAAAACTATGCCTGCAATCGCCAATACTCTATCTGAGCATCAGGCTAGACTGATCCTTGCGGCAAGATCTTGCCCCCTTCCTATGGATATCTGAATCCATCAGAACGGACCGGACTGACCAAGTCGATTTCCAAAATCCAGCCGGGAAAAGAGCCTAGAGACCCAGTAAAGTAGTCTCATGGGACAACGATGGTAATCAACCCGTCGCCTCCTGGGCGATCGCATTTGCGTCCATCGTGGGTGGTAGCTCCTGGCCAGTCCTCTCCAGGAATTCTTCTCTGTTCCTCTGATCCTTCTCCAATTGGGTTTGCTTCATCTGCTCCACCAAATCAGCGAACTCGTCTTCCTCATCACTGCTCTCATCCTCCTCCTTCCAGCCGCCATCCTCGAACATGGCACGACCAGTGGCATCCTTAGCCTTCTGGGCCTCTTGCTCAGCGGCCTTCTTGCTAACACGCTCCTTCTTCCACTTGGCGAATGACTCGGGAGTAACTGGTGTCAGAGTGCCAGTCAACTTATGACGTTCAGACTCCAACCAGTCTTCCAAAGTGAGAGTATTGAGTGGCGACTTGTCCATCAATGCCTTCTCGGCCGCCTTCTGCTCCTTAGTTTTCAGGACGAATCTGTTTGGAATGTCAGCCTTCTGTATTGTGAACAGTGGTAATAAGTCCTTCTTGTGAAGGGGGGAATTTTTTTTCACGTACCCTGGCGGCAAGCTGTGCTTATACATGCACTTATCACCTCCATTCGGGCAAGTCCAGAACCATCCATACTTCTGGTTCTCCACAGCCTCGATAAAGTATTTGCAGACCTTGTCGGTAGTCGTACGAGGGTTTCCGTGCTTGCTGAGCACAACACTGCGCAACTTCTCCTCATCCCAATCTGCCATATCATCGGCCTTCTTCGTCTCCTCAGCCGCCTCCTTTTCATCACGAGAATCGGTATACAAGTCCTTCTTAGCAGCCTTGCGCTCGATGTTCAAGTCATGACTGAACTTGCACTTGCGACCCTTTTCACAACCACCCTTCTTGTGGAAAAGACACAGAACAGTCTTGGGATCGACACCAAAGGGCACTTTTTGTACCTGTACAGGCTTGAAGAGCTCTGCAGCCTCCCTCTTGGCGTCCTCGGCGGCCTTCTTATCAGCGGCAAGTCTGGCTTTCTCGGCCGCTTTGCGCTTGTCATCCGGAGTCTTGTTAGAGGCCGATTGTGCTTGAAGTTGTTGAATCTGTTTCTTGGCGGCACCACCTTTTTTCTGTAGTGAGAATTAGCGATTGTCGTTATTGGAAAGCGGGGGTTGACGTTGCGTTGCGCGGTGGGGGGGAAGTCGATCAGGCTTTTTGACGTACGTTTTTCATGCCAAAGGTCTAAGGTGGGAAATTAGTATATGTGCTTCTTTGAATTCTTTGATTTTTCTTTCTCTTCGCGCGTGAAGAAATATTTGAGCGCGGAGAACTCACCTTATCATCGACGGTGGCCTTCTTCTTCTTAGGCTGGTCGGCCTTCTTAGGAGGCATGATGACGAGTCTGCCTACAGGATTTGTGGAAAAGGTTTGACGGGAGCGTTAGAAATGGAGTAAATGCACTCTATGTGCGAGAAGTATAATAATTGGAAAGCAAACGCTGATATGCAACCCAAAAGAAAGACAGAAGGGGCCAGATGCGTAGTGGAGGATGAGAGGTGAGTTGGTTGGAAAAAAGAGAGAAGTGAAGGAGCCTCCACAAAATCGTTCCAGAGGGGAATGGGTAAGTGTGGCGGCAGAATTGGGCACTGACCAATGACGAAGGGCTAAGTATAAATTTGAGAACAACGAGGATCGCGTGACTAGAAGTGTAGAGGAGTCAAGTTTTATAGATAATACTGAAATAAGAGTACAGAATATTAAATTATACACCAAGTCATGAATAATTATACAGCCATATTAATGTGAATAAAAGATCTTTTGGTGACTCGGTTGCCTTGCGTCATCGCTCCCAAGTGGGCGCACAGTGCGCGGTGGAGGCAGAACCCTAACTGCGGTGGATGAATTATATCATAGCCAACAGATTCAGATATTTATCGACTACGATACATAAGTATGCAAAAGACAAAACTACATAGTAGAATATATAACCTTGTAAGATGATACTCTTATGGCATTCACTAATGATAATAGGTCTACAGAAATTGAACATAGGCACCGCATTCATTCGTTTGGAAGGCTCCGAAAGATCGTGACCTACCCATGTATACTAGCATGGCTAAGCTATCGCTAGTAGCAAAACTGAGCCTAGTCGCTGCGCTGTGCTCTACTAACAATCGGCAAATTTAAAGCAAACCAAAATCTCCGGCGCACCGTCCCACTGGCGCCTCAAAAAAGCACCCGTATTTTTCATTTCTGGTCGTCATAACTTCGGTAGAGAGATAGAAAGATGGAGAGAGAAGAAGAGAGAGAGAGAGGGAGGGAGGAGAAGAGTTATAATTCAGACAATTAAGAGACCTCCTGGATCTTGGCACCCTTTTGGTCGGCCTCCTCAAGCTCAGGGAGTTCCTCCTATTCACATTCGTTAGCAAGGGCAATTCTGAGTTGCAAGATTTTGTTCTCCTATTGCAAGAATCAAAAAGTGGAAGTTGATCACTCACCTCGTCATCACCCTCATCCTCACCCTCGCCAGCTCCAGCACCGCCTGCAGCACCAGCCAAAGCGCTCAGGTCGGGCATGCCACCGGCACCACCCATGCCGCCGAGCTTGGAGAAGTCAATGTTGCTCAGACCACCCTCATCGCCGCCGGCACCACCGAAGCCACCGAAGTTGTTGGCATAGTCATCCTCAGCAGCCTCATCCTGCTCATCCTCATCCACCCACTGCAAATGGTTGGTCAGAAAATCGTCGACAATTGCTGGGCTTTACCCCGCTTCTTCATAATGATGCATGTCTTACCTTGTCGAAGTCGGTCTTGAGGAAGTGGACCTTCTTGGAGTCCTTAAGAAGACGAGGCCAGTACTCCATCTTGAGCTCCTTCTTGCGCAGGACAAGCTCGACTTCACGGTCGGTGTGGTTGACCTTGCTGTTCTCAGGGTCGATCTCGCCGTAGAGGTCAAGAGAGACAGAGTATGTGACACCCTTGCCGGAGGGACCGGTGAAAGAGACATTGTTGGCGGTGATGCTCAGCTTAGCATCAGCCTTGGGGACATCGGGAGTCTTCAGGTTCACGTAGAGGTAGTTGCGCTCGGGCTCTGAGTCGGAAGAACGCTGGGCCCAGGTAACTGAAACAACAAAGAAAAAATATCAGTTAGCTACAGTAAATTTTCAAAAAAACATGAATTGCAGATTTTGGAGCTATCAAGTTTCAGGTTCCAACCCGGGATGGCCCAGACAATCAGGTAACGTCCCAGCAGGGCTATCGCGCAAATTGTGCTGGGCCGGGCTGTTTGGAAGCGGGGAAGTCGAGCTATCATAAACGTACCCTCGGGGTGGACGGAGTCAGGCATTTTGGTGGAGATTGGGAGAATAGGAAGATTGTGGAGGTAAGTGAGAGATGGAGGAGGAAAGAAAACTTGAGGAAGAGATGGAAGATGGAGTTAGTGGTGTTGAGGAGGAGGAGCAGCTTGAAAGGCACATGCCGCCCGCATTCACGCTGCTAGAAGGTACTGGAAGACTGACACTCTGTTTGCCTTGTTTGCTTTAACTTTAGAGCCTGAGGTGTGAGGTGTCAGATGACTAAGAACAAGTTCCCCCTCCACGCAGACATCATCCAGCTGATAAGACGCAACCGAAAGCAGATCAAGCAGACTGGTGGACCAGCCTGGCTTCATTAGAGACTCATATTCTGGAATTCATAACCTGTCTCTCCGCCCCTTTCTCGCTGATCGCAGAGTGGACAATGCACCTTGCCATATCACTCATCACCCCACGTTGAGTCTACAACCTCTACCGGCAGGTCGATCGCTATAGGCCTTTTGGAAACATAGGGCCGAGTATTTTTTTTGTATCTACTACAACTGAAACCATACAAATTCCCTCAGCCATGGAAACTTTAAAGGCTGTGTTTTTTGGGCCTGATCCCCAGGTTCAGGTAAGTCATTTTTCACAATGTGGCAACATTAGTACCAACTCGCTAACGACAATGCACTCGACCAGATGAGAAAATGCAATGCCCTCATACGCGCAAATACTAGACAACTAGACCGCGACCTTGCGCATCTGAAAACTCTCGATACCAAAACCCGACAATACATTATTAGTTCGTCCAAACGAGCGCAGCGAAACCCGTCACAGGCGAAGCAGGCAATGACTGAAACAAAGACCTTTGCGCGAGAGCTGATGAGGATTCGGAAACAAACCACTCGCTTGAATACAAGCAGGGCACAGTTACAAAGTGTTGGTATGCAAGTGAACGAAGCCTTTTCCGTACGCAAGATCCAAGGCAGTCTCCAAAAGTCTACGGGAATCATGAAAGATGTCAACACCTTGGTTCGGTTACCAGAATTGTCGTCTACGATGCATCAATTGTCGACCGAACTGGTTCGAGCTGGTATTATCGAAGAAGTCATCGATGATGCCCTTCCCAACGATGAACTACTGGAGGACGAAGAAGACGAGGCAGAAGAGGAGGTGGACAAGATCTTACAGGAGGTCTTGCAGGGCAAACTCTCACAGGCACCTGCAAAGCCCACAGAGCCCATTGCGGACGAGACACCAGTTGCCGAAGAGCCCGAGTTCGACGACCAAGAGAAGACCCTCAACGAGATGCGGGGTCGTCTGGAGGCACTCAAGAGTTGATGGTATAGTTTGGCTGGGGCTATCAGCACATTATCCACGTCATATTGCCTAGTCTTTTCCTTCCCATAGTATTTGTTTTTGATCCTTATTCCCATTGGCAGGAGTTTGGCGGGTGCTAGTGAATTTCTTCGCGGGCTGGACCTCATATAGAATGAATAAAGTAATTCTACTATCATTCTGTTTCAATATTCTCTCCATCGTCATATCGTATTCATAGTTCGTAATACATTGCCCTATAGTTACCAGTAAATACCTCCCATTATGTAGGCTGCATATCTGTAAATATACTGTCCCTATAAGATAATTCTCCTATAGTACCCATTAATACACACCATAATCCACTTCTCAATCAACCGATATATCTTACTATCTACTCCGTACGTGGAGTTATAATTAATCGTTCCATATAAAAAGCAGTCAGCTCAGCCTCGATGCAAACAGCCAAAACGGGCTGCCCGACTCCCAAAGCGGTTAGCTCCGCTGTGGCTAGCAGTGGCCCCCATCGGTCGCCTCTCTCCC
Organism: Penicillium citrinum; assembly: GCF_028827155.1. Taxonomy (NCBI): domain Eukaryota; kingdom Fungi; phylum Ascomycota; class Eurotiomycetes; order Eurotiales; family Aspergillaceae; genus Penicillium; species Penicillium citrinum. The sequence continues at coordinate 2,758,292 of NW_026622686.1, forward strand.
CTTCCCTCGTCTTCCATCTGACTCCCATCTGTCATCTCCCATCTCTTTTCTTCTATCTTGGAGCCGTTCATCCAAAGGGAAAAGATTCCAGTTGGTTGCGCCTATCACTTTTATCAACTCTTCTATCCTTTTCCGCCGCCCTCTTCTCAAGCGGCGCATCCGATTTCGCCAACGCGTCCGTTTCGCGACTTCTCCTATCCGTGCAAATCGCCAGCCCAACCATATTTCTTTCTCCCAAACAAGAAATTCATCATGTCTGCCAACTTAGACAAATCACTGGATGACCTCGTCGGCAACCGCCGCCAGAATGCTCGCCGTCGTGGCAACCGTCGCTCCGCTGCTAAGGCCGCCACCGTCGGTGGAGTGAAGAAGTCTTCCAGAGCCCCTAAGGCTCCTGCGAAGGTCGCTCACCCAACCCCGGCAGCCCCTGCTGCCTCCAGCAAGATCATCGTGAGCGGACTGGTAAGCTCCATTTTTACTTACCCTATGTTAATTCAATATTTACTAACTTATCCAGCCGTCCGATGTGTCTGAGGCCAATATCAAGGTATGTTGATCTAAAGGCCTTCGCCTTGGCTTTGATCGCCATCTTGCTTTCGAACTCATTCGAGGTGCAAACGACTTCGACTCGCATGTCCGACCTGTTATGTCCCTCCGTACCTTCCTGGTGTGAAAGTCGCCAAGTGCGCGCCCGGCACAGACAAACGCTCCTTCCGCTATGCTTCTGCAAGGATCTATCTCTCTCTCCTTTCCTCTCTCTTTACCTACTGGCTGGCGTATTGCGAAGCAGGAAGTGGAAGCATTGTCACCAAGGATGTCCAGATGAATGTTGCTCGCGTCGATCCCTTCCCAGAGGTGATCCGCTTGCTTCGCCATCTGAGCACTGTGCCGAGGGTGGGAGATTAATATCCCCATCATACACCTTCTATTTCGACATCATGCTCATACTATTCCTATCTCGTGTTTTGAGCTTTGGAGAGGGTATCAGCGAGCGCATCAGTGACACAGTGGACATCAATTATTGAGCAAAAAAATTTCGAGCACCTTGAATAGTGGGATACTCTGAGCTTTCTTTCATGTTTGCTGCTTTCTGGGGTGAATCCCGCTGCTGTGAACCATGAAGGATAGCCTGTACAGCATTTCAATTCGCGACAATCCTTTCAACTGGGGGTGATTATGAGAACTCAGGGTGAAGTACCTTGCTATCCAAGGAAGCGACAAGGCTGTGCACTCCTGATAGCACTGCGGGTCACCATTTGTTGTTCGAAGACTTGCCGCGCCCAATTGGCGGATCGTTTAAAGACATGCTCTATGGTATTGAAGGGAAATTGGTATTGTATCTATTTGTCATGAAAGGTCCCGTGTTATGGATATGAGATTCAATTTTTGTGGTTTTGGAACACGACATATTCGACTGTTTGCCGCTGTGTGCTCGCTGGTGCTCTCCCAATCATACTTGCAGTCCTCTTCGTTTGCGCCGTCCGTTGTTTTTTCATTCGAGATCCGACAGCCGTTGATGCAACTTAAATTACCGGACGCAGCATACTGATCGTCTGCACTATAGGAATACTTCTCCAAATCTGCAGGTCCTGTCAAGAAGGTGATGCTCACCTACAACCAAAACGGAACCAGCCGTGGTATCGCCTCCATCATCTTCGGAAAGGCCGACACCGCCGCTAAGGCCGCCAAGGAGCTTAATGGCCTCCACGTCGATGGCCGTCCCATGAAGGTAGGGAACATTGGACTCTGGCGCGATTTCAAACAAGACTAACAATCCACTAGATTGAGGTTGTCTACGATGCCTCCCACGCCCCCGCTGCTCCGGCACCTAAGCCCCTCACAGAGCGTGTTGCGTAAGTTTTTGTAACTTTCAAGAGAAGACAGGGTCATCTGCTAACGCCCTGATAGCCAGAAGTCGCAGCCCAAGCCTGCTACCGCTGCAAAGGCTGCTAAGGGAAACAAGGCCAACGCCAACGAACGAACTAAGGGTCAAGGCCGGGCCGGCAAGGGCCGCAAGGGCCGCAACCCCGGCCGCGGTAAGCCCAAGACTGTCGAGGAGCTTGATGCCGAGATGGTCGATTACTTCGCTGGTGGAAACGAGAATGCGCCTGCCCAGGCCCCCGCCCCCGCCAACGGGGCTGCTCCCCAGGCCAACGGAGGCGAAGACCTTGGCATGGCTGAGATCTCTTAATCACCTCGTAGCATCGTGACTACCCCTTCTTGCTATTGCTTGTGGGTATTGAGATGAGCCGTGGTTTTTCCTTTTCTTGGAGGGATTAGATAGTCGATGCGCGGGTCATATCTTCTGCTTTTCTCTCTTTTATTGCTTCTTCATGGGTTTGCTATTCAGGTTTGCTTTTTTCTTTTCAGCACCGGACTATAATTTTTTTATTAAATTGCAACTGCGGTTGACTTGGCTGGGTGATGGGATGTATTTACAATTAAGCCATCCAATCGATTATGAACAAACCATGTTTCCTTAATATCAAGGTGGATGAGTATTTGCCTACTTTAGGGCAGTAAACTGGGTAGTAGCCGGCTTACAAACAACCAATTATATGTGCACTAAGTCCAATCATTAATTCATACATCAAAACGAATCGAACCAAGTCTATATTCACCTAATTTGTGGCTCTCTTTTTCAATGCAGTACGGCCACGCTGAACCAGGTCACGTGATCAACAGACACCTTTTTGCTCCACCCTGACTTCCTAGGACCCACTGCTGTACTTGTCATTCTTGATCATCATATCTCCATACAAGAGTCCCGTATCACGATCTCAAAGCTGTTTTTGCCTATCCGAAAGCCAGATGCCTTTATCCAAAAACAGTCATATACATCGAAAAATCAGATGCCTTTGTGCAAAAGCTGTATAACTCCATCCAATAGCCAGCCGTCTCTATCTAAAAGCCGCAAACCTCTGTCCAAAAGCCGCAGATCTCTATCTGAGTGTCAGAATTTGCCATCAGTAAGTACCAAGAGCACAAAATATCGGGCAATTTCACTTAATATTCTTGGCCTCTGTTTTTCCAGACCGAATCGAGCTCAACTAAAGAGTCCCTCGGCGAAAAAAATCGGCGATACCTTCTAATATCCCTGAAGTAAGACCATCCCTGAACCTATTTATTGGGAACCTCACTAATGGTTTCAGATACTTAATCTGCCTCCCGGCTGGAGTGTAGGTAGTTGGAAAGGAGAATTCGAATTCGAATGGAAAGAGCCCGATGGAAGAGGTCTCGAGGTCGCGCACGCTTACGGTCTTGGTCCTGCACGACATATCATGGAGTACGAAGATCGCTCAACATCCATTTTTGCATCTGGTAACAAATTCTACGTTTGGGACGGGATGGATGACGAAATCCATGAGATATGCCGTATGCTGGAATATGATATACCATTCGGACTACCGTTAAAGACTCTGGAGCAAATCGGCGAATTGTGTCATTGATTTAGTATGATACAGAAATTTAAATTGCTGATCCGTATCTCATACTACCCATCCATCAATATTTTCATAAAATACCTATTTTATGAAAATATTAGTTAATATTCTCAAATACTAGAGTATTGCCTGATATGATGACTGTGAAGGGGGACACTCTATCGCATAATAGAAGCCTCGAACGCATGGGCAATATCCTCGATTTTCTCACGCCCAACACCACGTACCCCTTTTTTTTGAACACCTTGAAGCCACAGTCACTTTTCATCGGAGGAAATTCGCATTGAAGGACCTGCATTTCTAATTCTTGCTGAAATTCGAACCACAACAACTCTAACATGGCGTCGGCGGGGGAGGTTTTGAAGGGATTCAATGGAGTACTGGTACTAGAAGATGCGTATAGTTGGGATCCACGAAAGGTGCTTGCCCCAGAATATAATGGCTTCAAAAATTGAAAATGAAGATATATTATGAAATATGATACTAAGACCTCATAGATACTTTCATTTATGCGCCATGTCGTGGATCATCCTCATTTCTATTATGTCGTATACAGCAAGAGACCATCAATCAGAACATTGGTCCACGAGATCCATAAATTTTGTTACTTGAAAATCAGCTGGCTATACATGGATCGATCTGATGATTTTGAGTGGCACTAGTCTACCCAACGGCGTCTCGTTCATAGGATCAAATCGTGATCTTGAGCCATTCCAGCCCATCAGACGTATTGATAACCCCGAATGGACTCGAGCTTCAGATATAGATGTCATGAAAACATCAAAGTTCCTACTTGACCTTATTCTCTACGAGAATACCCCATTCGCAGGACTCTTCAACCTCATTGGCGCGTTTTTATCCATCAATCCAGCCCCAAAAAGCGCAACACCACACAATTTTTACATACCTCTCATGGGTAGGTTTGAACAATGGTGTCATGCCTTCTGGGCCAAAAGTCCATTCATGATCCAGTGTACCTGGATCGCACAGGAATGGGAAAGGGAAGCTTTTTTCTAGGCGCCTCGTGCGCAGGCTATAAAACCCAAAGAAACACAGTGTACACCGGGACTTGGGATCACACGGTGAAGCACAGCCGATACAGCCTTCTCGACGATTCTATATTGCAACGTAGTGGGTACTCAATGAATAATTGTACAAAAATGCGAAACGGCAAGGGTGTCTGGCTGGGAAATTGTGCAGAGACTATCCCCTTTGTAAAATTACATCGGTAAGCATCCGAGTCCCTTGAGCTATCAAAGATACTGATAAGCTGGTTAGCAATAGCCCCAATCCAACCGCCGTGCATGGTCTTGCTCTAAAAATGCCGAAGGTAAGGAATAATGTGTATGATGGAAATGCGTTAGGGGAAATGGTCTATGAACCATTGTGCCAACTGCGAAGCACTGATCAAAATGTACGGAGGAAGACTGCAGAACTTCAGCACTTCCTGACTGAAATAATCAATATTATTTAGTACGTAGTTCTTGTACACAAGGCCACATAATCTTCTTTCTAGTATGCTACATAAGCTTCTATTGTCCTGGTAGAATATGTTCTCTGAATTACTCAAGCTGTGCCCACCTTAGGCGGACTATCAATAACGATAGTGTCACCGATCCAGAGGTTACTAGTCTTTGTATGAAAATGGCATGGAAGCCAATGGTAGTATGTACGAGAATCCATAAATAATCAAATTCAGAAATGAACCCAACGCTATGCTAAGAATTGCAATCGCAAATACCGCCCAAACACCAAGTAAACCCCGTATATCCATCAAGAAACTGTACAAAGGCGTGCGAACCCGACTGTAGCCAATAGATAACGCACATATCTAAAAGACACCAGCACGCGTCATGACATCATGGAATTGTTCCAAAGTAACACCAGCACTAAGACCAGCGCCCCCATTCGCCTCGAGAATCATATCCTTCAGCAATTCATCATCAACAGAGTCCTCCTTGAGCTCACGCGCAATGCGCCGGAGGTGATTAAGTGAGATAGGCCCGTTTGCACCGCGCGTAAAGAGTTGATATGCATCATCTACCTCAGCGACAAGGGCGTCGTCATCGCGGGAGCGCAGTTTCGCGGCTGCGACGGAGACGAATGGGCTGTAGGGAATGTACCCGGTTGAGGCTGGATCTAAGGCGGAGAGGATGTCGGAGAGTTCGGTGGAGTCTGAGGGAGGAAGGCCTAGGGCACTATTCAGGATAGGTTAAACACTGACCATGAAGCTAATTATTTTGCAGAGAGAGAGCAATGCGACAGGGTAGCAATGCTTCCTGGTCTCTCCAGCAAAGATAGGTGAGGGGGAACATACACCATTGCTTTGCGCACATCTTCGCGGGGAATGACGCCTTCTTTATCATCGGGGAAGTCCTCGTGGGAGTCTGCGAAGAGCTGGAATACTTCTTTGATTTCATTCTCCTCTTCAGCGGAGATGTTATTCTCTTTAGCAAGTTTCGATTGACGCGCGCGCTTGGGAGCTGCGGAGGAGCTGGCGGGAGCTTTGCGCCTCTTTGGGGGCTGTTTGTTCGGCATTAGAATGTGCTTTGTGAGAATAGGTGGATAGGATAGGTCATCGAAGTACCATTTCTCTTGGTGTGAGGCCTCGGAGTGGTGGTTGACGGTAAACAGATAAGATCTAAGAAGATGATTGCTGATTGCGATGACGCTGCCTCGGCGGAGTAGCTATATATCACGTGCTTTGACGGGTATATGGACCACTTTTAAGGATACTCCGATGTCCTTCGGGACATTTGGTCAAATGAAAATATACAGAGAAGATTAGCATGGCCCCTGCACTAAGGATGACACGCTCAATCAAAGAGAAGCTACCAGTTTTTTTTATTCCTTACAGATCATTCGTTGAGGTAGGAGATGAGGTTGAAGTTTATGCGGCGCTCGTTCGAACCGCAGAAAATGCGTGTGTTTTCCTTTTCCCCCCCCTTTTTCATATAGTAAACATTGAAATCACACTCACCACTCTATACTTACAAATCTTCATGCGGCTATCAAAATAGAGAATTAAATTATCCAGAGTTTTTTTCAAGTTCTTTTTTTTATTTCATTCAAATAGATCAAAATACTTTGATCGAGGCCATCTCCCCCGTGCGTATACTGGAGAAAATGGTCGAAGCCATCGGAATGAGTGCTGACGTGATCCAACCGCTGCCTTGCCTTGCCTGGTGCATATCAAGTCGATTCGACCCCAGCTTCTTGTTTATCAATTAAATCATACATCACCTTCCCAATGGACGTCGAGTTATATGTCTACGACCTTTCCAAGGTAACACTTCCTCCATTATTCAATCCTTTGCATGTTCATTAACTCATCTCTCAGGGTCTTGCTCGCATGGTACGTATAACAAGTATCAACAAAGTTGGCGCAAGCTTGGCCTAACAGGGACGATTAGTACTCGCAACCCTTGACAGGGACTCAAATAGATGCAATTTATCATACATCGCTCGTGTTAAACGGCGTGGAATACTTCTTTGGTCAAGGTATTCAAACTGCCAATCCGGGCAGCACACATCATGGGCAACCGATGGAAAAGGTCCATATGGGACAAACGGAGCTTCCAAATGAAGTGATCGAGGAATACCTTGGGTCCTTGGCCACAATTTATACACCGGAGGTATGTCGATTAGATGGGGTAGACGATATCCGCAATCTAACACAGTCACAGTCGTATGATCTCTTTCTTCATAATTGCAACAACTTCACCCAGGACCTTGCTATGTTTCTTGTTGGAAAGAGTATTCCAGAACATATTCGCAATCTCCCACGTACATTTTTGGATACCCCATTTGGACAAATGATGAAGCCACAGATCGAGAGTGCCTTGCGGGGCGTCACGCAGGGCAGTGGTCCCGGCACCGTTCCTGGGCCCAGCCTCCAGCCACATGCTGCACAGCAACCAAAAGCTGCACCACAACAGGCATCACTTGCATCAGTTCGCAATGTCAGCAATTTATCCCAACTTGAGAGTGAATTGGCTGCGGCATCGGACTCGTGCGCCGTCATCTTCTTCACGTCCTCGACATGTCCACCATGCAAAGTCGTCTATCCGACCTATGATGAACTCGCGGAAGAGGCAGGAGATCGAGCTAGACTGATCAAAGTGGACATTGGCTCAGCCTACGACGTGAGCATGAAATATGGCGTACGGGCCACGCCGACCTTCATGACATTTCTGAAGGGACAGAAACTCGACGAGTGGAGCGGTGCAAACCCAGGCCAACTTTCAGGCAATGTTCGCATGCTCTTAGAAATGGCACATCCAGCGCATCCGCATCGCCAACTCCGACTACCCAGTCTCCAGAGGCCGATCTCCAACTTCGTCACTTACAAGAAGGTCCCGCCGCTAGACAAGCTTGTACAAAAACTCCCATCTTCTTTCAGAGAGTTACCGGACGTCGCATCAGTTATCGATTTTGTCAAACAGCGACAGGCTAGCAACAGTGAAAATACTCCAACGGCAGATATCAGAGTACCGGACCTTCATACTTTCGCCGCCACTCTGCAATCTTCCTATACCACTCTGCCCAGTGACAGTCATTTTGCAGTTGTCGACCTGGTCCGTCTTCTTTTCCTAGATCCCCGTGCCAGCGGGTACTTTCGCCGAAGAATCTCAGCACAAGACTCTCCTCACACTGCTCTCGCCTCTATCCATCGATAGCCTGTCCAACTGTCCTTACAATCTACGCATCGTTGCCCTACAACTAGCCTGCAACCTCTTCAGCACGCCTCTATACCACGACCAACTAACATCACCAACCTCTCCACTCCGCGAAACCACACTACGTCTCGCAATCAACTCGCTTCTTGATTCACACTCTAATCTACGAGTTGTAGCAGCCTCCTTCGCTTATAACCTGGCAGCTTACAACCACAACGCCCGCTTCGATGGCCAACCCGATCCCCTGACAGAGGAAGACCAGGTCGAGATCACTGCATCATTGCTTGAAGCTGTTTCCCGTGAGGATCAGAGTATTGAGAGTTTCCACGGCCTCCTATTCGCACTGGGTTTACTTATCTATGAGGCCCCGATAGATGGAGCTTTGATTGATCTTTGTCGAGCTATGGATGCCGCCCAAACTGTACATGCGAAGAGTCAGATTCAAGCCCTTCAAAAGGAACCACTTCTCAAGGAGGTTGGAGGCGAATTATTTGCGAAGGGGTTGTGAGTTGACTCAGTCTGACCCAGTTCTTCCTTCTCTAAGCTTCGGGTTCTTCGATCATCGATGAGACCAGGGTACCCTGTTTCGGCATATGCGATGGGTAAGGATTTATGACTCACTGCCATTATGATCGGGCATCATCGTTCTGATTAGAAGGGATCCTTAGTATCCTCAAGTATAGTTTTTAGGATACGATGTACTTCCAGTAACGGGGGCTCCTGATATGCATGTCAGATAGACGGACAATAATACAATATACTATCCCACCTATACCATCTATACATACCTTCTTAATCCGAATTCTATATCGAGCCCCGATAAGATACACTTACTAAAATAAGCAACAGGATTGCCAGTCTTACATATAAATGTACATAATCCAAACCCCCACGAGTCCACTCAACAAAGATCCCCCGCGCCACCGGGACACACTCCAACTCGCACGAAAAAAAAAAAAACATAATATCATTACAAATGAAAAGAAAGAAGAAAAAAAAAGCTAGTCTCACCGTTGCATAAAATATGCAGGGCTATCCACAAGTCTCGCAGCCTAGACAGACATGAAGAATGGGCGGTGGACCAGTGAGAGTTGCACGGGGGTGATCGATTGAAACACGACAGGACGACACGAGGCGGACAGGGCTGAGAACCGCTCGCCTTAGGCGCGACTGTAGTATCGCATCGTATTTAGCATCTATGTAGTGTGAATAAAATGAGAGGCGGATGACAGTATCCGACCGGTGTGTTGTGTGTTGTGTGTGTTACGTTAGCATCTTGCATGTGGTTGATTTTGATTACAGAGTACATAGTTCAGTGCATTTTACATTCGCATTCACGGAATATCTGGAAGTATGTACAGTGTACATTGTCACTACACCATGACTCACGATTTGAAATCGGGGGTCTGATGATATTTGTAGATAAAAGTACTATGTATATTGGTAAAATTGAAGATCGAACGGATTTGAATTTATTTTTTAATTGATAAAGTACTGTACAGAGTATCTGCCTAAGATCGAAAGCCAACTCACACCGACACTCGAGAAAGCCACGGTGATGCTGGTGGCGTGAACGCTCAGGCGTTGCGATAGCGCGGAGCGCGGGATCGGGGAAAAATGGGAGCAGCATATCAAGCCTGCAGTATACATTGGTATGTACGATGTACATATGGGATATGTCGGAGAAGAATACATAGTAGAACATGGAAGAAATAATAGCCCGAGGAAAAAGGAAGAATTAAATGGAGAATAAATTAAGAATAATTTGAATGTTATTTGATAATAAAATGGAGAGTTAATTGAAATAGTAAATAGCGGCGGATATCGGAACGATAATGAATAGGAAAAGGATACAAGATGGGGTATTCGGATCGGGGGTATCTGAGGAAAATCAAACGCTTGAATAAAGGGAAGAATCATGATGGAACACCGGATCCGCTTTCGGAAATGCAATCAAAAGACCGTAGAATCATTTGAACGAAAAAAAAAAAGAAAAAGAAAAAAGAAAAACGGAAAAAAACGAAAACAAAGGGAGCGCTGTAATTGCGACAACGGAGGAAATGCGAGAAAGTCAAGGCGAACCGGCGGTGTGGGGAGTTCCGGAGGGAAAACCGCCTGAAAAGAGAGAAAAAAAAAGGGAAAAAGAAAATATTCTGGAAGCGCCCTCCCCGATTGGAATTAGGTAAGCGCGGGGTTGAGATAAGATGTACTTCAAGTACTCTTGAATACTACTGTACACCAGTCTGTACAGTAGTTACTCGCGTCATCGGCGCGCCGCGAAAATTATCGAGTAGATGTAGATGTGTCGTGCGCTGGTGTGATCGGCGCTGCTGACAGCCACAGTGCCGCTGCCTGAGCCCGAGCCGGAACCCCATCATCTGATTCGCTTGAAGCGTGCCGGTATCACGGGTGATTGAGAAACATTATGAGCTCCAACCATAAGTGGAGGAGCGGGTGAGTCGAAAGTATTGGTGGTATGGAAAGACATGAGGCTTTGAATAGCGAAGCGAATGGTTAAGGTAATAATAGGTTTGGTTGAAGCGCCCGCGCTGCAGACCGGGGGATCAATACCCATGGTGATCCTCTCAGTTCACCATCACTTTGACGGGTGATGAGTGAGTACGACGCTTAGTCTGAACGGGACGACGCTTCTTGCGCTTTGGTGTTGTGGTAATTGTTTGAACTTCAGGCTCCGACACTCGAGCCAACTTGGCTTGTCGCACGGCTTGAGTGGCTCGGGCATGGGCCTCGACCTTGGCCATGAAGCGGGCGCGATCTTCTTCTTCGGCAGCTGCACGGATCAGTTGGAGTTGTTGTTCCATGGTGAGTGATGAGAACATCTCCGGATGTTGTTCTTTGGGGATTGGTTCTTCGCAAACTTCGGCGATGCCGGCATTCTCTGGCATCCAGAGTAGATCCTCATCGGTGAGGTAAGCATTGTTTACATATGAGTCGCTAGCATCGGTGGCATTGCCCAGGGAAGGCCTGTTGGGCCATGATGGGAAAGCACAGGCCGCCCCCATCCCATATTCACTGGAGAAAGATGATTTGCGAGGATGAATATCTGTGAGAGTGTCGGCGGGAGTGGGTGGAGGAGCGGATGGTGTTGATAGGGGAGAGCATTCGAAAGAACTTCCGCTGTAGCTGAAGCTGAATTCGGCGGGATCTGTGCTGGCGACTGGAGCCAGAGTGGCCGATTTGGCCATGGCGATATCGCGAAAGCGCGACTGGATTGGGATCACCATTGTGGTGAAGTGTGTGTGTATGTTTCCAGTGGTGAGTGGTCGAGAGAGTAAATGTTGATAGGATAGTAGTGGTGATACTAGGATTGTGAGTATAGTAGTAATGAGGAAGGTTGTAATTGTGGAGAAGATGGAGGAGAGATGTAGGAGAGGTGAAGGGGAAAAGACGGAGAGATATGGGAAACGATGAAAGAAGGTGAATGGAGAGTGTTTATCAAGGGAAAGCGGGATTGTCTAGAAGTACGGGGAAGGCTTCTAGACTTGCCGCGACACCCTTGCAGGCCCGAGACAAATCAAATAAATCGATTTTTGTGCCCAAAATGGGGAATTCAGGTTCCACTTTTTCTTTTTTCTTTTTTATTTTATTTTATTTTATTTTTTACCCAGCGGATGTCCTTCCGGGACGATCAATCAGCAGTCGTGCAGATCTGGACTGTTGTTGTTCTGGCTCGATCAGGCGGACTCCCGATTCTTCGTTCCTTTTTTGGTCTTTTCTGGTATTTCTTTTCCCGATGTATCACTTGGTTACTTTGTCACTTTGACTCCGGGGAAGGTCGGATTAGATATATCGACAATTCTATAGTACTTTTCATCAACTACACATACTATGTACTTATTTGCTATGTTCAGTGTTGCTGTGTGCCATGTCGGTGAGATCTCGATATCTTGGATAGCCTCAATCTACTTACTGTATGTAGGTACTTTGGATGTTTGATGGTTGGCGGTCAACGGTCGCCCGTCAAACACGTCAACACCGTTTCTTTGTTCGATTCTACTCCTGGTCGAGAGCTGGTGATAGTCGTAAGTCAATACCAATAGTTCATTCCGGGCACAAACTCATCGAGGGGGGTTAAAAACTCCCGAAACGAGTTTTCCCCGTCTGTCATCTCCATGGATATTTTCCATCTCCATCTCATCTCCACATGTCCTTCGCCTCGGGACGAGTCTACATAGTAGAGGAGTTCGCCATCGCAGGAATCCGACGGGCGGGTCCGGGGCCAATTTCTTCCTGTTTAGGAAATGCTTCCTACTGACCGTTCCGCGGCCCACAGCGTTAAGCCGAGGGTATACGGAGTACAAACACATTCATTCACCAACTCACGTATCCTGTGATTATCCAGTTGTACATAGTACAGAGTAGAATCTACAACTTAATTACTGTAACCTCATTCATAGCTATATCCATTAAATAATCAACAATATTAAATACTCATTCTAATCGATACTTACTGTATCCTTCTACAATTTTGCACGAATCAGCATTTCCCCATTTACCCGTCCACTTTTCTTTGTCCGCCGAGTCCAGACCGAACATCGCCCACTTCAAAGAACCGAGGATATCTACACTAGTTACCGTACACTACTACTCTTCAAGGTTACCATTTTTCATCCTATGATCGACCACGCATACACCTTGTGCCTTCACACCCTTTTCTCCTTCACTCCTTGACACCCGGAACCATTTGATCTTCCCCGACGCACCCAAGTGGACCAATCCGCCTCCCCGGGCCCCTTTCTTGAGACGATCTTCAATTTGTATACCTCCTACACCCATAAAGTACTCTGTATGATGAATAAAGGGGTGTTTTTTACTTACATATGTACATATGTAGTCCACTGTATACATCCATTTAGCTACCATCTCGCAGAATGACCCGGCCACCAGGATGGACAACTCCAGATTTCCGGACTTCCGCGCTGCCCGCTTCCACTCACGGGGAATAAAGGGGCCAGCGGCCCGCCAACTTGACATCAGATACATCAACTCGTACTTCCTCCCTTCCGCCTCGGAATGTGAGCATAACTTCAGCCACCGGGTCATTGGAATTTGACAGGTTCCAACCGTTCTTTTGTTTAGACGATCACTCGAGCTGTTCTCTGTCTCTGCTGCTGCTGTGATTGTGGTTCTGGTTCTTGGGTCGGGCCGCTGCCCCTCTCGTGATCGGCGAGCTCATCATCACTAGTACTTCGTAATAGCAGCAGTATCAGCATCGTGGTCCTTTGCCCCTTTCCCAGGCTCTCGGTGTTTCATCCGCCTTCCGTCCGTTCCTGCTACCAAGGTGCCGGGTAGACCCTATGTCTTAAAGTACTTCATCTTCTCTTCGATGGAGTCGTTGTGGAGATTATGAATCCTGGTCAATACATAGTGTAGGATATAACGAAGGCTGGCTTTCTCAAAGTGGCAGGTCACCTCAATTTCTGCACCGAGTCCGGATTCTATCCGGGCCCGTTCTCCGTAGAGTAATTATTTGTGCCTAACTCCTGGTTCTTAGCTCTTAGCTCCTAGCTTGAGGCATTAGCTGGTTATCAGCTGTTAGCTATTGATTGTTATTGCTATTGCTAGTTGCCGGGCAATCCAGCAAAAGTCCCAATCAAAAAAATGATCGACGTCGCAAAAAGCGAGAGCGAGTAAGTATCAACAGACAGGTCCACCAGCCGCGACGGTTATTTCTTTGTTTGTCGTCAGGGCCCAGGCCGGGTAACTACTGTAGCGCCGATTTTCAGCGACTATTGGCTGTCATGGAATTACAAGCAAATCAAACTCGATTGGACGAGACGATTCGCATTTTTCGATCTCCGCTCTTCTCGTTCATCTTCCCCGGTTGGTGTATCAATTGATCCTACCCACTTCCCCCGATTCCGGTCTTCCCTGCAGCTGCAGGCGGTAGCTGCAGTGAATATGCAAGATCTCTAAACCAAATCTCAAGCAAGGTGGCGCTCGGTCCTATGCTATGGCTGGAGGATGTTCAAAATAAGATGGAAATGATTTGGAAGCAATCCCTATACGTATGTAAACAAATGAATGGGAGTACAGCGTATGATGGAAGTGGATTTTTAATCCAACAGGGTTGGTCTAGCACTGTAGTTCGACATTATATTCTATTCTATACTATGTATGTATTGATTGATTGATTGCAGGGATTAATTGTCACCGCCACCAATCGTAGTTGAATGGCAGCTTCGCGAACTGATTAGCGGTCTGTACTATACATTTCTGGTATATCATTGCGATGAGTGTAGGACACAAAGTACATCTTCCATACTGTACAACTATTCTTTTTGATATTGAAATTGATGGATACCAGCGGGACGGAACCATGGAACCAAACCCCGTGGGGAGTCCAAGAGATTGACTTCTTTGATTCACTTTCTTTATCCGATCTGATCTCATCAGCAAGGGATAAAACATTTCCAGCGCCTAAGCTTGTCTCGGTTACTTGGTTTACAGTAATGGGATAGCTGAAAGTACTTCTGCAGACGCTCTGTCCTTGAACTTTGCAGTGTGAGTAACCCAAATCCACCGGAAGCCACAAACACATCTCCGCTGCACGGTCGCGCGTGCAGTGATCTTGAGTAACTCTCACCGCGAATCCGAGACGTGTTGCGGGGGATCAGTGCCACCGAGTAATTGGCGTTCAGAAAAACTCAGGAAACTCCTTGACTCATAACAAGGAGTAAATGCGATGTAGAATGCGATGACACGGTGGTAGTTGATCTGATCTCAGACAAAGCACGAGTCGAGGGATCAAATCACTGCTTGTAAAAAGGGTACTACATTATTTTCAAAGGATGAGACTGGGCTTGATCTGATTTGATCCAATGTCTCCTTTCAACCATCCCATCCATCGGGTAATATCAAACCTTCGCCACTGGTGCTGCTCTCCCCGAAACAAAGTCACCACCATTTTCAGTCCAGATTCACCTCGCCTCACTCAAATCTCCCCGAAATAGAATTCCCCCGTCCCCGGACTACGGAGTTCTCTATGAACTTTATACCGTAGTGTCTATGCAACGGCCAACTCCCGCGTCCATTCGGGAATAATTCCACGGGGGCACTCGGCATCCTCCCGACGGTGAAAAGCCGACCTACTCCTACAGTAATTCCAGTCCCAGCTCTAGTCCTAGTCCGTCCCTAGAGGAATTCACATTGTGTCGGACGGTGCGTCTTCGAGGGCGCTTCTTCGCTTTTCCGCCTGGTGGTTCGTCTGGCTTCTTTCATTTGATTGGAGGGATAGAAAACGGTCCGAGCAATCTCCCCTCCAGTGCACGAAGTAGAGTGCACATACTGGATTACAAGCTGTGCGCGCAGTACTCCGTGCTATTCGCTGGATTTGATACGCTGGTCTTTGCTTTCGGGAAAATACTTTGCGTCCGTCTGGTTAATATCCGGCGGGTACTCTGGTAGTTAGTGGGGTTCCTACATATTCTCATGTATAGAAGATGGAATATTATCAGTACTACTGTACACTGGATATATGTACAGATTTGTAGAGAAGATACATAAATGTTGTAATTAGGACTGTCAGTGCCTGTGCAAAAATTGAACGAGGGGCTATCTTTCTCTGCCTGCATTTAAACACCAGGGTCAAGGCGCCAGGCACGCAGAGTTACAGATGTGTGGACAAAGTACATTCGATATGTTCATACTTGACTAGTATCCATGAAATTAAGGACAGCGGTGGACAGCAGGGCTGCTGTCCACTGGCGGTGAAACATATACTTATAGTATATTTCCCAGTGTACTTTTGAATGGGAACATGCTTCGCACAAACCTTCCAGAAATTTAGTGGCAGCTGTTGTGTTTCCCTGAAAATTTCTGTCAGTGCCTAAAACGAGCAAACAAATGACACGGCATCGTCTGAGGTGTTATCTGCCAGCATTTTCATTTTTTCACTCGGACTGGGCAGGATCAAAGTTTGATTATCGCCATTGCAGTCTTATCTCCATATCTCGCTCGGTCAATGCCGTTGCATGTCACCGGCGCTAGTCTAGGGTTCCTAGCGCCGTGAGGGTCTGCTGATAAGAAATAACTGTCCATAGTATCCCACTGGGAGTCCAAGGTTTGCGTCTGACTTCAAGATAGCTTTCTCATGGGGCCTCGAAGGTCAAACCACAGTTTCCAAGTTATTTGATTAATGCAAGTAGTACCAATCATTACTCTGAAGATGTATATTCCATTTTCGCTTTTGCGATGAACCGCTCGCATTATACATGCCATGCATTAGTCTAGCTCTACTTCATAAAGCTACGCTTCACAAGCGTAGCCCTACAATTGTTTGCAATAAACTGAAGGTTTGTTCTAGCAATAAACCAGTGCAATGCTGATAGGATGATGGAGCGGGGTTTCACTAGCTAAGCTCAAGATAGTGGCCAACCACTCCACTCCGCTATCTATGTCTTTCTATTCCCCGCAATTCAATGAGGAAACTAGCCTTTCACAATCAAGTATATGGTGGAAGACGGGATAAGGATAGCACTACCTAGTGCTATCCTTTAGTCTTAGGTGTACGACTAGTAGTCACATATGTTAGTACTTTGCCATTGCGCGGCTTTTATAGACCGGATGCATTCCCCTATTTCCTGTGCGTGAACTTGTGAGACCCTCGCCATGGCTACTACTATAGAGCCTAAAGAATCCGAAGTTGAAAAAATAAATCTGAGCCTCAAGCGGGAGGAAGAGGGTGGTGAAGAGACTCTAGACCTGAAGGAGCCAGAGGAAGTTGTTGAGAATGTCGAATACAGCTATGAGTCTCATCGGTCTCCGTTTCCTGAGGGTAAGGGCTTCCCCCATCATAAAACAAGTTGATAGAGAATACTCATCCAGAAATCAGTTAGGGCCGTTGTCCCCGAGACTGATGACCCCAGCATGCCCGTTAATACCGTACGCATGTGGCTTCTCGGAATCATGTTCACCATCCTTGGTTCTGGCATCAACCAGTTTTTCTCCCTCAGATACCCATCGGTGCATATCGTTGCCTTAGTCGCCGAGCTACTCGCCTACCCTTTGGGCGTCTTCCTCGCAAAGACATTACCCTTGTTTACCATTTCCCTCGGGCCCCTAGGCTCATTTACGCTCAATCCGGATCGGAAATTCAATATCAAGGAGCATGCATTAATTGTGATCATGAGTAATGTGTCCTTTGGATACCCAAGCGCTGACTCTACAAACATAATCCAAGCCGCAAGTCCTTCATTTTATAACTTTAAGCTCAAGACAGGATTCTACGTCTTGATCGTGCTTTGTGCGCAGCTTCTTGGTTTCGGAGTCGCGGGTCTCGCCTCACCATGGCTAGTCGAACCAGCCCGTATCATCTGGCCCGGTGTATTATCTAACTGCGCCATGTTAGAAACACTTCATTCGCGCGCCAACTCTATAGCAGACGGATGGCGGATCTCTCGTCTGCGTTTCTTCCTCCTCGTGACGGCCGGCGGGTTTCTTTGGTACTTCTTCCCTGGTCTAATATTCACAGCCTTATCATATTTCACATGGGTCTGCTGGATCGCACCGAAGAACGTTATTGTCAATCATCTCTTCGGAATGCAAACTGGACTAGGATTGAGCCCTATCACATTTGACTGGAGCCAAATCGCATACAACACTAACCCACTGTTATCACCTTCATGGGCGGCTATCAATGTATTTGCCGGATTCGCCTTTTTCTTCTGGATCATCGTCCCAATCCTCTACTACACCAATGTTTGGTTTACCGCATACCTTCCTCTCATGACCAGCGACGTTTATGATCGTACTGGCGCCGCATATGACACTGCCCGAGTCATAGCCGCAGACCACAGTCTCGACGAAACAGCTTATCGCAATTATTCGCCGCCCTACCTCGGTGCAACATTTGCATTTGTCTACGGGCCTTCCTTCGCTGCCATCACATCTGTTCTCTCGCATATTGGCGTCTGGCATGCTCGTGATCTCTGGGCTGCGTTCAAAGGTCGAAACAGGCTAGACATTCACGCGCGACTGATTCGCGCCTCTTACAAACAAACACCATGGTACTGGTATGCCGGGATCATTACCATCATCACGGCTATGTCAATAGCTATGGTAGAGGTTTATGATACAAAACTCCCTGTCTACGGTGTCTTCCTGGGCCTGGTCGTTCCAGCCTTATACATGATTCCATGCGGTATTGTCCAGGGCATGACTAACGTCGACGCAAACCAGCTCAATGTTCTATCTGAATTCGTCGGCGGATATCTATTCGAAGGACGACCATTAGCAAATATGATTTTCAAAATCCTTTCAACGGATGTCGTGGGACAAGGTGTTTATTTTGCTATGGACATGAAACTGGCTCATTATCTTAAAGTTCCCCCGCGTACGACATTCGTGGCACAGGGTGTTGCGACGATTCTTGGTGCACTTACCCAGACGGGTGTGACATTGTGGATGCTGGGTCATATCGATGGGATCTGTCAGTCGGACCAGTCGGATAATTTTACATGTCCCAATGGACGGACGGTGTATTCATCGTCTGTGATTTGGGGTCTTGTTGGTCCGCGTCGGTTGTATTCAATTGGAAAGATTTACTCGGGTCTTCTTCATTTCTTTTGGATTGGTGCTATGATGCCTGTTATCACATGGCTCTTATATCGATATACGAAACAGCGTTTCTGGAAGATGATTAACTGGCCCTTAATATTTGTTGGTACTTATAATGTCCCACCTGGTATGTATCATTACACCCAATGCATTCCTCTCCAAACAACGGCCTCTCTTTAACATGAATGAATTGCAGCAACTGGAATCAACTACTCAAGCTGGGCCCTTGTCAATTTCCTCTTCAATAGTGTTCTCCGTCGAAGGTATTTCGCCTGGTGGACAAAGTATAACTACATTCTGGCTGCTGCACTAGACACTGGTCTCGCCCTCAGTGGAATAGTGATATTCTTCTGCATCTCTTACCCTGGTGCTGTTTTCCCCGACTGGTGGGGGGAATACAGTCTATTTGAATACTGCAGATGGACAAGGAGTGCCGTATAAGGCCATGCCAGAAGTAGGGTACTTCGGTCCTGCTAATGGGACATGGAGCTGAGTTATTTGCTCTTAGATCCCTAGGATCATAATAACTCTAAAAGAATACTGGGATTCCTCTAGTTCCCTCCCCAAATGGTGCATTTACAGTTATATGACAACTAGAGGGTATCTTTACAGAATGATCTAGTACACATCAAATTCTGTCCTGAGAACCCAAATTTCTTTTGATTTTCAATGAATATACAGTCAAATAGTAATAACATGTACAGTATGCTATATTCTATTAGATCCAACAATGCTATCCCTTCCCCAGTTTCTTGCGATGACGTTCTTCCAGTATAAACCGTTAGAACCCCGAGGAATCCAGACAAAAGGGCTTGATATCACAGAACAGAAACCTTCTCACCACCCTTCAACCAACAAATCTTATCAGTAATACCTTCTTCCTCAAACGCTTGATGCAAGTCATCCCCAAACTGAGTGAAATGTCCCCAAGATTCGTAGTGCATGGGAACAAAAATATCAGCCTTCAGAGCCCGGAACAACTTAGCACCATCCTTGCCACCCATGGTAATTTGTATACGAGGGCTATCAGGGTCGACCGATATAGGAGCATGAGCATTACCAAGATTCATCACAGCAACGCACACGTGGTATTGATCGGCAATGGAATCAAGCTCATCAATATAAACCGTATCACCAGTGAAATAAATTGCATTGGGTAGACCCTCGGGTCCATGACCGAAGTCTTCTCCGCTGACGATGAAACCGGTGCATTCATCTCCCGGAATATGTTTTGTCGGAGTTGCTACAATCTTGAATTGTTTGCCAGAAATGGAGATGTCGATCTCTTCCCATGCCTTCATGCCGTGTACGGCGGGACGAGGAGCGAGGTTCTTGGCTCCGTCCGATGTTGTGAAGACGCGACGACCGTCCAGGAGCTGGCGGCCGAGTTCATCTAGGTTGTCGGGGTGGCCTTCATGGCTTAGGAGCACTGCATCGATCACGGGGACTTGATCTAGACGGAGGCTGGGGTCTTCGGTCACCTTGAGGATGACTCGGCCAACGTTCCAGGAGGTACCGGCTGGAGAGAAGAAAGGATCTGTAAGAAAATTGACACCATTGATCTCGAGGATGGCAGTGGCAGTGCCAATGTGTGTCACGTTAAGAGAAAGGGCCATGATGAGCAGGATTTTTGATGAAGGTTGGTAGTAGTTTGAAGGAAAGAAGCTTTGATATTTAACTGCGAGATGCTGGGTTTGAGAGTGCCCTAATGTCCTTATATACTGAATGTCAAGACGTGTGAGTAAAATCAACCAAACCTTGATTGGAAATAATTGAGATCTTATTAAGGTGGGCGTGAATAATAAGCTCACAATGTTAATCAGCTTTATTTTCCAGTATCCCGCTTCGGCATCCCTCCCTGGTCGTCAGGGACTATGGTTATGTAGTAGGGGTAGTATTCGGGCCGATAATACACTTGGATGGCCAATAGAATATGCGGATTCGATGCTATCAATCCTCGAAGCTTGGGTTTATCCAAAAGGATCTCTACTAGTGACGACATACTCCGACTCTCGTCTTGTTGGTCGAGATATCGAAACAAGCACTTCACGCCTGAAGATTAAACCAAAAGAAGCCCACCGGTGTTTGAATCACTTCGCGGTATGCGTGAGAATGGTAAAGCTCATGATATTTTCTCTTTTCTAAGTTTGTGCACTGATGAAATCTGACAATTAGACCGTGAAATACAAATTTTGATCCAAAATCTAATTCATTCAAGCGGGAGTGACCGGGTGGGATGCCGACCAAAATTAGTCGTAACAATCGTTTAGTAATAGCCCAACACCGAAACCAGGCGCGATTGCCACTCCAACTTTCTTCTTCACCCTGACCTTCTGGATTCAATTCCACCTTGTTTGGAAAGGGAGAAGTAGTAGTAATGAAGCGGCCCCCATATCACAGCAATGTCAAGACCAGAATCCGATAGCATCGTCTCATCTTTCAAGTGCGACTACACAGGATGCCACGCAGCTTATCAACGGAAAGAACACCTAAATCGACATATGTCGCACCATAATAAATCAGAGCGCTGTTCCTGTCCTTACTGTGACAGTACTTTGACCAGAAGGCATGCTCTATCGTCAGCTGTATATCTCATGTACCGTGATGAAGGCTAATTATTTCTAGTGATCTCTTACGTCGGCATGTTCGGAGGTACCACCCAGACAGAGAACTACCTCAATCTCGGACGCAAAAGGCCTGCACATCCTGCCATATTCGAAAAGAGCGCTGTGATGGCGGGTATCCATGTAGTCGATGTCACCATAGAGGAACTGATTGTTC
Source organism: Penicillium citrinum (assembly GCF_028827155.1). Lineage (NCBI taxonomy): Eukaryota > Fungi > Ascomycota > Eurotiomycetes > Eurotiales > Aspergillaceae > Penicillium > Penicillium citrinum. The sequence continues at coordinate 2,779,773 of NW_026622686.1, forward strand.
GCTCACACGTGAAACTTCTGCTCCATCTGACCAGTCCATGCGAGAAAACCCAACACTTTTCAGCATAGACTTGAAGGGGTTTGCACCTGGCACGTCGAGGTGGATAGGCCAAGACTTTATAGAAATTTACTTTTCTGACTTTCATCCTGCCTGGCCATTTCTTCATCGGGGGGACTTTCAAAATGGCAGAAGAGCCATGCGTACTTCTTCAGTCCATGGTGATGATGGGACTGTGGATCAAAGGTGATCAAAAGTCTCGCGATACGGCGATGACCTTTCACAACAAGTTGTTATCTGCCATTAAGGCTCAAAAGGTATGAATTATCCCAGTGGAAGTACACCTAGGCTCGCTAATACTTCCTTTTAACAGTCCGAATGGTATGTCTCGGAATCGACGTCACGTCTAAGCAATGAAGCGTCCTGGCCGATGGCAACCCTCCAAAGCATCCTCTTACATATTATATTCGCCCTCTTCGTGGCGGACCGAGAGACCACCTTCGATCTGAACTGTCGCTACCGGCTTCCAGCTCCCATATACGACCTTCTCAAAGCACTGGTAGAAACCTGTCGAAAACTAGGTTTGTTCTGCTACCCGAATATGCTCAGTAGACATGATTCTTCTGCTTCATTGGCACTTGTATGGGTGGGCGTGGAAGAACTTAAGCGATTTGGTCTGGCGCTTTATAAAGTATGTCGGCTATGTACTTCCGGCGCCTCTTCCGATACAGAACCTACCATTCGCAAATATAGTCACCCCTCAGAAAGTGAGCTCTTGACACTTGCAGACTTAGACTTCTGCCTGCCGGATAGTGATGAATTGTGGAACGCTTCGCCCGGCCAACGATCTCCGCTGATTCGAGATGTTGCTTCCCAGCTGGTGTTGAGGGAAAATCAGGACCCAGAAACCTGGATATCCCAGACATCGAGGCAATTGAAAGATGCCAGTCTCTCATTTGATTGGATATAATATGCTGTTGACTTTTCTTTTTGGAACTCGAAATATGTACGATAGCCGATAGTACCGGGCCAAATGCAATAATCAGACTCCAAATTTGGCAGCTTGATCGTTGTGAAAGGAACGACTAATATACTCAGCCATCATAGAGGAGCCCGTGAATAATTGACTCCTTCCAAGGGATATTTCAAAATCATGTAGATGCGGTAAGATCCTCTTTGTGAATAACATCTCGTGCCGGGAACCGGCATCTATCCTGATATTCTTCAATTCCAATGTATTCACGGAATACTTACTTTGTCCTATTATCTGGACAAGCGCCGTGGATTAAATGCTTATCTTGCACAAAGAAAAGCACCGCAGAAGAACATTCGGAGCGAGTTTCCGGCCATCGAGACATAAATTATTCATGCTGCTAATTAAGAGAGAACTCAAGCTAGTCAAAGCTTCAACAATTTTGAAAAAAGGTAACTAGCAAATGATCTTGATTTGTCGGACAATAAAGACGCGGAAGATATTGGAGAGTTTGCTGAATGGGAATTCGCATGGGGTTAGTATTCGGAGCAAACGATAAGCGGCTTCAATTCAGCCTGCTTACGACATTGCTCGGGAGTTCTGCTGATGCCCCCATAAAAGCATAATATTACCGTCGAGTCCCGGCTGTGAGGAGGAATAGCTGTTGTTAATGAATAGCTGGTCATGTAAAAAAAAAGTAGCACTACGAAAGATGCGTATAAAACATAGGATTAAATGTCTGGACTTTATGCATACCCCGAACAGAAGTACGTAGTACCATAAACTAACTACTAGAACTGTGACACTGGTATTACTGTATCTTTCTCCAGCAACAAGTTTAGTGGATAGTAACTCTTATTCCATAGAATAATAGACACCAGCTATCAATACCAAGCCCAACTCCAAACTAATTATACGGAAACCGGCATCTCAAGAGTACCCTCATAATTGCAACGGATCTTAACATGCTCCTCAGGGTTATCCACACACTTCCACTTACTACCATCCGCATGAGAGTCGACCGAGACCTGACCACGCTCAGTGATAGGGCTCTCAGGGTCGCGAACAAGACTAAGCTTGAACTTATGCAAGTCCTTCACACCCTCAGGGAATCCAATATTGTAATAGCTGTTGTTGCAGCGAGCACCCTGCTTTGGCGAGCTTCCATAACTCCTGTACATCGTTAGTTTCCGCTCGTACGACATTATTCTTGTGATACTGCCACTATGTTTGGCACAGAGAAGACTTACCAAATCAGGTTGCACTCGGTCGGTGTGTCATCTGGGAAATTGGCGTCCGTTACGACAAAGTGCATTGTTGCATCGAGACCAACGCCGGCCTTGAAGTCGGTAATTTGGATAGAGGTGGCTCTAGGCTTGTTTGCTGCAGGGGCAGCAAAGGCCGAACTCGCAGCCAAGAGAACGGAGGCAATAGCAAACTTCATTTTGAAATATTGATTTTGTGAAGGCTGAAAGTCTTTGCGTTACACTTGATAATGCTCGAGATGCTGTTTGATAGAGATGAAATTGCAGGACAAAGCCCTCTTCTTATATGTTTCCCAGTCCCCTCTAGGTCTCAAGTTTGATATTTCTATCCCGCCAAGCATGAACACTTAAGCTGAATGAGACATTCTCATGAAACAACCCAAAGGAGCTCAGCCCAGCATCTCCCCACATTTGTGAACTAAAGCCATTCATTAGTGAAGACTCAGGGCTGAGCATGCGCATAGATGCAGGGTCCAAAATCGCGGTACAGTGGTGTTCAGGGACGCCTTTTCCCAGTGCTGTGCAGATCAGGGGGACCTACTTAAACAGTTACAAAAGACAACACACATGCTAAGGCCTACCAATACGAGGTGCATTCCCGCAGAATGATCGACTTCGTCCAATGATCTATGCCTTTGACTCGGGAGTGGCCGACGCCACGGGGTGCATCAGGCCTCCAAGTCCCACAATTTTGTCCGGAAATACACACGGAATCTGGAGATCACTGCTTTTAAAATAACAATGGTCCGATTTGCCTTATATGAGTGGTCCTATTGGCTATGTCAATGGGTCTCCTGCAAGGAATTTGTGGATGCTATAGCTTGAGCCCCTGAACGAATGCATAAGAATAGAATGAGAGGACTGATATAAATAGAACCCATGCTGGTTGAATTTCAATCTTTAAACTCAATCTCTAGGCAGAGATTGAGTTTAATTATGAGCAGGTGCTCATAATGTTCTCGTATAGCGATTTCAAGGGGCAGTGGAAATGTTTAATTTACAAGTTCAATTCAGGGGAGCTGTTGAGATATTGCGAATAAGTGCTGGTTTTTCCGAGATCATAGACTGTCTGTCTGTAACTCGGAACACTTGGGACGCCTGAAATCTAAGTTCCAGTTGCTCGAATATTTGGCCCCAGTAGATCGCCTAGAAGCAGGCCTAAAATCATTTGGAATGTTTACATAGTACAACAGGGCGCAGAATCTAGTCTAAGATAGGCCAATGAATCGGCAATGTCGCTACTTTTAGAACGACAGACATCCAGTGGACGTGGTTGGTATGGACTGGCATGTCTACGGTAAAGTAATTGAGTGCACTCAAAAGAAAGAAAGAATAAGATGAAGAATTATACAATCGTGATCAAGAGATAAATTGCAAGAATAGATATCATCACTCGTAACCCCGATGCTCCATTGTGTCCACCCTGGAAATGCTAAACATTGACCAATCCCTAAACAGATAAAAAACAACCTAGAGAAACAGACAACATGATGCGGCTCTACATCTCCTCATAAGCGACGTTCGGATGCATAACATACAGAACCTTGTCTTCAGCTGTCTGTTGGGTGCTACCTTCGTCCTCCATCAGATTCGATGCGATGCGCAGCAGTACAGAATCCTTGACCATGCGCTTCAAGACCTTCTTGGCGAGGTCTCGCTCTCGCTGCATGTCTTCTTCATTGTTGAGCTCGCCCTCAATCTGCTCGAGATACCAGAGTATCAGATCCTCCTGCTCAACACCCTCACCTTGGTTGACCTCATCCTCCCGGATACGGCGGACAATCAAGTTCAAGATCTTGGAGAACTTGTCATAAGTGATCTTCGTCTTGGCACGCTGCTGCTGTTGGGCTGGCTCGCCGTCCTCGCGCATGGGGCTGTCACCCTCACGGTCACGGTCGGCCATATCTTGGTCCTCTTCACCATTTTGGGCGGGAACTTCATCGTCGTCCATCTCGACATCGTCCTTCTCTACGGTCACAATGCTTTGGCGCAAAAGGTCGTAGGCCTCGATAACGAACTTGGGAATGACCTCCTCGACACAATTGGCCTTGGCAACAGCCTCAGACAAGCGAATGAGAGACTCAAGTTGACGAACCGTGATGCGGTATGAAGAACGGCCCATACCACCTTGAGCATCGTTGGCACGCAGCTCTTTGTATTTCTCAACAAGAAGAGCCTTGGCCTCGTCAGTGAAGACGGGACGGAAGGTACGCGCGAACTGAATGTAGCGTTGGAGTTGTTCAGTGCTCAACTCAGGCTCGACAGCCTCGTCACGGTTCATGTGTACGTTGACAATATGCTCAGCAAGATTACGGTCGACGTTCTCCTTGGGGTCATCGCGAATCACAAAGAACACATCGAATCGACTCATGATGGGTGCGCTAAAGTTGAGATTCTGGCGAAGAGTGACCTTGGGGTTATATCGGCCACCGATTGGGTTAGCAGCGGCGAGGATAGAAGCTCGGGCATTAAGGGTAGTGTGAATGCCAGCCTTGGCAATAGAGATAGTTTGCTGTTCCATGGCTTCGTGGATAGCAACCTGATCCGCAATGTCCATTTTGTCGAACTCATCAATTGCGCAGATACCACCTCCGTTCTGGAACATAGTTAGCCAGGAAAAACGAAGAGAGTAGCAAAAGTAGATTGACAGGATAAAGAAATGAAACATACAGCAAGCATGAGAGCACCTGCTTCAATGGTGAACTCTCCAGTCTCAGCATCCTTCACCACGGACGCTGTCAGACCAGCAGCGGACGAAGCTTTACCACTGGTGTAGACTGCACGGGGATGCAGGGAGCAGATATACCTGGGGAATCATGTCAGTAAATCGGCAAGTCCATGGGGTTGAAAGGATTTACTCACTTCAAGAATTGACTCTTACTTGTGGATGGGTCACCAACAATGCAAATGTTGATATCACCACGCAGTTTCAAGCTCTCCGCTTGGGTTTCCTTGCTCACACCACCAATCAATTGCAGAAGCAGACCCTTCTTGATTTGACGATGACCCCAGATCATAGGCGCAATCGAGTCGACTAATCGAGAATAAATGTATTCCGAGTGCACTAACCTCTTCAGGTCTTGCACCTCCGTGGGAGTAAGGCTCTGGAGGAAAGCCTCTTGGGCCTTATCATCGTTCATATCAGGCTCCTGGTTCTGGTTCAAAGAAGCCAAAATGTTATTCGATTGACCACTGAGCTGCTGCTCAGGCTTCTGACCAGGGGTAGTGGTGTCGGGGGTCACCATACAGGCGAGGAAAGCAAGTCGATAGGTCAGATCACGAACACCGAGCGCTTTCAATCCAGATACACCACCACCGCCAACCTCGCTGCCGCGGAAAGAGTTGTTATCACGAACTGCTTCTGGGCGTACGCCAGGAAGACCCAATTGGCTCACATCAGGCACGACAATCAGGGTACCAGTGAAGATGCACCGCTCACCAGCCTTCGCGCGATCGACCATCTCACCTCGCAAGATGACATCCATTGTGCGCGGCATACTGCCAGTTGGGATCTCATGGGAAGATTCCTGAAGCTTGACCTTTTGCCAATCAACGAAGGTACTCTTTCCAATATCCAGGCGCCAGCCACTCCGGTTGCCGCAAGTTTCGTTCGGGCATTCGCTGGGCTCAGTGTATTTGAATGTCTGCTCCACATTGCTCACCACCGTCTTACATCCCTCACAGATGAAAGTTCCTAGCGACAATTCGGGACGGATTTCTGAGGTTCGTGTGACCGTTCCCGAAATTGAGAGCAGCTTTCCGATCTGAGATGTGCGAAGTTGGCGAAGTCGGGAAACCAAGGGCAAGTTATAAAAGGCAAGGGCAAACAGCTTGTCCGTCTGTTGATGGCGAGTCTTTTCACGGATTTGACGCTCTAAGTCGGGGTTATCGGAAACACTGGCGTAGGCAGACGCAATAGATGTGCTGGGTTGCGAATTGGCGCTGGAAGCCAAACGATGGGATACAAAATAATCACCCTCATATTTCGCGACGAGGTTGTGTAGGGCCTTGGTGAGGAAAGGGAGGAATCGATAATATTGGCTGGCGATGGCATCGGCCAAAATAGGGTTTTCCAAGGAGGTCAGATGGGTGAAGTCCACGTAGAGAGTCGATAATTCAAACTTCTTCATGCCGCGAATCTGAGCAATATAGTATTTGTCGCTGAGGATCTCTCCGGATGAGGGAGGGGCCGATGAGGAGGGCTCCTCCACGAATGTCTCAAGCAATTCTTCAAAGGCCTGTTGCACCTTTTCTCCGGCCTCGTCAATTACCGGTGGGGGACCTGGAGCATATGGGTTTCGCATTCGGCTGACTGCTGAAGTACTACCTCCGACCACGCGATCATCAGGGAAGGCATTCATATCACTCATTGGACCATTACTTTCCGATCGTCGAGAGCTGGGTAGGTGATCAGACTGCATATTCTCCCGGGCGCCGGACCCGGAGCCCAGCTCGGACTGGAGGACGGCGTCAAAAAGAGAAGACATGGCAGAGAGCAAGAGGGGACAGAATTGATGCTCTCGTGCAGGACACCGAATTGGGGGGGAAGGAGAGGGGGGCTTGAAAAATAGAGAGAATTGAAGAGGAGGAGGAGGAGGAGAAGAGGGGAAGCGGTGATGTCGATTTTTGGATGTTTTCACCAAAGAACGTCCGCCAAATGACACTTCAATTCCAAAAGGGGGGACTAAATTACTTTTTTTTTTGTTAGCTAAAACGCGCGACGCGACTTGGACGCGTCTCGGGAAAGTCGGAGAATTAGATAGTCCGGGATCATTGCACGCGTTAAGTGGTTTCCTATTTGGGACAAGGTACACTAGTCCCCGATTGGGTCAATCCAGTCTGCAGAAAGTCCCCCCTTCGCACCTTCCGAACAAATCCCGGTTGAATGCCGCAGTCATCAGCCAATCACGGGACTCGATGAGACATCGGAGATGCTTCTGTGCATCCCCTTCGAAGTGACTTTCAGTGACATACGACCAATCATATCGTTCCTTCCTCCCTTCCCTCCCAACTCCCCGCCAGACTCGGCCAAATCAGGAAATAGTCAAATCTCCCCTCTAACCCAACTGGGTCATTGGAGGTGCACACTCTCTGCCCCCATTTGTGTTGCTCGTTCAACTTCGTGTCACTCTCTCTCCCTTTCTCTCTCTCTCTCTCTCTTTCATTTGGTCATCCCCTAACATCCCCATCATTTGGTGATCGTCCCTTTTTTTTTTTTATTCTTCTTTCAAATTACGCTCTCGATTTCTCTCTCTCGCCTTGCATCACATCCGAATACATCCTATATACATATCCGCCGGGTCCCCGGCTCTAGTTTCGCCCTTCTACGCTCCTACCGTTTAGTGAACCCGCCCCCGCGCCCTTTTTTCTTCTGGATTACGCCCCCAAATTGAGGGAGCCTGCGATGCTTCCCGTTAAATCCCGTGCAGGTTGGAGGAATTTTGGTCTCGGTGATCGTCGGTTCGGCATGCTATAGCAGGTGTTACCTCTACGCCGACGACTACTATTGTCCTCTATCGCGAGATGTCTGGCAATACCTCAAGCTTTGGAGATTCGCCACCGGCTTATAAAATCTCTGGTTCATCCGAAACCTCAGCTCCGGATCCCTCGAGTATGTTTGATATATAGGGTGTATGAATGTTGGACTTTCTCCACCATCCATTCGCTAACATAGTCCTACCTTCTTTTTTTTTCTTGCAGGACCACCCAATGAGACGACACAACCCGGGAAATCAAGGCGACGACGACGTCCTGCTGACTCCGGAGCGCAGCCTAAAAATCAATTTTACTTTGTAGACTCGTCCTCGTCATCAAAAGAGAAGCGTGCTCATGTTATGCGACACCATGTTCAAGAAAAGCGAAAACAACGCAAATTATCTCATGAAAACCTACAATTGGACCAAATCCAAGATCCTTCAATCTGTCAGGCCAAGAAGGACTCGGGATATGATAAAGACACGCATTTAGACACACCGTTGTCTGGTCCTCAAGGGCCCCCGCCAGAAGCGGATTCCTCGGTACGAACAGCAGATTATGCATATCCCGTGCAAAATTGCGGGCATGATCCAGCCAATGCCGATGCTAATAATGCCTCAAATGATCACAGTTGCGAATCAGGTTCTCTAATGTGAACCCGCCTCCCCAAACGTTCCTGATGAGGCAATTGGGCTCGCCCAGGACGATGCTCGACGCATCACGAAAGGATCCCTTTTCCAGCCTTCCTATTGCGCAAGACCCAGAGAGTCTGGAATTGGTTGACTATTGGACGACGAAGTTGACCTACTGGTCCGGCCAGAATCCCTACGTAAAGAATCGGATTTTCAGAACCGCCATGGACCACCCAGTCACATTTCAGGCCGTCATTTTAACCTACTGTGCTCGGTGGAAAGCCCAGCTGCACGGAACTAGAAACAGTCCGGAGGTTATCCGGCATGTCAGTGAGGCGCGAAAGAATATCGAGGATGCAATGAGGGGTATCACGCAGGTTCCTCCCGATCAATTGGCCATGGCTCTGTCGGGAATGGCGCTGGGAGAGGAACGGTTCGGTGATAAAGCCGAGGGTCGACGTTGTCTCGATCTAGCAGTCCGACTCACACGATCACGGTCAGGATATAATCCGGCTGTAGATGTTTTTCTCCATTACGTTAGATATATTGTGCTTCCAGGACATACGGAACCAAATTTAGCAGACCAGAAATGGCTGCTCTCTTTTTTCTGGGGTGCCCAAGACCTAATGAAGCGACAAGGCTCCCCGGATTACCTCAGTCATACGCCGGAGAGACGCGATGCGTTCCAAATGGAGAGTCCGCTATTCTCCCTCTTATCCAGTGGACCCCGCCCGTCCCAAGTCCCGCAGGCGGCTCGGAAGTACGTGGTTCGGGATGCACCAACACAGGAAATCAGTCGGACGGCCGCGTTGATCTATATCACGACGGCTCTCTGGGACTTTAAGGATTCGGCCAACAAATGTGGCCGTTTTCTGAGCTATCTAAGCGCGTTAGTTTCACACCATCAACTTGACCGTGAGCCCGCTTGTGAAACACTCTTGTGGTTACTCCTGGAACAAGGCTGCGACCCGGATTTACAAAATCACGAACGGGCGTGGTCAACGGGAGAACTTCTCCTCACTCACAAACAACTCCGGCCGGACCAACAATTCCATTTCAACGAAATTTTGATGAGCTTTTTGACTCTCCGGGCCCCTATCCGCGGAATTGATATTTTCGAGAAGGACCTCATTCCGGGCGACTTGTGGAAGTAGGCCCAAATCAATGAAGAAATTATGATATTACCATGATCTATTACTCTACTCTGCTATATTCTGTACACGGAAACTCATCCGTCTTCCGATTATAATCCTACATCAGTGTGACATGTGGTCCATTCATAAGGTGACCTTGAATGGTTTACGCATTCGGCGCATGGTCAGGTCAGGCACGAGGTAAGTAGGGCTTGGCAGGACCCGACAACCAGGATGGGAAGTGTAAGCGTCATCAAAAGTGGAGTCGGGCCGTTCAGCCTCGGTTAGATACATTTGATATCAGAAAGGAGAGAGGGAGAGGAGGAGAAAGAAAGGAAATCCATAGTCAATGTCGATCGTGGTTCGTGCTGAACGCAGTTTGTGCGGTGGAGAGGTTATTAGCGGAGTCCCGAGACCAGGTTCTCCCGAGGTCACTTTACACCCCACTCCGTAAGCAAAGATACCTGGAGTGACTTGGGATCGTGAGATCGCATTCATGCGACAGACATGGCAAAAAGATCGTCGATCGTTAAGGGAGAGTGATGATGATATCACATATATACATAGTACAGTGACTATGTACATACGTGTGTATCCCTACAGTGGCACATTCCAAAGATCCTGTGACAACAGGCTGAAATGCAATTCAATCTGGGGTCGAGAAAGGAATTTCCAATGGTTCAGGAACTGCAAGTCATCCTCGCGTGTGATCTGATCTCAGAGGAGTTCCATATGGTTAACCCCTTTAAGGATATGCAAAATCTGATGTTCTTCTACAGGGCGGCCCATGGGATAGCCAAGTGCTAGGCAATAGTGCAGTCCACTATCCACCACTAGTGTCTTTCGGTCGTCCGATCCATTGGATCCAACTCAGCATTGCATCCTTTCAGCAGCAATGTGGATGTGCCCCCTCCCCCCCCCCTGTGGCGATCGGGATAGTCTACGGATTACATTTGGTATGGGGGACATGGTGATATGCCTGAGTATGTATCATCCATTTCATCCATGACTCCAATACGAGATCAACATCACAACACACCACAATCATCTCGGTAAATGATTCTCCCACGAAAAGCTATCTGGACCAGATATCCGAGCTCTGTTTCACTGAGTCGCCCCTGGATTCCAACAGTTTCAACCTGGGGACAAGGTTGAGGATATTATATTAGACAGAGTGTGACAATGTCACGGAGTACTCCGTACAGCCCATCTACGTATGTACGCTGTAACTAACTATCCGAATGGAAGATTTTGAACTGAACAAGCTAAATGATGCTTTGGTTTTGGGATCGACATACCTAGTCCAGCTCAGGCCTCTGCCCAGAGCCCTCACGTCTGAATTTAATTAGTTTTGTGACGCAGTGTGTGGCTGAACGTGGCTGGACGGGCTGGACGGGCTTCTCCGATTGACAGAGTGGACTCCCCTTGCTGCCGAGCAAACACAGCCGAAACGCAGAGTGCAGAATCCTCCGTGTAGAGATGATCTATCATGTAATTCCAAAACAGTAGCAGAAACAGCAACAGAAACAGAAATCATGGAGTCATCGATTTCCACCATTATCGAGAGGACCCAAGGAACTGGGCGATCTTCAGAAGGAGAGCCATGGGTGGATAGTCTGGATCGATCGCTCACTCGCCTCGGTGGAGTCGACCAGGGGGTTTTGGAAGTGCTGAGAGAGAAAGCAAACTACTAACCGATTGTGACATCCCTGCAAATGCAGTAATCAAATCAAATCAAATAAAAAATGAAAAAAATGAAAAATGAGAAAACTTGAAGAGGATATTGATTACGTAGGACGAGATCGCAGATCGATGCCCCTCCCTTTCCAAAGCTTAAACCTTCTCGCTTTTTCTTTTTTCTTTCACGCTCCTCTCGACTTTCTCTCCTTTCTTCCTCTTTCATCCTCGGGCTTGTCACCACCCCCCCTTTTTCGAATATACACGTGCGATCAATTTTCGCCAACCTCTTCACGCCTGAGGTTTTGATCGATTTCGCTACCCACCAACAATTCGGTCTGCTGCCATCATGTCTGGGGCAGCAGATGGCGCCGGTCAACTGCACCGGCTCTTCAGCCGTGCTGATGTATGTGTTGCTAGCTAGCTCAGCAATTACGATTGCGACGCGTTCGAAATGCTAATTCCCTCCGTAGCAAAACCCTCAAAGCTCCTCGAATTCCTTGTCGGGCTTTTTGACAACCTTGGTCGTCAACATCGTTATCTTCGCCGTCATGATCCTCGTTTTCGTTATTCTGCGCAGGAGTCAACGTCGCCAGTATATGCCCCGTACCTATATCGGATATCTGAAGCCATGGCAGCGCACCCCGGAATCTCCCACCGGTCTTTGGAACTGGATCACCGCAATGTACAAACTTCCGGATACCTATGTTCTTCAGCATCACTCGATGGATGCTTACCTCCTGCTGCGATTCTTGAAACTGTCCGCTACTATCATGTTCGTCGGTTGTGTCATCACTTGGCCCATTCTGTTCCCCGTCAATGCTACTGGTGGTGGTGGTAAGGCGCAATTGGATATCCTCAGTTTCTCCAATGTTGCGCCGAATACCTATGGCCGTTACTTTGCCCATGCATTGCTTGCCTGGATCTTTATTGGTTTTGTCTTCTTCATGATCACTCGAGAGCACATCTTCGCTATCAATTTGCGTCAAGCGTACTCTCTCTCGCCCGCTTATGCTAGCCGTATCTCCTCGCGTACCGTTCTCTTCAGTGCGGTCAGTGAGAACTATCTCAACAGCAACAAGATTCGCGCAATGTTCGGCGTCGACAAGGTTAAGAATGTTTGGATTGCTACCGACACCGCGGAGCTTGAGGAGAAGGTCAAGGATCGTGATGCTGCCGCCATGAAGCTCGAGGCTGCCGAGACTAAGCTTATCGTCATGGCTAACAAGGCCCGCAACAAGGCACTGAAGAAGGGCGGCTCTGAGGAGTATAACTCTGAAGAGAATGCCACTATGGGCCAATTCGATGACGAGTCTGGCTCTGTTGCTGCTCGCTGGGTGCAGGCCAAAGACCGCCCAACTCACCGTCTCAAGATGCTGATCGGTAAAAAAGTCGACACCATCAACTGGGCTCGCTCTGAGATTGAGCGCCTGACCCCGGAAATTGAAGAGCTGCAGGCCAAGCACCGCTCTGGTGATGCTAAGCTCGTCTCGTCCGTCTTTGTCGAATTCTATCAGCAATCCGATGCCCAGTCTGCCTACCAGTCCGTTGCGCACAATCTCCCTCTGCACATGGCCCCTCGCTACATTGGTTTGAATCCGACCCAGGTCATCTGGTCCAATCTCCGCATTAAGTGGTGGGAGCGTATAATTCGATACACCGTTACTGTCGCCTTTATCGTTGCTCTTATCATTTTCTGGGCCATTCCTACCGCTGTTGTTGGTGCCATCTCGAACATCAACTACTTGACTGACAAGGTTCCATTCTTGAGGTTCATCTTGAACTGTCCGGATGTCATCCTCGGTCTCATTACTGGTCTTCTGCCTTCCATCTTGATGTCCGTTCTCATGGCACTTGTACCTATTATCATGCGACGTACGTTCCTCTTCAAGCTCTAGTGTTTCGAATTTTTACTGATTAGTGCTATAGTGTGCGCCAAATGGGGCGGTGACCCCAGTGTGACTTCTATTGAGCTTACAACACAGAACTACTTCTTCGCTTTCCAGGTTATTCAGGTCTTCCTGGTTGTTACTCTGGCATCTGCGGCTACCAGTGTGGTCACTCAAATTATTAGTAACCCCACTGACGCTGCCAGTCTCCTCGCCAACAACATCCCCAAGGCTTCCAACTTCTATATCTCATATATTATCCTGCAAGGCTTGTCTTTCAGTGCCGGCGCTCTCCTCCAGATTGCTGGTCTGATTGTCGGCAAGCTTTTGGGCAAGTTTCTGGATAACACCCCTCGCAAGATGTACAACCGTTGGTCTAGCCTGGCTGGTCTCGGATGGGGTACCCTGTACCCTGTCTACTCTCTCTTGGTTGTCATTGGTATGTGAAAAGTATACTTAAGTGTCGTCTTATGGAAGATTGCTAACCCTTACTCCTATGTAGGTATTATCTATTCCTGCATTGCTCCGCTCGTTCTGGGCTTTGCTACAATTGGCCTTTACCTGTTCTACTTCGCCTACCGGTACAACCTGTTGTACGTCTCGAACGCCGACATTGACACCCAGGGTCGTGCCTACACTCGTGCTCTTCAGCACCTGACTGTTGGTTGCTACCTCATGATTGTGTGTCTGATCGGATTGTTTGCCATGGCCTCTGGCGATAACCAAATTGCCGTTGGTCCCTTGGCTCTGATGATCATTCTTCTCGTCTTCACCATCCTGTACCATATGTCCATGAATAGCGCCATGGAGCCGCTTCTGAACTACCTTCCCAAGAACCTTGAGCACGAGGAGGAGCTTCTTCTGGCTGAAGACCGCACCAAGAATAGCTATGAATCCCACACTAATGGCGTGAGCCATGGTTTCTCGGTGGACAATGGAGTTAGCAACATCGACAGCGGTGTCGGTGCAGTTGACTCCGCTGAGGCTGAGAAGGGTCTTGGACAGTCCTCGTCTTCTTCCACTAAGAAGCAGCCCAACTTCCTGACCAAGTTCTTCCGCCCTGATAAGTACGCCGACTACGCTACTCTGCGCCGGTATGCCCCTAGCGCGGACGACATTCCTCCCTATCCCGAGGAGGCCGAGCGCAATGCCTACTTCAACCCAGCCATCAACGCAAAGGCTCCTCTCCTTTGGATTCCCCGTGACCCTCTCGGCATCAGTCGCCAAGAGGTTGCCCACTCTTCCCGCGTCATTCCCATCACCGACGAGGATGCCTTCGTCAACGAGAATGCCAAGATCACTTGGGACGAGGACAAGGGTCAACCCCCCGTCTATGAGGAAAAGATTGCCTGGTAAACAAGTCACCATGTCACTGTCAAGACAAACTGCACCCTTGTTTCCGAGTAATCTTTAATGTAAAACTGCTATTCTGGATGTTACCTATTGGTCTATTTTGATACCCAGTCGACCAGATCTCACCGGTCCTTATATATTTTGTGGTAGATCTGGTTCGGCTTTGATTGGGCCGTTTTGAATGTTTGAGTTTTTTCCATGGTCATATTATACACTTGGTTGTATATTTTCCAGGTCTGTATGATCTTGGTGTTGTGAACTCTTGCCTCCTATATTTTATTATATTCATATTTCTTAATTGCGGCTGATGTATACGCGTCATGTCACTTAATGTTTCAGAATGTTCTTATGGAATTGGGGTGATTGATACCCGAATATACTGATGAATATGAGCTTTATGAGCAGTTTCAAGAGATTAGTCGGTCACTAGTAGATCTGAGTTTCTCGTGCCCGTGGACTAGATATTAACATTTAAAAGGAGATGATAATTTGTAAGGCTTCCAAATCAAAGGTTTGATTGCCGTCAATCCTATACATTATTGCTCGAATCTCCGGGTCTAGGCGTGTACACCTGACTGGAGATGCAGTCACAGGTACCTACCTATATAGACCTACAGGTATAGGTATAACTGAAGGCAAAAATTATTCATTCTACGTATCTTGGTACACTAAGCTAATGCAGCCTACTACAATATCAAGTACTAGTAGTTATATATTTCATGATGAAAGCTGGGGGTCATTCAGGGTAGGTGCATGTTTGATCAAAACTTGATCTATACTAATAGTCAATCTATGATTTACTCCCTCCAGGTAGTACTGGTAGGTTTCCCGCCTTCAAGGCTAGAACCGAATCATTCAAGTCACCTTGAGTCTGATCAAGTTTGCGCTATCATAGCTTTTGAATCGTGATAGTCTGCAATACATTGAGCAGTCTTTTGCAGCAGACGGATCCTACGGTGGTACAGATTTACCGGATAATGTCTGGCGACTTTTGGCTCTCTCCCTTTCCATTTTGCAGCAATCTTTTCAAGAGGCGGTCAAATGCCGATTTTCCCAAGTTTCAAAATTGAAATTCGGATCACTCAACAGTGTCGTGGAATACTTTGTCACAGGATCATGCAATATCTGAATTATTAATTAACAGCCTTTGTGCGAAATAATTGGAAATAAGGCAGACTTGTTCTCCAGACGAAAGCTAGTAGATAGACATTGTTGATCGGGATCGTCGGAAACTGCTCCGTGATAAATCCACCTCGAGGTCTCCACTTGCGGGGAGAATTCGCGGAGTTTCGGGGATGAATTTTTTCGCACAACTGATTCATCTGAACTGAGCAATGGATTATCATAACTATTGAATTGCCTCAGGTACTGAGATAATATATTATACAAAAAAGGTTCTTTACAAAGAGACTCTTAGAGCTAGATCGTAGACTGTCCGGTACTTCTCGAATACTTTATCTAATACTATACCAATGGTCAAATTGATCCTCCTTGCGCGCGCAATCAATATATAATATAAATTGATCTACTATAAAGTCCTTGCCATAACCCCTATATAGTCACTGAAACGGCTGTTTGGATTTTTTTTTCTACCCATACCAAAGAGTATGGCGCACCAGTCTCGAACAAAACTGGCGATATTGCACACGCGCGGGAGGCGAAACCAGTTCACTAGATCGGCCACTGCAAAGACCACCGATTTCATATGCGTCCTCATGCCGTAGGAAACGGATAATTATTGGCCATTATTCTATATTCCCGGAATGTCGCTTCATTAACAACTTGCAAACATTTTTTAGGGTTTAGAAATTTTGCGCTAAGCGCTTTTTCAGTGTCTTCCTCCAGCGTAAAAGATTTCTATTTTATTGTAGATTTAAAACACTAGCCTGGCCCTCACTTACATATCTACACAAGCAGCTTGTCTATGACTCCATCCCATCTCAGTCATCCTTAGAGCAGCTTGTGCTCCCGAATGAACTCGGACCAGCTCTGAAGATTCAGCCCGGGAATCTAACACGGTCAGCAGATGTAGTGCTAATAGAAGCGAGCGTGTGATTGACTTACGTCCTTAGCTTGCACAAACTTCTCACATGCGTAGACATTTCCGCAGCTTTCGAAAATTAGCAACTGCTCAGTGAAGTCCAACGCAATGTCCTCCGACATGCCGTCACGAGTCATGAGTAGCTCCTGGAATTCCCTGGCACTCGAAGCTTGATAGCGAGTGGGAACATTATAGTCTGATACCGAAATTAGCATGACGAACCACTACTCTAAAACAAGGATGTCGTACAGGAGCCCATCTCAGCGAGCTTTTCGGCCTCAGATAACGCCTGAGCCCAGAAGGCAATGGTCTTGGTGAAGTAGGTAGAGCGAGCTTCGAGGACATGATGCACCAGCTTTCCCGTATCACGAATCGCCACATTAGGCAGAACCGTCTGAGGGCTGTGTGGGAACTTGAGCGTGTATGTGCCTTTGGCGTCCTATATTGTGATTTTGGTGAGTATTCAACTTGAATTTTATCGGCAGGATAGCTCACTTTGACGGGCAGGTACCGCTGAGGATCGGTCAAAGTGTTCTCAAAGTAATTGGGGAAGAGAATGGTAGTCGTCTTTGCCCAGAGGTCCGGTTTCTGGGTCTGGATATACTCAGTAACCAGGCTCTTACCCTTCCAGTGATGCACATTCAGATATTTGCCGTCAGATAAGGCGACCGGGTCTGGCAAAGCGCTCCAGATGAAGTGCTGCAAAGTCACTACGCCAGCAGCAGCATCCACAATCGCCTTGCCCTGCTCAATCTCTGCAGCAGCAGATCGCTTTTGCCAGAAGTCAGTCAGTGCGTAGATCACATCCGCACCAGCAAGGGCCGCAGTCAAGGTTTCTCTGTTACCCTCCAGGTCTGCACGACAGAGTTCAACTCCCTGAGCAGCGAGCTGCTGAGCCTTAGGCTTGGAAGGATCACGGGTGATGGCCCGGACATGATAGAGATGAGGGTGTTTCAGGAGCTCCGTAACCACAGATCCGCCCTATATATACAAGGTCAGCAACCTGCATCATCCAAATGACGTGCGGATGTAGGAAGACTTGCCTGAGAGCCAGTGGCACCGATCACCACGACATTTCGTTTGGTAACCGTCATTGCCTTTGCAATTTAGTGTAGCCTTGGATTAAGGTACTGCGAGGGGAATTTATTCAACTACGGGATACGCGACGTTGGAGATTTAAATAGGGCTATACAGGAACTCAAGAAATTGTAGATGATAGTTAGTTGCTTAATTGCTACCGCTGAGTCAGCGGTAGACATGCAAATGATCAACATGAACCTGATGCCAATCCGATGCTGTCCCATCCACCAAACCTGAGTTCCGGATACACCGATCATGATTATGGATATCTTGTGAAGGCTCGGAGCATAACCTAAGTGTCCACCATAGTCGTGCTCCAAACGGCTGCATTGTCCGGGAAGACACCAGACACCTCGCCTGAATCCAACTGGCCCATACACTCAATGGGTGTTGACCGAAAATAGAGGACAAATATCGCTAGACCAAAGAAGACCAATGGCATTAACCCGGTACTAGTCGCGTATTTCCCTTATTCTGACCTAAGGTCAAGTTCGGCCCGCCGATTCTAACGAAGAACGGCAATAGGCCCTGTCGATCATCAAGCGGAAAGGCTCGGAGTATCTCGGCAGTTCACCATCGTCCGACGCCGACGGTGATTAGCCTCGACGAGCTGCGTTGGTGAAGCTTTGGCGGCAAATTACGCCGCTACCATGGAACGTAGCCTCTCCGGTCCGAGGCTTTTTTTGTTTCAACTCCCCCTTTGTTCTATTTATTCTCGGTCCTGATCTGTAGAGGCGGAATCCGATATCAGGTGTGGGGCTTCCCTGTGGAATCAGTATCTATCCCAATATAAATTCGGACATTTCGGACAGCAAGACTGACTAGTCTAATGACTGTCCGAGTACGAGGATTGAAGAATTGCTGGATTTACGTATTTGGCATATTTCACTATGGGTCTTGTTGTTCTTGTCACCGGGGCTAATCGAGGTGAGCGGGAACTTCCTCCCAGTGTGATACATCCTGTGGCTGACTCAACTTGTAGGCATTGGAAGAGGTCTCGTGGCACATTATCTTGCTCAGCCAGACACGACTGTCATTGGTGCTGCTCGAGATGTTTCTTCCGCAAATGCGAAAGAGCTCAATGAGCTGCCAAAGGGTGAAAGCTCCCGCCTGATCGTCGTACCACTGAGTGCGGACAGTCCAATGGGTGCGACAGAAGCCGTATTGGAAATCCAAAAGCAGCATCTTGTTGGGCATATTGACCTTGTCATTGCCAATGCCGGTATTTGCAACCACTTCGGGCCGGTAGAAGAAATGACCGACTCCGACGTGCTGTCTCACTTTGAAGTGAATACGCTGGGACCGCTTAGACTGTTTCGAGCCATTGCACCATTGCTGCGGAAATCCAGCGTTCCCAAGTTTGCTTATATCTCTACGGCCCTGGCAAGCATTCATATGATTGAACAGATTCCCTCGTTGACGGCTGCTTATGGAATGTCAAAAGCGGCTGGAAACTATCTGGTGAAGAAGCTCCATGCGGAGAATGAGGGCTTGATCGCTTTGTCCATTGATCCGGGGTATGTTTGCCTTTGTATTTCCATATTTTAGGAAATAAGGAACGCTGACGATGAAACTCTCTTTTTCTCAATGGGTAGAATGGTACAAACAGACATGGGCAGTCGCGCCGCACAGGCCAATGGGCTAGAGAAGGCCCCTGTGACCCTCCAGGAAACCGTTCAGGGTATCACCCACCAGGTATGCAGAAATCTGGCTATCATTACTAGCTGCAGTCTACTGACATTGCTGCAGATCGAGGTAGCAACGAAGTCGACCACGTCTGGCCAATTTGTTGATTATAAAGGGCAAAAGGTCTTTTGGTAAAGGAGGGGTTAGAAATATTAGACCTCTATATAGCAGGGCTTGATATATTACTTTCATGTGACATATGGCACGGCATAGACTTCGTTCTTCATATCTCATACCTACATAAGAGTCCCCCGTCCCAATGCCCAACCCCTCGAAAAATCAAAGTCTGGTACCTACCAGTCTTATTGTTGTAGATTAAGCGTAAACGTAAAGAATCTATGGGACTTTCATTGACAAGGTTTAGTAAACGTATTGCCAGTGCATCATAATATATATATTTGAAACAATATTTGGGTACTCACAAGGTACATGACACGACTAGATCTGGGCATGAAGTGAATGCAATAGTCATTTACTAAATAACTATTAGTAACCGCTGGTTACTAATTACAAGGAGTTTTTATCCATGTTGCACAGTCCTTGAAACATAGTTGAAAACAAATCTAATTGTACAATAGCATGCTCCATTTTCAAGGAATCCATACATCAACTTCAAACTCCACGAGATGCTCGGGAAATGGCAGGCTTTCGATTCCCACCATGGTGAATAACGGCTGGTGGCGGGGACACCATTTCTTGATGTAGTGAACCATATTCTCCCGTGCCACAGCACGCATTCCGGATAATCCCACAAAGAAAGCGTGTAGCTTGACCACGTAATCCCAGCCAGAATGACCCTCCTCAATCGTATGACCTTCTTTGACGAGAGTGCGGATGATCAGATCATCAATGTTTTTGAAGGCTTGCGCAATTTGCTCCTCGATTTTAGGAGATGTCTCCCTAGTCAAGGGATCCATGCCCGCTTAGGAATATAATTAGCCCTATGTCCTCAGAGGTGCTGCCGGTATATTGCTTACTCTGCCCGGTGACGACTAGCCGATTGCCGATGAGGCAAGCATCGCTAAACCCGTATTTCTCGCGACATTCTTCTCCAAAGCCAGGAAGCGCGTGGTACCTAAAGGAAGCCATTTTGCAGGACGTAAACTTGTAGGATTCTACAGTTCATAGATCAGCGATCGCCATACCAGGTATAAATATATTGTGATTGGTCTTAGATGCGCATTGGCCGGTCCGCTTTGTCAGCGGGGCATGTCTGCATTAAACTACCTACTTACAGTGGGAGTTTGGAGCGTCGGGGGACCGCCCGAAATGTCCCCGTATAATCCATGGTTTCTACTATTGCCACTATCGGGCCGAAAGAACAAGAACAAGAGCAAAAAAAAAAAGAGAAATCTGTAGAGATGAGTCATTGATGATACATATAATAAAAGCTCAATAAAATCAGCCAGGGAAATATAATGGTCTCAGGTCATTTTGCATCAGTCGATTGTCTTTGTGAAAAAGTCCCTTCAACTGCTAGCTTTACCCACGCATTATCTCACATTGAACAACCTACAGTGTTCCAGCCATGGAGCATATCAAGCAGTCATTCGCTAGAGCGAAGCATGAGAGCCGCGCTGCTCTGGGCGCGTATGTTACTGCTGGGTATCCCACAGTCCAGGAGACGCCAGATATTCTACTCAGTCTTGAGAGCGGCGGTGCAGGTGAGTACCTATCAATACATTATGACGAATACGTGTTTATATACCATCTGACGCTCTATAAATAAAATAGATATGATCGAGCTGGGCATGCCGTTCTCTGACCCTATTGCGGATGGCCCGGTTATCCAAGAGGCCAATGTGATCGCTCTCGCCAATGGTGTCACTGTGTCGAAGGTGTTGGACATGGTGCGAGAAGCAAGACGTCGGGGATTACGGATACCAGTCTTGCTTATGGGGTACTATAATCCAGTCCTTCGATACGGCGAGGAGAAGCTGTTGCACGACTGTAAGCAGGCAGGTGTCCATGGGTTCGTCTTGGTTGACCTCCCCATTGAGGAAGCCGTTCGTTTCAGAAGACTATGTGTCAGCAATGGGTTTGTACAGGATCATCTTCGTTCTACATTCATGAGCTAAAAATCATTAGGCTTTCTTACATCCCTCTCATTGCTCCATCTACGCCCATCCCTCGTATGAAAGCCCTGTGCAGCATAGCTGATTCGTTCATCTATGCTGTTTCCAGATTAGGTGTGACAGGTGCCTCTCAATCACTGAGCGCCAATCTTCCTGATTTCCTGAGCCGTATCCGCAAGCATGCCCGCGAGACACCAGTTGCTCTCGGTTTTGGCATCAGTACACGAGAACACTTCCTATCCGTGCAAGCCTTAACTGAAGGCTGTATCATTGGCAGTCAAATTATCCATACTATCGGCACAGCACCATCCGGTCAAGCCGCTCGCTGCGTGGAGAAGTACCTATCTGGCATCACCGGGCGCAAGCTCCAACGGGATGAGAATGGTGTAATTCTACGTGATGGCACTGAGTTAGAACCTCCCGTACCTACTGCAATGCCCCAAGCAATGACTTCAGAGGATGCGCTTTTGAATACCACGGATCTCACGAACGGGCAGATACCCGTTGCTTCCACGCGTTTTGGTGAATTTGGTGGCCAATACGTGTCAGAATCATTGATGGGATGTTTATCTGCATTAGACCGAGAATTTGAAGCGGTACGAAAAGACCAGGCCTTCTGGGAAGAATATCGTTCCTACTACCCTTATATGGGTCGGCCGAGCGGGTTATATTTTGCTGCACGCCTTACTGAAATGATTGGCGGGGCAAATATCTGGATCAAACGGGAAGATCTCAATCACACTGGGAGCCACAAGATTAACAATGCCCTAGGCCAAATCCTCCTAGCTCGACGATTAGGAAAGAGACGTATCATCGCCGAAACGGGCGCGGGGCAGCACGGTGTGGCCACTGCTACAGTTTGCGCCAAATTCGGAATGGAATGTGTTGTCTACATGGGCGCGGAAGATGTTCGTCGTCAAGCACTGAATGTATTCCGGATGAAGCTTCTCGGGGCTAAAGTAGTATCGGTTACGTCCGGTAGCCGAACGCTGCGTGATGCTGTGAATGAAGCGTTGCGTGCATGGGTGAAAGATGTCGAAACCACTCATTATATTCTCGGTTCGGTTGTTGGTCCTCACCCTTTTCCTACGATTGTGCGCACCTTCCAGTCCATAATTGGACAAGAAACGAAAGAACAGATGCAAAATGCTATTGGGAAGCTTCCTGACGCTGTTGTAGCCTGTGTCGGAGGAGGGAGCAATGCATCAGGGATGTTTTATCCTTTCCTAGACCAACCAAGTGTCCAGATGTTGGGCGTGGAAGCTGGTGGTGATGGCCTCAGTACATCTCGCCACTCAGCGACCCTCTCCGGTGGCAGTAAAGGCGTCCTTCACGGAGTATATACCTACCTACTACAAGATGAATACGGACAGATTTCGGAGACGCACTCTGTCTCTGCTGGTATGGACTACCCAGCTGTGGGACCTGAACTCAGCTCCTGGAAGGAAAGTGGGAGGGCCCGATTCATTGCTGCGACTGATGCCCAAGCCCTGGCTGGATTCCGCGCTCTGGCAGAGTATGAAGGTATTATTCCCGCGCTTGAGTCATCTCACGCCGTATATGGAGCCATTGAACTCGCCAAGACAATGAAGAAAGGTGCACAAAATATTGTTCTCAACCTTAGCGGACGAGGTGACAAAGATGTCAACACTGTTGCTGAGGTTCTGCCTCATCTGGGACCTGATATCGGATGGGATTTGCGGATTTAATGTTCGTTTGTTGTATCCGTACTTACTGCTTTATGATCTAGTTGTGAGTTATTGATTATCCACTATCCAATCAACTAGAAAAAGCAACGACTTTCCTATCACTCTTGTATTCCCATTCTGTTATTTCTTTCCCTGTGACACCTTACTATGTACTTCTTATTATAATTACTACCTATTTCCCTGGTTTAATGGAACAAGGACATCCTTTTGTTCATGAGTAGAGCTCCCGCGCATACCTGGCCATACTGTGTTAACCAGCCACTGTTCAACCTTCCTATTGGTAAGCGATATACCTCCCCGTTTCCCGTCATTCTTCGACAATCGTAGATGTATGGTTAGATCGCACCGCCTTTCGTCTGCTCTCGTGCACGATCGCTTCTGTGCACACACCAGGATCTATGCGCAACGTGTAAACCCGACACTTACAATATAAGATGACCCATCGCAAAGGCACATATGATTTTTCTATTTAGAACGTCCGTTCTAGTCGCCTTAGCGGAGCAATGACGCTTTCATATATCCCCATCGCGGCAGACGCATCAAATAAGCCCGCCCTTATCATTTGGAACTGATAATTGAATTCTCATAAAAGGTTTAGGTAACGCTCAGTAAAAGATCCTAATGGGGAACGCAATGTAGTACCTGTGTATGGTAGCTGATTCGGTTGAATTTCTGATCAAGTTAAGAGGCCTGATATGTAATTTTGGAAGGCGGGAAATTTCGACTTTGTATCATGATTATCATTCATTTTTGGTACACTATGGGAACAGTGGAAAAGGTCGACTTGCTAGGAACCTAGGTCATTATGAGCGAACAAATCAAATATAGCTTACAGCATAGCAAAATATTGTATACATTAATCCGAAGACATTGCAAGAAGTTCTTGAATCGAGATAGGACCTCTTAATAAAGTAAATACATTCTTGGTCAGCTTCTTCCGACCCCTTAACTCTGTCCTTCAGCATGGCTTCTGGATAGTGCTGGACATTCTCTTTCATTATCAAGTCGTCAGACTAGACAAGCTGGATAAACTTATTTGATTTTTGTTATCAGACTCCGTATCGGAACTCCCGGACTTTTTTCTGGTAGTAAAAAGTTGCCAAAGATCCGGTGGCTCCGAGAATTATTGGCACGGGGGATTTGACTTGCGTCTTGATGATTCTAGGGATTGCAGAAGCCAGCAGGAGTACACTGTTTGCCAGGGCCAACTCGGTTCCGTAGTCCCTGTTTTCTTTGATCAGATAACCTAACAATTTGGTTAGTTCGGCGTAAGAAAAAGCGCCCCAAATGCGTGCCGCTCATTAGCACTCACCAGCATATCCATATGAAAGTCCGAGTCCCACTCCTGCGATCAATGATGGTGCTGAGCGAGTCTTTAAATATCCCAAGACCCCCCCCGGCAGGAACTATTTTTCGGTTATTAATACTCAGTGACTCCGGGATTTCTGTATTACGCATCGAACTGAGGACTTACGGAGAGCGGCAAGTGTGAAGGAAGGGTGTTCGGCCATGTTGATAGAGAATCGAAATATAATGACTGACACTGGCGGTCGGACCACATTCACTTCCGATGGCGAGGTTACGAACGGTCAGAAGATTCCATTTAAGCGCGGTCCAACAGTCGAGCGGTCAAAGTCGGCCTCGGCCGTTCGAGTACCCCGAAAGCATATGCAGCCCCGGATTTCTTCTAATTAAGTGGATCAGTGTTTGCCGATGATTCAGCGGACAAGGCGCTAGTGAACTAAATAAAACACCCGCATCCGCACCCTCTAGGCTGGTTACGTCAAGTCACCGATTAGTCAGCGGAATCGAGGTTAACTATTACCCGTGAATGTCGATTTTTACCAACCAAAATCCCGAATGACAACTCTGCAACCGCTCTGGTACTCTGTAACTGAGATTCTCAGTCATTTACTACTAATTTAATCTTTTGATATGGGTGGTACCCCTTTTTTGTCACTAGGTATGAACGAAAACCGCCAACTGTACACCGGTCCACCACGAGCACGGAAGGGAAACCGGAAACCGAGACGCAGGGCATGCGACTCTTGTTATAAGAAAAAGGTATACCCCTTATGCTCTACATCATATGTACCTCTACGCCATTAGACACAATAGACACAATAGACTCTTTGTTGACATCCAATCCCGGTAGATCCAATGTGATGCAGTTCTCCCCCAGTGCGATTGGTGCGAGCATCATAGTCTCGCTTGCACCTACGATCGACTCCGAGGACAGATGAATACAAGGTATGGTCCTTACCCGAGTAGATGGGTCTTTTGCTTCCTGATTTCTTTGCTTTGTTTACTCTTCCTCTTATGTCGTCCTCTTCGGCTCCGTCAGCTGCCTAATGTCATGAACCAATTCGCTCGTTTGCTCATAATTAAATCTTGTTTTGCATAACCAGACGATGTCGCTAACGATCAGAAAATTCCGAAGTATCAGGCTTGACACAAGGCGTAGTGCATCTTACCCACTTGGTGAACCACTTCTCCAAAGTTCTGACACAATACGCCATCTGAGACCAGGATATGCGTTCTTGAACAACATCACCTCGCTCGGGGGGGTACCGTATATTCTCAGAACAAGGCCAAAAATGGATAGAGTCTCAGGTTGGAGTAAAAGTCAATTTTGACAGAATATTTTCTCTCGAACTTGACGGACTAAAACCGCCTAGTTCGCATATGAATCCTGAGAGCTCTTGTCTTCAGCGCCCTGAACTTCCGGATAGAGCAAGCGTGGAAAAGTATATCAAGGTCTATAACTCATCATTTCCAAGTCGCGTTTTCCCCGTGATTAGCCAGTCAATGTTCGGAAAAACACTGGACCTCGCCTATAATCCCCTACAAGTCGTAGGTTCTGCTAGTGCCAAGTCATGCATATATGCGTTTCTCTCTCATATATCATTGTTTGGCTTTGACAATACTACGCAAGGGAGCAGCATGGATTGCCAGACCTATGCCTCAATGGTGCATACCTTCACCACGGCAGTAATTAAGGAGTCAACAGTTGATGGCCTCCAGTCATTAATCATGCTGGTGAGTAGTGACCCTGTCCTCACAGGATTTCATCTGGGATTTTAACCGATCTGCTAGCTGCATCACCAATATTTTATAGGTGATCTCCTTTCCGCAGCTGCAACATTAGCGATCGCCACGCGTATTTTGTATACACTTGGGGCCCATACATTGTATACCGATGAGCCCTTGAACACTTCCTCCTCCAAATACAACAAAGGCAATTTAAGATGCCACCTGCGGGATCTATTTTGGCTGTGTTACTCTTTCGATAAAGATATATGTCTCAGAACTGGCCAGCCGCCCTGTATAATTGACGCACATTGCGATCTCACTCTGCCTTGTGACTATGTGCGGCTGCATTACATCAATCTATGTGACAATGAGTCACAGGTAGATGATGAGATCCTTCCACTTTTCCCCTGGGACCTCCGTCTCTCATTGCTAAAATCAAAAATATACGAGAGGTTATACAGCGCTCATTCTTCTCGGCAGTCCAAACCAGAATTCTTATCCAGAATCCGCAGTCTTGATGAATCACTAGAGCAATGGAGGCAATCCCTTCCAGAGGAGCTTCGTCCGACCTTATACTTTTCCCAGGAAACGCCTGTGGCCGCCAACTTGAACACGTCAGCAGTGATGTTGCGACTTGCGTATTATCATTGCGTGGCCGTAATCCACCAGGCGAGCAGCAAATTTCAAGATTCCACAATCGGTATTCCGGAACCAAGGATCGACAACATCACTTCCAGTACAAGCCTTTCCACTACTGCGAGCCGTTCAACGCTATCTTTTCTTCATAAAGTGTTATACGTTGTGCACCCTGAATGCGTTTGGTAAGGGTCCCAGTGCTTAATATTTAGTAACCATTCACAACTGACGGCCGGCTGGCGAACCAGGGTGACCCTCTTTTACGCTATCACTGCTGTGTTGACTCTTTTCTGCAACATACTTTCCAACCCCCATGATCCAGATGCCATTAATGACATCAAACTTTTGGAAGATGTTCCTGTTTTGATACGCCGCATTCCAGTACGAAAGCTAACCCTCGGCGACTGGCTTCAATTGCAATATATGGATGGCCTTATGACCGAACTTGCGGCAATTTGTGCTCAAGTCATATCTAACTCGCGAAAAAATTCACTTGGTACGGGTTTGTAATCTAAGGAGTCTTAATTTAGTATGGGCCGCTTCTATGTCTGTTACTTATTATATCGTAATTAACAAGTCTTCACATCACCGACACATCGCGGTCCTTGACACGAATCCCTAAACTCTAAGTGATCTTTCGAAGCACAGGTATATTTTCCGAAACGCATACATTTCAACGGACACCCCGGCTCTCAAATAGGCGCGTAACCTTGAAATATGAATGCGTGCCTGGGCTTCTCATCCAGACAGCAAAGATTACACTATTACAGAGTATTTGCCTGCCGATACCCTTTGATAATGCCTAGACCCCCATTGTCGTTGCCTCTGTGAGCCAGATTTTGAAAATTGGGATGAGCCGATCCTTTCTGTTACAAGCGTCCAAACTTAGTTGGCCTCAGACTCACTTGCTCTTGAATTGCTTCCTTCCAGTCTCTTCACCAGTTGTTCGAAAACAAAGAGCAATAAGAACGGCTTCTTTTTTTCTGCATCTGGTCAAAATAGGATCTAGGGCTATTTGCATAATTTCTTATATTTAGCTGGCCTTTCGCAGTCAGTATTCCCCTTGAGCCCTCGATATGCAAAACAGGCAACAATTGCGGAATCCGCTTAATTTTCTTAGATCAGGAGTATCCCGGTCATCATTTTTTCCGGCGACTTTTGAATTTTTTAGATTCTGCTTTTGGCGAACCGCTCAATGTGCTTTGTTGAATACTATATAACTGTATATTTTCAATCTGTATCTATTCCCCAATCTGAAAACTGTGAGGCAGTACACAGAGTTATAATACAATATGCGCTAGAATTTTTATTTACAATGCCTAAATTCAAAATATTTGGAACCGAAGGGCAGTTTCAGAGCCATTGTTGATGCCAGAAAAGGAGTATATGATCTGATGTTCCGATAATAAATGCAAACATTTTTGAATTTTCACAAGGGCCAGGTTTCAACTTCTGTATCATTCTCAAAATATCGGCTGCCATCCAGCTGGATAATCCGGAGCCTTACTAGTTTACAGTAGAAATTCAGCTTCAGTTCGACAGAATCAGCGATATTCTTCATCACGAAGATATCAATCTGCCGATGTTCGGTAGCTGGGCTACAAGCTGCCGATTTATTGAAAAAATACTGACGTAATGCCGCTGAAAGGTCCACTTTATAGTTATCTGATGAAAAGGAACTGATTTTAACCGAGGGGGGTGGGAATTGCGAGATAGCCTTGCCGTTATGGTTAGGGTCTTTTTGGAGGCGAAGTATGCGCTGAGTAAGCGGGGTCCCAAACGTTAAGTTAACTAACTAGATATCAGGCGATGTCTAACGCTCATAGCCGTCTCCGAAGGTGGGGTAGGGCTAATTACTGTCATTTTGAACAATATGCAGTCAATGGGAGGCAGGGTTGGTCTATATAAGTAGCAACTCTGGACCCCTCCCTCTCGACTCGAGGAGATTGACGGATCACAAGACGCAGAAGCACTCGAATCGAATTTACGATCATTTGACCTTGAAAATGTCTCGACAGATCAAGAATGTCGCTATCGCAGGGGTTAGTTGAAGTTCAGATTGCAACAACTTCGAAGGGATGCACTAATACATGATATTAGGCCACCGGAAACCTTGGATCGCATATCCTGACCGCATTGGTGAGCTCTGGTAGCTTCAATATCACCGTCTTGACACGCAGGTCCAATACCAATTTCCCTGTTGGCGTCACAGCCAAGGTGGTGGATTTTAGCTCCTCCGCCGCATTAGGTCTTGCTCTTCAGGGACAGGACGCCGTGGTCGATGCAATTTTGAGCCCCGATCCTACTGTCTCCATCGGCTTGATTGATGCCGCGGTCACTGCAGGAGTCTATCGCTATATCGCCCCTGAGTTCAGCATCCATCCTAAGTTCGACAAGGCACGGTCATTGCCCATTTTCCGGGGCAAGGCGCAGATCTACGATTATCTCCAGATGGTCTCCAATGATAAGAAAATCACATGGACTGCTATCTCGAATGGTGCTTTTCTGGACTGGTGTTTGCGAACAGGTTTTTTGAATCTTGACTTGACCAACAAAACAATTGTGCTCATGGATGATGGTGGACGTGTCATCCCTTTGACCGTTCTTCCTGCTGTTGGTACAGCCGTTGCTAACGCCCTGGCTCAAGCCAAGGAAACTGAAAATATGCACTGCTCTATCTACAGTGTTCAAAAGAGTCAAAAGGAGATTGCTGACTTGGCAAAGGAGGCTCTTGGAGCCGACGGCTGGGATGTCGAAAGTCAGGATATGGAAAAGGTCTTTGAAGGAGCTCTATCTGCCACAAACAAAGGAGATTTCAGCTGGACGGTTATAGGAGACTTGATCCGGTATTCACTCGCAACC
The DNA here is from genome assembly GCF_028827155.1 of Penicillium citrinum. NCBI lineage: Eukaryota > Fungi > Ascomycota > Eurotiomycetes > Eurotiales > Aspergillaceae > Penicillium > Penicillium citrinum. The sequence continues at coordinate 2,809,289 of NW_026622686.1, forward strand.
CCGGGCTATAGTGGGCCGTTCGAGCAGAATCACAACGATCTCTTAGGCGTCCGACCCATGAGCGATGAGCAAGTCAAGGCATTGATCAAGGAGATCTCTGGTGATCTGAAGACTAGTCCACAATAAGTAGTTATTCGAAGATAGAGAGGAATATATGTCAGTGGCTGTTGTATGTTCCGGCGAGCTTCCCCACTTGATGCAACAAGTACTTCTTTGATATCCCAGGGCCACGTCGATCCCACATATCGAGGGGTTTACTAGGTTTGATTAGTATAAAATTACATCCAAGTCATCCCTTCAGCAGAGGAATCAAACACTTCGGAGCTATCCATATCCCATCTCCAGCATTATATATTCTCATATCATCTTTTGGGCAGAGAGATCAAATACTTACAACCTCTCCATTTTCCACCTCATCAGTATTTATATTCTTATACCATCTCTCGAGCAGAGGGGTCAAGTACTTTGTTAGTAACAACCTATTTTTATTCCATCTCCACCAGTATATACAGGATATAGGCATTTTCTTATATTACTTTCGGGTGAGCAGGGGAGTCAAGCATTTACTTGTCTTTTTTTCAATTGTTCATTACCTTGACTATCGGCTTGCAATTACCTGCTACCGCAAACGATTGTCGAGAGAATAGCCAAGAACTTCATACTAAGAATTTATTTTCTTTCAGTTCACTTGGGAGATAGATTTTGGGAGAAAGATATTGATGATAGCAGTTTAGGTAACCTAAAGGGTAACAGAGGAATTCTACATACATATAGGAGGATGACCACTCTAGCTACGCAAATAGTACAGCTGAATTAGCGAAGGGATAGAAACTATTAGCTATGTAGATCCGTACTTTCTCTTATTATTTTCATGAGAATCCTCACATTCGCGTGGCATTTCCAGCTACGCCACAACACGATCTATTTTGTGCTAGCGGATCCTCAAGCCAAGGCTCATCAAAACCGGTCACTCTTACAATACCTCCCAAAAATATTTATCCCTAGGATTGACGAAAGAATCAACACATGATTGATAGAGCGGGTGAGGCCAAACAATGATAAATGATATCTCACCATTAATGTTGTGTATGGCAAACAGCACAGCGAAGCACCCAAATTTGATATTCTGCATTCTCAAGTTCCACGTTGGGTGAAAAGCCTCTATTGCTACTGGGAAGAATGATCGGTGTGCCAGGCTTTGATGGCACTTGAGCCTCATCCTGGATTTTATCTGTCTAGATTTTTGATCATTAAAAGCGTCGCACGTATGTAATGGAGTTAGTGGGTACGCATGTAGCTCGTGGCTACCATAGTAGTATACGCTGCGGCAACTCTATCTCCAGACGGACCAAGTCTCCCACAGGATTACATAGTATTATACATAATATGTAAGTAACTATAGTTAATAGTACATAGTACATGTAGTATACTGAGGCTCCACGCCCATTCCAGAACTAGTCGATTGCAGTCTCAAGAACGTATTTGGCCCTCAAAAAGTTCCTCCACTTGCGTGACATCTTCAACAAACGTAGCGCCATACTCTCTCATAACCTGTATCTTTTCCTCCATATTCATCGCTAGACTCAATCTCCCAAAACCCTTTGGCAATTCTCTAGCACTCTTATATCTCAACACCCACGCACCCACTCCATCCGTTGGCCAACCAAACACCAACACTTTTTCTTCTTCCTCCGTGGCCTCCCTTAGACCAACCTCTACCTCGAGCACATCCTCCTTACTTGGCCACAAATTCGCACCAGTCCGCCGCAAAAGATTACAGAATCTGTCTTCTTCATCCGCACTAGGTGAACGCTACGATTCATGAAAGCGTGGGAGCGATAGGAAAAGCATATCGACAAGAGTAGCGTGTTTGACGAGAACCCCACCAGTGGATGGATAGCCATAGACAATGCATCCTTGGTCGGTGCCGAAATTGGTCCGTTCAGTCATCGGTAGAGGAGGGGCTGTCGGGCATGAAACGCGCTGTGAGTCCTCATCTCTGACTTTTCGTTGGTAAAAAAAATGTCAACATTGATGGGAAGTAAGCGGTCAGTCGATTGAAAGTTGAAGGAGATAAGGACGATGGCGACGAGTACGGGCAAAAAAAGGCCAATCTTGGATATCACGTAGCTCGACATTCGAACGGAGTCCATGAGTGTACTCTCAGGATCGTACAGATGGCCGTTCAGATATTCTTTGCCTACCCATCGCTAAAAATTGTCATCAGCCTCATCGCAGGTCTATCCATCGGATTTATGGAATACCTCGCTAGAGCAGAGCCCAAGAGGCTCTGCCCGGACGGGAAAGGGTAGTGGCGAAGAGTACAGTACAGCAACTAGTGTAGTTGCTGATTGGATAGAAGCATCAGACAGGTCTATACCTGGAAGTATATATACTTGTTCCTTTTCACTCTCTCTCTCCATCCTGTCAATATAATTCTCCTCGCAGCCCTTGCAACATTCTTCTTGCTACTACACTATACTCTAGCTAAGCCGCTTGCCTTTTTCCAGAATTATATCAAGATTCGATACGATGATCCAAGAGAGAGATGTCAAAATCGACCCGATCAACAAGATCCGTGTCAACCAAAGTACGCACCACCGCCCTATCTATCTATAACACCTTTCAGCAGAATCTAGATAATTTCATTGAACTGACAAATTACAGCCGTTGACATGTAAGCAGCAGAAGGTAAAATACGACAAAGCTCCCTGGGGCTGTGCGGCTTGCGCCGAATTCGGAGTAGAATGTGGCGTATATGACATTCAACTTCAATGGCAAAACAAATCTGGCCAGCCAGCCTGCCCACTCTCGCCCAAGATGGCTTGGAAGACGACGCATTGCAGATGTTACTTATCTCCCCAGTCCCTCATAACGGCCGATGTGCTTTTCTTACCTAACTATAGAGGGAAAGGAAACAACGGCACAACCACGCTCGTACTTGGAACTATATGAAGATATCTAGCTACAACCGATAATTGATTAGTATATATAGAGTAAACTAATAGATCTGCTGTAGGTATTAATGGCCTGACTCAGAATTCCTATTCTTCCTCATGATCAAACCGGTCCTGTCTGCAAGATGCCTTAACCATTCCGTACGCACAATAAATTCGACTTTTTCATACCTTATAGGTATATACGTATTCTGTCAATAGGGACAGCAATGGAAAATCCCGAGATATGGCTTTTAATACAAGAATTAGTGTTCAATCTAGAATTTCCGGAATTCTTCGATCGGAATCAGAAAAGTCCATATATATCTTATCAGTTGATCCATCATCCATAAAGTTTGGAAACTTTGACAGAACACCTTACCGTATTAACTATTTTATCAACTAGTCAACACTGAGGTCAGTCTTGGCTATCAAAACTCATCAAAATACAAATTCACTCGACAATTCTATGGGATTTTTCACGAATACTGTTTTCCTAGATTCTATCGCGATTCCACAAATATTCCTTCAATAATGGAATTTCTGGAACTTTACTCACAGACAATCGTAATAGCATATACATACTCCGTATATTGAGTGAGCCAACCCCTCTTGCTGCACAGTACTTTTGCCAGCCCGTCCAACGCGGTTGGAATTGGTTTTTCCGCGGCTGACTATTTAGGAAGCAAGTTGCGATCTCCATAGAAGTGGCCAATCACAGCCAATCATTTGACCCAGGGGTATGGGAGCTTCGTACAAAACATGACGGTAATTTACAAAATCACCCCCTCCATACACGTATTCATAATACTTATACTCTGATTTACTTCAATGTACTCCAGAGTACACAGTCGAGAGTACGGGTTATATTAACTAGTGGGGAATAGATTGCTTGACCATCATACACAACTTTCTTAGGTTTACATGATAATACACTTTTCCGGAGTACGGAGTACAGAGTAAAGCCTGAATCAATCCATCATAAAGAACCGACACTGGCACACTCAGACTCTGTGTGCGGGCTTCGGCTGCTTTTGCTTCACTGCACGTAATCTTCTAGCATGAACCCTGTCCTCAGTTTCTCAGTCTGACAGGCCGAATCTCTGACACAATGGAAATACCAAGAACTGAATTCCTGTGTCTCCTTCGCCACTGATCGACAAAGGTACGCAGTATTGTACGGAGTGTAACTGTACATGCATATCCTCTAACTACAGTACATAGCGACCCATCTCTAGTCTAGACCCGCCCTGCCGAGGCTGGCTGCCTCGTGGGATTTACTTTAGTTTGCAGATTTTGTAAGAAGGTGACTACAGTATCCTAGTATGGAGACTTGAATATAGGTGAGTTAAGTACAAGATTGAAAAGAATCGAGGGGGGAAGTAGTCGCTACTTCATAATAGTCAGACCATGGCCTTCGTCCTCGCAACAACGATCTACTACGTATTACTAGTACATAGTAGTGACGTCTCATGGACAGGGAAATGCTGGTAAGAACGGATTGAGTGGGACGTGCGCAGATGTAGCATCGGATGTTATTCGGTTGTATATCAATTACCACTTTCTCCTTCGATTCTTCATTGAATACGCTGTATAGCTACTTGATGCTCCCACCATGTACGCATCATCCTACGCCATGCACGCGGGGATCAAAGACACGTACTCTGCCTATCATTTTATATTTGCTTCTGAGAAATGTCGAGTTTCTCCATCATCTTCACATCAGAGAGTCTTGATTTTATTCCGAGCAGGTATAAAGGTGTAACTTGCTCAAGTATAACTCCATTCACTCGGTTCATGAAATCTAAGAATACTACGCAGGGTAGTTTAGCTGCAGTAATCGAACCACTTCCCGTAATCCGAAAAGCTCAGTAGATGTACCTATATCCCGATCATGCAGGGCCCCTCAATGTCTCTCGGTGATCGTGATAGTGACTATGACTCTGATGATCCTTCACCCGTGCCCATTGGCATGTCTACTATAGACATTGGGTACCAATCATTCCATCGCCCACTACAACACTAATTGTATTATTCTTGATTCCCATCTTTCGTAACTGCATGTCGCTACTACTATACTGCCTAAAGTAATGCATACTAATAACTTTCACCGTAAACCATGACATCCCCACCGACGGTGACAACGGTCATGCATCGTCGCCCGCTCTCGCAGGTAAAACCAATTAGTCTCACGCTACTATCCAATAGGAAAACACATTCTTATAAACTAGAAATCCATGTTACAAATTGTAGGGGCTTATTTTATGTCAATTTGTGTATAGTACATACATTTCATGGGTCCAATTTCGCGGAAACTGTTGAGCGAGGATAATCGCACAATCTCTGCCATTGTCATTTCTGTTGAGCTGTGTGATTCCAAGTCTCTACAGACATATTGATGTATTCAAATATTTTGAAGCGGAGCTCAAATTATCCAAGACTGAGCAGAATAGATACTGGACAAAGTAGTCAAAGAATGGAACCATCGAGATTGCCTAACAGACAAAGCATACCCAAGAGAAAACACCTAAGCTTGAAAAGAATCAAAGTAGAATAAAACGCCGTCGCCGTTGCCAACGCCATGCTTGTCCGGGCAAATGAGATATTCATGAACAGATGCGGAATAATAAATAGGAGCTGAAAAAAAAATAGAGCCCGGCAAGAGTAATGCCTCCCAAAATACACCATGAAAACATAAGAAAAAGCAAGACGAAATGGCAAACAAGTCAATCAAAGATAGAGGGATAGGTATAGAAAAATTATTCGGCCTTGGGACCGGAATATCGCAAAAAATGTCGAAAACCAATGTGTAGAAGATCAAGATCAGGTGAGATATTGGAAAGAAATCGAGTGGAATCCTGGTATCAACCGGCAGTAATGCTTTTTGCTGGAAAAAAAAATGACTTCAACACACGCTAAATCGCAAAGAGGCGACGAATTGCCGCCCCAAACAAGAGAAAAGGGTAACCCCTGCAATGGCCTGGCCAGTATCCCGTCTACACTCTAATACGTGACGAGCGGAATGCAGACAAATCAATGGACTCGGCTGATATGGAGGAAGTATCATCGACTTCAATCGCACCAGGGGTTTCCGAGGTACTGGGTTGTTTTGCCTTAGCCGAGATGGCGGCGATCCTAGCGAGGCGAGCGGCAGCAGGGTTAGGAGGAGCTGCTGGAGTTGCTTCTTCTTCTTCTGTTTCCTCCGAAGTCGATTTCGCCTGCTCCTCTTCTTGCTTCTGCTTTTCTTCCTTCAGGCGCTCGACTTCTTTATCGACCATTTCCAACATCATTTTGAATTTCTCCTCCACGCCATCCAGTTCGGTACCACAATCACCAGATCGTAGGACCTGATACGCGGCAGTTTCGCAGAGTCCGTGCGCCAGCTCCAGTTGCTTGTCGGTATAGTCGAAGGGTGATTCTTTTTTGATTCCAGTGGTTGACCCGGTCACACCAACCAGACCGGCACCGGTGCGGGTACTGCGTACACAGGCCAACGAAGAAAGTGCCGAAGGCTCACCACCCGCTATGGCCGCAGAGCGGTTGAGGAGGCCCGCGCGTAGGCCCGTTCGCGGCATCGAAGCCATTTTCCCACGCCGAATGTTGTTCCTAGCGATACCAATTTCCTTGACGATTTCTTCCAGTGACTTCTGTGTGTGGCCGTCATATTCGATAATCACGTTGTGGCGAGTGCTGACGAATGTGTGTCGGTCCCCCGAGTCGATGGAGGGGGCTTCGTCCGTGCCGCGTTTGCGACCGGCCTGTTGATTTGGTGTGGTTGTGTCTCGAGTCTCTGGCGGTATATCCTCCACAGCTTCCTCGGCCTTGGGGTCTTCTCTGTTCGCGAGGGGGACAAAGTCATCAGTGTGGATCGAGCATACGGAGCTATTCTTGCGGCGGCGAGGTTTGTACGATGCGTGTCGACGATAAGCTTCTGAGTATTCAGCATGTCTGGCGGCAGCATGGTCGGCAAGTTCTGAGATACGGGTGATCCAGGTAGGCAAGTTTGTTTGAAGGTGAGAGAAGGCTCCCAGCGCATCCATCGATGATGCCATGGCCATGTCGGGACGGGGAAGCTTCTCGATTCAGGAGGTTCAACAGAGCCCAACGGATCGCAAGCAATTTCTCCGATGGGCTTTCCAAGCAAAAATAGTAGATAGTGGGATATAACCCTTGAATTGAAGCAAAGAGGGGTTCCCTCTGCTGTGTCGGGGTTGCGTTAGGTGGTCCTTTACTTTTTTTTGAGTTGTGTTTTCTTTCTTATGCGTGGCGTCGTTTCGTCGTGAGTCCGGGGAAACCAAGGAGGGGAGGGTTGGAAGGGTAGAGAGATCGGACAGATCTGAGGCGACAATCAGATTATAACCGAAAGGATGAGATGTGAAGAGGAGAAAATGGGAGAGACGGAGGGGCGAAGGAGAGAAGAAGGAAGAATCGAGAAAAGAGCGTCACGCATGATGGAGGGTACAACAAAGGGAAGGTACGAGGGGATACAATCGGTACGGGGTACAGATTACGGTATGGTAATATTCCCGGTAACAGGCACTTTTAGTGCACACATCGTATTGGTTTAAGACTACGCACATGCAAATTCCCTCTTTCGTCGAAATGGAAACAAGAGTGATATCAAGGCCAACTGCATTACTAGGGTCCCTTCGGACGTAAATTTGTACATATGTACATACATACATAGATTAGTTCCTTGTCGGCACTCTTCATAGCGGATAGAGTTGGCTCGGGCGAACTGTCAAACTGTCAAGACGTGCATCTTGAATGGGCTCCGCAAGGAGCGGTGAAGAGGGCCATGCATGACCCCCTCTTCCCATGTTATACTCAAGGAGGAGATGATTGATGTTCATCAATACTGAATTTTGAGAGAGGGCTGCCGCGGAGGGGTCAATCTTGAATACGAAAAATAAAGCGGCCATGCAGTCGACACTTGTGAAGGACTTGGTATGGAGTACATAGTGTAGTAATAATGATGACTATGGAGTATACACTGGTAGTTAGTAGTTGCCCTTGCCGCTGTCTATATCGACTTCTGGCGTATATTGATATGTACTACAGCACGGAGAATAGTAGTAGCAGTTCGCCCTCGCTTAGTATACTTGGTGGCTGGCGTCGGGACACCCCAGTCACAGAATATGTATGTACAAAGTCCAAAGTATGGAGTACCCCTAGCCAAGTCACTAGCGAGGTGGTGTGTAGCGAACATGCAGCCGAGCCGAGCATCGGATTGAATGCGTATCAGAAACAGGATGGCTCCGAGCAGGCAACGGGCACTTTTCCCAAGAGAGACATGACACGTAACGGTTTGGGGGATATTTTTCTTTGAACCGGGGATTCGGGGATTCGGGTACCAGTATATGTTGCTGGGGTGTTGAGTTAGTGTAAAATTCCAAGTGGTTGCAGAATTGTACGGTGTAAGATACTAAACACCCAAGACTTATTTAGTGGAGTTGTGTATTACATATTGTACATACTCAAATTGACCGCGGAAGACCGGGACAGCCCGTGGAGGGAGGACGGGTGGCCCCGTCGCATCGATCGACCCTTTTGATTGGTTCATCGGCCATAATCGCTTTCTTCTCTTTTTGTTGCAATAAACCGTGTAGTACATGGTACCACTAATGTTGGTGCTGTCCTACATTCCACAGGTACTTGGTGCTAAAACAGATCTCCGTGCAGATCTGCCTTTTGCCTTCGCCGTGTAGATATACAGAGCATTCTATAAAATTGGATGCCTCTTTATCATTTCTTTTTCTTTTTCTTTTCTTTTCTTTACTTTTTTTATAGGAGACACGGCTAGAGAAAAAGTAGGTGTATCAAACGAACAGACCAGCAGACATTCCATTCTCTCTTTATACTGCACTAATATGGCGGAGAAAGGCCAGGTATGTGATTCAACCTTATTCCGCATTACTAGTAATAGGCCATTTCGAAGCAACTGGTAAACTCCTTCGACTCTATCTCACCCTTACCTGTACCACTACTCCGAGTCTAGTAATACTGGATTAGCAAAGAATTTCCCCTACCTCACAGGTGCCCTGGAAAGAGTAGCAATTTCCCAAAATCCAGGTAGATGATCTAGCTGAGTTTAGCTCCTGCTGAACTACTACTAGTATAGTATATCGCGTACTAGTATGGTAATTCTTGATGATGGTGACTTCTGACGTGGCACTCCTCATACATTAACTTCGCCTTTAACTACTTCAGAGGACTACAGTAATTTGTACCTCCTAATAGTGATTGGGCCAAACTCTGACATCGCATTCCTTGATTATCCAGAACAGGTCCGAGCTCGATGATCCGAGCGGGAGGGGCTACCGCTGGTTTGAAATCGCTGAAACACTACCTGCAACAGAGCCAGCACGTGGTATGGATTGGAATGTGTGGGTTAACATGGTGGATGATAGTTAGAGAGTTTCTGTACCAAGAAGTAAACAAGGAAGCCGTTGGGAGACAGCAAGACTTTCATATTCGACTGGCTTGAGTCTAAATGTAAATACTGACAAATCATATAGTCCCAGTACATGGAATCAGGTACTTGAGTTAGTGCTGAGATCATTTGGCAATCATCTGTACCTAGAAATGAATACCATGATGATCACACCTTCTCTGTCCTAGAATAATGTTGGGATCAAAATATGAAGAATAATGGACTCCCGGAAATAAAACCAAGTCAATCAAAATGATGCAAGCTCTCTCGCCAGAATAATGGCGTGCTCATTCATTCTCCAAATTCTCCTCATGACGCTTCCAAGTTTCATTCCACTGCTTCAACTTTCCTTGGACGTTTTTGGTGCACTCTCTGAGGCTGTCAATGGCAGATTTCATTCCTTTGAATATTTCCTGGAGATCTTCGGAAGTGGGATTGTGGTTGGCTGATTCCAAACGGGATTTGGCTGCCTCATTTGGGCGTTTGAGGGAACCATGCGGATTTGGAACTGGATGGACAGGAGGAGAGGACGGCTGAGAGCGTTGCCTGTCATTTGATACTGGTAGCTTACTATGACTGTAGATCTCGGAATAGGGTTTTGGGGCTCGCTCGTCGTTAGAGTGAAATCCTTCGCCGAGTCCCTGAAGATAAGAAGGGAAGGGATCAGGCACGAGACTTTTGGATCCTTCCTTTTTCTTTAATATACAGGTGAGGTCAGCCAAGAAAAGCCTCATATAAGATGTTTCTAGCCCCTTGAACACTTTAGAGCAATAACACACCTTGTAATATTCGGCCGTTCTCTGGAATAGTCCGTGACCCGGACCTTTTCTACGGGTATCTTTGATGATTCCATTTGGGCTTATGTGATTGCTGATGGCGAGGCTAGCTCCATCACTGTGGGTGCATTTTTTCTTGCTGCGACGGCATGAATCGCACGCAGGGTGTCGGCTTCTGAGTTGTTTTGTCGACTTGCTAGTTGCGGAGGTCTGGGCCTCTGGAATTAAAGTCAGGATATCTCACTTTGGACAAAGCCGTAGTTGGATTCTTACTATTTTCCTTGGTCTTGCTTCTGGTCAACATGCTTTTTTATTCTAAGCTGGCGATGAAAGAAGATGAAAGTGAATCTTATTGAAGTTTGTCAAAGAGTTGTGCAGGAGGGAAAGCGTAGATAGAGGATATTGAAATGATGGAGAGAGCCGTGAAAGAATGATCTCATGGAATTTCACAACCTATGTATGAGAGTGGTGCTGCTCCTTGACTTTTACCTAAAAGTCAAGGAGCAGCACCACTCTCACTTTTTTATCGCAATGCAAAGTACACTTGAGATCGGATATTCTAACTATCTCCTAACAATTTGCTGTAATTTCAGCCATACATCAACAAATCATGATTCGCACCCCTACAAAGAGAAGGATTCCGCAATTTAAGATATGGACCAGAGATTGGTATTCAAGGCCAAAGTCAACTCAAGATTCATTATTTTTTCATACAGTCATTCGAGGAGAAAATAGGCTGACAATACTGTAACTCATGATCTAAGGCCATAATTCAGTTTCAGTCCAAGCAGACTGCTCTTCTTTGCCTCCACTTTGCCCGAGAATCCATTTCCACCTGCGCATATCTTCTTGATTCGAAAGGTCCAATCTCTCAACCTCTTCTGGTATAATAGTCACGACTCTGAAATTTCCTCGTGCCACCGGGTCATGTAGTTCCGCGACTCTTTGACCCATTCCTAGAGCTGGATTTTCGGGCTCTTGCGATCTAGGCATACCGGGAAATGGGTTTTTAAATGAACCTTGTTTGTGTTAGAAAAATTCATATATTACATCATATGGTTTTCGCCCAATGTAGGGTTATCCGCAGATAAAGGGGAATGAGGACCAACTTACCTCTTGCAAGAGGCGAATGATTGGCGAAATACTTTGTAACAGCCCTATCCCAAGTCCATTGCTCAACTGAGCTGCCATAACCTTCCTTGACTCTCAATAATGAGCCAATTGCTTCACGTGAAGCTTTTTCACCCTTGAACTCTTCTCCTCTCGGATCTCCAATGGCAAAGGCTTTTCCTTTGACTCGCCATTGCGTCATCAAATCTTTCAACCAGAAGATAGCTTCAACAGCATGCCCAGAACTCTCGAGCTGGTGTAGCTTTTCCATTCGGATATCAGTAGTAAAGCATAGTAGATCGCTCTCGTAAGCGGGCGGGTTACCGCCATCTTTGACCTGCTGCTTCATTTCCTCTTGTGATTTTGGGTGAATGTCCAGCTCCGGAAAAAAGCCACGACAGCCACAAGTACGGACACGAGGTACAGGTTGCTGATCCTCATCGAATCCAATGGTTCCAATTGTGAATTCATAGCCTGACGATTGCTCCATATGGGAAGCGAGCAAATCGCGCCAAGGAGCCTTTGTCTGCCTGGTCGATGTGGCCATTTTCGAGGCTGTTGGAATGAACTGATATGGTCGAGCTTGGCTATATGCTATACGTGGATTCTGTACGCTTCTCTTTCCAAGGTGTTGAGAAGCTGCTTGCAGTCTATTCAATGGCTTCGATAATGCCGAGGTGGTTGACATCAACTGGACGGATTAAATTTTCTCGGAGCAGAGCCAATTGTGGATAGAAATGTAGGCCAAAGGAGAAGGCAGGTCGTGTATATTGGCAAAACCGACCAGAATATTTCCAAGAAGTATGTGTAGTGACTGTTAGGAAGATGAGTTGTTGAAGCAAGAAAGTCGGCGTGACATCAGAAAGCGGTCCGTGCTCATCCGTTTGAGTGGACACTTTAGCCTCTTCCATCAAAGCCTGGCAAGCTTTTACACCCTGACCAATGAACTGGAGCATTGCATTTATCTTCCATTCAAGGGAACCAAAACATCAACTACTGACTTATGTACCCGAGCTGAAAGGCCGATCAAATGTCGCCATTTCCAAATCTATCTATCTGGCGCAATCTTATCAGAGATAGCTCTGCACTTTTAACACCTTTAAAACAGGTCAATACCACGAAACAAGACATTATCTCCCGCCGCATTACTGCTTTTTACCGAAGCTATGGCACTGTCCATAATGAATCAAAGCTCTGGCCCGCCGATCTCTCTACAAGTCGCCTGGAATTGAAATCACATCCACTGGGATGGGAAGCCATCCAGAAACGCGTGGAGCCGTATTTCGTGCAGAACTGGGATTTCGAACACGACCATGAAAGAAAGGGTCTCATGAAGATTGGATTATCTCGTGCTTTCGACGTGTTTTTCCCCCTTGTCTTAGACGACCGAGTCGATGCGACAGGAAGACTGCATTACCTAATCCTGCTAATCGATGGTGAGAGGTGAGAATACCAGCACTCTGAAACCCACTGACAAACAACTAGATCAAATGGTGAAGATGAATGCATCAGAGATGTTGCAATATAGAGACCGAGTAATGGATATTGCGCGCGGGAATGTATCTCCTAATAGAGAGATTTGTTTGGAATGGATGCTCTATGACACATTAGATTCCATGAGAAAGATCGATGAAAGCCTGACCAGTGATGTTGTTGAAGGCTTCTGTGCCCTTATTCAAGGCCAGACTGCTGAGCATCGCTTAACGGTAAAACATTTGGGTCCGTACCTTGAGTTCAGAGAGATCGATGTTGGGAGGCCGTAAGTCAATCTCCGAACAGATTGAAGAAGTGGACAAGGCACTGAGGCTGATGTTCAAGACTAAGATTTTATACTGCCCTCATTCGGTTTGGGGCGAACTTGAATTTGACCGCAGTGGAGCTCGAGCAGACTGCTATACTCGAGAGCCATGCGTCTAGGTTCTTTGGTATTTTCAATGATGTCTACAGCTGGGATCGAGAATGGAAAAACCACTGCGAGAACAAAACTGATGGATCCTATCCTTTCTCTGCAGTCTTCACACTGGCACAGGAGACGGGTTTATCATACCCGGCTTGTCAAAGAATGATGCTGGTATACTGCCGGGAGTTGGAAATAGCTTTCAAGCAAGCCAGCGAGGATTTACGAAACAAGACCGACGGGACTCTCCGACCAGAGATGGTCAAATATATTAAAGGGTTGGAATACTTCATGAGCGGAGTTGAGTCATGGACAAAGTGGTCTCCAAGATATCGAATATAAGATGAGAAAATTCTCCTGAGATCAAAAATCAAATAGATAATTTAATTCAAGAAACAATCTAATCAACTGTCACTAGAAGCTGAACCCTCGTTCACTACAGCGGTCTTTTTCTTTTTAGACTGAATTCCCGTCGCACCATAAACAGAGATGAAGGCCATCCCAAGGAACGCGGACACGCATGAAAATACCATAGCCACAATACCCTTGGTGGTGAATCCAGATGGAAGCCAATCCACCTGTTTATTCTGACCAGTCAGATCCAGCCAATCCTCAGTATTAGCAGCGGCATTACCCTCATACGCCACGCCACCAGCTCGACAGCTATCATAAGCTTGAGAGGAAACCTTTTCTTGCTCTTGAATCTGCTCTGGTGCTTCCACGAGAATCATAGCAAGACCCTGGGATAAGTGCCAGTCGATGTGGCAGTGGAAGATCCAGACACCGGGATTATCCGCCACAAAACGGAGTACGACATAGCCCTGGGGTGGGAGAATGATCGTATCGCGGCGAATGGGATACTGCGGGAAAGCTTGGTGGTTGGATGGATCATATGGCACGGGGTCGCCATTGAGATAGTCATAGAAATGCTCGCCATAAGCAGGGGCACGGTCGATAACTTGGAAGTTGTGACCGTGTAGATGGAACGGATGGGAGCCAGTATCGCCGTTATTGAGAATAATCTCCACCACCTGGTTCTTTTGAAGAACGGTTGGGTGGGTGTACTCGCCGTAAATTTCCTCGTCTGTAGAGTAGTTCCCTGATGAGAGAACGGAATAAAGAGTCGGAACTTTAGGTCTCGTATAGGAGATATTGTTGAAAAACGCGTAGCCTGCACCATCGGCAAGATCTTGCATAATGACTGTCACATCGATGGTAATATCGGGGTCGGGAAGAAGCTCCATGTGGTCGTAGGGAACGAGGCTCGTGTCATCGATGGGGTTTAGGGAAGAGGACTGATCCACTTTCATGACTGCTTGAGGATAGTCGGCGTCCTTGTTATACTCCAGCCAGCTGGTACTGTTGAGCTGCAGATCAGACGGAATTGTATCGAGAAGTTGCGAATCAGCGACCATGACGATGGGATAGTTCTTATCTGTGGAATTTTTGGTTTCCACCAAGATGGTATAGCGCTGCGCAACGGAGATATAAAGTATGCTGGTCTCAGCTGGCTCTGTGTATACACCATCGATTTCAACAACCTTGAAAGTGTGGTCCTCGATATAGAAATACTGAGCCACGAAAGCACCGACATTGATCAGATGCAAGAGGTATGTTTTCCCCGCGTCCACTGGAAGACTTGTGGACGTTGTGTCGTTCATGAGAAAAGCCTGCGGAACAGGCTCCGCACCAGTAGGATTGGTAAGAGTGATCCATTTGATATCTTCGACGAGCTCATGATACCAGTCACTCATAGTCAAAGTGTATTCCTTGTCGTACATATCGTTGTAGTAGGCATCCTTATCATGCACGATCAGAGCCTGGCGGTAGCCGTCAGGATAGCAGTTGTTGGTATGGCAGTGGTACCAATATGTGCCATTCTGATTGATAGTGAAATTGTACGTGAAAGATTGACCTGGCGGGACAGGGCACTGGGTCACCATGGATGCACCATCCATTCCATTTGTGCCATTCTGGAACATGCCATGCCAATGAATAGAAGTGTCTTTGTCGCCGAGACCATTGTACATGTTAACCACGAGACGATCACCCTTATCTACCTCGACGACGGGTAACGGCCACTGTCCGTTGATACCAATGACCTTCCTCTCTGCCAGGCCATCCGGGTTAGCGGTGACCCAAGTGACATTCCAGTCATATGTGATCGTTTTGGCCTGGATGCATTGGAAGAGACATAGCAATGCTGTCAGGCGAAGGAGCAAACCTGCCAACGAAATCCCCATTGCCATGAATCGCTTCTAATCTGGCAGATCGAAAAATATGAAGAGGGGCTAGAGAAATTCAAAAAAATAATCCCACGATCCTAAGAGAAAGGTTAAACATTCGATAAGATTATCAATCTAAAAGTTTCCATCCCACCCCTAGCTTAGGGCGAACTTGCTTCGAGACCCTTCGGGTAACGAGCCCCCAATACACGACAAACTGAAAATTACAAGCAGCACAAGCAAACCCAAAGGCACAGACCGCCAGACCCGAACAAAAGGGTGGAACCACTGCTTTCAACGCGGCACATAAGGGTAATTCCGGAAAGATGCAGATCCGCGTGGGCTGCTATATTGACAGGCAAATATTCTAAAATTGCCGAGTTGGGGTCCAGGACGACAGAAAACTATTCAATGCAAAGAAAGTTGGAAGGCACCACGATGGAGAGATCAACATGATTGAGATCAACAGGACACGGGAAAAAGTGGGATGGTTGACAATTTGTGCGAGAAGGCCCGGGTTAAAGAGGGGGGGCCCAATGAAAGGCGCAGTCCAGCCCATTCGATGGGACCAACCACCCACTAAGCTTCGCTAAGCCTTCCTCGGTCAAGCACTAGTCGCCTGCCCGTTACAGTGGCAGCTGTAATTTCCGTGTTTTTGCACTTTGGAAATTTCGTGTCATGCCATACATAGTAGATTAATTTATTCAATCTACACTACAATACCACAGGAAAGTTTTTTTTTTTTTTGTCTCATAAAATTCTGGGAAGATGGTTTTTTCTCTCCCCACTTCCCTTGTTACATTAGACATACATAGTCACAGCCGAGGTTGCTGATTTTTCATGCCTCGACTTGCTTTGCAGTGGTAGACACCTCGATACCAGAATTTTTCTCTTGACCGAGGACACCTTGCTCAACGGCACCGCTAGCAATAGCAGGGCTCGCATCTTCTTCGTAAGGCCTTCGAAGGACAAATGCTTTACATCTGGCCTTGAAGCTCGTTACCTTTTGCATGGCAGGGTCGATGTATGGGAGGGGTCCACGGCGCTCGCGGTACATCATGCAGGCATAGGCAATCATCACGCAAATCCAATACAGATTATAGGATATCACCGATCCATAAGTGGCAGAGTTGGTCCATCCCAGTAACGCATTGAATATACCCCATCCGCCGCCACCACCCAGCTCAGGATTGCAGCAGTTGACATGCCAGACACTCTGATTAATGTCGTAGGATCCGGGACCAGAACCAGTTTCGGAGGAATCACCACCGATCTTCTTGTTCCATGTATTGTTCTGAAAATACCAAACACCTCGTGAGAAAAGACCGCCGGCGACGAGATAAAGGAAACAGGTTGAAATGATCAGGAAGATTTGCATGGACGTCTCTCGCCCACCCCTTGATAAGAACTATACTTTAGCGTTTCTTCTCTTCTAGTAGAAGATGAGAGTTTCTTTAAACGTACCTGTAGATCAAATAACCGACCAAGATACCGGCTGCAAGGCCACAGAATACGGCTAGTGGAAAGGAAGATGCTGGCAATCCGAGGCCAACGCCGCCGACATAAACAACTGCCTCCAAACCCTCACGCAAGACAGTGATAAAGGGAAGCGTGAACATGGCATATTTTTCCAGCCATCGCTTAAAACGGCCTTTACGAGATAAATCAGGGTCAGTCTCTTGCGCGAGGGCTTTAGCAAGCTTGACACGCCATTTATCCTGCAGCTTAGACACGCGCAACAATGCAGCTCCCATGATGGTGATAATCAAGGAGGCCAGAACACCTAGCACGCCCTCCCAAATATCCTCTGTTTGGGAGAAGGTATCGGTTCCAAGGCCATAAAATGCACCGATCATACCACATCCCACAGCCAGACAGAGAAACAGACCCAAACCACATCCTAGCCAAACTTGTTTCACAAGTCTCTTGTACGTGACTTGATCCTGTCCACCTCCTAGGGATTGCTTCAGGAAAGCCAACAGGACAGATACAACCACAGTTGTCTCCAGACATTCTCGGAAACAAATGAAGAAGACTGTAATTTTTTGAAATCAGCCATCACCATCCCTTGCAAGGAACTATCCATATCCTACCAGTGACCGCAAAAACCGGATTATTACCCATTTTGACCGAGAGCCGGGTCGTCTCCTTGAAAAAAGGACAATGAAGCAAGAGATGTAGACACAAATCGAAAAGATCGTGAAGGAAAGACTGATTGATAAGGGCGCGTGCCCGTGGAAAAAGTACAAAGTTTGAAATACCAGAAACCTTACCGGAAGTGAAAAATACTAGCGGGTCCCCGCTCGCCGATATCAGATCAAAGTTCGACGATCGCCTCGTGTTTGTCTGGTCTGCGATATGCACTGGGACCAGTTAAAATGCTTTTTTATTTCATTAAATCCCCGCAACTGCCGCCAGTGAAAGCCCCATGGGATCCCAGAGGGCTTGCACGTGTGTCACGGACGAGAGATGTCTGGATGCGGTGGAGAGAGTGGCCCTAGTCTAGATGGCTCCAACGCTGCGACCTGATTTCCATCTTGAGGTTTTCCCAAAAACTTTTTTTCTCTTATTCGTATTTTACCCCTGCATTGGAAGGTGCGTTGCAGCAGTAGAGATGTTAGCCGATAAGATGACAAGGTTAGAGCAGCCATCATAAGATTATCTGATTGATTATTCAAGGTTTCCGAGGTAGAGTTCCAGCTCTAGAAAACTTAAATTACAAGCTGGTAAAAGTCTAAAACAGAACCACTGTCATTGTGGCTCAAATTTTGCTCGTATCGTACCATGTTCGCAATGACGACGAGAATGTGATTTAATTAGGTCTGGTGGCACACGGCCTATTTCCATTTCTGGACATGTTTTGCATTTGATTAATTTTACCCAGAACTGATGTGTCAAGGTGGATTAGGTTGCACAGAAATCCTAGCCATCGACTTGAAACAGAGCAAGGTTCATGGCTCAGATAAAATTTTTTCGTCGGTGCTGCTATCTTCAGCATCGCCCCCCTTGCTTGGACCTCCGTTCTTCCCAGTAACACTTGATTGTGAAGATCACGCTGAGGAATATGCCCAATCCTCCCAGCGCCGTCGAAAAGTACAAGGCTCCACGATAACCCTTCAAAACATCGTTAGGTGTTGTCCCTCCATTGTTGACATGCGTTTCCACGAACGAAACCGAGGCTCAATGAGATACTATAGTTCACTACAGTGGTCATCAATGAGGCAGCAATACCCTGGTGCTTCCTTTCAACGGAATCGGACAGCATCAGCGTTGCCGCAGGGAAAGACAAGTCCATGCCCCAGGGAATCACCAAAAGTGTGACAAAGGTCAAAGCCCAGTAGGTTTGATCAACGGGCGCGATAGCCGTCAAGATATTCCCTAGCGTAAATACAGTCATCAACATCATCATGATCCACCCTGGGCGCATTCTGGCTATCAAAATTCCAGCAATGAAACAAGCAGCGATGCCCACTGGGGAAACGGGAATGAACTCGGCAGACGCGATTAGTGGGGCTCCTCTTGGGGAACTCCATTTCAAAGCGCCAGTAATACCAGATCCAGGTACCAAAGGCGCCCCAACCACAGGCAACGCAACCCAGGACAAATGAAACATTCCGACTGAAGGCCTGAAATGGAATAAGAGGATGCTCCGCAAACCGAAACTCGACGACGAAAAATGCTGCCAGCAGCAAGATACCAATGATCAACAGAATGTAGACATACGGGGTGCTCCATCCCGCAACGGGTGCTTGATTCCAGGCGATATTGACGAGAACGAGCCCGCAATCCCGCAAGCTGCGCCCGTAGCATCGAGGGCCTTGAGAAGATCGATGAACGAATTAATCTCATACGGATTGTCATGGTGAATCGAGTGTACAACAATAGATCCCAGAATGGCGCAAACAACTGACACAATAGCCTGCGTCCAGAAAGTCCATGGCGACCACGCAATTTGTGAGAAGAGGGCTCCGAAGATGGCCCCAAGAAGTGCGCTGTTTGGGGCAACAGCACCGAAAAGGGCGAAAATCATGGCTTTTTTTCTTTCCTGGTAGATATGTGGCACCGAGAATAGCCAATCCGTTGGGTAGTAGCATAGCGCTACCGATACCCTGAAGAACACGTGCAATGATGAAAAGAATATGATTCAAATAGACTCTGACTCCAGCCACCAGGGACCAGATTGCGAGCCATATGAATCCCGTGAAGAACATTCGTCGATACCCGAAAAGATCGCCACATCGTCCGAAAATGATGATGAAAGTACCGACGGTCAAAGAATAACCTGCCAGGAACCAACTGAGGATTCCAGAATCGGTAATCCCGAAGTTTTCTTTCAGTATGTCGAGATTGGGAAGACAAACTCCAACATTAGTTTGTGTCATGAACTGGGCCATGCAGACCAGAGTGATGAAGAGCGTCTCACGCAGGGGCGAAAAGGTCGCCGAAATCGATTGCGTGGACTGCACCGGCTTCAACTGATTTCCCTCGACCCCCATGGCTAACAAGTAGCGTTTTCTTGTTTCCACATGGCTAACAAAGAGGTTGAAAGTGAAGATTTACCTCATGGCTGACTCCGTGAAAGTAATCGCGAGCCACTAATTGTAGCTCCAGACCCAGGAACCATTAACTATCGATCAGTCAACTTTCGTCAAAGTTTTCCACCAGTTAACCCAAATTTGACAGGGTTTCGGGGGTGAGTTGTGGGTCAAGTCGGAATTATTCCACGTTGAGTCGAAGCCGGGTTGTTTTGGCATATCAACGGGCCACTTTCGGCTCCGCTTGATTTCGGGAGCTCCTAATTGTTTCCCGTCGAGGTTTTTTAGAAGTTTTACAGGGACTTGAGAATATGGCTTATTTAGACAGTAGAGATATCCCAAAGACATCATAGACTGGAGTACAATTTTGAGATGATTCAATGATATAAATTGATTATTTGAAGCAGTTCAAGACCTCCTTCGCGTGGCTCGGATAAGCCGATATACGGATCATGCATACATTCATGGACAACGCCAGGATATTATAGCTTCAAGACCAAAATCTTTAAATTCCTTACGCCGCTGAATCACGACGAATTTTAACATTCAGCTCTCTTCAATGGTTATAGACCCCTCCCACTGAATAATAGGCCGAGACTATTGTGTCTCCGCGATGTGATCAATATGACCGAGAACTCTTAGCATCACATCCTGCAGCTTGGCTGCACATTGGGCCTGATCATCCAGCACCTCGTTACACCGCCATGAAACGAATCTGTCCGGGCGAACAAGAACACAGCCGGTTTCGTCAACGCCACGAACTCGAGCCCAATCGAAGTAAACGTCCTCATAATCCTGGCGGAACCCAATTGAATACGAGTTTATTTTGACGCCCAATTCTCGACCAACTTGATCTGCAGCCAGTTTCCAGGCTCCACCTCCGATTCCGGTGTAGATTGTATAAGCGCCTTTTCCTGCTAAGTCAATACTGGAAATACGCTGAACTGGGGTGGCATTGTTAAGCCAGACATGAGGCACTCGGCAGCCGGGATACGTGCTTCGCGTCAGAACCAAATCGGGGTCCTGTGCGACTACCTCGGGAGAAAAGAAGGAAGACTTTTCATCCTTCGTATGCACCGCATTACTCTGATAGAACTGACCCATTTCTGTCCCGAGCGCATGGTACTCGTGCTCGGTTTCTGCGATAGCAGCCTGTAAGGCGGCACGACGGGCACGACCTTCAGGGGTTGCGTGTGTCAATTCGTCGAGTGCATGTTGCCGCTCCTCGGAAGTTGGTAATGAAACTCCAAGTGCTTCCCAAACTGGGCCGTGATGTCGGAATGATTGATTTGCGCGGGTCACGACTCCGCGACCAACAGGCTGGCGTTCTGTGGAGTAAGTTTCGAGGATAGAAGGGGATGCTTGGCCTGTAATATATGATGAGTGAAATGTTCACTTTTAGGGGGCAAAGAACAAGATTGACTTACCCTTCAGAACATAAGCAACCTTCCAGGCAAGGTTATAAGCATCTTGAATGCAGGTATTCGAGCCTAGCCCGTTGGAAGGCGGATGTCGGTGCACCGCATCACCAAGACAAAACCTATATTTTTAATCAGCAAAAAGAGAAGTAAAATCTGGAAAGATCAAACATACACTCTGCCATTCGAGAACTTCTCTGCCACCACGTCGTTAATGCGCCACTTGGAAACACCCAAGATCTCCGTATGAATTGAGTCATCACCGATAAACTCCTTCATTCGAGACAGCCATTCCTCATTCGTTGGTTTGCATTCTAACTCCTTTCCCCGTTCAGGAAGAACGATAAAGAGCCATTCATCCCATGGCTTGACCATTCTCGCGATACACGCCCAGCCGAAGAGAGGGTGCTCCCTGTCTGGTTGTAAAAGCCAGTGTAGATTGCCAATACGATATTGCATGTGTTGCGAGAGGTCTGCCTTCAAATGCACGTTAAATGCGAGTCCTTGATCTGGTCTGACATCTAGCGGAAGCTCAGCCTGTCGCAGCACAGCGCTCCGGGCCCCATCCGCACCGAAGAGGTACTTCGATCGAATCTTGTATTCCACCCCTGTAACATTGTCACGCAATGTCGAGGTCGTGCCTTCTTTGTCCTGGGTAAAGCTCACGAATGAGGTATCAAATCGGCAATTGAAGCCATGTAGGGTGGCGTAACGAACGAGGATGGGTTCCAGGAGTGTCTGCGGGAGATCAACGGGGTCACAGGGGCTGGCAATTTCATAGTCGCCCTACGATCAATCAACTTAGCTTCCAAGATACCCTGCAATGAGGAAATTAAATCAATATCAGAATACCTTGCGTTTCGGGTCATGGCCCCACGAGTGAATACGTGCGAATTCCTCTCCTGTCATACTGTATGCCCACCGCGTGTGCATCATATTCATTCCATTGGTCGCAAGACGATTGCATTCAACATCGAGCCCAATATCACGTAGGCACTCTAATAATGTATTTAGCATATGAAATATCCAGGTAATATGTACAAAACTTACCCATAGCGGCCATGTTTGTTATGTGTGCCCTAGGAGTATCGGCATTTGTGGAGCAAGAGCTGACAACCATGCCTCGAATTCCTGTAGTACAGCTGTAAGTTTCCGGCTGAAATGGTATAAATAAGCCTGTGGGAGATAGAGCTAACCGTATGATGCTAGAAAACATGCTAGAGAGGCACCAGCTGGTCCAGCGCCCACAATGAGGACATCTGTCGTCGTAATTGTTGCTGGTTTTTGGCTGCCAACACCATTGCTCAAATTCACAACTGTCATCGTCGTGTATAATGATGGGTATAAAAATCACGATGAGGAGAGATCCAAACACGAAATCCAAAGGTTTGGAAGGCTAGTTAGGTTGTTCGAGTCACTGCGGGTTACTACTTGTAATTCGGGTCAATCGATGGGCTCTAACCTTATCCCCGGATGGCCAGGTGCCAGTCACGACATATTATATCTCTTACGAAAAACAAAAAAAAGACCTCTGCCTCCAGTAATTTAATTTTATGACCAATAGCAAGAATATCTCTATTCAAAACGTATCAACTCAGCAGAATTTCATGAAACACCAACCCAAACAGATTAAGACTTGCTTGCTCCACGTAGTTGAGCTTAGGCAAGTAAGGATCGTCGCGGGTATTAATTCGACTAAGATTTTTCGCGGCAACCTTTTCAGCAAGCGTTGATCGGCCATCTTATCAGATGACATGGCTAAACACGGAAGAGCAGTCGGCTAATCTGTTGAACGGATATCCGCTATTCACAGTCGGCAATTTTTGGAAGATCTCCATGATCTACATAGTATGCTTATATCCCAAGCCGCGTGGTGTGCAGTAGTGTCCCCGCCATGATGTAGTTGATGATGAGCTTGTGAAAGCAACCTCGGGACTTTGGGGAAGTAACATTATCTTTGTTGTAACCAGGAAATACAAAAACTTTACGTTGTTGATTAGCGAGGGCTACAAAAGACTCCGGTTATCTCATTGAGGTAACTTGATGCTCAAGTATACCCTGAAGCATATCCCATCCACGAGCATAACATTAAAGCAACCTTGGAATGTCCGACACAAAGATTGGGTTTTTGATTGCCAGTCGGCCAGATCATGAAAGTGTTTCTGAGGCGGTATGCCAGACACCCTGTCTACTAGAATGAATGAGATTGAATAGACCGCTGATGGGATCTAGAGATCATCTCCTAATCCGTCTGCTCGAGAACAATCGATGTCTCTTCCGTTCTTCAGTGCCAGCTCCCTTCATTATCGAAAAGCTGTCAATCAGTACTACCATTATCAGACTGCCTGGGGCGTCATTATACAGAAAATAGGATGGATCAATTAGCAAATGAGAATTTGAAACTGATTCGGCTTTAAAGCAAGTCGCTATGACAATGAAGCGCGATGAAAGACCTGGGATGCTTCATGGCCATTTTCGATGCTACAAAGACTCTTGACCGAGGAGATAACAACGATACTCTAGCGGGATGATCGTTTCTTCTGATTATTAGTCTACCTTGCTGTGGTATGTAAAGTTATCGGACGTGTAGCGGGGGCTTGTTAGTAACTACTGCATGCAGTACCTCATAGATATCCCGTATCAAAATTTCCTATCGTTGGTTGAATAGAAAGCTAAGCTTTCAAATATATGGAGAAGAATTACTGAATAGTATTGGCGGAATGGCAATTGAGAGAAGAAGATCAATGGGGCTTTCGCGAAGCTTATTTCAGGCTTGTGTCTCGAAAAAGCTAAATCCTTCGGGGTGATCACTGATTTTGCGACCCGCGTTGGATATTCAGCTTCTTAATGGAGTAAGATGAGGGCGTTTCCCAAGTCGCTTGAGATTGAGTTCCATTTGCGCACCCAGACACACCAGGGAAAGATAATTGGACATCTCGCCCCGCACATAAGGCCACTCGGATCGAGAAGTTTGGGTTGCCTATAAAAGTATTGTATACTGTACTCCATCCGCATGCAATAGAGAGCAAACCTTAATTCGGTGGCTTTGATTCTGCCGCCGGGATGATCTTATCTGATCCTTTTTCCCGTGCCCGCCGGTGAAGACATCCTCTCCTTTTATGATGACTAATTTTGGAACGACTAATTCCGCTCTTCTCGAAGATACTCAGCCACTTTTCTTTGCTGACTGATGTTTATGTGATGCGATACGTTTCAATTATAGTTACTTCAGTAGGTGTCATGTTTTAGGACCATGAGCCCCTTTGAGAGTCCGGTGAATTAACTTTGAGGGAGTTCTCCACTCACATATACCCGTAATTACGCCGACCGGACTGATCCTACAGATGCCGACCATTCGCCGTGTCGATCTTCTACCGGCTCGGTTTCAAAAGTTCTTGGGCCGTGTTTGTCGGGCCAGCCGTGTTATCCGACGACCCAAAAAAATTGTTTCCTAGTAGTGGATGTAGACACAGCTGCCTGCTGAACTCGGAGGTCAGAGGTCACTTTGATAGCTGGCATTTCACAAATCTCTATCTAGGGACACACCATTTTGACAAGCTTTTATATAGAAAAGTCTACGAGTCTACTCGGAAAAGGCATATTGCAAGCGCATACTATTCTATGAGGCCGAGTACTAATTTCAACAACTTCAATCTGAGGGTGCAGATGTACTAAAGGATCCATCAAAGATTGTTCCTGTCGATCACACCATGTCAGATACGTGATGTACTTTGGAAGCAAGAGTGGATCTGGGTCCCAACTCAATTTTTCCAAGACAACCACATTATACGCCACGGCATGCTTTATAATGATTTGTGATGTTCTATGGGGCTCCTGGTATCGGACTTGGTGTGGAAAAATGTGGATTGTCGTAAAGATTCTAAAATGCTAATTATGTGTAATAGAAAGTCAACAAAGGATAAATAGAAAGTGACTGCCTTGCTGGTTCATACTCGTAGTGGTGACATTCAATCAAGCGAATCCATCATGCGCAGCCTCACAAGCCTTGTCTTACTGCCATTGGCAGCTGCTATTCCTCATGTTTCCCGTGTATCGGAACCTACCTTTGACTACATCATCGTCGGAGGTGGTACTAGTGGACTGGTTGTCGCGAATCGACTTTCTGAGCTTAAAAACACCACCGTTCTCGTTATTGAAGCAGGAGGATCGTCATACAATAATACCAATGTAACGAGCACTGGAGGATATGGCACAACATTTGGCACCGAAATTGACTGGGCATACCAAACGGTCAACCAGACATATGGTGGCGGAGCCAAGCAGACAGTGCGAGCTGGAAAGTCCCTTGGCGGATCTACCGTGATCAACGGCATGGTTTATACCCGTGCCCAAAGTGCTCAAATTGATGCTTGGGAGGCCGTTGGAAACAAGGGTTGGAACTGGGATAACCTTTTCCCTTACTACAAGAAAGGTGAAAACTTCCAGGTCCCTACCGACTACTCTTGGCTGGAAGGTTCCGGAGTTGCTTATGATCCTGCGGATCATGGCTACAAGGGGCCTCTGAAGGTAGGCTGGTCCGAAGACCAGCTTAACGATGGATTGGCGCAGAAATTGAATGCCACATACCAGAATATGGCTGTGCCTATTCCTTACAACGAAGACCCCAACGGTGGCCAGATGGTCGGATACTCTCTTTACCCCAAGACAGTGGACTCAAAATTGAACATCCGTGAGGATGCTGCCCGCGCCTACTACTACCCTTATCAGTCCCGAAGCAATTTCCATGTTTGGCTTAACACGAATGTCAATAAAATCACATGGAAGAATGGCGACGATGCTGTTGCTGATGGCGTCGAGATCACAATGGCAAATGGAACTACTACCAGCATCAAGGCTGCTCGTGAGGTCATCCTTGCGGCTGGCTCTTTGAAGTCGCCCGTCTTGCTTGAACTTTCGGGCGTTGGAAACCCAGAGTAAGTCAGCAAATACTCTTCTTGGTCTTGAATATCTACTAAGTGAAACAGTATCCTCTCCAAGTATGGTATCGAGACCAAGGTAAACCTGCCGACTGTCGGTGAGAACCTTCAGGATCAGATGAACAATGGACTAGTCTACGACTCCAAGACAAAGTACACTAAGTCTCCTGACTATGTTGCGTATCCATCTGCTAGCCAGATGTTCCCTAATGCTACCGCCGTCGGGAAGAAGCTTCTGGCGGACCTCCCCAAATATGCAGCCCAGGTCGCTTCTGCCAACGGCAACATCACCAAGGCGAAGGATATTGAGCGTTTCTTCAAGATTCAGTGGGATCTGATCTTTAAGTCCCACATTCCTGTCGCAGAGGTACTAATGGAGCCCGCTGGTTTTGTCTATGACACTGAATACTGGGCAACTGTTCCTTTTGCGCGTGGTAATGTCCATATCTCCTCCGCTGACCCAAGTGCGGCTGCTTCTATCGATCCCAAATATTTCATGCTGGAGTTCGACCTCCAGGCCCAGATTCAAGCGGCGCGCTTCATTCGTGAAGTATTCAAGACCGAGCCTTTCGCCAGTATGGCCGGTAACGAGACCAAGCCCGGTTTCTCCGACGTCGCTGCAGATGCGAGCGACGAGGGCTGGGCTTCGTTTATTAAGAGCAGCTGTAAGTATTGTGAAGAATTGATGATTCAGCGACTTATCACTAATCCTTGAACAGACCGATCCAACTTCCATCCGATCAGTACTGCTGCTATGATGCCAAAGGAAGTCGGTGGTGTGGTTGATACCTCCCTGAAAGTATATGGCGTTTCCAACGTTCGTGTTGTGGATGCATCTGTCATGCCTTTCCAAGTGTGCGGGCATCTTCAGAGTACTATTTATGCTGTCGCCGAGCGTGCAGCTGATATTATTAAGGCCCGGATCTAGATTGCTAGTACCTAACATGTCACTCGTACGGCGCTTACCAGTGAATACCGACTAGTAATAGATAGATAAACCCCGAGACTAAAAGATGATATTGATAGCTAGGTTCTTACCATTAACTACACTCTATCTACCGTATAAAGAATTCATATCCATATTGTTATCCTATAACGGCATGTGGAGGCATAGGGCCGTGTTGATTCTATTTTGAGTAGAGTTGACGAGTAGAATAGCGACTTATTTTACCAAGTAAAAGTCTCTTCAATGATTCCTGAGTTAGATCCTTCTCGATTATACTTTATCTTGACTCGCTTCATTTGATCGAATGCCGGAGACAAGGAAGACACTCCACAAGCCAAACCAATATCAGAGGGCAAGTACTCCGTTGCTGGTGATATTTGAGCGGTCATTTCTTCAATATTCACGATTCGTTTGGCAATTCGAGCGGCTAGATCAGAGTCCCACAGACCTTCGCGACGCTGACAGTATGACATCAGTCTAATTGTATAATTACGAACAGAAGAATCTCGACAGCGAGTGGCACATAAATAGAGAAGCGTGACGACCCCAAAAGACAACGAGAATCTAGAAGATTCTGACTTCCAAGACTTCGGGAGTATAGTGGGAAGCAGTGGACCACTTTCAGTCTTCCCCGACTGGGTTATTTTTGAATCAAGTGATTCTGGCAAAATGGAAGATTGAGACAGAACTTCACTTGATGGGGCTCCGACCATGCTTGCCACCAGAGCATTGACCGCGGAGAAGTCATCGGTGAAATGATCCCAGTCAAGCTCCGACGGTGGAAGCGCCAAATGGATGACGATTCAGATGATTAACCTCCATGCTTTCAGAATGATAACCTGGTCACTTTTAAGTTCCTTTCTGCATGACGCATGCCGCTGGAGCGAGTTTTCGAAAAGGGAAAGCCAAGATTCGATCTCTGCGCGGACTTGTATGTAATCACTGTTAATACATTGTATGTCTGCGAGAAACTCAATTGACTTGTTCTCCAGGGGCTCTACCAATAGGTCGCAAATTGCCAAGAATCGGGTGATTCGGTTGTATAAAAACTGAAAGGAAATGAATATGCCTTCAATAGTATTTGTCGGTAGCAGCGAAGAATCAATTGTTGGACGCGGGAAATATGAGGACACTGTTGGTCGTAGATCTGATGAGACGATTGATTCATTTTCAATCTCCAGGACTTGATTCTCCAAGATCGAAAACAAAATAGTAATCTTTTCAACCGGCATATATGTTCCAAGGCTGGAGACATTGGTGATCAATCACTCTTGTCTAATGATCCTGAGTCCGGGTATGGCATGCTGAAACGCCAATTTATAATTCCCTTGAAGACATTCAAAGCAGAAAAATAGTATACATGCAATGAGAAATGTATCGTTGCTTTGAGGATTGGTGAGAGGATTAATGGAAACAAGCTGACGAATAGCTTTATTGTAGCGAAGAAGAGTAAATCGGGTACTTTCTTGCGGATCCAATGCTTCAGCTTGGCTATGAGCAAAGGATCGATGCAATGAGCGTAGTGCGATTGCAATAGTCTTGAGGATAGGCTCATGATACACGGCCCGCAAAAGGTACACGCCGATCTTAGAGCCAAAGCAGGAAGTGGTATGAGCTTGAAAGAATTCCAACGACCGGTATTCGTCTTCGAAGAGCAATTCCGTTGAATATGGAATCTGCCAAAAACGCGTTGGTTGTGAAATCCCAGGAACATGTTGTACAATACGAAAGCGAGTAACTACTCGGGGTAGCTCATTCCAGTGAGATTGTGATCCTTTAAAAACAGTCCCTGCAGGGTGAAATTAGCAGGCATACTGCATATTATCCGCGAAACTTCTTTATAGCAAAATAATCACACGATAATCCTAACAGATGCTCTGCTAGTGATACAAATTGGCCTAGTACTAGTACTATGACGCTACAAAAGACATCTAAAGTGCGTATCTGAATGTTTGATCCTCCTTATCAGTCAAATCAGTCCTTGGTAGTCCATTTTCATCAAGTTCAACTTCATGATAATGACCATCGCTACTTGAATCCGATATCGAGTCACGTTTCTTGTTGTCGAAAATACAGAGGAAGCGATAGATGATGACTGCAATGAACAGAAGACACCATGTCACGATAGAAGTGATGACACCTTTTGTGTAACGCGGTTTCTCTGTCCACAGCTGTGGTGAACCAATACATCCTGCACAATACCCAATGAAGAACATTGTATTGACAATCGCTCGTTTTGTGTTTCCTTTCACATTGGAGGCCGATAACGACAGAAGAATAGACATAGGTGCAGTGATGCAAGATGCCTAGTATATGGTTAGCCCGAAGCCAGTACAAATTTCAATATTAATGAGACTTACCATCCAAGAAGCTACTATAAGCCCCCATTCAGCAGCCACATCTAACTTGAGCAAGAAGATGGTACCTATGAATGGCGGTATGGTCAGAAGAAGAACTACCAGGTTCCTTTGCCGTGGCACGCAGCAAACAATAGCAGTCCCAATCCACAGCAAAGCGATCTGGACCGCCCCCGAGGGAGCTGTATACAACATAGTGTCCAGTCTGCTATATCCAATGGACTCGATGACGAGAGATGCAAAAGTGAGGACAGGGGACTGCATTGTTACCAGGACACCAAACCAGAAAACCGCCCAAGCCTTGGGATCCAACATAGTTTCTTTGAGCTGAGGGATCGAAAATGAAGTTTTGTCACCACCTTCAAGATCCTCAGCCATACGAAGTACTAAAACCCTTTTCTCGCGGGCATTAAGAAACCAAGCGTTTTTAGGACCACTGGGCATAAGGAGGAAAAATCCAATACCTGCAACGACCGTGAGAGCACCACATATTATAAATAACACTCTCCAAGGTGCTATTGCCAACGAGGTGTTCTTGCCGATGCCATACATCAGCAAACAACCAATCACTTGTGCCAGGCCATTCATGGTAATCCACAAAGCTGTTCGTACGGTGTGTTCCTTTTTGCGGTACCATATACCAGTGATTGTAACGAAAGCAGGGGAAACAGCTCCCTCGCTAAATCCAAGAAGAAAGCGGGTTGTGGCAAAGCCAGCGAAGTTAATTGGCGCAGCCAAACACATACAAATGATCCCCCATATGATGCTTCAATCAGTATTTATCAGTCACTGTGATAGCATACAAATAGTGGGTAATAACGTACACGGTTGCACCGACAAATTTGGTAAGCGGAAGTCGACTCATAAGATAAATGAATGGATATTCCGAGACAAGCTGGCCAACATAGAAAATAGAGCTAGACCATGAGTATTGTGAGCTTGTTAAATCCAGGTCATCGATCAGGCCAAAGACTGCTGCATAACTCAAGCTTTGCTTGTCGAGGTATTGTAGGAAGAAAACAAAGCACATCTGTAATGTTGGTGGTGAACAACTTGCCAATAAACTCAAAACCGTAGACGGTGACTCACAAACGGCAGTATGACCATATCGATCTTTCGCAATACTGCTTTCTCCTCTTCAGCAGTATACCCATCTGAAACCGCGACGATATCGCTGTTCCCGCAAATGCCATCATCTTTTTTCTCGGAAGTCTCCATTACAGGGCGGAGTGCTAAGTCTTATTTGTTTTGTAGTGAGCAAAAAGAGCGATATAAAGGCTTCGTGGTTGTGTAAAGAGCTAATCTCGATCATTGGGGTTCTCGACAGGCTCGTTCAAGTATCAAAAGTGTATCAAAAGGGATGAGCAAAGGATAATATACTATGACCAGCAGCGCACCCCGGATTTCTCGACAAGCTGAGGACTCCTATCTTATACCAATGTGGAAATGATCAACGGCATTGATAAACAAAAGCTAGTTATGCGAGGATGTGGTCGTCGATCCGATGCTCCATCGGCAATCTGCACGGCCAACTTCCCGACGAGGTTGATCTGCAGTGCAACCTTTTCTTCAAAAGATCCTTCTCAGCTCTTTTTCTACAGCATTGAACCTCTAATTTCCCCAGTCAGTAGCCTCGAAGGTAAATCCGGATTCATTCTTTCTGTCATCCATTTCTTTCTTCGCTATGCCTGATCATCCACCAGTTCCAGGCTCTGACGTTAGGCCTTGGGCCCGACCAACACCGCGGGGTTATCTTTTTCTGAATGCAAATATCGTGGACGTACAAGAAGGGAGAATCCTGGAGAATGCAAGCCTTATTACTCGTCAAGGCAAAATTGAATCTATCTCATCTACATCGCCGGATTCTCCCGCGCCTCCTGGCTTGACCGTCATTGACTGTGAAGGTCGCTATTTATGTCCAGGCCTTTTCGACGCCCACGTACATCTTTGTGCAGTGCCTGGGTATAAAGATCTTTCAAAAGCATTCGGCAACTCCGACCATTCATCGTTATTGAGGCAGCCATTTGTGGCTGCTCAAATGCTCCATCGTGGGTTCACCAGTGTTCGTGACTGTGGAGGTGCTCAGCTTGCTCTGAAAGAAGCAATTGATGATGTTTTCCCCGGCCCTCGCCTTTTCATCTCCGGACATGCTCTGTCACAGTTTGGTGGTCATGGTGATCTCCGAGGGCCCCACGAGCAAGTTGAATGCTGTGGGGGGCTACATAGCAATAACCACCTAGGTCGACTTTGCAACGGCGTACCTGAATGCATGGCAGCCGTCCGAGAAGAAATCAGGTGCGGCGCTGACTTTATTAAGATAATGGGCTCTGGTGGTGTAGCATCACCAACAGATAAGCTTGAACATTTACAATTCACTAAAACCGAACTGCAAGCTATGGTTGAATGCGCAGAGAATGCTGGTACTTTTGTCACTGCGCATGCCTATACCGTGAAGGCAATTCGACATTGTATCGATAATGGCGTGAAGGGAATCGAGCATGGAAATTTTGTCGACCCACCCACTGCACAACTGATGGCTGAAAAGGGTGTTTATCTTACTCCCACATTGATTGCGTATGCTCAGATGGCATCTGATCAATGGAAAGGCTATCTACCGCCTGAATCTCAAGAGAAGAATTCTCAGGTATTGAAATCTGGCCTGCAAGCCCTGAAAATCGCGTCTGAGGCTGGTGTCAAGATGTGCTATGGCTCGGATTTACTCGGTCCATTGGGATCGGCGCAGACGCAAGAGTTTAGCTTGCGTTCGCAAGTCTTGTCGGCGCTGGAGATCCTTCGCAGTGCAACCATTAACCCGGCCAAGATGATGGGCTGGGAGAACTCCATCGGTCAAATAAAGGAGAAGTTCCAGGCGGATATTGTTTTTCTCAACAAAAACCCTCTTGATGATGTGACGGTTTTTGATCGACCCGATGAACATGTTCTTGGTGTTATGAAAGATGGTCGTGTCTGCAAGAGTCGTTGGGACACACTCAAGGAAGACTCTGAGATTCCTATCCGAGTCAAGTATAACTAAGTATAATGAAAAACTAGCCATGCATCTAGTTGCTCGTTCCTGGCAAGAGCACTAGCAGAAATTTAGAAGCGGGAGGAGAACCAGGGGGGCTAGGAGTCATGAGAAGGAGTTGGAAGAGAATTGACGCTGCGTACTAGGTCGATGGGGTGTTTTACTACCTATTACAGAGAATCTTGGGAATATTAAGATTTTCTATTTTCTTCATGAATACCATGCATTGTGGTATTGCAAATAGTGGGTTTTTGTTAACATCCGCCTGCGCGGCCTCGGTCTCTTATTTAACTAGGATACAAAAAGGATAAAGCCAAGAGAGTAGAATCAAGATTATATTTATTTATTTCATCCCCTGAATGGATTCATAGATATTGAGTGCTGTCTGATTTCTTGGACATTCGCCCGAGAGGGTTCTGACCGCGGAATAGTCGAATAATTCAGTCTATTCATTCCAATTGTACAGTGAGTCCCGAGAAATCCAGGGCATCTAAACCAGTCAGGCCCATCAAGAAAGACTGATCATCGTTGTGTAAAGTAGAAAGGAAGTCCAGTTCTAACGGATGAGAAGCTGTAGGAGACTCCAGATCGTTCAACCCTCCAGGTATGAAAGACGATGTATCTGACTCTGGATTCCAGGAACTTGTGCCACCACTGTGTGCTGGTAAAGCTCCCAGCCATGGATACAAATCCCGTCCATTGTTCTCCCTGCTCGGCAGGAGATTTGCTTGTGTCCGAGCCACATAATCGCGCCTGGCGCAGCTCTCTTGCGCCGTCAGCCAACCCCTCCAGTCGGAGTAGCCAGAGTGTATATTTAGCCCCGATGTGTCTTGGGTCAATAGAGAGTCACGTTCCAATTTAGTCGCTGCTTCGTCTGTGATGGATCGGACCGCTTCGACAAATCTTACTCCTAGTTTTGCAGTCATGTTGCCGGTGGCCATCTTCCGCAGGCAACTCAATCCAAACTCAACTCGAGTATCATACCCTGAGTCACGTATGAAGATTCCTGCGACCAAGGTAACTATAATTGCGATGCTGCAGCCTTGAAAATCGGTGAATGAGAATCTGGTAATCTTTCGATTTCTTGTCAAGTTCTCAAAAAGTTGAAGTGTTTTCCTCGCAGCTTTCATGCACCCATTTGCCAATCTATTGGTTTTGTCATTGATATCGGGTGTGTCACGGTCCGACTGTTTCAGCTTTTTCCTGGCAATAGTGACCAACGCTACTTTGCCCACCGTAATCCACGCGTAATAGTAATTCAAGTAAAGATGAGACACGGCTCGGTAGTTGAAGTCGCTTGCGGACATTTGATCAAGTTTGAATTTCAACGGAAGAGAGCGTTTCCATTCTTTGAGGTCATTTTCCCAGTTCGCCTGGGATAAATTTGTTGATCTTGTTAGCTCATCCCTTTCACTGGTCAGTAATAGTTATATAGTTATGATATAGAATAGAAGCATACTCGACGCCTGCTATTTGGTCCAATATCATTATCAGGTGAATGTATGCCACCTGACACTCGAGATTCTCGAAAGACTGCTCTCGATCAAGCATTGTACACTGAGATGGATATGGTACTTTTATTATCTTGGTATCAATAGAGCGAGGTCTGTTCAACTTGACCGTCGTGCAACTAGGATATAGTGAGCAATTTGCTACCAAGTAATGGAATCTTGATAGATTTAACACACCGTTCGAGAGAATAGATTGACCACCAAAGGCGACATCTCACTTCTCTTTCCCTTTCATTCATGATCGGGTCCTCAGAGCCAATATGAAGGTCAGATGCCACAGCCTTTCTCAATGCTAGCCCCAGAAAGACATAGGATGTCCCAATAGCGCTTTCGGGCATGAAATAGACCCCTAGAACAAATGGAGCCTGTATGGATCTCAAACATGACCGTTCAATGATATCAGGTATGAGAGACTTAGCATGGGAAGCAAAGCTACGTCCAACATTCCCGTTCTCCCTTTGTCGATCGAATTCGAGACCCTCGGGCCTCTCCAGAGGTGTCCACTGACTGCCAAGTGCGAATGCTGCCAGGGCAAGGCACACGAAAGCTGGATCGAGCCGTAGAGGAGACGCGGAGTTTGTATAGAACTCATCAATATCCGAAAGTACCTGGGCTTGGTCAAAGTAGAAGAACACATCGGTCGCATGTTTCATGAATACGAAGAGCAAGAAATCAGCAACTGGGCGTGGGGGAAATGCGTCAATGGCTGCATGGAGTCTAGAAAGCTCAGCCGGGCGTAATTCTTTGGGGCAAATCATCCGCTATATATTGTCAGGCTTTCACGTTCATTTTCTAAAAGATGTACCTAGGAGACACACAGCCTGCATTGCTACCATATCTCGCTCCTCCGGCACATCTTGAGAGTCTAGTGAGAATGCCTCTCGAAGTCGGGACAGTACGTTTGGCCAGAGAACTCGTTTGGATTGATCCGCGATGACATGCTTTGATAGCCCTTGTGATAGAACAGAGGCTGGGGAAGGCAACTCCGTGTCTTCAACAGTGGCATCGTCAGAGACTCCGCTGGTAGTATTCCTAGGGGTAGTTGACGATTGCTTTTCGGGTTGAGGTGGTTGCAAAATGCCTTCAATGTCATTCATGTCTTCTCTGTTAGGCAATAAGTGAGTACCAGTGCATTATTAATTGAAACTTTGACTCGTACTGTTCAAATTTGCAGTCTAGATTGCCAATAGAGCACCGCTGGCATTTGGTTCCCTTATCGCTCCGTGAAGAGCCTTTCGCCTGGACACATTTGCTCTTCCTTCTTTTGCACCGAGTACAACTATTGGATATGTCAGAATGAACCTAGCTGGTGAAGAACAGGAAAATGTCTGCTATCATACGCTCGAGGGGCTCTTTTTCGATCCACATCTGCAACCCGCCGCCGTCTTCTCCTTCTCTCTGCAGTAGTCGGATCCATAGCCATATTGAATACGAAGCGGGCCTGTCGAGTGACACCTACAGGTGGTGTGCATGAACAAACAGGAAACCACCTAGCCGATGGATGAGTCGGCAGGCTGTCAGGGACGGATACCCGACCTTCGGGAAACCCGCGCCGTTTGTTATCTTCCCCGCATTTCAAAGCGGAACTCTGCCGAGCAAAGCTGTTTCTCTATCCAATCATTTTGTGGAGCTTCATTGAACGGATACTGATATTTGATCAAGCAGCTCTGGTGGTTGTGGGATGGCAATACCTTTCCATATGAAGAGGATACCAGTTCTTCCTAATCATGAATTCCAGTGCTCAGCACTCCTGACTAACTGCTAGCTCTTTGACCCAATCTAGACACCATTTTCGTAAGAACCAAGAGCTAGCCTTCCAGCTATTCTGGTCCCATGATTGGCCTTCGTCGGATCCAATTGGCCGATAAATAAGGGCATTCCGGTCATATATGTCGAGCTTGAGATCCCATAGATCGAAAACATCGGGCATAGCAAAAGACATCATAATAACCCTATCGCGGAGAAGAGGCAGTGGTATCAAATCAAGACTTGCATGATGCGGAACCAGAATCTGGGCCATTGTGGGCTGTAAGTGCACGGGTATGGTGGGATCAAATGTAGATGCGACGAGATCTTGTGGTTTATCCTGTTCCGTGATTGATCTGAAGAACGGCGATATATAAGTTTGACGACAATCCGCGAGCAGGCCTAGATCGAAGTTAAGACAGATGGCATTATACAATACAGCCTCCCAAATGGTATCGCGCATTGTTCGCAGAAAGTTCATCTTTGGATCACCAAGGACCATCTTATTGAAGCTCTGAGGAGATCTCAATTGAAGGCTTTCCGTTGATTTCGCTAGCGAATTTTCAGCCTCCAGATCCCGGATAGGAGGTTTATCCGCTCGGGGGGTCGTTGATGGCCGAGGGGCTATTTGTTTGGTGACTCCACGCTGTAAGATAGCATGAGCCTTGCGCTCCCTTTGCCGCTCCCCTAGTCATGTTAGAGCTTCCGAGAGAAAGTCAAAAGAACCAGTAGAGCCTACGATAAGCTTGCTGTGCTGCCCTGTTCTGTGCTTTGCGCGCAGGCGTAATGACCCGCTTCTTTGGTGCGTCGGATGATCGAACGCAACTGCGGGTCTTCTCGGTCATTACTCCTGATACTCGGAGTAAATTCTCAGACTAAGTGATATGTATTCATTTGCTTGGTCGATTGAAACCATGAAAGAAACGGCGCAGAATGAAAAGGAAGAATGCGAGACTGGGGCTACCCTTAACGCCGAAGTCCGCACTGGCTGACTGTTGGCTTATGCAAATGGACCAATCAGCGTGCGGGAACCATATAATCCACGATTGTCCACATTGCAAATGTCTTCGATTTGCACTCTATAAAAAGTCCTCCAATGCACCAGGAAAGACAAGTCAGAAAAGCAAATATCCTTCGTCTATCTCCACTTTGTCAAGTATTTTTTAAGGGATCTTTCAGATACTTTGGCACGTTTTTCCCACAAGCATTTTCTGAACTCAGCACCAACTTGAAATCACAACAACATCAAAATGAGTGTGACCACCAAGATTATCACAGTAGTGGGTGCTACAGGTACCCAAGGTGGTTCCATCGCCCGGTCATTCTTGGAACTTCCGGATTGGCAAGTTCGCTGTCTCACTCGCGACCCGACTTCAGAAAAGGCCTTGAGGCTGAAGAAGCTGGGTGCCGAGCTTGTCCAAGGAGACCTTGGAGATGAATCTTCCCTCCAAAGTGCCTTCGCGAATGTCCATGCTATCTTCCTCAATACGGATTTCTGGATCCCCTTCCGCAAAGCTATGGATTCAGGCAAAGACCTGAGTGTCAGTGCTCGAGAAGCCTTTGAGATTGAAGTGACCCATGGAAAAAATGCAGTCAATGTTGCTGCTACTATTCAAACCTTAGAACGCTTCGTATACTCGGCACTGGGCCCTATGAAAGACGTGTCAAATGGGAAATACTCGCTGTCCTATCATTGGGAAACGAAAGCGAGTCTTGTGAAATATATCGAGACACAACAGCCCGAGTTGGCGCAAAAAACCTCCTACATCTATATCGGGGCGTATATAACCAACGCTTTTCTTTATCCCAAACTGGACCCTGAGAGTGGTGAATTTGTCTCTATTCTTCCAACTTGGAAAGAGACTAGGTTTCCCATCATCAATGTCCCTCGATCGACAGGGCCATTTGTCAGAGCATTGGTGGAAGATGAACAGCCACGGACAAGGCTCCTTGCATATGATGATTATCTTTCGGTGGAACAAGTCATGGGTATCTGGCAGAATACTCTTGGAACAAAGGTCAATTTGGTTCAACTCACAATGCAAGCTATGAGTGAGAAAACCGGTGTGCCGCTAGAAATACTCCAAGGTGCAGCATACCTGGGTGAGTATAGCTATTGTGCCGGGGTTCCCAATGCCATCGAGCCAGCTCAGCTGAAGAAGAGATATGAAGGGCAGAAGTTTGCGGACTGGGTTAAAGAGAATGATACAGCAGAGCTCTTAGGGCTGAATCAATAGATGCGAAATGGTGGATGTCTTGTTCCTTTTTCTGAACATACAGATGACGGTAGAATGAAATTTCATAAAGAACATTCAAGTTGTGTTTGTACTTCCCTTTACTGTCGTTCGAGTGGGTGGCAGGTGCGATGGAACACTCATTGATGATGGTCGTGGTTGCCTGATTCCACACTTCATCATTCATCATTCACTCTTGTTTCTCTCTTTTCAACTCTTCTTCTTCAATCCCTCAGCACTCCTCAATACCAGCTCATCAGATAGAAGTCTCACACAACATTTTCCAAAAGAACAAGAAATGGGGTATGACAGTGCCCCTTCTATCCTCAAGGTATATGGGTGTCAAGTAATCACAACTGTCTCATTACAGCTACACTCACTATTTCGGTGTCAACAATCCAGAATCGCCCGAATGGAAGACAGCATGGCCTCAACTTATTCAGGATGTGTCGAAAATAATCGAGGCCAGCCACGTGCGCATCTGTGGCCCATCACCCGATGATGATGATAATATCGTAACGCCACCTATCGTAGACATCAAAGACGGGATCGACATAAATGGTGTCAGAAAGAGCGGATATGAGCCCTTTCGCCTTGGTGCAGACAAATGGGGACGGGGGCAATGGGGGCACTTCTGCAAGACATCCCAAAAGGCGTACGATGAAGTGGTCACCTGCATTCTGCTCCGTGCTTGGAAGTTAGCACCAAAGTAATTTCACTACGCGTGAGCGAAACATTTTATCCTTGAATTCCCAGCACTAATCATTGAGTGAATCTAGCTCCGACGGATCCTGGGAGGAATGGAGTGCGGGGAGAGAACTTTACCAGAGACTCTGGCCAGAGGACATACTCGAAGCTCCAGGGCATGACAATGACTCGGGCGATGAATCTGACGATCCCTCAGTAAAATTTGATTGGGGAGAGATATGGAAGCGACCCCGAGAATCTGCGAGACAAGGGATTAATGGATCACGATAGTTTTATCACTTAGGAACACTCATGGGCTACGGAAGAAAATAACTCCAAAGATCCAAATCAGCAACCCAATGAAAGATTCGGTAAAGATTGAAACAAAGGCAGAATAAATTAGGGAGATGTGATGTTTGTCAAAATTGTTTGATAATTAGGGCAGAGATCGAATAAAAACTATTATTAGTTATTACCTAATAACTAGTACTAGGTAGTACCAGCTACGCCATGGCTACCAGGTATTCCTTC
This sequence comes from Penicillium citrinum, assembly GCF_028827155.1. Lineage (NCBI taxonomy): Eukaryota > Fungi > Ascomycota > Eurotiomycetes > Eurotiales > Aspergillaceae > Penicillium > Penicillium citrinum. The sequence continues at coordinate 2,848,593 of NW_026622686.1, forward strand.
CATTATAACATTGTATCTCCTCAATTGAGCCAGGGAAGCTTGATGCACTGCTTCGTAAATGAGAATTGTAGAACTGTCTTATGATTCATGCAGTGTGGCAGATTGAATTCTTGGCGGAAGCCTTCATTTCATGAACTTCGACCTGAAAAATGTAGTATTACAAGTATCTATGGAAGGCTATTGCACACTGATACCATGCAAATGTATATCTAGTCTGACGAGACGACGATTCTGGGCGGCGCATCTTGGCCACTGGGCCCGAGGGATGTAGGGCTAGTTTCTGACAGAGAATCTCTGCTTGGAGGAGTACCATCATAAGATTCCTCTCCATATCCACACGAGCCACCCCTAGAAGGCAAGGTATGGGCATGTCGTGGCCTCGTCACTAGACGTGAGGAAGATGACACTGGTAAGGACAGATGCCGTGGAATATCCAACGGCGTTCTTGAACTACCTTCTCCATTCGACGACTCAGAGCCAATGAAACTGCTAGCCCGAGATCGAGGAATTGGCGAATTGCTATAAGCTTTCTGAAATTCGGACAAATCTCGATTCCGGAAGTTCTCCCCTGGAACTTCAGGAAAGCTTGACCTCTCTTTCGCATTGAATCCTGAATCTTGAAACTGGCTGTGTGCCTTGACGGCAAGTTGCTTGCTCGCGAGGTTGAGCCACCTAGTGACCTTCTTCCTTCCGCCTGGATCAATGGACTTTTCACTTTGGTTTGTCTTTATCCGCGGGATCCGAGGGCCTATTGAGTTTTCTGTGGTGATTGCTCTCACCATCTCTGCAGAGTGACGATCGTCGAGTGTCTGCGAGCTGTAGAATGGGCTTTGGTCCGGTTGCTCCGGACTGATATTGTGGCTTGCATTATCAAGATTTTCCAAGTTTGAAACTCGTAGACATTCATTTGAACTACAGTTGGTATTCGTAGTGCGATCTTGGCTGCCCTCTTCCTGCTCGTCGGCCTCCATATTGGCTGCAAACAAAATATATAGAGATCCGATCGCGGCGAGGCCAGTACCAACAACAGGGGCCCATTGACCTAGAACGTTACAATATGCAATTAGTACCTTTTAGAGGCCATTCCGTGGAAACTGAATAGGAAAAGGGGGGGGTCTTGCAAGGCTGCTAATTACAAATACATACCTATACTCGATATTGGCTCAGTCTGATACATGACTGGTTTGCTGAAAAAGTTCATCTCGCCTTTGATCAGAATAGCCAGAACTGCTGCAACAAAAACAGGAGTCTCGATAAGTGTCAGCCAGCCTCTGATCCTACTAGTGATACCCTTCATTTGTTTAGGCGTCGCTCCGTTCGTTCCTTGAATCGGTTCTTCTTCCGATTTCTCTGCGGAGGCAGCATTCCCAGAGGAAAGTCTCTCCCAGTTTATCTCAAGAATTTTGATCCAGGTTGACACCAAAGATAGAATTGCCGGTACGCAACATGCAGCCGCAATTAGAGTCGCAGTATTGAAAGTTAGTTCTTGCGGCACCGGTATCACATAGATATTGTCAGCTGCACCCTGTCGCAGGGGAGAATAAGGCCCGTCTTCTCCGCAGACCATGCCACATTTGCTATTGTAGGAGAATGTGCGATTTTGAGCCCACTGGCTACTTGCTGGATCATCCAGAGGGCAGTCGATGGGTTCAATGCGAATAAATTCTACTGTCAAGCTCAGGAGGCCGGCTAGCAGAAGGCCAGTCCAGAGAAATATGATGTTGCGCCCAGGATTATTGAAATAAGTCTTTGAAAGCTTTACAGTGACCGGGGCAGCTAGAATACCAATAGAGCATAACTGAAATGCTCCGTAGACATCCATATCAATGGCTCCTGTCCAGGTCGATAAGTTAGAGCGATATTCCATTAAGAACACTTCCAAGCACATAAATTGAATCTTGCTTGTTGACTTACCTTCTCTATGCAAAGCCGCTAAGACAATTCCATGAAGGGCTGCAACGGCAGGAAAAAGTAGTACAGCTGCGAGGCCCGCATTCCGGATCCATTCTGCTTTGCGAGCGAGTACACAGGCAGCGACCAAGACATAGTATCTAAAAGCAGTATTAGAGCTATAGCGTATGAACCTCGGATCAACGGATATCTCTGGGAGCCATACAACACACGCGTGCCAGGTCCATACTGTCCGGAGACAGGCCAAGCACATACAACCTCTAGGCGAGGACCAGTTGCATTGTACACCGACGTGTTTGTACTGCGTTGCACAAGCTGCTCAATCTGTGACAGGGATGTACTAGGAAATGGAATTGCTGGCATTGCTAGTCTTCCATACCCTCAATGATTGAGTTTCTATATGAAAAGAGATAAGGAGCAAATATAGACATAAAAATGGTCGATTCTATTCTACCTCGTTGCATGTTGGCATCTGCCTTGGGGAAATACAGAGTAGAAAAAGAACAGAGAGTGAGAAAGCGAGATCTTTGAGTTCGTCATGAAGAGGGCGCATCCGCCCGGGTTTAGCAACGTCGGGGAAACCAAGCCAAGCACATGCTGCCCTGCATCCCCTTTTGTCAGCAGGAGCCTCATTTTCAAAGTCCAATGGCTACGTTTCGAGGCAAATCCTAGACTGAAAATCTTGCCCCACGCCCAGTTCTGCTGTCTTTCAATTTTCTATCCTTTTTTCTCCTTGTTCAAAGTAGGAAATGGTCCTCGTGATACCAATCCGGGCGTCCGCATAAGACGGGGCGCAGAATACGAGATTGGGGCAATTATGGGCTCACTGGTTGGTCCGATGGGCACGGTGCATCTCTCGCTTGCCATTTCTTGCTTGCGGGTTGCTACTAGACCTATGGAAGCCAGAGAAATTCCAGCGGAGACTCGGTCATCATAGAGATTTGGCTACACCAAGTAGCGTAGGTGGATAATCGACGTGAGTACACTGTAGCCAGCAGAATATCCCATCAAGGGAGAGAATTTAGTCTATTTCGCATCGCATGGAACTCCTTGAGCACGCGGGGTTGGGCAGCTAAGACCTTGGCTTTTCTTTCGAGACTTTCTTCTGCAGTGCGTTAGTCATTTTTTTCTTCTTGGGAGGCTTAGACCCGACGAAGTCAAGCTAATCAACTGTGCCCTTCTCAGCCCGTGTCCTCTTCTATTGCCCTGATTGCTGATCACCTTTGAGGCTTAGCTACCGAAAATATTTTCCCTTGGTGCGCTTTATACTGTCAGGGCATCGCAGAAACTACGCAGGATTGAATATCCCGAAGAAACACAAATTAAATACGCTGGAAATATCATTCCCGCGTCCCCAGATTGAACTAATTTGGTTTGCGAAAAGACCCCACGAGGTCGTGGTCATGCAAGGAAGTTTATCATAGTCAGTAGTCCCCTTCATTCCTCAAAAGACACGGCCACGAATAACTCCTCCGTGTGGCACCCTGAGCAGATTTTCTCTGAACAAAGTTTAAACTGTTTGAATGTAGGATCTCTTGCAGTCTTTTGACATTCCGGATCTTCTCTTCCAAAACATGCAATTCAGCCGCACAAACGCAATCAAAATCTAACGGGGCGCCTCTCCCTCGATAAGCAGGCATTCTCAGCGCGCATGTCTCGTTTCTTTGCAGCTTCTCTCACGCGATAAACTTCTTCCTTTCTATTTTCCGCACGCCCACGGGCGTTAGGGGGGTCTACACTCGTACAAAATGGCCGAAAGTCTGGATACCAGCCAGATAAAAAACTGGCGATCAATCATCACTCTAATTGTCTTTGTTTTAACCAGTGAGTGGACAAAGAAACTCTGGAGAGTCCGTGTATTAACTTCAACTGGCACTAACCACGACGCTTGATTTACCCCACCAACGTAGATATTGTTGTACTTTTCCCTTTTCATATTCCCTTTTACATTCCCCGATGGCTTTACAGGGCAATTTTGAATGGACTGGTAGCCTGTCGGATTATTCCTCGCCGCGAGAATTCTTCGCAACAACATGAAAAGCCTAGCTATCTCGTACGCCTTGATTTTCCTCTCAACTTTGTGACTGCACCGTTGATTGCAGATCTCTTTCTGCTCGCAATCCTAGCTATTGGGCGACGAGAAGTCCATGATGGAACTGTCGGGGCCGACGGAATTTCCCCCATCGACATTTTGGTATTCTTTCTTACTTTGGCCTATATCGCGATCTCGATTGATGCTTCGGGCCTCATTCGATACCTCGCATTCAAGGTGCTCCAAATGGGCAACGGCGTGGGTCATCGGCTATTCTTTTACTTATACGCATTCTTCTTCGCGCTCGGGAGCTTCATTGGAAACGACCCTATCATCTTGTCCGGCACGGCCTTCCTTGCCTATATGACACGAGTGTCTAGTAATATTGTTCATCCCCGAGCATGGATACACAGCCAATTTGCAATTGCTAACATCGCGTCGGCAATCCTGGTATCCTCAAATCCGACAAACTTGGTCTTAGCAGGCGCTTTCAACATCAAATTTCTGGTGTACACAGTGAACATGATTGTGCCTGTGGTGGTGACTGCGATTGTCTTGTTTCCATTTTTACTTTACATCATCTTCGCCGATGTATCTCTCATTCCAGTTTCCATTGAGATGCATGAGCTCTCAGAAGAAGCTAAAGCCAAGAAGCCAGTAAACCCGAACATTCCCCATGCTAGGGTAGGTGCTGAGGAAGAAGCGGAGGAAGTCAATGAAGAAAATGGCAAGCTACTTTCACTAGAAGAGATCATGAACCCTTTCTTGGACAAAGGGGGTGCTGCATTTGGTGCCATCATTATGGCCGCGACCTTGATAACCATCCTTGCTCTCAATGCTTCTAGCAGCTCCGGACACGAGAGGCCTGTATTCTGGGTCACATTGCCGGCAGCATTCGTCATGTTTTGCTGGGATCTCGCGACAGGCTGGGTTCATCGTCATGAAACACGAGAGATTGCCGCCGAACGTCGTCAGCAACATGAGGCCATCCTAGCCGAACGTCAAAGTCGTGCATCAGCCCAGAATTCACCGGAACAAAACGCCCAGAAAAATCTTCCGAGCCAGCCATTCACAACGCATGATTCTCTCTCAGGCAGCCTAAATACTCACACTGGGCCCGGTGCTGTTGTCTCTTCTAATGGTGTCAAGACCAGCATAGACACAAAGACTTCTCACGACTTCAGCGAAACAACCCTTCCAGCATCAGCATTAGACGAAAAAGAGTCATTTCCCGATATTCAGTCTCCTGGATCAACATCAAAATTTCACGGAGACTTTAATAGCCCGACTTCGCCCAAACAAGTACAAACACATGTGGTAGGCGGCATGGACTCCGAAAAGCGAGCAGCCGGGCTTCAGATGGAGCCAAGCCAACCTACAAATCTAGTTTCATTATGTGGAGATGTATATTGCTGGCTACAAGAGACCTTTCCGACGGTGACTGTTGTTTTTTCCCATCTTCCATTTCCTTTGGTCCCTTTCGCACTCGCCATGTTCGTACTTGTGCAAGCACTGGTTACAAAAGGCTGGGTGCCTGTATTCGCCTATGGATGGGACCACTGGGTGGAAAAGACTGGAACAATAGGAGCCATTGGTGGAATGGGGTTTCTCTCCGTGATACTTTGCAATGTGAGTTTTCAATGATACACCTACCTATCTCTGCAAATATACTAAGTGCATTTACTCGAGAAAAGTTTGCCGGTACTAATATTGGCACAACGATTCTTCTTTCTCGCGTCATTCAAGCCTGGCAAGAGATTCACCGTGTTAATAACATCCCAATCAGTGATCGCACATTCTGGGCCACGGTCTATAGCATGGCACTGGGAGCGAACTATGGCGCCTTTAGCACGGCTTTCAGTGCCTCGCTGGCAGGTCTTTTGTGGCGCGATATCTTGGCAAGGAAATATATTCGTGTAGGTAGCATTGAATTTGCACGCGTCAATCTTCCAATAATCGCTATATCTATGGTGGTTGGATGTACGATTTTGATTGGTCAAGTTTATATCATGAGGGGAACAAGCCCATATGATGCTTGAATTCATAATTTTCAATATGCCGTGGTCAAATTCATGAAAACCCTCCAGCCTGGACCTTACTTGGGAGTAACGAGCATAATGCATAACGATAGAATCAAATACAAGCCATGAGAATTGACACCTGAGGAATTGTACTACCTAGCATTCTACTAGTAATTAGTGCTAACTGTGTTAATGGGTACCACTAACTTACGAAATTTCACCGCGACTAGAGTGCTGTTCGAAAATCATCCTATTAATCCCTCGGGCCATCATCCTTCCGAATCTAGATGAGTACATCTCTACAATCCAATTTGATGTGATATCCATCTGTGTTGCATCTAGTGTCTCATCGAGATCGAGACAGCCAAAAGCAAGTCTTTCGTGCTATCTACCGTCTAATATTATGGAGTCTCGGTCATAATATAGGGTTTTGCGAAGAAGATGTATAGGAAACCTTTCCTATACCTATATGGTAGGTATCAAGGTACATATTTCTGTATCGGAGATGCGAAGATTCGGTCAATCCAAACCTTCCAAGCCCTTGGGAATCCCAGGGGTTTCCAAGGTTGGGATAACTATTTGAAATAAACTTCAACTTCCATGGCAACCGTCAAATGTTGACATGTCCAAGATTGGAGTTCCCATACCTTGCTCATTATCTCTAGCTCAACTCCGGCAAAAGATCGGAAACTGAGTTGAAGACTCGAGTCTGCACTCGGGCCACTTTAACCCGAAACAGCGTAATCAAGAGCTTATTTAACCTGGGCGATCCCATCCAATTTACCCCGTGGTTTGTTTACTGGTGGAAATATTATCTAGGGTTGAAATCCAGGGTCTTGGTGCGGGGAAAGAAAGAACATGCTGTGGGGGCTACATTGCTACTTAAAATCCTTCTGGGCTCTTTGCTCGAGATTAAAAGAATAATATGTAGAACAAAGGGGTGATACCGATATATAAACTCACTTGCTTCCCAAGCGCGGCTTCTAGTTCTAGTTCATATAGCAAGCACTATAAAGAATTTACTGTGGGATACATACGACCATGACTGCGAATAACTCAGGGCATGATACTATTCAGCCTGTCCATGAATCTACCGAGCCTACCCAGAAAAATGGTGGACAAGTCTCTAAATTCCTTGACCGTATAGACAGTGACGAATTTAATCGTGACTTCACTTTTGAAGAAGAGAAGCAAGTCTTACGGCGTATCGACATGCGTGTCCTACCCATATTACTAGGCGCCTATTTCTTTCAGCAGCTTGACAAGTCCTCTCTCTCATATGTATCGATTTTTGGACTTGTTGAGGACGCACACCTTGTCGGCCAACAGTACTCATGGCTGGGTTCGATTCTCTACCTTGCCCAGCTGGTGATGCAGCCTTTGGCAGCTGTTTTACTCGTGAAAGCCCCAACGGGAAAAGTAATTGGCACAGCGGTATTTCTCTGGGGGGAGTTCTCTTGCCATAATGGCTACATGTACGGACTTCAAAAGCCTATTGGGTCTACGGTTTGCTCTTGGTGCCTTTGAGTCAATGATTGGTGAGTTCTTATAAAAATGAGACTTAGTCTTGCGTTTTATCACATTGCATCCATTCGGACTGAGCTAGGAGAGAGAGACTGATATTTTGATACAATTTCAAGCCCCTTCTTGTATTGCGGTAACACAAATGTGGTGGCGTAGAAGTGAGCAAACACTTCGTGCGGCACTTTGGAACGGTATGAATGGCGTGACATTCATTGTGAGTCTAAGCAATGAGGAAAACCAGGCAGTCGGTCTATAATCTATGCCAGCTAACATACTATGATAGGTTGGAAGCTTGCTAACATATGGCCTTGGTCATATACATAGTGACACCCTTTTCTCATATCAAATAATATTCTTATTTTGTGGTCTTGCTACAGTCCTCTTTTCGGGGTTTGTTTTCTTGCTTCCTGACTCACCAATGGAGGCGAAATGTTTTAGCGATCGCGAGAGGTTCATTGCGGTGCAACGTCTACGAGCAAATCAAATGGGTATTGTGTCGAGAGAATGGCGGTGGGATCACGTTTGGGAACTTCTGTATGACTTGAAGACTTGGGGCTGGTTTTTTCTCATCATTGCCATATCGTGGGTTGCCAAGATCATTTCTTGACGACACACTGAAACTAATAATTTGAACAAGAATTCCTAGTGGTGGTATCGGCACTTTCGGTAGTCTCATTGTCAAGTCTTTTGGTTACACTAACTTTCAGTCCATATTGTTCAACCTACCCTTTGGAGCCATTCAGATAGTTTCAATTCTGGGTGGTGGGTGGCTGGCTACTCGATTCAAGATGAAGGGATTGGTAATTGTTCTATTCGCGACTTTATCCGCAGTTGGCACAATTATTATGCTTGTTGTCCCACGCGATCAGAAGGGCGTCCTTTTGTTTGGTTATTATCTGGTAAGTTGACATGTTCGGGAATTGCATTATCATACGGTAGTTCTCATACTTTCTAGGTTTCAACACTTGCTGCTATCACGCCCTTGATCTACGCCTGGGAGGCACAAAACACTGCCGGCGATACCAAGCGAAAATCTACATCAGCAGTTGTACTTGTGGGAATGTGTACTGGAAATGTAATTATCCTCAAGCCCTCGGTGAATCCGCCGTTTAATTGACAACTGGATTGTTAGGTCGTTGGCCCTCAACTATACTCGACATCGCAAGCCCCTGAATATCGCCCGGGCCTGATTGCGAACCTTATCATGTTCGTCTCGGTCGCTTTTTTGGCTATGTAAGTGAGGTTTCAAGTTGTATCTCGAAATGTGGATGAGAATTTTAACCCCAGGATTTTCATGTAGCCTGATGGATGTCTATTTATTGTTCCTCAATAAAAGGCACGCTCGGCAGAGGGAAGCAGTCGGGAAGTCGTCAGTCGTGATTGACGAGTCAATGATGACCAAAAATAAGTTGAACACTAACAAGGCCTTGGAGCTAGAGGATGTAAACGAGAGATCTGATCAAAACACCAGGGTGGACAATGGCTTCTCTGACATGACAGACCTCCGGAACGAGGACTTCATTTACGTCTATTGAAACTTTCATTGCCCACGGGACCCCATGTAAAGACTCTCATATCTGTTGTTCAAGAAATACCTTCAGACAGACTGATGGATTGTATGATGAGGTATGCACAGAAACGATGGAGTTCACTGGACAATACCGATGTCTGACTTTGTCTGAAAATACAACAAGACTAAGGAAAACCATGGAATGGAGCCGAAGGTGACAGTGGATGGGGAACGGGGCTGTAGTAAAGAGGAAAGAAGCAAGTCATGGGGTTGATTTTGAGGCGGCTCAATGCTATCATCGGTCAGTTTGATCTATGAAAGAGCATATCAAGATTATAGGGCTGGCGAATAGAATGGCGAACAAGCCAGGACCAGGCCTTCGTCAGGACATAGCCGCATCGCCTACCACACACAGCTGAGACTTGAAATGTAGTGTAATATCTCGATTTGAACCTGCTGATCATTCCTAAATCGCGTCTTGATCATAGCCTCCCTCGGTATCGGGTACGTTTTGGCCCCTTTATTTTTAACGTCGTTTGTTGATCACTTGATCAGAAGAAACTGCGCCGAATATTACCATTTGAAAACGAAAGAAGAGAACCCACTATTCCAGGCCTCAAATATTTTGGGTTGGAAGCGCTGAGTACGCTGATTTAAAACCAAGAAACGCCCCCATGCTAATAATTAGGTCCTTCAGATGCTCGCCGAAGCGATGCGGCTGAAAAGGAATATTCCACAGCCTCGTCTGTGCCAAAAATAGCTTTCAATCAATATACAATTTAAAATGGAAACACTGTATATGGATATCTATCTAGAACCTTTAATTATTTTAATTCTTCACTTCAATGTCCCGCGTTTTTGCTTGATTTCACAATATCTATATGTCGTCGCGGAATACCGTGGCAGTGGATATTGATATTAAGGATATCCCATTTATCATTAGTTAGCGCATACTGCGCGTCACGTTATTGGAACGATGAAAATGTGCCTTAGCTGTTTATATTCGCGTGGCTATGCGGATGATGTCGATTTCAATTTGGCGATCCAAAATGTCTTTTTAATAGACCTTGAATCCTCCGGGCATCAGGCTCTGGAAGACGCCATGTGGATCGTACTTTTGTGCAATCGAGATCAGCCGTTGGTGGTTCTCCGCGCCATATCCGGGGAAGATCGACTGGAACCCGGCAGAGTCACCCATATAGTTGAAAGCATCGTAGAGGCCAGCCTTCTGGGTGGCATTGTTGATTGCGTACGTGGTCTCCTCCACCCATTCAGCAACAATCTTGTCATATGCCGATCCAATCCACTCGACAACCTCGGCATAGCAAAGATAGATCTTGGAAGAATCCAGTCCAAGTGCATTGCCTCCACGAGCCTCAGATGCCTTCATCCAATCGGCACCAATTGGCTGCCAGTCGAGCTGAATGGTGGAGATATTGGCCTTAGGAACTTGCTTGTACAGTTTAGGAAGCTGGTTGAAGAAGGTGGTGTTGATGATGCTGATTCCCTGGTGAAGCTCCTCGTAAGTTGTGCCCTTGACAGTTCCGGCAACGAAGACATCACTGCAGACATTTGGGTTAGCTGGAATATCTTGCGGTATCGGGAGGATATTCTTACTTGATGCCATCAACTACCATCTCACCGGTCTCAGCGGCGAACTCTGCGACGGTCTTGAAGTCGACCGTGCTGCTAATAGATGGGATGTCGGTAAAGGGCTTGAAGACATCGGGGTAGCTAACGGTATCACTGTCATAGAACAGGATCACAGATGCCAGGGTGGGGTTTCCAGGGACCAGAGCCGGTACGATATGAGTCTTCGGGTCTGAGATGTCGGATGCATATTTCACAGCAGCCTGGTTTGGTCAGAAATTGATGAAAATTTGAAAAGTCCCATGAATCAATCATTGGAAACTTACAGCCAGGAAGCGATCAATATACTTGGCCTCGACAGTGTGAGATCCAGCCCAGACCTTGGGGGGACTTGATTGTCTCCAGGTCGAAACGAGTGACCAGGCCAAAGTTGCTACTACCTCCCTTCAAAGCCCAGAAAAGATCGGGGTGGCTAGTCTTGTTTGCTTCAACGATGGAACCATCGGCAAGAACAACCTCGTAGTTCACCACAGTGTCACATCCGAATCCCACTTGGTTGCCATAAAAGTTCACACCTCCAGCAAGCAACAAGCCAGGAACACCAACGGGACCAAGACGACCACCTGCAGCGGTTAAGTCGGATTTCCCGAGGAATGAATAGACATCCGCCCATCTGCCACCAAGTCAGTCAGTCACACCTTATTATCTCAAGGAAGAAAGATATATAGCTTACCGGTATGCGGGGCCAACGGATAAAATTGATTTATCCTGGTTCAATTCCATAGTGGTAAGATTCGACATGACCACAAGCACTCCGCCATCGATATTATTTGAGCCCTTTGAAACGGTCATTAAATGCTCAATCTGCGAGATCAGGGAGAGTGGATACATACGCGAATGCCCATATGACCACCACCTCGTACAGCGAACTCGGCGTTGGCGCCAACAAGCGCCTGCAGGCCCTCGGCCAGTTGTCTACTGGACTGTGGACGGAAGACACATCTTGGGGACAAGATCTCGGTGTTGGACCAAAAGTTCTGCGATTCATACTTGTAGACATCACTGTTGTGGTAAAAAACGGCATCGCTAAGGGGCTTGGCTAGCGCATGGCAACCGGAATTGACAGACGGAGTCGAATTGGCTGCGACCATCGCAATGGCGCCAGCCAGGGGCAAGGCAGCGGAACCTATACGCATCGTGAAACAGTCAACAAATGTGTTGAAGACAAAATACGGAGTAGAATGAGTTGCGCAGAGAAAAACCTGAACCTCTCGGGCAACTAGTATAGGGAGCTAGCCTCTATCCCTCGAGCTCCGACACTTAATTGAACAGATATTCTAGCCTGTTCCCTAGGATATCGTCTAGCACAAGTTTGCAGTAGCTCGAACGCTGGTTTGGAACAAGGATAAATAGACCTGTGGAGCAAATCTCCACTTGGTGCATTAGTGCATAGGTCCGGCAAAACAAAAGGCGCGGAAATTGCGATGAACGCTTGGCCTCGCGTGGGCTTAGTTGCATAAAACTCAATTTTGTGCTGAATAAAGCCTGCAACAAGTCAATCAATCGCAGGATTCCTTTCTCGAACCGAAGGACATGACTCGATAACCTTGGGGACGTTCTTCCAAGGGGGTTTTCCGACTCAACGGCTCCACATTGAAACTCTCGTAAATATTAACTATGCGGTTATAGTGATGATAAGGGGTATTATTGACTGGCTTTTGAAGTCCTCATAAAATCATAGAATGTACATAATTGGAGTCCCGCTTAAAATCTGGATGAATTGGAATATACAAGTTGAGTTCATTCTCAACCTCTTGGATGTTTTCGGACGGATGTGGATGAATTTTCCACATCAAACTCAACAGTACGAACAATACCGAGGGACCCATCCATCTCCTTGTTATTCGCACCGGAATGTGAGGTCGAAAGAATATGCTCCTCGCTCCCATTATCGTGTGCGCCTCTGGCAGTTGTGAGAGTTGCTGAATATTGGTTCTCGCCGTTCGTGAAATCCGGACGTTCGCTTCGAGGGATAGAGCCGAGAGGGTGCCCATACTTGCGAGTTCGCGATGTACTGTATCCACCGGATGAAAGACCGAGAAGTCGAGGGACGTATCGTCGGATGAAGGGTCGGATTGCTGTGATACATCCGCCAAATATGCCCAGGTTAAGTTCAATGGCACACCACATGAGTGCGTCGGTCGTGACCCCTGATATCAAATCACCTCAATTAGTACTTGTTCAAAGATTGGAATTTTACTAAACAGTAGAAGTTGGGGTATCTCACAGGTTAGGTCAGGGCTTTCAAGGAGAGTATATAGGGTGGCAAGGCGGATGCAGCTGACGATTCCGACACTGGAGACTTGTTTAACATCATGATGTGAAAATTAGAAACCGTGAAATGTCACTCACAAACAACCCATAGCAAGAATAGCACCTACGGCAAGCTTTTGTCGGAGAGGCATCTGTAATCGGCGGAGCCATGGGCTGTAAGCGAAAAACCTCCATGTTAGCTTATATACTTTGAATGGTTCTCCGTTTCCTCAGCATCACATACATTGGAACGATGACGGTTGCGAAATCTGTAAATATTCCCAGTCCGGCATTAGCAAAGTAGAATACCGGCCGATTCATACAATGCCCTTTTGTGATCTGTAGATCCCATGCCATAGCTACAGGGCTGCAGCTGAGGATGTTGGCAAGAATACTGGCGAAGCTGTACCCGGCGGCAATGAAAACTATTGTCCACACGGCGATGTGGAAATTTCGACTCGGGAAAATGCGAAGGTAGAATATGAGGACGGAACATTTCGTGAATCCTGTAGAGGCGCAGTAAAGAATGGCAGCAATAACATTACGCTATTCCATCGGACCTGGTTAGCATTGAAGTGATCTTCGTAATACTACCACCGAGAAATTGACGAACCTTGAGAAAATGCGGTGTTAAATGTTTCAGTGGGACATCCCACATGTGTTTTCCGAGTCCCCAATTCAGCACTAATTTCATGTTAGTCGTACTGATGAATTTATTATGGAAGACCGATATAAGGACTTACTATCAAGGGTGACTGCAGTCAGGACACAAGATAATATCTAAAAGATATTAGTATTTCCTGGTGCTTCATATAACAAGTTTATGGTCGTTGCATACAAGAGCTATAAGCATTAAATCTAAACGAAGGCGTTAGAATAATTTGTGTCGCTGAATCGGACCAAATACATACAATCATCCCAACGAAAGCTGCGCACAACAAAGAGCCGCGTCCATGTTCGAATGCACAAAGATGATACAGCCAAAGTAAGAAACACACAATTGACAACCACAAACTTCGTTCCAGCGTAGGCCGGGTTAACAAAGTTGGATACCTTGCCAGCCGGCGGGGCCATGGCCGGCGTAATTGTCTGATCAGCCATAATGCTGGCTCGTATGGGTCAGATGGGCCATCCAATGTTGACACGAAAAAATGTAGTGAATGGAGAAAGCGGATTATATTTAAATATATGCAAAGGGGTTCTAAACTGTCAAGAGCGGCGAGAAAAAGGCCATTCCACGGTTCACGACGTGTCAAGTCGTTTAGGCAAAGTTCTTTTTTTTCTGGAACTACAGTAGCTTATAAGACGGCGTCTGACCATTGAACCTTGCATGTTTTTTGGTTCCAGAAGTCCATACGGAGTACTATGGAGCATAGTAAACGGAGAAGGCACTTGGAAATCGCATTTTAGTGTCTACTATGTGATAGAGATAGGCACGATGGATCCACATCAGGCCCAGTTCAGTGGGACCAAAATTGGTTCAAGACGGAGAAAAAGGTCCGTGGACGCTATGGATGATCACGATTGCATGGTATAACACGATCTAGCCATTGTCTGTTTCTGGTCAAGTAGGCTATTGATCAACTTCAGCTTTCTCAGAGTTCGTACCGGGTGCAATCCTGCGACGACTCTGTAACAAATGATGAAATACTCAATTTTGGCACTGAATCGTTTAAAGTCTAAATATGACCGGAATATCTGATCCGGTCAAGCCCGCATACAATCAACGGGGAATATGCTGCTTCCGGTCTAGCTCCCTCGACGAGCCCTACAGTATGGAGTGCTGTACATCATGATCCAATTTGATCATCATATGGAGGGGGTGTTGGAGAACTTGAAAAATCGGCTTCCCCTCCAAGGCTACCATTTCCACCGATCTCCAGGGGGCGATTACATGACTGAGCGTCTCAATTGTCAGCCTCAATGCGGCAGTGATTCTCACGCCATGGACCGCAGATCGTGTGTGTTTCAATCATCTGGAAGAGGAGCGGAGTTCGCGGAGCTGATCCAGTTTTTTTTACATCTCTGTGGGGCACCAACTGATTGTTTGATCAACGATTTTCCCCGTGGCCTTTTCGAAATGATAGCAGAAGTGTACATAGAAAACTAACCACGTTGTGGTCATATAGAGAAGAGAAAAGAGCGTGTGTTAAAATCTTTATAGCGCCGCCTTCTCGCCATGCCACACACTACTTTGTACTCCATACTGGAAACCGTACTAGGCTCGGCTTTTCCGATTCGTTGTATTAGACGAGGGTGGCTTGAATTATATTGGCGTTTCGGCTAAATATTGTCTTGAAATCCAATATCTGACCTCCTTGTTTGGCTATGATCGGCGAACCTGCTCCGGCCACTATCAATCGTTGCCGCGAGAAAGCAGGCCAAAGCGTATTGTACGTCTTCTCATCAAAGAAAACCGAACTTTACCCGATCTTCTATTCTAGCAGGTAAAACAACCCTAAATACAGTACTCCGGATACCAGAGTTTAAGCTGGAAAGGCTTGAAGCCTTTCCAGCTAGATATTCTCTATAGTTCATATAAGTCAAACATTGACGATTGACTTGTTGTCAAGAGCCAAGCAGATCTCTTTGTTAACAGCTCAAGATCAGACATGCTTAACAGGATCATGTTGAAGCCATGATGCATATGGGGAATATTGAAACCGACAGGCAGATAAAAATTACTTCTGAATTATTGTCTAAGCAAGATTCCAACTCTCAATTGCTCCTATAATCCGGGGCTTCATAGACTGTGATAGTACAAGCTGATTGCAACTCGAAAGTCATGAATAACCAGTGATACATAGACGTTTCAGACTGAACTACCATCATCTAACAAACCTGGCGGGAGAATAATTTGCCAATTTCATCCAACTTGTTTCCATGACTGAGTAGAGAATAATTTTGATAGGGTATCGAAGGCACGTCAAAGGTCCTTTTATGATATAGTCAATGGCTCTTTTGCCGTGTCTACTCCTTTCGCGGCGATGTTGCCGACGGCAGCAACGAATGAAGCCTTGGGTTAAGTTTACGTGGACGGACAGGAAAAAGCATGAAAAAAAAACCAACGCTTTTTAGGGTATGAAGATCTAGCCTGGTAATGCTAGTACTCGAAATTTGGAGAGAGAGAGAAAAAGACGGGACACGCACCAATGGCAAGAAAAGCAATCTCCCAAATGACATGAACCCCAGATTCAAGCCCGATGTAAATAAGCATTTCCGACAACCATGACAGAAAAAAAATAAAGATATAGCCAGGCCCAATGACATTTAGAACAGAAGGTGTCAAGTAATATGGTCAGGAATTGCGTATCCCCACGTTTACATTTGCATTTGCTTATCCCCGTCGGCATCCTCGCTGGCGCCGAGAGCGCCGCCGGGTATCCGTCCTTCATTCAATTCCTTCTCCAGGCGGGTGATTTCTTGCAAGCTCTTAGCGTTGCGAATCATATCCTCCACGCGCTTCCTCTCCGCGTCGGTCAGCTTCACGCGGATGGCCTTATCGTTCGAGGCCCGGTCTGTGGCTGCACTGATGGAAGTGTCGAAAGTCCGAGACTTGGTTCCGATGATCTTGGAGGCAAGGGCAGTTGGTTCCTCAGCAGTTCCGAATAACTCCTTGGCCTTTTCACGCTCCGCATCCTTCACTTTCTGGTAGTCCAAGAATCGTACAGAAGGAATTCGCCAAATGACCCAGTATCGGTAATGCTGATAATTTAGAATTAGACAAAGGTTACTAAACAATTTCGATACATGTTCTAATTGCTTTCACATACCTCTTTCCGTGTGACAGGGTTCTCCAACAGAATAAAATGCGTCAGATGCGTTAGGTTCTTTAGAGGGTCGATATCCGCAAGTTCGGAGATGTTGTTCGCTGTGAGGACGAGTGTCTGGAGGCTCGGAATTGACTGCCCGATAGTTGATTGGATGTGATTGATTCTGTTACGCGCAAGAAGAAGAGTGTGGAGGCGAGGGAAGAAAGGGAAATTTCCGAGGGAAGATAGGTCATTATCGGTCAGATCAATTGCATCTTGCTCCTGTGTATGATTAGCAAGGGGGTGACGCAAAAGACTAGTAATCCACGAATGACCAAGTGCGCTTTCTGGGTTCACTACGGATCGCGACTCGCAAATAAAAGGAAGCACATACCTTGGCGATACCTAGATTCTCAATTGCGGGGATCTTGTGACCTATACGACTCGCAATGCGATGTTTAATCCAGCCCTCTAAATAAAAGTGTAGTACCTGTTCTTTTCAGGTAGGTGTGTAAAGTTTAAACGCACCTCGGAGGTCCAGCTCACGATCTTTGAGCGGATTAATGTATGAGAGCGAATTCTGGATGAGCTCGACGGTCAAGCGCATGGTGGTGACGGTGCCTCTAGCGGGGGCAAGCGATTAAATAGAGCTGAAGGCCAATTTGCTATCATGCGTTCATAGGCCGAGAGATACGAGGTGTCACTGCAATGGCGATACAAAAGAGAGGCTGCAAAGGTCGAGTTGAAGCTGTCGCAGTTTCTCCAATCGTCGACTTTCCGCAGCCCTTTCTGCCGGGCGGTGAGAGAGAGATAGTTCACGTGACACGTTTCAATGCTCAGGCAACTAGGCCTCAACAAGGACAGTGTCTCTTTCGGTCTGTTGTATATAAGAACTTCAAATTTTGGGGATATTGGCGTTGACATGCAGTACCCTTCCAGGCCCGAAGATAAATATGAAGGATATATAAAGGGTATGCGACCGGACTAGACTACGTCCTCACACTTGAGTGAGATTGTCTAGCTACAACTTGAGAGCTTTACGGGATGAAAACAATGTGAATTCTTGAGGATAGTTCTTAAGCAATGTATTAATCTATATTCATTAAGCTGGTATCGGAACTTTAATGGCACACTTCCATTACATCAAAATCTCCCGGATCCGATCAAAAGCACCGAAACCAACAAATACTCCAGAGTACAGAGGCAAATATGGGACCAAGAATAGAAAGCATAGCCGCCGATGCAGCAATCTGAGACCAAAAGCCCCGGAAAGGCAACGAAAGCCTGAAACAGGATCGCGGATGCTGGTGCCTGCAGAGGATATAAACGCCAGGTGGAAAAGCCATGCAAGAGTTGAAAGCGAGCACGTAAAATCTCGAAAGCATAAATTAAGTCGGGATGCATCAGAAACGTTACTCATCGGCAAGGGGGGGTCATGCTGGGTGATTTTTGATGATGGGAGCGTGTGGGACTGCCAGCTCGAGATCGACGTCCATTTGTGGTGGGTCCCAGCGCGATGGGAGCAAGATGATCGCGGCTCTCAGTTCTGACCACCAAGCCTGCCCGATCCATGGCGACACCCGAGCCCCCACTGATCCCCAGGCCAATCGTTCCAGATGAGCTGTTGTCAAAAGTATACTTAAGGCTTGGCGTATTATTACCACTGCCCCAGCTTGAAGCTCGCTTTGGGGGTCGCAAACTAGCCGATCCAGCATCAGAAGGACGGCCACCATCAGCATCACTACCGTCAGAGTCTGTTGCACCCAAGTCAAACTCTTCGGCGCCTTCCTCTAGAACTCGCTCGTATGATGTAGAATTTCTATTGAGGAAAGGCAGGATTCCCCCAAAAGGCTTTCGCTTTTTGGGGTGATTAGGGTGGGAAGGTCCGCCACGACGCAGGATATTGTTAACGCGATGGTAGATGCGAAGGCGACGACTTCTTCCGCACAGGAAAAAGCTTGCCAGCACAACGATGAATAAGAACAAGAGGAAACCAGGGATTCGACGGGGTGAGTCTCCATCGAAGAGCGCGTCGTGCCAGTGCTCACTGTGGAAGCTGTCCGAATCGGGAAGCAGGGCTACACTAGGATATTGGAAATCCTCAGGAACACCAGGAATGTTACTCCCGAATCCAACAGGCAGAGCCGCCTCGTCGACCGTAGGTACTTGAGACGAGGCGTATAGAACAATCTTGCCCAAAGTCCAGCTCACTTCTGTCGAATCAATTTTATTGACAGCCTGGAAGGCGTCCAAATAGCCTTTCTGCTCACCGTGGGATAAGACCTCCTTGGTTCCGTTGTGTTGGGAGCCAGCAGTATCCTCCAGGCCAACTCGAGGCACGCCAATGCCATCATGCAGCATATTAATGATCCAAGAAGCTTTGAAGCAAACTTCATGTGCTTTTTGTTTATCAACCTTCTTACCCCACTTGTGTGCTCCAATTCCACGCTCAATAGCGTCCCAGTCTTGGGAGCAGAATGCTTTGACACGCTCTTGATATGTATTGAAGTCGTAGGCTTTGTCTTTATATCCCATCTCAAATATTTCGTGTGTCGTATGCCAGTACTCACTAATCCCGATGAAATGGTTAACATCGAAATCGATGGCAGGAACATGAGTTCCGTGGAGAAGACAAGGGTGATCCGCGCAGTGCGCATCCTTATCTAACAACGGAAATGTATGACGAAGACAACCATCGAATTCACCCGTGCCCAGCAGGGTGACTCCGGTATATTCAGCCGGGACATCCTTTCCATCTAGAGTGGTCCGTAGCCCACTTGGCAGACATGGGTCTGGGAGCTCGTGAGCATCGACACCCATCTGTGTCTGCAATGACTCCACAAACCGACGTCGAGCTTCGTTGACACCGAATTCCAGCCACGAAGTGACGAAAACTTTGTGCTCCTGAATCGAGCCGTCAATATTGCGCATACGCAATAACGTGAGATCTTCCCCATGTTTCACTGTCTCCGTCGCATTTGGAGCGAATGCGATTTGGGCCGAGGCACCTCCCATATCGAGGAATCCGTAAGTGTGATGGCCTTTTCCATGGTCGTGTTTTTCGGGGGTGTCGAATGTGCCCATCAGATAGTTTGTTGCGATCCATCCATATAATCCTTCTGTTTTTCCGGGGATAACTTGTATATGAACGTCGCAGTCTGGTAACAGAAAGTCGGAGTTCGCCCGGGCGTAAGAGCAGATTTGATCAAGCAGGAGCTGGCGTTCCAAATTTCCAAGCAGACGCATGCCCGCTGTAGCCAGAAGAAAAATCGGAGTGTCCTTAGCATCTTCCTTGGGTATGATTGATTTCGCATGTTCTAGTAATTCGGCAAGATGGTCGGATCCAATAGCTTCCGGTCGATTGGCAAAGGAAGAAACACCTAGCGCAAACGAGAATAAGTCTCTTGATGACAGGAAAAAGTGCGGCTTATGATAGAAGACTTACCCGGATGAATCTTTTTCACCCATTTTTCTTTAGTTTCGATATCCGGGAGCGATTTGAGTTCGTCTGCATCGGCGCCTTTGCGCGCAACCGCATTGCGCAGCCATCGATAAACGTGGACACGGGTCCCCTGGAGTGATGAAATCAGTCAACCGATTCGAAAACAGAGTTGATTGCAAAGCAATTCTTCAGATCGACGTACAGACGAACCAGCGTCCAGGACAATGCCATAACGCCCTATAGACCGTTAGTTAGCGGGGACCCGGGATGGATTTCGGGATGTACCCTAATTGAAATGGATTTGAATTTGTCAACTTACACTTGCCCATTTGGACTCGAACCTAACCTCAGAGCATGACAAGGGGAAAAAGCGAATGGAAGGGGAGGGCAACGAGAGAAAACCCAAGGTTATATTGAACGAGTGACGGGGGAGAAATGGAAGACTTGGAAAAATCGAGAAGGAACTGTGAGCAGATAAGGAGGGAGTGGCTTAACCCGGCGACGCGACACCGAACGGAGACAATTACATGGCGTGACGAAGGGGGCGAGACCTCTTTTGAGTGGGGCCACTCAGTGAATTTCATTTCAATCATGGCCGGAAAGGGAAAAGTGCAATATATTTACCATACAATACAACCAGGTATTTTTGCCCGGTTTTTGTGGCTGCCTTTCCGCCTTTGACGTCGAGAAGATCGTCGATTCCTCCACTTCTTCCCCCTCCACTCCACTCCTTCAAGGAGGAATGGTTTTGTACATAGTACAGTAGATATACAGAATGATCTTTTCTTCTTCTCCATTTTATTCTCTACCATGATGCTACTCAAGTCACACCAACCATAATAATCAGAATCAATGGACCACAAGCAAAACAAAAAAGCTACCGGAATTCTATTCCATGCATTCGTCACCACGGCATGCTCCGCCATGTCGCACCTCCAGTGTGCAATCAATGGCAGCTCAACCCATACGGAGTACACATTGTACCCTGTTGCTGATCTCGCCCTTCCATAGGGACGCCGCAGCCCACACTAGGCTGGTCTAGCAGGGGTTCAGGGCTCTCAGGACCGGCCTTGGTGCATCGGCGTACGTCAGCTCATTCCTGCCCCGGGAAGATGGGGCCGACCACCCTAGCCAATACTGCTTTGTGATACGTTGAGACACCAACGCGTCCCCTCTTGGCGGCCTCCGCATCTATATCGCGGGACCTTTCGCCCCAACCTCGTCATCTCGTCATCAAAGACAGCAGGGGGGCAAAAGAAAATTCAAAGGAAATTCAAAATTGAATGGGAAAGGAAAGTACTGTTCTGATTATCAAAAAATACTTTCATTACGGGGTACAAGGGTCACTCCTTGACATAGCTACCGTCTACAGTACGCGGCTGGCCAGAGCAAAGCTTCCCGCAGGTATGGTTTTATTTTTATTGCACTCGCGTCATTCAGGGTCTCATCTCGAGGATCTGCACTCGCGAGGCATGACCCTCCCCACCTTTCAGCCTCCGTCGGCACAATCGGATTCTCAAAGGATCAATGTTCGTCTTTTTCTTTTTTGGGGAAGTGACATCCTCTGCGTAATTCACCATCCACCCACCATAGATTCTTTGTGGGGTATCACTTAGGCGTTGAGAGCCTTAGATCCCATCATCATCAACTCTGGGGCATTGTTGACTACTACACTTGCAGATGCAGGTGACGACGACGATGAGACGAAAAACTCATCCAGAATGGCACGTTCGCCGATCTGCTCATCAACAAATTGTGTCCGGTCTAAGCCAACCATTTCCGCCTCCTCCTGCACCCGCAGGTTCATGTATGCAAGAGGTATCCATTTCATCAACAGCAAAAGGCAGACTGATACCGTGAATGAGTAGACAGAGATCGCGCAGATCTCCGCAAATTGTTTCCCAATTTGCAGTCCATTGCCGTCAATGCCACCGGTCGCTTCTGTTGCTCCATCCAGCGCCGCAATTGATTGCGACGCAAAAATGCCCGTTAGAAAAGCCCCTACCATGCCCCCAATCCCGTGAAGTTTAAACACATCCATACCTTCGTCGATATGTAACCACAGATTGACGTCCTGCATCAGCGCGCATACTATACTAGTAAGGAATCCAATCACTGCAGCCAGCCAAACCGAGACAAATCCTGCAGCCGGTGTGATTCCCACCAGGCCAGCGATAGCACCTTCACACGCTCCCACCACGGAGAATTTCCCTCTGTACCGAATGGAGTCTACAAGAACCCATCCTAGCACACCCATACAGGCCGCTGTGTTTGTATTAAACACTGCTAGCATAGCCCTCACACTCGCATTGAGTGCAGATCCACCCTAATTATATTTCTGGGTCAGTCAAAGGTCGCAGTAAACATATACCGGGGGGGGGGGGGGACACACGTTGAACCCAAACCACCCAAACCAGATCAAGGTCGTTCCCAAGAAGACCAATGTAGTATTGTGAGGCTTTCCGTGCGAATTAGAAGTTTCATCCAGATGCTTTCGCTTTCCTAACACAAGAGCATATGCAAGGGCGGACCAGCCCGATGCGATATGCACGGGTCCGCCTCCTGCGAAGTCTAAAGAAGGTAGATTGTAAAGCCAACCATTGCTGTTCCAGGTCCAATATGCCACGGGGCAATATACAACAGTCGCCCAGCAAAAGCTGAAAACCAATGAGGGGAGCATATTGCCTCTCTCAAATGCGCCTCCGACGACAATCATCACCTAAGGTTATAGTGGATCATAAGTATACTTACTCAAATTCAATCGCGAAACCAGTTCAGCCAAGCAACCTTGAAATGGTACTACTTACCGTGCATGCGCAGAACAATAATTGATAAAAACAAAAGACAATCTCTGGAAGCACATCAGATCCTGGAGAAGGTGCAGCCATAATGTTCCTAAGACCAAAATTCTTCAAATTTCCAATGAACGGTCCTCCATCGCGGGCATATGCCAAAGAATATCCCCAAAACATCCACTGGAATGTAGTTCTAGAATATTTGGGTCAGCATATTGAACATAGAATGGCTGCGAGAGGGAAGAAAGAGCTCACACAGCGACAATCATAAAGGATTGGAATAGCAAAGCTAGTGCGGATTTCCTTCGCGCTAGACCACTGTATAGTAGACCAATACCAGGTATTATCAGCCAGACAATGAATCCGCATATCACGATATAGGTGTAGTTCCATTCGAATCCTTCATATTGAGTATTCACGTCAACTCGCAGAGGATCTCCCCCTGAAGGGACCGAGGCATTGTAAACGGGCTGTAGGTTCAGCTTAGAAGAGATGGATGCAGCCGCATGGTTAGAAAAACGTACTGCCTCGGCCATTGTAGCTCTAGATCAATAACAGACGAATCTTTATTTACATAGACTGACAATTTGAAATTTTCTGCTGCTGTATCTTTTTGATCGGTCAGGACCTGCCGGTGCTCCTCAACCTTGAGAAGCACTGCTGAGAATTGGAATTCTCAAAAAGTGTGGTTGGTATAATCACAATTTGAACCACTCGAGGACTGGAGCCCTAGCCGTCAAGTCGCATGAGGCGGCTGAGATTAAACAAGGTATAGGGGGAAAATGTGCTATATAGTATTACTGGAACCATAGATATTGCTATTACTAGTTTGTATCTGATATCCGCTTTTTACTTCAAGCCTAGATATTAGCAGTTTGGAATCGTTGAGAAACATTCATGCTTATCTCTCTCAAGACCCTTCAACATATCGTTTTCTTATCTTTGTAAATCATTATTCACAGACTGCCAAGAGCTCGACACAGTACACTGGGCCTTGAAAAGTTGGCTGTTGGTATTAATTGGGGGCTGTTGGCTTCTGAAAAGGGAATATTCTATAGATTGAAACATAATTTGCGAATCTGAGAGAAAAGGCGACAACTGATAAGAATACGATCTGCATGGCCCGTTCTGTCAGGACCAGGGGAGATAACATCGTCCAACCACAATTTGCGGTGCTGACGACCCCGGATCCGAGAACCATCTGGGGTTAGCTTATATATCAAAAGGCATCTTATCAGGATCGGAACTCTTGGCATCATCATTGACGACTACATCTACACATATCAATATTCTGCAAGTCTAGTGAAGGGCTATGAAAAAGTCAAATACAGTGAGAGATGAGAAAAAATCACCTCCAAAGATGATAATGCATATTATCATAGTCACTGTTGGAGATCGGTTCAAATTATCGGATCTAGCTACAACTAACACCCCTGACCAACCTTGACAGAATCAGATTTAGTCCCATCTCCGACGCCACCGACTGCTTCAACAACCAGTTCATCCCCATTAGCCAGCCCATCGACTTGGATAGAGGTTTCGAATCCATTACGCAACGCAGTTTTCTTGACCTCAGAGCCAGCGAGAACTTTCCAAGATTTAACATCTGTTGCACCGTTCCAACTTACGTAAACAGTAGTCTTATTCGTTTCACTCGAGACGCATGCAGCGAGGTCTGGCTTGGTAGATGGATTCCCTGTCCAGGGGTACCGGTAGACGCGATATGTCTGCATGGTATTATCGTAACCAAAGCGTGCACGCATGACGATAGTCCCATTCTCATCATATTCTTCGATTTTCGGAGTGGCTCCATGGTCCTGTAGGACATGACCATTGGCAAGAGATTGATAGCTTCCTTGGGATTCAGCATAAACTGGTTCCTCGGCATCCCATGTGCGTCGTTTAAGCGTCACTTGCTTGGAACCTTGTAGCTCGACGTCTAATAGCAGGCCAGTTGTTAGGGATGTATGGGCCAAAAAATCGGCATTGTCGTTGTTATGTAAGGCCAAATGGACTCGTTCGTCGCTTTGGAATTCAAAGCGTGCATCATGCTGGTAGCAGAAGCTAGTACCAAGTCCCAAATTAAAGTCACCACCAGTTCGGCCCTGTTAAGTAATGAGTTACAATGAAGATTCAAGGGTAAGCGGGTGCCAGGCGGGCGATGAAGCTTCAATACATACGTGTAGATGCCAGGTAACATTGCCATTTGAATCCAAAAAGAATATACTGCACATATAGCGTGACGAAAGCAGGTAATGATCACCATATTTGTAAACAGCGTTTAGGTGTGGATAGCCGTATGGACTGGTCTTATTCATACCAGACGCAGACCCTTCGAGCGGAGCGCGCACATCGCTAAGACGCACTTGATCAATATGCTCGTGTGCGCTCCATCGGAAAAGTATTTCATTCGTCTCGAGATCAATCTCGTAAATAAGCCCATCTTGAATCCAGCCATTCTTAGGACCTCCAACAGAGCTAAGATCGGCCTGCGTTACATTGACAGCAGTCACCAGAATTGTGCCGTCATCGGTGAATTGACTCTCGTGAATATCAATACATGAGTCGAATTCCATCGTCTCATCAAAAATTGTCACGAAATTCTCGGCCTTGCAGTCAAGTGTGACTCGATGAATTTCGTCGTAGGAACTGTTCAGGATACTAATGTGTCCAAATCCAAAGCCTTGTCCGTCATACCCTGTCCAGTAGGCAATAACAGGTTCGCCATTCAGCATTTGTGGTTGTAAAGCAGAATAGTTGCCCTTGGCTCCCTGCCATACAAGCTGACCATCATCTGAATAGATTGTTGGATATCCTTCATCCCGAAGTGAGTCTGATGGGGTGAAGAACAAATATCCAGGCTCAGTCTGACCCATCTTGGTAACATTCAAAAACGGCGTTTTGATCGATGAGCTTTTGTACTCTTGAAGTGGCCACAGTTGATCGCCATCTGAAGATGCAGAGGCATAGCCAAATAGCGCGGGAAAGAGGGTAAGCACCCGAGGGAGTTGATTTATGATCGAGCGTCCCATCCTGTTGAATAGATATGCCTTCAGCTTTACTATTCTTGAGATCGTGACTCGGCTAATTGGCCAAATTATGCTTTTCAGTACTCACAGCAATCCCCGGGGCTTTCGATCAATTTATATACTTTAGATCATGATCGTCCGCAGCCTTGGAGGGCAATATAATCTTGAACCTCCTAATGTTAGTAGACAATATCCCCGCATTTTGCTTCCCCACGCCCTCCGATGAAGGGCCCAGGTGGATATCTTCGGTAATGATAATATTGTCCACAAGCCGACAAATTATCTGAATCAATTAGATTATTTTGGATGCGGAAAGGATCCGGTGCTTCTCCGCATTATATGGATTAGAACCATGAAAGTGGAACTAGCGCGACCCTCAGATTGGCGTGATCAGATTTGATAGACATGACTGCTCCCCTGGGAGGTTAGTGGTAGTTCCTGGCCCTGGAGGCAGGCATATCGGGCGTTCCCGATCTTGCTCCTGCCATGATGATGTGCCCTGGGGTATGACTCCAGTGTGGGTTTGTTCTGCCATTAGCAACTAGGAGCTTTGTAATCTTATGCTAAGATGGTCACAAGCCAGCGATGAATTGCATCGTGGAAAGTCCAACATCCTTCTAAAATAGAAGCAATGGATTGAATTTCGAGATTGATTGGTGCTAGACGGGCCCTCATGAGAAATCTTGGGGATTTCCAACGCCTCGGAATGAGCAAAGCCAGCTCGGATCGGGTGTCTGGAGCATCGGATAGATGCAGCCAAGGAAAATTGCCAGGAGAAGACTGGTCATTACTACTATTACTAGTTTGACTAGGATATCTCAAACCTCATCCTAGTAGACAAACTAGTGATGCCATCTTAAATGCCGAGTAAGTATGATCACCAAATAAAGCGGAACATCGGAAATACAGATATCTATTTTGAAATATTTGCATTGAGAACCGGAAGATGAAAAGCCCCGAACTATCAACTAGACCTCAACATAGTTCGACGTCTGTAGGATTCAAAGTCTGGGGATGTGGCATACTAGTGATTGTGGGGAACTATGAGGGGGAGAGCTATGTGCGTGGAAGATCTTCTCCAATGTCTGGGCATCAGTCAACTGCCGAGGTCTTGAACTTACAAGGTTAGAAGCACACAGTCCAAGCAAAACTAAGCAAAGATCGGCTTCAGCCAATTGGTCTTGCCTTGGCGAATTCCAGCAATGACAGACCAACAACTTGGATTCAATTGATTGATGATTCGGGTGCTCGGCAATGTCGTCGGCAGATAGGGGCAGGGAAAGGCACTAGTAAAGTAATTTGGGGATTATCCTTAGCCGAAAGCATACTGTAAAATGTCGAGCAAAGGCCTCGTTTTCAATTATGGATGAGAGGTTGATAGGGCCATGAGAAACCATCAAAAGAATGGATAGAAAACGATTTGCTGTGCCTGGTCCGCGGAAAATGAGCGTTAAGGTTTGCTATCTTACGAGGTCTGACCTCGACACGCGGAATAACCCCGTCAATCCGTAGTTGTCGCATAGGGCTTCCAAAAGGAACGATTGTCAGACTGTTAGCCTTCAAGGTTGGAGTTTTAGAGGTACCTAGGGACTCAGGTACTAGAGTAGTTGTTCAACCACCAGTATACTTTAGCATTTGGAAAACTAGCGCCTCGGGTTTGATACCACTGATTGAGCATAAAGAAGAGAATATAGTCCTTTAAAGCCACAGTTCTCTTCCCCTCATTGAAAGAGAGACACCAAAGACCTTGAGATTTTTGAATGAATTCGCATGTATGTATATGTACAGAAGATGATGTGGGCTTATGCTTTCGAGAAACGCCAGGGTATTGAATATGTAGGTTATGAAGATATTTGGAAAGACAAAATTAATTTCCGACAGAGCTGTTAGAGCTTAGAGTCAGTTGCGATCGCCTTTCGGCGCATTTGGCGAGATGAGACGCCGGCCGGAGCAGGAGCCGCAGCGTTGTAAAAGAGTTGCCGGCCAACAATATCCGACATGGTAAGAACTCGCGAGGAAACGGTAGCACCATCACGACGGTTTTTACTGCATAATTGTTAGCATATGGAAATCATTTTCTTCAAGAAGTCACTTACCCTTCGCGACGGGACTGCGCGATCAATTCTGTAAAGTCCCAAAGACGCCCGCGGTCGAGGACTTTGCCGGTATTTGGATCCCTCTCTGGCGTCCATTCAGGTGCGAGTTTCAAGGAGGGGCCTGCGCGGGTTTCCTTGTCCTTGGCAACAAGAATGATACCTTCCTCCTCAAAGCGTTGATAGGAATTTCTGAGAGTTTCCTTGTTCACTGCCTCAAAATAGGAAAGGTCTCCTTGGTGGTATAGTGTTTTGCCGAGCTAAAGTTGGTCAGTCTGTGCGATATTCTAACGGAAAATCAGTCCAACTTACAAGCTGGGCACTGTCCTGGGACTTCTTCATATCAATCCATGTATCTTGGTCGCCATCAAGAGGAGGGGAGTAAGACCAAGCAGAGATACTGCACCAAGCCAAGAGGCTTCAATGAAGGGCCAAATGAGGAAACAGTAAAAGTCATAGTTCTCCCGACCACAGTGACGCTCGGAATCACTGAGCTCGACGAACTGTGGTACACCAGAGTCATCACGCGTGATCTTTATGACATCGTCCGACTCTAGGCCTCTTAGGGTGTTTTCCATGTTCGAAGAGAGACCATCCGGGGGGAAGATAAATTCGCCACGGAAAAGCTATGACTTGTTAGAATAATTATACAAGAAAAATAAGAGTCGCAACATACCTGGGAGAGGAAAGAGACCTGGTTCCTCAGGGCTTCGTATGTGATGCGTTGGTTAGCCGGACCACCGCCTTGCTTGATCTTGGTATACATAGCAACAGAGACAAGCGCCTCAGTGATGAAAAGATGGATGAGCATGTTGCGGTAGAAAGATAATTGGAAGCGGTCGACCGCATAATAGGTAGGCTCCGCTAGGCCGGAAATGACGCCTACCAGCTTTGGACCCAGTACGTCCAGAGCACGGTCGACGACCTGATCAGTGGGTGAGCGATAGAAGTGGGCGACCCGGCCGCCCTTTGCTCTTACGCGATCACAGAGCCAGTCTAGTCGTCTTACCAGCTCACCCTTTCCGACGCCACGGCCACGAAGGGTTAAGAGAACAGTCCCAACGAGAGCAGGTGGCATCATAACAGAAACATCGTTGATCTCGGAAAGTACTCGATATCCCAAAGTTCGGAGAATTCGGCCCTTTTCGGTTTGGGAGAGCTTCTGGCTGGCGTTCAAATCAGTCTGGTTAAGCCGTGAAAGCTGCTGACCGAGGAACTCGCGCAGGCTCCATGGCTCGTGGAATCGAACATCCACACGACCCAATTTGAGTGATAGGACGGAGGACGAAGAAAGGAGCTCGGATAGACTTTCCTTTTGCTTGGGCTGCCCCAAAAGCTCACTGATATAGGATCTATGAGGATATCAGTATAAAGCGAGAGAGAAGAAGGAATGGAAAACTGCATACTCTGTCTCTATCACCTTGTCATACTGCGTGCTGACCGGACAGATAATTGTATCTTGAGTACGCCCGGAAAGCACGCTGTCGACAATAAAGTTCAGGATTCCGAATTTTGGAGACAGCAATTTCCCTGTCCTGGAGCGGCCACCCTCAATGAAGCATTCAAAATTGAAGCCTTGCTGAAGAATAGTATCGATATAGGCTTGGACAACAGTATGGTATAAGGGATCGTTTCCGAAGCTCCGTCGGATCCACATCGCACCTGTTCTTATGAGCATGAAGCAAAGGAGAGAAATTGAAGAAACCTAAACTGACCTGCATGCTGTAGGAAAGGCCCGAGCAACGGAATGTTCAAGTTGTCGCCTGCGACAACCACGGGTAGCCCAATTCCCAGCCGATAACAGATTAGCTGTAGGGAGACATAATCCACATGCGACTTATGACAGGGAAGGAAGACGATTGATTGTTTGTTCTTGGCAGCTTCTGAAGCGACGGCACGCAGCCGGAGAACCTCCTCGCTCGACACGTGGATACCTTGATGATAGGCACGAGTCAGGAGTTGCGTGCACATATAGTATGCTCCTCGAATAAACGTCTTGCTCTCCATCTTGCAGATCATGTTATCCATCATGCCATCTACCACCTCTTGAAGACTATCCTCAATCTCGTGTCGCCGGCGAGCTCGCTTTTCATCCAATGTCTTCCCATCTTTGATTGCCAATAACCCCTCCTTCTCCTCCACTTTAAGGCGAGTATGCGCGAGCTCTTTCACTTTCTCTTGGAGCATTGGGCTTCCCAAGATCGATGATTTCATCTTTTCTGAAAACCCCGAGTAGAAAACCGGTTGACCGACAACATCATCGTACGCGCGCCAGCCGGTACCAGACATATACAGACTGACTTCGCGGAGAAAGTCGAGGGGATTCTCACGAAAGCGAGCCATATGGTGAACAAGGTTACGTTCAGTGATGGGCTCATCTTGAGTTCCGGGGCCACCAGTGAACCCCGACGGGTGAATCGTCAGCTTCTTGCCCACAATCTCCAAGTCCGGAGCGGAGGCATCATCACTGATGGCCGATTTAGGGGGCGGCATGATGTCGGAATAATCTGAAGGGAGAATAATCAAGCTGACAAGTCACCCACGAGGGGGAAAATAATACTGAGGGGAAAGCAAGCAAGAACACTAGAGAAAGATCCACTCGGAGGCGCAAGTCAGGGCCATAGCTCCAAAAATCCCAACAAAACCCCGGATTGTCTTTCACGGGCGTTTTTCCCCAGAAGCAGCCGAGGTTGTTTCCCCGAGGAAATTCGGCGGACTGCAATTACCAGAAGTGCATATTTGATGAGTCATCACATCTGCGGGGACTCACTTCATCTCAAAAGTAGCTTAATTCGAGGTTTAATTATTTGTGACAGCTGCCATCTTTGTAACCCCACCATCATTGAGTATGTCACGGTTGGCCAATGGCGTGAGGTCCTTCTCCTGTAAGTTTGGTATTGCATTGACTCACTACCTAGCCTTTTTTCTTCTCTCTTTTCACCTTTAAATAAACTCAACTAATTTTTGGTAGCAACGGCCTCTAGCTTGCTTGCGGACGCTGCGGCGACTTCACGATCGGTTGTCCAGCCCTCGTCTTTTCAGGTCTTTCGTGATGTCCCTTCACTTCGTCAGCTGCGTCATCAGCTGTTGAAAAATGAACGCACTGTTGGATTTGTTCCCACTATGGGAGCGCTCCACGAGGGTCACCTTTCTCTAATTCGAGAAGCCGCTCGCGAGAATACCGATATCTTCGTTAGCATCTACGTCAACCCCACCCAATTCGGCGTCAACGAGGACTTGTCAAGCTATCCTCGCACATGGGATAGTGATGTTGAGAAGTTGGAAAAGCTAAATGAGGAGCTTGGCCGCGCGGGTAGTCCCGGATCTGGGCAGATTACTGCTATCTTTGCCCCGACTTCCAAGGTCATGTACCCAACTCTACCTCCTTCGTCGGAAATTGATGGGCAGGGGTCATTTGTCACAATCACTCCGCTCTCCTCGAAATTGGAGGGAGGTTCACGTCCCGTCTTCTTTCGTGGCGTCGCAACTGTCTGTATGAAGCTCTTTAACGCCACTACGCCTGATCGGGTTTACTTTGGCCAGAAAGATGTACAGCAGACTGTTATTATCAAGCGGATGGTACAGGATTTCCTACTTGGTATAGAGGTCCGGATTGTCAGTACATCCCGTGAGGCAGACGGGTTGGCGCTCAGCTCTCGCAATGTCTACCTGGGTGACCGGAGACGTGCTGTGGGACTTACAATTTACAAGTCTCTGAAGGCTGCTGAAGATGCCTATACTTCAGGCAAAACCTCTCGAGCGGATATCCTCGGCGCGGCTCGGGCCATTACAGACAGAGTGCTTAATGAGCAAAAAGCACTCGGACCTTCAGAGAGAGCTCTCTTTGAGGTGGATTATATCTCTCTTGCCGACCCTGACACTCTAGACGAGCTGGATCTCGTCGACCCCGCGAAAGGAGGTGTCTTAAGCGCTGCTCTGAAGATGGCGCCTCTGGAAGAGAACAAGCCTGGCGAGGAATGTGGCTTGGGAGATGGCAAGGTACCCGTGCGACTGATCGATAACTTGATTCTGCAACCACGGGCTTGAAGCTCCACTGAAAAATAGACCAATAGCGTTTAGTGTACATAGAAAAACTGATGGTGAATTATTCAGCCAGTATAGATTAAAAATAGATCATCTCTCGAAATCTCCTTCCTAGTTCTATTTACCTATCAACCCTTCTAGGAAGTAGGGCTGACTGCTAGGGCTGCGGCCGACAGTATCAGCGGATCATCATTTCTCCGGAGTGGGTCCCGCCCGAAAAAAAGTCTCGACGGCAACAAGCTCTTCTTAACGCTAGACGACTTTTCTCAGATTACTTTCGCCCGAGTGCTGGGTGTGTACGACGAGATCATGGCGGACGATGGTATGCTTTTGAACTTCAGCATCGGTGACAGTGTCATCAAGCCTGAAACGAAAATCAAGGGAGGAACATGGCGGGCCCGCCTCTCTGCGAAGAAGCGCGCGCAGCATCAACCTCGACCAGACGGCGAAGGCGGCAATCGTGGCCAACCCAAGAACCCTAACCAAGTGCAACTTGGCCCGAGAACCGACAAAGCGACAAAAGACGACTGATTCGACCGAAGGAAAGGGTGGAGATGGTGGCCAACGACCGCGACAGCAGCAGCAACCAGCGCGCAGACATCCCGGACAATTTGCTTCCTCCCTCTTTACTAGCAATCCCGAATCGACCTATGTGGAAGAAAAGAAAGATGAAGAACCGATTGAAGAAGCAAAGCCGACTAATGCGCCTTTGATTGATGGTCTTGATACCTTCACTAATTTGGGCTTGTCTCCAAACCTAGCGGCGCATCTCCTTACAAAGCTCGAGTTGAAAGCACCAACAGCAATTCAGAAGGCCTCTATCACTCAGTTATTAAAAGAACAAAGTGATGCGTTCATCCAAGCCGAGACTGGTTCCGGTAAAACACTTGCTTATCTCCTTCCATTGGTGCAAAAGATAATGGCGCTTTCAAAGGCAACGAAGGAAGAAGGTGTCCATCGTGATAGTGGTCTCTTCGCTATCGTCCTGGCACCTACTCGTGAATTGTGCAAGCAGATCTCAGTCGTTCTGGAGAACCTTCTTCGTTGCGCAAATTGGATCGTCGGTGGAACTGTTATTGGTGGAGAAAAGAAAAAGTCTGAGAAAGCACGTTTGAGGAAAGGCCTCAATATTCTGGTCGCCACACCTGGTCGCCTGGCGGATCATCTGGACAACACACAAGTATTGGACGTCAGCAATGTTCGATGGTTGGTACTTGACGAGGGTGATCGCCTGATGGATATGGGATTTGAGGAGGAATTACAAGGAATTGTTTCAAAATTGGACGCGAGACAACGACCCAGTCGCATCCCAGGTGTTCCCACACGCAGGACAACGATATTGTGTTCCGCTACACTCAAAATGAACGTTCAACGGCTTGGTGAGATCAGTTTGAAGGATGCAGTCCACATTAAGGCCGATCCGGCCGATGAGGACGAACAGACTCGCGATAAAAAAGACGAAGAAGATTCATTCCGTGTCCCTGCACAACTGAAGCAGGCGTACGCAGTCGTACCATCTAAGTTACGACTTGTATCTTTGACCGCCTATCTGAAGCGGACATTTATTCGCAAAGGATCAGTGATGAAAGCTATTGTTTTCGTGTCATGCGCAGACTCAGTGGATTTCCTCTTTGAGGTTTTCGCGAGAGAGTTTGGCCAGCGAAAGGGGAAAAAAACACAAGATGATAGCGACAGCGATAATGAGGAAGAGAACGAAGAACAAAAGACTCAAAGTGAGCGGGAGAAGATGTCTCCTCATGGAACTATCGCACCTGCGACGGCTTTGTCTAACTCATCGAATGCCGTAACACTTCATCGACTACATGGCTCTCTCCCTCAACATGTTCGAACTGCCACACTCAACTCCTTCTCCCGCAGTGGTGATCCATCAGTGCTGGTATGTACTGATGTGGCCGCCCGTGGTCTAGATTTGCCCAACGTCGACCTGGTCATTGAGTACGATCCGGCATTCAGTGCCGATGACCACACCCATCGAATTGGTCGTACCGCTCGTCTTGGCCGTGATGGTCGCGCTTTGATTTTCCTCCAACCTGGATGCGAGGAGAATTACGTTGAAGTCCTGAAGCGTGGCTACCGCGACGGTGGAAAGGCTCTGACTCGCACCGACGCCACGGAAATCCTGAAGCGTGGCTTCGGTGCTACTGCAGACTCTAACAGCAAGAACTGGGAAGAGAAGACCACAGATTGGCAAATGGATGTGGAGAGATGGGCTCTGGATAATCCCCATTATCTAGAGATGGCCCGTCGCGCATTCCAATCCCATGTCCGAGCTTACGCAACCCATATTGCTGCTGAGCGCAGCATGTTCAATATCAAGGAGCTTCATCTGGGTCATCTTGCCAAGAGTTTTGCTCTTCGTGACCGACCTGGCAAAATTAATGTTCCTGGTCTGCGTCCTGGCAAGGAAGAAACCAAGAAGGACTTCAAGGCTTCCCGTGGTGGCACGGCCGGCCAAAAGAGAAAGGCCGGGGGTGCAGCGGATGATATCCCGACTACATCTAATAACACCGATGATGCGGCCAGAAGGATGCGGGCTAAGATGCGCGAGCAGATGGCTGGAGCAAGCGAGTTCAATCTTGCTTAAGAATAAAAAAGTTAATTCTTCATGTTGCCAAAAATGTGGCGATGCATTATTGTACAAGAGCATTAGCATTTGTTTCAGTAGATATCCCATAATGAAATTTTTCCATCCTTAGAACCGATTGCCAGCCAGTGTGTCTGTTGAACCTTTTGGTTTCGTTGATTGTGCACCGTAGCCAAGGAGAAGTCATGTCCCAAACCTGTCTGCTTCTGTTGGGTCTGTCCCTCTGATTCATTTGTTGAAGTTGGCTCAAATATGGTTTCAACTTGTCCAAAGGCAACAGCATAACAACCATCTTTGTGCCACTTGAGAACAGCAAGCTCTTTCATTGTTTTCCCGGAGTACACTCTAACCCTGCTATCCCATCCAGCCGTAGCGAAAATCCTACCATCCCCGCGGAGCCGCAATCCCTGCTGTCCAGAATGTTTTGTATTGATAGTTTTCAATGGCAGGTCTTCGCCACCGTTTCCGCCAGTGGCATGACTGGGGATCGGATGTTTAACGACCAGAGCATCCGCAGATGAAGAGAAAAAGCAGTCGCGTGAAGGTGGAACATCAATCGATAGGACAGGCTGGCTGTGAGGACGACTGACATATAATCTTTCCCATTTCCATGGATTGGATGACAGTTTCGGAAGCTCAAGGCAGTCGGCTGAGACGGGTCCTCTCCGAACAAACGCCATAACGTGCCCGTCCTCGTATGCAGATGTCACATAGATATCCCCACAGGCCGATGTGAAAATCTCCACGGCCATGACCATCCCGGTTTTGATTGCGGGGTCAGATCGGATAGTGGTGAGTCGAAGCTCAGATGGGAGATGAAAGATGTCGATTCCTCCGGAATCAAGAGCATTGGGTACTGCAAATAGAATGTCTTGACTTTTCGTATCTTTTGAGTTCTGCTCCTTACTGGTGTTATTCTCCGTGGGAATGTCAATGAATATCATTGAAAAAGCACAAAAGTTGAGAGCATTCACAGGTAAGGAATGTAAGAGCCATGGCTGCGTTCCGTTCTCCTGTTTATTCGAGGTCGCTACATCAACCGGTAGAGTTTTATCAAGGAAACTCTCATCCTCTTTTCGAAGTTTCCAAACACATAATTTATGGTCGCGGCCATGACTATGTCAGAAAGTTAATAAGGTCAAATGATGGCTCCAAGGTATTTCAGATGTTATCTGATATGACCTACGTGTATATTTCCGATCCACCCTCACTCATAGGAAAGGCTTTAACTTCAAGAACAGCCCCTTCATGAGCCTTCCAAACCGTCACCGGTCGTTTAGTGACTAGATCCCAGATGACAACCCAGCCATCCGCATCTCCGGAGACAAGGCGCAGGTTCTGAGAGAAGATATACAGGGCATGTATTGGTGATGCATGTCCGCGGAGGATATAAATCGGAGTAGCTGCGGACTTCTGGGACTGGCTTGATGCTTCAGCCATCCCTTCCTAATTAATAATTCATTGATAATCAGAAGTCGGATGTTGTCTCGGGGAGGTGTAGTTCCACCATGCGAACGCGTCGCGGCGAATCAAGTCACCGCTTTCCATCCCCGCTCAATATGAATTTACAGCCAGTCTACAGATCTAGACCTCTGATAATGAACATCATCCTCATAGCCAACGGGAGTGACTGCAGTATTTCGGGGATTTGCATTGGAGACTCAGGGGCTCAAAACGACTCACGATCGACAAACCACTGTGGGCACACGGGGTCAGCGATCATGCGTCCAGTAAACAATGCCTAGCCTCTGCACACCTATATATACCTATATATATAGGTATCGTCCCGTCTCGGCGCCCTAGATTATGACTTCTAATCCATTGGGCAAGATGCCGTCTATATGGACTCTCGGTAGTATGGATACTGTCAAGAGTCCATTCACATCTTGGCATTATGGCAGTTATTTTCTGCCACCATAATCACGCTTTATATCGCTTCGTGCCCACGATTTAGCAAAGGTAGAGGTGCCTTTGCTAAATAAGGTCAAAAAATAAAATAGCCGCGAACAAAGCGTCTTCGTCTTCATTTTGACAGCCCGGATACACCGAACTTGTCTGAAGGCGAGGGAACCCCCATCCAAACTGGGGAACAGGCTTGGATCAAATCTTGAAAGAGAGCCCCTCAAAAAGTTGCCAGAGACCTGCCGCAACGAAACCTCGAGAGATTGAAATATATTTTGGCTCGGACAAATCTTAGCCAACCTCTCAATCTTAAAAAGGAGATCGATTTTATCGCTCTGGATGATTAATTCCTAGGTGTTCTAATCTTGGACTGAGCTTGGAAAGATCTCATAAACGACCCATTCATCCATGCCACTATCGAATACACTTGGCAGAACACAAACCGAGTAGTACTCCAGAAGCAGGACCATCGTGGCCTAGAGGGAACGTAGTTTGAAGAGGTTCGACTAAACAGAGTCTTAAATGGTAGTGAGTGGCGTCATCGAAAAGCCTGATCAGTTCGACATTTCGAGCATTGAAATAGCACTGTGCCTGCCAAAACGACCATCGGACGGATGACTTTCTGGAGCAAGGAGAAAATATCGGCCCTTGACAGAGACACTATCATATTATCAATCTCGTCACCTTCAGAAGGCAATGGACGTTAGTGATTATTTGGCAAGTCATTTGATCTGGAAAAGCATATACCAAGCCTAGACGGTAAATACATTCTAGTAACTGGTGGTACGTGTGGATTCTATAATCCTGCTTGTGCTACACTAATGTTAAATACGGGAGGTGCTGTTCTGGGAAGGTAGGCAATTTTGCAACTAGCAAAGCATCATCCGAGAGAAATCTTATTCGCGGCGAGAACGCAATTGAAAGCAGAAGATGTCCAGGAGATCAAGGGAGATGTTCACAAGAGCGACATTTCCCACATTAAATTGGGCATCGCCTCATTTCATACTGTAAAAGAGGAAGCAGAGGGGTTCAAGAGCCGCTCTGAGGGACTCGATATTTTGATGAACAATGCTGGTGATTATTCGTGCACTCGGTCTCAGGCGCAAGTCTAATTCAGCTCAAGTAAGCATCATGGCAGTACCGTAGTCCAAAACCAAGGAGAGCTACGAAATCCAGTTCGGTACGGATCATATGGGCCATGCACTACTGACCAAACTGCTACTGTCAACCACCGAGAAGTCAGGCTCTGATGTTCGCGTGATCAACCTAAGTTCCGAAGGCGACTACTGTGCACCCACCATCATCTACGATCAAGACCGACTGCAGTCGTATCCCAAATTCTATCGCTATAGTCAATCAACGTTATTCCGATAACTCGGAGCAGGCCATTCCCGAAGTGGTGAGACCGGGAGCCGCAAAGGTCAGCCCACACGGGCCGATAGCCGTCCGACGCCACCAAACCCCGGATAATGTGTAAATGCCCGCCTGTGATTAGCTGCTTGGTATTTTCCTAAACATCGTATGTTCAATTTACTGTAGGAGGATTAGGATTTAATGGAATTAGGGGATTGGATATACACTACAAAGCATATATGTACGGTACTCTCGTCCAGATCCTTTGTTTTTTACCCCCCTCTTCGTGAATTAGACTTCTCCCTCTCTCGACCTCTGCTTCTTCTATCTTATTCAAGACCTGCTAGGAACTACAATGTATGTGGCTCCTCCGCCTTTTTGGTAACCCCCTGAGTGGTTGACTATATTCTTTGGTGGAATCTGTCACATATTGACCCTTCCCTCCTAGGAATTCTACTGTGCTGCCCCCAAGCACCTATTGGGGCCAATATCAGGATATCACCAAATCCGACATCCACCTGAGCGTAGCAGAGAGATTGTGGGTTGCATGGTATGCGTGGATACAGAATGATGTCTTGGCTACCGGCATCATGTCCTTCGTTATCCACGAGTTGTTCTACTTCGGCCGCTGTCTTCCGTGGGTCTTCATCGATTGCTCGGGTTTTTTCAACAGATACAAAATTCAAAGTGTAAGTGGCAAGCCTAACATTTGGCACTAGCCAAGATCAACCCAATTCCAGCTGCCATCGAAACTAATATTCAGCCTCAGAACAAAGTACCTTCATTACGTGAGCAATGGGATTGCGCCAAGTTTGTGCTTCTGAGCCACTTTACTGTCGAACTTCCTCAAATTTGGTATGTTCCTGCCTTCGACGGAATGGTATTCTACCTGACGTCTATCTCTCAGACCCGATTGAGTATTAATGACTCTTTTAGGCTTTTCCACCCAATGGCCCAGTTCTTCGGTCTATCAACATCGATTCCTTTCCCGTCTCCTTGGACCATGGCATATCAGATCGCATTATTTTTTGTGATGGAGGATACTTGGCACTATTTTTTCCACCGAGCTTTTCATTGGGGTCCACTCTACAAAGCTATTCACAAAATCCACCATCAGTATTCCGCACCATTTGGTTTGGCCGCCGAATATGCTTCTCCTATTGAGGTGATGATTCTCGGCTTCGGGACCGTCAGCTGCCCTATTCTCTGGTGTGCTTTCACCGGCGACCTGCATATTCTCACTATGTATGTCTGGATTGTGTTGCGTTTGTTCCAGGCCATCGATGCCCACAGTGGCTATGAATTTCCTTGGAGCCTCCACCATTTCTTGCCTTTCTGGGCTGGTGCTGATCATCACGATCTCCACCATGAGAAATTCATTGGGAACTATGCAAGCAGTTTCCGCTGGTGGGACTACCTTCTTGACACTGAATACACCCCGGATGCCCTGAAGCGCCGCAGACGGAACAACATGAAGGCAAAGAAGTCACAATAATCTGAGCGTTAGCAGTGACGGTCTGCCTATTTTCTCTTCAGTTATGCATTTGCTCTGTCTGGAGCTATTTGTATGGTAGAAACTAGCATTTCTTATGATGCTGCTCAAGAGTTGATTTACCATGGCTAGACTTAGCTCCTCTTGGAAGTAATTGGTCCTCTAAACATTGCTAAATTCATACCGTAGCCGAGAGATTCATGGCAAAAGATGAGACGGGCTGTCTCAGTTAATATATGATTTTTTACATTAAACGACTTTGAGTTCCTTGCTGGCTTTCAATGAGGAATCATCGAGCATGAACGACATGATATTTGGCCTCTTACAATAGCCTTTTCTTTTCCCACAGAAGCGTAGGCATGCGGTGGCCCAAAAGTCAAAAATTCCACTCAAGTGCTCTAGCTCGGTGAGATCATTGACTATGGGATACAATGGTCTCCTTCAATGATCTCCAAAGGCATATATGTTAGGAGACTTTAGTGTGCTAAGATCGGTGGCACATGATGAAATTTAGGATCTGACTGACACCTGCCAGTGGGCATGCAGATTATATTGAAATTTGAATCGGTTCTACTCGACAAATTCAAAATCCTACGCAGGAAATTTCCTAATTGATCTTCGGACCAATCCCACTTTTCTTGCATCCGGATCCAATTCCATACACGGTAAGCTTTAGGACTTGCTGCTAGCTTGCATCACTGGTATGCGTGGAAGAGCCCCCGCATCGGGGCTGTGCACCACGCATCTCGACCTATCACTCCGCGTTTTATCGATTTCTCAGCTCAAATGTGGCGCATGTCCTCGTACAAAGTGAGAGTTTACGAGGACCTGCATTCCCCTGCATCTCATAAGCTTGTCATTGCTTCCGCCCTCTCTTGCAGATGATTTCTACTCTGCCTCTGAGTGCAGTATGGCAGCTCCAGGCTTAGCACTGCAGCACCTGAGCTTCAATATCCATTAGATTCAATCAGAACAAGTACTATGACTGATAAACACAAGCATAGGCGGCGGGTGAAAGGGAAAGGGGGAAGAAAAACTCCAGACAACGATGGGCCTAAACAAAAAATCTATATGAATCCTCAGAGCGCAAATACCGTTCACGGGTTTCAGGGTGGATATCCAACACGGCCAGGTTTCCATGATTCCCATACCGGCGTCTCCTCGCTTGTGCACCTACCCTCACCACCGATCTATGGTCAATTACCCGGCCCGTATGGCCCTGTCACGGTAGCAAACCCGCCTCCAACATGGAACCCAACGGTGTACCAAGCTCCAAAGCCTACGTCCGACCTGACGAAATGGACTTCGTGCGTGAATATCAGTCAGTCGGTTTCAAACCTCGTTGCACATACAGCAGGAAAAACAAATGCCACGATTCTGGAACTGGAAAACCTTGTCCTGCAGAGTGTCAGTGGTGGCACCAATATGAGGCAGAGCGCATCCAGGCTCCTGGACGAAGTCATCACATTGATGGATCTAGGGTCTTTCTGCGGGAAAGAGAATGAACTGAGTATGTGAACATTACATGTTTTCTTTTTCGGCTACTTGGAAACTAACTAGAACTCAGTGGCTGCATGTGCGCTACCATTCAGACCCGATACAAGGAAAAGGTATCGTTGGACACATGGGCCCGTGGAAAAGAAGTCATCGTCTCCAGTCGACTATTTCTCAAAAGTCTATCTTTATTCTAACTCACGAATGCCACCGAGACTTCCTCATATCAAATTGTGCGTTGAAACATATCGAGATGGGCTTCAATTTCTTCTGCTAATTTAGTGACTAGTTACCCTGCAACCTATCCATTACTCAGGCTTGCAGCACGCTATTCCCTACAAGTATACGAAAAGCCGCAAGGCCCGGAGCGACAATCTTATGTGAACTCAGATTGGCGCCGGGGTACGAAGGCAATGGTCATTAAATCACTTCCGATTGATAAAATGGGCACAATTGTATTCGCCATTCGCGGGACTCAGAGCTTCAGTGACTGGGCTGTGAATGTCTATAGCGCTCCTGTCTCAACTGCTGGATTTCTTGACGATCCTTTAAATAAATGTCATGCTGGATTTCTTTCCGTTGCTAAAAAGATGGTTCCTGCTGTTGCTGCGCGACTGCGTACTTTGATCGAAGAAGACCCGAGTCGAATGTCATATACACTTCTTATCACAGGCCACTCAGCAGGGGGAGCTGTCGCCAGTCTAATCTACCTCCATCTACTTTCCGAATCACCAAAAGCTAAATCCGAGCTCACACATCTCCGAGGATGCTTTAAAAATATTCATTGTGTTACCTTTGGAGCTCCTCCAATTTCACTCCGACCATTACAAAGACCCTCCAGTACCAACCCGTCTAAATCAATGTTTTTCTCATTTGTGAATGAGGGCGACCCAGTGACACGGGCAGATAAAGACTACTTCTTCTCTTTATTAGATCTATATGCGTCTCCAACCCCCGGATCCGTCTGGTCACTCTTCGATCCAAGAGGCAAAAGACATCCGTCACCATACTGGAAGGTTCCCCGATCAACGTTATCTATTGCAGGTCGGATCGTACTACTTCGATCTAATGATCAGCTGTATGGTCGTCTTGCGAAGAAACCGTCAATGGGTCCCGATAAACCTCCGCCACTTCCACCCCGTGAGCAAGTAGAGGCGTGTGGTACAACGGATCTAGATCTGCGAGGTGTTGTCTTCGGTGACCCGCTCATGCATTCCATGGATATCTATGCTCGCCGGATTGAGGCACTTGCAAATGGTGCGACGAAACGGGAATTTCATTGACGCTTCGACATCCCACCAATGTCCATTTCAATGGCTTTAGGGAAATTATCTGTTTGAGAACTATCTAAACATTGCGTTTGATCTTTGGCTTCAGCCATATCCCCTTTGGGTAATCTCAAACTGGTTTTTCCAAACCTTGGACTAAATTCTATTCGACGAAGACTGGGCCGGATTGCATCTCGTCCGCTTATTTTCCGTCGCGAGGTAATTTTGAATATTGCTCAAGTTTCGAATCACGGGATAGGATATTAGAACATTATATCAGGTAATTTTATTGCAACTATTAGCTTACCATCTGAAGGGTACAATTCAACCGTGGAATGCTAAAAAAATCTATCAATTCAGAATAATAACTAGAATAACGTAAACACTATGCATTGTAGCGGTTCCAAGGTTCGATATTTCAAAAATCTTGGCAGATTTCATGCCTCCAATTTTGGTCGCAGAATTGTCAAAGTTTCTGAAGCGCCATATGATCAGCATGAACCTCTTGAACCATAGTTCATCTCACATTCAACTTGACTAGACTTGAGATTAATTAGAGCTTATTTCAGTGTTATTAGACTTCCAGATGCCAACCCCAGGGGATGGCTATTACTTCTAGCAGTGAACTCTATCTTCAAGGAGATCATGTGTACATTCCGAAAGTCTAGGCTTTCGTCAAATCTTCCTAGACGCGGCTCTATAGGCAAGTCCGGAACATCTCTATTCTACTCCATGACGTCTCGAGAGGATGGCATCTACGCCCGTACAATGTTTGATAGGCTTCTACCACCAGTTAACTAGCTAAAACTATAGGCTGTAGTACTTTTCAGGCCATTGCTTCATATCGAAAACATAAATACCCCCGAAATTACACTACAGAATTCATTTTCTTCACTTCTGAGATTCTCACGCAATCTTTAAGATAACATCGCAATTTACCCTAACAAATATCTTTTTTGAGCTCAATATGAAAGGACTATTCTACTTGATAAGCCTTTTGGCCCTAACAACAACTCCCGCCACTGCGGCTGTCATATCCCTGCAATCAGCCCCTTTGACCCAGACAAACCGGGAATGCAACGGTGCTGTTTCTCCTAATAGTACCCCCATGACCAAAAGCTTTGGTCTTGTTTCACTTGCTACGACTAAAATCGGACCACCTCAACTGGTCGCA
Organism: Penicillium citrinum; assembly: GCF_028827155.1. Lineage (NCBI taxonomy): Eukaryota > Fungi > Ascomycota > Eurotiomycetes > Eurotiales > Aspergillaceae > Penicillium > Penicillium citrinum. The sequence goes on from NW_026622686.1 coordinate 2,891,937, forward strand.
GTCCCGGCTTTGATCGGAGGAAAGCCCAACACAGCTTACAATGTTCGTCTAATTCAAATCAAGAATGGACAAGCCCTGAACTGTGGACCATGCACAACTGGAGGTGGAACATTGACAACTAACGACAAAGGAACTGGAAGTACATCTGTTCAACAGGCAGTGATCCCGGGCGCAACAGCAGCATGGGTCGTTCTGAATGAAAAGGCTCAGTGCGCAAACTTCTATGATATCGCCCCACTGCCGATTGCTTGAGATATTGAAAAATATTCAAGAGAGTTGAATGATAGCCCTGTTGTGTTTGATGGCATTATGCTTATGACTTCACTTGGTCGCCATGCAAGTCGAAAATATTGGAAAAATGTGGAAAGTGGCTAGCTCCACGGACTAAAAAGTACGAATGAGCTGAAGTACCTTGCATTTTGACAGTTTAATCTAATTCTCCAGTCATATGTTATCGAATATTGGGATGTAAACTAGCATACTACAAAATCAAGAAATGGAGTCCGTTCCGCAAATAGTGATAGAGCCAGTGCCTGAAAACCCGCAAACTAGTAATAATTACTACTGACCAACAGAATATCTTGCAAAAGTGTACTACCATGAGTCGTCTCGTTCTACGTGGCTAGGATATTAGGATATTGAATACCAGGAAGTACTACCGAATAATAACTAGTAGTTCCTAGGCCTTGAGGGACAATGTAAATTGCTACTACGGATGTACCAGTGATTTGGCCTGTTTTGCTGAAGACATGAAAACGATATTATTCAAGAGAAAAATAGTCCAAGGTTCGACAATTAATGCGTGCTATGTCATTGTTTTTCTTTTGTCCTTCAAGTCAGTCTCACGAAAGCAGCTTTCCTCACTTGATCCTCACACGATGTCGACTTAGTTGAGCGATCTTCTCTTCCTTTTCGCTTCTGAGTCTTCCCAGTGCTGTCTTTCTGACTTCAATATCTCTTCCGCATCCCTCGGTTGATTCAACAGTTCGTAGCAGATAATCTCACACATTGTTCGATCGTAATTGAAGATCAATGCTGGCAGCGCCCCCTGGGCATAAAGAGAGCAAATCAAGGGAAGGGTTGTTGTCATCATGTCATTTTTTTCCATGAGAGAAATGGCTTCACAGGCTCAAATTTTTCTCTTGATGAGCCTGTGTCGCTATCCTTCACCGGTTGAGTATTTTCATTCTGTAAACGACGGTGTCGGAAGAGAGTCTCGAATGGAGGAGATTCTCGGTCCTTCATCCATTTTCCAACAAGCTGTATTAGTAGGTTCTGCCAGTCAATGACATGCCTTTTCCGTATTATAGTACCAGAAAAGAAGACACGAGGATCGAGAGATGCATCGACTGGAAATTGTCGGTTCTAAGATCATGCATCACCTGCCAAAGACTGAGACAGTATCTTGACTCTAGGCTCAGATCTTCGGGAATTCCTCTGGATCGGTCGACCAGGCTCGTCACAAGATGTAAGAACCTCATATCAGATGCATCGTCAAGCCCAAAAGGAGGTAGTGCAACTGGTTTAGGGAAGCCCTTGAAGTGGAAAGGTCCCTTCGTGCTGTACAAATACTTCCTGAGATCAGAGTATCTGTGTTTATGCTGAATCAATTTGAGATCGTGGCCGTTGGTCTTCTGTGTGTCCTTTAGCCAACTATGAAACGCCTTAGGATTGCCCACTGTGGCTGACAGAGCTACAATCAGGCATGATGATAAGAGAAGCAACTGCTCCCAGATGACACCTTCTTTGGCTTTACGAATGCAGTGGATTTCGTCGAATATGATTCGCCTTAGTCGAGGGGTCCATGAATTGGCCTTTATGGTGAAAGGAGTACGATTTGGAGAATGTGTGGCACGGTAATGAGAATTGACAGCCAGTGGGATTGTTGATGCGTGATCCCGAGTGTGAATGGTCCAAATGGACTTCATGGAAGACTTCAAAGAGTATACCTTACGAAATTTTGTTTGTACCTCGGCTGCAATCTGATTGACAAATGCCTTTGTAGGAACGATATAAACAATTACCCCATCACTGTCTTCCTTGAGAACCTGCTTCATGGCATAGAATCTAGAAAGTCAATACTAATTCTCTTGAGAAGGTATAAATACTTACGAGATGAATGTCTTCCCGGCACTTGTTGGAGCAACAATGAAGACGCTCTCCTTCGCATCAATCTGATCAAGTCCTTCTCGCTGCCAACGGTCAGGCTCAGACTCGGGTATTCGTACATCCGGCGATGAATCGATACTGCGTTCCATAAAGGGACCTCCATACAGAAGCTGAAACTCTATTCCGGAGATTTCACGGCCGTTTCCAGGCTTCTTATACCGTTCTGAAGGTTTGAAAGAAAGTGGCTGGGTATTCTGTGCTTGAACTCGAAGCTGAACCTTTGGTAGCCCGAGGCTTTCACAGACTTTTACGACGTACTGTGACGCACTGGAGCTAACGCCCCGTTTGATCATCATAAGTCGACTGATAATTCCCCACGCGTGGGTTAACAAGAGCCTGTTCTCGGTGTTCCTGTGCTCCGCATATATTGCGTGGCATAATGTTTCGAGCATGTAAGCAAATATGTCAACTTCCACCCCGGAACGGCTGTGCTTGCGCAAACTGGAGAAGTATAGTTCGATGCTTGTGAACCAAGACATCGGATCTAATGTTCTCTCAAACTCCAGCTGCTTGAAGTCCCATCTGCCTATTTTTTCTTCTCTTTTGCATCGGCATTCTGTTGAATTGTCATCACCGCTTGCTGCTTGACGGATAGCTTCTTGCCTTTGGAAGGTAAGTTTTCTGCCTTGATTGTTGACTTTGGTTCAATTTAGGGGATGGTCCAACAACAATCATTTCTGGACCATGACCTGATGTGAACCCTTGTAGACTCTCCGCATATCATTGCATTTCCGCCCTGTAGAATTGGCTCCTTCTTCGGTAGCGGAGGAGATCTGCTGGTGACAACAGTGATTTCTTAGGATCGAGGGGTCTTGTATTGTGCCAATGAGTATCTTCGGGGAATGTAATGAAGCCGCTGGTGTTGTGATTCCCCTTGGCCGAAGAATCAACGTTAATTTCAATAGGTCGAAGGTGTTTATCAAAACACTGCTTTTGAATGTGAGGGTTTAAGCAGGTATCGATCTTTGATGCTTTTGTCTCCATGTGCAGGAATGCAAAGACGAGCATTCTGGGCAAAGAAGATTATCTCAAAGACACATTTGCGCCGTCGCAAATTTTGCAAGAGCCTTTCCTCTGGATAGGTTGCATACAATAACTGGATTCCCGGAAGGAAATCGATTTTCTCATTCGGAAAGATTTCCAGTAACAGAGAATCGCCTTCTATGATGAACTTTTCACTTCCGACAAAGTCACCAACAAGGTCAACGGTTCTTGAACCCAGTTGCTTGTACCTGTATTTCTCTAATGATTAGTCGTCTTCACCGGGTATATCGATAGATGGTTGGAATATCTCACCATTCTAGCACATATTTGCCCGCCATGTTTTGGCTCGCGGTGTTCTGTTGGACAACGCCTATCAACGCAATTCAATTTTGAAGTTTCCTCGGGGCAGACAATGCTAATAGAATTAAAGCACTGGAGTAGTTCAACAAGATAGAGAATCAAAATGGAAGAAGTGAATTTCGGCAAGTTAGAATGCCAAGACTGAAATAGGAAATAGCGGAGAGTGCGAGTTGCGGGAAAAGGAAGGAACAAACGTGCATATCAAACGGGCACCTGCCCGTTTTGGAGAGAGAAGTCCTATGGAATTAAAGAGGAGGTTTGGTAAATTAAAGCATTCTGTCCAGAAATTACTCTTTTTTAATTGCAGCCAAGCAGTATACATACGCCAAAGTCTTACATATCAAATCATAATATCAAAGCCCTGACAGCAAGATTTGTTGGATAATCCAGTATTCATTGATATAAATGGGGTATTTCGACCCTAATCGCATAATTTGCAGTCCAGATAAACGCGAAAAGAATTGGGTTCCACTCAAATGAGATAGGAACTGTATTGGTATTGATCCAGCGCATGATGAGGAGCGATATAAAATCCTTGATAGGGATGCTTCTCCGCCGAAAAATCGCTCACCCCCAGAAGAGGGTTGGAAAGATTTAAATGAATCTCAGGTCCATTGGACAAAGTCTGATCAATCTCATAGTAATTATTATTGTGCATCTGGGCTGGGTCCACAGTGTCATGATGCGGATGAGGCCAGTTCCAATGCTGTCGTAGTTCGTTTTCAATATTCTCCGCGTGCCAGACGGTATCTTTGCATAGACGTTTTAAGGTGCGAAGAGCCTCATCTTGAGCTTCTCGTGTGTCCAGACATATCGCTGCAATTGAGAGACAGCGAATTGCTATGATGGAAAGACTGCCATCCTTTATACCGGCAGCAATGCCGCAAACATCATACGCATGAGCTTGTTGCATTTTCTTCATTTCCACGTGGAAATCTGGCTCCATGGGATGAGTTCTGGCCAAAAGTATACGTGCCGTGTGGTAGAAAAATTGGGCAATAATAGCAGGCCGCTTGGTCATCCTGAAACCATTTATCAGCAAGCTGAGCCTTGAAAAATAAGACTGCATGACTTACCAGATTGTCGGAAACACAGACTCAATATTCCGGGGCCACGGTTGAATTTGGCCGAGGGGTCGCATTGATGGCGGGGCATTCTTAATCCATTGATCACACCAACTGTTGAGGTGCCCCCAGTCTTGCAATTTTTGGTTTAGTTGGCCAATATGAGCATCTGTCTCGTCATGAGATTGCTGAAGCTGGCTCCCCACTCGGAAGTCTGAGACTTTTCCACAGATGTAGATGATTCGATGAAGCCAGAGGTCCTCGGGTTTTGCAATGTGATGCACATGGTCCATGTTCATGTCGACGCCCCAGGTATCTGGGTCCCAGGAAAGAGACCAGCTATTATGCAAACAGTTCAGAAGCTCCATGCAGATGTTTATCCAAAAGCAGGCACCACCAAGACTGGGTGTCTTGGCATTCCAACCACATTCACGAATCAGAGCCCTCGATCCCGTCGTATGATTTATCTTGGGCGTTGATGGTGAAGGGATTGATTCATAGATAGCCAGGACCAAGGCGGCTGTCGCGCAGAGAACCGAATCACGATTAGGATCTTGTATTAATCTCATAAGGTCTTGGGTTGCCATTTCATAATAACGATTTGCTGTTTCGTTTCCGTAGGAGGCAGATGTGACCGAAAGATGCTGAGCACCACAAGCCAAAAACGCTTTAAGCAGCATAGGTTCGTCTACGGTATGATATGGCAATATTTGAGTAAACTGTGAAAATTAAATTAGTGTTTTGTTAAAAAACTGCTTGTTCGGATTTCGGGCACATACGTGTCGCATCTGGTCCATAGACTCCATCCACGGGCCAACCTCTTCAACAAATGTTTGCAAAAGGAATATTTGTTCAGGATCACTGAGCGATGTCGAACTATACTGTCTCGTTGCCAGCTTCCGCGCAAAATTAGATGTCCCATGCGGAAGTAGCTCATCACCAGGCACGATATGAGGCTCATGCCACGTATCAGGCCCAACAATGAAGTCATGTGAAACATCGAATCCAGCAGAATCAAACGAGTGAGCTACTGACTGAAACAGGCTTGTCAGGTAATCTGTTCCCAGGGCATTGAATGCATCATGATGCAGAAGCTGCCTATCTTGTATAGGGCTCTCTGGTTGAGGCGGGGGATATCTTTCGAAACCACCAACATACTCCGAGGCTATGAAACGGGAGTCATCCCTAAAGGTCACTTTGGCACCCTTGGGCCGGTCAATAATGTGCGGTGGTGCGACAGTCTGGATATCGATAAAGTTCAACCGAACACCACGTCTGCATATTCTATCTGACTTTCGACAGTTGAGACATCGCCCCAAGGCCTCATCGCACTTGAGATGTCTTTCGCGACAAGTAAGACAGCCTGTCCGAACCCTCTTCGCTTTCGTATCGGCCAAGTCAGACTTCTTGCGACTGGGGCCGTTCGCGCGGGGGGGAACTGCCTTTCTGGCTTTTTGGGGTCGAGGTTCTCGAGTCTGCCGTCGGTGACTGCAATTTAGATTGAGCACGAGTTGTGAGAGTCATTTCGGCTCCTCCTAAATCCCACTAGCCGTTCTTCCTCTCTGTGTTCTAGCCGCCAACGCCGTCCGGGGCAGACAGCCGCCGGTTTGATCGAGGATTCCTGAATTCGCAAATTGTTGTAGGCGACCGTGGTCGAATGGCCATGTTCGCTGCTGTGGCGTTCGAGAGGGGTGATATCAAAATCGGTGATTGTATTTCTGACTAGATTGACAAGGTCACAAAGCAATCTGGAAGTCCTTTGGCGAATACTCTTTGTCTCCGGGAGGTGAAGTGCGTGAAGTTGCGAGGGGGGGGGCAAGAGGCAAAAAGAAGCCGAAGCGCTGGTGCGCTGATGGTGTCAAATTGGCAGTGCAGCAATGAGATGATTGGATTGCATCTATCACTGCTTTATAGTAACAGCCGAGGTGGCTAAGGGGCCTTTCTCGACTTACACTGTCGAGGAGTGTCTAAGAGGATCCGCTTCGCAATTCAACGCGGAGATTCGAGAGAAAAAAAAGTGGGCCGAGGGGTAAGGCGCGGTCAGCCGTGGAGTAATCCAAGCTGCCCAGCTGTACAGAGAGAATGTGCCTACTACCAGTACCTCGTAGGTAGCACCGACTAGTAGAGTAGAATGCTTTTCTAATATAAAGATCATTACAAAGGGTTTATGAATGAGGACTGTAATGAATTTTAGTATTTTCGATATTTTGATGAGGAGGAAATATTGAGTCCGCTATCTATATTTTGACCAAAGTGTATGTTAATGCTTAATAGACAGGACTTGAAAGTGTACCAAATTTCAAATGTGCGTTGTCAATGCCTTCATGCATGTCATTTTCATACAATTCCATAGCACATCACTCTTTCCAAGATCTAAGCTTTGCTTCCTAGGCGAGGCAAACGGAGGCGGGAATGCAATAAAAGCATAATTGCACCCCAGAGAGCTGCCGACAAAAAGGTGAATCGAAGTGCAGTCGCGTATGATGTGATAACTACCCAAATATTAGTGAGAGTCCTGCAAGTTGGAAACTAGGGTGGAAATTGAATAAGACAGAGACAAACCTTGGCGTTGATAAAATGGATCAAGATCGGATATAGCTCGAATAGACTTGCGGACCAGTGCAATGACAGCATCCTTGTCTACGCCAGTAACTTTATGATCAAGCTCATACAGAAGAGCGTTTTGGAAGATCCAACTGCTGACCGATACTCCCATCACTGCTCCAAGATTACGCGCGAGACCAAGTGTCGTAGTTGCGACGGCTTGGTCACTCTGCTCGCTTGTAGCCAGCACAGACACCATCACAGACGGGAATGAAAACCCTTGTCCTAGTGTAGAGAAGGACAAACAGATCATTGCTAGCGCAAACGATGTGTTCATGTTCAGCGATGCAGCGGTACATCCACCCAGCAGCATGAAAAATCCACCCAGAAGGATGGTTGGCATCATCCTCTTTGACCAGGTAATCAAGAATCCTGTTCCAACGCTAGATGCAGTGATGGCAATGGATGCTGCGACTAGACGTAGACCAGAGTCTGTGGGACTAGCTAGCTTCACCGCTTGGAAGTATAGAGGTGCGTTGAACATGACCGTATTGACGGATATGGCGCCAAAAAAATTGCCAATGATAAGGCTAGCCCGAGGATTCTTTGAGAGAAGTTCAACGGGGAGTACTGCGCGTGGTACTCCGCGCTCGTAACTGATCAGAATGACGGCCAGAATCAGAGCCGCGACTAAAGAGCAGATGACCAGAGGATGTCCCCAGGGGAACACATTGCCTCCTAGGTTCAAACCCATGATCAAAGCCGTGACTGCAAGAGCCAAGATAAATGCTCCCGTCAGATCAATGCTGCGAATCACTTGCAAGGCTGTCAGTCTCTCCGAATTTTCAATACGCTTGACACCGAGCTCGGCTGGGATGGTAATTGCCGCGGTTATGAAGTATACAAATATGAATGGCAGTTGTATGAAGAATGCCCCACGCCAACCGACATGATCGCAAAGAAATCCGCCAAATGCAAGGCCTAAGCAACTACCTGTACCATAACATAAATTAATGTATGATTGGTAGACACCGCGATATTCGATGCGGACCAGATCGCTGGATATGATTTGACCCATGGAAAACACCCCACCGGCACCGAGACCGCAAAGGGCACGAGCAGCAATGAAACTACCGATACTCTGTGCTGATCCACACCAGGCAGTCGTCAAGAAGAACATGGAGATGGAAAACAGGTATACGGGCTTTCGGCCAAAGGCATCGGAAATGCGCCCGAAGAGGGGCAGGAAGGCTGTAGAGGTAAGCAAGAAAGCAGTAGACAGCCATGACGCAGTGTTTGCAGCATGGAAGTATGAGGTTATGACCGGATGGCTGGATGCCATCAGCGTAGAGTCGAAGAAACCGATTAGGTATCCAATGAGCACACCAACAAATATCAACCAGAATCGGGTTGGCGAAACATCGATAAAGCGGGCAGCATAACTGTCCTCTTCTTCTAGGATGGTATTTGCATCACGACTAGGAGGATTGTTTCTCTTAATGGAAGTTGAACCACGTGAGGAGAATCGTTCCAGATCAGGCTCAATGTCCAGTCCTTCGGCGGAAGTCACCCGGACCAAGCCAAGGGCATTAATTTGCTCTTGCGTGTCGATGTTCGAGTAATTGTCTTCTGCGTTGCTATTATCATTGACTACACTGCTATATTGTGTAGTTTGGTCTGATGTTGACCCATGTCGCAATAATGGAGTGGCCTCTGATGGGTTTGCTCCCCGGTTTGCGGCAGTCATTGCCGGAAGAGTCAACACCGTCGAAGCCCACCTTGAAGTGTAGTAGAAGAAGAAACAAGGAGCAGGCTGGGAAAAGCAAGGATGATCGTTGGGCTCTGAGTATTTTGTCAATGTAGTACAATGTCGGAAAATAAGACCTGCCGGATCTCAAGCGGAGGCCAATTTTTTATAATCGCATAGGAGTGCTTCAACTGGTCGAGTAGGTAAAAGGCTGTAGATGAACAGATCAAATGCGAGCAGAACGGAGCTCTAAGTAAGTCAGGCCTTTTACCCGACCGAAGTTGACTAGTTGACTCCAAGCGACTCAGAGGGAAGTGGTTGGTTGAATTCGGAATTTCCCCGATGACCTTCAGGGAAAGTGGGGAGAGATTCCAGCGATAAGAATGGATAAGCCGGCATATTTGGAGACCCTCGGGAGAGAGTCATCGGAGGACTCATTCACCACCACTTCATACGTGATCAACATCACGCCGTTTCATTTGAATCACGATCCAGCTACTTCACATATCCTAAAACTCGATACAAAGAATGCCCGCTCCTCTACGAATTGCAGTGCTGGAATGCGATACCCCGCTACCCCCCCATCGACGAACGTTACGGTGGTTACACAGGCGTCTTCACCGCGCTCTTGAAAGCAAGTGCAAATGCCCTGAATAAACCTGAGCAGTTAGATCCGGAGAATGGTCTGGTTATTTCGAAATGGGATATTGTCAATACCAACAATTACCCGAATCTAGACGATATTGATGCTGTGCTCCTCACCGGGTCAAGTAAGTGTTCTTCTTTTCCTTCAATCCATATGGTGCAATAAGACATTACATTATTATATCACTCCCAGACGTTCGGGCCCAGGGCTAACTTTCTTGCTTTCCTCTCAACTAGAACATAACTCCTTCGAAGATATCCCCTGGATCAATCGACTGGTCGAATTCACCCAGCAAGTCCTCGCCCAAAACCGAGTTCGCATTCTCGGCATCTGTTTCGGACATCAGATTCTCGGGCGCGCGATGGGAGCCAAGGTCGGGCGAAGTGATCAGGGCTGGGAAATTGCCGTCTGCGACATGGAATTAACCGAAAAAGGAAAAGAAATATTTGGACTGGAGAAGATCGTACGTGGAGGACATTCTCCCCAATACACCCAATAGCACGCGAAAGTCAGGGAATATACTAACCCGCCCTTCTCCCTTTCCAGCGTATCCAACAAATGCATCAAGATATCGTCGCAAGTTTACCCCAGGGTGTCACTCTCCTTGGCCATTCCCCTCGCTGCGCAATCCAGGGCATGTATGCTCCGCGTCGATTTATTAGTGTTCAGGGACACCCCGAGTTTACTGAGTGGATGGAGACGGAAATCATTCAGACTCGTGCCAAGACTGGCGTTTTCAATGAGGATCTAGCGCAGGATGGTCTCAGTAGGGTTGGAAATGAGCATGATGGAGTTGCGATTGGAACGGCCTTTTTAAAGTTCCTATTAGAGGAGTGAACTTGTGCATGCGCATGTACGCAATGAAGGAGGTGCAGCTGCAGTGACTAGATGACTATATAGAATATCCAACTAGACCTAAATTTTAGAGGCCACTTAGACATCCATATTCTTCAAGTAATTATCAACTGGGGGACAAGAAACTTTAGATGATAAACTATAGGTTAGCATTTTTGGATCTCTATGATATCCATATCAGCTCTACATATGGAAAGAGGTTAAAATAGGGTTAGTCTTCGTGCTGGTCCAAGTTACGCACATTATGATCAGTATGTTCAATCCTCTGCCCCTAACACAGTATTGTAGTTTTCAAGGATGTTGTGTAACGATCGTTTCTGCAGGGAGACCCGATTATCTCGGAGATATTCCTATATACAGTAGATAGTTATCTACCCAGAAAATATTGCATATTATTCAGGTACTACGAGTATTATAGTACGGACGAAAGACAGAGAAAAAAAAGTAACAAGAAATCTGGCAATCTAGGCCAGAGGTATCACATTAAATGCGTGAAGATGCTTGCGCAATCTTCAACGCCAGCAAATCGTCTAAGCTAAAGAAGAAAAGTATCTCTCATGTTTCGCTGAGAATGCATGTGTCGTGAGCCATTGAGGAAAATGCACCGGGCACTCCTCTTCCATGCAAATAAAGTCAAAACGCCGCCGCGGCCAACAAGAGCTGATTTTTTCATATGCCCATGCATGTATCCCAAAAAAGAATGATAGACCCAGGATGGCAGCAGGTAAATATGCTCTTCACGCCAACGCCATCACAATGCAAGTAGATCGCTTAAAATAAATGTGGGAATAGAAGAGCGCAGGAAATGAACAGAGAGGAATATGTGAGCTTTGAGGAGGGAAGAGCCTCAAGTTCACAATTATGCAGATCGCGGTTTGGAAAGTCTTCCACTTCGACGGGGATTTGTCGAGTTGGATTCGGGTGTTTCGGAAGCACTTTCATCGAGGGCAGAATCCGAATCTTTGAGCTTCTCGGCATCAGACTTCATCTAAAGGGTCAGGTTAGTAAATGCGAGCGGCGTATAATGGGAAAGAAGACCTACTCGAAGGTTCAAGGAGACGACCTCGTTTTGATCGTCTCTGAAAGATATACCAACGCCTAATGTCAGATTTGACACCATGCGTTTCTTGGGTCGCCCCCGACGAGTGGCAGGTCGTGGCTCTTCCGAATCATCGCCGCTGTCTTCCGCGGATCTTTTGCTGCCCGTACTGAAGGGAGAAGATTCTCGAGACATTTGAACACTCGAGTTGAAGCTCTGAGTTGGTGCCGTTTTCTTTTCCGTGGGTGTGTCGAGCAGAGCTGCAAATGCCCGGTCAATGTCACCACGGCATTTTTGAAGCATATCAATAATGGTGTCATGGTCATAGCGACCACCAAGGCCGTCTTGAATGGATTGAATATCCCAAGGGGGAATACGTCAACAGCCAGACCGGGGTCATTTGTTGAGTCGGGAGGGGCGGAGTGGGAGGAGTCAGGAACACTTGGGTCATGGCTAAGCGTCCCTTCTTTAGATTCAGGTTTGATGTTGTCTTTATAATCGCCATCTGGGGAGATTTGCTGCTGTGTAGGTATATATTGCTGCTGGTGATATTTGGGGATCTGAAATAGACCCTGGTGAGGTTCGTTCATTCGCCGAACGGAAGAATAGTGTTTGAAATCCTTGATTGAAAGTTAGTCCAAACATCCACAGCTCTAAGACGAAACGAACACCATCTACTTACGTGGAATGCAATGTGGATTACATCGCGATTCTCTTCGGGCAAAGCATTGACGTCTCGGAATGCTTGTACCCCGTCCAGAGTGTAGACATTAATGTCCACTCGGAAGACTTGGCAGAAAGCTTGTATACTCTCAGAGCTCCCCCATTCTCCATTCTTACGTGTCGTGGCAACCATTTCCTCAAACCGACGTTCTTTGTCTTCATCAGTCGGGGATGCAACATCCGCAGAACGCGTCGCATAAGCAGAAGCGGCTGCCCGTTTAGGACGACGACGTTCACCACCTTCAGCCACCACGAATTGCATAAAGTATTTTTTGTGAGCTGCCATATGGTTTGCCAATTGCTGTCGAATATCGTCGCCACGATCGAAGGAACCGTATAATTGGTCGGAAAGAGAGTAATAGAGGCAATTTCCTGCATTAAGCGCGTCAGATACAAGGACTATATTTTTTTTCTCTTTATTGTCTTTTTTGTGCATTTGAAGCTATAGCCACTTGCAAACAGCAAGCTAGACCTATATCTCCATGTAAACTATGAGCGTGTCTTACCGTCACCTTCCGTGGGCAAAGCGAATAAACCGCGTTCTTTCAAGCAGGGCATTTCCAGACTTTGCAGATCAACGGATTTCTTATGACGAATGGCCGAAGCATCGCTCTGCTGGTCCAGCAGCGGAGCTTGATCAATGGCCTGGGGAAAAGAGTACTGTCCTAGTACAGTACTGGGAGTGGAGTCATGTTGGTGTTGTTCATGGCCCGCAAGTATGGGCACAATTCTGCCACCGTTGACGAGAAGTGACATGATGAACTCGGCCCTTCCCAGGATAAGGACGGCATCTATGGAGGAAGAATAAGAAGACGGGGTGGTAAGTGAAATGGGGAAAGTAAAGAAGAAGAGAAAGAAGAAGCAAAGACCTAAACCAGGAAGAAACAAGAACAAGGAACCCGCAGAGTGGAGGAAGCCCTGCGGGTGTTGGATAAAAAGGAAATGTTATTAAGTTACTAGGCCAGATTTGCGTGCCGAGAAGTTTGGGGCCGTTCAGCTTTGGGCCGTCGCTGATTGGTCTGCACGTGAGCCCTTTGTCCACTATGACATCGCTCACTGATGAGTATACACTCTATAGATATAATATTGACAATTTAATTAAGTTGAGTAGCTCATTCTTTGATTTGATTCTTTATTCCAGTTCATTGAGTCTACTAGAATGTTAGAAACTCATTTCAAACCCACAAATGTGAAATGTGATCCATTTATTTCTAGGGATACAGTGGAGCCCTACTGGAGCGCGCGGGTCATTACGGAGTGAGGCCCTTGCTTGTCGAGGCGGTGGACAAGTGCATCGTATGGAGAAGGTCGTTTGCGGATTTATTTTGGTGTTTACCGTAGATCTTTAGACAACCAGTAAATACAATCTATTGGCAAGACAGCATCAGTGATATTGCGGCTCATCATGCAAATTATCAATCATCGAACCCTCGAGTATCTGATCGATTGTATACTTGGATTTTCTCCCTGATGTTTTACTATGGGTGATGCGGAGGCGTATTTAAAAGCTGTTTGGTATTGTACGACTCCGCGTCTCCACAGTGAAAAATTCGGCGCGTCAAGTATTATTGCGCAAGGTAATTGGTTCATGAGGCACACCGCCGCCATTGGAAATAGCACTCGATGCGCCGGGTCGTACAGAAGCGTAATTTACCCCGACAACTCCATTTCTCTTATCAAACAGATGAGACGATAGCGGAGATGTCCTCGGGGATCAATTCTTCCCCGCTTCTACTATCACTCTAATGCTCTATCTTTGACTCATTCAAGGTCAATCGATTGGCTTACAGTATAAAGGTTGCAGCTCCCGTTTGTTATATACCATTCTTCTACACTGCAACAATCAGTACTCGCAGAATGCCAAACATTGTAGTTTTGGGGTAAGCTGTCATGACTCTTGCGTTGATGCATGAGCGTGAGTGTTGAATAGAACTGACATTCCACCTAGTGCCGGGGTCTCAGGCCTGACGACTGCCTACCTCCTATCCAAGGACCCTGCTAATAAAATCACCGTTCTGGCAAAGCATATGCCTGGTGACTATGACATAGAATATGCATCTCCGTGGGCCGGTGCCAATTACATGCCGTATGATCAATTCTCCTTTATGGCAATGACTTGCTAATAGGTCCTTCATGTTCTAGAGTAGGAAAAGAAGGCAGTGATCATGCTCGTTGGGAGCGAGAGACCTGGCCTTATCTAAAGGAGATCACCGAGAAATACCCAGAAGCTGGCATCCACTTCCGCGGTATGTTCCGTCTACACAGTTTTTGGGCTGAGCAAGTCTAATGATAAGACAGGAACTCTGATATATAACCGGAAGAAAGACCAAGAATCAGATACCGGCAAATGGTTCTCAGAATTGACCCAGCCGAATCCTTGGTATAAAGACGTTGTGCTTGATGTATACTTTCCTCTCGGGCTGAGTTAGGAAGAAAGCTAACGATTCTATCAGTTCAAACCCATCCCTAGCGAGAAATTGGCCCCCGGGGTCGACAATGCTCAGGAATTTACCTCTGTCTGTATTAACACTGCGATCTACTTGCCGTGGCTGGTCGGTCAGTGTATCAAGAATGGAGCAACTTTCAAGCGTGCTGTGATCAAGCATATTGCCGACGCCGCGAAAGAACACCATACCGGTGAACAAGCTGATTTAATTGTTAATTGCACCGGACTTTCAGCTAGAACACTGGGAGGTGTCAATGACAGCAAAATGCACCCTGCTCGTGGTCAAATCGTGGTCGTTCGCAATGACCCTGGCCCCATGGCATCTGCCTCTGGAACGGATGACGGAGAAGCTGAAGCAGTCTATATTATGACCCGTGCTGCAGGTAAGGACATCTGCCCCTTTGAGCTCAAGAGCGAATGAAACTTATGTAACTATCTAGGCGGCGGTACTATTCTGGGCGGCTCCTATCAAAAGCACAACTGGGATCCACTACCAGATCCCAACCTCGCGAATCGCATTATGAAACGGGCTATTGCCCTTACCCCATCCTTAGTGAAACCAGGTCAAGGTATTGAGGGACTTGACATTATTCGTCATGGGGTTGGCTTGCGGCCATTGCGTGAGGGCGGCACACGTATTGAGAAAGATGAAGTTAATGGGGTGAAGGTGGTACACAACTATGGACATGGTGGTTTTGGATACCAGGCTTCTTTTGGTTGCTCAGTAGAGACAGTAGCATTGGTCAGAGAGGCGCTGCGGGGATTGCCACGATCGAGGCTGTAAACTTGCAAGGTCTAGATTTCGGTCGAGCTAGGCTATTGCTTTTTTCAAATGATAGTAGTATATTCTATACCGTATGGCTCGCTCAATCTGATCATGCGCTCATTCCCAGTGTGACGTCAGTATAACATGATTTAAATTACATCCTACTTTGAACCAAATGGAATGAAAAGAACCTTCACAAATCCTTCTCCTTCTCTTGACTCTAATTCTCTATTGTATCTCCTGCAGAAATTGATCAATTAGTCTCGTCGTTCTTGATTCTAGTCAAATATGCCTCGAAAAGATACTGATGAGATGACATCTCGAATTGGGCTTGTCGTCAATCAATTTGGCAACAGTCCACTCAGCAAATCACCACTGGCACAAGAGCCTTTGAAAGCTTCTCCTGAGACAGTTCTTGCAATGGTGATGGATGCAATGATCAAATCCAAACCCATCTCTCACAATCTCTCGCAGAAGACAGTCAACCATCTCATTGAATCTGGGTATCATCATATCGACAAACTGCAAAATAGTACATGGGAAGAACGAACAATGGTTCTCAAGGAGGGAGGATACAGTCGCTACAGGGAAGTGACTGCCACAAATCTCGGAAATCTGGCTGATTTCGTGATTTCTGAATATGGTATGTCTCGTTTAGCTCGAGCAACTCTCTTCAACTTGACACACCTAGAACCTGAGGGGCAGGGATCCGATTAGAATGCATCAATTTGCTAATAACACTTTACCCAGACGGTGATCTCAACAATCTACTTAAAAAAGCCCACGGACAAAGAGAGAAGACCCGGACTTTGATGAAAGAGATTAAAGGGATTGGCGATCTGGCTGTTGAGCTGTTCTTTGACAGCGTCCAGAGTGTCTGGCCCTCCATCGCTCCATTCATCGATTCGCGGAGTCTCCAAACAGCCAAGGAAGTGGGGATTAGGGCTGACATGGACGGCATATACAATGCACTGCATCAAGACCCCAAACAGATGAGTTGGTTTGCCAACGGACTGTCAGTCGTGCGCCTAGAAAAGAGAGAATCGGATATAGAAGCCATGTAGATATACATACATAGGAAGTGTATAGGCTCCGGATTGATATTGTTTAGTTCTGTCATGATGCGCGATGATGTCCAATTTTCTAAGAATAGTTAGTATTCGTACTGCACTCCCCTTCGGTTCAGCCACTCATAGTCACGTGAGCCACAGCCACCGGGCTTGGCAGACCCGCTGCTTGCGACAGCCAGCTCTCCATGCCCCCATCTGCCACGCCCCTGTTCTTCGCGCATTACTGACAGCTGTTTTCTCTTCTTGGATCCATCTCTACTCCTTCGATACTGCGTTCTTGGCCACTCCTTTGGACTTCTATTTTGGACACGAACAGGTATGGATGATCGAGTTTAGCTATTGCCGGGTTTAATCCAGTGCCAGTGCGCGGGCAGCGTCAGCTGTGGCACTGTTTCAACCCCAGGCTTCTGGTGTCCATCTGCCGTCAATGCCGGTGAATCTAACGATTAAACTAGTGAACTTACCTACCACTCTATTTGTTCTCTGTCATCTTGATCTACAATATCGCCTATTTGAACGACTGCCTAGTGACTCGGCGACGTTGACACCTTACACGCGGACCACCAAGACCCTGTTGATCTCTCGATTTCAAGTGGAAACCCTATACGCAATACCGTCAAAATGGATTTCTCTAACATCTTGTATGTTATGCTGCCGGGAGTGATCTCGGAATTCTATCGGGCTGGCTCTCCGAAAGAATAAACACAATGCTATAAACACAATGCTAACCATGTCGACAGCCGTCTCGTCAACATCGCCATCGGTGTGATCATGGTGCTGGGTGGTATTAGCCAGTTCTTCCCAGCCACCATGAGCTCCATCATCGTGGGTATCTATGTGATCGCCTTCGGTATCGGTATGTTCCTCGCGCATTGATCCTCAATCTTCTCGAGTCTCTGGAAGCACACTGCTAATTCCGTCACAGTTGTTGCCGGTCTGGAGTTCCTGCCCAATGTCCCCGACTACGCCTACCGCTACGCCTCTTTCTTGTTCTCCTTCCTGGGTCGTGGTGTCTGTAAGTCACTACCTTCTTCGTTTCAATCCCATCCGATTGTCCATGCCAGGCTGTTGCTGATTCAGTCACCTTGTTAGTCTACATCTTCGTTGGCTGCATCCTGCTGCATGACCACATCCTACGCGAGATCGCCGGCTCCATCGTTGGTATCACTGGTATTGGATACCTGGTGCTGGAGTTCATCCCTTCGATTGAGCCTCCCTCCAACATGCGCGAGTCTGACCAGGGCTGGGGTGCTGAGCAGGTCTAAATGACGATGGATTCACGATCCTGCCGGCTATGATAGCTTGCAAGCTGTGCAGCTCTGCAATCTTGCCGTCTTTCCTGGCCACCTGACACGCCATGAGATACCAGTAGCAGTTCATCTACTGCATTATGTGTTGTGTGTGTAACTGCCTGGATATGATTCGTCATTCGCGATATATATGATGTCTGATGAGGGAAATGAGTAACTCTGCTATGGCATCATTGGTGGATCCTGTGTTGAATTCGCGTGCCTAGTCGAGTTTTTTCTTTCCCATTTTCTATATTCCTCCTTTTCGGAACGAAGGTTTCTGTTTTGTTCCTTTCCCCTTTCGCTTTCCTCCTGTTCTAACTCCCACCTTTTCCCGTGATTTCCTTCTTCATACCTGAAGAACTCGGGACTATATCTAGAAAGAAATTTGTGTACTATAAATGCCGAATGGACCAGCAACCAATACCAACTTGGATGTAAAAGACAGTGGAGAAATTTATGAATTTACATAAGAGGAACAAAGTACGAACCATTCGGCTGTAATCCGATGGAGACCTTTCGCTAAATTAAATTGATTTGGTTCGAGAGAAAAAAAAATTCCCCGTTGAGACACCTTAATAATCGCCGTTTGCCTCTTTGGGAAAGGTGACATCCTCGGCAGTTTCAACTGTTTTACATTTTGTTGGCCTGTGAAATCAGGCATTAACGGGGCTTCCGTATTGATAGTAGCCAATCAAGATTCAGGAGTTGTTGCTGACGCCACCCGCATACCAATCAAAAACCAAAGAAAGCGAGTTACTCACAATTTGACCCGCCAACGTCCTCTTTGGGAAGGTGCGATGTCCACAGTTGCCCCCCCTAGACTTCATCAGGTCTCGGTGGAGTCCAATTGGATCTGGGGAGTTGCAAAGTGGTGATCGATGAGAATTCCAGAAAAAAAAAAGCAAAAAGTGAAGAAATGTCAGAACTAGAGGGGGGAAAAGGGAAAATAAAGCAATGGGCAGATGTATAGACCGAAAGAGGGGTAGTTAATAATTTTCCAGTGTTTCACAAATGCCAAAAGATTAGATGAGATAGGCTGATGATGCGATTAGCCTGATAGATTGATAGCTCGGCGATCACCCCCTTCGTAGATCGATAACCTTCCCCCGTCATTGGACTTCCATCTTCTTCTCCCCTGCCGATTCTTTCGTGTCCCTCTCATCAGCCCACTCTCTTACCTTTTTTATTCTCCTTTCTTTCTTACACTCTTCTTCCTCTCTCCCACACTCCATCTTTCCTTCTCTTGAAGGACAACCTTCCTCTTCCGCCGCCGCCACTCCTCAATCCTCCTGCTTGCCTCCTGCACCCTCCGTCTCCCATTCACACCGGATTCTCGGCAAAGCAGTGCGATCTTCACCCCCCTGCAGGCCCCAACGACTTGGACCAGTCCTAGTTTCGTTTAGCTCTAGTGCCGGCCAACATCCCCGAACACATCTCCCCACAGCGCCAAGTCAGACCAGGCCTCCCTGCTGTGCTGTCACCTGTCGCAATCGCCCATCACCTGACTCTTTCCGTCCTATTGGGACGCCACTTTCTTTGATATCGCGGTCCTGGTCTGTTTCCTTTTCTTCCCAAGGCTGTGACTATCTCAGCCCAGATCATCATCGCATTCCCTCAAGGCCGGTAGTCCTCTTTCACGCCCACTCCTCATCTCCGCTATCCCCTTTGAGTGTTTCACCATTCAAACCTATCCGACACCACTGTTCTCGCTCTCCTACAGTAGAACTATTACGGTTCGTTGACCGACATTTGGACTTCGTTGGTGGCATAATCAGTCTGCGTGCAGGCAAACGTGTGTGATACGGTGAAGTTAGGCTCTAGACTGCGGTGCGACATACTTCTTCACCTCCCTTCCGGCATTCGGCATATCTCTTTTTTTCTTCCTTTTTTTTACTTCTTTTTTTTTGTTGTCCCGCCGCATCTGCGGCTTTGTGTTCCCGGATCTTGTTCATCAGGATTAATATCGCCTGATCTTTTTCCTTCTGGAGGTCTCGAACAGGAAGATTGGCCAACGACGTCTTGGCCCTGGAATTTAACGAGGTGGTAATGTTAGCGTCCATCTCACAAATGGAAACGGTGCGCTCTTTCCCCGGGAACCCTGCTGGTTCAATGCGACAACCCTCTGCGGAGGATCTGGACGCTGCTCAGCAGCTGATCTCATCAGCACAGGCTGGACGTGAACATTTGGCTCGACAGTATGGCGATCATACTTCCACCATGAACTCTACAAGTCCACCACCCAATGGTCCACCATCAGCATCTGGTCGTTCGGCTGATGGACAAGATAACCAACACATCAAAATATCCCCTAAACCACAAAAGGACACCACCTTTCTTGGACATTCATGCAGGTGTGTTTCCTCTCCAGCTCCCTGCTCAATTGTGAGGGGTGTGGATCTTGATACTGACTTATATACAGCAATTGCGGAACGAAAAGCACGCCACTCTGGCGTCGATCTCCGACGGGTGCGATGATTTGTAATGCCTGTGGTCTTTATCTTAAAGCTCGCAATGTGGCTCGCCCGACAAAACGAAAGAGTGCGCAACAAAATGCGGAAAATGATCAACCAAGTGCCCCGGCACCTCCGAGCGACCCGACTGCGCATTCGGGAGGAGGTTGCAAGGGCTCCTGTCCCGGCGGTGGAAGTTGCAATGGTACTGGTGGCGCAGAAGGGTGCGATGGCTGCCCGGCATACAACAATCGTATCTACAAGTCCTCCCATCGAGGTGCTCCAGCCATTCAACCCCAATGGGGTCGGCCTACTCCTCCAGAGACGGACTCCGCGCCAGACACAGACAGTGCCATCCGGGTTCCAGCCGCCCCTACTGTCCCAGAATCAAATTCCACTCTGGTGGCCTGCCAAAATTGTGGCACAACGGTCACGCCACTTTGGCGTCGGGATGAGCAGGGCCATCCCATCTGCAATGCTTGCGGTAAGTAACCGGCCTAAAGTAGCTCTTGAATATACTCGTTCTGACTCGTGATTAGGATTGTACTATAAGCTACACGGGTGCTATCGCCCAACCACAATGAAGAAGTCCATCATCAAGCGGAGGAAACGTGTTGTACCGGCTCTACGGGACCAGTCACCTACTGCCGCTACTCAATCTTCGAATGGATCATCGGCATCCCCAGAAGCGTCTCCTGCTGCATTGGCTCACTCTCATGACGATCACTATCGATATATGAGTAATGAGCCGATGGATCACGTACCTCGGCCCTTGCCATTTGCCCCTCCCCCAGTTGATTTCACTGGCTTCCACATCAGCTCCGCTCCTATGCAACACCAGCTCCCCAAACTTCTGGAGCCAGAGAGACTAGGCCCTTCGCCAGTGTCGTATGGGCGTCGCTCTGCATCTCCGAACTCAATTCACCTCCCGAAGAAACGAACTTTGGCTGAGTCCGCTACGGACGCTCTCCCGGCTACACCTATGGAATCGAATCAGCTTCCTCCTATCATGTCTTCCGCCAACCCGTCGCCTCCGGGTCGCCTGAGTTCCATCTCAACCATCCTCAACCGCCCAGAGAATCGCGATGAATCGCGTATGGAGCAGCCAATGGGCCGCTCTCAAGCTTTTCAATCACCTCTCGGCCATGCTGGACATCAACATTCTTTGCCCGGCATTTCCTCGTTGACGGATCCCTCTGTCGAACGGCGTGCCCAACTGGAGCGCGAAGCGGAATTGATGCGCGAGGCACTGCGGCAAAAGGAGCGAGAATTGGCTTCAATCGGCCGATAATGCGTTGAAATGAGTCCAGACTATGATGAAAGTAACGAAATTCCATTCGAAATAATTGGTTCAGGCTTGAGGTTTTTCCACATAATAAACGGCGCAAATATGGAGATTTGCGCATGATACCACTCAACATACTCTTTTTTATGAGGTCGACTTCGAACAGTGTCATTACGTTTTGTTTCCCCAAAAGTATCAGCACAGAAAATGTACGCTTACGGATTGCTTCGGGTAGTAGTATATAATAACTAGTACTTCATCGGTTCAAACATGGTATTCCCCCAATATAATCTAAAAGCAAGTCAATATTCAAAATATTCGAACTTGAGACTTTAAATAAACCAACCACTCTACACTGCCATATTGTTTTCTGGCCGTGTCCGAAGCTTTCGGGCCGATCCAAGGGTTGCCGATGTCATCATGACTTCAAGTTGACTGAGCATCAGCATTCGTAAAACATCAAATGTTTTGTGATATCCACCAGGACAGATATTCCTATACTCCAAAAAACAAGACTCAAAAGTGGAACAGCATCATGTCGACAACCGAATCATTCACATTGAACTTCGCTGGAGACGTGATGCTTGGTCGTTTAGTCGACCAACTCTTCCCCGAACACGTCCACAACACTCAAGACCAAGAAATCGCAGCAAGTTTCGCAAGGAAGTATCCATCGATAGCAGGCAAAGGAAACTACACACACTCTTCACCGTGGGGCACAACACTCCCATTATTCCAGAACTCAGATCTAAACATCATCAATCTCGAAACATCCGTAACAAGTACGGAAGAACCATGGCCGAACAAAACATTCAATTATCGAATGCACCCGGCTAATCTGGCACCGACTCTGAAGTCGGCTTGTATCGATTTCGCGAACCTTGCTAATAACCATACCCTGGATTTTGGGAGTGAGGGTTTGATAGAAACGGCTTGGACGTTGAAACGAGCTAAGATTCGCTTTTCTGGGGCTGGAGAAACAGTTGATGAAGCTTTTAAACCGGCGAAATTATATCTTCCCAGGAGGGAAAGTCAAGATAGCTCAGCAGATACACATGCAGAGCCCGGTAACCAACGAAGTGAAAATGAGCATTCGGTGCATATATATTGTGCTTCTGATCATCCTCGTGATTGGAGTGTTGTTCCGAATTTCCATTTCATCGATTACTCGCCGAGTACGAGGGTCAAACTACGGACCTTGCTTCTCTCTGGTGGGAATACAAGCCATCCAGATGAAGATGATCCAGAAAGTGATCTCTATCATCATACTGTGCACCACCATCACGACATTAAGAGTCAACCGCCTGCTTTGAAGATATTCTCCATCCATTGGGGCCCTAATTATTCCTGGAACCCAGCTGGAAAGATCCGGTCCTTGGCGCATTTCCTGATTGACGAGTGCGATGTCGATATCGTACATGGTCACTCCTCGCACCATGTACAGGGCGTGGAGGTGTATCGGGGAAAACTGATCATATACGGTTGTGGGGATTTTGTGGATGATTATGCATTGCACGAGGAGTTTCGGAATGACCTTGGCGCGGTTTGGAGGGTTATTGTTCAAGAAGAGGAGGTGGAGGGCCGTAAAGGCCTTCGTCCAGTGCGGTTGGAGATGTTCCCTACGCGAATTGATAAGTTCAGGGCTATGCTGCTCGAGCCCGGAGATCAGGACCATATTTGGGTAAAGAGAAAGATCACTGCATTGAGTCAGGATCTAGGGACGCAAGTGCGTCAAAATCTTGGAGAGGAGGGTCAAGTTATTATTGACATGGCAAGAAGATAGATACTCGTAGCTTATAGTAATGTTGGCCTTAGGACGCTAGTATCAATGGAAACAAGGTAATCGTGTATTGAAAAATTTGATGGCGATTTGTGTAGGCCAGACAGCCTCCATTCGCTGTCATAGCTCATGATTAGAAAGAGATAATTGAAATGAAAGCCCAGTTAGCCACCGGAAGAAACCCGACCCCCTAATATGTACCAAGCATGAATGAATGGATGAATGAAATGCAGTAGGCCGTGAAGATGTGGTCATGAAAATAGAAACGAATAAATAAAAACGAAAGCATCAACGGTGTTGTCATGAAGGTGGAGGCGATTCAATCACTAATCTCCGCTCACTAACTGTCTCGCCAGCTTTTGATTCTTGCATGACAGACATTTCAGTAGTGACCTCGATTCCACCGAATGAACTATGGCTAGATCGATCCCCATGCTTCACATTGATAGAATACATATCGAAATCTTTGTCCATGTTCTGGCTGAATAGATCATTATGTGTGTTTTGCCTTTGCGAGCGAGATGCGGTAATATTGCGAGTATTGGTGCGTGGGTTTGAGGTATAGCGGTTATAGCTATTCGTTGAAAGTAACTTAGGGAAGATCACGCTAATAAGGGGACGTAGAAAAGGTAAACAGGCGCAGATAATCGCGACGTTGCACTCTGCTGCAGTCCAATAGGCTGCGTCGACATTGCTGTCTAGGAGGTTATAGTCAGTATTGTGTTTTGTCTGAGGGCTGGATGAACCAACATACAAGAAGTGTCGGTGCTCTGGGCGACAGTCCTGAGACTTGAGAGACGCAGTATGCTTGTTATGACGACACTAGAGCATTGTTAGATATTTTATATTGATAGCAATGCATTTGCATGAAAAACGTACAGAATACCGATCGCGAAGACTCCGATCAGAGCAATCTTCTGCATCCGAGGTAACTGGAGCTTGAAGAGCAAAGGCATGGGGAGCACCAATAGTGTTACATCGGTAGCAATGTTCATCGACGCGTTGAAGAACCAAACAGCCTCGAAGCTAAGACAATGACCGGGCAGATCGTGATTCCAAAACTTGGCAACTGGAACACAATTCACATAACCACTGATAATTGCCCAGCTTGAGTATGTGGCAACAATGGCCATAACGACGTAACACGCCAGTCGAAAGGAGCGAGCAGGGAAGATGCGGATGTATTGGAAAAGAATGGAGAACTTGGTGAAGGCCAAGCTGGCGTTGTACATGGGGATAGCGGCCCATAGACACTTCAGTTGTTTTTGGAGTATATCTGAAGAGAGCAGCGATGAGTGTGTTCCCATCTTATAGTGATATTCTGCGAAAGAATATGGTTAGATACTGGCTTTACTGGTCATAGTTTGTTCTGCCGGGGCAAAGACATACGGGCTGCGACGAGTGCAAGGTATATAATAGAGAAGACCAAGGCAATGAGCACGCTCCAATCTTCACGGCCTGTGATCTTCATCAACCCGAGACGCGCGAACAATCGCATTCCGACAATGATGATGGCGACGCCAGTCAGAATTGCCGTTACAACGAGGGCTCGTTGGCCACGCTCATAGCCGTCGTCATTGGCCCGAGGAAGAAGTTCGTGCACAATGTTATCCATGGCGAATGGTATATAAAAGAATGACAGTGCGGAGAATATTGTCGTCAAATGAGTGTGGTGGATGATTTTGGTTCCTTCAGAATCTTGGGGATATCATCCAATAGCCCCCTCTGCAATGACGGTTTACTGCATCGGATTGTCAGACTCTGACAGAACAAGTCTCAAGAATACTGAATCTTCAATGAAGGATAGATTGGGGAGTGGGCAGAATAGCGAGGGTGCCACTTATGAACAGAATTCCGGGCGTTTGGCTGGTTGTATTGATTGTGGAGTGGATCGTGTTCATGCAAAGCATCACAATAAGAAAACCTTGTCGACTAGCCTGCGATCTCCAGAAAGTTTACATAGTCGACTCAATAGTGCACGAATATGCCGTGATCTCCGTGGTTTGCCCGGGTATTCGGGTCTGTTGTCTCCAGCAAGGCAACGGCTCGAGCGTGCACCATGTGGCCCCGAATGGAGACATGCTTGACACAAAGGCGTTGTCTGAATGCACCGAACTCTACAATGGAAGGCTTTAGCGTCGTCTTGGTCGTCAATTCCCCACAGTAATCGTCAGCCCATAGTGGATCATGGCGCTGCATGCCTTGTATGCTGCCTTTCGATCTAGCGAAATTCAGCCGGGATTTGCATGTGGCTGGTTGATATCCCATGGTATAATCACAGTCTCTTCTTGTCAAGCTTGCTCGCCAAATTATCAATATGGAGGAGATCAGTGGCGAACGGGCCCTTTGAATTGATGATGACCCACGTTTCGGAACACGATGTTGCACTCTCGGTCCTCCTTAAATGTACTATGTACGTTGCCCTTATTGCTCGGCTGGAAAGGGACCTGCAGGACCGGAGATGCACTATAGAATGCGTGCATAAGGCTGTACTCCGTTTACACCGCAATGTAACATTTCCCTTCTCGAACAATTCTTTGCATCACCAGTGTTTATACTGTATGAAGACTTGCATAACTGCAAATCAACAATTCTCAGGATCTGCTGCCTATGAGACAATCGCTTTGAATGTAACCTCCAGGAGATTTTGACTTTGATGGACCCCGATGTCAAAAAACGACAGATGCTGATCCGTGATTTTCACGTGGGTCTTGTCTCCTCAGACTTGAAGTGACGTGCAATTCCCCTGAGACAAGATCTGACCTCGTTGCTCCTCCGTGTCGCCCCAACTCGGATAGTTGAATTTATGCATTCCAAATTTGAGTCATCGCTTTCTTCTCTAGTGGCAAATATGATTATACAGAGCAGCTGAACCCCGAAATAAATTCAATCTAATCTCCTGAGACAACACAACTCTCAAATGACCCCCACTCAATTGCCACTGGTATTCAATAATGCTGTCGAGTCTCCACAGCGGAGAACCATGACTGCCGCGTCCGCGCATCTGGATCAAATTAACTTGAGCATCTGGCGCAATTGTATTTGCAATTGGTCAAACGATGAAGATCTTTTACTCTAGCCTCTGCTTGAACGTTTACGGGGTTGAGGTTTGATCCTTGTATGTATGTACCACGGCTCCCTGTTGAACCTTCATCACTTCTCCGGAAAGTGTTTGGTATGTGTCCATAAGCGCAATGATCGACATGTTCCGAGGATGATAGGATGATCCCCTGTTCACTACGCCTTTCCACTTTAGTCTAGCCGATACCTCTACAGACTTTGGAATAATCTACAACTAATTTCCGATGCAACTACTGATAGCATCAACTAGTTTGCATTGAAAATAAAAAGCAGCTGACGGCAATTACTAAGTATCCAATACAGCATTTCTATAATGTCAGGTTTCGCAATTCGAGATGATTTCACTGCAACGACTGAGCACTCAAAGTAAATACTAGCAGCTTGATACTCCTGGAAAAGACATCTTGCTGGGCATTGATATCCCGCGTCCATTACAAAATGGCATTCTTGGGACACATTCTTTGCGCATTGCGGAGAAATTCTGGCTCAATCAAGGACGCCAATACTGGGTTGCTGTCGCTTATCATCCAAGAGGCATCATGTGCAAGTGCAATGTGGAAACCAAAATCGCTTTCCATTGCTTTCACCCGTGCAACAGTAGCTTTCGCTGCAGGGAGATCCATGTGTAAACATCCTCGACTTCCATCGGGAAGTAGGAATTCAGCAAAATCATGCGTTCCATCCAGCAGTGATCTATTTCATCATATAATCATACTTCAGTTTCACCTATACTGACAATTTGCTTCCATGCAAGCAAGACATACCTTGAATGACAGCAATCTGAACCTAAGAGAACCCATTCCCCGTTCTCAAGGCGAGCGCAAGCACACAAATTACCAGGCATATGACCAGGTGCTTGTATGATCCAGAAACTTCCGTCTCCGAAAAAGTCCATGGCTTTTTCGAAATGTCCAAAAGGTACCCATGGCCCAGCAAGTGTTTCCCAGCGCTCGGTTGAGTTGATTGGATCAAAAAACCGCCCATCCCATTGAGATGATGGGTCTCCCAGATGTCCCGGACTACAAAATTCCTGTGTCCCCGGTCCAAAATAGCCAATGGCATTTGGGAAAATATCACGCATAGGGTAACAATGATCAAAATGTGCATGACTTTTCGATATTCATTAGTTCCTGACCTTTCTTGGGGTAGATGAATGGAAGAATGCTATACCTGAATACCACCGCATCTACTTGCGATGGTATTGTGGCATGTCTTCTCGTAATCTGCTGGTGAACCGGCTCGCTTGGTGGTGTTATTCCCAATTTTTCCCAGTAGACCTCGCGAACGAATGGAGGATATTCGTCTTTGCTCTAGCTATTGTTAACAAGAGTATTCATCTTATTGTATCTGGAATAACATACGGCTGCCATGCCAAGGTCCCAGACCAGATGTCTATCTTTCTTTGGGTTATAAGCATAAAATACCCAATCATAAAGCCGAAATTGATCTGGTGGAGATCCAGCGTGCATCAAGGACGTTAAACCTGTCATGCTACCCCCATCGAGCAACGATAAATTGACATATCCATCAGTTGCCGGGATGGAAGATGACATCGTGATTATTTGCCAGTGAGATGACTACGGGAGGTTGATAAAAATGAAGACTAAAAGTGAAAGCAAAACAAAGCTGGCGCGCTCGGAATTAACACCCCACTCGTAGCCTGAAGCTTGAGGGGCATCTGGGTGTGGGGAATTGATGTTTCTCCCACGACGATATTCGGTTAGCCTTGAAACCTTTCAAGGCTAACCAACCTATAAGTACAGGGCGCCCGCAGGAGAGTTAACCGCCCCTAGGATCCATTTTTTTCTGCCGGCATATGAATGTAATAAAACAATCAATTTACATCAATCTGATGATAAATCCTCTATCTAATAAACTATATAAATCAAACCCCCCCCCCCCCCGGCCCCAACCTACCTGTCTTACACGTTTAGGTATTGATTCCGTGAGGCTATAAATATGATTCAGGGATTTGCTCCCATGAATCCTCTGCCATATGGCCTAATTTGCGAGGATTGAGATCAGGAGACACAATAGAATGATCGGTTTGTTGAAAACTGATCTCATGAAGATAATTTCGAGTCATTTCTGATCGTGATCTGGTTTTAAGACAGGTTTGATAGCAGCAGGATGAGCTACCAATTGATATTCTTTCAGAGATCGTTTTGACGTCTATTGTAGAGTTGAAGGAAATACTGGTAGATTCAAACAACGAACAATCTCATCAACTACCATCACACGCCGTTTAAATAAAACTCGAATCCACTCAATAATAGATAATATTTGCACATGTGATAGCATTTGTTTGCGGCCTCTAGCTATTTGTTTTTTTGTGAGTAGGTCGACTGGTAGATCGAATAGTATAGCGAGCTTGTTGTTTAGAAGACGGTATTTTAGATGCAATATTGGCAAGGTAAATTGGTGGGTAAATTGGTAGGTAGGCAAATTGTATGATATTGATATATATTTTGGTAGGGGATAGGGGCTCAGGGGTATTGTATACGATATTGTATGACGGGGGTGGGGGGGGCAAGGTGTCGACTACCTACTGCGGGCGCTGTAGTACTTAGATTTCATACTGCTTCCTATAACGGAATAGCGCTGTCAAGATAATCTCTGAACTATTTCCGGATCCGACGAGATATGTACATAGTCACGAATCCATTCATTTCGCCCCCGCGTTTAGGCCTTCTTGGCATCTCCAACCGCCAGGAAGTAGTTGGGTCGTACAGGTTGGTTCTAGGGCTTCCATCCACTATTTGTATGGAAATGAGTCTCAGTAGGTCTCAAACTTATTCAATAGAGCGAGAATGAAGGTGTCAGCTATTTTTCGGAAACAGTAGCTTTGGTTTTTCAAAGTATCATCACTTTCGCTTGGATCTTGATTTAGATCACGTCTGACCTCCGCCTGCGGATATTTCACTTGTCAAGATCCCGATGCATCCCAAATGGTCTCACATTGCTTGTTTAATCTTCCGATCCCTTTCAATTTCTCTTTTCGAGATATGCGGAACTTATGAACGACCCTTCGGAGCTAATTGCGATATGCTACCATTGAGAATTGAGCATACTGTATCATCTGATCAAATTGGCCCCCAGATTTGAGGGACTTGAGGTTATTAGTGCATGCCCTAGCCAGGTGCCCAGACAAGCTAATTTCGTATCTCAAACAGCGAACTAATTTCATTGGACATGAAAGTTAGTAGTCCCCTTTTTAGGGACGTCTTTTTTCCAGGAACACCCGCAATAATAAGCCCGGGGCCCCGTCACGGCCCAGGAACCCGAGGCAACTCTGCGAATTTTCTCAACCCATTCGCAATATCTACACGCCAGATCAACGTATGGTTTCGATACAGGCGTTCGGACGCTTATACAAGAGAATTGGTGGCGCGCATATCGCGCTTCTTCGTGGCTTGAAATAGTGGATTCGGTCTGGTCTGGTCTCAAACAACCTTGGGACTATTCTATGAAGGTTTGCTCCCTGATTATCTCCATCAAATCTGCGGTTATTAACAAGATCGAAAGTATCGCGAGATAGATCTCAAGGCCGAATAAGGCCACGTCAAATCTCGCCGCAATATGGAAGTCCCGCAAACTACTCTACCGACAACTACTGCGTTTTTAGAAGCCCCGACAACCACTGGTTCGACAGATGATATACAAGCAATTCTTCAAGGATGGTATTATGGAGGCCAAACATCAGGTTCGCCACAACAATGAGTTATTTCAGCGCCAGTGAGACCGAAATACTGACCCAATGCAGGGAGGGCTATTACCTGCCCTGATCCACAAACCTTCTCGATTACAAGCCCATATGCCGACTGTTTAAATCCAGAGGCGACAGCAGTGGCCGCGGCTTGCAAGGATAAAATTCTGACCTACGATGACGGGCAAACCCAAGAATGGTAGGCATTCATTTCTCCCCTTCTATCTCAATCGCCATCTTCACTACGAGGACTCACATGCCCAAAAACGCAGCGCAAGCACAGTGGATTGCTTTACAATGACTGTATCACGTACATTATCAAATGATGATGACGTAGTTACAAGGTATATGTGCGCCAAGGATTGGTTTTATGACACCATATATCGCGAGGAAATAGTACTTGCTACCACTACTATTACCAGTAGTACTACAGGTGAGTGGCCCATCGAAGCCATTTCCTAAGTACACTTTGTATCTTGAGATATCTCGATTAATGTAAACTCTCACTAGATTCTACATCAGACCGCACCATGAAAACGACAACATCAATATTCCCCAGTTCCACAAGCACAATATCGCCTGACACCCATTCATCAAGCTCCAAGTCTGATACTTCTGCACTTTCGGGGGGGAGCAATTGCTGGAATTGTCGTGGGATGCATTGCTGCTCTTTTAATTTTGCTGCTCGTGTTTCTACGAAAGAAAATCGCGAATTTGTCTAAAAAGAAACAGGACTCTCAGGAGCCGATGACAGAAATGCTTGATTCGAATGAAATTTATGAGATTGGGACTTCTTCTATTGGTTCAGCCATCAAAAAGAACAGTGAAGTGCAAGAGATCGGGATAGGGAAGTGATATTGCGTGATTTTAATCATGGATGTGTATATAGAATTTTCATCGTTTGCATTCTGGCAGGGCGCTTATATACATAGTCCACTATGGCAATGGCAAGGGTGCCATTGTCGGGCATCATATTGTTTACATCACAGTCGAAAATTACTAGCAAGTTGGCGACTTTCGAGATCATTAGTAGTTCTAATGTGCGAATTGTTCAAATCCCAGAGCATTACAGAGGAGGCGTTTCATTCAATCTCGATTTAAACATGTAAAAGATTATGATTGAATATCACAAGCTACTTCGGTATAGCTTCGAATTGGCGTGTATCCAACCAATTTACTCCACCCATGTTTCAATGGCTCTTTTCAACGCCTGTTGTAACCACGCATCGTCCAATTTTGAATTGAGATCAAAACCGTGCTCTCCGTCTTGATCAACAAATACAATATCATAAGCAGAGGTCAGTTTGCGCGCCTGTGCAACAAACTCCTCTGTTTCAGCCATCGGAATAACAGTATCCTCACGCCCCTGTATGACCACAATACCACCTTTAGGGACCCTGCCCCCTGACTTTTCCAGTCTCACTATCGGAGAAAGAACTTCACGAGGTGTATTCTCTGAGCCCAATGCATAAAGACGCCCAAGATGCCCGTGTTGGATGCAAGCAATCATAAACGCTGATCGTTCCGGGGACACAATCGATGATACGGGGGCTCCTATATTTGCTGTTTTCATGATGTTATGGAACACTG
This sequence comes from Penicillium citrinum, assembly GCF_028827155.1. NCBI lineage: Eukaryota > Fungi > Ascomycota > Eurotiomycetes > Eurotiales > Aspergillaceae > Penicillium > Penicillium citrinum. Next base: position 2,923,534 of record NW_026622686.1, read on the forward strand.
ACTCTGCCACATTTTGACCCCAGACAGGTCCTGCTCGAGGCTCTGTATATGCCTTAGAAGCCAGATTGGTGCCCGGGTATGCGGCAACCGCGCTGCATATCTTCGTTGGGTACGCCAGAGCGAGGTAAAGGCTAAGCGTACCTCCAGCTGACCCACCAACTGTCATTATGTGGCCAAGATCTATCTCTGTGGGGGTGGAGTGACCTTCCAAAAGATCACTGAGTGCTGGGCTGTGGATCCAAGTCCAGAAATCTTCAATATCTTGGAATATTTCAGTACTCGTTGCTTCGGGCATGAGGCGATAGTTCGGGCTTATGATAAGCGCTCCGTATGTAAGAGCTAGCTCGGACAACCAGGTGGGCCATATGAACATCAAGAGAGAGTCTCCGACGACCTAGAAAGTTGTGAGCTCATTGCTATTCGTGGATGTGATTTCAATCGTTTGCTCCAGATGTACATACGAGGCCACCACCGTGGAAATTGATAATTACTGGTCTTTTCCTTTCATGTTTCGCCTTCGGGATCAGGATATCACAACGGATTCTATGGTCTTCGATCTTTTTGTAAGAAGTTTGGATAACCTCGAAGCCATCAATTTTTGGGTCAGATGGGACTGTCATTGTGATATAAAGAACGTCGGTGGCTTCGATGTTTGGGCTTGGAGAGGTCGCTTCAGTGGTTTCTTTCCTAAAGTCACACTGAATCCTCAAATGAAGAGTCCACAGGTAAGGTCAGCACCAGTTGTGTGCCTGGGAATGAATTTCCAAAGGCTGCGTTATGGAACATGACCCGCATTATATGCCGTTGATGAGAGACGTTTGTGCCAAGGATCATTCGGGCCGGTGGCTTGAATGTTAGATCTTTCCTGGGGAGGCCAGACAATTGTCGCTATTACAGAAACCAAGCAGGGAATATGACTCAATAGGCCAAGGTGGAGTGCAATAAGCACATCAGTTACAAACACCCAATCCTGGAGGTCGTTTTAGACGGTGGGGCCAAGCAAATAAGAACGATCTAACAAACAAATCCAGGGACGACCGACAAAAGGGTATCTGATCAAACACAAATAGGATTTCGGCCCCAAAGATAGAACAAAAATGGGTAAAGTCCTAGGTAGAAGCCCAAGTGCAGTCTGGCTGATGCCTGCATCTTACAAATTTGGCCCCAAACTTATACCAAAATGGGAAAATCCCAGATACGACTAGTGGAGATTCAATGACATGTCCAATCGCTACTGCAGAGAGCACATCGTAATTTCTATGAATGATCGACCTTGCTGACTGCCCGGTTGACATATTCGTCCTCCGCAAGGCTCGTCCATGACGCTGACCGATTACGACAGTCTTCCACCTGGTTACTCCTTTCTGCAGTACAGCATGCTGGCTATGGACCCGTGCAAAAATAAAGATACTGGTTATAAGGGATAATGTTAATGGGAATTTGGAATACTAACTCTTAGCGGTGTAGGCAAAATAACCAGTACAAGTGTACTATACTTGTACTGCATCTAGTAGTTACATCGTTATGCTCTATGGAAGGTGCTTTTTGTACATGTTAACGACCTTAAGTATCAAAATCCGGTCAAGTTACATGCTCCTTTTCTTCCTCCTTGGGTATCCTCACCCACACGACAGTCACCAAGGCTGCTGTTAACTGGGCTCCCAATGCAAACCACCAAATAGCTCGAAGCCCCTCAAGTCCCACCTCTCCATCGGCGCCTCGATCAACACGCGTGCCAATCGCGTTCGCTATACTAATCATGATCGCTGACGAAAGATTCTAGTTGGTAACAAGAAGGCTTCCTGCACTTCCTTGATAGGATCGAGCAACATTGCTAGTAATGAAAATTGAAGCTGCGGCGAACGCCAAATCGGGGCCAAATGTCACCAATGCGACTCCGGGGAGAGAAAGGGCCCAATAGGTTGTCGTTGCGGTTTGTGGGAGGAAAAATGCGGGTCCCAATGTGAAAGCAAACATAGAGCAGGCGTAGATATAATGACTAGGCACGAGGTGGAGTGTCCGACTAACAACCCAGGTTGCAAGTACTCCCACCAGAGCATTAGGGATATGATAGAGCGCCACAGCGATAGGGGTAGCGTGCTGAATACGGAGCCAAAATTGGCTGGCATAAAATTGCCAGGCTCCGAAGAAGGAGCCGAATCCAAGGAAATATTCGATCATTAACGGTGTGAACCCCCACCCAAGCCAAAGCTGATCATGACTATTTAAAAGGCCATGTGTGGTAGTGGCCTACAGTGGAAGCGAGAAAAGAGAAGGATGATTCATTCAGTAAGTAGGCTACGTGACTATGTTTTGAATGGATCGATACCGCCTAGACGGTGAGAAGAGGAAGAGGAACAGCCTGCGTGCCACACCATGCGACAATTACGGAAAACGAGGACAGCCGAATCAATAATACTGGATCTCCCTGTTGATGAGATCAGAACTAAGAAGCTAAAGATAGTGGTCCGGTCCGTTATCTTGCCGAACCTGTAACTGCGACAGTGACAACCGCTTTCCCTTTTATGCAAGTTAGTATGACCATGGTTTATTCTCAGTGTCAGAAGATTTCCCTTGTAGACGTCCTTGTTTCTCCGTAGGACGTTGTTTCTCTGTAAACTTTTGTGAATCGCACGTTTCGTCGACACTCGAGGGTAGCGGTGAGAGACCGCTCACTGTATTTTGCTTCTCTGGAGGACATGGCTGTGCTGTGGAATTTTGGGAATCGGATGTTTCGTTGATGTCCAGATGTAATAATGAGAGACTGCTCGCCGCAAGAAGATCTCCGACGTTGGTGTTTCCACTCGAGGCAAGTCCACCACAGTCTTCAAAATCTTTCAGGGTCTTGTCGATTCTCTCTGCCTGGCCACTCATATGTAGAAAGTTTCCAATACAAGCGTGGATTTCGAGAAGTTCAGAATCTGGAAGTTCCCAACTTCCTTTGTGAATTCTGAATTTGACAAGCCGATTCTTAGGTAAACTTCGGATTGGTCCTGTGGCAGTATCTGGAAAGGTCTTGATTCAATATTGATGAGCAGCTCCGGTTCTTTGAAAAATAAGTCTGAATTGACCAAATTCGATGTGAAGTAGAGAATCTAGCATGAGAACATTCTTTTCCGAATTGATATAATCTGAGTTAAAGGACATATCACGAAGAACTGGAAAATAGCGTCTGAGCTTAACCCAAATCTTTGCATGTCTGTCCACTGCCTCGCTGTTATTGGTCTGAAAGGACCCGAGTGCAAATGGAATAATATGGCAAGTTTCAAGATGGGTCATTATTGCGTTCCGTGGATGAGCGTGGCCGTGACTGTAATACCCCGTTGCAAGACATTTGTTGCCATCTCGTTCTAAGCACCGGTGCCGTAGTTGCGACTGGGAACTTCTACTGATAGGCTCGATGTTTAGACTTTTGAGATTCTCAATTGAATCTTCAACACCAGAATGCGGAGACGGGGTAATTTCAGTGGGTGTCTTGCCACCCTGTGCTTTCATAGGAATCAATAAACCAGTTCTGATGCTTTGAACCAGTTGGCGAAGCTTCTCATCGTTTGCAGACCCTGAAACGTCCACCAGATAGGAGGAAGGATCCTGAAGAAGTCACGGAGAAAGTCTTTTTTTTTGTCCGTAGATTCAAGTGGTGCGTAACTATTCAATTTCCGATCCAGTTTCTAGTTTGATTATGAGTATTGAAAAGATTAGAAGATATACAAGGATTCATCTTCCCGTCTTTAGAGATACTGACATTCGGCCGATTATCCAGATTGGGATATGTTTGAAGCCAGTCTGGAGGATATAGTAGTTCCAGGAAAAGCAAGACGGCCGAATTGCTGTAACAGTTGAGAAGGGGATTGATGATGGATGAGTACAATTAGTTGAAGTCTTAACTAGAGGGTGATGATGAATGAGTGCGATTGGTTGAAGGGAAGTTGAGTGGGGGCGGTGTGGGCGCCGCTTTCGCGGAAGGGCTGGTTTCTAAGAACCGGGATCTTACGGTCCTGGTCAGATGACTTAAAGAGTTTCCTAGGTGATTAATTATGTGGGCGGCCTCTCATCCTCACTAACTTAGAATCCAATCCAATCTACTCGTTACAATTGTTTCCCATCCACGTCTGTCTTACTCAGGAAGCTGGCCGGGATAAAATCGGATATACATCGTGCTGCCTTTTCAAGGCACCCATTCATCTCGGATAAAGACTTAGGTGTCCTAATTGAGAATGGAATGATAAGTACACTAATATATCGTATATTTGACATGACCATTCTCCAGGACATACACTGACATTCACAAACAGACTCGGTAGAGCGGACAATACCTATTGGCTTAGGTAGGCTCTAGGCCGCTACTACTATAGGGCACTAATACTTATGCATGGAATCAGATTAGTACTATGGATTTACCCTAAATTCATAGTATTGTATACGGTATACACATTCTTTCCAACATTAACGGCACATCCGCACTTTGTATATTGCTTACGTTACACGGAGATGGGCAAATTCTTCCATAGTTGATTCCTGGTCGAGAGAATCAGAAACATATTTCCAGCGGTCGCCCACTATGATCATTCTTCGCCAAGTATGGGTTCGATCAAGGCAGGTCTCGCCGTCACTAACACATTCTTGGCAAAGATCGAAGTTGTTCTGTGCGCATATATCGCAATGATAGAGGGTATCATATGAAGAGATTGGCGATTCGCATGTATCGCACGTTGCCTCGAAATCCTCCCATTCTCGGACAGTTGTCCTCATTTTCTCACAGTCTATCACCTGGATGGACTCTTGATTAAGTAGTTTCCATGTAGCATGTACATCCTCGTCATTACTCCCGTATGAAGTCTGCAGGTGTTCCTGGGTGGCTGATAATGGAGTGCGATTCGCGAAGGTTGCGGTTTGTTGGGCTGAGCTCCCGTAGTATAGAAGCAGTTCAACGATGTCCTTTTGTGAATATAGTGTCGCAAGAAAGAGAGGGGTGCGGCCTTTCTCATCAGGTTCATCGATAAAGCTCACAGGGTTCGAACTAACTCCATCACGTTGTCCATACTTCAGCACCGCATAAACAGCATGTATGAACCCTTTTTGTGTAGCAAGATGGATAGGTGTTTGACCTTTTCTATTTTTCGCCGAGGGGTCTGCATTGGCTTCCAACAAAAGTTGCATTGGCTCGGTAAGTCCTAGTGAGGCAGCAAGACACAGAGCGGTGTTACCGTCTGCATCGATTCTGCGTTCGATATCAACATTGTGTTTCATGAAGATCTTGACAATCTCAGGGCCCCGACTGTAGCGCAACCCAGAGAATGCAGATGCCAATGGTGTAGTTCCCCAGGTGTCTGCTACGTGAGGATCGGCACCCTCCTCCAAGATCGTTGACACGATTTGCTCATTACCACCCTTGGCCGCCCAGTGCAGAAGAGTCATGCCATCCGGTGCGATGAAATCGGTTTTGGCTTTAGCGTGAAATAGCTGATAAAATATATTCTCGTCGGGAATACGTGCAGCCCATGCTAATGGAGTTCCACTGTATGCATCGGGTGTCCCTGCTTCATTAATATCCACGTTCCACGCCAAAAGAACCTCCACGACATCTTCGTGTCGAAATTGAGTAGCTGCTAAAAGTGGAGGCTCCTCATAAACTTTAAAGTTGATTGATGCTCCCTTTTCAAACAGAAGTTCGAGGATATCCGCATGTCCTGTGTAAACCGCCGATGATGCCACGGAGTTTCCAAATCGACCCATAGCGTCGACATCTGCCCCCGCATCAATTAACGTCCTGACATTCTCAAGAACGCCAGCTTCAACTGCTATAGTCAACAGTGATTCATCGCCGGATAATGAGTCATTGGGATTAAGGCCTGCAGACAACATCTTCTTCAAAGTGGCCACTCCACAAGAGCGAACAGCCCGATCGACGACACCATGACACCGTTGCGTTACGGCCTGACGATATAACCTTGAATTAAGGTTGTTATGAAAGAGCCTGCAAGTCTGAGTAAAGGCATTTTTGTCGGATATGGTCGCTAGAGTATCCCAGATGTCGAGAATCAATTCAAAGGGCAATCCGAGAAATTCCATACTTCAGTGGGCTTCGACGAGCCGGGGAAGTAGAATGCTTAGATCGCCAGCTTTCTGCAAGTTGCCGGCCTTTAATACATGGACATATCCTGAGTGAGGCTGTCAGAATGGAATCATCAGTAGTGGTCGCCAGGACTCGGAGACCAAAAGTGGATTCCGACCGCGCAAGTTTGGCAGAACAAACCGTCGAAGGTTGAGAATGCGTGCGTGGATGAACGATGTGGCTGTGCGAGTCAACCCTGCCGAAGATGATTTAATATCAAACTTGAATCAGTCATCAATACAATTCACGTATTATGTAGTAGACTTGACACTAAGTATGGACATTGCAATCAGAGAATACCTATTCTCTGATTACAATGGTTATTAGACAAATCTCATGGCTTCATTCATAATTTAAAAGTTCAAATTGTCATGCAAACCCTTCTAATATCCCAATATATACATCGCAGCCCTGCTTTATGCCCAAGTGTCTTCTACCAACACCAGCCACGAATGAATCTTGATCTATCCATCAACTACCTATTTGATATTAGGTAATGTCTTCTATTATGACTTAAAACTATTAAATTCTCACTTCTCCACAAAGAACAACATCCTCTCCAAATGGATACCATTTCACATTCTTCAGGCGAGCAGCTGACATCGCGTGGCCATCTTCATCAAAACGTCTTGGGGGAGACACAACAACTCCACCTTGGCCGAGCCACGTCGGTGCAATGGTGACAATTACTCGATCGACAAGTGCCATTGATCTCGGCTCCAACAAAGAATTGATCACATGTGCACCGCCCTCGATCATAACGCTTCTTAGGCCATTCGCACGAAGTGTCCTAAGCAAGTCAGACCAATCGATTCGATGTTGCCCATCATCTAGATTCGTCATATTCAATTGAAGAAATTTCCCTCCATATTTCTCCAACAGCTCTCGCTTTGGAGCTGGTACCTCTGACAGAGAAGTGACGATCCAAGGCGCTCGGCCACGACCTTGTCTGCAAAGTTGAAATAACTTGCTTTCATCGGAAAATTCCCATCGAGCACTGGGATCAATGACAATTGGTCGCGGTTGGCCTTCTAAGCCATCTTTCCCGTAACCCCCGACACCAGCAATGCGACAATTGAGACCCGGGTCATCGGCGAGAGCAGTTCCCACCCCGATGAGAATGCCATCGTGTCGAGATCTAAGGTAATGTGTCATGGCTTTTGATTGAGGACCCGATAGTACAGTCCGTGTGCCCGGAGATAGAGCTAATGAGGAGTCAAGTGAAGTTGCGAATGTGAGGGTCGTGAAGGGCATATCTGGACGCGGGGTTGAGCCATCTTGTGGTGGCAGTTGAGGCTCTAGAAATGCCCTGTCTGATTCAGGAAATTCTAAGGCGTCCCTGGAGGATAGGGACATTTCAATTGTACTGAAGTGTCTAAACTTGATTTTTTTTTTTTCAAATCATTGGGCGTTTTGAGTCGCGAAGGATAGAAGATGAAGATTCAAAAAGGAAGACGGGGCGGGGAATATTATAGTTGTTGCCTCATAATCAAGGCATTAGGATTAACTTAACTAACTATACATCGAACTGCAAGATGGTTCTTCACCAACAATCCTTGAGGATACTTCTCAATGACTACAAATCAACTTGTATTTGATAGAGTATTTAGGGGGTATAGGAGTTTCTCAATCAATGGTAATCACGCCGTTGGCGCAAGTGATGTCGGCCACCCACATGGCACGCCCCTTATCCATATTTTCCCCATTCTCAAAAGCGTGGAATACAATCTTGGAGCCGTCTGAATTGAAATCAGATCCACCAGGGCCTCCCAGATCTCCAACATTGCTCGGATCACCCGAGACTAACAGAGGGGCGTCGGGATCTCGAGCCTTCGTATAAGGACCTGTAAGGGAACTAGCCGTCGCATAACTAACATCGTAATCCTTGGTGCTGTAAACATTGGAGGAAAAGGAGAGGTAGTATGTCCCATCCACATTTGCTAAGCTAGGAGCTTCAATCAGCGGGCCATCCGTATCATCACGGTCAAGCAGCTGGGTTGGGTCGCCATTCGCAGTAACGGCATCGGAGTTGAGCCCTTGCAGCATAAGCGGGGTGGAATCAGATTGGATACTGTTGCCGTCGATCTTGTAAACAACATAGTAGGTGTCACCATCCTTGAAGCCATCGGCATCAATCGCACCACCCTTGTCAAGAGGGCAGGCGAGAGCATTTTCTTCGGGAGTATAAGGCCCAGTGATGCTAGAGGATGTCGCAGCACCAACACAGTGCTTGGAATCATCATCGGCCGACGCGGCAGAGAAGTACATGACAAAAGTGCCATCATCCTAGAACGCGTTAGTCTGGTTGTCTTAAGAGTTGTTCAGAAATAATGGTGACATTGCTTACCCTTTGTATTACATCGGGAGCCCAAATCGCAGGAGTACCGGCGACCCAACTTGGAAAGGGGCCTGGCATAGCATCATTGCCAGAAAGTAGTTTCCAAGAGGCAAAGTCAGAGGATGAAGCAATTTGAACATTGACGCCGTTTCCACTGGTCGCGAAAGCATAATACCCATCGTCCGTCTGAATAACACATGGATCCGCAAAGTCGGTATCAATAACACGAGTAGGCTGCGCGACAACAACCCCATTCATGAGGAGCGCAGAAGTAGCAGTCAGGAGAGCTGGGAATTTCAAATTCATCACGGCAACGGATACTGCCAGTCGTTATTATGAGGTGGTTGGGAGTATAAACTATACAAGATGCAGGGGTTTCCCGCAATCTTTATAATTAGCCTTTCTTGTGCAAGATCGAAACCTCGCATTCGATCCCCCGAATGAGGAAATGCCAGCTATTTTCTCCTCGAACCAAGACTGGCTGTGCTCTGCTCTGCAGCACTTCAGCCCCGGGGCTTTCTCCACACCCCCTAGTGATCGGCATAAGCCACTAAACCTGGTAGGGAAAATGGACTTTGTTTCTTTTTTGCGATTCACCGTTGGAAAGCTAAGATTGATGTCGACAAGGAAGAACAAGTAATCTGGGCATACTTTTCTATTTTTGACTGGAGTATTAGTACTTATAATGCGAGGATAAGCGTTGTCGTTCCCTTCGTAGCATTGGCAGAACGCCGCTTGAACCCCCAAAAGTGAGATTGACGGGTTTTACTCGTGTTTCAGGGATTGAATGACGTTGCATTGGTGGCCTTGCTTAAAGTTGAATTGGCGTCTATAAACTACGATTGCTTCAAGACCTTAAGTTGATACAGAAATTTACAATTCGCTGTTTAGATGATTCTAACTGGCAGTTTATGTTCTTGATGCTGGACCATGATTTCTTATGCAACCAATTAAGTGGCTATATTATGAATAAATTTGGACTTTCGAGTACTTTATTCCTCTCGATACAGTAATCTCTCTGGCTCATAGAAACCCAGTCCATTCATAGCAATTTTAATATTTACTCTACCCCATCAACAGATCCGCAGCGAAGGTAAGAGAAGGCGGACTTCGAGGCTTTCCAAAATGCACCCTTGATGCCCATACCTTCTTGTCTTCCTGGTCCTGGAAATGGAAATGAGTAGTATGTGTCTGGATTAGTGGCTAAATCCCAGTCAATGTCATTTGGCTTGTGGAGTATCGGCAAAGTGGGTTGAGAACTAGAGATGGTTTGGACATTCAATACGGTATGACTGTCTGATATCGGTTGTGTATGTGATTCCAACCGGACTCTCTTCGTTTTGCTTGAATTTGCCTTAATATTTCTGAAATTGGTGTTACGATGATTCGCGGGCCGGCTAAGACTGTTTTCTGCCCCTGCTATCATAAGTTGTCTCAGAGGAGACGGGCCGGGTCTCTTCTTTCTGGGGCCTTTCGCTAATGCTTCGGCTTCAACCCGGGCTATATTGTACTTAGTTTGCCATTGCTTCCATGAAGTGATATACCCCTGGTCAATAAACCCGTTTCCTACACCATTATTTAGTACGTAGTTAGCAACGTTACCATGATCAATTTGAATTGCCCCGGTCCTTGGGCGTGTGTCTGACATCCATAGACCATGAGGAGTATAATACTTAACAACGTGGCCTTTCATGACGTGCTCAAGATTCGAGCCCCGCAGCAAGTGGTTAGGTAGAACATTGCAATCAGGAATGTTAAGAATAACTCTAACAGGGTCAATGTATAGGTACGCTCGATTCAAGATAGAGAAAAGCCAAAGGTCCTCAGCTCTCGAAGCAAACTTGGGGTTTGTCATGATCACCACGAGTGATTGTTCAGCGAGAGTAGAGCTTGCGTAATAGACAGCCTGTCCAAACCAATTGAAGTGGTGGATATTCCTGTCCATTTTTGCAAGCCTTTCTCGCCGTTCAAACTCGGCACTTACAATGACGTCTTTCTTGTGGGGCAGTTCTAGTTTTGTTAGCCTTTCGACTTCAAGGTCGTATATCATCTGGTCTAGTGGCTCCATTTCACTTCGTGGCACGCGGCCTTGGGAAGTTTGATAATAAAAGTTGGAGTCCGGTGATGGCGTTCTAGGTCGTTCAATCTTGGAAGGATGGCATATCTGATCATTTCTAGAGCTATTATTAGTAGTATACGGCGTATAGTGTTCCTCGGCCCGTGCTTGGACCGAACCCGAGGCGAGTTGAGAATTCATCGTGGTAGAATTTCAGTTTTCTCTACGAAAGAGAAAGATGTTCAAGGCCACGGGCTTAGCACTGGTCATAAGAGTGCCACTGTAAGCTTTTATAGATTTGATGTTCAATATTCGGCGAGTGTGCGACATAATGAAAACACAATTCCATTGTTGAACAATGAAATCATCTTTCCATTGTGATGTCCCAAGTGTTGTTTCTGTTTATCTTCGGCCCGTTCGACGGCTTGTCATTATGATATTTCAAATACCGTAATACGTTCACTCAAAAGGACAGCTGGAGAAAAGCTGCACCTGGGTGGCGCGAGACTTCACGGTCTGATTTCAGGGAATAAAAAAGGCCATCATCATTACTATGTCAGCAGCGCAAAATCGCATCAGCATCAAACCTAGGGAGAGTTATCTGCCTATTGACCGTCATGTTTTCAATCGGTATTAAGGCATCAAGGAATTTTGTGTAGACAAAATGAGATAAAAGGCTGGAAGATTTTGCTGTAGAGATCGGTAGATTTGGCTAAGCCACGCTAAAAGGGTATCAATCCACTTGGGTTCAAACTATCAACGAGAGAATTAGGGGAATTGAGACCTCTCCATGTTTCATGATTGACAAAGATCACCATAATCAAAAGACCCGTCTTACTTCCTCCGATCTGTCTTGGCCTTCACCCCATCTATTCTCCCACATATCGCGCTCAACATATCGCCAGCCCATAGGTGCACCACCCATACCCCATTGAGCCTTCATCTCGGACAAGTTCACAGGGCGGACTAGCTCGTAGAGCTCAAGAATAGGATATCCATACTTGGATTCTTTCTTCTCGGCGTTGAAATCTTCGTTGCCTATGCCAAAAGGCTCAGTTGGGACAGAGCCAGGCTCATGGCGCTCATGGCGTGTAGTAGCGGGAATCACAGCAATGTGTCTGGATGGATCAGTATGAGAATCAAGAGGCAGAAATAACAAAAAAGAAATGGTGAAACGAGAAAACCAAGAAGAGAATACGTTTGAAAGAACTCACGTAATGGATGCTCTGCCTTGACCTGCATCGGCTGTCTCATAGAACCATAATCTGGTCACTCCGTCTCTAAGTCGATACTTGCGATATTCATGATTCTTCTGTCGACTAGCAATATTCGCGAGATGTACTGGTTTTATGGCCATGATCACATCAGTGAGTACTCGATCCGGGTTTCCTTTGGCAGGTGATTTGACCTTCGGCTTGCTTTTGCCTGCCGGCGATCTCTTCAATATTCGAGTGGTCATATCAGGTTTTAAGGTTAGAGGCGTTGGAGACGCCTTGAACAACGGAGTAGTTCAGGGTGGTCTGCATGAAAGACGCATTGCCTATCAGCGGGGGATGTGAGGGCGCCATTTTGTGGAATATAATTGAGAAGGAAAGAAGAGTTAAAGTAAGGAAGAAAGTTGGAGAAGAAAGAAGAGAGAAAGAGCATGGGAGCTCGAGGTGTCGTACCAAGTAAACAGAACTGTACGTATGGATTGTGTAATTCTGCGTACTTTACTCTCGCAAGCGGGACGCGCCGCAGTGAAAACCAACAAAAGTGGCTGGTATTGCTACTTACATCCAACCTTCACCATCTGCCCCCAAGAATTTCGACTGATAGACGATTTTGAAATTGATATCAGACCACTCAGATAGGAGATCAAGGACCCGTTTGTAATCTACCATGCGCATATCAAGATTATCAGGGACTTCACGGTATGATTTCTGGTATTTAAACTCGTAGTCTTCGACAGGCGCAGTGTCCACAAAGGTGACTTCAACCGTGACAGAAGGTAGCTGAAGATCTGCATTTGCCGCCACCTCTTCCATCCGCTTTTTAACTTGTTGAGCGAAGCAAAAGGTAGCAAAAGACAACAAGCGTGCCGGCATGAGGGGAGTTATTCGGCTGTGCTCCCGCATGAATGACGATAGGACGAGTTGGAAATTGGATCTGAAGAGGTGGTAAACCACTGGAGGTATTCCCTCTGTTCAGGGCCTTCGCAAGAGCTCCTCTCTTGTCGTTCGCGAGAATCTCATCATTTGAAGAGGGCAAGTAGCACAGGCTCAACGAGATGCTTCTGAAAAGCATAGGAACCTCCACCAAGCGTCATGCACTTTGCCATCATGAAATGTTGCAAAAATTGGGCTCTCGGGTCTGAGGGTTGATACCAGTGTTTCAATGGCAGACAGTATCTCTTTGCAGCTGATTGCTTGTAGTGAAGTGTCGCCGAGCCGGGCTATCTGGGTCGTTGCTGGCGCCGAGTCAGCAACGGCTGCAAGCAATGGAGAAAGTAGTTTGTTCAAACTTTAGGCAGCTTTAGAGCGATGAGCCAGAGATACCTGCTGCTGCTGAGATGATAACGTGGAGTGATACTGCATTCTCGGACGAACAGCTGGAGATGGATCAAAGGAACAAGAGTCGGTATTGAGTGAAGAGGAAAGGGAAAGGCCGCAGTGAATGGCGATTTGGCATGTTTTCAGACTCAATCATTTGACCTATACTAATAGTTTGACATAGATTGCCGCATCAGAGTACAACGACTGATCCCATATATTATGCAAAGGTTTATCAATTGCGATACAATATACTACAAGCAGAAGTTCAAATGCTTTGGAGATACTAATACTATTTATGCCATGTATGTCTTTGTATTCTTTTGTGTTTTTGTTTGTTTTGATGGTTGATGCTATTAGGGAAGTCACGACCGAAAGATCCAACCTGGGCACCTTCCTCAAATGGACACTCGATCATCATTTTTGTATGCACTTTGCAGTCACTAGATACTCACCGTGTAGTAGCAAGAAACCTATCAATAAAAGATAAGTTTGAATTTGAACTTGAACTCACCTCAAGTGTATATATTTTCCAAAGGCACCATTTCCATACTTCAGCCTTATCAGATCCACCCAAACATCATCATCAAATGGACACTAACGAACCACCTACCACTTAGGTAGGTACCTAGTAGACTAGTGCTTCATAACTGTAGAATTCTAGATGAAAATTTGTATCTCAAGTAGTACACTCGTTTATGCTTAAATTTTTGCTAGTTGTTTGACTGTGGTCGTAATTTGAATTCACAGGGTATACAGGCCCGGAGCAATGGAACTCCGGGCCCCGGAAATGAACTCCTCCAGGGACTACGCTAGAAGAACAGATTCAAACCATCCAATTTCTACCTAGAAAGAGGTATAGATTGAAGCGCAATCAATCCAATGCAGCAGTGCAAAAGTACAACCAAAAGAATGTAAAGCAATTGCTTTTCTCTTCGGCATTATCCCGATATTTTGAGGATTGGACGGCATTATCCCGAACAAGCTCTTACTCACACCTTACCAAAATGGTGCAATCTTCAATTCGGGAGGAAAGCCGAATCGCAGCAACAAATAGCCGATTACATAACCCGATATGACGCCAATTATCCCCGCACACCTTGAAGGTCTTCTTTCCATTTCTTTGCAATTCGTCTTGCATCGTGATTGTTTTCCTCTCCATGAACCACCTCAGAGCTTGCACTCGACCAATTCAACTTCTACAACGACTTTCCGCACTTCCCCGCATCTCGCCTCTATCCGCAACGTCCAACCCGTTATCTACGGCTTTACAACCTACCTCCATTCGACGAACCATGGCCTCCGCAATGGCTAAGCGCCTTGAAGGCAAGACCATTCTGATTACCGGTGCCTCTTCTGGTATTGGTGCTAGTACTGCGAAGGAATTTGCTCGTACCTCGCCTAAGAACTTGAAGCTTATCTTGACGGCGCGTCGCATTGATTCCTTGAAGCAAGTTGCTGCGGAGATCAAGGAGGAAGTTGGTGATGGTGTCCAGGTTCTCCCTGTCAAGCTTGACGTGAGCAACCCAGAAGAAATCAATAACTTCGTTCCTTCCTTGCCGGCTGAATTCAAGGAAATCGATGTCCTGGTCAACAATGCGTGAGTCTTAAACCCCCACTACAACCCCCGCTCTCAATTGGAATATCTTGGCATAATTATTGATGCTAATTCATTCGCAGTGGTTTGGTCAAGGGCGTTGCTCAAGCTCCTAATATCGCTGCCGAAGATATGAAGGTCATGTTTGACACCAATGTGACCGGTCTGGTCAATATGACTCAGGCTATTCTCCCGATCTTCAAGAAGCGTCCCGAGGGTGGTCGCGGTGATATTATTAACATTGGCAGTATTGCCGGCCGTGAACCTTACCCTGGTGGTGGCATCTACTGTGCAACCAAGGCTGCGGTCAAATCTTTCACCGAGGCACTGCGCAAGGAACTAATTTCTACGAGAATCCGCATTATCGAGATTGATCCCGGACAAGTTGAGACGGAGTTCTCTGTTGTGCGTTTCTACGGTGATAAGTCTAAGGCTGATGCTGTCTATGCGTGAGTGGTTTCTCTTCATTGCCATACAGCGAGATAGTGCTAATGTGCCTTTCTTTTTAGGGGCTGCGAGCCGCTCACTGGTGATGATATTGCTGAGGTTATTGTCTTTGCTGCGGGGCGACGTGAGAACGTGGTCATTGCCGATACACTGATCTTCCCCAGTCATCAGGTATGTGCTGACTCTATATCCTTTTCCTTTTTTTCCCCCTCTCTTTTGGCTTACTCTTCTCTCCTGCTTCCTGGATTTGACACTAATTATCGCCTAGGCCGGCGCCACATCTATGCACCGCAAGTCTTGAGCACATTGTATTATCACCCTGACCATATAAGGAAATTATAGATAGCATTTGTCGGAGACATTCAATGTATGGTTTCACGATACAAATCCTGGATACAATGATAGGCGGCTGTGTTACCCCTCATGCAGCGCAGTAGAATCATGTGAAGTGGGGTTATACCACCTCGACGAGACTGAATGCGATGTGAAAACTTAAGATACTATAACCTTCTCTGGGCTGTAGATGGAATGGTGTTCATCTACTTAGTACGAGGTCTATACTGGGCAGTACATGGTTTGAATCTGTACTTCGCATGTGCATGTACATATGGGATAACAATGTAGAGTAGCGATTCATTGGTTTCTTTTAAATAATCATACAGATCAGATTTGTAGCGGAGACGCACAAAAATCAGATTCATTATGAAGTATTAGTATCCATGGTGCAATGTGACAGGCCACATAAATTCGAAGCACCAATTGGGCGTGGTTGTTCATTCGCAGCAGCACTCATGGCGTGTAAGTTACCCCAGTCCAGAATCTCCTGCTGAAGCGCGGACAAATCATCACATTCGATAATTGTCTTCCCATCCACGGGTCTTTGAAGTTGGGAAAGAAGATGCAGAAGCCAAACTCGACAGGTCTGAGTCGGGTGATTTAGGTTCGCATCTTGAGACCGAAAGGTTCGATCCAAGTGGGGATACAACTCCTCTGGTACATCGGCGATCCGAAAAAGACCCACGAGCAAAAACTGCTTCATGATAGCGACGGTGCTTCCATGATCGGGGATCCACCCGGGTCCGACGGTTTTGATGTGGTACTTTGTACCTCCAGTCGTCGGGTTCTCATGGAGGTAGAGGGCCCAATGGTAATCGTTTACGATGGGAGGATCATTTCGATTGAAGAGGAGAACATAGAGACTGCCAGGTAGTAGATCTGGTGGAGCCATGGGGGGGGGGGGGATTGCTACTGTAATCAGTAAGATTTGACGTGTTCGGTATGTTTGTGTTCTTCACGATTTGGTGGGGAGTGAGGCGATGAAAAGAGGCGCCTAGTATTTAGGGTGACAGGCTGTCAAAACCTGTCCGTGATATGTCTCACAAAGAGGGTTAATCGGATTGAATGATTTGTTCATAGCTGGATCACTTGCATTCACGCTCGCACAACAAAGACAGATGTCTGGTGGAAACAGAGTGAATGTGCCACTGGCCGCGGATTACAACAGCTGCAGGGCTTTGCTTTGATCTGTCACCGCCTGTGCGTGTGGGCATGTCGGGCAATTGATTGATCATCTGCAATTAAATTGATCAGATTTCTGAATACTAAGTTACTCCATGTGGATTCCATAATATGCAGTTGTTTATTAGGTGTACAGTCAATTTGACGGATTGACTTTGCAGGTCCATGGAAGGGCAAGTATGTGGCTGTCTACCCGTAAGGCACAAAAGCAGCCAAGATGTTGAAACCCATGGATGATATTGACATAAAGCATATTTACAACTAATTAACAGCTATCAATATTGGACTGAATACATGTGGCAGCCCTGCAATAGCCAGTTTGAGACTTTGAAGAAAACAAGCAAGCATGTAAGCCCTACCTGGTCTATATAGTTACATAATGTGACCTGACTCCCAATAACACCGGATCACAACGGGTTCAATCTTGGACAGCAACTGATCTGCAGGTTTTGCATATGTCAAAGACGGCGTGATCCGCGGTCGGGCAGAAGGAGACATTGAGCGGGGTCCTCCGTGAAAAGAGGGGATACATAGTATATGTGAGATGTGCGAAATGTGATGAAGATGATTCGGGTTGAGTTGAGAGTTTGAGTGTAAATACTACATACACCTGTATACATGGGCATGTATGTACGTATACGTAGAAGATATCCCATTCGAGGATTTCAGTATAAACTTCTGTCTTTCTACCGTTGTACACACCATATTTATTCCTACTGGCGCATCGGGATGATGCAATGAGTATGCAAGGTGAACAACTCCTGCAAGCCATTGTCAATCCACCTGGGAATATCATTATCAAGAACGGTGTCATGCTGTTGGTGCCCGAAGCTGCACTTGTCCTCGCAGTGGTGAACAACCATGTCTTCCATATATATAGAGGAAAAGACGGAAAGAAAAGAATTGCAAGCTGTATGGTCCAGTCGTGTGTACTTCATAGTTTATGAAATCTCCGCAATTGGCTGGGCCCAATTGCGCCCGTCACAACATCACAGCGCTAGGCGTGCGAACTAAATGCCCTGGACCCATCCTCCCCACCGATCCACTTGAGGAGAATGTTGATGGAGATGGAGCTGCTCAATTCTTCTTTTCAGAGTCTCGACCATAGAGTCGATTGTTTCTTCTAGGAGTAGTAACTTGTATTCAAGTTATTAGGCAGTCTCCTTTTATACTTCTAAATGGACTATTGTGTATAGTAGTATAGTACACTTAAGTCTTAGATTGAGCAGTGATAAAGGATTCCACTAGCTAGCCCAGTACCAAATCAAGTCGAATCAAAGGAAAGCAAATAGATGAAGTTGAATTACCTTTCTTGCCCAATCACGCCTAAGCACGCCTCTCCTGAGTTCTCCACGCCGCAGCATCGCATTGCATGTCTCCGTATCAAGCAGCAGTCAGTATCAACATCGATATAGCCAGCATCTTAACTACTCCAACATCTCCCACGACTCTCCTCGTCTACCTACTATTCCACTAACTCCATTATCCCAACTCTTGACTACCTCTTAAATTAATTCTACTTATATCCCATTGTAATATCCGAACAACAAGGGTGCCCCGCGCAGTCCCACCGAACCGAGCCAAACATCGCCCGCCGTGAGAACCTCCTGATTTTCCCAGAATTCCCCTTTCTCCGTTCGTTTTTTTTTTTTCTGTTTTCCACTTTTCCCCCCTTTTTAACCGCGGAACTAAAAAGACTTTCTCCTCGAGTCTACTTCTGCTTGGATTTCATTTTGGTTTATTTTATTTTGGTTTATTTTTTATTTTTACTTATTCTTTATTTTCGATATTCCGCTACCCTCTCGCATCTTCACCTCCTCTAATTACGAGTATCATTGGTGATCTCTTATTTTATTATATTTTATTTTATTTTTGGGCTGTATTTTCCTTGTTTTATTTTATTTTTGTTGCCCACCTCTCTCTATTTTTTTTTTTGTTGCGGGCATAATTTGATCGGCCCCTTCGATCTGATCTTCCCTTTTCCGACAATCTTCCCTCCACCTCCCCTCCCCCCCTTGTCGACTTCCCCGACTTTTCCATCACCTTTCATTTTCATTGCAAAAAAAAAAAATGGCTTCCAAGGTGAGCTTAACCCCTGTTGCCTGGTCTGGTTCGAATGACTTCTTCGCCCTCGCGCCAGTTGTATCAGATCCGATCTTCTCGCCCTCCCCTTCCCACCCGCCCCCCGTGTCAGGGCTCGGCTGTGAACCTAACGAGATCTCGTCCAATTGCTCATTGCTGACTGCGCTCTCTTCTCTGTCCAACAGTTTCTTAGAGAATACAAGCTCGTCGTTGTCGGCGGTGGTGGTGTTGGTAAATCATGCTTGACTATTCAGTTGATCCAGAGCCACTTCGTAGATGAATATGATCCAACAATTGAAGGTGAGCGAGTCCAGCCCTATTCAACACGCCCTACCCCCATCGAACCTCCAATCGCTTATCATCGACCTCAACGATTCAGATTCCTACCGCAAGCAATGTGTTATCGACGATGAGGTGGCCCTTTTGGATGTCCTCGATACAGCTGGTCAGGAGGAATATTCGGCAATGCGGGAACAGTACATGCGAACTGGCGAGGGCTTCCTGCTCATCTACTCCATTACCTCGCGCCAATCGTTCGAAGAAATCATGACCTTCCAACAGCAAATCCTGCGCGTCAAAGACAAGGACTATTTCCCCATCATCGTCGTCGGAAACAAGTGCGATTTGGACAAGGATCGCGTTGTCTCGGAGCAAGGTACGTCAATCCCACCATACCATAACCAAGGAGTTCGAGGGGGATGGGAGTAGCTGATTCTTTCCAACAGAGGGTGAGGCCCTGGCCCGACAGTTCGGCTGCAAGTTCATCGAAACCTCCGCCAAGTCCCGTATCAACGTCGAGAACGCCTTCTACGACCTCGTCCGTGAGATCCGCCGTTACAACAAGGACATGGCCTCCTACCCATCCGGCTCTGGAGCTTTCGGTGCTCGCGCACCCGAAGGCAAGATGGACGTCAGCGAGCCCGGCGACAATGCCGGCTGCTGCTCCAAGTGCGTCATCATGTAATTTTCGAATTCTTCGTCGACGCCCTCACAAAACAAACCATTTCCCTCAACCCGATATACGACAGCCCCATCAACTGCAGGAAACAATCTATCCAGACGAGTCTACCAATTTCAACGGGGTATTGGGAAATTGCGGAATTTGAAACGTGCTGGGATACGCGTGTACGTGTGCTTGTGATATAATGCCTCCAGATAGAGGAGAAAGAGATGCGTGGAAGTCGGAGGGAGGGAAAGACACAGGAAAATTGGAATGACGCGAGACCCCCACGGTATTGGGAAAGGAAAAATCGAACTTATAACAACAATATCAACTACAACGAAAAAAACCGAAAGAGGCAAGCAAAACACAGAAAAAAAAATAATCTCACAACAAAACAGGATCACCGAAAAACAACAAAAACAAAACAACAAAAAAAAAAAAACTTACCCAATCCCCCTTTTCCATTCCCAAAAAGCTGGTGTTTCCCCCTTCGTCATCGCCGGGTTCGATCGTGGGTGTTTTCCCCTTCTCCGACGTTTTCTCGCGCTGTGACGAGCCGACATCTTGACTTGACGCCAACCTCGTCTCACGAACTTTGATTCCCCTTTTGTTTTTGGCTTTTAACTCTTTTCTTTTTGTTTCCCTGTGCGGCCCCCGATCTTACTTTAATCTTTTTCCTTTTCCCTTATTGTTTCTCTTTTCTCATTGTTCATCTTATGTTTGCGAAAGAATTGTGTCCAGGTCATTCCACCTATCGTATTGTTTGTCTCTATTGTGAGGCAACATGACTGTCAATATATTTTCTCGGAAGGGTCTTCCTACCGATGTTTCTGGTGTGTTCGGTTCTTTCCAGTTTTCTGTAGCAGCAATGCTATACTAGCAGCGTTCGTGGCGGCGACGCGGGTGATGTTTAGAAGATTTGAGATCCTGCGTCGTCCCAGATCAATCCTGCGTCGTCCCAGATCAACCTTCTCCTGGAAGGCTCTGGTTCTTTTGCCTGGGCTACTAGCCTATCAGGATCAACTTGTTGGATATTAACAGAGCGTGAGCCTAGACTTTGAGAGGTTGCAGCCAACAAAGTCGTAAGTACTGCCGTCCTTGATATCATGACAGTCTGCCGGTCTCGTTTGATACCTCGCATGGTTTTGTTGATGCTGTCGGCTGTTCCGCTTGTACATAATGTCTGAGTGCTTAGATGCTCAGCAGACCAGGGCTTAGCAAAGAGTATCGCGTATCGTGAACGGCGAGGCTGACTATTTGGAATTGTTGAAGAGAACGATAGTACTCAAACCTCCCCGGAAATAGTTACATCAGAAACATTAGAACCTTGAACTTAAATAGCTGTTGCATTGAGGTACACTGGGTGATATGTCTTGACATTGCATGCTCACATGGCTAATCTATGTACGGCTGATGCTATAGAAGCCGGGTATGATACATATGTGAAAATCTACTGGCTATAAACACGATCCTCCTCAGCCGGGGGATCCATCTCATCCTCTTTCGAGACACGCTTTCCCTGCACACCAGCCTCAACCTCAGCAACCAATGACTCAAGGTACGCCTTGTCTGCACCAACAAGTGTGACAGTGTTACGCTTCTTACCCCAACGGGGATAGCTACCGACCTTGATACCATTTGGCTCAACCTTAGCAGCCAGCTCAGTCAGGTACGGCGCAACGGCACTCTCGGGCAAAGGCGTGCTGAAGAGGAAACGATGGGTACCCTTACCCTCGGGGTCTGATAGTCGGTGGATGATGTGCGGCTTCAGGTGCTCTAACAATCGCTCGAAAAGACGTGGCACACCGGGCAGGATATGTACGTTGCCATTCACGACGGAGATAGGCACCCACATGTCCTCAGCGACGAAGAGAGCTTGGTTCTCGGCAGGAATGTTCTCGTCAAAGGGCATCTCTACCATGCGGAGCTTAGCCGTCAGCCCTGGTGATGGGGTTTCCCAGTCGAAGTTGGGCTGCATGGGGTGCGGCTTAGACAGTTTCTTCATGCGCTCGAACGCGGCTTGGTGTAGTTGCAGCTTGAGACCGAAGGCCTTGGCAATTGATGAGTAGGTTATATCATCGTGTCTGATTTAGCAGGCATAATATTAGCAACACTGGAGAAAGCAAGTCGCGTTGTATTGAAGACGGCAGGTGTTTGTCTTCCGGGAGAGGTTTGTTAAACTGACGTAGGACCAATGCCTCCACTGGTGACGACAAAGTCATAGCGGTCACTCATACGGCGCACTGCCTCCATGATATCCTCCTCATCATCGGGGATGACCTCGACCCTTTTCAGTTGGATGCCGAGGCTGAAGCAGAACTTGGCCAGGTACGGGGAGTTGGTATCGATTGTCTAGAGAGGCTGATCTTAGCTCAATTCTTGCATATAGTAACCCTTTTCATGCTAAGTATCTCTCTTACTTTCCCGCCGAGCACCTCATCGCCGATGATGAGGCATGCTGCGGTGTGGATGGGTTTGGTGAAGTTCGCGGCAGCTGATGTCATCGCGGGCAGAGGTGAAGAAGCCAAGGAAACAGTTGGGGCTGTTGGACGAGAGGGATTCAAAGAAAGTGGAAGATGGCGTCTTAGTAGATTTAATCTGTTGAGCATAGGGAGTGTGAGTTCTTTGGATGTGTTTGAACTGCGGATTGAAGGTGGAATGGGGATTGAAGATGGAGACGGAGGATCAAAGTGGGGGAAAGAAACGAGGGAAGAAGCACCTCCTCCGCCCGCATTTCCCTTCCCTGCGCATATATTTCTTTAACATCATTCGACCCGCAACATCTTTTACCTCTCTAAATTCCACCTTTGCTTGTGAGGAGCTGATCTGATTCTGCGTTTTTACCTCTCTCGTCTCGTCATATACTTTGTCATATTCCCGTCATGGTGAGCTTTCTACCCCGCGCGCACCGCGTGGCATCCGCATCACGACAAACAGCTAACCTCTCCAAGACTGATTCTCGATTATACTCTTTCTCTCCGGAGACAAAGGAACATTTGCGAAAGTTCCGTCTCACTACTTCTCGCGCAAAGGACCCCCAAGCTATAATTTGTACGGCACTCGTGATATCCTTCCCTACTCTACCTCGCCGCGGTCTATTCCATCTCCGCCATCTCGCTTCATTGGACAATACCACACAAATACTACTGCATGGTACTGACTGAATCTTTGCAGATATCATCGATGGAAAGAACCAGGAGATTCGCGCCCAGGATGGTGAAGTCTACACAAATATGGAAGATCTCGTCGACGACCTCCCCGAAACATCGCCGCGCTATATTCTTCTCAGTCACCCTCTGACACTGGTATGTTGAAAAGCTCACAGCTTACAGCGTACGGCTTGTATAATACTAACCCAATTCTTTGTTAATTTACCAGGGTGATGGCCGTGTGTCTGTCCCTTACGTTATGCTCTACTATCTTCCTGTGAACTGCAACCCATCGCAGCGAATGATGTACGCTGGTGCGGTGGAATTGATGCGCAATACTGCAGAGGTCAACCGGGTCATTGAAGTGCACGAGGAGGAAGATATCCTTTCGATCAAGTCTCAATTAGGCGGGACCGACTAGATATATGAAGTGAGATGCAAGGCGTCATGCGGTCTCCAAGAGCGTTATTTTGATCGACCGCATCCATCAATGCGAGAATCGCTCTGTATAAAAAAATTGGAGTCACGTATAGATCAAGTTTTGAGCAAGCTGTCGTACAGACACGACCAAATGATATGTCGACGGCCGAGACTTTATTTTCTGGTGATTTGGAATCATCGCGGGTATAATGCGGAGAAAAGAAGACCAGCAAGAACTTGCAACTGCCGTCAAATTGCATCGGCTCATCGTTTCTTTTCTTTTTCTTTTGGGGGAAATGGTGTTGGCCCGCGCGATCTGTCACAATGATTTGCAACGGTGTCCGCCTGCGGGGCCCCTAAAGACGTGCTATCAATGCTAGGATCAATGCTAGGAATGGATTTGACAGCTCCGTTCTCATTTTGGCAGGGTCTTATTGCTTGAAAGGGCATTTGCAGCCTCTTGAGGGTATGCACAATCACACTAGTTCGCGAACATGATCACCATTGATCACCGAAACGAGGATCCTATGCTGTATCCGGATGTTCTGAATGTAATGGTCATTTGTTGTAGTTCCTGCGTCTCTCGACTGGCTCAGCTATGAGTCTTCAGCTGAAGTTTCCTCCCCTTCACTCCAATATCATACGTAGAGAGCCCTGGACTCGTCGAATCGCGAGTTATACTTCAAGTCGCCATCCAGCCACGGTCCGGCTGATCGACCGTGCTTCGTCGCTCACACCCGGATTTGACATCCTGAAGCGTTTCCAGCTTTTTGGCGATCTTCGGGCACGCATATGCATTCCCTTGCCCAGGTGCCCGGTGGGTAAGACTGGGAGGGAACAACCTGAATTTATTGGCTCTGAACCGGTCAGATCACCCAGCCCTTCTCAGCAGCCAACCGGACTCCCAAACTTTGATCTAACTAGTTTCCCCATTGTTTGGTCCAGCACTTTGACTGCCTGACTGTCTGACTGTTGTTTGGAGATAAGTCTCCTTATTGGGGGCACGTCTTTCCACTTATGGACTCCCGACTGCGAACTAGACACGGACATCGCCGGTATGTGAAACTGGTGCCCTGATCCCCCGATTCACGGAGTAATCTGGCGAAGAGAGTACATATCTCGGGAACCAGTGAAATGACATGACGATGCTTACTCCGTATACCTCGTATGTGTTCGCATTTGTCTCTGTATGGAAGGAGAACCCAGCAATTGGAATGCAAGTGAGCACTCTATCTGAGGATCTGAGCATGCCTGGTCTCGAACGCAGTGCTGACTTCTGACGCCGTGGCGACTGGATACTACGCAGTGGCTTGGAATTACATTGGCACTACTCAGTGGTAGGTCAGCTACATTCTTGCAAGTAGCGAGTACATGGGAGTCACTGGTCATCTCCGAGGAGTGTGTGGTACTCTTCAGTTCTACTGGACTTTGAAAACTAAAAATACTCCGATTTGAATAATTGAATAGGGGTCCACCCCTACCACGGGTGTAACAATGATCCTGTCAATCGAACAAGTAGTAGTGCCTCCTTGAACGGCTTAGAATCAGTCAAGGGATTGATGCAACGGATATAATTACAGTCTGTGTGTATACCATGCAGTTAGAATATACTCCGGGGCTGGGATACCACGATCATGGCTCATTCAAAGTCACGATTGACGAACATCACACCATCCGATCCTGCCAAGAGAAACAGATTAAATTTCGGATCTATTACGATGAATCGTCACTACGGACAATAGTTCGATGGTGAAATCTTGGATAGTACGACATAGCGCCCGCCAACGGTCAACGTCAGTAAACTTTGACTTTGCTTTGACTGTGCTGTGATGTACTTCGTACAACTACATAGTACAAGTTAGTTAACTTCAGTACTGATATGTAAGTACTGTATGAACTACAGTAGGGGTTAAAACCCGTTATGGCATACTACAGTATAACTAGTACACATGGTTGTACATTAAAGTACCCAGCTTGTAACACCTCGAACGCCCCCTCGGTCTCCACCAAACAAACTCTCCAATCCACCAAAATCGAGCGAAACTCTTGCCTACGACAACCTGACCTGACCCCATCCAGGCAATGAGCAACGGGCACGAGGCCCACACCGGGGAGCACCTCTTGACTATCTGAGAGCCCATCTAAACCCATCTGAGCGAGAAGCAGGCTAGAAGGGACCCACGGGGCCCGACGATCTGTTTACGAGACGTGGAGCCCAGCTCAGGAGGCGAAACAATGAAGGGGGGGGGAAGAAAAGAGGAGGAAGACTGGAGACACAGCACTGACCAACAAGCCGAGAAGAACTCACCTGCCAAACACCAAACACCAAACACCGACCCAGCGAGAGATACGAATCAGATTGACATTGAGGAAATTATGATTCCCAAAAATTTGGGTCATCTCGCATGGCGGTGAGCAGAGAGAAGCTTGCGACTGGATTGACTGGATTAATTGGGAAGAGAAAAAAAAAACCCTCGCTTGGATCAGCCTCCCAGGAATTCTCCGACCTTTCCCTCGGGACGAAGGCGTACATATACATGTGTCCAGTACCTACAGAACGGGGAAGTGCATGGGAGAAGGGCTTTATTACAGTGGATGTACATCTGAACGTCATCTTCAAGCGCAGAACAGGGTGTTTCGCCACGCGATGCAGGTCTCTCTCGGCCATTTCCCACCATTTGCGAGAGAAGAGACTGCTAGTCATGTACTATACACTAGGAGGTCAGAGTACGACGCTGCAGACATGTGTTCACATTGACTTGGTTAATGAGGGTCAGTTGTACATAGTATGTACCAGACGAGAAGTATTCCTCCCATACTCGGAGTACAATGTGTACATATGTATCTGTATACTCTGCATTTCAAAGCTTAAGATGAAGACCAACCCGAGCAGGTCCGAACAGATAACTCTCAATTGCGAGCCAGCAGAACCGGTGGAACCATCGGGCAACGAGGGATGGATTTAATCTGGAATGATCATCGGTTGCAAGTGGAAGAGAGGAGGCGTTCTTTAGTGTGCAGTAGTGCTGCGTGTCTGTAGGACAAGTCGGGATTCAGTGACCATAGAGAACAATTCAAAAAAAAAAAAATCAGCAGAAAAAGAAAAAAAAAATCAGTAAAGACGATCGATCGCCCCCAATCCCTCCCCCTTCTCCTCCCCCATTTTCTCCCCAAATCTCCAATTTACCACGGCTGATCGTGCGGTGGAAATCGTGTCAATGCAAGCTGCGACACTTCACCGCTAGGCCTCACTAGGCTTCGCGCGAATCGTGGACGAACTCCTCGCGGTGTCTTCCGTGCATGATGCATGATGGGCGTTGCCTTTATTTGTTGACATTTACGGCGTACAACTCGCTCTCGCTCTTCTTTTAATTTTCTAATTTATTTATTTCGAATTATTTTTTTAATGCACATATGAAGATTTCTCGGTGGCGGGAAAACAACTGTCGGACCCGTGGGAGTGGTTCAACTTGACGCATTGTTCTCTGCTGTTCATTCTGCAGGGAGAAATGCTGGATTCTGAGGATTACATACAACAGATTGGCACTGAACTGACTGTCAGGAGTGCATAGCAGTGTGAAGTGTACTGGCAGTATAAAATATAGTTAACGCCGACATTGTCATTCAGTCATTTGATAAAGTGGACAAGTCTCCACCATGAAGCATGTCAGGCAGCGTATTGGATTTGCGCACCTCGTGAAAAGGACTGAGTTTGGTCAAAGTTAAATGGACAACTTCCAGGTTCCATGCGCTTGAACAATGCCATAGCGTGACCAAGAATAGAATTGTTGAGGTATACGAGAACGGAGAATATCGAGATATTAGAAAACTACTTGCTAGTTATACGGAGTACGTAGTATGTTAACAATATACTCGCCTTAGATGCTCTGTTGAATGAAAGATTTGTGAATCAAACTACTATTTCGTAAAATGGTGCCATTCATGAATTCGATCCGGCCAGACTAGACTGGATCTACTCCGTACTATGTACTAGTGTATACAGTAAAATAGAAAGAAAAGATGGGATCGACGAAACCCCAGCAGACTCTCTCCACATAAGATGGGCGGGTTCCTCCTCCCTTTCGCTATGAAATCCACCCATTCAAAGGACAATCGGATTGAATCATGCAACAGGAGATGTCACGGCAATCGTACCCCCGTTATAAGCCCGTTATGGAGTCATGGAAGTTAACTTGATCTGGCAACGCAGCCGAGCTAGGCGGGTACATCCGTTTGGTTCATCCATACCATCTACCGTATCATGGAGATTTTGATGATATGTACAGAATAGACATGGGCATGAAATCAAATACTAGACGTGATGAGTATTGACTTAATACTTCTTACTGAGTACTGTAGAGACTCCAAGTTTCCGAGCATACACCTGTACATAATCAAACCAGCGCTACGCACAGATGCTCGGGGATGGTTCCAAGGTGAGCAGCAGTGGAGAAAGCCGTCATCAAGTGGATAATTCCAAGCGTACCTGGTCGTCGGGACTCTGCCGTGCAGTCTGCAGTAAATACAGTACTTCGTATGTTATTCTGTTACTCTGTTACTCTGTATCTACTCGTGTATTATACTCCTGGGCCTTTTATTATCTTCTTCCCCTCGAATATCTTCATGTTCAAAAATCTCTCCCCCTCCTCCTCTCGGGCCCTTTCTACTAACTACAGCAAATCGCCAACTTTACCTCCTCTCGATATTTCCACCACTCCCTCTTCTTCAACACTTGAAAAGTGTTGAAACCTCTTCCCTGCTGACCCTCTCCGTCGGGTCTCCCAACTCGCTGGCTCCGGATTCCACCCGCTTTCCATCAATTTGGGTCTGCTTCAACCAACCTCGACTTATTTAACCCGAGTATTTTCCACACAATTCAATGGAATAAAAAAAAAATACTCTTTCACGGACACATTATAAACTTCATTTTCTTTCGAGCTTTGGAATGAATTGATCGCCCCGTCTTCCATTTTTTGACAGAATTGCGACCGAATATTCGCCTTAACATTCTTGCCACTTCGATTTGCACGTCAATCGCATCGCTCTCCATTATGGCTCCGCAAGACCCTGGTCGCCCTGAGGACAAGCCTGAGGGCTTGTCCAAGTATCTCAAACGCATGAAAACCGTCCTGCGCCCCCGTTCCGGTTCCAAGCGTCAATCTATCGCTGCTCAGCCTGATGTTGGCCAATCTAGCCAGTCCGCGTATGTGATTTAAATACACTTACTTCCCCCTCCATCGCTATTATTATGATAATCCCAACATCATGAGAGAAATGTAATCGCTAATTTATGAGTTTTGATTCTTGAATATATAGTGCGCAAGCAACGACCCCAGCACGAAGACTTGAATCTACCAATGCTGCCACCGAGCAACCCGCCATGCTTACCGACTATAGCGTCATGCAACAGGAAAAGGCTCGCGCTCTCTTCGCCAAATATGGGTTGACTCTGGAGCCTGGTGAATGGAAGGCCCCCGCCGGGGATCTCGAACTGAATCGAGTGACCAAACCTATTCGAATGCGTGTTCGCCGAACCTGTCATCGCTGCGAAACGACCTTTGGTCCAGAGAAGGTCTGCGTCAATTGCCAGCACCCACGATGCAAGAAATGTCCCCGTTTCCCTCCCGCCAAGGAGAAAGAGAAGGGTGAACGGGAACTGGTTTCCAAGACCAAGATTGGCGAAATTCGCTCTCGCCAGCGTGGTGCTCTCCCTCTTGCGCCTCACTTCAAGTATACGGGCAATCCAGCTGTACCTCTGACCATGTCCTCTCGCTCTGGTGGCCAGGACCTTGTGCGTAAGGATGTGGTTCAGCGGGTTCGACGTACTTGTCATGTCTGTAAAACGGACTTTGTGAAGGGTTCCAAGGAATGTCTCTCTTGTAAACATATTCGTTGCAAGAAATGTCCCCGAGAACCGCCCAAACTCGACAAGTATCCAGACGGTTATCCTGGTGATGTCGACCCACCTAAATTGATACCCGACCGAACCTTCAAAAAGCCACGGCGCAGGGTGCATTACATATGTCACGTTTGTGATACGCAGTATAATGACGGAGCCGACATCTGTTCGCAATGTGGACAGACCAAATGTGAAGCCACCATACGAATTCCGTACGTGTTTCTTTTCTTCCCTTTCCATTAAATGGAATGAATCCATACTAACTAAATCTATAGACCAAAGAAAGTCAAACGAGAAGTCGATCCCGCTGTTCTTGCTAGCGTTGAGGCAAAAATACAAGCGATGGCCCTCCACGATACCGCAGGCTAGCGAATTTGTACAGGGGAGTTACCAAACCCAGATTCGCCGAGGCCATTATTTCATGTTCATTTTCTGTTTCGTGTTTTCAGTGTTGGTTTCGATCGACTCTTGATACTTTTTGTTTTCGTTTCGCTCGTTCGCGTACGACTATAACAGACAGACATATGCGCAATTGCAAATATTCATTCCCTTGCAAATATACTCGAATACGCATCGATTGTATAAGTTCACACGGTAAAGACATCATCTGTCTTTCATTTGTAGCTATTACTGGAAGTCCTCCCCTGGTCGTGTGTCAGTAACAACCTTGTTACTAGAAACATTGGAATGTTTCTCCGAGGTATGCCGTTCATTGCACAATGGATGGCTGGAGTGTACACCATATACAGTATGAACGTCGTACAATCCTTTACTCGCACCAAGTCTTGCACGATAAAGACCATATTCCCAACCAGGCGAGCGGTCATCCGAATTTACTTTGAAGTCCGAAAATAGAATGCTTCGGCCGAAGAGCGCCAAAAGAGTATAGAGTACGTTAAGTCTAGAACAGGCTATGTACCGAGTCAAGTAGCTCGTCTCATCATACCGTTCACCCACCCATTATGTACAAATCCCTCCCGTGCGTGCTATACTCCACTTGAATAACTCCTCCTGCCTCGTCCACTCATCCACTCCCCCGTTTTGGGCATATATGCTTGTCTCGGCACATGAAATGTCCCCCCCCCTGCTCCAGCATTAATCAATTTCACACGGAACGTGTGGCTACACCGGACATGTCTCCGTCCATTGTATCTGTACAGTTGGCATGCTACTGAAGTACAAAGTAAACTACATTCGAGTAATTCTGGAAGTAAACTAGGGATGTAATCTTTATCTAAAAAGAGGATACTAGATTGGTAATCTGTGATCTGCTGATCCGCTAATTTTAAGAGTGAATATGCATAACTGAATGTTTTGCCTAGTTAAATTTATCCGATCAGTCATTACTTTCAACTATTTTCAACATGAGAATATAGACAGCTTCAGTGAAGTAAGTTAGATTCATATCATATGGTGTTTATATGCAGTACTCCGTACGGAGTAATACACACTCGGTTGGATCATACGTGGATGAATCTTCGGACGACGGAAGTGCCAGCGGATGTCTCGAACGGTCCGAACCGAAGTGGAACAAAACATCAACTACTCCGTACAGTACATAGTAGAAGGGAACGTTGTTGGACCCTTCGCTATTCCTCGAACAACTCACACCTGAACTTCCTCCGACTGTCAAGCGGGGAAGAAGGTCAAATGTTTTAACGGGGAGACAATGCATCAATGCATCTCGTAAATTCCCACATGATTGGACATGCTCTTACCGAAACCAAGACGCAAAACCCTGCAGGGTTTCCCTCCTTCTCCTCCTCTTCTTAGAAGAGTTTAGAGCTGTGGGGCTCGTTGCTTCTGTCGGAATTCGAATTCTGACCAGTGGGGATTGGATTTGACTTCCTTCGTCTATTCTAGGTAGGAGAGTACGGGAAGTGGCACAAAGATAAATACTGCCCCAGTACATACTATGTTTTTACATACGGTTGAGTTAGGCTTGGGCTGAGGAGGGGGGCTTTCGAATCTTGCATCTGTATCTTTGTACAGGTGCATCTGGGTTGTCTATTCAAATACGAGGCTGAAAGAAGTAGGTGTGAACGATGACGAGGCGATGAGAGCCACCCACGACACTTTGCAGTCGTTTACTCTGTCTTGGTGTAAGGTTGCACAATTACCCCTCTGTGTACTCCGTGCAATGAACTACATTTTGTACATGCTTGAATCTTTAACCCGGTCGGCGCTATTCTACTTCTATGAATCCTTCCAACTGAAATGCGACGTAACTACTGCATCTCATACATATTAGTAACGAGCCTCGGTCCTCTCGCGACGAAATAATTCACTTGGTTTTTGTGAGAATGTGTTGTATGGAATATTCCGTATGTACTTCTGTCATGCGAAATAGCAGGCCCGTTGGGGGAAAAAAAAAGACCCGCAGACACCCCTCCCCCCTCTCGTCTTCTCTTAATACAATTCCTCCAAATAGAATACGGAGTACACGGACTCTGTCATACTTGGATACTTGGTACGCCCGACACTCAAGATTAGAGTAGAATAGGCTCGGGCCACTCAGCAAGGATGAGAAGCGGCGTCATTACGCAGCAAGGGGGGGTTGTCGGGAGCCAGGCTGTTGGGAAATTTCAAGACTTCCGGTTGGTGCATATCGGTGGCCAAAGGAGCGAAGCAGTAAAAGAAGAAAGGCAGAAAGGCAGGAAGATGGGGATGGCAATGGGTCTTAACGGTCTACTAACCCTTTCAAGCCGATCCACCGGAGTACTCCATAGTAACACAGTGGCTGGTTTACATAGTATACTAAGTATGTCTCCAAATAATCGGAACTGGGCTGCGGAGCAAGCCCGGGTAATCGAACATACTGTTATAAAAAGTAAAAGAAGGGAACAATGAGAACAGTAGAATGTCTCTGTACATGTACACTCGTGTATCTCCCAGTAGTTAATAGGTAACCTTCAAGTTGATTCTTATGATACGTTTGCATAATGCAATGCACGTACTTCCGCGAGGCTTTGCTTCACACTGTACATGTGTCTATTTCGCCGAGATGCATCCGTCCACAAACCAGATGCCACCTATGTATTTTCTGCGAACTCTGCTGAGGCCCCGGGTTGTTGGCTGTCATGCAACTACCGGGTCAGCGTAATACATGCTCAAACAGACGATGGTCTAGAAAGCTAATCACTGAGATCCCGATTCTTCGGGATTTGCGCTTCGCGGAACAGGGGCAACGGTTCCCCTGACACCCTAGTAATGTTCCAGCAGCGACCTGCCCGCGTAAGTTTCTCTATTTCTAGCCCTTGGCACGTCAATACCGGTCTTTTCGGTAAATCCACTGATTTGATATTCGTTGGGTCTACTCCGTTCCAATGTACTTTGTTCTTCGGATACTTCCTCAGTCAGGTAGTTAGGTAACTAATTACAGTATACTGTACATCGCATGTACTGTGTATAACAAATTACTGCATACCTTATGTATCAAATGTGTTTCGGCAAGCGCCTTGTTTTCCTCCGAGCAAACATTTCATTACTATGTACAGAGGTTAGGGGTTGGCATATGCTCCACTGCACGACCTGCCTTGACCAGTCTGGCGGGTCATCATTTCGAAGCTGTCAGTTTTCTCACCAGCGTTAACTGTCAGTTCGCAGGACTGAATTCTTTTAAAGTTTAGGACCCGAAGGAGGTGGCTGATTGTCCACATTGTCCTTTGCGGGTCGTTGATGGAGACGAGTCGGGAATGAAGAGTGAGACATCCATTATAGGCCGGTGGAGCTAACGGCTATTTTGTTGAACTATCATGGCGATCAATGAATATTCAAACGCGCTCATGATTCAAGTAAATCCTCAATGTTCTCGCCCCTGTGGAACATGTCTGCTTACTTCGTAGTTAAATCTTTACCTATCCTCGACCACATTGTTCAGGAATTGTTGGGCTTATTGGTCTACACTATAGGAAGCTGGATCTAGGATCTACCATACGAAGTAGATAGATAGACTCCTACTACGTATTCAATGCATATAGTCTCTGCGATTAGTGGATACGCCGTTAAGGCTATTTGAATAACTCTAAAGAGTCAGGGCTTTGACTTTTGCCCAGTTGTCATTGACCATGCCCTCGTACTAGCCCTTCGACGGACAACATCCGTTTGTACGTATCAAATATGGAGAGAAAAAAAAACGTTTTCAGCAGGACCGTGAGTATTGTGGGATGGAATAAATGAAGCTTACAATTACGCAGTCATTGATCGTACGTACAGCATGTAACATCGTAGTTGACAGTTCTAAGTAGACCGGGCAGCCACCTTGCAAATTACTGGTGGACTCAGGCAATAATAACACCATGAAAATTGTTCAAAAATCCCACACAACACTTGAAGATACATATTACCTACTATATATCTTAATTCTAGGTAGAATTCCGATGTCAGGCCTTGATCCTCCTACTCAACTGTTCAGTTCCCGCCGACTTATCGAAGTCGATATCCGTAACCAAATCCACACGCCGCCCCAGCGCCCTCCGAATAATCCAATCCTTACTATTGATTTCCTCTTCGGTCTGACCCTTTCCGATGGCCGGAATGAGATTCGACCCGTCCAGTCGTCGCAGCATGACATTATCCTCCGGCCGAGCAAAATACACAAGGCTGTATCTAGTTGAGTCCCCTTGAATACCTGGTGGTGCCACGACTCGATGGATATTCGATCGGAACAACCCATTAGTGAATTTGACCATTGCATCACCAAGGTTAACTACTGCGTGTCCAGGTAATGGCCGTACATAGATCCATTCTGCATCCTCCCCCGGAGGCAATACCTGCAATCCGCCCAGTCGGTTGAATAGTACGGTGACACTGCCAAAATCAGTATGCTGACCCAATGCTGTACGTCTGTCATCCATCGGTTGCGGTGGGGCTTTGATGAAGCGGACTTGATCACCGCTGATTGCCTGTCGACGATGAAGATTGGTGAGGGTATCTTTTGGAAGGGCGAGCTTGTCATTCAGAACCTGCAGAATGAGACAAACGATGTCGTGTGAGCCTCGCATAAACGAACTCAGTTTCATTCTGTTACCGTGCAAGATATCCGGTGCCGGGAGTTGCTCTGATATACCCAGGATATCATCTTTGGATACCTACTGAGCATTAGCTTTATACTTATAATGGTACGTGAATGTCTCGTTTGAGGACTCTATGCATAAACATACATTGTAGAACTCATTCCGATCCAAGTTCCCATTTTTGTCCACGACCGCAGCCCCTTGGCCCTTGTAGCCAAAGTATGAGCTCTGTGCACTAAAATCGTAGAACAGTTTCTCTTTTAGAGGTAGTTCGAACAGCTTCTCTCCTACCCGGAAGAGATCATCTGCGTCGCCAAGGAGTGATCGTCCCTGTTCTGAGTCCTGAAGATCCAGATAGAAGAACCCTATGTCCACTGATGCCTTGAAGAGTCGATCATACTCCGCAGTATCGCCAGACAGCAATTTTTTATATGAGAGTCGAAGGAGTGGTGCTGTGGGAACATCATCGGGAAAGGGAGGTAGACCAGGGAAATTGTCCAATCTTTCAATAGTCGATGATCCAGTCATAGTGATGATCAGGATAATAGTCTAGTTTCTGACGGGTGATGGAAGCTCTTCAACCTTTCAAGATTTTCTCAAAGGGATGAGATTTCTAGAATTTCAGTTTATGGTAATGCTACTGATACTATGTACTATGTAGTCGGACATTCATGCGGGGAAATCGAATGGACCGAGGATGTGGCCAACCTTAGAACCATTAAAAAGTCAAGATTTTGTGCTCGGACTAAAAGATGAATCCGAGAGAGAATTGGGCCAAAGGCAAAGAATGCCGCCTATATTGATTTCTGGTGACCTTGGGGCTGAGTCTTGTGATCCGCTTGAGGCGGATATCTTTAACTCACCATCGTTTGGATCCGATACCAGTCGTTCTTTTCCAATATGAGAAGCCCCATACAATGCGTATGCGTGACGCTCAAGCTTGGATACTAAATAGGAGGAAGATCGTGGGAAATTCACGATCACAATGGACCTTGCAAGTACAGAAGAGTCACTCAAGTGGAGACATCCCCACGCTGAGGATAGCACACACACCCCGCATTGTGACTCAACAACTAAAGCCAGCACTTCCAATCTCTCCAGCTGTAGCCAGTGACCGTCATACTATACAAAAAAGACAATGGCAGAAGATAAGATTCTTTGTATTGCAGACCTTGAAAAGGCAGCATCTCAAATTTTACCAGCCGCAACTCGAGGTATTAAATTCTTCACCCCAATACTACATTCAATCGCTAACGAAGGGCATTGAGCTAGACTTCTTCAATTCCGGTGCAACAAACCAGGTGACAGTCCGTGAGAACTCCTCTTCCTACCAAAAGTACCGCATATTACCCCGAGTCTTGAAAGATGTCTCTCAAGTCAGCACCAAGATTAGTCTGTTCAATCGGGATATCAGCTTCCCACTTTGCGTCTCACCTGCTGGCCTTCAAGCCATGGCTCATCCAGATGGCGAGCTTGCAACTAGTAGGGCATGTGCCAAGGCAGGTATTAACATGGGTGTCTCCTCATATGCAAATCACTCGGTAGAGCAGATCACTACCGCCGGAAAGGAGATCGGACCTATCCACCATGTGATGCAACTATACACAATGGCAGACCGTGAGAAAGAAGCACGAATTGTCCACCGTGCTGAAGCTGCCGGGTGCAAAGCTATATTCCTAACGGCCGATAGTCCAGTCCTGGGAGTTCGATATAACGAATGGCGGACTGGATTTCTTCCCTCTCCTGGACTAGATAATCCCATGATTGAAAAGACATCAGAACAGATCCAGCAGCAGTCGCACGATGATGGGTTCTCATCTTTCAATTCGGCTTCGCATTCTTGGGCGAGGGAGATTCCTTGGTTGCGGAGTATCACCAATATGGAAATTTGGATCAAGGGCGTTCTTACACCCGAGGATGTAGAGACGGCCATTGAATATGGATGCGATGGTGTTGTGATAAGCAACCATGGAGGAAGACAGCTCGATGAAACACCAGCAACCATTGACGTTCTTCCCGCTTGTGCAAAAGCTGCTCGTGGCCGAATTCGCATCCATATCGATGGAGGCATCCGCTCTGGTAGCGATATATTTAAGGCGTTGGCATTGGGAGCAGAATGTTGCTGGGTTGGTCGTCCAATGCTTTGGGGCCTGGCGGTAAGAATTTACCACGATTCAAGAATTATTCAACAGAGATGAGACACTGACATGAGTGGTATATAGTATAATGGCCAGCAAGGAGTAGAGTTGATGCTCGACATTCTTTACCAGGACTTTAAACGATGCATGCAACTGGCAGGCTGCAAGTCGATATCGGAGATCAGTCAGTCAAGTCTCGGAGTTTTCCGCTCGGACGGTCCATTGGCAAGACTATAGAAGGAAAAAAAAAATAGAGCTTTATAGTCTCGGGATATTATTCTTTTTAATAGTTCTTACAAGAAGCATAATGCCAAAGTTCTTATTGTACCCCATAAGTAAACTCTGAAGATGTTGTGTTATCTTATCGGGTGACATCAAACTGACCGGCGGGAATTTTCTCAACTTCACTCCACAACCTCTTCAAACAACCCTCCAACTAAAGTTCTTAACTAAAAGTAGGGTCTTCAAAATGACAGATTTTCCAACTACAAACCCACATATTGCGCACACTTTACTCTCTCGTGCCCACTCACCAGATACCGCAACCCAACAATTCACCGAGCGCATCAAACAAAAACCTCTCTTCCTCCGCCCAACATCGCCCTCCGCCTCTGATAATAGATCCCGAAGACGTCTACATAAGCTACGCAAAAAGGAATACTTCCGTCGTCATCAGCGACCGCAACCTTTATCCGCGCGTGAGAAGCGATCATCTGGTCTATACGATCTCCCTCAGGAAGAATGCAAGTACGCGATTTTCCAGGGCCTTCATACGCTATGGATTAGCTATATGCAGGAGATCTTAGACTTGAGCGCTACTGGAAAAACCGGAGTCTTGACGCCGGCATCGCATGGTGCGAAGCTTGTCAGTGCAGATTATCATGGGGCAGAGGTTGAAGTTGTGAGGAGTCGATCTTTCGGGAGAGTCGGATTGAAGGGAATTGTGGTTCGGGATACGAAGTTCACATTTGTTATTGTTACAGCTAAGGACGAAGTTAAGAGTGAGTCATTCGCTTTATATTAGGGGCTGTTGGGTTATGGACTTGGTTTCGTTGCTGGAAGCTGACTCTCTGGATTATAGCTATTCCAAAGGAACATACCGTTTTTCGATTCACGGTGCCATTACCGATGAGTGAGGAGTCTGCTGCGGGAAAAGAAGATAGTCAGGGGACTGAGGTATCAAATACACCGAAGCCGCTGGTATTTGAGCTACACGGAAGCCAATTTGAGAATAGGCCTGTGGATCGCGCGAATAAGAAGTTCAAGTGGAGGAATGTCGATTACTTATAAATTCGGTGGTTCGTTCGTGATTATTATGGGAGTTGTGGGATAGATATACGAATAATGCATGTGCACTGTATATGGAGCGAATGTTATTCTTTGTCATTTCTGAGTATCATCTGGTTTAATTTGGGGTATCATGTAGAAGCAATATCTTTGTAGATGGCGTTAGACGTTGACCAGTCATGGCTGAGACACCAGAAAATTCACAGTAGAATCCATCATCTGAAAGCCTCACAGCTCATTATGATTGATTTTGAACCGAAGTGCTCCAGCTGGAACAGAAGCTTGCGAAACCATTCGGTGAAGAGTTGTATCCAGCGCGGAATCATCACTTCCAGTCTTTCGTGGCAGATAACAGAGCCATCAACGACGGCTGTGGGTATAAATTCTCCTTGGAGGTTGTCCCAATTCCGGATGTTGACTGGAAATTTGATCACTGAGGGCCACGCATGATGCTTCCATTTGGAAGAATTAGAAGAGGTAATAATGTACTGCAGTGTGGACAGCGACATCCTCGACAGCAATTCTTTGCCACAATCGGAGACGACGTATGGAGTAACTTCGGAAGAGAGTAGTAATCAGAGTAGATTTCTCACATGCCTGCCCACTCGATGCTGAAAGTTCGTACACTTTCCACTCGCTCAGCCTCATCTTCGGCTTCTTTTCGTGATTTTTGCGGCCCTCCCAAGAGGAATCCTTTCTTCACACCGGTTCCCAATCTACCACCATTGACGATAGACATCAGATCGATTTGCTCGTCCCATTCGGCAGAGACGCAAAGGAAATGCGAGTGGAACCGTAATGGATCACCAGGGTATGCCACATATTGGCATCCGAATCGCAGCCCAGGTGAGAGGAAGTAGCCACGTAGAGAAAGATGGGCAAAAAGCGGATATGATAGGGGTACTTTTGGCTTTGGTAGATGCTGCGAACAGGCTGGGTGAGGTAGTGGAGGATAGGATGTTGGAGGCGTAATGCCCATGGCTAACGGGGTGCCAGATGCACGACTCGGGGACCTTGTACTGGCTAGGTTATCCCCAGGAGTGGATGAGGATGCGGCGGCGTCTTGTCCCTCTTGGGCCGCTTTGGCCTTGAGCGCTTTAGCTTTGGCCTTGTCATCTAATTTCTTCAAGACTTGTGCCCGTTGTTGGTCCTTGCGATCCGAGAGGAGGCGGGAGGCTTGGAGGCCTTGGGATTCTAGTTCACGTAGATACTGGCGGCGATCTTCTTCAAGAAGAGATTTCATGCCATCATGTGCCTTGGCTTCGTCTACGATGCAAGCTACACCCTTGTCCACCAACAGCCGCGCCTCCTCGGGCATTAATTCCAACGGCAGACCCAGAAAAACATTCTGTTGAGGAATTTGTGGAAGTGTTCCGATCAACACGCCACAGATATGGTGCTCACGTCGCAGGTAGGTGACGGCATCAATGGAGAATAGCAGGTATCTACCGGATACGTAGGATATCGGAATTGGAAGGATAGGACTGTCCATTTTTTTTTTCTCGTATTCTTCTTTTTTCTGTGGGCTTCAACTGTCTTTCAAATGTTGTGATATGTGTGACTATATGCTGTACCTATAGCAGATGTCATATTAGCCAAAGCTCAATTAAGACAGATGTAAGAGTCAAAACATGAAGATTTGAGGCAAGTCATTTTCAATTACGTTTCTCGTCACCGGTGCTCTTTTTTGAGATATTATAGCGAGCTTCAGGGGATTGACAGATTTTGTAGATATATAATCATGCGAAAGAAGAAAGGAAAAGAAATACAATGAGAACTTACCATTAGCTCAAGACAAGTCTGGAATTTGGCCAGCAAAAGCCAGACAAAATTGTGTTGAAGGAAGAAGAAGAAAACGCGGGAAGAAAAAGAAAATCGAAGCAAGCGAAAAGTAGATTATGTCAGCCACTTGGACATTATTGGCAGGCGGTCAGTTTCACCTCCGCCTGGTCGACTCGCGCGTGTTGCTCGGCTTGTCTGGTTGTTCCTCAACGCTCGCCATGAATTTCCTTTTTTTGTTATTCTTGGTCTTTTTTGCCCCGTTGCTATTGTTTGTTGGTGTGTACCGATTGATACTCGAGAAACAGATTTGAGGACATGGTTTACTGACACTCCCCAGCTTGGCTAGCCGCTTCATCTTGCTTAGGCAATCGGTTTCGTTCACGCGGTGGGCGATCTTTGATGCGACCAGGAATGGGTTCATACGGCCAGAGCTACTTGCGAACAATGGCGAATTCCAGTGCGGCCATGTCCGAACAGATCGAGCTGGACGATATGCTAGCCGAGCCCGGAACCCATCGGCAATTCGAAGAAGACGATTGAACATGCGGACATTCGGCGCAAGAACCCTCATTTCTTCAAAATTCAAGATCTGATTTCTTAGGCATACTACTGCCAGGTGCTGCGGTTTCCTGTGCCTCGGTATCTCCTTCGGCCGGTGGTAAGCTAAACGGCTTAATCTCGAACCTGCGTCGACTCAGGATAAATGCCCAATCTTGACCAACGTTCTGATCACTACCACCCCCGCGTTCATGGAGTACTGGGAGACGATGAGTTTTGAGCATGCCTTGTGGAGGTTCTTCCTGTGATGTGGCGGCTCCAGAAGTGGTGAGATTGTCTGCGGAATGAGGAAACGGACACAATTCAATCACACCGTCGCTGAGCAGCTCAATCCAGCGGACCAAGCCAGATGAACGAGGATATAGACTCAGCGGGAATGTAATCATGGCTGTCACTCTTGTGGGGTATGCACTGAGGAGCGCTTTGAGGGAGTGCAGGAACTGCAGGACGTATTCGGGGCGGCAGGACTCGGGAGGGTACAAGGTCGGATTGAGTAGGGACGGAACTAGGATGCGATGAATAGTGTTCGGGGTGCTCGAAGAAATGGCAGTTCGAATTCGATCGAGAATCGCAGGGAACGGAGATTCTGCTGTCGGCATGCAGGGAATGAAAGTCATGTTGGTGATTGAAGGATGTGCGAGTCGCTTGGTAAGATCGAAAGCATGACAGAAGGCTGGCGGCTGTTTGGCATTTGGATCCTGTTCACCTGCGGTGCCGGATGCAGGAGGAGCTATAACAATTAGTCATATGAAGCTATTTGAAGCTACTTCAATCAAGCTGCCCGAGACACTCACCACCTCGTGTGCCTGCAACACTAGCTCCAAACTCGCCTAGTCGTTCATATCTCCAAGCGATTTTCATTCGCTCATCCTTGCGCCTGTCGGATCTTTTCTCATCCAAAGACTCTGCAGTGCCAATAAGGCCAGGTAGACTGCGTCCCCATTGCTCAGGCATAGCAACCACATGAACCTTTTGCTCTTGAACAATCCCCTCCGCCGCGTAATATCGTAGCAATGCGCCTGCGAAATCGGTGGTCCCATTTTCTTCAATCAATAAAGACTTTCCCATTGGAAGACCCGCATGTCCTGCGAGAAGGTTATCTAGAGACGGAGCTCCTGTTGAAGTAGTTGGTCGTCCATCATCGGGGGAGGGGCGAATGCCCGGCGTTGCTTCTGGCGGGGTTGGTTGTGTGGCATTGGGCTGAGCAGAGCGATCAGACCCTGTCGATAGACCAATATTGCGCTTGCGAAAGGACATTTTTTCAAAGCGAGAGTAGCTCCACTCCAAAAAAGAAAATACAAAAAAAACGAAGGGAATAGTTGAATGTTTCGGGGAGTTCCAAAAGTTGAATGACTTGGCGGGGAAGACCCAAAAAGGCGGCAGAAAAAAAAGAAATCGGCAAAGCTTCGATTGGAACTCCGCGACCATCTCCAACTTTCATTCTCTGCGTTTTCTTCAACTGCGCCACCTCCCAATCGACCCAAGGCCCGACCTTTATTGTTATTAGCACTGTTAGAAGGTGATCCGCGCTCACTTCTTGTACAACTCGAACTCAAAAACGCTGTCCTTGTGCAGTCACATCGCCACTATGTCCGACCCTCTGCTCTTTGAAGATACCTTCACTGTCACCGCGATCAACGCTCAGAAGTACGATCGTGTCTCGCGTTTGACCTGCAACTCTACCGATGCTTCCCTCACCTTCACGCTCGATGTGAATTCCGAACTTT
Source organism: Penicillium citrinum (assembly GCF_028827155.1). Classification (NCBI taxonomy): domain Eukaryota; kingdom Fungi; phylum Ascomycota; class Eurotiomycetes; order Eurotiales; family Aspergillaceae; genus Penicillium; species Penicillium citrinum. The sequence continues at coordinate 2,965,136 of NW_026622686.1, forward strand.
ACCCATGCGCCGTCGGCGAGACGTTGTCTCTAGCGCTCGCTTCGACACTGTCCCTCGACGGCAAGGAGGATACTCGCAATAGCTGGAGAGATGTTGCCAATGGTGAGCAAACCTTGGCAAACGATTATGACTATGTTTGCCACGGTAAAGTTTACCGATTTGAGGAGGGTGCAACCAAGGATACCATGTAAGTCTCATTGAATCCATTGATGCCGCGCTGCACATCTGCCTCAAGAAGGATCTCCGCTCACGCTTATATCCACAGGGCTGTCTTCGTTTCATTCGGTGGCTTGTTGCTTTATCTTGAGGGTCCCTATAAGAAGGTTGCCCCTCTGCGGATTGATTACGTTTACCTGCTTCTCAAGAAATAGATGGATCACACGGCTTGCTCGTATCTGTATTGAAGCTTATTAAAAGGTCTACATGTCGAGATGGATATCGCTTGAATCGGAAGAAAAAAACAATCTGGAGTGGTATCTGATATCAGCAGATGTTCATATCTCTTTGTGTTAATTGTGCAGCGTTGGCGTTTTATTTGCATTTCGATTTGGGAATACCAATAGATGGTTATCTATCAAAATCTTGATTCTCCAAAATAACCTTGGCTCGAAAGTCATATCGCAGTACAGACTCAGTACTGGTAGCACTGTAATTTTTCAAAGTGCCAGTAACTTTATTTATGTTCAGAAACGGATGCCAAAATCCCTTAGGCTGGAGTTTACCGATGTGAGTATAGGTATACTCGCATCCGATGCTATTAATTTCGAGGCTCTGTTGGAAACTCGCAGAAGTCGAGCAGTTTATTTCCCATGCAGAATAAATCTAGATGATACATGTTTATCGTAAGCAGTGAGATGCGGTTGGATATTCCAAACGGCGATGCAGTCGCGCCACGATATCGAGATAGTCCGGCTCAGTCTCCGGCGTCAGAATGCCATGACGAATGAAGAAATCAATCAGAACAACGGCACAGTTAGGCTTGAACTCCTTTCGCGCCAACGCATCTTGGACATCCTTGACCGAAAGCAACATGAACTCCTCAACTTCACTATCTCCAGGCTTCGGGATTACGGACGGGTCTAGCTTGAGATCATAGACATACTCTACTTCCGGTTGAAGAAGACCCGTCTCTCCACCGGCACGTACATCACGTACATGCGTGTAGGTGACACATCCCGTTGCAGTGATGCAGGCTCGAACCACATCCTCCGGCAGAGAGGCTTCCTCCATTGCCTCACGAACGATACACTCGAACGGTTTCTCACCAGTACACATTCCACCGGCAACGGTGTTGTCAAGCATACCAGGATAAGTCTGCTTATTCTTGGCTCTTCGGGGAATCCATAGTTTCAAACCTGTGGAATCCTCCACATATCCGGTCATATGGGCTCCATAGGTCACCACGCCAAACAGACAAGCTGCACTTCGTTCGATTTCAAAGATGTATTCCCCACCGGGCGCATAGACGGGATATTTTTCATTACGCCATCCCTTGAGAACCTTGAATGTCTCTTTTTTGACTGCTTCGCCGATACTCTCTGCGATCAGTTTGCTGCGAAGTGCGGGGTCTGCGCCGTCAGGAGTTATAAGAGTGATGGCTCTGGCTTGAGCGTCGATATTCCAGTATTCTTGTGGCCAGGGGAATTGCTCAATGACCGAGTTCTTTACATATCCCAGAGTCGCGTCGTAACCGGAAACACGGAATGCATGGTAATTGGTGAGATTCTCAGTATAGGCTACCCGGTTATCCTCATAATAAGGGAAGCTGAACAAAGTAAGACGCCGTCACAAGCAATTGAAGAAAATTGGGAAAATTCGTACTTATCACAGTCCACGACCAGGTCCAAATTTGAAACACCCATATTGGACTTTTTTTTTTGAAGATTGAACCACGAAGGCTACTTATAGACAGAAACCAAACGTCGTCGAGTGAGTCCCCAAACATCGCAGGATTGCACTGCCAAGCCCTTATCGCCCGATAAGGGCAGCTCCCCGCCGACTTTCCTAATTGGGTCGGGTTATGTCACCGGCGCAAACCCGCTTGGATTTGGTCGAACCTCAAAGAAATCGAGATTTTGTGACCTTCCCTTTCGTTATCTCTCTTCATTTCCCACCTCATCCCCTAATATACTCCCTTATATTTTCGCTAATTTGATATCCCAATGTTTTCCGTCGTCATTCCAGGCCGTCCGTGTCTCACAGACATTGTTCCCGTCGACAGCCAACCAAATGGCCAAGCTACCAAATTCGCTTTCACAATCCCATTCAATCCACCCTTCACAGACATAGCCGTCTTTTTCCTCCCAGGCACTGTTCTCCCCCCCAAATACTGGAGCCGCAATCTACGCCCAGCTCCCAGACCCAAATACCGGCAATCCTACCGACTTCCGTTTCATCGGCGCATTAGCTAACGAGCGGCCCTCGGGTTTCTTCAATGTTCGCAATCCCGCATCAAGCAATGGTACCGGCCGCACAGAAGCCGAGGAGGAAGATGAGATGCTTGACGAGGGATCTAGTAACCTCGCATCCAGCGCAACGAATGGCGTCGTAACCCTTGGCATTTCCATTGAGGCTGCGGATACAATTGCGCCTCAGCTTTCTGCACTCGAGGCCGAGCGTGCGCAGGAAAAGTCCAACTCTACAGCACTGACGACCCAATCCGGCTCGAATGCGCAGCAAGGTCCGATCTCTACAAAAGTTCTTGCCCAGCGCATCATCGGCAGCGCGTTTAATTTCCTGGCCAGCTTTGCTGAATCCGATCCTTCGAATAAAGGTCATGATGTTGTGCCACTCAAGAGTTTTCGCGATTGGTGGACGAAATTTGAGCGTCGGATTGAAATGGATCCAACCTTTTTAGAGCGCGCGGATCCAAATGCCAATTGAGAAAAACATATACGTTCGACCCGAACGTCAAGTGGAAGATGCAGGGGAGGTCAAAAGAAAATATCAGGAATGAACATGTGCTTATCAAGCTCTGGGGCGTTTCCTTTCCATTCTATTTGCATTTATTGAGCGACTGTCAATTCTGACGTGTTACGATATGATAATTTCGTTATCCAGCGCCTAGTCTCACCAATGTCATAATAACATTCGGAGTGTACAATGGATGCTCTATCAGGTATTCGATTTGAAGTTAACGTTGAGTCTACTATGCTCAGTGTACATTCCGAAGGATATTGATTGAACACCAATAAATTGCTTAAAATAATAAATGATAATCGTTATGTACAAAAGCACCAAGGCTCACTAGTAGTAGGGCTGGGATCAAAGGCACAAAAAACATATTAAACACGGAACAAGAACCATAGTCCACAATTGAACTTTTACGCGCTTATCCCCTGACACCGATGAGAATCCAAGAAATGCACGAAAATGAAAAGGTCATGAATGGTTGGATTTCACAGAGGCACGCAGGGTCGAATCAGGACGAAGGCGAATCCCCGGTGCATAGCATAAACTATACAGTTCATCGACATACGTTGTAGGCGTGATAGCTCCATCACCAGCAGCGATAATAGCATCGTGAGTTCCACGCGCATTTTGAACGGCGTTTGTTTCATTAAGACGAGTCACGTCCACTCTTACTTCTTTCTGAACAGTGATGTCTCCGAGAACAGCTGGGTTAAGTTCAACCATTGATTCTTGCGAGTTTCGCGAGGGAAGTGAGCTTGTTTGCTTTCTTGATGGCCACATGCGTAGAATTGCGGAACGTGTTGACGATACCATGTCTGATTCTGAGGCTGAGGATTCGGTTCGTTTATGTGTGTCTGAAGAGAAAAGATCTTGATTAAGTTCACGGCTGAAGCCTTCGCGGTCAGCAAATGTGTCGTTTACTTGTTGCTGGACACGGAAAAGACGGAAGGGTGTAAATGTGAAGTCTGGGTTGGGGACTTGAGTGTCGAGGGTGCCGACGAGACAGAAAGTGAGAAGAGTACATTGTTGGGTTTGTTGCATTTCGTGGGATGAGCGTGAATGATCACGACAAGGTGCAACAAGAGGACGTGCGGAGAAGGTAGCTGCAGATCGCATATCCTCTGGGAATGAACTTGAGAGTGAGATAATTCCTCGCATTAAGTGTTCCCGGAATTCATCTAAGGATTTGTCCTTTTGAATAGCAGCATTAGACTGAAGGTACTTAAGACAAGAGGCCATGGACCATCCTTCTAAATGGGAAAGAAGGTCAAGATGTTGCACATTCAATCTTTTGATAGGCAAGGTGGAGGATGGAAGAGGGTTAGCAGTCCCTTTGGTGGTTAAAATCTCGAAATGATCCTGGACAGTAGGACGCATAACGAACGAGATGAGATGGACGCCTTCTGAAAATCCGCGATTGGATGATGCATAGTCGCGCATATCACGAAGGTGTTCGAGAAGAGTGACTTCTGGGACATGGATACGACGAGAGAGTGCAGATGTAACATGTTCAATGGTTGCAAATCGGAAACCAAAAGATGCCAAACGATTCGCTTCTTGTTTCTGTAGCTGCCGAACACTGAACATCAATTGACCTTTTCCTGTACGTAAGGAAGAGCGGCCCATTGCTCGGGATAGTCTAGAGACAGGAATTGCAGTTGAGAGCACATCGTCGTAGAGAGTCCCAAGGTCTTCCAGGGGTAGTCGCAATTCATTTGATAGCTCTTGCGCACTGACGCAGAATAGCTGCTTGAAAAGCGTATCAAAATCTGTTTGCAACTCTGTCTCTTTATCCATAACTACTCCTTTCGAGAGAACATGTTTTTGGATCGCCTGTTCCTCGGATTCGAGTCGTTTTCTCATGAAGGGCACGAGGTCTTTCACAACACCCCAGTTTCGACTTGCCCTAAATGCCCATAAGAATGTAGGATGAGTGCGAGTGAGATCGTCGTCTTTGAATGTCTGTGAAGAACCATACATTAGATGGATCACATATACCAAGTGACATGCGATGAAGAGAACAAACCCGTCCGATATAATGGTCAACGATTTTCCTAGTTGGAAGGAGGGCCTGGGGTGTGACCATCACACGTCCTGCAGGGTCGAAATAAGCACAGGCGAGCACAAGCTGATGGGCACGAGTTGTTGATCTTCGTCGGTTTCCCCCGGCCACAATCGCACAGGCAGAGAGAATAACGCAGGAGACACAGGCCTGGCTTAGATGTTAGTCATACGACTTCCAGGCTTGAATTATCAGAGGGGACCAACCAGAACGGCACAGATAATCACGACCTGGCTTCGAGACAATTGAGTCTCATTCTTTTGAGATTCGTCACGCTCTCTGTAAATTGTACCAACGGCAGCCGTCCAGTGCATTCCAGAGACAGCAGCAGCAAGCAAGCAAGCGCAAATCCCACGTCGCCACCAACTATCCGTCCAAGTAGCTCTCCACCGGAAAAAGATACCAAGGGCCGCAGTACTTGAGAAAACAGCAATGATGGCAGAACCGACGACATTGGCAACACGATAGGAGCATCTATAGTTTGATATACCCAGCTGTCCCACATAGTGCATTCCACACACTGAACTACCAGTCAAAAGGCCTCCAACCAGGATCCGGAGATATCCCGCTTTCTCTTCGACGCCAACGGAGTAGAAGGCAACAAGCAATACGATGACCGGGAGCACGAAGGACGTTCCTGTGAAAGCGACATTGTATAGAATTTGAATTGCCATATCTCCATCTCCGAGGACGATGGCACGGTTACCGATGAAGTGCATGCACCAAATTCCAATACCGCCCATTGTGATAGAAGAAGTGAGTAGCAGATACCTTTGAAGGCTTTGTATTAGTTCTGTCTGACCTGACACTTAGGAGCATTATGGAATCATAGTGGATCATTCGTATTGACGTACCAATTGTAGAAACCAGATCTGGATGTCCTCCTGTGAAGTAGCTCTAATGTCGTCGCACATCCCATAGAGCTGATAACATAAGAAAGAAAGATGTAGCCTGCTAGGTAAGAGACGTGGACAAGTGAGTCCGAAGCATTGGGCGAAATCCCATCATGGGAGCTTTCACCGGACATCGTGTAGGTGGTGTATAGGATGTCGAATGAAATACAGTCACGACATCTGCAGAGCGTTTATTGATTTGGTATTTTGCAGTTCCGGTAGAGAGAGAGAGAGAGAATGTGTGTGTGTGCGTGTGAAATGTCCGAGAAAGGCCGGTTAGAAGAGAGCGATGCTTAGAGAAAATACAAAATCAAAATCATATAGAGGTATGAATGAACGACGATGAATTTCACACGAGTTTATCGAGTGAATGAGCAAAGAGCCGTGATGACCTTGGAATGGGATAGATTTGACCCCAGATCCAGTTCAACTTGAGTCCCGGGGGATCTCGCCTAGTAATATAATATCACTAGGGTTGACACGATGATGCGTCGTAAACTCTCAGGCATTGGGCGAATAAATCATCAATACAAGCGACGTGCAGCCTAATTCGATCTGGAATATGGAAGGTCTCCACCGAGAGCTACACATGCATTCTACAAGATTGCTCATGATAGTGGATGTAATGGCTTGTCAAGCCAATATCGAGCTCACCAAGTCGGCTGAAAAAAAAAAGGTTTCAGATTAATCGAGGAACAATCAACAATCAATGTGAAAAAGTAGTCTTGGAGAAAAGACCCGCCTGGTACGAGCGTACCCTTGTCAAAAGTGGATTTTTGAAGCGACCTGGTGGCTATTCCAGTTATCGCCGGGGTCTATATTCGACCGTGACAAATCGAGATCGGATCGAAGTGGAAAGGGAACGATGGGGCGTCTTTTGATTTTGGCGTATCAGAGTGATTTGCCCAGTATCATTGGCGTGGGCCCGTGAGATACTCTGTTCAATAGAATATCTAGACTTAAGCCCTGTTCTAACTCGTTGAGGTCAATAGATCCTGCGCTACTGCATCTGTAGGTGAAATGCTATTGTTCCATTTTACACAAGTGAAAAGTCAATTTGAGTAGATGTCAATTTCTCCTGATCCTTGAAATATTCCAACGAGACTTTTGGCTTGATCTTGCTCGGAGTCAAATTGATTGGAAGGGCTGACCGAAACTACACTAAGAATCGAGTTCAGCTGCGCCGGGTCATCCAGTCGCCCGTCACCACTGGCAGGGCAGACACAAATGAGAAAGATCCAGTGCGAGACCCACTTCCACGCGGTTCAAGTTTGGGTTTGGGGCCGTTCAATCAACAGGTCTTCTCATGGAGCTGTTCCTGTATGGTTCTTTGCTGGGCGTGGCAGAGTTTGTTCCATCTGCCCTGCACTGTTCATCCGGATCTATCGATACATTCGGTTGTTGACGATCTATCACAAATTCATCCAAGCTCTTCTTTAGCGTGAACCGGTGCTTTGAAAATGATACTGATCAACTCCACTCAGCATGAATAGATTTATTTGCCGAGGAGGATGAACTACTCTTGTAGAGCCGCAAGACCCGTTTGTGGTAGGAGGGACGGCTCGGACGTGCCTCGGCTTGAGTATCATGAAAAAAAAAAACATTCTAATAAAAAATAATCTCGCAAGCAAATTAATTTATATTACTATTATTTAGCCCCATTCCCACTCCAGCTGGCCATTCTAGGTCCGTACAGTACCGTGACTGACTCGACCAGTGCTTAGTGGCGCAGGGTTTGTGAAATGCTCAGCCAGACCCGCCGAGATCTGATCGATCTAAGTTGTTAGCGCCACCCAGCGCCGTGGTGATTGAGGTGGAATTGTTTCTCATCATCCATGGCTTGAGTTCTAGGACACTTCGACATGTGGAAGCCATGGTTTTTTTTTATCAGATACATCACTCTGATCGATCGAATTTGGCACCAATAAAGAAATGGGGGTACCCCAGTCGATTCAATCGGGAGTATAGCCGAACCATAAACTTGCCGTAGTTTGTCGGCTTTATCGGACGTGTTTTGCGTCCGCGTGCATTTTCCGTGCGTGTGGGTCTTGATATCCGGCGTGACTTGCAGGTACGGAGTAGTTATTATGCAGATTGAGGTGGAATACGAACGTTTGATATGTCTAGGGTTGACTCGGAACTGTCAATCGCATGGCATGCTGTGGGTTGGCTCCATTTTGGTGGACAAAAGCCCTAAATGGTCCATGCTCTTTACATATACCTCAGTGCTAGTATTTCTGTGTACTCACGGTCATCCCCGTTGTGTGTTGCCCGTGCATCGCCCGGTACTTGAAACTACCTAGTCTCTATATTCTTGGGAGGATTTTGTGTCAGCAGCTTAAAAAGTTGCTGGGATGCAGCTACGCAGCCACCAAGAGATGCTCGTCATATCGAGTTCGATAATGATGTAGTCTAGAATTGAACCCGCTTTAAGAATTGTCTAGCGAGAAGCCTATCTCGGCTGGAAAGTTACTGATTGTGTATACTGGTCAACTTGTCTTTGAAAAGAGGCTAGGCAACAGAAATTGAACAGCAAAGATCAGAACTGCGAGTGTTGTCGTTGGGCTTGGGAATCTAGGATAGACTTCAAGTCTATACGCCAATTGGTGTTGAACAATTCTGTGTAGGTTCTACTCAATCATTGCTAGAAGGGGATATACTAGTAGAAGAAACGATTCAGCTTCACGAAAAATTGGCGAGATACACGATGGATCAGTGATAAGGCGTATCATATTCCTCATGAAGCCGAAAACGGGCTTGCTGATATTCAATCTGTCTGTCTTAAAGCGTTCTCTAGCTAGAATAGCTCAGCTTGATAGTAGTATACAGTCGAGATCAAACTTCTCAAACTCTCAGTTGGGCATTCAAGCATCTAAACGGTTTCTCCCTTCCTTGTCGACAATCATAGATTGGATAGGACCAGACCAAAATCTCTTTTTTTTTTAAAAAAAAAAAAAGAAAATGGCTTGCCAATGCTATCTGCACTGGTGGTGGAAATTGTAAGCCCAAACAGATAAATTGAAGGCAGAACCAGATTCCTCGTTCCCAAGCTCTAGCAAATTGCCCTCCTCGATATCAGATATATCTAAAGAAAAACGCCAATGACATCGCCATTCATCTTGTATAGAATGTATCACTTGACATCCAACTTTAGCTTCGAAGCAATCATATCATGAACCCACCTGCCCCTCAGTGTCGGTGTGTAGCCTCATGCAAGAACCCCACGCTCGCAGTCTCGGAATATTCCCGAAATCCATGCGCAGATGACGCATACTATAGCCTGCTGCACGAGTTTCTACAGTACACTATGTACAGAATTTGGGATTTACTGCCTGCATGCATGTGAGGTTCTTGGGGAATTCTCCGAATACATACCGAACATTGGACGAGATTATTGTGAAGATTGGTTATGTGTTTATACATTTTGGTACCTCTTCGACGGAACTTGTGAATTTTATTGGATGTTCTTTCTAGTCTTGGTTCAATTGCATTTTGGTCTTGGTTATGTGGTTAGTATCTCAAGGTATTTGCGTCGCGGTGTGTGGCCATGTCTCGTTTCAACATCCGCCAACTTTGAGCCTGCAAATTTCGCTGTCGATTGTGAGTCTTAAGGTACACGAAACAAACTCACTCCAACGATAAGATTACGGTACACCAAACAAATTTACTACGAAAATAAAAAAGATACACCTACGTCTTGACTGAAAAAAGTCTACAAAAAAAAACAATTAGGAATCAACGGACACAAGGTCCAGAATAAAAATAAAATTCCCATCAACAATGATCCCATATCTAATTTAAAAAAAGAACTTTCAAACGTCAAAAAGAGGTATCATTTCCATCCTTACTCCAGAAGCTTGGCCAGACCAGTCTGGATAGCAGGGGGGTTGGCACCACGGACAGTCTCAACCTTCTCACCGTTCTTGAAGAAGAGGAAAGTGGGCATAGCGGAGATACCGTTCTCAGCAGCGACGTCAGCGACCTTGTCGACATCAACCTGGAAGAACTTAACGTTCTCATGGGCAATGCTGAGCTTCTCGATCTGAGGGCTAATGGCCTTGCAAGGACCGCACCAGGTGGCGAAGAAATCGACGAGAACGGGCTCCTTGGAGTTCACAACCTTCTCGGTCCATTCAGCCTTGCTGGAAGTAAATGAGTATATATTTCATTTTTTTTGGAAGTGTTTCAATTTTCCGGTGTTACGTACGAGGTAATCTCAACAACCTTGCCGCCGGCCATTTTGTGGGTGGATTGCGAAAAATGCGGGATTGGGGTAGAGGTGAAAGTTCGGAATGGAGTCTGCACAGGAAGACGCTTTGGAATAGACGAGCGGAGCACGGAGGGAGTAGCTCTGCAGATAGAAAGTCTAGATAGACGTAGAGGAGACGGCTTGAACTTTTGAAAGATGTGAGCTTGGAATTTCAAGAGAGGGGCACAACTGAGGGGCGGTTGGATTTTATAGGCCGATGACGTTCCGGTCCGGTGGTGGAGGTTGATTAGGTAAGGGGGTGTGGATGATTAATCCGTTCTGGTCAAGACCAGGCGGGTTAATGTCCCACCACCGGGACGGATTGGTAGGGAAGGAACTGGAATTGAAGGGAATGGCGGTAGACTTACTGGGCGCATGGTCAGATTCGGGTTCTGAAGCTGTAAGAGACGGGGTTTGCGTGATCGACAATCCAATTGAAAGCTGCTTGGGAGCGTCCGAGGAAAAGGAGTTGAGCGGTGGGAAGAGGCAGAATAAAGGCGGAGGATGACGTGATCGGATGCTTATGAATTGGGCCAGTCTAGTCAATGAGTAAGCATCTACACTGAGTTATTCGGAGAATATGTACTATGTAATGACCAAGTTGAGGAGATCTTACAGTATGCAGTAGAGGTAGTATAGCTAATGATATAATATACAGCTGAGTTTTATGGCAGATTATCAATTACAAGATTATTCATCCGATCCTATCGAGATCTTTCTCAGTACGATATACTTGCCACATTCTGGCTCTTTCTAGTATCAAACACCGCCCCCGAACCAAATACCGATGGAAATGGAACACAATCAGTCCGAGTCATTGGAAATTGACGAGACGAGCGTAGAATCGGTCTGATTTGGTCGCATAGGTCCGGCTTGGGATATGTTTGACCGTATTTGAGACAGTGGGTAGTGGGCAGTGCTCAAGGCAGGGAAAATGAAATAAGATATTAAGCAAGAGGAAATAGTAATATCAGGGGGCATCGCGCAGCGATCGCAGGAACCCCGGGGTATCGAAAGTAACCCTCATCAACGGGGTGTAAGGTTCAGAATGGAAAGATCCAATATCGGCACCAAAAGGGATGGTATGGTATATTGAATAAACGAACAGATCTGAAATGGTCAATGGACTGGTGCTATTGAGACATGGAAGAATGGAATTTATGCATGTTGTAAAAGTGCAAATAAAACATGGGGCGAGTTGGGGTATCAACGAGGCACAGGGGAATAGCATTTGGAGATGAACAAGCTCAGAATGTTGGAGGTGCAGGGAAGGGGAGGGGAGGGCAGTAGGGGATCAGGGCAAGGGGATGGGGTGAGAAGGGGTAAGATGTAATTATGCGGTGGAAGGATAATAAGGTGCCTTGCATCACATCGCATCACATCGTACACATGAGAGCAGATTCACTGCGTAGGATCACTTGAGTGTCCAGGAACAAAGGAAAGTAACAAAAGAAAAGCAAATCTAAAAAGGAGTGACAGGTTATGTACTGAGTGTACTGGGCAGGACTGTAAAACCCAGCATAGAAGAACAATGGGCTGAAGGGAGTATACACGTAGAACCATGTGTAGTAAAGAATCCAAATGGCCTGATGGGAGAAGAACTACTCCTGCTCAATGTGTCCGATTTCGCCATGCATGCTGGCGATACGCTGAACATTGGTAGGAGGAGCTGTCTCTTCCTCGGAACTGTTGCCATCCTCGGCAGAGATTGGGGACAAAGATGGAATGCTCTTAAGCAGCATTCCCTGGTTGGACTTGGGTCGATTGCTAGGAGTGACAATCATAGGTCGTCGTCCAACCTCGTGGTGCCACATCTCGGAGGGTTTCTTGGTACTGGGAGCTGTCGCATCATCCAGCTCGGGCTCACCCATCACGTTACTCATAGCGCTGCGGGAATCAATAGATTCTCGCCCGTCATCTTGAGTATCGGCGGGACCATCCACAGGGCTAGCCCCGAAGGAATTCACGTGGGATCGAACTGGACTGCTAGGCTTTTGCGACATACGGCGGAAGAACTGACCAGACATCCAGGAGCCCTCAGAGTCAATGGAGGCCAGTGATTGTGAGAGTGGTACATTGTCGGATTCGGCGTCGATACTGTCATTCCAAGATTGATGTCGGCGTTTATGCGGATTGATAATATCCATGCCAGGCGTAGGAGAAGGACCATGCAAGAAGGTAGCCTCTTTTTCATTCTCTAGTGATGACTCAAGCACCTGTTCGGGAATATCAGGAGATTGGAGGCGAGAATCAGGAGGCGACATAGGAGGCTCATCACCAAAGTGCTCAGTAAACTTGGATTGTGAGCGTTTCACAATTCCAGTTGGCTGAACAAAGGGACGAGGAGGGATGGCAGCAGAGGATGATTGAGGTGGAGAAGACTGGGTCTGGATTTTGTAGAAAGACTCGTGCGATGCGTTCGAGACATCAGTGCTAGATTCTTGAAAGCGTTCGCGGTATCGGCGTTTGAGACGAGACGAGCCACGTCGGAACAAGGAGGTGATAGTATTCCCACCGTTACGATGGCCGCTAGATTCAGACGGGCGACGGTCAGAGACATCCGAGGTAGACCCAACACCATAGTTTTGCGAATGACTGCTGTTGACTCCGTGACGAATGGAGGAGTGAGAAGGGGAGAGTGTAGTTCGTGACATGCCCATCTCATGTGAAGGCGTAAAGCTGGGTCGCGGAGCGAGCTTCGGCTCACGAACAGAGCTGTCATCGACATTTCGAGTGACATTGGCACTTTCGAGTGATGCCCGTCGAGATTCGATTCCAGCAACTACTTCGCCGGCCTTAGACTCATCGCGCGCCCAAGATTCGGTTTGCAATTCGGGAGTGGTACCGCTAGTTTCCTCTGGAATCGTTTCTACAACATGTTCCCTGTATGTCTCCGGTGGAGCATCGACCGAAGAGTCCACGGGGGCCTCAGCATGTGGTTGAGGCTGCTGCGTTTCTTCGATTTCGAGTGGTTTGTTGACATTGTCTTTTTCCTCCAGTCCTTGCTCTCTGGCACTCTCGGCCTGCTGGGCATCCGCCTGCTCTTGCAGCTTGCGATGTAATCTTTCAGTATCATCAATCTGCTTCTTCTCGCGACGACGGCGATCTCGATCTAGTAATTCACGTAGCGTACTTGCATCTAACGAATCAGCCAGTTCATTGACCCGCCGCCTAGAGTAATAGAGGTCTTCTTGTGACATATTGCTGGTATGCATTCTGTTCTTATCGTGTCTTCCCAAGGCGGTTGGTTCGGTCTGACTTCTCATGGTGGTCGGTCGCGGTGCTTCGACGTATCGTACAACGGGACGGGGAGTCAACGCAGCGAACGCGTTGACTTTGTAAGTGTAAGGGTCAGAGGCATCTGACAATGAGGATGCGGCGGAATCGCGAATGGAGAGACTGATATCAGACAAATATCGGTCGGCGCGTCGACCATTCGCTTTGCGACGTCGGTGTTCCAGGATATAGTCACCCGCGAGGCCACCGGATCGGTGGGGGACATCGATGGGGGTGGATGATAGCATCTTGATTTCTCGTTCGCGGATTGCCTCATCGGTCCTGCGTTTACTCTTTCGCAGCTTGTTGGGCCCCGGGTGGCCATTTTGGTGGGATTTTTTGATGAGGGATCCGGTTCGAGAGGGTGGCCGTGGATGGCCATGGACATCGGGTTTACCGCGATCTTCTGGCTCGGAAGTGCGTTGATCTAGGGATGAAAGTGGACGATGCGCTGAGAGACGCATCGACCCTCGTAGACTCTCTGAGCCATCGGTATTGCGCGAGAGACGGTTTGCTTGACGAAGAGAGCGGCGACGGGAGGATTTGCGGCCCAACGTGGGCTCGGCAGCGTCGTCGGCAGCAGCAGCAGCAGCGGCAGCAGTAGAGGGAGGATCTTGAGCACGTTCGAGGGAAGTTTGCAGGACATCTGCCTCTTCGGCGCTCACTTGAATAGTGTGGCGTTTATTTTTACGACCGAAGGGCCATATCGCCATGACGGACGGGGTTTTGGGTAGAACCCCTCAAGGTAGCAAGCAGTACAAGCCAGAGTTGACAGAGGTTGTTTGTGTCTGGGAGAGTCAAAGTGAGGGCGACGGTGAGGGTGTTCGCAATGAAAAGAACGAAGAAGTTGGGAAGGTGACGGGACTCATATGGAGTGTAGGGGACGAGCAAAGGGACGATTCTTCAGCAAAGCCACTGGGGTGAGATGTGGGATGGAAATGGACGAATAATAGTTGAGCAGTCAACAATCGGTCAAAGGTAGAAGTACAATGAGAGGGAGGTCGAGGGAGAGAAAAGGGAGAGAAGGAGTGGATAAGAGGAGAGAAGAAAAGCGAGAGAAGAGAGAAGAGAGAGGAGAGAAGAGAGAAGAGAGAAAAGAAGAGAAGAAAGGAAAACGCAAGGACGAAGTCGAATTGGCGTTGGCATTCTCCCTTTTACTCTTCTCTGTTTACTTGCATACTCTATTATTACTATTATTGTTGTTGTTTTCTATTCTCTACTTCCTGTACGATACTAATATATCACCACTACTCATTAGTACTGACTTATTTACTCGACATGATCCTACTGAATATCACTGATACTCATTCTCAGATCCTCTGATATGTACATACTACTATGTACGTACGGAAGACTATGTTGCACGAGTCTCAGGGGAGATCGGCACAACATCGTCATTGGAAATTGCTGGCCCCATGTGTGGGGGATATCCACTAGGCTACACAAAAAATTCAGAGACTCGGTCTGTGTACTATGTATAGTACAGGAAGAGTGTATACACAGCGTGTTTACTGTTGTGTGTCAGTGATACTGGTGATCTGATGATTGATCGACCGTGTACACTAACTACAATTACTGTATTGTAACTCAATCTCAAGAATATCAAGAATATCACAGCCCAACCCATTCCACTCACACATCTCGTGCCCTGCGCGCGTGCCCTCAAGTCTTCAGGGCCAAGACCACCGTTGGACGCCCAGTGGGCCCCGTCTCTCCATCCGCCGACGGTCCAGAAGCCTACAATCCTTGGGTTGACACGCGGGATGGAGTCGATCTTACGCACTCTCACGGCTTATCGGGTGGTACCGTATACATCCCATGTATACAGATACATACAACAGTACACTCTCCGCTATTTCTACATCCTACAATGAGCACACAGAGTCTGTGTCTCTACTCTATCCTCTGCACTTGGTTGTACTCACATTGTACTCCGTACTGATACTGCACACACAATGGGAATGCACCAGCCACGAAGGGGTAGATTTGTCCTCGCCGAGTGGATCCGATCAGCAAAAAATGGCCGATTCGGTCGCTTGAAAGTCAGACTAATTTCGATGGTGAGTTCTTTTCGTTGCACTGCACTCCTGCAGGATGAGCTTCAAATTTTCAGCATGATATGTTATACTCTACCTCCTCCTGCTATGTCTAGTAGGAGTAGTAGTATATAAACACTTTAAACATGTAGTGATGCGGTGCTTCATGACTCAGTCAGGTTTCAGCCTACAATACTCGGGAGGAGTACTCGTGGATACTAATGATACTGATCTTGGTAAATTAGTAATTGGTACGCCGTACATACAGTACATTATTGGTAATTTGGTGGCGGTGTTTGAGTCGGACAAGATCAATCGCCACAAACGGTCTCTACGAAGAATATGTAATACTGACAATTATCATCAAAAAAGTAACCATCATAAAAGTAATAATAATATTTTCAATTTTTTCTCAATCATGATTCCAAGGCTTTTTTACTAAGAATTGCAGAATGTAATCCGTGACAGCACTTCGGCATGAACAAACGGGTCAACTGTCATCTCGTTCCAATTAAATTAATTACCCAGTGGATTCTTTTCATTAATCAACTACAACAAAATTAGCGTCAATACACTATGTACAGAGTAGTTGACTAGTACATACATAGGATGTATCTACTTGCATTTCGTACCTCGCTAGCGCCGATGTCTACTATCTCAGATCGTCTAGAACTTCCCAAGGCTCGTTCCTCGCCACTAGTACAACCATCTAATCTACCTGACTCCTAAAATCGATCATGACAGTCCAGACCCTCCCTCTACCACTAAACTGCATCTGCATCGGCCATCTGCTCCTTTTGAACGCCATCTTGTCCGAGGTACCTCCGATTCTCACGCTAATGTAGGACTTAGCCCGAGAGACGTTCGTTCTGTCTGAGACATCCAGACTGCCTACCCGAGGGTACAAAATACACGGTATGCAGATGCCTATCTATGCAATAAATTGTCGCATTGAATGAACGCAGTGTATAGGGTAATATCAGTGTATGTACTACCATCGCTCAAAATAGAAAATAGATACAATACTCCGATAGATGGTTCTAGACAATCCTGCAAGGATCGAATATGTTAATCAAAGGCCCGGTATTTATCCCTGCACCTCCCTGTGGGCGTCAATAGTGGCGGAGATGGACCGACCCTACTACTGTATGCACATACAACATATAGTTATACATAGTTATGTACCAGGGAGGTCTGGTCTGGCCAGACCTGCCCTACTCTTGAAAACCATTGTCAAGGATGGTCAATAATTTGAATAATTGAATTGAAATACAATGGCTGCTGCTGTCCTCCTGTCGTTCTATACTTCTCACTGCATTGCTAATACTTGCCATGAGCATAACAACTTGGAAGACCTCTATGGTAAAACGCCAAAAAGACCATGCAGACTAAGACCACCGGCATCGGACCCGACCAGATTGAAATAAACAAAGAAAAATAATTCAGAAAAGGAAGAAAAAGAGAGAAAAAACAAAAAGAAAGATAAAGAAAAGGAACAAACAAGCAGATTCGCTCAGGTCATATCCAACCAAGAATACCCACGTCGGAGAACCATCCAGCACTAGCATCCAAACATCAAAGACAATATCCAAACTACCCTCGTCCATGTGCAAACCTGCAAACCACTCTAGGCCAGATGCATCACTGCCCCACAAGATCTCCTGAGACTGGAGATCATACAAGGACTGCATTATCCCCTCCATAACATCTAATCCAGGGCAGTTTAGATCCGATTCCTAGATAAGAAGACCGCTCATTCATCCATTTCCAAGATCTTGGTCTCGTCCCATTCAATTTTGCTCACTGACACGTTTCCGCAATCGATTCGGTTCTCGCTCCAATACCCGATACCGACGACTACCGCGCCGACTAAGAAATCGCCGAAGAGACCAAGACCCAGGCGTTGGGTGTGCGTCGGAGGACGGGAGGCGCCGCTGTCAAGCGGTGTGTAGGGGGTCTCGGATTCGGATTGGAGGTGTGTTAATGGTTGGGCATCCATTTTGGAGATCAATGTAATTTGATGTGATGTATCGGTCTGGTAAAATCAGGTACAGTATCTTTTTTACTTCCACGTTACTACCCGGATTGTAAATGATTGGGGTTTTGTTGGCGGGGAGAAGGAGGGGGGGGGGGGATGATATCCCGGATTCGTGCGGAATGATGATCTCTGGTTTCTTTCGGGTTTAACTTGTTGTTCGAGGTTCCTGATGGATGTCCTGTAGAGAACGTTGGATGAGGAACTGGGGAGCGGGGTTGGGTTTGCGGGGCTATAGATCGCTCGGCCATGAAGGTTTTTCGATGTATTTCAAGTTGATTCGATTCGAGTTCTACGTGGATGAGGTCGGGTGATGTCCAGCTGATTTAGTTGGAGTGGATGACCTTCTGCTAAATCAGTCTACTATATACGGGATACTCTACTCGATATACTCATTGTTTAATAAATGCAATGTCTCTTAAATCGACGATCAGCTGGATGTTGGGGCAGTGTTCCACGAGGCTCGCGGTTGTCCTCATTATAGGAGTGTAGATTGCGCAAGCTTCTGATCTCATACCTCAATTTCCTTCAAGTTTAACCACTTCTACTGGATATTCCTGTTTGCCTTCCCAATCAAACGGAGAAAGACTGTTCGCAAGATTCACTGCGCCCGAGGTATGACACCTGACGCTACTGCATAGTGTGTGATTCTCCGATATCAACGTGCCCTTCTTCATACTAAAAACTTGAATACCAGATTGATATCTATGTACAACCGACAGTCAAGCACGGCGCAAGACACTAGTCACAAACTCTATAAATAAGAGGCTTCGCTCAGCCTAAATCATCACTTCCAGGAATTCCACATGGCTCCAATATCGATCGTTCGGCCACTGGCAGCTCGTACCACAGTGGAGTGCGACAGTCGACTCAGAACGACGACAGTTCAAGAGTTCAATAGACTCTCCACACACTTCCAAATCCTGCAAAGCTCAATCGTAGACGACCGTAAACACTAATTCTCATTGAAGGGGTAATATCTTCCTTTCCCCCACTATTATTCCCACTTAAGCAACCGAGCACAAGAACAAGCCGCGATCGCCAGGGCGACCCAAGCCCCTCAGAGATCACGAGCCCGTCAGCCCTCAACTTACTCTCAAGCCCTAATTCCCAGAACAACTTTGAGGACCCGAAGTAATTTTGACCAGCAGACCCTGAACCGTCTCCAGTGGAGCCCTTCTTTGTGTCTGAAGGACTCTGCGGCGTCCAGGAACCCCGCATCATTGTACTTCAAGTTGCATCGATTGGGCCCCGAGAGTACGCTTAATGGCCGGAATCCGATACACGATTATCTCGTATTGGCTGGAAACTCTCGGAGATGACCCTGTCAGGCCCTCTTGGATTTTGTCGGTCGAGTTGGGTTTAAAACCCTACATGAGTTGTTCGTTGAGGTGTGGCAACGATTATTCCATCCCCGTCTTCAATTTCACTTTGATAAGATAGTATTGTCCTACATTTTGGTCCTATTTCTACAGGACTACTGCACACTGATCATAAGTACTGGAATTAAGAGTCCTGTCATCAAATCAGCGAGATATCGGTGAATTTCCTCCGCCTCGTCTACCACTTCACCGACTTCGCCGTTTGCCCCTCGTAAAATGGCCACTTTGTGGGTATTCGTAGTTCTCGGATACCTACTGCTTTATGCCTTTGCTGCGATGCAAACGCAGGATCTGTACACGCTTTTTTCGAATCAGATCACGACCTGAAGATACTAAACTGTGTCTCGGACTGGTTGGCCCACAGGATATCATGCTCCTCCGGACCAAAATAATCAGTAGTACTGATTCACGAGATGTGCCGACCATTGAGTGACGACAATGGATATACAATCGTTCTCGTTTTCAAATCCCCAAACAAAACAACGACATGTCACTATTTCTCCCTACGACTATGACCTGATGTCATTGATGAAGATGATACCCGGATGGACAAATACTAGTTCAGATGGATATTTGAACGCCCAATTACTTTCTATGATTTATGATAACGATGCCATGACAATGGGGGTTGACAAAATCACTGGGGCACACTTCGTCCCTGAAGAGATCATTGGTGAAATGTTCAGGTTCACTTTGGAATTTCTCAATGATGTATAGTCGCCAGTTTTGAATCATTCCAAGCACTAAGTGTCCATCTGAATCGTAGATACTAGGATGCAAGCTAGCACTTCTTGTCTCGACAAAAGAATAATAGAGACAAAAATAAATCGATTCAATCACTGGTAATATCGAGACTGATTCTTGAATAACTTTCAAAGAACCCTGGATATTCAAGTGAAGTCATTCAAATATTTTATCATGTGGTCTCCTCAGATGGAAAATAAGGCCTAATCTATACGGGGTCGAAACGTTACGGAATTTTTCTCACTGAGCGGGGTAGTCGTAGTGCCACACTGCTTCAAGGATGTGAGGTTTCATTGTTACATATTCTGTGATAATTTTGTTTTCATTTATCTAAATCTGACCTCGGATGTGGCTGTGAAGGATCAAAGAGAAATGTGAAAGAATCCAGTGTACAGCTTGCTACGAACCAAGATAGAAATACAACAGAAAACCGCAAAAGCATCATAAATTAGAGACATATTGAAAGAAATACCCCTCCTCCTTTCCTCAAAGGAAGTAAAAGTATCAAAAAGTGGCAAAGAACCGGAGATGATGGCTCTGAGGCTGATCCGGATACGTTATGGATGGCGTCAAGTCGAATCGGAGCAGAGTCAAGGTTGAGTAGTCTCCAGACAATGCTGGTTTACTTCTGCTATGCAGTACTTGATGCTATACAGAGAAAGGTACAGGAGAATATAAATCAACCGATGGCCCTGTGCGAGATCCCACCAAGAGCTTATACCAGAATACTAGTACCATACTAGTTTTCTACTAGGGTAGTAGTCCTTATTTGGGCGATAAGGCTATCGTTCAAATACTAATTATTGAAGTTAAGAGTATATGCCAGCTGCAAGCCGGTAGAGAAAGATACAACAGTCATTCCAAATCATGTCATCTATTTCGTAAAGAATCTTTTCATCTCAGCTCAAAGGTACAAAAAGGCCGGAGCGAAGCCCTCTCAATAAGAGCATGAGTCAAGCTCCCATTTAGCGTCCATAGAATTCCCTTTTTAGAACCAAATTTTGATAAGTTCCTCACTGACTGCACTAGGTGTCAGAACACCGCTGTCAGTAATCAAAGCCGAGATCAGATGCGGAGGAGTGAAATCCACTGAATCACAAAGTGGCAGTTCAATCGGCCGATCCGCGCTTGCATCGGCAGATTGCTTGCTTTGTTCGGCAATGTCTTCTTCAGACCTGAATTCAATGACATGTTGCTCGATCGGTAGATCATACTGGCCAAGCGGGTAAAGACGAACGAACTTATGGCTCTCTGCCACACAGTAGAACGGTTTCCCAATAGCCTTGGCCAGCAGACCAATCTGATAGGTACCCATGCGGGAGACAATACCTCCGTTCTCCACAACACCTTCAGCACCAACAATAACCATGTCTGCCTTTCCGAGGGCATACGCCACTGCTGACTCGGGAATTGTTGATACTGGCACACCCTTTGCTCTCAGTGCACGCACCGTTTCCATACCCTCTGGTTCACCAGATGGCTCCTCAATATTCTTGCTAATCGACGACAGAACATAGATAACTCTGAATCGCACTGCCGAAGGGCCTCCCTCTTCGTCAGCCGCTTTTTGTAACAAAGATGCGACAGCTCTGGATCCACCGTTTGTGAGCACTGTGCAACCGTCGCGAATGAAGCCTCGTCCAAATGCCACAATCTTCTCTCGACTTTCCTTGGCACGCCGAATAAACAATCGTCCATTAGACAGAAGGTGTGTCCGGATAGCCTTGAAGTCCCCAGCGGGTCCCAGCTGCCCAGGTCGTTGTAATGTGGTAATCAGATATCGCTGGAAAAGATCGGTTCCGGCCGAGAGACCAATTGGGTTGGGAATGGCTTTTTTTAGGTGGGCGGTAGATTTCTCCAAAAGGTCAAGGGTTTCTGAGATTGTTGAGGATGGCTCATGTGTGAGAAGAAGCACGAGAGCTTCAATAGCCGCAATGGGCATAGTGAGGTCAGGGTCGGAGCGTAGCAGCTCATTGTATGTTGCGACGATGCTATAATGAGGTTAGCTATGTCGCAGATACTCTCAAAAACTGATGTATCTTACTCGAACGGCTTCACACCGGCCTGAGCCGTGCCTTCGGTGGTTGTCGCCATGATTGTATAGACAAAGAAGCTTCCGATGTGAGGAAAGAGTCATGATTTCTTTGGAGAGTTTGTCGTGTTTGCATACCCATTCCCCGCGCTAACCTAATTTGGAAAGGCGGAAAGGGCGATTGTTTACTTGGGAGAAGAGGCCCGCACATCACAACAACAATCTTTCTGGGCATTCTCTGTGATTGTTTTAATCTGATCCTTGAACCCAGTTCGGACTAATCACTCCGCTGGCCAAAAACTATGGCGTACAACAGTCGGATGAGCATGGCTGGCTCTCAGCAGCAGCATCACAATCGGCGCAAGAAAGAAGATGATAATGACGCACTAATGCGCTTGGTAAGTCGCACTTCTAGCGCGAGCTGAATATTTAGGGTATCATGGACACACATCGCTAACTGAATGGCAGCCCGATAAAGAAATCGCAGGATGTATCAACGATATTGGAATTCCTTTCAGTCCCTCTGATCTCGCCAAACCCAATCCCCAGCAAATTCAGATGGTTTTTGAATGGTTTGCGGAGCTTCTCATGAACACTACGCGCGAGACTGTTGAACCGGCGATGCATGTAGCTGCAGAGGATGTCTGCGGCGACTACCCGGATATTGTTCCTAATGACACGCGAAATCTCATGGGTTTCTTCGTGAATGTCCGAAAGCTTTTAGCAGAGGTATTGAGCCCCTGTCCTTCTCGTTGACCATCAAATCAGTATTAACTGTTTCAAGTGCGGTGTCAACGACTTCACATTCACCGACCTGACCAAGCCCACCCACGACCGATTGGTCAAGATTTTTTCCTATCTCATTAATTTCGTGCGATTCCGTGAATCGCAAGCCCCCGTGATTGACGAGCACTTCAACAAGACCGAAAGGACCAAATCGCGAATTGAGACCTTGCACATGGAAAACCAAGAGATGGAGCAGCGCCTGGCAGAGATGCGACGAGATCAACAAGCCAACGAGGCCCAAGTACGCGAAAAAGTAGCACGGAATGATGAGCTGAAAGCTCGTCTATTGGAGCTTCGCCGGGAGCAAACAAGGGTCGCAGACCATCTCGAAAGAGTTAAATCGGAACGATCGCGTCGGCAACAACAATTAGAGGAGAAGACTGAAAAAACCGTTCGCACTCGACAAGAGGCCGAAAAACTTCGACCATACGTTCTAGAATCTCCGGCGACATTACAATCCTCATTAACAGAGCTAGCGGAGAACTTGATGCGCGAAAAAGCACAGATTGATGCAATGGAGAAACGAGCTAGGGCGCTCCAGACCTCATCGGATACATTCACTGTGGTTTCGAACGATGTGCAGGCATGTGTGAAATTACTTGACGAAATTGCGACAGAATTGCAGAAAGAAGAGGAAGAGGAATCACATGCTGCTCGTAATAAGGAGGCTATATCGGACAGGGGTAATAGTGTACGGGAAGTTGAGCAGACCGAGCATCTCCTCCAGCGTCAACTCTCTCGTCTGAACGATCGAATCGAACAACTTCGCAGGAATGCGCAGGAGAAGGCTGAGATCGCACAAGCTCGGATGGAAGAGCTCCGCAATGTTCAAAAACAACTGCGCGAGGAGCGTGCGGAGAAGCAACGTGATATGGAAAGGAGACGTATTCGTATCGAGCAAACAGAAAAGAAGGTAAGGCTGGAATTTAATCAGCATTTTCTAAAGGTTTATCTGCTAACCGATCATCTAGATGGCTGATCTTAAAGAAAACATCGAAAGCGAAATCCAGTCAGCCCATGATCAATACCTCAAACTGGAGTCACATATCAAACTCTACATCACGGAGATGGAGAAGTCGCTTTGAGGAAAAGAGAATCTTTGGCTTGTTTTCTTTATTTGTTTATTTGGGACAGGAGTTCAACGGTGCGCTCTAGGATACCCGGGCAGTGTATAAATTTATTTTATGGAGTTCGATCATATTGCAATTTCCCTTGGCTCCTGTTTGGAGGTCATCAATTCATTCGTCCTATTAATTTTCATGTATATGTACCAAATTTGAACCATCGTTCGGCAACTCGCCTGACAGAGACAGCATGTCCACCCCAGGCTCCACTATCATCCCGGATTCGCAGAGAGCCATTTAGTAGAGGGACCTGCGTATTCCATAGTCTTGCACCCCAGTCCGAGCTCGAAGGGTCTACCGCATTAGAACATTCACAAAGCATCAGCCCGATTCCTGCGTGGTAGGCACTCTCGACTGCAGTAGCAAACGTTCTTGACAGCCCTTGTGCAGAGAACTCGGTCGTTGTTGTATGTAGAGCCACGAGATCCAAGATTGCAAGAACTTGGGGTTTATCGAATTGATCCATTTCCAGGGACTTCTCAGAACCAGGAATCAATGGCAAAATTGCAAGGTAAGCTCGAAGACTCTCTAGTGAAGGACAGAAGGCTAATTGAATCTTGCTCGAGTTGGCCAATAACCCGATGGTTTTCGTAAGTAGATCATGACGGGTTTCAACATTCGAGTCGGATTGGTTTCGAGTAGCAGCAGATAATTGCACGAGAAATTCAGTCCTCGTCCCACAGACAATAAGACGAGTTGTTAGACTAGTCTTGAGGAGGTGTTGTAGTAGATCCGTGACTAGTAGTTCAGAGAGCACGACTATTGGTGTAGATGCCATAACTAGTATCTTGATAAATATCCTCTGGGTGATCAATTATCGTAGAACCTCAATTTGTACCTTGTCAAATAGTCCAAGACCGAGGAAGCTTGAAGTCTGGTCATGATCTGAGGAAGCGAGCTTTAAAAGAACTCGACATTCGAGGAGAAGAAATCGAAGAGAAAGAAAATAAAACTGGCCGAGGGAGATGCTTGGAAATCGCGGAAGATCGCCTCTTCCGCGGAGGTCACGCACCTCCTCCGCCTTCGTTCCCCCCACTTGACCTTCCAACCATCTTCCTTCGGCCAATTCTCGTGTCTCTTGGATTTGGGCCCTCTTGGGGACTGGAAGAAAGATGGAGACTATTTCAAGGATATCCTCGATGCTGGAGACAGGTAAGCCGGGCACCTGATTCCCCGCGCGCGCGTCGCCTCGATATGGAACTGACTGTGTGTCTTCACTGTGCGCATAGCTCGAGAGCTCACTTTAGAGGCTGCCCAATCCGCCGCAAGCAATCGAAGCTCGAAGACCGATTTTTCGTCACGGACATATAGTGTTCCACATATTAAGAAGCTCCTAGATAGTCGTCATGAGAAGGAAACCCTGGATGGTTTGCGGAGAGTCATTTCGGTACGGCGATAACATGATGACCACTGGCTTTTTATCTTGAGAAACGACTGTTAACATGGTTGCAACATTTTCTAGCTAATGTACCGCTCCGAACCCTCATTCGATTTCTTCCCGGCCGTCGTCAAAAATGCAGCAAGCGCCAATCTCGAGATTAAGAAATTGGTTTACATTTACCTGGTTCACCATGCGGAAGCTGAACCGGACATGGCGCTTCTGTCCATCAACGCGATCCAGAAGTCCTTGACCGATCAGAATCCTCAAGTACGAGTAATGGCACTGCGGACAATGTCTGGAATACGGGTACCGGTCATCAGCCAGATCGTATCATTGGCCATCAAACGAGGATGTGGTGACATGAGTCCTCATGTGCGCAAGGCTGCTGCATTGGCCATCCCCAAGTGTTATCGTCTGGACCCTAATACGCTACCGCAGCTGACTGGTTATATTTCAACCCTTCTTGGTGATACTCAATATTTTGTTGTGGGCCCTGCGGTTGCTGCGTTTCTGGAAGTCTGTCCCGAAGATATTAGCTTGATCCATAAACATTATCGCAGCCTAGTTAAAAAACTGGTTGATATGGATGAATGGAGCCAGCTGGCTACTCTCCGTCTGTTGACTTTCTACGCCCGAAAATGCTTCCCTCATCGGACTCAAAAGGTAAAAGCAGAAGTTTCGAAACCCTTCTACGAAGATGAAACAATGGTCCAAGATGGTCCAGATGAGGATGATAGTCATGAGGTACCACTGATTGATCCTGATCTCGAGCTTCTGCTCCGAGCATCCAAGCTGTTACTCCAAAATCGCAACTCAGCCGTCATTGTCAGCGTCGTTCGTTGTTTCCTCTACCTTGCACCTTCAGAGTACCTCGTCTCTGCTATCGGCCCGCTGGTGGCTCTACTTCGAAGTCCACAAGACATACAGCTTATTGCTCTTTACAATATTGTTGCTGTCGCCTTAAGGGACCCCAAGCCATTTACGAGATATATTTCACATTTTCTTATTCATGCTAACGATCCTCCGCATATCTGGCGCCTCAAGCTGGAAGTTATGACGATAATTTTCCCCTATTGTGGGAAGCATTGGAAGAGCGTGGTCATCAGTGAACTTGAGCATTTTTCTAAGGGCACTGATCCGGACTTGGTTCGGGAGAGTGTTCGAGCTATTGGTCGCTGTGCGCAAGGAGATACTTCTACTGCTTCTCTGTGTCTTCGCATTCTTCTAGGCCAGATCTCGAGCCTGGATGGAAATCTCGTTTCCGAGTCTCTTACTGTCATCCGTCACCTGATTCAGCAGGACCCTACCTCGCATAAACAGACCGTCATCCAACTCATCACACACCTTGGAACAACAACTAATCCTGACGCCCGGGCCACCATCATTTGGTTGGTTGGCGAGTTTGCGGGAGAGAACCCTGGACATAACATCGCGCCGGATGTTCTCCGCATCTTGATTAAAAGCTTTGCCAATGAGCCAGAGGTCGTGAAGCAACAGATTGTGCTACTTGGCGCAAAAGTATATCTTCACCATCTGCTGCAAAACCCATCCAAAGAGCCAAAAGATACAGAGTCTACATCTGCGTCTGAACGCCCTGCAACGATCGAACAGGAAATTCGTAATGAATGGACTGAAGAGCGAGAGGAAGAGAGGAAACAAACAGACAACAGCCTTGATGTGCAAGAAAACGACAAAGGAGAGATTGAGGCAAAAGAAGAGGGAGAGGATCGCATTACTTTGCTCTGGCGATACATTCTCCTCCTTGCTCGCTACGACACCTCGTACGATCTACGTGATCGAGCACGCCTCTATAAAGCCCTCCTCGCCAGCCCTTCTACGACTCAATTAGCCAATCTTCTACTCTTAGCACCAAAGCCTGTGCCCCATACACCAAGCCCATCGGAAACCCGCAAGGACTTGCTTATTGGAACTGCAACACTTGTTGTAGGCTCTGAAGCTGGCTATCATGGTCTCCGGGGCTATATGAACCTGCCAGGCTGGGTTGAGTTGGGACAAGAACCCGATCCCAGCCTCCGAAAGGAAGAAGCTAAGGCCGAGGAACCATCGACCCTTCAAGCTTCTTTGACTGCAGGTGAGCGTCTAGACAAAGCACTTCGCCAACATCAAGCCAATGTTCCCCCTCGCGGACATAATGGCTCGGCTGCACCCGGTGGTGCCATCGGAAAGAAGAACTTGAGTCAATGGCTTGATGAAGAGGAAGAGTCGGAGACGGAGAGCGAGTCCGAAACTGACTCTGAAGAGGAGACTGATTCAGAGGAGGAATCTGGCTCGGAAGAAGAAACCGACTCTGAAGATGAAGAAGATGATACTGATTCCGAGAGCGAGGCTGTACATAAAGAGGCGCGACAGTTGCTTACACAATCGAGGCCAAAGCCTTAGGTCTCGGGCTTGATGAATCGTTCAAGATTTCTGATGATAATTGGTTCCAATATTTAGTACTAGTACTAAAACTATGCATACATTCATGGCGGCTTAATATACTATATTAGTACCACTCCTCCAGGATACTTGACGATAGTTAGCCTACTACACTAGTAGTGTATACATACTGTATAACTAGTAGTATTATACATACTAGCATGACATCAATGTCAATGGATTGAAAAACCAAATAATTCTCAAGCCAAGCCAAAACCCACCAGTAGTATAGGGTACTGCGGTAGCTTCTACAATGAACTATACCTTTTGAAAACTAGTCATGTCAAAATTCCAATACTCGAAGATCAAAAGTAAATCATTAAATGTCCACACGTGACAGCCATACTACCTTAGGCGGCCCCAAGCGGCAGAACGCGGCTCACCCCGAGGTGTCCAACTGCACCGAGCCTTCCACGCAGATCTCTCTAAGTTGAGAGCGCAATTGTTGAGGTGCGGATTTGCTTCATATCATGATGCCCGCTACTCACCAGCGGACCAAATTAATCCTTCGTTGAACTCTCGCTCTACATCATCCGAGTCCGATTCTCTGTGCCGAGCTATCTCTCCCTCAGCACTCCACAGAGAACCCCTCCGCATTCACCGCAACCTTTCCCCAACAGCTCCATTACCTTGTTTGGCAGATTCTGATACGCCACCGGTGTGAATCGTTCATTCATTTATTTCGAGGATAGAAAGGAAAATAAAGAAATCATTTATCGTGCATTTGCACGACTCGCCGCAATGCCGGGCCTTCCAAGTAAGTGTGAAGTGCCATGATTGGAGTTGGGATTCAATGCTTGGCATTTTTCGAACGATATATGGGAAATCGATACTGATGGTTGAGATAGGAACCATTGATCTGGATGAGTGTATCGAGCGACTGTACAACAAAGAGCTACTCGCTGAGTCGGTGATTGAGGCGATTTGTGCGAAAGCCAAGGAATTGCTGATGAAGGAAAGCAATGTGGTTCATATCCAGGCACCCGTCACGGTTGTTGGAGACATTCATGGCCAATTCTTCGACTTACTAGAGATCTTCCGGATTGGTGGCTTTTGTCCGAATACCAATTACCTCTTTCTTGGTTAGTTTCAGACCCATGGATATATCCAAAATCTCTTATATGTATTGGTTCATGGGCAAAAAGTGACTGACATTCATTGACGTTGAACAGGAGATTATGTAGATCGTGGATTATTCAGCGTGGAAACCATCACTTTACTCATCTGTCTCAAATTACGATACCCCCAACGAGTTCACCTTATTCGCGGCAATCACGAATCTCGCGGCGTCACACAGTCATATGGCTTCTATACCGAATGTGCGCGCAAATACGGCAATGCCAACGTATGGCACTACTTTACAGACATGTTTGATTACCTGACCTTGAGCGTGGTCATTAATGATGAGATCTTCTGTGTTCATGGTGGTCTTTCCCCCTCTATCCATTCAATTGATCAAATCAAGATTCTCGATCGTTATCGGGAAATTCCACATGAGGGCCCCATGGCCGATCTTGTTTGGTCAGATCCCGACCCAGACCGTGATGAATTTTCTCTATCACCTCGCGGAGCTGGCTATACATTTGGTGCACAAGTGGTTCGGAAATTCTTAGAAGTCAACAATATGTCTCACATCCTACGGGCTCATCAACTTTGCAACGAAGGCTATCAGGTCCTCTTCGATGATCGGCTTAGCACGGTCTGGAGTGCACCCAATTATTGTTATCGCTGTGGGAACCTCGCAAGTGTGCTTGAGGTAGGGGACAAAATGCAGCGATACTTCAATATTTTTGACGCAGCCCCCGAGAACGACGTACATCGAAGCGAGCAGCAGGCCCAACAGAACAGGGATTCTCAGCCGACGATTGACTATTTCTTGTGATACCCCTGAGTTTTCTTATCTCATTTTTTTTTCTTCGCATTTAATTTTTTTGGTTACAATTGCACTGTACAGGAGTTTGGGGAAGGGTAGAAAAATACGAACTGCACATTACAATTCACTGAACATCGCTCCTATCTTTGAAAATAAAATGAGGCGAAACCGAACAAACAGGAAATAATAAGCAAATGCTTTGCAATAAGGACAGAGAGAAAAAAGAGTTTGAGAAAAAAAAATCAACAAATCGACACGGTAAGAAGACAGGGCTTGTATGTGCGCAATGTATGTTCACAAACTGTGCAGTGTAAGGTCCAGAATCCGGGCCATCTCTACCGGACTTTTGGTATCAAGGAAATTCGTCACGCTTGGAAGCAAGAGGCCGCTCACTGAAGTCAAGAGAAGTCCAAGAATAACCCATCGATTACCAGTCCTTAGTGATATCAAAAGCCCACTCAAACTGAAGGAAAGTGTGATCATCATCATCGACGAAGCGGGAGGTAGCATTGTAGTGGCCACGAGCCAGCATGCCTGAGGGGGCCTCCTCCTCCTGGACTATTGAAAAGGTTAGTTTCCCGACGAGGAGGAAAGTCAATGGTTTACTTGGCAGGATTGTATACGTACATTCCTTCACGTAGAGGGGCTTGACGGTGGTACTAGGCGCAAAGCTACCGAGCATTTCCTCGTCCTTGCTCACGCGAATACCCTTGCGCTTAACGGCATGAACGTACTTCAGACCGCTGAGAACCTCATGGTTGACCTGGAAAGTCACCTTGATCTTGAATTTGGCACCTTCCTTGATGGTGAAGGGCTTATTCTTGAGGGTTTCTACGGATTCCGGGGTAGATAGGTCGATTACGACGTCTTCACGGCCGGCGACGACCAGAGCAAGTGACTTGATGACGCACTTGGGGTCATTGGGCTGGCCGATGGGTTCACCGGCGTTCAACCCCAAAGAAGCCTTCCAGCGGTTCATGGCCTCATCGTCCTTGTCTGTATAGGGTTGATTGAATGTTAGGCAATGTGGAGTAAGATAAACAGTGATAATTATATGAATTGTATTGAGATTGAAAGGCAGAAGAGTGGAATTGAAGAGAAACTCACCAAGCTCCTGGTATTCCTGAAGAGTCTTCTTCTCACCGACCTTGAAACCCTCGGTCTTGGTGGCAGCGAGATCGTCATCGTGGTGGTCGGCCATTGTGGTTATCGTTTGTTGTTTTGATAGCGGGGCAGGATGAGGGGGGAAGTAGTAGTTCAACCAAGGAATCGAGAGTGGACACCGAAGGAGGAGAGAGTAAACAGGGGGAAGTCGGGCCGCCTACAGGGGAAAATGAATGATGAAGAGAGGAAAAGAGGAGAAATTGAAGAAATCGAGGAAGAGAAAAGGAGTCGCAGGAAGAGTCTCCTGACAGTTCGATGGTGGGGTTGGAAAGGCGGTGGGAGGAGGGGCGAGGCTATTCGGGATTGTCTTTACGGAGTATAGTGAGATGTACTAGTGAACGAGTTTAAAATCCACTCGAGGTGCATGCGAGGTGTAATGCAAGCTTATTTTATCTGTACATGGCAGCAAGTGCAGTGCAGTTCTACACTCTGTTGTACATTCAACGTGATCAATGCAAACGGAGTCCTGTAGTTGCTTTAATGTACTTTTTACTATACATGAGACAAGACTTGGATGGGCTAAGCTCCTTGCCCTAAATACTTACTTACATAGTACACGTAGGATACACGTAGCTCCAAGAGAGTATGAGCCATTGGCCGAGTGATAAAGGGAGACCTGAGAGAGGACAAGGAATTGACAATGGAATTGAAGTACAGTACTGTTTCAACGAGAATACTTGAAAAATTATACCCTAGACATATAATTATCACTCTCCCCCATCATTTTATATATCATAATTTATTGTTGATGAACTGGTCAATCCCCAAGAATGCGAGAGGTCACGGGGCCAACGCCCCGTCCCAACAGTGTCGTATTGATGTGACTGTATTGCCCTTGCATTGTCCAATCAAATACCATACATACATAACTGAGACAATACCAAACCGGACCATCCCGGAATCAGACAAGTGCCATTACACTCCCCCAGTTGAGGGTTGTAATTATTCCATCGCGCGCTCTTCTCCCCTGATCGCCTTTTTCGATCTTACACGTTCAAAAAAAGTCATTCTGCGGCTTTCGAGTTTGGTTTTTCGTCCTATTTGATTCGATTTGGATCTTAAATTCGATCGTTGATTCTTTGTTTCGGTTGATAAATCCGAACTCGTGACCTCATTTGGCGACGCGCCTGCAACGTGGCCGTGGGCGCATCTCATTTCTTTCCCGCTGGAACTCTTCCCACCTTCGATTAAGACATCTTCCCTGTTGCCATCCCGTCGTCATCGCCCACCATGTCGCGATCCCTCCCTAAAAAGCATAACCCTCACATTCTCGCGGATGCCTCTCCGACCTGTAAGTCTCACCTTCGATGTTCCCCAGAGGCGCGGTCGCGCAAATGGCGCATGCGCGCGTCTGCGACTCTTTCTCTCCTCTTCCTTCTCTCCTCTCGATAACTGTCTCACCTCGATCATCGCTAATCTCAATCATCTTACTTTGCACTCACTAGATGATGATTTGCTGTCGCGCCGTCGCCTTGGCAAGACCAACTTGTCCGTTAAGCCCGGCCAAATTGGTACTTCCAATGCCACCAAGCCCGAAAACCTGGGCCTCTTTGAGTATGCCCATTTGCGGGCTCCCTTGCCCAAGGATCTGAAGGGATCTGAGATCTTCCCTTCTCACAACTCTGCACAGCACCCCGAGACTTATTTCCTTATGGTAAGCGGCTTGATCCGATTGTGTCTATCCATGACCCATCAAACCAGTCACTAATCAAGTCATCTACGGTGAATAGCGGAGGAGCAAGGATGGTTTCGTGAGCGCAACTGGAATGTTCAAGATCGCTTTCCCATGGGCCAAGACCGATGAGGAGAAGGCCGAGCGGGACTACCTGAAGTCGCGCGAGTACACCAGCCAAGAGGAAGTTGCCGGCAATGTCTGGATTTCACCTCTGTTTGGTTAGTTATATATTCTTATGCGGAGTATTACTGGCGCATGCTGACCACAATCTTCTAGCCCTTGAGCTTTCTCGAGAATACAAGATGTACGACTGGGTTCGTGCCCTATTGGATCCCACCGATATCGTCCAGAGCCCATCCAGCGCGAAGAAGCACATTACTCCGCCTCCCAAATTCGAGTTCCCCGAGGAAGACTCTACTCCTTCCCAGCGCAGTCGCAGCCGTCGTTCAGTCTCTCCCAGCAAGAAATCTTCCACATCTCCGCGCAAGTCTCGCCAGAATCGCCCGGTCAAAGATGTCCTTAGCACTCCCTCAACTACCGCTGCTAACAACAGCCTTCAAGAGGCACTCGCGACCACTGTCTCCCTGGAGACTGATGAGCCAAACGGTGTTATTGAAACTGTGGAACAAATCGAGGTCAAGACAAGCGGATCACCAGAGAAGAAGACCCGGGGTCGCAAGTCCAAGAAGGCTGTTGCTGAAGCTGAGGCTGAGGCCGAGGTCGAGGAAGAAGTAAAGGAGAAGGAAGTCAAGAAGGAAGAGAAGAAATCCGAGAAGAAAAAGAAGAAGGATACCAAGGAGAAGGAGGCCGAGCAGCAGGACGTTACTTCGGCCGACCCAACAGACAAAGATGTTACCACAGCCCAGACCACCGTTTCGCTTGATGTGCCGATCAGCCTCCCAGAGGTTCCCTCAGCTGCCGAAACACAAGAGATGATCGCCAAAGCCCAAGAGATGGTTGAGGATGCCATTAAGAACCAGGCAACAGATGGATTGTCACTCGTTACGGGCACAAAGAAGCGCAAGCCCACTGACGAGGATGATGAGGAGACTGCCGCGGAAGCCGCACAGCGAACAAAGAAAGCTAAGGTTTTGGAAGAGAAGCTCAAGCGCGAGCGTGTGCGCAACCGCGCATTGTTTGGTGTCTCGGCGGCTTTTGCTCTTGCGTGAGTTTATCCCTCGTCTTTGATGTTGTACCGATGTTCTTTGCTAATAAATCATATAGTGCTTCTATTCCTTACTTCTTCTAGGCCAGTCGCCCAGAATGAACCTGGAGTGAATGAACATGACATGGCATTTTTAGATGCATTATCTGTAAATCTTTCACTCCAGGAATATCCTACCTCATTTCATTTATCTTTGATACCGCCTCGCCTCTGAATGTTACCAGGTTGATGCTTGACGCCAAACAGGAACATTCCATTCAATCGCGATCCCCAATTTCTAAATCCCCCCCCCCCCTCCCATTCCCCTTGTCGTTATGATAAATATCTTCCTCGCCTCTTCTTCACTGTTGTGTACTTGATTCAAACATCACTTTTTTCTAATATCCTGTTTCTTACACCCTTGCTTGCGAGACTTAACCATCTCCGCATTCGTTTACTACTAAAGAGACCCATGTTGAATTTATTCCCTCCGAACCCCTCCGAATATCCTCTCCCTCTCTCTCTGATACCAAATATTCCAATACTTTCTTTTCTTTTGCTTGTCTGGCTTTCTTGGACATCCTGGAGTCAAAGAACGGTTAGCCTACTGATAGCTTTCAATTCCTTCTGAGAAGACCAAGGCTTTATTGAAATGTAGATCTTCCGTAGAGAGTTGATTCAAAAATAAATATGCTTAGTTCTACATGTTTGTACTTGATAAAACTAGTTAGTGTAATCTGTATGGGTTGGGGGTACTTGAAGCTGTACAGTCACTCGGAGAGTTGATGCAAACAGACAAAACAAGCGGCGAAGCTAAGCTCCGCTCCGCCGTGCATCTTCAACATCTCCAGCATCTTTCAATCTTCCAAGCTTCATTTTCTGGAATTTACTCAGCCTCGATTTCGGACCCGGCAGTGCGATGTCTCTTCCAGGATTAGAGCTCACTCAGCCATCCGATGAAAGGCAAAATGTCGTCGCCCCGCCATCTCAGATCAACTTGACACCAGGATCGGAATGGCGATTTGAAGTAGCATTTGGGCACAGCATTAAAGTGAAGGTATGCGCACTTCCCCAAATAGCTTGAAACCACAGCACTTAGTCGTATAATTCAATCTGCCTACTGTCTCTTTAATGGCTTGCATCAATTCTGAAATGCTAACTCGACTTGTAGCTTCTCACCGGTACCGCGGAGATCTTTGGCACCGAACTCGCCGAATCGCAGACATATACCTTCAGCGGCGCAAAAGCCGCAATTTACTCATGGCATGGCTGTGAGCTGGAAGTGAGCGCAGGTGAAACACATACGGCTACATTCGATGGGGTTACACCCACTGCTGGACACGGCGCAGGAGGATGTCAGAGTGAATATGTTTCAGAGGAGACACCAATGGTGGAATATGCGAATGCGCATTTCGCACTTGAATCAATGCGTGAGGAAACACAGGACTCTGGAAAAGATGGTCCGCGAGTCTTATTACTGGGTCCTGATAATGCGGGCAAAACTAGTGTGGCTAAGATCTTGACGGCTTATGCGACTAAGGTTGGTCGACAGCCGATTGTGGTGAATTTGGATCCGAATGAGGGGATGCTCAGTGTACCTGGAACTCTTACCGCAACGGCTTTTCGAACCATGCTGGATGTTGAAGAGGGTTGGGGTAGCTCCCCGATGTCTGGGCCTAGCTCTGTGCCTGTGAAATTGCCTCTTGTCTACAGTTATCCCCATCCTAGCCCTCTCGATGCGGATGGATCTGTCTATCGTCCGATTGTGTCACGACTGGCGCTGTCTGTTACGGGTCGCATGGCCGAGGACGAAGATTCCCGAGAGACAGGCATCATCGTCGATACACCAGGCATTCTTAGTTCTGGCAAGCCAGGAACTCTGGAGTTGATCAATCACATCGTAACTGAATTTGCTATCACGACAATCATGGTTCTGGGCTCAGAAAGACTTTACAGCAACATGGTGAAGCAATATGATAATAAACCGAGTGCCAGTGCCTCGGCAGATGCATTTGACGAACGCATCGCAGTTGTGAAGCTTTCCAAATCTGGCGGTTGTGTTGACCGCGACGCCGCATTTCTCAAAACGGCCCGCGAATTCCAGATCAAATCATATTTCTTCGGTACATCCATTATCTCGCCTTCTCCAACAGCAATTACACTTTCGCCTCATACCTCCCAACTAGATTTCGCCGCCCTCTCAGTATACAATTACACCGTGACCTCAGCAGATGATGAAGACGAAGACGAATATGATCCATCTCAGCTCAGCATGGGCGACTCATTCTCCCCCAGCAATGGCGGAGATAATTACAATCCAGCAGAGTCTGACCGCGCGGCACCTCTCCCCGGTATCGTCGGTCTCTCAGTTGATCCTGCAAGTTCAGCAGGGGATCTCAGCGGTTCAAGCAAAGTCCCACTGAAAAAGGTCCTCCCACCAGCTCCGACAGCTCTAGCAAATACCCTTCTGGCCATAACTCATGCTCCGACAACGGCAACACCTGCTCAAGTCCGCGACGCGAGTATCATTGGCTTCCTCTACGTTGCCAGTGTTGAACCGGATAAGGGTAAAATCCACGTCCTTGCCCCTGTCGGCGGACGAGTGCCACAACGAGCCATGATCTGGGCTAAACGTTGGCCTGACGAGGTCATCGGATTAGTGAATTGATTTGGTGATGGTATGAGTTAATCAAAAAGTTAGATATACACCTTTCGCATTTTCTGATTCCGGGAATTCCTTGGTGGTTCTTTGGAGGTTCAGAGGGGAGTTTGGGGGAGCTTTTCATCTTTTTTTTTTTTGATATTCTTTTTTTTAACTTGGTGACTGGTTGCTAGTTTATGCTTTATGATGAACTGTCTATAATAGTAGCGAATCATGAATAACATATATCTGCAATATTAGTATTAGAATACCTCCAAATATTAGTAAACATTAATCTATATACTTACCCATTGACTCTGTACTACAGAGTGTACTAGCAGTAGTAAATTGTAAAACTGGCAGAATCGGCGGGTCAACGGCAACTTTTCTTCCGGGGATGTGCCAGTTTAAACTTCCACACGCCACTTCAACTTCATTTTTGACTCACTCATACCTTCAAGCTTCAACTTTCTTTACTTTAAAGAGGACTATTTTCCTTTTTCCTTAACAGGAATTGCATGTTAAGAGGGTATTACCTCCCAAAGTTATCATGCCCAAGATCACCCGCATTCAGCGGCTTAGTGCTGTCATTGGTATATCTTTTTGCTTCTTTATAGCTGAAATTTCCGGTATGTATTTCATCCAGCACTATACACACAAAAGGAAAATACCATACTAGTTATCTAAACGCTGATCACCATGTTATTCCCTAGTCGGATTTTATACTCATTCTCTAGCGTTGGTTGCTGATGCCTTTCACTACGTGCGTTTGTTGATCTTGCCCATGTCCGTGAACTTCCATATACTCACAAAGTATAGCTTAATGACCTGGTCGGATTTATTGTAGCTCTTGCTGCGGCCATTGTAAATATTTCAAACCTACTGGCCCCAACTGCTAAAAATGAGAAACGATCTAACTCCAGCAGGTTGCAGAAAAGCACTCGCCGCCGAAGGCGCTTACCTTTGGCTGGCAACGTGTACAATTGCTTGGTGCATTTTTCAACGGGGTTCTTTTGTTTGGACTGGGCATTAGTGTTTTCTTGCAGTCGATTGAGCGTTTCATTTCCTTACAAGGTAAATCTTCCCAAATTTGATAAATGCTGGTGTCCTAACTTATATGTCCGCAGAGGTGGAAAATCCAAAGCTGGTGCTGGTAATGGGATCTGTTGGTTTTGGTCTCAACTTGATAAGTGTGCTCTTCTTACACGGTAAGTCCTGTATGATTTCCATCTTGATACTTATGTCTGTGTTGCCCTTTTCACGTTAATAATCCGATAGATCATGATCATGATCATGATCATGGACATGGCCATGGACACGAGGATGGACATGAGCACGATCATGAACGTAGTCATAACCATATCTCGAGCCACGACTCTAGTGGCAATGAAGCTACGGAAGAAGTCTCCCATCGGCACGATTCAGCAACTGTTGGTCTAGTAGAACAGAAGGTTTGCGGCACCTTCACTCCGTCTGCAAGGGTCCGAAGTTAACGAAAGTAACAGCACTTCCATCATAAACATAACTCAAAAGACTCCAAGAATTCTAAGAACTCCAATCGCGATCTAGCTATGATGGGTGTTTTGATACATGTACTAGGCGACTGTGCAAACAATCTCGGCGTGATCATTGCTGCAGCTGTAATTTGGTTCGCGCACTATGGCGGCAGGTTTTATGCCGACCCTGCCGTGAGTATGGGGATCGCAATCATGATTTTTGCATCTTCCATTCCTCTGAGTACGTCAACCCCCTCACCCTGAGATTTTGAATCAGATGCTGACATCATTACCGTCAAACAATCGGGCCTCATTCTTCTCCAAAGTGCACCACAAGGCGTCGATCACGACGATGTGAAGCATGATCTTGAACAAGTATGATGCAACAAGAAGTATACATGTAATCTTTTCATTATTTACTGATTTATTCAAAGATACCCGGCGTTCTTGCAGTCCACGAACTACACATCTGGCGTCTGAATCAGACGAAAACTCTTGCATCTGTGCATATCGTTCTAGATGGAGAGATCGTTCTGAATTTTAATGGACTTTCGTCAACGATCAGAGAGTGCTTCCATGCGTACGGAGTTCATTCTGTGACAATACAGCCAGAGGTGCAGTCGTTTCAAAAGGTATCTAGCGGCGACTCAACTGGAAAGAGTACCGGAAGGGAAGCAAGTGATCCTGAAGCGAAGGGCAAGAGACGGATGAGCCCAGAGGAACTACAACAGTGCAATGTTGGATGTGGAAATTTATGTTTGGATCTTACCTGTTGCCAGTGAAGCAAGGCTACATGGTCGAGTCTGAGTCTGAGTTGCACTACAGGAACGGAGGATTTAGGATGAAAAGGTAATTGCTTTGTGGTGCTACTATACACCAGTCACCTTATTTCTGGTGTAGAATGGCACCATTGCATAAATGGCACTTGTATGTGAAGCACGGGTGACTGGAGGGCCTATCATCTATATATAATACGCGGAGGAAATTCTAATCGATTTCGTTGTACAATCCTAGAAGGTAGTTGAAATACCGAGAGGAAATATCAAAAGACCTGACGAATGTAACTTAATAATTTATAGCCCTGAAGACCAGTTATACACACAATATACAAATTTGTGATCGTACCATGCGGCACAGCTATCAAAAGTATAGCATATCCTCGTTTACCTTCAGGCCATTTGCTTTAGTTTGGAATTCAACGATCTCGACAAATTCCTAGCCACCATGAAAGCCATATCAGACTTCCTGCCAAGATATTGCAGAGCACATATACAAAATTGACAATTTTGCCGGAAGGACTCAGACAACACGCTATGTTCACCCGGCAAATCCAAACTTTCAATAGAAATCTGAGCCGCTTTGGCAAATGAGTGAGTCAGAACCACCGTCCAAGGCTCGACCAAGAAAGCAACCTCGTTGAGAGAGTCATGAAAATTGTGGTACATAGATGGATTTTGACCTTGAAGCGAAGCGCGCGCGAGTCCACCGACTGCAAATGCATGTTCTGTCTTGAGCGTCGAGACGAAGTTTGTGGAGATTCGTGCTTCGCGCTCGCTTTCAGAGCCGAGTCTTCCCTTGTCAATTCCTTCTATTGTGTCCGCTAATAACATCGTTGCAAGATGCCAATGTCCGTCAAGTATTACATACCATGACTGTATGCGTGAAGGTAAGAGCTCATGGTTCTCAACACAGTCGAGCATAAATCTCTGATATGTGTAGTTCCAATGTTGGTAGACTTGGAGGGTCTTTTGAATGATCTCCTCCAGCTTGTCACAGCTGGCCCCTCTATATACCAAAGTCTGGAGCTGCGTGACTCGACGATATAGTAGGACTTTAACAGGTGTTGCTTCTGATAGAACAGCTGCGGCCTCGTCATAGGAACATGGCCATCTTAACTGACCATTACTTATTTCATCCCGTTGGGTAGAAGGGCGAAGGAAGAAATCATCCCACACATCCTTTCTCTTCCGAATTTCACTATTTGGAACGTGATTCAGACTAAGCGGGTTTTTCACATGGGATATAATTGGCGACGCGGATGCAATCTGGCTGTCTTCGTCAGATACCACGAGAGGCCGCTGATACATTGCTGCGCTCAGTGTATCGAACATGACCCCAAGCCAGAATAGAAGACCCAGAGTGCTTCGATGCTCATGACTAGAGAGAAGAGGATCAGACTGTATAGACTCTTGCGCATTCAAAATTTCGGATTCGTCAGAAAAGCTTGAATCGCTTGATTCCTTCCGGATATCCATTACTCTGGCAGGATTCTCCCGTGTGAGCCTCACAAACTTATGGCGAAATGTGAAGAGTTGTCGATTGGCAGTTTCTAGAAATGTTGGGGCTCCATCATTCTCCAACAATTGACCTAGTCCTCTGTCCTCAGCATGTTCTAGTGGGCTTTGCGTGAGAGAAAATATGATGTTTGCGAATATTATTCGGAAAGAGGGGATCCTTGTTGAATGCTCGAGAGCGTGTCTTGCTTCGTTCCAAACGTATTCCCGAATTGACCGTTCATCCCGAGATATAGGTTCCGGGATAGATAATCCAGTTCCCCTCTGTGCGTGTTGTGTCCACTGAGAAGCAAATGCAATGATAGCGAGATGAAGGACTCGAGCCGCAGTCTTATCTTCTTGCGGACTCAAAGGTCGACCCCGTATTGATGAAGATACACGATCCAATTGACATACTCGGATGCACATCCTGTTCGACCAATTGGGTCCCCATTCTTTCCTTTCTCCAGTTGGCAGAATCGTGCTGATGGAGTCACTGTAAGGACAGTTGTGCTCGGTTAGCCAGCATGATAGTGCGTTTTCCATGCTATCGTGATATATTCGAATCAGGTTGCGGGTCATTGTTGAGCGAGCATATTCACTTGCTGTTTTTTCAGAAGAAATGCAAAAATTGGACGGGCTCGATCGGTCAAATAAACCCTTCATATGAGGCGCGGAAGAATACCCGAGACCAACTTGGTTATAAGATTGGCTGACCGATTGAAAAGAAAGAAGACTGGTCTCCTCTTCGTTTTGATCTTCCAGATTGAATGGATCATCAAGCGTCGTCATCGGTGGATTAAAGATATCTGGCTGGTGTTCCAATCCCTGGAGCCCATTTTCAGGTCCTTTGTTCACGGTGCTAGTTTGCCAGCCAATTGGTATATCCATACCCCAAGAGAACAAATCCGACCGATCAGGGCTTGAGTTTGATCCATTGGATCCATCAAATGACAGATCTTGGCCTTGTGTCGGAAAGGAAAAGGCAAAATTAGAAGCATCGCTAGGAGTGAATGCGTCCTCAAAATCAACCGAATTCCACTGAGACGTGTGGGGAAGGTTATATGATGCTTCGATAGATGATGGACCATCAGTGCGATGCTTTCCAGCACCGAGTACCTTTGCTTTGCGGCGGGATTCAGTATTTTCCACGCGCTTTGATGAGACCCATTTGAAGGTACATTCTTTCTTCCATCGCCTGCAATTAGAACACATGCTGAATCCATCCTCCTTTCGGTTTTTCTGTCTCCAAATATCAGCATAGACCATGTAAATCCTCGAGAGGTATCACATACCGGAGCATCACATCGCCTCTTACCCTTTCGACAAGGGTCACAGCTATGTAGTTGACGTCTGCGGGCCTCTTCCATGGCGGGTAGTACAATATGAGGACCGTGGTGGGTCACCTAGGGAGTATCTATACCGAGCGGCAGAGGATATCTTTGTATCCTCATGCAGGTTCAAGCAGAGTGTGACCTCCCCTGGCCGTGCGACCTCGAGATTGGAACTGTGGGGAAAACTCGAGTTTGCGGGGTTTTTGCGGGGGTTGGCGGCGCTACTTCGGCCAAATGGAAGCCATCCAAATCGCTCATTCGTCGGAGCTGACCAAAGGGTCAGCAGATCCGATGATAATCTACCTGTTTGCGTTGCTTCTAACTTGGTTTGTGATGGCCAGAATGAGTGACAAGCTCCGTGTTCATGCCATTCTACATTATGTTCTGGTGGGATCGACAGACTAACCAGAAGGCTAGAGCGAATGGGCTTGAACTAGTGATGTCCAGCCAATACCACTCATTATGAGAATTGTAACAAGTCCAATGGTTCTTCCACAAAATACTGGCTGCTATTGGAATACATAATTTGTGTTCAAAGGCATTGGCTTCTCAAAATATAACACAGTTGGTATTGATTCCGAAGTGGATATCATCTCAATGGTATAAGCTCGTATTGGATATCTATGCAACTAGTGTAGTGGGGGAATATCGGCCTGCCTGCCAGCATAGGGATTATGTAAAGTAATTGGCCTGATTTGGAAGGCAAGGATAAAAGGGAGCTTCCATGCTAGTTTCTAGATATCATCCTTTCATATATCAATTACACGAGTTACAGTCTATTCGAGAGAGTGCTAGCAGATAGCCCTAGTTGGGGTGTTGTTTACCCTCATCCTTCTGCCCCATTCGGCCTGCACGTACCGACCGTGCTGCCTCGAGCATCCTATCCCGTTACACTAGGTAGTGATAATTTCGAAAGTAGAGTTTTAATTTGAAATAGGAGCCACCATTGAATTGGCATGCTTTCATTTCCATTTCAGGAGACACGCTTGGGGCAACAGAGAAGATTAAGAGGTTCGAATGGACTGCTGTCTCATTACAGCAATTTTGGCCTGTTTAAAAAGTATTGCAGATAGTGGCCCACGAAGTCAGTTAAACATTCAATTCCCGATTACACTTGACTTGGCCTGGCCTTCCAAGGCATGGAATAAACAAAATTGTCTACTCCACGCTAACAGTGTTCAAATTTGTATTTGAGATATTTTGAAGATTCCCCCCCTAGTCGGAGCTCTCTAAATCCCGATCACCATTGTCCCTTGAAGATCGAGATATTAATTTTTGGGCGTTAACTGGCAGTGAGGAAAAGAAACTTACTTGTTTTCTCGACGGTTCCAAAGAACTGCTAGATCTCCAACGGGTAGATGGAAAGGAAACCCTAGAGATTCAAAAAGCTGAACAATAAGCAGATAGAATCCG
Organism: Penicillium citrinum; assembly: GCF_028827155.1. NCBI lineage: Eukaryota > Fungi > Ascomycota > Eurotiomycetes > Eurotiales > Aspergillaceae > Penicillium > Penicillium citrinum. The sequence goes on from NW_026622686.1 coordinate 3,007,501, forward strand.
AGCAGACTAGCAACAAAAAGAGCAGCACCTGCTCCCTTCAAAGAAAAAGGATGTTAGCATATGGGGTATGTGCACCTCAAAAGCCGAGCTAGAAGCAGAACTTACTTTGACACACTTATTCCCAACGGTAGAGTCTCCTTCAGCGAGTCTCCAATAAGCCGATGAAAGAAGGAGAAAGACCAGAAGCAGTGACAGGAAAATCAAAGTATAGACCATGTTTGTACGTGTTGCACAGATCATGAATATCAGCATCAGAACCGCCATTGTGATGAATAGAAAGGCTTTATCAATTATTAGACAAATTCATAGCAGACTTGAACCGGGAATTGTAACTATTACTTACCATAGGTAGTCATGAAGCTAGGACTGGAGAGCCCGGAAATAGTGTCGGTGCCAGAAGTGGAATAAGGTGCTTTGGGAAATCATCCTCGAGTTAGAAAACTATGTATTGTGGCAAAGGGACGTTTGGTATGCTTACCAGCAGCATTGAAAGACGGAATCATGGATGCTGCAAATGCGAACCAGAATCCTCCTATTAATAACCGTTAGTGCTGTAAACATCTTATAGCAACTAGGTATCAATTGATTCCTCACCGATAGTCCCGAATACAACACACGGGAAAGTATTTCCTAATATAAACTCAAGAATGCTTGTAATAAGCAGCAAAAGCCCACCCAGGAAAATGATTGGGCCACTTTTATTGTCAGCCATTCATGTTATATAATTGAGATTGAGATACATCAACTTACATGAACGCAATTCCATTACCACTGGCACCCCGCCACGCCATCAAACAACATGAAAGAGGCGTCGTGGTAATAACAAAGCCCCCAAGTGCCCTAGAATTTCATTCCATGGTGAGAAACAAGCTAAACATTTAGGTATGGTAGTTTGAAGCTCACAGTGGTGTTGGATTTCCCACTTGTCTTGCAAGTTTAGGTTGTTGACGAGTCATTGGTGTCAGGTATAACCTCTCGAACTGTTCAGCAGACAGAGTGACAGAGGTAGGGACTGTCGAAAGAGCATGGGTAGTATTCTCTCCATGATTCAACGAAGTCTTCGCATCGCCATTTGGACTAAGATCGGACATTTTGAGTAGTTCGTCTGGACTGAGGAGTTGAGATCAATGGCAAGGACTGAGGCTGGAATGCTTAATGTCTAGAAAAACACTGTGATTCTTCTACTAGTATATTAGGGGCAGGCCATATTTAATACCATTCTAATCAAGCAATCCCCAAAAACACAAGGGATACGGTCATAGCTCAAGAAAGAGGTTAACCCTGAAACACGTCATTTTGCCATACGATAGTCTAGTTTTGACTTTTACGGGGGAACGGAGATGCATGTATATGTCGACCGCAGATGAGAAGCCTGATATTATTTTGAGAGAACCTGAAAAGTACGGCTTAAAGCGTATTCGCATTTGCGTTTCTCACAATGCCAAGTCTCCACTGCTGCAAGTCGTTCGATGCGGAGCCGCATCCCGCACAGCCCCGAATCCCCCAAATTCATCGATAGATGAACCATTCAAAGGCAAAACAAGGGGAAAACCTGGTTCGGATTGTCCCGCCCGTATACCCGAGTACGAGTACATGGCCCGTCTTTTTTGAGTTTCGGGCGATCATTGGGATATTCCCCACGGGGAAATTGACGCCATTCACTAGTATCACTCGTCGTGAAGTTGCGCATAAATGGGAAAACAGCAAAGCGGCCCAGTACATTGTATGTGCGGACATAAGCAGTATGTTATAGTTTGACCACCTTGTTACATGGAACGAAATCAGAATCGAAGGTATCATTATCCCTTTGATCTTGATTATAAACAAGCAACGGTTTTCCTACATCCAAAATCCCAAAGAAAAACAAAATTTGTCTACTGTTGGCGCTGTGAGAAATCCCAAGATGCACCATACTACAGAAAGACGACAAACTCGACGGAAGGCAGTCAGATCCTGCTCAAATTGCCAGAAATCTCACAAGACATGTGGTAGGCCCAACGGAATATCCCGCCTATCATTATAAGATGAGATAGCTGAATTTTGGCGATATAGGAAACGAGCGACCATGCGAGCAATGCACAAAGCGAGGGATACCTCTGAGCTGCGTTGACGGCAGTCGTAAACGCCCCAAATACTTGTGCGATGATTTATCGAGCAAAGGTACAGAGGCACTGGATCGAACCACTTTTCTGGGTCCAATCGAAAGCCGGCCATGGCTAGATCGTGATGTGGGAAACCAGTATGCCACGTTTGAGCACTGAAAGAAGCCACATTCAATAAAACTGACTCTATTAGAAATTGTCAAGCCCTTATTGAGGCCGCCCAATCGGAAAGGAACCTTTTCACCAACAAGAAACCCTCAACAGCACAGGATCTCGTGGAGTTTGTGGATCCCAGGGTTCTCCATAATGGCATTTTCGAATCATATGAGCGCACCATCGGACATTCCGAGATGGTTCGTTCACTTAAAGGAGACGAAAATGATTATTCCATACCTGAATTGGCTGCAAATTCTTGTCCTCACCCTCATTCGGGCTTTTACGAGGCAACAGCTATCAATAGTGACGAAGAGGGCGCTATATTTGGATTTGCTATCAAAAGTGGCTGGTCAAGCACATTTTTCATTTAGAGTGAAATAAAAGAAACAAAAAAATTAAATACGACGCGAAATATCCTAAGGTAACGGTGAAACTGAGTGTTTGTGTATTTGGTGTAACTTCGTTTGATTTTCAAATTCAGGGAAGGCTTTTGGCGTTCATAAGAAAAGTGGAAACAGATCAAACCTAATGGTCAAATATCCAAGATGTAACCTTCAAGAATTAATTGCCAGGTGGATAAAATGCACCGAATATAGACAGATATGCGTTGCATATCCTTACAATGCGCTCCTGATTCGATAGTTCACAGAAGCCAGACCTTGCAAGCTATCCATAGCGTATTTCAATGTGTTGGAATCTTGTATCATATATTTTCTATGGAGTCTTTTCAAAACTCAGTGGACTCAACAGGCTAAATTCATGTTACCCCACTCATTCATGATCTGCGAAACGCCATTATCCTGATGAAAAGCTAGTGGAGTTATGCATGTTGAATCAAGGTACTTCGTTGGCGGTTCATGCGGAGCCGCACGCGGCCCGTGCGACAATCCCCGCAAAACCTTCCCCGCATGAGTTTCGACGTGCAATGCCTAGCGATGTTGCGAATGGATTCATTCGCAATGAATTCCGGCATATCTGAGACATTCTATGGGAATTTCCTGTACCATCATGGGGTCCATTTGACCGGGAATAATTCGCCGAAATTACAGGAGATGCATGAAAGTATATGCAAATGCCGATGTTCATTCTCTCCGGCCGTAGCCCGTTTTGGCGGCGTAGGCCAACTATTTAAGACCTCATCTTAGCCAGCAATGAATGTTAGATCAAGGCAATCTAAAGCAATTTCCACGTTCTCATTTGATTAACACCTTACAAATCTTCTTATCAGTCAACGCACTATCATCATGTCCATCCCTGAAATGCAATGGGCGCAGGTGGCCGAGAAAATTGGAGGCCCGCTTGTCTACAAGCAGATTCCAGTTCCCAAGCCTGCACCTGACCAAATCCTCGTGAAGATTCGCTATTCTGGTGTCTGTCACACCGATTTGCACGCCATGATGGGCCATTGGCCAATTCCAGTCAAAATGCCTCTGGTGGGAGGACACGAAGGTGCTGGAATTGTTGTCGCCAAGGGTTCACTCGTTACAGGATTCGAAATTGGTGACCATGCTGGTATCAAATGGCTGAATGGATCTTGCTCCGAGTGTGAATTCTGTCGTCAATCAGATGATCCACTATGTGCCGATGCACAACTTTCTGGATACACAGTCGATGGTACTTTCCAACAATATGCTGTCGGCAAGGCTACCCATGCTTCTAAGATTCCCAAAGGGGTTCCTCTAGATGCAGCTGCTCCGGTACTTTGTGCAGGTATTACTGTCTATAAGGGCCTGAAGGAATCTGGGGTTCGTCCCGGACAGACGGTGGCAATTGTTGGAGCAGGAGGTGGTCTTGGATCACTTGCTCAGCAATATGCGAAGGCCATGGGTATCAGAGTAATCGCTGTGGATGGTGGCGATGAAAAGAAAGCAATGTGTGAGCAGCTTGGCACTGAGGTACCAGAACCCGAAATGTAGAAAAAAAAGAGATGACGATACTGACTGCCTTTAGACATATGTTGATTTTACGAAATCTAAAGATCTTGTTGCCGAAGTTAAGGCCGCAACCCCAGAGGGGCTTGGAGCTCATGCAGTCATCCTGCTGGCAGTCTCTGAAAAGCCCTTCCAACAGGCTACCGAGTATGTCCGCTCTCGAGGAACAATCATCGCCATTGGATTACCACCAGATGCGTACCTAAAGGCACCTGTTATAAACACTGTGGTTCGTATGATCAGCATCAAAGGTAGCTATGTTGGAAACAGACAAGATGGCGTTGAAGCCCTTGAATTCTTTGCTCGGGGTTTGATCAAGGCTCCATTCAAGTTGGCACCTCTGAAAGATCTTCCAAAGATCTTTGAATTGATGGGTATGCGAATCCTCTTCCGCGCTATTGGATATAAATCGTTGCTAACACAAATCAGAACAAGGAAAAATTGCCGGCCGCTATGTCCTGGAAATGCCGGAGTAGATATGAGAGTGTGTCACACCAGAGTACTGGTAGAACCACGGACGCAGGTTTAAGTTGTAGTGTATTGCAATGTATCGCGGTGTTGTTGATCTGGGGACGGAGTTGTACGTATGAGGAATGTTGCATCATTAGGAAATGAACTTTTGAAATTTCTACGTTTTGAATGCAAACTACTCAAGAAGACAAAAGCTTTTCATAAACTGTCTAGTATTTAAGTAAGAAATGTCGAAAACTCTTGTAAAAATGCCAACCTCAATTTTTTGAAGCTGGTATTAAGGCTGTTAACAATACAACTCGGAGTATCTCAACTATAGAGCAAATCTGTCTCTGCGATTTAACTAAAATGAATTCTGAGGATCCCAGAATAGATCAATGGAGATTGTGAAGTTCAATTCGCACATCGAAGAAATATGACTATGGACATAAATTTGCCCCAAGAGGAATGAAATGTTTGACCCATCATGGTACACATATACCCCGAGTTATCTCTTTCACGAGTACTAGTACATAGCAAGATTTTAGTGCTTGGAATTCTCTCTCCATTCAAAAGCCTCAGAAAGTATTTTCTCAAAGACGAAAGATCATTCTGCACATGCTGAGAACGACATGCCCTAACCCCCAAACCTACATCCCCAGACGGGAATAATGACCGATTGCGCCGTTTCTCCCGAGAAAGTGGATCTACCGGGTATAAGGAAATCTAAATTAGACAAGAATGCGGGGAGATGGCAAGGTATGCGGAGCCGCTCTGCTTAAAGTTAATCTTCAATCTAAGCTGAAAATGATGACTTGCAGTCAGTAAGAGGATAACCCCACGAAACCTTCCCCGGAGATTCTCGCATTTGAAGGCCCCATAAGACTTATAAATAGGGTGTCCTGGGATGAATGTCTCTTGTTTGAGCAGACTCAACCACTGAAAACTCGAGACAACCTTCAGGACTCAATTATCTACTTACTACCAATCACTCCTCGACCTCCTTACAATATGGCCCTTTTCCAAACGATAAAAACCCCAGTCATTAGTTATGAGCAGCCTCTGGGACTGTACGTCTTCTATCCTTTGCTCAAATACAAAATCTATATTAATGGGGAATAACAGGTTTATCAATGGCGAATTTGTCAAAGGCACCGAAGGAAAGACCTTTGAGACAATCAACCCTCACGATGAAAAGCCCATTGTCTCTGTCCATGAAGGCACAGAGAAGGACGTTGATATCGCGGTAGATGTCGCGCGCAAAGCACTGGAAGGCGAATGGAAGCAGGTTACCCCGTCTGAGCGAGGCCGCCTTCTCACTCGCCTCGCAGATTTCCTCGAACGGGACATCGAGACTGTCGCTGCTATTGAAGCTCTTGACAACGGTAAAGGTGTTACTATGGCTAAGGGCGATGTGAATGCAGCTGCTGGGTGTATCCGTTATTACGGTGGTTGGGCTGATAAGATCTACGGCCAAACTATTGATACAGACCCTGGTAGTCTGACATACACCCGCCATGAGCCTGTAGGTGTTTGCGGCCAGATTATACCGTGGAACTTTCCACTTTTGATGTTTGCATGGAAGATTGGTCCTGCTCTCGCTACAGGTAATACCGTGGTTCTGAAATCAGCAGAGCAGACACCTCTTTCGGCACTTTATATGGCTTCACTTATCAAAGAAGCTGGATTTCCTCCTGGAGTTGTCAATGTTATCTCAGGATTTGGCAAGACTGCGGGAGCAGCCATTGCTTCTCATATGGGAATTGATAAAGTTGCCTTCACTGGATCTACTTTAGTTGGCCGCCAAATTCTGAAGGCGGCTGCGAATAGTAATCTGAAAAAGGTGACTTTGGAACTAGGAGGCAAATCTCCTAATATCATTCTTCCTGATGCAAACCTTGAGGAAGCAATTGGATGGGTCAATCTTGGGATATTCTTCAATCATGGACAGTGTTGCTGTGCAGGTTCTCGAATTCTTGTTCACGAGTCTATCTACGATCGCTTCTTAGAACTATTCAAAAAGCGAGCAGAGGAGAACAGAGTCGGAGATCCCTTCCACCCTGAAACCTTTCAAGGTCCACAAGTGTCCCAGTTACAATATGACAGAATCATGGGCTATATCGAGGATGGAAAACGATCTGGGGCTAAGGTCATTACGGGCGGCGATAGACATGGAAACGAAGGTTACTATATTCAGCCTACAATTTTTGCGGATGTCGATGAGGACATGGCAATTGTGAAGGAGGAAATCTTTGGGCCTGTATGCACGGTGCAAAAGGTCCGTGATGAAGAGGAGGCTATTCGTGTGGCCAACGAGACAAACTATGGTAAGAAAACTGCAGTAAAGAATACGCTTGAGATTGTCCAACTAATATACTTCAGGTCTTGCTGCGGCTGTTCATACAACGAATATCAATACTGCAATCCGAGTGTCGAATGCAATCAAGGCTGGGTACGTTGACTCTTTACCTCTACACGAGGAATCAAATTAAACGTATGGCTAACAAATATTAACAGAACTGTCTGGGTCAACAACTATAACACTCTTCACTATCAAATGCCATTCGGAGGTTTCAAGGAATCCGGAATTGGTCGAGAGCTGGGATCATATGCACTTGAAAACTATACGGAAGTTAAGACAGTCCGCGTGCATCTTTCCCAGTCTTAATTCTGTCGGCTTAGTCTTTAGAAACCAGATACGCAATATCAATTACATGTGTTCAATTAAGAGAATGACGAATCAACAAAACAAACATTTCTGCGTATCCAAAAAACAACTTCTTATGTTGATAGAATAGACATTCGGATGTAGTACTTTGAAGTCACCTGGCGCCCTTGTCCTTCAATTTCATGTATCCTTCCATGGATACATGACGAAAATGTCCAGGTATAAGAGGACCCGTTGCTCGATCACGATTATAAATTATAAGCACCTACTTCAGCGCGTTGAGGGCAATGTGGCATCGACCCAATCGGCTTCGAGAAGCACAGTGAGTTCTCGTTTTGACTGGGCTACATATAGGTTGTTCTGCTGATCAGGAGCCGTCGCAGTGTACAGCATCTCTCTCCACTACCTCCCTGAGACATTCTTCTCAGTTGTTTCGAAGATAGGCAAAAGAACCATTTTAGACATAGGAGCACGGTGCTCCCCATCAGTTCCATTATGGCGCTTAACTCATGGTCCAACTAGTACAGCCTCGACTAACATCAGCTTCAAGACGGGCGATTCAGCAGAGGCGACCTGGTTAATTGGGAACCACGCAATAGTCGGGGGTTGTAGACCACCGGACTTTCGAATTAATTGCTTGAGGTCTGTTTTACAGATAGTAGGGACGACTGCGCCTGTATCATCTAGGAACGCATAGTGTGCACCTTCTGCATAATTGCCGTCAAGTTCCCTAGCCCATGGACCGGCGTCTGCCAGATGCTTGGGAGTCTTGGATTTATTCTCCCTCGGTATGCGCAGCCAGAAGATGACCTAATGAGCTTTATTAGAACGGGCACAAGGAGCTTCAATGATCATGGGTGGTATCTTACCCTATACGAATTTTGGTCTTGAACCCCGGTGGTTCGAGGGTTGATAGCTTGGACCAGGTTCAATGCAGCACGACTCACACCTTGAAACTGGAATTGGAAGTCAAATCAGCGTATGAACGAAGAGATTACGATTCGTGCAGTACTTACGCCCTCTACCCATAATGGTTTGCTTCCATCCTTCCGAGATTGCCAGGTGAGGGCGAGGAACTCATCATCTGTGTACGGCTTAGGACCAGTGATTTTGGCACCGTCAGCCCAATAACTGACTTGTCCATCTCCAGTCCAATCCATACTGCCATTCTCATACGCGTCAATGATTGCCTGGATGTTTTTAACCTGATCATCTTAATCATTCATATCTTCCAACTCAGATTTTACATTCTCAAGAGCATAAATTTTTTCAACGGCCGCTTCTCTAATACCTGGATACTGCTGCATGCGCTCGTCGGATTCCTTCGTCAGCCTTCTGTAGTGTCTTAGCTTGGACCTGAATAGTTCCGGGCATAATGGCAGTCTGAATTCTCCTCTCAATTCTCTCGATATTGGCGTCAATGTCACTGGGACGGAGTGTTAGATTGAAAAGTTCGATTTAAATATACGACTAATCTTCCATCTTCTGTGATAAATGGCTAGGGCTCATACTCAGGATCAAGATCTGTATCATCGCCCATCCATCCCTGGGGTACTTTGGCAAGTGAGGTGACGGGAGGCATCTGTCTGGCCCAATTCAACTTTGGTTTAATGGAACCAGAGTTTGTATCGCCGTAATCTTTGCTTCTGAGGCCGAAAACCCTTCGGAGGCCCTTCTTGGACTTCTTCCTGGCGGGTTAGGCGTCAGACCGGTACTAGGCCGCTTTGATGATGACATTGATTGCGAGGACTTGGTTATCTCAGAAATGATGGGTAAATAAGACTGATCCTCAACGATGGATTCAAGAGGATCAAGTTGAACAAGCTTAGGTTCATAGTCGCTGCTCTCGAGGAATACTTATTGCCGGGACGTCGACATCCTCCATGGATGGTACCAGCTGGATACCAAAGAGACCTTGACAAAGGTATCAATGGTTAGTCTATTTTATGAGGGCTCTTACTCATGGGGCAATATTGAAAGAAAAGTAAGGCTGTTTTGTATCAAGCGAACCGTGCAGCAGGCATCGAGTTCGTCCCGACTATCCAAGAGCCAATGACGACTTTTCTTTCTCTCATCCTTTGAGAATCGATTCATCTTTGTTTCACAAAGAGGATAGAATTTCATCACTACTGCTCTTGGTTGATGGAAAGGAATATATGTTCTGAAGTGTACTAGCACTGCAGATGTTCAAGTATTCTAGGTTCAATTATTTACATTAGCTAGATTAGTCCAATTAAAGGGAAAATAGGTACGCCACGCTATGAAAACAACCAATACTAGAGTACACAGTACATAGAAAGTAAAAGTATACATTCAGACATACAAACATAGTACACTTCTCTCTTTGTCCATTTTAGCCCTTCCTTTCAGCTCACTCCCATCTTCTCCATTCATCAACAGCCTTTTTCATCTCCACATCACAATTATACCCCTTCTCCTCGGCAATAATCAACTCCTCTCTTCGGTCTTTGAATCTCTGCTCGGCTTCAAACCTTCTAAGAGAAATGTTCTTCAGAGCCTGAAAATCATCCTTCGAGGTCGCGTCTCGGAACAAAGCCCTCATCTTGGACGAATATAATTGACAACTTGCCTCACGGCAACGATTAGGTCCATCGCCCGGAAGCAGGCGCATTGACGTAGAGAACATGCGAGCGATGGCATGATTGTTTTTCGCAAGTGGCCAGACAACCTCGTCATAGCAGTCCTCACAAACGCTCAATTCCGGCAGCGACGGAATATAATGCCAGGTACTCATAACTGCTCTGTCGCGTCGACAATCACGCAGAACGACCTTGCGCCGTGCGTATGAGAGAAATTCCCGAATATCAGGACGACGCGATGGGTCCTTTTCTGCACGAGTTGCGGAGCTATCGAGAAGATCTATGAATTGGACGAAGCGGGGACTATTCGGCACAAAGTCACAGGCGCGTTCTTGTGGCTCGGGGCAATGTGTGAATGTGTCCCGATGACCTGGCATCAAGATACGGACCTTGCGGGTGCAAGAACCACAAATATGGAACCGCGGTAAATAAAGACCAGTGTCTGGGTCGACAACGCGGTGCCACGTTTGATTTGTGATGATTCGTCCTGGACATCGACGGATCCCTGGTGGAGGCCGAGTCATTTGGTAAAGCACTTCGAGACTGTCGTGCTTCTTTTTGATCATCTGAGTCCAAGCAAGACGAGTCCAGGGGTTAGAGAAGGCGCAACGGACAGCCTGATCGGGTGACTGGGGTAAACTCGGGATGAAGAAGTCGCGAAATCGGGAATGTGCGATCTGATTCATGCAAGTTGGGCAGATGTCTAGATGTGTCAGCCCCTTGAGTGTATACCAGTCCTGGTGGCCAGTCACCGGAGTAGAGCGAGGACATGGAATCAGACAAAGTCCGGAAGGGTTGGGGAGTTTCTGTGCAGGACTGGGTTGTCGAGCGGATGCTGACTGAGATAGACTGCGCTTCGGTATCTGTTCCTCCTGGAACTTCACAGATGGGGTTGGGCGAGACGACTTCCTCTGCCCTGGTGGAGCATCATCGGATGAAATGGATCTGGATGTCTTACGTGCCTTGGAGGCTGATTGAGAGAGCGGTGGCGCAACTGAAGACACTGAGGTCGTCCGTGAGCGTGTTACCGGTGGTCGTTCATTCGTACGAAAGTTTGGTGCACGATCAGGCTCGATTGGTGGTGGATAATGCTGAGATCCCCGAGTATCCGTGATCAAAGTAGACCCATTTGCTACAGGCGGCTTAACCCTCGATACTTTGTACTTTGTTTCGGTATCTGAAAGGGATATTGCATCACCACGGTCTTGCTGCCGCTCTCGCATTTCCTGTCGAAGGCGAAGTTTTTCCTCGAGCCTCTCAGCGACGGAAAGGCCGCTTGTTTGTGGAACTGCAGATGTAGATGACGATGAGCCTCGAGGATTTCTGCTGCGGATTGTAGCAGAGTCTGAGAGATATCCGGAGTTTTCGCGTTGTCGTTGACTGGGTCCGAATCGTGGCTTTGAAGCTCCATACCTCGCGCTATTGGACCTGCCAAGTGTAGATTTGCTGGAGCTTGAAGAGCCTTTCTCGTACACAGGGCCCCGGAATCGAGATCGCGGCCGTTCTGGTCTTTCACTTCGCGATTTGTGGGGGGGCAATCAGTACAGGCACTTCCTCCATGGGAGGAGGAGGTCCCCGTGAGATTGATCGAGGGCGAGGCTGACGAGGTCGACTGATGCTGACATCGTGAGCGGCTTCCTGGTGGACTTGTGCTGGTAGTCGCCCTCGAGGTCTGTTAGATCCCGCGGAGGCTGACGGGGGCAGGTTAGGGCGAGCAGTCGAGTGGGGCCGAGATAGAGGAGCTGTGCGAGATGGTGGCTCTGGGGCTACAGGTGGAGGTGTAACTGGTCCAGAGCTGTCATCCGATGAGACATTTTCTAATCCAGGTACACTGGAGATACTCGGGGGAGTAATCGATGCCGATGCTGCAGGAAGGTCCAATCCGACAATGATGGGATACTGATCAACAGTACCTCTTTCGATAGCCCCTTCAACGCCAGGATTCTCGCCGAGTTTCAGAAGGCCATTGAGCTCTTTGGCAAGCGATGTTGTTTCTTCCTCTGCAAAGGGTGGTGGAGGCCATTTACGGGGTACGTTGCCCCCGGAAGATGGTGCGCTCTTTCGAGCAGAAGAAACACTGCTGCGAAAAGTGCGCATGGTGATGAATAACTCAGATCATACACAAGAAAGTGGAAATCGATTATTTTGGATCAAATGTGCTAGCCGGGTACAATAACGTCTGGGATGTTCTGTCGAGAAGATTGGCTCATAGTCTTAAGTAAGAAACAGTCGGGCAGTAAATGCGACAAAAGTCGTTGTTCAATCAGACTCGGGTGATAACGAGAAGAAATTTTCATTTAAATAAAGATCTTGGTGAAAGCGAGTCTTTGGGTTGGCTGGGGTATATAAATTTTTTTCGACAAATAGCCATCGGGCAGCATGCTGGGCCAGAGATCGTCCATAGGGCCGACGATTGGGCCAAAGTCAACGAATCATCCCAAAATAGCATTAGGCTGAAGCAGAAAACTCCCATGAGAATGCAAAGCAATCACTGTAAACAAGGGGTATTTAAGAGTCACTGGTCGAGGCAAAAACACCCTGGCTTTGGCTACTGCTGGCCTTGTCAGCTATTGGGCACAAAGGCCATGCGGGGTGTGCCTCGTCGCAGTTTCAATGCTTTTTTTTGTTTCGCCTTTAACGCCCAAGTAAAAGTGTGTATCCAAACAGCACAGAGATTAAATTTTCATCCCTTCATGCGTCGCGCCGGGATCCTTGCTGTCTGAAAATAAACAGGCAAGGTCATGATCAGAGGTTGACTATGAGTCTCAATGCTGTATCAAGTGCCGCTCGACGGTCACGCGATGAGGCTATGGCTCTAAGTCTTATTCCAATATCAATATAGATGACAGGGGCCAGCGACTGGCCTTTTTGATCCGACATCTATGTAGCTGCGGCCACTGGTGTCTGGTACAAGACTGCAGAATTTTCCCTGTCCATGGCAACCGCAGGTGGCTCAGCCCCATTCAACATGGGGGGCAAGTCGAGGAAGCCCAAACTGCAAGGACCAATATGAGGTTGATACTCGTAAGTTCCAAGCTGAGGTAGTCATGCCACGACGGCATCGCACAAGATTGCACCCTTTCGAGCAGGGAAGGTCGTCGGTGGCTATCATGACATCCCGCTGATCATCGGCCTATTTCCGCAATTTCCCCCTCTTGAATACATTATAGCGCACGGTGTACTCATCGAGTGTTCTTCTAATCGGACAAACGGCTTGCCAAGTGGCCATAATCGATCCGAGCCGATCTTCAATCCCGACAGGATGGCGTCAAGCCCCCACATTCGGATGCTGCTATTGTTTCGAGACTCGGCAGTAACTCAATATATCGAGTGTCAATTGAGCAGGACAATGGATAGCTGTGTAACCTCCATTGCCAACATTACCAATGAGATTATTAATTGTAAGCAATTGCCGATATCAAGAGAGAAAAGGCCGAAATGGGTCAATGGTGGGCAATTCGTCATTCCGCGGAAGAAATGCGGGGGATGACAAATTGAAGCTTCGATCTACTTGGGAATTTCCAACGTCCTCCACTCTTCTTCCTTTTCCTTTTCTCTTTCTTCTCTCCCCACTTGACATGTTTTCTTCTTCTCTTCCTCGAAGTACTATCCGACTAGCAGCTCTAAACAGTCATTTCACTCCCAGTTCTGTCGTTGTCTCGCGACTATCTTCCTCCGTCCGCAACATGTCTGTACCCACCACCATGAAGGCCATTGTGGTCGAGAAGACCGGTGGCCCTGAGGTGCTTGAATTAAGAACTTCTCATCCAGTCCCTACGCCAACGGAGGGACAACTTCTTATTAAGAACAACATATCCGGCGTCAATTTCATTGATACCTATTTCCGCACTGGTCTCTATCCTTCTGCCAAACCGGAGATCTTGGGCCGGGAGGGTGCCGGGACCGTTGCAGCTCTCGGTCCCAATACATCTGGCTTCAAGGTAGGGGACCGTGTTGCCTGGCTGGCTACCAATGGATATGCCGAGTATACTGCGGCTCCAGCAGCTAAGACCGTGAAAATCCCCGAAGGACTCAAGGATGAGGATGTTATGGCTTCGTTTCTGAGTGGATTGACCGTTCTCTCTTTTGTTAAAGAGACTTATCCAGTTCAAAAGGGTGACTGGGTGCTTCTTCATGCTGCAGCTGGCGGTGCTGGATTTCTCATGACCCAGATCCTGAAGACGATCGGTGCCAAGGTCATCGGTACTGCCGGTGGCCCTGAGAAGTGTGCGCTGGTCAAGTCTCTCGGTGCAGATGTGGTCATTGACTACCGAAGTGAGGAAGGTAAGGATTGGGTCAAGCTAGTCAAGGAAGCAACCGATGGTAAGGGAGTCGATGTTGTATACGATTCTGTTGGTAAGGACACTTGGGAGGGCAGCTTGGAAGCTGTAAAACGCAAGGGAACCATTGTCTGGTTTGGCAATGCCAGTGGCCCTGTTCCCCCTATTCCATTGCCGTGAGCTTCATCTTTTACCCCATTTCTTTGATAGTAATGCTAACAATTATCGCAGCAAACTCTCTCCCAAGTGTGTCAAGATTGCTCGCCCTACCCTGTTCGGCTACATCGAAACCCGCGAGGAATTTGAGTTTTACACCAATGAGCTTTTCAACCTGCTCAGTTCTGGACAACTGAAGACCAAGATTCATAAGATCTATCCCTTAGAGGACATTGCCCAAGTCCACAATGTGAGTATCAGTGATAATCGTCCCTCTTTATAAACTCTATTGACCTTTTCGATCAGGACCTGGAGGGAAGAAAGACAACAGGCAAGCCTCTCTTGAAGCCTTAGGTTGCAAATACATATGAAACATAGGTCTTAGGATATATTCTGATAGTAAAAATGTTTGATTTTAATTTGTGCTGTAACATCATGCATCCCATTGAGCTCGAATGTCATGAGCCTGTGTTGTCGAAGTCCTCAGACAATTGCTCGCCCTCTTTCCCGGGAGACTTTGGGATTTAGATGCAAGGAACTCGAAAAACATTCTGATCAACTGACACTAGAATTCTCTTCCTTTCTCTGAGCCGGATTCCCCCACCTTGCTCTTCTCGGTTTCTTTTATCTCTGGATTTTCCGTCGGTGACAATTCCTTGAATTCTGTGACAACTTCAGATATCTGTGCCTCAGTGGTAGTCCCCTCGGGACTCATTGCATCAGTAGATTTCAAATACTGCTTGACTGTCGCTTCAGCGGACTCGGAGATAAGATCTTGTTGTTTTCCCTCTTCCTTTGTAAGGTTCTTCGGCCATTTCCAGTGCAACATCAGGTCATTTGCGATTACTGTGTAGAAAGAGGGCTGTGTTGACATAGCCTCGTCAAAAAAGTAAACGCCGCAGTTGAGCTCCCAAACACTGGTCATTATTTTCAAGCTAGGGTAGCAATGTGAAAGGAGTTCAGGCTCAAGGAGAAATTCAAACTCATAGACTGGTGCATTTCCCTTGTCCCAATCTGCGCGTTCTTCTGGCGACATGTCGATGCCCGGATTTGCAGGGTCCCGGTACGATTTGGCACGAATTTTGCCCACTGGAATCAGATCCGGTGCAGTTTCACGATAAAATTCCCTAGTGGAATCATCAGGTTGTATCACTTCCAGCACCTCAAAGCCATGAATGTCCTCAACCTTGATTGCAGAAACGAGGTTCTGGTTGGCTAGCTGCTGGAATCTAGAAGCTTGATCGTTGGAGCCTGCACCTGCGATAGCATACTTGATCACTTTGCGGGCGACTTGTTTAGCGTGTTCCTTTATTTCCTCCGGGTGATCAGAGCTTGCATAGCTGTTCCAAGTGGAATCAAAATGGTATCCACCAAACAAAGTTGAGCAAGATCGATTGAAAGCACCTGGAGCGTTGTGTACGAATTGTAGATTCTTCCAGAGCTCATCGGTAGCAATGTCACAGGTCTTTCTTGCTCGGTCGAGGTCCTCTTTGTATTCTGGACATACATTATGGAACAGGAGATAGGTGTAGAAGTTCTTGATCGTAATTGTTGCGAGTTCAATATCTTTCCTGCTTTCCGGGTTGAAGTGAGCAATGTAAAAGGAGCCTCTGTGGCCAAGTTAGCGGTGGCTACCAGTATAATTTATAGTTGACGATAAAGAGAGGACAGCGAATACTGACAAAAAGCCTTTGAGGACCGTGTTGAAATTGATCTCCAAATTCTCGCGGGACTTATGGACTGCGGTCTGACTTCGAGCCTTCATGGCTTCCTCCTCGGGCATCCCTTTCACTTCCTGGGCGCTGACTCCAGTTCCATAATTTTGCCCAGCGCTAACACCACCATACTGCAAGTATTTGTGAAAAACGTTGAGTCTGTTTGGCAGGATGCGGCGTTTGTGCTGAAAGCGCATCAGGGCTTCTTCGAATCGGCTGTTTTACAGGGTCAGAGAACAAAGACTGTTCAGCAATATGTGATACAACGTACTCAATGAAGGGGCGAGACCTTTATTAGAATATTAGCATTGCTGCTTAGCAAGAATGCCTAAACTGCTTACGGATTGTATAGCTTGCACATTTCCTCGTGCTCAGCCGGAGTAATGGGACCATCCGCGTTGTATTCCTCGAAGCCGGTGGGCTTGTCCTATAAGAAATATTATAAGCAACCATGGTGATATCCTGTCATTGGTATATATTGACCATTCCACGTTGGCTCTTGAGTCGCTTGGACTTTCCCATCATGAACTGAATGTCCGGTGATGACTAGGCTGGAATGAGATAAGGCAGTAATGACGGCGCAAGAGTGAGAGGAAGAGAAGAGAAAGAGAAGAGAAGGAAGGAAGAGGAAGGGAAAAGAAGAAGAAGAAGAAGAAGAAGAAGAAGAAGAAGAAGAAGGAAAGAAGGAAAGAAGGAAAGAACAAAAAAGGAAGGCACGTAGGAGTGTAAGTTTGATTTGAGGAAGGAGCAAACTGGCGCAAGTCGCAGTTGCCATTTTCTATCCAAACTCCCATGAGTCTGACGTTTGCTTGAATACACTGTTCACACTGGATGAATTGATACGATTCACACTATTGACAACGGCTAGGTTTATAGAATCATTGAATGATCCACGGGTTGGAGACTCTAGAATGTTGTGCATGTCTACACGTGAAGTATGCATACAAATGCAAAACATAGATATATAAGCTGACTATTAGCAGGTCTTACTCCCGAGTTAAACCTGAAAACATTTAACACACTCAATATAACGTATGGTCTAATAGCATCCATTATTCATTAATATCATCTCTATTGCGCTGGTGTGCTATCTGCACTCACTTTCTCTCCTTCATCTCTGAAGCTGATCCGTGCCTGCTGGGTTGAGTCATCCCGCATGCGATTGAACCTCCGAATTGCTGCTTACGATCTTCTAGTCTTTTCCCCCATCAACATGCCCGCCTCAAAATCCGATACAAATAGTCGCAAAACACCCCAGTTGGGGAGCGATGATCTGGTCCCATTCGATCATGTTGCTGCGGGACAGTAAGTTTTTTTCAAATTTCCCCGAGTTGTCCGCTGTCCACGCGACCGGCCCCTCCCCCCGAAAGCTTGCCAACGGTTGTACATGGACGATCAGGGACAAGGACAGTCACAGTAACAGTCCATCTTCATCCCTGATGAAACTCCTCAAACCAAAGTAAAACAAAATTTGAGAAATGTGGCAGCTCTGGCTAACAATATCTTCTTCGTGCTCTCTCTAGTGACGGTGTCCGCTGTACTCATTCCGGCTCCTTGATCGCCAAACCATGCACCAAACAAGAGGTGGAGTTCTACGAATCAAGTGCCCACCACGAGGCCTTCCAGGAGTTCATGCCTCTCTTTCTCGGTACTCTCTCATCTGCAGATCAGCAGTCATCATTAGCGATTGCTGCCGCCCAAGAATCGGGCGCTGTCTTCCTTCCTGGCGCCGATGATGCCTCCGCTGCCCCCGGTCAACCAATAGAGTCGGAATCCAGCGCCGGGAAGGCTAAACCCATATTAGAACAACATTGGGTGCCCTCCGGGGGTAAGAAGCTGGACACAGGCTTGTCAATTGTGTTGGAGAATGTGGCGGATGGCTTTCGCCGTCCTAACGTGTTGGACGTGAAACTCGGGGCGAGACTATGGGCGGATGATGCGCCTCCCGCAAAGCGTACCAAATTAGACGCCGTATCCAAGGAGACCACGAGCTCAGCTCTAGGATACCGGATTGCGGGTATGAAGATATGGACTGGAGAGAATGGTGAGACAGATGAGGGCGTTCATACCGATCCATATGCCACGAAATATGAAGGGCAAGAGGGCGAAAAGGGCAAAGTCATTGAAAAAGATGGCTTCCGGCGATACGACAAGTGGTATGGCCGGTCATTCAATCAAGACAACGTCAAGCAGGGCTTCGAGACTTTCCTCGCTGGCGCCAAAATGGGCAAGGTGGATCGCTCCAAATTTGTCGCGGAACGATTAGCGAAGGAGCTAAGAAACATCCAAGAGGTCCTTGAGGGTGAAGAGAGTCGTATGTATTCCGCTAGTGTGCTAGTCGTTTATGAAGGTGATCCGGAAGCTATGGAACATGCGATAGAGGAGGAAAAGAAGATCCCCGATCCGCAAGACGAGGCGGAAGTGGACGAAGAAGATGACGACGACATTGGATTTGAGATCTCTGAGGGGCCCCTAGAATTGGTTGATGTCAATTTGGGCAACGTGTCGCACAAAGCTATCAACATTACCATTGATCCGGAGACCGCGCAGATGCCCACCATTGTCGATGATGACGATGAGGAAAATCCGCCCAAAGTCCACGATCTCCGAGTGATTGATTTCGCACACGCCCGATGGACTCCTGGAGAAGGACCTGACGAAAATATGTTGATGGGTATTAGAAGCCTAGTCAAGGTATTTGAGGAGCTTGCTTTGTGATCATTGACTTCAATCCTGCATGGATCCAGCTCGTTGCTGGCAACGACTGGCATTCCCGATTTGCCATGGAAAACTAACCATCATACATATACCACCGGGCAGTCATTTAGCCTTTTACCATTTAATGCATTTCCAGCGCTTTTGCCACATTTAATTGAACTATTTGCCCTTGTTGGGAATCATCTGCATATTTACACTAGTAGGGCTTCAAAATGTTCACTACTAGTAGTAAACATTTACGTTACTACATAACATAACTAGCATTGCCCACCCACTACTCACTTCCAAGTACGAGTAGGTCATTCTTGGGTCTTATGAAAAATGAACATTATTGAATGACAGGTCATTTGGTAGATACTCTTAAAATGAACCATCAACTTGAGGGTTCATTGCAACTTGAAGTTGCTGGCCATTGATGCTACAGTTATTAGAGGTTATGAGTAACTATTGATGGCTAACTAGTGAAATCAATGCTAACGGCAATCTTAGCGGCGGCTTACTAAATTGTTTAAAAATTACTCGATATCCCGATCACTAAATAATAGCAAGTTCAATTGAATCATAATATACTCTACAAAGCCATTCTAACTGCAATTTATCATCAATCAAATGGTTGATGTTGTATGCGCATAGTAAAATCTGCTGACATAATCACGTGATCTCCAAGAAAGGTTTCGACTTCGCCGGACCTCCGACTTGTACAATCGAACATCAAAATGTTTCCCACACGCGCCCTGCTGGGCCGCTCGGTCTGGAAAGGTATGTCTGACTGATGCTACTCAGAAGGAAACCCCCCCGATATTCCAGAAAAAATGCCCTGCTCACACGCTCAATAGGTCCGAACATTGTCCCGTACGTTCCAACCAACCAACTCAATTACTCTCTCCACTAGTCCTCCAGCTTCCGCCCAAAAGCGAGACCATCGGAGACGGTGTAGATAGAATTCGAGATACTAATTTCATTGACACAGTCTTCCTCTCCCGCGCACACTGCCACCTCCCCCGAATACACCCCCAATCCGTACTCAAAAGCGCGCCGCGACGATCCTCCCCAATTTCGTTGGTCTGCGCTTTGCAGTTCACAATGGAAAGACATACCAAGAGATTCAAATTACCGAGGAGATGGTCGGCCGCAAACTCGGAGAATACGTTGCGTATGTTCGGTCAAATTTCGTTGGCGATGACTTGGATTATCAATGGTACTAACATGCAATTCCGTTAGAACTCGCAAGCGTTTCACCTACAAGCAGTCTAAGAACAAATAAGCATCTCGCTTGACTGTTTTCAGATCCGATCTCCATCTGGGTGGTCCTTGATCCTCAAACCTGACGCCTGGGTCCGATGTCCGATCTACCTGCGCTCTTTCTTGTCGACAAACACCTTTTCCGCCAAATTGTCAGAAATTACTGTCTCTCAGGAGTCTTTCCATGACGAAATTTATACCCAGCGGAGGAGCTTGTCTTGTCTAAGAAACCGAGAGCGCACTTCAAAGACACCTTTCTTTTTGTTTGGCCGTAGTGCCGTGTACAGATAGTTACATTAGTCGAATCCCTTGTGACATTACATACTCGTGGGATGGAGTTCAGCCATGGGAAATGCATTTACTATGATTTATCTCTGATACAAATGATATACCACCCGACAAGCTGACCGCAATGACCGACAACAGACTAGATAAGCAAAGAAGTAGCAGACAAACACCATTTTCAGAAGGAAAAAACCCCCTCCCAGCCCAAATACCCAAGGTATACCCAAGGTCCAATCCGAGGATTGAAAAAAAGGCCGATATCAATGGCCTATTTGATCGATTTGTACGCCAGCGCCAAAACCCATCGTAAATAATAGACAGAAGACAGAAGGAGGAAATAGAACGAGAAAAGAAGGGCGAAACATGGTATCAGGCCCAGACGAAAAAGGCGCACCTAGAAATGCCGGCAAAAGGAAAGCAAAGCTCTCATTCCCACTTCAACGATAGAATTCACCGCGTTTAACGGTAACCCCATACTCAGAAACAGCCATACCAAGATCTTCCATAGTAAGTACTGTCCGACCTTGACCAGTTCCACCAGACCCACCACCTCCAAACCCAGCCCGCTGAATACCTAGATGCGTATTGCCCTTGCTACTCTTACCACCATCGCCGCCAGCAAGACCACCCGGCGCCGGGCCGGCAGGTCCACCCATCCCAGAAGCGGCGTTTAGACTACCCATGGGGTTATTAGCGGAGGAGCTGTTGGAGGCGCGGATGCGGGCGAACTGATAAGAGTCGGCGGCGAGGTCGGAGACAAACTTCTGCGTTGCTAGCGCGAGAAGACGGGCAAGGTGTGGAGGGGTTTGATTTGGACCTGTGCCTGGTGGAGGGAGACCGGCCAAAGTGAGGTAATGAGCTGTCACAGCGTCGGGGATCTGGAAAGTTGGTGGAACAAGACGTTAGCTTTTTCTCACATCCAGTTCGGTTTCATTTCTCTTGCTAGTATAATATCTTTGGTTCCGGGAAGGAAGCTAGTAAGAAGTGGGCGCGATGGCTGACGCTGAAAGAGCAACTCCACGAAGCGCGGAAGAATCGAAAACCGAAAAAAGAGAGATAGAAAATGTCGCTTACTATTGGCGCATAGTCATCCATCTTGCCCAAGAACTCGCGCAAGCTAGTCTCCTTCTTGGATGGCGGTGGTGCGGCGGCCATGGGATCGACATCCGTCGGGAGAGGGACATTGTCGTCACCCGTGGCTTGAGCTGGTTCCGCATTCATATCGATATCTTGTTCGATCGAAGCATCAAGGTCTGGATCAGATTTCACGGCCGGATCGGTTGTGCTTTCGATAGGAGCAGTTGTCGCTGGATTGGAGTGCTCTTGTGACCCGTTTGGTGGTTGGGGGGTCTGAGAAGGTTGTTCGCTCATGATGGGCAAATCATGGATGTTATCACTTCCCTATAGGATCAGATAGTAGGCTGCAGGGGACACCAGGTGTGACGAGACCAATCAATGCGGTAGTGAGCTGAGGGGTTGGGATATTGCTGGGTTGCTACCGTATTGAATGGCATTGGACGTCGCAGAGCCAGTCACACGCGGGCGGAGGCGGGTGCACGGTTCACCCTCGGCGGTGGAGAAATCTACACTCATTCATATACTTTGATGACTGGTCCAATATAAAATAGCTGAATACGATCATATGAGCCTTTTAACAATAAAAATATCCTTTGAAAAATCTCCAACATTTATAGATGGCAGTGTAATGTACAAAATCATTTGAATCGCTTCGCTTTGTAACGCGCAGAACACGGAGCAAATTTAATCGTACATTCCCTCAACTCCAGACAGGTAGCAATTAGCAACCCAAAGAGAAAAAAGACAAAGTTAAAACATTCAAAAGTACAGACCCAGTAAGAACTCCGTAGGATGATGCTAGACATGTAACAGATATAGCAACTTTATTATTGTCCCAATTGCATATGTGGATCGATGTGGTCCGGCGTGGCTGCGTGGTGTTGATATTGGCTGCCATGAACTTCTTGACTGAGTGTCTGCATCAGGTTCTGCTCAGCAGTCTGGTCAAACACGGACTGGCTATTGGCATCCGAGGGAAGACTTGGAGATGCCGACATTTCATGTCCGGGCACAGGCGATGCGTGTGCCCCAGCCAAGGCCATCATGCCCTTGATGCCCTCCACGTGAGCCTTATCCTCTTCACCTTGTTTCTTTTGTCGCTCACGAGCCTCTCTTTTAGCAGCTTGAGCAGGTGCCCGAGTCTTAAGTTCACCAGTGACAAATTTCAGATAGTAGGGCACCTCGATTCCGCTCTTGAGGAAGAACAACTTCAGGTTTCGAGCTTTGTCTTTAAGCTGCACCTGATTTCGGTCCTTAAGAGCTTCACTAATGGTCCCGCCCGGACCGAACATTGCCAGAATCTGACTCCAGTGAGGTCCCTTCACTCGATCAAGACCGGCCATCAAAGCATTCTCCTCCTCGGTGGTCCAGGGCCTCCGCTGGCTAGGGAGACCTGACTTGCGGCTAGTAGGCGATGATTTGGCCGATGCAGCCATTCGAGCCCGCTCGTAAAGAACCTGAGTTGGCTGAGATTGGGAATAGTGAGGGATCCCAGGAAGGTAACCCTGTTGCTGTGATGACATGCCATTTGATCGAGCCTGCATAGCCTGTGCTGCATTGGGGTTGTATTGTTGGAAGTTTGCCTGAAGGGGACTTTGTTGGAAAGTCAGGTTGCCAGGCTGCTGTTGGTGATAGCCACCTGGCGGGGTTGGGCTATGGTGAAACTGCGGCTGCGATTGTGGCTGCGGCTGATGCTGGTGTTGTTGCTGGTGCTGATGCTGTTGTTGAAGAGGCTGTGAGGGTTGCTGGGCCGCAGTGTAGCCATGGAGGTATTGGCTGTCAGGTTGATTGTGGTGTTGCTGCGGCTGCGGTTGTGGCTGCGATTGCGGTTGGGATTGGTGTTGCGACTGCTGCTGGGGTTGCTGCTGCGGCTGTGGTGTTTGAGCGTGGTGCTGAGAAGGAGATTGGCTAGCCTGAGAAGGGGCCTGTTGTTGCTGGTATTGATGCTGTTGCTGGGATTGTTGCTGGGATCGTCGTAGGCCATGGCCTTGTAAAGCAATTTGCGCAGCGCGAGCAGCACGAGCAACGAGATCGCCGTGCATGTTGCGATCAACCGGAACTTCCACCGGTTGGCTAACAGAAAATTGTCCTTGATGGGTCGTGCTAGGTGACTCCTGAGTATCTCCATTGGAACTGGATGGCTGGCGCCCTTTGATGGGTTTCTTTTCCTTGCGTAAGCATTTACAACCACCAGGCGGCGAGGAGCATTCGAACTAACCTGCTGAGCATTGATGGCATCAAAGTTCTTAGAGATATAAGAGCTCAAGTCCCGAAGGAAGTGCTCCCAATGGTACTTGTCGGGTAAAGCTTTCAGCGCCTCCTCGTTATTGATATCGTTCAAAAGGATTTCACGACGAGATGTTAGCCGGTTGACAAAATCTGTTTCACTGGGAGCCAATTGTTTTGTGCCGGTGCGTTTCGCAGTAAGCCGTTTCTCTATGTCGTCTGGGAAAAGCTCACACAGGAGCTGCGTGCGAGTACGTGACTTGCTATTCATGGCTGCAATGAAGGCCTGCGTTTTGAGCTCCAAGTATAAGGCTCCCTGAACCTTCAATAAACGGCCACCTTCTGGGACAAATACATCCAAGAAATGTTCATTCAACTCGGCAAACCCAATTTCTTGTGAGCCGAAAATGCTCGAGACGAATGAGGCAAGATTAGCCTTGCGAATGATGTCTACCTGCGACGAATCGGTGATTTCAAGATCAGACGTTTGAAGAAAAGCATGTTTTACAGTGTACACTCTCTTGGTATGGTCAAAGAGGGAACGCATGGTGGCGTATGCCTGGCCGTTCTCAGATTCCGGCTCGGATACCATGGCCGTGAGATCCTGATAACTGTTTTTGGACAGAAAGGAAAGAATTTGCGTCGACTACCAGGTGTAAGTATCCCTGAATTGTGGACCAAAGACATTTACAAAGACCTACCAGGTTGTCTAGAATAGGCAAACTTTGGATTTTCAAATGAGAGTTGGCCTTAAGAAATGCGAACCCCCGCGCACCAGGGAATTCACCGACAGGAGAGACCTCTTGGGGACCCATGGCTACTGTTTGTTCTTGTCGTTCCGTATGATCCATGATTTCAGATATGATGGATGCGACGTTGGGATTGACGTTGGAGCTCTCGTTCTGGGTCGAGGTTGAATCTGTCTGGGGCTGATCGGCCGCAGGGGGATCTGCAGGCTCGAGGGAATCCACGACGCCTTCACCAAGAGCTGTCGCAAGCTCTTCTTCAATCTTATGGCCTGGGCCGTGCTGATCTAAATTGTCGAGGGACTGCTGGAATGAAGTCTCTTCGTCCGGACCAGAATCGGTACGCCGCTTCTTAGCCGCAGGCGGGGAGGCATGGTCCTCGTCCTCGAGTAGATGATGAGGTTTCTGATCTATTGCAAATCAAGTAGGATATGGTTAGTTAAGGGGTCGAATGTCCAAAAAGGTGAAGGGCGGCGATATGGGTGAGCTTGGTTGGAGTACTAGCTACACCGAGGAATGAGGACGAGGTCGGCGAGTATAGTAGAAAGACTCACCGAGGTCGCCATCATCGGGAAAAGAGGGAAGATCAGAAGCGGCATCAAAGGATGGCCGATTAGCCTGATCCTCGACCATTTGGAGGCTATGAGTCGATCAAAGTATACACTAGGGTTGGGCTGTCAACTTCCAAGAGCAGAAATGAGGGCTTAGGGGTAGGGCGCGGGTGTAGGGCTTCCAGGAGGTCAGGTTTTTTTTTTCTTTTTTGCCTCTGGGGATTCTGCTGAGTGAGGATAATGGAGTGTTATTATTGGTAGATAGACTGACCGCTTCTGAATACCGTCCGTAGTGAGACCTATCACGTGACGTGTTTCAATACATACTGTTTGTACATGACGTTTGGGGAATGAACTAACCAACTACTACAGATTGAGGGAATCTCTCCCGGAATCGAATTCGCCATGAGCTACTCTAGTACAGATCTTACTGCAGTGCTAGTAGTATAATGATATTTAATGATGGGCATACTAGGGTACTAATACAACAGTACTCATGATTCTGTCTCAGACTGAAGATCTTTGAGGGTCCCAGAGTGGGAGGTTTCTTCCAATCAATTGGCCTTGATCTGTACTCAGTGATGAGTACTGAATATTGATAAATTGCCGGATAATTGATCTTGGTCGTCCACAAGCTAGAGTTCGGAGAAGGTGGTCACTCGGAGATCTTCCAAGCGGGAAGGAACCTTGCCTCGTGGAGTACGGACTGTAAAGACAAAATCATCCGATCAATTGCTATGAAGAAGCAAAATGGAAGATATTATGTAGTACTCAGAACTTGAATAGGATCAATTGTATTGAATGAAATCCATGGATGCGGTATCAAATGCAATAAATACACCGAGAAATCAATGCAAATCCTACGGCTTACTGCTAAATATATTGCACAGGAAGTAAATACCTATACCTATAGGTATCCAAATAGGTATCTTCGGGGGAAGCATTTGTTCAGATCAAGGTGTTAAGCCCGAATATCCCTCTTTAATTTTCATTAGGGGATTGAGGCAATGTCCTACAAATCCTCAGACTAACCAGATCTATTTCACTCAAGGAATCTTCAGAACCACTCGGCCCTCAACCTCGGATTTCTCAAGACGCTCTAAGACATTGTTGATCTCATGCAGCTCGAATACTTTAATATGTGCTTCCACGTCTTTCGCCACGGCCATCGACAAGAGCTCATCCATCTCTAGGGCAGTACCGGCGGAATTACCCACAATAGTGAGCCCTAGCAAGACAATTAGCATACACCTTTGTATGAATCGAATCAAAACAGGCAATTCAAACGGAAAAGAGCAGAGTCTTCACCTTTAATAATCATGTCCAAAGGGGTAGCTGGCAAGTTGAATGGGACACTAGGAATTCCAACACAGACTAGAGTTCCAAGTGGTCGCAGCATTTGTAGGCTCTGCTCATATGCCTTTGCACTATTAGCTGTACAAATTACACCGTGAACACCTAGTCCGGAGGTTAATGTCTTAGCGCCATCAATGATATCGACTTCGCTAAAATCAAGGAAGTGCTTGGCCCCGAGTGAGAGACACAGTTCCTTCTTCTTCGGTCCTCTGTACAGACTCAGCAAAAGTAGTTGATCCAAGACACGACAAGGGTAGAAATTAGTAGAACCTACTTATCAATGGCGAGCACATTCAACCCCTTTTTCGCGGCGATCTGCACGCCCCTCCAATATCATGTCAGTATCCTAGCACTAAAGGGCTCGTAGTCGTTCTTGGGTCAACACACATATGTCCAAGGCCGCCTCCAGCGCCAAGAATAGCAAGCCAATCGCCGGGTCGAGGCTTTGTCTTCATGATTGACGAATACATCGCAATGCCAGCTATTCAGAATTAGCGGTGAAATAGCCCAAAGTAATACTTAAGCATACCGCATAGAAGTGGTGCTGCTAGTTCAGGAGAAAGTGTCGAAGGTATCTTAGTGACATGGAGTGCTGGGCTAACAATGTACTCTGCAAAATTCGATTAGCTATTAGATCAGAATCATGTCAGGGGTTGGAGTCCCCACGTTGAAATGTCCCCGGGACATTCTTCAATGACAGCCATTAATATTCTAAGGTGTATACTATTTTGACGCACTAGTACACATTGGGTCATTGATTAGACTTACAGCACCAGCATTCTTCTGGCTTGGACACGCGGTATGATTGATAGCGCATATCTCACAAGCAAGACAAGAGCTATAAAGCCATCTGGTAGTTCAATTAGTCCACCAGTAATCCAAAGATGTATTCGCTATCTGAATTAAACACCAACCTGATGCCGACTCTCTGACCAATCCACTGGGTTTCATTCACTTGTGGTCCGACTATTACATGACACAACGCCATATTAGCATGGCTTTGGCTTTGACTAAATAACGGTAGATATAGATATATCTCACCTGCAATTACTGTTCCCACGCCCTCGTGGCCCGCCACATCAGTTAACATTGGCGTATCACCTCGGATACTGTGTATGTCTGTATGGCACACGCCGGAATATTCGAGTTTCACGAGTAGGTCCCCGTCACCTGGAACGGGAACCGGATGGGCATGAATAATTTCCACTCCGGACGTTGCAGATGCCCCGGATGACGGAATGACGGCTGCGATCTGGGAAGAAGGTATAGTCATTTTGGGTGGATTATGAGTTTTCTAGTATAGGCCAGGACTAGGTTGTCCAAATAGTTCCAGAGTTAAAGTAAGAAGAAGGATTTGACGGAGGTGGATTGATCAAACCCCTCACAGCTTTGATAGGATGCGCTTGTTTAGGCCATGCCTCAGATGCGGGGATTGTTGCATTTCCTTATCTTTCGGGTTATTGTAAGTCCACGTTTACGAGCAAGATGGCATAGACGCTGGATACATAAAAAATGAATGGATAGATCAGTTGTGTAGGAATAGTATATCGAGGTTAGTCAAGTTGTTATTTCCAAGGTTGCGCATGCCATTGTTCAGTCCTGTCACAGATACTACCACACTGATGCTTTAGTGCTATACTAATAATCAGATCAATAGGCATCCGGGCAGCCTCCACCGCATACTACGAATGGAACTTCAAGTTGACACACCTAGGCCAATGGTCGTCTTCGTCGATATTCAGTACCATGCGCGGAAAATCGCGTTGAAAAGTTGTGCTGTAGCTAGGCAAGTCTCATATCTTCCAGCCTCAACGGCATTTGAATTAAAGTATTATCTTTAGAAGCCGCAAGGCACTTACACCTCAAATAATGTAGCAATATAAGACAAGGACTCTGTCGGTCTAAACAGAGACGAAAGGAAGAAACAACTCAGCACTCTCCCCGAATGCAGGTAAACGGCCTCAAGTCGCGTAAGAAACTTGAGGATCAAGGTATATTAAAGATCAAAATCTATAGCCCGACAACAAAGTTTCATTTCATGCGTTTTCTGCTTGGATGGTTTGCTATACGAATGTCAATTAGCGCGCAATACCCAATGTATTCGAGGAGGGAAGGGAAGACAAACCACCAGCCAATCCATGCCTTCATTAATGCCCTTTCCATCGATAGCAGAGCAAGCGACAATGCTCCAGTTGCGGTCGCGCAGTTCTCCCAACTTCAAAGCCTCCGAGATCTCTCCCGCACCCTTGGCGCCGGGCTGGTCTTGCTTGTTGGCAAACACTAGTAAGGCCGCCTCGCGGAGCTCCTCCTCATTCAGCATGGCTGCCAGCTCATCTGCGGCAGTTCCCAACCGCTCAATATCTGTGGAATCGATGACGAAAACAACGGCAGCGGTGTTTGCGTAGTAGCACCGCCAGTAAGGACGAATGGATGTTTGACCTCCGAGATCCTATAACCACCGCCGTCAGTAGGGGTTCGACTCTGGAATAACCTCGAAAAAAGAAACCACCTACCCAGACGTTCAAATTTAGATTTCGATATGTGACTGACTCGACGTTAAATCCAATAGTGGGAATTGTCGTGACCACCTCGCCGATCTGGAAACACCAGATATTAGTACTCAACGCTGTGAACGCGCAGATGCGCCGGATTGAACAGGTAGAGACGACATACTTTAAGCCTGTAGAGTAGAGTTGTCTTTCCAGCATTGTCCTAAAGAAAGAGAGACAATCAGTTATCAACTCCCGTGACAAATTACCCTCAAGCGTGTTCTTGGAAGAGCCATTCCACCTACAAGACCCAAAATAAGGATACGGATCTCTTTCTTAGTCCAGATCAAAGACCACAGACGCGATAATGAAGCTCCCATGGCTGTATGTGAATGCGTTGCTTGGGGCGATAGCTTTGAGAGTCGGACCGCTGGGATATTTCTCAGCAGCAAGTATGGAGAGTCGGGGGATAAGTGGGTGGATACAGGGTTGAGTCGCGGATAGTGTTGGGAGGTAGAAGGGTGTTCAGACAACCCTTGGAAGCACCAAATGACTATGAAACAATAAAGGGAGACCGTAGATTGGCAGAAGGTGAGAGTGAATGAAAGGAGGGACGACTCGTTTGGTGGCAACCGCATTGGAGGGCGATCGGCCTGTGCGGTGGGCGGTCAATCGGCGATGTGAATGGCGCGCCGCTTCTTCACGGCCTGCGCGAGCTCGAATCGTCTTCATCTGTCGGTCTCTTCCTCAATTACCCCCTCTTCAAATCGCCGCCTTCTGTTTCGACATAGTTCACGACAAGGAGATATCGACCTTCCGGTTGATTCCATTGTCAACCCTCCCAAACATCTTGCGCGCTCCCTAGATCCATCCCGCACTTAAGCACCGGCTCTCAATTGATCGACGAACCCAGTGGTTACGAATACAGATCGCTCATAATGGTGGGCAAGAAATCAGGAAAAGCCCTTCGGGACGAAGGTAGGCCTCTATATCGGTCCAAGGACTAGCACAGTTCATTGCGAATGAGTATCTGATACCGAATCACCAGGCCTAGAGAGAACAGACAACAATATGGACCTGTCTAGCTGGCCGCAGGTCCCGGCTATCAATCAGAAAAATTACTATACGTAAGTCTTTGAGGTGGACTTTCTGGGACCAGACCAGACAGACTCAGGAAGACTAATGCTAATTGCGCATTCGTCCACTATAGTGATTATCTCAAGAGGGATGACCAGTACCTGGCGTTCAGACTCCAGAACGAGGAAGCACGAACTAAGATGGCCAAATCTGCCAAGGATAAAGATCGCGCTCTTGCCATGGCTAAGGCCGAAACAACAGAGGTAGAGGGGGATGCTGACGGCGATGCAGCCATGGAAGATGCGGATGAGACACCAGTGGAGGCTGCAGGCTCAAAAGTCATTGTCATTCACGTTGGGAGTCAGAACTTGCGTATTGGTCTCTCAAGCGATGCTCTCCCGAAAACCTTACCAATGGTCATTGCCCGCAAGTCAACCACGAACGAAAGCGAAGACCGGCCTGAGCCTAATCCGAAGCGGATGAAACGGGAAGATGGTACAGAGGAGGAGCCCGAGAACAAATTTGGCCCTGAGGTAAGCTTTATACATCCATGCCACTTCTGGCCGGAATCCTGGGACATGTTCTAACCAAGGACTGCAGTGGTCTGCTGAATTCAACAGAATGTCTTCAGAACTTAAAGTGCGCATGCGACAGAACAAGCGACGCATGCTGCCTAATTCTAAGGATATGGTCGTCAACTATAACCGACGCCAGACCCCAGAAATAATCTCCGAGCACAATGATCCATCACGCGTGGAATGGACTGAATTGTCCAGCCCACCACCTGAATACATTATCGGACAAGACGCACTTAGGATCCCGGATAATTCAAATCCTCGATACAAATTGTATTGGCCTATTCAAAATGGATGGTGCAACGAATCAGACTACAAGAGCAAGCGAATGCTCTTCTTGGACATCTCTCTTATTCTTGAGGATGCAATTAAAACCCAACTGGGACTAACTAGCAAAAAGGACTGGCCTCAGTATTCGTGCGTGTTCGTCATTCCCGATCTATATGACAAGTCATATATCACCCAGATATTGGAAATGTTGATGCGCGAATTTGCATTTGCCCGGGTGTGTTTCATCCAGGAGAGTCTGGCAGCTACCTTTGGTGCTGGTTTTACCTCTGCCTGTGTGGTTGATATTGGAGCGCAGAAAACATCCATCTGCTGTGTGGAAGAGGGAATGTGTGTGGAAAATTCAAGAATTAATCTAAAAATGGGTGGGCAAGATGTGACTCAGACGTTTGTCAAGATGATGCTGCACGACCACTTCCCTTATTCTGACATCAATCTCTGGAGGCGTTACGACTTCTTGCTTGCTGAAGAATTAAAGAAGAATCTTTGCACTATGACCGAGGCCAATGTTTCCCCTCAGGTGTTCGATTTCCACCTTCGTGTGTCTGGCGAGGACACCCAAAAACACACTTTTAGGGCATTTGATGAGGTCCATCTGGCCCCTATGGGATTATTTGAGCCCACCATCTTCGACAACGATGATAAACTCAACGGCCGACGAAGGCTGATTGAGCGATCTGTTGATATATATGATGGCCAGCCCAATGACCCTATCTCTGGTGCCCAGTCAGAGATCATGACCGCGCTCGCACCTGCACTTCCAACCAATGGAACAGCCAACGGCGAAGCACAGGCGGCGCCAGTTGAGCCACAGGCAACGCCAGCTCGTCCCCAGCCTTCTAACCCACTGGACCGCGTTCAGGAGCAGGACGCTACGCCTCACTCTTCAGTTGCCGGTTCCCCGGCACCAGAGGTTGCGGCAACTCCACAAGCAGGTGGGAATAGTACACCCGCTGCTGCTCCTACCCCAGCCGCGCCGCCTGCTCGCCCGGCTGTGGAATACCGAGATGACATTCTTCCAGTCTTCGCACTGGACAATGCAATCCTGACGTCGATTGCTCATGCCGCTCGCTCTGACGAGAAGAAGATGCGCGATTTCATTGGCGGAATTATGATTGTTGGCGGTGGTAGTTTGACTAGTGGTCTCAACCTCTTTCTGGAAGAGAGGTTACAACTTCCTCCGTCCCGGGTTCGCGAAAGAAATCATGATCGGTGTGCCACCTAGAGATTTAGATCCACAGGTTGTTGTTTGGAAGGGTGCAAGTATCTTTGGAAAGTTGAGTGGTA
Organism: Penicillium citrinum; assembly: GCF_028827155.1. NCBI lineage: Eukaryota > Fungi > Ascomycota > Eurotiomycetes > Eurotiales > Aspergillaceae > Penicillium > Penicillium citrinum. The sequence goes on from NW_026622686.1 coordinate 3,039,476, forward strand.
CCAATGATAGCTGGATTGGTCAGCTGGAATACGACCGATTAGGGCATCGGTTGATGGCCTACAAATGTATGTGGGCATACTAAAATGATACTTAAACATGCGTTTGTTCTTAATTTTTTTCCCTTCTTTGGGTCTATATGGTGGGTGTTGAGGGTACAGGTAATATTTTGCGATTCTATCAAAAGACATTAGTGCATAATGAAAATATGCTTCTATTTTAAAACATCTAATCTTCTTGATTTATACGCGTCGAAATTCATAGTTAATGGATGGCACGTGATATTAAATACCGGACTTTCATTTCTTCCGGAATGTCCGAGAGTGGAGGCGGTCAATGCAGGCAAAACAGTTTGACGAGTTGAGACTCGCAGTGCTTCACCAGCCGATTTCCAGCTATGAGAACAGCACTTTTCCAGCGAATTTTTGGGGCTTCGTGACTTAATTAGTGCTCCGAGCTTCTCAACGCAGATAATTTGTTTACTTTGCTTCATCGCCTTCACATATCTACCGCACCACAAGGTAATTCCTCGATTCGATCTTTGCGCGCGTTCTGAATGCTGATTGCGCATTGGCATGACTAGATCCTCCTTCCTTTAGTCACGGTCAGAGTACACAGCAGAGATTCACAATGTCAAAGTCCAAGGATTCCCAATCATCTGGGAGCTTTCATCAGGAGTATATTGCCTCACTTCGCTATCGCAATGATCTCCCCCCCTCCGGATATGCCCCCCCAAACTGCTCGACATCCCGCATGAAGGCCTTAGTCGTTTCGTGACCCCGGGCTTTGCCTCAAATTTGGCACGTCGTGAAGAGCCTAACATTGATGTTGATGCGGAGGGTGGTATGCCCATTGACCTTGTTGGTATTCCTGGCTTGCACTTGGGCGATGAGAGCGGTATGTTTTTCGGTCCTGCGCGAGACTTGTACAAGATCGCTAAATAGATGATAGCAATCATGGCCCCTGAAAACCCGCAGACAATTGATACAGCCGATCTGCCCCTCTTGATGACACTTGACCAACTACGAAATCCTGCCCCCAAGAATACGAATGTCAGTTTCCTTCGTCGCACTCAACATATTTCAGTGGACCGCGCCGCCGCGGCCACGACTGCGCCAGCCAGGCCACAAGCGCGGGCTGGAAAGAAGGGAAAGACGTCGGTGGATGATCCCAAACATGTAAAGAAATACATACAAAAGGGTTTCGATATTGCTTACCCGGAAAGCAAGCATACCGGCGAAGATACCGAGAGTCAGATCCGTGGTCTACCTGCCACTAAGTCAGAAAGCGATGCTTGGGCGAAACCTGTGCACCCGGACAACCCGAAGCTCAAACCTGTTGGCTTTTTCCCAGTGCTTCCCGATCTCCATGGGTTCACCGACCCAGGCGGTTTCCTCCAATTCAAGTTCGATAAGGCACCAATTCCAACTGCAGGTGGTAAGCGTGACAAGCGTCTTGATGTGGCTATTCTCCGGCCGCATGCACCCGAGGAGCGCATTTGCCAAGAGCATGCGTCGAAGGTGGCACTTCACAAGGCCAACCCTCAACTGTATCCTGATCCCGGTGCCGTGCCGTGGGATTACGATCTACTTCTGCCCGAGAAGCGCGAATCCACCAAGGACATTCGCATTAGCATGGACTTGAATCACCCCAATCGCGATAGTGAAGACCTTTACACCAACGAAGGTTCGGACGGAAGCAAATATCACCGTTACGATCGTGTCCGTACCTTCGCAACAAGCGGCCAGGTCATTAACGAAGACAAGCTGAGTGATGTTGCTATCTCCATGAACTCAGGTGATGAAAGGCAGCGGGCCGCGTATTATTATCCTATTGTGGCTAAGACACGTCTCAAGCCTGAGCGTGCTCGCACAATTGCCCAGGCTGGTCTGGCTCCTGGTGCCTCTCAGGTACAACAAGAAGAGCAAATCGACCAGATGCAGGTTACTGTCCGCGACCCTGATGAATCCGAGGTATACAAGCGTGCTCTGCACCGCGCCAACATTGATCCAAAATTTGGACAAACTCTTCCTCCTCCACCTGAATCCCCCGTTGAAGAAGACGCACCCGCAGAGGTAGAACAGCCTGCAGAAGAAGATGCGGCTGACGAGGATACTCGGATGAGCGATGAATAATGGGCGTGAGTGATGAGGCTTATGCTTTGGATGGGCTTTTTCTTTCTTGCACATTGCAATTTTGGAGTATGTCGGGCCTGGCGTCTAGGTAGCGAGACAAAAAGGCGTTTGTATTCTAGATTTACTATAAAGTCTCTCTGAATGGTATCTACTCAACGGAGCTATACTGGTACCTGTTCTCGTAATTCAACAGTTTCAAGCCTGAAGGCTCGCAAAAACGCCGAGTTGAAGATCTCAAGTCGAACCCGTAAATTGGACGTAAATTGGAGGGATTTTGCAGTACCTACTGCAAGGTATAAACCATACTCCGCTTGGGCAGGGCTCCAACCAAAGCTGAATTGGAATAATCGAAGCATACGACTACGAATAAGGATCTAACTCCAGAGCTGAACTCGGGGCCACTCCTTCAAATATTCAAGTACGGGCAAAGCTATGTGTTCCAGCGCTAGAAGATCGGTACGTAGATATCATATATCAATTAATCATAAAGGATCTAGAAACAACTGGCTCAAAACATCATTGCAATCACTCTCAAACGTCATTCATAACTTCATCTTCAGGCAGTGCATAACCCGACGGTGTTCCATATTTATATCGTTCCAAAGATCGATTGATACCCACGATACCCCAAGCAAAGACCGCCACATCACGAATTGTGTCCATGAGCTGATTAGCATGTGGCCCTGCTGTAGCACCGTCATCTTCCCGTGTATCTGCCTGGAAAGGAGGCTGAGCAAAACTGAAGGCCCCGGCAGATCGATATCCAGATCCGGCCCCGGAACCTGAGCCTGAGTCTACGCCTGAACCCGAAGCCGAGCCAGATCCAGATCTAGATGCCATAGTAGACATAGAGTCATCCCCACAGAGTGTTTTCTTGTCTTCTGGGTGAATCATGCCATGTGAGGGTACAGGTTGAGGCTGCGGCATTGGCCCGTAGGAAATGACAGGCTCCAATGCCCATGGAGCTGCGAAGAGCCCACCAGTATAAGCTGGGACTGGCTGTGGTGGCAAAGGCCCAGCTGGAATTGGAGCCCTAGCTCGACGAAGAATGACGACTAAACCATCCGAAGTACAAGAAACGACAGCTTCCAGTTCAACAGGAGGGACGTCGTGAGCGTAACCGGATGAGCCTGTAGCTAAACCAGTATATGAATGACCGTCATCTCCGGGCATATCTTCATTGTCGTCTTGCAAAGGGTTGCGGAACCAAAAGCGCAAGTATGCAATAGAATCATTTGCCTTGGCACCCTCAAGACAACGGACAGCATCTCTTAAGCAATTCTCTTGAATGCAGTAGAAAAAGCTTTTAGAGACCAGTTGGCGTGGGCTTAATCCTAGGATTTCCTCAACGCCGCTGGTAGCATACATAATGGTAGCGGTGCGAGTAAAACGGTTGACAAATAAAGCAGCCCGGGGTTCATGAAGTGGTTCGATGAGCCCCCGTGAGAATTTATGGGATATAAACGTGAGCATATGGTATCGAGGATCGTTAGGTGAAGAGTCGAACAATTGGCGCACAATAGGAGCATCGACGGCACGTTCTTGAAATTGTATCAGCAGAGAACAACCATAACCAAAGGACTAGATCATGAGCAAGACAAGAGAATCAAATTTACATCAGGGAATGATATGGGTATATCTTGCGTGGTACAACTTACTCTGAGTCCCCTTTCCCCTCCCATAAATTGTAGTACTCGCGATCAACACATCGTACACAACAGTAAAGACACACTCGCAGCCAATCCAGGATCCATCTTTATGCCGAATAGAACAATAATTCAACACAGCCGCTTTATCCAGTCGTACACCACGACCATGGACACTTCGAGCCAAAGCTAGTTCCTTAGGATGGAAGTATTCCCAACAAGAGCGATTCACCACCTCATGTGGCTGATAGCCCAGCACTACCTGGATGCTGTCCGATGCATACAGAATAGACGCGTCACGCGAGAGATCTGTCAAGCATGTCAGACACAAAATTCATTTGTCACATCATTAAGCCAAGCGGCATCTACAACAATCCTAAGAGGAGAGACCTACCGTGAATTGTGATGAAAGTCGTGTCCATCGCGGCTGCAGAAGAGTGGAACCCGCGCTACCCCGCCTCCTCGCAGGATGGGAGAAAATAGTAAGGGAAAAGCGAGTCAGCAGAAGACTAGGGAAAGAGAATCCCGATACTCCTGAATGTGGGTTACCCCCAAACCAGTAAAGGGCCGAGAAAGAATCTGTTCGGAGTGGAAGAAGTTCAATGGGTCAAGGTTCGCACTGACAGCGGCTCGGCTGGCGGGCACTTGGTGGTCCGCAACGGCTGTCAACCATGGAATAGTGTGGAATAAAAAGAGTCAGGAACAAATTTAATGATATAAAACAATGGGATTGTATATGCAAGAGGTTTATATTAAATATGATATATATAAATGTGTGTGTGTGTAGTATATTAAGTAGGTATGACGCTGGTGAAATAGCTGAATATGTATTTCAAAATCAGGGATGCGCGGTGTTGGTCGTAAACATGGGACTCATCAAGGAGCATCGTATATTAAGCAGTGCCAGTCTTCTCAGCATCGCCAGGCTCGGTTCTAGGTGCATTCTTTTGTTCACGGTAATTGTCAACGACTTCAGACTCGACATTCTCTTGGAAGACATCGACATGAGTATCGGCAAACTTGCGAGCGCTCGTCTTTTGCTCAAAGAGCATGTCCAATTCGGCAAACGAACGACCCATGGGTTCAGGAACACGGAAGTATGTGTAGATAATGCACAAGAAGCAGATGCCACCCCAGAAGAAACCGGCATAGTTGCCCCAGTCCCAAGCACCTGGGTTAAGCATGTATGGTGTCAAGACACCACAGACAATGGCAACAATGTTGTACAGGCAACGACCGAGGACAACAGTCTTGATCTGGAGCCGACGGGTGGATAACTCGGCCACAATCGAGTAGCAAACAGTTCCAACGGTGAGTTGATAGAACAGTGCCCAGATCAGCATCAACGAACCGGTAGCCATCGATGCGGCGTCCCGGTGCGAATCAGGTACAAGTCCAAGGAAGCCCATAACCAACAACATGGCACAAAGTCCACATAATCCATATAGACAAAGGGTTCGACGGCCAATACCAAGAGTCATCAAGAACCAAGCACCAAATACTCCGAGCATGTTGATACCGTACTGTCCCATAGCAAAGGAGTAGGAATTGGAGGAGCTAAGTCCGGCTTGCTCAAGGAAGTACGTCGAATAGTTTGAGAACGAATTGCCACTGAGGTTCTGAATTGCCCAGACCATGCATACGATCTCCGTCCGGCGTCGATCGGTACCTTTGAAGCAATCCAGGTAGCTGGCTCCGCTGGTGATTTTAGCTTCCAGAGCCGTCGTGTGTACCATCATGGCAATTGTTTCATCGGCGTCAAAGTCTTCTTGTCGGTCCCGGTTTGTCAATCGTTCCAAGGACCGCTTAGCATCCTCCGTACGTCCCCGACGAACCAACCACCAGGGTGACTCGGGTGCGAGCGTAATTGCGATGAAGAGAGGCAAGGGCCACATCCACTGCAATCCATATGGAATTCGGTATGCCCATTCATCATCGCGGTTCAGCATTCCCTTGATCACGCCAATTCCAATGAGCTGGCCCAGACCCCAACAAAAGTTGACGTAGGTGGTCAAATAACCTCGCAGAGAGACAGGACAGACCTCTGAAGCATAAGTAATGGTCAATGTCTGGAACACACCCCAGGGGATACCACACAGAATCTCCGCCGCGAGTAGGGCCTGAATATTTTGGGCTGTGAAGAAGATTGCTGTCCAGGCGGTCACTAGGATCAAACAGGCCATGAGGGTATACCGATATCCAAAGCGTTCGGAGGCGAAACCGTTAATGAATAGACCGATGATCTCACCGACATAAGCACCGTTGCTCAGACCAGATTGCCACTATAGAATATCACGAATTAGTACCAATTTCCGGTTTTCGTTGTTCCCCTGGAAATTGGAGCTGGCTCGCCACGTAGTGTTTGCAGCATAATGACAGGAAGAACACCATAGTTGATGGGTATATATTTCATAACTTACCCTTGCCGGTACTTGGTAAGAGCCATTACTCTGAAGCTCGCCATACTTGCGATTGAATTGAGGAAAGGCGTAGAAGTTGTTCACCAAACTAATATCGTACCCCTCCATGGCAATACACGTTGAGATCAAGATACTCCACGCAACAGCCTTAGGATAGATTTTTATTCCCTTCCACATGCCCATTTGCCGCTCCTTCTCCGTTGCAGCTCTAGCCTTCTGAATGATCTTCTCCATACTGTTGTCAGAAACGGGCCCATCATTGGAGGGGTATTGCCCCAGGGTATCGTCCGCGGGAGCAATGGCATCGTGCGCCTTGGTATCGGCCATGATGAAGGATCGACAAAAGCGAGCCAAGTCAGGAATCGAGGCACACGGGTGTAATGTAGAATTGAACCGAGGGGGAGGGGTGATTCAAGTCGAGAGAGTGTTCAGACGGATCCAGCCTCGGAGGTCGGCGGGTCAAGAAAAAAAAGGTGCGTACCCACCGGGACGTGGAAACATTCGCACGCGAGCAATTCAGGGGGAAGAAAGTATCTTTTTGAATTGAACTTTTTTTTTCCCTGATTTTTTCTTTTCTGTTCGCCTCTTCTTCTCCGCTTGAAAATTTCGGCAACAGACGAAGAGAATAGACTAGACAGAATGAGGAGAGAGATTCCACTGGATTTTGCGGGGAACGCGGGCTCAAAAAGTGTCCAGAAGCAAAATTTTCGCGGGATCGAAGCTTGGCGCTTGAGTCGCCACTTTGTTTGGGAGTTGAATCTATTCTTCTTACATACTATGTAGTAGATTTTAACCAGATCTACACTCTCTACAGTAAATATAGTGAGGCTGATCTCACTGGGTTACAACCTTATCTTGCCAAGTAGAGTTTGTGTGCCAATCGTGGCTGCTTATTCTCCGACCCTTGCATGCGGAATGTGACAAACGCCGCATCGGGTTAGAGACGAGGTTGCACCCGCGTTTGACAGCTTCAAATTGACTCGGAAACAAAAATTAAAATAACTCAGAGAGTAATTAGAATGACTTTGAAAAAGAAAAGAATCAAGACAGATACTGTCTGTCTATTGTGTCTATATTGCATTCAAGTATACACTGGATCAAAACCGCCTTAAGGAAGAAGTCGCGGATCCCGGATCAAGCGTTCCATATCTTCTGCACGAATGTGAATTGAAACATCAACTCCATTGTCAGTCCAACTTGAGCGACTTCTTTCTGAGCGATCCATTGCTTGATCTGAAGGTGGTGCATCTTTGATCAAGACATCGCCATCTAAATCCGGAATTACCCCCTCGGCATACCGAATCGGACCGTTTAACCCAAAATCTACCTCGTAAATGCCGACCCGTGCCCAACTTGTAACAATAAGATGGCGAGACCCCAAAAATGCCTGCCAGATACGCTGTGGCGCTTTTTCAAATGCGACACTATGAATATGTGCAGCAATTGCTTCAGGTCGGTTTATTTGATTGATCGTTTTGCGGATGCATTGTGCGACGGCCGTATTTTGCTTGTCCTCGGGTATATCCGTTGATGCTAATTCCTTCCCAATCATCTCGACTTTGATATTCATGATGGGTGAACCGATAAAGTTGTCTCCAAGATTAAATATTGGGCGTATACCATATGTCAGATTGCAGTGGACTAATTCACGATCTTCTTGCTGGTTTCGAGCTCGCGCGATGCACGACCAAATGTGAGCCAAAACAGCATCGTGTCGACTAATTCGCTCGGATATTCTGCTTTCTAGATTCCTATTATCGATGCTGTTCCAAATTTTCTCCACTTGGCAACGAGTCAAATGGACAGTGTAGTGCGAGACAGGTGCACTAAAGTCCCATTCTGACCATGGCATCTTCTTGCCCACGATGGGTAGATCCTGATTTTGGAACGGCTCTGGGATTTCTTGAGGCCAGGGACACTGAGATGGAGCTGCCCACCAGTCGTATCTATGTAAAGGAAGATTTTTGATCTGTTGCAGTGCTTTGGGATCGACTTCTTCTCCATTGATGTCTCCCATGGCCATGGCGTCGAGTCGATCAGGTTCGAACACTGGTTTGATAACGGACTTGGGTGTTGGCTCTAAGTCTCCCAAAAGCCAACGGCTTATCCTTGCCCAGTCTTTCACGAAGTGTACTAAAGTGTGGACATCGGCTAAAGGGTGTGCAAGCTTGACTCCTAAGACAAAACCACCGCATGCTGTCTTCGTCAATTGAATGACACAAGACGGTGGCAGAAGACCCGTTCCTTCATCAACCTTCAACTCTTTCATTGCAGAGGCCAAACGCCGAGAAGGGAGAAAACTCTCTAGTGGTACTTTCTGACGGTCGTAAAGGGGTCGCTCTTTTACCCTTGATGCCGGAGACAGGGCTTCAATTGTTGCAGTGGAAGTCGCAGTAATGAATTCAACTCCAGGGTCTTGCGATGACCCAAAATGAGCATATACTCGACCAAATCGACGCGCATGTGGGGGGGAATTGAAGTACCTCCTTCTCTAGTTTCGTTGAATCAAGAGTTGTGATGCTTTTCAAGAGACCGGTCCACTGGGGATAGTCATTCAACGAGACCTTCAGTGACTGGCGAAAGTGATCGAACAAATCAAATTCATCATGCGCAATGCTGTCTGCGGGACGTTCGAACAGCCAAATAGCAATAGTTGAAGCAAAGTCAGTGGTCGTAGCATCCAGAAGTGAAAGAGGCACTGCTCTTTCAATGGGAGTTATGCTGGGGAACAGTCGTTCGGACTGGACCATTGTGGTTTCGATCTCCATGTTTCTCTGATGGTATGAAAAGTCCGCTCTTGTTCAATTCGCAGAAAGGAGGAACTATCATCGTCTATTAAATATGAAAATTCTGGAATCAATTCTGCAAGGCTGTCGAGCCGTCCTAATCTAAAGCGATTCTCTTGGCGACAGCATGGTTGGCGTACCCGCTAGCCCTGAACGAGAGCCCGCGGGGCAGTGTTAATGCAAAAATTGGCCTGGAAGTCACAATAGGCGACGCTAGCATTCTGAGTACTTAATGAATCATAGTGAATCATTCACAGTCTTCCAACTATGTTTTGATTATTTACCTAAATAGTCTTGGGTGTTCCTTGACCCTGATCTGCGTTGACTCTACTACTACTACAGTACAATACGTATCTAAGAACAAGGAAGTCAAGATGATATCATAGTAGCGAAAGCGGCCAACATACAAGTAGAAAAGGGTATTTGGGGCGATTTTAACTCCTTTTCCCCCCCAATATATCAGATAAATTATTATTACAGCCGAAAAAAATCTTCCAAATTTATCGCCAAATCCAACTCCAACTCCAACTCCAACTCCATTTTCATCTTTGATCATGTCTTCCAACCAGGGCCAGAACAATCGTAAGTAGAATTTCGTGCTTCCGATCACAAGTACGCTCCTATACCTCAATTCTTCTCTCATGGAATGATTCATCAATTTGTTTTTCAACGTTTTACTAGCCATTCAATTGTCACCCTTTTCGATAAAGACTAACATTCGTTTTCAAACAGCATCTTTCTTTGGAGGTCTTAGTGAGACCGTCGGAAAGACAGCCAGCGGTGCCACTAACACTGTGGGAAACACGTTGAGTGGTCTAGGAGGTGCTGCAGGTGGTGCTGCTCAGGGTATCGGCCAGACTGTGGGTGGTGCCAGTGAAGGTCTAGGAAATGCAGCCAAAGGCCTGGGTTCATCTGTCAACAAGGCTGTAGGTGGCTCGGAAGAAGAGAAAAAGAACTCCAATCAGTGACGAGTCTGGACGATTGATACGAGTAATTTCAATTCTTCTTCGTTGATTCAGGCCATGGGAATAATTTTGGTTGAATGAAGATTTGGGGGTTGGCCTGGTCGTCATGCGCAATGTTGTATAAGAGAATACCTTTTATCTTCCAATTCTCACAGTTCCTTGCAATCGACTATTTCAGTTTCCCCCCTTGCACATCATTATCATATATTCTCTCGAAATATAAGGTCAAAGGTCGGTGATTAGCTGCTGTCAGAAAGGAAGCTCTTACAATTGTAACTTGGACAGTCCAGTACCAAATTTGTATAACTACATGTTCGTACCAAAGCTGAACTAGTTACACCTATAGTAGGTAGTACCTTAGCTCTCTTCTGTTAAAGAACAACTTGGAAGAGTCCTCGCCTTTTTCAATATGCCAAAGTTTTTGGTCTTCAGCTCACAATGCTCGTGTATAATCGTATATTATTACAGATATGGATAATCATGCTTCGTAAGTGCAGAGCCTATGGGGGTTATGTAACCCTTCCCGTGACTAGGAAAGTTATTCGCGACTCGTCGTGGCCCCCTCAAAGATTCCAGTGCATCAGTCTGGCCGCGTGGCCAATTCTTGTCGGCAGCTGATTCCTGCAAACTTTCTATGATTTGCATGATTAGCCGTGTGTTATCCGACCATCTCCTCACTCACATAGTACTTCCAACTGGTCTCACTGTGGAGCTCGGACGTTGATCGGCGTGAGCCTATCAGCTGGACCTGGCGGAGACAACTTCAACTTAGTGCCTTATTGCACGCCTAGCTTGCTCATGTCTGGCCCCTCCAGCGATGGCCCCGGCCAATATTCGACCTCAACGCGCTCTTTCACCAGAATGGACAATACGAACACACACCCTCCCGAAACGGAATTAGTGTCCGACTCAACAGATACTAAGTCTCAACCCTTGTCGTCTACGATCGATAACGAGAGGCAGGCAAAGAGCCCCGATGTATTTGAACGAAGAGGCTCAGCTGCGTCCAGTGGTGAGGGAGATGGACAAGGAGACGAGGGCTTTGTGCTTTCTCGGAGCTTGCAAGACCCTTCTGAAGAGCTCCCCATCGAGCTGGTTAGTTTGACCGATCGGTGAGTCCCCTGGTTTAGCAACCTTTCTCGAACTCTGAAATGCTAATGCTAATCCGATCAGATTCATAAACTCCTTGAGCGCCAAGGTCCATAACTCGCCCCCAACTATCGAGAAAATTTCCTCATTATTCCAAGTCTTCTACAGCCGTGCCGAGTCTCATATCGCTACCCATATCTCCGCACTAGCATCTCGAATCAACCGTGATCCAACACCCCGAGTACAGTCGAGGCCGCAGGGAGGCACGCTGTTCAAATTAGGAAATAAGACCTCTCAAGATGATGTTCGAGGTGGATCTGGCCGACAAATGTTGACAGCGGAAGAAGTTGCGGAAAGGAGAAAAGCTCGCAAAGCCCTCGAATTGAAACGAGCCGCATTGGAAGAAGCTGCTGAACGTAGAGTCTGTGAGCTTGTCTATGATAAGATTTGGAGGCATAAAACAACGTTGGATGATGTCAGGGATGAAAAGCTACGTTCAAAGACCGCGGCTTTACTCTTGGTGGGAATTGATCTGAAAGACCTGGGTATCGATCTTGATGTTTCAACAATCTCAGAAGAGAAGCAGCAAGAAGCAAATGACTGTCTCGCTCAGGCTCGAGAGTGCCTTGCAAAGATGAATGATCAGCACTATCCTCTTGGAAAGTTGCAACAACTAGCAGCTGCCCATAAAGCTATTGTCGATGCTTTGACCAAATTGCTCCCATCTTCTTCGTCCGCGGACGAAATTCTACCCACTTTGATATATACCCTTGTTACATGCCCGCCAGAAGGCATTAACATCATCAGTAATCTTCTCTTCATTCAGCGTTTCAGATCTTCTACTAAGATTGATGGCGAAACTGCTTATTGCTTGACTAATCTTGAAGCTGCGATCAGCTTTTTAGAAAATGTTGAGCTGTCCAGCCTACGGGCTGATGAACAACAAGAAGGGCCAGTCAAAACACCCAGCACCTCCACAACTCCTTCCTCGGAGCGAGTTGATCCATTTAAACCTACAAAAGAAACGACCACTTCATCAGTGACCACCGTCTCTGTATCACCTGAAATTTCGAAGCCAGAAGCCAAAGAATCAGCCTCTACTCTTCCTCGATCTCGCCCGTCCACAACAGCACAGCAGCGTCGACTGAGTAATCTATTTCAACCCCCTACCAAGGTCCTTGAAGCTGCAAACGATGCTGTTCGAAGCACAGCAGATCAGAGTCTCAAAAATATCGGCGCGTCTCTAGACAACAGTTTCAACTTCCTCTTTGGTCGTCTGAAAGAGCTCCAAACCAACCAAGGATTCAACTCATCAGGCAGTGGAACCGTTTTACCAAAGACACTGGCGGATGCTCGACGATTTGTTGCCGAAACCGGAGCTAACAAGAATCTTACACCCGAAGAAGTGGCTACTATCAATACCCTTTCTAGTGAAGAAAATGCTCAGTCTCACAGCGGTACTAGAACTTCAGAACTGACTAGTGGTGGCCGGACCTCCCGAGACCGCAGTGCAGATAGCACAAGAACGCAAGCGAGCAGCAAGAAATCCATCTATAACGAAAGCATACAGGCATCATCGTCAGCAGCTAGTCCAAACCCATTGGAATCAATGAGGAACTTTGGAAATACTCTAAATCCACTCAATCATATACCTGGCATGATCAGGGGATTTGGTCGTGCTGCACCTGAGACACCTGGAGGCCGTTCAGTCTCTCCTGCTGCTTTGGACCGCCTCAAGATATCTCCTGCCTCACCGGAGCCAAATAGCAGCGCCGCAAGCACACTCTCCCTGCCTTCAAAAATGGACCCTCCAATTCAACGGTTTCTCGAAACACAAGATGCCAGCGATCTTCGTCTTGGAGATGTCACCCTCTTATTGGAAGATTACAAACGACTAGCTGCTGTAATCTCCAAGGCCAGCGCGGCATCTCAATAAAGCTTCACTCTATGTGATTATCTCTTTTGTACATTTTTAGGGCCGATTCTCTTGCATTTCAGGCTCGTCATGGCGTTTTATTGCTTTTGGAATACTCCTATTGATATCATTTTCACATATACGTGGAAGATTTTAGATGGCATAGCTCGGGAGAATTAAGTTGTGCAATTGTGCATATCATACATTCTGCATTAGGTCAATGTGTTATCAGTGAATGACTTCATCGTCATAAACATGTGTGCACGTAGATGAGACACCAATAGTAAAATAACAGTTCTAGAATCAATGGGGATAAAGTATTGGGTATTGGGTATCATGGAAGTAGATCGAATACCCCATGTAATGTCGTAAATCGATAAAAGGACTCCAAGGATATCATAGTTTATGCATCTTCAAGAATGGAACAAATCATAAAAATGGAGTAATAGAAAAGGGGAAAATTGAGAAACAAAATCATTGTTGAGCAGGGTGATCGCTTCATGAACTTCGTCCGCGTAAGACTTCAGCGCCACCTGTTCTCATTTCGTTGAGCTTTAACGAGAGTTCCGAATTCTGGCTTTCAATCTGCTCATGGCGGCGTAAGACCTCATTCTCGAACACTGCGGCTGTGCGGCGACGAGCTCGACGTAATTGCTTCATCTCTGTCAGAAGATGACTGAACCGGTCAATCAGTTGGTCCCCACAGTCCTCCCATTCATCGACGGACATACGAGAGAGATATATCTGACGATCTTGTTCCGTGAGCCTTAGAAGCTGGGTTACAGCATCATTTGGGGATTGCGCGTTCGTAAGGAAAGCTGGGTTTGGAGGTAATGGCGGGGATTTCACCGGGGGAGGCGTTGGGGTGGGGGCTTTGTCGAAGGGCTCCGCCTGGAGTTCATTGAAAGTCTTCTGGTACAGCACTTGCGGGGGGTAGTCTCCTTCAAGTTGACGTTTATTTGTACGGATGACTGTGTTACGTCGCTCGCGCTTGGCCGGACGCGTGAGGAATGGGTCGTGCATCAAATCATCGCGGTCTTCATCGCGGTCTTCATCGCGGTCCAGGTCGCTAAGGTTGGTGATGTCGAAAGGATGGACCGAGTGCTCACTCGCGCGACTGCTTCCAATGCGAATAGTCTCGTCTAGGTCGTTTTGGCTCCCATCTTCACTATGATCGGGCTCCTGGAAAGTCGTCATGCTGATGTTCCGCCCTGTTTGGGGAGGTGGTTCAGAGCCATGACGAGTTGGTGAGATATCCAAACGATCAAGAAGTGAGGGCTTTGGTGGGCTAAAACGCGTCCTTGGTGTTCCTGACATGCTGTGAGGCAAAACAATCTTCCTAGCTGAGGTGGGAGGAAGCATGTGGCCCAATTTTCGTGGGAGTGGTTGAGGATCAGAAGTAATATGCACTGGGACAGGTGGCTGCGGCTGTGGTTCTGTTGTCACCGGAGCAATTGGCTTCGACGATGTTCTTCTACTTGCAGACCAAAAATTCTCGAGGCGTTTGCTCAGAGGTTCTTCTATTGAGCGGTGCTTGTGCGACGGATGCCATGGCAAAGGCTTATCATTAGGCGCTTCGCTCTGCTCGTCATCGGCCCCGGTAGATGAGGTTGCCTGGCTAGTCGTGTCTCCAGGGTCATCAGAATCGAATCCTGCTTTTTTCATGGCTTGGTCGCCAAGACCAAGGCCACCTGCATACCAGGAGTTTCGGTGGCCGCGAGTTGGCCGTGGCAGGTAAGACGGCCGTGGTGATGTTGTTGTTGTATCAGCAACATTACCATTCTTTGGGAGTTGTGACTTGTCATCATCAAGACCAAAGACACTAGTGCCAGCAATAGTTGAATCATCCACGCCCTCGACATCAGTGTCGAAAGGGTCTCTTTGTACTCCATTTTGGAGAGGTGAATTTTCGAAAACAGGGCGAGGCGACTCAGGCGCCAGATTTGATTGCTGAACTGTCCGTGGGATTGTGCTCTCATTCAAATTTGGTTCATCATTGTATTGGGCGGGCAGTCCAATTCTCGCCTGTTCACCTCGCAGCTTGCGCTGCAATGGACCTAGGTCGACGGGGGCTCGAGGCTGCCCAGCTTCCCTGGAGTGGACATAATCGCCCACTCCCATGATGAATTAAATGACAATTCTGAGATCTTTCCGGATGCTAGTTTTAGAAAGGTGGAAGACAAATTTGCCTCTGATATCCCATTACATCTATCGTTGAGCAGGTGAGGAATTCGAGTTGGGCTGTCCAACGCGAGATGGCCGCGTGGTCACGTGTGGTGTTAATCCAACAGCAAACATTTTGAACCCGGCATAGAAGACACAATTATTCTAAATATTTAGCAAGGCATCGGTTTTACCATAAATCTTGATGATGTTTTTCATCATATATTTCGGGTACCAAGCGCCTGTGAAATATCGCACACGGACTTCGTGTTGGTTGCTCTACCGGCACCAATGTAGATTGCGACGTAATTCAATCATTGTTTCAAGCTCTGAGATCTTTGAGATACTCAAATTGATAGTATTAATTTAATGCAGGTTCCATATCAGGGCATCTATCGCGTTTATACCCTGGCTTCCTACAAAGCCCACACTTCCAACCTGGCCTCTGATTACCCGATTCACCCACATCGGCGCTCTCCGCAGATACGTTGGTATTGGCTTCTATCTTATTTTGTCTTAATTGCAAGCATTCGCAGCCGGCAAGCCCACATGAACACGACATCTGGTTACTGTCTGTAAGATCGTCCTTCATATCCAAGGCCAACCGCCCATTTTCAGCACGTAGGTGCTCGTTCTCACGCTCCAAACGGGCTATTTCAAAAAGCACTTGTTGATATCCTTTAGCCATTTGCTGCAGGGCCTTCAATAAGGTGGAAGAATCGTGGGATTATGACCGTAGTGATGAAATGATTGCCAACGCCTGTCGTTCAAAGTCTTTTGCACTCTTTGGCGCAGGTCGTGTACGAAAGTGGCTTATATCACCACGCAAGTAGCGTGCGGCAATTGATGGTGTGCGCTTTATGAAGTTGTATACCCACAATGGCCATCATTGGTGCAATGATGGTCGACCTTGTTGGGAACTGGATCTTCACGCGCTGCAAGCAGTGCGTCGGCCATTTCTCTCACCAGCTGGCGACTCGGGCAGACACGCGTGAAATCATTGAATTTATCTGATCTACTAGCTATTCTCCCTCCAATTGGGTCAGTTTGTGCGAATTGGCCCGTGTTTTGGCGCGCTGTGGGATGCCCTGTGGACGGTGTATGAGAGTGTTCACTGGAACGTAAAATGACCTGGCAGCAGCGCGCATATTGCTGAAATTACCATTATTATAGACACTTATTGCAGACTGGATACAGTTTTCTTGGTTCTCTGAGTCAGAGATGCTTTGTGGGCGAGTTGACGGCATTGTAGGCGGTTGGAGTTGTGTATTTGAACGCATTCAATGTTATGGACGAACCCCTCCTATCATTCTACCTATCTATATACATATATATACACGCCAAGTCTATCCTAAGCACACACGCACGCCCATATTCAATTGTCCACTGTCCCTCCAAAGCTGTGTGATATGACAATTATACAGACAAAGCTTGAATAATTCCAGAGCAATGTACAGAAAGCACCCGTGCCACTGAATAATATAGATTCCAAGGCTGGGTCACGTCATCCCATCGAGGATGGTGAAATCTTGTATAGCTTGGGCGGGCCGGAAGGTTTTTATTACTCTTGGCAACTATATTATATATTAAGAAAATATTTTTAATGGAACTTTCCGAGTTTGAGGTTCACATATACAAAGCTACGTACATGTATTCATGACTGGATATCAACACGATATCGAAGCATTGTTTCTTACTGCTATCATTGCTTGGCAGTATCATATAGATTCCTTATGAAAATGATCCTCTTCCAAGTTTCGCGTTCTATTTTTCAAGGGCGATACGACGATACAACACTATTAGCAGCAATGAAGAAGTCTCAACTCTGTAGGGCAAATGGAGACTATTTTATTGGAGACTTCTCCAAGAATAGGTGTATATTAGGCTAACTCGGACACTATTGCGTTCTTAATGGAGCCGATTGCGAATAATTCACCCGCTATACGCAACGCCGATTATTGATCCTCTGCAGCTACTAGCACGACAGCACGGAGGATTTTCGGCTAGTTCTGACAGCACCATGGAGAATGGCATGCCATATCAGTACAAGATCCCTGGAGGTACGAGTTAGTTGTGAAATGTCCGAGTGTTACAAAATTTGAACCACGCTTCTTTCCTCCAGCCTTCGCAAAGAACACTATTGATTTATTGCACCAAATATTTACCATTCTTGAGCTGAATATCGTTCTCTCTAAGTTTTATTCATACCTTGATTATATATACATTAGGATACTTCTCCAAGCTATGGGTGACACCAATAAGCCTAGTGGCGAAGATGACACAGCCAATGGCAGCAGAAAACACATCCTGATTAATGCTTTCGATATGTCGACAGTGGGACATTTATCTCCAGGCCAGTGGAAAGTAAGTATCATATCTTAGTAGCTTCGTATGGCAATTTTTGCTAACTGAAACTAGAATCCCAAAGACAAGTCGGCCAGTAAGCGCACACTAGAATACTGGATTGATTTGGCAAAGCTACTGGAGCGCGGAGGAATCAATGCACTCTTTCTGGCAGATACCACTGGAGGCTATGATACATATGAGGGAAAGATTGACGAGTGTATTCGGCGAGCGGCGCAATGGCCTGTGACAGACCCGACCATAGTGAGCGATACATCTGTATCCCCAAAAAATGGAGGACGGCCTGAGCTAACTCGTACCTACCAGCCTATTTCCGCGATGGCCGCCGTTACTAAGAACCTCGCTTTTGGTATTACGGCTTCTACCTCATTTGAACAACCATTTCTGCTAGCCAAGCGGTTCTCAACTTTAGACCACTTAACCAAGGGTCGATTGGGCTGGAACATCGTCACTTCATATAAGAAGGCAGCATTTAAGGCAATTGGCCTCGATAGCCCAATTGAACATGACGAGCGTTACCAACAGGCCGACGAGTTCCTGAGAGTACTTTACAAGTATGTCAAAGTCAAGTTGTATCTGATTGAGAGACACCCCAAGGCTAATTGAGCTTCCCCGTAAAATAGACTGTGGGAAGGGTCCTGGGCACCAGATGCACTTTCGCCTAACCCCGAAGAGGACTCCTACGTTGACCCCGAAAAAGTGCGCCAAATTAATCATACAGGAAAGTACTATTCCTTGAGCACACGCCATATCGTCGATCCATCACCGCAGAGAACACCATTCCTTTTCCAAGCAGGTACTTCGCCAGCTGGATCGGATTTTGCCTCGACTCATGCGGAGGCCATCTTTGTTTCTTCTCACTCCCCGGAAGTTCTGCGGCCAAAGATCGAGAAAATCCGTGAGCTAGCGGCCGAAAAGGGTCGTGACCCGCAGTCAATTAAGTTTTTTGCTACTTTTACGGCTATAGTGGGAAGAACCGATGAAGAAGCCCAGGAGAAGTATGAGGAGTTGAAGACGTATGCCTCAGTCATTGGTGGCCTGGTGCTTTTCAGCGGATGGACAGGCATTGACATATCCAAGATTCCTCTGGATCAAGAAATCACAGCCGCCGACTCCTTAGAGGCTAACAGGGTGACCAGCCTTTTAGATTCACTTCTGAAGACTAGCAAGGATGTTCCACGCTGGACACCTCGCATTGTTGCTGAAAAGGCTGCTATTGGCGGTCTTGGGCCATTAGCCATTGGAAGCCCCACTACTGTTGCGGATGAGATGGAACGTTGGGTCGAAGAGGCTGGGGTTGATGGGTTCAATATTGGCCATGTCGATACTCCAGGGACGTTCGAGGATTTGATTGATTTGGTGATCCCGGAGTTGAGGAACCGTGGACTTTACCCAGAGCTCCCATCACCCTCGGAGGAGCCACTCACAGCCCGTGAGAAGGTTTATGGGCGTGGTCAAAAGGAGCTTCGTGATGACCACCCCGCGACTCGCTACAAGTATGATGTTTATCAGGAAGAGGCACCATATGTTGAAGCCGAAAAAGAACTTAGTTAAAGTTAGTTCGGAGAATGAGCTCGAACCCAGGTATGCCTGGGTATAAAGCTCGAGGGAAGCCGCGTCATCGGTAGTTAGCTTACTATTTTGCTGATAATGTTCGGTTTGCTGTTTGATAGTCATTTATGATCTCTGCCTTTATTTCTTTCTTGAGCCATCATTTCCTATAGTTTACAGTAAGATACTACTAACTACTGAAAAATGCACCAATATTAGTAGTAAACCGAGACCAAACTGTTCATCGTAACTATTGCAATCATAGTATCGTTATATGTCTTTTCAAGTCTTTCACACAAACAATTGAGGGTGTTAAAGCAACAATTCTAGATACCTCCAACCCTAAACAGTCTCCCAATTAGGGATGGAAAATACGTGACGGCATTTTTGTAGGGAAAAAGCACGGGACCTGGTAATATTACGGGCGGTAACCACCCGCGGCAGACAACGTAATGCCACTCTAGCCTTTCCGGGATAGCTGGTCCAACAACATTGCTTCATCTCATTCACTTCCCCGTTCTTTGCTCCTCTAGATATCCTCGTTACGGAGGCGAATCTCTCAAATTTTTCTCTGCTACATCATTGTCGCAAACACACATCCACATAGATCATGGCTAGTGTGCAACCGGGCCACTCACATGGCGACCTTCACGATGACGAGTCGCTTCTAGATGACGACCTGATCGAAGCAGACGATGGTGAGTATTTCCAAGGCGATCGCAATAACCATGATACAATTGTCCCTGGATTTTCTAACCTCTGGGGCGCCTTACAGCTATCGATGCCGACGACCCCCTGCACGATACCTCCGACACGGCCCCTCTACGAGGCAACATTGAATCAGATGATAACTCTAGAGGTGGACGGGGCGCCGGATATGGCAACTACCTGACATCCTCAATCCCAGGTGAGGACCGACGCGCTACCCAGAACACTATCGATGAGAGCGTGTGGGCAACCTTGTCGCGAGACTTGGTCGCCGTTGGAGAGAAGATGCGCCAGGTGTTGTGGCCTAAGTATCTACTCGGAGGTATGATGCAGCGTGGAGGTGGTGGTATCAATGATGCCGCTGAGAGAGGCGAGGCGTCTGGATTTGGTCGTAACCTGCGCGGGCTCGTGGGACGCTGGCCAGATGCCGATGTGGTTCTGCAGGGTGGAATGAGTGATGGCTTGCGCGATTGGGATCTTTGGTATGTATATCAGAGCTGCTTGAGTGCTTCAGACTTTGGTACACATACTGACAAGCTTAATTTTCTCAGGGGCCCTCTTATCTTCTGTTTGGTTCTCAGTCTTTTCCTTTCTGTCGCACACGGAGACCAATCGTCAGCGGTCTTCTCGGGAGTCTTCTGCATCGTATGGCTGGGGGAAGCGGCCGTCACGCTTCAGATCAAGCTCCTTGGTGGTAAAATGTATGTTGAAAATGGCCCTGACGTTCGCCTGGAATACTTGGACCTACGCTAATGTATTACTCCTGCCTCTAGTTCGTTCTTCCAATCAATCTGCATCATCGGCTACACATTATTCCCCTTGGTCATTGCAGCGCTTCTCAGTGCTATCGGTCTGCCTACGATCGCCCGAATTCCCGTCTATCTCGTACTCGTGGCATGGTCCTTGGCAGCCGGTGTTAGCATCCTGGGCGGTTCTGGAATCGTCCGTAACCGCGTGGGTATCGCGGTCTACCCGCTATTCATGTTCTATATTGCAATTGGGTGCCTCTGTTTCATTAGTTAGAGACCGCGAACTCTCTTGGTCTCGAGTCGGGAGAGGTCGAACTTCTCATGTTGGAGTTCAACGAACCCAAACATTTCATATCTCACGAAGGATTCTTGCGTTGAATTGCGATTAGCACTTGTACACATAGTCAAATTTCACCGCTGATATCTGCTACTATTCTATAAATGATTGTGACTGTATCATGTATCTCTAATATTCTTAAGTTAGCTTCCGAGGTTGTTTTTAGTTAGTACCCCGTTGAGGCATTGATTACAGCGGTAATCCGGACTTCTATATATGGCTGTTTTTACAACGAAGCTAATATTCCTTATAACTCACAGCCAGAGCCTAACTTGAGCAATTCAACATGTGCCAACACATATCTAATTACAGACCAACAACCTTATGACGCTGAGGCTGAGGCAAAAAGCACCCCACTCAGGAGCATATGAACAGAATTGTATCTGCAAAGACATCGTCGATTAAGAAGCTTTGAACATGAAATTCGTTGATATATAGTTGAGGGAGCCTTGTTCATCTCTCCAGGTTTTATACATCTAAATTGCCATTGTCATGATTGTTGAAGGCTGTGGGAGTCGACGTTAAATCGTTTGCTGCGGGGCGGAGCGGTGACCGGACAACAACAGTTGAAGACTTCCTCCTTTCGACTTCCCTTTCTCTCTTTTTCCTTCCACCCACACCAGATTATTGACTTTGAATTGACTTGCTTGAATCGGCCTACCTCTCTCTCCGGTCACTAATTTGTCTTGGTCCAGCGCCTCATCTTCCAATATACGACTCAAGCATTAGGTGCAACATCCACTCCGCCCATAGCTCAGTCTTTGAGCAACGACCGTGTACCATGGCCTCCATTTCGGATGAGTCAAAGCCTTCGGCAGGTGGTGAGTGCCTTACAGCCTGCGTGAGCTGCGGCAGAAGAAGATCTACGTATCACAGAGTTTGTTGCGAGTGTCGCAGGGGAGACTTGAGCGGAGAGAGCAGAGCACCATGGCAGAGCCGGCGGGTAAGCGGCCTGGCGAGCGAGTTCCATCATGGCCCTCTTTGGCTGTTGCGCTTTCATCCGGTGTCGTTCCTCTGCGATACTACTTCATTCTCGTATACCCGGGCCCTATTCTGTCTATACTTGCGTTATTCGAGCATTTCCAAGATCTGACAGAGTTTATCTTTACGCAGTGACCACCCAACATCCCCAGTCCCCACCCTCCGACAATGACGGTGGCGAGCGTCCCGTTCGCAAGCAGCTCAAGGAAACGAGCATCGAGTCGATGCCATACAAAGAGAATGGCAGAAAGCGATCTTTCGAAGAATCGCGCGATGGCCCGCATGATTCCCCCGAGAATGGCGACGACAGAAGGAAGCGATCACGGGAAACCACGCCCAACGACGGACAGAATCCCGAGCTTGCCCAGAGCAAGGATACAAACGCTGCCAATATGTCCCAAAACGTGAGTGAATCTAAATGTAAACCCGAGCACCCCCTCCCGGCCCCCCAGAAGGACTTGGCCAAGGAAGACCCCGTCGTCAAAGTGCCCCAAATGGAATGCCTGGAGACACATGTGGATAGTTCTGCGAACTTCCGAAGATCTGCAGAGAATTCAGATTTGCCCGGCGACTCCGAGTTTGAAGCATCTGATGAGCGTTCTGGAGGATCCGACGGAGATAGTTCTAGCTTTTGGCTCGAAGAATTCAGGAAACCAGAAACGAGAAACTCTCGAGAGCTTTGTCATGAACCTGTGAGAGCCCAGCATACTGAGCCCTGGGAAGCTCAGCAAGTTGGAGAAACCTGCAGCCTCCAGGAGCGTACACCGAGCGAAGACGCATCAGGCCCTAGGAATCTTGACAGCCCTGGATCTTCAGCAAGCATTGAACCCCCGGCATACTCCTCATTTGATCTACCCCATAGCCCAAAGGATCCCAACATATCACCGGAAACAAAGTCCAATGAGGATCAACCGACTCGCGAGGATGTATCCAGCGGGTCGGGAGAATTTGAGGGCGATCCAAAGTCACAATCAGATGATAATTGTGATTCCCATGCCTCTATTTCCCGAAGCAGATATGAAGTGTCCGTGGGAAGCCCAAATGCTGAAACGACAGTTCATAATCCCCCAAAAGTGGAGCTTGAGCAAGATGAAGGCTCTTTGCAAGACCCTGATGAACTCAAGGATATTTCCAAGCCCCAGGAGAAGCCATTGGAATCCACAATTGACCCTGAGACCCATTCGAACGATCGGAGTCCAAGTCCCATACCCAAACAGCCAGGAATCTGGATTGAGAACAACATTAACACCGACACCTTATCACAGGAAACCTCGAATTCCGAAACCAGCGATATTCGCAAAGGCTTAAACAAGAAGCGAAGCCGGGAACAGCTCGAACGCGCATCTCCTAAGAAAGCAGAGATAAACGAAGATTCATCTCAGGAAACCGGTGTGGGCAAGGACTCTACAAAGTCCACAGCTGAGGATGAAAGAGAGAAGAAGCGACACCGTGATGATTCGGAAGAGCGCGAAAGCAAAACCAATAAGGTCGGTTCGCCGTTATTATATCTGTCCTTCTCTTACTCCAACTGACCGGTATTCCAGCTCTTCTCCGCCAGCGCTTTCGCCAGCGCAGCAGCTGATTCGCCGTTTGCCAAACTGGCCGGCGTAAAACCGCCTTCATCTACCGAAACGCCTGGTACCACTGACAAGCCCGCGTCAAGTTCTGCATTCGCAGGATCTGCACTTGGGGGATTCGCCGGCTCTGAAAAGTCTCCTTTTGGCACACTTGGAGCATCAACATCGTCCGTGTTCAAATCTGCTAGTCCCTTCGCGGCTGCCCCCAGCACGACAGGATTTGGTGGAATCGGAGGTGGATTTGCGTCTGCTGCTGGAAAAACAAGCTTCGCCTCTCCAAATGTCTCTTCGACGTTTGGTGAAACTAAATCCAAACCATTGGGTGCTGAGGAGTCCGAGAACGAAGAAGAGGAGGGCGAGGGCGAGGATGAAACCAACACTTTTGAGGCGGCTAAAACTGATGAGCGGTTCTTCGAACAGACCAGTATGTTATCGTGATACCGCCCATGTACTACTTTCGGATGGACTAATATTCCAATGCAGTCGAAACTGGCGAGGAAGGAGAGAAGACTATCTTTGCGTGCAAGGCCAAGCTTTTCTCATTTACCGCTGGCGAGTGGAAGGAAAGAGGCCTTGGTACATTCAAGGTCAATGCTCGAGACGTTAATGGCAAGCAGGTTGGCCGCATGATTATGCGTGCCGACGGTGCCCTTCGAGTGATGCTAAACAGCCCTGTCTTTGAGGGCATGAACTATGGTGATGCCAAAAATAAGGCTCCTACCAACAAACAAATCTTCCTGGCCAGCACGGAAGAGGGCCGTACCGTTCCTTTGCTACTTCGCGTAAGTCCCCAGCTTTCCAACTCCGATGATATGTATTTCAGCCTCTCACCTTTCTCACTAGACCCCCAATGAATCTTACGCATTGGATCTATACAAGACTATAAGGAAATTGTTGACTGGGGAAGAAGAGGACGAGGGCGACGATGAAGACGAGTAAACTTTAGACGACGGGGTCTGTGATTTAAAGCGCGAGAGAAGAGTAAACTAGGGTTCGGTGCATCTGGAGTTACATCTGGAGTTTGCGCGATCACTACGGTGTGCGATACCTGATTATTAGCGATTATCAATTTCATATGTTGCAAGCATTCTACTGGTACAGAGTTTTCTTGAGTAAAGGATCCACGCCTGACCTTGTCGTCTATTAGGGGTCGAAGAGCCCTAGTACTAGGGGCACATTGGATATGCACGAAATTGAAATAATTATCATTAGGTTGACTGGCCCTTGGATCAGCTTTAATTCTTAACAGCAACTACAAACAACCGAGGATAGCGTAGCAACACTCGACCATCAGCACAAGTCGGATACACCTTTTGCAGACCCGCCAGATATGCCTTCAAGAACCCCTCCTTCTCTTCCAGTTGCAAAGGGTCCACAAATGGTCGCAATCCAGTACCTTTCACCCACTCGATAATAGCCTCGTGGTTCTCAAGGGAGTGGTAGTAACTGGTATGGAAAATATTGACCTGGGAAGAAACAGGTATGAGTTGATCATAGATCTCCTGTGGAGTCTGAAACGTATCTCGACCAACGCTCGCAAGCTTCGCCGCCCATGGGCCAGAGGCAGCAGTCTCGCGCATTAAAACATGCGATGGCTCTGCAAGGTTATCAGGAACCTGGAGGGCAAAGACACCGCCAGATGGTTGTGTGGCCATAAGTCTCTTAACAATTTCGAAACGATCTTCTTTCTTCAGCCATTGAAACACGGCATTGGAATAGAAGAGGTCAACTGCGCCTTCAGGCGTGTAGGTGGTTAGATCCTGGACTGAAAAGTCAAGGTGTGGAAGTGTTGTCTTGGCTTTGCGGATCATATCCGGGGAAGAATCAATCCCCACTAGCTGGGCGTCTGGATAGCGGGACTGAATGACGGCGGTCGAGTTGGCTGGGCCACAACCCAGATCGACTATGCGTTTGGGAGATGCGAGTGAGACTCTAGATAGTAGATCACGAGCAGGGAGCGTACGCTCATCCTCAAATTTGAGGTATTGTGCTGCACTCCAGTCTTTTAAGGAGTTGGTCTCTGATGAGGTTGATGTGGCCATTGTCCTGTAGAGGATGGCCGGGTTGAAAAGGACTTTCTGAGAAACTTGCAACAATCTTTTCGATGATGATTGTATTTGGCAGATCATGCTTGTGGGAGAGTCTTCGATATCTCTGTCCACGGTTGATATTGAAGAGATCAAGAGATGAGGAGACCAAATACTTCGACTTAAATAGTTATGGTTTCTAACTTGAAGTCGATGTCAGAGGAAGTCGAAGGTCTTGTACCGACCACCGCATAAATGTCAGGTAAAGTAGTTGCCAGACTCCTGAATCGGGGAAATAGTTGAAGCAGGAGGTTCGTTCCCACGTAGAGCCCATTCGTATATGATGTTGAACTTGGAGTCGCGAGTGAAACTGCCGATTATCGGCAGGGTCCTCGGACGGAATGCCGAATTTATGAAGATTAGAAATCGCCGATTTTGATCTCTATTTGTCTGTAGAACCCCCTTTTCAGTTGTGAGTTTTGATTGTATGAAGTATTTGAATGAGCTTGGGAATGAAGCCACGCTTCTCTTACTACTGTAATATTGTATTCAGGTTGTTGAATACTTAGCGTAGTGCCCAGGTGGTGGAGAACGATCGGCTCTTCCAAGTTCTTATTTGGCATGGCCCCTGTCTTCCTAGATAGTCTTAAAAAAGTATTGAGCCATCCAGGAACCTCATTGTGGTTAAGATGACCCTGACATAGTTTGTAGCCTTGGAAAGAGTATTATTGCTATTCATTAGCCATGATGATTGCTCATTGAATCTCGTGGCGGTTGCCAAATCGGGCTATATTGGCACACGTGACCACGCGTATCCTTGCTTTCACTGCGCATCATCTTTGAGTAACATGCACGCTTCCTTGAACGCTTGTTTGACAGATGACAACTATGGACCACCAGAATGGCGGATCCTCCAAGATCAAGCACGATTGACCTCAAACGAAAAGCTTTGCAGGATGAAGTCACCCCAATTCCTGGGAGCACCGCAGCAAACGCGGCAACCGTTGGCAACTCGGATCCTATCAAGCCTGAGTCTCCTAGTGTACAAGAACCTCAGCCCGTGAAGAGTGGCCCAAACAAAAAGCGAAAAGCAGGAAAAAACAACCAAAAAGCCTCAAATGATAATTCAGAACCCCCGAATAAGCGAACCCCATCGGCACCATGGCCGGATGTCTTCAAACAACTTTCGCAGACACATCGCGCCTTGAATCTGGTCTATACTTTTTGCTGCACGCGCAAGCACTTTGCTACGACTTTTGACAATATTAGCAAAGCAGTTCAAGCACAGCTTGGCAAAGGGAGAGATCTCACTGTGGAGGACGTGGCCAGAGTCAAGGCCTTGGTTCCGCGAGCAGTGCGGTTCGAATATGTCGATGAAGCAAGTCTAGAGGTCATGACAGTCGGAGACAGAGAGACAATTGAATACGGTCTACATAGACGTCATGGCTCTCTTAATGCGGAAGATCTTGCTAGCTCTGGTGCCTTCCAGAACCACGAGTTTGGCAATTACGTTTTACTCTTTGAATTTCTTGACGGGGATCTCAAGCGAGAGGTTCTCCACCCCAAAACTGGCGAGCCGTCGAAGCCAGTGCGCCGAATGAAAGATGAAGATCTGAAAATGCCAGTTTACAGCCAGAAGCAGATGCTGTCCTTGATTGAAAAGCGCAACACGAAGTTCACAGATGCTATCGACGCTTTCCTAGTTCGATGTGAAGATCAAGGCATTGACCCTGCTCTGATACTTGAAGACGAGAAGAATACTTTCTTGCCGGCGCCCCCAGATACTGTGAAGACTGCCACAGGGTCAATAATACCGACTACCATACCAAAGGATCGAAAGTCTATTGCTGAAATCATCACCGAAATCCGGGAAATGAAGTGGTACCACGCCCAGATTGTACCGGAAGGTCATCGCGTATTTGATGCTCAATCCCCGGTTTACGGCGACTTGAATTTTCAGCTCTCGCAAGATATGGTCAACGCTCTCTACAATACAAAAGGAATCACCCAGCTTTATTCCCACCAAGCAGAAGCAATCAATAACTTATATGACGGTCACAATGTTATTGTCTCAACGTCAACAAGCTCGGGAAAGTCACTCATCTATCAAATTCCAATGCTTCACGAACTGGAGAAAGACCCTGATAGCAGGGGTATGTACATTTTCCCTACAAAGGCCCTGGCGCAGGACCAACGGCGTAGCATGACGGATCTACTTCAGTATATGAATGGTCTGCAGCACACAATGGTCGAAACATTCGATGGAGATACGCCCATGAGCAATCGTAACCTCATTCGTGACGAGGCGCGGATCATCTTCACCAATCCTGACATGCTACATATTACCATCTTGCCACATGAAAGTGCGTGGCGCACTTTTTTGAAGAATCTCAAATTCGTTGTAGTCGACGAATTGCATGTTTACAATGGGTTATTTGGCTCGCATGTTGCTTTCATCATGCGGCGACTTCGTAGAATTTGCGCGGCAGTGGGAAACAGACATGTGAAGTTCATCTCCTGCTCCGCCACAGTCGCGAACCCTGAACAGCACATGAAATCAGTCTTTGGAATCGAAGACGTGAAATTAGTGGACTTCGATGGATCTCCATCAGGCCGCAAAGAATTCATATGCTGGAATACGCCATTTAAAGACCCAGCAGACCCAACTTCAGGACGTGGTGATAGCGTCGCTGAGACAGCGAGACTTTTTTGCCAGCTTGTCCTTCGAGGTGTGAGGGTAATAGCGTTCTGCCGAATCCGACATCTCTGCGAGGTTCTCTTACAGGCTGTACGCAATGAATTCAAAGCTCTCGAAAGAGCGGCTGTTGGCAACATGGTAATGGGTTATCGAGGTGGCTATAGCCCTCAAGATCGCCGCCGGATTGAGAAGGAAATGTTTGAGGGTAAACTGATGGGAATTGTAGCCACCAACGCTCTGGAACTAGGCGTTGACATAGGCTCCCTTGACGCAGTCATAACCATGGGTTTCCCTTACTCAATCTCCAACCTGCGACAGCAAAGTGGTCGGGCTGGGCGACGAAACAAAGATTCCTTGTCCGTACTCGTCGGGGACAGATATCCAACGGACCAGCACTACATGCAGAATCCGGATGAGATATTCACTCGACCAAACTGCGAGTTACAGATTGACTTGGCCAACGAGCTCATTCAAGAAGGACATATCCAGTGCGCTGCGTTTGAGATGCCTATTCGGCCAGATGAAGACTGGGAATACTTTGGTAAACAACTCTTTGCTCTTGCAGCAACACGTTTGATCAAGGATAGTATGGGGTTCTATCATTGCCATAACCGATTCCGGCCTCATCCTTCTCGATGTGTTTCAATTCGCGACACAGAAGATCAGCACTTTGCGGTAATCGACACAACGAATGACCGTAACACTGTGCTTGAAGAAGTAGAGGCCTCACGTGCCTTCTTCACCATCTACGAAGGTGGCATTTTCCTTCATCAAGGTCAAACGTATCTTGTTAAAGAGTTGAACACCGAGAAATTCTTCGCGCGTGTGCTTCGTGTGAATGTAGACTGGAGCACAATGCAACGAGACTATACCGACATCGACCCTATCGAAACAGAAACGATGCGTCTAGTCAGCACCGATCCCTCCGGATCTCGGGCTTACTTCGGCGCTGTCCAGATCCACGCCGTGGTATACGGATTCTTCAAAATCGACAAACGAGGCCGTGTTCTTGATGCCGTTGCCGTCGATAACCCGCCTATTGACATTCTCACTAAGGGCATGTGGCTCGACGTGCCCTCCCACGCAATTGAGATCCTCGAGTCCCACAACCTCAATATCGCTGCTGCAATTCATGCCGCAGAACATGCGGTTCTTTCCCTTCTCCCGTCCTTTGTCATTTCCTCGCCGGGCGATGTGCGTACAGAATGTAAGGTCGCCAAGAAGGAACTGGGTCGTGCACTCAGTCGCGCCAATGATGACGCCGAGCAGGAGAAGATGAAAAAAGCACTTCAACCGCCCAAGCGCCAGCGACCCGCGCGTTTGACTTTCTATGATGCCAAGGGCGGATCTTGTGGTTCCGGTATTGCGAGTAAAGCATTTGAGTTCATCGGGTTGCTTTTACGCCGTGCCGTGACGCGGATTGAGAATTGCACTTGCATTTTGCCTCAAGGATGTATCGAATGCTGCTGTGATGAGCGTTGCAAAGAAATGAACGTTGTTATGAGTAAGGCTGGGGCTGGTGTTATTCTGCGGTGTCTGCTTGGGTGGGAGATAGATGTCGATTCGTTGCCGTGGGGAGAGGAACTCAATGGAGAAGAGTTCAATGCCGGAGAGCTAGCTGGTGGTCTGGAAACAGTCATTCAAGCAAAAAATGTGCCGTGGAAATCCGGCTGCAGCCCTGAAGAGGTACACCCGAAGGCTAGCAAGGACATCAATAATGGAGAAGCATCATGAAGTTGCGCTGGCAATGCCCAAATTGCTTTCGAGAAAAATGTACATCTGAAACGAACAACATATCACGAAATCTGGTATTTGTGTATTAGTATTTCATCATGATTCTATCATTCTGAAACCCGAACATAGAAAGCATCGAAGAGGAACCCAAAACGAATGCTATTAGTATTTGTTCAATGATGTCCAAGCGGCTGGGTATAATAAATGTACACATCAAGTCATGACCGAAGGAAACCATGCAAAAACCAGAAAATGAAGATGGTAAGGAAGAGTCAAACCAAGAAACGAAAAGTAGAATGCTGAAGGCTGATGACAGGAGTGGGTATACAAAAGAAGAAGAAAAAAGGCAGAAAAGTGAGCAAGTTGATGAGAACAGAGTATGCGCGCGAAAAAGTGTATGCAAAGAGTAGTTTTTTGCGAGCAAGGCTTTTGGGAGAATGTGTTCGCCTGACAGACAGAAACTGAGCATGAAAAATTCTCATCTATGTGAATACAGGTGATAAAATGGTCGTTTCGAAAGCCAGTATGACTGCTTGGAAGATTGCGGTGTGTAGATGTGAGCGTTGAATCCAAGACATCACCAGCTCTCCAAATAGAATATAGTATGGCGGTATTTGTGTGGATGGGTACTTCAAGGCATGCCACTATGGCTACTCGAAGGACTATTCTCATCATCTTGATCGTCGATATTCAGCTTCCAGAATAATGATTTCATATCTCTCACGTTTTCGCGAAAATCGTCGCGAGGTTGGCTCATACGCTCTGCTGATAGGGCACGGATTTCGCGGATGATTTCATAGTATCCTTCGTCATTTGGGAGCCACCAATGTGCGAGTTCAGGGAGTTGCCAGATAGCGCCGAGTGCTTCGCGGAATTTCGGGGGGATAATGTAGCTATTCGATTAGGAAAAGATTTAGCATGAAGATGCGAAGATTTTCAGGCGTAATGGTTTGATTAGTTTTACTCACCCATTTTGTTCCATCATAGCCAGCTTATGCCGTGACCACATTTGGTGCTTGTGGTCTTTAGTGAGGAACATGCTGGCTAGACCGATACTATTTTTGAACCCAATGCAGTGCCCATAACCTTTGTTCGGCCAACGGTCGATAGTCTCGAGGAGTCGACATTGTTCAAATGCCAGGCTTTGCAATTCTGGGAGGAGAGGTTGTCTCAAAGCAAGCATTGTCTGATACTTGAACATCAATTCCGTGGAGAGAAGATCAATCCACGCATAATTTGCATCCCATAATGGTCCCGTATGGAGCACACCGGGAACGTATGGATCCACGATATCAAACTCAGTCAAAGGTTGTTTATTTGGATAAGATGAGACAGTGTGTTCGGAATTGTCGAATTTCCTGATGATATTCTTTGCACGCTCCATAGTTTGGCCCAGTTGTTGATTCTGAATAACGAACTGGTCCATGGGAATTAGACCACGAGATAGTCTCGCATACAAGGACGCCATCTCTAAACCGAACCGGCGATTTATTGAGGCGACTAAAGCAAGCTGCTTTGCAGGATCGTTGGGATAAAGAGCTGCTTGTTCTGCGTCGTATTGTTCCTTTCCAATGTACCATTCTCGAGGGAGAACTGCTTCGGTGCCGGCGACTATTCCTACAACGATGTCGAAGCGTGCGTACCATAAAAAGATGTTGGTGTGTAAGGGAACCGTATTTGATGACTCTGGCGTCAAAATTTCTCGAACGAGTGCATGAGATGCTTGGTGATGATCGATCAGATTCACCCAATCTCCGATGTATTCCTACAAATGATGATATGAGTTAGCAAAAATGGACCACGCATCAACCAAACCGCTACTGATTCACTGGAGAGAGAAATACCTCAAAGGTTGTCAAAACGAGAACAGTGCATAATGTTGCTTCCGTATGCTCTTCTCCAGAACCTAGTGATTTCCGTAAAAGGACCAGAGCTTTATTATAGTATTTCAGGAAAGTATAAAGCTTTCCTCCTGGGATGTGTAAGGTATGATGATAGGCGGCAAATCCCACAAGGGCATATAGCAATGGGTCATAGCCCATAGCAAGCTCAATGATGCTGCCATGAATGAAGTTATCACTCCCCGATCTCAAGAAAAAGTGCTCATGCGAGATGAACTCTTGATGATAATTCAGATAAAAGCGCAGATCATCCGATAAACGAGTTGAGTTTAGAAGGTCGAGGGTTGTATGGCTAATGCTAGCTGATCGTACACTCACTGATTCAAAGCGCGAAGATGACTCAGTAGAGGGTGAACTACCAGGATCCAAGTTGTTGAAATTTTCAGGCTCGGGCGTTTGCTTTGAGGGTTTATAGACTGATTGACCACTCTGGCTTCTGTTTAAATCGGGACGAGATTGGACACCACTGGCTGGTGGTGATGGCTGCCATCCCGGACCGGCACTGTCGGGTTCATCTTCATCGATGATAGGTTCCAAGGGGCTCACAGTTTCAGCATCTTGCTTTCCAGTAGAATCACTACCTTGCGATGGTGGGCGAGTACCACGCGATTTCCCCACGGCACGACCTCCAGTCTTAGAGACAGATCCTGTGGGAGACGGATAGACGCAGTCTCGACTACCTTTCCTACAACGCTCACAAACGGGACGGGATTCATCGCACTTGATTCGACGCGCACGACAAGTGAAGCAGCCACTTCGAGTGCGCTTATGCTTTTTCTGATCTGGGATGGGTTGAAGTAGAGTCGGCTGCTTTGGCGGGTATGGTGGAGCGGGTACGGCCATCGCCGGAGCGGCGGAGGGATCATGCCAAAACGCGACGCTGTCGGGATACTGCGTTGGTCCAAAGAGCGAATAGGCCGACATGCCTGAGTCCTGCTGCATTGAATCTAGAAAGCCGGCCAAAGCGGCTTGCGGCTGATGATATGACTGCGCCATAATGGATTCGGATGGTTCCCCGTCGACGTGGATCCCCCCTTCAACTCAGCATGTATTTCGAACAGGAAATTGCATCGTAGACAATTTTAGAAGACGCAAAATACGATCAAAGAGAAGAGTACAACCCGAAAGATCAAGAAGAATGAGGGAAACTCAAAAGACAAACTAAAGGAAGTTGGAAGAAAAGTGTCAAAAAGGTGTAGACTTGACAAGCGTAGGAGGTGGGGTGAGGTTGACCCAGACTATTGGAACCAAGAATAAAGAGGATTGGAATGTGCGGAGATTAAAAGAGTCATCTACGGAGTAAGGAAAACCTTTCTATCTTTTTTTCCTTTTGATATTTATGAATCTTCTTGGCTTTCCGGGTCCCGACTCCGGTCCACAATTCAATACGAACCATACGAACTAGCCCTTGAATCTCGTGCCTTTATTTCTTCCAGTTATTCACTTCTAAATACTACATATGTAGTTCTTCCATGAACTGATATTGGAACTTTCCCATGTTCTAAATCTTTATTAGTTACTAGTAGGATACTACTCAATGCAGCTTGGCCCTAACAGCTGATTTGTGTACGGATACTCGCAGAGCTCAATCAATTTTATCTAGGACTGCATAGCCAACTTGTCCTTTTGATAGCCAAAATGACCATCAGGGGAGAAAGGACTGATTAGGGGGGGAGGGGAGGGAGTTCGGAGATTCACAGCGTAGTATCACAGATCCGTAATGTCGCACTGCTTCGATGGCCCCTTTCTTCTCCACTCTAGTTGGGGATCATCCTCTGGGCTTATTTTTATCCTTAATCCTTAGTCAGAAGATCTCCACGAGCCTCGGGTCTCGGTGAACTTGAAAGGGGGCGGATGTTTTCTGGATGACGATCCTCGCAAGCCACAGGGCAGTGATATCACCGGGAAATTCAGTTTCTTAGGGCTTGCATTTGCAGATGGGGGTGGCTCGAGCCTTCAACGAACGAGAGGGAAGAGGGGAGAGAGGGGACGATCCTGACATGATTACAGCATAGTAGAGCGTCCGTCAATTACTCATTTTACTGGATCGCGCATTTCCGGTCATCCATGCATGCATTAACTCATTATCAGGACTCCCCCAGCTTCAATTTAGCCGCCTCAACCTCCTCCAACCCCTGGGTCATCGATGATGGCGACGGAGGTATCCCGATGAGTATTTAAAAATTTAAAATTATTATTATTATTATTATTATTTTCTGATCTCATGATCTCAATGATCGCACACTCCCTGATAGAATGTGGAACCAGCCTAGAAGAGTTCAATAGTGTGGACCTACAAGGTAGTTAATAAGGGCCGGCCACCTCGGTGATAGTTCAAGCTTCGGGTGGTTGGAGCCCGAGACGATAGGTCGGGTCTGATAGTTGAACGGCGGATTCCGCACCAGGTGACT
Source organism: Penicillium citrinum (assembly GCF_028827155.1). Lineage (NCBI taxonomy): Eukaryota > Fungi > Ascomycota > Eurotiomycetes > Eurotiales > Aspergillaceae > Penicillium > Penicillium citrinum. The sequence goes on from NW_026622686.1 coordinate 3,073,631, forward strand.
GGTGCACTCGGCAAATCTGAAACCTCGAGGGGCGCCGGTGCATCGAGAATATGCCGAAAACGTTCTGTTCGTGACGGAGATTCATGAGTGGAGCCTGATTGTACACTAGGGGACTTGAATTGTGGAGTCATTGAGCTCATGAATCCATCAATGATTCATGATTGGGAAGGACGAGCCGGGGGAGGGTGTGGAGGAGAGTCCACGAGACGGAGAACGGAGTCCTTGATCTCGGTTTCCGATGGAGGAAATTTGCGCCGTAATCTCCCATATAATTTCCAGGGATACTCTGTCCATTACTGTAGGTAGACGGTAGGGATAGTGTATTAGCAATAGGTGGGTGGGGAGGCTCGATAAAGATATCTCAGCTGAAGGCTGCCGTATTTTGAACGCTTTCCCCCCTTTAATTTTAATTGAATAAATTTATCCGAGCTGCATTAATTGTACCTGATCGACCAAAGTTTGACAGGCATGCAGAGAGAGAGAGAGAGAGAGAAAATAAAATAGTAAAAATAGAGGAAATAAAACAAAGGGTGGGTCAAAGAAATCGAAAAAGCGCTAAAGACAGGTGCACTGGGAAATCAGCTCCATCGGTGACTCCAGCTCCAGCTCCAGCACGATCATGATTGCAAGGGCAAGGGCAAGGGCAAGGAATATACATAATGGCAGATCATTACGCCAGTGGCGGCTCTCTGTCCTATTCGCTCAAGGAAAAGAGGATGGCTGGCTCAACCAGCGTCAAAAAGTGCCAAGGAACAGTCCGGTGCAAGCCCTAATTGTCCTAGAAGATGCACGGTGCACCGACTTTCCGACATTTCTCGCCATGTGGGTGAAAGGTGAACCGGTCAAACGCTAAATGGTTGCGCTCCTTGACAGACAGTGGGCCAGTGGGTCACTCAATGTCTTTTGCTGGGTGCTGGGTTCCACTGCACCGCGTTACTCGTGCTGCTCTGCTAGTCTCTAGATGTCGATCGTGGTCTATGTACAGTCAAGTCTAGCAACTGCACTGGGCCAGAAGTAGTAACATCCCCGTCCAAGATCTCATGCCTTTCCCCATAATGGCCATAGCTGCTACCGGGACTTGGGGAAGGCAGGTTGATATCTCCACCTGTGCGTTACTATACCCTATGCCTAATTAGGTTGGTCTTGAGAGCAGTTCCAACTTATCCCTATTTAAAAATCTATCAAAATCTACATTATACGCAGTACGGAGTGTCGAGAGTATCAACGGCAGAGTGCGTGGTTTTAGAGCATCTGAGGCGCATAAATCCTTTGTCGCTATGTCATAGTATGTATAGAGCCAAACTGTTTGATCGACAAAGGACTATCACCAACTGGATAAATAGTAAACCTAAGAGTATACCTACGGGTAGTAGGCATTATGGAAAGCCTTTCCAAGGTTGCACCGATGACCTACCGTATTTAGTGCAGTGTATGTACATTGCTCAAAGTCAACCAACCCACTTGACGGTAGAGAAAAATGCCCAGAAAGACCCGCACAATACTCAACTTGCCACAGCCCGATTGATAAATCCATATTACCGGCTAGTCTGGGCACGATCGGCATTTTGTAGGGTAGCATATCGTATGATCAGTCACGGTAAAAATCAGTGTCTGATCGAAGGATCTAAAACTGAGACTCATGGGAAAGGATTTGGCCGTAGATGATCAAAAGATATCAGGGACGAGTCATACCATATACAAATCTCATAGTTAGTAGAGATACAAGAGTATACGTCCAAAAACCATTTTCGGGATACTCGGATATACTAGCCCGTCAATCTGGAACTTTTTTCACTTTTTTTTTAACAAAAAAAAGTACGTGGGATATAATTGTGTGCAAGCATGGAAGCCACCTGGCTTCCACTCTGGCAAAGGTCCCACTCAACCATGATCCCATGGGAAAAAGGACCCGGAGTTGAAGTGTTCAGGGAAGGCAGTCCATTCAGCTCCACATACCGAAATGATTCTTTTATCTTTTGGACCCATCGAAGGCTATTAGCGGCTTGGATGTTGGGTTTCCACTGTACGAAATCGACCACTCATTTTTGGAGGGGGTGTCAATTATGAGCCGTAATCGTATTCGTGCCTCGAGAGAGGTGTTTGCCCGGGCTTTGCTCGGAAACTGCATGAAAGGGTGTTAAGAAAGGCATGGATGCTTATACTCAATGTTAAAAAGCAGGCTCTCGGCACTGCGATTGATCTATTCTTCATGGTGACAACTTCAAAGACAAGGTGCTGCCAATTAGCAGCGGAATTTATTCTATGATGTCGAAACGACCACAACTTTAGTCAGGAAGGGCAAGGTTTATACTCGTCCGTTGAAGATAGGCAACTAGTGGAATCTTGAACATGGACTACTATTATTACCTATACTAGGTAGCTGGTAGTTAAGATGAACTACCAGTCTGAATGACTCATTCGAGTTCGAGAAGCCAGTCCCATTCCTCAAATTGCTCTTTGGATCTTTCAATGCTATAGAACATTTGCATGATGATGAGCAAGGTCAAGGGTAGTAATTGGTTGAAAGAAGTGGCCTTTTAATCACTCTGGTGGCAGATATCTGAATACTTCATAGCCTCCGAATCTCCACATATAGATGCACGAGAAGCACAGCGGCAATTATGTTTTGAGCATCAAAGCGGATTCTAGTCCATACCCACTTGAAGTTGCCTACATCAGTAGTAGGAAGATACAAATTGGGAACATGAGGTTGTATCTCTGAAAAGACTGAACTATAAACCTATACAAACAAAACCCCACAGTCCCATAACAAATATCACGCACCGGGAAGCACTCATTCCCCGACGCAAGGCTCAGAAAGTGTGCAGAGATCGGCCGATTCCAAGAGGGCCGTCGGATATGACTGCCTCGACTCAACACAATTGAGTTAACGCCGGCCGTTTTAGAGGAGACACAGTGGAATAGAAGGAGATTGGGGGCGTAATTGTGGCCCCCTTTGAAGTCCCCCTCTCTTTTCTACCTGGGACAATCACCAATAAGGGAGAGTCAAGCCCTTTACGGAAAACGGAGTCACGGAGTAGGCGCCCGCTGGGACTTGATTTTCACCACGCAAATCCACCCACATAGTGCTTTTGTCCTCCATTAGTCCTTAGTCCACCCCGTCCGTCCCTGGAAAAGGCAAACTAGGATGTATTTCCCAAGAGAAGCTAGCTGGGGGCGGCACTAGGATCTGTCACTTTCTTGGGAGATGCCGTGAGTGCCGGGACTGAACGGGGGTGGCGGCCACGATTGGAGATCGCAACGGCGGCATATTGCCCAGGGGGGAAGTAAATGGGTGCTGATCAATCGATCTTCGTTTGAAATGATGGTCCGGGTTGCATTTTACATTGTAGATATCCCACCCATTGAGCCCTTCTTTAGTCTATCCCTGCTAGTTGTTGACGCATGTCGCGTGGCTCCGAATGATTTGCCTCGGAGGGGCGCTCTAAATGCACCGGGCCATTGGAAAGATGCATCAGGCATGTGAATTGACGGGCCCTTGACCGGTGAGGTGGATGCAATTTCACATCCTTGCAATTTCCAGCGATCTCAAATGCGTTATTGTTGGTCTATTTTGACTAGACTTGTTGTACTTGTGGCGTCGGATTCATCTCGTAGTACTATGTATCCACGAGATGGGATTGGCCTGCTCTAGAATATTTTGTAGATGTACCCATACACAGATCTTCTAGATTCTATTCGTCTCGTATCCTTGAAAGTGGCCCAATTGCAATAACTCGAACTATGGAAACACTTTCTTGGCCCCATTTCATGTTCCTCGGCATCGCCCGGCGGCAGTCTTGTTCTTCCTTGTTGGCTCGAGCTTGGATTAACATTTACCACTGTTCATTGAATAGGGTTCGAACCTGGATTACTGTACAGATGACGCGAAGATGTGAGATGATTGATATAGCAATCAATTGTAAGATTTGAAGTTGATTCATTTCTCTCTTTTTGTACTCAATACAAGATCTCTGGTATGTATATCTTTCTTTTCTTATGTAGTCATAAAAATCGTCAACAACCGGATCTTTCAATGCCATTCCGGATGAACAAAAGATCCTGATAGTTGGCATATTCCGGCTCTCTATGGCTGGTGGCTGGTCTATCCACTGAATCATTGCTTCTGGGCTTGTAGCTCCTTAAGCACCATACCAACACCTTCAATGACAGTACCCCATTCTGTCTCATGAACCCGAGTCTCGAAAGCCTCTAGATCTTCGTCACGGCCCTTCTGGAAAGGGATTTCCTTAACCAAAATCGGCTTGCCCATATCGACTTCCGAAATCACATCGTGAATCATAACACCGGTCTTGTCAATGCGTCCCTCGATCCATGCAGCATGAGCCCGCTCAATTGCATTCTAGAGATGAGATGTTAGACCAATCATACTACTGTGAGCAAATATACTGTACGAATCCTCGATCGAGAAGTTCCAAAATAGCAAATACAAGGTACTCACCACTCCATTGAATTGTCCCGGCAACGCGGGGTGCAGGTTGATAATGCGAACATGCGCCTTTTCTAATGGCTCCAAGAACTGCGGTGATAGAATGTGCATAAATCCAAGACACACAACCAGTTCCGGCGAGTCTGCCAGAATCAATCGCGCGAGTTCGGCATCGTATTCCTCCCGAGCAGCTTGAACACCCTCCGGTGTCGCAGGGTGCTGCTTTTTATACTTGACAAGGTTATGGTATAGTGTAGGAATATTGGCTTTTCTGGCACGCTCAAGGCCAAAGGCGTCCTTGCGATTCGACAGTACACGGACGAGGGTAGTGTCCAGCTTGCCCTCTGCAACGTTGTCGATTACAGCTTGGAGGTTGGAGCCATTGCCGGAGATTAGGACTGTCGCGCGGATTGGTGAAGGCATATTGTAGAGTATATGAATGGGTGATCGGGGTAGAGGTTCTCTAGATGTACTCGCGGTTTGATATTTCGATTTCGTATGGATCTCCTCGTGGTTCGGCGTTTTTGTAGGATATTCGATGCTTGCCAGGAAATATTCCACGCTGACTACAGGAACTCAACGAAGGAAATATCCACCAGGTTACCGTGTCAATTGACCGAACTGTAGAGTACAATCGACACAACCGTGCAATCAAAGTGTAAGAGTTCACGCTGGAGCTTCGCCGCCGCGGGAATATTTTCGCTCACGTGACCGAGGGGAAGCGGGGCATCGAAGTATGAGAAATTGCTTATTTAACTTGAACAGGTGTATAGGCCTAGAAAGGGGAAAGAAATACAATAGAAGAGAAATTACATAGATGGGGAAGACCTGGAAAGAAAAACTGTGTGGTGAATTTTCGAATTTGATAGTTACACTGATTCCCCGAGGCATTATATTCACTTTTTTCCCACAACCTCTGGAATTGCTAGATAATGAATCGTGTCCGAACAAGTCCAAGCATCACCAAGAGACCAAGAAAATAAGAGGCAAATAAAATCCAAACACGGACCAACCGAGACTAGAAACAATGATCTGGTTGCCATTGAAAAGGTGACCACCATCTCTAGGCCAAAAGGATGTACAGAAGACAAACAGATAAAAAGCGCCTGGAATCAGCGCAACAAGACAGAATGCCGAGGGGATATCCATGATGAAAACTCGTAAAGACTCTAAACAGACGCTGAATGCTAAATTTCGATGAGAAGAGATGTGGACGTATTCGGTCCAAAGATGAAAGGTTGGGTTTGACGAGGATGGCCAGAAGCACGGCCAATTAGATAGCTGTGCCTGGGAATGTTGGTGGTGGCTCTGAGGTTGCTGGGCCGTCGGTGCTAGAAGTCTCATGTACACCTTGGCCTCGACAAAGAGGGCATGAGTTTCGACCAGTAGTTAGCCACTGGGTGATACGGTTAGCAATCTGGACTGCATGAAGGATGTTAGACTAGCAACAATTGAAAAACTCACCTGGTCAATGCAGTCTCTATGGAAGACATGCTTGCATTTGCCTAATTCTCTGACTTCTTCGGCCACTTCATAATCACTCAAACAGATTAGACAGCGCTCTCCGTCTTGGATCTGGATCACACCAGTTCCATCCACTGATTCGGCGAGCAAGGATCCACTGTACTCAACAAGACGGAAAAGCCCGCCAGCGGAATTGACATCGTCCTGGCTTGCTACAGGTGGCTTGGCTGGACCAAGAAGTGATGACAAGAGAATCATGTCCTCATATGTTGGGTTCTGATTTGAAATTAGCATGGGTTTCATAAAGGAGGGAACGACTTAGGCTTACATCGGTGAAAAGACTAGGCGTTGTCAGAGCTGGATGATTCTCCGATAGATTGGTTCCAACAACGTAGATGAGCCAGCTTCTGCCTCCGGTGGGCGGAGCTTGATCAGGTTCAACAACACCATTACGACGGACCGATCCCGAGCCAAGCGCTCGATGACGAGCAAATTCAGAGTCACTGCGGCGTCTTTGACGGGCAGCATTCAGAGGAGCAGCATCATTCGATGGCCCAGGGGGGGGGTTGCACAGACTGCCCTTCGTGTAAATCAGGGAGAAGGCTGGGTGATAGCGCAGAGGCGGATGATGGCCTTCGATTTGGAGTCGAGGTTCCAGAGGAGACAGCAGACAAGCCCTGCTCGGCGGGAGTGGAGGGCGGAGGATGCGGGCCCGGGGGGCTTTCGGACAGCGAGGTTGGAGGGTAGGACGGATACGACGGACGAGGTCCAGCATCAGACATTCTGCGTGAGGGATTGAGACCCGTTTGGCGTATAAAGTCTGGTGCTCTTGGCGGTGGTAGTCCAGCAAGGCCTCCCGGGCGTGGTGCTTGCATTCTTTGGGGGCCGTCCGCACTCAACCCTGGATCAGCAGGTCTGTCTTGAGGTCGTGGAATCCCCGGCGGAAGGAATGGTAAGCCGAGTAGAGCGTCCAGGCCGGCACCACCAGGGCCCGGCGGTCCAGATTCGTTACTTGCCCCATTGCCAGCCGGCACAGATCGAACACCAACTACAACCAATGTGACCATCCGTCCTTCACCCCCTTCTGTTGGTTCATCAACAGACATGCCGTCTGGCTGGGTCGTGCGGTTCTCCGGAATGTCCGAATTTTGCCCAGTGGGATTTGATCCAGTAGGAGGTTCTGAATTGGCGAAGCGGAAAACTCGCAAGAAATTGACTGGCGGGCTTGGTCGTTCATTCCCAGCATTGCTTGGGCCTTCTTCAGGTGGCGAAGAAGGTTGAGGTTGTCCAGTAGTGGCATGGTTTAAGCTCTGAATGAAATTCTCAAGTGACCCTTCTAGTCCGTCATTCCCTAGCGCCTGGATATTCGGCATGGCAGGACCATTGGTGCCCGAGAGTTGAGCCGCGATTGCGGCAGCTGCAATCTGTAAGACTCGAGAAAGAGGTGTCTGTTCTTGCGGCCGCAGCGCTCTTTGAGATCGTGCACGAAGAAGGCCAGGAAGTCGACGCATTCCCATGAGGCCAGGGCTTGTTTGATCAGAAGATTGTAGGCCCGTACCATGCGATGATGGCTCGACTCCACTAATTTCAGGAGATGGCTCTCCGGGTGATTCCCTCCAGTCCAAACGAGTATCCATTTCATGCGGTAACGGCTCATCGAGGTGATGGATTGGTGGCAGATGTGGGAAAAACTCATGAGGTGAGTCTATATCAGAATGTGGTTGGCCAAACATATGAGATATTGGTGTCGATATTGAATGACGCATGCGGTGGAGACGTGTACTCCGCCTCCAAGTGGCCCTATTGGGTCCAGGAACTCGCCGCTCGCTGTTGGAGGCAGCGAAGGGAGAATTTGCTGACAGGTCTGAGGCATTTGATGAATCTTCGCGCGAGGGAATAAAGTACGGCCCGCGCATAGACCTTCGGCGAGCCACGCCTCTTGATCCTAACGCACTAAATGGGCTGAATCGACCGGTGCTGTGGCCCGACTCAGATCTTGGGGATGTTCGCGATACTAATCCATGGCGGTGTGCGTGACCTTCTGCGGGTGTTTCTTCTTGGCTATTGAGAAGCCCTCGAATGACTGAGTTGGGCAGGAATCTAGATCCCAGTCTGGACATGGTGGATTGCCTTCTCGCTGCCATTCGAGCAAAAGCTGCGGAGCGATATGCACGCTCGTCAGCGTCTTGAGATTCGTTACTTTCCTCTTCAATACTCCGCATTTGCTGGAAGTTTGATCCTGGAGATAAAGGAGAGTGCTGCCAAGTCCCCGTGGGCTCATTCGTTTGGCCGGAGCCCATGTCCTGCCCATTAATCTGAGGCATATCCACGCCCGCGGAGAAGCCCGCCTCCCCATTCTGCTCCGCATGTTGTCGATCGTTCATATCCTCATTCCTCGCACCAGGGCCGCCCTGTGTCGGAGATAGTGCCAAATAATCTGGGTAGATGATTTCGGGAGGGTCTCGAGCCGTAGATGAAGTCTGTCCCATAGTAGCAGATCACTGATCAAAGCAAAGTATATGCAATGTCAAAGATTGCTCATCGCCAGAGATGATTTATAAGCAACTTCCGAAGACCGTCTCGTGTCCGTTACAAGTAGTATCCTTGGCTGCTGGGTGTTCAACTTATGGAGCAGAGGATGGAACAAAGGTATTTCGGCGTTTCTGGAGAGGACACTCGATGGGTTATATGATCCGGAGCTGTTCGGCAGGCAGCTTGAAGGCGGGTTACGGCTGAGGGTAATGCCGGGTAAATGAGAGAGCGTCGAAACAAAGAGACAAGGGATTGGCGAGGCGGTAGCAAGTTGACTGTCCTACACAAAGTATTGCAACAGAAAGTACTGCGACCGGGGAGGTCAATCTGTCTGACAAACGCCCAGATACTGCCGCCCACACGTACCCAATAGACGCAGCGGAGCGTAGAGATAGAGAGGGCGGTGCAGCAGAATTTGTGATGACGCCCAGGGGATGCTGATCGTTAATAGTAACGAGTGAATGGATAAGAAGGAGGTCGGAAAGGAGGAGGGGTTAAAAGGAGAAATAGGGGAGGTAAGGGAGTGCGAGTGAGGATGGGCTTGGGATGGGATGAGATGGGGTTGATAGCGCGATAAGTCGTGTTTGCCTGTTTTGCTTCCCGTGGCGATGATTTTCTTAGTCATTCTTCCTCGGCAACTTTCTTTCTTCCTTTTCCATACCGACTCCACCGGTCGAATTACATTTCAATTTAGAATTCCGTGGACTTCTTGTGCTTTCTAAGCAACCCTGAATGGAACCTGGATGTTCTTGAGTTTATGGCGCCTGCCGTATCGGCCTCGTCCTTTGCCTTGCCACTGCCTCGCTGGCTGCAGCCAACAAGCCCTCGAGTTTCCCAATATGATCGTCGCAAACGCAGGAGACAGAAGGATCCATGGAGTGATGTGGAGGATGAAAATGAAGAAACGACAGATGCCACATCGTTGAGGGATGATTCAGTCTCTGTCGGCCCAACCCCCATCTTGACACCGAATGAAACGCATCAATATCGAATCGCGGGTCTGTCTTTTGACCAAGAGATTCCACAAGGGAGTTTTCCTCATATGGCAACACCGAAGAAAGATGAGGCCAAAAAGAGCAGACTATCGCATCAACTTTCCCATGGGCTAGCCAATCTGTCGACCCCTATATACCCACCTCAGTCTCCCGCATATACCGGTAGCCTTCGACTCCAACATTTAGCAGCCTTGACTACTGTCTTACACCGATGTCTGCTTCAGGGAGATTTCACTAGGGCTGGGAGAGCATGGGGAATTATTATGCGAGAGCATTTTAGAGGTAGGCCGGTAGATCCACGCCTTGAACATCGGTGGGGGATCGGAGCTGAAATATTGCTACGGCGCGATCAACAAGGAGCGTCCAGAGATCCCAGTACGGGAGATAGAGTACCGCTTCCATTTACCCACAAGGGGTTTGCAGATGCAAAGGAGTACTATGAGAGGTTGATACTGAACCATCCATATCTAAAAACTCATCCTCATTCCATTTCCGCCTTGCATTACTATCCTGCCATGTTTGGCCTATGGGTCTACGTTGCACAAGAAGAAAGCCAGTTTGAAAGGGACAGAATTGAAGATGAAGAATCTTCTGAAATCTCCGATGAAGATTCAACAGACGGTTACGGAGAACCTCGTGTATCAGACCGGAAGGCAGCACTCATTGCAAAAGTCCGGTCACAAGAATTAGAACAAGCGCAACAGATAGCAACGCGTATTGACCAACTTCTCGCTTCGCCTCCATATTCAGATTCTCCAGAGATGCTGGAGCTTCGAGGTATGGTCTCGCTCTGGATTGGCGATTTGCTTGCCCTCTCGCTCGTCAAGCCCCCGCCCGAATTTCTGGACGACTATGGTTATGATGCCATGGCTACAGATGACGTGGATGAACCTTTGGAAGTCAGGCGTGAGCAAACTCTTGCCATGGAGCAACGAAAGGTTGAGTTGCACAAAGCACAGGAATTTCTGGGGAAGGCTCGGAAGCGCAGACAGGGTGTCTCATACAATATGGAACGTCTCCATATTGAAAGTTCCCCAGCCCCGAACTCTCCCTCGCCTGCATTACCTTAAGAATAATCTGTGATATCGGCCACAATCAACATTGAGTAATGATCTATGTGTGGAGATTCTTCAATATCTTTCCGGAAAACCGTCCCCAGGCTGGCTGGCCGCTTACTTCTTGAGTTATGGAGCTTGAATGGTTATTTAACACACTGTTTGTCTAGTCTGACCAGCTTCAATCAAATCCGAGATCTGTGATCATGGATTATGACTTTATTTTCCAAGTACTGCATCCTGCTGCGTCCCATCTTCGATATCAGTAGAGTCATCAACACGGCCCGTATCACCAGTTCGAGATATAAGATATTTCACGATATGTGCAAGTGTAATCAAACAGATCGAGTTTGCAAGGACGAATGAGTATCCTTTCGTAAAGCGCGGGCCCTCGACGGTCTTGAAAACTAGCAATGGTGTCCAAGCTGTGGTTGACTGTGCAATCATGTTGACAATAACAAGAGTCACGCCGCGCTGGACAGGTGAGGCTCGCAACTGGCTATTGATCCAACCATAGAGTACGCTCGACATTGCGACAGCTGAATACGTCGTCATGAAGGCAAACCACAGCGCTGATTCTGGGACATTCCAAATGACAAGGATAATAAGACCGATGATATTCCAGGTGTGCGCGACTGTGATCGCCCAGGCAGGTCCCCATAGAAGGTCTGAGGAGAAACAGACAAACAGAATGTAAAATATTCCAAGGGCTGGAGAGATGGCAGCAAGTTCATTCAACCGACTGGTCGAGAACCTATCCAGGCTTTTCAACCACAACTGGTAGCCACCAGTTGTAGTATTGACGCTTCCATTCCAGAAGAAAATGTTGAGCCACAGCAGGGCCCAAAATTTCCAATTACGACCAACATTCAGAAGGGCTCGCCAGGATACAGTCTCTTCTTGGGTACCATGCGATGCTTTTTCGAGACGTGATTTGGCCAGTTGTAGGTCTTTCTCCTTGAGTATCAGTCGATTTGGTTTGTCTGGTGTCCCAGGGAGAAGGAAATATCCTAGGATTGCGACGGGGATAGTGATCACAGCACAGATAATGTACATCCATCTCCAACCAGCCAAACCATTGACACCGTCAAGTCGAGCTGATGTTCCTGCTTGGATAAGACTTGCTGTGAGTGTACCCAGCGTCAACCCAACATAGAAACATCCTCCTCGGCGTGCGATCTCGTCGCTACGATACCATGAGCCTGTATCTAGTTAATATATTGGGTTTCAATAAGGTAGCATATTACCTACCAAAAATGAAATGCATTCCCGGGTAATATGGCGCCTGGTAGACGAGGTTAGCTGTTGCACCCCAGGTAGGAGTTAGAGGGCATGCCACACATACCTCAAACCAACCAACTAAGAAGCGATAAGCCGCAAGCTCGGCAAATGAGTTTGAGCGATACTGCAATAAAGTAAAGATACCCCATGCCAGGTCCATAAATGGAATTATCCAGTGCATCGGTAGCCTCGTGAACAAAAATGTGAAAGGCAGCTGTCCAACCACAGCGCCCACGGTGTACAACGTCTGCAGTTGAACCAGTTCATTTCCATTAAATCCCAGATCTTCTTTGAGCCCCGATACGTATGCATTATCTGTAGATAGAGTCAGTACTAGAAATCCCGGTTTTTGTATAGTAAGGGCTCGTCTCGTACTAATATTGGATTGATCAATATACTTGGTCCAGTAAGCTAGAACAGCATACGGGACAATCAAGAGGTCCAATTTCAAGATAAGTCGTCTCTCTTCTTTCGTGTCATGGTCTGCAAACCATTGCAAGTAATACCATTTTCGACGATGCTGAGGTCCGGCCATTTTCAGTAAGCCACGACTTCTCCAAAATGCATCGGACAATTTCCATCAAGAGGACGGAAATTATGGGGAATGTGTTATCAATTTATTATTGAATTCATTCTCTTCGGAGAAAAGGTTAAAAGCCCATTCTTGGAAGTCGTATGCAAGATGCAACGGGGATGAGCAATTGCGTGACAGGGGCTAGGGAGAATATTGGCATAGTCCGGACATTTTATGGCTGGCCACATAGATTGTAATATGACATATTCCTCCGACATAGATTTGCAATTATCTTCAGGGCTTGTGCCCTAGAGCTCCATTTTACTCAGGGGAGGCCTCGACTTGTTTTGTTCGGGGTGGCAGTATTTGGAGATACAAACATGTCACAAAGTGGAGTTAAGACGTGCTGACAACCAGCATTTGGCAACTGGCGTGAAGATCTCCCAGGTATTTAGAGATATCGCCAGAGAGATTCTAACTGAGAAGGAAGGCGAGAGATTGGACACTGGTCATCTCATGAGATGCCATCTCATGTATGGATTATCTGGAAGACTTTGCCGCTACGTCAGTTCATTGCCTGGGTACATTGCCCTACCTCCATTTGCAGTTGCTACCTTATGGGAAATCTTCGGACGCAGAGGCCCCGGAACGTACTGGTTTCTGGTATTCTTATGGATTATTTGAGATATTTGCAATATAAGTGAGATGCTCTAAGTGTACATATGCAGGTGTCCATCGCCGCTAGACCTTGCCGAAGTAATATACAGGTCTAAAATATATGATATAATACAGGAGACAAAGAGGCCCTAGTTGAGATCAATCATGCTTTGTTCTCGACCTCACGTTTGATTTCAACATCAGGCTTTGCCTCGGCTTCAGTTTTGGTCTCGGTCATAGACTCCGTCTTGGCTTCGGCTTCACCTTCCGTTCCGGCTTCAGCTTCAGACTTCGGAGAAGTCTTCTCTGACCTCTCTGTCTTATTCCGCGGTTTTTTTTGACCAGATTTCGATGGCTGATCCCTAATCTCCGAATGCTTCTCTTGGAAAGCATTTCGCTGTGCCATTGTAGGGAAGACAAGCTTTGAACGGAATTCCTTGATAGTGCTCTTGTCGGAATAAGTCTTAAGCAATTTCGACTCCTCCGCCAAGATCTTGCGCTCGGCCTTGGGAACGAATTGCGTATATTCAGACTTCAATGTTTCATCGATCAAGGTGCGGATCCTAGCCAGAATCTTGACGCACTCGTCACCGTTGAGAGTTCCGCTTCCACCTTTCAGTGAATTCCATCGCCCTCTAGGAGCGGGTTTCCCGTGGGTCATGGCCTCATGAAGCTGGTTCACATGAGGACGCAGAGTGGAAATAGCAAGAAGGTTCAACTTGGCCTGCAATTCCTTGCCCAACGCTTGAAGTGTCTTTTTTTGGGGCTTGACATCAAGACCACGCATATATAAGAGAGACTGTGGATCTTCGCTCAAAGCCTGGATGAAACGCAGATACCCCTCAAGTACCCGCGGGTCAGGAAGTACCATAGCTTTGTGCATGAGGTCGAACAGTTCTGTCATGAACGTGAGGACCCCTTTATTGCGGCGGTCGCGACGGCAAGCTGCAAAAGCCACATGGAAGAATTTGCCATCGGCATAGCCTGCAGGTAGTAATTGTTCGCGGATGGTTTGAACAGCAATCTTGCTGGAGCGAGTTTGTCGAAGAAGACGAATGTACTCCATGGAGGAAACCTGGTCAGGTTCGATGCGGAGCGTATCCGACTCCTTGGTCAAAAGGTTCCAATAACTCGGACCATGTCCAGATCCTTGGGTCATATTGAAGCAAGCGGTCAGGATCATGGTCAAATCCTTGTTGTCAGGCTTGAGAGGCGGCGATGACTGTTGAGCTTCCGTGGTGATGGGATCAAAGAGAGTCTCGAAATCGTCTTCCTCTTCCATTTCTTCCTCCTCCATCGATTCTTCGGTTTCGATTTCATTATTCTCAGCGTCAGGTTGTATGGGTCTGTTATTCTCGTCGACGAATGGAACATCTTCTTCCGCCAAAGCTGGTTTCAAGGATGCGTCCATTGCCGCTACCTGCCGCTGCGACCGATAATCGGTCTTCAGTTTGAAAGCAGCTCGCCGGCGAGCGATAGTGGTGTTTACTGTAGGCTTTTTGGCAAGAATAGGAACCCCCATAGTTTGGTTGTAAAGGGCCAGAACGTCGTAAAAGTCAGTGTCGTGGACACCATCGAGAAGCAGATAAGCCATGGCATTGACAAGCTGATTATTCAAGGCCAATTCATCATGCTTCCATTGATAAACCACATCGGCCCATATTCTCTTGCCTTCAAGGACCATTTTCTCTTGGCGGGCAATGATTTGGTCAACCTGGCTTGGGTCCAATTTCTGGATATCATTACGAGCAGAATGCTGGAGCGCAGCAAGAATAATGCTGTATGTTCTTTGATCTGGCTTCTCAGGCCCCTCGTCTGGCATTTCTGCAGCAATCCGCCACAAAGTGTCCATATCACCATGACGTTGGCACACACCGAGCATTGCATTCGCATGAATGACGTTGGGTTTTACTTTGGACTGTTTGGAAAAGATCGATCGATATACAGATTCCGCCTTCTTGACCATGGCGCGAGATTGTGGTTGCATCCCGAAGCCCTGAAGCATAATTGTATACGTTTTCGCATTTGGCATCCGGCCTCGCTTTTTCATCTGATATGAAACGAAGATCGAGTCAGAGGATATTACTCTTGAAGTTCAAATACCCATCTTACTGGAGGATGTTTCGAAGGGCTGGTGACAATAGATTTGGGGCTCCACTCACATCATTATAGAACTTGAAAGCAACTTCTGGATAGCCCTTCTCCATAGCGTATCGCATGAGGTGATTCCATGCCAGTTCGCACCTCACTTGTCTCCGCTGCGCCTCTCGGGTCAGAGCCGCAGCCTGTGCTACATCGTTTGAACGTAGAAGACGTCCCACTCGGTCTCCAAGATCTTTAGGATCAGATAGCCATTGCAACTCTAACGCGATAGACTTGCTTGAGAAACCAGATCCGTGGGTCGTCGCACCGGACGCGATATCCATCAGAGTCTGTTCTTCTAGCTTGGGGTTGGGTTTTTCCCCTTTCGCTGAGACTTTTGGCACTTGCTCGCTGGCATTTTTATCATCATGGAGTAACTGGGCTGGCTCAGAACGGGACAAATTCTCATGTTCAATCTCGTCGGTATTCTCGGAGGGGACGGGATCGTTTGTCGTGGGGGACTGTGTAGAGAATGGCCGCTGGACTTTCGAGGAGTGTTCTCCTTTAATGAGGTACCGAGAGCTAGCATGAAGAGTCTGTAGACGAATTACTCGATTGCGCAGAGCTCTGCTCAAGACCGAGATCGGGAGATGACCTGCCATCACCAAATTGATGTCTGACTTCAGAAATTAGTCAGGCTTAAGCAACAGAGAATACTGTTTATCGGGAAAGCATACACACTTTTGAAAGGGCTGTCTTTGGGTGGTGATAGTGGCCAGATTGAACTGGCTCTGATCTGTTATGTCGCGACTGCGGAAGTCCGCAATAATTTCTCGGAGGTCAGTCTCCAGCTAGTCCCGATGAGGCTAGTCTTCTACCCTCAGAACCCAGGCACATACACTCAGTCACATGATCTCCCAGAAATGGCCCGCTAAGCACATGGCACGGCAGCACTAACCCTAAACAAGTTTAACTTGGAAGGCAAGCGCTGCGGGCCGCTAGACCCTACATGCTAACCAGTAACTACTGTAACTGACTATTGTCGGTTTTACAGTACTAGTTCCCGGGTCTCAACTGCGGTACGCCATGATCTGCATTGGCCCGATTCTGGGGGAAGTGCTACTGCACAACACATGTAGTGCCGGCATGACGCCTACTTCTAGAAGTATGCATGACTTGTTCAATGACCAGATTGTTCTGGCTTGGCAAATGTTCAGGATGCGGATTAGTGGATAACGCCACCGGGCCAGCACGATATTTTATAACAATGATGCATCAATTAGACTTTACTCCAATCTAATAATTCAATCATAACATGAGGTCTCATGGTCATATGAAGGGTTCGAGAATTTTCAACTAAGTCTCATCCTTATGAATGATCTGATAGCTGCTTGGACAACTAGACACAGATTCAGCAATCTCTAGTACAAATTTGCATCGATACACTTGTACTACTAGATATAAATGAGCCTGAAGACTGAATCTCTAAGCACAATAATGCTTGTTAGTATTAGGTATGGGCAAGAACCACTAAATCTGACATGGCCAAAGCGATTCAGAGGCGATGCTTTCAAGTTGTGGCAAAGTCGATGATGAAGAGAAACCACTGGATCGTCGAACTCTAATTAGAAAAAAAAAACCCCCCCCTTATGTCCCAATGAAAAATAGCATGTACTTCTACTTGCAATTCGTATAAAGACATATCATCTGCACCCTGTGCAGCTCTGGCATTTCAACTAATATCAATACTCACCCGTTTGCTCACTCCAACTCTCATCAGCCAAACTGATTGACCAAAGCAAATAACCTACTCAAATCTACGCATCTTACACCTATACATAAGATCTGCAGGGGAGTTTCGCCCCACGTGGAAGTAGCTACACTAACCCTAATTGAGGAGACGCCATGATCTCATTCAGGACTGCGCCACGGAGGTGGTGCGTGTCTTGTACCTGTACACCCATCCGCTTACATTCAATCACATCCGTAACTAGCCCCGTCACAAAAACTACTGTCGGACAAATCCCGTATCACAAATAGCCCCCATTACTGCGCCACTCAGCAGGAAAATCTGTAGCTGTATTTGAGAATATAATTGGCGTTTCTTGCTATTATGGCCAAATTCTTTCAGGGTTTAGCACAGCAAGTCAATATAGATCAGCTTCTGTTCCCAAATCCTCTTATATTGTCATCTACCATCCTAGACTCAACACCAGGAGAGAAGTCCGCAATAACCTTGGAATATACCCTATCCTCTTCCGCACAGATGTCTAGGACCCTAAAGCCACTGAAGCCAAATCCACGCATAACGCAGAAAACTTATAAAGACCTTGAACAAAAATCCACTAATCCCACCTAAGAACACATTCTTCGTATCACAACTAGCCCTCCTCGATAAAATCCACTAGTCACAACCTCGTATCACTCGTCAATTTCAATCAGCCACCGTCCGATCCCACTAGTTCACGGGCCAAGAAATCGAACCAGTGGAGCACCGGCGTCTTTTTTAGTTTGGGTCTTGTTTCCCCTTCACCCGGCTCTTGGAACGGGCTGGACGCCAGGGTAACCTTATTCTTGAAAAAGAAATAAATTACGACGGCGTAGTATGGACATACTAGTTCGTGGTGGGTTGGTGGTTTTTCCGGGGTGTTGACTTTCTTTTGCATTTCTCGTCTTTTCTTCAATCTCTTGTCTGGTAACTAGGTTTTAATCAGTTGCTTGGATTTTTTTTCGATATCTATTGGAAGTAAACAATGAGAAAAGTCACTCTTCACCCTTCCTTTGCAACCTGAATCAGAATCACCGCGGGTATGACCTGAGTCTCGCTGACAAGTATACACAAGCCATAAAGTACAGGAATACATGTAGAGCCTAGCACAATACCATAGCATACGAATAGAAGAGAAGAGATTGTAAGAATGGAGAGAAAGTGACCAGCAAAAAAATTGCCTGCCAATAGAATACCAGCAAACTTCCATACAAAGACATGGGCAAACACGCAAATCGGACATGATTAAAAAACGAAGACCCCCCCAGAAAGATATGAAAAAGAAGAGACCCGTCTTAAGAGAAAATGCCACGGTGAAAAAAAAAGTGAAAAACGATTTGAGAAAAAATGCAACCAACAATGAACAAGTACAAAATATTGATGCATAACAGATCCCGCCAACAAACCACCTTCCTGCAGTCACCACCCAAGGCAAACGAACAAGCAGAAGTTTGAGCAAGACACCCTCCACGAATTCCGAATCAACGGAGCAAAAGTAGAATGTAGAGAGAGACTTTCTTCCGCAAAGCTGTATGCACAGGAACTCTCTAAAAAAAAGAGATTATTTTTTCGCAGGTAAACAAAGCCAGAAAGACACTCTTTTGACTGGACAAATTAAAGCCGAAAGAGGTTGGTATCATCGAGGAAAGAAGACTTGAGGGGGAAAGGGTAAGGATGGGGATCAGAGGTTCCGAGACGACATAAGTCAGGCAATGGGATATCGTGATTAAAAGACCAAACAAAAGAAGCAAAACAATGGAGAGATGCAGTCTGCGTTCCACGGCGTAGGAGGCGAATTATTGAATTATTGCGGGTAGCCGGTCGATTGAGTCTCTGGAGTATCATGGCGGGTGGCCAAATAATCAGCCAACCAGTCCTGGTGATGAGAGTAGGCGTGGATAAAAGTGGACCGAAGCAGAAGGGGGTGTATGTAAAATCCAAAGATCCAAAGGTAGGAGGGGTCGGGGTCGCAGTTCTCAAAGAGAAACAAAGATGGCGTGATATGCTGTGGTACACTGATGTTTTTTTCTTTTCATTTTGCAATTTACTCACGTTGCTGGTAGACGGGACCGCTCTGGTACGGGGAGTGAGGATAGTTGGGAGGGTACCCCATTTGCCCGTTGCTCTGATAGACCATTCCACCACCAGGGGCACCATACTGACTAGGCACCTGGCTGTCTGCAGGCTGGTATCCAATAGAGGAGGAAGCTGAGGACGGACACCACCGCCGTAAGCCGAGGGCTGTCCCTGAGAAGGATCGGGAGGGCCAGAGGCATCGACTTGGCTAGCCTGAGCCTGAGCAGCGACACGCTCACGGTCCTCAGCGGCCTTGCGCTGAGCCTCCTCCTCCTTCTTCCGGGCCTTCCATTCCTTGCGAATCTCCTTGAATTCTAGAAAGAGTAAAGTCAGTATGTGAGGGGCGACTAGAGACGAAATAAAAGAAATGAGGCAGGTAGCAGCAAGGGCGCTATGGAAGAGTTATAGCGTGGCAGAAAGGGATAAGAGGCGAGCTTAAGCAAGCTTAAACCTCCACGCCGTCTCCCACGCTACTGCGGCCCCGCGAGATCTAGTGTAACTCGCTAGCGTGCAGGTACCGGCGCTAACCCAATCCAGCGATTTGCGACAACTTCGAGTATATCGTAACCAAGTATACCGCTATGGAAAGAGAGCCACCCCAGAAAGTAAAATATGAATGCAGAACCGCTACGTAAGACTCACCTTCCGGAGTGCGCTTCGCACCATGAGACTGCATTGTCACATGAGCGTTCAAGTGGTTGAGAGTACCGTATGCCTTCTCACAGCCATTCCACCCACACTTGTACATGCGCTCAATTTCTTCATATCGACGACGGGGACGCTTGTGCTGTTGTGCGCCAGGAATTGGTACAAATGAGTAAACCTAAACAGAAGAATCAAAAATACTTTTGTCAGCCAACGGTCGGGGTGAAAAAGTAGAGCCAAGCAGATCTCAATCGGAATACAAGAGAGAAATGCGCTGTTTCTGACGATCCCTGGGAGGGCGACCCGATACGATTTGCGATCGGGTCGAGCCCAGAGGCGCCCAAGACAACGGTAGTTACAGAAGCCTTCGGAAATACGCCGGAATCATCAAAAACATACCTGACCAGGGCGCGGCCCTGAGGTCGCAACAGGAGAGGCGGAACCAACCGTTGTAGCGGGAGAGGCATAGGGGCCTGGCATATGATGGCCCTGACCGTAATGAGGTGGCCAGTCCGGGCGCGAGTACATCTGGTGTGGTGGGGGCGGGTGGCTCTGGTATTGGGCCATCTCGTGTCCCTGAGGTTGGTAAGGGGAGTAGGCAGGAGGGTAGGTCGGGCTATTGGCCGGGAGCGAGGGATCTAGAGGAACGGCGCCGTCAGATTTCAGGTTCGGGGGACTGCGCGGGACGGTAGGCATGGACATGAACGGACTTGTTGCTTGAGCCATACCGGGCGCACCACCAGGCTGAGAGTTCGGAGCGTAAGATTGAGGGCGGGGAAGATAATCTTGATAAGCGGGCGAGCGGGCTGGGGGGGGGGGATTGAGGCCGTAATCCGGCTGTGGTGTATTGGAGGACGAAATATTGGCGGGTCGAACCTCGGGCTGCGGCGTGTACTGGGGAGTGGAGCGCACTTCAGGTTGTGGAGTGTGAGTGTAATGAGCACTAGCAGCAGCCGAAGTCTGGTCTGCGGGATGTTGTTCAGAAGGTGTTTCGACAGGCGATGCTGTTGGGTGGTGCGAACCTGACTGTGCGTACTCGGAGGTGGGCCGGTTGTCCATATAAAACGATGGAAAAGGAAAAGAAGAGAAGTTTGATCGCGCGCACCAAACAGCTCCCTTAAATTAATTGGCGCGTTCAAAGCTAGAGACGCGTCGAGTTCACGGGTTAGATTTGCGAGAGGGTAGAGGTAGATTATGTGTTAAGTGGATGGTAGATGGAGGTGGTAGATGGAGAAAGGCGGGAAGAAGGCAACTCGGGGAAATTGACAAGTCCGAGTCGGGGAGCGGAGGGGGGGGTTGAGTTGTGCACGTTGCAAGCAAGGAGAACCAAAGACTGAAGATTTGGCCACGTTGGGGATCGAGGGGAGACGGGGGGTATTGTAGTAGAAAAGATACTTACAAGAATGTCAAGACAATGGAAAAAGCCCGCAGATCCCAGTTGTGTGGAGATTGTGTAAAAAAGAAGCTGGTGGTGGTGGTGAAGGGGATCGACGCGTAGTTAGCCAGGCGCGTTCAGTGAAGCCCCGATGCTTAAATCTTAGTTCGGTTTCTTTTTTTTATGTATACAGTATATGTATATTTCCTTCGAGGATGCCTTGCAGGATGGGCGGTACGCACGAGGCACTGGGAGAAGGGGAAGAAAAGAAGAGTCAAGGGAAAACCTTGGACGATATCTCGATTCTTCCTCGTGAAAGAAAAATAGAATTGAAGAGAAGGGGGGGAAGAAAAAGGAACTTTAGACCTAAAAGGCCGTTCGGCAGCGCTGAGGACGTCCTCGTGGGATCCGAGGATGCGGTGGACCCCGGTGGAGTGGCGTAATTTTGGAGGCAATACACGATAAAACCGAGAGGATCGAGGGGGATGGCCAGAATGATATCAGTAATATCGATATTCAACTGGACTCTGAAGTTTGTACATTATACATAGTACAGCAATGGAATATTTTAATCTACCATTACTACTTCTCTATAACTAGTGTAGGACCACACTATACTAGTAGAACAGTATATACTAACTCATACTCCGTCCGTAACTAAAGTAGATCATACTGTACTCATATCTCTCAGCCTTTATCATGCCCTCCTCTTACCACATCGGGAGGAAGTCGAAAAGTGGAATTAATCGAATCAAATCATTCAATTCATTCAAATGAATCTTAATTCTCTACGGGCCCATTCCCTTTTCCACACAATCCTCCGACTGGGTTGGCCCCCTTTCCCCTCACACACCGGCTAAGTGTTCCATTTCCCGCGTGATGGGAAATTTTCTTTTTTCTTTTTTATTATTATTTTTTTTTCTTGCTGCGGAGCCCAGGGGAAAAGACAGGAAGGGGGGGGGGGGGTGAATAAAAAAAGTGGCGAAAATTATTACAGTATTAATGTAAATTATGGTTTTCTTTCTTGGGTTTTTTTTATTGATTTATTTATTATTATTATTATTATTTTCCTTTTCCTCCTTTTTTCTTCATTTGATTTGGGTGAGATCCCGTTCAATCTCGGTCTTTTTGAAGTAAGAACAAAGTAGATGTACACTTTCTTAGTGATGTCTTAGTGATCTTAGTGATATTGGATTTAGCCTCCCATCAGACTAGTCTACCCGCAATCCGGGCGCGTCTCACGACGGTGAACCTAGCGTCTGCTCCGTGGGTACCAACCAAGATCGCGCTGTGACCGGCGACGATGCGGGAGTCAGGGGGAGTAGGACTATGTACAGTACAGTAAGAGCAGTCCATACAGTACAGCATAACAGTATGTAAGAGGGGGAGAACCGGCGCTAAAGCCAGATGGGAGCCAAGAGGCAGCTAGGAAATGGCGTGCCCGAGGAACCTCAACGGGGTGGGAGAAAAAGTGGTGGAAACGATGCCTAATGGAGGATAGCAGGCAGCGGGCCCGGTGCAACTAAAGGAGAACAAGGCATAGCGCAAGCCGGGGGAAATCCAAGCGACCTCGGGAGGACCAGGGCTAGCGTGGACGGTGGATCCCCCAGTTAGGTTTGAGTGTTTGGTCCCAAAACAGGTTAGTGTTATAAGTGGGGCTTTTAGGGCCAAAATGACCCTCACAGCAGTGTGAGAGCCGAGGCGGTTGAACCCGGCTTCCTCATGAGTACATATCCCTTTTCATTCTTTTCATTGTGGATGTTGATTCAATGTATTACAGATTAGATACGTGGATATGTGCATACATTTACTATGCAGCATAATATGGGTATGTATGTCATGTTGAATGGGTGAGAATTGTACATGTCTTGATGATCTAGTCCGTCTCGCATTGATGATTGATTGAGCGCTACTTCCTATGGAACTCCATCGCCGTCCGTACCGTACTTGTAGTACTCCGTACTGTACGATAATACCCAGGAACGCGCCGGTGGAGCCAAACAAAACCCCACCCAGCGTGATCGGAGGCTATCTGGACTCATGACACCTCTTACGATTCTTGTATACTACGGTCAAGAATTGGATGTGGGAATTGAGTATACAATACGGACTACACCCGGAATTGCTTCAGTAATCGACTACAGTATGAAGAAATGGAATTACTGATTAGAGACCGGCGGAATATTCCGCAAAATGAAGAAAGCAACCTCCCTCCTTTCTTACCCCGTACCGAGTCAACGATGAAAAAGAAAAGCAAAAGAAAATATAATAATATAATCATAATCATAATCGTAATGCAAGGAATAGGGGGGGGGGGGATAGTCCCCACCCTGGTGATTCGCCCGTACTCGTTCGTTGCTGGCCGATACTTTCTGATAGAAGAGGGCTACCGTGGTTCCCGGCTTCCCCCTCAATGCTTTACCTAAGGGCATTGGCTTTTTTTTTCCCACCCCGCCTATCATACGACTGCAAGTAATTATAGAATCCGACTCCATCGTAAGCATCGCAAAGGGGAAAAGGGGGGGAGGGAACAAAGCAAGAAACTGGGAATGCCCGTTTTATCGTCAATTGGTCCTTACCCCCCCCCCCCGTTGACTAGTAACCTACTGCCCCATTTCTGTTTTATTTCTTACTGTAACTCCAGATTCTGGTGGTTGCTATTATCAGTTGTATTTAATTCTTTATGGAGAGCTTGTCTTTCTCTCCTTCCTGGTCCAGCAGCGGAGCATCGGCGGCTCTCCGGGCAATTTGACTTTTTTTTCCCACTATTCACAGGGCAGCCTCGTGAAAATTAAAGAAAAAGTGGATCCAAACCTGCTTCAACACACTTTGTTATTTTTATTTTATTTTTCGGTTGGTCCTGTTTTCTCTTCAGATAGGAAGGAAACGGGCTGCAGAACAATGCAAGGCTCCCATCTTGGAAAGGAAAATGACTTTTTTTTTAAAAAAAAAAGGTCCATAAAAACAAGAATGAAAATACTACTGTACATAGTAAGTAGGTAAAAGAAAATAAAAATAGGGAAGCGTGGCCACTGTCTCGCCGGTCAAATTCTGATTGGCTGTCTGTATCTCCTTGGAGCTTTTCGTTCCCCCGCGCAGGCGGACCTGGTTCATCCACTACCGGTGAAGCAAAGAACGAAAGCAACAGAACGAGACAGAACCAACCTCTCAATGAATTCCGAATGGAGTCAGATTATCTGAGCAGAGAAAAAGGGAACTCACATCGACCCAATTAATTCCCTAAAGCATCCTCCATACCAACGGACCAGGATACTTCTTGGATGATCATGATGGATCATTGAATATCATAAATGCCTCAAAAAAAAAAAAGCCACAGGATATAAACCTACAGGAACCTGCTTTTTGGCCGTATATCGTACAAAGTACAGTACATACGAAGAAAAGTCTATAATCGGCAACCTGTAAGTAACTCCGCTATCGAGGTCGCGCCCGGCGGGCCAGGTCCGCGGAGAGCTCCGTGGCAGCGTGATTGAGGCCCATACGGGATATCCGGACGCTCTTCCGGGATGATCGATATCAAATTCATATGGCATCTCAGTCATTGGACGCCGCAACCGCATGTCTCCGCGGCTTGGGTTGCGTCCAGTGTGGCCTCGCTTTCAGTCTCCAGTTTTCATGTCCTCCTGTTTTGGGATGGAGTCAGCACTGACCCGAACCTTTATGAAGTTGGAGTCGGAGTCGGAAGACAGACTGCCCGGGCTATGGAGTCCAGATATGTACTATGTACCAAGTATACTTTACGTGAAGAGATGACATTGTTGTAGCAAGTGCCTTCTCCTCATTCTGAGGACGGATCAAGTCTCCTAATTTTGCGTTCGCCCCTGCGTCTTTCAACGGTCACCGTTAGAAAGCGCTTTCCGCGGCTGTGGCTTTACTAGACATGCATAGTAGTATATATATGTATGTACTATGTATGTCCAGTATGTACAGATGTACTTAGATCAGAGTTTGATTCATTACTTCTGGTGATCCTACCGTCAATCTTGATATCTGTGGCAAACAGAATTCAAAAGGAAATCACTACGATGTGCATATTGTACATACTGTACTGTACTATGTAGAGCAGATCCAGTACGGATTTACTCCGGAGAAAAAGAAATCAGACTCCGCTGGAACCGTACTATGTACTGTATGTACCAGCTGGAAAAAATCTGGGACAACACGTTCGCGTTCCCCAGAACAGCTCTGGACCTGGTATTGGCACTAGCTCTCTCAAGTATCCAGATTGCCCACGATGATCCCCAGGAGAGAGCTAGAGCTGTCAATCTCGGGTACCTCGCCCATCCTCCTCTTGCCGAAGGAGATACGCCCCGTGCTCAGGGTACGGTGCGAACCCACTTGGCGCAGTTGGAACACCTGCTGGCTTTCCCACTTTGCCTGCACTGGCCAGTTGCAGAGTGGAGCGGCATAGGATGCTACGCCGTAGACGGTAAGTCTTACCCGCCCATCCTTCGGCAGATCAAATTAGACCTCGAAGGAGAATGGTCGACCGTGCGCCCTGCATCCCAGATGTTGATCAAGTTCAAATGTTCCGGGCTTTTTACCTGTTTGGCTGAATCTGTCCTGATTTTGGAAGCCCGGCGACGCGGCGATGGGACCGATCTTGTTCAATCCTCGGCTAAGGAGAAAGACAGAGCGGAGATGTGGAATGAGAAAAGTTATGAGCACACCTAATGTGCAGAGTCTTGTGCAGAGAACAGAACAAAGTACTACTTGTATGTAAGTACGGAGCAGGGATAAGGATAAGGGGGGTGGGGATGGGGAATGAGCAATATTGGACTTGTCTGTGTACAGTATTGATACTCCGGTATTCCATACGGAGCTCCGTATGAGCATTGTACTTGCTGACCAAAACAAGGCCAGACAAAAGACAGCCACACTAGGTCAGTCTAATCAAGGATATGAGTTCCGAGACAGGGGATCAGCAGGATATTGATGCGGAGTAGACATTTTGAAAAATGTACCAAGTACTTCAAGAGTGACTGGGCTTCTGACGTAAATACTCCATGATCCAGTCCTCGATACATCAATAATTCCGTACTATGTAAATTACTAGACAGAAAGACATTTTTAAAATAATATGTAATCAAATAGATCTCCCATCACAAACCAAGCCCGAAAAGCCAATATCTATCATCCAGAGCACTCAGTTGGTGGAGTCTCACTTGGCTGACTTTCCATCTCGATGTTTAATGTCCGCGTTTCCACTGTGGCTGTCGACTGGTAAAGACAATTGGACTCATCTCCTCCCGCCTAAAAAGAAACCAGAAAATAAATATTTACACAGCCAGCCCTAGAGACTTAAATCCGATCCAGCCGAGGAAGAGGTTACATTTTCCATGCATATTCTACGTCTGCTCCGCGCAGGTTGCAAGAGGCAGCCCGCGCGCACCCAAGTAGCTGCATTGCATGACGGGGGCCGTGTCCAGCTAGTGCATCCTGAGGACGCGGGGTCCCAAGACTGGACGGCTTGCCAAAAGTCGACATTACCGGGATTCGTATAGCGGAGGACCGTCGTATAGCGGAAGACGGGGGTAAAGAATCTGTGTTATTTCTTGGCTAATACTAGTTCAAGGCTGGGATGTGTATTGTTGATATTGGACGGAAATTGAGAACGTCAAAGGGGCTGGTAAAACCGGCTGCAGGTGACTCGCTTGGGAACTGTCGTATGTACCAGCTGCAAATTCAGAGAAGCTTTTGAGGCCAATGCATGTATATCTTTCATGCTCGGCAGCCAACGTGTACCTTCTCAGTGGATGGAAGTTAAAAGAAATATACACATGGGTCCTGTTCTCAATTTTGGGGATGCCGCAATGCAGCTCGTCTAAATTTGGCTGTTGCTGGTAATCTTGCGGCCCGATCGTCAAATATGCGTTGGCCGGAAAGTAATTCTATTGTTCTTTTTTTTTTTGTGGGTTCCTTGTTTTCGTGCCATGTCTTCCAAAGTACTGACCTCGGAGTTTGATCTTGTTTGATGAATTGTCTCGTGAAGCGATCTCCGTGTGAAGTATGGGGTAAGATTGTCATTCCAACTGGATGACATTGTCTAGTTACCTTTGTTTAGGTTAACAGTAAAGCCACTATACTCGGCTCATCGGAAGCGAGACACAAATCGATCTGCTCAGATGAGGCTCCTTCTGCGTATCATCGCTAGTATGTAGACCATCTGCCGTGGGACCAAAGCAAAGATACCACTAGCATCCGCACAGCCTCGCTGTGGACCATTTAAGCATAAGCTTTGACATTTGGGGGCATAAGCTAGGAACAGGCGTACTAGACTGAGCACTAGGCTAGATTTGGTTTTTGATAGGCTTTGTCGTTAGAATCGTGGATATACTATATATACGATTAGCATAGTATGCTGTAGATTTGCAACAGCTAATACTCCCAGGTAACAAGTAGCACTGGTTACTGTTGCTGAGTACTGTAATCACTCTTGAGTCCGAGTGATTACAGTACTGCTCACGTTGGAATGTGAATCAACTCAAGTTATGGATAATTCCAGCCCTACCGAAGTATAAATATGGAGGATCTCAAACCACATATCATTCTGGCAGACAGAATCCGGCCGAATTAGACCTTTCAATTCCGATTATAGGACATTTCGTGAATTGAACAAACCTTCAAGTTTGTTCAACTCACACCAACTGAGTGACTACTATTTGTCGTCTAGACCCGGTCCACGGAAAAATTCTGTCCGTCTATTGTGAAATTACCCCGGTCTGTGCGATTTTTGCGGGGTACTTTGAATACCAGGGAACTTCTGAAAGAGTAAGATGCCATGTATGAATAGTATAAATGATGCAATTGGCCACGGACGAGGGATATCACCATTGCCATAGTCATACCACGAGCAAGACCCAAGCCAGAAATGAAGGCCTCAGTGATATTGTTTTCTTTAGTACTGTTATCCAGACCCATTGTGAATGCATCACCAACTGCAAGAGCAGCAGAAAAGTTCCAATGGTCATCAAAAAAGGCCCTGTAAGTGTAGCAACTCCTAATAGTATTTCAAATATACCGCTAGTTTCTAAATTTGATCTGACTTCGGCCAAGAATTGCATTTGGAGACTCATACACCTACGTGCAAGGAATACACGGACATCAGAACTATAGCTTCATTGGGGATGCCTTCAATTTTGCGTTTGAGGAGAAAACATTGCTTTCTAACAAGATTGTACAGAATCAGGTAAATATCTTTTCATTCTCCTCTCTCTCTCTCTCTCTCTCTCTCTCTCTCTCTCTAAATCCATGACACTGAACTAAAGACATATTGCTAGACATCAACTGCAGAAGGAGGCCCGAATTGGGTGGAACATCTCACAGAGTGTGGCATCAAGCCAGGTCTAATCTCGCCTCAATCCTGCGAAAAACAACTTTGGGACTTTGCTTTCGCAGGCTCCGACATTTCTACCGATTAGTCCGTACTATCACCTTTTGAAAACAGACAAAGCCCTATTTAAGTTACTAACAACAACAATTAAACCAACAGTATCCCTTTGCACCATAATTTCACCGTCTCCCTGATCAACCAAACCCTCCAGTATCAACAATATGCTTACAAACCATTGTCAAAACTATTTCGACCCAAAGAATCCCTAATAGCTATCTGGATTGGCATCAACGATATCAACGACAGCTCAAAATACAGCGTCGACTTCGCTAAATTCTACGAAAACCTGATAAAAACCGTCTTCAATTCAGTAACCGACCTTTATAACCTCGGCCATAGATCATTCCTCTTCATGAACCTCCCTCCTCTCGACCGCACACCAGGAAACCAAGCTTCCAGCTCACCCCATCCCAACGCAACACAAATCAAATGGTATAATGACGCTCTAATTGAACATGCGCATCTTTTCCAGCGTGAGAAGATGGACGTCGAGGCGAGAGTATTCGATGCCCATACACATTTAAGCAAGATCTTGGATCATCCAGCTCGATATGGCATTGTGAACACGACGAATTACTGCGCTGGATATAACCAGCCAGATATTGAAGAGAATTATTCAAATTATGGATGTCCCACGCCGCTGGATCAGTATTTCTGGTTCAATTCAGGTCATATGACTAGCCATGTGCATCAAATCTTGGCAGAGGAACTGCAGCAATGGCTCAAGAGTTCGTGATTTTCTCGATTGGACCTTGGAACTTGGACATATTCATGGAGGCTACGTTAGCGTAAGGACAGCGGCCACAACTTGTTGGCCTAACACTTGGAGTTGGTCAAATGGATGGCTACATGTTCACTGTCTACTATCCCTAGTAAACTGGACTCGAGTGAGATTTTTGCTGTACAGGTTCAAACTACAGATTTGATATCTGGGGAGGTAAACTTGAAGAATGCCAACTTTTCACTATGAACATACACACTGTGACCTGATGTTGACCAGGTCAAGCAACATGACGCTGAAATCTTTCCCTAGAACATGAGAAAACTTTTGTGAATAATCAACATGTATGATTTTGGCCATGTGAATCAAAGCTCTAGGGTCTGCGAGAACAGCTGCAAACAAAGATCTGATGAGTTCGTCGCCAGAATCCCATGTAGCCGGTAAGAAAAATCATGTAAGACTGTCTATGACATCGAAATAACGCCGCCCATACCGAATTACGCAAGTAACTGAAGTAAAGCAAAGAAAGGAAGTCTACCGGTGACAAAACAGGGCAACCTGAAAAGATTGCTCCGTGACAAATGAGCTTACCAGCGACGGTTGCCACCCAGAGCGCTGTTGTTGGAGCCAGTGAAGCCGCCACCACCACGGCCACGGCCTCCCCAACCACCGCGCCCACGGCCGCCCCAGCGGCCACCACCACCTCCGCCGCCGCTGTAGCGAACCATCTCGGCAAGGCGAGGATCGATCTGCTGCTTGGCCTCGGAAAGAATGGTGACCAAGTCACGAGCCTGCTTGGAGTCTGCAGAGAGAAGAAAGGATTAGATATCTGGGCGAAAAAGTGGAAAGTGTAAAAGCGGGGGGGAGACATACTGTCAGTGGTGAAGAACGTGATGGCAGTACCCTTAGCACCGGCACGAGCAGTACGGCCAATACGGTGGACATAGTCCTCCGAGTTGTTGGGGTAGTCATAGTTCAACACGTGAGTAATATCGCGAACATCTTGAATACGGTTTGGTTAGCATACAAAGCATTAGTGGGGAAATAATATGGTGATGGCCGTAGAGGGCCCCTTCTCAGTCGTGCAAGACTTAGATGCATCACTGCTCTCTTCATGGGCCTTCTTTGAAGAAAAGTAAAATCCCGGGGAACAAGGAAGCGAGTCCATGAGATGACGGTGAATCGTGGTCCTAGAGTAACCTTGGAAATGCAGCTTGAACAGATCAGAAACAACGGTTGAGAAATGAAAACTCCAACTCGTTCACGAGTTTTTTTTTTTTTGCCACAAAGGAGTCGGAGAAATCCTGCCAGGAACTGCTGTCTGCTACGCTGCATCGTAAGTCCAAGGTCCTCCTGGTATGATAACCATTTGAGATGACCTGACAGTCCGCCTGGACGAGTCGTGTATGATCCAACACGCTTCAAGAGAGTTGAGCACCGTGTCATTTGAGTTATACAACATCACACGGGTGAGTTTTACAAGGGCTCCTCAGGGGGGAACATAAGGGAAGTTGGGGAGGGGAGGAGGGGGTTGTAGTTTGTTCATACCGATACCACGGGAAGCCACATCGGTGGCCACCATGATGGGGCTCTTGCCCTGCTTGAACTCATTCAAGACCCAGTCACGCTCTTGTTGCTGCTTGTCACCGTGAATGGCTGGAAAGAGGGAATTGTTAGCAAATGTGGCCATGGAGAGAGAAAGGATAAGATCGAGACATACAAAGTGCGGGCCATCCATCTTGACGGAGGAAACGAGTGATCTCGTCGGCGATACGCTTGGTACCAGTGAAGATAAGAATCTTGTTGGAGCGGTCCTCCATGATCTTCTCCATGTGCTTGATCATGCGATCACGCTTCTCGAAGTCGGACATGACCTCAACGATCTGAGTGATACGGTGGTTGGCAGACAGATCCGTCGAACCAATGTTGACCTGGATATAGTCGTTCAGGAAATCAGAGGCAAGCTGGCGAACCTCCTTGGGCCAGGTGGCAGACCACATGCAAGTCTGACGATCAGGGCGAATCTGACCAATGATCTTGCGGATTTGAGGCTCGAAACCCATGTCCAGCATGCGATCAGCCTCATCGAGAACCAGGTAGGTAACGCGACGAAGGTTGGTACGGCCAGCCTCCAGCATATCGATAAGACGGCCAGGAGTGGCAATGCAAACCTCAACACCACGGGACAGATCACGGATCTGAGGGCCCTTGGGGACACCACCATAAACACAGGTGTTGCGAATGCGGGAGGACTTGCCGAACTTGGTGATCTCGGCCTGAATCTGAACAGCCAGCTCACGAGTAGGAGCAAGAACAAGAACAATGGGGCCATCGCCGGGAGCAAGCAGGGGCTGGGCATTGATGTGGACAATAGCAGGAAGACAGTAGGTAAGGGTCTTTCCGGAACCAGTCTCGGCGATACCGACGACGTCGCGTCCAGAGAGGGCCATGGGCCAACCCTGAGACTGGATAGCGGTGGGCTTGGGGAAGCCCTGAGCCTTAACCTCGGACAGGACGTATTGAGGGAAACCAGCCTCGTCGAAGGTCTCAACGGGACGGGGCACACCCTTACCCTGGACAGCCATCTGGTTCTGCTTGCGGAACTCCTGAACTTGTTCCTCCGAGCGCTCGGTAACATTCTCATGCTCCTTGTAGAAGGACTTCTCGAACTTGGGCAAAGAGCTCAGGTCTAATGGGTCATTGTTAGTATTCTTGTGGTCGGTGGAGCTGAGAATTGCATCTGAAATTGAAAACTTACCCCAGTCTTGCTGCTTCAGACCCTGGCCAAGGTTGGACATGCGGTCACCACCGCCGCCTCCATAACCACCACCACCACCGTAGCCACCGCCGCCATAACCACCACCGCGGCCACCTCCGTAGCCACCTCCACCATAGCCACCTCCGTTGGAGTAGCCGTTGGAACCACCGTTCTCATAACCTCCGCCGCCACGGGAGCTGGTGAGAAATATTAGCACATGTTCATAACGACAAAGGATACGCGGGTCGATCGACTGGCAAACATAACAAAGAGTGTCTGTCAAAGAGCCTGGCGTAATCTAGAAGACTTCTCCATTGACTTCAAAGCCAAATGCACCAGATGGGAGAGTACACACGCTAGAAGATGTCGAAAACGCGACCAAGGGGGTTGATCCCGAAGGATGAAAGAAACTTACCGGTAAGAATCACCACCGCGGGAGTAGCCACCACCGCCGTAAGACATGATGGAAGCTGTGTTTTGTTTTAAAAGGAATTCGAGGGCAAAGGAGTATGAGGAATATGAGAAGAGGATAAGAGAGAGAAAAGAGCAGGGAAAGGTGGTTGACAAGGATGAGTTCTCTGAGAACTTAAGGAAGGAACGAGAAAATCGCCAGGGGAGCGGAAGGAGGCAAAAAAAAAAAAAGTTTCCATATCGGGCTTAGTGTACACGTGACTTATCGGAGAGCCGCGATTTTTTCAACGAAGGAATTTGTGGGCGCTGATTGGTCAACATGTTTGTGAGGCTACTGTACTACAGTACATACATATTGTACAGACACGGTAGAAGTAGAACTACTATTTCAATCAAATGAGGATAGGATTCATAATGGAGTCAATGTTCACAGGGCAAGTGTGATTTTATCGGAATGCATTTCTATACTTGAGAAGAGCATCAATCTTCTCACACCTTCTGGTCACTCAGACCCATGTCCCAGAAACTAATCTCCAACTCTGTCGCCCGAACAAAGATTTGTATCAGTTCCTCCATGCGACTAGGTGATACCTTTTGCATATGCTGCTCCAGCAGTTCTATTTGAATTAGTCCGGGAATTATCGAAAAATTTTGAGTTTTAAGGAGTTTCGAATTAACTTACCAGACCCGAGACGAACGGCCTCTGTATAATCCTCGGCAACATAGTTTTCAATCCATTTCCAGTATTGATTTCCCTTTCGAATGGTACCTTCTTCGGAATAAAGTCGTCTGGCAATGGCGCCATAGCCGATCAAACAAGGAGCCAGAGCCATCTGCAGGGCCAGCCAATCCTCTGACTGGCCCACGTCTAAGATATATCGACTATATGCAGTGCAAGCTATTGCATGGGAAAAAAGCCGTCAGTCGCCTTGGTGTTTGACTTCTACGGAGAATAAATCAATTATACTGACCTATCGTTTCTGTGTGTGCCTCGATCTCTTCTTTAGACAGGCCAAATGAAGCACAATAGTCCAGATGCAGTGCCATCTCCCGCTGAATATGCAGTACAATCCGCGCGGACTGAATTCTGATTAGATGTGATATGGATACGCATTTAAAATGATTGCTTACCGCCGCTATGGAATCCATTGATTTTGCTTTGTACGAGGCAAGGGAGTTGCTTCGAGCGAATTGGACCTTTGGAAAATCAAATTGTCAACGAACACTCTCCGAGACCGTGTGCGGTGTAGGGAGGGACTCACAAGATAAAGATAATCCTGAACGAGATATTCTTTGAATCGACCCAGTGGAAGCGTACCCTGACCCATACCCTCGACGAAATCATGGTGAGTGAATCTCTCCCAAACGCGTTGAACATCTGGGCGGTCTAAAATGTACTCAAGGAATCGTCCACTTAATAGATACTGCGTTAGTAGTTGTTCAACAAGCAAAGTGAGAAAAAGAATGCTGACATACGGTGCAAATGGCATGGTGTATATAGAGTGGAAGTGGTTAATAGGCCCGCTTCCTTTGCCAAGATCAGTACTTGTTTTAATACCCACTTCGACGAACCGCACGGCGCTTCGAACTGCCCGAACCATGTCTTTTCCTTGAGCCAAGTTCGCCGCAATCGCTGATGCTAGTGAGCAACCGGTTCCGTGTGTGTTTTTAGAAATAAGGTACTCTGTCTCGAACAATGTCGTGGTATCTCCATCAACAAGGACATCAACCACAGTAGTTGCATCTTGTGGGGTTGGCGCCGTTTTGTGGTCCTTAGTCAGAGGAAGATGACCACCCTTGAGAAGTACCGCTCTAGGGCCCAG
This sequence comes from Penicillium citrinum, assembly GCF_028827155.1. Lineage (NCBI taxonomy): Eukaryota > Fungi > Ascomycota > Eurotiomycetes > Eurotiales > Aspergillaceae > Penicillium > Penicillium citrinum. Next base: position 3,107,652 of record NW_026622686.1, read on the forward strand.
TGAGCGTATTTGTTTAGCCAGTGCAATCAGGCCAGGGAGGTCTGTGGGCTCGGGAGCTTCAGCACCGGCATCCTTGATAAGTAGCTGAGCCTCTGGGATATTGGGAGTCAGAACAGTCGTGAGAGGGAGAAGTTTCACGCGAAGCTCTTTCACAGCCTTCTCAGGCAGCAGCTGTGATCCACTAGTAGATACCATAACCTAATTGATTTTCAGTATTCATCGGACAAAAAATTTTGGGCTGGTGGTTTACCGGATCAAGGACGATTGGGGGCAATTTGTGTGCTTGCAGTGTCTCCGCGATGACATCAATGGTCTCAGCCGACGACAGCATTCCTATTCAAAGTCAGAAAGAGCTGGTAGTCTAATCACACAGACTGAAAGACAAGATACCCAGCTTCACAACGTCAGTCCCGACATCTTCAAGGCCCGCATTGATTTGCTTCTTCACAAACTCTGCGGGAACAATAAAGATGTCCTGTACGCCAAGCGTGTTTTGCGCCGTGAGCCCTGTCGTAGCTGTAAGAGCATAAACACCGTGGGCAGCCAGAACTCTCTGATCGGCTTCTAGTCCTCTGTATGATCAATTAGACTTTTATATCCATTTGACAAGTTATTGTTCAAGCAGCATTATTGGAAGGTTTCCAGATGGTAGCCCGTCATCGGAGGATGGCTGATTCCCGGCGAATGGAAACGGGATGAGAATGACTTACGCGCCACCTGAGCTATCGGACCCTGCGATAACCAGAACCCGCTTGACTGACATGACTCAAGCCAAATTGATCTGCTAGTGCGAGATGGAACGAAGTTGAAAAGCCGCCGGGAGGTGGGGGAGGCAAAATACGGTAACCGATAGCAGCAGCTCTCCCCGCCAGCCGGTGATTTCTGCTTTGGTGGGTCGAAGTGCAGCAGAGGACCACTTTTACATTCTGTACAGTAGGCAGGTCTACTTTATTTTGACCAATTCGAAAATAATCCGACCTGCCAACAAACCAGCTACCTGATCTGTTAGTATCTAGTGCTCAATATCACGGCAGGTTGAAGGGATTTGCTTTGACGCGAAAAAAACTCCTCTACAACCCTAACCCTAGTAATCTACCTGGCATTACGGACTCGGAAAAAAAACCTGATGCCAATAACGTTTCGAAATTTGATGCCAGAGTGTGTATATGGCACATGAGTATATCACAGGAACTATATATTTTTTATATCAGGGACATTTAGAAAGACAACTTGAACGGTGATATCATCTCGAACGTGTCGAGAGAAGGGAGGTCCAAATGCTAGACGACCTGCGATCAGCTCATTATGATTGCCACCCAGAGAGTTACGCACGAGATGAACCGCAGCATTTTCGTCTTGAACGGTCGTCCTCTTTTCTTCGAACTTCCAATTCATTCCTTTCCAGAATTGACCAAAGTCGAATGGTTCATAAGTCGGTTCCAGTTCCACTCTGTTATCTACCGGCTCGAGCCACTTCCCCACCAAATCAACAGCTTGCTTATTGGAAAGCATATCCCACAACCCATCCGAAGCCATGATCAAAAACGAGGGTTTACTGGGGTCGATTTTGGTGGATGTAATCACGGGTTCTGCGGTAAGATATGGTGGTGTCCGCACATCATATCTGGGTGTCAAGGGCGCAGGCCCATTAAATCTTTGCTTCATTTCTTTCTGAAATTCGAGAGACCACTTCCACCGGCTATCACCGAATGCACGGGAGACTGCCAAGCCAAGTACCCGTCCGTTTTTGATCATCTCTTCTTCCCCAGGATGCTCTTTTTGCAGCCTTTCGGCCTCTTCTGCGTTGTAACCAGTTTGATCAACAGAAAGAGGGATTACCTCCCATTTACCGTCTGCGCCTTGTTGACCTAGAACCGCCCGGGAGTCGCCAGTGCATGCCACATGCAGGATACTCGATGCTGGGTCATAGAGAGACAATAGCGCACAAGATCCAGCATATGCGGGGGCCAATAGCTTTACTTTCTCATGCAGTGGAAGATTACTTCGAGTCACATCAACAGCGGCATCAACTATCGCTTTGTCAAAATCCAAGAATCCTTGGGTGATAGCACGGTGTATGAATTCTTCAGCCATGGAGTCATTGTTGGGAAGAGACTTTATTTGATCCAATTTGTGCACCAAAAATGGCATCAATTGTTTCTCCAGAAGGTCAGCTGTCTGGGAACCAGCATGTCCATCGAATACAGCCCAAGTCATCCAGTGACTGCCATCTTTCCTCGGGGATGGGAGCTTTCCATGGAGGAATCTATCCTCACAAGGACCGTTAGAAGCCAGTTGAGTGCCATCATAACGATGAACTCCAGAGACGTCATCGACTTTATGGGAATAAGCCCCTTCAGAAATGATCCGTGTGATTTCCTCTTTAGATGGACCCGGCGGAAGTTTTATCTGCGGTGTTGGAGATCCTTCGAAACAGGGTACATCGTCGCGTGTAGCTGTTAACCACCAAATTCCAGGTGAGCTGATAAATCCAAAAAGAGCAATATTCCTCCTCAGGTTGGAAGATGGCACTTTTGTTGAATAAGAATGACTTGCATGTGGTCGTGCAATTCCACGACCTAGGCGAGCGAGAAGCACGCGTGAAAGGAACATGGTCTCGCGCCAAGATGAAGCCAACGAATAAAAAAATATATTTTCAATTAAAGAAATCCAGTCAATTTATGCCTTCGTGTCAAGAATGTGAATATCTTTGAATCTGATCTTTTTCAACGGCATTTGCATCTCGCTGAACCTCGGGATCTCCCTTGCATGACATGCTTAGTCATGATATAAACATCGGATGTAAAATCCGCGAGCAGTTAAAGAAATGATCCGTTTGATAAGAGCCATTGAACGAAGCACTCCAATACCTCCAAGTTCATGATTGCATGTAGGTACATGCATTCAATGATACGTATAGGTATACGGAGTAGTTTCACAGAACGCGATAGTCTAGTAGGCTTAGAAAGTGCGAGTATTCCACCTTAGGCAGTGGCTTTGATTTGCACAACTGAGTCTTCGAGATAATTACTAAAGATCTATACAGCAGATTCTAAGCATTTAAGTCCTGGGTGATAGTTTTGATAACCGTCGAAAGACATCAAGTCAAGCTCGACTGTTTACAGTTTGAACTTATATAACAGAATTGTGAAGATAGCATTAGGCAACTTGATAGTACCTCGTGACCGGTCCAAAAGTAAAGAAAAAAAAGATTATATACAAATTCCCAAAAGTCATGCATCGCTGGGGCATTTATTGTAACATGAAGCGGAAAAGTGTGTCCATCTCGACCCATTGTCGACCACACTTCTTCAGATAACCATCGGCTACCGTTTTAATCGTGTCAAATCTGGTCCGGTTGAACTCTGCGAGAGCGGCGAGACTGTCTTTCTTCTCACCAGTTTCCTTGCTGGCTGCAGATTTCACCTTCTCCACGTCCCACAGGCCAGAGAAGTACAAAAGCTGGTTGTAGATCCGTTTTTCATTATACTCATATGACATCCGGCCTAGACATCCCTCAGCGCGACCTCGCGGACCCAGACATCGGTGTCCGTACACACTGATCTGCCGTGTACGGTTGCCACAAGCGGAGTCATCACAAACCAGCCAGCCCTCGTAGTATTGCGCGGTCTGTTCCCGAATCTGACTCTCTAATTGTGCCACAATTGTCAGGACAGAGAATGGCTTCTGGCATTCTTGTCTGGAGCAAACAATCCCATGAGCAGTGCACATCTCGGGCGAGTCCACCAGCCCTTCAAAGATGGACTGTTCTTTGCAGTGTCGGCACTTCAAAGTAAAGCGAGCTGCATCAGCAAAGCGCACAGAATCGGGAATCTGGGACTCGAGGGGGTATATCTCGGTATCTTGTTGTTTGCTAGCACTCGAGGTGTTAATCTGGTATTTGCGGGTGTCGAGTCCAAGGCATTCAGCAAGACGGACAGCGTCGGTGCCAGGGATTGGCGCACATAAACGCTCGATGGGAGGGAATATTTGCTTTAGAAGATAGAACTCGACGTCAGGCTTGAGTTCCGAGTTCGGCTTCAGGACATCCTGAGGGCTGTATGATCGTTTCGCTGGGGGTAGAGCAGCTGTCTCCGCGTCGCCACTTGTCACAATATAGGAGATGACGTCGTTTGGACGAATATTCTTACCCCGAGCAATGTCTCTCAGGGCAACCTGTGCAGGCGGCATACTCTCCTTGTTGGGGTACTCTTGGGGCCGTTTAGAAAGTTTCTGTAGTCATATAGGTTAGAGTTTAGCTATTGCTCGACACTAATGTGCTCCACTCACCGTATAAATAACGTATTTTTGATTGGGAATTGAGAAGTCTTTCATCTTTTGGGCCAATTCGCGCAAGTATTCGTGGACTTTGTTGAGGACGACCTCCTGATCTTCGCCAGACAGAATGTCGTTGAGAAGTCGGGAGGAGACTTCTTTGGAAAGAGCACAGTATTCACGTCTCTTCATGTCAAGACCCTTGACCTCGAGTTTCTCAACATACTTGCCGTCCACCTCCGTCAGATTCACGGCGGCGTACTTCTTCTTCGCATGCAAGAGGAGACGACGGAAAACATTATCGATATCAATTTCGAGGAGTCGATAGCGTTCATTGACTGATTTCTTGAATTCCTCTCCAACTTTCAGAGCATCGCTGAGAGTATCCATATTGGTGTTGATCATGACTGAATCAGTATCACCATAGATGACCCGCAGCTGGTTACTCTCGGCAAGGTCTTTCGTACTACGGAGAATCTCACGACCCTTGAAGGTAGTAAGCATGGCCAAAGGTCGAGCATAGAAACGACTTTGAGTGTATCCCAAACAACCGTACATAGAGTTGGCAGTGAGCTTAAACGCAAGTTGTTTAGTATCCCATAAAGCCAACTGCTCCGGCGTCGCACGCTTGTCTTTCATCAGCTTCTTGACCTCACGTCGACGGCCAACGAGCGTTGAAATGAGGCGTGGCAGGATGCCTTGTTCCTGTTCTGAAGATGGGACCTCAGGAACCTTCTCCTCGTTTTCATTCTCAGCCTGAATTAGAAAGTTAGCTCAGGGCTTGCAATTGCGAAAGACATGCAGTGAGCGAATACCTGTGATGTTCGGTCGACTGTCGTGAAACAGATATTATATTCCTGAATGATGCTGGGATACAGACTGTTGAAGTCCATGACCAGAATGAATCGATCGTACAGACCCTTTTCAGGTTCGAAAACGAGACCTCCCTTATACTTGTCCTTCTTTTTCTTGTCACCAGCATCGTCATCATCGCCATCTTGCATCTTCTCTTCGGCTTTTTGCAAACGTGATGAGTATTTGTCAGGGCAAATATACTTGTTGCGATGGAATTCATGAAGAAGAATATACTCGTTGCGCTCAGCACGAGTACCGCTTAGGGTTCGTGCCCAAGAATTACCAGCGATGTTGGTCAACACCTTGGTGAGAGGTAGCATTTGTAAGCGTAGCACCAGGGCGGCGATGAAATAGGTATCAGTATCGGCATGATTGACGAAATTCATAAGACCTTCTTTGGTCGAGGCCCAGGTCTTCAAAGCCGCCTCAACATCCAGTTCCTGGCGAACATTACCTTCGCCGAGGTAGAGCTGACACATTTCGGACAAACTCCACGATTGACATTTCATCATGAGGGACTATTCAATGGGTTAGCGGATTTTCTGTTGTCAGAATCGAGGTAGTCTTACTTTGCCCATGTCATTGCCAACATCACACAGCAGTCTACCCGCAATGAGCTGGCGCTCAGCGAAGAAACTGCCGCCTTTATTGAAGTTCTTTGGCCAATCTCCGCGTCTGAGACGACCAATACGATGCCAGCCCGGTGTCTTCTTTTCTCGCATTCGATTAAGAAGGATACTTAGATCCACATCTTGTAATTGGTGGCCCATAATCACATCTGGATCCATCTTCTCGAACAAGGCCAAGAATTTGCTGAGCAAGAACTGCTCGCTCTTCTCAAGCATGAACGTGCCTCGCTGTTTTCGGGTTTCGGATTCGAAGTGCATGGGATATGAGTTTCCAGCAGGACGCATCACAGTGAATGTCTTGCAAGGAAGTTTTTCGGGGGGGAGTAGTATCAGTGAGAGAGACATTCTCGTAAACTCTGGCACTAGCCAAGAGAATCTCTTGTTTGTTTTCTTTCACATTAAGTTGAGTCCGGAAGGAAAGACTCATGAGAGTCAAAGGAGGTGTGTCGAGGTTCTCTGAGTCTGGAACCGGGCTAATCAGACCCGGCTTCGATGCCTGACACTCGAATTTGCACCAGGAAGCATTGTTGACAGCGGAGAAATCGGCTTCGTCAATCTTGAGCCAGCAAGGACCCATTATGTTTTTCCACAGGACGAATTGTTCGAAGAGAGAGGTGTTGGTACCAAAGACGTGCGAGAAAGTCTCACCCTTTACGTCCATTGGCAGAGCAGGTTTGTCGTATTGGTAAAGTAGCTTGAGATATTCACCCTCTTTGGGGACACCGCGCATCTCGAACGCATATTTCCGAGTGCAAGGTTTGATCTTGTGCATCCCTACGCGCAGGCGTGTCATCATTTCATCGACTTCTTGGTAGACGTCTTCCATACCAACTTCCTCATCAGTCTCCCGTCCTTGCTTAAGACGGTTCTCGCGTGGAAGGAAATAGAGCTTGCGTAGGATGTTGTCGACCTTGACAAATGCACTGGCGTAAGATCCGTTCTGTTTGTTCTTAACCTTTCCGAAAAGACAGAGGCTACCATTGACTTCTGTGTAGTCAAGCCAGAACATTCGCAGACTTCCGTCTTCTTCCACTACGTCTTGTGCACGCAGCTTTCCGAAGGAACGCATTTCAGGAGCCGGGCTGCTCAGCACATTGAGCTTGCTTCTCACGTCATTCCAAGAGGCATCCACAACTTCGGGCGTGGCCTTTGCTGGTGATGAGCTTGCTGGAGTTGGGAGGATCTCCTGCTTGATTTTTGGTGGAGGTCGGCTGCCGGTCATATTGATATTGGCTGTTTTGGAACTTGCGCTAACAGTCGCTTGGGCCACATCCATCATGTCGATGTCCTCGTCATCTGATTCCTCCTTTTTGACGATAGGAACAACTGTCTTGCGTTCCACGGCCTTGCTAATGGGAGATGAAGGCATGGGGTCGCTCATGTGTACATCGTCATCATCAACAGGGGGCAATGGGCCATCATCGAGTCCATCCGAGTCCAATGTAGGCGGATCCATTTTGACCGGTGAGCTTGGCATGTCATTCTCGTCTCTCGGACGAGCTTTTTCGCTGCGACGCTTCTCTGATAGTGGTGGGGAGAGCACACGAACTTTTCGTCGGGCATCGGATTTTATGAGATTTCGTGTAGGGATGTGGCCGGATACGACATTCGTGTCAACTTCGCCGAGCAGATCAGCCATGAAGGCATCGTCCTCAGCAGTAGCCACGGGCTATTCGGCCATGTGAGAAGGGATTCTGGTGAGGTGGCATTGAATACTTGAGATTGACTTACTTTCGGTTTCGGGGCGCTTGCGGCAGCATTACCGCTGTTAAAGTACTTGGAGATACCGTTATTGATCTTTTCCTTTCGCTGTTTCTCCTCCTCACGCTTTCGCTTGGCCGCTTTGCTTTGAGCGGGTAATTCATCGCTATCGTCACTGTCGTATTCCACGGTGCGTTCGTTCCAGACCTCCCGTCCATCGTCTGCATAACCGGCACCATTGTCGTCAACAACGAAGTCGTCCTCGTCTAATCGGCTGCGAATGACTTTCTTGTAGCCATCGTCGTCGACTTCATCATAAATGTCCCCCTGTTCTTCGACTTCGTAGGTATCGATGCGTTTCTTGCCAGAGGCACGGAGGGCCCTCAGCTCGGCCAATCTGTCACGGGCAGAAGGCATGGTTATTTGTGTATAAGAAAACTTCCCATAGACGGGATGGGTCTGGGAAGCAACAAATGGTTGCGGGGGCTGAAGGAATACAAGGGAGAATCGCAGATCGCGCCTTCGACGGCGCGCGACGCGCATCGCGGCGCGTTGAGTGGTTTAGTAATGGATTGGTGCCTTGACGCCTTAACCCGTGTCGGTGCCAGCCCTAATTGCGACGTCCCATACCATTATTGCTTCTATGTCCATTACTTTACCTGATTAATCCAAGGCAGTATTTTTCTGCTTGTTTCAAGTATTGAAATGAAGTTAACTTTATTATATCATCTGTATCATCAAAAGCAGGGATTTTGATTTCCTGCATTGTCATTCTTTTGAACAGCATAGAACGAGATTTAAGATACTTCAAGTTTCTACTTTGATGAGTACAGTCAAAGCATATATGACAGTATTTTGTCTCTCCCGTCAAAACTCCATGCTAGAGCAACCGGAAATGAGGCTTGAAAGCAAATTTTGCTGATCCTATAAAGTACAGCATTACGGATGAAACTTTGGCTTGGGTATAGCCCTTTTGGAAATAATCGATACTGCCATCATGGCAGGTGTGTATCTTGTGGCATCGGCAAATACTCTCTCCAGTCTTATCTATCGCAAGTTTACCGATAGATATGGATATTTTAAAGACCAGATTCCCGTACCGGCGATCTAGCCGAATGCACAACGGTGGGAATCTACGTCCCGTATATAGGCAGTTTATGGGTTAGGGGACGGTATTGTACCTGTTCATAGTCCTTGACAATCAGGTTGGGATGCTTTGATGGAGTCTCTTCAATAATCATCTGTATTTTGCACCCTAGACTCCTCTGCAGATAAACAGTAGTTTGAAGGGGAGATTAATGGTTCACTTCTTCGGCGAGAAGACCCCACTGCCCGGTCAATTGTCTGTCTAAATAAGAGTTCAATTCTACACTCTCGCGGTCACCTTTGATACGCAGTGTGGGAGGTCGACATCGGCCAGGAGGTATGAGCCTGAATGGGAAATTCCATCGCCTTTCCGCCAATGACTGAATCACATTTCCTTCCTCGGTATCGAAACCATACTCGAGTCTCGGTGGGCGACCTATCGCGTTTGACGTACAGATTGTGACCTAGCTGCTTAACTTATTCTATAATTAAAGTGACGGGGTCGAACTCATTCGAGGAAGAAAAAATGGCTGAATTCTTGTGAGATATGCGTCGGTGTAGCTTCCTTTCAGTTGCTGCGGGTACAATCAAGTCTACCAGGAGTTCCCAGCGTTGTTTCTTCGTACTTGAGTAGAAATTCCTGCGAATAGCCTTCTGACCTGTGAAGCCACTAGTTATCTGCAATGTTATAATGCACTAGTTATCATTTAGAGCCCCGCTGACCAGCAAGGACGTGGGGATTTTGTGGGAAACACCGGGTACAGAAGTGACATGCCCAGATATTTGAACTGTTAGGCAAGCCTAGGGTATTTTGAATAGCATACAGGATCTGCAATTGGACTTTCCTAGCGTGTTCACTTTTACAAGAACTATCTTACTACTTGGTATATTCGTAGTACTAGTAGTGTACGAGTCGACTACTAATATCAAGCCCCATCACCGCTTGATCTGGAGCAACTGCCCAAGCCAATTGAATGACTAGAGAAATTCATTAAGACATGCACAAGGAGAGATTGAACAAGATAAAAACCCGGTGTTATTTGAGCAGATTTTCCTGGCCTATGCTAGGTATATTTTCCAGCTGTGAAGAAACAGCGCCAGCGAAAAAAAGAACATAGGATCTCCATCCTCTCCACACCCAGTCAGCAACCGGTACCGGGATCAAGGACCGCTTTCCGACTGAATGTCGATCCTACCCACGAGCAGCTACTCATGGCACTACCGTAATCCTCCCAAAGAACCCAATCCACCAAGAAGACAATGGAACACAAGTCGTAAGATGAGATATGAAAGACATGACGTTCCACCCTCCGTTTTTTGATAAATTCCTTTCGCCCGCGTAACAGAATACACTGGTGCGAGGAATTTAACGGTAGGACTTCTGGTAGCGGGCACGGGCACCGCGACCACCGAACTTCTTGGGCTCGGCACGACGGTTGTCGGCAACGAGCAGGGTGCGGTCGTACTGGGCGAGAGCCTGCTTGAGCTGGTTCTTGGAGTGCTCGTCAACGTACTTCTGGTAGTAGGCGACGATGGACTTGGCGATAGCCTGACGGATGGCGTAGACCTGGGAAGTGTGACCACCACCGGAGACACGGACGCGGATGTCGACACCGGCGAACTTGTCCTGGCCGACGATCAGGAGGGGCTCGTAGACCTAAATTGGATTATGTTAGAATTGATTTTCCGCAGGGTGTAAGCACCGCCAGCATTTCTCATCGACTTTGTATTTCCATTTTCCACCTCTTGCTTTTTGGGTTCTTCCTCTTTTTCTTTCTTTTGCTCGATTGGCATAGCTGGCGGCTAGAGGTTGTGTGATGTGGATCGTACCTTGAAGCGGAGGATCTCAGGCTGGACCAGAGAGATGGGCTGGCCGTTGACCTTGATGAGGCCCTTGCCTTGCTGTAAATCGAAAGTCTCAGCGTGCTGTTCAATGACAATGTGGTGAATTTCCCATGCGCCAAGTGTGCCTTTCTTCACAACCATTTCACGATGTCGCAACTTTCGGATCCTTCAATATTCTACCATTTCCATTGTCGACACCATTTCACATAATCCTTTTGCATTCCTTTCACATTTTCCATTTGGCGCAGAGGGGTACATTTCGGGAGAGGGTGGGTGGCATCATCTTCATACCTTGCAGTGGGCGACAGCGGTGGCTATTGAAATTCGAACATCAGCATTTCAAGATCCTCGTTGTAAGATTCGTAGAACTTCAACTCACCCGTCTTCTTCTTGCCGAAGCATTGCACACTCGGGACGGAAGCCATGGTGGATAAATGGCCCTGGTCGGTTGTCGATAGGGAGGGAGTGTGTTGTCGTGGGAGATGGAAAAGAAGTCGACCGCGAATTCCCACACTACGGCGATTCGCCTGAATTGCCCTTGAGTGCGGGTTTCGCTTAGACTTACGCTAGTCCTAACAGGGTTAGTACATATCTGGCCTAGGGCTTGGTCACATGATTGATGACTGATGCTGCGGAGACCCGCGGCAGAAAGTTCGGGGATTCTGCTGGCCGCAAAGGATCGCGTGTTTGGCCTGGTATCACTCTACTCTCACACCCTTTCGCATTAAACAAGATGTCGCAAACAGTTGGCAAGGTGTGTACCAACTGCAATTGCTAGATAGTCCATTTTTGCCGCGGAAATACCCCAACACCAGCACTCTAGACTAACATATATCTTTTCAGACTCGTCTTGCTTATTCTCGCGCATGGCATTATGTCGATGCTGGCTCTGATTCCCGATCTCTCGGCCGTCTGGCTTCCTCAATTGCCCTCGTTCTGATGGGCAAGCACAAACCTATCTATGATCCTTCGACAGACTGCGGTGACTACGTCGTTGTCGCTGGTTGCCATGATTTGCGAACAACCGGAAAGAAGCGCTTCCAGAAGCTGTATTATACCCACACAACTCGCCCCGGTAGCTTGAAGAGCATGACAATGGATCAAATGTTTGCTAAATGGGGCGGCGGAGAGGTATTGCGACGCGCCGTGAAGGGCATGCTGCCCAAGAACCGGCTCCAGGAGCCGCGCTTGGCCCGACTCAAAAGTGAGTTTTTCTTTTCTCCGAGGAGTATCGGAAAGAGATCTTTCTGACATATATCTTTTCTATCAGCTTTCGAAGGTCTTGCCCACCCTTACAAGGAAAACATCGTCAAGTTTGGCAACGAATCGGTTCTGAGCAATCCTAAGGTACAAGAAGCTTTCAAGGAGGCCAAGTCCTCCGCATAAATGATCCCTTTACTTACTCGCATACTTCAAACTATGAAATCCTCCTCCGGGGGGCTTACTGTATTCTATTTTTCGTGTTTATGATCCAAAACCGCAAGCGCATGGGTCCGGAGTCTATGTTTATCTTTTTGTTTTACATGTCAAAGTGACATTTCTCTTCTACGTTTGATACTATAGTGTTTGAACCCTAAAGGCTTCCTCTTGTCATGTACTTATACAGCCGAGCGCAATGGAAATAAAAAAAAAAGAAATGTGTTCCAAAATGACATTGGGTCGTGTTGATCCACTCCCAGTGGTATATAGAGACATACTATGTACAGGGAAACTCCATGCTAAAAGATGAATCCGACGTCGGATTTGACCGATGCGGTGACATTTACAGGCGGGCCTTGTTGTTGGCACGGCCGACGGTGCACTTGATGAGACCGTTGGGGTTAGACTGGGGTGCATACACCTCGGCATCCTTGCCAGTGTTCTTGAGGCCCTTGTGCCAGCTAAGATCTGTGGGTTGATTAGCACAAGCCCCAGGGATTCTGCGAGCGAAGATAAACTGGACATACCGATCTCGAAGTAGTGGTTGTTGGGCAGAGAGTAATCGACAGTCTCAAGCAGAGGCTCAGCGGCGAGGATGATCTCTCCCATCTTATACATGGTAGCCTGAACACTGGCGCTGTTGTCCTCGGCGAAAGTCTTGAGGGTGGTGTTACGGGCAACAGTCCAGGCGTTATCGAACTTGTGAGCATTGGCCTTGACCTCGGAGAGGCCGCTGAAGCGGCGCCACTGCCAGTCAGCAGCAACGTCGGTGCTAAGGATACGGTCCCAGGTCTCCTTGAGAGTAGTGAACTCATCACGAAGGAAGCCGTGGAATTGGGAACCGGTGCTCTTAAGCACAGTTAGATCCTTAATCGAGGACTTGATGTCGATACCCTTGCCCTCGTGGACATCAACTTGGGTGTTGCGGGTTTCGCCGCTCTCCTTAACAAAGGAGTGGGGGTGAGGCTTGCCATCAACGTTCATGCGCACCCAACGGTGGGTGACAATGTTAACGTGGGCAGCGTGGATATGGCTGTACTTCTCGATGAAGTGTGTACCGAGGATGGAACCAAACAGCTCGGGGGGGGAGTCACGGGCTGCTGCTTAGCGGTGATATAAATGGTGTTCTTGATGGAGTCGGTAGCAACAACAACGCTGTTGTCGGCCTTGGTGTAGCTATAGACAAACTCCCGAGTTAGTACTTTCTTTTTGCGCATATCTCCGCGATAAGGAAGCTCCCAGGTCTCCGCGATAGAGCGGTTTTTGCTGAAGTATACTTACGAGGTCTCGATGTCACCCTCAAGAAGAACACAGACAGTCATCTCAACAACAGTCTGAACACCAGTGCGCTCATCACGGTGGACCTTGTACACGCGGACATTGTCCTTACCGTAGCGGGCGGCGGCGAGGGAGCTCATGATGGAATTTGGGGGGGGGGTGGAGTAAGTAGTTGGAGATAAGATCAAACAAGGGAGATTTAAAAGGTCGGGACTAGGCCGGAGGAAATTGTCAGATGGAATTGATTGAAGCAGAGAATCAACTGATCTAAAGAAGGTAAAAAGTGGCAGCGCCAGGTATTTATTAAGGTCGAAATGGTCTGATGCGCGGGTCAGTGAAGGTATCGGCGGGCTCCGATGCCCGCACGACTCTCGCCTTTGAAACTGATTTTCCCCAATTGGAGTCAGATCGGGCTTATCGCTGCAAACAGTCCAAACATCCCTTCCCTTCTCTCTCCAGTTCAAAGCAAATCCCGGAATGTGCAAGGTCCATCTTACTTTGTTCTTTACCCCAGACTCTCGGAGAACAACCGACGTGTCACTTTCGTGTCGCGTTTGATTTTGAGTGATCTTTGATTATCCGAAATCCGAATCCGACTTTACGAAAATGCGAATCCCGAGTCCCATATTCCGTGGTCCTAGTGGGAACTTAGGGATTTGAGGCCTCCACTCCCGTCGGCGACCTCCACCTGCAGCTGTCATCGCGGCCACCTGCGATCTCTCTCACTTTCTGCAAGGTGTGGGATTATCGAGGAGTATATTAAACTAATTGCGACAAGAACGATCGTATGTACTTACTGAAAGAGGATCAGGTGCAAGTTTCGTATAGGTGGTAAATCATGCGGTCTCGGGTTTTTGAAGGGGGGTTACTGGTGATCTCCTAATATTCTTGGAACTGGTAACTAGTATAATGCAGGATGATTCGAATGACTTGGGACTCATGGGTATTCATATCCCTTCAAACAATAAAATAATAGAGAATATCCATTTGACATTGGCCGTACCTTTGTAAAGTTCTTGTTCGAAATTGACCAAGTTCAAGGGGTATGGAATAATAACTAGAGTACCAACTTCATAATTTTCAGGTATATCACTCACACAAACGATCTCCGATCAGTAATTAGATAACGGGGCAGCTGGTGGTGGCATGTCTGATGGGGTTGAAAACCACGAGTGTCAAGTAGTATCTACAAGTGTTAATTCCAGGCCAACCTCTCCCGTAGAGTAGAGCTTTCTAGTCATTGCCGAGAAAGAGGCTCTACACTAGTAATTAGTAGTGGGCTACGGCTAGCAAAGCCGCAAGATCAGCACTGCAAATACCTTCTTTGATTAAGCTAATAGTCTTATCTAGATCCAGTGTCATCTTCTCGTTCTTGTCGGCTTTTACACTCTGAAGCAATGCACGTACGAGGGAGATAATTAGGAAAGACACAGTACAAAACAGATATAGGGTTATGGTTTTTCTGAGCCCGACAATCCATACACTAGTGTATTCCGAGGTTATCCACTGGACTCTCACTAATAAGCTCCAATTTTTCATATTGAACTGCGGATAAGACTCAGGTAGGAGAAGCCCACAATGAAAGCATACTGCATCGAGGCTGTGCATAGGATAGTAATGAGCGAATTAGTTGTGGATAAACTGGTTACATATTAGTGGTTTATTCGACTGGGGAGAATGCATCAATGTCCGAGACTTACGCGATGTGTTATTTAACGTCCACGGTGGCACCTGTCTCACAGATTTGCCTTGTATGGTTTGATGATTTTCAGTCACAATAACAAGGCTAAAGATCTTTCCAACAATCTAGCTCCCCGCACCCTTTTTTCGATTTCTGTGAAGTTATAATAGTAGCACGAAATAACAGCGAAATATCCCACAACTCCGACAAGATCTTGCTAAGGAACAAGAAAATCTGGCCAGCAACAGTACAAACTCGAATAAATATTTTCTGTTTTTTTTATTCTCGACTTATTTCTGAGGGGATCTACTTGCCATTCAGTCAGATGGCTAAGATAGCTACGGCTTTGATGTGTTGAATGTTATGCCTATGACATTTTATGACGTACCATGTACTACTCATATATCCACCCAGCTGGCTACTGTTAGTACAGGCTTTTTCCAAGGTTGCTCCCTGTATCTAATCTTCTGTGTACTCCACATACAAGTCGAGTCCGCGGGACTTCTTCCATTACCCATGGACCACGGCATGCCGGTATGATCTCGGTAGGATCACGGCACAGGCCCGATAGTCGGTTATGCCGTATTCTGCTATGGGGATAATTTATAAATAGTTTCTGCAGAGCCTAGCGTATACTTTGAGACAAGATACCAGATATCAGAGGGAAGAAGAAGGAGTGAGTTCTCTTGGAGCGGCTGGATTCCGGTCGACCCATTTCTGAGGATATCATGTCCATCTATTGGTGAACATATTGAGACTATAGCTCATGTTAGTGGTATCTCCTCTTATTTCAAACTCGATTAATAAGTATAATTTATGAGGTCTCTGGATATACTGAGAAAGCCCGGCTCAATTTACTCCGAAGGAAGCCTATTTCTCCCGGATGTGTATGTACCTTGATTGTCAAATCATATCAATTTAAAAGCATTCAGGATAAGAGAATCGCATGAACTACCAGAATAGGGCACCCGATTGCAACTGATATACACATTCATGCACTAAAGACAGAAGCAACGGAGGTTAACTCTAAGTAATGCCCGAATCGAGCAGATGCATGGAAGAAGTGGGTCGCAGATCGCCAGAACTTTCCTTTTTGAGGTTGGAATCGGACGTCACTGGATCTGCGAAATCTGGGGACGTTCAATTTATGCAAATTCGGTATCGATCAAGTTCATTCGCGTAGATATAAGTTAAGGATTTTCTCTATTCTCTCAAGAACACCATTCTCGCATCTGACGCTTATACCACTCCCCTCATCAATAATTCAACGGAGTTTCGATGCTCTGTCATCTCAATTGAGGTAACCCCAAGACGATGACCCAACATCCATGAGAAAGAATTGATTCACTAACTTATCGCCAGACTTATACAACCAGCCCACCACAAATAATCACCAGATTATTTGACATCTATCCACACCGACACACCATGGCAGACCAAGAATCAGAATACATCTACCTCCCCGAAACAACCCCCCCACCTCGCAACAATCCTAAGCTTCCCCTCCCACAGCTCAACCTTCCCAGCCCTCTACGACAAAACATGCGCCGAAATAGTCGAGTTAGCAGCAACAATCGCTCACTTCGAACCAGTCCGCCTACACGTCCGACCAGAAGACCAAACACACGCCCAAAATCTCGTCAACAATCGCATGATCCAAGCACCACCCTCCGAACAATCCCGTATAACCCTCATCCCCGCACCAACAAATCACATCTGGGTCCGCGATACAGGACCCATGTACGTGCGTAGCGCGAAGAACCCTAAGGAACGCCACGCAATTGATTTCCGTTTCTGTGAATGGGGGAATAGTCTCGGTGAATTGATTTTCAATGATAGTCCCGACAAGAAAGGTGCTATGCGCGATGGATCGGATTGGCCGATTCTTGATGCAGGACGACGCGCAGAGAACACTGCGTTTGCGCAGCGTGTGCTGGAACTTGAGGGGGCTGGGGTTCCGAGGGTTGTTTCGAAGGTGAGGTTGGAAGGGGGTGGGATTGAGATGGATGGGGAAGGAACTTTTATGGCTATGGAAAGTAGTGTGACGGTGAATTCCAGGAATGAGGGGATTTCAAAGGAGGAAATTGAAGATGAGTTGAGGAGGTTACTTGGTGTGAAGAAATTCATTTGGATTCCAGGCAGGGAAGGACTTGATATTACGGATTATCATATTGATGCTGAGGCGAGATTTATTCGACCCGGTGTTGTTGTTGTGGGGAAACCGCATCGGAAATGTAAGAAGGTCTTTTGGGATGTTTATCGGGAGATGCGTGATATCTTGGACGTTGCGATTGATGCGCAGGGTCGCAAGTTGGAGGTGATTGATATTGAGGAGCCGGATCCTGAGTTGTTGCAAGGTGATGTTCCTGGTGAGGAGACAGATGTTGCGGCGTCATATGTGAATTTTTATTTCACTAATGGTGGATTGGTGATTCCTGCGTTTGGAGATGTTGAAATGGACCGGAGGGCATTGGATACATTGCAGAAGTTGGTTCCTGAGAGGGAAGTTCGGCAAGTTGCCGTGAACGCGTTGCCCAGGACTGGGGGTGTGTTGCACTGTACAACACAACAGGTACTGTGATTATATTCACTGCTATTTGTGGTTATATGAGACTGGCTAAGGGGAGTTTTGTTTCGAACATCTGGGATCCTTGAAGGAGTTCAAATTGAAGTTTTAATTTAAATTGATGAAGAAGGTATAACACCTTCTCTAGAACATCCCAGTCGGATTGACTTATCAATATCAAACCTTAGCCAATAGAGATCTGCCCTCATCTGTACAACTGAGCAAGCTCAATAAGTCTGTGAGTCAAACTAGAAATGATCAACTGAACTTGGCTATGAATGGGTCAATAGTACATGGGACAAAAGCGACAAACATGGATGCAGCCGAGGCAGAACTTGAATTACTAGTCAAACACCAGCCATTGCTACCATCACAAACCTGCGAATAGAAGATGTGAAAACGGAAAAGAGAATATATGACGGAATGAAAGGAAGGTTAAAGCCCACAACATACAAGTTGCAACTGTATATGTCTTTTTCTTTTCTTGTACAAGCATCAAGAAAAGCCAAACCACCAGCCCAAAAGGCATCAAAAACAAATACATACATGAACACCATTCTCGAAACGCCCCAGATAAACAAACACAGCGCCACAAATGACCATATAATGAATCAATCACCAGGAGTAACGAAAAGCAGACTTGGACATGAACTCGTGAGGGAGCAGGGTAAGTGTAGCGTAACATCATGTGGGGAGATCACACATCCGAATCTCGCGTCCATTTTTGTCTTCAGCACAACGGAATCAAGGATCTTATATCAGTTTTGTGAAAAGTTCATCATCTGCTTCGTAGGAATATATCCTGACAATAAAAAAACCTCTGAACTTCTTACAGGCTTAACTGGTCGATACTTCCTACTCGTCCACCACCTCCAAGTCGTCCACCGCCCTTAGTCACCATACCTAACCGGTAAAAGCGTTCTTCACCGGCTGGTGTCCGACCACCGATATACCACTTTTCAGGGCCAAGGGCATCACGGAATCCTCCCGATCCACTGGAGGAGTCACTGCCGCGACGTTGGCGATCTGGACCGTGATTAATCGGGATTGGAGTTGATGATGACGGGGTGGGAGGTGGAGACGCGGCTAGTGGAGAGTCTGATGCTGTATGGTGATAGTGATGGGTATTATGAGATTGAGCCGAGTTTGATGCCGGTGCTGGGCCGGCCGAGCTTGTCGCTGCAGATGACGACGAAGATGAAGATGATGAATTCTGATGTGCGTGGGCGGTTGGTGGCGCAGCCGAGGAAGAGCTCGAGGCAGAGTTGGCGGCTTTAGTAGCTATTGCGCGAGCATTCTGCGAGATCTGCGCGGAGGAAAGGGTCGAAGTGGCGTTTGACGATTGTGAGGCAGCCTTATAGGTAGACTGGGCGCGGAAAGCGGCCAGGAAGTTGGCGAGGAAAGGTCGGTTTGTAGACATTATGAGATTATTTTCTCTTCTCAAGGAGAAAGAGGACCGGAGGTCTAGGTTGGGATATAGAGAGGGTATGAGATATCAAGATGGTGTACTGTAATTTAGTCGTGGGGAAGAGGGGAAAGATAAGATGGAGTTGATGGTGGAGAGGGTCTCTCAACCGGTTGCGCTCGCAAAAAAAGCGGAGCGAACGGCGGGGGGAAGAGGATCCTCTTCCTACTCAGCCCGATGAGCCAATCATATTGCAGGTATTTATGGGCATGACGTCGGGAGAAAATGGGCGGCAAACTATGAATAGACTCATTGCTATATACTGTTACAGTCCGGAGTTTATGTTGATCATGGTAAGATGTATGGTCATCTAGATATGGGAGCAATACTGTACATCTTCATAAATTATCACCAAGAGGATTTACTAGTATGGGATGTAGAACAACCTCACTACTCCATTCACAATATGCTATACTAGCCTCTTATCACATTCCACGATTCTACTACTTACTACCTAAACACCGGTTATAGAATATGAGTCGTCTTTGCTAGGATTATACCGTCCAGTATTGACTACCATCTACTAAAGCTTCTCACAATGACGATCAAGACTAATTACTAAGCACAATAGAATGATAACATCCGGTCTATTTTCTAGATGCTTTTCGAGTTGAACAGATACCCTCCTAATAATGAGACGTAACGATAAAAAATGAAACAAAAGTAAGAGACAACACCCTAAATCACACCTCAACAAGCCCAGGGTACAAATATGTCCGTTTCGTGCCGACTGTACTTACAGAAACGAGGCCGTGCAGATGCACCGGGGAAAGGAAAAAAAGAAGAAAGCAAAGCAGATCACGGACCAACCACTGAAAGTCAAACATGAGTGGATTGGCAGCAGTCATCCCCGTGAAACTGTTTGTCTTTCTGATTGTCGAACATTCGCGCAAAAGAACACATGCCCATGTCTATAGTGTGGACGCCGAACAAAGCCACCCGCCATACCGTCACTCACTCACTCATCGAATCAAATAGAGCGGAGCGAAATCAAATCAAGAGAAACAGTAAATATGAAAGAATCAAAAAGACCAAGGAAGAATAGACAAAACAGAGACCGGACTCGCAATTCAATCATCATGTAAAACTCGCCCGTGCCGATAAGAATGCGGCCCCACACCGGATGGGATTTGAACGGGTAAGAATGAGAAGAGAGATAGATGGGACAAGGATAAAAATGAAAACAAATTGTGAGATGCGAAAACCCTCAAGGACGCGACAGTTACAGAAAAATTCGAAGAATCACGATATGGAATGATCGAGACCGGGTACAAAGATAACACCACTGCGGACTGCGTCGAGGAAAGACCGAATGGATCAGAGAGACGAGCGGAGGTCGCAAATTCTGAAGGAAAAAAACAAAGGTTCGAAAAGCCAGTAAAGACTTGGAGAACCCCAAGGACCGCCTAGAAAACACTTCACCGATGTAAAAACCGAAAATGACTTTTCAAAAGCTTTCAAACCATTTCGAAAATCTCGGGGTTACTGTTGAATAATAACCCCGAGCTAATTCATTGATCTGAAAAGACTTCTCGTTCTCTCTTCTCCATCCATCCTTGATCCTAATCGTCTTCACATTCCTAGCCACTTACTGCCGAGCAGGCTGAACGGTACCTAAGGGAAATCCACATCAGCATGATGCTCCCCCGGTTTATATCAATGAATCCAATACTCAGTAACGCTTACCATCACCGCCCAGAGTAGTCGAGGCCAGATACAATCCGTTCATACCGCTCTCGGGGCCGCCCGCGGTGGTAGCGGGGTAGAACTTGCGGTCGGTGTCGACGGGGGCGTGGATCGGCTCCTGACCGGCGGCCATGGAGTGGGGGAAAACGTGGTTCATATAACCGTCGGCGGCGGGGGCACCGTGCTGAAACATCGAAGTCCAGTCAACGCCTGGTTGGCCAGAATGGGGACCGGGCATAACCGGATGTTTGTGGTCAGGAACGACCAGGGGCTTTACCTGTTCAAGAGGACGATCAACACTCAGTTGCTGGCCATTAGGGTCGGCACCATGCTGAATGAGGTACGGATTCTGCTTGGGCGCAGCCATCCAGGAGGCTCGCGAGGCCTGACCGGCGAACGCGTCGTCGTGAGGACGGTTCATGCCGTTGACAGGCGACATCGTGAATCCCAGATGCTGCTGATGGCCGTGGGCCATGCCGTTCCCATTTACGGCCCCATCGCCGAATTGTGCACCCATCACACCATTGGAAACCGGGACGGTGTTACTAACCTCATCCTGAAGAGGCTTGGCGGAATTAGCCGCCGCAGCCTGAGCTGCCTGCTGCTGTGATCGCTTCAGATGGGCTTGGGGGTGCGACAAGTGAGTCGCGCCCGTTGGGTTGCCTCGTCGGATCGAGCATTTTTGGAAGTGGCGCTTCAAGATATCACTGCGAGAGAAGGTATCCTTGCAAAGAACACACATGTAGGGACGATCACCGGTGTCTGTTGTAAAAGCCGTCAAAATTGACGCGTCATTAGCCAACCAGTTCTTTCAACTCAAGTGGAGATAAAAACCAGAGAAGGAAAGGTATTGAATTAAGAAGTAGAACACCATGAGTGTGTTCCCAATGTCTTTCAATCTCCAAGCATTTTGATGGTTTCAAAAACTCACGTCTCAACAGATGGCGCTTCAGGTGCTTGGCGTGAAGGTAGGTTTTATTACAGTGCGGGCAAGGGAATTTGCCATCTGCATCCTTGGCTGGAATCGTGGTGCTCTTCGCAGCGCCATTGACACCGTTGGGGACCGGGGTTGCACGGCCCGGAACGCTCGGCAGGATACCGCGGCGACCCTGGGAGCCCACAACCTGTGTGCGAGGCTGTTCCTTTCCGTAAGGGGAGCCATTGGCGCCGTTGACATCGGGACTCATACCCCAGGACTTGCCATCAGAGTAGCTGAAGGCACCGGAGGGCATGCCATTGAAATCGCGGCGGTCGCGTGGGGGAGCGGGAGCGATGGGCTGTGGGTAGCTCTGCGCGGTCGACGCGGGAGGCAACACGCTTGTTGGGGGAGGAGGATAGGACTGAGAAGGGTGACCCTGTGAGTGGTTAGGATGGCTCAGGTATGATGGCGAGTGGCTACCGACAGTCGTGTGCGGCATGATCGGAGCGGTTGACGCTCCATACACGTCGTGAGTCGACGCGGGAAACCGCGACAGGTCCGGCCGGTACGGCTGGCCCATGTACGGATGCGGCGCGGGCGACTGAGTGTGATGCGGCTGGAGAGGAGGCAGCGTATGAGGCTGCGACACCGGATACTGAGGCTGCATCGAGTACTGCGGCATAGGCATACTCGAGATGGGAGTTGAAGAGAGTGGCGTGGAGCCTTGAGGCAGGCTGGTGGAGGGAGGCCGCGAAGGGTGCGATCGGGGATCCATGATGAGATCAGGAAGGGGAAACACGTGTGGAAACTGTCGTTTTTGTGGAAATAGAAAGTGAGTCGAGATCACGGAATCATCGAACGTTTTTCCTTTTTCCCTTTGTCTTGATCACGGGTTTACGGGGAGCTCCTTGTTTTTTTTCCTTTCCCTTCCTTTTTTTTTGCCCACTTGAAATTTTTCCCGAGGCGGCGAGCGCGAGGTCACGGGGGCAATTGAGGCAAAGAGAGGCGAACGAGCACGAGAGAGAGATGGCAGTTGAACTTGCAATCTGACTCCACCAAGAAATAAAGAAGTCAGAGATGAAGATGTGAAGAAGAAAGAGAAATGCTTGATCGGAGGAGATTCCCCACGGTCACCCACCAGAGTCGTGTGTGGAACTTGTGGTGGTGTTCCGCACGTTGTTCACCGTCGATAGGTTCTGTATCCACCAGAGAAGCGGGCGTGCAAGTGGGTCTCGCAGCACAACACCTAGTCAGATCTGCTTCGCGCGTCAAAGATATGAGGTGAATCGTGAAAAACGAGTAATTTGAGTAATTTTAAGGCCTCCAAGTTACAATTGCACAGAGGGGGAGGGGAGGAAGGGGAGATGAAGATGGGAAGATTAAATGAACCCAAAAGAAATTTTTTCACTCTTTTTTTCGGTTGAGGTTCGAAGAGAGGAAAAAAAAGAGGTGGGAGGAAATTGGGGGGGGAAAGTCGACCAGGCCAAACTTCAGACGGTAAAATGTAAAATAAAATAAAAAATTTGGTAAAAAAAAAAAGAGAGAGAGAAGTGACGGAAGACCGGGTGAGCGAAACGGACGATCGCTTCTCGGGGAGGCAAGAGGCGAGGGAAGAAAAGAGAAAAAGAGGAAATAAAAAAGTAAAAAAAGAAAAAGAAAAAGAAAAAAAAACCAAGCCAAATATTGGGATTTCTAGAAAGGACCGTATTGGTAATTACCGTACGGAGAACTGGCGGGACGCGGCCGTCTTCCGAGCGCGGAGGAATGGCCGCGAACAGGTTGATCGTGAGTTGTCTCTGTTGTGTATCGCAAGCTAGTATTTTGTATATCGATTGATTGATTGTTATATGGATATTTAGAGAAAAATGATTCATTAAAACAAATGCCATATAGTATGCCAATTTAATAATCCATAGAGTTATTAATTTACTAACACTACGTAGTAAATTGTAATATATGTATTGTCGGACAACTAGGAACATCAGGATCAGGATTAGCTGAAGCATAGTAAGCCGATGGTTGCGTTCAGGACTCCAATTTCCTGGTCTGAGAGCCAATGTCTCCCAAATACCACAACTATAACCGCTGGTCTTGACTATTCCCGGTCCCGGCCAGTGTTGACCAGCTACGCCCATAGGTAGGAAGTATCATTACTCTTTCAGTAGTACTGATGATAGTAATCCTTAATTGACGTAGCGATCAGTCAGGCTACTCCTGAACCGACTTCGGCCGCTACTAAATATTAACTAGTATCATGTCGAAATTCATAATCCGGATATCTTCCAAGTGAACTTGGATGTACGCTTAGTGCTGAATACATTGCTGTCATTGATATGGAACTAAGCTACTCCTCCACTGCGATATATACATACTCCATCTTTTAAAATGGAGTATAGATGAAAGTGGCCCTCAAAGCTGTGAGCTCCGCAGTGGCTTGACAGCCCCGCTACATACATACATACTACATATTATGTAGCAGTACAGATATGTACTATGTACCAACTAGATCCTTAGTAAACAGATCACGCATGTGCAGGAAGACACTGCAGCCATCAAATAAAGGTGGAATAACCCCAAGGTCGAGACAGGAACTTCTCTCGCACTGTTCTCGATAGCAGCACGTCATCCGGGGGCCTCGAAGCTCGGGAGCAGCAGATGAGGAGTAAATTAGGCAAACGGTAAGACCTCATCGTGCAGCTCCCGTTCCTCTCTGCAGAATTGAGGAGAGGGGATTACTACTCCGGCCATAGAGAGAGTTGAGAATTGAGCATGGCTGAGGCAGTCTGAAGATTGAACTCGGAACAATGCCACCCACGTATGCCGATGTGATTCTGTAACGGTCATGCATTTTTGCCCTACATACTTTAGTGGATGCGCCGTAGCCGCCCCTTTCCACTTTTCTCCGTAACCCCTCCGATCTTGAAACTAACCATTACTGTACTTGTACAGTTTTTGTACGGAGTATATATGTAGTTAACTGCTAGTTATCTTATGGAGAAGTTCTGCAGACTAGGTAATCTTTTGTTCATTCTGTACTCCGTATCGAATGAAATGATTGAAATACTGCAGTATGTATGTACTTCAGTACTTTTTACGCAAAATCTCAGAGAGTCGAGTCAAATTGGAGAAATTGAACCACGGACCTACGGTCATTGGACGTGACTTCACAGTGGCTGGTTTTGGACCCATCTCGACTGGTCTTTCTTAGTCAGGTTTCATTCTGCGTCGATGTCTCGTCTAAATTTCTTTTAGTAAGTGCTTGTCGATAATTGTAATTTAGCTTACTTGTATGATAGATATCTGTATATGACTATATTATTAACATCTGCAATACTAGCAATACATAGAGTAGATATTTCAGATATGAAATTTGTACATAGAATTTGGTACTCCATCCAGGTACTACGGTCGGCAATCACCCTAGCCCCTCTGTCCCCACCGTAGAATTTCGCGAGAGCTTCTCCCGCTTCCATTGTGGACCTGGAGACTCGACCAGGGTTTCTGCAGAAGTATTTCTCGGATCTGACCATGGCCTCGTGACTTGTACATTTCAAGTAGTAAAATATCAAATGACTTTGTACCAAATAATTGCTTATACTATAGTACGGCTGTATCAATTAACCCTAATTACCAATGTTATGAAATTCGGCTTAATACAGGGATTCGGTAAATTAACACTTTCCGAATCTCCGTGTTCGGGTGTTTACCCTCAATATGTACATAAACATCCGTACTCCGTATGATGATTCGCACTCTACTGCTCATTGGGGCGATGACGATGGACCTCGCCTAACCTTCTACATTCACTGGTATGCTCACATCCCCTCTGACAAACTATCGTGAGATAAAGCCTTTCCCCTTTTTGATTCCGATTCCGATTCCTGACAGACTCAATTCTTTCATTGACTAGTTAAAATACATACCAAGGGGCTGGGATCTCAACATAAATGCGGTGTATCCAATCTGGCAGGTCCTTTATTTGAAAAGAATTCGGGTAATAGAAAATGCGTCTTTTGTTCCTCCTAGACGCGAACTAAAGCAAAGAGGGTCGGCATCGTAGCCGGGAGTTGATGATCCACCGAGACCGACTCAAGTGGGAGGAGGGGCACTCCCGAGGCCGGGCTCCACGAGGGGAACTTCGAGGGACAAACTACGGTGAAGCCAGGGGCCGAGGAACGAAAAATGTGCAGACTTCTCCAAGATCGGTCTCCCCTAATCCACCTCAGATCGGCGGATAATTTTCTTTTTCGCAAACAATGCTTGGTTCCTGGCCATTCCTCTCTGTACTATTACGGAGTAGTTGGTCTCCGCCAGTAGGGCTAACCACGGATCACTTTATGTATATAGTACATAGTACACTTAGTGTAGAGAAAGACTATGACTGCAGCTCGATAGGTCAATAATTAAACTGTACTCCTTTCATACCCAGTATGTAGAAAGGGCCACACGGGAAGAATGCGAGATCGCGTCGATCCGCCCTGCATTACGGAGAACATTGTATACGGAGTACCTTTCCCAACCTCTCTTTTTTCTGTATTCTTCCCCCCTTTCCTTTCTTGCTCTTCTGCAGCATACTAATTCCAACATTCGCTGTCAAATTGGTGCCCTATACTCCGTACTCCTCGGAGACATTGTCAACCTTCATCTCGGCCGAATTGGGAATCCATCACGAGAAACAAACAGCGGTGTCGCTGAGTTCCGTCGAGAAAAAAAAAGTAAACTATTACTACCAAGTACTACTCTACTCCGTAACTGGCTTGGCTTTCATACTACTGCATAGTATACTCCTTATAGCTCATCCGATGGAGTCATCTACAAGTCAGTCTCGCCAATCTAGTCAACCCCGAGACGAGATCCATTCTTCTACTCGGTAGACCTAAACCTAGTCCTCCGTAGTTAATTCTACTAAAAAAAACCACTTAAACAATGACCTGCTGGATACAGACTTGCACCGGCACAAGCCGGAAGGAGAAGCTGAACCAAGCTTGGATCGCCGGGTTTCAGAATTCCACCACAGCCAATCGTGGCCCCACACAGCCCCTTCGAGCACAGCAGAAAAAGAGCAGGGCGTGCGCCACCCACCTCATAGGCTGAGGTTTCTTTTAGTCCAGAGGGCTGGCAAGGTACTCCGAGTCGGATGTCTTCCGATGCTTCCATCTGTGCATCCGATAGTCAACTTCGGAGATGGTACGGAGTACTCCGTAGAAGTAATATATAATTCAATTAACAGAGGATTAAAGTATATTGGCGGGGATCTCATCAGATAGTCTATAGTCTGCGCGACTATTTACTTATGACTTTATATGGAGGGATCCATCTGACAGCAGTGGACACCATCCCCATCTCCATCACTCTCCATGTGGTGTGGATCGGTCGGGGGGGGAAAGCATACCTGCCGCGTCCTCCGTAACTATCCCCGCGAGCTATAAGACACCTAGCAAGATTATACTATAAAATATATACTAAACATTGGTATATTATTTGAACTTAATACAGAGTATATTCAACACGATGATTGGTAACATTAGTATTCAGTACTGCACAAACTACGTTTATATCATCGTCATCTTCTACCATGGACATCCAAATAAGGCAATTCTGCCCAGACTATAGCCGCCAACCCGTGGACTTGGGAAATCATCTCGAAAGGCAAAAAGGAAATGACCAGAAGAACCAAAGTCTTTAACCCCCCCTGAGTTTGGCCGCGTCATGGGGTTTCGGATAGACGTCCAATACAACTGCTTGAAGCGATGCGATGGCGTTCTATTAATACTCGGTTCATGTGATTCAATCAATCATTCAAACCAGAGTTGATATTTTGAATCCATGGCAATAATCAAAGTAATCTTACTACACAAACCAATGCCAATAAACCTCTTGGTGCTGCCATTGCATTGCATTGCCATTTCATGGCAATAGTAAATGACTAACCATAAACCATGGACATGGTCGCCGGTTGCAGAAGTGTGGAATGCAACCAAAGAAGCCACTATGGCTGCCTGAAACGCGCATGCCGACCACGGATGAGAAGTCTGAGCTGATTGGATGTGCAAGTCGGCAGCCCGACGCATGAAATCATTCCTGGAATTTACCCCAATACACACATACAGTATCAATACAATTATACAATACACAATACGTTAACCCAAATTGGATGTGTTCCTTGCAAAAAGGCAAAACGGACCCACCAGCCCCGAGTCCACGGCTTCTCCTCGAATTTCGCTTCATTAGTTTTTGTTATTGGAGTTTGATTGATTTATATCTTGGTTTACGAATTAATACTATATTTGAACGGAATTTGCATTTCAAGTACAGGATTAAAGTAATGTGTGTACAGGTTCCCTGTACTACAACATATGTACTTATGCACATTGAGTAGACGTGTCTAGCCAAGAACAGAAGTCAGGAACCAACCCTCAAGTGGCAAAAAGTGATGTTCCCAGGAACCGATGCATCATCCTCGGTAGAACCAGTCGCAGCCACCCCTGACAAGTGTCGATCGGAGGCATGAAGTTGCGTAGCCGGACGGAAGCGGGCGAAGAACGAATAGTGCACACTCACTACCGACTATTTCGTACCAAGTATACAGTAGGGCAGTGCAATGCAATACGGAATACCAAATACAGAATACAAGGAGGGAGAGAGAGAGAAAGGCAGAGGAAGAGAAAGCGTTTAGGACCAACATTCCCCCATAAGGTTCCGCGCCCGAAACCGACGTCGTACCTCTCTAGGCATTGTAGACGAGCTAAATGTTAATCCCCTTTTTCAATAGGAAGAAAAAGGGGTTATCTCTGTCTATCTCGTTTTTTTTTCCCGCTTTTTTTTCTCACTCATGATTAACTTTGATGATTATTTGAGCCGGCCCGGTGTATTGGGAATTCCCTCATTTTGGGGTATTAGATTTGGCCAAGTTGGAGAGGGCGTTGGCCAGAAAGCCTCGTTGAGCCGTGCACGATGTGAGACGCAGACGCCAGACACGATTAATTTAGATTTGAGAAATGGGAGGAATTAAGGATAGGGCCCGGTAATCAATCAAAATCACTTCGGAGGTGATGCCCTCGGAACCTACAATTGAATCCAACGTGGATGTTTTTTTTTTTTGTTTTGATATACTTTTTGTACTTAATATTCAGGTGGATCCTCATATCTTACACGCCTCGTGTCTGGAGGGGTCAATGGGGAAAGGTGGATGCCCTCCATCTGGAGTCAGATTAAGCATATCTGTGTGTCCCATCGAACTTATTTCTCCGTTGCATCCATGTCCAGTGCCCACCGCACCGCTAGTGGGGACTGTCCTGGGGTGGATCTATTCGCAGGATTCTTCCGGGGATCCCAGCGCTGATGTACAGGTACGGGTGGAGGAGCGAGTGGAGGATGAAAGACTTTGATAAGATGAGGCAATGTTGTACATTCAATCTTCAGGGAAACTTATGTAGCCTAGCTTTGAGCACTCATATGATATTGGAGGTTTATCTGCTGCTGGTGAAAGATCCTCTAGTCAATATATTCTGTCTCCTTGTTGCAAGATTTACTGGTAGTGAAAAAGTACCAGGTACTTGGATAATCGACCATGAATCTTGCGCAAGGAATCGAGGCATTCAAGACTCTTCCTTACTCGCAAGATCTTCATATGGAATTAGTTATTTGTAAATAAGTGTAAATTAGGTACATCTTCCACCCGCGCCGACACACCTCATTTGGAGATATCTAATTCTCAAACTAGACATTGAGGCACAATCCCTCAATGCTGTAGCTACCATTGCCAGCGAACTGCAACTCCCTAAAGATCCCAGTTGTTTCTTAAGCAATCAGATATAAGGACATATTGAAAGCTCATACTTCTGACGTGCATCGTATACTCCGCTGAAGCACAAGGTTAAACATCTGGGGCTGTGGAGCGTGGAGCATTCCCACGACTCCATCGCGGGGAGCCACATCCCACCGTAACCCAAAAATGCGCTTAGATGGGTCGCTGGGTCTCTGATCTTGCAAAAGTGGCGCTATTCAAAAATGTCAGATTACCCCCCAGATACCTCACGACAAAGTGGTTGGTTCAAGATGAGGTTGTACAATATGCTCGATTCGTCCTCACAGTTCTAGTCAATTTGAGCACCCAGACCGAGACACTCAACTCGACCTGAAAGGAGACCGTCATTTTATAGGTACGAAGAAATAGGCGAATACAGCAAGTGATAGAGACATGTCATTTCTTATAAGAAGCACCATCGATACACTAGCATCCTGCCGATAGAAGACACACAGGCCACACTCAGACCAGACTGAAGCCAACCAACTACTATAAGTACCCGGCTTCTACTATCACTTGCCATCAGTGGTCTTGCCAGATACAACTATTGCACTCGGCTCATGAAAATCAGGTTCAATGCCCTCGCTGACCTCAGGCTCCTGCTCAACGTGGTGAATGGCATGTTCGACATTTACCACAGGACCAGTAAACCAGCGGCGGGCATCAAGAACCCACCAAATCATCACTGCTAGCATTGGACCTCCATAAACTAAGCAAGTCCAATTCATCAGGTCAGGCGTCAAATCGCCACCAGTTACACTGGGCAAACATAAGATAGGAACCATCAGAAAAACAAAAGAAACGCCAATTCCACCAATAATTGACCCATACGAGCCCAGATTCCACGGTCCCTTTCGAAAACGATCTCCTACAAAGAACACTCGAATAGAAATCGGAATAGCAAAGGCAATAAATTGCGCAATGGCACCGATGGAGAACAACGCACCGATAGCCACGCTACCAGCCAGGATAAGCAAGCACATGAGAATACCAAGGACAGCATTGAGAATCACGGCGTTAACGGGAGTGTGCGTGTGAGTATTGACCTTCTTCCAAATCCTCGAGAAGGGAAAACAGTCATCACGCGCATAAGCATATGTCACCCG
The DNA here is from genome assembly GCF_028827155.1 of Penicillium citrinum. Classification (NCBI taxonomy): domain Eukaryota; kingdom Fungi; phylum Ascomycota; class Eurotiomycetes; order Eurotiales; family Aspergillaceae; genus Penicillium; species Penicillium citrinum. The sequence goes on from NW_026622686.1 coordinate 3,137,970, forward strand.
CGACGCAGCAACCATACAACCTTGTCCCATCGAGAACCCACAAATGATAGTTAGGCCCAGGATACCAAGAGCCGCCTTCTGAGGCATGACCTGCAATAGATACGAAGCCCAAGGCTGACCTAGCTCTGAATCAATCACGGCCTCGATATCTGTCACGGTATATGCGACAACCAGCTGCAGGAACCAACCCATCAATCCGCCGACGGCAGATGTGAGAACAATAGCGCGCGGAGAGGCGACATTTGCATTCGAACACTCTTCGCTGAGATGAAATGGGGAATCATACCCGGACATGGTCCAGATCACGCCGACGAAAGTCATGAGTACGGCGACACCGTCTGGAAAGTCTGTTTGATTGGTAATATCTCCCCAGACTTTATCGGAGGGAGTAAATTTAGGGCTATTGCTTGTTCCGGCTGGGATGGCGATGAGAACAGCCACCAGGGCGAGGAAATTGAATGTTGAGCCCCAGGAATTGAATTGTGCAACTCGTTTAGTTGGTAAACTGCTGATGCCTGCATGGATGATCATTATGAGAGTTGTGAGGAGGAAGGTCTGCCAATCTGTTGGGACGTAATCCGGGTTACTGATCGAGACTGCGGCGAGGATCATTGCGGATAGCGCATAGTCGACTGATGGTGCTGCTGTAATTTGTCCGATCCAGTTCGACCATCCTGTTATCCATGCAGCTACAGGCCCATATCCTGGAGGTGCGAGGACAGCAGCAGCATAGTAGAGACCACCACTAGATCATTATAGGTAGCTTTAGTCGAGTTTCATTTTCGAGAATGGCATTTATTTAGTCGCGCGTGGTATCGTACCTTGTGGGCATAGCCGAGCATAACTCTGCCATTGCCATTGCCACACATTGGATGAATATCATGGCAATAATCCATCCCCACACCATACCAGCTGTTCCTGCGTAACCCATTCCTTTTGGAAACAAGTCAATGATTGGTCATGATGAGATCGATATAGGATGCATACCATAGTAAAGAGTGCTGGCAAATGAAGGCAGGAGACCCAGGACAGCAAAGCTAACACAAAATGTCGTCCACAGAGAAAATTCACGCTTGAACTCCTGTTTGTACCCAAGGGCCATAATCACTCGTTCATCGGCATCCATCTCATGATCTGTGTAGGGCACATCTCCATCTGCCAACACGGAAGTGACTTGTGCATGGTGGTTATCTCTGTAAATCGGGGCAGACTTTGCTATGTCTGATGTTAATTTTTTGAAATCCATCTCTCCGTCTGTGTACCCATTCACATATATTTGCTGAAGTAGTTAGATGTTGGTAAATATGAGGTACGGACGAAGGTAAGGAACTGATCAGAGTGATCAAGGGTGGAGATTCAAGGGCCACAACGATACTGCAGACTTTTATCTATGTATCTGTATGTGATCCTTTTCGGACTGACGAGAAGAATGCATAATATGGCTGCGAGGGGGGGGGGGGTAAGTCCATCTTAAATGAGCCGCGGTCAATCTGGAAAGCAGGGGTCAGAGATCGAATGCCCGGCGATGGTTTATCTACACAGGCTTTATCCCCGCGTCATGACGACCATATTTATCGACGCCATCTAATAGCGAAGCCCAAAAAAGATCTAATACAATCAAGCATTGAGCCTATCAAGGGCAGCGGAAGCGCGGAATGTCGCTAAGAGCCACAGTTGTGGAGAGACATAATCCGACAGGAGGGCTGTCCGATGCTTGCATAGTAGTATAGATACGCGTTTCTCCGCAGTGTAAATGCTTGCCAGTGATAACGGGGTCTAATGAACACGAGGATCCCCGGTCTTATTCCAAGGATAATTATTATTCTGTATGGCCAGCTGTTTCCATTGGACCGTGTGATTGAGACGCTTGGGCACCTCTCTTTAAATGCTTCTAGCTTCTCCGCACCCAAGTCCTGTGATTCGCAGCTCGGCGCAATGTGAACGCCATAGACGAATCCAAAAAAGATCTGTGCTACATGCCCTGTTGAGCTTGGCAATGGATTTAAACTTAAGAGGGAAGTTCTAGGCGTTGGGGAGGGGGGGATTCCACCGGGTTGGTCTGGATGAGGTTGTTATCAGTGGGTTGATAGTAGCTGGAGATAAGTCGCATTTGTGACAAAGCACTTTTATGCCCCCAAAGCCACAGACACCAGCCTCAGCAGCCCTGACTTATCAGAGTCCCTGCATGGACCTGCTTAAATTAGACAGGTGGTCAACATGCTTGAAAGTCTGTGTAATGGCACTTGACCGCATAGGGCACAGAGTTCACGGAGGGTTGATATGGGTTATACAAAGGAGAGAACCGCTGATGGGTTTGATAAGAATTGCCTCTATGTGCTATTCGAAACATAAAAAGACTTTCATCGCTATTCTACACAGCAGCCCCTAAGCTTGCATAACCAATATTCTTATAGGTGCAACATTGTCACTCCCGGTACCACGACCATGTAATTTAGAAGGGCTGTGAAGACGTTAGCTTAAGCAAGAGACAATCGAGTCTAGCAGCAAAGCCAATGGGGGTCTTACGTTGTCCTCGGGGGCAATGGGACGGTCATAGTAGGTGTCCAGGAAAGGCAATTGCTGAAGGATATCACGGCGGACACGGGGGGACCTCGCCGAGCATGAAAAGAGCAGCAGCACCGGCGAAGACACCGAAGCTAGCAGCAAGGGTACCACTAGGCTCAAATGTCAGCACGTATAGTCAGTCGAGAGACTTCGTCTGGGACGAAGCGCAATCTCATGTGGTGGTAGAAACTTACGTGCGGACAGCGCTGGGCAGGGTGAAGCCAGCAACGGCACGCTGGGTAGCGAAGCTATAGGGATCCGTTAGCTAACATTCGGACAGCCAAGTTGATTTGAATTCTATTTCGAGGCCAGGTGATGAAAAAGATTGAGAGGCGTTACTCCGCGTAATCCACAATTGCCGCATAGCAAGATACGAAAGCATGCAGGATTACGGCAGTGTATCTGCCAGGTCAATCTGACACAATGCGTGAATATATTCGTGTATACAACGCAATGATCGGAGCTTGGCGCTTCAAGCACATCCACATAGGATATTTCTCCAAGAATTCACGATCGGGGTCCGGGGTTGGGGATTCGGGGGTCTCACTTAGAGGCGAAAGCGCTGGTGGGAGCGGAGGCCGCAGCACGGCGGAGGGTAGGAGCGAAAGCCTATCAAAAGAAAGAGGTCGTTAGCAATCACTGGCTTCCATTTTGGTAATATCCGACATGAATCCGTAATCATCCCGCACGGCTCGGTCGTGGAGGTATATTGGACCGCTGTCAACCCATTCGGGCGGCCGGTACCGGCGGATGAAGATCGAATTGCGTGTGCATAACGGTAGTATTGCATAGGAGGACTGGGTTATGGCGAACGTACCATTGTGGTCAGCGTGTGCAGGTCGTGGGACAATCAAAAGAAGGAGTTGGCCTTGGGAGCGACCTTCGACGAAAACCGGGTGCTCGACACGTGACTTGTAGCCAATGAGAGGCGAGTTAATTAGTCCTCAGTAGTTGGACATGATGCGACTCCTGATGAATTGTACTGTGTAATATTTATGACATCAAGTAACTACTACTATACCTGGGCATCAATTGGAATATAGTCTGGGAATGAGAGATTCTGAAGCAGCTACGTATTATTCAAGTTGAGGACCTTGAGTTTCTGAAAAGTTGAATTAAACAGTATCTTTCTTTAGCTTTGGCAATCCCAACAGTGGAATGAGAACAGAAAAAAAAAATTTAAAGAACTATGTGCTTCAACACCTGTATTCGAAACATGCAGAAATTGGCAAACAAAAAAATCAGACGAGTGGTCTGAAATCAATCAAATACAGTTGAAAAGGAAATTATGGTTTTAAGGAAAATGACCCGTGCTACCAAACACCGGAGCTATACATGCGTTTCATTAGTCGACTTTTCCGGTCGATCCTCCGTTCAGAATACCCTCCTTGCCATCCAAATGGAAGAAACCACCGCCGTTATTGGTGTTACCGATAATGCCACCACGGCCAAGTCCGGCGCGGCGCAGGAATCGTCCACGACCGAAAATGGTGGCAACAGCCACCGTCAGACCCAACAGAATGAAAAAGAGAATAGGGTGACTGCTAATGAAGGATCGGGTATAGAAGAAGAATGTCTCCAAAGTACCAATAGTGGACTTGGCAGCCAGCTTGGGGGGGCGAGGAGATGACAAGGGGAATGGTTTCGAGGATCGAAGTACGGGAAGCCATGATAGGAGCGCCGCTAGAAGCGGTATCCCAGTAGCGGCGATTCTATTTGAAGTTAGCTTACAAAAGCTCGTGAATAAGGGGGGAAAATCGGACTTACGTCTTCGTCGTTAACAATCACACGGTCACCGTTCTCAACATCAATCCCGTAGGTGGTACGCAGCCAGCGTTCAAAGAAATCGCCATCGACCCAGGCAAAAGCAACAGCCTTTTTATCATCTTCGCGAATGGTAATACGCATATTCTTAGCGGCCCGGAGTGCACGCTGATCATCACGGTCATCAGCCTCTTCAATGCGCAACTGCTTGGCGTCACGAAGCTCTGAGCGTTCAAGACGGAAGAGTTGCACTTGTTTGTCCATCCACTCAAGAGCGGCTTCCTTCAGTTCTCGCCGGGACTGCTTGAAATCGTCGGAACGACGGCGGCTGAGAATTCCAAGCACAACAAACTTTCCGTCCATGATCTCACGGGCATTGGAGGCAGTAAGTTCGGGGACGATAGGAAGCCAGACGGTCTGCATCCAAGATAAAACAGCGCGGAAATCTCTCATGTCCTTGGGAGCAAGGGCATTGTAATAATTGGCACGTCCATCACGGACAACCAAGAGACGTGGCCAGGTCGAAATCTTGAAACGCTCAGCCAAGGCAGCACTGCTAGTCTTGACAATGCGCGCGTGACCAACAAGGCTCAGAGTAAGACGGTCCATGGCGCGGAAGTCCTCAGAGGTAGTGGCGTGATCGTAGAAGTAGAGAAACAAGACCTCTTCGGTCTCCTCGAGCTCCTTGAATGTAGCCGCATCGACATCTTCGATACTGGAGCCGGGTCCAATGGCCTTCTTAGTGTATGAGAGCAGGTCGCCAAGACCACGGAGGCCCGTGTATTCCACGCGCTCACCACCTCGGAAGAAGTACATGGTAGGGAAAGCACTGACTCGAGCATCCTGGCACAATCGAGATTCAACATCACAGTTGACTTCACCGACATTCAAGACATCTTTCATTTCCTTGGCCATTTCCTTCCAATTAGGTGCCATGGCCTGGCAATGGCCACACCACGGGGCGTAAAACTTGATGAACCAAGGATCTTGGGTACTGGTGACCAGCTTCTGGAAGCTCTCGGCAGTAAGAGGAACAGAGAGACCCTGTGGGTTTGGGGGTGCCGATTTGGGCTTGTTCTTGGAATCGGTCGTGCCATCCGCCTTGGAGTCCGAGGATGAGCCGGAATCCTTCTGGGAGCCAACTTCACTCTGCTTCTCACCAATTTGCTCGCCACCTGTAGGCGCCTTCACTTTGGGTGGTGGAGAGTCGGGTTCGGCAGATGAATCCACGCTTGTGGCACCAACCTCTGGCAACTTGATTCCTTGAGGAGGGCGAGATCCAGGCTTGATGGTCTCGAGCTTCTCCTCAACAAGGGCGCTCAAGTCTTTGATTGACTTCGCAGCGACATGCTTCAGCGTCTGTTCGCCCTGGTCATAGAATGCAAAGGTAGGCCAGGCTGAGATTCCGAGTTTCTCACAGAAGTCTCCGTAGGCTAGACAATTCATGGATCCGAAGTGAAAGTTGTAATAATTGGTGAATCCATTGGAAGATTTCGGATCAGGCGACTTTCCGGACGAGGGAGAGAGGGGGTTTGAGGTCTGATATTGAATGGTAAATGATTAGCCCTTGAAATCTGAATTTAGCAACTAGTATTATCACTCACATAGTAGTATTCGTAAATCGTCTGATAAAGCGGCGCAGCCTTGCGGCAGTGGGCGCAAGCAGGAGAATAATGCTTTACAAACCTGTTAGGGGTCAGAATCATTGATTGTCTCTTTGTAAAACAAGCCAGAAACTGTAGAGTACTTACCAGTGACCATCTTTGGTGAGTTCATCAAAATTCTCCGGAGTCAGCTGTGTGACTGGGGGGGACGTCTAGACCATTGAAGACTGTAGGAAGATCGGAATCGACGCCACGGTTTCCTCTCTTCTCTAATTTCGCAGACGCGGCCACTGTTGGCACGGTCAACAAGGAGAGGAGGGACCACCCCAACCAAGAGGTCTTCATTTTGGGGAGTAGGATGATATGATCGCAAAAGGAGAATGCGGAAGGAGCGTAATTTAAAGCCGTTCAAGGCTTAGCTGAATTGAAACGAAGGTCGCGGGTCGAAGAGGAGGACTTTGGATGTCACAGGTGGCACATTGGATTCGGGGGGCGGCAAAAGGTGGCTCGAGGGCTTTTGACGATCAATCGTCAAGGCGAGGGAGAGGTTTGGAACGACCAAGCCCCAGGCCGTCAAATAGTTAAGCAAGACAGCACTTTCAAAAAGAATCGAGGCCTTCACGCGCGTGAGTTGTAGATAGCGGAAGGAAAAGGTGGCTCTGCCCCTGCCCGTTGACCAGTGGAGAGTCAAGTTTATCCGTTCCGGCCCGACTTCGAACTTCCCGTTCACCCTGGGACATCAAGCCAACTGCGCCTGCAACCACCCCATTCCTCTCCCCACACTCACCAAAATGAGGTCTACACTCCGGCTGTTGGCCAATGTCAAGCCCCGGTACCTGGAGGCTTTTGCTCCAACGGGATTGACCGGTCTCGTCACTCACCCGAACCCCCGCCCGACTTTGATCTATCTCTATTACCAGACCCTGCAGAAGCTCCAGTCCTTCCCCGAGACATCCGCATACCGTCAGTCTACTGAGGCGACCACTCGTCATCGTCTTAAGATTGTCGAGTCAAAGATTCCCCCCGGGTTTGAGGCCTGGAAGGCGCGCGTGGACAAGTTGATCGCCGCCGAACCCGAGCGCTTCGCGGCTCTCAAGCAGTCCGCGGGACCTTTTGGCTACGTTGGTGTCCAGAGAAAGGATGGCACTGACAACCCTCACGGTCTTGCTTGGGATGGTGAAAAGTTCGAAGGGCCAGACACCAACGTTTCAACCCGCAATGCGGAGGAAGAGGCCGCGCTTGACAAGATGCTTGAGCATGCCACCAAGAGAACCGGAAAGGCCGATCTTTTCCTCGAGGAGATGAAGTGGGAGAACGAACCCGCTCTTGAGGCTGAACAGTTCGTCAACCAAATCTTCATATGAAAGTATTATGATGCTAATGCGCATTACAGGATCTCCCAAATTGAGAAGGAAATCGGCCACGGCCTCCTTGAGGAGATTATTGAGGTCGCCCAGGGCGAGTTGAAACTTGCCCACGAGTTGCACGAAGCGAAGGTGTAAGTCAATTCTGAATCACAAACTGGATGCCCCGACCAGATTACTCACTCGACTCTAGGTGGGAGGAACTTGAGGAGAAGCCCGCCCCGGGCCAGTGGACTTACTTTGAGCGTCATTAAGAGAAGGTGAGAAGTACGGTTCCTGTAACTATAAAGGGGTCTGTTTGAATAAATTTGTTTCACGATTTTACTTTTCAACCTCTAATATCAATTGATCACCCGGAGCAGAGTAGTATCTTAGGATATGCCAGTGCGTAGTAGCTAGTATCTACATATATGCTGGTAGAGAATGGAACTCCAATGGATTCAATTTCACCGCGAAATGCGTAATACACCATGTATTCTAGGTAGAGTATTGCGAGCAGTGTGGGCTGATAGGCACATGATACCTCACAGGCTATCAGTAAATATATAGGTATATACCTATATACCTATATATTTACTGATAGGTATTTATATACTAGGCCCACCTAGTATGTTAGTATAAAGGTCTATCCTCCGAAGATAATTTCACATACAATGGGAATCCCACCCATCAATTGGGGTATTTTATTCAGTAAAATGCCCATAAGGGTATCTTAGTTAACCCATTACTTAATTAACTAGTAGCCACAACGCAGTAGTTAACTACTTTCACTTTGTAGTTCCATGCTGCGCTGGCTCGACCCGCCCACAGAAGGCGGTGAGTCTGGCGGGAATCCTCCTTGTGGACACATACATTGTCCCTGAACGACCTCCAGCTCTCCTCCAGCCGGGATATCTTGCTGGTTTACGAAAGATTATCCCGAGGATCGATTCTCTCGCACCGCCTGGGCTGTCTGAGCGGCTCGTGGAATTGCCCCTCTCGCACGCCCCAACGCCGCAACACACAAACATTCGTCTATCCCCCCCCACACAACATGCGGCTCGACGTTAAGGTACGCAGACCTGGGTATTGAGGTGATGTCTACTTCCGCGGAAGATGGATATCATCTGGAGATGCGAGTCCGTGGAATTGACAAGTTTGCTAATGGAGATGATGTGATACAGAGGCAGCTCTTTGCCCGCTCGGAGCGGGTTAAAGGCATTGATTTCCACCCCACGGAGCCATGGGTGAGTCCGAGTGATGTCCTTCGTGATTCTTGAGCTTTAGTCTTATTAACATCCTGATAGATCTTAACTACACTCTACAGCGGCCATGTTTACATCTGGTCGTATGAGACACAGGTAAGTTCCAGCACTGAATGGCCGTTCCCGCAAGAGCGCAAACTGACACTCTGTTTATTAGTCCATCATCAAAACATTTGAGCTTACCGATGTTCCTGTCCGTGCCGGTCGATTCATCGCGCGCAAGAACTGGATTGTCTGCGGCTCGGACGACTTCCAACTCCGCGTCTATAACTATAACACCTCCGAGAAGATCACCTCCTTCGAAGCTCACCCTGACTACATTCGTTCCATTGCCGTCCACCCGACATTGCCTTATGTTCTTACTGCATCAGATGACATGACCATTCGTGCCTGGGACTGGGAGAAGGGCTGGAAATGTATTCAGGTCTTTGAGGGCCACAGTCACTATGTCATGGGCATGGCCATCAACCCCAAGGATACCAACACATTCGCCTCTGCTTGTTTAGATCGCACTGTGAAGATCTGGAACCTCGGATCCCCCCATGCCAACTTTACCCTGGAGGCTCACGAGACCAAGGGTGTCAACCACGTCGACTACTATCCCGGCTCCGATAAACCATACCTTCTCACAACTTCGGATGATAAGACAGTAAAGATCTGGGATTACACAACTAAGGCGCTTATCGCAACTCTTGAGGGTCACACCAGCAATGTTTCATTTGCTTGCTACCACCCCGAGTTGCCTGTCATCGTTTCGGGTTCTGAGGATGGAACTATTAAGATTTGGCACGCTAACACCTACCGCCTCGAGCAGTCCCTAAGCTACGGATTGGAGCGAGCTTGGTGTGTGAGTGCGCAAAAGAACCGGAATGGATTGGCCATGGGTTTCGACGATGGTGCGGTGGTAGTCAAGATGGGTCGAGAAGAGCCCGCAGTCTCAATGGACGGCTCTGGTAAACTCATCTGGGCTCGTCAGAACGAGGTCGTCTCTGCTGTGATCAAGGGTGGTGATGCGAGTGTTAAGGATGGCGAGCCTTTGTTGCTGCCCACAAAGGATTTGGGTTCAAGCGAGATCTACCCCCAGGTTCTTTCTCATTCTCCCAATGGACGATTTGTTGCATGCTGCGGAGACGGTGAATGGATCATCTACACTGCTCTGGCATGGCGTAACAAGGCATTCGGCTCCGCTCTCGACTTTGCCTGGGGCTCGAAGGACAACAGCAATGACTTCGCTGTTCGAGAATCGGCGACTAGCGTCAAGATCTTTAAGAACTTCAAGGAACAAAGCGGCGGTCTGGATGTCGGTTTCCAGGCGGAGGGGCTTGCAAGCGGTGTTCTGCTCGGTGTTAAGGGTCAGGGTGGCATTGGTCTATTCGATTGGGAAAGCGGAAACTTGGTTCGCAGAATTGAAGTCGAGCCTACCAACGTCTACTGGTCCGAGAACGGGGACCTTGTCGTCCTCGCGTGCGAGGACTCTTTCTATGTCCTCCGTTACTCGCGGGAGGAGTATATCAATGGTCTGAACAATGGCGAGGCTGATGAGGATGGTGTTGAGGCTGCTATCGAGCACATCGCTACTATCAACGAGACCGTGCGTACTGGAGAATGGGTTGGTGATTCCTTCATCTACACAAACTCTACAAACCGTCTCAATTATCTCGTTGGTGATCAAACATACACCATCTCTCACTTCGACCAGCCCATGTACCTGCTTGGATATCTTGCACGGGATTCCAAGCTTTACTTGGCCGATAAGGACGTCAATGTCGTTTCCTTCAGCTTGTCTCTCAGCATGGTCGAGTACCAAACTCTTGTCTTGCGTAACGAGATGGACGCGGCGGCCGAGATTCTGAATGATATCCCTCAAGATCAGATGAACAAGGTTGCCCGCTTCCTTGAAGGCCAGGGTTACAAGGAGATGGCTCTCGAGGTTGCCACAGACCCAGAGCACCGCTTTGACCTGGCCTTGGCGCTTAACGATCTTCAGACTGCCCTTGATATCGCCCGCCAAACCAACACCGACCACAGATACAAGTTGGTTGGTGACGCCGCTCTTGCTGCTTGGAACCTGTCTCTCGCACAAGAATGCTTCCACCACGCTAAAGACATCGGCTCCCTCCTGCTTCTGCACACTGCTAGCAACAACCGTTCTGAGCTTCGGAAATTGGCCACACAAGCTTCCGAGTCAGGTCTCCACAACGTTGCTTTCTCAACCCTTTGGTCTCTGGGTGATATCGATGGCTGTATTGACCTTCTTGTTCAGACTAACCGTATCGGCGAGTCAGTTCTCTTTGCCCAGACCTACAAGCCTAGCCGTGCACCTGCCCTTGTGGTCAAGTGGAAGGAATCTCTTGAACAATCGAACAAATCAAAGACTGCTCGTCTTATCGGTGTTCCTCCTGGTGCCCCTGATGTTATCTCAACCGACGATGACCTTTTCCCGGAGTGGGACGAATATCTCCGCCTCGAGAAAGAGGGTGTTGCCCCAGCTCCTGCTACCGAGTCACTCATTGACATCAACGGTGATGACGAGAAGGAGCCCGAGGTTGCAACCAACGGTACCCCAGAGACCGAAGCCGAGTCCGCGGCCGAGCCTGAGGTCGAGGCGGAGGCCGAGGACGTTGAGGAGAAGGCAGAGTAAAAAAAGGCTCGGTGTCGAGTTATGTCCCATGCTGGCTCGACGAATGCGTTGACAGAGAGCATATTTTTCATTACCCGATCTTATTGAGTCGGACTTATTTTGAACTGCGAGCGGCGTCTTAACGTGTGTCCGACTTCTTTTTTGTTCTTTTATTATCTTTTCTACTTGTCTGCTTTTGTTTTCTTAGTGCTGTAATTCCGCTGCGATATGTCACGGTCTCGGCGGGTTGCTTGAGATCGTATGGATAGATACAATGACAAAGGCCTTCCAAGAACATTCCACATAGCATACTAGTGTATTCTCCATGTTAGTAGAAGACATCATCTATTTATTTGAGTTATGTCTCGTAATTTGCAATGCGTCAAAACTCAGTTCGATGATGATGACCCTTGATGCGCCGCTACCAGAAAGAGGGGTTGGGAATAATACTCGATAGGATTGGTAGTAATTTTACAATGATCGAGAGAGAATCTAGATTGAGTAATTTCGGCATTGTCCATTGTAAAGACCTGTCAACAATACAGAGAATGACAATCTTGCGTCCGAAAGGAAGGAAAAAGATACAAAGAGATAAGAATGACAGGTAATGACCGCTTGAGAATTTCGATCGAAAACAAGGGTTGGAAAGGAACCTGCCTGAGGGACGGGAAGTTGTGGATGACGCTGAGATGGGATGACCAGAAACAAACCAGAGCGCTCAATCGGAAGGGGTGAGGAGATGAACAAGATGGAGGGAAGAAAAAAACACGACCGAGGAAAGAAATTGCAGTCTCTGATGAATGAAGAGACTCCGAGATCGAGATGCCACGGACTCCTTGGTGAAGAACATAAGAGATAAAAAATGAGCAAATAACAACAACAACACAAGGCAAAGAGAAATGATCAAGATTGGTGAGTGATATGAAGTTCAAGACGATGAACACAATACAAAATAAAGAATCATGTCTATGAGCCTGCTTTCGCACACCGATGATTCTTGATCCAGTTGACCTTGCATGAAATAGGCAATGATTCTCTGAATATCTACTCTGGGATACTGCCGAAGGACGGATCCTTGACACTACCACCAGCGTCGCCAAGCCCAGCGACTGGTCGATTATAGGACCATCCAGCAAACTGCTGCTGGACGGTCGATGATAATGCGGGACCATCGACATAGGAATCTTGTGGGGCCTCAGAAGTGAACTCGCGATCAAAATTATCAGTATCACGGGCATCAAGCTGTTGGAAAATGTGAGAATTGGCATAGAGAAGAGATTTGAAGGGAAGCAAGGACATACCACGTTCGGGCGGAAGCTGGGCTCATACTTCCGCTGCAAAAGCTTGCGCCAATCAATGTTCGCGAAAAAGTGGTGAGACTTGATTTCTGCAGCACCATTGGCACCGAGACGGCGTTGGGGGTCGCGGTCCAGCAAGCGGGTAAGAAGATCTCGCGCAGCTGGCGGGACGATATCACTGCTGGGGAAGGTCAAAGGTTCTTGCAAGATCTTGCGGTACATTTCATTGGTATTCTCATCATAAAATGGAGGAAGACCAGTCAACATCTCGTAGAGCAAGACACCCAGAGTCCACCAATCTACAGTCTTGGTATATCCGTTACCAAGAAGCAATTCCGGAGCAAGATATTCAGGAGTACCGCAGAAGGCTGAAGATTCGGTTAGAAGGATTCCACAAGATATTTGGAGGAGATTCAGTCTTACTGTTTGTTCGATCCTCATCCTTCATATCTAATTTGCAAAGACCGAAATCGCAGAGCGCAATGTGACCGGTATAATCAAGCAGGATGTTCTCAGGTTTGAGATCGCGGTAGATGACCTTGAATCCGTGAAGGCATTCAAGTGCGCATAGAAGTTCGGCGGTATAGAAACGAGCTCTGTTGATATCAAATCGCTGCTCTCGTTGAAGATGGTGGAAAAGCTCTCCACCGTTCACAAAGGCGAGAACCAGATATAACTTTTCGGGCGACTGGAAGGAAAACTTCAGAGGAACAATGAAAGGATTGTTGATTTGAGCGAGGACTGATCGCTCTGCCAGGGTATGCGTGACCTCGGACCGAGAGATAATATGGGCCTTGCGAATCGTCTTCAGAGCGTAGATTCGACCGGTATCTTTCTTCCTGTGTTGCCATCATGGTTAGTGGCTAATAGATAAAGTAGTGCGGCGGGGGCTGGAGGGTTCATCTTACATGACCTGCATGACCTTGCCGAAACTACCCTTACCGACGACCTTCAAGAGGTCAAAGTCCTCCATCTTTAGACTGCGCTGTCTATTCTCCACGAACGAGACACCGACCTTGATCGAGCCGTTGCCGAATTGGAGATCCAGCCATTCGGCGCCCAGCTGACCCGACGTTCTTTCTTGCTCGGCATGGGCGGCAGCAGCCTTTTGATTGTCCTTCTTGCTCAGCTTTGGGTCTTCCACAAATGGTTGGGATGCCTCCTCAAAACGAGGGTTAACCTTCACCGCTCCAAGGAAGATATCCTCACTACGACCCGCACCAGCACGGGCAGCAGGATTCCGCAGATAAAGCTGCACATTTAGCTCTGTCTTTCGAGACACATCGAATTTGAAAGCAGTGCTATCACCAGCCCATAGCGGGTTTTCGGGGCTTCCAGAGACGGCATCCACAAAGACCTGATTCTTTTCGAAATCGAGCAGAGCGTAAGGGAGATATTTAGTCGAATAGCGGCCGTGGATTGTCGGCGCTGCATTTATGCCACCGCTGGTGGACTGTGGCCGGTTGGATTGCACGAAAGAACCAGCTTGTCCGTGTGAAGAGTGTGACGATGAAGAAGTGCTCGGACGCAACGAGGATGGGGCGTAAGAGTTGTTTTGGAAATGAGAGTTGAAAATCTGCTGGAAATGAGGAGACAAGGAAAACCCTCGACCTTCATGGAGGGTGACAATCAGAATACCCGGATTGACGGGGTTGACAGGTGGAGAGACAAGAAACTCTGAATTGGCTATAGTGAAGAGATAACGTAGTTAGTCCAGTTCACCAACTTCTCTGGTACACAAGAACTTTTATTTTGATTTTTTAATATACCATTTATTATTTCATCGGGGACATAACATACCAATGCCATTTGAAGAGGTGGGCGTAGTAGCGGGGACGGGGGCCTGGGGGGGTGACGGGAGTCTCATCACCGCCACCACCATTCGAATCGCCCTTGATGGTGGAGGTGGAAGACGATCGGCCAAACCCTGAAGTTAGGGGAGCCAGATGCGTCTCCTTGAGTTCTATATAAATAATGCAATTAGTTAGTTTGATCAAAGAAAAGATACTAGGCCCTTGTTCCCCTCTTTCTCCTTGCACCACTGAGGGGCGATGCTTTAAATTTGAGAGGGGCCTAGGAGGGGAAAAGGGAAGAGGAGATAGGGAGACCAACTGAACATACTTTTGGTGAGCTTCCAGGACATAATGGCGGTCTCAAGGCCAGGGTATCAAGGAGAGGAGAAATAAAAAAGAAGGAAAGAAAAAAGAAATAGAAAAAAAAAGAGTATCGAGTGTCCAAAATACCGACCGCGAGATGTTGTGTAAATTGCCTGAATTCACCAAGGGGAAGTCAACATTGAAAGTTCCCAATTAAAGAAGATCCGCGCCACACACAGCCCGATCAGATCGCTCTTCTTATAAGAGAAGAGAGAAAGAGAAAGGGAAAGAGAAGCGTTTGAGAACTCCCAGAGGAAATAAATCACCACGGCTTACCTTCTCGCAACCAGAGAAGACTTGAAGACAGAAGCAAAACCAGAAGAGAGAGAGAGAGGAGAGAGAGAGAGAGAGAGAGAGAGTGAGAGAGAGTGGGAGAGAGGGTGTTTGAGACCGAAAAGACGCAGTTGCGTTTTGGGGGGGGAGGCTTTTCGAGGAGGGGGAAAAGCCCCGTGCCTCTGGTATGAAGAATACGTAATTTACCCTCCGGGGATCGGTCCATCATAGGGCTGTACCGTATTGAAGAAACATCATTACCGCTGAGGTAAACGGGGTATACCAGCCACAACAGGGGGCAGTGCAAGCGCCACAATCTCCAAAGGGACCCAAAGGCTTGGATTTCTCATTGCATTCATCCAATGAACAATTCTATCAACAGAAGATAATACAATCACCAAATATCATCTTCACTTCGCAACTAAATATTAAGAACTAAAAGTCATCGGCTTAATTTCGAATCCCCCGATCTGCGGAGATCCTTACCCCAGGATCTGAACCTCAACTTGGCACTTCTTTCTCACCTGCATCCATCCCCTCCTCTCCTCCCCACCTACTTTACAATTTTGATTGCCCTCGAAGATCTCTCGAGGGCGATTACCGGGAACTCGCGACAACGTTGGACTCAGTGGAGGATGAAAGGGACCAAAAACCGATGGGTGTAATACGCAAGAAGACCGCCTCGCGCGGCACCGAGGCAGGCACCAAGTTCCACTGCGACGTGTGTTCGGTCGACGTGACTTCAACTGTGAGCGCATTCCTAATAAACCTAGAACTCCAAATTATCTGCTCGAAGAAATACTCACCTTATCATCTTATTTTACATCAGGTCCGCATTTCCTGTGCACACCCCGCTTGCCCTGAATACGATCTCTGTGTCCCCTGCTTCGCGGCCGGGAGCAATCCAAGAATCATGACCCGGCCACTCATCCCTTCCAAGTAATCGAGCAGAATTCCGTCCCAATTTTCCACGAAGACTGGGGCGCCGATGAAGAATTGCTTCTTCTTGAAGGTGCCGAGATCTACGGATTAGGATCATGGGCCGATATCGCCGATCACATCGGTGGCTATCGCTCCAAGGATGAAGTACGCGACCATTACATTGAGACGTTTGTTTACGGGGCCCATTTTCCGCTTCCGGACCGTGCCGATCCAGATGATTCCAGTCTTCAGGAATCAATCTCAAAGGAAGAATTTCAAACGCGCAAGAAGCGTCGCATCGAAGAGCGCAAGGAAGCTGCCAAGGCTGCACCCCCTACAACTCCCAAACAAAAGCCAACGGCCAGTGTACCGGCATGTCATGAGGTGCAAGGATATATGCCTGGTCGATTGGAATTCGAAACTGAGTTCCTCAATGAGGCCGAAGAAGCCGTACAACATATGGCGTTCGAGCCGGGGGCTGGCATTGGTCCCAATGGCGAGGTAGATGCAGAAACCGAACTGAAGATGACTGTGGTAGACATCTATAATTCGCGACTCACAGCCCGGACAGAGCGCAAGAAAATTCTCTTCGAGCATAACCTTCTTGAATATCGGAAAAATACCGCCCAAGAAAAGAAGCGATCAAAAGAGGAGCGTGATTTGCTAAACAAGGCCAAACCTCTAGCACGGATGATGAATCGGAAAGATTTCGAGGACCTAAATAAGGGTCTGGAGTATGAGCATAACCTACGTCTCGCCATCGCGCAACTCCAAGAGTGGCGGCAGATGGGTATCGGGGATCTGAAAGCAGGCGAGAAATACGAACAAGACAAGCAAACACGGGTACAACGGATGTTACCACAAGGCTCCTTCGATCGGTTTGCCAGTGCCCGTCCAAAGCAACCACAACCATCCGAAACACCGACTGCAGCAACACAACTGACCACACCCGAACTTCCACTCCGATTTCAGAAACCGGCAAACCCTAGTAAACCATCCGAACCAGAGCCTGAGAACGATTTTGACCGAATGTTTGCTATCGACGGCGATTCAGCACCTCCTCAGCCAGCCAAGACCAAATATGTAGTACAACCGCTGAGCGGAGTTTCAGCGTGGAAACTGGATAGTGAAGGTGCTGCTGATCTTCACCTTTTGACAGCCGAGGAAATAGACGTATGCAATGCACTGCATCTCATGCCGAAGCCATATTTGGTTGTCAAAGAGACATTGTTGAAGGAAGCGATGAAACAAGGTGGCACCTTAAAAAAGAAGGATGCCCGTGCGATCTGCAAGGTCAGTCACTTTTCAATTCCTTCTTTCGCATATGTTCAGAATTGCTAAATAACTATCTAGATCGAGGGTACCAAGACAAGCCGCATTTACGATTTTATGGTGCACAGTGGATGGATAAATAAGGGGTAGCCCTGGTGTGACCCTGACTGTGTAGTCTCTATTCTACTCGATATCAATCTGTTGATTTGCTCTGGGAGCGTTTGGATTCTGGCGTTGACCATGGGAAGATGGGGTGTTAGCCTGATATTGTCCATATACCGAGAAGTTTACCAAGCGGTAATGCGCAATACACTCCTCTATTAAGATTACCGTTCCTATTCTCGATCTAGAACAAGTTACCACTTGTATAGTAAATCCATATAGACCAGGGTAAGGGTGTTCAAGAGATCCCAATCTGACCGTGAATATCTGATTACTTTCTACTCCGTAGGCCGAGCTCAACCCCCCCGCATCGGCCCTCGGCATCTCCATCATTCAACTCGCTCTCTCCGCATTCAAACCCCAACTCCAACTCTCCAAACACCTACCAAGATTCAGAAAGGCATTCAATTCTCTAAGACATAATCGAGAACTTGATTGATTCTAGCAAGAAAAATAACCCATCATGCCTGCATTCGTGAACTCACCTCCAACCCCCCAACACGCCATTCTCTCCTTTCCGGCACCGCACGTCCTTCTCGTTACGCTGAACCGACCACGCGACCTCAACTGTATCAATGCGCAGGGTCATGCTGACCTGCACGAGGTGTGGGAGTGGATGGATGAAGAGCCTAGCCTGCGAGTTGGCATTCTAACAGGCACAGGCAGGGCATTTTGCGCTGGTGCTGATTTGAAAGGTATTCTCGAACTTAACCTTTTTCCTCATCTGAAAGAAGTTAAAGATGATACCTGAACGGATTCTCTCAACCTACGTCATAACATTTTCTCCCTAGATACCATGAATAAAGCTAACTAAAACTATGTACTCAGAATGGAACACCCAAGCCAGCAACACAGGCAAAAAAGTCCCTCAACCATCCTCAGGTTTCGGCGGCGTAGCCCGACGAAAGGGTAAGAAACCACTCATTTGCGCCGTAAATGGTCTCTGCTTCGGCGGCGGCGCTGAAATGATCATAAACGCCGATATCGTGATTGCTGCATCGCGAGCCGTATTTGGTCTTCCGGAGGTGAAAAGAGGCGTGGTTGCTTTGGCGGGGGCCTTGCCACGTCTTGTGCGGACGGTGGGGAAACAGCGTGCTATGGAGATGGTTCTTACAGGACGGACATTATCGGCTGTGGAGGCTGAGCGTTGGGGGTTAGTTAATTCGGTTGTGGATGTACCTGATTCTAGTCGGGGTAAGGATGAGAAGGAGAATGTGGAGGTTTCGAGGATCGTTGTTGGTAAGGCGTTAGCTGTTGCGGCTGAAATTGCGGGGAATAGTCCTGATGCGGTGCTTGTGAGTCGGGAGGGTGTTAAGTTGGGGTGGGAGGGGATTGGAGCGGATGAGGCGACGGGCATGCTGAGTGAGACTTGGGTTAAGAGATTGTATGAGGGGGAGAATATCAAGGAAGGGTTGCAGGCTTTTGTGGAGAAGAGAGCTCCTGTGTGGAAGGACAGTAAGCTGTAGTAAACATGCGTATTCAGCGTTAGGAAGGACTGATGTAAATAAGCAGAGTGAAAAGAGAGAGGGAGAGAGAGATTGCATATCCATATTGTGTCAATTCATAGCTAATCGTACTACACATACTACAGGT
Organism: Penicillium citrinum; assembly: GCF_028827155.1. Classification (NCBI taxonomy): domain Eukaryota; kingdom Fungi; phylum Ascomycota; class Eurotiomycetes; order Eurotiales; family Aspergillaceae; genus Penicillium; species Penicillium citrinum. The sequence goes on from NW_026622686.1 coordinate 3,156,806, forward strand.
CGTAAAGTCATATCAAAATAATCCGCTACCCAGTTAATCCATGTATTCGCCATTTCCCATGCGGTTTGATGTTGTTGGAAGTAAAAGCTTTCACTTAGATGCGTGGTTGACCAGCTTCCCTGTAAAGTGACAAAAGATGTTAGCATAAAACAAAAGTAAAAGATCAAGCAGGATTTGGCATCTCTTACTTAAAATCGGATTGCACTTGCTCAACCACCTTCGCAACAGCAGAGAACATCGAGTGATCTCGCTCCAGACCGGTCAGTTGGACAGTAGCATCACCAGGGGAGTTCTCCTTGAGAATTTTGGCAAGCTCGAAACTCTCGTCATCTCCCTCCACATTTTGGAAGCGCAGGGCCATTTCCACAGATCCCAGTAGCGAATCATACTTGGCATTGCGCTCAGCCAGTTGTGCAGCAGGGCCAATGAACCGTTCCTTACGGCCCAGCTTGCGAATGGGGGCACGTCCAACACGTTCCACGCTATCTTCGAGGTAAGGGTTTGAAATACGGTTGATAATTTGCTCGACGTAGTCCTGTTGTTCTTGAGCAGCAATCTCGTGCTTGTCCACGATGAGAGAAGCGGTTTCCTGCAGCACATCTCTGACGGTATTGCGAACATACTCGTCCTTCATAGCCTCAGCGATCGTCTTCTTGCCCGCATATTTACCGTAGTAAGCAGCGGTAGCATGACCGGTGTTGACGGTGAACAGCTTGCGCTCGATATAAGGTTCTAGATGATCGACCCAGTGGATCGCGGGAATATCGGGATGACCAAACTTGCCAAAGGGGAGTTGCTCAACAACCCATTCGTAGAATTTCTCGATACGGACATTGAGGCCAGCATCCGGGGCTTGCGCCGGGACAATACGATCGATGGCAGAGTTGGCAAATGAGGCCCGTTCGCCGAGTGTCTCTACTCGTGATGAATCGGTGTTGTCCTTGATGAAGCCATGTAAGGTGTCCGTGCCGCCAATCATATTCTCACAGGCAATTACAGCCAATGGAACAGAAGCGGTGCGAAGGTCGATGCCCTTGGCAATAACTGGGGCAATGAACTTGAGGATATTCGGGCCAACCGCACAAGTCACGATGTCAGCATCGGAAATTTCTTGAATGACGTCTGCCTCGTGGGTTTTGGAGTTGATAGCGCGGTAGTTGGTGATGGTTTTGGTAGATTCACCCTCTTCGCTAACCTCGGTCACTTGATAGGATTTCGAACTCTGAAGTGAGTTGATGATACTATCCATGACGTCTACGAAGACGACTTCATATCCAGCAGTATGAAGGAACTCGGCAACGAAGCCGCGACCAATGTTACCACCGCCAAAGTGAATAGCCTTTTTCGCCATGGTAGAAGAATAGTAGATGAGTAGATCAGGTGTAAGTGTGAGGTTATTGATTGAGTGAGTGAGTGAGAGAGAGAGAGTAAGTAAGTGATGATGTGACGTAAGTAAAAGAATTTAAAGAGAAGGAAGGTCTAGTTCTGATAGAAAGAGGCAACCGCGGGTGGCTAATCGGGAAAGGGTGAGGGCAGTTGAGGGAGTATTTATAGGGAAAGTGCGAATGAGGGGGGTGTCCCAATTGGCAAAATTCCAAAGAAGCAGGCTCGTTTGGGATTCTGCGGGAATCTTTTGGTCTCGTCTGTTTTACGCTTTTCTAGCAGGTTCGTGCTCTTTCTTTTTTTCTTCGCAGTTCCAGCCTGGGCGAAAGACCCCCTTTTCGTGGTGAATGACTTCATCAATCCAGGCCGCCGGAAGTGGGCTCCGCCTTGTTTCTTGCCTATGAGGCCATCGTGATGTTGTTCTATTGTTCTTGATTTTATTCTTTCTTAATAGAAGAAACAATAATAATCAAAATACTGTAGAGATGTTTGAATCAACAATTCACCAGTTCCAGTGTAACCTCCCCGCTTTACCGTACTACCTTCTATGAACCCTGTTCAAAGTGAATACTTGTAATAGTGTACAGTGTACTCCGTACATAGTATAGTCATCATACTGTGAGGGAATCGCGCCGGGAACTAGTCCATTTTCTGACTTGCCCACTTGCCTAAGCCCTTTTCGTTCAATGAACCCACTCCCCTTCATCATTCTCATACATTGGGCATCATCATGATAATCCCGGGTCTTTCATATGCACATTCCACCCTGAAACGCTTCAACCGGAATGATATCTGCACATCTGGCCTCCGATATCACCCGTATTAATTCTACTTTCCGGGGGTGGAGACTAGGTAGGGGAAAAAAAAGGGAATGCGACTTCTACTTGACAATAGAAGAAAATGACAGGGTCTGGAATGAACCGGGAAAGGCAGCCGATACCCCGGACAACTTAAGCCATCCGGAGTACAGTAGTCCTGGATGAAGGCTGCCATGGGGGGTGCCATGGCTGACGCTTACAACTGGCTCTAGGGGTAGGGGAATGATGAATGGCGCATTTCTGATACGCGATAATCGCAGCGTCCAGACAACCTACGTGATCAACCGCTTCAATCTCCACTCTTGGTGACGTCGGATGAACGGGGACCGTCGACAGACCCAGTTTTTTCCCGTTAGTCGCGATGCTTCGATATCAAACTGCCGAGGTCTAAAGTATTCTTATCTATTCGTCTAGTTTCTATTCTATCTGTTTCCAAACCTATTGTACAGGAGTACTGTATAGTAGTTGCTTTCAGCTGAATGGCTCCGCTCTTCTTTTTGCTGAGACTCTGCTGAGACTCCGGTGTGCCTAATCTGTGCACCCGCTCGGCGCCGCCCAGTCGTCGATTGGTTCCAACGCCGACTCTAACCTTCTCAAGTCGCCGGGCTGCGCAAAATGACGCTCGGACTACATTACAACTCGGCCCTTGAATCTTGCTCACTACATCGGTTTTAATTGGTGGGTATGTAGTTCATTCAGGTGGCATTGCCGGTCATATCAGATTAAAATCGCTGTTGCTGTGCGGGTTTCCCCGATGTCTGTCCGTGTTGGGTACGCTCAAGCGTCTTCCCCCCAAGTATTCGTCAACCCCTCCATGCAATTCGAATCAATTCTATTCCAAGGAACACATGTCCCCACTCACACATACTCACACACAGACACACTCTCGCATACTGTACTGTACTCGCATCCCACTCGTTCTCCCCTCTACTCCCCCTCTTCTTCGTCCTTCGGGGCGGGTGCCGGCTCAGGTTGCATACCTCGGACAAATACATTAATGAAACTGGCAATGCTACCAACCAGCAGTAGCCCGGCTGATGCCCAAGTCATGCCAAGGAATTTGTCGCCATATTTGGCCGACACGTTAGACCCATCACCATGAGCATTGATGAGGTCGACAAACTCGAAAGCAACAACTGTTGCAATGATAGAGGCAACACTCAGACTCAGGGCCCCGAGCTGATCAGCAGATGTTAGTGGGTTGCTTAATTCCTCATATTGCTTATTCTTCCCCAGAGCAAGGAAAGATCGGCAGGGACCAGGAACTTTTATGTACTTACAACCAGAAATCCGAATTCAAAAAGCCCTTGTGATCTCCTCGGAGCAATGAGCGAGACTACTTTCGCTACAAGTGCGGATCCAACGGCTCCCACTCCGATGATGTACATCACTGCCATTGACCGAGTTGTCAAGCGGAAAGCATGGAAGTCGTCGCTAATAACCCGAGGCCATTCCAAATTCGGACCGTGCGAGACCCCGTCGTGCCATGCTTCTGTAGGGTCGAAAGCAAATAATAACTTGCGGTCCGAACATCCGGTCACATTGCGTGCGCCGCCAGAGCTACCTGGCTCGGCCTTTTCTAGGCTGCCATGGCAATATGACATGATGTGAACTGAGTAGAATTGATTGGCTGTGCCATCGGAGCTGCCCTGGGGAGTATATAGCTACAATACGAAGATATCAGCCCTACGAAGAGTAATGTGATAGACCGATGGAACGTACTGTGAGAAGGTCGGCTCCATCTAGGAGATTCTTTTGTGTTCCGGCGAATAGACAACATAATGTGAGGATGAATGCAATGAAAGCCGTCAATGCCGGGAAAATCTTCTTGAAATCGACCTTCATGGTGACCAAGTTTAGTACTACTACTAGTAGTACCAGTATCTTATCCCGAGGTTGTGTTAGATGGCGGGGGCAGTCTAGTCGACGTTGACTTCACTTTGTTGGCGATATATAGCCGACGAATCGGTCAGGTATATTCAAAAATTCGCGATCCTAGCACTGAAGAGAAATCCATCATTAGCTCTAAGATGGTCACAGCAATAACCAAAATAGGAAAAGAATGAACTCTTACCAGAATACGACCGAAGAAACTTATTTACATAAAATATCAAGAATCTCAGGCTCTCTTCCCATCCTTAATACTTATATACGCCAGCAAAGTATCGGAGGTTTCTCACACCGAATTCATCATTCCGACAGATGGCTGTCGGAAATCATTGGCAAGGGCGGCATCCAAAGATACGCCTCGATCAGCGCGCCATGAGAGGAAATTCTCCGATGGTATGTACAATTGCCTAGACAAAATTCCACAATTAAGATTCGAGGCTCTTATCGTGCTTATCGTGCAATGATCTACAGTCTGTATTGCCGTTTCTTGGAGCTGAAGGCGTGTCTGGATGCTTGAGGCGCGTCGAGCTCTTACCCGCCGCCCTCAGGAATGCTGCCCAGCCACGTCTTGGTTTGTACAATAGACAGGGCGTAAGAATTTGATGCAATCTCGCTATCTCGAGATTCACTAAATAAAGAACTTTCGGCATTTCACAATACTTGATTCATGACCTTGGAACCAAATACATTAACCTATGCTAATATCTGCTTGTGGTCACCTGCGTTGTGAATTTTACTAGAACGTAGTACACTTGTGAATGATACAATAGTACAACATTTTGATACAAGATTTGTGCTCTTATGGTATGATTCAAAATGTCTTCTACGGCATTAATTGACCTCACGGGTTACACGATATCAATAAGAATTTTCCACGGCTCAATTAGGGGCAATCATATCACAAATCGCCGCTTCTTTGGCGGATAATTTGCCCATCGAATACTAGAGGATAAAGAGCCTGTGAGCTCGTTCCAACGGGGAACGTCTCTATACTTTCCAACCTCTTATCATGACTGTTCTAGTATGACCTTCGCATCATGATTCATTGGCTACCAAAAGTAAGTTTACCATTTCCTCCAAGGTTCTCAGTCACTACTGCTCCATGATAGCACAGTCAGCTGTCGTGATGGCGGGCATATAGTTGTGATCAACAATCTTGCTAGTAGCTGATACATACTAGTAGATTTCTTCAAGAAACTTACATATTGTAGACCGGATCCGTTAGTATGGTTCTTCTTGGTCGTTAACATAGTAAGACCTCGTCATCCATGGACATAAGTTTAGATAGAAGTTTTAATTTGAGAATCATTGGAATGTACTTCATGGAGATCTGATGGGCCGAGGCGATTGTTCTCAAATGAGGCTTGTGTGTCAGCCAAAAGAAGAAGCCCAATTTGAACATATTAATACTGGTTAGCTGGAAAAATTGCCCTTTCGTATTCGATTGCAGAAATTCCACTGGAAGAATATATCAATTGAATAACAGGGAACCTTATGTGAAAAAATAATCCTATGAAGTAATTCCGTCGTTACTCTGTTTTCTGGCACTGGAGTGCTGTTCGATAAATACTAGATAATGCCAAGAGTATCAACGTGATACTCGGCGGCTGATACTGGAATATCAGCCTCCTGCTTCGAGTCCTCAATATATCTGTTTCCCGGAGCTTATGAAGTGGTGTACTTCCCATTACCCCCGCCCAAGTGGATAGCCGTGACTTCTGGTGCACCTCATATACTACCTAGTAGTAAAATCGAGCCCCCAAAATATAGAAAGAGTTCCCGGCAGTTGAATGAACAAAGTAGTCAACAATATTCACTACCTAGTGAATATTGAGCTGAAGATACCTATCTTCAGCTCAACAAAGCAAGATCAAGCCAAATTTAGAAGCTGATCGACAGTCGCTTAGGGCTTGGCTGTTCCCTTGGACTAACAAGAGAAATACGAGAAATATATCACGTGTGGAAACCCATTGCACTGGATACCGAAGACTGGAGTTTTTGGTAAAAAAGGGCCTTTTTGAACACGATTGGTGACGGAGACAGCACATCTCTTGGATTATCCGAAATGGTTTACATTTTAGTACCTCGCAGAAAGCGGGCAGTTGTCATGGGAAACATAAAGAAACCAACAAGCACAAAAAGCACCGTGACGCGCCTCATCAGGATATTCAATGTACCTGAACGCACAGCCAAAAAAGACTGGCAAATCATAGAACGGCAGATGGAAACTTCTCTCCCAGCCGACTACAAAGAACTCATCGATCGAGTTGGTGGCGGCTATCTTGAAAGATACATGTACATTCTTGAACCGGACTGCCGCAACAGACACTACGATCTGGCAGACATGACCGACGAACGAACCGAAGTGAACGACTACTTCTTCGAAATAGATGGGAAACCAGCAGAATTACAGACTGAAGGAAGTTTTCTCATTCCTTGGGCGACGACTGATAATGGAGAGTATCTGTTTTGGCGATGTTTGCCTCATCAGAACCCTGATAAGTGGACTATTATGATTAATCAAGGTCGGGATGGGACTTGGGAATACCATGATATGAATTGTACGGATTTTCTTTATGCGTCTCTCAGGAAGGAGGTTCGATCTGACATACTTACTGATTGTTTCCCTTTGTCTCGTCATGTTTTCAAAAGATTTAGGCAATGAATGGTCGAACGCTGGGTTAGGCCGTGCACTTGGTATTTCTCTGATCAGTCTTAGTGAAATAGAAATTAACGCGATATCAGTAGTATAGTAGTCCCCCTCATACAGTCTCAAGTATTGTGTTTTTTTTTTTTCGCAAGAAAGTCCGCTAAGGTTAGCAAAATTTACTATTATGTGTGCATCGATCCAATTCATGTGAGAATAGATATGTGGACTTATTCGTCTAGGTCATCCTCATCCTAATTTACTGTACACCAAGAATGAATCTACGCATAGATCTTGATAAAGCGAGGCATCTTATACTTTGACAGAGCAAAGAAAGTGCGGGGATGAACCCAATCAGAAAAAGAAAGTGTATTACTGTTTGTGTATAGTGATATAAGGGCCAGGTGGACCGCGGAATATCATGATGTACTACGGAGTACTTGTGACTACTCTCCAAAATTTGATCGACTTCGAAGGATAGTAGGTACTAGTATTCACGTCGCAATATCCTAATGACGGGGCTGTCCTGCTGCTGTTAGTGGTGTTAATAAGAGGGGCTCCGAAACCTATTACAGAGCGAGGAGAACCGGACTAAGAGGAATATCTTTGGCACAAGTATCTGGAATACTGCAGTACTCGTTTTGAGCAAGGTGTTGGAATAGTCAGCTCGGGAACGCCGGTAATATAGCATGAGAAGACTCAATCTCCTCCGATTCCCAGGCCATAAGAGTGCGAGTGGTTATGCAGTGGAGCTACGTAGGGGATAAATTGGAAATGAACATGGTTAGTGTTGATGGCCGAACAAGATCGTCGGTGGTGACCTGGTGTTCACGGACGAAGCAAGGCCTAGATCTTTACCACAGCATCTGAATGAGAACCTATCATCCTACATAGGATATGCCCGACTCAGCTGAGACACTACGGACATGGACGCTTTCTAGAAGCCTTGTCATGGTACGCCGTGCTTCCTTCTTACCAGGGTTGCAGTTCCAGCACCTGCACATGGTACATTCGTCGAATCTTGCTAGCTTACCGGGCGTTTCCACTAACAAAAGAAGCCGAGCGATGGTGCTACGCGACACAATTGGCGGGAAGATCGCTGCATCATCTTCGACGGGGATTCGGGAAGGCGCAGAAGTGGCTCTCGGCTCGGTCGTCTCGGATCCACGAAACGCCCCTTAATGACGAACAAAGCCAATGCAAGTAGGAGTCGTGTCATGCGCCAATGCCCTGCAGCAGCTCCATCGGTGGATACGAACGAACGTCTCGACAGAACTGTACATACATAGTATGTACTCCATAGAGGATCGTCGGTGATGAAACTGAATGAAGGAGGTCTGCTGATATCTTCGAGCGCGCTTTCGAGTTTCCGTCTGTTAGTGATCTTCCCGTGGATACGGGCTATATTGGGTATATTGTCAGCAACCTGAATCCGGACGTGGCGAAATATAGTTTCTTGGAAAGGCTTGAATAGTCTTGGATGCATTGAATCAAAGACGCAAGCATTGACAAGCAATGGCAAGCAATGGACAAGCAATTCCAAGCACTGGCAAGCATGAACTTGTATGATGGAAGTATAGGGTCAGCCGAACAGCCACCAGACTCTAATCCACAGCAACACCCGCAGGATGCGCCGAGAAACGCTTTGACCGGGACGAATGAAATGAGATCATCCGATGCCGTGCTGTTTCTCGGCTTGACGTTTCGTGTTTGACCCAAGTGAGCCAGAAGAGCCAAGAGTTGAGAAGTTCTCTCAAGGAAGGACGTCGGCTTCAGGTTGAAGCATGTGCGCTCAGCGGAGCCTCTGGTTGGCTCCTGGGGAGATTTTGCAGAGTATCCAATCATCGGGTGGCCGCCCCCAGATATCGGTTAGCGCCGAGTTAATTCGTCCCCCACTCTGCTCGCGTGCGTCGAAATCATTTGATAAAAGATGAGAGATGGGATGCGATGAGGGGACTTTGAGCATTGAGATGAACAGTCAATTGCCTGATTGGAGTAGGTGGCTCCGTGTATGTAGTCCTCTTCATACTTTTAGTACCGCGAGTTACTGTCCCTCCGCACTGTCCATGGATATACGTCAGTCCACAGCGGGGCCACGCGATAATAAAATGACTTGGACCTCTGTAAAGACGTTGATTGACATTGATGGTCATCAATAGACGGTGATTCCCGGGAGCATAGCCACATCACAATAACAGGCAGAAGGATGATCATGGATATATATATACAGTACAATATCTTGGCGAAGATGCAAGCGTGACGAGGCAATCGTCAAATTTAGATGGGTTGTCTGCATGAGAACTGTGGTGTCACCATTAGCCGTGTCAATCTATCGGTCGAATGAGGGGGTACAAGAAATAACAAAAAGGACTAGATTATTTTAGTCTGATAATCCCGAAGCGGTGAAATCCTTTTGAAATCGCAATAAACCCCGAGGCCAAGACCTCACGCGACAGTCTTCCCATCAGTCAACTAGTCTCAAGTACGACGTGGGCAAAATGGAGGTTCTTTTACCAAAAAAAGATCCACTCGCAGATCTTGGAGGATCCACAATATGCAGGCGGTGAACTCCTCAATCTCTTCTGCGAACAGTTCTGCCACCACGTGCGCAACTCATTGGTTGACGGAGAGTCCATCTTTTACTCCTCTCGCCCCACTCGCGGCTGCTGTTTTCGTCGTGGGACCCCCCGAACTTCGTTCTTGCCCACTTTTTTTTTTCCTGCGCAAGTCTGCCCTGGCAAAAAAAAAAAAAAAAGAAAAGAAAAATTGCTTTGGGTGGAGCTTGCCACTTTGGAGATGTTTCTGGCAATGGACGGGCTGGGCGTCGTTCGCCCCGGCCGTCCCGGTCCTCTTCTTTTTTCGTATAAGACAAAAAAGAGTGCCCACCTAACCTACCTTTACTTTTCGATAGCCACGCCTACAACTATTTTGTGGTCTCGCGACCTACCTCCCTCCTCCTCCCTCCTCCCCCTCTAGTCTCGGTGGACTTGAGATCTTTGGTCTATCTCTCAATATACCCGAAGATCCTCACTCGACTTTAGCTCTGCACCTATCTCTATAACAGCCGAGATCTCACCGAGTGCATTTTATCATGACTGATTTCGGTCCTCGTGCCCCTCATGGGCCTGATATGTCCGGCACACACAATCCATTGGAGGATATGGATATCAATGAGAAGGGTGCCTTCGATAGCTTGATTCGTCCCGAGGACAGCTACAGCCCGGACGGTGTCTATTGGGCTGATATGCCTCTGGCCCAGAAGATCAAGTTTGTCAGCTCTTACGATGCTGGTGAGGCCAGCCGAGAGCTGAGTGGGATTTGGTCTATGATTAAAGAAGATCCTTTGTCTCCATTTTCCTATTATTTCCGCAACATGGTTCTTCCTGGTGCTGGTCTCGGTCTCGAAGGTTACGTCCTGTTCTCCATCGGTAACATCAAGCCGTTGTTCCAAAAAACCTTTCCTTCTTGCTGGAAAGACCACCAGATTTGCGATAAGCAGTGGTTGAATGCGGTTGATTATTTGGAAATCATTGGTATCATTGTTGGTCAGATCTTGGTTGGTTTCGTTGGTGATTGGTAAGCTTCCATTTTTCGGAGGAGCAGAGCAAAAAGGAATTCTCAATACTAATCCTGAACATAGGATTGGCCGTCGTTGGGGTCTGATTCAGGATGCTACTATCATGTTTGTCGGTTTGCTCATGTTGACTGCCGCTTGGGGTGTTACCCAGAATGGCTGGGTCATCTGTTATGCGTGGTCACTGTTTTTCTACAGTGTCGGTGTTGGTACGTTCCACAATTTCCACAATTTTTCAAAATGGCCTTCTAGAAGGTCGAAATTGGCGCTTGGCGTGAATTATGAGCTAATTAAGTTTCATAGGTGGTGAGTACCCCATGACCGCCACTAGCGGTATGGAAAACGCTGTTGGTTCTGGAAAGATCTCAACCAAGGAGGATCGTTTGCACCGTGGCCGCAAGGTCACCAGTGCTTTCTTGATGCAAGGCTGGGGTCAATTCTTCAACCAGGTTCTTCTGATTATTCTGCTGCTCTGTTTCCACCATGGCAGCGGCAACGACCCCTACTCGGCCGTTGCAACTCAGTGGACCTACCGTATCTCTTTCGCCATCCCCGCCGTCGGAACTTTGTGGCTGGTCTACTACCGTGCTTACCACATGAAGGCTGCTAGCAAGCAACTCACTGCTGCCAAGAAGAAGGCTTCCGTCACCGGATATGATGTCGATTCTTTGCGTCTTACTTTCAAATACTTCGGTCCACGTCTGCTGGCCACTGCTGGTGGCTGGTTCGCCAACGATGTTTTCTTCTACGGTAACAAGCTTTTCCAGAGTGAATTTATTGAGGTTCTGAGCCCTGGCTCCAGCTCTGTGATGCCAACTTGGCTGTGGAATCTGGTTAACGTTGGCGTCTCGCTGGTCGGTTACTATCTGGCATCTTTCCTTATCGACAACAAGTTATATGGCCGCAAATGGATGCAAACAGTTGGATTCCTGATGTGTTTCGTCCTTTTCGTTGTCCCCGGCTTCCACTATGAGTACTATACTCGCCCCGAGAACATCAAGTCTTTCCAGACCATGTACTTCCTCAGCTCCTTCTTCAACCAGTTCGGTCCCAATTGTGTGTCTTTCCTGGTTGCCGCTGAGGTGTTTCCCACCCCCATTCGTGCCACCGCTCACGGTCTTTCCGCCGCGGCTGGTAAGAGTGGTGCCCTGCTGGCCTCTGTGCTCTACAACTATATCGACACTCAAACCAAGTTCTACGTCGTGCCCTGGTTCGGTCTTGCCGGTGTTGTTCTGACGCTGGCTTTCCTGCCCGACACCACTGGCCTGGACCTGAAGGAGCAAGAGCGCCGCTGGCAATTCTTGCGCCAAGGTCGTGAGTCGGACTACCACGGTGCCGCTGTTCACCCTAAGCATCTGTCGTGGTACGAGCGTTTCATCCTCCGCAAGGGTCGCTACTACAACGCCGAGCTGGACTACCAGCAGAAGGTTGAAGAGTACCGTGCCGAATGGGAGGCTGCCATGGCCCAAAAAATCTCCGAGAATGAGAAGGGTGACGAGAACTTCGACACTGATGACTCTCTGCTTGAGGGCCATGTCCACACTTACTTCCACCGTACCAGCCCTATGTTCAAGGGCATGGAGAAGCCCGCCAAGCACGACAACTTTGCTCTGCCACCGGCTGCGGAGTCCGATGAGACTTTTGGTGATGAGCAAAATCACAACATCTCTGGTGGAAGGATAGAGACCACACAAACAGAGCACTTCTCCAGCTCAAATGAGAAATCGTCCCAATAGTTGGATGGTATATTGCATGGCGTTTGGGTTTTGGCTTTCTTTTGCACAAAATTTTGTGATCACGGTGACCGAGCGTTGTCACTTTTTTGAACATTGTATGAATTGCATGATGATGCGGGCCGTCGTCGCCTGTCTGTAATTAGATGTTGATACATACTTACATACCCACATGGATGAATGGCCATTTCTTTGGCTACAAATATCATCTATCAAAGTTCTCTGAATATCATAGTAGTCTGTGTAGAGTTGCTTTGAAAATCACCAGTAGTATCCCTGAGCTTCTGTTCGGTTACTAGCATGTCTTAATCTACCACTGGTAGCTACGTCACCAATTTAGAACCTACGTTATTCTTTGAGGCTCCATATTTGTCACTTGATCTTCCAAGGCCTCCTCGGAGAGAGTTCCCTTCGCAGCATTGTATTCCCTCCAACATGCCTCTGCACAAGGCCTCAACAAGGCGGCTAGTTAGGCGGTGAAATACAAGCGGACAAATACGTGAATTCCCCGCTAATTCCAATATCAACTCTGAATGTGTCCATACTTCTACTGTAGAGACCAGAGACAAGAAACAAAAAGAATCCATGAAATTATTCGCATTTGGATCAAACGGGTCCGGCCAGCTAGCCATTGGTCACACGGAAGATGTCTCAACACCAAAAAAATGCCTCTTCACCTCCGCCGCACCAAACGATAAAATTACAAAGATCGCCGCGGGGGGAAACCATACTCTCCTCTTGACAGAGTCAGGACATGTTTATGCTGCTGGCTGCAATGAAGATGGGAGGTGCGGTGTACTACAGGGACAACAGGATGAGAACGAACATTCTTCAATTGGAGAGAACATCCTCGCGTTTCGACGGGTGGTTCTGACTGATCCCTCTACTGCGAATGTCGTTGATACATTCAGTTGCATTTCTGCGACGTGGGAGGGAAGTATCCTTGTTCCAATAACGCGGGATAGGGTTTTCGTCTTGGGTTCATCGCCAAAGGGTGAATTAGGTCTAGGTGAGGAGCGGACTGTGATAAAGACTGGGGTCATGATTCCGGATTTTCCTCCCGTCGGGACGAAGATTGTTTCGTTGGCGAGTGGAATGGGTCATAGTGTGGCTGTTCTTTCTACAGGTGAGGTTTATGGCTGGGGAGGATCGAGGAAGGGTCAATTGGGCGAGTCTCTTAAAGAGGGGAAGATTGCCTGGTCACCAGGTAAAGTCGAGGGAGTCCCGTTTGGTGTCACTGGTGCTGTTTGTGGGCGGGAATTCACTGTTCTTATTGGGGAGAAGTCGCTGGGTGAATTTGTTGTTCTGGGAGATAAGGCAAATCGATGGGGGATTATGGACATTCCGGATTCTTTACTGGGAAGGGAAGGTGGTCGAAAGGAAATTTTTGATGTTGGAGCTAGTTGGCATGGTATATATGTACATGTTTCTGGGTTGGAGTTGAAGGATAGCTCCAATTCGACGGACCCTCGATCTACTGTTGCTGCCGGGTCTCTTGTTGCCTGGGGTCGGAATGATCGTGGTCAACTATCGCCACCCGGTTTCCCTTCTGTTGTTGAGATTGGTGTTGGCAGCGAACATGTTCTTGCGCTCTTGGAAAATGGCTCAGTCGCCACGTTTGGATGGAGTGAGCATGGGAACTGTGGACCGGACACGGATTCTCGAGGTAATGTGGCGGGCAAGTATAATCTGATTTCCCTTCCTGATGAAGATCGGCCAGATGGAAGAGTGATTAGGGTTGAGGGCGGATGTGCGACCAGTTGGTTGATTGTAGAGTGATTGGAATCATGACGATGCCCATTGGGCTCTAATTCTACGACTTTTTGTCTGCATATGTTTGTCGTGTCGATCAAGCCACTCAGTCAAACAGACCAAAGCCACGAACCTGTTCGGTGTTAGTGTGGTCCTGAATCCAGGAGTTCAGGTGCAGCATACCTGGGACATGCGTTGGGTCGGTGGAAGACCTATCTCATCATTATCACCTCCTTTACGAGGCGCATTTGGCCTCGAGAAATCTGGCTCGATATCTCGCAAAACAGGCTCATAAGTCTCCTTGCCCGAAGCATCCCAGCCAAGGATATCCTGAGGCTCTTCTCCATCCTCGTCATTCATCTCATCCCACTGTCTATCATCATCTGCGGGGACAAAAAGGCTATCAAAATCCATTGACGCAGAAGCCGAAGGCTTATCCATCGTTGGTCTAGGCGTCAGGTTTTCCTGTGTCGAGCTCCCATTCAACGGACGAATGGATCGTGATCGTACAGGCGGAGGAGGCATTTCCATGCTCCTGGCCATCTGGGGTGTCTCGTTTCGACTAATTGATATTGGTGCTGGCGTGGGCGCCTGCCGTTGTGAGAACTGCGGGATAACTGCTCTCCCCGACGAGGATGTTTCTCCCACATCTGCTTCACCCCGCGTCATGACCGTGAACTCGGCATGAATACCTTCAAAATCATATGCCAACTGCATTGGCTTGCAGGGCGAAGTATATCGTGCTGTAACGGTGGCATTCACTGTCTCGGCATGTGCAACGACTGCTTTGAAGTCTTTGAGATTTATGGCGATGTGCATATTCTCTTCGACGATGAACTCTTCAAAATCCTTCTTGTCACAGGCTACAGAGGTGTGAACTGGGTATTTTAGAACCTCTATCATGTGTGAGCATTGTGTAATGAAGAATTTTAGATGAGCTAATGGGCCAGGCCATACCTTTGCCTTCTGTAATTTTCGTTGTAAAGCTTGTGAAAGCTGCCTTGCCAGCCTCGGCGCAAATATCGAGTTGCTCGGCCGATAAACTAAAATGATCGATGATTTGCCTCAAGAAGCGCGGATCAGCAGTCCACTGGTTGGTCGTCTTGCTTCTATCAAATACAGCGTGCTGAATAGCAGCAGGTTCGTAAGTGAGCTTGTACGATTTGATCACGCCTGATGAAGTTAGCCATTTCCCATCTATAAGATGTAGGAGAAGAGACTCACCTAGACCACAAATCATCTTGACAGTCAATCTGCATTCGGCTTGATGCGGTTCTTCGTGGAGCTCCATCTCACAGCGTTCAACAGCTGTATCCTTATGTCGATCGACTCTCCCTCGGAATATAGAGAGAAGTGCCTACCCCCAAGTCAATAAGAACTTAAATTATCCAGCACTTGTAATTTCAAACTCACTTTAATCAATATTTGGCAATAAAACCGTTCTTGACCTTGATTCTGATTTTGATATGAGGCTCGGCCATCAGTACGGACCTGAAACGAATAGCTCTCAAAAAAGATATCTTTCTCGCAAACGAACGAGGCAAACGCCGTCTTAGTACTATTCAAGACACTAAGTCGAAGCTTCAAATGATTCAATTTAGTGAGCGCAGTTCATCAATTCGGCAAGATCGTCCAAAAACATACCGCGCTATGTTCCGCCTCAATGGCAACCGTGTCGCTGAACTTTGATAGACATGTTAGAACATCATGTAGTCGGACAAGAGCCGGTGGGCCCAATGACAATGCCAAGCTGGTCATCACAAATGCAAGATTCGAGACGAGAAGCTTTTTGAAGTGCCGGGTTGAGTTAGCTGGTTGAGTGCCGCGTCGCTGTCGCGTAGACGCGGGGGATTACTAAGCTGCACTTTTGCCCAAAGGAGAAATATGATTTCTATCGCGAGTTGGCCATGGCCATCGTCGATGGATTCCGGCAATGGATAACCGTCTAGAATAATGCATTGAACAGGAGTCCTTACTTGAGGATTGGTTATAAGGTTCTTAAGGAAGATTTGACGCATGGTCGTTTGTCGGAGGTAAACATTGCTTGCTGTTCTCAAGTGTCGACGTAATCTTGCATGCTACAGAATTGTTGGAAGATAGCATATTTACTATCTACAATCTACTAGAGCTCATTATAAATTGTCATATAGCCTTACCAATGCCCAAAACTGATATCATACTTCATATCGAGCACATTGTGTATAGAACGGTTGATGGATGTCAGCGTTGATTTGAAATCGAATCAAGATCACTCTATATACAATGCCCTGCCAGAGGGCCTGAGATCCTAATACACTGTGTTCATCTCAAGTTGATGATACTTGTGTGAAGAATGGAAGAAATCATCTTCATCCTCCATCAGGTCAACTGCGAAGGACAAGACATAGCCCGTGAATATGAAAGCAGTTGCTGATAATGAATTAGTCGGATGTGGGCAATATAATAGAGTGAGCGAGGTAACATACCCCATTCAAGAACCGCAGCTGCGTTCTTTTCTGCATGATGCATCCCGGCCATGATACGGAATGGTAAAATAAATGCCAATTCGGTGATGATGAAAGACACTTTGATGAAGAAGCTCGCAAATAGTATTCGCCTTTCAGCTCCATATAATGTCATGAGATAGAAATAGTCTATGCAGATCGCAACTGCACCGATGATGTATCCCGTACTAGTCGAGACTGTCAGTATGACTGGGGTATCATAAGCTTCTAGAGCAGTTGCAT
Source organism: Penicillium citrinum (assembly GCF_028827155.1). Classification (NCBI taxonomy): domain Eukaryota; kingdom Fungi; phylum Ascomycota; class Eurotiomycetes; order Eurotiales; family Aspergillaceae; genus Penicillium; species Penicillium citrinum. The sequence continues at coordinate 3,173,329 of NW_026622686.1, forward strand.
GAGAGACTCACATAAAGATAGTGACAAACACATCATGAAGGTGTTTGAAATCAATGTTGTCAAAGACACCTATCATGAGTAATGAGAGACCTCCAATGATAGTAATGGTAAAAGAAAAATAGATGCAAAGATTGTTGTGGTGTTCTTTTTGTCGAACGAATTGATAAAAGGAAATATTGAAAAATAATGTTGTGATAAAGCAGCCGATTAGAAACAACGGCCACAGCTTTTGCGCTGCTAGATCTGAAATGAATCTGATCATACATCATTAATTACGTCGCCCTATGATATGTCCTGGAACTGCCGGACAATAGATGAAATACTTACGGAACGGTCTGGTCAAACTCCATCCGGCCATATCTCGGCTGGCCGACCATAAACCAATGGCCCAGCAACCCGAAGAGCGTCACTGAGCAACGATTAGCATCTGCCAGATCAGAACTAGAGAAATTCAAGACGATATACCTAGCCACGTGCATGCCGAGACAAGTGGGAAAGCCCAGAAGGGTAATTTTGGCATCTTGCAACGAGTGGTTAGGAGCTCATCGGACTGGGCTCGGAGATGTAGTGACTGAATCTATGTCGCGAGATGAAGCATTGAAACACAGCACACATCAACAACAGGGCGAAGTTGCCATATGAATAAGCAAAGAATGGACAGGCAAAAAGCCCTTGCATTCCAAACAGGAAAACGTGTCGATCTTAATGTAGCGGCTTAAATGGTCCCATTGCCTTAGTTCTCCCTCCCTGATTCACCTGATGAGCATCAATGTGAAACTCCACGTCCAACACCGATCCAATAGTCAAGCTAGTGGGAACAAAGGATGATTCCATCTTTTCCACTCAGGGGAAAGGCCACGAAATAGTCCAAACCTGCAAACTCAACAAGGTGGATGTCTGGCATGTCTTAGACCCACCTCTCTCAAACAAAGGCACGCATTCTTTCTCCTATCACGGAGATTGCAAAACAGTATCAGATTAATCAATTTAATAAACGGCTGCAAAGAAAACCTAGACAGCTTTCGATATTTATTCCAGCATTGTCATAGCACTATTATCTCTGTACTGTATGTACTGTATACAATCGGCCGACTGGACGTTGATAGTCATCCATTCAAGCCCCTGCAGTGGGACTGACGTAGAGATCTACATAAGTTACGAATTGCTGAACTGCCCCCTTTTATCAGTTCTTCGCCCCATTGGCGAAACCAGCCTCCACTGTGTACTGCCTCAGGACTGGCCCCAATATTACATTATGGAAAATCTAACTGTAATTTTCGCACTGCTTCTCTGGTTGGCTCTTAGTTCAAGTTGATCGCGTGCCTGAGTCCCACTTTGGGAATACTCACCCACTGGTGTCTAGACAAAGTACATAGTGTAGGAGCTATCAATCTTCCTTTGCAGGTTGTATTCTGCATCAGATGTGATCTTTGAGAATTTGATCAAGGCTTTTTTCTTTATAACAATATGTACTTGACCCTAGTTGTAGTTACCAAGGGACTCGCTGGTTAAAGAGTATCTACCAGAGCTATACTCCGTACTTCACCTACAGGCACGAACTAATCAAATCTTTTTTAACCACCAGACCCTGTAGAATGTATTCGGAACCCGGGTCATAGTAGATCATCCCTCGCTAGACCGACCTTAGACTTTGAACTTAATCTAAAGAATTGCTGCTTTTCAATCCGAAATGTTTAATTATTGGATATGACACCTGGTGCCTTGCAGCCTTATTTGACCAAATTTGTTTCATGTAAATGGCAGACCCGCCAGGACTTCCTGTGTGGCTGTAATCTCCCATCTCCGCAATGAGATGGATTTTCATTGATATGTAGAACCAAAAGAATCGCTCATGGGGAATCAAACGTGCATCGTAATATCAAAGGAATGTGTTTGTGAAAAGAAATAGTATATGGCCCGGCTTTGGAATATTCAACATGGTGTAGCAAGCCGGGCGCCCTCTCCTGTACTGTGAGTATCATCATCTACTTGTGTATTATTGTTCTCCATTTATACCATGGTCCCGTTGGGGTAAAGGCTGCGGAAATTGTAATTCGAGATTCCGTCTCCGCCGCCGTCCGGCCCGCATAACTTGGAGGAAATTGACACCCACATGGGCGAGAAAAATTGCCAAGAATGCCCCAATGACTAAAGTCTGGGGTATGTAGGTTTCATTCATGTCTTCATCGCCAATGTCACCTTGTTCTGGCTGGCTGCGTATTTGATGGTTGTTTTCTGCAAACATGGGACGTTCACTGCCGAAGGAAACCGATATCGAGAATGAGAATGGCGTGAACGATGTCAGTATGTTTGGGGTTAACGATGTGAATATTGCATAGAAAGGCTTGAATGAAAGTGCCAGTGGGATGATGCAAAATACAAGGAGAGGGACGGCTAGTCATAAGACAGAATGGAGTGATGAGCGAGACGACCTATTACTCAACGTTAGATGGATGCTGATGAGTAACCGAGCACTCTTTTACACACCAATCTCGGGCCTCCAACTCTCTTGCCCATCTTGCGGAGATCTTAAGTCTCTCTCTGACACTCCTAGCTGACAAAATAGGGTACTTCTCTTCCTCTGAGATGGGCAGAATACTGGCAAACCACCAGGGAAACCGAGCTGCATCTGTAGGTACAGGACCGTATGCTAACATGACCCGAGGGTGAAGCCAAGGTGCACCTGCTGAGCGTTGCTTGCGAATAAAATCCCGGGACAGTGCAACAAGTTCCTGCGTGGACAGGGAGTCCAAGGGTGGTTCTGCATTTGGCCCCAAAGATGGATCTGGGATCGCAGCAGCCGCTGTTTCGGTGGCTTCCAGTCTTTCTTCATCTGCGAGGTTAATATCGTCTACACGCTCCGTGCGAGCGACATGATAGCCATCCAGTTCACCCGCCTCAAGCACCTTGAACCGCGAGATACCGGTAGCGATTACAAGACTGCGCCCATCTGGAAGAAGTTCATATCGTTCAACCATCAGAAGCGTCCCATACTGCATGAATGGCACACTGCCAAGTTCATCGCCTTGAGGTCTGCCTCGTCGATTATACATCACCATTCCGAACTTGCCATCTCCGCCATCGACAACCCGTCGAATCATGAGTCGATAGCGAGGCTCGAAAATATGCAAAAACGTCGGCATGGTTGGAAATGACATAGTGCACACAAATAATGGTAGACTTTTCTCGTGGTCAGTTCCCATCTCATCTTGAGCAACAGCTTCTCGTCGAGCAGCAACTTGGTCTGCAAAGAAATGATCGATTATACACGCAAGTGTGCGATTCAATGGTTCAGAATGAATAGCAGACGGCATGCCGACTTTTCGCCGACAAACGGGACACAAATCCGTATGGTCTAAGACACGCGCGAGACATTTTCGGCAAAATGTATGGCCACAGGGCGTTGTCAGAGGATCTAGAATAAGTGAATAGCAAACCTGGCAGTCAAGCTCACTACTGACTCGATCTTTAAGTCTTTGCAACTGGTCGATATCTTCCGGTTTATGGTGTTGCCCCGCCGGATTCTCTTCATAGACCACTTCGGACGCATCATGGGGTAGTCGGCCTTCCCAGGCCAATAAATACAACCCTTGTAGCCAAGGAAGCTTCCCGATGTGAGCGACCTGGGCTTCTTTTTTCACATCGTCCCCGTGATTTACCATCCAGCGAATTGATCGGACCTCACGAGTCTGCTCGACTTCAGCATTTTCCGTGTCGGGCGTTGTTGAAAATGCCAGTTCCTCTTGAAATAATGTAGCGATGTTCCCCAAAACTACATCTGAACCGCAATCACCGACACAGTGATCCCCAGCACATGAACCTGTTCCTTCCCAGTAGCATGTAAATCCTTCTTCGCGGCCTTCCGCCACAGGATATGTGATACCCGTCCGAGGCCTGGATGGCGGAAGACATGAACGACATATCGAGTTGCCGCACGGTAATCGCACCGGTATCGTCAATGGACGAGAGCAATGCTGGCATTGTATCAAGCGGACAACAAGGTGGGCGAGGTGTAGTTCGTTGGGGGTACTTTCTTTCAAGTCGGAGAGATCTGACGTTTCCACGGCAGAAATATCAGCATCTTCAGGCTGCGGCGGCTGTATTGAGGAATTTTCAGTACTCTCCATAGCTGTCGTCAACTAAATCGAGGAGTTGGGGAGGGGAAGTTTGGGGGAATGGAGGTCGTGTGTTGGATGACATCGGGAAGAAGCTCCCCGGTGATCTGCCGGCCAACTTCAGTTTAGATAATCACCGTTCGATTCCGAACTCACATGTGAGTGCTACAACTTGAATTATGGGATGAACTGAATGATCGCTAATTCTAATAGTTCTAGAGCGTATGGTATTACTAGTAATTGAAATTGCAATTGATATCGTTTCGTGTCTCGTTCAAGGCTATTCCACCGCCATGCCAGCTAAAGATGCATTGTATCAAGAAAAAAGAAAGGAGAGAAAGGAGGCCAGGCCCAAACACGTCGCCTTTTGCTAATAGTGTCAGAAGCTCCGGGTCTCTTCAGAAGCCATATATTGGATTCATGAGTTGCTACACGGTATACATTTCGCGAGCGTAAATTTCATTTTGAAGTATAAAAACAATCCGAGTGGCGGACGGTCGTCCTGCGGCGGGACGAGGGAGGCATAACAATCATAATTGCTCTATCACATGGATTGTATCACGAGCTCTATGAGGATGAGTCAGAGTCTGTTCCAGATGACGAGTCTTCGTCGAGAACGATTCGGCGCATCACGCTCTTATCGAATAGGTCAATGGCAAAACGTCGAGCCGGCAATCGAAAATGATGGCTTTCGAGGATGCAAAGAGTTTTGCGGAAGAGGTGAACTTGATGGAATCTTTCAGGTTGCTTGGATTTCATGCTATTGGTGTAATGTGGTTAGTGGTAGTTCATAGAGAATGATAGCTGAGAAGTGTACCTATGTAAATCCGTAGCCGCTCGCTTCGAAAGAACCGTATTGCCCATATCAACGATCAATTTCAAGATCTTCTGATTGGTCGCATCTGGGTCCGAGGTTGCTTCCTTGAGTTTGTCTTGAGATGTACGCCTGGCCTCGGCATTGTAGCCAGGGAAAGAGATCTATCTGTGTTAGTTATTGAAACATGTTTGTCGATCGGGCTGTAGTTACCAGGAATAGTTTGTAGTACTCTGCCGGCAGACAGTAGCCTAGATACTCGCCATTTTGGTCGATGGCAGAATCCCATCCGAGATCTCGCAATACTCGCAGTCCGTGCTTACTACGAGATATCAAACCTAGCACAAAGAAAGCAGTTCCTCGCATAGTCAGAACGCCTGCACTCTCAGCGATCGTCACAATTCGTTGTACAATCTCCGGTTCAAGGAACGGAGCACCAAGTTCCATTGAACCGACGTTCCCGACAGCCCAGAGACATCCTTTGACCTTTAAAAGCACTTCATAATCTTCTTCGTCAAGTCGAAAGTCCTGAATCGTGGTTGCAAATTCATTAAAATGACCCGACTGCTCCAGGAGCTTACAGCCTTCAGCTGTTCGAGCAAGCTCGCGATAAAAGTGCGGAGGCACAACTCCAACATCCTGCATATCGACCAAGTCTTCGGGGGCATAGCTATTGCGTCGTGGTTGATCGACATACGCCCTAGACAAGGCTGCTTCCACGAGAGCCACATATGAATCATTTCTTCCGAGGAACCAATCATCCATTTCTTGCGTGATGTAGTCCAGGCCGTCCAAGTAATGATAACCGACTGAAGTCGATAAGAAGCGTAGAAGTAAAGGCGCACCGATTTCACCCAAGTGATCCAGAGAAGGTCGGCACTTGACCACGAACTCGAGGTAATCACGCTGGTTGCACGCTTCTTCAAGGATTTTCACTGCAACCTGACAAACAGTGACATCTGGGTCGTATAATTGGGTGACAAGAAGCTTGACAACCCATTCCGCGTTGCTGATCGCCACATATGTGGACACGGTATCGCCGCCGACGGCATATTTGCGAAGAAGTTTGGTTGCAAAAATACGGATTTCCTTTGAACCGATTGTGAGAGCCTTAGAAAGCATGACACGCAAGTGACTATCTCGCCCGTAGTCCATATTACCTAGCAATGTTTGAATGAGATCATTGCGGCCTTGGAGCTCAATAATGTGATAGCACATGTTGAGCATATGCCATCGTTCCATCATAAGAAGACCTCTTGCATCGCCACTCAATGTCCCCAGCATCGCAAAATAACCTCCGCTTAGCGTGTTGGCCATCTGCTCTCGAGAGAACAGTGGAGACGCAGAAGTCAATCCACTCATCCGGTCTAGTTGTGCCAAGCACTCAGCAACCTGTCGTAGAAATTTATTCTCGGCAAGGTATTTTGTGCCTTCTGGTGTTTGAACAAGTGTTCGCATCAAGGCACAGCCAGTCCGAACATAACGCTGGTTGGGTTTTGTGTTTGGCACAAGAGAAAAGCGATACTTGAAAGGCCTATAAAATCCGATGAGTCGTTTCATGAACTTGGAGCCCTTGATTGCCTCGTCCATTCGCTTAGGATTTGTGAGAGGGCCCTCGACAAGTCGATGAATGAGATCCCACTTCCACTTAATATAGTTGACGGTGTTTAATACATGTGTCTCCATGATGGCATTTCGGAATGTTTGCTCGTCCATCGCAGGACTCAATTTGTCCTTTGCTGGTTCTCCAGGTAGGAAAGAAGCTGGATAATCAACATCCATGTTGTAACGACCCGAGCCTGCATAGCCACCGGAGCGCGCTAGCGTCCGATTTATACTTTCGATTTGGAAAATAGTTGATGTTGAGACGTCATGGTTCTCGACATCAAACCGGATGGCTGGAGGAATAAGATGTGGTAGTACTTGAAGTTTTGCACTGGCCGTAGATGGTAGGGAATGGTGGGCTAACTTGAGCACTTCAGTAAGGAGGAGAGTAGCTTTACGCCTGAGAGAGGGGTCTGTCTCATCCTCGATTAGATCCGAAAGCGCCTGTCACAAATTAGTATCCTACATAATCCTTGGGTCTAGGAATTATCTTACTTTAGGCAGTCCAGCCTCAATCAAAGCCGCAAGTATAAGGGTTGAGAAATGTGCTGTGAGGTCGAACTTGTTGGTCGTATTTTCTGTGAACGAGCGTGTATGTCTCGATTCGGCATCAGAACGCAGATTTGAAACTCTGCCATATGTCGTTAGACGTCTGCCGGCCAGAAAAGAAGATGACCATGATGGAGGTTTGATCCGCAATGCATCGAATAGTAATTCCATAATAAGATCACGAGCTTGAGGATCAGGGTAATGAAGTGACTCTAGAAGGGAATGCAAAGGCTTTGCGTTATTCCTGGCGAGAATTACAATGCCAGGCCACGTCTTGAGCATGGCAGAAATTGCACGAGCCGCAGATTTCAACCGACCATTTCGAAGAGTATCTGCCAAAGAATCGGTAAAAGGAGTCAAGACAGCCTCGAGCTCGCTGCCTTGCAAGTACTTTCGGCTGCGTGGGGTATCGAGAATGTGCAAAAAGCTTGATATCAAACTCTCCGAGGCGCCAAATGTGCCCTCTGCCAAAGCATCATGCAAAGCAGAGAACCCACCGGAAGAAGCAACGAGCTCCGGATCCTTGACCAACATTTCCGCTAAAGTCATGACAGATATGTTCCTCAGTCGATCTTCGTGATGCTCCGCAACGGAGACGATGGTGCGAACCACAGCCCGCGAGATTTCCTTCACACCATCTTTGACATCGAGAAACGCTCTCACGAATTTCAGAGCCTGCTCTCTTTCTATACTTGATTTGCTCTCTTTGACAAGTGAGAGAATCACAAGCTCATCTGTGTGTAAAGCTCGAATAATCTGAATGGACTTCCGATCTGCTATAGCGTAGCGAGTCAGTCGATAGCCTGCGGCGACTACCTCCTTGCTGTCACTCAGAAGCATAATTTGTACACGTAGCCCGAAGACAGGCCATGCAAGGTCATATTTTAGGGTTGGGTGCCGCTTAAATAACTCAACGAGGTTATTGGCGCGTTCCACATAGAAGTCAGGCGACATGGCATCCATTTCCAATGCCTGAAGCGTCTCAGACAGTACATATGTCGGTGACTCCATATCCGCATCCTCATCGGCTTCTGGGTTCCCGTCCACAGATCCCCCATCATTATGAGTGCGGGAGGGCGAGCGCATAGGACTACCTCGGAAGAGGCTAGAGAGCCGACTGCGTGGGGGAGTCGTGGACGGCGCCTGCGCGCGTAACAGTTCCTCTTCCAGCTCGTGTTGTAATTCGACCAATTTCCGATTGGATGTGCTCAACTCAGATTCCACCTTCAGACGTTGGTCCTTTGTTTGCTTCGGAGGCTTTGCCAGCAGTGCCTCCAGCATATTCTCTGTCCCAGTTTTGATCTTAATTTCCTTGGCGATTTTATCTCTCAGGAAGGCTTGTCGCTCCTCTGTGGTGTTCAAATCTTCCTCACCTATTGATCGGCTCGCTCGTCTTGTGTAGGTACCATCGGCTCTCGGTGTTACGCTTCGGGAGGTCATACTTTTGAGCTCAGAGCTGAAACTACCGGGACCTCCCAAGGACGGTGCTAGAGACGGTGCTACTGATGGTGCGAGCGACGAGGGACCTCGAGTGCCAGTTGTACCACTCCCTCCAGAGCCAGAGCGCCCATTTCGTCCCGATCTGGGCACTGCGTCGCCCCAACTCCCAACATGATCTGAGGCGCCATCCTGGCTGAAGGAAGAGCGTCCGTCACCCAGAGCGCGGTGCTGGGTGGACGCGGAGAACGCAGATTGGTGTCCGGAAGCCATAGAGCTCCATCTAGCCAGGGGGCTGTCTATGACCAGTTGTAGATACCCGGCGTCTCGAGGGGCCGCATTGAGGTTCGGGGGAGGAAACGGGTCAAGTCGTGGAGCAAGGGTTCGAATATGGGGAAGCCAAACGTAGGGGTGGGCAGCTCCGCGCAGTCACGGGTTGGAGCAGCCTTGGTGAACAAAAAAAGCAACAGCTGCCACCACGACTGGAGGGGAGGTTAACGAAGGAGTGACATGCGCAGAAGCGATCTGCACGGGTAGTCGATTGTCCCACTCGGCTTCAGTTAGGAGGAGCCTGATCGCGAGAAATCATGGATGACTAAGGCATGTTCTGCATCAACAGTGTGGGGTGAAGGTATGAAGATTAAGTGTATTACGTGTATTAAGTATATATTAATTTCAAAAGCCTATTTGCCCTAGATTGGCTCTGATCTGATGTCTGCTAGATGTCTTCTATTTATTCATACAGATCATTATCCACTCGTGAGCCACCACGAATAGTCACTTAAAGTATACTTCACGATATTACGCCCATGGGAGATGAAAAACTTGACGAGTCTATCGACTGACGAAAGTCACTGCAATAATTCAAACTACATCTTCCATGTCCGGATTTAACTAATACTGGTCATTATTCCCACAGGTCGGGCTATCCGCAATTAAGCAAAGTCGAATGATACACGGCACCTGCTACCTTGATATCTCAAATATCTCCCGAAACGCCTGCACGAAGCACAACGCTTCATTATCCACCTCGTATATCATACAAAACATAAAATTTCAAGAATGAATCACATCTTCTGTCATATCATTACACCACGTTGTATTTCTCTCTCTTTTTCTTTTTCCTAAGGCTGGTTGGTTGTCTTCTCCAGGATTGTTTTCATCATCTCGTTGCCAAGTTGAGAAGCTTCGGGGAAGCGAGGAGCGAAGTACGATGCAATTCGCTCAAAGCGATCGCGGTAGGACTCAAAGTCTCCGAAGGAAACACAGTCTGACCAAGCCTGTGTAGTGAAGAAGGTATTGAAGTCAGTAAAGCGGGTGAAGAAGAGAAATTGTTCCATTTGATATTGATTTTACTCACTCGAGCAGCAAATGTGAATTCTAGATCATCTGAACGGAAAGTCTTGTCATCAATGGCCGTATCAAGGGCTTCTTCGAGTAGCTCAGGATTGCGGAATAGGTATTCAGTCACACCCAACCAGAGACGGAAGAGCTAGAAAGAAGTTAGCAAGCTTGAACTGTTGGAGAAACCCATTGCAGATAACCACTTGGTTCGTTTGAGATCAAGCGGGCCTTTGCTAGCCATGACTTACCGGGGTAGAACAAATCATATGATCATAAGGGACAATTCCAAGCTTGGACCAACAGTCGACGATAGCGAGAAGACTGAGATGACTATTGGGAGGAGATTTCTCCCGAGAGCGGTTGGATAGAGAGAATCGATCCAGCACCTCGTCCTTCAGCAATAAGTCTTGTCCTTCCTGGCCATCTCTGAAAACGGCAGCACCGGCAGCCTTGACTCGTCGCTTAAGCTCATCACGATGTCCACCAAGCATGAGCTTGTAAAGATCTGTAACCGATTCGGCATACTGACGGATCTGCTCCTTTGCCGCTGGGTTGAGGATAGCGAGGCCAGCATAGACATGCCACTTGTTTGAATAGATGCGCAGAGTGATGTTTATCTTCACGTTCTCAATTCCACCAACCCATCGAGAGATTTCCCAAGGGAATTGGTTATTGGCCTGCCAGGCAGTCCCCATGCTCAGGAAGGCTGCATGGGTAACGGCCTGGGTATCTGCAGTGATTCGATCATGCATCTCGCCGGTGAGATAGACATGTTTGGACCCAAAACACGATAAGATTCGATCGACGAATTGAAGGCTTTCATCAGAGGCTCGGTGCTGAATTAGAACCTAGAAAAAAAAGGAGGTGTTACTCGTGCTGAACTGGACTGGAATCAAATTCGACCAGGGTGTATAAGTATAACCCTACCAGAGGCTGTCCTTTTGGATTGACTTTAGGGCCATGCAGTGAGTGGCACGATACGATCTCTACGTCGGACGGCAAATGTCTTTCGAAAGCTGCAAGCTCTGGGGCCTTGCATGAGGTCTGACCACCGACGATCGCCCCGACCTTAGTTGCTTGAAATGGGATCCTCGAGTCAGATGGAACTGATCTAGTGCGCAAAAGAGCATTGGTACAAAGGAACAATTGGAGACATACAGGGCCCATACAGTGCCACGACTCGGTCGATGACACCAGCCTCTACACTGTAAAGAATGAAATCGCTAAGTCTGGAAACGAGATGGCCATTCGGGAATATGGTGACCCTTTGCTATATACGTGAGTCTCTGGGCATTATTGGCCCGGCGGGGGACGTACTTGAGAAGCGAACTCTTGTTTCAAGGATTCATAATTCTCAGGTCTATCACAAGCATTTATCCTTTTGGGTTTTAATGAGACAAAAGTTAGTATCAAAAATTGAGGTTCGATCAAATATTGCAAAAAGCTCTGATGGGCATATCAAAGGACCTGTCTGAAACATTTTGTAAGCGTCATGTTCATATGAGCGGTTGTTGAGTGAGATAGAACAAAATGTAAAGCTTTCATGAAGCTTTCTCAGACAAGAAAAAAGTAAGGTAGCGAGATATTTACATCATCGACGGCCCAGCGATTTAACCACCGACCAGAATGGCGAGGCAGTCAACCATTGGACCATGCTCGAGCCAAATGCACTCAAGTCATCATTGGAGAGGATGGGAATTGGGGATAGACGAGATGGAAGATGAGCTTACCTTTCAGAGACTGTTGGAACGTCGCAGGCGAACGCAAAGAACAGCGACTTGGTGAATATTTACCTCCATCCGGCATCACTGAGACGCTGGGCATACATCTTGCCCATGTCTCCCATACCGATAATGCCAATAGAGGCATCCTCCATGGTGCGGCCCATTCCGGCGAAGTGTCAGATGCGACGATTCTGTTTCGTAGTTGTCTGCGAGTATTAGTACAGAAGTAATATATTTTCTCTCAGATCAATAACAACGGCGACGGTACACCGGGCTAGATAGATTTGCGAGATCAATTGAAGGAGAATCAATTGAAGAGTAACCAAAGACAGCTTCAGAGGTTGAGAAGACAAACGAAAATTTAAATAGGCGAGCTTAGTACGGATGACTCACCGCCCGCCGGGCCGACCGCACGCCCGGTCATTCACGTGATACGTGTAATTAGTTCAACTCGCTTCAGCCGGACCAATCAGAAGCGGTGAATGTGCTAGGGCACACACCCACTTTTTTGCAAAGTCGAACTTCAAACCCGCCGCTCTTCTCTTTTCCTTTCTCCATATTCCATCCACGACAATCCCATCCACAATGCCTCCCAAGACTGCCCCCAAGGCCAAGGAGAACGTCTCCCTCGGCCCCCTTGCCGGTGACGGTTCGTCTCTCTCCAGGAACTCTATATTGCGAAATTTGCACAAAGCTGACTAGATTTGCGCGCATAGGCAAGCTCGTTTTCGGTGTTGCCCGCATCTTCGCCAGCTTCAACGATACCTTCGTTCACGTTACCGATCTTTCGTGAGTTTCCCTCCAAAACCCGCTCTAGAATTCTGTGCATCAGATCGGACAGACCGACTCAGAAGTACCGATCTGGCGTGCGCCGGAAAAATGGATAAACTCTTTGGATTCTCGATTACGTTGGCTGACACATTTCTGTTCTACAGCGGCCGTGAAACCATCACCCGTGTCACTGGTGGTATGAAGGTCAAGGCTGACCGTGACGAGTCCTCCCCCCTATGCTGCCATGCTTGCTGCCCAGGACGTCGCTGCCCGCTGCAAGGAGCTCGGCATCAACGCTCTGCACATCAAGATCCGTGCCACTGGTGGTAACGGCACCAAGACCCCCGGTCCCGGTGCCCAGTCTGCCCTCCGTGCCCTTGCCCGTGCCGGTATGCGCATTGGCCGTATCGAGGACGTCACCCCCACCCCCTCCGACTCTACTCGTCGCAAGGGTGGTCGCCGTGGTCGCCGTCTGTAGACGTGTGCGGGTACGTCTTTCATATCCTACTACGTCTTTGCGTGGCTGGATCGGGAGCAACCTGCAGACTCTACCTGCATTTGTGGATGGAATAAACGCGAAGAACGGCCTTTATCGCCTGGTCTTCACTTTCTATCACGCCCTAAAAGTTCGATCTCAGCTGTGGCTGTTGAGCTAGGTAGTCTGATAAGACGACTGAATCAATTGACTTGGTCTGAGTACTCCTTTTTGTCTTTCCGTAGATCTACATTGTAAAGTACTTGTTCTTGTGTAAAAGTAAAGTAGCTACCAAAGATCGTCTCGTATGCTGTCATGGAGAATCTTTGCGCGGGGCTCGAGGCGGCGGGGGTACTAACGTTATCGCTGGTCCGATAAAAAAAATGGCGACCAGTGGGGGTTCTAGGAGCTTCACCTCCCAGCTACAAGTTTGAATTGACGACAAATCCCGGCGCACATAATCATATGCTACAACCTATCTTCCTATAAAGGTTATTTTGTCATATGTACTGGAACATGCCACAGGTCTAAGACAGAATTTACTGCCAGGCGCTGAATGGCGGAGCTCCCTGTTCAATATCCAACTTCAACCGATTTATCGACGCTGGCATATGACTCATTTTACTGGCATCACACAAACGACTAATCTGTGCGATTCATACTACATCAGCAGGATATAGTCATCAACAAATCGGAATTGCCGCGATGACTTCCTCACTACAACCGTCGCCGACTATTCTGCTCCCTCATCTCCCTCCCAAGACCCTAGTCGGTATCGACTTGATAACTTTTACCTCGACAGCGAATTTTCAAGGGATTCGCGATCTGCCGAAAGGATGGCATTTCCTCTATACTGGGACTACTGAAAGTCTTTCTCTCCGTTGTGGTGCATGGTTCTATGTGGGTGACATCAGCACAGCAGGCCATGGGCAGAATGATTCCGCACTCGTAAAACGAGACCAAAGCACCGGACCAGCCATCTACATCTGGAAATGGAAGTCTGATACGGAATCGCTATCATCGCTTCGGCAAAACAGTGATTCGGACCGTCAAGATGCCATGCGCTTCAAGGCGAACCTGGGTGCGATTTGGCAAAGTGGCGGTCTCTTTCGATATCGAAGCCGTGTCTCACCGGCTATGCTTTCGAACCAAGGAAGCTCATCGCAAAGTCGAGCGCAAGCAGCGGATGACGATGAAACCGAAGCAAGTGGAAGAAAGGACTGGCGACAGCTCACGGACTGGCTATCGCCTAGTCTACTGACGCGCATCATTGGAGATCCCGAAACGGATGTGGATGGTCATCCACGATGGCACCTTACATCTGCCGGTACAGCTGACCGTGATGCAGATCATATTCCTGGTCTCGATAAGCCTAACGAGGGGTCGACGGAGAATGTAGGAAACCGCGAAGACGAGAAAGAATTTGGTTTCCTTCCGATCGACCTTAAGCAAACATGGAGAGAGGGTGCCATTGGCCGTGAAAGAACAGAGGCTGCTCAAGATCGTACTTGGGCACTTGGTGATCTGATTCTTCGAAATTCAAGTTCAGTCTCCGGTGAAACTACGATCGATGAAAGAACTGGAGAGCTGCAAGTACTTGGAGAATTGCAATTCACATTCCTTATGGTCATAACCATGATGAACTTTTCGTGTCTTCAACAATGGAAACGGCTTCTTGAGCTTATTCTTACATGTCGACAAGCAATTCTAGACCGTGAAACTTTCATGAGTGATGTTATTCGATTATTGCTGTGGCAGCTACAGCGTTCTGACGACGTGGAAGGCGGACTCTTCGAGATCGATGGAGATGGCGGTGGAGCGTTCTTGCTGAGACTGCTCAAGAAACTGAAGTTATCAGTTGATCAAGTCGTTGAGAATGAAGCACAATCAAAGGTCAAGACAGAGTTAGAGAAATTGGGTGCTTGGGTCAAAGAAGAGTATGATTGGGAACTCGAGCATGAAACCGTTTTAAAGCGAGGCAAGATACAACTTGAAGATGGTGAGGAGATTGAGATGGAAATGGATGATAATGATGAGTATGAAGAGACGGGTGAATATGCTCCTGTTATCGTCGACCTAGACGAGGGCAGCGTGAAGCATGATGCCACTTATGACTATGGAGAAATGTCGGATCTCGAAGATATGAGATACTAAATAAATTCAACCGTTTTCCTTTCAAAAGCAAATAATCATTGGAGTTCTATCGATAATGTATCATAGTTAACCGCAATGTGACTGAGTCAAACGTGTCGAACAGGCGGATCGTGGCATTTCACATTACCTCCTCAAATTTGGCACTATCAGAATGCCTTGGAATAAAGTCAAGTGAGCACTTGTATGAATGAACTTATGATATTTCTGTTCAAAAGCACAAAAATCTTGATTGTCCCATCTATATAAAATAAATTCCGTAAATCATCAATAAATCCCGTTCCCGTAATCTCTGGTTTGAATCCATTGTAAAAAAAACGCGCGAAACATGACGGTGAATCTATACTCTATTGCTTCTCATCCTCAACAACATAAGCCCAGTCGTGCTCTTCCTTGCCGAACATGATAACCTCGAGCCAGGACTTGATCTGAGCAGCGTAGCCAGCGGCTTCGCCATTGGGGCCGAGTGTGCTGATATCAGTATCGTTGCTGCGAATCATAGCAACGGGGGTGATGAAGTATGCGGTTCCCGAGACGAAAGATTCAACGATGCGGCCTTCTTTAGCAGCCTTCTCAATCTCGCCAATAGTCAGGGTTCGCTCAACGGCATCCAAAGGCGCGAGTTTACCGACGAAGTTCTCGGACAGACGGTCTCGAACGAGTTCAAGGACACTGCGGCGGGTTACACCGGGCAGAATCAGCTGGTTCTCGAGAGGAGCAGTCACAAGCTCCAACTTTCCAGTCTCGGCATTGTGCCAGATGATGAAGAAGTTGCTAGCACCTGCTTCAGTGACCTGTCGATCCTCGCCAAACAGCCAAAGAATCTGGTCAAATCCTAAGGCTTGTGCCTTGCCATGGGCCTGCAGAGAAGGTCCATAATTGGCACCGAGCTTGGCCCAGCCGAAACCACCAGGCCAAGCACGGATGGTATCGGGAGTTGAACCGAAAAGCTTCAGACCCTTAGAAGGTTCTGTTTGGCCTTCCTTCTTCAGCTTGCTGGGATCGGGCCAAGGGACAGCAATAATGTAAAGAAGTGCCTCCTTAGGAACCTGAACACCCAGATGAGGACCATTACCAATGATGGTAGGACGGATATATAAGAAGGAACCAGTACGATCCTTAGGTAACCAGCCTTTGAAGACATCAGTAGATGCACAATTAATATTAGAGGGGAAAAGACTTGGTACATACGAGGGCCATCGATCTCCATCAACTTTGCAACCAGCTTCTTCAGCTCATCATACTTGAATCCTGGTAGCGAGGAACGCTGAGCACTGGTGTTCAGACGCTCGCCATTGCAATCGGGACGGAAGAGACGCAGTTTTCCATCGTAGCCGCGATAAACCTTCATGCCCTCGAAGCACTCGGTGGCATAGTGAAGGCAAGAAGCAGTAGGGGCGATGCTGAGGTTCCCATAAGGCTTCACCTCAGGAGTCTCCCAGCCATTGGCAGCAGTCCATCGTACAGAGACCATGTGGTCAGTGCAATAGGAGTGACTCAACTCCTCGGGTGAACCAGGCAGAGGAACATCTCGCAGGTTTGTGGAGCGAGTGATATTGAACTTGGAGCCGTCAAGCTCGGCGATATGAGGTGCGACAGAGCCCATGATTGATATCGTGGTTTGTATGTACTTGTTATTGTGAAATTCTTAAACACAATAGTTTTTAACGAACGATATCCAGTTCTAGGATATTCAGATTCTTCACTTGAGAATGAGTCACCGTGGGGGTCAACCAATTTCCCAAAATAGACTTAATTGGGATGTGGGATATGATATATTCTTCGTCGAGGAAGCTGACGAATTAAAATCAATTCTGAAAGAATGAATCGAACATGAAAAAAGGGTATTCGAAACAGACGACGTGGGATATAAGAATATAAAGCCGCGGTTTGCTCCGGCCCCAACTTTGCTGTTGCCGACCCGAAGAATTTTTCGCCGAGCGGGAATGTAGTTTGGAACTTTGCCATCGAACCCTTAATTCAAGCCAATTACATACATTGACACCAGGATTTACTATAGCTTAACTATAATTAGAGATAGCTGCATGTTACACCAGATGTAGGAATCTCACTCAAGAATCCCGTACAACGTTATCAAAGTGCGGTGACTATCTAATTGTGCCGCGCGCCCTACGCCCTGCGAATGACGAGGAAGCGGAATGAATTTGGAGGGGGCAGATCCTTTTTATTATCAAAAGGTCCACTTTTATTGTAGTTGGCTCCGACGGTAGCCGTCCAGGCTGAATTGCCAAAAAGAGCGAGTTTGTGCCAAAAGAAGACGAAGTTGCAGCGTTGGGTAGATGATGAGATGTTTCAGTAAAATTGATGAGACATTCATTGGATGTCTTCTTGAGTATGAGGTAAATCATATCCCTCTTGGTCGGTCACGTTTTTGACTGCCGAAGTATAGACCGAAGATCAAAGCGACGGGTGACATGCACGCTATGACAAACATGGTCTTAATAACAAGAATCAATTAAACTACCAAGATCGATTGGGTAATAAAATAGTTGATTGAAAATAGTCCTGCCATTTTAGTCGTGTCTCTGTGGATGGAGTCTACACGGTTTGTGTTACCATCATCCTTGGTGAACTCATAGATCTACAACACATATTACGTAGGTCAAAGTCTTTGGTTGTGAGAAAATAGTAATCATTGGACTGGCTTTCAATGTTGTAGGTCACAAGTCTTTTGAGTAGCAAATGAATCCAGCCTGAGCTCAAGTTAGATTCAACGTGATGCATTCTTTCCCAATATCAAAAAGATGCTTCATCATTGTATGCGGACTGGCAATTAGGTACAATCTCGCTTCGAGATGAATTGGCAATTGGTCAGACTCAGGGGCCAATTACTATGTCACGAGTCTCTCTGATAGCCAAGACTACTAGTAATGCCTAGTAGTAGGTACTTGAGAATTTGACCATGCAGAGTAGCTACAAAACATGGCAAAGGAGCTGCTATTAGTTCCAATATCCAACTCAATATGAATATAGCATTATTTTACCTCAGGCCCAAGCTGTTCGCCTAAAATCTAATTCTATGTTTTCCGATACTAGGGATCCGAATCTGATATCATTCAATGGTTTTACTCAAAGGGAGGAGGACTTTTTACTGGCTGATCTGTTTATTATCAGAATCATAAATGAAATGAATGTCAAGTCCTTGCCATTTCCTTTAGTTCCCTGTTTCATGGCGTACCGGACATCTACAATTCAATGTTTCCATTTCATATTCTGTAAGCACATCCTACTATTACGGGCTAATATTAACAAGGTCCCTTGTCGTTGCTGCGTCTTGCAGGTTTATGGCTTAGACACGCTAGTATCCACGGGTGATTACTAGTACTAGTAGATACTACCTACTGGACTTTAGTGAATTATCGTCCTAGCTGATGTGCTTAAGACCACTCGTGGAAAGACTGGGCTTTCTATATGCTTCCAAGGCTATAGCAGGAACTCAGAGCTGAAGACATATCTCATTCTTCGGCAATGATACATCCCACGTGCTATAGTGTATTTCCAGGACTAATGATAATGGTCCCTGATGCGATTACTCAATGGTACCAGTAGTTAGTCGTTCATTACCGCAAAACGATATCCTTGTCCCCAATAGACACGAATGCTAATGCCAGATTCGAACCAGGCTGCGTAGTAGATATCTCCTCAGCCTGATCCCATTAACCTCAAAAGCTCTGCTCTCTTTCTCTATGTCTATTTCAGTGCAAGCTTCTGAGAACAAATTTTTGAAGCTGTTGAGACACTAGTGTAGTTGACTTTGGTATACACGACGCTTAGCACTACATACTATCAGATGTGGGTACTTCCTATAGGCGACGCTCGGCTTTCTGAATATTCATGTCTATAATAAGAAATAAATTGACTTTTTTATTGACTTCCTGACACTAGACCGATTACCCGAGGTACCAGCCCTAGTATTAGTGACTGCAAATCATCCATGGAGGCCGATGTGCCTCAGAATATCTTAGGTACATTATGCACACTCTCATCAATCGGAGCTTATTCTAATTTTTACCTGAGTATTCCACTAATCAGTTAGTCGGTCGGATTTGGTAAGAGAGTACGGAGTAGGACTAGAGATCGGCAAGATGAACCGATGGTCCCAAAGTCAAAACTGTAGGATTCTGATTGTGAATTGGCATTTTGGCATTTTAGCGTTCATTATTTTCCCTGGCAAACGAATAAATTGAGGCAACAGGTTTGGTAGCTCTGAGAACTTGGAAGCAGTTAGTTAGAATCGCGGTGGGGTTCTATGGAGGGGGGTCTTATTTCCTAGCGTCTTTCCCAAGAACTACACCAGGCCCCTGGTGTAGCTCGGGGGTTACCAGTACATATTCGACTAGGTTCTAGACTTCTAGCACCAAGCCATCAAAATCAATCTCGAAACCCTCCTCCAAGGCTTGGCCAAGAGTCCGAAGAGGTCGTTGTGTACTTCTGTAGTAGATATATAAAATATTTGAGCAAAGGAAGACAAGGGGCTAATAAATACGTGGCATCTTTTCGATCTGGAATTTAATATATGGAAATCTTTGATCTGTATATGCACATTCCAATGATAACCTTATAACACCCCTTAAAAAGTCCACACAGTACTATGAGTACTTGTACAGTAGTACTGTACAAAGTCTCATTATAAAGAGCCTCTTAATAGTGACTGGGTACATTAGCTCGCAGCACTAGCGCTAACAAACCCTGTACGCTGACGTGACTCACAATTCACTTTTAGATTTACATGCAGTCTACTAAATGACACCCGTAGAATACTCCCAAACTGGTACAAGTACCAATCATTTCCAATGCCATGTACAATAGCCTGGGCGTCGGAACGCTGTCGTTAATATTGAGTGGCACGCTAAGGAAGAGAAAAGGCCGTTGCGCTGCATCTAGCGGGGCGATTCGTTTCCTGTGATCATGGGTACCAGGAAAGCAAACTCAAACAAGCGAGAAATCAAGAAATAGATCCGGTTAAGATCCAATGGGAATCAACATGTCTGTCCTGAGGTAAAAGTACATACCAGATTATGGGATATTATTGGTCGGCTATATGTTCCGTATTCTCCATTTCGATGATTTCGTGATGTCAGTTCTGACCTGACAAGCATTATACAGATAAAATATGTATGTACATACTCTTATGTACGCCTACGTTATAACTAATATCGTAACCCATTAGCTTGCAGGCTCGGACATGGAATCCGAATGTGATATGTACATAGGGACCCAGTAGAATGGGAGAACCAGGGTTCTTCTGTCATTTTTTGTATCCTTTTTTTGAATTCTTTTTCTCATTGGCAGGCATTGATATTGAGTCATGCGTACTTGCAGTAGGTCTTTTATTTTATTTTTTATTTTATTATCTCCGGGTACTGTACAAACGGCATCAAGCAAGTTGCCCCAGGGTCAAATCAAGTTCCAATTGTTGGCATTAGGCGATGTATAGTAGTAAGTGTGCTAGGTAAGTAGTAGTTAGTAGCTAATTAAACATACTAGTTATATACATAGTATGTATACATGAAAATGTTCTTTACACCATATCCCGTAAATGCAGAGCACTAGAAGTACACCCGACGTGATAATCGGTGCATAACATACCATGTATGGTCCACTGTAGAAAGCTCGGGGTTTGATGGCCTACTGTACTAGGTAGTCAAATCCTGAGCTCACTCCATCCTGCGGCATGTCTGATTCTTGGATCAATCTCGCTGTGACCCCTGGTGTATACATGAAAAGAAGTCCCCTTGACCATGGCCGCACAAGCGCGGTTTCAATTACCGTTGGACGTTGAAGAGTGGACCAGAAGTAACAGGCCGTACATATGTAAATGCGAAATATCTCCCCACGAGAATGCTCAACCCTTGGGAGACGGGCGGGAGCGAGAGCGAGAGCAAGGGCGAGGGAAAGGAGAAAAATGTAAGGCTCCTATTGGATGGAAATGGACCGCCCACTGGGCAAGGATTTATAACGACTTGTGTACAGCCGAGCATACGAGTTCGTAACCCCTGACGTCAACGGATATGCTGTGAGGCGAGCTGGAACATCCTGCGGTGTAATTTAATGAGAATGACATTAAGGCAAAAACAGCAAGGTACGTAGATCAGGAGTGTTCCACGGTCATCTGTACGGAACACCGGCTGTGGGGGTGCCGATCGGTCATGCAAACCTTGAAGCCCTGTAAGATACTGTGTCCTGAGAGGTCAATCTGAATTTGATGGCATTGATACGTCAAGAATCGACCCGGAAGACAAGCTTCAAAGTGATGAGTACCACTTCTGCCGTTCATGAAATTACTCTGAGTTGGTAGGACACTGTCTGTATCTATACTTTTACCCGAGCATGCTGTGCCATGTGTGAGCTTTCGTGTAGCATAGCAACTCCGCTGGGTTCCCATCAACCAAGCCGCCGGGAATACTCGCTTCTGCACGTGAGTGATGGAAATGATTCCCAGACCCAATGGGTGGAAGGTCGAGGATCTTGACGGGTCTGGCCCATACGACTGGATTGCCACGCAACGTACCATGTTAAGCTGCGTTTACCTGGAATAAGGCGATAGATAAAGATACCAAAATCCTGGTGACCTGCTCTGGCCAAATTGATCTCAACTTGATTTGTTGGGTAAGTTGCGTTACTGACGAATGGAAACTGCAAATCTTGATTAGTAGTAGCTCGAGAGAAAGGTTAATATATTCAATTTGATAGTATTCCTTATCCGCACAGACAGAACTTAACTTACCGCGAAAAAAAAAAAACCCCAACAATACCAAGTGCGTCGCGACCATTAGTGCCAATGACTATGTAGCTCTGCCCTAGGGTGCGTATGTATGTACATATGTACATACGTAGGTTAGTAACCAATGCTCAACGCCGTGTATTGTCACTGTAGAAACCGATGAGCTTCGGGAAGGGGCTTTTTCTCCAGAAGTTTGGTTGAGATATTGTAGATCAAGACCCTGCCTGTACTGTAAAACAGTGTCATGCTCCTCCAAGTTTGAAGCAGACAAGAACGAGGGCAATACCAGAGTTGTTTGGGTCACGGTTCAGTTCCTCGTAGCCCTCTCCACAATAATTACAGACCACTACCCTAGGGCAATCTCAAAAGCCTGTATCGTAACGTGTACAGTATGTAGATGAAGTGTTTCAAAAAACTTCCGCGTGATTGAGCAGATAGACATTTATCATTCAATCCATACATTACCAGATGAATGACACCTTCTCAGCCGTGAAGGTTTTGTATCGGTACTTTCGTCATATAAGACTACTGTAGTGTCAGTTCTTTGTGAGAGATCTTGTGATCCCTGTTTAGCGGCGCTGGTCTCTCCACATCTCTTTCGTGGTCACTTTGAGCCGGTTGGCTGGTCTCCTAGATTCCCCAGTCCTACACCGGATTCATTAGGACTTAGCATCCTCCCAATGGACCCTCTCTCTGCCTACCATGTCGGTAAAAAGTCACCAACCGGTTGCCAGACTTGCATACCACTGGGCCTTTTACCCTTCCAATCACATTCGGTTTCAATCCTGGGCTACCAGGCCACCCTGGTTGTGTGACAGCTACCGGCTTCGCTGTTGTTTGCTTCAAGCGTGAGCGGCCCCTCCTCCTCTGGATTTTCCAGCCTTGCTGTCCCCTGTCGGCTGAATGTCATCATCCCAACATCTTTTAGGTCTCAATTGTCTTCAGGATCTTCATCTTTAAACCACAGATATAGGAACAAACGAGCCGAGCCCGACCCACGACCCACGACTTGCGCCATCTGCCATCTCACAAGATGATTCTGCTGCTCCTCTGACTTACACCAGGTCGGTGAAAACGCATGGAAGTTGTGTCGTGGTCATATACATATGTACCAGCCTCTTCAGACAAGAGCTTGTAGTGTGAAGCTGTCGAAGGTAAGGTAACGGTGCCTCCCGTTCTTGCCTTCACAGGCGACCGAGACGCCTTGCTAAATCGACGTCTTTGAGTTCCATTAAAGAGCGAGAGTCCGCAAACAGGCACATCAGACCCCGTGAAACCGAATAACAACGCGATAATCCTCATTTGCCTCGGAATAATATTTACCATATCTGAAAGATGGGACACGACAAGTCCAAGTCCTTCCCTCCGCTTGCCCCGGGGCCGCCGCGGCCACTTCCTATGCAGGCATCAACGGCCGTCAGCCGGCCTAAGAAGAATTCAACGGCCTGTCAAGCATGTAAGACCGCAAAGAGAAAGGTAAGACAATCATCGTATAGAAACACAAATGCAAAATATCGTGGCTAACATTCGCTCTCTCCGTCAGTGTTCTGGGTCGCCGGCCCCATGCAAAGCCTGTGTACGGAATCAATCCGAGAACGATTGCCATTTTGACCCAAGTCGCGATTTGAGACGCAAGGTTGCGGTTAAGCAGACGATTCGAGAACTTTCTGATTATAAAGAGCTGTTGGAAACGTTGCTGGCGACGCTTCAAGTCGCAAACCCAGAGCAGGTTAGAGAGGTTCTTGAACTGATTCAGAGCAAGGCCTCCATGGAAGAAATTGCACATGCTGTTGACTGTAGAGTCAAAAACTTTGCAGATTCGAGGAAATTATCGAGCGCAAGCCAATTATCCATGTCGGTGTCAGAAGATAGCGAGCAGGGGCTCGAAACCACAATGACCGAAGGGCTCGGGGATAAACTCCCAATATCATTACCGGAAGATGAATGTCGCATCGAACCATCTGGAGCTGCATTCGATCCCTATGCACGAGTGACATTAGAAAGTCTCTGTGATATGCCTTTATACCAAGTCCCGGCAACACCGTGGACCCAAGTCACAGATGATGACAATCTTGTGTCACATCTGGTCTCTCTTTACTTCACATGGGACCATCCATGTACACAATTTTTGGATCAAGGGATCTTCATTGAACACATGAGAATGAGAGTTCTAGACTCTGAATTCTGCACCCCGCTTCTGGTCAACAGTCTTTTGTCAATGGCAAGCGTATGAATCATATCTGTCACCACCGTTTGCACCAATGCTAATAGCGATAAGGCGCATTCCGATAGCCCTCATATCTATTCCGACCTGAAAGATCCATTTTCACGGGGAGACGCTTTTTATGCTGAGGCCGAGAGACTATGGAAAGCGGAAGAAGGACGTCCATCGCTGTCCAATATCCAAGCTCTCCTAATGATGTGCTGTGTGTATGTTTCGACGAATTGAGTTAACTTCTTCCTCATCATTTTTTTTTTCATTTTTTTTTTCATTCCATTCTCACTCTCATTTCTTTCCCTCCCACGTCCCGTATGCATTCTGTTATCCCTTCGCCACAATAATATTAACAATTTTCGCAGGCTCTCATACCAAGGGAAAGCGAATCTGGGCTGGTTGATGCTGCAGCAGGCGGCGCATATGGCTCTTGATATAGGCCTTCTCGTGCTTCCCGGAGTCCGGAGCTCCAAACAGATGCTCGATTATGATAACGCACCCACTATGGAACGCGTTCGCGGAATTACGGCCTGGGGGATCTCGAATTTCATTATGTCAGTCAAATCAAAGCGGTCGTACACAACGCCGAAACGAAGAATGTTTTGACTGACCGGTATACAGACAAATGTCGATGAAGCTCAAAAGGGTTACAATTCTGTCGCAACCTGCATATGAGGCTGATATTGGCGGTGACCATGATTTAGACTGGACACCATATCCCCGGTCGAATCAAATCGCGTATGCCGCAAAACGGGCACACTTGCCCCAGGTCCGACAAGGCCTTGCGGATTTGACTGCGATCATGCTGCAGATTGAGAAGCTTCGACACGACAAAGAGCTGGAGTCAAGTTTTGATCTTTTGATGGCCAAAGCAGAGATGCCATACAACCAGCTGCAAGAGTTGTTATCTTCCTGGCCAACTGCGTCGCAAGTCGAAAAAGAACCAATTTCACAGCTTCTGATTCTACGGTAAGGCAAAGAACATTAGGAACCCCTTCACAACCGTAGCAACATCTGTTGAGCTGACCTATTAATCTTCCAGTATCAAATGCCTTTGTGTGGCTATGCATCTTGTAGAACTGCTGATTGAGCGGGATTACCAATCAACCAAGACTAGTCAATTGCGACAAACTTGGTTTGCTCAAGCGGAGGAAATGGCACAGTGTCTTCATATCCACCGCCAGTCCTATGGGATCAAGCACATACCCAGTCAGGTGACTGATGCGGTCCAGACAGCTCTTCAAGCCCTGGTGAATCACCTTGAGGATTTTGATGGGGCAGAGCAAGTTTTCATAGAAATATGGCGTTTTGGGGTCGCGCTGGGTCAGAAATTCAAATCAACTGCAGAGACCATCAAAACCATCCGATTTCTATCGAGGAAAGAAAGTGTGGAGCTTCCTAGAGAAGCTATTGCGATCCTAGATGGCACCGAATGCTGAGCCATTGCGCCTTCATTCAGACTCCACCACGCTGCACACGGGACGAAGCCGAGGCCAGATCATTTGGAAGACCCCAGGAGAGCCACGGTACGTGTCCAGGGTATACAATATCCTATCGAGGGGGGTTCAATAGTACGAATCAGCCGGATCGACGGGTTAAGCTAGGTTCTTCCTGGGTGTTGTGATGTTGAATTCGGACTGCTGGTGAGAGAACTGCATGTCGTCCTAGGCCCCAGGGCGCACGTTCTATCTGGCTATACTTCAAAGCATAGTCACGACTCGAGGTAGTTTTATCGAGCCAGACTGAATACAGTGTTCACAGACATCCATCCGTGGAGATGAGAGGCGGCCATTGAGTCTTGGAAAAGGCAAATGTCATGTGTGACCAACTTGCGTGGCGAACTTGTTGCTCCTCTCGGGAGGCAGGAGAATATTTCCGATCATATCTGCCCTCTCATGTTCCACGTAAATGGAGTCCAATTGCTGCCAATAGTAGATGCTTCATCACCGTGAAAACTAATTTCAGAATTCACTTATCGATAAAACGTTTTTCGACTGTTTGGCTCTATGGATCAACCACACCCATGTGGTATATGGGTGCATTTCCTTGGTGTCGACAGAATTCATTTATTGACAATGGCCGTGAACATTTCACGGCCATTTACGGCTCCACAAAAATTCACATCATGAAGAATGGCATCACGCTCCTCAATTTATCACAATTAAGCGACAGGCACAATATACTGTATGTACAGCATGAAAGCGTCTATGATCCATAGAAACCAATGAACAGGATCCTCACCGTAGAGAGGATATAATTATCTTCATACATGCAGTTTTGAATCACTATGATCTAAATGCAGGTTGAAGTACTATTAGTAGCATGTATTTTGACGATTTATGCTGTGGCTTTTCCTTTCTCGTTTCATTTTCTGTTGTTTTTTTCCTTCTTACTCGTTATCACCTTAATTCTCAATCAATAGCATCCTCGTGAGGGCTCATCACATTCTCGTTTTTTGCATTGTCGG
This sequence comes from Penicillium citrinum, assembly GCF_028827155.1. Taxonomy (NCBI): domain Eukaryota; kingdom Fungi; phylum Ascomycota; class Eurotiomycetes; order Eurotiales; family Aspergillaceae; genus Penicillium; species Penicillium citrinum. The sequence goes on from NW_026622686.1 coordinate 3,199,741, forward strand.
TAATACTAAGTAGGACGATATGGGATAACTATAGAGACTACTCTATCCACTGTTTGCGTTAAGAAACCATTCGAGCTGGCACTCGAGAAAATCCCAGCATAGTTTTTTATCCCTATAAGCATTATTGTAATAATTTGCAACCTTCTAATTCTATACAGTCAAATATATCGATATAGAAGGATAAGCCCTGAGGTCCCAAGCATAAAGCAGCATATCCTTAGTCAGCAGCCTCATTTATGCGCAGATAAGATAAGCACAACACCGAAGCGAAAACCCTCAAAATTCGACTTCTTTGGCAAATCCCACACGCCGAACGACGGACGCCCCCACCCACCCTCATCCTTCCGCCCTCCTCCCCTCTCAACCTCACTCCTTCGAGGAAATTTCCAATCCGTGTCGATTCGCATTTAAATTTTCCTCGCTCGCCCACAATGTCGTACGACGACCGCGCCAATGCGCGCCCCAACCTGAACGATGAGTCCGATGTTGAGGAGGAGGCTCTGGTCAACGACTACCGCGAGCAGGTCAACTTCGAAGATGGCATGAGTGAGCTGGACCGGACAACATCTCTTGGAGGCTCCCAGACCCAGGACCTCCAGGCACAGCTCGCCGCTGCCGCTACCCCGCTGGAATACCAAGCCACCCTCGAGACCAAGTTCGCTAGCTACGACAACTACTGCAGTCTCTTCCACTACATTCTGAACTCGGAAGGCCCCGTCGATCTGGAGGTTCCCTCGGTAGGTTTCCCAATGTGTTCCGCCTGCATTGTCGAATGATATAAGAGATATATAGCCATTCATTGTGATCCTATCAAATTCGTCGCAAACAATTTTCAGAAACAAAGGAACTAACAACCTGGAATTGTCGACTGAATATAGTATTACTGGGCATGGGATGTCATTGACGAGTTCATCTACCAATTCGAGTCTTTCTGCCGGTACCGCAACCGTATCGCTCGCAGTGGATCCAACGAGGAGGAAGCTCAGCTCCTGCGTGAGAACCCCAACACCTGGGGTTGCTACTCCGTCCTCAACGTCCTCTACTCTCTCATCCAGCGATCCCAGATCAACGAGCAACTGGCAGCTATGAAGCGGGGTGAGGATCCCGTGGCCTTCGCTGGCGAATATGGCTCCCGCCCTCTGTACAAGATGCTGGGCTACTTCTCCATTATTGGTCTGTTGCGCGTGCACTGCCTGCTCGGTGACTTCAGTCTGGCCCTGAAGACCCTCGACGACATCGAGATGAACAAGAAGGCCATGTTCGCCCGTGTCATGGCCGCCCACTTCACCACCTACTACTACGTGGGTTTCTCCTACATGATGATGCGCCGCTACGGTGATGCCATCCGCATGTTCAGCCACATTCTGGTCTACGTCTCCCGGACGAAGAACTTCCAGAAGGGCGGCAATGGCTACGACGCCATCGCCAAGAAGAATGACCAGATGTACGCTCTGATCGCCATCTGCGTTGCTCTCCACCCCACCCGTCTGGATGACACCATCCACTCCGCCGTCCGTGAGAAGTACGGCGAGCAGTTCTACCGTATGCAGCGTGGTGGCCCAGAGGCCCTCCCCGTCTTCGAGGAGCTGTTCCGCTCCTCCTGCCCCAAGTTCATCAGCCCTACTCCCCCCCGACTTTGACAACCCCGCCGTCAACGTCGACCCCGTCGACCACCACACCGCTATCTTCATGGATGAAGTCAAGAACACCCTCTTCAACCCTACCATCCGCTCCTACTTGAAGCTCTACACCACCATGGACCTTAAGAAACTGGCTGGTTTCCTGGAGGTCGAGCCCGAGCAGCTCCGCTCTTGGTTGCTTGTCAACAAGCAGCGTAGCCGCCAGATCCGCTGGGTCGAGGGTGGTCTGCTTGAGGGTGATCTCGCCATCGCCAACGACCTCGACTACGCTCTCGAGGACGACTTGATCCACGTTAGCGAGACCAAGGCCGGCCGCCGCCTGGTGGACTGGTACCTGCGCAACCTGGCTCGTGTCTACTAGATGCATTATGTGCATGATTACCATGGCTTAAAAGTTGCACCATGGCATGCTTTGCGGGTGTTTGGAGAGGGACAAAAGTAAAGCCTGGACTTTACATGCAAGAAAAGAACGGACATGACACGAGATGATTTTTTCTTTCACATTCTTATCCCGCTTCCCCCTTGTGTTTTTCATTTCTTTTTCATACATTGCCCATTCCTTGCTGCCTTATTTTTTATACGCAAATCTCTCCTATTTCCTTATTTCCATTTTCAACTTTTGGTTTTCTGGTCCCGGTCCCCCGTGTGAGGACTACAAAGGGGTCTGAAATCAAGTCGGGTTAACGCAATATCTCTGGAGGGCGTACGATTCTCACATTTTGCCCGGTCTGCTGTTCCGTCTTTTGGAAGGTGATTCACTCAGTAAGAGTGTATAGTGTGAAGCAGAAGAAAAAAGAGACTTGATGAAATGCATAGACCAACGATACTGTTCAATTTACAATTTCGTAGTTTTTTTTTTTCTTTGCGTGAACAAAGGCGGATACAAGTATTTCTTGGGTTTTATATACGACTTGAAAGAGTACATGATGGCCCAACACTATCTGGAAGGGTTATGGGTGCTTGTAGGAACATGAGGGAAGAGGGGTATAAATGCATATTAATCTAACTTTCCAATGTGCAAAATGCCGTATCTGTACACGCAAGGAGAAACAAATTCCTCCTCGAAGACAATCTTCGCCGGGACATCCTGACTTAATCCGTCACATCGAAGCTGGTTCCACATCCGCAGTTACTTGTCGCACGCGGGTTATCCACGATCTTGAATTGACTGCCAATCAACTCAGTCGTATAATCCACAGTACTTCCGGATAGTAGTTCTAATGAAGACTCGTCCATGACGACTTTCGCTTCCCCAGCGGCATCGGTTGATATTTCAGAGGGGTCTGCATCGCCCTCAAATATCGTGTCTTCTTCAGCATCGATCTTCGATGCTGACTCAAGAGACATCATGTACTGGAATCCATGGCATCCTCCACTAGTCACAGTGATTCGGAGATGATGGTATGGATTTTCTTCCTTGGTGGCGGATGGTGAAGTGGAAGGGTCGGTGATTTCTCGAAGACGCTTTGCTAATTAGTAAACTGACTAGGTGTGCAAGTTGAAGATGACCAAAAATGAAAGCAAAGACAAAGACAAAGCAAAGAAGAGGCTGGGCAAAAAAGGAGCAAAAACAAAAAAACATACAACAGCAGGGATTCGCATGTGGTCACCCACCATACTACTAACCTGCCGGCGTGTGGCTTAAGTACGGCTGAGCGGACGGGAAGCCCTGTTCTCCACACCCTATGGTCGTATGTACTATCCAACTACCAGAACAAGCTTAAACAGCCACTACTGCTGTATCTGCCCAGTTGCCCGGGAGGTACTTAAACAGAGCAGCGTACTAGCCTGAGGAGCAGAGGACTTCCCTTCCGATCATCATCATCATCACCGGCACCCAAAAATATGCTTTTGCGAATACAATGTGCATAAGAAGCAAACAAATTAACGCTATGGTAAACGTACCTCAACGGCCCGAGGCGAAATCCCGATCATAAGCGTCTCGCCATCGTCTCCGGTTCTCGGATTTTGCACAACCTTGGCAGCAGGGCGAACAGGCGAGGTGGAGAAGGTAGCGACAGGTTGTGGCAATGAAAACCTATTTACAGATCTTGGAGCCACGAACTTGTAAAGAGAAGTGTTTGGATTGAGTCTAGTGCTTTGCCGATGAGTACTGATTTCGCCGACGGAGGATGCGGAGAGGCGGAAAGCAGGTCGAGAAGTCGAGAAGAGGCGAGTGGGTTGCTGTGAAAGCCGACGGGCGACTGTGGGTGAGAATGGCGACCGAGTCATCTTTGACAGTGTGCAGGAATCTCTCTGGTGAAAGTATGAGAAAGAGAAAGCTGAGAGAGTTGTTGGTCTATCGCATCTACCCATCCGATGATATCGCGTTAGTCAGGTTCGGCAGTGGCGCGATTGGTCAGCGACGGATTAGCCGCGGATAAGGCGGTGGCAGAATAAAAAGATCTCATGGCGGGGTGAAAGGCAATGGATACAGCCTTTTTCTTGTCCATGGGATAGGAATTGAAGGTTTGAATTCAGCTTTGGATTGAGAATCAGTTTCTCAGTTCATGGTAAATCTACTTATATTCGCCGTCATGGAGCCCAAACACCGTTTCAATGACATCAAAAATGAATCCCCGCTTTCCTATCGGGATGATATCAACGCATTTGATATTGAGTATGCACAAAATTTGGATGCTCAGGATCCCCTTCGCAATTTCCGAGATGAATTCATTATTCCTTCCAAGAAAGACTTGAAGAGGAAGAATCTCGCTTTTGAACAAGGTATATATAATGTATCTCACAAATAAGGCACTGTGTATCGTAGCAAGATAGTCTAGCAAAACTGACCAGTTCGACAATGCAGGCCAAGATGAAAGTTCCGACCCCCAATCCATTTACTTCTGTGGAAACTCGCTTGGCGTACAACCTAAACAGACCAGGCGTTATATTGAACAATATCTGCGGACTTGGGCCACCAAAGGAGTCACCGGTCATTTTGTTCCGCACGAGGACGAATTGCTTCCTCCCTTCGTCGATGTGGATACGGCCGGTGCAAAGCTGATGGCCCCTGTTGTAGGTGCACTGCAAAGTGAAGTTGCAGTCATGGGCACATTGACTGCCAACTTACATCTTCTTATGGCAAGCTTCTATCAACCTACTAGTGAGAAATACAAGATTATTCTGGAAGGCAAAGCTTTTCCCAGCGATCACGTATGCCACAACAGCTTTACACTTGCCTATGGATATTTCAATTACTAACAGCTACTTAAGTATGCAATCGAGTCTCAAATTAGACACCACAACTTCAAGACCGAAGACGCCATGGTTTTGATTGAGCCCGAGGACCCAGATCGCCCAATCCTAAGCACAGACCAGATTCTAAGGGTGATCGACGAAAATGCATCTAGTACTGCATTGATTCTTCTATCTGCCATTCAGTTTTACACCGGTCAATACTTTGATATTGAGCGCATTACCACTCATGCTCATTCTAAGGGCATCCTAATCGGCTGGGACTGTGCACATGCCGCTGGAAATGTCGATCTCCGCTTGCATGATTGGGATGTTGATTTTGCGGCGTGGTGCACGTATAAATATATCAACAGTGGGCCAGGTGGTATGGCGGGATTATTTGTTCATGAACGTCACGGCCGCGTGGATGAAAAGCAGCCTGGCAGCGACGAAACATTCCGTCCGCGTTTTTCAGGTTGGTGGGGTGGAGATCTCAAAACCCGCTTCAACATGGAAAACAGTATGTCCTTCATTCCCTTGGAATATACCATAGCATTGAAACACTCTGCTAACCTTCTCTAGAATTCATTCCTCAACCGGGTGCCGCTGGATTCCAGCTGTCTAACCCCTCTGTACTAGATATGAATGCAGTAATCGCCTCTCTTGAGATCTTTAACCGCGCAACTATGGACGAAATCCGAAAGAAGTCTGTTAGGATCACAGGCTATCTGGAGCATCTTCTTGTGACATCCCCTCTCGGAGGCTCCCATGAAGAAAAGCCATTCACTCTCATCACGCCGTCAAATCCGGATGAAAGAGGCGCCCAGCTTAGTTTACGTCTTAAACCTGGGCTTCTAGACAAAGTCCTACATCACCTGGAGGAAAACGGCGTGGTCATCGATGAGAGAAAGCCAGATGTTATCCGTGTGGCTCCTGCTCCGTTGTATAACACTTACACAGAGGTATGGCAGTTCTGTCAAATATTCCTCGAGGCGTGCCAGAAGGCAGTTCAGGATCAATGATATAGAACATATTGTGCTACCTAACACAATATGTAGTATTATAGTTATCATACTTGCTTAGTAGAAATCTACAAGTCATGATTGTGTCTGAAGCAGTATCTTCCGAAAATTTACACAGTCAACGTACTAGTACAGACAATATATCCTAGCCCGAAATTAGGGTCGGAGTTAACCGCCGATAAGCCTCGCCTTTCCAAGAAAAGCTCTTGTTGGATACGGCTATTCGGCACCGTCACTATTTTCTCCACTGATAATTGGCCAAAATTTTACGCTATGTAGATGTGGATCAACATCTGCGAAGAAAGTATTCTCATTCAAGATTATTATCCTTTCGTCCAGAATGTCCCTAACGCTTATCACATTCTTTGAATAGGTCGTTGCGCGATATTCTCGCTTTGCACGACTCCCATATGCAGACATGGGAAGCTCAAACCAAACGTCAAGTCTTGCTGTAGACTTAGAATCTGCTCGACATGCAAACCCGAATGAGAAGAAGGATGCGGGGAATTCAAGCGAGGATGTTGCAGATGTCGACTATTCCGTTTTTACGGTTCGACAGCGACGGTATATCATTTTCATGGCCTCATGGGCTGGATTTTTCTCGCCAGTCTCGTCACAGATTTACTTTCCGGCGTTGAATTCTTTGGCTCGGGACCTGAATGTTACAAACTCACTGATTAACTTGACCTTGATGAGTTATATGGTAAGCAGGATCAATATTCTACTATCTACTGGATAGTAGTATTCTACGCCTGTGATTCACCGTCCCTCTGATGAGTATGAGATCATAGATTTTTCAAGGAATATCACCTATGTTTATTGGTGATTTCGCCGATAACGCTGGAAGAAGACCGGCTTACATAGTGTGCTTTACGATTTACATGGCTGCCAATATCGGCTTGGCATTGCAGAATAACTATGCAGCTCTCTTCGTTCTTCGATGTCTACAGAGTGCAGGAAGCAGTACTACCATTGCCCTTTCATCAGGAGTCGTGTCTGATGTGGCCTCTGCATCTGAAAGAGGATCTTATATGGGCTTCGTCACAGCCGGTTCTCTCCTAGGGCCTTCCATAGGCCCTGTCATTGGCGGCCTGCTATCTCAATATCTCGGATGGAGAGCAATCTTTTGGTTTCTCTTAATTTTCTCCGGTGCCTTTATGGTCCCGTTCCTCATCTTCTTCCCTGAAACAGCTCGAGGAGTTGTCGGTGATGGATCATTACCGCCTCAAAAATGGAACGTCCCTTTGATCAACTACCTGAAATCTGGAAATTCTCACGCAGAGAGCGAATCTCTTCCACGTCCACCCAAGCAGAAAATCAGTTTTCCAAACCCTTTCCAGACTCTCGCTATTGTCTTCCAAAAGGACACGAGTATCATTCTCTTCAGCAATGCCATCCTGTTTGCTGGATTCTATGATGTCAGTGCTACCATTCCAGCCATATTTAACGAACTATATGGTCTGGATGACCTTCAAGTTGGCTTGTGCTACATTCCCTTCGGAGTTGGTGCAAGTCTGGCATCGATCTTGAATGGCAAACTTTTGGATCGTAACTATCGCCGCATCGCCATAAGAATAGGGTTTCCTCTGGCCAAGAACCGTCACACAGATCTGAGAAACTATCCAATCGAAAAAGCTCGTCTTCAAATAGCATTTCCAATGCTCTCTATCGGTAGTCTCTGTGTGCTGGCCTTTGGCTGGTGCTTGAACTATGGTGTGCATCTTGCTGCGCCGACAACCATCTTGTTCTTTATGGGACTGACTCTCACGGGTGCTTTCAATACGGTCAGTACGCTTTTGGTTGATTTGTACCCGACACAAGCAGCCAAAGCCACGGCGGCTAACAACATCGTACGATGTCTACTCGGTGCCGGCGCAACAGCACTGATCGATCCAATGATATCGGCCATGGGCCGTGGGTGGTGTTTCACTTTCATCGCACTTGTTATGCTGGCTACGGTGCCCCTGCTTCTGTGTGAAATTTATCGAGGTCCGGCATGGCGTGAAGCTCGTCGACTGAAAGAAGAGTCCAAGAACATCGCAAGGACAGCAAGTATTGGGAATGAAAAAGCCCAAGGAAGCCGTCAGTAATGACCTTAAACAAAGCTTATGAGCTCTAATGTTTTTTCCCCGATGTTTCCTACGATCGATGAAATGATACCTACCAGCAGACAGGCATACAAATGAGAAATTCAACTTGATACCCCAGCATATCAAAGAAGATATAGCTTAATACATTGTATGACAATTAAGTTTGCTAACGAAATAACTGAACTTGTATTCATTTCTAGGGTCTCCTTCACATCGATGATATCACTTGAATGCAAAAAAGGCCCGTTCCAACGGCTGGCGTTCCGATTCCCAAGCGAGCCAATCCGATCTCGTAGTTCTGTATAATGCGTTAATATCAAGAAGCAATATAGACATTCATTTGTTACCACATACGGTAATAGGCCCATTCCGTTAACCTTCCAAACCCCAAGCGCAAGTAGCAATAGTTGCATCAGTACATATACGGCCTTCACTCCCACTAGTCGGGCCCGCGTCGATGGGGACTCATATTTGGCAAAAGCCGCGTTGGTGTTGATCAAGCCCTGGATGGGACCCTTGAACAGCATCAGGACCATCATGATACTGAAAATTTGCAGGCTGTTGCCGGACATGTACATCATAATCGCTTGCATGGGCAATTGCTTTGATGGTGCAATGGCGATTTCCCAAGCTTTCTTCAGTTTCAAGGCATCGGTTTCTTCGGGCCTCTTCGTTGCTGGCTGCTTGTCCTGCTGCTGACGCTGATAAATGTCAGTATAACATTCTTTGTCATCCCTCGGCGTCACACAAGCTCACCTGTTTGCCTCCCTTAGCATTTGAGCTCGTGAAGCCAGGTGGATCCGGGATACTGGTGGCCGCCTTCGAAGGACGAGGCATCGGCGAGTTCAACGCGACAACCCATTGCGGGGGAGGTGGAGGAGGAAGAGCAGACATGATCACAGAATCGACAGAATGAATCTCGTGATCAAAACTGACAATAGAGATACTTTGGATAGGATGATGGCGTGGGGAAATGGAAAAAAAGTGGGAAGATGACGGGGGGGTTTTGCAAACAGGAGAGGTTTCCTCCGCAGCTGCCCACTCCACTCCGCCCTCGACCCTCTCTTCTTCTTCTCTTCTCTCGTCTCTTTCTCCTTTCCATCTGACACGCTTCTTTGTCGACACCAATTCGATTTATTACCTCCGAATTTCGAACCCTTCCGACTATGCCCAGTCAATGATTTCGACTGTCTCCGATTCCCCCGACCGGGCCACAGTCGCGGTGCAGTGAAACAAACTACAAAACTCGCACCCTTTTCTCGAACAGGGACATTTCTCAACTCCAGATATTTCTTCAAAATACTTAGAACGAATCTGCTGGTCCTTTCTGCAACATTGGATTCTGCTTGCGTCTATATCCTCAACCCCTTTGTCAATCTTCAGTACGATTGTCGCATGTGATTGAACTGGTAGCAAAAGTTGCCCATATACACCCAAGAGACGGACCAGCGCTTTGAACCCCTTTGCGATTCGTTGATACCGCGGCCATGAGTTCTGGGGGCGATGCAAAGCTCTTCGCCAGGGTAAGTTTTGTTCCTGATCGTCTGATTTGCCTGCAGTGGCTTTTCCTCCTTCCCCGCATCCCGTTATCATGCCTCTACTCTCCTGATAACTTCCCCGTGATGCCTTTCGCATACTGTACTCCCGGCCTATATCTTGAAATACTTGACCATCTTTGAAATATACCCCTCATGTTTCTCGGTTTTACCCCTTATGCTCCTGCACATGGCTTACCGTTCTCGCGAACTCGACAGGGCAAGGTCGCCGAGCTGCGACAAGAGCTCAACAGTGGTGGAAAAAAGGACAAGAACTACTCCGCGAAGAAGATCGCTCTCAAGAAAATCGTCGCAAATATGACCATGAGCAACAACGACATGGTTGCACTGTTCCCCGATGTTATCGACTGCATGAACTTACCTAGTCTGGAGATCAAGAAGATGTACGCGCCACAAGCCAATCAATACGTGGACGTTGGTATAAGGTTTCTTTGCTGACTTGCGCACCAGGTGCTTCTTATTCCTGGTCAACTATTCTAGAATGAAGCCAGACGTTGCCCTAAAAGCACTACCGATTCTGGTCGATGTATGTTCTTAGATCAACACTGTGAGGTATCGCGATAAGAGTATATTGCTAACTTCGTGCGCAGGATATGGAAGACACCAATCCACTTGTGCGCGCACTTGCTCTGCGAACCATCTCCTACGTCCATGTGCGCGAGTTCGTCGAGGCTACCTTTCAGCCTCTCAAACGGTTAATGCAGGATAACGACCCCTACGTCCGCAAGACCGCTGCTTTCTGTGTTGCCAAGCTGTATGAACATGACAAGAAAACTGTCGAGAACTCAGACTTGATCGATCGCCTCAATCGCATGTTGAAAGATGAGAATCCAACCGTTGTCTCTAGTGTCTTGGCATCACTGGTAGACATCTGGGGTCGTAGTGAATCGATTTCCTTGACTATTGACTACGTCAGTGCCTCAAAGCTGGTCTCAATTCTTCCAGACTGTTCCGAGTAAGACTTTGTCTCCCAAAACAAAGATGATCTTTGCTAATCTCTCTTTTTCTTTAGATGGGGTCAAACTTACATCCTCGAAGCCCTGATGTCCTATGTGCCACAGGATACAGCCGAGGCGCTTCTGCTGGCAGAGCGAATTGCACCGCGGCTCTCCCATTCAAACTCGGCAGTTGTTCTCACATCTTGTCGGGTGATCCTTTACCTCATGAACTATATCGCCGATGAGAAGCATATCACCTCTCTCTGCCGTAAACTTTCGCCCCCTCTGGTGACCTTACTCTCAAAACCACCAGAGGTCCAATATTTGGCATTGCGAAATGCTATATTGATATTACAGAAGCGGCCAGAAGTCTTGCGCAATGACATCCGCGTATTCTTCTGCAATTATAACGATCCGATCTACGTCAAGGTCACAAAATTAGAGTTGATGTTCATGTTGACAACGAAGGATAACATTTCTGTTGTTTTGGCAGAACTTCGAGAGTAAGTTTTCCTGTGCTTTCTGGATGTGGCTCCTCGATTTCTTTTTTTGATATTTTCTAACCTCGTTCCAGATACGCAACTGAAATTGACGTCCATTTTGTCCGCAAGGCAGTCCGCGCCATTGGAAAACTGGCCATCAAGATTGAGTCTGCCGCTAAGCAATGTATTGAAACTCTTTTGGAGTTGGTTGATGCCAAAATTCCATACATCATCCAGGAAGCGACAGTGGTTATTCGCAACATCTTCCGGAAGTACCCAAATAAGTACGAGAGCATCATCAGTCATGTAATTCGCAATATTGATGATCTCGATGAGCCCGAGGCCAAGGCAGCCATTATCTGGATTATTGGTCAGTACGCTGATCGCATTGATAATTCAGATGGTCTCTTGCAGGACTACCTGGCAACATTCCATGACGAAACAGTCGAGGTGCAGCTGGCCCTGCTCACGGCTACTGTGAAGCTATTTATCCAACGACCTACCAAGGGCCAACAGCTTGTCCCACAGGTGTTGAAGTGGTGCACCGAAGAGACCGATGATCCTGATCTCAGAGACCGTGGCTATATGTACTGGCGCTTGCTATCAACTGATCCGGCCACAGCCAAACAAGTTGTTATGGGACAAAAGCCACCTATCACCGCCGAGAGTGAGAAGTTAGACCCACGAACGCTTGAGGAGTTGTGTCTCAATGTCGGCACGCTGGCTACTGTATACCTAAAACCTATTCACCAGGTTTTCCGTGCTGCACGCCCTCGTCGTCTTCAACCTAGCCCAGCTTTGCAAAGGCCGCGAGTTGAAGATGGTTCCGCCAGTATGCTGGAATACAACCCTCCGAGCGCCAACGCTGCCTCTTCATCAACTAGCAGCAGTGGTCTAGCCACTATAACCACAACAGGCAATCCTATTAGCCCCATCAATGCTCCCCCTCCGCCCAATTTCCCTGTTGGTCCCACTCCTCAGGGGTCGACTGCGGCACCAACTACGTCAAGTGAAGCAATCAATGCAGCAGACTCTTATTTCAACGGTATTGGCTCGCAACAAATGGCCGCATTGGACTTGGGAGGCCGTGGTGATGGCGGTGCAAGCGGTGGTGCACCACAGACACAATTTGTTGTGACACAAAACCAGCAGAAAGGGTACCAGCCGCAATATGCTGGTGGTGCTGCCACAGGGGAGCTACTACTTCTCTAAGCCCCTTTTTTCTTTGGTTGTAATGTAGATAGAAAGCCTTAATATCTGGCCGCTAAGCATGGGAAAGGACTTTTTCTTCGTACACATGTTGATTTCCATATAACATATTGATTCATTATCTATATTTTACTATATTCAAAGCCATAGGCCTAGATAATCCCAAAATCCAAACCACGGAATCCATCGATCATCACGCACAATGAATACTACTGCCTAGTACGTGGACCACGAATCATAGCTGACCATGGAAGCCTTCTAACTTGCATCCAAATCTTGTAACCGATAGAGCTTCAAGCTCAGGTTACCAAAGGTTTGGTCAGGATGGGCAACTCGACTGCAAGATAATCCTTGGAGTATAATACTTCATTTACAGCGCAGTCCATAAGAATGTCTAGTCAATACTAGCCAATACTTATCTGGATGTAGGACTGGAGATAGCTGCCACTTTACTATCAAACTGAACCCATTCAGTTATATGGATATACACTGGTGTAAGAGCAAGCCTGGATTCTACCAAGGTAATCAGTACCTATCAGAGTATCTTCCACTCCTGCACGGTTGAGGTCTTGAGAAATATCGAAAATTCCAGACGCACCCTTGAGTATTACCGAGACTAGGTAAATACTATAACATTCTCCTCATTAATAGTATCATGTATCAATAAAGCCAATGGGCTGAACTCGGCCCTCTGCATTCCCTTATTGGCAGAACTTGTATTCTGAGTTGTACAGTTATGAACTCCATCTTAATTCCGTAAGGGCATGGGCTTTCCCCCTGCAATGGCATGCGCCCCATGGGGTGAAGGAACCAGACAAATGACAAAACCCTCTTGTAAGGCAATGATCAGCCCTGGGAAGGGTGGAGGCTGCATTTATTTCTGGACTATAGAGACCACTGATTCCATACCAGAATTCGGGGTCATGATAGCGAACAAGTAAGGTACTATATCATCTTACGGAGCAGGAGAATGTCGTATCTACTAATACTAACTACTATGAGGAGCCATATAATATACGTATTATTATCAGTGATTGGTTGGAAACTGAATTTTCTTTGATGTATTTTGAGAGTCCGCACTCAAATGTAAACTCTATTATACAGTTTCGCCCTTCATGAAATTCTCTTAGTAGCGAAGGTCGTTCTTAATGGCCCTGAAATTATTAGAATCAAAGCAAAGCCGATCTGAGGATTTGAAGTTTCTCCATTTGGCCTCTACTTGAAGGCAGTGCTGTCCTCTTGATATCCCATTTCTTCTCCCCTCTAAGCAAATACGCACAGACGTGCAATGGAGAACCACGGGCTATGTTCAGGCCAGACATCGCACTATACCTCCCATAATAGTAAATACTCAATTGTCTCTTCCTGCTCTGTCTACGAAGAATCTCTGGGTATAGGGGGGCTAATCCTATCGGAACTTCTGCTTCAAGTAAAGATTGACTTTCGGCCCCAGATCCTATACTCTTGGCCATCATAATCTCACGATGTTGCACCCAATCCTTAAGTAGAGTGCTCTGCCCTGGCCCCCCAGGATTTTTGAAATGCGGGGGAATATCTAGGTATTGCTATTCGTGCCTAATTAGTAGTACACAGGTATGAGTAATAACCTTGGAGGTAAATATGGGAATTGTTGGAATGCCAAGGTAACCGAGATATAAGAATCCCGTTGCACCACCAAGTTGTAGAAAGTATTATCATATCATTTTACAGTGTTGAACCCCGATCCCTCTAGTTCTCATTCAAGTCCAAATCTCATACGATCTCACATAAAATGAAGTTCTTCAATATTCTCGTCCTCTCTGCCATTGCTGGCCTTGCAAGTGCCGCTGCTGTCCCAGGCCCTGACACTGCCGTTGAACGTGACGGTTTAGTCGAGAAACGTTGCTCCAGTATGAAAATGATCTGATTTTCTTAATATCATAAATCAAAAGATACCCAGGCTAACATATGGTCTCTACTTCAGACGGAGAATGTGTGAAGGATAGTGACTGCTGTGGAGACCAGAAATGCCACTTCACATACAACCCCTACTCGAAGGTTTGCTGGTAAAAGGACGAATATCATTAGAGCCGAAGGAGGACGAAGAGTGGTTATTTGTGAAAACAGACAAGGCGTGCCAACTGGACATTTCTGTCCATCCTTTCTGTACTTCAATCTTATAGTCTTTGTTGGGCATCATTTCCCTCTCCACCACGCACCATATTTGCCCTGAATCTTAGCTTTCTGGACACTTCGACTCTAAATTGTTCATCTGGGAGGATCATACTCTAACTAGCTATGAGGTTGGAATGATATCTTGCTTGATCCCAAATGGAATTACGATATTTCTGTCAGGTTGGCCATTACTCAAAGTAAATCGCTTACGGTCTACTACCAATACAACCGTCGTGTTACTAGTGGTGCATTTGTAGTATATTACAGTGGAGGCAATCTGAAAGACAGTATCATCTAACAATCTCGATGTAGATTCATGTCATGAGATGAGGTGTGGTCCTTCTACGAGGACTTGCAATCATACCTACCAATTCGGCCCCCTCGCAAGTGGCATTTTAAGTCTTTTGCTCTCTCTTTTTTTCTTTTACTGATAGACATGAACATAAGACGGGTTAAGACAGCTTTGAAACTACACTAGTTTCCTTGTAACTACTGAGTACTACAATACCCACTACTAGCCGTTCTACTATAAAATATATTGAAAATATATGGGAACCGCCCGTCACATGATTTGATTTGTTTTCAGAATGTTGGGAATCATCGCTAAGAATAAGAACGACAAAAAAAGAAACATTTAGAGTCTGCTAGCATAATCCGATACTCAAAGGAATTGGCGACCATATAAGAGGGGGGGAAATGAAAGTCAGGCAGTAGCTTTTACACTTCATTCCTCCTCCATCTTGGACAAACCACCACGGCTGCGCCGTATGCGCTCATCCAAACTGTCTTCACCCACTCTCTTATGTACTTGAGACATGAATCTACCACGGTCTGAGCGCTGCCGGTCATCAGCCTCGCGTTGTTCTTCTTCCTTGGCAGTGATTTCAGTGATACGCTTAAGTCGATCATTTTCCATGTCGTTGGCATTTGATTGCATCTCGGCAAGTTTGCGTTGCCGTTCTTCCTCCAATTCTTTGGGATCGGGCTTGTTTTGTGCCGGGCGAGATGGAGGGGCTCGGTCTCGGCCGTAAGAACCGTTTCGATGGTTGTTGAAGTCGCGTCCGCGACGATCGTTCTGGCGGTCATTTTCACGAGAATTGCGGCCATTCTTTTCATGAGGTGAATATTCGCGGTCATTAGAGCGTTTTGGAGATCTGTCTCGATCCCGATCACGACCTGAGCTACGATCATGATCCCGGTCTCGATCACGTCTATCATCTCGATCTCGGCGATAGTCGCTACGAGGGTGTCTCTCGCGATAGTCTTGACGGTCACGGCTTCGATCTCGGGTACGATCATTGCGACGGCGATCACGATCTTCGTCATTGTCTCGCTCACTGCGGTGTCTGCGAGAAGATCGCTCAGGCGAAGCAGGCGATCTAGATCGGTGGCGATGAGAGCGTCGGGAATGGCGATGCCGTCTCTCATCTTCCACATCATCACTATATCTTCGGCGTTTAGAGTCATGGTCACGATCTCGATCACGGTGACGGCGCTCTCGGTCTCGGTCACCGTTGCGCGCCCCGCGCTTCTCCTCCCTCTCTTTGCGCCGAATCGCTTCCTTCATAGCAGCTTCTTGTGCCGCTTGCTCCCGTTTTCTAATTTCAAGTAGCGGATCCGCCATGACTTTCGACATAGTATCCCGTTGTGACCCGACAGATGGACCTGCCGCAGCGGCGGCATGGGCCCCAACCACATCTGCGCCCTTCTCCAAATTCTGAGAATCGGTATCCTTCTTGAGCAAAATGCCGTCGATTCGTCGCTTTCCAAGCAGGTAGCCTTCCATTTCTTCAGTGTACTGACCCGTGGCGCTAGAGGGGGGCTTGGTACATCCAATCAACTCGATTATGCTGTCTGGGCTTGCCGGAGGATTCTTGGAGGCGCTGAAGCTCTTGAATTTGTCGCTCTTCCTCGCGTTCACGTCGCACCTGGTCGATGCGTTTGCGCTCTTCCAGCGCCTGCTTCTCCTGCTGCCATACGCGCTCCTGGTTGCGGAGAAGCGATGGATGCCATGATCTAGACTATGTGTTAGTACTTTGCGATACCGTCGCCGAGTTGATGAACGGAGATAACAAGGGCAAAGATAATGAAGCTAGGGTGCTCACTTCTTCAAATTCAGATCGCCACCACCCATTTTGGACGCTGGGAGTCAAGTTGAGGTTTGAGGGAAAAGACGAGAAGTTGGACGAGGATGCCCGATAAGGAAATGGCCACTCACCGCCCGGACATAGGCCGAAGGCACGTGATTTCCGCGCGACCACCAATCAAAAAAGGAACAACTACATCGCGAAATTACTGCACTACGGAGCGTCACATTTGGAGAAACTTCGTGTTCGAATTGAAAATGTATGCATTTCAAATAAATACAGGCAATGGAGATTATGGAATAACAACATGGCAGAGCGGAAAGTATTCATCATGCAGAATTTACCACAAGAAAAGAAGGAAGAGGATACACGCTCGCTCAAATCTCCATAAAAAACAATCATCCAGGCTGTCTCATTACCACATAAGCATGAAGAACAGTAGAAAGAAAAAGAAGGACAAGATATACGGCAGCGGAGGGGATCAGGGTAGGAAAGAGTCGACATAGGAATCATACACGAGCCCACCCTTCGGAGAAGAAAAAGGCAATAATCATTTCATAGCATGAAGGCAGTGCAATAAAGCTCGTTGCCTCTTATTTCGAGGTCTCCCAGCCGACCCAGCTGCGCGGCATCACTCGCCAAACCTTGCATTCACCACTGCGCAGATCGTTCAACTTGAAGCTCTCCATCTTCACCTTTTTACTCTCGCGGCCTTGCTCCCATGCTCGGATCTTCTTCTTCGTGCCGTCCCAGTCGACTACAACACCAACATGATCGGGCTTACCGACCTCAGCGCTGTACTTTTGGTGCATGGTGCCACGGTGGCCCTGGAACCGAGCATTGCGGAAGCTCACGATATCACCTGCTCTAATTTCATCATTCTGGGAGACTGAGGCATTCGCCAGGTTTGAGTAGACCAGAGCACCATATGCACGAGTACCGACAGGCAGAAGAGCATCGGCCAATGGATTCAAAAGGTACTGCACCAGTCCGAATGGAGTTCCGTCGCCAACCGTTGAGTTTTGGACTGAGTTAACCGCCTCGGAGATACGCGTTCCCAGTTGCAAGTGCGCCTGCTCCAACTGGTCCTGCCGAGGCTGGAGTGGAGAGGCTTCCTGCCGCTGCTCGAGGATAGCGTCGGCCGGGTTCTTAGAATCGAATTGTACCGTTACAACTGTTTGAGAGTAGTCCATGAACAAAACGTACACATCCTTCGAAATTGTTGTTTTGCCGCCACGCTTTGAAGAAGACGACTCCTCAATCTCGAAGAGGATATCCTTGCGGTTCTGAAGGGCCGGAGGGGGTGTGTTGGGCTGGGTCCACCAAAGAGTGGTCTCTGCCAGATCGATTTCGGTAGCGATATATCCTTGGTCGATAGATGGGCGGGAGACATCCATAGAACGACGAACATTAGGCTGGTTTCTCAGCATATCCATGGAAGCGCGCTGGCTTCGACCAGCAGAGGGAGATGGGAGTGAAGGTGCCTGGCTGGGCAGTGGCGGCACCAGGGAAGGCCGCTTCTCATGTTGCACTGCGGGATGGGTCTCATGCGCAGGGTTTTCAATTGGAGATGCATCGTACATATCGTCATATTCATCGTTCACTGGTTGCGGAGGAGGGGGCGGTGGAGCCTCGGGGCGTCCGCTGGGAATGGGCGGAGGAGTGGGCAAGCCGTGTGATGGGGCAGTATAGTTAAATGGATCGTACTCATCGTCCCCACCCTGTGGCGGCTCCTTGCCAGGGGGAGGCGGAGGAGGTCCTCGAGGTGTATCAATAGAGGCACGGGCATTGCGAGGAGGCTGATTAGGCGGAGGAGGTGGAACTGCCCGCGGAGCAGCAGTTGGAGGCAGAGGCGGGGGCTGGCGGCTTTCCTGGGGACTGCGTGGTGATTGGAGCGACAGGTCATCGGTTGTGGCACCCTCGTCAAAGCTTGAGTCGCGTTCATGAGATCGCAGAGCATCCTTAAACTTAGCCCCCGATGCAATATCGGTGTCATAGTCTCCGTCGTATTCAGTTACTTCGCCCTCTACACCTTCTCCAGCTTGTCGCGGAGGAGAGACAGCACTGGTGCGGCTATCAGCAGTCGACCGCCGACGGGGTGCGGTGGGAGGAGGTGGTGGTGGTGCGCGGCTCTGCATTGGTGGCTCGGGCGGGTTAGATGGAATTGGTGGAGGCACACGGCTTGCTCTTTTCTCGGTAGCCGGGGTTGAAGCAGTCGAGTCATAGGTAGAAGAGCGACGCGAGTCTCGATTGTCAGGAACTGCCGCGGTAGGAATGGGGGGTGGCTGGGCTCTAGGCTGACCCTGAGTACCAGACAGAGACAAATTTCCTGCGTGGACAGACAACTCATCATCGGACTCATTTCCAGCCTCAGATTGTCTGTGCGGAGGAGGAACTGGTCGACCTAAGGGCTATTGTCAGAAATTGGCGGTTATCATAGGCCTTTAACATCACTACTTACCTCCAGGGACTGGTGGAGGCGAGCCCGGCTCGTCTGCTGTCACAGGAGGAGGAACAGGTCGTGATTCCCGGGGAGGTGGTGCCGGAGCTGTAAATTGAGTCGTAGTTAGTTAAATGGCTTTTGGGATTATCTATCCGAGGTTCTCGAGATATCTTACCAGTTGCAGGTGGAGCGGGAGGAGCACGGTCAGTAGAACGGCGCGGCAAAGCACCTTCGTGAACAGTCTCTTCCACGTCCGGCATTTCCTGTGGAGGATGTTGCTCAGAAATGGGAGTTGCCAGCGGCGACTCTTCCTCCTCCTTCTCCACAGCTGGAGGAGCAGGCTTGGTACTGATGTTCATTCCAGGTAAAGGTACCATTGGGACTGGAGGAGCATGCCCTGGAGAACTGGGCTCTGCTTCTTCCAGTTTCTTTTCAGACTCGCCAGGTGTCTTGGGTTTGCGAGGCCCAGGGGCAGACATTCCTGGCAGACCTCCTGGTGGACCAAAGAGACCCATCATACCCATGCCGCCGCTCATCTTCGCCATGCGCTCACGGAGCTCCATTCGACGCTTGGTTTCAGGGTCCATCTCTTCTTCCTCCTCAGCGTCTTCCTCCACGTCTGCCTCTTCGCCCTTTTGCTCGATTGTATGAGCGGTTCCCTGACGTGGACGCTCATCTTCGTCTTCTTTGCTGGTTGAGGTTTCTCCAGCATCCTCCGAATCTGCAGCTGCGGAGTAATCAGCATCGTTTGACTCACTGGCGATCTCCGCGGATGGTACTAGTGGAGTAGGCTGGGCTTGAGGAACCTTAGCTCGCAAAGTATCAACACTAGGATCGCGGGCAGCAGTAGATGAAGTTCCTTCAACAGGAGAAGCCTCGACATCTTCAACGGGTTCTGTAGCCTCAACAGGCTGCTCGGCCGGCTTCTCGGTAGGCTTCTTGGGAGGCTTAGGCTTCTCCTTCTTTTGGGCAGCCTCGGCATGACGTTGTGCTTGCTCCAATTGTTGTTTCTGAAGGAGAGCAATTCTGTCCTTCAGACTCGTAGGCTTAGGCTGGTCCTCTCCTCCTTCCTCGGTTTCTTGAGTGAGAGGTTGGGGTGGTGGAGGGGGGTCGAGTCTCTGAAACTGGAGGTTCACGAGCAATCTGTTCTTGCACCTCAGGGTCTTCCTCCCGTTTGTAAACCTTGGGAGCAGGCTCTCGTGGTGGTGCCACGTAGGAGTCCTTACTCGGGGGAGGGGCGACGAATTGCTTCCGGACGAAAGTACTGGGCTTCTGGCCACCGGGCGCTAAGGGGGCAATTGGCGTAGCAGATTTATTGAAAGCAGCGATGCGATCCTTGAAGGAATTGCCCGAGGGCTTTTCAGCAACTGCTGGAGGAGGCGGCTTGGAAGCCTTGACAACGGGGGGCGCGGGGTCAACTGCCGGTGCGGCAGGAGCAGGGGTTGGCTGCACAGGCTGGATAGGGGAGGTCGGCTCTTCAACAGCAGGACTTGAGACTTGAGGAGGAGATTGAGGTACAGGACCAGGGGCCGGAGGCTGCTGGGCAATTGGCTCTGGTTGCTCCGCCGGGGCTTCCTCGGCAACTTCAGGCTCCGCGGGAGGTTGACTCTCAATCACTGCGGGGGGGATCAATCGGCGCGGGTTCTGGCTCTTGCTCCTTCTTTGGTCTACTGGGGCGTGTTGGTCGTGGAGGGGCTGGAGGTTCATAGCGCTCGACGAAGTTTTTGGGGAAGATTCCCTCTTGCTTGACGCCAGATGCATCTGTATATTCGCCGTTGTACCATTCGGCATCCTCCACGTCGGTGACGGTAATGACTTGGCCTATCGCGAAAGTAAGGTCGTCATCGTGGCCCGAAGCATACTCGAAGACCGCTCGAACCGTAAAGGGCGGGGTGGACATCTGGCAAATGGAGCAGGCTTGGAGGAATCGGGAAGATAAAAGAGCACGCTAAGATACAAAGAGGGCGGTGACGTTCAAGACAAGGACTGTACAGAAGTATTGATCACCGACTTCGATACCTGCGGCATGTAGGAGTATTGAACGTGGCGTGGGACAAATCTGAATGGTTTGTTGAAAAGAATCGGTCAGCTTCGGATGACGAAAGGGCGGATGAGTTGGTGCCTAGTACAGAGCAGGCGATGTGGATTTAGGGTGGAGGGGAGAGAAGAGGGGGGGACGAAGTCGGCTCAGTCTGTTCGGAGGGACCTACCGTGGAAGAATAAAGGATCGAATAGCCTGATGAAAGGAAGGTCGCTTCAAGAGAGATGAAGGGGGGGGAAAGGAATCTAGCCGATGACTGCGGGCTCAGATTGGGAAGAGAAGAGGGAGAAGATGAAGCAGTGTGAGGTGGTCGTCGGCGGGATGAGGGAGAGGCTCCACACTGACGATCGGCGGCTACCAAGAACCAAGGGTACTGAACGGGGTTGCTCTGTAATGATGTAGTGATGTAGTTGTGGAAATAGACACCATTAGGAGTGGGTGAAAGTGTTGAGAAATATAAAATGTGAAGCGAAGAGACCTTAGTTTATTTTATGATGGTAATAACATGATGTGTTGTCAATTTTATACTTGCTAGTGCCAGTCCATTTCCCCTGGTATTAAGCGGAACTACAAATTAGACCTCGCCACGGGCATGTCATGCCTTTCCAACCCGAATGAATCATGCCCGAAGATATGCTTACCTAAAGTATGTACTTGAGTCTTTGTATCTATACTAACATAATTTATCACCGAATGACATTCATGGGTCAACAGCATAAAACCCTGTATACTTCAACTACCGTAAAAAAGGATCACTAGCTGTACCAACAGCAATATCAGGGCATCCGTTCTGCTACAAATTGTACATCACTGGCGTGGCCTCTGATTGGCCGATTCCACCCCATCACGCTCTACTGAATAAACAAAATCCTTACAACACTGTCGCATTTTGAAGCTCAGCAACCTGTATCTCGAGGTCCTCGGCCTCAGCTATCCGCGCCTGCTTCTTGTAAGTAGCCGCTAAATGCTCCATACTAGCTAACGAATGTGTATGCTCCATCCCGAGCACCCTCTCTCGTGTCGCCAAAACCTCCAACCCAAGCTCCTCGGCCCTACTCAACTGCCCATCATCCAGGTAAATCGATGCGAGATTCGTCATACTAGTAAGAGTGTGATGATGTTCTGGCCCCAGTATCTTCTTCCGTAACTCCATGGTTTGTATACAAAGCTTTTCTGCCTCGGCCCATCGGCCTTGTCGATGATATGTCGATGATAGGTGAGCCATGCTCGTCAGGGTCGAGAAGTGCTCCGGACCCAACAACGTCTGCCGTGCGGCTACCACGCGTGTCTGGAGCCCCTCAGCCTCGTCCCACCGGTCCTGATTGTGGTAGCTGACTGCCAGATTGCTCATCCCGCTTAGTGTGTGCGGGTGCTCCTTCCCCAATGTTCTAACGCGAACGTTCACAACATGGGTCAATAAATCCTCGGCCTCTTTATATCGACCCTGGTTGTTGTATGTATGTGCCAGATTGCCGATGCGAAGTAGAGTATCGGGGTGCTCATCACCAAGAATCTTTTTGCGTGCGCTTGTTGTTCGCTTCCCCAGCTCTTCGGCCCTCTCCCACCAGCCTTGGCAGTTGTATAGATATACCAGGTTACTCATGCCCACAAGGGTCTGTGGGTGTTCTTCACCGAGAATGCGCATCCGGAGCTTCATGGTCTCCAGCTCGAGCGATTCGGCCTCCTTCCACTGAGATAAGTCACTGTACGTCATGGCCAGATTACTCATAGTAGACATCGTTTCTGGATCCTCCTCGCCAAGGACTATTTTTTGAGTCTCCATCGCCTTCACACCCAATGCCTTAGACTCCTGGAAGCGGCTTTGGGCATGATAAGCCAAAGCTAGCTTCGCCATACTCTCTAGGGTATCTGGATGCTCCGGCCCAAGCATGCTTGTTCGAAACTCTAGCACTTCCCTGAAGAAGGTCTCCGCCTCATCAAATCGGCCATCGCTGTAGTAACACAATGCGAGTTTCCATTCCAAATCGATCCTGCTGGCGTTGTCTTTTGCGACGAGAGCCGACTCAAGGACGTATCGCGCATGAGGGAGGTACGTTCTCCATACAGCTCTATTCCTGTGTCCATGGTCTGGAAATACTTCTTCCAGTCGTGCGACGGCCCTACACGTCCATTCAGCAAGCGTACCCTCATTCCGAAGCCAGTTGCGGATTGTAAGATGCACAAGCCGATGCAGGTCGACTGACGAGGCTTCTGAGCGTCTGGCGACAAATGAGTAGGCCCTCAACGTGCCAATTGCATCCACCTCCTTCTTTCTTGACGATCCATGCGGAAGAAAAAGTTGGGGGATATCCTTATGATCAATGCAGGCCATGAAGCACATATAGTCCGCCGCCAGAGGATCACGCTCCTGAATCTACCGGAATGAGATCAACCACGTCATGGTCACTGGGTTCTTCATGCCGTAGTATCTCGCATCGTCCTCGAATTCCTCACTGAGGGATTCGATGATATCTTGCTCCTGACTAGACGGCTAGATAATCTGCCAGTGTAATGCCATTCTCGTTGATGTATGCGACTGCTTGAGCGATGGCTAGTGGGAGATGACAAAGCCATGCTGCCATAGTCTTCGCATCCGCGAGATTGGAGTCGACGATATCTTTCTGTATCAGTAGGTTCCGCAGCATCCGCACGGCCGAATCTTCGCTCAACTGGGACAGTTCCATTACGTTTTGATAAGCAAGCTTCACCCCGACCCTCTTGTTTCGTGTTGTGAAAATAACCCGTCCATTCTTGCTCCGGGGAATATAGTCGATCAACCGATTAGACTTGTCAGTCCACATGTCGATATCATCAGCGTTGTCATAGACTATTATCCAATGACCTGCACTGTCCTCGCTAAGGTACTCTTGTACATGCTGTTTGACATCAGCTTCCTTGCTTCGGGAGTATTTTATCCCCAGCTGCTGAGCAATGGCATGGTAGCCTTGATCCAGACTCTCCATGCTAGTGACGTGTATCCAAATCGCCGTGTAATTGCCGTGCTTCTCCTTTAGTCGATAGAGGAGCTCCAGCGCAAGCTGCGTCTTTCCCACACCCCCAAGACCAGAGACTGCCACCTTTGCAAATTGATTGCTGGTGAAGAGCATGTTTTGTAGTCGGGTGAGCTCTGACTCACGGTCTGTAACACGACAGTTTCGTTCGAAGGGGACAATCCACTTGTTGATTGGCCCTGGGGATCCCGAATCCTTTTCTGGTTGAGTCTGTTTCAAGCGCATCTTGATCTCTGGCTGGAGGCGATGGAGAGCGTTGTGTACACGCGATCTTCTTCGCGTTTGGTCTGCCTATGTCTCGACCAAGAAAGTTTATCTTCGACACTAAAGGGAGCGAGAGGGGTACCTCGCAAGGCGGATATGGAAATTCCAGTAATTTCAGAAAGCGGCTTTTCGAGAAACTGCTTGTCGCCCAGCAGGTTTCCTTCCCGAGAATAGAAGCAGACCGAGGGCGGCGCAAGAAGTTCTTGCAGAGTCCAGCCTCGAGTAAACCAGCGGCTCCGCCGTAGCTGATCGTCTCGATAGTCTGCGTCGTTATTCTCGGATAAAATCGAAACGTCAGCAAGAAGTGCGTAGCATTTACTAGAGCGCTGATACCATCGATACATAGAATTGATGGCCTCGCTCAATTCAGCACTGCTCGACTTGACGATGCAGCAGGTGTCCACCCAAAAGTATTGTAGCCGGTCTTTCTTCGCCTACTGCCCACAAAAGTAGAGCTTGTCAAAGTTCGGCGCGTCGTCTGTGCCTGTGTCTGTTGCTGGGTGATTGATAATATCTTGGAAAGTGACCTCGTTGTCACCTCTCCAGGTGTGAGAAAGGGTGGGGTAGTTGGGAACTTCGTGGTCGGGGAAGTGGATCAGGCTAAATGTTATATCACTGTTCATACGTAGTAGACGCATGTTATACAATACAATGTAAAGGCGGGCTTGAGGACTGGGTGATGTGAAAGATCAGTCGCTGAGCTCTTTGGTTATTTCGTTGTCGAGTAGACAGAAACAGTCAACCATCACCTTTCATTTCAGAATCGAGTACAAGGATCCTTGAAAAATGTAGAAAGACCTGACATGAAAATGGATAACCACATGTTTTGATAAGCAAACCAAGGCAGATCTGCTAGTCCTATACTTCCACCCAGCTACGCAGGCACCGATTAGTCTAATTGAGTTTGGACTCTCGGGGGGGGATTCCGGGGAAGGTTATAGCTGTATGTCCTGAGGGTTACTGGAAGAGGGGCAATGTGCAGATCGTGAGCCAGAAGCTTGGGGTTGAAATTGTTGGATGATATTGAGGAATTAGAAGGCGCTATTACTAAGAAATTATCTCTTGTGTCACAACTATAACTAACTAGTACATACATGAAAGACTCGGTGATCGGGCTGAGTACATACAGGGCCTAGACTTGACCTTCAGAGAAGCTAGAAGCTTGAGGAATGGATAATATCAGATCAGATTGTATAGTATTCAGGCCAGACTCACTGAGCAAACCAGAAGTCATCAATGGGCTCTATGAGGGTCACTGATCAGTTCAAATTAGAGACATGATTACTAGAACGGAGAGAGAAAGCAAAAGGGTTGCCAGGTATCATTCTAGTAAATATGAGTTTACTATGTACGTATCAAGAGTGTATGTATAGTTGATCGTGTCTGCCCGACGTCAATTCTTTGTTTCTGCCGGGGAGGGGGGGCAAACCCACTTCTGATTGGTTTTCCACCGCAAACCATCGAATTTTCTAGCTCGACTCTTTTACTTTGCGCACCTCCTTCAGCTTCAATCTCCAGAAATCGATTGAATACGTATCGCCTCGCAAATACCATAGCTTTACAGTGTTATACAGAAATGTCATACCACCAGGCCTCCCGCCAGAATAACAGCTCCGCGCTCAAGACCTCTCTGCCCACCGCGTTCGCCTCCGTCGTCGAAGAATCATCATATGCGTTACCATCACAAGAAGAGCAAGAGAAATACCTAGAGGGTCGTCCGGGCGCGACATCACGACACTTGGGAATTGCTTTACAACATGCTCAACAAATTCAAGCTCAAAAGGATGCCGAGGATTTGATCCTAGACCGTACGATTGAGCTTCTCGACATTCCTACCTCCCCCACCGCTGATCCTTCCGCGCCATCACCAGAGGACAAACAATCATTCAAAACGGCAATGGTACTGTTCAGACCAGGAGATTACGACAATTTTATCATGGAACGCAACTACTCAGAGCTATGTGGATATGGATTATGTCCACGCAAGAATCGCAGACAGGTCGGCGTTACTGGTTCAACATTCCACTTCAAGTACGGTGCAAAGGGAAGTGGTCAAGGTGGACGAGGTCGTAGTGTCGATATTGTCCCCAGGGAAATGTTGGAAAAATGGTGCTCGGACGAATGCGCAGAGCGGGCTTTGTTCATTCGTGTACAGCTTTCGGAGCAGCCTGTCTGGGAGAGACGGGCGGATGAAACTGAAGCTATCAAAATCGAGCTACTTGAGGAGCATCGCGCGAAACGTCAGAAGCAGAAAGTTAAAGCTTCGACTCCGGCCTCAACAGAGCCTCAAAGCAAAGAATCGGATATCACAGATGGCATGAAAAACTTGAAGATTCATGGAACTGAGCGGTCCAAGGAACTTGCTCTAGAGCGTGGTGATACGGTTCCTCGTCTCCGACAAGGTCGCGTTGATGTTCAAGTTCAAGAGAAGGAGATCGCATCGGAATCAAGTCCCGTCGCTCCACAGTTGCGACCCGAGGACGCGATGGGAGGATCCATTGAAGGATACATCCCTCAGGAAAGACAAGAGGAATCAACTGGTCATCAAGACAGGGATATCCTTGATCAGTTCTAAGCAATGTCGCATCGGCTATTGCTCGTTGATTTCATGTGCGAGGACTTGGAGTTCTGTCAAAGGCGTTTCTACAATTTATATACCCTGGGCTATAAAAGCATACAATTAATCAATCTACGAAATGACCTTGCTAGGTTGTCAGACTAGTAAGTTGCAGAGGACTTGTGCGAAGTCATAACCAACAAGGCCACCGGATGATCTCGAACCGAAAGGTTCGAGACATCCTCTTACGGTGAGCCCGGGACACAGAGACCCTCAAAAAGCCCACAAGAAAAGAGGACAAGAATTGGCAATCAAGCGTCATCCCCAGCAGGAGAATCGGCGACACCTTTGTCAACGGGAATCATGTTTTCATTCCTCATCCATGGAGATTGACTCCAATCTAGACTAAAACCGTAATAGCCGGGAACAGAGCCAACCAGAATAAGTGTCGTCGTAGTAAACGCCAAGAGTCGGCCGTAGACAAAGAACTTTTTTGACAATTTGTCGGGGGTTATCCAGAGCGCGGAATTTAGCGGGGACCGAAGCGGCGGGGGCGCTCGGCGTTCTGCTGCTGGCTGACGGCGACAACGTTGACCTTGAGGTTGTCGAAGCCAAGGGACTTGAGCAGGTCCTTGGTGTCGGTGTCGACATCGAGCTGGCCGGACTCGGTCTGGGAGACATCCAGAGCGGAGACCTCGGGGACGTACTGGTCCTTGCGCTCACGCTCCTCCTCCTGGAGCTTGAAGGAGATACCGCGGACGGGGCCACGCTGGATACGCTTCATCAGGTGGGTGGTGTAACCAGCGATCTGTAGAGAGCAGACAAGTCAGGATTTGAGTTTCAATTTTTGGTGTATTCTTGGAATCGTGATTTCGTACCTTGTTGCGCAGGCGCTTGGAGGCGATGATGGCGATCTCATCGCAGATACGCTTGTTGGTGTCGAAGTCAAGGGTGAGGCGGGGGTAGTAGCCTTTTGCAAAGTCAGTATTAAATTTCGGAATGGTATAGTTATTTTGAATAGGTGATGGTACTCACGCTCAATGATGACCTTGGCGGACCGCTTGACGGTCTGTGAAGGAATACAAGTCAGTCTCAATTATTCATTTGTAGTCCATGGCTGTTATATCTCCTTACCTTAGTACGGACGCGACCCATTTTGGCGTTTGTTGGCTGGACGTGGACGGATGTTCAAGACGAGAAACCTCAATTTCGCGGCGACTGGGATAGAGTCGACGACTGCGCTCGCTTGTGCGTTGCCGTTGCCCTAATCGAGCCCTAACATATCACGTGATATAGCCTTCCAATGAGCTTTCCTAATTTGGAGTGAAAGACCCACTTACGTGATTATGTCATTATTCTGCCGAGCGGTCTAGACTATATGCAGTAGGCGCTTGAGGTATGCCAGTCGGGCTAACGAGATGGACAGTTCATAGTACTATGTATGATAAGCCAATGAATTCATTGGGCTAGAAATGTAATATGAGATTGATGCAGCGGGTTTATATAACATATTTGAAAGGGTAATGGGAGTGATAATAGCTTTACACAAGCACCAATTCTAATCGTACAATTGTTTGCAAATATCGCGAACCGAGTGACTTTGACCATCGCGCTCTTTTCCGAGGCCTTACTCAGTCTTAGGTGCGTTTAAGTTCTCCATCAGGCTGCGGGCAATGTCTTCAGTCCCCCGCATAGGCTTTCTGGGGGCGCTCTCCCCAGAGGCCTTGAAACGCGGCGTGTTGGGGCGGTGGCTGTCCATTCGTGGAACGATTTGAGCGTCTCGTCGAGCGGCATCAGCGATGCTAGTCGCATTAGGCTTCTTGTAGTCCTTGATACCATAGGGGGCCTTGGCGGAAGCTCCAGCACGGTAGGAAGAAAGGCCGATTCGGCCATCAGAATCGACGGCGGCTCGGATAGGCGAGACCCAGTATTTGGCACCACCAGGGATAGTTGCATCGAATGCCGTCAATCCAGGAGGTGTGCCCTGGTCGATGAAAGTCATGGCGTTCAGGTCTTCGACAGCAATACCACCAACACCAGCAATAGCCTTTGACACGCGTCCCTTAAATCTGCCCTTGGGGCGCAGAATTCGGGCTTCGACAGGCTTCTGGTGAGCCTGCGGGCCATATTGAGGGTGGTTATAGACAGAGGCGTGCGATCTAGTGTATGAGAGACCGGCGGATGGGTGTGTCTTCGGAGGACCGGTCACGGCATACTCGGGAGCGGACAGCTTGGTACCTGGGGATTGATAGTACTTGCGACCGATGCGCTCGCTGGGCACGGTAGGCGCTGAGGGAAGGTCAAGCAACTCAAAGACGACGGGGCCCAGAGCAAATGGATCTTCACGGAGAGATTTGACGTATTTTTTGAACTCCGCGTCGGTGATTTTGGGGGGTTGGACCTTGTCCAGATCCTCGCCATTGTCTTGGGCTTGCTTTCGGGCTTCGGCATAACGCTTCGCATCAAATCGCTCACGCATTTTCTGGAGCAGCTCTGGCTTTTGACGGCGAATCTGCTTCAAATAAGCCGCGAACTCCGCCTCCGTCTGTCCAGCAAGCCAAGGTCCGGTGTGTCGAAATTGTTTGGCTCCGGCCTCTCCGAGTGTCTTGCTGGTTTCCGTATTATCGACGAAAGTCTCGAAGGGGCTTTGATGTCTCGGGGTCATGCTTGTTGCATAGTTGACCTTAGACGGAAGAGACATGGGCATGTGTAATTCTTGGAACTTCTCGAGGGTCATGGTATGATCGGCGGCGGATTCGAAATCGGTGACATGCTCATAGGTATCGAGGGCGTTCATACGAACAACTGGTCTTGAAGACTTTTCCGAAGTGGACTTAGCCGGTAGAGGTCGTTTCAAACCCCAATCGCCACGAGCCAGCGACGACTGTGGTGTCACGATCGATGCTCGAGTCGGGTGAGGAGAAGTCGCGGTCTCGGATTCGAACACAATCCTGGATGATGGCGGGTCTTGGGGAGTGTGCAAAGCTTGAGGAAGTGCAAATAGACGGGACTTCCGAAGAAGATTCGCCGTTGGCGATACCCTGGCGGCCGCCATCTTGCTCAATTGACAATGAACTGAAGCTGAGTTGAACGGATGCGCGCAAGAAAAGTTGCTCTGATTTGGCCGGGAGTGGGTACGGCGGACTACAGTGACCGAGAGTGCAGTTTCCCCGGACATTCTACACCAGTAGACTTAAATACTAAGAACTACATTACACCCCCTTCATGACTAACAATATGATCGTGAAACAGTAAGATATTTTATTTTGAACTGGATCTATTCCATCTGTGGTTCTAGGCTCCGACCTTCAACAAGGAGTCAACGGTATCAGAAATTGTCTCCTTCAACGGCCGATATTTAATTCCCAGAACCTCTTGTGACCGCGAATTGTCGATCTTGTAGATATCGGTCGGGAGGTCACTAGGTGAGTCACTGGGAGGAAGCTTTGATTCTAATTGCGGGTGGTTCTCTCGGATGATGTCGACAAGATCCTTGTTGGAGAAATAGCCAGCGGTAACGAAGAATCTCTGGCCACCCGCTTTCTCAACTTCGATGGCTCGAACATGCGCAAGGGCCACATCTCGAACATCAACCCAAAGGAATATACCAGTCGGGGGGGATTTGTGATTTGAAATGTCCTTGGATGATGTTCCTTAACCGCTGATTAGACGTGTTGAGGGCTTCCAGGGAATTCAAGTAATGAACAATTGGGCCGAAGACTAGCGGTGGGTTGATGGTTGCAATATCAAAATTGGGCTTCTCCTTCTCAACGAAGTCCCATGCAGCCTTCTCGGCAAATGTCTGTTCTCGGATTGTCAAAAATGAAGCTCAGAACAATGAATTGAATGAAATCCTACCTTGCTAGCACGGTAAACGTTGGAGTGGTCCAAGGCTTCCTCCCAGGTAACTGGGTTCCAGTTCTTCTCGCTATATTCATTTGGATGTTTCTTTGCATTTACAATTGCGGCGAAGGAAGATGTGATGATAACTCGCTTAACCGATGGAGCATAAGCTTTGATGGCCTTCAAAATCCCGGTGGTTCCTTTGATTGCCGGGTCCAAAAAGTCTTTCACTGGGTCTTGAACATTGAAGTGGAATGGTGATGCTGTATGGAGGACATAATCAAAAGGCGGGTCAGATTTGACAGCCTGCATTCGAAGAATTGAGTAAGTGTCGGGAAATTCTGAAATAGTACTTCAATAAAATTGATAGATTCGCCCTGCATACCTCATCAAATGCTCCCTCTTGAGCAACATCCTTGACGATAACGTACGATAACTTGTCTTTGGGGGTATCGGGATGGGCCTGCAGGATTCGCTTGCCCTTATCTTCTGATCGGACAGTCACCACCGTATCAAAGCTGATGAATCACGAACGTCAGAAACTTGTATGTGTATTTATGTCTCCCAAGAATGGCCTACCCATGGCTTAATAGGATGTCGACAATATGAGCGGCGATAAAACCGCTTCCACCTATTCAAACGACCAGTCAGATATGACTTGTATTTGTATACCACAGGGATCCAAGCTTCTAACACTCACCTGTGAGCAGAACTTTAGGCATGATGATGATAAAGAGACTTGGAAAGTGATTGATGTCAATAATTGAGTCTTGAGATTATTCTGTCTTGATGAGGGCATTGTCTGGCTTTTATGACTTTTGGTACCCCTCGATCCCGTCATCGCCTCCCCACCATGATCCACCGATTTGAGGCCCCAAGGTCGATTACAAATAAGCACGAAGCAAGATCAAGTCGCAATATTGAACTTTAAATCCTAAAATCCGTGTATATCCGGCTCATTTTCGGGGTTAATTACCTTCGGCAAAGAGCATGTCATCCATTTTTTGGTTTAGCCTCGCAGAACCTTGCGTAGCCTTATCAACTCACATCGATGGCCCAGACAAACATCCGATTCGCAGTCATCTCATACATTTCTCTGCCATAATCGACTATTGTCGGTGATATCAATCATTTTTCCTTTTCGGTGCGTGAGAATGATACGTTTAACGACGGTATTATATGAATGTCCTGATTAGTATGAACAAGCATCCAGCATATGCCATGCTTGAATATGACGTCGATGGTACTGCCTGCAATACGGAGTACAATAGGACACAACTTGATTGGTTCAGCTCGAAGTATTCAACGCAAGACATTCGTTTATACGACCTTCTCAGAGCGCATGCATGCCATATCATTGACCGTATATTGAAATCTCACACGGGATGTAGCAGAAGAGTGTCTTCTCTATCGTGTGCCCATAAGTGGTCTTGAGACAATCACTTCACCTCACCGAGTGGTATCAGTATAATTACATAGATTGAACACTTGGCACACTAATGTATCGCCAATCATGAATTGGACAAAATCAGGAGCGTATTGAAGCCTTATGTGTTATGCCCATAGTGAAGCTCTACTATGTCCCCTCGTATAGATGGAAGAGCGAACCCCGACAAAGCAACCAAGAGAGACGGGTCAAAAAGAAAAGGAAGCTGCCAAGACTTGAAAAATATCTACTTTGTTCTCACCAGGTTTCCCTCTGACAGTCTCAATAGTTTAGGTAATCGAAGCATTGTAGCCTAGGTGCCCGACTCAATGCTTACTATGATATACTATCGTAGTACGATATATATGGCATAATCATCATCCATTCCAATTCCTCATCACAGTCGCTTGTCTGGCCATACTAGATTGGAATTCGAAGTTGACACTTTGGCTTAAACATTAAGTCGTATAGAATAGAATCCTTCAAATAATTAACCAACTCTACTCTAATTCCCAGTGGTGAAATGCATCTTCAGTCCAGTCCGCGCGGTGAACGGCGGTGGCCCGTGCGTTGTGGTACTCCAACCTGAGCCTCCACGCCCGACACCCTCCCTCATCCCAAAGTCCATGCGACCTGCGCCCTAGCTTTCCCAGAGGTTGACTTCAAATGTCCACCCCGGGGCGCGTCTTGCAATCATGGCGCAAGCTGGCCCTATGAGTGATGTCACCCAAAGATTGTTTGCGGAGTTGAAGTCGAAGAATGAAGAGACTCGAATCCGAGCTGCCTACGAGCTTTATGACAACGTCCTCTCCGTCTCACGAGGTACGAGACGGACTTGAATCTTCTACGGATGGTAATTTGTGCTGACATATGCTTTTACCCCTTCTAGACTGGCCCTCGGAGAAGTTTGTGGAGTTTTACAACGCCGTCAGCCAACGTATCGCCCAACTGGTCGTGACGGGAAGTGATGCGAATGAGCGAATCGGTGGTCTCTTAGCCCTCGACCGACTGATCGATTTCGATGGAGTTGATGCCGCACAGAAAACAACAAGATTTGCGAGTTACCTCCGAAGTGCTCTTCGAAGTAATGATAATGTTGTTTTGGTTTACGCAGCGAGGTCGCTGGGACGTCTAGCCAAGCCTGGCGGAGCTCTTACGGCAGAGCTAGTGGAAAGCGAGATTCAGTCGGCATTGGAGTGGCTTCAATCTGAACGACAAGAAAGCCGCAGGTTCGCCGCTGTGCTCGTTATTAGGGAACTCGCCAAGGGTTCTCCGACACTCCTCTACGGATTTGTGCCTCAGATCTTCGAGCTCGTTTGGGTTGCGCTACGGGATCCCAAAGTTTTGATCCGAGAGACTGCTGCGGAGGCGGTGGGCGAATGTTTCGAGATCATCGTCGCCCGTGATGCTCAAGTACGGCAATCATGGTTTGCTAGAATCTACGATGAAGCCCTGCTGGGTTTGAAATCCCATAATGTGGATTGGATTCATGGATCACTTCTCATATTGAAGGAGTTGATTCTCAAGGGTACTATGTTTATGAAAGAGCACTATCGCAATGCCTGTGAAATTGTCCTACGCCTGAAGGACCACCGAGATCCAAAGATTCGTACCCAAGTCGTCCTCACCATCCCTATCCTCGCATCATACGCACCTACCGATTTTACCGAAATATACCTGCACAGATTCATGATATATCTTCAAGCACAACTCAAGAGAGACAAAGAGAGGAATTCGGCATTCATTGCTATTGGTAAAATTGCAAATGCAGTTGGCCCCGCTATTGCCCAATACCTGGATGGAATCATTGTCTATATCCGCGAAGGACTTGCAATGAAGACAAGGAGCCGGGGAAGTATCAATGAGGCCCCAATGTTTGAGTGCATAAGCATGCTATCATTGGCAGTGGGTCAAACCCTCAGCGGATACATGGAGGCCCTTCTGGATCCTATATTTGCTTGCGGACTCAGCAAATCATTAACGCAGGCCCTCGTGGACATGGCTCACTATATTCCTCCAATCAAGCCTACGATACAAGAAAAACTCCTTGATATGTTGAGTATCATTCTGTGTGGTACTCCATTCCGGCCGCTGGGATGCCCTGAGCACCGCTTGCCCCCCCATGCCCTCATTCGCAAAGGATTTCGCAGCCCCTGATTCCCACACTGACTCCGAAATTGCCCTGGCTCTGCACACTCTCGGTAGCTTCGATTTCTCAGGACATATTCTGAACGAGTTTGTGCGAGATGTTGCCATCAATTATGTCGATAATGACAACCCTGAGATTCGAAAAGCATCGGCACTCACTTGCTGTCAGCTTTTTGTTCACGACCCGATCATCAACCAAACTAGCGGCCATTCAATTCAAGTTGTTAGTGAAGTGATTGACAAGCTTCTGACTGTCGGCATTGGCGATCCTGATCCAGAAATCCGACGCACCGTACTGTGGTCATTAGACCGCAAATTCGACCGTCATCTGGCACGACCTGAGAATATTCGCTGTCTGTTTTTGGCTGTCAACGATGAAGTCTTCGACGTGAAAGAAGCTGCCATCTGCATTATTGGCCGTCTCTCCAGCGTTAATCCAGCTTATGTTTTCCCGCCATTGCGAAAATTGCTTGTGAATCTTTTGACTGGACTCGGATTTGCAAACACTGCTCGCCAAAAAGAAGAGACAGCACAACTTATCAGCTTGTTTGTGTCCAATGCAACGAAGTTGATCCGTTCCTATGTGGACCCGATGGTGACTGCGTTACTACCAAAATCAACTGACACCAATCCTGGAGTTGCTGCCGTTACATTGAAAGCCGTCGGAGAACTTGCGAATGTGGGCGGTGGTGAAATGAGACGATATCTTTCCCAGATCATGCCTATTATTTTGGATTCCCTCCAGGACCTTTCTTCTCATACTAAACGTGAAGCTGCGCTTAAGACCCTTGGGCAACTGGCGGGTAACTCAGGCTATGTTATTGAGCCTTACGTTGAATATCCTCACCTTCTTGATGTATTGATCAACATAATCAAGACCGAACCAACGGGCACACTGAGGAAAGAGACCATCAAACTGGTCGGTGTCCTCGGAGCTTTGGATCCCTACAAATATCAACAAATCAGCGACATTGAGCCCGATGTTCACCATATCAACGAGATTCAAAATGTTTCAGATGTTGCCTTAATAATGCAAGGCCTTACTCCGTCCAATGAGGAATATTACCCTACGGTAGTAATCCACACTCTGCTACAGAACATTCTGCGTGAGAATTCCTTGGTTCAGTACCACTCTGCCGTCATTGATGCCATCGTTACCATCTTCAAGACCCTCGGTCTGAAATGCGTGCCATTCCTTGGGCAGATCATCCCGGCATTCATTTCAGTCATCAGAAGTTCTCCACCTAGTAGGCTGGAGTCTTACTTCAATCAGATGGCAATTCTCGTCAATATCGTCCGACAGCACATTCGTGCATTCCTTCCAGAGATCATTGATGTGATTCGCGAATTTTGGGAGGCATCCTACCAAGTCCAGGGTACTATTCTGTCCCTGGTGGAGGCGATCGCCAGGTCCTTAGAAGGAGAATTTAGAAAATTCCTGGCTCGATTGATCCCCTTAATGCTGGACACATTGGAAAAGGACACAACTCCCCGTCGCTCGCCCTCGGAAAAGGTTCTTCATGCTTTCCTGATCTTTGGATCTAGCGGCGAGGAATATATGCATCTGATCATCCCATCCATTGTTCGCCTTTTTGACCGGCAGCAAAACCCGCAGAGCATTCGTAAATCTGCTATTGACAGCTTGACTAAGCTTTCGCGCCAAGTCAATGTCTCTGATTTCGCATCCTTCATGGTCCATTCTCTATCTAGAGTTGTTACTAGTGGTGACCGCGTGCTACGACAAGCTGCCCTGGACTGTATCTGCGCTTTGATTTTCCAGCTTGGCCAAGACTTTACTCATTACATACATCTCCTTAACAAGGTCCTCAAACAGCACCAGATCACTCATGTCAACTACCAAATTCTGGTAACGAAGCTTCAAAAGGGAGATCCTCTTCCCCAAGACCTGAACCCGGAGGAGAACTACGCATATCCGGCCGACGACACTAATTTCGCAGAAATTGGCCAGAAAAAGATTGTTGTTAACCAACAGCATCTCAAAAACGCATGGGATGCCTCGCAGAAGTCTACCCGTGAGGATTGGCAAGAATGGATCCGCCGTTTCAGTGTTGAGCTTCTGAAAGAGTCACCGTCTCCGGCCCTGCGAGCATGCGCTAGTCTAGCAGGAATATACCAGCCACTGGCAAAAGATCTTTTCAATGCTGCCTTTGTGTCCTGCTGGACCGAGCTCTATGACCAATATCAGGAGGAGCTCGTCCGTTCCATCGAGAAGGCTTTGACGTCTCCAAATATCTCGCCAGAGATCCTTCAGGTTCTCCTCAACCTTGCCGAGTTTATGGAACACGATGACAAAGCCCTTCCGATTGACATTCGCACGTTGGGTAAATATGCCGCCAAATGTCATGCTTTCGCAAAAGCACTTCATTACAAGGAACTCGAGTTTGAACAAGATCAGAACTCGGGAGCTGTCGAAGCCTTGATTACTATCAACAATCAACTGCAGCAGTCGGACGCTGCTATTGGTATTTTGCGCAAAGCACAGGCATACCGCGATGTTGAGCTCAAGGAAACATGGTTCGAGAAACTCCAACGATGGGATGAGGCTCTTGCTGCCTACAAGCGCCGTGAGAAGACTGATCCTGATTCCTTTGGCATTACAATGGGTAAAATGCGCTGCTTGCATGCTCTGGGAGAGTGGAAGGTACTCTCTGACTTGGCTCAAGAGAAATGGAATCAAGCATCAATCGAGCATCGTCGTGCCATTGCTCCTCTGGCTGCTGCCGCTGCTTGGGGCCGTGGACAGTGGGAACTGATGGATTCCTATCTTGGTGTCATGAAAGAGCAGTCCCCGGATCGATCCTTCTTTGGTGCCATCCTTGCCATTCACCGTAATCAATTCGAGGAAGCGAACATGTACATCGAGAAGGCGCGTAATGGACTTGATACGGAGTTGTCTGCGCTTCTGGGAGAGAGTTACAATCGGGCTTACAATGTTGTTGTGCGCGTCCAAATGCTTGCTGAGCTGGAAGAAATCATCACGTACAAGCAGAACGTTGGCGACCCTGAAAAGCAGGAAGCCATGCGTCAAACTTGGAACAAGCGTCTGCTCGGATGCCAGCAAAACGTCGAAGTTTGGCAGCGCATGTTCAAGGTTAGGGCTCTCGTCACTGCCCCGCGAGAGAACCTTGACATGTCTATCAAGTTTTCCAACCTTTGCCGCAAATCGAACCGCATGGCTCTTGCAGAGAGATCTCTTGCTTCACTTGAAACAGTTATATCCGACGCCAACGGAACGCGGACGATATCGCCGCCTGAGGTCACATATGCTCGATTGAAATTCAGTTGGGCTAACGGACACCAGGCCGAAGCGCTCGATATGCTCAGGGAGTTTACTTCTGATTTGAGTGATGATCTCTCCAAATACAACACCCTTATGGTGTCGCAGAATGAGCACCATGGAATGAACGGTGTAAATGGCATGGCAGACCCAAGCCATCCAGAAGTCATTGGCCTGCGTGAACGCATTGGTGATGTCTCCAAATTCAGAAAGTTGCTTTCCAAGAGCTACTTAAGACTGGGAGAATGGCAGACTGCGATGCAAAGGGGTGACTGGCGAGCGGAGTATGTACGTGAAGTCCTCAGCGCTTATTCGGCTGCTACACAATACAATCGCGATTCTTACAAGGCATGGCACTCCTGGGCTCTTGCCAACTTCGAAGTTGTGACCACAATTTCCAACCAAGCCAGCCGGGATAGCAAGCCTGCTCCGGTTCCTGCGCATATCGTGACAGAACATGTCATCCCCGCTATTCGAGGTTTCCTGAGATCTATTGCATTGTCATCAACTTCCTCGTTACAGGACACGTTAAGATTGCTTACCTTGTGGTTCACCCATGGTGGCGACCATGAAGTCAATACCGTCGTCACCGAGGGATTCACTAGCGTTAACATTGACACATGGCTCGCTGTCACTCCTCAGCTTATCGCTCGAATTAATCAGCCTAACATCCGGGTCCGCGGCTCAGTCCATCGACTACTCGCCGAGGTTGGCAAGACACATCCTCAAGCCCTGGTCTACCCCTTAACGGTAGCCATGAAGTCAAACGTGACACGTCGCTCCCAGTCCGCTAGTAATATCATGGAAAGCATGCGGCAGCACAGCGCCAAGCTTGTCGAGCAAGCAGATCTTGTCAGTCATGAACTGATCCGAGTTGCCGTATTGTGGCATGAGCTTTGGCACGAAGGTTTAGAAGAAGCATCCCGCCTTTACTTTGGTGATTCTAATGTGGAGGGCATGTTCGCTACCCTGGCTCCTCTTCACGACATGCTCGACAAGGGCGCCGAAACACTCCGCGAAGTGTCATTTGCGCAAGCCTTCGGTCGTGATCTTGCAGAAGCTAAGCACTACTGCATGCTCTACCGCCAGACTCAGGAGATTGGTGATCTGAATCAAGCGTGGGATCTCTACTACACTGTGTTCCGGAAGATTAGCCGGCAACTGCCACAGCTATCTATTCTTGATCTCAAATATGTGTCTCCTCGCCTCAAGGACTGCTCAGATCTTGACTTAGCCGTGCCGGGTACCTACCAGAGTGGTCGTCCGATCATTCGTATCATGAGCTTTGATCCTATCCTACATGTTCTTCAAACCAAAAAGCGACCTCGCCGGATGACTCTCAAGGGTAGCAACGGCAGCTCTTACATGTACGCACTCAAGGGTCACGAAGATATTCGTCAAGATGAGCGAGTTATGCAGCTGTTTGGCCTTTGCAATACTCTCCTTGACAATGATGGCGAAAGCTTCAAGCGTCATCTCTCCGTCCAACGTTTCCCTGCCATTCCCTTGTCCCAGAGCTCTGGTCTTCTGGGATGGGTGTCTAACAGTGATACATTGCATGCACTCATCAAAGAGTACCGTGAAAGCCGCCGTATTCTCCTCAACATTGAGCACCGCATCATGCTCCAAATGGCACCAGATTACGATAGCCTCACTCTCATGCAAAAGGTTGAGGTCTTCGGGTACGCCATGGACAACACCACTGGCAAGGACTTGTACCGCGTACTGTGGCTCAAGAGTAAGAGCTCAGAAGCCTGGCTTGAGCGACGCACTAATTACACTCGATCATTGGGTGTCATGTCGATGGTTGGTTACATTCTTGGCCTTGGTGATCGTCATCCTTCCAACTTGCTGCTGGATCGCATGACTGGTCGTGTGGTTCATATCGATTTCGGTGATTGTTTCGAGGTTGCCATGCACCGTGAAAAGTATCCCGAGCGAGTTCC
The DNA here is from genome assembly GCF_028827155.1 of Penicillium citrinum. Taxonomy (NCBI): domain Eukaryota; kingdom Fungi; phylum Ascomycota; class Eurotiomycetes; order Eurotiales; family Aspergillaceae; genus Penicillium; species Penicillium citrinum. Next base: position 3,239,073 of record NW_026622686.1, read on the forward strand.
TTTCCGACTGACTCGTATGTTGACATTCGCCATGGAGGTGAGCAACATCGAGGGAAGCTACCGCATTACCTGTGAGGCCGTCATGCGTGTTCTCAGAGAGAACAAAGACTCACTGATGGCGGTTTTGGAAGCCGTAAGTCGTAACAATTTCCCTTATCTCTTTTCTCGTTGCGTCTGACATATTCTTTAGTTCATTCACGATCCCTTGATCAACTGGCGCCTTGGTGCTCAAGAGTCCCCAGACCGGGTATCTCTCACTGCAGAGCGTCGCCAGTCAATCATCGAAGGCATTAACTTCGAGCATGGAACGCAGTCAAATACCTACACTCGTCACCGCCGTCCCTCCATCTTGGAGGGAGGCATTCTTGATACCCAAGAAGGGGTTCCTGCTGAAGCCCGTGAAGCTCAGAATGCCCGTGCCCTGCAAGTCCTCGCCAGGGTCAAGGAGAAGCTCACTGGACGCGACTTCAAACATTATGAGGAACTCAACGTCAGTGACCAGGTTGACAAGTTGCTTGCCCAGGCTACTAGCGTGGAAAACATCTGCCAGCACTGGATTGGCTGGTGCAGTTTCTGGTGATCTCTGTTTTCTTTTGCCAGTTGGATTCTATCTAAAGTTCCACGGCGTGTTTACGTGATATGATGTGTTTCCCTTTTGTTTCTCTGCTGCAGATTCCCTTCGTCTCTTTGTATCTACAGTGAACCCCTCTTTCTGTTGTTTCTATATCTACTTCTCTTGTTCTTCAGGGGTGTCTACTGTGCAGCTTTTGGCATTGTCCAAGAGTCTATAATGTGTTTTGGACTGGGCTGTAGCCTGGAGCCTTAGATTATTTTGTTTGATTTACAGCAGCAATGGAGTATGAGATATCCAGTATACTTGTCCACTTAGAGATACTGATACAACAACTAGTCTTTAAGTATTGACCACCTAATAATACGCAAACCATGAAAGAAGAACTTGGATTTCTGCAAGTTTCCTTGTGATACTACCGTATACAAGAGTCTACAGGAGGAAACAGAAGCACTCGCTAAGTGTCATAATTGTATGTTGCTTAGGGTGTACTATCATAGCAGTTGATACCAACCTTTGCTGAATTCACAGTGGAAGAGACTGTTAGATTTCCGCGTAAGCCACGCCGGTGATGGCTCCTCCCGCTTGAGATAGTATAGTACCCTTGCAAGTCCCATCCAGATTGGATATATACAAAGAGCCCCCAAGATCGCCGAAGAATAGGCGGTTGTTCGTCCGATCTAATGCAATCCCAATTCCTTCGTGAAGTTTTCGAACCAAGATATTCGGTTGTAATTGACCCTTTTGCAAATCTGCGAGAGCGATAGAGTTCACAGTGTTTCCAAAGGGCGGATCGCCTCGATCAGTCCAATAAAGGGCCCCTGAGATACTATCCAACTCCAAGTCTATCGGTTCAGGTAGATTTTCCAGGATGCATTGGACATCTGTCCTATGTTCCGCTGATTCCCCGTGGATCATATCAAGACCCATTTGAAAGATCCGTCCCTTATTTCCTTTTGATGGTCCCTTCTGTGACCAGAAGAGGGTCTTCGACTTCTCATCGACAGCGATACCAATACACCAGTTCCTTAGGTCTTGTTTGTCTGACTCGGTTGTACCTGCTCGATAGAGGACCTCAATGTCACTACCATCCATATTCGCTCGCATCACCCTCATACCTTCTCGGTCTGACCAGTAGAGCTTCCGTGAATGTGGTGCAATAATCAATTGCTTTGGGGTATGCGTGTTCCCCCTTGGAACAATAGTCACGATATTCCTCCCAGAAAAGTCACAGCGCTGGATAGATCCATCGTTGGAAGAGGGGATGCCCATATTGGTCCAGTAAATGTGCCGGTGAGCAGTATCGACGGCAATTCCATCGGGCATAGTACGAATCTGTGAAACAAGTTCTTGAAGGTCCGATCCATCTGGAAGACAGGTAAGGAGACGGCCGTTGAACTCAGGAGTTGAAATGCCGACATCGAGAAAATAAAGTCGACCGACTGGGGCCACAGGAGGGGGAGCCATTTCGTCGAGATGGTGCTTTTTTGTCTATATTGATCTGCCCCCAAACACTTGCCGGGAATTTCATATATGAAGAGAAATGATAAACTATGGAATTAGTATACGACAGCCTTTATGTACTGGTGCCATACCAATTCCACATTCAAGTAGATAGTACATATACCTCCAGGGCTTTCGGTATCCACGCCCTTTCGGCACGCTTGAGCCGATAAGGTGATCTTCTGCCACTGCGAGATATTGATCCACAGTGCATTAGTCTCCGAGTTTATACTCCGTAGTTGATGTTCAACAAGAGCCGGTCCACCCGATCAGGCATTCCGGTACCGGATCTTTCCAAAAGTGGACACGGAGACGGGATGACATAATCGAGTCTCAACGCCGCAAGATCTCGGAATCGGAAGGATATCGGCATCCTCAATTTATCACATCCAACCCGTCCAACCGTGTGTGGCCTTTGCCTTGATCTGCGGTGGCACGATGATGTTTTCATTTCAAACGGGATCTACTAAAGACTCAACCTCTAACGAGCCTAGACCAAAACGTGCCAAGATCAGTATTGCTTGTAACGTGTGCAAATCTAGGAAGACCAAGTGCGACGGAGTAAGACCAGGTTAGCGATATGAAGCACTCATCCAGGCTAAAGAAGGTTGCGGTATTTTTGCTGATCGTAGAATCTAGTATGTGGGCCTTGCTCTAAGAGGAGATCTCAAAATAATTCGCAGCCATGTTCATATCGTCAAGTCGACACTTCTTCATTAGCTACAACGTAAGTCTTTGCGCGTAAAAGTTTCCCTTTGCTTCAATAATATACCGAGGAGACCGTCAATTCGGCTTGCTTGAAATACCTTGTATCATTTCATTACTGTTATTTTTCACCTTACCTTGTGCAAATGCTTATGTCTCGATGTAGGGACTCTACGACCAACAGTCCAGAACAGCCAAGCCACGGCCGTGGACTTACAAACTATGCGCGGGGCAATGATGAGGATGAGACTGGCTTTCATGGCCCCACAGCTCCTAGTAGCAGTCTATTTGGTGCTTCCGGTGGCTTGTATATCATGAATGACATCGGAAATGAGAAAGACAGACCGGCTACGTTTGAGAGAAGAATAGAGAGCACAAGCCAGATATCACCCAAGAAACTCAATCAGCTCCCTAGGCTACAAAATACAGGGCCAGCAAAAGAGCTGTCTGATATGCAATATGTCATCCCACCCCGGAAAGTGGCTGATGATCTCCTGGACCTTTATTGGGATTACGTGGATAGCGCTTATCCTTGGCTTGACCGTCCATCGATCGAGAATGCATACGAAGGTTTATGGACCAAAGACTCAGAGCAATCGATGAACGAGAGGGCATTGCACTGTATTCTAAATCTCATGTTTGCCACTGCATGTGTTGCATTTCAAGGACAACCACCTTTGTCTCGATACCAGTCTTCGATCGTTTTCTTTGACCGAGCACAAGAATTAATGTCTTATGAATTAAAGGACCTTTACAACTTTGAGATCATTCAAATGCTTTTGCTTACCGCAGTGTATCTTCAGCACCAAAAATCTCCACAGAAAAGTTTCCGAAGCATAGGAATGGCCATTCATATCGCGCAGGAATTGGGCCTGCATATCCCTGAGACGACTGAGGCTATGCATGATCCGCGTGAGCGAGACCTTGCACGCCGAGTATGGAACGGATGCGTCATATTAGATCGGTATGAGACATCAATTAACGATTCTTCCTGTATTCGATATATTTCTGGAACTAACTCTCTACCTGTCCAGGATTTGCTCCATGACTTTCGGATGTGCACTCAAAGTCCCGCAGTCCATTTCAAAGCAAGGGCTTCAGCCGTTAATGTTAAGCACAATGGAAATGAATCCCACGACTTCTACTGGAGCTGTGAATCTTCCCTCGAAAGCGAAATTCTATCTATCATTTTGTCAGCTTCATCATATCATAGGGGATGTATTAGAAACCTTCTACATACCCAATGGTAGTTTCAAAAATGGCCCAACCAAGCAAACAAGCTCGGAAGGAGCTTTACTTTTTGATAAGATCGCCACCCTATTTAAGATTGAGTCAGAACTGAATGATTGGGCTTCCAACCTTGATCCCTTCTTCAAAAAACCATCTGAGGCGTTAGACACGACACCATCAAAACATATCACCCGGGAAGCTAATGTCCTACGTGCTCGGTCAGTATACCATCTCGCGCAACTTGAACTCTAAAAGCTGACTCAATCGCTAAAAAAGATATCTATCTGTGAGGCTACTGTTGTTTAGGCCTCTTCTGTCACAAATTCATCAACAAAGCAGCCGCAAATCCTCGGGCACTAGTCTGTACCAGGATGATCAGCTTCTGCCACATGTTGTATTTCAATGCCAGCTGAGTTGTACTCGGGCAGCCGAGGATATGATTGAATTCATTACCAGGAACTCGCCGGCGCAGACACAAGCATACATCTTACCTTCAAATTGGTACATAGTTTCATGCAAGTAGAACTCATCTGAAAGAATCGGTATGAAGCTAATCTAGTATAGATGTATACATGGCTGTTACTATTCTACTAGCAGCGAAGGCATCAACATCACAAATTGTGGCGCACTTTTCTGCATCTCGATTAAATGGACTTCTACAACAGGCCCGTGATATTCTGAGAGAATACGAAAAGCATTCTACATTGGCTTTGAGGTGCAGTTCGGTACTCAGATTGATTGAGCAAAGCTTTGGTCGGCATGAACAGGCAACAGAACCTACTTCCGCGGAACATGCAAGGCATATGGAAGACCACGAAGACTCATACACGCAGGACGGAAATGTGACGGAGCTACAACCACAGATCTTCCCGGACAGTAACATGGATATGATTGAACGCTATACCTTTGATTGGAATGAGTGGCCGGTATTTTTTGCGGAATTAGACGAGGGAAATAGTTCGCCTGAAGGTGGACCTTTCAACCTAGCATAGGATAGCTTAGAATAATATGATAAACTTTTGACTTATGAAATACCAAATTTACTGATCAAGTTTTTCAAGTAATATACTAGTAATTTCATATTGGCTACCGATCAGGATTCCATGTGATAATTTACAGTTATGCTCGGAGCAGACTAAAGCCAATCGATAGTACGAGGATGATAACAGTTAGGCACTGCAGATGACATCCAGTGAGGTGTCAGATTGGCATCACTCAATTGCACCACGGGCTTCAAAGTTTCCATATTCCCCCAAGGCCCGCCACTGAACCCTGTCATCAAGGATTCTGACCCCGATTCAAAATACTGGGGGAATACTTTTTTCCATCCATCCATGACAACAAGGAGAATCTCAGTCACGAATTGAGCAGGGCCGATATGGCCCCATTGGAACAACTTGTTACTCTCGTGTACGATCTCGGGGGAATATAGGCCAATTTCTGGCTCAAGAGCAATGGCATCAGCCTTGACCAGGGAGCTCGACACTCGATATGAGCCACCCTTTCGAGCCCGATCACGAAGAGCAAGAAGAGCACCCAGAGCACCAACAAGACCAGTGGACATGTCCGAGATAGGAAGGGGAGGAAGAACGCTTGTTCCATCCTTGAATCCCAAGGAGCGTCCCATTACATAGGATGAACCCGAAGCCGCATCACCAATCTGTTGCCATCCAGGACGCTCATGATAGGGGCCGTCCGGACCGTAACAGTTTTCTTCGACATAAACAATGCCTTTGCCTCGGTTTCCAGCCATTTCGAGAAGATCGTTGACTCCAAATCCTTTTCGAGCAATTGCATTTGGTCGGAAGCCTTGAACGAATACGTCGGCGCCCTCAATCAGCTCACGCAGTCGTGACTTATCATCCTCTTTGGTCAGATCAAGATCGATGGTACGCTTTCCTGTGTTCAGCGTGAGCTGTAGAACCTGTGTAACCTTTTTGTCAGCATCAAATAAATGAAGTTTCTGGATTGCGTTCGGTTGTGTGACATGACATACATTGAGGTCGGTCAGGCGACTGCAGTTTACACGGATAACATCGGCACCAAGGGCAGCCAGTGTAGAGCCGATGACCGGTCCTGCGATGATTCGAACTAGTTCCACCACCTTGACACCTGCCAAAGGACGCTTGTCATTCGAGATTGTGGGGATCGGAGCCGGGGGAGTTGGAATCGCATGCGATTGTCTCGAATAATTTACCAATGGGTGGGCAGCGAGTCTCTTCCCCATCAGTGTCTCTGACCACCCCTCAGGAGTAAAGCAGATGCTTCCACAAAACCCATTCTTAACGTTCAACATCTCCAACTCGTCTGCAGTCCACTGCTCGACATGACGACTGATATGATCATATGCTTCTTCCGATGTCTTCGCTGGATAATCAGGATCGACACCGATTGATCGGAGAATTGGCGCGGCGTCGAGCGAGCCATGAAGTTGATACCATACACCGGGTGTCTTAGTTTTGTACAGGGCGGTAGTCCGTTTCCTCATCAAGGAAGACATGAAGTCACCTTCAAAATCCCGTTGGAAGAGACCCGGCAACTCGCCCGATCTGACGATCTGAGAAAGGTCCTTCCCTTCCACGGAAGCTGCTAATATAGTTCCAAGCCAGATAGCAGCATGATCGGTGCTGACTGTGACTTGTTGGGAGCTTGCTGGGGTACCGTCACGATCCTGTACAATCTCATGTGCTACTACTCCACACATCGCATGCAACGCAGCTGCAACGAGAGGTGCTTTGGTAGGCCCCGGAATCACGGGAAGCGAGTTTCCGTTGAATTTGACTGTGTTCCAAAGGTCTTTGTCCTGGGTGAACCCAGGGGTGCCTTTGGCAATGTATTCAAAAATGCGAGTCGCATCTTGAGGTGCAGGGATGAAGTCCCTATCGACAAAGGTTCCTGGACCATATATGTCTGCCGAAGGGATAGTTTCATGTCGCGAAGCCATTTTCAGAGTATGTGTGTGATTGCATAGAAGGATTCTATGACAAAAAGTGATTTCGTGTGGGATTTGTAACAAATCCTCGATGCTTTATATTAGTTGCAAAAGGTGCCAATTCTATTCCTGTCAACCCGGTCCTCGTTTGACCCTCCAGACCGAATGTTCGCCGATCGTTCCAATCAAATCCAGAAATGATCAACAAGGACCATTCTTGCGAGTTTAAGTTCTGGTTCGGAAGTTGCTGAGCCGAAATCTCGGAAGGGCTTCGGAATCACCCAAAATGGCAACGTAGATTACCATTGGTCTCTAGGCCCTGTGAAAGTAATCACAATGTATTGTTGTAGTGACACTTGTTTTGCTGCCATCGGAAGATCACCGAGCTTGAATCATGGAAGGCTCGGCATTCATCTATCAGGAACTTTTGAGCCGGTGGCAATGGGATCAGATCAACGAGCCGGTATCCCGATGTGGATCTGTTCGAGCATGAGCGAGGCAATTCCGTTATTTGTTCCTTTGCTGCTAAAAACGAATGCCACACTTATAATGATTTGACTCGCTGCAAATTTATAGTGTTACATTATCCTTGGTGGTGGTGATCTTTACAAGTACGAATTTGAAGTTTCTACGATCATGATTCCTACCGCGATCAAGACTGTCGGCGTGATCGGCACTGGCGTTATCGGAACGAGTTGGACATCTCTATTCCTTGCAAAAGGGTTGCGAGTCATCGTCACCGATCCAGCACCAGGAGCCGAAGCCAAACTCTATGAATATCTGCGGAAGAACTTGTCGACGATACCAAACCCGAAGATCACTCCAGAAAAGCACTTGAGTAATTTGAAATTTGTCAAAGACATTGATCCTTTCCTGGGAGATGTCGATATGATACAAGAAGTGAGTGAATATAAATTGCTCTGAAGGGAAATTCTAGTCACTTTCAAATTGAAGCTTATGGCCTTTTCCAGAATGGACCGGAGAGAGTGGACTTCAAACGGCGCCTCTTCGCTCATTTGGATGCACATACTCCCGATCATGTTTTGATTGCGTCGTCATCATCTGGCCTTCCCTCATCTAAATTTGTCATTGAATGCAAAAGAAATCCATCCCGGATATTGATCGGGCATCCTTTCAATCCGCCACACCTGGTGCCTCTTGTGGAAATCGTTCCCCATCCCGGAACAAGCGATGAATACGTTAAAAAGGCATACCAGTTTTACCAAAGCCTGGAGAAAGACCCAGTTATTGTCAAACAAGAGACCCCTGGATTTATTGCCAATCGGCTACAAGCTGCAGTATGCGCCGAGGCCTACAGTCTCATCGCCAGGGGAGTCGTGTCTGCTGAAGATCTTGGTAAGTAGTCCTATTTGAAAGTTAACTTTCAGCCACATCTTATACAAAGCTAACAATGTTGGTAAGATAAAACCGTCACGTCTGGTCTAGGCATTCGTTGGGCATTTTCTGGACCGATAATGACAAACGTGCTTGGCGGCGGTGGTGATTTTGGTCATTTCATGGATCACCTGGGTCCAGCTTTGAAGATATGGTTAGATGATATGCAGCAGCATAGTTTCAATATGGACACGAGCAAAAAGGAGACGGAGACGCTCAAGGAAAATGTGGATCAGTGGGTATCTAACGTTGACCTTGACAGGATTGAAAGGGACCGGGACGCATTCTTGGCTGGATTTATTAGGGCGCGATCATTGGCCGAGTGAGATGATTGTACTATCAGATAGATCATTAGATTTTATTGGTTTAATATATAGACCTTCTCAGATAAATCTACTGTCTATTATATACAATGGCAAGACAAAATGTCTTTCTTTATGTTGGCTTCTATATGGGACTCGCCTACTCTCAAGGTGAACACAGTCTTAGAGCTGGAACCCCCCGAAAGTTATGTCGTAGTGATCATTAATTGGATATTTAGATAGATCGAGCCATCATACTATTGCAATCTTATCACGCTAATCTGATCAGAAATGTAGTCAGGAGTTGGAGTTATCCGAGCAACTCCATGTCAGATGAACCCGACGCTGCTTTGCTAGAAGCAATTATGTTCACGATTGATCCGTAAGTTCCAGCAACCATAAAAAATGACCCAATGGCGATGGTAAAGACATTCCAAGCTGAAAGAAGGGCCCATGTCAGGGATCGCTTTCCCCTGTCCTGTTTCCAATTATCATATAACCACATACAACCCATTGGCTGGAATGACATTGCTGTGCCTAGCAGGGCACCGACAAGTGACACCAAATCGCCAAATATAGGGATACCACTGGCAATGAGATATGAAGATATGGTGATTGCAAAAGTACATCCAAACCAAGTTATCCAATGTTTGAATGAATTGGCCGTGAGATGTTCAGGGCCCTCGTAATATGCGCACGAACAGGTATTTACTTGGGAACTAGAAGAATTGAGTTAAAAATTTTTTGAAATTAGCCAAATCATCCAGCACTCTAGTTCCACTTACACGGAGAACGATAACTGTGCTAGCCACTAGGCCAGGTAAGGCAATTCCATAAGCGATTCTTTTGAGCAACGGGCCTGCAGATCCAAGAGTAGGGGATGCAATATAAGATCCACAATAGTAATACAAGGATTGGGCGGAACTTGAACTACGATCGGGTCTGGAGTTGGTGAATTATCACTGGGGGTGTTGTTTTCCTTTCCAGAGGAGGTCCAACCCCGTCGAGTGACTTCACAAACAGCCCCGGTTCTAATGGCGTCCCTTACGAGCTTTTAAACTCGAAAGAAGTCAATGAACGCTGGCCGGGCTTTAAGGTCCCCAATGGGATTGATGCTGTTTATACGGCTGATACTGGTATTGTTCATGCCAGTACGTGTGTTACTACCATGCAATACCAGGCTCGGGCAAATGGGGTTATTCTGAAGGAAAAGACCAGAGTCGATAGTGACCCCAGACGGAAATGGCCATTCACATCTCCAAGGGCTCATATCGAGCTAAAAAAGTGACCCTTGCGGCCGATACCTGGACCAATAAACTTCTTGGACCTCTAAAATCTGAGATCCCTGTGGTTACAACGATGCAAGAGCAAGTTACCTACTTCAAGCCATCTGATCCCGAGCGATACGACCCGAAGAGCTTCCCTGTATGGATTTGGTGGTGAGACAGGGTATTATGGGTTCCCAACCTATGGCGAGCCAACTATCAAGGCAGGACGGGGCGTCCAACGGAATGTCATGCATCCTGACCACCACACCTTCGTCCCTTCGCAAGAGCAACCGAAAAAGTTAACCCGCTTCATGGATTCTATCATTCCTGGCCATGGTCCGGAGCTGCGCACAGTCACTTGTCAATATACCATCACTCCGGATCGACAGTTCATCATAGGTCCATTGGCAAAATACCCAGATGTCATTCTGGCTCTTGGGAATGGACACGCTTTCAAATTTGTTCCTGCTATCGGTCGAGTGGTGGCGGAGCTCGCGATTGACGGGAAGACAACCGATGACATCTCCAAATTCCCCATGTCCAGTCCGACCGGTTCTCGCAAACTCTAGTGGAGCAATAGCTACGTTCAAGGTGCAATGTGAAATACACTGGGAATTTGGCAGGGTTAAGCTTATATTTACGTTGTGTCCTGTTATATGGTGACTCTGATTGGGGTTTTGGGTGTGCTGGACAGCCAGAGAACTTAGAAGTTGATCTATGAGAAATCCTTAAGGCTTGGTCGTATTGGAGTAATAGAAATTGGTAGTGATAAAGTCTCCAGAAAATTTCTATCAGTATTGACCCCCTTAGTCACTGTAGGTAACTCATAGTCTATACAATATCTATTTCGCAAAGCATCATTATGTTTGTATACAAGCTGGATTTATACTTCAACCCCAGCATTGCATGTGACTGGGGAAATCCGGGGTAAACACCAAAAAATCCCAAAAATGACATATATGTGGAAACATAATGAAAAAGAAGTGCCCAAACAATTTGAGCTAGCAAATACATATAATTGATTTTTACTTTCTTCTCCCATCACCTTTTTTCCCCCCCCACGCTGTACTAACTGCTGTTTGACTTTTACCGGCTGAAAATCCGACCTCGGTCGATCTCGAGTGGAGACCTCCTCTTCTCTTCCACTTCCCCCCTTCTCCGTCATCATACACCTTTTCACGTCTGAACTCCACGATGGGTAGCTGACTAGTTCTATTACGTCGCACCTAAGTTGAAATCAGAAATGTCAACCTCAGAGGCCACCCCAGCACCCCATGGGGATGGTACTGGCAAGGCGCCAGCCTTGCACCCCATCCTCCGAAATGCTCTGCGCATCTCGTTGAGCGCCAAAGAGTACCGAGCACTCCACGCGATCGCAGTCAAACGTGCGCCCGGTATCCAAGGGAAACTTCCATCTCCTTCCAGCTTCGATGTGATGGCCCAGTCAAAGAACCGACACAGCGAGGCAGCTCTGCGCGCCTCGTTGCGTCTCTTTGTGGGATCCGGTCTTGTCTTGAAGGTGATTGAAATCGTGATAACTCGGATTCGAGGTGGCACAGCCGAGTAAGGCCATTCATAAATCAAGACCGCTTCTCTTTTTTGAATTCATGACTGACGCGGACTTGCGACCGGCCAGGAAGAAACCCCGTACCGCACTTCGCCGGTCACCAACCCTCCGTCTCTCCTTTTCACTTTCCCTTCTACTTCTACTCCATCGTCTGCTATACAGATTTCTAGTCCGACTTCGTGCGAACCTACGGACTGATGATGCAGAGCCCTTCCGAACGCGAAACCCACGAGTTTCGCGTGCGCTCACGTCGCGCTTTGCCCCGGCTGTCGGCGCAAGTCTGGCGGGTCTTGCTGTGGGTATCATGCCACAAGAACAACTTCGATTGACTGGGGGCTATCTACTTGAGTATGCGGAGTCTGGAATTCTTATTCAACACAGCAGACTCCAAGGGTCTACTTGATAATCGCCCATGGTGGTTCGGCAGCTGGCTGCTGATGCCAGTTTCATGCGCCCAGCTTTTCCATGCCTTTATATTTGATCGCGAGACGACGCCCAACGTAAGTTGCTTGTCTTCTCCCCTCCAGCCTGATGATCATGTTTTTTTGGACAACGTCTTACTTTTACAATAGTGGTTCGGCAATGTTATTATGAAGCTTTCACCTAGCTATATACCCGGTCGACCAGAGTCGCTTCCAGCTGACGTTGCTTGGCCGGAGAAGGAACAGATCGTGGACTCTTTGGCATCTATCGCCAATCTTCGCTGGCCGTAAATATGACCTCGTTCTTTTTTTGAAGTTCTGAACACTAATATGATATAGGGCGTTTGTCTCTCCTATCTTACACCCAGGCGACCCTAATACCCTACCGTCCTCAGTGTCAGCCATTTCCCCCATCACAGGACCGGCGCATCCGTCCATCACGCAGCTCTCTTGTGCACTGCTTCACCCAGGAGTACCGAGCTGCAGTACCGCCTTTTTGCATCACATTCTACTTTCCGTGCCCATTCTCGCGCGATTCCTCACAGGAGTGACACTGGCACTGAGCATCCCCAAGATCAAGAGTATTATTGCTCAACCAGTCACATCTATTGACTCTATCTCGAAGCGGATCATCACGATGACAGCTGTTCTATCGGCTGCTATCGGCTCCACCTGGGGCAGCGTCTGTCTGCTGAATAACAATTTGCCTCGGTCAACTTTGTCGACCAAGCGATTTTTCCTTAGTGGTGCTTTGGGTGGATTGCCCTTTATGTTCCTCAGCAGCAACCGCAGCGTCTTCCTCTACTTCTTCCGGGCTGCGGTGGATTCCGCCTGGAAGACCGGTGTAAAGCGTGGCTTATGGAAGGGTCGTCGTGGTGGAGATCTGTGGATTATAGTGATCTCGTGGGCAGTGATGGGCTGCATTCTCGAGGCCAATCCGTCAGCTGTTCAAGGTAGCGGTCTGCGTAAGGGACTAGCGTGGATGCGAGGTGATGGATTTGTCGATCCTGAGATTCACGAGAAGCGACGAGCAGCGAGACGAGAGTCAAAGAAAGCAGAGAACCCATGAACACTCCCCATGGATAAAGGAAATTCCCCTGAAGTTCGGATTTTGAATACCTTGAAGTGTACTCCATACTGTATAAAATGAATACCGCGTAAGAGTGGAAGTCACTTTCCGACCCCACAAAAACCACTCTCTTTCTTCTTCGGAGAACGACCTCCGCGAATCTCCACGCAAACTCCACACCTCCGCATTCGCCGATACTTCTTGGAATTTAAAGGGCCTGGGGTTACTTCTACTTTTTTTTTTTTTCTCTTTGTCTTGTTCTGATATTATAAACGAGCTGAACAACATCACAATCTATTCTACATATATTCAATTGTTTCAAAAAAAAATGTCCGCCCGCAGAATGAAAATTGGCTGTGCCGGTCTCGGTCGCATGGGCAAGCGTCATGCCTTGAATTTCTTAGAGCGTACTCCTCGCGCAGAACTCGTTGCTGCTAGCTCGCCTGATCCTGCGGAACTCGAATGGGCAAAGACACACCTGGTCCCATTTGGAGTGAAAATCTATGAGAATTATGATGATATGCTCAAGCATGAGGGTCTTGAGGCTGTTGTGGTTGCATCGGCCACCGCTGTTCACGCCGAGCAGGCAATTAAGGCAATTGAAGCAGACAAGCATGTTCTCTGTGAGAAGCCATTATCAACAAGTGTGGAGGTGGTAAGTTTAACATCCTTATAACTAAACTCCTTTGCAGTGATTATGTGGTAAATTATGGAACATACCACTCATATACTTTATTCTCTGTATATAGTCCCAATCCGTCGTCGATGCCGCATCCAAGAAACCAAATCTGAAAGTCATGTGTGGATTCTCTCGTCGCTTCGACAAATCTTACCGTGACGCTTATTCCAAAATGCAAGCCGGTTCTATCGGTGCACCATCCGTACTCCGCAGCCAAACATGCGATAAGCTCGATCCATCCGGTTTCTTTGTCGCATATGCGCAATTCTCCGGTGGAATCTTCGTCGATTGCTCCATTCACGATATTGATCTAACGCTGTGGTTCTTTGGTGCGGACAGCAAGATCAACTCTGTCTCAGCGGTAGGCATCACAGCCGTGGAACCTGATCTCCGCAAACACAACGATCGCGATAATGCGGTTGGACTGGTTGAGTTCCATGATGGCAAGATTGCTTATTTCTATGCTTCGCGGATGATGGCGGCAGGTCAGGAAGATACTACTGAAATCATCGGTACCAAGGGTAAATTAGCCGTGAATACTCAACCTGCGATGAATCATGTCAATTTGTTCGATGAGACTGGTGTTCGTCGGGAGATTCCTCAGACTTATTGGGATCGATTCGAGTATGCTTTTGTTACTGAGGCGAATGAGTTTACTGCGGCTGTCTTGGACAACAAGCCTCTTCCTCTGGAACTCACTGCTGCTGTCCAGGCTGTGCGTATTGGTGCTGCATTGCAGGAGTCTTTGATTACTGGGAATAAGATCTTGTTTGATGAGCAGGGTAATCGGATTGAGACTGCTCGTCTTTGAGAATTTGCATGCTTAGCGATACATTTTAGTTCGGGTCTCTATATGAACGGAAATGGAAATAGAATAATGACTACTCCGAAATTAATATGAGTAGTGCAGGCTTTGTGAAAAAAGATGATTACCTTGAAGGTTTCTACTAGGAATACATCGGGAGCGTGACGACAGTCATTCTCGAAATCGGCTTGACCAGTACACACTCGAGACTTGTTCCTGGGCCACGAATCACTGTGCTATCTAAGTCGCTATTTACGGCGGCCCTCAAACTAAATATGCTCTACTCAATAAACGAATATGCTCAGGTCTTCGCAGTGGGCTCGAGAAAGAGAGTAGTAGTAAAGCCGATGCGTAAAACGCAATATAGCTGAAGTCGATAACAGATTTTATTAGATATACTTCCTTCCTCAACTAAACCTCACCACCTTGTTTCCTTGTTCGATCGCTTATTTTAGCTATTAGTAGTCACTCATTATTTTATAGTTATAAACTGCTCACTTTGATCAGTCACCGTAACCTCCTTATCAGCATCGAATTCCATATCCTCTGAAAGCTGCCAGGACCTAGTAGAATAGGTCTGATAGGGTTCAATAGTAACAATTCTTCCAGTGAATCTTTTTTTAGTCTCTCCAGGGCAAAGTAAAGTTAAAGGGTCATCGGTATCTTTCTCATTGTAGAGTGTTAACTTCACATCGGAGTCGTTCGATACGGTGATATTGTCATTCACAAATTTTGCTGTGTGCATCGTGGAATATAATATTTGTCCTTGGTGTAATGAATACAGTCTGGACCAGGCTTTGGTGAAGAAGTGTCTTCTTATAATACTCCCCATCTTCTGCTAAATTTATTGTGAACTTCGTGTCTTCGACGCGATATTTATATGGCGGTTGATAATATAACGTCATCGTGGTCAGTCTTTCACTACATCTCTCTTAGTATGATGTCATTGAATAGCCCCACTGCCTGCGTACCCGTCCAACCCTTTTATAGAACAATCTACTCATTTCTTCAAATTCACATTGATTTACTGGTATTCATAGGCGATAAACCTTAAAGGGTCAGTGTACTGTGGAATTTGCAACTTACAGTAGCCCTCAACTTAAGATAGTCTGCTCGATAAACGATCTGCGCTAAGGCCTTGGCGGTGGGGCTGAGAATGAAAATCTCAGTGTGTACTGGTCAAGCCGATTTCGAGAATGACTGTACTAAGTGTCTGCCCAGTTGTGTTGTGAGTATTTGATAGACAAAATATTCGTCTGTCCTCATAGATACTAATGATGCGTATGTGGTACTACGCATGGATAGGACTAGCAGTGTAGTTGCAAATGCCGAGTGATCATCATGGATGGAAGGGCCTTGTCGGCGTTTGAAATCTCCCTCTTTTGTTGCTATTAAATAGCCTTAATTCTTCATCTATAAGCTGGTTGGTCTCAAAAATCCATCTCAGTAGTATAGTAATGATCTACGTATAATACGTAGTAAGGAAAAGGTGGAAGTAATCGTATGTGGAACCTGTCCTTTTGAGGACTGTGATCATGCATTTGTTATCGTTAAGATGTTTTCGAACGCTTCATGAAGATAGAGGTAAAGACAAAATATGGGAATCTCAAAATATCGTAGCTAAGAAGTGAAAATGTGAATGCCAGGGAATCTCTATTTGCACTTTCGAACCTCGGATTTACCACCGGACAACCTTGTTGGGGAAGTACTCGTCAATCAGCTCCAAGTAGTAAGGCTTGAGTTCCTCGGCACTGGGAATGCCATCACTCTTGCTGTACAAGTCATAAGGGTTGAAAGCCTTGACGGCTCGGAGCATCTCCTTGTCATGATCATCCATCAGCTCGTGATAGGCGCCGGCGCTGTGCCAGGGGTAGAAAGAGTGGTAACGGATCATGGCAAGGGCTTCGTCAGGAAGGGTAGACTGCTCCTTTGCGATGTGGTAGAGGTACTCGTCGTGGCCCCACGAGAGCATAACTTTGTCGAGACCGCAGCCAGGACTGTAGATACCGTACTTGGTGTCGTAAACGGGGTGGTTGAAGTCCTCGTTGTCCTTGAAGGATTCACGGCCGTAGATGATGCGCTCGTCGAATCCGATACCAACAGGGAAAGTATCTCCAACCACATCCCACTGTCCCTGAGCGTCGTAGAAGAAAAGCAGTTTGCCCAGATCGTGAATAAGTCCACACAGTTGCATCCAGCGGGGCTTGCCATCGCGACGGATTGCCTCGGCGGATTGGAGCAAGTGTTCAATCTGGGAAAGACTGGTATCAGGGTCTGACTCGTCGATGAGTGTGTTCAGCTTCTCCATCGCCTCCCAAACGGTCATCTCGGCGCGGGTCTTGCTGTGGAAATCATGGCGGGCCTTCAAGTTGTAGGCAACGGTTTGCTTGGTATGTTGCTCCTTGTAGAAGTTCTTGACGCGGTCGCAGGCATCCTCATACTGGCGAAAGTTGGTCTTGTCCTTCTCCTTATCGAATTCAGACTCGTCGTACAGACCTCTCTCTTCGGCCTCTTTCCTCATGTTGGCCTTCATGACATTAACCTCGTCGATGGCGTCTGAGGTCTCCTCCAAAGCCTGGCCATCCCGCATCTTGTTAGGGATAACGGGGGCAGGGGCATTCTCAAGGGCGACAGGTGCCATTTTGATTGTTCTGAACCAGGAAAATTGGGTTGGGCAGAAGATGAAATGGGATGATTTGCAAGATCGAGTAGCAAAAAAAAAATAAATAAATAAATAAGAATAAAAAAAAACTGAAATTATCGATAGCAAGTCTCTGTTTTGATAATGATCAGATTCCTCACTAGTGTAAGTCTAGATGATGAAAGAATCGAGATGACCCTGGAGTAGATCCATTTTTATAGAGAATGGTCAATCGCATCCATATTTCCGACAGAACAGTCAAAGTCCGGGGAATATTACCCTATGATTTGCAGCGATGGCTAGGAAGAACAAGCATCATGGAGCCACGATCACGGATTCCAGAATCCGTGCTTAGATAGACTTGTAGACATGAGAGATCTGATTGGATCAAGAAATGTGGATGCCCAGTGGATTCGTGGGGGAATGTGATGTCAGGCGGCGTGAGAGTGTCTCTCTTTGACCCCACGAGGATTCTGGTTTCCGGCTGACCCTTTTCTCTTCGTTGGCTGGCTGATTTCAAACTTCACTTCTTTTCTTTTCCTTTCCAGTTCCCGGTTCCTGGCCATCCTCGCCGAAGCATTTCCGAATCGAGGGACAATAAAGGTCCCGTTGCCGATGTTTACTCTCATCCGATGCGGGGACCCAACATCATGAGGGGACTCAGTAGGAGGAAGGATATCTCCTGATGTCCCAAGTGAGAAGAGAGTAAAATGTATCATCTCAGGAATACCTTCATAGATAAGGAAATATGTATATACATATCAACCAGATCGAAAGAAATGGAATCTGGATGGGCTCAATGCGATTGTGATTGATGGAGAATTCCAAAGGGGGAAAAATGGCGGGGCAAACCCCCCCCCCCCACACGCGGGGGAGATTCGGCTTAACTTTACATCGAAAGAGCGAGTCTTCTTCACTTCCGTCTCCAACATTTCTCTCTTTCTCTCTTTCTTTCTTTCTTCCTTTCTTTCTTTCTTTCTCTTCATAATCTCAAAGTCTCAATCGAACTTCTTTATTATATCACAATAAAATCTTACACAATGGCTGCTGCAGACGTCCGTTTTAAGCTCAACACCGGCGCTGAGATCCCTGCCCTTGGTTTGGGAACATGGCAATCTGGCCCTGGTGAGGTCGCCAACGCTGTCCAGCACGCTATCAAGTCTGGATATCGTCACATCGACACTGCCCTCTGCTACGGAAATGAGCACGAGGTCGGTCAGGGCATCAAGGAGGCCATTGATGCTGGCATTGTCAAGCGCGAGGACCTCTTCGTTACTACTAAGCTCTGGTGCTCTTTCCATGACCGTGTTGAGGAGGGTCTTCAGACCAGCTTGAAGAACCTTGGTCTAGACTATCTGGACCTCTACCTGATGCATTGGCCTCTGGCTATGAACTCTAAGGGTAAGGAACTTACAGTACTCCCAGCTTGCGGTTTAATCTAGCCCCAGTTCATATCTAACATCCAAAAACCAGGTAACCACAACATCTTCCCTAAGCTAGCTGATGGAAGCCGTGACATCGTTCACAGCCACAGTCATGTTACCACCTGGAAGAGCATGGAAAAGTTAGTGGCCACCGGAAAGGTCAAGGCCATTGGTGTCTCCAACTACAGTGTCCAATATCTGGAGGAGCTTTTGCCCCAGGCAATCATTACCCCCGCCGCCAACCAGATCGAGAACCACCCTTCGCTGCCCCAGCAAGAGATCGTTGATTTCTGCAATAAGAAGGGTATCCACATTACTGCGTACAGTCCCCTAGGTAGCACCGGCAGCCCTCTTTTCACTGCTGCGCCTATTGTTGAAGTTGCCCAGAAGCGTGGCGTCACTCCTGCCACTGTTCTCCTAAGTTGGCACAGTAAGTTAATTATCAGGGCATTTTCTACTTTATTGAAAACATCACTAACTAGAAAATTAGTCGCCCGTGGCTCCTCTGTCCTCGCCAAGTCCGTCACCCCCGCTCGCATCGAGGCGAACCGCAATGATCTCGTCCACCTGGACGCCGAGGATATGGCTACTATCAAGAAGTACTCCGACGATTTGACTGCCAACAAGAAGCTCCAACGTTTTGTCTTCCCTCCCTTCGGTGTCAACTTTGGATTCCCCGACAAGGTTTGACTAGCCCGGGCACAACTTTGAGGTTTCTAATAAAGAGGACTACGTACATAGACGTGAAAATATCGGCTGGGCCTAAGGGTATGGTTATTTTATGACATGATAGACACGAAGGATGTAAATAGCTCATTGTTTAGAGATTTTGGGTGATATGCAGTATATCCACTGCAGTGTTATGAAACATAATGAAAACATCCACGCAATTATTTGGGCCCCATCCATAGATCGAACATTTCTTTCTTGTAAGAACACTGGTCGACTGGTATGACCCGCTCAGACAAATGTGGAGGCCTTCTCATTCTCTCCCTTTGTATTGAAAAACTCTGACATAATTCAAATTAACTCATCATCATAGGGAACCAGGACATCAACAAATGCTCACTTAACAAATAAGTATTGAGCAGGTTTCTAAACAGCGTATCATCGCATTCAACATCAGATATGCTATCAATATTTGGAGATGTCGGACTCAAGAGCACAGAAGGCGAAGCACCTTCTTGTATGGACGATATTGAAGAGCAAATCTGGTCTGTCGTATCAGATGCCATCTCATCTGCAGACCACATCTCTAATAATGGCGGGAACTCCATGTCATCCTCGGCGTTCAGGTCAATTATATCATCAAAAAGACAGGCTGTTGAGTCCCAATCTTCTGTGAGCCCCATACCCAATTCCTCCAGAATATCGGAGCTATTTTTCATCCTTGTACAGGAACCTCTCATGTCCAAATCTACCCATTCGCCTACTGGTACGGCACTAGTAGCTGGCGAGTTTAGTTGCTCGAACTGATCTGAGGCAACAGTGGTATCCCCTAAGGATGATATCGACCATGCTTCATCTATGGCACTCTTTAGGCTCGCTGACTGCTCAGGCTCCTCCTGGAGGTCTGGAATATTTTGCTCGGTAGCGGTATCGTGTGCTCGTTTCGCGTTGACCTGCTGCAATTTCCCACGTCGCCCACGTTTTCGCAATCTTCGTTGTATAGAGCAGTCGATGCCCTTCTTTCGACAACGTGTACAAGGGTCTGAGAATATCATATCGCATCGCACTCGTCTAGCGTGACATGCATCACAAGCAACCCTGTTTCGTCTCCATTGTCTCTTGCCGTTCGGGAGCTCGGTCGGACCGTGATCGGGACGTAATGGCATCCCGGGAAATCGCAGGATCTCTTCGTGATTCATTGTTATTGGAGATTCTCGAGACAAAGCTGTGCTAGAAAGGCTGGTCTTTCATGGGGGGGGGCTCTTGACGGTTACGGCCAGCAGAACGGGGGGTGGGTTTACAGTCTTAGGTCTACGGGATTCAATTTTCTTTACGAGATTTCTCGCTTCGTCCACTGCAAAGGCTTTGCCCTGGGAGGAAACTTGGCCTCGGTATTTAGTATTGCAAATTCAACAATAATGCCTCACCGAACCAACCAGCCACACCTGTCATCCCCCACATTTTATCCGCCGGCGGGTGATACTAACCTGATCCTCGCTGTTTTGGGCAAAAGGACTCCGCGAAACATACTCCCGATCGGCGACATTTCCCCGGCCCAGCCGACTCGATGATTGGTTGAAAGTGAATACGCTAAACCATATCTGATACTAGCGCCGTTCTCCGTCTACTATACTCGCCAATCCTCGTTTAATTATTGTACTGCCGAGCAGATAGAACGATAGCGAGATCTAGGAGATTTCCTGTGATTCATTTGAGGGAATGAGATGAAATCATGAGGTAGTACAGTCTAGCAGACAATGGGGTCTGGCCCTATTCTGGAATGCTACGAAGACATGTCGTCGGCAATGCTAGCATTGTGTATTCAAACGGGGCGTCGGCAGGTATGCATCGGACAATCCCCAGTTCACGTTCTCCGAATCAGTTATTTGTCCCTGTTAAAAAAATTAAAAAATAACCTTGGAGCCCCGCAAATCGTCTTCATCTTGGACCGTCTGGGGTCGGACCGTACTGTTCCTTTTTCGTCTGATTCCTGACGTACCACTTTCCCCAATCTGCTTCGGCACGCTCTGTCAAAAGCTATAAAGTCAGGAGTTCAGAAAACTCCTTCCTACTTCTTCTGGTTTCCTTCTGGTATCTTCTTGTAGAGTACTCAGGTCCACTTTCTACCAATATATTCCCTTTCTCAGAAGTGAAATGCCGTTCACCAAGGCGCCCTACCTCGGGCTCACAGGAGGATGGCTCACCTTTTGGCTAACGGTACGCTACTCCGCCATATACCCCTTAAAGCCTGTGGCCTATACTAACCAGAGCGCTGAATAGGTCGCCTGTGCCACTGATATGATGCTTTTTGGCTATGATCAGGGTGTCTTCAGTTCGTCATACTAGTACCCTCACACAACCCAGTTCAACGCTAAAAGATTCATTCTGTATAGGTGGCGTGGTGGTAACCCCTGACTTTCTCAAAGTCCACGATCTAGAAGGCCCATCAAAAACCAAAGTCCTCTCCACGGTTGCTGCCATCTATGACGTTGGCTGTTTCTTTGGAGCTATCCTAGCCTTCACCGTTGGCGAGCGACTAGGTCGCAAGAAATCCATCCTTTTGGGCACCGTCATCATGGCAATCGGAACCATCCTCCAAGCATCATCTTATAGCCTCGCGCAGATGTTTATTGGCAGGATCATACTCGGGTGAGGAAATTGAAGTTCAGCGAGCTATCAGCCAAGCGTACAGTACTGATTCATCGTCTAGTCTGGGAAATGGAATCAACACGGCAACGGCACCCATCTGGCAGACGGAAACTGCCCAAGCTAAATGGAGAGGGAAACTTGTTATATTGGACCTTGGGTTGAACGTTGGGGGATACTGTATAGTCAACTGGATTAATTACGGTCTTTCGTTCCATGAGGGTGCTATTGCCTGGCGGTTACCGATCTCCCTGCAACTGATTTTCATCGCCATCCTGCTCACTACGATTCCCTGGCTTCCAGAATCTCCTAGGTATGCTATTTCATGTCATTATCGACGTGCTGAATACTGTTCTGACAAGACCAAGGTGGCTTATGACGCAATCCCGAGAGGACGAGGCGATGGAGGTTCTTGCTTGCGTCGAGGCCACCTCCGCTGATGACCCTCTTATTTTAACCCAGCGCGATGAGATCAAATTCAGTATCACATATGAGCTGGATAACGCCGTTCCATGGCGTGATCTACTACGCCGAAACAAAAGCGATAACACAAAGACGCTACGCAGGTTGCTTTTGGGAGCAGGGACACAGGCCATGCAACAATTTCAAGGTAGGTCACATTTACGCCTCTATGATGGAATTCCTTGGGTATGTTCACTAACCTCTATGGGATCTTAAGGTATCAATATCATGAGTTACTATCTTCCCTTCGTTTTGATGAACTCGGTTGGGCTCTCTGATAGCATGGCTCGACTATTAACAGCCTGCAATGCAACCTCATATTTCATATTCTCGTGCGCTGCCGCCGCGGTGGTTGAAAAGGTTGGCCGGCGGGGATTAATGATGATGTCGGGCTCAGGCCAGCTCATCTCCTTTTTGGTTATTACTATTCTACTCGCTCTCGCTGAAAGAGATACAGTTTATGCGACTGTTTCTGTTGCCTTCTTCTTTCTCTTTCATATAGCCTTTGGAATGGGAATGCTGGGGGTACCGTGGCTCTATCCAACCGAGATCAACTCGCTTCCCATGAGAACGAAAGGCGCAGCAGTTTCAACAGCGACTAATTGGTATGCCCTTAACGGGGTCTCAAGCGTGATTTAATACTGATTGGAAATATATGCTCTACAGGATCACCAACTTTGCCATTGTTGAGATCACGCCGATTGGCATTCAAAGTATCGGATGGAAGTTCTGGATTGTGTGGACTGTTCTCAATGCAGTTTTTCTACCAGTAATTTACTTCTTATATCCTGAGACTGGTAAGCTATCTATCGAGACTCTATATTATTTTATACACGCTGACTTAGACTACTAGCGCATCGAGCTCTGGAAGATATGGATGCGTATTACCGATCTAATCCCCCTCTCATAGTGGCAAGGGACGCAGATGCCATTTCCACGAAGCGACCGACTCAGTACATTTATCATGAGGATGAAGAAATTCAAAGGAATGCCAAAGTGGCTGCCTCTGGAAATGCCGTATATGCTGAACATGTGGACGAGGTTTTTAGTGACTGAGGATGGCAAGATTACCTTGTGGAATCCCGATTATGAACTGGCTCTTGTATGAAAGAATGAACGCTCTTTTCGAAAGTAGTGGCTTCATTCAAGCCATAGTGTTACTATGGGAAACTATACTATATGAGAGTACAGTTCGAACTTTGCCAATTCATAGTTGAAGTCATATAGAGTGTCCACGCGGATGTTCCCATGGACACTGTCCAGTGCACATTCTCAACCGCAAGACTGCGATCTCATTTCTCTCATGAAAAATAGAAAACTTCGCGAATTTAACAAAAGAAACAGTCAAAATAAAAGTTGAAGACACGTATAGCTCAAATAAGAGTGAGTGCGCGCTCATTTAGGAATAGCCCGAGTTTCACCTCACCCTTCATCCTTCAGTCAGTTCAGAGTTTGAGATGAAATATGAGAAAAATGGAGGGATAAGATATCAAGTGGAAAACACCTTGAGTCTTATGGATCATTGAAAAGATATAATGAAAACTTAAATAGAAAGTATCAGATGATTGGAAAAAGAAATCTGTGCAATTTCGAATATACAAAGCTAATACAATTTGTCCCTCAGTTCTCTCTCCCATCTCTTTCCCCCACGTCTAATATCCTTCCTCTTCCTCGTCCGCTTGAGGGCCTCCATCTGAGGAAGCTTTAAGCCCACCCATTGGCGTAGAAGCGATAGCTCTAGGATTGTTACATCTGGGCCAAGCCTTCTGTCATCGATGGTGACCATCTCGCGGTATGCGAGTACTTCTAAGTCTGACTCCCGAAGGTGACCAGGGGGCCAGACGTGGCTGTGGTACCTGTGTACCGCGCGTACGCGGCGCTCCTCTCGAAGCCGAACGACCTCCATGATCAGACCGACGCGCGCGACCCCTCGCTGCTTCAAAATATCGAGCAGCTTCGTCAACACTTCGAATGGAAGCGTTAAGAGCATTGCAGAGGCGACTAACACGGCCTTGCTTGTCGGGGCAGTATCAGCAAAGGAGGGCATGCCTCCGAAGCGAAATCTCTCCAATGTTGGGTCCGAACATTGGGAGTGCGGCAAGGTCCACAGAGGATGGGAAATACGAGGAGAAACTATCTCCGCCTGAGCTCGGTCGTATACAACAAAATCGGCGGTGATTCCGTTGGCAATGAACTCTAAGGCCACATTGAGTGTGGCTGTAGCCCATCTATCCTCAAACTCGTTGATATGGGCGAGGCTCACTTTTCTGGGCCATGAGTGTTGGGGATCGTGACCACGGAGGGCTTCGTCGGCAATCGACCCGTTATGTACCTCCGGACAAGTGATCAGAAAACTGGAGGTTCTCATGCCGAAATGCAGAAGAACCTCGACCGTACTCCATTCCAGGAGACCAATTGCAAGTTCCATCCCCCTTTCCACAATCTTGGGTATATCTAGGAAGAGACCGGATGACGCATAGCACAATGCAAAACATGCCATGGATCTCTCCGGCAGATAGGGCTGCACACTTGACACGTAGCTCGGTATATCTGGGGTGCTGGCCAGTACTATATTCCGAAGGTTCTCGTCCTTGACCAAGGGCATGGAGTACAAGTAATGCAGAGCCATGCTGAAAGCCTGAATATGGTTGAAGGACGAGCCGACGATAGCATGGATATAATTCAAACCATCATCGTTACGGTAGCATCTTGCCTCCAGCACCTGACGCATGAATGGGCTTGCGTCGAGAACTGCCATGTGAGTGTAGAATACTTCCCAGTCTCCATTCTGATAGACCTCTTGGAGGTGCCGGCAGTCCTGAGTTCCTACAAGGATTTGAAGATCTGAATATGCTGGTTGGCCGAATTGATTCCGCAGATGTTCAACCAGGACGATATCGTGTTCGTGACGGGGAAGCGATGTGGCAGGCGAGGACTCGACTATCTTTTTGGCGTCAAAATATTCTCTCGGTGGAATTATTGGAGGATCCATGTGGGCACTGGCCTTTGGTGCAGCTAGCCCCAAACGAGTGATCTGGGCATATGACTTGCGCTTCGTGTACGACTTCACAGAATTGTCCTGGTAGATGAGGTTCCCATCGGAATGTGTTGCAGACAGTTTACTTGAGGGAATCTGCATTCCAGTACCAGTTTGACGTCTCAGAAACATATCAGGGGTCTCTGCCGAACTAGGACCCTTGGCCATAGTGGAGGAAATGGATGGTCCTCCAAGTGTGGGCTTAGAGCCCCTAGAGCTCGAACGGGAGCTCGAACGGGATTTCCGAGACATTTCATGGAATTTAGGGCCAACAGGATTGAAAAAGTCCCGGGAATTCGGTACGAAAGATGTGACCGCGGGCGATTGCGAGCTTCGCGGAAGGATCGACGGAGGAGTTTTTGTTTGAAGATTGCCGATGTCCTTCTCTGTAGTGGAGCTTTCCATGGCAGACATGCCAGTAGAATCTCCTTTTAGAGTAAATAAGATTGTATTCTCATGGAACTACATTGGGAAAGGATTCTGGAGAAAGGGACATGATATTTGGGGAGATTGGGGGATTTGAGGAGTTGTAATGGCAAGTGGAACGGATTGGATGGAAGGAAGGTGGCACTGGCGGAAAGTGGACGGTCTTCGCCAAACACTCCCGGCAGACGCACATAACATGGTGTCTTTGGACTCACCTAAATAAAACTGCAAATTTTCTTTGGTTAGAAGATCATGGTAAAAACAATTCACCGGACTGTGGGCACAGCAACAGCTCCGCTGTGGCAGAGGGCAAATCCAACAACCACACCCAAGCTTGGGATGGTGAAATCTACAGGCCGGTTGCCAAGAACATATTGAATGTGTGTGACACACTACATTCGGGTATGAAGAGTCCCATTGCATAAAAGGAATGAGTGCTCCTGCTATCCTCTCTCCTGGGTGTAGGTATTGGTACCGGTTATCATGGCTATACAAGCCAGTGCCCACGGACTCAAGGACAAAGTCTTCGTCAAATTTCTGTCTTTCCACGCCAGGAGTATCAATAAGGTGCTTTGCCTCAGATGAAAAAAATTGATTGGAGTCTTGCCTCATATTAACGAAGCTGTGGCTCGGGTTTGACGGGGGCTCAGATGCCATCTGTTCATTTTCATCAATATGAAGCACACCCGGTCCCTGTAGGCTTGTTGAACTCTGAGGATTTTCCATTGCTGTAGTCTCGACGCTGTTGATGATATCCTGAAGAACAGGCGATTGAGTGATATGCAAGGACCCAGTACTTGAGTATCGCTGAGGGGGTGATATCATCATTGTTTGAGCAACTTGAGGTACAATTGGTGCAAGTAAATTACGTTCGTCAGGGAAATAGGTCGCAGCATTGTAATATACATCACTCGTCGTTACCATGTCTTTCGCCTCGATAGTCAACTTCTCTTTGTCAGTGGGGTTCTTTGGCGATGAGCTATGCCCCATGGCGGTTTCGGCGGCGGCGGCGGTACCAGAGTTTCTCTCTGCATGCTTCTTCCCCGTATGTTTAGACTTGCGCCTGGCACCTGCCTTCTGTTTCTTCTTCTTCTTCTTTTTATTTCTTGTTGTTACATCGACAGTATCCGTGATTAAGTGGTCCTCGATCTTAGTGCCCTCAAATGTCGAACCCGCCGTGGGAGTAACTTTGTAAAAAATCTTTTCCGCATCCAGGCTCTCTGGTATACTTGAGATAGATTTGTGGGTATAAGGATGGTAGACGTAGATACACACACGACCTGATACTTTCGATTCTTCCAATGTAGCAGTGGTTGGAACGGCGAGGTTTGGAGGGTCGTCGTCGACATTATCGGTCCGAGGATCCGAATGAACATCCGATCCCCAATCAGGGGTCGTGACAGATGTTCCATTGCTGTTGTTGCAGCCAAAACCAAAGCCAACATCGTTGGCATCATCATGCTGGTCATACTCAAAGGGTTCGACTTCCTTACTCCGCAGTCGGTAGTAGTCTTGTGCCTTGGCTTCGATGTGCTTTCGAAGGTGCATTCTTAGAGATTCAGGGTTCTTTGACAAGCGAAGCTCAACGAGATCAGATAGAATGTTTTCATCAAGCATGCCAAGAAGAAGTCGATATTCATCGGGAACTAGGTCCATCCATGCTCCTTTTTTGCTGAAAGAAGCATTCTCAGTAGCAGCAATCCGCGAAACCACGCGGGAGAAATTTGGCTTTTCCTGTAGCCCGATCATGTTTGGATGCAAAATTCCAAGATATGATGAAGAAGACTTGGATCTAGCAGGAAAAATTCAGTTTTGAGTAGTTTCAACGGGTGCACCTGAGTGGTTTGAGAACAGAAGGGAAGTGGAAGGTTGTGAAGGGTGAACGGTTCTGTCGTGTTGTTGTTGACTTAAAAAGAGAAGGTGCAATTGCTTGGGCACGTGTGTGGCTTAATAGTCGAGGAAGGAAGGAAGTAAGTTTTAGCAGCCTCAATCTTGAAGCTCGGAAGATACTCATGAAAACAACAGAGCCGGGGTGTCTGATGAGAAACAGTTTCTGATTAATGAGATGCAACCACTGTCAAGTCATGAACTGCGGCAACAAAATTTATACAAACAGACCATACTAAATTGAGTCTAATATTTATAGTACTCTTCTAGGATTCCAATTTGAAGTTATTCAAGAAACTTGAGTTGCGAGGCGACGTGAAGGGAAAGAACATTCGACTCCCACAACTCCTCAGGCTTACATTCGTTTGGATGCACATTTAATTAACATTGTAAGATACCTTGTCGATTGATTTATTACCAAGGATAACATGAAGGTTTAATGAATACATTACCTCTTATTATCGTTGAAGAATCAATGTCCCATCCAATTAATGTTGATTGACTTTTCAGGGCTTGTTTCGTCACGTGTTGTGACTTGTCTTGGCAGCAAGAATACATACACCAAGAACCGCTTCCCTGGCTCCCTAGAAGAACACTACTGATGATGTTTGCATGTCGAGATACTTATTTTTTTCAATATCATATCTTCGAATGACCTATCAAAGCCGATGGCTAGTCCAGAAGCTCGTTCAGCGAGGTTACGATTTAAAGTTTAAATCGCAAGTATTTGGTGTACTGGATAGTGTACCAGACAGCCCTCCTCTGGTATGAAATTCACCGGTCTAGCGGTGGAAAAAAGCAGAAAAATTTTGAAGTGGTAGCGATATACATAAATGATAATACTAGAATAGTCCATTTCGTGGATCTAAGTACAAAGTACACCTGGCTACACCCTTGCTCGGAAATATTTGTCCAAAAAAGAGAAAGGAGATGAAAAGTGTGTGAGAGTCTGTGATGATGCTGGACATACCAGTCAATGAAACAAGGGTTATCAAAAACCAAAACAGGATGGAAAAAAAAGGGGAAATAGAGGTGTAGTAGTAGACAACAGACGCTCAAAAATGCACCAGGTGGTATATGGTCGTGAAAAGTGGGAAGATAACAAAAAGACTGGAAATGGAGAAAGGAAATGTCTCAGGGAGAGGAAGGTCACAAGTCTGAATGGACCATATTATATGGCAGAACAACGCAAAGAAACGGCGAAAAAAGGACAAGGTAGAAAGTTTGACCTGGAGGGTTATCGTAGTTAGAACATACCGCCATCCACAGGAACTGCGGGAGGGGGGGTATTGAGGGACTGCAGGAGCAGGACTGCCCATTGCCTCCTGACGAGCCCGTGCGCTTAAGCTGCCACCCGCGCTGGAAGTTTTGCGAAGGCGGTTCCGAGAAGGCGGGCGCCTCTCATCGTCCACGAAAGAACTGCGCTCTTCGGTGAAACTGGGAGCGGGCGAGGCAGCCCGAGACGAATCGTGCTTGTCGGACCGGAATGCACCAAGGATAGTCTGGGTTCCGCGGCGACGGCGTGGGTTCATTGGGGGAAGAGGAGGCGCCGCATTGGGTTGAGGGAGACCACCTGGAGGAAGACCAACGGTTGGGACGTTGGAGGTTGATGAAACGAAGGTCGGCTCCGAAATTAACTTCTTGTTCACTGTGCGCTTCTGGAGTATAGCATGACCGGGAGCACGCTGCGGCATGGCATGACTATTGCTGGCGCTGGCGGATGCAGCAGCAGCTATGTTTGTCGAAGACTGCTCAGCAGAAGCATCATTCAGTGGCGGGGTGGCATTGGCTGAATAGGCGGGTGTAGCAGGAGATGGACGAGGAGTAGCGCCAATGAGTGAAGGTGGGTGAGATGCCTGCGAGAATTGGAAAGGCCGCTCATAGTGGAAGCTGGGAGTGCCAGAGCGGCTTGTACTGCGGTATCTTCCCGAGGCGGCAGAAGCTGAGCGGTCATACATCACAGGCTCGTTGAACTCCGACGAAGGACGTCTTGAGCCGGGGGTTGAGGCAGGGATCACGGGAGGCTCAAAGTTGTCGGGTATTACAAAGTTCTCGTGGGCAATGACCGATCCTTCCTCTACAGTCTGCAGATCATCGCGGTCACGGTATCGGGTGCGGCTTTTGGAGCGACCTGAGCCCTCGGAGCCCGAGCGGTCTCGCTGAGATCGGAAACCAGGCTGTGGGGATGGACCACGGCTACGGCTAGATTCGCGGGAATCCTCATGACTGTTGCGGCTAATTGTTGGCATGCGAGATCGGAAAGACCTTTCGGTAGGCACGTGAGGGGAGCTGGCGTTGCGATTATTAAAGTGAATTGGTCGCTCTTCGTGGCGCCAAGATTCTTCGACCAGCGCAGGAGTGGAGGAGCTGTTGTAACCGTAAAGACTCTTCTGGTCAGGTCTGGAAATTCCTTGCTTAGTTGATTTGTGTTTGAGAATGGCAAAGGCATTGCCAGCCTTAGGCTGGGTCAAGTCCGGAGTTGAACGGCCGGTGGTAGTCGGGCTACTAGGCCGGCTTTCGCCCTCAACCACGCTACGTAACTTTTCTTGAACCTTCTTGCGCCGCTCAGCAAGCTCAATTGCAAATTCCTCCCGCTCCTTCTGGGTTTCGGTGCTGCCATCCCTTCGGTGGTGGTAAGCAAGCTCCTCCCTCCATGATGGATTGTTCTCATAGCTCTCGTTGTTGCATGAGTCCTCGCTTGAGCGGTTGACAGTCGCATCAGAGGAGTTCCGAGAAGATGTCTGAGGACTGGATGGTTCCGGCTGCTCTTTAGATAACGGAATGGCCTCTTCCTCGATGTTATTGTCGACCAAGGGAGGAGTGGCCTTGGGGATGGGGTCTTGCTGAATGTTCTCTTCGTGCTGCGGTAGACCTGGAGAAGGTGGAGGGAAAATAGAAGACTTGTCACTCTCCTGGCGGAGGTGAGAGCTTATTCCTTTTAGACCAAAGTCGGCTTGAAGTACTGGCGAGTCGGGTCTTGGAGGCACATCATCTTTTTCCACGTTGGGGGTAATGGCTTCTGGGATTTCGTTTTCCTCGATCGGTTTCAGGTCTCCGAGATCTGAGTATCGTACCTCAGGAAGAGTTTCAAGATGTTCACCATTTGGTGTGGGTGGCTTAGATGCGCTGTTAGAGTTGTACAGTGATTGCCCGTATTCCGTAGCCAGGGAAGTGGCAGATGAGACTTCATGTGAACGACGATCGTCAACATCCTCTAGAGACTCGCTTGCAGTTGAATTGGCATAGAAGGTTCTGACTCCAGGTCGGGAAGGCGAGGCATCCCGAGACTGGTCCATACCGTTGTGAACATCACTGCTATAGTGGGAGGAAGCTGACTCGGCTCTGGATCTATAGCTCGACTTGGACATTCCTCGGGATCGGCCCGCAGGCTCATGCTGAGCCCGACGAGGGGACGAAGATCGTTGCGGTGGAGGGGTAGCCCGACCTTGATGCATCTGCATTTGCCGGCGGGAGAAAGCCTGTTCATCAAACCCTGTTGCAGGTCTGTTGAAGAGACCCATGGCAGTAGCTTTACCATGGTCCTCTGGATTCAATGCCGCAGCCAATAACAAAGCCCCGTCATCAGTTTCGCTGGACGGAGGGCTTAATGGAGGCGCGTTGCCAAAGCTAGCAGTTGTAGGAGAAATTCGTTCCTTTGTTTGTGAGTCGGGAATCGTGGCTTGCTTTGGCGAAGTGGCGGATGAAGGAGGACTAGTAGGTTGAGGCGCGACTGTCGGCTCCGCGATAGCAAGCTTCTGCAGCCTATCACGTAGGTTGGTGGCACTGCGGGAGTAATTACGATTCAAAGAAAGAGAATCTGGAGTTCCAGCGCGCTGACGACTCAAGCTTTCGAGACGATGCAAGGTTGAGTTCTGCTGGTTCTGTGCAGCTTGTGTTAAGCCTTGGCCGTAAAGACGACGAGTTCGAACAGAGCCATTCCGCGGGGTAGACATGGCGGATGGTGGGCGAGCCTCCTGGGATCCTTCAGACACTCCGCCATAGGGCTGCGGTTGGGATGCACCAATTTGGCCCTCGTCGATTGAGGTCGCTGCGGTGGATGAACGAGCGTTGGCGATGGGGCCAGACGTCGTGGAGGAGTACGTCGTGCGGTTAGCCGAGGAATTAGTCGAATTGGCATCTTCAAATTCGTGAGAAATCGAGTCGCGTGCTGTTTCCTCCGAAGCCATCTTATCTTCCTTTTCTTTGCGTCTTAATTTTTGAAAGGCAGATAGATTCAGATCATGGTCGTACACGGCCTTTCCCATCCCACCTGTTGAGCTAGCTGCACTGGGAGAGGTCGGCGATGGTGCTCCTCCAGGGCGAATGGGAATACGGTACACCTTCTGGCGGCCGCCAAACAGATTGTTTCCATCTGCTCGTCGAGCTCTGCTCATTATGCTACCGCTCTGAGAACGATCATCATCTGTACCATAACCTAGGTCACCGGAGGCATAAGAGTCGGTTCGTCCCAGGGCAATTGAAGGTCGGCAACTCCCATCATTGGAGGAAACTTCGTCAATATCTGTGAGCATGTTGGGGTTATGGCCGAAGAGGTTCAGTCGAGAAGCACGCTTGGGAAAGAGCACACTGTCGTCGCTAGCTTTTCCCATTTTGGATTCTGGATCATCTTGTTCTCGCAGCATACTAAACCGAGCCGAAAGCTTCGGCATCAACAAACTAGTCCGGAAATCATCTGTCGGCGGAAGGACTGCGGTGAAATCTAGTTGAGGAGTCGGTTCCGGGGATTCCTTCTTCTTGGAGGGCTTCAAGCTAAACGGGGAGGAGTTTGGTGAATTCCCTTCCAAATCCCCCAAAGCATCCTTCACCTCCTTCGCCTTCTTGTGCTTGCGGAATCGATTCATTCTGTATCCAATACTTTTCCGTGTGTTTAATGAGGAAGAAGAGAACGTGGTTGCTGGCGAGGCGAGCCTCGAGTGCGATTGGGGTAAAGAAACTTGGAAGAAACCGAGTGACTAGAGCTTTATAGTAAATCCGAGTCAGTTTACTAATGTTTGGAATAGATCCCTGGCTGTAAAACAGGTATTCCTTCCTACTTACTGGGTAAATTCTTATCTCGAGTACGAAGAGAGCGGCATGACCGTCAAACACAAGACGATGCAAATGATCTAAGAGAGAACTCTCCTGGAACAGTTGGGAAGGCAAAGTGCGCGTAATGAATAACCCCCCGCGATTTGATCTATTCGCGTACCGTGTGTCGCTGGAATGTCCAGGGGTCGAGCGCCAATCAAAGACAATAGCGGGTGGTGGGCGAAGTTGGTCGATAGATCAACTTGGGGGCAAAGTGCAATGACGCGCAATCAATTGGAAAGGGACTGGTGCGACAAGTCTCGGAACATATGATGGTTTTAGTCAAGAAAAGAGCGAAGAAGAGCGCAAGGGAAGACAAATTCAATGAGTGACGGGTCGAGATACTGTAAAAAAGAGAGAAAGGCAAGAATGCGCTGCGGGTACGAAGTTGCGGGAATGGAGAATTGGGGAATGGAAGAGGAGGAGTAAAAGGCAATTGGATTCCCGGGCTCGGCAGTAAAATGAGTAACAACAAGAGGTATGGAATATTGGACTAGAATCACCGAAAAAAAAAAAATAGTGCAGAAAAATGATTAATAAAAAAAAAAAAGAAAGAAAAGGAAAGAAAAGAAAAAAGGGATCTGGATCCGGATCGTCCTCGTTGAGCCCACCGTTCAGGCGATCATAACGTGAGATTAAATTATGGTGTATTTTTGCCTCCTTTCATTTTAATCATCAGTGCATGTGCACAGACTTACTGTATTCTATTATATATTTACTGTTTACTGTTTACTATTTACTGCTGAGTATACTCCAGATTCAGAAAATGTCTCTCTCCATAGTCCACCTCCCGAGAATCTTTCCATGGTGCCGTCTGGGGATTTTTCTCTGGTTGAGCATTTCAGGTACCTTCTGGAGAACGTACTTTGTGGCTCATAAAATACGGTATTGTGATGTATTGGGGCCGTATTCATCAATCCCGGCAGAAGGGTCCCTTGCAGATAAATTACCGTATGGAGAATCCATCACATCCTATAATTTCCTACGTGGGACCCGGGGCTGAGCGCCACCTCGACAACAACTGCGGAGAGGCTTTGCATTTGTGGACGGCTCAATTTGATGCACCAAGTCCGGAGTA
This sequence comes from Penicillium citrinum, assembly GCF_028827155.1. Classification (NCBI taxonomy): domain Eukaryota; kingdom Fungi; phylum Ascomycota; class Eurotiomycetes; order Eurotiales; family Aspergillaceae; genus Penicillium; species Penicillium citrinum. The sequence goes on from NW_026622686.1 coordinate 3,272,879, forward strand.
CATACATAGAACAGTACTATGTACTGTATACTCTACATGGTTCAACTGACCTAATTGACCTCTACTGTAGTATCATCAGGCAGAGTAGTACCTTCGCGCTTGACGCGTCCCAGATAACGAATCATGAGAGTATCAAGGATTCAACACCAACAACCTTCCTGATTCAACCTTCATGAACTAACTCTACAAAGAAAGAAACGCTAGTCGTTCCGAGGTCCTGGACGCGGGAGACCCCTGTCGTGCGAACACTTCGATTTGTCCCGAACTATCCAGGCGAGCTTGAACAGGAAAATTGTGGTCGATCCCTACTTCAATCACGGAGTGATTCCTGGCTTTTCTGGCCAGTGCTGAAACTGCCACTGCCACCATCACTGCCACTGAGGCACATGTACTCACATATAAATCATGCTGCTAGATACAGCATTTGGTACTAACTAGTCACAAATGTATGCAACTATTAGAAATCAACAAAGTCACCTACTAGTAGAACTACTCCCTTGCGTACGAAAAAGCCGCTGCTGCATGGGCTCTATCCCTCCTGCGTCGTGCAGACGATATGTATTGGTAGCCTAAGGGTACTGCAGCTCGCGACCCCCGAAAACAATGCAATCTATCTTTTAAATTCGCCGAATTGTCAATAGCCGCGCTCGTGTGCGCGATGGTCTGCAGCCCAATCCACAGCCACGCCGCCGGTTGGATATTCAATTATTCTATCTTCCATACATATGTATTTCTCCGCGACCTCCTGCGTCGTGCAGGACAATCTACGTGTGGGACGTGGGACGTGGGCCGTGGAACACAGGTCGCCTGAATATCGATCGGATCTCATATGTATCGGTGTACGAGATACGTAGGTGTATACTACATAAAATACTAACTGAGCTATGGTTGAGGCTATTCTACGACACATGCCGTGCCACCCTTCCACCTTCTCTCTTTAGAAGATTGCCCGGCCGTGTCATCATCTATTTGTTTTGTCTTCTTATTTTTCTTTTTCTGTTTTGATTTGTTTTGGATGCTTTCGGGTTGGATCTCAGTGGATCCATCGCGGAGAGAACCAAAAAATCATGAACGGAGCGCGCCCGTCTCAGAGTTCCCACCGAACATCGCAGTTCGCAGGTCAATTCAACAAAGAGAAACAGCACCGATTGTTGCATCATCGCTTACTGTAGAGATGGGAATCCGGATCCTCATCTTAAGCTGTGGGACCATGAGATCATACAAGCACAGACCTTTGAAAATTCATGTTCCAGGTATGAATCCTGGGCGTCAAGATGGAGGGCCCGACAAGGCGCGGACACGAAACCTGAAAAGGAACTAGGAAAAGCAAACATGGGCTAGCGCGCATTCTGGGTCGCGTTGTAGCCGGTGAGGCTTGACAGCCGTTGTTGGCGGACCCAGTGTGGGTAAAGCTTCCTTTTGAGCCCAGAACTTCTTAGCTCTTTGTGCGGATGGGCGGACGACTTGCTCCGTCGAGCAAAGATTGGATCTTAAAGAACCGAGGCCTCAAGCGAGTGTCCACCGCGGGTTGAATAATACTGTACGTGTAGAATTGGGGGGAAGTAAGAATTGAGGTTATCCCCACAGTGGGATATCTAACTGTAGTTAATTGGCTGACACGATCAGCCAGTGCCCCTGACTAGACCCAATTGGGTGCGCTAGTCTGGTTTGACCGTTGCCCAGCGGTAATGATGGTACATACAGTACTGTAATTGATAATGGTGTCTGTACGGATTACTTGTAAAGTACGCGATGGTGGCGATCATCTATGCATCTCTACAGGTTTATATTGATATCGATGCAATATGGCGTTGAGAATTGAGATGTATTCCTCTTGATAGAAGCATTCATCAGCTTGTAAACACAACCCACGAACGACCTGAGGTGGAGTATCCGGTATGTGGATGGGGGTCCACCAAGCCCCTCTGAACAGCTCATTCACAAAAAAGGAGCAATTTTGGTCTGCTGTTAATTACTCCCCATTTTTGTCATCGATCTATCCTCTCGGTGTCTAGATCACGATTGTACAGTTAATCTATCGGACTCAACAATCCGACAAGCCCTAAGACTATAGTAATTATATTACGCGACTTACAGATATGGAGTACACTTCATGTATCGAGCATTCATACAGTACAACTTTTTGCCCTAATCTGTTAGCATTTAGACTTAACCACGGTACGATGTACTGTAGTAAATCTCGAACTGACCCCAACAATCCGGCCACGCTTGCATAGAATTAACACGGATTCCTCGGGATCGATCGGGGAAAGAATGCATAGTGGTCAACATCGCGATCATCGGGGTTAACATGAGATCCTCCTGTTCATCTCTACATGGGATTTTCCCGGATCATCAATTTCAATGCCCAAGTCTCCGCACCATCGAACTCCGTCGTTTCAGCACTGCCCGAGAATTTGGCTAGGGCTGATCATTCGAGCATCCGGACCTTCCAAGCTGAGCCTGTCGCTATTAAGTTCTTCGGTGGATCTCGAATCGAAACTTTTCTAACTTTTCCATCGGTTACACTATTTTTTGACTTTCTACATACTTAGTACATGCACATACTGTAGTCTAGTATGTACTGTATGAAGTTGGAGGGGTCATTTCGCTTTGAGTAGCCACTAATAACTGTCTGGACTCGCAGCCCATTTCCACTATTTTTCCATCTCTTTTACCCACGGACCACCCCGCTACGAAAATTGGTGGACAGATTTCTGAAATTCCGCGTACTATGTACAACGGCCTCCGGGGCCGGTGGTGGGGATTCAACACTTGAATTTCACCTCGTATTCTCTTCCAATATTGGTAGACGAGGGGCGAGGGGTTGAGTCGGCTATGCCTTGCCTGCTGGCTGCGAGTCCCATGCCCGTAATTTATCTCACACACCTTATGAGTCTAGAACATGCCCACATTCAAAAATAGGCTACACTGGATGGAATGAATTGCTGAGACATCTGAGTCCTCCGGGAATTGTTAGTAAGTCTGTATGAATCGTGAGTTCATTGCCGACCTTCAGATCGCCCTAGTGCTAGCATAATGAGCAGCCGCCATAATTAATATACATTTAATATCCTCTGATTAAGGCCGGCTGAGACCACTGCGAACAATTTGATAGTTAAAGCTTCTTCTACGATTCACAAGAATAAGGCGAGATTGCGATCTTCATATTTTGCTCCATTACCGGCATTTCATATCCGGAAAATAATGAGCTTATTCTGGCGCAGATATCTAATTGAAACTTAATCTCATTTGGAAGTTCCTAGAGAATACTTCCGAGGGTTGAGCTCAAACAGTAACTTTATGCAGCACGCATGGGAAGTTTATGTAGTGTGTGCGGTGTAGGCATGCCGCACATGTAGGTACTCCATAAAAGTCATACACGTATGTATTGGTGTTTTGGTTCTGAATTGAGCAAGGAAAAAACTTCGAGTTCCTGCAATATCGGAATCCAGTATCTAAAATCCGTCGAGATTTTTCGATATATGCAGTATCCGCATTCTAAGATTATAGATCATTCCATAGAATGGGGGACTCGCTCAGAACTTTTGAATATATTGCTTATACTATAGTATAGTAACCATTTTATGCGAATTTAAATTCCACGCGAGCCAACCCACGAAAACAGCTAGACCCGTGGTGTTTCAGTAGAGTATTGGTCGTTCTATCGATCCCAATATGTTGTCACTACATACTATGTATAGTATATGGTAGCTAGTATTCAAATTGAATAAAGCAAGATATCCACGGTCATTCGTTGGGTGTCATCACCACTTACGGGTTACCTCTCACCTACCCTAATTTAGAAAGCGAATAATGCTGCTATAAAAATGCAGCTGACAGTCTCTATTCTGCAGTAGATTCCTGTTCAAGTGAAGTTTCATATTGCAATATCCAAGCTAAATCTTGGAATTGCTTCGTCATAGGCATTGATTGACTATCTATTTATTGAGTCCATTCCCAAAAGAACTTAAGTCAAGCGGATAACATTCATAAGTTGAACACTGGTCGTTCAAGCTCAAATATTGTGAATTTCTCAGATGGCTTGTATTATTTGTATGTAATTACCAGGTAGGACTTCTACCTTGGACTCTTCTATTAGAAGCGTCAAGTAGACAAGGGTCAAGTAGTAACTACATGGGTATTAGGTCTATACCAGTCCTGCTAGCGGATAGCAGCAAAGAAACGAAAAACAACCCTGGAAGAGCACGGAGGACTCCAGATACCTATTTAGTATATTCTGTGCTCATCAATAGGTTCGATCAACACTTCCCATTCATGCCCTGGCTTTATTTTGCACCTGAGAAGATACTATTAATCCATGTTTCAATAACAATAGGTCCAAGTCGACTACCGAGGTAGCAGAATGCAGTTTGCGGATATGTACGCGGAGAAGTAAAGCCCCGTCGGCGAACGGCCCCGATGGCCGTAGAATTGAAGCTCAAATCCAAGATTCTGTGCGGGGTATGCGAAGTAGATAGGACAATGATCGTCACGCTTTTTGCTCAAATACTTAAAGACAGGTCGTGTTTTCCGGGTGGATAAGGAGACGTTGCCAGTATGCTCACCATGAAATTCTCTCTATATGCTTTGATAGCTGCCTGCTGGGCCCATGATGCGCTGGCTAGTAGCTGCTCGGATCTTTTGAATTACAAGGCCCTTCCGGGAACAGATATCGAAAGTGCTTATACTGCACGTTATGTTTCCTCGGATGGTCATACTAGTATCCTATACTGTCAAGTGTCTGGGTCAGTGGCATATGGTGAACATGGCAACTCTGTGGGATTTGAACTTTGGTTACCTTCACCCGAATTTTATAATAACCGTTTTATGGTAGTTGGTAAGTCTTCGATTTTGAATGACACCTCGGATGTATTTTATAAGTAGATAGCTAATAAATCGTCAGGAAACGGGGGTTTTGCAGGAACTATTGATACGGACAGCATGGGAAAACAGTTAGAGCAAGGGTTTGCTGTTACAGGGTAAAATGATACAATATATGTGGTGTGTTTCAATTTGCTCACAGATTGGTCAGAGGCGATTCAGGTCATAAGGAAGCCAAGAACGGAAATGGGACTACAACATCTGGACAATATGTTCCCTTCTTGAATGATGTGGAGCAGACCAAGGCATGGATCCACGAGTCTATCGCTATCATGACAGACCCAACACGGGATATCATATCTTCATTCTACGGAAGCTCTCCAAAATACAGTTACTTTAGTGGATGTTCGACTGGCGGCGCACAGGGATTCGCACTTGCTCAATACCACGCTCAACTTTTCGATGGGATATACGCCGGTTCGCCAGGAAACTGGTACACTCATTTGATGCTATCATTCCTGTGGAACGGAATTCATACAATGGTTTGCTTACATGGCCCTGGCAGAAAGGATGACTGATTGGCTAACCTAAACATAGAAAGATGCATTTCTTGATCAAGCCACACTGAACGCCACAACTGACAAAGTTCTCGATGCTTGTGACGAGATAGATGGCGTCAAGGATGGCCTGATAGAGAACCCACTCAATTGCCATTTTGATATTGAAACTTTAGCATGTTCAGCTACGGCAAACTTAGATGGCAATAATCGAACATGCCTAAGTTCAAAACGGATGCAATCATTGAAGGCCATATATTATGGACCTCGAAACCCAAGAACAGGCACGCCAATATATCCAGGGTTCAAATTTGGCTCGGAGCGAGAGCTTATGTTGCAAGAGACTTCTCTCTATGTCCAATATGCTGCACCTCTTCTACAAAACCTGGTATTTAATAATCTTTCTTATGACATTGAATCGTTCGATTTCGACGGGGATGTTGCGAAAGTAAATAAAGCAGCAAGCCACCTTATAGATTCTGTTGGGTATGATCTTGGTGCTTTCCGGTCACATGGAGGAAAGATGATAGTATCTCAGGGTAAACAGCAATGCCTCTATTTGATGTCTTCATGGCCTAGGTTAACACTTTTCAGGTTGGGCTGACCCCTTTAACGCTCCAACTTGGCCCATTAAATATCTTCAACAGCTCGAGAAAGCAAGCAGTAATGGCTCTGTTGCAGACTTCTTTGGCCTATACATGATACCGGGTAAGTGCAATAAGTAGATTAAATGATTCCCGTTTTACTGAAGTTGGTCATCTAGGCGGTGGTCATTGTGGTGCAGCAGAGTCCTACCCATCAGTGCCAGCGACATATCACACAAACGAGGCGCTTTTGGCGTGGGTCGAGAACGGCACGTTCCCTTCATGGATTCAGTCATCGAATGCGCCAGATGGTTCATCGCGAACACGTAAGCTTTGTCCCTGGCCAAAGACAGCAAAATTGCAGGACCAGGAGAGAAGCGACATTTCCGAGAGTTATGAATGTGTCTAGGGGTAAAAATTTCAATGGTGTGGGAGTTTCTCAGCCCCGTGACAACATAATTAGCAAGAATATTCCGGCTTTGATCCCAAGGCCGTATCAAGCTAGTCAACTATTCTGGTTGTATTTCATGCCTTTGAAGCTCACTCAAGTAAATATCATATAGTCTTGATCCTTTGTGGCCTTGAATCAGCCTCGATACGTCTCACTGTGCCAGTGCTCAGTCACCAAGAAGGCATCACTGTATCCACATCCGTATTGATTGAAATTGCAGTTGAATGACCTCAACTCTTCTACTTTTCTGTTTATTGAGAGAAACAGACTAATTCAAGTCTTCATCATACCATTCTATCATCGACCAAGCGATTATCAAGCAAATCAATTGTACGACATACAAAATTAGACAAGGTGCATAGTCAGCCACAATATCCATACTAACTTACAAGCTAAAATCAATTTGAGACAAACAAGACCCACGAGGCACTGTCTTATTTACACCAAGCATTGAGTGGCCCCAGTTGCCAAGCGGAGTGTAGATCGTCGTTCTGCGGCCGAATCAAGTTTTCATAGAGAGCGTCTTAAGGAGATGTCAGAATAACTATTTCCGTACTCCGAGTTGATATCGAGACTTTGTAAGTATCATGCCGCCAAATTGCTTGTCTACAAAAGGTGGGTAAATCCGGGATAATCTCAAACAGGAGAGCGAATTGGTGAGCCATGATGAACAAAGTGGGTATCTCTAGATGCTTCTGTTGGCTTATCAGCGATAATCAGTGCCATTTTCATAGATTGTTTCTCCAAGGGCGGCGACAGGGGTCGAACATGAGGACCACCTATACTTGTGTTAATGTTTCAAGGTAGTTAGTTATATGCCGGTGAAAGGTGGACTTCTACATTTTGTACTTATAAGTGAGCTGCTCAAGAGGAGCTTTCAATCTTTTCTCAAAATTATTCCTCTCATTCTTTTCACTTTATTCATTCGTTTTGAAGAGCTAGCCTCTATATCTACCACATTTTATTCTTGTCTGTTGACCGGACATTTTCTTTCTTGTATACCAAAATGCGTACTTCAGTTATCTCCGTGCTCGCCCTCTGCGCCGCAGCATCCGCAGCGCCATCCTCCTTGGCCAAGCGAGCAAAGTGGACAATGGCAACTCGCTCATCCTCCTCTTCCACATCCTGCACTTTCAATTCGGCTGCTAAAGCTAGTGCTAGTGCCTCTTCGTGCTCGACTGTTGTTCTGGATAACATCGCAGTTCCTGCCGGAGAGACGCTGGACTTGGAGGACCTCCAGGATGGTACCAAGGTCATCTTCAGCGGCGAGACTACATTCGGCTATAAGGAGTGGGATGGTCCTCTGGTCAGGATTTCCGGCTCAAACATCGCCGTTTCTGGAACCTCCAACCACACCATCAACGGTGGTGGAGAGAGATGGTGGGACGGCCAGGGATCCAACGGTGGCAAGACCAAACCTAAGTTCTTCTACGCTCATGACTTAGACGATTCTACCATCACCGGCCTCAATGTCAAGAACACCCCAATTCAAGCCTTCAGCGTTGGATCCGACAACATCGTTCTCGACAGCATCAATATTGACAACTCCGATGGTGACGATAACGGCGGTCACAACACCGATGCTTTTGATGTTGGTGAGAGCAACGGCGTTACCATTCGCAACGCTGTCGTAAAGAACCAGGATGATTGCCTGGCTGTCAACTCCGGCTCGGTATGTATCCTACTCCAGCTCCATACCGAGACTACTTTGCTAAAACCCATCCTAGAACATCTTATTCACCGGTGGTCGCTGCTTTGGCGGTCACGGTCTCTCTATTGGATCCGTTGGTGGTCGTGATGACAACACCGTAAAGAACGTGACCATCACTCACTCTGTTGTTTCCAACTCGCAGAATGGCATCCGCATCAAGGCTAAGTCTGGCGAGACTGGCTCCGTCTCTGGCGTTACCTTCAGCAATATCCAGCTCTCCGGCGTTACCGATTACGGCGTCCACATCGAGCAGGACTACGACGATGAGGGTAACCCTACCACTGGTATTCCCATCACCGATCTGACTTTGAAGAGTGTGGCCGGTACTGTTGAGAGTGACGCGACTCCTTTCTACATCATGTGCGGTGATGGAAGCTGCTCGGATTGGACTTGGTCGGGCGTGAAGGTCACCGGTGGTAAGGACAGCACCTGCAGAAATGAGCCTTCTGGTATTTCCTGCTAGATTCTTTGGATAGAATCAACTGTGACGACCTCTCTTGGCCACCCCTTGTTACTACTACAGTGTAATAAGAGACAACACCAAACATCGAGGGAGATTCGTATATCACCTAGTATCATAATCAGGTCAATTCCTCCTAAAAGTATAGAAATATACCATTTGCCAGACTGGCATATCTCAAACTCAGCAGGTTACCTATAAAAAAAATCAAAACTACAGATATAGTTGTATATAGTTGTAGTTGTGTAGTTGTAGCACAAAAGAAGTGGATTTCTAAGCTGTGTCACGATGTCGTGTCGTCATCGGTCTGCAGCTGAAAAGTCCCCCGCAACATTGAAATTGCTCCGTTCAGCACGCACTACATTTTTTCTCTCATTTTGAAGCTTTAAATCACATCCTTAGAGCTCCTCAATTTACAATGCAAGTTCTCCTCCTTGGTGGTCATGGCAAGGTTGCCCTCCATCTCACCCCTCTCCTCCTCAACCGCGCCTGGAACGTAACCAGCGTCGTGCGCAACCCTGCACATGAGAGCGAGATCCTCGCTCTTGGCAAAGGTCGTAAGGGTAATTTGAACGTGTTGGTCTCCAGCTTAGAAGATATCAAGACTGTATCCGATGCTCAAAAGATCCTGGATACTGTTACTCCAGATTACGTTGTCTGGTCCGCCGGTACGCTCATGCCCCTCCCCCACTTTGGCGCCGCTGAACGCGCCACTCATTCTAAACACAACCTCCCATGTTAATCCACACCAATTAACATTAGTTTTTAATGGCATTGATGCAGTTACTGATCATGAGGATTTAATCAACAGGTGCCGGAGGCAAGGGTGGACCTGCCAGAACAATTGCCATCGACCAAGAAGCAGCAAAGCACTTCATGGCCGCCTCCTTCGCTTCGCCCAGCGTGACAAAGTTCTTGATGATCTCTTACCTTGGTAGCCGCAAGAAGCAGCCCTCTTGGATGCCAGACGATCAATGGGCAGGTATTGTGCGCATGAACACCGAGATTCTTCCTACCTATGCCAAGGCTAAGCAAGAGGCCGACGAATACATGACGGCACTGGCAGCCCGTCGCAAGCAAAACTCCTCCGGCCCTTTCCAGGCGATCAACCTGCGACCTGGACTACTTACTGAAGAGCCCGCTACTCGAAAGGTCGAACTTGGCAAGACTCCTAAGGGTCGTGGAAATGTTACTCGTGAGGATGTGGCGATTGTTGCAGACCAGTTGCTTGCACGCGCCGATACTGAGGGCTGGATCGACCTGGTTAATGGCGATGTCCCGGTCGAAGAGGCTGTTGAGAAGGTTGCTACCGAGAAGATCGATGCTGTTGAGGGCGAGGATGTTGATGGTATGGTGAAAAGGTTCTTTTCTTGAATCAGATCAATATCTAGCGTCGTACACTAGTTCTGTGGTCAGAGGGTAGTGGACAGACTGAACGAGACATAGGAACATATTTCGGTAAATCAATTTAATAATAGTCTTCCAAAGACTGTGATCTATGTAATTCTTTATTTATCTTCTGAGGATGTGAATTTATAGCTTGGCCTTAGGTGCTGCAAGTTCATGCTTGAACTTTTGCTTCAGCATGCGCCGTAAAATCTTGCCGCTTGGGTTCTTGGGAATAGCGTCGACAAAACGCACCCCACCGCGCAAACGTTTGTGGTGGGCAACTTTGCTATCCAACCACTTGACAATCTTAGCTCCCTCTTCTTCTTCACTGATACCGGAGGATTTGCTCTTGGCACTACGAACGACACAGGCCATGGGCACCTCAGAGCCGTGCGCCTCACTCTCAATACCAATCACAGCGACATCATCAATAGCCTCATTATCGACCAAAAGACCCTCCAATTCAGCGGGAGGGACCTGGAATCCCTTGTATTTGATGAGTTCCTTCACACGATCCGTGATGAAAAAGTTTCCTTTGGAGTCTTGGTAACCAACATCGCCAGTCCGGAACCAGCCATCGTCGGAAAGACATTCCCTGGTGGCCGTCGGGTTTTGGTGGTAACCAAGGAAGACATTGGGACCACGCAGATACAGCTCGCCAACCTCCCCAGTTTTGACCTCGCTGGGGTCCGAGCCATCCTCAGGCATTGTCATGTACCTAGCCTCCATATTAGGCATTAGCCGGCCAACGGAGCCAATGTGCTCACGCCAGTCCTCCCATCGCTGAGAGTGGGTTGTAGGGCTAGTCTCACTGAGACCATATCCCTGCTTGATTCCAACCTTGATGCGAGAGTACACCGCTTCCACCAACTCCTGTGTGAGTGGTGCAGCTCCAGAGTTCATCATGCGCAGGCTAGATAGATCATACTTGTCGACCGCCGGATGCTTGCCCAGGAGAAGTACGACAGGAGGCACGATATAACTGAAGGTCACGCGGTACTTCTGAACATGCGCGCACCATCTCTCGATATCAAACTTCGTCATGACGATGAGGTGATAACCCTTGTATAAAGCTTGGGTAATAAGGCAGGTTAACCCTGAAATAAGAGATCATAAGTTAGCAAAAGCATTCGACAGGACCTGGTCATCGCGTTCAAATCACCAATGATGCATACCATAGATGTGGTAGAATGGCAGAAAAGCCAAAACCTTGTCACCAGTTCCATCTGGTCCCCCATTCCAACTGAGATTACCTCCTTCGCCCGTGACCTGCTGAAGGATATTCGCAACAATATTCCGATGCGACAACATAACACCTTTAGGGACACCTGTAGTGCCGGAAGAGTAGACCAAAAATGCGAGATCACTCTCGGGTGCAATCTTCTGTTTACGATAGCGAGTAGCACGGGAAATATTTCTGACAGATGTGAAGTGCTTGAATCGAGCCTCGGGATCCCGCTCGTCACCGATGAGAATAATGTGATCTTCGGGGATTCCGACCTTCTTTGCCGCAGCGGTGGCAACAGAAAGAACGGAGGCTTGTGTTGCAAGAGCCTTGGCTCCGGAGTTTTTCAGTTGGAAAGCCAATTCTTCAACCGTATAGGCTGGGTTGGCGGGGGAAACGATACCACCAGCCCAGAGTGTTCCCCACATTAGCACCGGGGTGTCAATGCTGTTGGGTGTGAACAGAGCCAGAACATCGCCTTTGCGCCAGTCGTATGTTGCCTTCAGGCCTTTGCCAAACTCCAAAGACGATTCTTTAAGAGTCTGGTAGGTATAGTGTCGCTGGGTTTCGGCATCTTGGTAAAGGACTAAGAAGAGCAAGAGTTAGTAAAATTTGACGGCTCTAGAGAATATTTTGTCGGCACCAAGTGACTCACTCTTATCATCTGGGAAAGGTCTATCCTGACGCTCAAACAAGAATGACCAGAGGTCGACATTTGGAATGTCCACCTTGGGATAGTAGGAGGCAACAGGCATATTGCGGGGAAGAAGCCAAGCGCCGATCCGGGGTGCTGAGAGCTGTCAAAAGGACGCGAGAGGATATGAGATTCGGTAGGCCGTGAATTAGATGAAAAGGTATGTCGGATATTAAGAGTAAATGAAAAAGATACGAGTCAGAGATCAAATAGTAGCGGTGCTTTCTCCGCAATTTCGGTACTTTGACAGGGTTGCCTCGGTCCATCGTTGCAACCCGTTGGGGAAGTCTGACCAATACCCGAATCGGCCTCCACTTGCAGCCGGACGTATCGGACTTCAATCAGCACCCTCGCAGCACAATGCTACATATTTAGTAGTTAGCACTAAATACTCAATATGCTTTCGCTCGGCTTTAGTTTACTTTTAAGAATAAAGAAAATTTATTGGGTATGCCAGATGAAGCCTTGGCACATTTGGCGTTTGCAAGGTTGATCTACAGTGCAGGCGTTGGGGCACGAACTACTCCGCGGAGTTCTCTACTTAGTTAATGAAGATTGAGGCTTCTCACACTAGACGTGCATATCATATTCTAAATTGTTCAACAATAATTTGAAGGATTCAATTTTTCAACATTCAAATAATTCGCGAGATTTGTTGAGTCATGATACGGTTAGCCGGTGAGTACTTTGAGCCGATTCGTAGAATATACGTATTAAAACGGAATAGGGTGCTCGAGGCAGCACAGTCAGGACGTGCGAGTCGAATGGGGCGAAGGATGAAGGAACAGAACAGCCACCGTAGCCACAACCTCACTTCCTGCTTGTCGAATATTCTGAACCACGTAGCATACATAATAAAATTAATGATACTATCTATGATGGCCTGAAGACTTACTAGTTCTTGGCACGCCCAACTAGGCTAGTCTCATTAGATATTATCAGCCTTAGGCATGCAGGCATCCTTTCCCCAATACTGTATATACCATTGGGTCGACCGTCCTCGGGTCTGCATGCTCTTGCACCCATGGATAAAATCGATATAATATCATTACACGATCATCCATGGGCAATATGAGCTAGTATCTATACGTGAACTACTCTCAGTGATTGCAGGTATCAATTCACTGCCCCATCAGCAATATAGTCACCATAGGCGGTTTGAGGACCTCCGCAAGATACCTGATGCTTAAGGCTCTAACACACTTCAGTGGGTTAAGCCAGATCAAATTTGTAGACTGTATTATACCTACAACAATATCTATTGAATAGGTATTATCAGTATTGTCAGGTTGACACTGTCAAGTACAGTAAACCATGATGGTTTACTCTGATCTATGTTAGACTCTATATCGGATCACTATATATCTGGCTGGGTGTCAGCATCGGCTAACCAATCAGAAACCATGCGACGGACACTACATTAGTGTCGATACACCGGTTGACTAGACAAGATAATACTATTCTCTAAAATGAAGAGGGAAGATAAATCAAATCAATCACTAGTAATAACAGACTGATTCTTGAAGAACAGATTCGTTTCACTTGAGCGGGTATTGTTATGATACCCGTGACATAGACGTAGGTAAAATTATAGAGAAAAAATGACCGTTGAATAGACAACAGTTTCATTGACAGAGATGCTAGAAACATCAGGTGGATATAGAATAGAACGATGCTGGAAAGGAGACCGTCAACGGCGGCTCATTCACAGATCCCCAAATGCAGTTTGTGAGACCTGGGTTCAACATTGCATGGAGTCTGTAAACACTATTTGGGACTACTCTTATAGAAGTACAGTAATACTTCACGCCGAGTCATTACCAGTGCATAGAGAACTTCGATACTACTCGTTTCTTGCCCGAAAGGACGGAATCCACACAAGGGCCTATTGGCCCATACGAAGACTAGAGGTGAACATTCAAGTAAAAATTTTTGTTTTCATGCCGACAAGATCTTTATTGAAATGGAAACAGCCGATTCGCTCTGGAAATACAAGCTGAATAAAGGAACCCAAAACGAAACAGTACTGGCTTCCATTTTTCGTTTCCCAGCACCTTTCTCCACCACGCGCCACACCAAGGGGAATCGTTGAGGTCGTTTACTTCAGGGGGATGAAACGGGAAGAGTGGGTGGCACCGATACCGGGGCGACCGTGCTTGACGGGCTTGTAGGAGATAGAGAACTCAGCCAGGTAGTGGCCAACCATCTCAGGCTTGATCTCAACCTGGTTGAACTCCTTTCCGGAGTAGATACCGATGACGGAGCCGATCATCTCGGGAACGACAATCATGTCACGGAGGTGGGTCTTGACGAGGTCGGGCTTCTCGTTGGGCTTGGCCTCCTGCTTAGCCTTACGGAGCTTCTTGATGAGACCCATGGGCTTGCGCTTCAGACCGCGGTTGAAGCGACGGCGGGCACGAGCGTGAACGACATCACGGAGCTGCTCGGAGGAAAGGTCGAGGAGCCTAACAATCAAAATTAGTTTGCTTTTTTTGGCGCAAATTTTTGAAACCCCAGGCATTTCGGCAGCGAAACGACCAGATACCCTTGCAGACTAAAGGAAAGATTGTTCTCATCTGAGATTACATCAACTAATTCCCTTTCATCCTCCAGGTAACTGGCGTGTGCTGCGAAACAGTTTTTTGCGGGCGAATGGGGGTTGGCGAGTGAACGTACTGGTCGAGGTCAATGCCGCGGTAAGAAAACTTGCGGAACTGTCTTCTCTTCTTGATCTCTGTAATGCAGACGAACTGTCAGCGACTCGTGCTCTATATCGGTTGTTGTGTGCGCCTGCTTTCCCCCTTCGTCGAAGCCATTCAAATGTGTCGTCTGTCGTCCTCTCGATCTCGTCGTTCCATCTCCCAAATCCAGGTCGCTTAATTCCAGTGGCTTGACTCTCATCGGGCGGCGGGGTTGATGCAGGGGAAAAGTAATGGGTGATTCAAGACATACCGGCAGCCTCCTCGGCGTTCTAGAGAATCTTCATTAGCATCTTCAGGAAAGAACGTGCGACATCAAACTATCAAACTCACGTATTCGTGGTCAGCCATTTTAGCGGTGGTTTCCTTGGAGCACGCTTCTCGACGGTACCTCGAAAAGCGAAGGAAGATGGGTTGGCGGAGATTGTCGTGTCGCTGGGCGGATCGTCTCTGGCCACCAAACTGGTGAGGTGGGAAGGGCTCGCCTAAGCGACGGGTAGGTTCGAGCCCTAACACGCTAGTCTCATTTGGGAACAATAAACCAGAACGGTAATGTATTGTCACATTCCATTAATAAGGTTCAAGAGAATCCAGTATTCTCCACATTCTCTATGGGACTGGTTGTACCTTGAAATTTATTCATTGTATCGATGATACCGCATCGACGATATAGGGTTCCCTGAGGGTCATCAGCAACTACAATGCATCGGAATGGCTATCCCATCTATGTGGATCTAAACGGGATATAGAAATAGATTTGATGATATAGCTCACGCCAATGCCTGGCGGGTTGGCCTAGTAAATTGATAAATCAATGTACTTCGGATTACTTGCCATACAAGACGTTTAATACAATCTACAAGCATGATACAATCTACGCAAAAGATAGTTTGCGGAGGACAGATGAATCTGTATTGCCTAGAGCCATTTTCAGCTCATGTATGAGAAAGTCGTAACTGCATCAGAACAGCATGAACCATGCACATTTGAGGAACCAGCCGGCGGAGATGTCTCCCGAACTGATTGTACCATGCAGATGTCTGTTCCCCCATGTCATCACTTTTTGAGGTTCCGCGAGGAATGCATTTAGTCGAAGAGACCGAAGCCCATGTCCTCATCGGACTCCTCCTTCTCCTCCTCCTTCTTCTCCTCAGCGGCGGGGGCAGCGGCGTCACCACCAGCAGCGGGGGCGGCAGCAGCACCAGCACCACCGGAGGGAACGGAGGCGAGCTTGGTAGTACCCTCGGAGATCAACTGGAAGTGAAGTTAGTGACAGAGCTCGTTGAATATGGCATGTAGACTGCAAAAACTGACCTCCTGGATGTCCTTGCCCTGGAGCTCAGCGACGACCTTGTCGAGGCGCTCAGAGTCAGCGTCAATACCGACGGAGGAGAGGACGCCCTTGATATCGGCGGCGGAGGGCTCGGCGTTGCCGGCCAGAGCGAGCAGAAGGTAGGCTGCGAGGTGCTTCATTTTGAAAGAGACTGTTGAAAGATTCGTTCGTTAGTGTCGATGTCGAATTTTGTAGGAGGTACACCTCAAATAAAGAGTTTCGAGTGCAGTGTCGAGAAGAGGAACGCACCTTTATGTGTCTGATACTGAACCTGAGAAACAATCGATTTAACCGCAAGTTGGGCGGAGACTGCAACGTCGAGTTCGAAAGGTGGTTAGAGAAGTTATAGCGGACCGATGAAAATCGAGAAAAGTGCGTTGCGGCTCGCTGTGGCTGTGTCACCGCCCGGCAGAAAACCTAAGCGAATGTGGCGCGAGTTGTCTGTCACGTGATATCTTGCCATCCGGACTCGATTGCTAGGTTCTTTGTTAGATCCCCGCCTATATTGGTTGCCTCGTCTCTATTCACTGCTTGAGGTCTGCGGGCGGACAACTACTTCATAATCAACAAATCTCGAATTATCGACTCGAGACCAGCCCTTCGCGCCTTATCAAGGTCTCCATTATATGGGATCACGTTCGGAGTCATGAAGCTATCTAGTCGAACCAACCATCGACGGTAAACGGCTTCTCTTTTCCTTGCTGTTCTCTCAACACTTAATATTAAGAACCTTTAATCTCCTGCGCCTGTTTCAAGATGAGTGTATGGCTGTGTTATCCTCTTTGAACCTTTCTGTTTTCTGACGCCTTCACCAGTTCCTTGACTCCGTCCTCTCGTCCCTCGGGTCGACCACGAGCTCCCAACCCCCAATATCTCGACCACCCGCTCCGCCAGCGACTTCCTCGGCACCAAATAAAGATGTTCGCGACTTGTCGAACCCTGCTCGACGCCCTTCTTCGAATGGACCAGCGGGTGGAATTAGCAGCGGAGGAACAAAGCGCAAAGCCGAGGATCAGCTACCACGTGTCTCCAGACCCAACGGTCAAAATAACGGCAACCTGCCTTCTACGAGACCTATGAATTTCTCCGGCCCCGGCACAGCGAAACCCACCTCAGCTGCTCCCAGATCAGCCTCGGCACCGAATCTTAAATCAAAGACTGCCTCCCCCAACCCCGCCTCAAAGAATGAACCACTCGGTCAAACGAAGCCTGCTACGTCAAGGCCAGTCTTGAACAAACCTGCGGCCGCAAAGGCCGTTCCCGCCAAACCTGCACCCCCAGCAAAAGCGCCACCAAAGGGCTCCTACGCAGCTCTGATGGAAGCAGCCAAAGCTGCGCAAGGCAAGGCGCCAACTCAAGTGGGCGTTATTAGAAACCAGCAGGCCGCTCCTAAAAAGAAACTTAGCAAGCTGGAACAAAAGCGACAACTTTTGGAGGCCCAGGAAAAGGAAAAAAACGATCGAAAGGCCAAGCGATTTGAACCAAGCGCAGCATTGAAAGGCAAGGTTGCCGCGAAGAAGGGAGAATCCGACGTGCCCGAATATCGAGGCACAGCCAAGCCCTCACGAACGCCAGAGCCAGTCGGATATCGTGGGACCGCAAACTTGCCGAGTAACCGATCCTCCAACGATCGTCGGCAGCATGGCAAACGCCGTATGGATGAATATCTCGGCACTGATGAGGAGGACGAGGGTGACTACGACGATGGTTACGATGATTACTACTCGGATTCTTCTGCTGATATGGAGGCCGGGTTCGATGATGTGAACCAAGAAGAAGATACCGCACTGAAGACAGCTCGACGCGAAGATGAAGAAGAACTGCGCATGGAGATGGCTGCAAAGAAGTTGAAGTTGGAACGACAAAACAAATTAGCAGCCCTTGCATCTCGAACAAAACGGTAATATCGGCTGCTTGCATTCTTGCGTTTCCTTTGTCATGTTCTGTCATTTGTTAGTTGGGTGGTGTTTCTACTAAGCATTCTGAGCGTTTCTACTTTTCTCCCCAGCCCCCCCTCTCTCTACTAGCTCTTTTTTTATCCCTTCTTCTTTCTCTTTGTTTTTATATTGTCTTTCTTTCATCTTTCAAGCGTCGATAGACCGAACAACTCATTTGATTACAAGAAGCCCTGCCACAGGAATCTTTTTGAACCACTCATAGCGGGCGTTGATAAATACCAAATTCAGTACTTACTTCCGGGTCCTCATAACCAGTTTCTTATAACAAAATGTTCTTTCTGGTATGCAGTGGATATCCCAACCTGCTTTGAAGTTGTTTTATGTATACAAAACCGCCGCCAAACCGGTCGTCTACCGGCGGGGCCCCACTTCGGCGTGACATCACCCCAACTCACTCGTTTGCAAACGTTCTCTCGTTATTCATTAATTCATTCTTTTAACCCAAGAAATCTGCTGAGCACCTTCTCTTGTCTAATTAACCCTTCCGCTCAAATATCAACAATGGAGCCTGTTCATCACATATCGACCTCTTCGAAGATTCTTTTCAGCAAGGCGCGCAAGATTGTGCCGCCAATGCTAGAGAAATTCCACAAAGGTTCGAAATGGCAGTCAAACCCTGGGAGCAGCAGAGTTTCCTGGCGCTGAAATCATACGTAGAAACTGACAATTGAGTAGGACAACTTGGACGGGTGGCGGTTATAGGAGGCTGTGCTGAGTATGTATAATATTACTGTCTCTGGATAATCGACTGACAGTCGTGAAGCTATACCGGAGCACCATATTTCTCTGCTATAGCCTCTGCCAAGCTAGGTATTTGAAAAAAAAAGCCCATTGGATTCCGCAAAATGATGATCACTAACTCGACTTATAGGATGTGACATGGTATGTTGGCGAGCGTCGTCAATGCATTTGCTAGTCTGACTATTTCCAGAGCCACGTTCTATGTGAACGATCTGCAGCACCGGTATACTCAAGATATCAGCTTGATAGAAATGCGCTTGCTGATGTATGTGATTTCAGGTTGTGAAGAGCTATTCTCCTAACCTTATGGTGCATCCACTATTGCCCAGCACAGAGACAGTCAAGGATCCCAAGTCCATTGATGCCCCGTCATTGGCAGAGCCTATTATCGGCATGCTTTCCCGGTTGCACGCTCTCGTCATAGGACCCGGACTCGGTCGTGATGGGGTCACGCTCAAAGTAGTTGCAGAGGTGATCAAAGCAGCACGGTCACGGTCAATTCCGTTTGTGCTGGATGCGGATGGATTGCTCATTGTAACAGAAGATCCTGGTCTCGTCAAGGGCTATAAGGACTGTATCTTGACTCCGAACGTCGTTGAATTCGGTCGTTTGGCGAAGGCATTGGGAATCAATGTATCCAGCCAGGCAGACATCACAAAGGATGGAGACAACGACAAGTGCAACGAAGAGTCCGATGCATGTGAGCAGCTGTCAAAAGCTTTGGGTGGTGTGACTATCATTCAAAAAGGACCTCACGACGTGATCTCCAATGGGGTCACCAGTGTCGTCTCAGATATCCAAGGAGGGCTTAAACGTAGTGGTGGACAGGGAGACACCTTGACGGGATCTTTGGGTACCTTACTCGCCTGGCGAGCGGCTTACCATGATAAGTTGTGGGACTCGGGAGAAAAAGACCATGACAAGGATGCACAGACTAAGGATGATGTTCAAGACGAGCTGGAATCCAAAGACAAGCGTATGTCCCCTGGGACTACCCTTCTTCTGGCCGCATGGGCTGGTAGTGCTATCACCAGAGAGTGCTCGCGCAAGGCTTTTGAGCTCAAAGGACGAAGCATGCAAGCCAGTGATCTGACTGATGAGGTACATGGAAGCTTTCTGCGCTTGATTGGTGAGCCTGAAGGGTCCAAAACGCATCTTTAGGCTCGAGGCCGGAGAGCGGCCAGTTGAGATAAGATGGCGGGAATTTATGGCTATCTGTTTCCTTCAGCTTGGACTGTGAGACATTTGATCCCTCAATTATTGAAACTATCTACTAAGTCGGGAGCATACCTGACATACTACGCAATGCGCAATTAAAATATTGTACATGATATACATAACTAGTACTAGTGGATGACTGACTGCTTCCAACAATTCTACTCCTCCGAAAAAATCCATCCGATTCTCAATGGTTCGCACCATTATAGAAGAGGAACCAGAAAGTCTGACCGATGGACTTAGATTATTCTAAGGTTAGACTCAGAATTCCAGTTGCTAGAAAGCCCATGCAGATACGGATCTAGGTATCGGATAATTTTACCTGCTTTTGGCCTGAGAAAGTAATTATAATGACTAAAGCTACAGGGAGTAAGTAGGTAACTAGTTACATAGTTACATGGGGCATACTGACGTGTACACTGGTGTATCAGCTCCACTTCCCCACAGTCTGCGCAGGTAGCCTCCGTCACATCAAATAACGTCAAGTCAGGCGCCCTGCATTTTGCCGGGAGCCGAGATGTGAGGAGACTTCGTTATATAAAAGGCTAAGGTATAAATAGCATGGCAGTTGCAACATGACACATGGGATCGAATTCCCAACACCAAGGGCGAAGGATTCAAAACAAGGCCAACCACACAGGACTGAAGAAATCCCCAAACTGGAAGTGCATAACGAGCTTGCAGCTGACCGAGTCCAGCTAGAACTTTAAGTTGAATAATTCAGACTCGTCAATTTCAAGATTTGGCGTTGCTGAACCCTGCAAACTATTTCTATTTGTAGTTCGTATCCAACAAGTCCGTTCACATCATGTAGAAGCATGGTTATAGTATCATGAACAGAATCAAAAGCTTCCAATTGTTTGACAAAAGGCCCAAATACAAGAAGCAAATGACTTTGAAAAGGTGTAAGTTAGAGACGTTTAGAATATCTTCCCCGCATTCCACTTCCTTCAACATAATAAACTTAGTGTTGAGTCCAATTAGGGCTACTGAACTGAGACATGCAACCCCGTTAGCATCAATCAGATACTCAATCGGGCACATCCCCAGATTTGAAAGCCTCAACTGTGCGCTCTGAAGGGTCCCCGATCCTGTGCCAGTGAGACTCCCGTCAGCCCTAGTCAATAGACACTGGAGGTGTCTCAAGGGTCCCTATTCCAGATCTCGTATTTACGCTGCGCCCAAAGCCGGGTGTGGTGGCTCTGCATCCCCGGCCTATCCTATCACCCAAACAAACTTGAAAATTTCCATAGATCTGGGGCTCATAGAGTTCGTATCCATCGGTGACATTGATTTACCTAATTGGCGTCCCGTGCTTTTTATTCCCAATGGAGATGACAATCAAGAATCTCGTGATATTCTTGATCCGCCTGGAGGTCTAGACAGTATCGAGATACTTTGCATCTTGATGATTCTGGCAATCGATAACTCAGCTCTGTCTGCTGCCCGAGAGTAAGCAGGGAAAAGGTATAAAGAGAAGCAAGCTGTCCTCAAGCTAACCTTCCTACCCCCGGATCAATTCTTCTCACTATAATTCTCAAGTCTCAGTCTTTGCTTGAACACTTCACCCCTCCACATTCGCTACTATGCAATTCTCTATTATTACTACTCTGCTGTTCACCCTTGCCACTCTGGCTTTGGCAAACCCTGCCCCTGCAAGTCCACCAAAATGTGGTACTTGTAATCCTCTGTCCGGCCAGAATAGCTGCGACATCACCACCTCCTGCATCAACACAGGAAGCACTTTTCACTGTGCCTGCCGTGCCGGCTATAAGGCTTCCAAGCGCAATAATGACATTCACTCGCAATTCCGCCTGCCGATGCCTAATTACGAGTTTCTCGTCTTCGTCCCCGAGAAGACAAAGTGTAACACTTTGTGCGACAACCCTTACGCCGCTCCGGCTCAATTATGCAGGGAGGTCCAGCTATATGATAAGTGTGTTGTTTAAGGACTCACATGGGACAAGGATCATGTCAAGGGTATCTAGTAGTAGGGACAAGCGCTGGTACTACTGCTATGCAGTACGTTAAGTTAATATAAGATTGTCTCTGAACGGATCCTCTGAAAGGACGAAGTTGGTTCTCGTCACACAGCCAGACTGAAGGGAAGTTTGACTCTGCGCTCCTTTAAATGAACGCTTTCTTTGGGGGAAGATTGTTAAGAAAGACAAGAAAATTACGAAGACAAGAGAAAAAAAAAATTAGTTGAAGGTGAATGAGATTAAATTGGAATTTGATACTCTTTTCATCAACCAAACATAGTACAAACCAGTCCCTGATCCACGAAGACTCCTAAACACCCATCGCCCAAGAATCTACCGGTTCCACTGATGCATCTCAATACACGCAATAAAACACCGGAGAAGACAGAATAATAGCACTGTAGAGGCAAACGTAAAGTATCTTCGTTAAGCAACCATCTCGTCGTCACCCTCAACGAACACAAGGCGCGAACCTTCGCCAGTAATAAGCCAGACCTGTAAAATATAATTAGCACATATTCGGACATGCAAAGTATATAATGAAAACTCACGCCTAGCTCAGCGTACTCGTGGAGAGTGGTGGTAAGTTGGTCATCAGTGAAGCCCTTGGCCAAAACACGTTCGCGGATACGTCTGATGCTCATCTCACTGTCGTCACCATCTCCCATTGCCGCAGCGCCGCTCTCACGCAGGCTACCAATCAACTTGTAAATCTTGCTGCTAGGAGTGTGGTCGACGCCAGATTCGCCATCGTTATACAGAGAAGCTTTGCTGACTTCAATGAGACGCAAAGCCTCATCAACATCCTCGCGGACGACCTCCTCGCTGAAGCGCAGGCGAGCCAAGGCTTGCGAGAGACGCACAATACCCAAAAGAGTACGAGGTGTAACGTGGGAAAATTGCTTCTTATTTGCCTCATCCTTCTTTTGTCTCTTGCGCATGGCCACATACGCACCGACCATGTAGTCAGAAACGCTGGAAGGCACAACAGGCCGGAAGGACCGTGCCTTGGCAATGTATTGGCGAACTTCGTGAGGAGTGAACATGACTCCAGCATCCTCGTTTTCAGGGTGCTTGTTGTGCATGTGGACGTAGGTAACGTGGCTGGCAAGCTCCTCGTCACCCTCGGGGTGGGAGTATCAAGAAGCAGGAACATGACATCGAAACGAGAAAGAAGAGCGGCAGGAAGGTTGATGTTCTCCACAGGCGAGATTCGGGGGTTGTATCGACCATATAGCGGGTTAGCAGCGGCCAGAATAGATGTACGAGCATTCAGCGTGGTGGTAATGCCGGCCTTGGAGATAGAAATAGTTTGTTGCTCCATAACTTCGTGAATCGCAGTGCGGTCAGAGTCATCCATCTTGTCAAACTCATCGATACAGCAGATACCGTTATCTGCAAGGACAAGAGCACCACCCTCAAGCATCATCTCGTCGGTGACTGGATCTCTCATCACAGCGGCAGTAAGACCGACGCCACTGCTACCACGACCAGTTGTATACACTCCTCGAGGGGCAACTTTGGTAATATAACGCAGCAATTGGGATTTAGCCACACCAGGGTCACCCATCAGGCAAATATTAATATCACCGCGAATGTGCATACCATCACCCATCTCCTTGGTGACACCACCAATAAGTAGCAAAAGAAGTGCTTTCTTAACGTCGAGGTGGCCGAAAATTTCGGGGGCAATGGATCGCGAAAGATATTCGTACATGTTGCCCGACTTCATGTGCTGGTCAATCTTGCGCAAGGTTCGGCTGTCCATACCAATCTCGTTGTAGGACTTCTTGTGCTGGGTGATATGTTGAGCCTCCAGGTAGGTATCAGTCAGAAGACCGGCACGGATAGCACGGAATCCGGTGTAAGGAGTAGGCAGGAAGATACCAGCAATGTCAACAACATCACCGGGATTCAATTGGCGGGTCTGGGCACCGTGACAGTGAACTGTGAGAGTGCGAGGGATGTGGCCGACAGGCACCTGGTCTGCCATTTCCTGAATCTTGACCTCTTGGAAGGGGACGAATTTGGAGGCGCGAGTCGAGAGGAAAAGCTGACCCTTTGAGTTATTGACTTTGCACTCGGGGGACAGGCACTCCGAGAGAGGAAGGAATTGCTTTGTGGTAATGGGCTGGAAAACCTCACAACCGCATCGATCGCAAGTATAGGCATTGATTTGCACAGCGGGCTTAACATCAGAGACACGAGTGGTGATACCGCGAACAGTGATCAGGCTACCCAAATGTTCGCCGCGGACATTTCGAACCGCGAGAGCCTTACCGGCTCGTTCGTCACTAGAGCCAGAGGGAGTAAGAGGCTTGAAATTCAGGGTGTAGCGACGGGTAAGCTCAGGAGGGAACATGGAAGACGGGTCTGCGGCATCCATGTCGGCCTCCTGTGCCATTTCCAAAGTCTCGTTACGCTTATCACGCTGCGACATGATGACATCCAACACATCATCCTTGAACCTGTAGTAACGTGTTATATTAGCTCACTGCTACAACGACTGATTGTTCCATTGCGGATGCGCATACGTAACGTCCTTTGTTTCCTTGGGCATGACCGCGTCCACTGCTTGCGAGAAGACATCGACGTAGCGCTTAGTGTTTTTCTGGATCGAACCAACAAGGTTCAGTGACTGCTGTTCCTCCGGCAGGGATTTTTCGTACTATACACGAGACGATTAGTTTGCGGTGACAATTGACAAATATAGACGAAAGGGGGTAAACTCACAACATCCAGATCGTCAAGCTCAATGACAATGTTCGCAGAATCACGGTTGGAAACATCCTGCAGAATCTGCATGTATTTGAGCTTTGGCTCACGGCGCCTCCTGGCACCACGGGTCTGCGCTCCCTCTCCATCATCAACATCGTCCATAAAGTCGTACTCATCGCTAGTGCGATTTCCATCAATGTTCAGATCCTCCATGGCCTCGGTCGCAGCAGCTTCCGAAGACGACTGAAGGGTCTTGAAGTGCTGAAGAAAATCTTTGAAGCCATCCAATTGCGCGGCATAATCAACCGGCGCTTGATACTGGAGCAAAGCCATGATGAATGGTGGGGTTGGATTGCTCCGAAGTGCAGGATAGATATTGAAGACGCAAAGTGGTGGAGAGTGGGCTTCCGAGAAGAAAGGCTCAGCCCCTAGCGCATTTCGGTGGGTAAGGGCAACCAAGCAACCTTGACGCGTGAACGAGGAGGGCACGCGAAAAGAACGCGTCGCAGCGCGTTTCGGAATGCTGACTTAAATTGATGACTAAATTGATGACTAAATTGATGACTAAATTGATGACTAAGTATCTCCGTCGGCCGTGGATAAGTCACCTGACTGTCACGGGCCGAGGTTACTGGGAGGAGTGTGGAGTGGGATGTCCGGGGGATGTTCTACTCCTCACTCTCTCATTCTGCTTGCGACAATAGCTTTGCGCCTTGATAATGGCGCCCAAGAAGCCTTCTACAACGGCCGAAGTAGCCCTTGTTCCGTTGAAGAATTGTCTTGTGAACCTTCCACCATCACTCGTCTCTTTGCTGGTCAATGCCAATACGGTAAGCCGTTCCATCCGTCGGTCAATCCCGCATTTCTAGCTAATGCCCTATTTTCACAGCCCGCCCAAAATGTGATTATTGAATTTCAATTCAAGTCTACTAGTGGCAAAGCCAATGGAGCTCCGCCGCAACGATCTTGCTACCTAGGATGGACAGGCATGCCAAGCAAGCGCAAGCTTGCACCAGTCGTTGCTCGAGATGGAGGATTCTCTAGAGAACAAGAGATATCTACTGTCGAGATTGATACAACCTTTGGAAGACTTCTTGGCCTCACGGAGGGACAGAAGGTATGCATCAACACCCATATTTATTGGAATTCTGAACGTGGGGTAGTTAACTCCCTTGCAGGTCGGGCTTCTTGTACATCTCGATCCACCTGTCGCGCACACCATCAATATCGAACCATTAACTCCGGAGGACTGGGAGAGTATGTTTCTTCTCCGCGGCTCTTATGTCAGGCCTTGTTGCTAAATACTGTGTTTATAGTCATCGAACTTCACGCCACCTTCCTCGAGCTCAACCTCCTGTCGCAAATCCGCGCCCTCCCCAACCCTTCCTATGATGCCGGACAGGAGGAACATATGCACCCATTGGCGCTCCATCTCTCCCCTACATCCACCGCAAACATTATCGTCACATCGCTCACTCCCAATCCACCAACCACATCTCCGTTTGCGAAGATTGCGCCAGATGCCGAGGTGATTGTTGCGCCGAAGGTGCGATCTAAGACTTCCAAGTCTTCGCGCGGTGACAGTCGAAGCACAGCTGGAAGTAGCAGAAGGAGTGCAGGTGGTAGAAGCGGCAGTAGTACAGTTCGTCCCAAGAGCAGCCGCTCGGAATCCAGTAGCCGAGGTTGCTTATACCTGAGAGGCGTTGATCGCCTCACGGCAGCTGAGACGTTCGAGCCGGAGATCGAAGTAGACGAAAATGAAGGTCTCCGCATTTGGGTCGATCCCGATCTCTTGTCTTCTCACGAATTACGAGGCGCGAACTGGGCATGTGTATCTATTGTGCAACCCTCGGGTCTGAAGCCCCCGGTGGATCCTCAACAACAACTAGCTCAGCAAGAGCAGAAGAACAATGAAGCTGGCGCTCCAACCACGAAACTAGTGGCCAAACTTCTTCCGTGGGAAGACGCTCCAGATAATAACCATGTGGCGATGTCCACCCTTCTGTGCAATGCCCTCGGTGCCGACAATTTAGTTGGGGGTATCGTTCGGGTGGAAGCTGCACCACCACAACTGCATCGGTCGGCTGTCAAGACACTGAAGCTCTATCCCTTTATCGCCGACCCGTCAAAGAAGAAGGATGGTCTGAAATTTGGCTCCGATACTGCGGCTTCTCGTGATGCCCTTGCCGAGCGGTTAAAGGTTTTGTACGGTAGCACTGGATCAGATGTTGGACTATTTTCAGGGCCCCTGACAGATGGAATGATTCTTCCAAAGGTTGAGAACCACCCCTCTGTGTCTTCCTTCGATGGTGCCATCATTCGATTCGATCCCCCGTTAAAGGGCGGCCCTGATGATGCTAAGACGATGTTTGGCTGGCTTCTTGGTTCTGAGGCCAAGCTCAACCTCGAGGTCCAAGCTGAAATTGCCAAACCCTCTGATATCAACTCTTCCGCATTACCTACAGATGACCCCATCCCAGCAGAGATCCCTCAAATGGTGGGTATCGACAAGATTATCTCTCAGTCCCTCACCAACTTGACCAAATCCTCCTCTATTTTGCTTACTGGAGGACTCGGTGCTGGCAAGACCGCATTGACTCATCTTCTGGCTAGTCGTCTGCGAAAGGAACATTTGTATAATGTGAAGTACTTTTCCTGTCGCAAGCTTGTCACAGATGAAACCAGGATCTCAAACATCAAGGAAGTCCTTAACCGCTTGTTCATGTCCGCCTCGTGGTGCGCACGTCTTGGTGGTCGGGCAGTGGTAATCCTTGACGACCTTGACAAACTGTGCCCGGCGGAGACGGAGATGCAGGTTGGAAATGACAATGGTCGCAGTCGTCAGAACAGTGAAGTGATATGTTCAATGGTCCGCGAATATTGCTCAATGAACTCTTCTGTTGTTTTGATGGCTACCGCACAGGACAAGGAATCCTTAAACAACGTGATCATCGGAGGTCATGTAGTCCGCGAGATAATTAATATGCGTGCTCCTGACAAGGACGGACGTCGCAAAGTCCTGGAAAAGTTGACTAGCCAAGACAAGCCCACGGAGTCTCTCAATGGTCATGTACGAAGCATAAGTTCCTCTACTCAGGAATCATGGCTCGATCCATCAAATCCTGGAAGTCGCCCCAGCTCATCCGGTGGTGATGGATTCGTCTTAGACCGGGATGTCGATTTTCTCGAATTGGCTGGTAAGACTGACGGTTATATGCCTGGTGACCTTGTTCTGCTGGTTGCTCGCGCTCGTAACGAGGCTCTTATTCGCTCTGTTCAGGATCTATCATCCGAGGGAAAGATGATTACACTTGGCTCTGCAGATTTTGACAGTGCCTTGAAGGGGTTTACTCCTGCATCTCTTCGCAATGTCACGCTTACCTCCTCAACAACCACCTTCTCGGCGATTGGTGGTCTCTTTGAAACACGCAAAACCTTGTTGGAGACGCTGCAATATCCTACAAAGTATGCACCAATCTTTGCACAGTGCCCTCTGCGGTTACGATCCGGTCTGCTACTGTACGGCTTTCCTGGCTGTGGTAAAACGATGTTGGCCAGCGCTGTTGCTGGTGAATGTGGTTTGAACTTCATCAGTGTTAAGGGTCCGGAGATTCTAAACAAATACATCGGTGCCAGTGAGAAGAGTGTTCGCGACCTCTTTGAAAGAGCCCAGGCTGCAAGGCCTTGCATTCTCTTCTTTGATGAGTTCGACAGTATCGCACCTAAACGTGGACATGACTCTACTGGTGTCACTGACCGTGTCGTCAACCAACTTCTCACCCAAATGGACGGCGCGGAAGGTCTCTCGGGCGTCTACGTCTTGGCAGCGACATCCCGACCCGATCTGATTGATCCTGCTCTACTACGTCCTGGTCGTCTTGACAAGTCTCTTTTGTGTGATATGCCCTCTCATGCCGACCGCGTGGACATCATCAAGGCAGTTAGCTCGAAGCTGAAGATGAGCGATGAGGTAGCAACTCGTTTGGACGAAATCGCCTCGAGAACGGAGGGTCTCTCTGGAGCCGATCTCCAAGCCGTTGTGTATAACGCTCACCTTGAGGCCGTCCATGATGCACTGGGTGATCGCACTGCCGATGAAAAGCCTGGCGCGAAGTCAAACGCCACAAAGAATGCCTCCACCAGCTCTTCCAGCAGATCTTTCATCCAATTCCTGTACTCCTCTCAAGAGGAAGCATCTGGCTCTTCCACCTTGCCATCTCCTGCTGTAATTGCAGCCAAGCTGGAAGCTATAAAGAACTCGCGCCGTCGTCAACGCCAGATTGAAAATGGCACAGCCAACAACGGTCCCGCAGCTGCCCCAGCCACTAACGGCGCGGACGCATCTGCAGACGAAATGCGCGACGAAATCATCGTACGGTGGGAGCATGTTGAGCGTTCTCTTGCCACCACCCGCTCTTCGCTTAGCGATACGGAGCGCCGACGCCTCCAGGGAATTTATCGAGAGTTTGTTGTCGGTCGTAATGGTGAAATGCCCAACGGCGAGGCTGCCAATGAGATTGGTGGCCGATCAAGCCTCATGTGAGCCACTGGATATTCTGCTCACTGGAGATTTTGTACATTGTATATATACATATTGCATAGTTTTTGTTTTTGCTCCGATCTTCCAGCTTTTCAGGTCTTATGTCTTGTATTTGGCTCTGCATGGTTGAACACCCCAGGTGTGCATTGCTTTGTAAATCGAGCAAGTTTTCTCAATAAATGTGATCACTACCAAGTCTATTCCCATAGTCTAAATTTAAGTAGTTATACAGTCGCTAGAGAATGGGTCTGAGAAATCCCGACTCATTCATATTACTAGCTAGCTCCTACTATAGCTTTGGCCTAAACAGCTATTACTACTAGGATCTGATTTGAATCACTCAATTCTTTACATCTGCTAGTGCAGACCCATAGACACCTTCAATTCAAAGAATCACAAGTCTATTCCTTGTCCAACGCAAACTGAACCAATCGCTCAAGCTTCTTCCACTCAGCACTAACAAGAGGCTTAGCGGTACTCGGATCAATACCATTAGACTTGAACTCAGTATGGACTTGCTGAAAATTGGCACCAACCAAACTCCTAAATCCGGGCACGGTACAAGATTCCGCTTGCTTGCTTGCAAGGTCAGCCAGGATGTACCAGAGGATATAGTGGAAGTTGATCCCGAAGTCGTGTAATTGAATTGGGTCCTTGGGATCAGGTTCGTAACCCTGTGAAAGAAAAATCGCCAATTTTGCCAGAATCCAGGCGTGGACTTGTCGGACCGGGTGTGCGGGACTATATAGGATCGGGTCGACGCGGAGATACCGGATTGCGGCTTGGATGAAAGCACGGGTGAAGCTGTTGACTGAGAGAAGAGCGACGATCAAATCGTCGCGGAGAGAAGCGTATGGTTGACGGGTAAGAGGCCAGGTAGATGTTTGTTTCAAGGTATGGAGGGCCTGTTCGAGTTTTTGAATTGTTTCTTCGGGGATGTGCTTGAAGCATTGGCGGATTGCATCAGTTCTAATGCTTTTCGCTCGGCCTTTTCTAGGGAGGACTCGTCCTTTGACGATGATTCAAGGAACTTATCCTCTCGGGTATCTGTTCCCTTTTCGCATTTCACGCATTTGCAGTCAAAGAAGTATCTTTCAGACAGCTCTTTGCAGCGAATTTCTTTGGGCGTCGTTGTGTCAATGTATGAGATGAAGATCTGCTCGTTTTTCTTGATGGGACGAATGGCCTTGACAAACAACTCTTCTCCATCAAAGCCAACTGTAGAGTTATATTCGCAGCTGTGGTTGATCAGAGCGGCGTACGGGTGCATGTATAATCCAATTCGGTCATAAATTGCAGTTGTCAAATTGAATGAGTTGAGTTCAAGCTAACAAATTGATCAGTTGATTTCCCAAAATACAGAAACCTCGGCTTTCATACCTTCGCCGCATAAGTCATAATAGCTTCTTCGGTCATGTCCGACTCTGAGTAGTTCTTGATAGCCCTCGACGTCATAATAACCCGGTCGAGATTTGCCTGAAGCTCCTGAATCTCCTTGATGTGTGTCTCAAGATTGGAAAAGGTCTCTAGCTCTTGAGAGCTATACTTCCCACGACCGGTACGAACGACCATTCGCAGAACCGCGCGCGCATTGTTAGGCAACACATTGGGCTTCACCTTTTGATAGATGGAGCATTCCCCGGAATGGGCAAATTTCCAATCTTTAGACTGACAGGTCTATCAGTATTTGATTAGCCGATGCTCAAAGCAATCATGCATTACCCAATATGGTTGATCAATATTCTCCACCATTAACCACATCAATGGTATATCCAGCAAGGGCACAAAATTATGCCACAGCAGTGCTATGATAGCTGTTCAACTCACCCGATCACAATATTTGACCACACGACAGCCAGTACAGGCTTTGAGCTCAGCGCCGATATCCATCTGCCTTTTTCCAAAGCAGCCGGAGCAAGTATCATCAAGACGCGCCGTATCCAGAACGGCCACAAAAGGAACTTTGGCATGCAGGACATCTTCGCCAACCCTGATATCCGAGGTGGCAAACAGGCCATTGCCCATGCCTTCTGAGGCACGAGACTCTGTTCTAGTCGTCACATTTGGTAGAGGGTTTCTAACTGACATTTTGGATGGTTCCTCGTGTGCATTCCATCGTCAACATCGTTCGCTGATATCCGTCGAACGATGCTGATGTGCTTAGTCATTCTTTTTTTTTCTTAAGTGAGGCTGTGAGCCACACACAAGCACGTATTTATTTACGAGTAGCTTTTGAAGGTTCAGAGTTCCTAAAATGTTTGATTTCCCTACTACTACTCGTGGTGTTGATCTAAGGTTCAAAATGGACGAGGGAACAGCTAGTTATACTACGATATCTTGGGAAACAAAATGGGTGAAAAGTGTACATCGTACACTACACACCTCTCAGAAGAGTAATATAGAAGTTCTTTTGTCGCTGAAACACAAAACCAATCGACTACAAACAAAGTCCCGGAAAGAAAACAGGTAGAAGCAGACCCAATTCGTTAGGCAGATACAGATCAGTAGAAAGGGAGTCAAAAGGGTAGCTCTGAATCCCAACCTCATTTCGCCGCGGGCAAAAAAAAAGTCCAAAAAGGAAAAAGAAACCCTCAAGACCATCCAATAAGTAGAAACAGAATATAGAGGGGGAAATGGAAAATGCACGCCTTCTATCAACAAGATACCCCCTGACCCACTACCTCGCTGGAGAAAACGAGGTAATGAACCCGCCTGGTAGTGTCATGGCATATTCGGAGGGTTTTCTGTCATTCTGTGCAAGGATTTATCAATTTACAGCAGCTTGCCGCCAACGAAGTTGGACCAGCTGCGGACCTCAGAGGGGATACCCTCCTGGCGAGGCATCTTCTCGTTCATGCACTGAGCGAAGAGCTGGGCAGTCTGTGAAAGGTGATTAGAATGGACGAAAATATAGAATGCTCGGGGAGGATCAGCTTACCTTGGGCTCCATGAAGAGGGGAACGCTGAAGTCGACGGCATTACGACGCATAACATAGTCCTCATCCAGCTGAGTCTTTCCACGAGTCTTGGCCAGGTTAAAGACACCACGGATGTCGTACTTCTGGAAGACCTCACGGAGTGCGCGCTTGTCCTTCTTGGGGAACTCAATGACCTGGACGGAGGCATTGTCCTTGCAGGTCTTCTCGATGTGGTTCTTGACATCGGGGTTGGCAGCGTAGAACTTGTAGCCGAGAGGGTTCAGGTAGTCAACAATGGCAGCCAGGGTAGGCTGGGTAATGTCACCACCAAGCAGGATACCCTCACCAGGCTCGGGCATACGGAAGTTCATGGTAGACTGGAGAGAGGACCAGTAGGCTTCAACCAGATCCTTACCAAAGCAAGCAATCTCACCAGTGGAAGACATCTCGACACCAAGGAAGGGGTCAGCACCAGCCAGACGGGTCCAGGAGAACTGGGGAACCTTAGTGGCCAAGTAGTCACGCTTCTCACTCATCAGGTCAACAGGCTCGGGGACGTCACGGCCGACAAGGGCCTTGGTGGCAACATCAATGAAGTTGGTGCCCAGGACCTTGCTGACGAAGGGGAAAGAGCGAGAGGCACGCAGGTTGCACTCAATGACCTTGAGCTGGGGCTCAGCACCCTCCTGGTCGGCCTTGATGATCTGCATGTTGAAGGGACCGGTGATATTCCAGGCCTTGGCAACCTTCTGGGCAATCTCCTTGACACGGGCCATAATGGACTCGTCAAGGTTGGCAGGGGGAGAACCAGGGTAGCATCACCAGAGTGGACACCAGCAGGCTCAACGTGCTCACTGACAGCGTGGAGTACGAGCTCACCGTTGGAGGCAACACCGTCAACATCAATTTCCTCGGCACCCTCAATGAACTTGGTAATGACAACGGGGTGGTCGGGGGAGACAGCGCTGGCGTTCAGGAGCTTCTCCTTAAGCTCATCGACACTGTAGATGACATTCATGGCGGCACCGGACAGGACGTAAGAGGGACGGACCAGGACAGGGTAGCCGACGGACTCGGCGAACTTCTCAGCCTCGGAAACGGAGGTCAGCTCCTTCCAGGCGGGCTGGTCGACGCCAATGCTGTCCAGGATCTGAGAGAACTTGTGACGGTCCTCAGCCTTGTCAATGTCCTCGGGGTTGGTTCCGAGAATGGTAGCGTTACCAGTCTCCTGGAGACGCAGAGCAATGTTCTGGGGCAGCTGGCCACCGACAGACACAACGACACCACTAGAATTCTCGAGCTCGTAGATATCCATCACACGCTCGTAGCTCAGCTCCTCGAAGTACAGCTTATCAGCGGTATCGAAGTCAGTGGAGTAAGTCTCGGGGTTGTAGTTGATCATGACAGTCTTCTTGCCCATGTTGCGCAGAGACAGGGTGGCGTTAACGGCACACCAATCGAACTCAACGGAGCTACCAATACGGTAAACACCGCTACCCAGAATGATGATACCGTGGTCATCAAAGGTAACGTCGTGGGAAGTGGCGTTGTAAGTGGTGTACAGGTAGTTGGTATCGGCAGGGAACTCAGCAGCCAGGGTATCGATCTTCTTAACCCAGGGGGTGATGCCGAAGGACTTACGGCGAGCACGAACATCATCCTCGGAGGCACCCACCAGTTGAGAGATCTGCTTATCGGAGAAGCCGAGCTTCTTAGACTTCATCATTATCTCGGGCTTGATACCGAACAGGCTTCCGATCTCCTTCAGCTCATTGTGGCAGTCAACAATGTTCTGGATCTTGTACAGGAACCACTTGTCGATCTTGCTAAGCTCGTGCACCTTGTCAACGGAATAACCCTCATGGAGCATAGCCTGACCAACAGCCAGCCAACGGCGGTCAGTAGGGTTCTGGAGGACGTCATCAAGGTTCTCGAAGTGGTCACCCTGAAGACCAACATACTTAGGGTCGACTTGGCGGATAGCCTTCTGGAGAGACTCCTCGAAGGTACGGCCGATAGCCATAACCTCACCGACGGACTTCATGGCAGAGCCAATATCACGGTTAACATGCTGGAACTTGCTCAGATCCCAACGGGGGATCTTGGTGACAATGTAGTCCAGACTGGGCTCGAAGTTGGCGGTGGTGGTCTTGGTAACGGCGTTGGGGAGCTCTGGAAGAGTGTGGCCGAGACCAATCTTGGCAGCAGTGTAGGCCAGAGGGTAACCAGTAGCCTTGGAAGCCAGAGCAGAGGAACGAGACAGACGGGCGTTAACCTCAATGACACGGTAGTCGAGACCATCAGGCTGCAGAGCGTACTGCACGTTACACTCACCAACAACGCCGAGATGACGGACGATCTTGATGGCAGCAGTGCGGAGCATGTGGTACTCCTCGTCGGACAGAGTCTGACTGGGAGCAACAACGATAGAATCACCGGTGTGAACACCGAGAGGGTCGAAGTTCTCCATGTTGCAAACAGTGATACAGTTGTTAGCAGCATCACGGACAACCTCATATTCGACCTCCTTCCAGCCCTTCAGGGACTTCTCGACCAGAATTTGGGGAGCAAGAGAGAGGGAGCGCGAGGAGAGATCACGGAGCTCATCGGGGTTTGCAGCGAAACCAGAGCCCAGACCACCCAGAGCGTATGCGGAACGAACGATAATGGGGTAGCCAACCTCCTCAGCGGCCTTCAACGCATCATCGACGCTGTTAACAGCAATAGACTCAGCAATAGGGATATCGATCTCCTTCAGAGCCTGAGCGAACAGATCACGATCCTCGCTAGTCTCCAGGGTCTGGATGCTAGTTCCGAGGACTCTGACGCCGTAGCGCTCGAAGATACCCATGCGGTTCATCTGAACACCAAGGTTGAGACCGGTCTGACCACCGAAGGTGAGCAGAATACCATCGGGACGCTCCCGCTCAATGACGTGGGTGACATATTCGGGGGTGACAGGGAGGTAGTAGACCTCATCGGCCAACTTGTGATCGGTCTGGATAGTAGCAATGTTGGGGTTGATCAGGACGGACTGGACACCAGCCTCCTTGAGGGCTTTCAGAGCCTGAGAACCTAGTGGGATGATAAAAACCAGAGTCAGTTATTGTCTGTGAGAAAAGGGACTCTGGGAATTTGTGGAGATGGGTGGTGGATAATGGCCCCCGAATGATTCTCCGCGGGAGAGAGAACCGGAGCACGCGAGCTCCCAATTTCCAAACCCCTGGAAAGAAAAATCGATAGGCGCATCGATCCAATTGACCATAATTCACGTACCGGAGTAATCGAACTCTCCAGCCTGACCAATGCTCAGACCACCGGAGCCAATAACCAGGACCTTTTTGACGTCCACGAGGTTGCTGCCGGGCTTGACAGCACCGCTGGCGAGGTAAGACTCGGCAGTGGGAGTCTTTTGGGCCTCCGCCAGTCGACGCAGAGAGCTGGAGAAGGCGCGCAGCTGCTGAGAGCGAGCGGGCGAGGAAACCTTCTGCAGGCGCAGGGTCGAAGCCGCAGAGCGGACGGAGGTCTGGGAGGTGAAGGTACGCAGAGACAAGGCCGGGCGAGCCTCAGCGAGGCATCGCTGGCGCAGCAGGGAGGCAGCCTGCCCACAGCGAGCTGCAAGAACCATTGCGGCGCGAAAGCGTCGGTAAGAACAGTTCAATGGCTCGAAGGTGGGAAGTGTGTAGAAGATGAGTCCTCGATGTTGCGGAGGTCTTTTTTTTCCCCCACCGCGTCGCTAATTGGCTACAGCCTCACCGTAGAGTTCCACTTTTTTTTTTCCAACAAAAAAAAAGATAATGCGGAATAAAGAGATAGTTAAAAGTGATTGATATTAAAGGGCTTGCTTCAAAGAAGTCAATTGAGAGTGTTCATAAATTCAATATTAATTTTCAAGGGAAAAAGAAAAAGAGAGAAAGGTTTGTTGAAAAACAATGGCATCTATTGACTGTTGAATTTTTCGTCCCGATGAGTCAAATTGAACTGGCGGGAATTTAGGGTCGTGTGGATATACTCTGGGGCGGCCGATGACGCCGTAGTTCGTTCCTGGCATTTACACATATTAATATATGAGTATATTAGTACGGAATACAGTGAAAATGGACTAATAATACTCTGTTTACAAAAGACCATCTCGACTTGGTTAGTATCCAGCAATAAATTAAATTCCCTTGGCTATTCCACAGCTGAGCAGAAAAGCAGAAGAGGAAAAGGTGGCTGGGCCGATGCCGGGGGGGGGGACTATCTTTCTTATCCGTGCGGATCGACAAGTTCGGCAAGCCAATTTGCCTTACGAGATTTTTTTTATTCCTGGTAAAAAGTCTCGAAAACTTGGTCTTGTACAAATTGGAATAGACACGAGGTCTTTGAAAAATATAAACAATTACGACCGCATTCATGAATCATGCATAATGAGTCTCCTTTCCTCTTAGTATTGTCCCGTCTATATATTTAGGTAGATCTTGTGTCCTAGAATATATATAAATACATAAGTACCTACCTATGTACGTATGGCATACCGAATTAATATTGGGTGCACCACCAGCAAAAAGCCATATGTATTTATTTTACCTACCTAGGTATCTACCTAAATATATAGCTACTAGCTACATACTACTGTCCCTCTTCGGCTTTTTGCCTTAATTCGCTCAGTCCACTCCTATTCTCCCATTCAACCTGGCCCAGGGCCCTTTGGGGCCTTTTTCCTGTCGCAAAGAAGACCCACCCACCCCTCGTCGTGCGCGAGCTTCGAAGGTCCATATATCTGACGCTTCCGAGTCAGGCTCCACACCGGCTTGCATGACCTCATTCAGATCTTGATTCAAAATATCGTATACTTCGCCTAATATCTTCTGTGCATCCTGCGTGACCTCGGTTCCCAAGACAATTTTTTGTTGAGCAAAGTCTCGTTCATTCGATGCTGCGGCATTCGAGGCGAAGGACCATGCTTCGGCGAGGTTGATCAGTTCATCAGGCGGGGCTTTATCAGTGGATTGAGTCTGACTTCGGGAATTGAGGGCGGCGACGGCATGTTTGAAGCGTGGCTGCTGGGCCAGAATGGGGTATTCTGGAAGTAAATGACTTTCGTCGCGAAGACGGTGTAGAGCGCGGAGGGTTGTGCTTTTTTCTTTTGCAAGTAGTGCAGATAGATAGGTCTTTTGGAGCGCCATTGACTTCTGGCTTTTAGAAAGTGGGATAAGGTTCTCTGTGGTAAATGCCAACACGTTCAACGGGTCCGGCGGTGGTATTTCTTCTGTGAGGATCTCAGTCCGATAATTCGGTCGAGGAGCAGGCTTGGACGTCACAGTAACAGGTTGACAAGCCTTAGAGGCGACGTCCAGTAGCTCCCGACGAGCCGTAAGGTATGCGGCATATTGTTCGCTAATTTTAGCCCTTTGTTGTTCCATGAGGTATTGGGCTTCTTCAATCTCCTCTGGCGGCATTTCTTGGACCATACTCTCATCAGGATCTCCTTCGCTCACAAGACGTTCTTCAACCCATTGTACTAGTTCATCGCGTGTGCGTCGTAGGGCTCGAAGTTTGACGGCGGGGGTAGGTTCACGCGGGGATACGCCGTCGCCAGAGTCATGTCGAGATCTAACTCTCTCGAATAGCTGCCTCTCCCGATCCAATTGCATCCGAGCACGTACTACTGCTCGTTCAAGATTGTAAACCAGGTCATCTAAATCGGTGTTGGAGTTGGTACGGCCA
Source organism: Penicillium citrinum (assembly GCF_028827155.1). Taxonomy (NCBI): domain Eukaryota; kingdom Fungi; phylum Ascomycota; class Eurotiomycetes; order Eurotiales; family Aspergillaceae; genus Penicillium; species Penicillium citrinum. The sequence goes on from NW_026622686.1 coordinate 3,310,590, forward strand.
GTCTCGTCAGTCTCTAAATCCTCTGAGAGCAGCAATTCTGTATGGTGGTGTTCCCTTGCATCGTCTTCCTTTGGTTGGTTGGCAGACTCTCGCGCTTGCAGCTCTACAAGGTAATGCTCAAAGACCTTCAGTTTTGAATGACGACGTCGATCGCGCAGTAGGAGGAGATAATCTCGCAGCTCTGCCCCAGGTTCCTGGGGATCGACAGGGTCAGCAGGGCGGTGCCTGGATGCCCGTTGCCGTCTCAGCGAGGCAACATCCTCAGAGACAGTTTGCAATCCCTTCCGTGCAGCGACATTAGCCTGCAATGCTTTCAAGTATTCCTTTCGTAGGCCCGGGAGATCAGCAGGTATTCGCTTCACATCGGCGACGCCTTCGGTGGGTGCAGACAAGGCGAGGTGAGATTGGGCGACATTCGGGTCGGCATCATCGGGGAAAATGATGTACGATCGTAAATACGACGTCAGAGCTTGTCGAATGCGGAGAGCTTCTTGTCGGGGCTTGATGTAAGGAGCGAGCGGTTTCGCGAAGGGTGGAATGTGGGTAGTAGGGGGGGTCGTAGGGTCTGGTCATGGTGTCATTGGTAGAGGGTAGAGGATAGTTTCCACAGCTGAGTTATGGAGTGAGGTGTGTGTCTTGTACAGGCGCATTTCCTGGCAGCTTTCCAACTACCAGTCCTCCACAGTGGATCCCCATAAACAAAATCAAAACAAAACACCAAGATATCTCGGCCAACATTCGCCTGGCGTTGTTGTTTTGCCGTTTCGAGGTGGGCCGTGATTATGTAACCGCAGATCAATGGAGATTGATTGTTTCGAAGCTGCGAGGAGTCAATGGGATATCTTATTACTGGAGATTTATATGTATCCAAGGTGACGTGGTGTGGTGCTCAAAAGATCTCCCAAAGTTATCATTGATTGATTGGTCAGTCGAAACATAAAAAGCAGCATGATTCACACTGGCAGTCTTTTGGGAGGTCTGAGCACTAGGAACTACATAGTCAAGTGTATGTTAACTATGCGTTTCCATAGCTCTGGGGCAGTGCATTAGACATATGCACGGAGTACTATGTACAGGACATGAATTCGATCGACAGGAACAAATTACGCTTTGTTTTATACTGAAGAGAATGTCATTCGAAGACATCATTACGAGATTCTTGTTAGGAATTATTGGCTGGACAGTATATTGGTATTAGTTTAGTAGAAATAATGATAAATCATCTGCAACTGTGGTAACTAGCTGTGTACTAGTCATATTGTAGCGTATACATAGTGTTCTGTGTACTGTAACTATACCTAGTTACTATGTATATTTACAGTAGTACATAATGAGTTAAAGTGTACGTTTGTTTTGGGAGGGGTCTTTCTTCCCCTTGTCACCTCACTTTACCTCACCTCCCTGCACAAACCTTCGTCAGATGATCATCGGACACGACAATCTGGAATGTTTCAAAGACTACTAGGGAATTTCGATCAAGGGGCTGTGTTGATTAGTACTAGGCTCTGCTCTGCCACGCTATCTCTCGCTGCCCGACGTCGCAAAACATAGTTATAGTTTCTCGGTCCTGCTTTTCCTTTGTTCTCTTGTATGCCTTCTACAGGTTCAGAGGAGCTCATCCACTGATATCCATTTCGCCCTTCTGTCACAATGGCCCCTGACTTGAGCTCTCTCCATTCAAGCTCGACTCAACGTCGACCTCGTGCTGCAACATCGGTCCTACCAACCGTGGTATCACCCTCCTCGGCATCTCGTCAGAGTCCCAGTAAGACAAATCTCAGCCTACACTCAGGTAGTCCACCATTGGGTTCGAGTGAACATGGTATCACTAGCTCAGCACAAGGTAAGCTTTCGGCAAGGATCAGTTCTGTCGGAAGATAGCTTGAGGACTAACATGTCCAGGGCCACTGCGGCATCCCAAACCCCTCACTCCATCAGACCTTCACATGGTCTTAGAAAAGGAACAAGAAGCGATGGTAAGTTCCCTTAAAAGAGAAGAAATACAAAACGATTTATTTAAAATCCAGATTTATAATACTGAGTTTCAAATAGGTAAACCGGTTGACCCGCGAACTTTCTGTCCTTCGTCAACAAACCGCATCAGTAGCATCTACTGCTTCCTCCACCACCTCCAACTTCAATGATTCTACGGAAGGATTCCACCAATCACCTACCCTGGGAAGCTCGACACAGTCTCATTCATCTCGTCGACAGCGATCGTCATCGAGCCTCAGTGCTCACACTCCATCTGCACAAGGTCCTCGATCTGGAAGTGTGTCGGGTATTGCGCCCACTCGCGAAAGCAACATACCTTCTCGGCCAGGCCGAAGTCGTCAGGCATCCCTGACCTCCCGTCGTCCATCAGTTGGATCTTTATCGTCCTATTCATCATACGCCCATGGTGAACACTATAGCAGCAGTCCATCAATTTATCCTCATCGGAACTCTGTGTCGCAAACCTATCTTGGACAGTCCGGTACGCCCATGACGAGATGCGAAGAAGCGGCATTCCAGAGATCCGAGCTTGACATTGTCAAGCGAGAGAACGAACTCCTACGCAAGCGAGTACGGGAGCTTGAGGGGAGCTTGAAAAAACTGAAGGAGGAACCATCTGAGGCACCGACTGGAGCGGACGTTTAAGGTCTAGAATTAAGTACCCTTTCTATCGTTTGGTGCTTATATTCTTTTGTTTATTCTCTTCTTTTATTTTAGCGCACAGCCTGGAGCGATGCATGTCCCGTCTTAAATTCTGGATCACTGCAGGCAGACACATTAAATTCAATTACACCATTCTCATTCATTCTAGGCATCTAATGTATATTCTTATATTTATACTTAATCTTCTATTCTGTTTGCCTGATGTTAGTTCCTCCGGTGGGCCCTCCAAAAGTGTAGAGGCGGTGCAGCCCACCTGCTACGTCACTTGTGGCGTAGCTTGGGCCTTGACTGTTTTTAGTCTGCAGGAAAGTATTTAGTCCTGTTTGCCCCTCCTGAGTTCATCTTGCTTTTTTCTATTATCTTCGAATTCCAGCTTCACTGAATTCCTCAATAATATGTCTACCCACGCCACTGTTCAGGTCTCGGGCATTTCGCCTGCCACTTCCGAGAAGGATGTCCGCGACTTCTTTAGCTTCTGGTATGTATACCCCTCACATGCAAATCTTCCGACAAAATCACATGGTCACTTGTGCTAACTACTTCCCTCTCCAAAATAGTGGCAAGATTGTCAACCTCTCTATCACTCCAGTTTCATCCGAATCCGACTCTCTCAAGTCCGCCAGCGTGACATTTGAGAAGGAGGCGTAAGCTACCCCGCACCGCGTTTCACAAGAGTCGTGGAGATGGCGCCACCCGCGCATCATTTCGCCAACTTCCCCTTGCAATCCCTCAGTATTGTTCTAACATAATGTAATCATCAATAGAGCTGCTAAGACTGCCCTTCTCCTCGACCAAACCCAATTGGGTGGTTCATCCGTCCACGTCGAATCAACCCAAAACATCGACGATATCGCCGGTGGCCAGACCACCAGCGAGAAGGCCGAAGAAGAGCATGAGATTGCCCAGGAAGACAAGCCACGCTCGCGCATTGTGGCCGAGTACCTGGCACACGGATACGTTGTCAGTGATGGTGCGATTCAAAAGGCCATCGCGCTGGACCAGAAGCACGGATTCTCCAACAAGTTCACCACCGCACTGAGCAACTTTGACAAGAAATTCAATGCCACTGAGCGCGCTAAGGGCCTGGATGAGAACTATCAGATCTCCAACAAGGCTGCTACTGGCTGGCGCGGTCTGAACCACTACTTTGAGAAGGCTCTCGAGCACCCGCATGGTCAGAAGCTGCGTGACTTCTACGTTCAGACTGATAAGCAGGTCCGTGATATTCATAATGAGGCTCGTCGCCTCGCCGATCTGAAGCTGGGTAAGAGCTCCGAGGGCGAGACGACCACTGCATCTGCTGCACCCGCCGAGGCTGCTGCCGTTGCTCCGGGTGTTGTTCCTGCGTCTGAGCCGGCCGGTACGGCTGCTCCAGCTGAGCCTAAGGCTTAGATGAGAGTAGATGGATTCTTGATGCCTGTCCAACACTGGGTGTTAGGCATGGTTATTTCATGATATCACCTTGTTACCTTATTTATTTTGTTTTTTAACGACTATCCCTCTGGCTTTGTTTCGGGGTAAGCTTACGATTGATGTATTTTCCACTTCCCGCAGAACCATTTTACATAAGTCGCTTGATACAAATGAGAAATATTTTAGGAACTTTCCTCCGGGAATTTGCAATGTTTCTCTCTACTATGTGAAATTTCAAGTCGATATTACTTCCAAGAACAAAACCATATAAATTTAGAATGATATCATCGTAATTTGAACAAGACACTTAAATCATTTATCATCGATACATAATGCTTCTCCCGATTCATAGATATTCCCCACTATTTCGCATACTTTGCCGCCTCGGCCTTCTCCAATGGATGTTCCGGGTTACTGGGCAGACTGTTTCGCTTGTTCTCTTCAGACTTTTGCTGCGCAAATTCCGGTGCAGGTCGAGCGCCGAGTGACTCGTCGATCTTGCCGCTACCAGGGACGTCCTTTTGTTGGGAGCCGGTCAAGCGCTCTGGGTCGGGGGATTGACGGCCGGGAAGTTGAGATGACATAATGGAAAGTCGGTATTGGGATATGGAGATCTTAAAAGATTCTGTAGTATATCTGTTGAAGTGATGCGTTAGATGAGTTGAAAAAGAGTGGCAAAGACTAGTATATCATCTGATTGGTGTGGTTATTGAACACGAACCGATTTCGGGATAGACAGATAGTGGTAGTAGGGAGTAGAAGGCCACTTGATTGAATAATTCAATTGATAGATATAAGTGCAAAATTGAGGATGCGAGCCATTTATATCTGGTCTGAAGTTCCAAGTTGACGTGACCAGCGCAAACCAGACATGGTGCGCGTCTCATCATGATGACGTTATAACCAGGTTCGAGGTGGATATCGCCGCATTGGGGAATTGACAGCTTCTCACCGGGTACTTTATAGATATTTTATTTAATCATACTGTAAACTGCATTTGTTGTCGATCTTCCCTTTCTGAATTCTGTGTTCCATGTAATCAAGACTCTTTAGTGATATCATCCCGGGGATGCCACGTGGGGCGGCATTGTTGTATGAGAAGAGTAGAAAACTACGGGAACCCTTGGACTAAAGGTAGTTCAACCTATAGCGGTAGAGATCAAGGACAGGAAGTGCAAAATCTACTTGCTAATTGCATGATTTGAACTCGGTATTTGTGTGATGAGGCTGATGTACTTTATCATGAGGATGGTGGTGTTCTTGGGGAATCTGTGCAGGGAGGTGGATTAGAAGGGCAGGGGGTAGCGACTTTTGAGAGCACATCAGCGGCGACATGATATAAAGGAAAAGAGGAAACATAAGCACATATAGACGGGAAAGCAAGACGTGATCTAGACAATTGGAAGAAGACATGAAATAGGCATATGTCTCGTGAGGAAAGGATGCGATAGACGGGTATCCCGAACAAGACCAGACATTGACGCAGCAACCAGCCTCGCTGGCTCTGCAAAGTTGTTAGGCACAGTTGACCCTGTTTCTACCGTCGGTCTATTGGTTGCCGTTGGGCTGCATGCCCGCTGCAGCGGCGGCTTCGGCGTTGGCAGCAGCGGCCAGTGCCTTGGCGTCAGCCTCGTGGAAAACGGCTTGGATAATCTGTTGCTCCTCGGGACCGAGGACCTTGGTCAGACTGTCATATAGCTGGGGCTGCTCTGACTGGAGGTCTGTGGAAATTGTTAGTTTATAAATAATAGGAGAGTGATCAGGCCTAGAGCGGAGCGGTGACATACTCAAAAAGACATGCTTGAACATGCCATAGGGTTCGACCTTGTCCAATGGAGTCTCGAGAAGACTCTCCTCGTCCATTTCCTCTTCTTCATCATCGGCAAAAGAGCCGAATTTGCGAGCCTCCTGGTTGAGGAACTCGAGGTAAGCAGCGCTCTCATCGGCAACATCGCCGTCAAGAGCAGTTTCGCCTTCCTCCTCGTTCCATTCAACTTCGCCGTCCCAGTCGTTGTCAAGGTCTTCATCATCTTCGAGATCATCATCGAGAGTGAAATCGGATTCCTTGGTGGCATCCTCACGTTCTAGAAATTCAAAATTAGTATAAGCAAAGACTTCAAACTCCAATGGGATACATACGCTTGAGAGCAGCAGGCAGAGTCTGGAAGAGTCTTGTCACACCCTGCAGCAACCTCGGCCAGCCCTGTTGGACGCTCACGGGAACATCACCTCCCTTCAGAGTGAGAAGCGAGCTGATTGCAGCAATGGACAGCTTCTTGTCATGAACACGGCGGAAGTTGTCAATATTGGAGAACCAGGTGCTAAAGAATTTGTTTGTCCAGCCTTTAGCCTCAAGGACCTGAAGACTGAGGACAGGGTTATAGTAAATGGCGTTGATCACCATCTCCATCAGATGGATACGGTATGTCTTGGTCCGCACCTCGGAGGTATCGATGATGTTCATAGACAGCTCGATAAAGAGAGGAATGTATTGGTCGATGCTTCCGCGAAGGTTGAGCATGAGGGTTTCCGCCAGCTTACAACCGCAGATGCGATCAACACCACCAACATTCTCGTCCCGGAAGATGTCCTCAACCATACCTACGAGTGCACCAAGGTAGGCAGGGTTTTGCACGAGCATGTCAGATCCATAAGAAATGTAGTTATCAAGTGCCGGAAGCATGTCCTCAAGGTACAACTCGGCGCCTCCCTTGAAGGTCTTATGGATCAACTCGAATGCTTGCCACATTGTAGGTGAGATGTTTTTGGATGCGAAAGTACAGCTGTCAATGATCTCAAAGACTTCGTTATATAGATCGTAAAGCTTGTTCTCCAAAGTGATGCTAATGACAGGCATCAAAATAGTCTCAAGATGGAGGAGAACATCGGGTGTGCTCTCAAGAGTCAAAATCAGTGTTCCAATGGTCTGCAAGACGCCCAACGCAGTGATGCTCTTGTCGTCCAAGAAGTCACCAAGATTGTCCTCGTCGCCCTTGCTGGCATTCCGCTCAAGGACCTCGCCAATAATGCGCATATATGTGTCGCGCAGCTGCTCACTCAAGGCCACGGCGAAAGGAGTCAGTTCCGCGGAGAAGACCTCGACGAAATCTTCCATGACGTTGGCCAAAGCATCAACATCGACCTCATTGGCCAGTTTAAGGAGCTGCTGCATGATCTGGGGGATATTCTGCTGCATAGACGTGCGAATGACATCGTGGCGGATGAGAGGCTGCAAAGCGAGAGCAGCCTCAACACGGACAGGCAATTCGGGATCAGTCATCGATTCCAGGATGTTACGGTAGATGACCATGAGGTTGTTGGGGTCCTTGAAGTCAAGCTGTTCAAACTTCTCCAGAGTGTCACAAGCACGAGCACGCAGGAATCCGTGGGGACTGCGGAATTCAGGGAAGACGTGTCTGACGAAAAAGTACTCGACCTGATCGGCGATAGGGCTCTTCTTACCCAAAATGACCGAAGAAAGAGAGCCAATCATGCGCAGAGCACCCTCCTTCTCGCGGGGAAGCTTTTGATCATCAGAAGCAGCTTCGTACTTGCTCACGACGCTGTTGACGAATGTCAGGATCGCGAAAGTCTGCTTCTTGCGATTCTTGGTGAGGGAAACCAGGAAGTTTGTCGCAGCGATATCGGGAGCGGAAACCTCCTCGTAGTAGTTCAGCTTGCGGTGGAGGTACTCCGAAGGGTCATCCTCAAACAATTCAATGTCCTCATCCGACTGGCACAGGGTAGGGAAAACAAAATGAGCGATCAAGTTGTCCATGTGCGGCTTCAAGTGATCCCACATCGTTTTGGGCTTGACGCATTCTTCCATGAAATTCAAAGTGTAAGAGAGAGCCGGGTTGCTGAGCCATTGAGCCTTGGATACCCATTTGTCGATCTCCTGGAGATATCCCTTGAGGATTTCGGGCGCGAATGTGCTGATAAAGGTCTTCGCATACTGGGTGTAGTCAGGAGTAGAAGATTTAGTCATTGTCGAGGGGTTTCCGTATCTAGAATTACAATTTTGATGTCAGACGTAAGGTCGCAATGGAACCCAAGGTGACTGGAAGTCATACCTGATGAAGAGACGGTTCAAGTTGGCGTATGCCCACTTCTTGCACTTCCACCAATGGTTCAACTCGCGCTCCTCCTTCGAATCTCCCATGGAGTTTGCCGGAGGTGTCTTGGAGATAATTCGCAGGAACAATGTGCACCAGTCCACGGTAGACTGGTGGCTCTGGAGGGAAGGCGAGAGTTCGAACTAAAAGATACATGTTAATTCTCCCGAGTCTTTTCGAAATAAAATTTGGAGGCTCATACACAAATCGCATGTTTGTAGGATTTGACGATGATACGGAGCATCTCGGCGGCCTCCAGGCTCTCCTCATCAACCAGTCGTTGACCGATACCAAGCAGCTGCGGGAACGAATGCTCCACAATCTTATCAAACTCCTCCCGCTTTTCTCCAGCCTTGTAGCGATAAACACGGCAGATGGCCAGAAGGCACTGCAATCCGGCGTAGACGGTGTTTGCATCATTGGTACCAAGAAGCTGAATAGTAAGGTCGAGGAACCCAGGCCATTTCTCAGGGAAATCGTGCTGCAGGATTTTCTGGAGAAGGGGAACAAGCTGAGCGCGAACATTGGGCGGGGTTGACGCCAGAGCAGGGATCAGTCGCTCACGGAAACCGGGCTTCTCGGATTCGGGGACGGGGGCTCGCTGCGGATTGTCATCGATAGGCGCCCAACCTCTGTTGATACGGTTCTTCAGGTAGACACCGGCTGATGAAGCAGAGAGCGGTTAGGATGAGAAGGATGTGTATGGACAAAATGAACGCTGGGTGAAAATTTCCTCACCAGAGAGCTGAACAGCATTGTTTTGCTCGCCTTGCAGAATATCTAACAGCGCATTGATAAATCCAGGCTGGGATTCGGCCTAAGATTGGGGAGGTTAGCCCGCCGCTATTAGTTTCACGGGGTCCACGTTCACTTGATATCACGACGCACATATTTAAGATCAAGCTCCGCCTGCTGACGAATGCTTGTGTTTGCATCCAGTGTACACTGGATACGGTCTCGAAGGGCCGTAACGTCCATCTTCACACCACCTGGGGGCACCCCAGCGCCAAAAAATCACAAAAAGGAAAGGAAAAAAAAACTCCAACAAGGAACCCCCGAGGAATACGGGCCGGTACCGATGATGAACAGAGAGAGGGAGGGGGGGCGACGGGGTCAAGGACGAGGAGGTCCAAGAGGGGAAAAGAATGAGTTTAAAAAAGTGTAGAGGGGGGTCGGTGGAAGGGGATTTTCGCAGGCGGTCGCCCCGCAGCTAATCAGCGGCCGCACACTGTTTTTTCTATATGAACCGGGCTTCATGGCTTTTCCGGGCCCTCGGCTTTTTGTGAAGTTTCTTACTATGACTAGGGTTATTAGGAATTACGAGTGTACGTTTGAAATTAGTCTCACTGGTTATGTATTTTAATTGAACTAATGGTAGCAATGTTGCTCGTAGTCGGTCGTAAAAAGTGACGCATATAAGGGACACACAAGGAGTAAGTCCCCAAAGAACGGCCAACGAAACGCCTAGTGCATTTACATGTATAACGATGCAGCAAAAATAACATCGCGTTTAATCAGTTCTTGGGCCTGTTGCATCTTGGTATAGAGTGAAGGATCACCGACAAGCTTGGCAGCATTCTTGACTTCGCGGCAAGTCTCGTCAAGTCGACTAATGGTCCGGACAATGGTGCCCTCCATCACATCAGTTAGGTCAGTAATGCGATTGAAAGACATTCCCTTGGCCCATTCATAGACCACCTCCGCCAGGCCAAAGCGCGGTTTGCTGGCAAAATCATTGGAATCTTCGCTAGACTGGATAACCTGATGCAAGACCTGGAAGTCATTCACTCGCTCCGAAATACGGATAATGGCTTCCTGGCCCTTCTCCAATCGAGGTGTGAGTTTGGGGGTACTCTCTGTTTTTTCTTGGAACACAAAGGCAGAAAGAAGAGCAACGATCTCTTCGGGCTCGTATTCGGCGAGAACATTCTCCAGAACCAATTCCGTCAATACCAGTTCGTCCGCAGAGTGAATCTCGCAGGCCACCTTGCCCTTCAATTGCACTCGACCTGCATCGTCCACAAAGCCTAACTCCTTGAGCACATGAATACGCTGTTCATAGTCCGGAAGAAGCTGGAGATTCTGATCCGACATCAATTGCTTCAGCTGTGAGATATTCTCCTTGACTTGCCATTCATCATTTTGCATTTCGAACTGTAAAGACACGAGGTTAGGATTCGATAAGTCTATTGTCAAATATCCTTCCAACTCACATGTTTCAAGAAATTGGGGCACTGTAAGCAATGACCAGACTGGGCAATCTGGGCTTGAGCCTGTCGTTGATCTAAGATGTCTCGAACTTGAAGCTCTTTGATGCAAGACCAATCGATTTCATCCCATGCATTCTTCAGCCAAGAAGAGGTATACTTGGTCAGCTCCTTATCTGCGACCTTTACAGCCTCTATTTGAGATAATATATATTAGTCCCGATCAAATGGACGGAGATAGTTGGATAAGCTAACCTTTCTTGATATTCAAGAACCAGATGGGACCTGTGACCTTAACTTGAGTATTTGTGACACACTCAAGTTCCGTCAAGGGAATTTTAGCAACTTTCAAGTGCATCGATGCACCATTTTGAGGAAGCTCTCGGAAGAATTGCCGAAACTTGGGTAGAAATGGCAGGATATCACTAGGGTGACGCTTTGAGCTAATAGTGCCCATCTCGAGCACCTGAATACATGGTACTGTTCCCGACGTGACACCTTCCTTCACTAGAATACCAGCGGTACGCAGTCCATCCTAAATGTTTTATTAGACTCAATGAATTCTCAGGCTTGCCTCAAGGACAATAAATCCACATACCTTTTGATAAACCACCAACCTCTTGATACTAAACAACCTTTTGCCCACGGGAGACGATAGCAAGTTCGCATGTAGCTCATTAGTGAGTCGCTTAAACTCAATCGAAGCCGCGTGGCAAGCTTCAAGATCAACGTCACAGATTTCACAATGCTCTCGTTTGATTTTTGCCAAACTGGCTTCAGAAAGCTGAACCTGCTTCTCGTGTTCTGGCAGAAGTGCCTGCGTTGCATTCTCGCTGAAACTCCTTTTGATCATTTCTTCGATCTTCAGTGCCTCCACACGAAGAAGATTCAGGATCATGTTGTAAGTCAGTCGGAATTGAGATCGAAGCTTGGTCGGGTCTCCCAGTATCATCTTCTTCAGGGCCGCAGCGGGCGGCGCTTCATCACGACCACTGGCAACGACGATCACATAGCCAACATTGTCAAGACCTCTGCGTCCAGCACGCCCAGCCATCTGCGTATACTCACCAGGAAGCAAATCGCGGAATGCTTTTCCGTCGTGCTTACGGAATCCAGAAAACACGACAGTTCGAGTTGGCAGGTTAAGACCCATAGCAAATGTTTCGGTGGCGAAAAGAACTTTGACAAGTGATTTGGCGAAAAGGATCTCAACGATTTCCTTCATGATGGGCAGTAAACCACCATGGTGTACTGCGATACCACGACTGAGTAATTCACGGAGATTGAGGATCTGAGGGAGATTTCTGTCCTCAGGTTTGAGTCGGGTGAGGGACTTCTCAATGAACATGTGGATTAAGCTCTTTTCAGAAGCATTGCAGAAATCTTGCTTCGAAAGAGACTCTGCGTTCTCTTGGCAGCGTTTCTTAGAAAAGACGAAGATACAGCCTGGTAACAACTCTTCCTTGCGAAGATGGGAGACCAATGAGACCCATATGGTTTTATCCTGGGCCGCAGATGTCCGACCACCTCCGCGGCCCGTACGAGCAATATTTCCGGTGCCACGATTAGCAGGCTGGCCACGATTACCGCCTCCACGTTGGGGAGGACCACCACGTTGTCCACCACCCCGGCCCCCTCTAGCCCCAGGTTGACCGCGTCCTCCTCCTCGTCCTTGTCCCTGCGGCCCTCCTCGCTGTGTTTGAGCTTGAGCAAGGGCATCAGCTTCTTTCTTGGCTTTGGCATCCTTGCCCGACATAGCATCGTTTGCTTTCTTCCAGCCAGCCTCGAGAAATCGCTTGTTGGAGTCAACAATCTTGTATTTATCCTTCCCTCCCCAGAGGTAATGCTCGAGGGGAACGGGTCGCTTGGGGGTGGATATCACGTAGATGTCTTTCTTCTTTGTGCGACCCACCCAAGATGCAAACTCGTGGGTATTCGGTACAGTTGCGGACAACAAGATAAGGGTGACATGCTCCGGAAGCATAATGATGACTTCTTCCCAAACGACTCCACGTTCAAGGTCATTCACATAATGTACTTCATCAAAAATGACAAACTCGACATCTCGGATAAGATCTGCACCGCGGTAAAGCATACTGCGCAGAATTTCTGTGGTCATAATCAAGCAGCTAGCCTCCGGATTGATTTGGACATCGCCTGTAAGAATTCCAACATCGTCAAAAGTTGTGCGGAAATCACGGTATTTCTGATTGCTGAGAGCCTTTATGGGAGATGTATAGATGGCTTTGGTCATGTGTTTAGATGCAAGTGCAATCGCATACTCCGCCACAACTGTCTTTCCGGCCGACGTATGGGCGGCAACAAATACCGAGTCACCATTTTCAAGGTGATAAACGGCTTCCTTCTGGAAAGTGTCCAGTTCGAACGGCCACTCTCTCGCCATGTCGGGGACTAACTCACTGAAGTTGGTGATTTCCTTATTCACATCAACGACATGAGCCCATTCTCTGCCCTTCTGCTTTTGAATTCCAGCCAGAAGTGGGTTGCGCGGCTCCAAAGCCGCAAACTCCACGGGCAAAAGAGCGTCGATATCCTCCTCTTCATCGTCGCTTATCTCATTCTCACCATTGACTTCGACATTTTGTGGTGTTTTATCTTCTGTTGCTTTTTCTTGCTCATCAATCTCAAGATGGCTTTCCTCTTGGAGAAGAGCTTGTTCGACTTCTTGATCACCTTCAGTAGAATCTTTGGATTTGCCTTCCTCGAATACATGTCCTCGTGTGAACCCTGGAGGTACTGTCAGAAGACCACCATCGCTTCCGAAATCGATAATCCGGTCAAGACCGGTCTGCTTTCCCCCGCTCCGTTTTTGCTCTGGGCCCTGGATACCAGCTTCCATTTCAGCAAGAGCTTCGACACCCTCTAAGCCACCTGGTGCGAATGGGAAGAAGCCTGCTGCTCCCCTCACAAATTCCGCACGCCCAGCAGGACGACGAAGTAGAGAGGTGGAGTTCTTGGCAGTTTCGCTCGTTGCTGGCACTGTCACCTCATGATATCCAGTCACCCTTCCTTCCAAGCCCTCTCGTGTGAATCGAGTTACAGTTCGTGTTTGTGTAGGAGCAATCTCAAATAGATCGGTGGTTTCTGTCGGAACCTCCCATCGTCTCAAGAAATAATTAGCCAAGTTCATTATTCTGCGAAGGAAGAAGTGAGAGGCCTACTGTTGGAGTTGGTTGAGCCAGCTAGGCGTGAACTTGGAAGATGGAGTCAAAAATTCCGCTTCCAACTCCGCTAGAAGTTCCTTCCCACTCTGGTGTGCCTGTTTGCGAGGTCCAGGGCCGCTTGTCGCGCCATCTTCGCCCTCCACAGTCTGAGTCTCGAGTTGAGTTTGTATCGTGTGCGGGTCAAGAGCCTCAGCCGTAAGCTTCAAGCCTTGCATGGCTGAAGCTAAAGAGTCCGCCATTGTTTGTAAAAAGTGTTCAATGGTCAAAGAACTATCACCAAGTCGTATTCAGTTCGGTAATGACGGCCCACCCCACATTGATGTGCGATTCGGTGAGATGAAGATGAAGGTTTGTTCACAAAACTTTCACACAGTTACACAGAGTGCGAATTCGATCCGCAACAGTAATGAATTGCCGTAAGGAAGCTCTACAAAGCAGCAATTCTGAGTGAGTCTCGGAGGTGAATGATCCCCGCTAGCAGGAGCTCATGAGGCGGCAATCAGCGGCAGTATTGAGGCGAGGATGACTGACGTCGTGTGGGGCTTGGAAGTATGAACAACTCCAAGTTAGGGTTTACTTTATTTTTAATTTTGAATATTTTGCAAACACATGATGGCATTACATCAACTTCTAAAAAGTGTCAGGGGTACGATCATATGATTATGCTCATCAATATCTATCTCATTGCATCTAATCAGCCTTGCCTTGCCTCAATGTTAAGTTCACTAGTAGTGGAGGTTGATGGAATGAAACGTAGGCTCTCTGCTCATCCGAGTATCTTCTTCTGCTATCCGGACTAATTTCAATATCAAATCTCCAGAGAGTGCGAGCAAGAATCAGTTTCATATTGTCAAAGGCAAATCTAAAGGCTATTAGCGTTATCGAATATTTGTTGTCGCGCAGTACTCACTTTTTCCCTATGCAACTTTGTGGCCCGACAGAAAATGGCTGAAAAACGTCTTTCGCATCTTTATTGAATTGTGCGTCAACTCCGAGCCATCTTTCGGGGAGAAACTCGGCTGGTCTTGTGAAATTGCTTTCACTGTGATAGGCGCTCCAATGGCTAACGTTGACAACAGTCTGTAGATCTTAGTACGCTGACTTGGCCCTCGGTATCATTCTGTCAGAAGCTCACCTTTTCGGGTATAAGCAAACCATCTATCACGGCCCCACTGGCATTAGTTTCTCTTGGAAATCCGTTCGTGATAGGGGGGAAAAGTCGAAGAGTCTCTTGGATCACAGCTTGAAGATAGACTAGCTTGCTTATAGATGAGACATCTATGTCATGCTCATGCTGGAAATTGGCGTGGAGCTCATTGACCAGTTTATCCATCTTTCCGGGGTGTTGCAATAGCAAATAGGTGGCTGAGGTCAAAGCTATTGAAGATGTTTCTCCTCCAGCGAGTATCAAGATACTAGCTTGCTGTTCAACTTCATCATTTGTAATGATACCACTATCTCTGGCTTCAATCAACGGATGAACAAAGTCCAACCTATCTATCCGCCGTTTCATGCGCCGCTTCACCTTTTCCGCTGTCAACTTTCCGTGGTCTTCCTTTTGTTTGATGAGTGATGAAGGTATCAAAGTCGCAAGAAGTTTGTTAAGGGGGCGGAATCTATGAACCACCTGGAGTAATGTAGCAATATAGAAATAGTCTACCACAAACTGAACCCACTCATGGTAAGAAGATGCCTCCAAGCAACCAAAAGATTCCCCAAAAGCAAGGTCACCAATCAGATCAAAAGTGATATAGTTATACCAAAGTCTTAAATCTAATTGCTGACCCTGAGTAGCATGCTTCTGTAGTTGATGCAAGAAAAGATCAACATTCTTCTGCAATATAGGCTCTTGTAAGGCCAGAGCTCGAGGTGAAAATGCCGGATTCATAGCCTTCCTGAGTCGCGCATGGTTTTCGGTATCAGCCATTGTCAAGGTCTGTTTATCAACCAACATATCATTGAAAAATGTCTTGTCTCGGGGGAGTGGCGGGCTTCCATTGTGTCTAGCATAGATATCATTCCAAGCGGCCGGCGAGATGAAGGATAGTTCATTCGGACTTATCCGAACCACGTTGCCATA
Source organism: Penicillium citrinum (assembly GCF_028827155.1). Taxonomy (NCBI): domain Eukaryota; kingdom Fungi; phylum Ascomycota; class Eurotiomycetes; order Eurotiales; family Aspergillaceae; genus Penicillium; species Penicillium citrinum. The sequence continues at coordinate 3,326,248 of NW_026622686.1, forward strand.
CTGTTCGTGGGCTTTATGGGTGAAAAGATGGTATGTTCCATTCAACTGAGCAAATGCCACGGGAAATGGCGATGCTGCATAGAGTGTAGGCCCCGGGAACTTGGCCAGTGGATGCAAATAGACATTATAGAAAATCTTCGTGGCAATTGCGAGTACAGCCTGTCATTCAATAAATCATTAGTAGATGTGTATCGAATTTGAACGGGAACTTCAACTCACCAGCGACAGAAAAAGCAACCACCAAGCTGTAACAGGCTTGTCAACACTTGCTAATTGAATTTCCTTGAAAATCGACATTATTTTGTCTACCATATCTTCCATATTCAAAATTACCCACGGGTTCTTTATAAGTGGGTGACCTACTGGGGACTTCGGAAATTTGAAGAAGCTCACTGCATCTGACTCAGTCTTGAGCTAATTCATAGCAATATTCTATACCAGACAATATTTCCCCTTTTGGAAAGTGAACTAAATCTAAGCGAACTTCGACATAGACTTGGATAATGGCGGGGTCTTGGAAGATTAGCTTAATTTGGAGTTTGCCATGTCGCTTGCAGGTCTAGCGCTTACTATGGCTTGGCAAGGTTATTGTTTGTCTGATAATATTCGCGCATACGAATACTAGTAAATATTGACCATAGAGTGACTGACTACCAATAGTATTTTTACTAGTTATTGTAATGTTACAATGTGCATACATGGAAACTCAGAAAGCTTAAGCCAAAGACTCATCACGTTAAAAGATACCATGCGAGCAAGCTTTTGTACCAAACAAGTCATCCAAAGCATCAAATAATCTGTGCAAATATCACATGGCAAATGAACAAGTAAAAAATACGCCCTCCAGGCACCAGAAGAATATGCAATAAAGACATAATGCGCCAATGTTCAGAAACCCAGATTCCATAAGATAATAACTCACCCATATTCAGCAAGAGGTGCGGTTAACCTCAAAATTATGACAAATTATAGTAAACTACCAGCAGACTTCATTGAACACGTAAAGAAACACTCAAGGCATGCAATCTTCGATGAGAAAATCATCGACAAGAAAAGATAGGAAAGGTCTTGCGATCTTGGATGTTGAGTTGAAATTCGAAGATTCCCTCCAATGTCGCAACATACCTATTGAGATATTAGATAAAACTGGCGCTATCACCGGGATTAAATTCACTTACAATGTTCTTCCATCAATTCCCCAGCCTACCCCGGCAGTGGAATCGGGTTCCTCGGCACCGGAGCCATGAATCAAACTTCTTTCAGGGAGTTCGCTAATGACATTTCGTACCCACGCGGAGTTCGCCTGTTCAAGACCTGCTATCTGCCGATGTAAGGTTTCCCGTTCCAACGAACGCACATGATCTCGTTCCGCCGAACGCTCGTGTACAGCATTTGCCATGCGGCGCTGACGTCGAAGACGCTCCGCTGCGACATTGGCCCTGATCTCGTATGTAGATATACGAGAAGGGTCGAGTCTTCTATCCCGCGCTAAGGATTCGATCTGTGGCAAGCGCTCAGGTCGCCGCGGAATAGAGCTCGATCGTTGAGGTCGTCGACGAGACGTCTCGGGTGTGAATTCATACTCGGTATTAGGCCCAGGTGGATCGGCCGGCCTTGGTGGTAGATCACGAGATTGGGAATCACTATAGAGTTCGTCCGGATCAGCGGTCACACGGGCCATAAGGTCCGCTTGAATTGATGTCAGCTCGGACTGTGGCGATGAAGTCCACCGGTGCGAGCTTGATTGTCGATCTTGGCTAGCAGATCCAGGTGATCTATTGCCCTGGGAAAGAATTATTGATCCCTGTCGTCTTGGCCGGAACGAAGAACGCTCGGGTCCAAGTCGTTCCAGGTGGGCATCCACAGTAGGGTCAACGGCATTGTATGAATATCGAGGTGAAGTAGGACGGGATGTGCGGGTGGCGCCATCTGTGGAACCATGATGGCGTGTACGAGCGGCTAATTGAGGGTGCAAGCCAGCTCTAGATGGTCGGTCTGGTCGGTCTGGCCGTTCAGTGAAACTTTCCTCTGCCCGTGCTGTCCATCGTGCAGTGTTGAGGAAATCCAGAATCAGTCTCTCACGATCAGTAAGATCTTGGGTTAGGGAGTCGCGTGAAGAAGAAGCCTCGTTACCATCTCCAATGCGTTCATTCAGAGGATCGTCAGCATCGGTTTCAGCTCGGGATGCGAACTCGAGGCTCTCATCGTCCGAAAGGCTCATGTCGGGATAGTCGAGCAGTCGCTCCGTATGAACTTTTTGCATAAATGGCTCGTTGGTGTCCAGGTGCAAGGTTTGTCTTCGCAGGAAGGCTTGACGAACATCGGCCACGCCGGCTCGGCCACGTCCTTCCAACCAAACCAACAAATCCCATGGTTCAGGGGAGAAGGCCATGCAGCGTACAGCGCCCCCTTCGGAAGAAGGTCGAGTAGCGGGGAATTGACAGAGGATAGGCGTCTCGTTTTCTGAATATCGCATAGGACTGCGAAGGAGCTCTGCATCTAGGACCGTGACAAATCCGGACTGGGATCCGATGGCACATAAATGACTGGACGGGGAGAAAGCTATTGTGAAGCAGCACGCATCATCCACTTTCGATCCAATATCCAGTTCAACACATCGAGATAGCTCCCACTCCCATGCCATGATCTTCTCAGTATCCTTCTCCTTTGACGATGATAGCTCCCAGTCTCGAATGATGTTATAGAAGTACGCCCGGTTTTCATCTCCCACGGCAGCGAGCAAGGTATGGTCTGGCGACACGACTGCATAGTTCATGCAGAATGGATGGTGAAAGACCTTGACAACCACGGTATGGGTGAGTGAATAGACCGTGACCGTTCGGTCGTTGTTACTATAAACTAAGATCAGTTATGCAAGGGGTATGTGATCTATAAACGATATCATACCTTATTACCATTACATCCTCGGGAGCAGCATCCTTTTCAGTTCCGGGAAATCTATGGATAGTGACGGAATTCACGATACTTCCTCCGAATTTATGGCGCTCAAACTCTGGCCACAGTCGTCTTGTGGGATGTCGAGCCGACGATGGACCGTCGGTCGAGCTTTCCGGTGTCAACAACTGTGAAGACGGATCAAAGCCCAGGGGTAGAGCACTATCCACATCTGCTGGTACGTGTGTGGGAGGGTCTCCCTCGTGGGCCTGTAGGTCCCTTTCATTAAGCTTCAGAAAAGCGCATTCTCCATTCTCGGGGCCCCCCCACTGCGATCCACCCATGGCCGGCCGCTAAGCATCGTGGTTCGAACGGGATAACGGCGATGTCCTCTCTTTTCTGTGCGGATATGTGAATCGCATACACTATTCTTTCGACGACAACATAGATGCGATCGGGATCGGCAGTACTGATGTAATGGCGGAGCTGGTTGTGACTAACCGTTCAATGGGTGTTAGCTATTACAAGGCATATCACCACAGAAAGAGCGGGTATACGGACAAGTTGGGGATTCTGAAAGGGAAAAAGCGCCGTTTTGTCGGAAGAATGAGAGACTCGGTTGGGCGATGTCTAAGACAGTTAGAGATGTAAATATTAACGGTCGCTAGAGGCGGGGGATAAGAAAAGAGGAGGTGAGGGGGGGAAAGGAATGCTATGATCGGAGGACTCACGGGATCGAGTCCGATGTCATCTTGAGTAGCTAATCCAAGCACATTTCTCCCTTTTGATAATAAGATGATACGATGAACCGAGAGTGACAAGGGCACGAAACAGCCCAGAATGATCTTTGAGAGTGCGTTGTCCACGAGAGCTGAGGTCGCATGCGCTTTCAAACGGATGACGTAAGACTTTGGAGCTCTAAGCCGTGGGGAGCCAAAAGCCCACGAATGCGGTGGTTGCGCCGAAAGCGACGGTGGCGGTACACTCAAGTTTACCTAAAACTAGGTAGTTTTGAGTTGTTCCATTGTTTTGAAAATGAATGAGGTTTCAGATAATTGAATAAATAAGATAGTTAAGTAAACAAGTGAGGTCTGTCTAGACTATCTTAAATTGGATTTCAAAATCCGGAGATTGCTAGAGTGCCCACTCTATGTCTATGCGGGAATAATATATAAAGTCGAGCCGCATCATAAAAGACCACAGCTCATCTCAGGCTGAATGAGGTCCACAAAAAGTATCTACTAGATACTGTGCCTACCTATTACTACCAAGAATGATTTTCCAGTAGATGGAGCTGGGACATATCGGATATCCCAAGCTTTGTAGGGGCAAGCCATGTCCGGCAGTCTACTGTAGCCCAGTCGGAGTCCAATTTATACTGCAGCCATCGATATCTCAACCAAAGGACTCGTCCTCTTCTCAATGAACCTTCGTTAAGTCGAAGCACCGAGGAAGAAGGGTCATACGACAGCTAGCTCCGGTGGATCCTCCTTGTACACAAATGCAAGTTCCCCAAGTTCCAAGAATCTTGTAGACACCGAGTGCCGGATTGTTGGGTAGGTGAATCGTCAACGAGGCCAGAATCGCGTAGATCGGAGACGCTTGCCGGTTGACCGAGGCAATTGCCGTCGAGGTATATTTACTGTACTCTGGTCATAGATTCTTTCTATGTACCACTCACCTCCGTATGATGGAAAGGCTAAAGGAAACAAAAAGAAAGTGATAGAAAGACACCCTCCCTCACTCCTTTGAATACAGTAATAATTCACCATACTATAAACAGTTAATGTACTGTAGAAGACCGGAGAGTCGGCCGGTTAAAGCTGGAGCTTTCCAACTTCATCATCGGGCGGTGAGGCCGGGACGGGGCGCCACGCTGATTGGCCGGTCCCGTGATTCCACGCAGTTCGACGACTTGCCGACCTTCTCCGTCCAGTTTTTCTCCCTTTCCTTTCCTTCTTCTCTACAATCTTCTCCATCTCCTTTCTTCTTCCTTTCCCTCCCTCCCCTAATCCACTCTGCGATTGAGTCGTCGAGTGTCTTCCCCTTTTCTATTTTCTGTATTACTTAATTTACCTCACAATGTTTGCTTCTCGCATTTCTCGCGCGGTATGTAATCCTTTCCCGCCGGGGAAAAAAACCTTTCCAAAAGGTCACGCGTCGCGAAACAATTCCATCTAACTTGCATTCATTATAGCTCCCCCGCGCTACTCTCGCTGCTCGCGCCCCTACCCCCAGAATCCCCAGCACTGCTTTCCGCCGATGGAACTCGACAGAGGGTGGCGAGGAGAAGGTGAAGGGCCAGGTCATCGGTATTGATCTGGGTAAGTGACATACGACCTCAGGGTACCCTGGTTTATCCGTTGTTACCATTACTAACATTCATTAATTATAGGTACCACCAACTCTGCTGTCGCTGTCATGGAGGGAAAGTCTCCTAAGATCATTGAGAACGCTGAGGGTATGTGAAAAATTTTTTTCCCATTCGAACGGGCCAAGGCACCATCTGCAATCGCTGGAATATTTGGTCAATTCCATCAAAACAATGTTTTCTTTAGAAATGAAATCGCTAACTAAGTATCTCTACAGGTGCTCGTACCACTCCCTCCGTCGTCGGTTTCGCCGAGGATGGCGAGCGTCTCGTTGGTGTTGCTGCCAAGCGTCAGGCCGTTGTTAACCCCGAGAACACTCTTTTCGCTACCAAGCGTCTCATCGGTCGCAAGTTCACCGATGCTGAGGTCCAGCGTGACATCAAGGAGGTTCCTTACAAGATCGTTCAGCACACCAACGGCGACGCCTGGGTTGAGGCCCGTGGCCAGAAGTACTCTCCCTCTCAGATTGGTGGTTTCGTCCTGAACAAGATGAAGGAGACTGCCGAGGCCTACCTCAGCAAGCCTGTTAAGAACGCCGTCGTTACTGTCCCTGCCTACTTCAACGACTCTCAGCGTCAGGCCACCAAGGATGCTGGTCAGATCGCTGGTCTGAACGTCCTCCGTGTCGTTAACGAGCCCACCGCTGCTGCCCTCGCCTACGGTATGGAGAAGGAGACCGACCGCGTTGTCGCTGTTTACGATCTGGGTGGTGGTACTTTCGATATCTCCTGCCTGGAGATCCAGAAGGGTGTCTTCGAAGTCAAGTCCACCAACGGTGATACTCACCTCGGTGGTGAGGACTTCGATATCACTCTGGTCCGTAACATTGTCGAGAACTTCAAGAAGTCCACCGGCATTGACCTGTCTAATGACCGCATGGCCATCCAGCGTATCCGTGAGGCCGCCGAGAAGGCTAAGATTGAGCTGTCTTCTTCTCTCCAGACTGAGATCAGCCTGCCCTTCATCTGTGCTGATGCTTCCGGCGCTAAGCACATCCAGGAGAAGATGACCCGTGCTCAGCTCGAGTCCCTGGTTGACCCCCCTCATTAGCCGCACCACCGAGCCCGTCCGCAAGGCTCTGAAGGATGCCAACCTCAAGTCCTCTGACATCCAGGATATCATCCTGGTCGGTGGTATGACCCGTATGCCCAAGGTCACCGAGTCCGTCAAGTCCATGTTCGGCCGTGAGCCCTCCAAGTCCGTCAACCCCGATGAGGCTGTCGCCATCGGTGCCGCCGTCCAGGGTGCCGTCTTGGCTGGTGAGGTCACTGATGTCTTGCTGCTCGATGTCACTCCCCTGTCTCTCGGTATCGAGACCCTGGGTGGTGTCTTCACCCGTCTGATCAACCGTAACACCACTATCCCCACCAAGAAGTCCCAGACTTTCTCCACTGCCGCGGACATGCAAACCGCTGTCGAGATCAAGGTCTTCCAGGGTGAGCGTGAGCTTGTGAAGGACAACAAGATGCTTGGCAACTTCCAGCTTGTTGGCATCCCCCCCCGCTTCCCGCGGTGTTCCCCAGATTGAGGTCACCTTCGACATTGACGCTGACTCCATCGTCCACGTCCACGCCAAGGACAAGTCCACCAACAAGGACCAGTCCATCACCATTGCCTCCGGCTCTGGTCTCTCTGACGCCGAGATCCAGAACATGGTTGATGACGCCGAGAAGTACGGTGAGCAGGACAAGGAGCGCAAGCTCGCTATTGAGGCTGCCAACCGTGCCGACAGCGTTCTGAACGACACCGAGAAGGCCCTCAAGGACTTCGAGGACAAGCTCGACAAGGCTGAGGCTGACACCATCCGCGAGAAGATTGCCACTCTCCGCGAGTTCGTCGTCAAGAACCAGTCCGGTGAGGGCACTGCCACCGCCGAGGAGCTCAAGGAGAAGACCGATGAGCTCCAGACTGCTTCCCTGACTCTGTTCGACAAGATGCACAAGGCCAACAACGAGCAGCAGCAGCAGCAGGGTGAGCAGGGTGAGAACAAGCAGTAAAAGCTGCCTTCGTTCTCTCATCTGTTATAACCCTGGTCACTTGACTGTGGCCTCTGTATTTTTTAAACGCCATTTTCATTTGTTTTCTTATTCTCCTGTTTCGCATCAACTGTACACATATTTTCAATGCCCTCTATCCCCCTTCTTGTTCTGGTGTATCGGTGTTTCATTGCCAACTTGTATGATCTATTATTTTTATTTCTCTTTCTTCTTTTGCCCATGTACCCCTCTGGCAACTCTTGAGAGTTAGATCAGAGAGAGAGTATGCCGGGATTGTCTAACATTGTATCTAATGACATTACGGCAAGGGGGCACCAAAAAAGGTTGCGGGCTTTTGGCTATCTGGTGCATGTGACAATAGAAATCGGACAATTCTCCTCTCGCTTTTCCTTTTGGCTTCCCTGCATTCATTTTACGGTACGGAGTCCTGTAGTTCTGTAAACAAGGTTGTTTGATTCTCTTTCGCAATTTCCAAGATTTATATGGACGAGCGTTGTTACGTCAGCCGCTACGCATGACGGGCCATGCAATCAATCGGATCGTCCTGTGGAGATCCAGGATAGGAGCCACTAAAGATGACTACATAGACCAACTTCAGCCTGACATTCTGCAAATGTTGAAGAGAGAACAAATGATAATAAGCAATCGCGGTTGTACGCTGTTCAGTTCCGACTGTAACCTGCACGCCAATTTATCTGTTGTACTGCAAATTGTACATGGGGCTTGTCTCTGTATGTTGGGAAGCTCGACACCTACCTACTAGGCATACCTAGTAGGCGGGCGCTTGACAGTATGTGTACATTCATCTGTATGACAGTTGGCCTGGCCACACAACACCTTTGATCAGCGAAAAACGTCAGTACCGCCAATGGCAAGGTATAATTGATAGGTCAGAATAAGTAGTATGTCTGACACACGAGCCCAGCCGCTCAATAATCCAATCTATTTCAAGCCGAGTCTCGGACAAGGTTGCGCGCGCCCTGCAAGGTAAACTAGTCGAGCTAGTTAGATGGACCAATCGCCTCTAAAGCCTTGATTCCTTGCATTAATGCGGCTGCGGGTCCAGTTGAGTATTTATTTGAGGCGGAAAAAACGGAGAAGGGCGATGGTTGTTATTCTCCTCGGTGGAAGTCCGATTGTTTCAATTATGTGTAAAGTAAATTGGCCATGCACATTGAATATTTTTCTGTAATGATCAAATGTAGCTCTTTTAGCCGCCAAAGATTTTCGTTCTGCTCCTACGCTAGTGTACTTAGTACATATACAGCATACAGTAATAGACTTTTTGACCAAGTATCGCATGGAAAGACTACTATGTATATCTTCACTAAATCTTGTTTTTGTTGAACTACGCCAAGAGACCGTCAAAAGTCCCATTTTAGTCAAAGCATATGTACTTGTTAATATGTACATACAGAGTACTACTCTGTACTGTACTATGTACATAGTAAACAGCCAAAATGATTGATTAGGAGAAATGGAAATGCACAATTTGACCTATCCTGGGGCCAATCTGAACTCGAGCTGCCAGTGCCAGTGCCAGAATGAAGCAATGCTACAGACCCTCCTGCAACGGCGCGCTCGACGAGCAAATCATCGTTGTACACACCAGTTGGGCTTCAAAGTGGGTCTCTTTTGCAATAATGATGTTTGTGAATTACGAGGCCCAAGATCCAGTCTGACTGAAGTGGAGAGAGGGAGCGAGAGCGAAAAAGGGAAAGGGATGAAGAAATTGAAGTCCTCCCGGGTTCAACAGAATCGATCATTGAGGGAAGACGTTTCCATTTGACCCTTTTTGCTTTGCCCCCCCCTGCTTCATATCATCGAATAGTGTACTACATAGTAAATAAAGTAATTAGCTGTATATGTATGTACATATACACATACGGAGTAATGAATATCCTGATTATCAAGATGGGTTCCAAGGAACCGTAGTATGAAGTATGGAGTAGTATACTCCATTCAGGATACATACTTGATTCCAAGAACAAAGGACTTCAGTACACAAAGAATGTCGAAATTTCTCACTGGATGAGACGTGCGATCATTCGTCGATCATCGTGAGACTTGTGAGACCGTCCACCTTAGCGCGCCCCTAGTGCAGTGTTGGATGTATTTCCATCTAGTCTCCACCCGGAAGAAAAATCAAACTCCCCTCTGTTCTCTTACGGCGTCTTACCCAAAACTCTTCCTCATGTCCCCATATAAACTATGTACTATGTACACTACAATGCAGGCCCTGGCGTCTGCTCCATTCGCTCGCTTTCTTGAGAAAGTCATTTGATCTCGACCCATAATAAATTAGCTGAATCCCTAGAGGGGCCCAGAAGTATTTCCTTTCCTTTTCCAGCCTGGTAAGGCGGAGCCACTTGGCACGCTTGGAGCAAACCAATTTCCCAACCCCGTATAGATTTCTAATTCGCATCGTCGATTCGGATTTGACTCCTAATGTTTATTATTTTTTGATTACTGTACAGATTACATTTTGGGTACTCCGTATGGAGTACCTTTCCACGAGTTCATTTGGATTGCCGAAGTGGGCACCTTTCTCCAGCCAGACTTTTTTTTATAACTCCCCCCCCTCCCAATTATTGTGATTGTTTGGGTCAGGAACCCGTAAATTGCAAAAGGAGATTCATTAATACAGTACTTTTTTTTCACCCACATCAACATGTACATAGTACATAGTACTATGTACAGCACATATATAGTACAATAATCAATAGTCCGATGTTGCATTGCCATAATCACTTTGAAAGGGATAAAGTACAGTACTTCTTCAGCCTGATACCTCTCCGAATTCCGAGTTTACTACGAATACAGCCGAGCAGGCCGATGACCCTGGGCGATGTTGGTACCGATGTATTTCGGCCACTAGACAAATCGTGTAACTCTTTACAAAAGGCCGGAAGAAATGATCATTCTGCAGCTCCACTTAGGACCACATTTCAACGATTCCAGTAACTTCGACTGGAGCCATTCTCCTGCGTTACCTAATGATCTCCCGCCATGGACATCGCGTCTTGGCAGATGACGGTAGATCTGTGGGTTTCCATTGGCAGTCCAGACCGGAATTCACAAGAGCTTCCTTAAGCTAATTTACCCAGTACGGATGTACTCCATCTGAAAGTTCCATTGGAGTGTACAATTCACCCCCCCCCCCCCCCTAAGAAAGGTAATTTATTGAAGGATCAATGGTTCAGATTTCTGTCTCCGAGGAGCTCCTCCCATAATGGTGTCATTGTAGCCCGTAGTGGAAGTTACCATATATACTGATAGTATCAGACAGTGCAAGCCTTTGGAAATGGGAATGATGGATTTAATGAATTGATATTCAATATTTTGCTCTAATTGACTGATTCATCCTGCGGTGTGCCTCTCGCTGTTTGTCAAGTGTAAACAGTAGTCAGACATGGCGGTTTGAGACTCATCACTTCCGACCAAATTCAGTTGACCTATGAGCTACTGACCCCTGATGCGGGTATAATCCTGATGTGTCTACTCCATACATACATACACTAAAATCCACCGCTCTCTTTAGGGGTGTATGAATTTGTTGGTGTCTTGGGTGTGTTCCCTGGTACGTGAAGTACACCCACTGGTGTACCTGAGTCCGGTGGAGACAGACAAGCGGGTCAATGAAATTGGGACTGAAAAATAGAAAGAGATGAATTGATCTGGTTTACAGCTGGTAGTATTCGTAAAATAATTCATCTACTATAGACATTCATACTGTATGAATCATACAGTACATTAAACACAGGACCTTTTTCACAGAACACTCACTGTCCGGTATTGCCCTAAAGTCAAATTGTATGAATTATGGAGTACGGAGTAGGGATTTGCAATTTTCAATCTCCAGGAAATGAGGAGTTGTGATTGTTGTGATTTGATTACATCGGGTCACTAGCGCTAAGCCAATCCATGGAATGACCAGCCAGTCATCGTCCACTAACCGTATGTCCCCAAACTGGTTTTGCTTCATGCTAGACGCACTAGGAGCGTCACAAAGTATGATGATACGCCCATCCTGGCTAGCCCTTCTTTGATGAACAAATGATCTAATTCCCAGATCGCGATACGAAGTCAGAAAGTACCATCCTGTTGGTACATGTATGTACAGTACTCTACCGAGTACCCTTCTATTCTCTCCAACAGACTTGTCCAGCCATCAAGCCCCCTAATCAATGGCGGATCCCTTACTCGCCCGTTACGAGCATTTTTAGATTTTCGAGATAATGGGGGTGCAGCCCAAGGGTCGCGCTAGTGGATATTGTCATTTCTTATTTGGATTTATTTTATTGGAAATTCTTATTTTACTATTCTTATAATCGATGGGGTTTGATGGGGACGTCTGAATGTCAATCCTTTCCTAACCGTCGGTCCATAGATCGGGTATGGGTCTCCTCTGTCTCTTGTCTCATTCGCACCCACCCAACTCCTGCTTTTGCTTCTGCTCTTAGCTTCTTTTTTTTTTTCTATTTTGCTTTTGCAATTTTAGTTTCTTTACTCTTTTCGTCTACTCTTATTTTCCTTTCTACACTTCCCTCGAAGAAGTTATCTGTTGCTCACCTGGAGCTTTTTCCTTCTCAGCACGGTCTTCGTTGGGCCCTGAGAGGAACCTGATTCTGGAGGATAAAAACAAACTTATTATACTTGTACAATAATAAACATCACACAATGACGGCAGCACCTCCAGTGCCACACTCTGTACCCGAAGGCGTGAATGGCGCAGGACATTTGCGTTATCATCCCATCGCCATGAATCCTAACCCGCCTCATCCACAAATGCCACCTCCGGATCAACTGGTGCAAAACCATCATTTCCGTTATTTTCGACCACCGCAACCGTTGCACGATGGGCCAGGCCCTCAAGGCCCTCAAGGCCCGCCAGGACCCCCGCCAGTGCCACAGCATACTCCATCTTCTCTGGAACAGATTGAAAACCGCCTACGACAGTTGGAGCACGAGGAAATGAACCGAATGGCTACTCGTAGTCATATTTTAGCAGCTCGTAAACGGGAGGATGAAGAGTTCCGCAGGTTAACAGAAAGTGCCGAGGCTGAGGAGGAGGTATGTTGAGAACTATACCCTCTGCGTGACCCAAAAGTCAATACTCTCTTTCTTGTACCAGTATGCTGACAAAACTTACAGGATCTTCGAAGAGAGAGAAAAAGAATGAAGAGGGAATCAATGGGCTTAGGCCTAAATGCAGCTGCCGAATCGCCGCCGTTGCGTCCGACACCACCACGTCGTCTGTCCGAGACCAGTGCAGCGACTACTCTTGCATTCTTCAAGCAGCAGAGTCCTCCTGAGCCTCGTCAAGTCCCTCTTCCGCCTGCTTCGCAGACGCCAGGTCCCCCTCCTAGCATGCCTCCTTCTCATCTTCATCAACCTCATCCTCCATCTCACCCCCATCCTCATCAACCTCATCCTCCATCTCATCCCCATCATTCCCATCACGCTCCTCCTCTACCACCAACCCATCAACAACTCCAACATCCGCAGCCTATAGTTCCTCATGATTCCCTCAATAGCGTCGGATCAATCCGCCGCAAGCAAAAATACACCATCAAGAATGTCGAGGCATGGGGCGAACGCCATGGCCGACCTGCCGCGCACGATCCATCCGGCCGGGCTCTATGGAAGCGTCCGTCAGATGGCAGCTTGGTCTATCTGACCTGTCCCATTTCAGGTTGCGGAAAGAGTGATTTCGTCACGCTCCACGGATTTATGTGCCACTTGACGAAAAAGCACAAGGACCGCACATTGGGTAGTCAATCTCGAGCCCTAGAAATGTGCGGTATCGTTTACGACCCCAACTCTCCACTACCGCCTGTAGCGGCCTCAAATCGGGGCTCAATGGAGGACAGTCCTGCTGCCATGGACCGTGACATCGACCCTGAGGAGGAACTGGAGTCTGAATCTGATATGGACGAGTCCCACGATGAATACCGTGTCAAGACCGAGGTGACAGATCGCTCTATGCCTGAGAACGAGGAAATTTCTCCCCGTGAAGAACCATCTCCACTCACTAAACCCGTTCTTAACGGCTCGATCAAACAATCTATTCATTCCATTATTGACCGCACACCGGAAACCGAGCCCCGCGAGGCGCTTACTTCTCTGCCTCCTTCCGAACCAACCTCCCAAGGCCCCACGCCTCTCTCTGAATCGACTATCCCTGCAAAGCGAAAGTATGAAGTGCCGTCGCCTCGTGCATCTGAAAAGGAGAATACAGAGCCTAGCAAAGAGGAATATACCGCAGAGTGAAAAAAAAAGAAACACATAATCACCTCTCTATCTTAATATAGTCGGCTGAGTAAATCCACTGGGATGCCCTTTACCGATATTTTGTCTGATATGAAACTTTTTATTTTGCATCTGTCATTTAATTTTTGAGCATTGTGCGGATTTTGTCTCGTCGACCTAGACATTCCTTTTTGCTTTTCTCAATACCCTTATGTTTATTGTCTGGGTGGATTGTTTTATGTCGTCTATACTTTAATTGCATGCTGGTCATTATTGGTGATTTATGGGGACCATAGTATAAATCAAGCATTCCCGATACGGGCTTCATATCATTCAATTTAGAGTTCTGAAGTATGCCTGTGGAATAGTTGTGCATGTTAGCCCTGATGTAGGACATTCATGAACCCAACATTTTGGCTAATATGCTTTACCTGAACCTACTTGGGTAGCTTTCAGGGATGCTTCTTGTAGCCTAAGAGCAGTAAAGGCGAGTGCTCAGGTAAATTATAATGAACTGAGTGCTACATATGCAACTTCATAATAACCCAAAGAAGTTTCTATACTTACAAGTAGAAGGAAATTCTGATAGACAAGAGCCGATACTGCCCCTGCCGTATCCGAGTTCTACTAAAAGACATCCATGATATGTATGCTACTAACTAATCCATTTGTGTAGGACAATGTTGTCAACTATCAGTACTTTGATGCCAAGCTCAAAGCTACTAGTAATAGCAGCTAATCAATGAAAGCCAAGCGAGTACCCCTGGAGCACATAATACTCCCACGAGTATCTGTAATGGGTAATAGTCTAACTCTATTTACGCTGTCGTAGAGCGGAGGTCTGAACCTTGGCAATGGTTCTGTGAATGTTCTATAATCTATATCATACTATACAGTTCTATCAACATATACCCTATTAATTCTTCCCCCGTGCCAATAAAAGATGCACGAGATACCCTGTCCCATTCTTAAGGCTTTCCCCCAGGACATCATCACTCAACTTCCACACGCGAAACTCTCGCAGCGTTTCCCGCAACCAGGCCTCAAACACATCCGGCGCCCTCTGCTGCTGCGCAATGATACAGATAGTCGGCTGGCGGGTGGACTGTGACTCTTCTGATGGCTCGTAGGCCGGGCGTAACCGACAAATCTCAGCACAGGTACGCACGAAAGGAGTGACTAGAGCATCATTGTAGATACAATCACACGATAAAAGAAGATCAAAGCCTTTATCCTCCTCTACGCCGGCCTCCATTTCATTGCCGGCTTCGATGCACCCTTTTAGCAATTCAGGTTGATCGAGTTCCCAGTCTAAAGTCGTGAAGGTAACATTGCTGGTTGCATTCTGAGAAGATTGCTTTTTAGTGGACTTTCCACCACGAGTCTTGGCGCTTTTGCCCTTTGCAGACGAAGTACTATTCACGGAGGTATTTTCTTCCAGATTGGTACGGAATAATCGACGGACATATTCTTGGTCTGTGGCTAGATAGTGGTTGACAGACGGCGCCAATGCCAAGGCGACCAGGGCCGAAATTCCACAACCGAGCTCTGTAACGACGGAGGCCGAGGAGAGAACGGAGTTTGTCCAGAGAGGATTGGAAGGGGAAGATATCCAGTCGGCGAGAAGGGGTGTGATTTTCCAAAGGACTAATGTGAGGAAGAAAGGAAATAGATAATTAGCTACGACTCAATCGAATGGGATTATAAATTGGACAAATGCAGGACGCGGTATGCATCGGAATGAGGTTCTTTGCTAAAAAAGATTCACAGGCCCCTGTCAGGGTCTCGCGAGCGTAGACCGAAGCCGAGGTTCACAGCATAAGCCAAACAGCACTGCTCTAGACTCTCTCGGAAGATAACACAACTGCGGGGTGGAGTGCAATTGGAAAGTCCGTGCATGACCGGGGGGAGGGGGGGGGATGTTGGGGAGATGCAGATCCTGGAACTAACCTGCTCCTGTGGTACCTCCAACTCGTGTGGAAGATAGCAAAGTTGGTGATTGATGAATTGTATATTCGTCTCCACGGATGGTCACATCAACCGTCGCAGAGCGAGGTTCGACGAATCCCAGATTGCCCGTGGGAATATCCTGACTGAAGAGAAGGAAGGCTTCTGGAGAGGATGAGTTAATGAATGATTTATGATCTCCATTCGACTGATATTTCAGGAAGATCTGCCTACCTTCCTCCGCATCGGTGACTTCCTCGCAATTGGCGAGTAGCGCTTGGAGGCGAGAGTTCATGATAGATGAGTTCAAAAGGGCAACAAGTTCGAAAGTCGGGTTCAATTACAGGAGAATCACGGGACCAGTTTGTATCCGATTTTATATCCCCCTCAACCTTGAAGGCCCTACACTTTTGCATACTGTCTCAGCCATTTCGTTGTTATAATATATTGTTGTATATCGTATATATTGTATAAAATGCTTATTCTCAGGTACAGTGCCATTTGCCAGAATCAAAACTCGGGCATCTCCACAATGTGTTGGGCGGACCAGCCCCAACAGAACAGCAAAAAGGAACTGATCGACCGTGGATAAACACTAGCAACGAAGCTAACTCGGATGTTCGCTCGCCTATGCAAAGTACAGTATGTTGCTATGTACTCCCTAATGTTGTCTGTACATAGTATAGTAGTTCAGTCATGAAGAACAGACCTTCTGCCTCAATTTATTTAATTTAAATTAAATCAAACAAAAGTCCGGGTAGTCCACAATTATACAGCAGTTAGTCCACTTCATTCCGCAAGGCACTAACTCCATCCGAGGTGCGTCATTCGGATAGCCCAGCCACATCGCGAACGGGCACTCTTGCTAGCTTCTTCCCTAACATCCCCCCCCCCAAAGAGAGAGAGAGAGAGAGAAAAAGAGACATTATCAGTCCTCCTTTTTTCTTTCTACATTTTATATCTACCCCATCCTACACAACACTCTGGGTGAATAACAGAAGAATAAAAGGTATCTCAGCATCTACCGGTGTTTTCCCGGTTGTCTCTCCTCCCCCCAAGACTCCTCCGACCTCCGCTAACGTCACTCCTTCGAGCTAGTGGATTTTTCTTCGACCTCTGACCTTGCGATCAGTCGTTCCCCTTTCCTTTCCCCAATACCTTTTCGCTAGAGATCTCACCTGTCAAGATGTCGAAGCGCGATCTCCACATTCAGCCGCGCATGGTGAAGAAGGGCCCTTTCTCCGTGGAGGCCCCCGGTTATGAATCTGTCGCGGGAGAGACGATTCCTCGCCGACACCCGGCTGCGAAGGATGGTCTCATCTTACGTCCTGCTGAGGATGTCGCTACCACTTATGACAACTTCCGTCGTTCTGCTCGTTTGTTTGGTAACAACAAGGCTGTGGCTTCTCGTAAACTGATCAAGGTCCACGTGGAGAACAAGAAGGTCAAGAAAGTCATTGATGGTGTTGAGCAGGAGGTTGACAAGAAGTGGTCTTACTTCGAGAAGAGCGCTTACTCTTATAAATCATTCCTCGAATATGAACAACTTTGCCTCCAGCTTGGTGCTGGTCTGCGTAAGCTGGGTTTGGAGAAGGATGGTCGCATTCACCTCTACGGTGCGACAAGGTACGCCTCTATCAACTCCAGCGAAGGACAATATATAGAGAATCATTGAACTAACCCAAATATTTCTCTGATAGTGCACACTGGCTGGCCATGTCACACGGCGCTGCGTCCCAATCTATCACCATTGTTACCGCTTATGATACCCTGGGCGAGGAGGGATTAAAGCACTCCTTGAAACAGACCTCCAGCTCTGCCATCTTCCTCGATCCCGCCTTGATCACCCCTCTTACCAACGTCCTGAAAGATATCCCCTCCATCAAGCACGTTATCTACAACACCGACGATGAGGTCAAGCAGGAGGATCTGGACAAGCTGAAGAACGACTTCAGTCACATCAATGTGCTGAGCATTGACGATCTGCGCAAGTCTGGCGAGGAGAATCCAGTTGACCCTGTTCCTCCCAAGCCCGAGGACTTGTGCTGCATCATGTACACCTCCGGCTCTACCGGTCCCCCCAAGGGTGTTTCTTTGACGCAGGCTAACGTTATAGCTGCCAGTGAGTTGAACCCAAATAATGCCAACTTAGTAGAAATTTTGGAGATCCTGTTTGCTAATTGAAATTGCTTTGCTTAGCTGCCGGTGTCAACGAGATCGTCGGTCCATACATCGGCCCCAATGATTCCCTCCTCACATATCTCCCCCAGGCGCACATCCTAGAGTTCATGTTTGAGAACCTTTGTCTATTCTGGGGTGGATGCATGGGATACGGCAACCCCCGTACCCTCTCAGATACCTCCATGCGGAACTGCAAGGGCGATATTCGCGAGTTCAAGCCCACTATCCTGGTCGGTGTACCCGCTGTGTGGGAGACTGTGAAGAAGGGTGTCCTGAACAACCTGAACAAAAACAGCTTCATCATTAAGGGCATGTTCTGGGGTGCCATGGCCGCTAAGAACTTCTTGCTGAACAATGGGTTCCCTGGTGCTGGTTTTGGTTCTTCACTTCTGGATGCTGTTGTTTTCAAGAAGCTGAAGGAGGCTACTGGTGGTCACCTTCGTATTATGATGAATGGCGGTGGGCCTATCTCCAAAGATACGCAACGTTTCTTGTCCATGGCTATTGCTCCTATGATCAGTGGTTATGGTCTTACTGAGACCTCTGCTATGGGTGCTCTGAACGACCCACTGGCCTGGAACCCCAATGCTTTGGGTGAGGTTCCTGCCTCGGTCGAAATCAAGCTTGTGGACTTCCCCGATGCCGGATACCTGACTAAGAACTCCCCTCCTCAGGGTGAAATTTGGATCCGAGGTGGCAGTGTGACTTCAGGCTACTTTGACAATGAGGAAGAGACCAAGGCTGCTCTGACCGAAGATGGTTGGTTCATGACTGGTGACATTGGTGAATTCGACTCCCATGGCCACTTAAACATCATTGACCGCAAGAAGAACCTGGTCAAGACTCTGAACGGCGAGTACATCGCCCTTGAGAAACTCGAGTCTGTTTACCGATCTTGCCCTGTCGTCCAAAACATCTGTGTCTACGCCGCTCAGGACCAGGACAAGCCTGTCGCTATTATTGTGCCCGTGGAGGCTGCCTTGAAGAAGGTTGCTAATGAGAACGGCGTCGAAGGTGACACCCTCGAGTCCCTCGTTCACAACGAAAAGGTGCAGCGCCTTGTCCTGCAACAATTGCAGAGCTCTGGCCGTGCCGGCGGTCTGAAGGGCATCGAGATTATCAGCGGTGTCGTACTGTCTGATGAGGAGTGGACTCCCCAGAATGGCTTCATGACTGCTGCACAGAAACTTCAGCGCAAGAAGATCGTCAGCAAGTATCAGGCCCAGGTCGACAAGGCCTACGGCAAGAAATAAAAAAAAAGAGCAGCAGGTTGCTGAATCTCTATTTTGGCTTACGTATTTCTCATATTTGTCACCTTTTTTCGCACTTTGTTACCCTCTGTGTTTTGCTTTGTTCTCTCTTCTTTGTGATCTTGAAGCTGTGTTGATATATGTCTCTTTGTGGATGGCCTCTTGTCTTTTGCCACGATGTAGACGAGATGAGTGATGAATGCGGACATGACATTGCGCTGGGCTTGCTATCTCAACATAGGTACTCCATGATTGACAACCCTACTCTTCAAACTTCTAGTCCCTTTCTGCTATCCATAGTAAGCGATACGTAAGAGCTTTCATGAGAATGACTCTTCCACCTACAGTTTCCTAACTACAATTAGTTATGTACTAGTATACATCCCCCATGTCAGCAAAAGTACCATATAGCCCATTCTACCGCAGCCACGGTTACACTAGTTCCTAGCAAGTGACTAGGTCAACCTGTGGCCGTGGTACAGGTACCTCCCAATGGTTCATTAAGTACCTGACAGGGATTAACTTGTGTTCCTGAGGCAGCGAATCTGTGAGCCTCAGGTCCAATTTCCATAACGGGTTAGTGCAAATATACCACGTGATAAACATCTTCATCGGAGCTTCGCGATACTGTCATTCTTCAAACCCCCATATTTACCACTCAAAGCCAGTCTCAATGTCTCTGTGGAGGTACGTGATAGATGTACAATTATGTGCGCATGAGTTAAACTAACTAAACTTTTCAGCACGTACCGATCTCTCACCCCTAAAACCCGTGCTTTGTTCGGCGTCGGCGTCATGGCCTGGGCAACCATCGGATTATGGACGTCTCCACAGGTGGAAAGTGCGTTGGGAATGCAGGCAACGAAGGAGGAACAGGAAGCACTGGATCGAAAAATGGCTGTACGGATCTCGCGTGCAGGAGGGGACGACAATGGCAACCAGTCTCATTGAACTGTATCATTTCGAACCCAGGATGCAAGCTAGCGCGAGAATGGATTCCAGGTTCTTCCGGAGTCAAGTTCGAACTTGGAAATATACTACATTTTCCTCTTTGAGGTTGTGTATTGGATGGTGATACACTTTGCTGGCAATGGGTTCCCTGTATGCTACGACTCGGGATTCAAGAAAAGACGCTTTGGGAGTCGGCGTTTAGTGAAGCCGGTATGGAAGGGTCAGAGCGCGCTGGACTTCTTTTGTTGGCTATGGCTCGCCTGGCAAACGAATCGTTTGGTCAAAGCGTGCTTAGTCCTTGTTGTGACGGAGGAACAAGCGGGAAGAAAACCACATGTCCGTGCTGAAGCTTGGAAGACCCTTCTATTCTCAACTTGCATATTTATCCTCCTGCTCTATGAGGGGAACGTGACTCTCGCCGGATGTGTGTTTTGTTCTGCGCATCGGAACAACTGGTTTCTGTGAGAATTGATGGGGGTCTAGGCCAGATCGAGAGTCCTTGCTTAGACCCCAGACGGGCAAACCCAATAAGGAACTACTTTAACCTCCGGATTCAATGGGGTTGGGAATTCAATGCCGTTGCGAGTAGCAGATGCACTTGAAGATGGTCACACTCACTTTTTCCAGGGACCGGCCGAACTGATGCTGCGCCTCGGAGGATGTCTTGGTCAGATTTGGTTCGTGTCTTACGATCTCTCTGTCCGGCCCGTTGCTAGGTGGGCTATATTCTTACCAATAATGAGCATTCCATATGATCGACAACCCACGTCAAGCTTAACTCGACCCTAGAAAATGAACAATACTATGCACATAGACTACAAACCTTCATCTTTACTCCAGGGCTCGAAGTTCCCTCTCATAAATCCTATGGTGATCTTATGAGTCGAGTTGTCTTTTCTCCGGCGGTATGTAGTACGTAGCTCTGTAAGCCAATGCCATCAGACCAAGAGGCAATGGTCATAGCCAGCAAACAGATTATTGAAGCACAGGGAATCCAATCCTCTCCGCCGCATTATCCCAACATCAAACATCCTCACGTGGATAAATAGGATTCCTCTTCCGAATAGGAAGACAATTCAAGCCCAAAAAACCGTTGGCGTGAAACCGAGGAGAGCCCAGCCCTTTCGGATCACTCTTGAACGAGTGGCTATCGGCATCGCAAGAAAGAACAGACCGACGACCCGGACGGATTCGAATCTCGATCTGCATTTCCTGAGTTCAGGTCTTTGTCAAACACGACCAACCGAGCCGGGAAAGTGAGGAGAACGAGAAGAGATTCTCAATCGCGTGGAGCGACAGGAGCTGAGCTGCAGTTTCGTTTGTTGGCAATCTCGATGAAGAAATGAGGCTAGGGAAAGCACATGCCATGTGCAGGAGAGAACCCTGGTCCAGTATGTGCAACCTTGAAAGCTCTGATACTAGGTGTTCATACAGATCCCAGTTGAATAAGTTGAGATTTTCCAAGGATTAGATGCCTTGAATCGCAGATGATATTGATATCATCTGTGGCACGCGATTATTCAGGTTATAGATGTATACTACTTATTAGAGTCTAAATGAGGACTCAAAACTTACTACTGGTCTTACTCTGCCTTGAAAAACATTTATTTTGGCACCCAAAGTACGTATACTATGTCTTTCCATGTCCATCTATATCTCGGAATCATTGCACGCACCCAGCTGTCGTGTGACGGAAACATTTAGAATTGCTCCGTAACGGCCTGGTGAGGAAGAGCCGACGATAGTAATTTGAACGAGTATCATCGTCCGGGATGTTGATCACGAACAATCAAGAATGTGGAAGACCGCGTTGGACATGAGGTGTGTTTCGTCTAGGAGGAATCAAGTTAGCATGGACTTGCTCGATGAGTGCATGACAGCATTTCAGTATATCCATTTGGATTCGTCTTTCGCCCGATACTAGCCCTTGTGCGACGTGCAGGTGGCCAGGACATCGGCAATGATGTTTCCCGATGGCCGCAAGATATCGGGTGACAGTGCTGGATTTTCTATCTTGGTATTGCCACTTTACATCCATACACACGTTTAAGTTTGGTCTCGATTTGTATACACACGGGCTTTGGCAGCCTTCCATGAATGGAAATGGTATGTATATGGTACTTTTGACACATGCTCGAGCGATGACCACATCGCTCCTCGATGGAACACAAAGAAGAACTTTATCTTCCTAGATCTACCACTCAACTGGCTCTAGCATGAGGTCTTATGCCTTGTATTGTATTGGCCCTTCATACTTAATCTACATGGGTGAGGTTCCCACTAGCTCGCAGCGTAGGGCCAGGATCCTGGCCTTTGAACGGGGCACCCACATACGAAATAGGTAGCGTGAGGAGCATCAAGGGCCGCCGAGACTGTAGCGTCATCCCCAAGCTCTCATCATTCATCCACACACGATCCATAGTTATAAGAGGGGTTGAGATGAAGGGGTCCATGCTGAGGCCATATTGGATGGTAGATGTGTGATACAGCGCTCTGAATCACCACCATCACATCTTTCTCCCCACCACCACGACAATAATCATCGTCATCAGTTTCAAGTTTCTTCTCCACCATATGGTCCTAATAGTAGAGGTACATGACTATATCGGTTGAAGTCCCAAACAGGGAATATAACCTCTTGTATTGATATCCAGGTAATTTTACCTTCATGTATAAATTTGGCCACTGTGACCCCCGTCTGGGTGATTAGTCCAAGGTACCCTGCATGGGCTGTAATAGCCGCAAGACCAGGCTGAGCTGAAACGCAATAAATCACCAGTCAATGCACCGTCGATCCGATGAAGGATCGGTGGACTGATCTGCACATTCCATAATATCCTATTCAATGCAATGCATGTACGGCCATGCGGGTCATCGCCTGCCGGTAACCCTTGCTGCCTGGAGTTGAATCAAGCCCGAGAATTTGTTTACACTTGACAGCGTTGTATGTAGTCACTGTATGTATGTACAATATGTATGTCCACATGAACAAGGATGTTGCCCAGTGAGTGAAGCTCATTACTTTGATTGGCTATTCTGGCCGCTGCATCTTGCCATTCTTCGTTTGATGCAAGACTTCTGAAGTCGCAAAACCCAGCACAAGGGAAACAAAAAAGCAAATTGACTCACAATAGCTCCACACTGCTTGCCTTAATATCCCCTACTCTTATTAGACCCCGCCTCCATTACAACCCTATCTCCCAGATAGATGGTTCTGGGCGTAGGTGCTTCAGTCACTGCGCCTGAGTACGCCTTGTTGACGCCTTATAATGTGAAGGGGGCTGGAGGCAATACTAAACCAATCAAAAACCAGAAAAGGAGAGTTTTCAGTGCCTCGTTTCGGCGCGAATAAGACAGGCACTTCCCTGTAGTATCCTGGTCACCATCCTTGTCAAGATAGAGGGTTAGACCAGGACTGCAGCAAATAACGGCTCCTGGCGGTCAGGGTCAAGATAATTCGGAGAATTGCACAATACACCAAAGATGCATGAGCTCGTGTGGTTTCTAAACAAGATGAAACTAAGATAATCTTAATTGGAATAATAGAAGGTGCGTAGAAGGCAATTATACCATGGCATTCTTTGATGACATTCTGTATGTTTCCCGTTTTCTTTCCCCGATTCATGAAAGTTAAGAAAATAGTATAGGAAAAATGGGGCTTGAGTGTTTCCAAAGAGAATCTGACAATACTCTGCCGTGCTGGTCTCCTTTCTTCAGAGTACCGCAGCTCTTATCAACCGTCAACTTTACACCCCAGTCCTTCCAGAGGACTTGGAGAAATTGAGGAGCAAAAAGGAATTTCGCAATAGGAATCCACCAGAGAATAAAGAAATATGGTTAAGAAGCCGAAGCTTTCCAAAAGTCACACAAAGAATAGAAGTCAATAATGAGGCCGTGAAATCGTTTTCCGCGCCTTTCCTTGCACCATACCCGTAAGCCGTAGAACCCGTTCCCCGATTCTGCCAAAGATTTCTTGAAAACAAATACTCAAATCATAAAAAGAAGAGAAGAAGAGCTAGAGAGGACAATGATAAGCACGATGATCAAGACGAGGATAAGTATCGAAGAAGGCAATGTAGCCTCTCGTCTAGGTACACAAGCTATGCGGATTTTGAATAGGGTCATAACGGCCGTATGTTGAGTAAACAGGGTCATAACCGCCAGATCCAGGACGGTGATGGTGTGAAAGATCAGGAAATACTGGATCCTGATAAGGATCCAGAGAGGATTCCGTCTTCAGAGTATCCATCGGGTCCATAGTATCATTAATCATGGAGTAATCAAAGCCAGAAGAAGAAGACGACGAAACCAAAGGGCTATCGCTCAAGGGTGAGTGTTCATGCTTGTTTACCTGACGGTAATCTGTCCTTCCGTAAGGCAAACTGTTCCGGTAACCATTCTCATGCATTAGCATGTGAGAATGAGAGGCTGGGCCCATCCCATGAGGAAGACTGGCCCCGGGGCCGTCGCCACCTCCTCCGTCTGGTCCCATGCTGGCTGTACTATCACGTCTGATGTCCTTGTAATGGCCCGGAGATCGACCTCGTACTACCATTGGATGCGAATGTCGACGGGCAACCTGCACCCAATCTGATATTTCTCCACGAGGTACCTCAGCGTAAAGCTCTACCACGAGATTATAATATTGCTGCTGAGCACGGCGCTTTCCGTTGTTGGCGGTTGCCTTTTGAAATTGAATGCGTTCGAAAAGATGTGAAGTAGGTGGTTGGCAAGATTGAGGTGCCCCTGTAAAGGCGGAATTGTAGTCCAGAGACTGCGAGCTAAGTGGGAAGGACCCATGCCCTCCAACTCCAGTCGAGCCTGTAGTGAGAGATGGTGGTGGTGTTGGCTGTAATATGACTGGCCCGGGGGTACGTTCGGATTGCTTGTCTCGCTTGGGGGTGTGCTGCACCAAAGGCCGCGTTTCATTGTAGGATCCGTTCACAATGGCCGAGATGCACATCCTGAACCCTCGGATAGGCTCTAAGGTCTGATCGGGGTGTCTGATGAAAAGAGGAACTGTGGATGGCCAAGGATGGAGACTGAAGCTGCAGTTAACTGCAAAGTAATTCCGTCTGTAGCAGGTCCATTTTCCATCAGATGCAAAGAAGCCTCTTCCAATTTTGGCCTGAACTTCAGGCTTGATGGTCTGTTGAGTGCCTCCAAACTCTGCAACTATTGTTTCAAGGATGGTTGTATCTTCAAATGGAGGCGCCTCCACCTGAGTTGAGGGCCGCCCCGAAGCTTCTATCATTGGTTGTTGAAAGACAGCTGCTTGGCTTCGGTCCAATAAACCATCCATGACTCGGGGAGTACCCGTATATTGATGAGAGCGAGAGACGTCGTTTACTCCAGACAAGGGCAAGCCTATGCCTCGATGGAGAGCATATGAAGAGGAAAATGCATTTGTCCTGCCCATCAAAGCCGGAATGGAATTCACGGTATGATTTGGGCTCTGCATGGCAATGGACATACCAGCAGGTGGCTGTCTATACAAACGAACAACTTATTAGTCTGGTTGAATTCATACAGTTGGTAGGAACCCCAATCTTACAAAGCTGGTACTCGCCGGTAGTCTGTCATTCTGTCAAATTGATGTGTATGTTGAGGTAGATGAGGGAAAAGAGGACCAGAAGTGGGAGAAAAGGAATCTGATAGAATGATTCATTAGCTCAATCTTACCTCAAGAGGTTTACTTTCAAAAGGATTGACGTACCAGAACATGAATCTGGGGGAGTCATAGCAAGTGCAGATGATCCAGGATAACTATAACAGATGAAGCTTTTTAGTAAATCACCACATCACCTCGGACTGGCCCCGAGCGACCGATTCAGATAAAGTCAAAAGGATGAAGAAGAAATCATGATAGGAAATGAAAGAATAAAGGACAAAAGTCATCCAAGCAGAATTGAAGAAAATGGAAGCAAAGATACAGAGACAGATTGAGATAAAAAAAAAGACAAAATGTCGGAAGAAGCGCATGCACGCAGCGGATCAATATGGAAAGTACCGAAACAGGCTGGACTAAAGTGCAAAGTTGCCCGGACCAGGAGGAAGCACAACGACAAGGGGGATAAAAGAACTGGCCGAGTGGCGCGCAAGGGCAGTCCAAATTAAAAGGGCAGAATAACGTACTGTAAGTCCTGCATCGCAGGCTGTTGTGCATGGTACCGCACGCCGTTAGAGACCGGCATTGAACCAAGACCTCCAACTCGCTGTCCATCATCGTCTTCATTTGGAAAGCCCGTTACATGGGAGCTCATATAATCACCTTCTGTAGTAACGGGGCAGTCCATGCCGAAGTTTTCAGGTAAAAGTGAAGCTGTGAAAATTGTTAATCAAATGTACAAAATGAAGCAGAGCAGTCCATGAGGCAACTAGAGGCCCCCAAACAGTCAGAGTAGCCATCTGACCTGGAGCAGCAGTTTTAGTCAGATGGGAAAACGACGAGGAAACTTACAAGGATTCATCTTGATTGTGTTGATTCTAGGTGTCTCAAAAGACCCTGAAGAGTAGCTGAGGTAGCACTGGCAAGACTTTCAAATCTTCACTTCCAACTTTGACGTTTGAAAGATGCGGAGCAAAGACTATATGGAGCAATATGAAGGTTAGTGACCCGGTTCTAAGGCTTGAAGTTGGCATCCTCTAGGCTGTTACCCACCGCTGAGGAGCCGAAAGTGCATCAAAGCTGCGATGAAATGGACTTGTAGATAGGAAAAGAACGAGCATTGACCACCAACCTCTGGAGCAATATTCACTTACCAAAAAAGGCCAAATAGAATGCAGCAGGCTATAAAGATATTGGAAGATAAGAGGGGTCTTCAAAGTAGAAATGAGATAATGTTCGAGAGTTGTTGTGGGCAAGTAGAAGTATGAAATAGCAAAGAGTGAATGGGCATATGTGTATGTGCGTGAAGAAGAACAAAATGATAGAAGGGGGTAAGAACGAGAATAAGAAGAATATGTCTCAAAAGCGTGTGAAGGCGCCTATGGTGCCAGTATTGATCCGCGGACATGTACCAGTAATTTGGGAACTTCGCTCAGTGGACGAAAAGGATGCGTCACCGGTTGATGGGCATGTATTTCCTCATTGGGCCACCCTCACAAGCAGGTCATGGGCTTGTAAATCGTGGGTGGAATGCCACAATTCATGATCTTGATCTTTCGGGCCCCCCAGACACTAGATCGTGAAGATCCCACGGGTTTCAAATACTTGCAGGTCTATTGTACATGAAATGGAAAGGAAATGGGGAAGAAGAAAAAAGAAAAGATGATTCGATGTAATAAATCCAAATAATCGATTCAACAAGGTGAAGTGAAGGAATTGGAAAAGAAAACTTACTGATGTAATCTGGTGTGACTACACCCACAAATCAATCTCCAGCGCGCGGCGGGCGTTGGCTGACTGAATGTCAAGTATCCTGTACAGCGTGCTGTGCACAGTATGTAAAATGTAATCCCACCTACTTCGCAACCCTAAGCTGGGGGGAACACTATAGGTGTAATATTTCTTTTTGGCGGGTACTCAGACAAGCAGTACCGACACCTATGCAAGAGCAGGAGCCTCTGCTGTGGGTTTGAGCGATCAGATTAATTTCTTTTGAGTGGATTGTTGTGGCTGGGCTGGAGAGATATGGAGACTAGAGAAAAGGATGGTCTGCAGTTTTTCATGAAGGGCTCAATTGGTATTAATTGTTTCCTGGCTGTTGACAGATTCTAGGAGGCGTCTCCTCAGAGTTCATATCCTGGTCAATCTGGCAGCGAGCAAAAAAAGGATAGCCTCAAGCCATCATAGACCAAGTCGCCACGAGTTTCTGTGGAAATCTGGGCC
The DNA here is from genome assembly GCF_028827155.1 of Penicillium citrinum. NCBI lineage: Eukaryota > Fungi > Ascomycota > Eurotiomycetes > Eurotiales > Aspergillaceae > Penicillium > Penicillium citrinum. Next base: position 3,353,924 of record NW_026622686.1, read on the forward strand.
TGCCAGGGACAGTGAAATACGTTGTATCCGGCAAGGCTACAGTGGGTGGCAGCATCCAGTTGCATAGGGGTCCAACCATAATAGGCCAAGGATTACAGTATCTTGTTCCGATGATCCTCTGGGCTTGCATTACTTTTTTTTTTCTCTTTCTTATTGTTTTATTTTTCTTATTTTGATTTTTTCCAAATTTGAATTTAGGATTTTCAAATTTCGACCCCCATTTTTCTTTTTGTGACCCTGGTCCCGGCAGATGGAGCACGCAAATAGAGTGCCCCATTGGGAGGAACTGTAGCATCGAATCATTGCCCGAGCTCATGACAGTTTGATTGTTCAAGGAGCATGGCATTGGCCGGAATCTCCATGTTACTCGTCCTGGGAGGACCCGAAATAATGCGTAGTGGTCGATCCAAGCCCTGAAGGTGGATAAGGACCCGGTATGGGCAAGCAATGATAGCGATGCAAGAATGTAGGATGTATTTTCCATTACTAGTACGAGTCACCATCAAGTCAGATGTCCTAGTGCGAACACCCGATGGGCGGGCCACTGCAGAAAAAAAAAATCTAAATAAGATGAAACTAGACAAGAAAGAGAGAAGACAGGATGATCACCCCCCAGGATACCCGTGCAGAATCTACTTTTTTTCTTCTTCTTACCCCCCCCTACTGGCAGTCGCATGACGGTGATTGATGTATCAAACTTTAGGGAGCTGCAGGCCAGAGGACGTGGCGACCAACCAGCATATTGTAATAATTATATTGTATTAAATTGTTGTTGTTATTGCTCTCATGTGTGTATGAAAAATACCAAGACATCGCCCCTCTTGGCCCAAAAAAGAACAAGAACATCAAAGCGAGTGACGAAAGATCCAAGGAAAGAAGCTCCCCAAAATGGTCCGTGTGGTTTAGTGTACACCTGTCGGAGTCGTCCCATTCATTCTTTTTTGACTCTTTAATCTCTCTTTGGCTCGACATGCTAGCAGTAATCTTTGCATGACGAAAGAAAAGATCAGACGATCGGCAATTTCTTGCCCAGCCAGCTGCATTGCGCATATTAGCCAGGTGTTCACCGACAAACTCGAAGGAAGGCCTCTGTGGAGAGAGAGAGAGAGGGAGCCGGGAGCCCTTGAGGCCATCGTTCGAAAGCGATTTGATTCTGCTCCATGATCGGGGCAAAAAGGGAAGACTTAGAACCCGGGTCAATAAACCTCTGGTCTTTCCTAGAAGACTGTCTCCGCTACAGTAATATGTAAGGAAAAACTAAAAGATGCCCTAAGTACATAGTACGACGGGTAAAGCCGAACCATACTGCGGTCCGTACCCGGCAGTTTCCTCCAGAACTGAGCTTCTGGGGTCCACCGAAGCCTCTCAAAGAAAGAAAAAATCACTTTCAGTAGAAAGAGGAGACCGTGGTTCCGCTGGGGATCTGCTGTTTGAGATCATAGATCCAGATCCTAGACTCCAAGGGTGGGGCCCCAGCTCCAGTCGTGTTGAGAAATGCATGAGTCGCGAGAAGATCGGCCAACCTGCAGCAAGCTACATACATGGCTGGTTGTTGATGGGCAAAATAAAACACGCTGAGAGAGTACCCACCCTTTAATGACTGGCGGATCGGATATGCGATCTTATTGCGTGTTTTTCTTTTTCTTTTGGGACCAGTTACTGGGGTAGCCACCAAAGAAGCAGAATATGTTATGCATCAGCTCAGAAGGGCCCATTATTCTGGTTCCCCGAAATAAAGATGTGATGAGATTAACAAACTTTTGTTAAAGTTTGAGTATACTGTCTTAAAATGGGCTTAGAGCCGGAGAGTAGTAATTAAATGGGGGTATATTGTTGTCACTTGGTAGTCGTAACCGAGTGTACATTACAGGTGAAAGTGGAAGTTGATTCGACACTTTTGGAGGGATCAATTGCATTTCGTATGGGGCGGTGAAGATTGGTGTATGGTACATACACACATTAATTACTGACAGACTAGTGATGTGTACATGACTGCTGTAGATGTCCTGTATGTCAGGACTAGTGCAGCTCTTAGCCCTGTACGAAGTCCTTCGGTAGTTTTGGAGGCTTGCGTAGCGGTGGGGCCGACCCTAGTTTCCGGGCTGAAGCTACTATTTTAGGGCATGCTTACGGGTATCCCGTACTGAGATGGGGATTCAACCTTCTCTGTTTCTTCATGAAAAGATACATAGACCAACTACTGATCTGATCACCTCAAACTAGTGAATTAACAATGGATGAACTACCTACGACAGCGCAGTAGTGGCCGTCGTCGAGATCGATCATCCCGCACCCGTGCGGCATCTCCACTTGTCTCCACCTTTTACGATCCATCACACTGATTATTGCCTCTGAGACAGATAGAGGAGAACGAGCTCCTGAGAAATTGTCCGATTTCCTACTAGTAGTGGGGACTAGCTTTGGCGAAGCCCTGGTTTCTGCAGGTACTCTGTAACTCATCAACTTCCTGATGACAGTATGTAGTATGTCCTGATTTGGAGATTTGGTCGTGATCCAAGTACCTACATAGGTATGTACTATGTAATTAAATAATGCTAATATTATACTCCGACTTAGGTTTACTTGTTACGCGGAACTAGTAGCGGCAATTGCATGAACTCATCATTTCAACCAAGGTTCTAATCCGGTTCAAAGTTTGAACAAAGGTTGCATATTCTCCTAAGACATTTCGTCGTCGATTTCTCTACTTTCTGCGAGTCAGGGCTGTGTTGGGCACGTGCCGTACAAGCAAATCAAATCCAGAGATCCTTCAAAGAGGACCGGGAGCCTGAGCCTGCATCGAAGCAAGATATTCCGAAGTTAAGATGATCTTTTTTGTACGACACAGACCAACCCACGGCGCGAAAAGACCGTGGTCAATTCCGTAGTGTCTCCATGTCCGTCTGGCTGCGGCCGGCCGAATCCTGACACTGCGAACAAGGGGGAGAGAAAATAAAATTTTGAGCGGCAGGTTTAACATCAAGGAACGAAAATACCAACCTTCGGCCCCTCTCATAGTTAAGTCTCAAGAGCAAAAGCAGTGCATGCCTGTCATCGGGGCAATCGGGATAGTTCTACCATTTTTGCATGCGATAGTTTATTTTACCTTTCGGGTACGAGCAGGATGGAGCCATTGGCCACTAACACAGCCCTTCAGAGAACATCCCGAAAAGTCGCAACACCCGGTCATATTTCAGGCTACCTTTCCTCCCTTGTTCCGTGACCCTAGCCCATGATGTCTGTTGTTCTAGGATCTTTGCACCTCTAAGTGGAACCCGCCCATCCGGGGTACCGCTTGCTATCGAATTATCGCCGATGCCAGGCGTCCTAATCAGGTTTGCCGTGTCAGCATTGAATACTTCCAAGTTCTCGACTCATTGCGACCCGGGATGGGCAGCCGTTGGGGCCGGCCAAAAGTCTCGGTGAAGGCAAGACTTGACCTTCTCGACATCCACCGTGATCCATGGCGCCCAAACCCCCTCCACGTTAAGGTTTGAGACAAAGAGAGACAAAGAAGGAATGCGGGCACTGGAGATACTCGGTATTGATCCACAGTCTTCGTCTACTACATCAATTCCTCACAGCCGCAAGTCGAGCATAGGTTGCGCCAAACCTCGTGAGAGGTACCGACGACGTACCTACAAAGTACTACTTTAATTGCATACCACTGGATAGCTCTCGAAGTATATCACCAATACTTTGTGTGCTCCTTTTGGAACGGCTCCTCGAAACCACCGATATGATAGAAACTCAATTGGAGTGGCCCCATACTGGGAAGCATCTCTTTCCCATCTCCGTGGCCACAAAATTCAATGATTCCGTCGACTGCGTATCACGTCTCGCAAAAGATTCGAGGGTTACATGGGGCGACTCTCGACCTGACTCCCGGTAGCCCGCCGAAGATTTGGCTGCCTTTTGGGTCATTGGGTATGGCCCTTGATCTTCACTCTACAGTTTTCATCTCTCGACTAGCTGGATTATACAGCAGGACGGATGCTTCCATTGGTAGCTCGCCCCATGCTGTCATCCCAAACCTTGATCCACCAGAATCTCCAGCATACATTGTATCACCGTGAAAAAAGCCATCCTTGCAACGGTCCCGCGACGAGACCAAATTCAACTAAGAAAAGTCTCGCGACATGGATGGGACGAGGATGGTCAGAAGCAGATGGAAAAGCAGAAGGCTAGAATGTACCCGATGAGCAAGGATTGCGGCGACAGTATCGAATACTATTGGATTAGCACCGACAATGCTTTGGTAGACGTCTTGTCAGGAGGACAGGAAACTTTGAGATGGCACTGAGCTGCAGACCAATTGTGGACGTACCCTCAATGACCGAAAACACAAGCGTGAAGAGAAGGTACATGCTGAGAATGGAGGCAAAGCAAAGAACCCCTTGTCTGATGCCGCGGAATTGAGTCTCATCCTTTGCAAGCCATCTCCTCGATGCTTGATAGCCAATCCGAGCTTGTGCCCGAGTAACACGGAAGTCAGAGTCCTTAGGGCAAAACTTGCTCAACGGCACGAAGCCGACAGGGTGTCCCAAGACTTACCCTTCTCGTCGGTTGTTTGGGGATCGTATCACGGCAGTTTGCCACATCTAGATTCCGGGCATCTTCAGAACTAAGACTATTGTCACTGGTACTTCGGGACATCACGAACTCCTTTCACATGTATGTGTCTGTCATACTGCATGCCGCAATGACGGGGCTGAGCTTACAGTGTGCCCCCGAACGATGCCCTGGTGATGTTTGAGAAATCTGCAAGCAGTCAAACACCGTGAAGAAGCAATCTCCACTTCTCAGGTCGTTCTTGGGTTGAATACTAGTACAACTTAGTATGCGGATGCGTGAGAGACACACATCCACCTAGTAAGCTTCCTTTCTCCCCAAAGCCACCTCCTCGAAGGAATCGCCGATGTTACGTGATGCAACCCAATTCTAATCCCGGGAAAATAAGAAGTGAGTATGTTTGGCCTGGCCAGGCGTGAATCGCCCAGTCTAGGAGATCTTGGTAGATCTCTACTGTTGCAATTTCCTGCAGGATCTTGATCCGCGCGCAAATAGTGTCGAGTATACAACATGGATCTGGGGGCGTAACTTTCTCATTAATTGAAATTGGATACCATTCTCCACCGTTGGGCTTTAGTAAAAAAAAAAAAAGTTAATTCGAGGGCTCTAACTCACTCAATCCGTGGAATGTTCGACAGACCGAAAACATGCCATATTGCATTCTAATCAATGGTTGCTTAGCGCTAGGATGGCCCCGACACCCTCCCCTGGATGATCGACAACCTGAAGCTCCCGGCGGTAATTGAAGCCGATGGACATGAGAAGGATATGACAAATCACTGTGGTATTCTTCCCTCAAAGCTAGTACAATTAGAGCTATCATTGAGTGTACGTTGATCCTCGAGATGAGGTACTGACGGAGGACCGGTAGGATTAGGCAGCACCAGCTAGAAAACTGTGGCGCTGGTATACTAACAACTCGCTGGTGTCAAAACTTGGGGGAATTGACAAGGTCGTCGAAAGTAGTAAGCTGTGGACTCATTTCACTACTGCCATGTATATCGAAGCTTGATGGTGACAATTATTAGATAAAAATCCTTGAGTTGATGTCTACTAGGCTTAACCGCCTCAAATAATCCTGGATGCATAAATCTCTAAACCATTGCTTTTTGTATCGACTGACGAATGCAAGTAAATGACATAGTGGCTGTCTTTTGAGGAATCATCATTATCAATCAATCATACAGTACAAAGGAGAAGAGCTTCAGCCAAAAGCTAGGCCCGCCTGTAAAAAGAAAAAGGAGAATCCAACCAGATATGTCGTGAAAGAGAAAAAAAAGAAGGGAACTAGAAACGAATCTAAGTAGATCGCTTGGCGAACTCGACGCGAAGAATGAGGTGGCGGTAACCGACTGTAGAAGGAAAGAAGAATTAGCTTGTTTCGTCCCATATGATCCTTGGAGTGGATGATTGCACGTACAGCCGTCCAGTTTCTCGCAGGCGCGCACCGCGTCGGAGCGATCCGCATAGCTGATGAAAGCAAAGCCCTTGGCCCGCTGTGTCTCGCGGTCCCGGGCAAGGAAAACTCTGGTAACACGTCCGAACCGTTCGAAGAGATCCCGCAACTCTTGTTCCTCTGCCAACTCGCTGACCTGTAGGCGAAGAAAAGAAAAAGTTAATCAAAAAGTATGCCCAAAGAAATAAAGATCATCAAGTTCAAGATGGAAACACATACGTTTGTAACTCTGAGAGTAGCCAGGTCGTCCTTCTCGAAGCGACTGCCGCCCATCTTCTCGCCGCCAGCAGCACCGCCATTGCGCAGGTGAGGAGGCACATAGCTGGACTTGCCAGCACCTAGACCACCAGCATCCGGCTCGCCGGCTTCCATACCACCGGCGGAGGGCTCCTCGACGGGGGCCATTGTGTCCTTGAAAGGACAGCGAGCAGTGAAATGCTCTCCGGAACAAATACGACACTTGACCTTCTTGTCCTTCAACTGGTCCTTCATGCTGCCCTTCTCGCCTCCATCCTTCTCGGCCTCCTTGGCCTGTGCCTTCCAGTTGGTGCTAGGACGGAAAATGATGTTCTCGCCGACGGAGGTAGTGTCGAACGAGGGACCAGCAGCGTGGCCCTTCTCAAGGCCGAATTTGGCCCACGACCGGCGCTCAGCAACCTGAGGGTTCACATTTTCGCGGACGACGGTGGTCTTGATGCGGCGGGTGACCTTAACCTTCTTGTTGTCGTCATTGAAACGGTAGGAGATCACAGTCTTGGTTCCATCTTTGTTGGTAATCACTTGTTGCGCGGGGAGAGCGGAGGGGTCGTCAAATTCCTCGTCGTCGGCCCAGTCTGCACGGCTGTAAAAAAAAATTGAAAAAGATATGGTTAGCGATGGAAGTTTTCGAAATTATGTGGGCGGTATGTACTCACTTCCCGAGTCGAGACATGGTGTGTGCTGTGTTGATGTTGTGGTGGTAACTGAATTTCTGTGATTTCTTCAAAGGCGAGTGAATCCGTTGTGGATTTCATTCGCGGCGCGGCGATTTTCTTGTGGCGCAAGCTGTGGCTGGTGAGTACCTCACACGTGACTTTGGTGCCCCATTGGGCCAGTTGGTGAATCAATTTGATAGATAAAGTAGACCATTTTCGATCATCAGAGCTAGGTAACTTATTTTCAAATTTTAGGCTTGGATCCAAGCAGTAAAGCGATGGGGTTATGGGACGAGAAAAGATCACAGATATGGTAAGTCATGGAAAGCAGTCTAGTTCTAGAATCAGGGCTACTAGTTCTTTACTCGAAAAGGAACTTTTGATAGGTCTAGGTACCTACTTAGAAAGGTTTCTATGATCCTGGCAATACTACTAGTATTCTATGGGTCATCGATAAAACACAACTTTGATTGACCAAATGCTGTACGTAATTAGTGGCGGTACATCTATACACCAGTACTGGCTAGTAACTAGATATACACAATTCCTCTTGTCACGTCCTGTGTCGCCGCTATCAGATCAAGCAAATATAAGACCATTATCAATATTGCCAATCACAGCTTTATAAAGATCCAACAAATAATTGGTACGAGGAACCCAAGGTCCCGAGTTTCCACATTTGGGAAGCTCACTACCTCCCTGTACAACATATGTCGAGGTCAATGCTAGAAGTGGGCGATATCCTATCTTCTTAGCGTCAACGCCTCCTGGAACAGCACTTCTTTGACCTCGGGCCTGCATATTTTTAACCAAACGACAAAGCATGCGAGCACTGGCATCTGCTCCCAGGGTCCAGGATGCATTAATGTATCCCACCATGAAGAAAAAGTTCGGAACATCTTGAATCATTGTGTTGTTCCAAGCGTATTTCTCGCCAATATCAATTTTTTCATTATCCACGCTGATCCGAATACCTCCCATAGCTTGCATCTTGAGACCCGTAGCAGTGACAATAATATCGGCTTGCAGCTTTTCTCCAGATTGTAGAATGACGCCATCTTCTACAACCTGGCGGATGGTACCAGTTTCCACGCTGGCCTTGGAGTTGCGGATGGCTTCGAAAAAGTCGCCGTTAGGTGTGAAGCAGACACGCTGGTCCCAAGGCTTATATCTTGGGATGAAGTGTGGATCAAGAGGAACAGTTTCTGGCAGTTGTTTGGCGGCGGCTTGCTGGAGTTTAGTCCCCGCCCAGCCTGGGAATAATCGACAGACATGATAGAAAATGATGCCTATGATGATTTGAAGCAGTCGAATCAGCCGAATTGCGAGGTCCTGTGGAAGGAAGTCCCATTTGTATGGATTGTTTTCAATTTTCATAATGTAGGTTGGACTTCGTTGAAGCATTGTAACATGAGCCGCCTTGTCCGCTAGATTTGGCAGAAGAGTGATGGCAGTCGCGCCACTTCCAACGATGATGATTTTCTTCCCCGAGTAATCGAAGTTCTCAGGCCAGAATTGTGGGTGGATGACGGGACCAGCGAAGTTCTCAATTTCAGGAATTGATGCTGGAAGAGATTTTTTATAATCATAATACCCAGTGCCCATGACTATGAACTTGCATTTGAAATAGACGGTATCCCCATTCGGGTCGGTGGCAGTCAGCTGCCATTTTTGCTCCTTGTTCGACCAATTTGCAGCTGTGATATGATGCTTGAATCGAATATGTTGATCAATGCCCGTTTCAGAGACGGCTTCTGAAAGGTAGTCCATGATCAACGGAGCTGTGGCTATCAATTTACCTTGTTTCCAAGGTTTCCAAGGGAAGCCAAAAGTATAAAGATCGGAGTCTGATCTCAGGCCGGGATAGCGGAAGAAACTCCATGTGCCTCCAATCTCACCTCGCGCGTCTAGTATCAGGTAGCGAGAAGATGGTAATTCAGTTTGAACCCTGTACGCGGTATTTATTCCCGAGATGCCGGCTCCAACAATGATAACATCTAGTTCTTCCATGGCTAGTTCAAGCTGCTCTTGTCACTCAATGCGACGAGGAACTCTGGAAAGAATAATGGGTAAGCTATCCCTTGAACCCAACACACAAGGATACTGTAGTAGTGGCTAGTTCGCTGAGATCAAGCACTTGAGTTTGCGAAGTTGAAATCATCGAGTAAGAAAATACTAGTAATATCAACTGCCTGTGAGATTCGGACGACTCACGGTGTACTATGCAGGGACTGGATCGAGAAACCCCTGAACTGAGATCGATTCGGGTATGTTACCGACGGCTGTGGGGGAAAAGTTAATCTGCAAACAGCGAGACTCTTCTATTCTTCTTGTGTAGCCCGCAACAGAACGAAGCGTAAAGGTATTAAGCAATAAATCTTGTAAACTAATATCAGAAGATTAATCCGCTGAAATAAAAGTTTCGAAGAAGTTGTCCTAGAACAAGGAAAACGAAGACACTAATAAATAGAACTGTAAGCCCTAAAGAAAATGGGGGCGAAGGCAATGAAGTGCGAGACGTGGAAATGGGGCCAGAAGATTCACCGCTTTACTAAAATTAGATTGGACGAGTCAGTTGAAGATGGATTGGATTGGCTGGAATACGAGTATCATTCAGCTTGAAAGTAGATGACTATTAATGGCATGAATGGAATGGATCTGAAAAGTAATGCTATGATTGATTGGGGGCAAAGTGCCCATGCATGCGAAGCTATATGACGGAATATTAATCGGAGAAAACGCTATATACATCGTATAAGAAAAAAAATGCGAATGTTTAACGACCAAAATAATTTAACTCGAGCGGTCGCAACGCAGTATAAACCGTGAAAGCAAAGGCAAAGCCAAGCTCAAAGCCAACATCACCGTCACCTGCATGGTGGGCAATCGGGCCGGTCCACCACGACTGACTCATGCCAACAGCTACGCCGGCAACACCGAAGCAGAAGGCAATACTGGCGGCAATGCCGATGGGGAGTTTGTTGGGCTTATCGTAGATTTCAATACGATAGCCTCCAAATCCACGCTTGAAGATGAAATGATCGGAGACGGTGATGCCAGAGTAAATGGCCAACCAGTAGGCGATCAGGTTCATGAAGTTCTCCAGAACGGTCTCGAAGTGAGAATAACCAGGGATGGCGATGGCGAGGGAGACACATGAAGCCAGGAAGGTCCAGATGAAACGAGGCACACGCTGGGTACGCTCGTGCAGGACTTGCAAGGTCAAGGAGACGGAGTAAATGTTGGGGCAGTTGTTGGCGATGATAGACAGAGCCAGAATCACCAAACAGAACTTGCCGAATCCACCAAGAGGGTCAAGAACAGCTCCAATCAAGCCACCGTTACCGGAAGTCTGATAACCGTCGAAGTACTTGTTGTCCTGGCCGTTGATAGCAGAGGCAGACATGACGGCAATGCCCAAGAACTCGGTCAAGAGAAGAGGGAAAATTAAACCCAACCAAGTAGAGATGAAGACCTTGCGACGACTGCGGTCGGCGGGTTGGTAAACCGTATAGTCAGCAGCATAGCTTGTCCAGCCAGTTGCGAAACCATAGACTGTCGAACCAAATGAGAGACATTTACCCATTTCCGAAGTGCCAACTCCCATAGGGATATTCTGGAAATCACCCGAGTGAGCAAACACTCCCAAGACAATCATGAAGACAATAAAAGTCGGAATCCAACTCCATTTCTCGTAGATGTGTACGACCTTATATCCGGCGAAAGTCACGAAAAGTGTGCAGAAGGTGATGATGAGGATACCAGCGAAACCGGGGACAGTACCATTGACGGCGTTCAGAAGTTGAGCACCAACAATGGCGTTGGAGGCGGACCAGCCGATACAAGCGATAACGTTGAGAATGGCAACTAGACGAGGACTAGTCAGAATTGATGTTCACGACATAATCAGCCCCAAAATTTGATGTGGGCTACCTACTGATTTTGACTGGATACCAGCCGAACCAGTAACGCGACAGGACCATCTGTCGCAGACCAAAGGGAGGACCGAAGCATGAGAAGAAGCAGACGGTCAAGATACCAAGCAAATTGAAGAATAGGCAGACCAAAAAGGCATCAATGGTTCCGAGGTCGAAAGAGGATATCCCTAACACACCGATAGCAAAGGAACTGGAGACCATGTCCGCAGCCAGCCACTGTGAGGGTGGAGAGGTCAGCCATGTTGATGATACCGTCAAGAATCAATTCATGAACACACCATGCTACCAATGTTGAAATATGAAGTATCCGTACGCTCATTTTCCGGAACGCGTTCAACACCACGTTGTTCGACATTCAATTTACCAGCTACACGCTGAATCTTGGCGTATAACGAGTTTCCATACTCGAAGCTCTCGCCGGGGACCGCACCATCGCTGACCGTATCATGATCGTGAGGCTCACTGCTATTATTGGAGTCGTAGGAAGTATTGTCGACTTGAGGGTTTTTCTCGACATCACGCGACCCAAAACCGAATTTGGAGCGCATTCTGAAATTGAAGTCGGAAGTGGACCAAAAGAGACACTTGGAGCTTCAAGTTTATTGTATATTGAACTCAAGCTCGACCCGGAATGGGGGAGGTAAGGAAAAAGAGACAAGAAATTGATGATAAGAGAAAAACGAAGCCGCTTCACATCTTTTTTCTTTTTTTTCTTCCGTCTTTGATCCACAGCAAGGGAGGAGGATTTAAATATTCCAACCACCAAAAAAATCCGTGTGGGCGCGTTCGCCCCACTCTAGATGGAGTTTGCGTGGCGACAGTAAAAGCCCCGAGATAGTATACATACAGTATGTACTCTCTGTAAGACACGACAGAGAGGGGACTTGGACCCCCTCGTGGGAAAATTTCCAAAGAAGCAAATGACAAGCCTTGTGGATCCACAGGGGGGAGGAATGTAACCAGTGAGGAAGTTCAACCAGCTCTTATCTCGTCCAAGTGGAACTGGGCCCAACGCGAAACGCGCTCGCTTCCGAAAAAAAAAAAAGGTGGAAATGGGAGAAAGCCTTGGTCGCCGATAAGACCCGTTACTCAGTACTGGTTTGTATACCTAAGATAATCTAGATACTCTTTATCAGTACTCCGTACGTAGTCTTTAATCTGAATGGTACTAGTCATAGCTAAGCTTTTCCACCACATGGCTGATGGCTTATCCGGGGACCGCCGATATGCGTGTACTTTATACTAAGCACCGAAGAGTATAGAGTCTCTCTGCAATCATTAGGAACATTTGGAATAATTTGACTGGTATTCTCTACCTAAGTGGAATAATTCTGCGTATACTCTCATACTTCATCATCTTCAGATAATAATCACTCACCCAAGTGCGGGGGACTTGCACTACAGAACTTAATTTGGTGGCAACGCGAAACTAGTATACACTCCGAGGTCCGTCCGTTTCTCATTCTTTGCCAGGTAGGCAACCCCGAGAGTGGTCACGCAAGTACAGGGTAAGGAGTATCATGTGGAAGAACCCATCTCCATCCAGCAGGTTGAGCCGGGTTAGGCTTGGAAGGAAGAAGAGAAGCTATTTCTCAGCCGATTGATTTCTACCCCAGGTTTGCAGTGCCCGGATGCAGGATCTGGGATGCAAGTATACATAGTAGTAACTATAGGAGTAGATCAGACAGTACTAACTAGTGCATATTGACATGTGGGATATGGAGTACCTACTCCATCCATACTCCCCTAGTATACTATAACTATAGTTACCCTAGTGTAGCAATGATGACTGTTATCATTGCAATTGGTCTAATCGGGAGAACACCCCCGGATCGACAGTACAATCTCGCCCCCCTTTTGGCATTCTCCCGGCTCGTCCTCGGTGCAAAATCAATCCTTGAAATCATGTTATTGGCTCTTATCAGCGGTGCAGCAAGTCTGACTCCTCCTATCATTATCCGGCCCCCCCTGATGCCTACTAGTTATTGCCAGTAATATTCAGGTACCCCAGTTAGGGTTTCTCCAACGACTGACGTGAACATGCATACATACAGCTCATCCATCCTGCACGTCATCCTTCGTTTGCCCTATATGGTGTTTATAGGCACGCTACGCCCCCTCGGTGGTCTCCGATTCTTGTGACTATCTGTCTATATCGATCTCCTTTGATCTACGGTTCCGCTCATGGTCGATTGATCCTCATGACTACTCCACAGCGGATTAATCCAAGAACCATTATGATCTTAACACCTTACGATGTCATAGCTTTTTTGGTGGCTTTGTAAGCCATTCTATATTTCCGTATGTGAGTCCATTCTGGAGGTCAAGGGCATGCCCTTCTATTTCTGAGTTTCCCTGATTATTTTTTGTTTTCCTGGAACTCCTGATAAAGAAGAACCAAGGGATGATGGTGCTCCGATTCTCGGCCTCTTTCCAATCTTCCTTTAATCTTACTCATTTTCCTGTCTTTACTCAATCATTTGCAGTACAATGCCTTACACCAAACCAGGCTCCGAACTACCATCACCATATTACTATACCGCTATGAACCCCTCAAGGTCAACTGCCACGGTATTCCACCCCTACAGACCTTGGTCAAAGAGAGGCCAGCCATACTGCTATATTCGAGTAACTCACAATTTGAACCCCATCTGGAACAACTCTTGTGTGACAATCAGTCTTTTCTCCATGGTATCAGCCCTTGGTACTACTGCTACTACTGCTACTACTACTCAGTCAACGAGCAGTAGGGCTATTGGTACAAGTTCCCATTCCCATCATGCTACACCGTAGTTGTGGGCGAGTCTTAGCAATGCGAGTCTGGCTTATCTGGCTTCAGGCAATATCATCCTCGAGTGATCCAAGTTGTCACTAATTCAAAGCAAGACAGGACACGCATGATCGATGATAAAGAAAGGTCTTATTGAACTATGTACTGGTGACCAAGTATGCTAGATGAGATAACAAAGAGGAATCATAATTATTTACAGCTTGGCAACCATCTTGTCGCCCTTCTTCAGCAACGCAGCGGCATCATTGACAAGCTCGTCAACAATAGCCTTGGCGGGCTTCTTCTCATCAACAACGGCGGAAACCTTACCCATCAGGAAAGGACGGGCGTTGTCGAGAGTATCATCATCAACGTCATCGGGCAAGTTCTCGAAGTCGTGCTCCACGGGAATGACACCCTTGGCAGTGAGCTGCTTGATCTCCTCGGCACGGTTCTCCTCCCAGTTCAGGATGTAGGGGTTCTTGCGCACACGCAGGGGACGACCCTAGAACGTTTGTCAGTATTCATGTAATTGCATAAGAAGTTTGACAGGGCCACCTACAGTGAAAATAATGGTACGGATGTTATCCTCGAAACCGGCGGTACGGACAGCCTCCTGGTGAGCCTTGGGAGCACCGGCCTCATCGGCCAGGATGAAGCGAGTGCCGATCCAGACGGCGGAGGCACCGAGCATGAGGGCAGCGGCAACAGAGTTCCCGTTGTAAAGACCACCAGCAGCGATGACCTGGACGGGTTGGCCAGTCAAAGGGCTCTTCTTGCCCTGGACGAGCTTGGCAACGGTGGGAATGAGAATAGTAGTGGGCACATCGCCGGTGTGACCACCACCCTCACCACCTTGAGCGCAAATGATATCAACGCCGACATCGAGGCACTTCTGGACGTGCTTGGGGTGACCGATCATGTTCATGCAGAGGATGCCGGCACCGTGGAGCTTCTCAACCACAGCCTTGGGGGGGAACACCGACGGCGGAGACGAAGAGTTTGGCACCGCTGTCGATGATGATATCGATGAGCTCATTGAGCTTGCCCTTGGTATAATCGTAGCTAGAAACGAACAAAACAAAGTTAGTGATGTTTTGTAACTGTCACATGTGGTGATGATGCTCACTTAGTCTTGCGAGCACTGCCGCCGACTTGGGGGAGCAGCAGGTCAACACCGAAGGGGGCGTTCTTGTCGGTCAAGTAGCTCTTCAGTTCAGTGATCTGCTCCTTGAGCATGTCGGGGGTATAACCGACACCACCAATAACACCCAGACCACCGGCATTCGTGACAGCAGCAGCCAGCTTGGGGCCGGCGGCCACGTTCATGCCTGCCAGCAGAACCGGATGGTTGATCTTAAGTAGATCAGTGATGGGGGTACGGATGACCTCTGGGGAATGTCAGTAATGCAATGAAAACCTGGTGATAATGAAAGGTGGATCATACGAGGAGATGCCATTGTGAGATAAGATGGGAATGTCAAAAAGGGATGGAGGAGTGAGAGAATCCGGGGAAGGCCACCCTATAAAAAGGAAGGCAGCCTCGGCGCTTTTCACAGCTGATCGCATGAGCCTCGGTCCAACTTGGAGTGAGGGGAATTGACACCTGTAGTATCAGGCGATAAGGCAGCAAGGCATTCAGATGTAATCTGGTCTTCCCCTCACGTGCACGCGGCATCCTCCTCCGATCATGATTGTATAGGAGAGGATAATCGTCGCAAGCATGGGCTCATGGGCTCTTTACCAGAGATCCTGCCAGAAGCTGTCGCTATGGACTTGCGTTCACGAGATTCAATCCCCATCGCAGCCATTGAGATCGGTTAGGCGGTGCGCGTTATTACCGGCAACTCCGCACTCGACACGGCATTGCGCTCGGTCATTTCACGGGTATTCAACGAGAAGGCAAGTCCCTGATTATTGATCGCCGAGGAATAGTTCTAGATCTAATTTATAGTTCTAGTATAACATCATTGTCTACGAACTCAAGTAGGTGCATCCCTCCGCAGTTTTAGGGTCCCATATGTTTGCCGCATCCACCTTATCTGCCATTTATCTGTATCGCCCAAAAAAGAAAAAAAAAATGCGGGACACTATGCATTTCTTACATCCCTTGTTTCCTTGTTCATTAGAGACGCGGTCTCACTTTAAAGACATAAGACTGAGCTCAATTAGATCCACTGTCTATGAGAAGACCGACTATTTTGTCTTCGAGGGAAAAAGATGTCCGATCGAAGCCAATAACCCCGCTCTCGTACTTGAAGTCTTACGCGCGGAGATTTTCTTACGGCCAAACAGCGCGCCGAGATTCTAAGATGAATGTGCAAGATGATCCCCAGACCCATCGTGCATTCATTGCCCTTGGTAGTAATGTGGGGGATCGAGTGGAAATGATCGAGAAGGCCTGTCGTGAGTTGGATCGAGTTGGTATTAAAGTGAAACGGACAAGTTCTCTTTTCGAGACAACTCCCATGTATGTACTCGACCAGGGTACATTCCTTAATGGAGTTTGCGAGGTACTATCCCAAAAAATATCTTTCTGTCCTCTTTTTTTTTTCATTCAAAGTTAATTCTTCATAAGGTTGAAACAACCCTCGCACCAATGGGGCTTTTGGATGCCCTTCAGTCCATTGAAAATACATTGGGTCGAAAGAAATTGATAGACAAGGGCCCACGCTCTATCGACTTGGACATTCTATTATATGATCAGGAGATCTTCTCACACGAACGTCTCAATGTCCCGCATAATCTCATGCTAGAACGTGATTTTGTGCTTCGCCCTCTTTGCCAGTGGGTCTTGACCGTCGTCTATACATCTTTTTATTATAAATATTTCAGCTAACACAATCAGGTTGATCCCTCATGAACGGCCACCCCAAACTGAGAAGAATTCAAAAACATATATGGACTATCTTAAAGCTCTACCGCCTCCAGAGCCAACACCTTATTCAACAACTCCAATCTCTCCATCATTTCCTCCCATTTACGCCACAGATCCCAAACGAAATACTCATGTAATGGCTATTATGAACTTAACCCCAGACTCCTTTTCTGATGGTGGCAAACATGCTTCTTCTGACATGGCCTACATTACTCAAACTGTGCGTGACTTCATTGCGCATGGCGCGACTATCATCGATATTGGCGGTGAGAGTACAAGGCCAGGGTCAACGCCTGTAGGCGCAGAGGAGGAGATTGCCCGAGTTGTTCCCGCCATTAAACACATTCGCACATCTATCCCGGAAGCCTCCAACATTGCTATCAGCATCGATACTTACCGCGCCAGCGTCGCGGAAGCTGCTTGTGCCGCTGGCGCAGACATTATCAACGATGTCTCGGCTGGTACTCTTGACCCAGAGATGCTATCTACCGCCGCTCGGATCGGAAAGTCTATTATTCTGATGCATATGCGTGGTACCCCGCAAACCATGACCCAGTTAACCGACTATCCCAACGGTGTCATCCCCAGCGTTGCAGCAGAGCTACAGGAACGCATTGAAGCTGCCGAGGAAGCTGGTGTTCGACGCTGGCGCATCATTCTCGACCCAGGTTTGGGATTTGCGAAAAACCAGACTGAAGATTTGGAAATTCTGCGTGATTTGTCTCGGCTACGGGAGGCAGAAGGCCTTGACTGCTTTCCCTGGTTAATGGGTCCTAGTCGGAAACGATTCATTGGTCACATTACTGGCGTAAAGGCCCCTCGTGAGCGAGTTTGGGGCACTGCAGCTACCGTATCAGCTAGTGTTGCTGGTGGAGCTGATATTGTTCGTGTGCACGATGTACATGAAATGTGGCAGGTGGCTAAAGTTGCGGATGCGATCCACCGTGTATAAAAATGCATGCAAGTCCTCAGCGAGGGGTGCTTGATTGGTTTTTTCTTTCTTTGCGTTCAACATTGCATAGTTCGGGCTAAATATTCTCTCTTCATTCATCATGGAGCTCAGCTAGTTCAACCCGGCGTACAAAACATGTCATTTTTTCATTTATGAATCTTGGAAGCGATGTATTATTTCGGGATCCGTATTTGCATGCTGATTCACAAGTGTTATTATATTCAAAATATGTGCAAGATTTCCTATATAATTCGTGCCTTTTTGAGTATGAACAAAAGCAGCACTGCCAGCACTATTTCGAATCCCAAAATTCCAAACCACCACACTAAATTAGATACTTCTTCACCAGGAACTTGTACATTCATACCAAATGAGGTGGTGGTCACTTGCATGAGTACAACGACAGAACCAATGGCTGTCAAACGACTGAGGGTATCTGCGATCTGATTGCGCATGCGGGTAGAGTCAAAAGAAATTCTGCTCATGAACTTTGTTTGTGACCGCGAGAGCATCTGCTCCGCATTACTCAAGTGGGACATCATGGTCAAGACGTGATCTTGTATGTCGCTCAAGTATGAGGCGACGTCGGAAGGTGCAGCACCGAAGCTGCTGCAGTGACGAGCGAAGCAGCGAATAACATCAGTCTTATCATTAAGGAGATGGCGAATATGAGTGACTTCTTTTCGATATTTGTGAATATTCTGCAGCGCGAGGCCGATATCGTCCGGTTGTGTAACAGATAATGTATCCTCGGTCACCTCCACACTTGTTGTGATTCGATCAATGAGAGGTGCGAAGCTATCCACAATATCATCACTTGTAAAGTGTAAGTAGATGCCCAGAGAATTCATTTGAAACTGAAGGGGGGGGGGTTCATACATAAGAGCATAGCAAATCCAATCACTTGTCAATGACAAATGGCTCTGATGCTCCTTGATACGATTCCAGACATGAGCAGGATGTGGTGTATTATGAAAAGTAAAGCTCAAAATGCCTTCGTTAAACACGATTCCGTAGAAATTAGTAGACGAGTCCCGATCTCCCGCAGAAGCTTCTTGATCTCGCGGAAGTCGCAAAGAGATGAAATAGTATGGGCCGAAATGCTCGATCTTCTCTCGCTCTTCGCGCATTTTAATATCCTCTGTCGTGAGAGGATGAATATCCAATAAACGCGAGAGCATCTCGATATCCTCGTTTGCTGGAGATGTCACATGAAGCCACCATAGTCCGCTATGCATGCCCGTCTCCAAGAGCCGATTAAAGGGGTCGCACAAGGACTGCAAAAAAGGGAGACTGTCGGCATGAATGACTCCATTAAGCCAAGGACTGAAAAAGCTATACTGTCTAGCATCCTTTGCAAAATCTTCGCCCGCAGACTTCTCGTTGGTGACAATATCTTCAGATGTGGTGGCGAGGATGGATGACCGGAAGCGGAACTCATCCAAAAGCCCCATTTTGCGTGTGAAAGTCGAAGATCAAGCTATTTAGGCCCATAGGGAGTTGAAATGATACTTGGAAATGTAAAATAAGCGCTCACGAGGTCGCAATTGTATGTAATATGACGATTTAAGCGGCCTTGAAAAAATTGTGGTTGAATCGAGGTTCAAAAGTCTCGGCATTGTGGCGGAGCCGAAAATGTATAAACCCCCTTACTTAACGACGATCGAGTGACAGCCTGCGGTTGTTGAGCGCATTTCTTGATCCAATCAATTTTATTCCTTTTAATAAGTCTATAAAGTACAAATACATACGGCCTGAGGGGCAATAAGAGTATGGAATCATCCATATCAAAAGTGATAGCAGCAGAGTTTAGGGCATGCCGTGACGTATTGCGAAAGATAATTTGTTGCCTCAGGCCTCACTTTCGGATAAGTTTTGATGACGCTGGGAAATCAGCAAGTATGAGAAGGATATAGTTAACTTTATTTCTATCGTAACGATTGTTTGTTCTGCTTTCGTAAGTTAATGTTTGGATGTCTGGATAACCCATGGGTAGGTGCTGATACCACCTCATTAGATCTTTCGCTGTGAGAATCTTATGTTGCTATTTGTATAAGTTTATCCGACAATGACAGAACTATGTGACGATGAATTTTCAAGCTGAGGTAAGTCACAACGTACAAGATGCTAATAAACCAATACCACAGCAGCTCTGTGACTGTATCTTGCGTGCTGTTTGTTCCTATCCTTGAATTAGAAGCTTTGTCGGAGTAAACACTAATCCCAATATTTGAATAAAGAGACAAGACTGTTTGCGTTTGGCTACAACTTGAAGTTGCAAAGTTCCCAGTGTGCCAGCAATACCATAGTTACTAGTACTGATACTAAGACATTCGTTGACCCATCTATCTTGTGATTCGGGCTCAAAAGGTATTACAAAAATATCCGTATATTTTGTGATTGACTCGAAATTTCGGCAAGGAAAAAGACAAGAGGAAAATATAAGGGAATTCATGGATAAGACCTTCAATCCATCCGTGCAGAGTAGCGAAATGCGACGAAGTAGGAAACTAATCAATCAATTCTTCAATGTCCAACCATCACTTGAGATGCAAGTCGCCAATAGATAGACATCCGTGCACGATGGCTTTTGAAAGAGAACAAAGGGAAAACCAGGGGGGGGACAGCGTTGATGGCGAGAGGTCTGGAGAGTCAAAGTATACGTCACACATCACAGGTAGGGGATAATAGGCTTGCTAAGTAGGTATTTGATATGACAATAATACGTAGTCATGGCATTTAGTTGTTCAGATAGTTGCGAATAGCACCTGAAGCGATGGTCAGTGACTTCCTATTCAATATTCGTTCGCGTTTATTAGTAAAACTCACCTTGAAGCTTGGTAGCTCCCTCACCAACAATATGCGAGAGGTTCTCGAGATCATCTCCAGCGGTGATTCCGAAACGGCGAACAAAATCCTTGGCCGCATTCTCAAGATCACCATAACCGTCGTCAATAGCAGGGAGCTCATCCTCGGGCCGGCCGAAGTAGGCATTGCTGGAAATCGAGGTTGCGCCGCCAAAGTCTTGCAGTCGCTGCTTAGCCTCAGCCTGGGCGGCCGGGTCATATCGTTCACGACCAAAGAACTCATCAGATGAGATACCCTTCTGGGTGCCGAAGCGTGTGCGGGTCTCAGCAAGTTCTTCCTCTGGGGAAAAGGTTAGTCTGTTTCCTTGGAGAGCTGGAAAAGGATGTACATACCATTCACGGGAGACTTGGCAGCACCCACAGCGCCAAAGCCAAGCTTCTTGGGGGCTGGAGGCTTTGAGACCTGACCGAATCCAAGCCGGTTCATTCCCATACCAAGCCTCTCAACGTCACTAGAGTTGCGCTCGTGGGACTTGTTTTGGTTCGGGCTGACCGGGGCGGGAGAAGCAATGGGTGTGGCAGCAGTGGCAGCTCGGGCCTTTGCATCGACCTCGGCCTGCTCAGCTTCAGGATCATAGCCAAGCTTCTCAATTCGTTCCGCCTCCTCCTTAGCCTTACGCTCTGCCTCCTCAAAATCAATATCACTTGCAACTACCTTCTTCGCTCCGAGCTTGGGGGCCTTCTTAGCTCCCAGAACGCCACCCTTCTTAGCACCGGTGGTTGTGGAAGTTTTCCGAACAGAGGTGGAAGGACGAATGGCAGTCGGGGCGGGAGAAGAAGGCTTCTCTTCAGATGCAGACAATGGAGATTTTGAGCGAGATCCATTGGCGCCAGCATTCAGGAAAGGAGATCCGGTTCGGCTTACAACAGGTGGCGTTCCGGTGCGGGAAGGAGGGTTGCTCGGGCGTTTGATAGAGGGCTTGTCCCAGGAAGAGAAGAAATCATCATCCGCATCGGCGGGTGTATTTGAGCCATCGGATGGGGTTCCAGCAGGCAAGTCGGTGATAACTACCTCCTCGGGATACCTATATCATCATTGTCAACACCGATCACTGTGGACCATACCTTGTCTTGGGGGTGAACACTGACTGTTGCGCATCCGCCGCAGCGCGTCTCTTGAGTTCATCCTTATACTTGACAGCAGCATTGGATGTATACTTGACCTTAGTATCCTTGCTTGCCAGCGCCGCAGATCCACCGTGCGATTGGAAGTATTTGGTTGCCGACTCATTTCCACCGACTTTCATCACTCGCAATTGTTCCCATTGCCACTCTATATCCGCAGATCTCAGTATATGTAGGGGATAATCACAATGGTGGGGTGAAGGATGCAATCACAGAATACATACGGTCAAGGTTGGTAGAGCGAACAAAGGAGATATGAACACCGAGATTGCGATGGTGAGCGGAGCAGTCAAGACACAGGTAGATGCCGAATGGGACTGATGACCATGTAGGGTTCTTGGAGCCGCAGTCGAAGCAGACCTAATCACCAGCGTCTCATTAGTGACCAATGCCTGAGAATAACACGGGGTCGCACTGGGGGATGGCGGGGTGGTGTGCGCACCTTGTTTGCGGGCTTCAACTTCAGCTTCTCAAAGATCTTTTGAGACTGCGCCTTGGAGGCACTCATGTTGAACGGGAATGTGTGGTAGGGAGAAGGATATCCAACAGTGTCAAAAAGAAGCCGGGGACAAAGTCGGGAACGGCGAAGGACGAACGTGGTCGGATTCGAGACTCCCTGTGCCTGGGGATGTGTAATTTGCAATCTGGCGGTGGCGCCGAATGCGTGTGGAGTGGCTAAAAATTACGCCACCCTCCCTGCAAAATTACCGTATTGTAATTTTTCATAAGCACGTGAGCCCTCGCTATCGGGCCGTTATCGACTTGGGATATTCCCACTCCGCCGCGACGACGACATTTGGGTCTTGTTCTTGAGTATATACCCAATATGAATTCACAAATTGTGCGTGCTCTTCCGAGAGTTTCCACCAGTGTATCCGCTGCCTTGCGATCATCCTCGCGCGCCGAAATCACTCGGTTTTATGCTACTCAGAGCAACCCAGGCTCCACGCCTCGACCGAAGAGGAGGAACATCACAGTCTTGTCGGACGATGGACGATATGAATGGAGTGAATTAAGTGGGAGGGAGAAGGTGTCGCGGGCAACTCAGCAGTCTGTCAACTTCATGGTTGTAATTGCTGGTGCGGTGCTCACTGGTGGTGTCTTCTACCTTTTCTGGACCGAGATTGCTTCGCCAAACAGCAGAACCTGGCAGTTCGAGAAGGCAGTGGACCGGATTAAGGAAGATCCTCGATGTACAAAGCTCTTGGGTGATAGGAGGGAGATCAGAGCATTCGGTGAGGATACAACTAGCCGATGGCAACGAAACAGACCCATTGCGTGAGTCGCATGAACTAGTCTATCATATTGCCTTTATGTGACTAATAATTTGGCACAGAACTACTGAAGAAAAGGACCGACTTGGTCGGGAGCACCTTCGTATGAGCTTTCACGTAAGAAGCTCGTCATCGTCTCCAACTTCTGAACCCATCTTTCTAACTGTAATGTTTAGGTGGAAGGACCTCTCAACTCTGGTGTCGTCATCGTACACATGATTAAGCATCTAGATAAAACGGAGTGGGAGTATCAGCTACTCGCTTTGGATGTGAAGGGCCACTCCCGTATCATCCTGGAGAAGGCATCGGAACGACCCAGTGTGGCCAGCTCTTTGAAACTTTTCGGTATCCAATGGCGATGAGCCCTGCTAGCTGGTGTTCAGCTCGACGCCAATGTCTTTCCTCTTTTGGAGTTTGCCATCATGGCGCTATCAGATCAGCGTCGAGGAAAGCGATTTTATCCGAATCATGATGTTTCAAGCCATGCTTTTCAGTGATCATGTTCCTGGTCAATCGCCTGAAATTGCGGCGAAGACTTCTGTATTTTTAGGGCGAGCCTTCGGATGCCCAGTTCAACGATTGCTCTAGTCCCGTTGATGTATCATACACACTCTATACTGCAACCATAATGCAGTCTTCTGAATATGGCAAATGAATCAAATACCCTACCCAGCCCCGGGAGCTCAAAGTTGAACATTTTTGATTATAAGTATTGGCATGAATGCACATAAAGACATGAAGAAAGAATGATTTTATCTCTATACAACCCGAGGTCCCTCCAAGATGGCCTTGGCCTCCTCTGACCGCCACCAACTCTTACCCTCCTCTCCGGGGAAAGCAAATGCATCCATGCTCTCAGCCTTCATTTCCACGCTGTAACCTGGCTCCAGAGGAGTGACATAGTAACCATTCTTAACGCTGGATGGGTGCACGAAGTGCTCGTGCAAGTGATCCACGTATTCCAAAACGCTCTTCTTGCCGCTAACAACGACATAATCGATTGTGCTCAGGTGCTGAGTGTACTCTGGCAGACCAACACCGCCGGAGTGAGGCACAATAGGAACGCCAAACTTGCGTGCAAGCAGGAGAATAGCTAGCACCTCATTCACACCACCAACTCGGCAGGCATCTGCTTGCAGCACGGTGAGAGCACCAGCTTGTAGGAGTTGTTTGAAGATGACACGATTTTGGCACATCTCGCCGGTAGCAACACCGATGGTACCGTGAGGTGTGTTTTCAAGGGCTTTGCGGATAGCGGCGTGGCCGAGAATGTCATCGGGGGAGGTAGGCTCCTCGATGAACCAGGGCTTGAACTCGGCAAGCTCTTGCATCCAGGTGATAGCCTCAGGGACGGACCAGACCTATGAAGGAGTTGAGTTAGCTTCGTTCTGCAGTATGATTCAATTAGGGCAAATTTGACATACCTGGTTTGCATCAACCATGAGGATGTTACCACGGTCATAACCAATAGCCTCACGGGCGATCCTCAAGCGCTTCTTATCATCTTCCAAACTGCCACCAACCTTCAGCTTGAAGTGCTTGTAGCCCTGGGCCACACTCTCGTCCAGCAACTTCTTCAGCTTCTCCTCGCCATATCCCAACCAGCCAGCACTGGTAGTGTATGCAGGGACGGCTTGACTTGCTTCAGCCTCGCGGATACGGTCTTGCTTTCCGCCCTCGACTTCTTTCAACAGAGAAATAGCTTCTTCGGGAGTGATAGCATCAGTGATGTATCGGAAGTCAATGCAACGAACAAATTCCTCAGGACTCATCTCTGCAACAATACGCCAGACAGGCTTGCCCAGGGTCTTGGCCCACAGATCCCATAGAGCATTGATGACAGCGCCAAGGGCAAGATGAATGACACCCTTCTCAGGACCGATCCAGCGCAGCTGGCTATCGGAGACCAGGTACCGCCATGTCTTACCCCAATCAGCAGTGAGTTCGTCAAGATCCTTGCCAACGACCAGAGGAGTCACGAGAGAGATGGCAGAGCAGACAATCTCATTACCACGACCAATGGTGAATGTCTACACAGTGAAAATGTATTAGCTACTATCTTGCGGGGTTTATTCCGGTTGCGCCAAATTTCAAGCTAAATCATGATAACGTACCATGCCGTGTCCACTGAACTCTGAGTCGGTGTTGATGATACAATAAGCAGCAGAGTAGTCACCAGCCGCGTTCATAGCATCAGAGCCAGTTTTATCGAGGGAGGTCTACATCACGATTCGAGAAGAGGGTCAGACAATCCACTGAGTAAGTAGCTGGTTATAAGCAATAACATACCGGAAACCTCACGTCCCGTGTGCTGAAACCAGTAATCTTAACCATTGTGGCTTGAAATCGACAATTGCAATGATAAAAATCGGACTGAGTTCAATTCCACGCGACAGGGCCAATGTGTTCCAAGGGCAATACGACTAGCAAAGAAAATTGAATAATGTATAGAAATGCGGGGAGCGTCGCGGAGGGGTATAAGAAGTATGCAATTGGGGTGGATAGAAAGAAGCCTTGAGAGAAAAAAACGAAAAGATTCTTTATATGAGAGAAAGTAAAATAAAACAAATAACATCAGAGAATATTGGCCTGTATATAGAGACGTGTCACACCCCCCCACGCGAGCTCATCAAATCTCCCCTCCACCCCTCGTTTTGCCTCGATTTTCTCCATTTTCTTTGGGGTTTCGTCCTTTCGAGGCGTCTGGTTGATGGAGAATCTATTTCCACCAATTAAATTGTCGGGTGATGAGATCGGGGTAACTCCGGGGCTGCGGGGACCGGATATTCTATTTCCATTAATTGTTCATCAGCATCGGATATTGACATTTGCAGAGATGTTTTGATGATATACGGATGAAGCATTGTGTTTCCAGATTGTACGAGTATTTGGGTCATTTCAATTTATTTTCTAGCTTCGAGCTTATTGGCATTGCTTGTGTTCCAATGTCGAAGCACGCCAGCCCTTAGGTACTTTCGTGAAGTCTTTATCCGAATCCTGGTAATCCCGGGGCCTAATACACTATCCCAGAGGGCTGCACTGAGGTCTAAGTTACGTTACTGCTAGTTCCATGCAGGACATGAACTCATATCGGCATACTGAGGGAAAAATGCTAGTATGGCTACTCGTAATACTCAGGGAAAATAAGACACGAGATCAGTTAGTATGAGTAGCTACTAAGCCCTACTGTCTAGGTAGATAGTGGGGGTTCAACGTTTAGTGCTTTGAATCAGGACGCTATCACAGACTAATATCTGGCTTCTGCAATTTCAATATGTACAAATCATGTGGAATTGATTGCAAGGCAAAGTTCCTGCCGATATAATCTGCTTAAACATGCGAATGCGCGGTATGAATTTGTGAATATTTAATTGCATAGATCTGGCATGCATAATCATGCAGACCTTAAGCTGACTACAGAGCAACCCGCATGCCCTTACGCAGACAGTCCGCGTTTCTCGCTCTCCGAGAAGAAGATGATCATACGCCAGAGCTTGCGAACGAGCACTTCGGCCTCTTCGTCCAGTGCCTTAAAAGATATCATGTTAGTAATGTTACTTCTCGATTCGTTTTGGGTGGATCATTTAAACTTACCTCTTCCAGCTGCTCCACTAGTTCCTGAGGAGATCCGCGTTGCCGGATATGCTCTTCCACAACATCTACCAGCATTTGTTCTTGCACGCCAAGGTATTCCACAATTTTCTTCTCCACGAAAGGCTTGATCTGGTCGCTGATGACGGCATCATCAACAAACTCCCACTTGACCTCCCATTTCCATAGACCTTCTTTGTTTGCTGGAATTTCCGCGGCGAGTTGGCGGGCAGCTTGGGCTCGTTCCTCATCCGTCAGGCCGGCAGCTTCGGCTGCCGAGTCGAACTTGATAGGAATGAGGGGGCGACGAGCTGTACTGGCAGGCTCTTCTTCATCCTCCAATAGACCCTCGACTTCGGCGACTGTACGGCGACCAGTTGCAGCTTGAGCCTTCTGCGCAGCAGCACCCAAAGACAACTTAAAGCGCTGGGGCTCCTCGCGAGGAGCTGGAGCACGAGCTTCGAGCTCTTGTGCTTGGCGTGCGAGGAAGTCGTCAGCCGCTCCACGAGCCTGCTCTTGTTGCTGGGCAGACCGGGCAAGTTCGCGCTCTTCTGCAGCTCGATCGGCTTCGTCGATGCTGACTTCACGAGCACGGAAAGCAGCACGGCTGCGAAGCCAAGCCCCACGATCTGCGTAGTATTCAGCAGCTTTTCGGCTAGCCTCCTCATCGTCGTTCCACTCCTTAAGCCTCTCATCTGCCTCGTCGTGAAGAGTTTTGAGCCTGCCATCTTCTTCCTTGTCTCGCTTCTTTTCACGTTCCAGGGCAGCTGTACGACTGCGCTCGCGGTTGAGCCATCGGCGTTCTTGGTCAAGGAATTGTTTCTCTTGCTCGGCTTTGCGTTTTTCCACGCGACGACGTTCAAGCTCTTCATCACTAGCGTCGGACTCCTCATCCTCTCGATCGTTATAGGCTGGATCTCCATTTATAGAACCACCATTCACAAAAGCTACGCCCTTCTGGTAATCCTTTGGAATCTGAACTCCGAATCCCTTCGGACCCGCAGGTGCATTGGGCATACCACGCTCGCGCGCACCTAGAGGGATACCATTTGCACCACCAGCAGGTCCACTGGGAGCTGATGCTGGAGGAGACGCGAGACGACTGTGTCGCGAACCTGAGTTTCGGGCACGCTCCATTGCCTCAATCTCTTCCTCCCGCTTCAATCGCTCAATGTCGCGACGATTGCTTCTCTCACGGAAAGCCGCGATTTCTTTGGCAACATTTTCACGCATCTCCGGTGGGATATCAGCGAGTTCGTCCTCCGCAGTGATGGGGATAGTGACGACTTCTCCATCCTTAGTAGTGTCTCCGTCCTTCATGTCGACATCACCTTCATGGTCCAGTGACGATATCTCTTCCTTTTGAGGGAGGCTGGCTGGGTGAAAGAGATCAGACAAGACACTCTTTAGGTTACTACGTGCAGTATCAAGACGTGCTTGAAGTTCCTGTGGATCCCGTTCTCCTCGAGTGGAAATGTACTGTTCCAGATATGTCATGGTACTCTCGTCCACCACAACCTAGTTAGAAGCGTTAGTGATATATTGGTTGATAGGATAGGATAGAAAAAGCTTACCAGAAGAGTGCTCTTCTCTACCTCTTTCTCCTCTTGTTCCTCACCACTGCTGGGCTCTTGCCGCTTCACAGGCACCTCGATGTCCTTCAAGACTTCGACTGCGGTCTCGAGGCTATCGGGGTCTTCGAATTCAGCGAAACCAAACCGACATGGCTTTTCATCGGCATCTGTGGCACGAATCCAACGACGTAGATTGCCAGCCGATTGGAGGATCCGCTCGATACCGTCATCCCCGCCGACACCCTCTGTAATTCCTCCAACGAAGAGTGTACGCACGATTTCATCCCGGGTTGGCGGCTGGAGCTGCATCATAGCATCGCGGTTATGGTGACGCGGATTCTCCATGCTCGTCGATCCAAGGCCTGCACGTCGACCTGAGCCCTCAGGCCCACGCTCGCGGCCTGTCTCTGGTGTTGAAGATTTGGCAGGACCCGATGTACCTAGACGGATTACCGGTGCGGAGAAGTTGATATTCGGCATATTCGCGGGCGGTTGGAAATTGGCCGGGAAGCCTCCGGGGCGACCAGGTTGTTGAGCATTTGCTTGTTGCATACCTGGAGGGGCGGCGGTACCGGGTGCAGCCATCCCTGGAGGTGGTGCTAGAATCAGTCAGCTTTGAAGTTCTTTGCGCGAGTGAAGTCTTCCCCGCAAACTTACCCATTCCTGGCGGTGCTGCAGGGTACGCGCCATATTCAGGGGGGCGGCCATATAGACCAGGAGCTATCGATAGTGTCAGCATTAAAGAGAATCTCACGGCGGGAAGCCATTGTGGTGTTTCGCGATCTCAAGGCTGATGGCTTCATAGAAAGCACTCACGCTGTTGATAGGGATTGTACATGACGCAGGCGTACTGAGCCAGGTGACGCAGATCTTTTCACTATCTCTGAAAAATGTGATGCTATCGCGACTCAACCAGCAACGATGAGACGTGGTGAAACTCTAGCTGTTCACTCGTTCATCAAGAAACTAACGCGATGATCACAGCTTTTGGCAAAGAAAGATGAAAGTTGCGGGTTTCAAAGGCGGTCCGTGCTTTGGTCTTGGCGCGGCTTTCACGGGGAGCCGCCGTTTCTTTGCATTTGGCTGTACTCCATACTCTTGCATCTTGGCTATACACTCGAATACTATCGAGGGGAGTTGCTGAAGGACTTCAATAGGAATAATATTCTCCAATACCAGCAGAAAATCCTATGTTGACTTTCTGACATACAATTATTTCCCGGGTCCCGAGTCCAGACCCGACCGGAGTAGAAATGTCCGGAGCAGTGGGACTCTGCACCGGTTAAATCTGTGCTGATTTGAAGAAGTGAAATGGATCAAATTGAACAGCTGATCCAAAAGACTTTTTTTTTTTCCAGAAGCCGATCGGCGGGTGATTAGACTCCGAGTCATATGAACCTTGTGGTTCTGAGCAATTTGACTAGAAAGAAGAAGTCTACAGTTAGGGTTATGATATTTCCTAGTTTGGCCACCGTACGGATTACTGCTACCTAGTACAGAAACAACTAAGATCAATTGAGTTATTCAATGCTGGATTATATGTTCAAGTTGCAACAGGTTGTACTCACAATCCACAGTGATCAAACCTTGCGGTATATCAGCCCTATTGTGCCTTGATATGCGGTGATCAGTTGTGGTCGCTGTATACCGCCGACTTAAAATTACCCGGTGGAAGCTGAGGGAATCAACACCGAGACTTCTCTTCTACTCAATTTTAGATAATTCACGGAATTTATAGAGCAATAAAAATAGTAACCCTATATCATAGGTAGTATGGTAATAACTAATTGAATTAATCCATTCCTTTAACACAGAATACAGAATACAGGACTATGTACAATTAGAAACCGGCCCGAATGCGGCAATGATGATGCTTGCCCCACGACCCCTCCACCGGACCCCAACACGCCGGTCTTGACGCCATCCGTTTTCTTTTTCTTCCAAGGTTTCCCTCTTATTTTGGCGTGTTCGATTCTATCTTCTTGTTCTACCTCTAAATCTGTGATACCCCCCTTCCCCCTTTGTCCTATCCTGTGAGTTTGATATCTCTTCAATTTCGCTTGACCGATCCCCTCTCATCCGTGAGAGCTTTCTTCATTTCTGCTTGCGCTGCCCCGCACTAACAGTCGACGCTGACAGCTTTATCCGACTCATCATCATGCCTGGATTCGGACAGGCCACCGAGCTCAGCTCCTGGAAAGCTCTCCAGGAGCACCACACCACTCTGGGTCGTAACATTGTCTTGAAGGAATATTTCGAGAAGGACCCCCAGCGCTTCGAGAAGTTCAGCCGTACCTTTGCCAACCCTGTGGATAACTCGGAGATTCTCTTCGATTTCTCCAAGAACTTCCTGACCGAGGAGACCCTGTCCTTGCTTGTAAAGCTGGCCAAGGAGGCCGGTGTTGAGGAGCTGCGTGATGCCATGTTCCGTGGTGAGCACATCAACTTCACTGAGGACCGTGCTGTCTATCACGCTGCTCTGCGCAATGTCACCAACGAGCCCATGGAGGTCGATGGCAAGAGCGTTGTTGAGGACGTCAATGCCGTGCTCGACCACATGAAGGAATTCTCCGAGCAAGTGCGCAGTGGTGAGTGGAAGGGTTACACTGGTAAGAAGATCGATACCATCATCAACATTGGTATCGGTGGTTCGGACCTGTAAGTCTTGCCCTTTTTCTTTCAGGATTAGAGAGAGATTTTGAAATGACGAGAATTACCATTACTCACTATTCCTTCTCACAGTGGCCCTGTCATGGTCACCGAGGCTCTCAAGCCTTACGGCCAACCCGGCATGAAGCTTCACTTCGTCTCCAACATTGACGGCACTCACATCGCGGAGGCCCTTAAGGACTCTAACCCCGAGACTACCCTTTTCCTCATCGCCTCCAAGACTTTCACTACCGCTGAGACCACTACCAACGCCAACACCGCCAAGAGCTGGTTCCTCGAGTCGGCTAAGGAGGACTCACACATCGCCAAGCACTTCGTTGCTCTCTCCACCAACGAGGCCGAGGTCACCAAGTTCGGCATCGACAGCAAGAACATGTTCGGCTTCGAGTCGTGGGTTGGCGGCCGTTACTCCGTTTGGAGCGCCATCGGTCTGTCCGTGGCTCTCTACATCGGTTTCGACAACTTCCACCAGTTCCTGGCTGGTGCCAACGCCATGGATAAGCACTTCCGTGAGACTCCTCTGGAGCAAAACATCCCTGCCATTGGTGGTCTCCTGAGTGTCTGGTACAGCGACTTCTTCGGTGCCCAGACTCACCTGGTTGCTCCCTTCGACCAATACCTGCACCGTTTCCCCGCATACCTGCAGCAGCTTTCCATGGAGAGCAACGGTAAGGCCATTACTCGCTCCGGCGAGTATGTCAAGTACACTACCGGTCCCATCCTGTTCGGCGAGCCCGCCACCAACGCCCAGCACAGCTTCTTCCAGCTTCTTCACCAGGGTACCAAGCTTATTCCTGCCGATTTCCTCATGGCCATTGAGTCCCACAACCCTGTCGAGGGTGGCAAGCACCAGCGCATGCTGGCTTCCAACTTCCTTGCTCAGTCTGAGGCTCTGATGGTTGGCAAGACCCCCCGAGCAAGTCAAGGCTGAGGGTGCTCCCGCCGAGCTTGTCTCTCACAAGACCTTCCTGGGTAACCGTCCCACCACCTCCATCCTCGCCCAGAAGATCACTCCTTCCACTCTGGGTGCTCTGATCACCTACTACGAGCACGTCACCTTCACCGAGGGGGCTGTCTGGAACATCAACTCCTTCGACCAGTGGGGTGTCGAGCTGGGCAAGGTCCTGGCCAAAAAGATCCAGAAGGAGCTGGAGACCCCTGGTGAGGGCTCTGCCCACGATGCCTCCACCAGCGGTCTGCTGCTTGCCTTCAAGGCCAAGGCCAACTTGGCTTAGATTTCCTTTTCCAGTCGAACATCAATGGCGATGCGGCTTTGACGAGCAACGAATGATACTTAGTTTAGGTTAATTCCTATGTGAAAAATAAATTGAAATACTTTTACTCTTGTTCTCCCTTTGCGTTCATATATTGGTAGCAGTCGTATTATTCAATGGAATCTGGGGTTTAGTTTGTTGATAGTCCATGGTTCGGGGAAAAAAGACGTGGGCCAGGCCGATCTCCGCGCGCCGCTAGGGCAAAAGCCAAAAAATAACACCAGGGTGTCCTTCACGATCTTCCCTACTCACCCAAGTCGCCATCGCGAGGCGGCGAGATCATACCATGAAGCTCACAAATATGCCCCTTTCAACTCCCTTAAGCCGAGTCCCTGGCACTGTCGCTTTTCTTTCCCTGGCTGGTGCACTGTGGCCAGCCACTACAGCAGCGGGGAGTGTAGGTGGCGACGGCGGGGAAGGATATAAACTGGGCGAGGAAATTCCAGTATCTTGTTTGAATAGAACACTGTGAGTGATCCGTGACTCGAGACATATAAAAATCACAACGCGGAATGATTGACTAAGTCTTTACTGCGCTTTCAGGGACGGAGAACATGTATGCGCCGAGGTCTCCTGAAGAGACACATCCCCGAATATCAGCAGACAATTAACGACCACGACAGATCACGGACAGTTTAGGGAAACTCCAATACGTCCCCTTTGTAACATGCAACGAGACATCTCGCCCTCTCTCAATCCATTATGGCGTTTCAGAAACAATCACCTGTACGGTCCCGGCACTCTCGGACACACTATACCACCTCCTCGAATTCTACGTCCACTCCGACGTCCCAATGACCTGTCGCATACCAACCGCCCCCCCCTTGCACAAGCAAATGCCTTCTTGTCTGAATCCAAGAATGACGCCGAATCTGACGAGAGCGGCTCCCTCGCCGCATTGAACGACAATGGTCCTCCCTTCACACCTGTGACTGTCGCTATACAGGGGACGTTGCAGCGCAGTCACCTCCACATCTGGACAGATATGAACATGCTTATGCATAACATGGCTTCCGATGCCGTGGCACAGGATAGTACTGATAATAAACAGAGTGGACAACCTGGATACGCGGTAGCCGGTACGGCGTACTCGACGCCTGAATTCGAGAGTGCGATGCAGAATGTCAATTTGGATGAGGATGATAAGGCCATAGCGCTTGCGCAGGCCGCGCGTGAACCTTGGACACCTGGTCATGGAACGAAGGTTATTCGGGGTGAACCGTTGACATTTTCGTTTCATGTTGCTTGGGTTGAGGGTGGTGCTGGTATTGGTTGGCCGGATAGGCCTGCTTCGTACTCTTTTCTTGGACCTGGCGGGAAGGTCCCTGTTAAGGGCTCTGGGTCTAGCTCGTTCTTTTCCCGCGTGTTCTTTTTCTTGATGGCTGCCTCCGTTGGTGCGTTGGGCGCATTGTACTGGGAACGAAATGGTGGTCGAATGAGAGGTCGTCCATCCTGGAAGGGTGATGGCATTTTGGGCGTGTCGCCTGCCAGAGGTAAAGGATCGAATGTATCTTTTGGAAATGGCGGACGTATCAATGGCTACGGTGGTTATTCCTCCTCTGGTATGAATGGTAATGGTACTGGAAATGGTACTGGCTATGGAGGATTCATGACGGGAAAGAAGGATTGAGGGATTGTATTATATTCATGATTTACTATATTGTATAGTTCAGGAAGTGGCTTCGGAACGAACATGGACGGAGTTATAGATGTTTTAGGTCAAAATTCGATACATTCCAGATCTAATGCATATGAGGACAGGTTGAATAATAAAAGAAAAAAATTGCAAATAGTTATACACGTATCCAAAAGATCTCACCTGCTGATAATAGGTGAGACATCACACGAGATATCGTCCTCCATTAAGCGCAAATCTCAGTATGTACAGCGCCAAAACAGAATATTCTCACCATCCTTGTGTCTGCATTCGCTGGATCTTTCTCACGGTCTCCTGGAAAGAGAACTTAAAAAGTTTCCTCCACCGCATACGCTTCTGCTCCTTCCGCACTGCACCCTTGCGCTTGTGGAAACGCTGCTCGAATGATTGCGCCTTAATCTTGTTTGTGGCACAGGTCATTTGCAAATTGCGGATAGCAGCAGCAAGATCGACTCCACGCTCCGGCTCAACGTGAATTTGACGACCCAGAGTCGGGCCCAGCTTCAGCTCCATCTTGCGCGAGGCCAATTGCTGTGCCATACGTTCCTGATTGTGTCGACCAGCGCTGGCGCTGAGGGATGCGACATTTGCTGCAAGAGAATCGGAGTTTCCACGTCGGTTGGAGTTACGGCTGTCTGAAGGTGGTGTAGCGCGGTTGCCCAAGTCGAGTTTGTTGAGGATTTCATCGAAGTCGGAGGCGACATCAGAGGGCTGTTCTTGAGATTTTGGGGTGGCTGCGGGTGTATTTTGTGTAGAAGATCCAGAAGTCTGTGAAGGAGTTTGCTTCGGTGGTTGAGATGGGGCGTTTGAGGAGTTGTATCGGAAGGTGCTGTTAAGGAAAGATTGCTGGAATCGAGGTTGTTGGTTCAGCAACCAGGGTACTGGCCGGGCACGGAGGCCGCGGGCCAGAGTTCGAGTGTCCATTTTTTGAGATTGCACCTGTATCTTCCTTGAAAGGTCCGATTGGATGTATTAAGCAGTTGCTTTCGCCCAAGAGGTGGATGTGACGGAGGTTGGCGTGGATCGCGAGAAGGCGGACCGGATGGATGAAATTGTAGATCACGTGCGCCTCCGCAGCTTTGAGCGTCGCGGAGTTTCCACGCGCCATGCTTTTTCTTTTATTTGAACGTTGGTTTTGTTTGCATGAAATTGCGATTTGCAAGATCGAATTGAAACAATCCTACGGCATGTCTTCCATTTCGATCGCAACCCTCCCACGCATGAGTCGCGATGCTCTGAGCGCTCTGCTCAAATCTACCACTGGAGCCGACAAGCTTGCTATTGTCGATGTTCGAGACTCTGGTATGATAAATGATCGACCCTCCGCATTCTGATTTCCGATGAAACTAACTGATTGGTGAAGACCATGTCGGTGGCCACATCAAGTCTTCAAATTGGGTTCCAACATCCACTCTAGACGTTCGTTTGCCGGAGCTACTTCGCACACTGAAAGACAAGGAGAAGGTCGTCTTCCACTGTGCTCTTAGCCAACAACGTGGTCCCTCTGCTGCACTCCGCTATGCTCGTGAACGTGAGCGTACTCTCAGCCCCGAGGAGTGCCAAAAGCAAGAAGTTTATGTTCTCGAGGGCGGATTTGTCCAGTGGCAGGAGAAGTATGGCAAAGATGAGCAACTAACAGAGGCATACGTGGAAGATATCTGGCAGGAGTATTAGATTCCAGTCAGGCATACTACCTAGTATCAGGCTCAGATACCATCTCCATGCTTTATGAGACATGAACAATGAAATGGGTTAGAGGATATGACATAGACAAATCGCAATAACGACATTCGAAATGACACAATCTCTATTAAACGGACTTATCAAGGCTTGAGAAGCATTATTAATGTAGCAGATCCCATTCGGAGACTAAATGCTAGTAAATTATAATACATATCTATATCACATCTTGGTTTTCTATAATACAGGCGTCTTGTTTTCTATTCAAGACAGGCTAATTCCCCCACCAAATCCAACAGGACGTCTCTGGCCATTATTCTCCGGGACGATAGTCATCACTTTGTAGATCTGACCCATTGAGCCGGGGTCTTTCTCGACTAACCTCTTCCAACCACTTTCCAGAGTCTTCCTGTGCTCTTCATCCTTGACCTTTCGGAGAAGCTGCTGCATCCGTTCCTCAATACCTAATGCTGTCAAAAAGTCACCCTGCTCTACAGGCCCATGAACCTCTACACCTTCGCTTCCTTCGAGGGCAGCCTCGGCAAGAGATGTGAAATCAACGTCTGCACTAACGTCAACCTGGCCAGGCGAAGACAGAGGAGGGACGTTCTCATGGTCTTTGATGCCACGCAGAGAGTTAATAGGAATGGTGGATGAGGTACCATAGTCCATAATCAAAGCTGCGCCAGATGGAGTCTTCTTGACAGGCTCTGGGGCAGCGGTATTTGCAGATCCACTGGGTGCACCATCACCACCAATACGACGTGCGAAGTCTGCAGCGTAGATGCGACTCTCTGGGCTGACTTCAATGGTTGAGCCAGGCTGTGATTTGAGCGCACGATAGCGCTCAGATGCCTCGGGAATTACAAGAGAGTTAGGTGTGGAGGCTTTCGCCATAGTCAATTTGAATTCGGGCTCGCCCTCGATGTTTTCCTCGACAGCCTTGGGATTCAAAGTGACAAGTAGCTCTCGCCATTGAGGGGTATTGGCGACCTTCAATGGTTCATGTAGCTTCTGCGGCCCGGTAGGTGTCATAATTTCCTTGGGCTGAGGCTCATTCTCGGGAGCGGGGGGAACTGATTCAAAGGCGTGAATTGGAAGAGCGTCGAAGAATTCGTGTGCGAAAATGAATGGAGTTTTTCCTTCCTCTGTAATCCATACGACTTAGCTCAATTTGATAGTCAATATAGTGAAGATTGTTATTCTTACCGTGAGGCAATAAGCGAATATCTTCCACCCAGATGACCGGCACATCGAAGTATTTGCAGGTACTCCGATGGCCAATATCAGTCTCCTCAATCACTGCCTCTTCTCCGCAAAGTGTGGTTTTCTGAATGCATCGCAGAGTAGGACTTGCCTCGACAAGATAAATAGCTTCAACACTAGATGTAAAGCTCTTGAAATTGCGAAATGTCTACCGCATCAAAAATTAGCCCATACTCGATCCTACGAAACCAATAATGAAAGATAATCGCGAAAGCTTACCCGCAGCATATCATCCATTAATGTTCCTTTACCAGGTCCAACTTCCATTAACTGAACACCACTTCTTGTCCGGCCTTGAGCCATCCATTCCGCGATTGCCCAAATACCGACGAGCTCGCCAAAGACCTGGGAGATCTCAGGTGAAGTAACGAAATCACCATGCTTGCCAAACACAGCTCCACCCTCCTTGGTTGTATAATATCCGCCTTCCGGGGAGGTCAAAACTTGGCGCATAAAGGCTGAGATCGGGATCGGGCCTGTGACCTAGTTACGCAGTGGTCGTCAGTACAAATGCAAAAATGTCTGTATTTATGGAAAAGACTTGCCTTCATAGCACTAGCTAGTATACGTGCTAGTGGTGTCGACCATTGTCTTTGCTCGAATGTTGAATTGCATCGTCGCGTATTTGTCGGCAGAATCGTATTGCGAGACCTGCGGAGGGCATGCGAAGCGATGCGCCTAGCAGCCGAATTCATTTTTTTTCTCAAAGCCGATGAGCAATCGCTATGTCTTGGAACCCACAGAGGATTGAGGTTTTGACTCCAGTCTCTGACAGCGACGACCGCGCGTTTGACAAAGGCCCAATCTGAATGTTGTTCCTGATGTTTCTGTCCCCAAGTTTGTCCTCCACTAAACCTCCGCCACACGTGATCTTATCCTTATCGGAATCATTCAAGAGTTGCCCGCAGGAGACAGACGGGCTTGCCAAAAGTCAAGTTAGGGAAAGGATTATATTCTAGTCAATTACTGCATAGTCGTACATTTCATAAACCAAATAGACTGAAAAGCGAGAATTGTACATTGGATTGATCAAATGTTCGAGGGTCCTCAAGCCCGTCTCCGCCGGTTTTGGTTGCTATGGGATCTCGAATCCACCATCATTCGATCACTGTAAAGGTTTGAGTATCGACTATCAAGAGCTTGGCCCTCTTCACCGAAGCCATAGCTACCGTCTTGGAGTTGCGGGTCTGCGCGGCGATTGCGTCGGTCTCGGTCAGCTTGTTCTCGAAGATCGTTGAATGAGTTTTGCGTATTGACGTGGCTATTGGTATTGCCGCCGATAGGGTTCAGCTTGAAAGACAATAGTCGCCCGTCCGCCTATCATACGTATTAGCAGTCTATAAGACTGGAATTTGTTTCATTTAAGGTGCATACCCTTTGGTTGTTGAAGTTTGCTACTGTATTCTCGGCAGTCCACTTCTCCGCATAAGTAATTTCCGCCGTGACCGATGGCGAATGGTTGATGACTCTGCAACTCAGCATTGGACCAGTGTTGGACTCTAGGGCAGATTGGATGTCTGCAGCTGAAGTCCCGGGCGCAAAATTGCTAGCTACCACCACAAAGGGACCTGAGGCGCCCTTGATAGACAGGCCACTGCTGACGTGCCGTGGTTTGCTATCCTGGGTATTCTGGACAAGAGAGAGTAAGCGCTCTTGGTGTGGGTGTTCCTTCTGATGATTCCGGTTCTTCTTTTGTGTAGGCTTCTCGCGTGATCGAGCGGATCCGACTGTTGCAGGGGCAGGATTGGTCTTGACTTTCGTCTTCGGTTGAGGCTGACTTGTTCGGAACGATGCAGAGGCGGATCGCTAATTGTCGAACGGAAATATGTTAACTGATTGACTCTGTAGAAACAAGGCTAACACATCAAGTATACCTTCAATTTGTTTGCAGGACCAATGCGGCTAGCTAGAGACCCCGGCTTCGCTGTTTGTGCTTTGCTCAGCGCGCCAGCGCCCGAACCGGGCGCGCTCGCTCTCCGTCCCTTCTTGTTCTTGTCCTTCCCAAGTATCTGACTGGCTAATAGCTCATTTTGCTTCTTTTGACGATCTGCAATGCATCAGAGACGAGGTCGTTTCTCCAGAGTCGGGTGCTGCGATGGGGGGGGGGATGTTTACCGGATTGAATGATCTCATCAAAAGAAGGCGCTTGTGAAGCTTGCTTTTTCGCCATGATGATAACCTCTCGCTCACAAAATACTGATGTTCCAAAAGGTCTGGCGAAAGCGCTAATGTGGGTTCTGCGAAGATGGGAAGAGTCGCAGATTGAGGAGTTGCAAGAAAAGAAGCTCTCGGGGTCCAAGTGGGCCCTCGCCGAGCAACATTTCGGGCCGATTGGAGACTGCAGGCATAGGCAATTAGACAAACATGATAGATTAACCAATACCTTCCTTGGTTCAGACAAAATTAGGCGAGAATTTTATAATGAATATGAAATAACAGCCAAAAGAGTAAGGGAAAAAAAATAGAAAATGGAGACCAGAAAGAAGAAAACAGCAGCGCTCCCCAGCGAGTAGATCTAACCAAAGCGGAAAATGTATAGATTAATTCAAATTCGTATACCTGTCAGTGGGCATAAGTATACCTTACATGGAATAAAGTCGAGTGAGGTTGATTTTCAGGGACTCGTAAGTTCAGCAATTCTTTGTGAAGTGTCACGTTAGGTTTGCTGGAGGGCATTGGTTAAAAAAGCAGACAAAGAAAAGAGAATCGAGAAGAAGTCCAAATTCAGCCCAGCTTTGAATATTGAATAGAGATATCCTATAACTAATCACCATCATGCCTTTTAATCATCTTTGTGTGGTTTGGCATTCGGTTTTCGAGGCACATATACTCGGCGTTGGTAGATTGACTTCAATCTAATCCCAACCGCATGGATTCGATCAGCCATCTTGAAACAACTTTTAGAGTCTCAAACAAGGAATTAAACTCAGAATAAATACTTATTTCTGCCCAGCAGTATAAGCAGCTCAGAGTCCAATAAGTTCGGATGATTCATTTACACTGTTTGGCATGGACTCTAAGCAATTGGAGACGAGATTTTGCCAAGCTGTATGACTATGGATGTATTGACTTGAAGAGCCCTAGACTAGACCGAATCGAATCAGCTGACATTCATTCTAAAGCGAGCCTTATTACTAATTTTTAGCCCGTGATAATCCAGTTTGGGGGCTGGTTTAATTTAGGGCTTCAAGAGGATAGGAGGGTAGGTCTGATACAGCGGGGCCATATGCATATGGCCCCAATCTAGGAATTTCATAAGAAGTGCTGAGGTTCCCACCCTCAATTTACTTTTTCAATACTTCCAATACAACCGCAATGGCTCCATCTCTTCCCCAACGATATGAGATCCGCTCGCTCGGGCCAGAGCATACGGACTGGGCTGGGGCAATTTGCGCCCATACAAACATGTTTCGTTCGCCAATATGGCCAATATTATACCCTGAGAACAGAACCCAACGAGCATACAAAATGCTTCAGACGGGAGAATATATGATGAAACACCAGATTAACTCGGGACTTTCGCTTGGAGTCTTCGACAAAGAGTATCAATTCAAGCGGCCAGAGTCCGAGGCTACTGGAGGCAAACTGTACTGGGATTTGGAGAACACGGACGCTACAGAAAGTGAACTAGAA
Source organism: Penicillium citrinum (assembly GCF_028827155.1). Classification (NCBI taxonomy): domain Eukaryota; kingdom Fungi; phylum Ascomycota; class Eurotiomycetes; order Eurotiales; family Aspergillaceae; genus Penicillium; species Penicillium citrinum. Next base: position 3,394,015 of record NW_026622686.1, read on the forward strand.
GATCAAATGGATTTCCCACTGGTTTCAGTTGCTATGGCATATGACGGCATCAATGCCCTAGATATGGAACAGATGAAACCTCTCATTGCAACACTGCCGCTGTTTGCTACTGCCTACAAAGCTCTCAATGAGCTAGATACTCGTGATCCTGCTTCATGGAAACCTACAGCAGCAGGACAGGTGCTTATGCGCAACGCCACAAGTACTCGCGGAACTCACGAGGGCCGTGGGCTCATGAGATGTCTTGCAGAAGAGATGATGAGACGCTCCGCGGCGCAAGGCTTTCGAGGTATCCAAATTGAGACTGGTTCTGAGGCTGTTCTCAAAGTTTGGTCAACTCCACCAGCGCCGTTCAAAGAAAATGTCATTGGAAAAATACATACGACTACCTACGCCGAAAAGGACGAATCTGGGGAAACGATATACCCGTTCCGGCCCGCTAATCTCAATCTTGGAAAGGTATACCTGGATCTTCGAGCTGCAGCATAATCTTGTCCTGCTTAATGCTAGGAGTCCTAGCATTACAGTTCCAATTTTGGATTTTTGAAAGATTTAGATGTATATTTTCACTGCTATTAAAGTTAAATTTCCAAGTTTAACTTTAATATGAGAAAATTTTTCTCATCGGGATGGCAGAAGAGCTGTAATGGGCAGAGCATCGTCTTTGAGACGAATGCAGCTTGAGCGGGGTCAAACTTTCTATAGATCTGCTAGAATGTATTCTTCAAGTTATACAATCTTGAAATGAGGCAATCTCTTACCAAACCCATGATGGCAATTGTAATTGGCTATGGTAAACCTGTACTACGACCAGACCCTCAGCCATACCCACTGTTGAGGCTCAAATCTGCGATAAGATCCATCACCCTATTTAAGAGACTGCAAGTTTAGCACATTGGAATGTGCTAAGTCGCATATTAGAGCCTTAAGCGATTTTCACCTCCTTCCAGATTAATCGACGCTGCTATTCTACTAGATAGTATTAATGGTAAATTGTGGAATCTTGTTATTTCGTATTTTGTACATCATAATATAATATTGAATTGCTTGGCAGTCATAGAAAGTTTTCGGTACCAACATCAGTAGTGACCATACTTTGGATCTCTATCGACTAACTCCACATCACTGTTCGAATCATCATTTTGTGATCGAGCTGTGTAGTTAACAGAGTAGCTGACAGACTTGTTGATCGTGCTATTTTGACCGTTTTTGGTCCCGTTATTTCGATTCTCTGGCGCGGCCGAACCATACGTCCTACCGTATGTCCGTGCAGAAGAGCCACCTAACAAAGCAGGGAACCAACGTGCAAGGAGGGCTCTTGATGCGGGTAAACAAGCACACAATATGGATATCTGGCACTCGATGACGGACCAGAAAATGAGCGGATAAAGACCCAAGGTCTGGTTAATGCCCCAACGATTGTTCCAGAAAACTATAACTCTGATAATGGCGATGATGGTGAGACTTGTTGAATAAAAGTTAGTACAATCACTCATAGTCAAGGGTCATTCCAGCGATAAAACTAACAGTGAGCCGACAACAAACATCAGTGCCACGGTGGCCTTCTGTCGTAGAGGCATCTGTAGCTTGCTCACTTCGTAGACAGGTAGTACAATGGTCACCGTATCCACGAAAATGTTCACCAAGCAATTGACCAGAATAGAGTCGATAAAATTGATGCACTGCCCTTGTTCTTCATTCTTCCAACCATCCCAAGTCAGATGCACCGGCAGGCATCGAAATGAATCCACAAATGCCCAAGTAATACCGATCGCGGTATTGATTCCAATGAGAGCGTATGATATATACCGAAATGTGGGACTTTGGAAGATGCGGAGTAGAAAGAGAACGACCGATATTTTGGCAAGCGATATTTGGATCTTGTACATCACAGCAAGGGCTTGAAAAAACTACGCACCTAGTCAGAACGATAGGCCTTAACAAAGAGAGGAGAGAACGAACCTTGTAGAACTGGGTGATGACGGGAAAATCAACATCCCAAATATTTTGACCGAATCCATAACGGATCACTGGCGTGAAGTTAGACTCCGAGGCTTTTGGAAATAGGAGTAAGGAGAATCTTGACTTACTATAAGTGTAAAGCACATAGATCACGACGCCCATGAACTATACAATCATTAGCAAGCCCAGGACCAGGATGGATGAAGCCAAACACACTGCAAGATAATGCACTCACATATGAAACAATAATTGTATAGTCGTCCCATCCCCATCCACCCGCAAGCCCACTTCCCTTGGCAAATATCCTTGCCACGAAAAATACCGAAGCAAGAATTAAAGGGGCCAAAGTCGAACCATTGATGGGCTGAGGGCCTTGAAGCGGAGCGATATCACATGCTTTCTCATAAAGCCGTTTTGTAGCTGAAAATATTAGATTAACCAAGACAACGCTGATCAAACGCAGGTGAAACTCACTAAAGAACTCCTTCGTTGTACACTTGCTCTCGACGCAGTTGAGCAGAGCATCTGGGCGAGAGTCACTAGCACAGAAGCAAGTGCTATTCGTCTCAAGGGAGCAGGTTGAGAAAAGACTTTTATCGCAAGTTATCTGTGATGAAAATTGTCAGCTCTGCCAGTATAGTACTGGTTATCCCTAATTGCACTTACAGCGCAAGAAGGGAATTGTATCGTAGAAGAGTCTGCTGCGCTGGTCCCTATTACCGATAGGGCAAGAATACTACCAAGCAAATATATATAAGTTCTCATCATGAAGTCGAATGATTTTTCAAACACACGATGATTTTTTGAAAATGGGGGCAGCACCGGGTTTATGTTTCGTCCCGACTCGGCATGGCTGACTGAAATCCGCAGCGTGGAGAATGGTTTCATATATACTAGTGCTAATTTTTTCTAAAAAGGAAAAAAAGGAACTTTTGTTTTCACATAGTACAATAATAAACCAAGCCACGTGTGAACCAGGGTTAAGGTTAGGGCGTTTCGCACTTTTTGAGGCATGGCAGCACATAGTAATTGAGCCCCAAAAGTTCGGGACGACCGGAGGAGCTAGGGCCGGGACTCGGTACGTTCGGTGAGATCTTGATCGGGAAAATCATCCGCTTAATATCGCTTGGATCGCCGATAGTGTGGACCAAACTTTGGCCAGGGTCTCCAGAATGAAGATTGAGAACAATGGCCAGGCGAGGCTAGATTTCCTATAGAGATCGAAGGTTTTGTATACTCCATTTCTATACCCATATATCCTTTCTTAGATACATTAGAACTAGAGGATGACTTGAAGTTTTCTGCGCAAGGTCGTAGTGCAGATTCGGTCACTAACATAGACCAGTTGTAAATTCTTCTCCATTCCAATTCGTTACAAAATCTACAGAACAACTTGTTGAACAATGCATTAAGGGGTGAAAAATCAAAACTCTCCATTGCCACGCGAGAAATTTTGTGGGGACCTCGGCTTCTATCTGCAGGTAATTCTGTATATCAGAGGACTCATGCATACCCCACCTATAAACTGACCTCCAGAAAGGCTACGATGCTGGAGACGCAATAAATGACGTGAACGTATAAATGACATGAGCATAACGACCTTTTCGGAAGCGGCTCTGGCAAAATACGAATTCAACGGGATGCAATCTAGAAGACCTGTCCGTGACGACTTAGATCATGGAATCGCACAGAGTCGAATGTGGTAAACATACACTGGTGCCTTGGATATCACTCTGTTTGGCAAGCCAAATGTTCTAGCCAAAGCAAACTCAAAACTCGGTAGCGGCTCAGCTCAAATGTGCTTAGCATGTATTGTATTTATCAAAGTCAATGGCGCTTGCTACGAAGCTCGGTATTAAGCCCCCATTTCCAGCCTTAAAGTGGATACTACTAAAGCAAGAAATTTTCTCTCGTGTTCTAGAATAACGAACCCCAGGCAGAGCTAGTTTAATTGGTCGAGAGTTTTACCAATGAACAATGAACAGCAAAAAGCTCATCAGATATCATTGCACACAAATATAGTACATAAAGTGGAATTTGTCATTTGTCAGAGGATATGCGAACCGAATCTCGTATTTGAGGTGAACATGAGACGTTTGCGCATCACTGGCCGCAATAGCACAAAATCAGTAACAACTTGAAGTTGGATATTTCTTGGAACAGCTCAGCTCAAAGAAATTGAAAGCGATGCGGAAACTGACTTGAAAAGGAATTGAAAGTCTGGCTCGCCTTTCTCGGAACGGATGGAGTGGTATGTGTAAGTAGCCACTATCATTATAAAAGCAGGGATAACGTTGCGAGGAAGGAAAAGGGTCAAATTGGTAGTAGAAAGTCCCATCGTTCAATGATGACTATATCCCAGTAATACTGGCCCAGCAGAAACCGCCAAACTTATCAAGCTGGGAACTGTACACTAGCGCAGAGATTGAACCTCAAAAATGAGAAATACTAAAAGCACGGACGATGACACCAAAACCACCACCACCACCCACGAGGCACTTAAAGTCTATTTCTATCTAGAATATGTACGAATCAATGGCATGAGCAGAAGTCTTCAGTGTAACGTAAGCAGTAAGCATATGATTTTTGCAAGAGACGAACAAAGGATGAAAGAAAGGGGAATGGGGTATATAATAATCCAAGCTTCGCAATTACCTGGGCAGGCCATATCATTACTGCGTCACTAGCACATATTACAATTGGAAAGACTTCCTGTGATTGATATCAAGTGCCGGTGTCAGCTGTGAAGTGTACACTGGAGTGTGCTAGCGTAATTTGATTACGCTAGCACACTCCAGTCTTGTAATTTCGGAGAATTGATGACTAGACTTGCAATGCCCTTCTCATATATGTCTTAGATGCATCGGCAGATAATAAATTCGGTGTTAATTTTCAACGCTCGGTCGTTGAAACACAAGGGGGGGGGGAACGATCCCATTACTTACTCCAGACTCGTACGGAGTAGGCGCAGCTCAAGTCGGAGGATCTGCAGACCTCGCCGGACTATTTCCCCCGCTAGGAAAGTCGACGCTGGACCTAATGAGCACCGTCGGACGGGAAATTGATCACTTAATTTCGCTGCGAGCCTTATGTTTGATTGGCTCTCTGGAGTTTTCAAGTGAAATCAGTCTAAGAATACCAAGAAAAGTGCATGATGACGTGCCCACGTCACGATGTTCTCGCACCTGCGGGGACATTGTGTACACCAGTCCATCCAGGGCTGAGATCTCAGGTATCAGAAACAGCCGACGTCATCAAGATACGCTTTTGAAAGGCAGTTCTTACTAAATCATGCAGTATATAGTTGGATTAATGTACTACTAGTATATGTAAATACACTATTTAGCTAGTGTAGCTCTTGTAGAAACGGTCTTGATTCAGAAGAATAATGAAATTCAGCGGGTGTCGAAATATATACTGCGAATAAAGCTTTAGGTACATAGCCAAGAATAAGTTAGAACCGCCATCAATGAGTCTTTGAGCTGGTTCTTGTTGAAGCTCTGCTGCAGGCAGTTTGAACCTGCCCTTCATTTGTTTAAGCAAATCATTTTGTTGCTCGGAACTGTGTGTAGTAGTATGTACTTCGGGGTCCTAATTCGGAATACGAGCTGAGTCATCTTTTCGCGTTTTGGTTCAATAATACTTAGTATTGAATTTGATGCCTTTTTTACATCCACAACACTTCTATTACGATATTCTGGAACTGCTATCCTGGTGGTAGAAACTGATTTATCTTACTCAACCCCAGAATACAAGCCGAGAGACGTTGAAGTTCCTCGTCTTTCCCGCTTCCACAATTTCATTTCCCTGCAGTTTTCTTTGCTCACATACGCACAATGTCATTGGATACTACTATCGAAGATGAGTCCAAAAATCAGATCTCTCAAGCATTGCCAAAACATTTCGCATGCTCATCCCTGACTCGACTCTCTGGTGGTACCGCGAACTTCGTATATCGGGGCCTATTATCCGATACTACAAAATCGATCATCATCAAACATACAAAAGAGCATTCTGCATCTAACCCAAATTTCAAAATTGATATCCAGAGATGTGTTGGTCATTGCTTATCCGAGAACATAACTTGGCTCAAACATGAACGCTAATACCTCTTGTCAGCACTTCGAAGAAGCCATCCTTCGTTCACTGGATAGTCTTTTGCCATATTTCCAGGCTGGCATTACCGTCAGAACACCTCAACTTCTTCATTTTGATGCGAAGGAGGATATACAGATAGTCGAGGACCTCCCAAATTCTGTTGACCTCAAAACGTTCCTGCTTTCAAGCGTGTCAAATGGGATTTCCAAATCTTCAGCTAGGGCCCTCGGTCGCGCGCTCGGGTCTTGGCTGCGGTCATTCCACGACTGGGGCAATAGTAACGATCGAAGTGAATGCAAGGAAACCCTTAGCAGAAATCAAACTATGAAAGACCTCAAGTTCTGGGTGAATTACACTATGCTACTTGACACGGTTAAGAATTTCCCCACTATCCTTGACAAGAATCGCCATATCTTCGAAAAGCTTCACGATTTTGCTGCGGCGGAGCTGACGCAAAAGGAATATGACGATGAATACGGAATAATCCATGGTGATTTCTGGACAGGAAAGTATGTTTGGAACCATTCTGACCTCGTCATAAGCTCTTAGAGAATGTGGAGTAAGAAGTAACTTATATCGTTTCCTAGTATTCTAATTCCGAATGTTGAGGCTGGTGATCAGCTTGAAACAACTTTGTTCGTTATCGACTGGGAGCTTTCGCAAATTGGAAGTAGGGCATTGGACCTTGGGCAGATGATTGCCGAATTGTACGAAACAGAACTGTTCAACAGGTCGAAGGTCGGTGTTTCTATCATTGAGGGACTCCTGCAGGGATATGGCCATTTGAGTGATAGAATGGCATTTCGAACTGCGATCCACGTTGGAGTTCACCTTGTCTGCTGGGGAAGTCGTGTTTCTGGATGGGGGGATGAAGCTCAAGTTGAAGAAGTTGTGAGGGTTGGAAATGACCTGATCGTTCAAGGATGGGCGAAGAACAAAGAATGGTTTGATAGCCATACACTTGGGTTTTTATTCAAAAATTGAGACGAGGTCCGCATGGTTTGATCAAGTGGACTTTCCCTTGAGATCTACAACTACTGACCCATACTTTTCATGCAAATGTCTCGCACTTGCGATCCCTGGTCTAGTCATGGTCCAAATGAATTTTCATACTTGTCAGATTAGAGTTAAACGTCTGTTCCTGAAGAATTATATGTAGTCTCTTGCCAGGTCACATCACGTTGCACTCTGATGGAGTTCAATGGTACCTCGTCCCCAGATGCATCATCCGCATGACTAACTTCCAGCTGCATACGTTGTTTGGAGATCAACTCGCCAGGTGGTCGCAGTACCAGATTGCCGCCACTTCTGTGGGCTAGACTGTTGAAATCATTTGTGTTTGCATGAGAAGAACCAATGGTGCTGGCGAACTTTGAGGATATGATCATAAAAAGCGGCCTCAAAGTAGGCAAGCAGGCAGAAATTATACCACTGGAGCACTCTATGAAACACCAGGTACAGGCCTTGGCGAGTGTCCATGGAGTATCGACCGGGTCGAATTCGAATAGTGTAGAGAAACGATAGGCACTTGTAAAGACAACACTGTTCCTCAATTCAATTGTAAGTATAGATATTTCCTGAAGCAATCCAAGCCATCCATAGATGACATAACATATCCAGTTTAATTTTAGGGGAAGAAACTGACAAACTACCCAGTAGGAATAACGCAATTACGGACAATCGATGGGTAAGATTTGCGTGTAGACCCCATACAACATGCACCGGCATTGAAAGAATGGCGATGTCTGTCAAGATATTCGGAACTGCATTCCCGATGAACGACCCCTTCAGATTGATGCAGGCCCCAGGGAGATTGACATTCCAGGCTTTCGCAATAGGATTGCATTGAAATACGCTGACACATATTATAGCAATCACCCATCCAACAGCGATACTTCCTATTATATAAGAGGCGATGTGGAAATTGCGCGTTGGAAATATGCGTGCGTACATTAGGAGGATAGAGACCTTGATTATCCCTACAGTTGTGCAGTATACACATTCAAATGCCACAAGTAGCTTGAAACTTTCAATTAGTTTCTTGATATCCTCAAATAGTTGTTTCCATGTTGAAATCTATCAAACCTTTGCAATCATAATGACATTTTGAGTCGGTAGAGCCGCTGCATGGCGGCCCAGGCCATAGTGAATCACTGGTAGAAAAGACGTTAGAAGGCCATTTGAACGCGAAAAGATTGCGACAAAGGTCGTCTCACTGGCCAAGTTAAGGCCACAGGTAGCAAAAAGAAACATCTGAAACACTCGAGCATCAATATCATTGGGTGGAGCCTGGGAGAAAAGTATTGTAGAATAACAAATACTGGTTCATACTCACCACCGAAAGGACCATTGTATAATCATCCCATCCAAAAGATAGACCCTTTTTCCATCGTGCTGTAAATCGCAAGATCACGAAAAAAAAGTCCCAAGGCTGTCATAGCGATCGTCTGCGTCCGGTACTCCCCTTGGTGATTCTCGCTCAGATCCATTGCCGATGCCATCTCAATTGAGGCGCACGTCTACCGACGTTGCAATAAGCTCAAACAGAGCTATCGCAGCGGCAGGGATGAATTGACTCAAACTTCAAGAGCTTTTGCAAGGATTTCTTACAGGCAACATATTATACCGTGTTTCTCCTATACCAGCAAATCCCTTTCTTTCGGCCCCAAGGAATGAGGAATGAGCGGGCGAAACCACCCCCCCCCCACCCACAGGGACAACTTCTAGATTCTGTCAAAAACGGGTGATTTCCTGCCAATCTGATTTAAACTTATTACTGGCTAATCAGATTGCCCGGTTGCCAATTGACCACGAGCTTCCAGCGACTGACATCGGCATTGCTGCTGATTTAGTTCCGTGGCTTGAAGATCATCCAGCCGTCTGGGGCAGCGTGGAGCCGATCTTGTCCCCAAATCGTTAACCGTTGGACCACGGATAACTTCCGGCCGAGACATGACAGCCACTAAATCCTGGACCATGTAACTAACGAGCTGGTGCGACTTGCATCTCCAGTGCGCGGGCTAGACGTGGACATTACACCATGGAGCGCCACGGCATTGGATCTAGTTATCGGGATAGTCATCCGTTAAACTACTTGAATTTTTCCTTCCCCTTGAAATAATATTTTGTTCCACCGCGACAGTGAATTGCCCTATTTTCAGCTACTTCCAAAAGAAAAGATGGCCACCAAGACCAGTCCCATCTTTGTGTTCGTGCCTGGCGCATGGCATACCCCTGATACTTTCGACACCATTCGTGGGTTGTTGGCTGATAGAGGATTTGACTCAGAGGCCGTAGCGAACCAATCGGTTGGTGCCTCTGATCCATTGACTGGGTTGCATGCCGATATTGCTTTTACCAAGGGTGTTCTGCAAAAATTGTCCGATGAAGGTCGACAAATCGTGGTTGTAGCTCATTCCTATGGAGGAATGGTCGGCGCAGGGGCAGTTGAAGGCCTTAGCTTTTCCGAACGCTCCAAGGCAGGCCTACCCGGTGGTGTGATTCAGGTTGTCTGGATGGCTGCTTTTGTTACCCCGAAGGGCAAGTCTGTCATCGATATGCTTGGTGGTAACTGGCTTCCCTGGATGATTTCGAAGGTGAATAACTTGACATCGGTCCTGTGAAATTGTGAAACTAATTTCCGCTCAGAATCCAGATGATGGATACTGCTACTCATCCGAGCAGGAGACAATCTTCTACCACGACATGACCCCAGAAGCGCAACAAAATGCTATCGCCAACCTCAAGCCACATCCAAAGCCCTCGTTTTTAGAAAAGTCCGTGTATGAGCCGTGGCATGATATGCCATCTTTCTATCTTTTCTGTGACCAGGACCAAGCGCTGCCACTTCAGGTCCAGGAAGCCTTCTCTCAGGCCTTAGGAAACCCAGGGACTTATCACGCGGACGGTTCTCACTCGGCTTTCCTGAGTGTGCCAGGTCAAGTTGCAGATGGTCTCCAACTTGCGTTAAAAGAAGGCCTACAGAAGAACGAGATTGTTGTCCAATGAATGAACTATTAGATAATCCTGTTAGGCCATAATTGAAGTGAAAGCGACCAAACAGCGTCTGAAATGCCTTTTTGTTTCATCCTTAATCTCATCTTGAAGGCCCCAAGTAGCTAATGTACTGGAGTATAACAGTCCCAATAAGTACGAACTCCGGCATATTGTTATAGGAACAATTTCTGTATAGTAATGGATGGTACGGCAGTTAATTTGACCCAATTCTCCAGACATGAAATCCCGAATCCTTTTCAACAATCTTCGTTGGCTCAACGAACGGCAAGAGAGATTCGATTACTTCAACGACTGAAGCATGACAATGTTTATATACTCTTGTGAAAATGTGACATTGATTCATCAATGTCACATTTGCACGATGTCTTCATATCACCGTTGGATGATGTGTACGTTTCCGCATTCTATCTGTATAGGACAATAGCTGACAAGATTCAGCTATATCGTCACTGAGTTGATGAGCACCGATCTGGAGAAACTTGTCAGATCGCGGTCTTTGGAGAACCGATTTGTCCAATACTTCTTGTTATCAAATAATGGTATGTTCAACGCACCTCGCCGAGGAAATTGAATCTTGCTCATGATCGCCAGCGTGGACTGAAATACGCCCACTCCCCAGGGGTGATACACCGCGGCTTGAACTGGAGACTTCAGGATGACTGGTTACATCACTAAAAGTCATTACCGAGCTCCTGAAACCATGCTCACTTGGCAACAATATAGCCAAGCGGTCGATATCTGGAGTCTGCTTGCATTCTTGCCGAGATGATAGAGGGAACACCCCATTTTCAAGGTAGAGATTCTGCTGTTCAGTTCCATGCTAATGTAAATGTCATTGGATCTGTTCCACCATAAGTGATAGAAACCATATGCACAAAAAATGTGAGTTCCTGGCAGATGACACCCTCGGCCTGGTATGCTTACCTTGACTGCAGACCCTTAAAATTTATCCAATCACTACCCCACAATGAGGGCAGTGGACTAGAGACGAAATTGAAAAAGCGACACCAGAAGGTTTGTTCGATACGTGGTATCTCATATCAATTAGTACTAATATACCGGAAGCCATTGATATTTTAGGGAAAATGCTGGTATATAACCCACAGGCTAGATTGAATGCTGCTTTGGCTCTCGAGCATCCCTATCTGAGCCCGTATCATGACCCATCAGATGAGCCAATGGCGCTCGAGCAGATCAACTGGTCCTGGGAAGTTCATAGTGACTCCGTTGACTCTTGGCAACTTGAAATGTTTGTTCACCTGAAACGCTAAATGCCTAATTTGAAAACTGAAATTCAGCAGATATTCCGAGATAATGGAGCATCTAACCGCTTCGCTTGCAGGAAACACTGCTGACACCACCTGAGTATAAATAACCATCATTTTCTGTCCGACATAACTCAGAAACTTCACCAAAAGGGATCCAAAGGGGGCTACAAAAGACGGCCTACTAAATTTAGGAAACTGAATATGCAAAAGATTTATTCACGTGTCCGAAAATGGTATATTTCTCGTTAAGTACATAAGCATCATCAAAACTTCAAGTACAGGCCGTGGGCATTAGATACTAGTAGTAGATGTGACATGTCAAGCAAGAGAGGGTATCGATAGTTGTGCCAGCGAGCTTATTTAGTTCTTAGCAGCTTCTGTGAGAATAGGTTAGTATCAGATTCCAGCAAGGTAGGGGGGGGTAAAGTTGTAGCTTTAGAGGCTTACCCTTGTGGACATCAGCCTTGGTGTCGTGAGACAGCTGATCCTTCTTGTCAACAACAGCATCCTTAGCGGCGGAAGCGCGGGTAGAGACGCTCGCGTCGTTGTCCTTGGCAACCTGCTTGTTGGTCTCCTTGGAGGCCTCGGCACCGGTTCCTTGAACGGTCTCAGCAACGTAGTTGGCGGCGTTCTGTTCATGATGTGTTAGTCATGACGCTCTTAAAAGAGAAGTTGAGACGTAGAGCTGATTACCTTAACGGTCTCCATTGTGAATAGATAAAAAAGGTTTTTGTTTAATTGAGTATAATAGAATGTTTGAGAATTGTGATTGATGAAGAACTCAACTCATGGAGATTTGGGGAATTATATAGTGGTTCAGAGTAGATACTGATATCATGCGGCGTCATCGCCCGAGCAAGTTTGCAATGACGTATAACAGGATCTACGGCGGCAACAGCCACAGACCCACCTATGTGGCGCGTACAACAAGCTTGGATAGGATCAAATACAAACAAAATCAAGTTACTTTGTAAACCTAATTATCTTCTCTCCTGATTTTCGGTTTGAAAAGTGCAGATGTCATCAATCTTGTTAATCTGTCACATGTATGCCACGCATGAATATTGATTACTTGCATGATTCGAAAGATCGGGCCAGCAGGATTTGCCATTTAGTTCTATGTAAGAGCCTCTGATTATCACTGACCACAGTATGGTACTGTATCATGTCCTGGGAAATAACTTTCTCTATCTCAGGATTACTAGTAGTAGCGCCTTTATATAGACTGCTTAAATTTGGCACTGTGATGATACCGATAGAGTACCCTCATATACTGGAAACCCCAGAGACCCGTGGGGTACCAGCTATCTTGGTATTTCAATAAACAACATTTGCTACAGACCGTAATAGGCTCGATACAATATCCACTTCTCGTGCACGACATTCCAGGGATACTACAAGCCTCCTGTTGGATCACCTGACTTCCAAGGTTTGCTGTAATTTCTGGCACGTCAAGCCAGCCAATCACATCGCAAGCCCGTAGAGGGAATGTACTATGTATAGTACACCTGTACTAACTGGGCAGTTGCATACAGTACACATCCAAAATGATTGTGGCTGGAATCGAGGAAATCTTGATTTGGTCTTGCCTTTTGTTGATATCGGTAAAGCCACTAGTGGAATAAACAAGGAACATCATGTTGCTAAGAAAAAAATAGCGAAGCTAGTTGAATATCGAAATGTACTCCGTACTGTTGACCAGATTGATCAGTACTCTGTAGAAAGCCGCAAGTTAGTCACATGGGAAGATTTCTAGTTATTACCGACGGAAACTTCCAGTCAATAGGGGAAAGGAAGTCCACTAAATATGTGGGCGAAGTTGAAGGTGGTAGTCTTGGCAAACTGGCTATATCATTTATGGAAGACCTCGGGATCCTAACAGCTTCAGTCCGTATCAATAGGATTTAACACCCCATATTGGGAAACTGCTCATGGTTGTCAGAGCCATAAATCATTTGCTACCCATCTTCTGTTGCTGCTAGGAGAGCGTTAAAAAAGGCATGTCATACTGTCTCCATGATGATAAGTTTGCAGAGCAAAATGATTTCAGTCTACGACAAATACTCTAGGCCCTCAATCGCTCTTCAATTGAAATAGGCAGTAATCAACAGTAAGTGGTCCACACGGGGCTATCGGAGGTTTTCATAGTAGGAGTCTACAGTACTAAAGCGTCAACTAGGGAGCCCCTTGGTCCATGTGCCAAAGGGAATATCAATTTGACATGCCATTACTAGCTACGATGTTTCCATCGCTTAATTACCACGAAGGTGCTCAGTAGAATGATATTGGATATCAGGTAAAAGACAAATACGATAATGAAGAGAAACCCTTGTCTTCAAATGAGGCAATGGCATGGCAGCTGCTCCAGTCGTGCCTTCCTAATATAGTAATCATCTCAACCTCACCTACTTCTCCTTCCAAAGCCTCAATTCTGCTTCCTCGATTCCGTTCTCGATTCGTCTGAAATCCAAACATTAGCCTATTCATATCTTCCCAAAACAGTCTTTTGTTTTGTTCTTGAGTCCTGCCAATATGAGCACAAATAGACTGGACGGTAGTCCCAGACGTGAGAGACGCAGTGGAACGTTCTCTCTGTCGGCAGCTTTTCGTTCCTCTCCAAAACGAGCTAGGTGCAGTTCAGGATTGATAGCGAATGACCCAAGATGAAATTAATGATAGACAGTCTAATCGATCCGCCTGCCTCGCCAGTATCTTCACATCTACAACCAACCTGCCTCGAGAAGGTAACTTGCCTTGAGAAGATTCATTACCCAATCTTTGACCCTCGAAATCCAAACCATAATCCACATACAGCACACGCATTACTGCAGTCTCCAACAAGAAACCGACAAGAATTTCAAACATCATCTTCCGAGTCAAATAAACAAAGCTCCTGGCTTGAGGAGTTTCCTCGAAGGTCGATACATAAAGCACGATCTGGACTGCTCGCAATTCGAGCAAGTTTACTGCGTTTCTCATCTCGTGAAGGCAGTGACCTCAGCGAGACATACCTTGCGGGTGTTCCTCGTGAGGATCCCACCCATGAACGGGACTATATTCGTCGTCCTGGTCTTTCCAGTACAACACAGGAAGATTTGAGCTTCGGAGTTGGACTATATCGAACAGCAACGTCTCCTTGGACCGGAGTCACAGATGGATTAGACGAAGACTCTGTACCTCGAGGTGTGTCTTCTCTCCCTTTGGTAAATGTGAACTCTGCGCCAGCAGAGTTAGAAAGCCACTATTACACAAGCGATGATCCAGAGCCAATGAATGAAAAGACGGTCAGTATTACATCTGGACAACCGCCTCCATATCGCCGGATCGAGGAAAATGAGCGCTATCACCGGTCTTCTAAGATCCCGAATCCGGGAGAAAATGCCAACGAAGAACCAGATCCAACAGCCGACGAAAGTTTCAGCTATTTGACTCGTTCCGATCCCTTGGATAATTGGCCTGACCTAGAGTCTCCTGCCTCAAGCTTCAGATACGAGGATATGATCCGTTCTCGAAGGATCACTAGCTCTCCGGACATCAGCCCTTGCGAATCGCCTCCATTCTCTGTGCATGGATCGGTAACTGCGCAATCTGAACAATTTAAATCTCCGGAGAAATTGGAAATATGCCCTGGTACGCAAGAAGCAAGATCCTTAAATTGTGATCGTGAAGATTCGGCATCGATACAAAATCTCCCTTCAGAGGTTGTTGCCATTGCTTTCCCTGGTATATATCAAGCGCTATTAGACCAATGGGACGCTGAATCACGTAACAAGATCAAAGGAACCTCACATTATCCAGATATGCCAGCCTGTGGACCTGTAATGGCCTCTCAAGATTTACAGCCTAGTGCCGGAGAGAAGTCAGAACTATCCGGAAAGCGCCATTCATTTGGCTTACACATGTCTCTGAGAGATGTAAGTTCACTGTGGTCTTTTCGACTAGCAACTTGGCCCTAGGAGATTGCCAATTGATAAAACGCAGTACTCACTTGGGAAATGCTCTTTTGTCTTGATGTTTGCCCTCTCTCGATTTCTGACTATTCTCTTAGGAATTCGCACCACCTGGAATATCTCACAGAGTTTACGAACAAAGCGAGTTGGTGTTTTCCGTACGATCAAATGACCTATCGTCTCTGACTCGTAGTCGAGCCCCCCCCATCCATCTCAAGTGACAGGGACCGGGCGGCGATGTCCCTTTACGATGGGTCGGAGTACTCGAACTATACCTATCAAAGCTCCTCGCCAGCAAATGTCACCTCACCAATGTCTCTTTCGAACGAGATCTGGTCTCCTCTTGATTCCCCAATCGACGAAGAGATTATGTTTCCACCGTTCTCGAGAAATGAATATTATATGGCTGACGGCAAAACCAGTGGGTTCTACCCTAGCCCAGATGAACAGCCCATCAAATCAGAACGTCGTTTTTTCGGCGACGGTAGAATCTACAGTGGCCGTGGCCTCGATCGAACTTATTCAGACAGACTTCGTGAGGTCACCGAAAGAATCCCACCAATGGGCCTCTCACGTGCAGTGCCGCAGCATGCACGAAACGGACGAGGGGAAAGTGAATCAACAGATGAATCTGCGGTGGTTCAAAATTCTGTCCACAGAATGCCATGACTGACAGGAAATCGAAATTTCGGGGATTGTTGCTCGCTCAATACCTTTTTATCATGAGGGAGAAGTTTTGCATGTTCAAAAAAATGATTCTGGCTTCGATATTGGATAGTCATTGTCTATTGTCATTCCTAGTGTTTGTATATTTAATTGCACAATGCGAGTCGTCTGCCTGCCGGCGTTTTATCTGAGCTTCCAAGCTTGATATTTCAGTACTTTTCTAGTTCTGGCATGATGTGTAGATGGTACTGTACCCATCCCCATCCATCTATCCAAGGCGAAGCGTGAATCCAGCACCAGCCTCGCCCGAATCGCCACCCGCAGCGCCTCCAAAAACACCAGCAAAGTCCAGCTCGGGTGCTTCTTGGCCCCTTTTAGGAGCTTCAGGGGTGTGGATACGTCTCCTCTTCTCCATACCAGCCTTGGAGGGGAATGTAGGAAACATCTCTTTTGGTTTGGGACGTGGATCTTCCTTGAAATAAGGATGGGCAAGACACTGCTGTGCGGACGGACGTGAGGCAGGGTTCAAAGCCAACAGGCCGGACAACAGATGCATGCCTGCATTTGTAAGGTAAGGAAATCGAGAACGAGGAAGAAGGGGCGGATTTCCTGATGAAGAGGATGTCGAAGAGGATGGAAGACGTAGGGACTTCGCATTTGGAAGAGAACGGAAACCCGGCCATGTTTGGGTGTTCGGAGGGCCCGTTAAGGCGAAGATTTTGGATACCTGATCAACCTCGTTCTTACCCTGTAACAATGGTTCTTTAGTGAGTAATTCACCAAAGATACACCCAATACTCCACATATCGATTTCCGTGCCGTACTTGTCGGCGCCCAGTAGGAGTTCGGGCGAGCGATACCATAGGGTCACGACAAGCTGGGTCAATTTCGGTGGAGGGTCACCGTAATAACGAGCCATTCCAAAGTCGGCTAGTTTGATTTCGCCGCGGTTGTTCATGAGGAGGTTGGAGGTTTTCAGGTCCCGGTGCATGATCCATTGAGAGTGAAGGAATTCCAGACCACTAACGACCTGTAACAGCAGGGTTTTGGTCTCGGATGGGAGGAAAGGCTCGCGCATCTCGTCTAGTAAGGTTTTGAGGTCATGTTCGAAGAAGTCCATGACAAGAAACACACTGGTGGAGTATTTTGGTCAGTCCTTGCGTTTCACTCTATAACAATTTGTTTAGAAAAGTAGAGGAAAGAGCTTACTCGTCCATTTTATTCCCCATGACCACCTCTCGAAGGTAAACAACATTCTGATGTCGTGCCTCCAATAATGTTTGAATTTCCCGCAATCCAGTAACTGGGAACCCGTCTGGCGAGTTCTCGATCTTCAATTTTTTCAACGCGACCACCTCACCCGTCGTGATATCCTTTGCCCTTGAAACCCATCCATAGGATCCCTCTTCAATATGATTGAGTCGTTCAAAGTTATCAACATGTCTGCAAGGTCCCCATTCGCGCACCGGGAACCTCAACAGACTCGATACCTTCTTCTCCTCTTCACGTTTAGCCACTTCCTCACTGGACAACGGTCCATCCGCATCGTTCGATAGCCTCCTTCGCTTTTTCGGAGGTCCCGTGTCACCATTGGCTATCTGGGAACCATCGGTGGGTTGTGCAAATGTGGAAGTTTTACTGGCTTGTTCGAGTTGGCGCTGTTTCTCTGCCTTGGCGCGTCGTTTTTCTTCCTTCTCGCGTTTGCGCTGGGCGATAATCGCTTCTGTCTCTGGATCATCCTCTGCCCAGCGCGATTTCGAGGCCGACATGGCTGATGTGGGTGGGAGGGAGACGGGGGGAAATGTTAAGGGTGTTGGTTTTTTTAAAGGGAGGTTCGGAATGACGTTTCTGCTTCTGGGGAAGAAACGGGCCGAAGAGCAGCTCCGATTTGAAATCCAAATTGATTCGCGCCCCGCCCGATTCCTCAGCCTTTTGGAACTTAACCCGTTATTGCTACTCGGCTTTCGCTTTTCTCATGATACTTGTCTGATTCGATTACTTTTGTTCTTCTTTACATTTATTTGGTCGCCTCTTTCGTCTACCGACCGGCGTGAAACTCCTTCCGAAATCGGTCTACTTCCCCGCCATCCGCCATGATTGAACCCTTCCAGGTCGGTGATCTCGAATAATCTTTGATGTCGCGAGGATATGGCATGAGAACTTCACTGACCATGTTGTAACTGAAGACTACCTTCGCGGTCCCAATGACCTGCGAGAGCTGTGTTAAAGATATTTCCAGCTCGCTGCACAAGTTGGACGGTATGATTGTCCCCCCCCCCCCAACTATGGATGCGAATAGGTGGATAGGTGGTTACTGGATCATTAAGCTGACGAGAATCACTTGCTTTGAACAGGCATTCAGAAAGTTGACGCAAATCTTAAGGAGCAACTGGTGTTCATCGAGGGTACAGCCCCGCCTAGTTCTATCGTGTCTGCGATCCAGGATACAGGCCGTGATGCCATTCTGCGCGGAAGTGGCACAACAAACAGTATGTGCTGTCACGAATTTCTCCCTTTATAAATATCAAGCCTTGGACTAACAGGTCCATTTTATTTTAGGCTCCGCTGTCTGTATTCTCGAAACCCACTCCAATGTGTCCAATAAGATCCGCGGCCTCGCTCGCATGGTGCAGGTCTCTCCGAACATGACCCTGGTTGACTTGACCATCAACGGTCTGGCCCCGGGCAAGTATCATGCCACGATTCGCGAAGCGGGTGACATCTCGCGGGGTGCTGAATCAACGGGCGGAATCTGGGACGCTCTGAAGACAAAAGTACTTGGGTCGAATGAGGCTGAGAAAGAACCGCGTGGTATCTTTGGATCAGTTGATGTTGACCACCATGGTCGAGGAAATGTCTTCTTGGACCGACCAGTGGCAATTTGGGAATTGATTGGTCGTAGTATGGTTGTTTCCAGTAGTAAAGATGGCCCGTTCAAGCGTGAAGATGAAAATACCTTGGTAGGTGTGATTGCACGCAGTGCGGGTGTATGGGATAATGATAAGATGGTGTGTTCGTGCTCGGGCAAGAATGTTTGGCAGGAGAGACAAGAGCAGGTTGGTAAGGGAATGGCTTAAAGTGTCAAGCTCTGAGTCGATTGGATGATAAATTATGAGATGAGATGCATTCTCCAATACCCAGCATCATGCAGAAAGGATCTTATATCAGAATGGTCTTACGTTGTTCTATTACTATATCCATTCTGACGCATACACTAGCATGATACCACTTATAACCATGCCATATCTACTTTGTACTTCAGCCCTTCCCTGAGAACTCGAGCATCCACGCTTGAATGTTCACAATTCATCATAACACACTACTCTATGAAGTGGCAAGTTGATGCTTTTGACATGTTGGATATATGATCGACACAGGGACTTGACTCAAATAGTGGGGCAGATCGACTGAAGAGTTCTTCGCTATTCTGCAGAGTACATCAATGGTATACGCCCAAATACCTATTGACCGGACAGTATGTAGATATTTCTCTCTGTATCGCATTCGACTCGTGGATTCCATCGATATGTGACAGATCCAATGACTTGCATTCCTGCAGGGAAAAAGAAGCAGAAAGAAAAAGCAAAGTGGCGACGGTCTAGACGTTTGTGACTAAGGCATCACGTGGAGTCAAAGGCATTTCCCCCGCGACTCACTCCGACTTCTCGTCCATAGTTGGATCATGGCTTTGAGGAGCCTCCGCTGCCTTTGTTCCTCATATTGCTCGAAATGCTTGCCCCTAATTTCTCTTTCGCCAATACCCCACTACCGCCAGTCCCTCCCGTAGAAGAGGCTCCCACGTACTCGCCCGATCAGGTTCCCTCGTGCGGCGGCCATGGCACCTTGGAGATCCTCGAGGTAACTCGATTTTTGGAGGCGCATGGGATAGAATGCTGTGTTGTAGGAGTCTCGGCCTTGATGTTCTATGGCGCTGGCCGGTCCCGAGATGTACGACGGTCCTCTCCTTCAATCTTGTCTGGATTGTAAGGCTGACAGGCGCGCCAGGAATGGGATCTTTGCGTCCCCGATAACAAACTCCATGAGGCTGCAGCTCTGCTTGCCTGTGGCTCTCTCGCCGATAAAATCCACCCTGTTCCCCCGCTCCCTATCCAACATCCTTCGTCGCTTAGCCATACCTACCACCGATTCAAAGGCAAGGGCATTCATTTCTACCTCGTTCTTGTCCCGGCCCATGATGCCCATATCTCCTCCGGTCCTTTTCGCATTCAGCGCAGCATGAATGGTATCCCATACCCGACATTACAGGTCCTAATGCAAAGCTTCTTGGACACGAATGACGAGGTCTCACTGTGCGATTGTATCGATGGGTCGAATGTCTCTGAAGAGTGGGGACGAAGATATCTGGATCTAGATGGGTCGAATGACTTGGAATGGGCGAGTCGCATGAACCAAAGAGCCAAAGAGGCTGCTCAAGGGAAAGGGTGGCCGTTTGTGTATTATTTCCCAACGCAGAAAATCAGCAAACGAGAAAAATGGGAATCTAGGGTAAGAGGCAAAAAGGGACGACTGGAGTGGAAGACCCCAGATTCCCTTTTTGATACACGATTCCGATTGAAGGGCTCCCCGGACCCGTGGACCCAGAAGCTCATGTCGTCTTAGTGATGTTTTTCATGTTTTCATGAACTATGTGGTAATGAACATACTAAATAAATAAACATATAAGCAAATACATAAATTAATTATTGTGATATATTTCATATTCCTAGTAAATATTAAGTTCTACCCGAAGAAAAGACATTATTTTGAAGCCACTGTCAACTCGACAGACCCAAAAGAGACCGCATATTTTCAACTTGTTCTGGAAATGCACCATATGTTGTTGCATATTGCATCCAGAAATATCGTCGCTGTTCAATATCATAATAATCCCTAAAGGTTGGGACTTGAGCAGCGTACTGCGTGAATAAGAATTCCAGGTCGAGAAAGTCTTTACTTCGTTGCTCGCCACGCCGAGCATATGCATCTAGTTTTGCATAGATCTGGAAGAAGAGACTTAATACCAAGACTGGTGAACCTAAAGGAGTCGGTCTGAATGGATTGATGGGCTCGCGCGAAGACTGTAGATCAGAAGGTGTACCCAAATTTCCTATGCATGTACAACATACTATGTCAACACCTTGGGCGTTCTAATCCACGAAAAAAGGGAGGCAAAGGCTCACCACTGATCACAATGTCCATGCTTACGGCCAGGTCTGGGACTTGGGGGAACTCCCCATCAAAGCTCTGGCCAGTGTCAATGAATATTTGGACCGATGTACGGCCATGAATGGCTGGGTAATGTATCCTAAGCAGCGCGTTAGAATACAAGTTAGGCGATGAGATAAAAAAGGGCATTGAGGTCTAGATGGATCGAGATTGCTTCATGTAGATCGCTTCATCGAAATTGCTGGGTAAAGGGAATTTCATGTGAAAGAGTGGCTCAAGTACCGAGACTGCGCAGTCAAGACCTGCTTTAAATAATCCATCGAGGTAGCAACCGTAATATCAATATCCTGAGTTCTGCGGCGTCCACCTCGTAGGTAAACCGCCCATCCCCCAATGAAGGCATAAGTGACCTGATTGGCCTCAAAAAGCCCCGCAATAAACCTAGCGGCGAGGCCCAGGTGCAGGAGGTCGGCTGTATTCGATGGATAATAAAGCTCTGCAAAGCGGTCTGTGTTGTAGATTTCCGCCATAATCTAGTCCTAGAAAGGGTGAAGAGTATATTCGGATGGAGGCATCCACTGGTCCCCGTTGGTGATAGTAGGGGCTCCCATCCTCTGGAGATCAGGAGATGTGGGAAGGAGGGGCAAAACAAGGGTGACAAGTGTTGTTGATGAGAGATCCCTGTCGAGGGTGTTGGCGTGAGCGCCCGGATCGTGGCACACGTGACGGGATATTCCCCGAGTAAGTAATTTTGAATAGTTTGTTTTTTTTTTCCTTTTGATGATTTTAAGCTGTCGAGATGATTCTAACGTGCTTCGCTGCAAGGATTGGCTGGTTATTATTAATTTGGCAATTCCCCCCCGAGATTATACGACCCGCTAAACTTCATCCGTCCAAGGGGGAAAAGAGTGTAATTAGTGATGGCTGTCCAAGTTTGCACTAGTAAGCACTCCTGTACGCCGCAACTCATGATATCACGGGACCAGTAGTAACTCGATGTGAGACATTTCAATAAGGTATTGCCCCTATTCATGTTATTCTAGAAAAGGGCGAATTCGAGAATTTGTGGTAGTATGTCATGGCCTAGGAGAGTATAGTGTGCTTATTACGTGCTCTATACTAACTACGTAACTCATTTCTACGTCGAAATACTACACCAAAACATCAGATCGTAGGGTCTTGGTGGAAATGCTATCAAAACATTTTTACCTAGAGATATGGCTAAGTAGCCGCTGAAGCCCAGAATATTGTCAAAGGATCTTTCTCTAGGACTTATACTTCACCATCTCGAATTCTCTATTCTATAATAGGCACACAACTTGATGTTGATACCATGTTATTTTAGCCAAGGATACGTCGCGAGTCTATCAGATATTGCAGAGCCACATTGAACACATAGCCCAACCGTCAATGTTGCTTACAGTTGCCCCATCGGTCATTCCCCAGTGGTTAGAAATGCGGCTTTGGGGCCCCGCGATTGTGGAGTGCGAAACATCGCCAGTTTGGGCGGATCGCGGGGAAGCCTATTTCCAGCGCCGGCATTGTCGTCGGTCTACTTTATAACACCAGACTAGAGTATTCAATCGGACGAAATATCTATTCAACTGCATCCATACCAACAATATTTTATCATGGTGGATCTTACCACACTCGTGACATTCCCCTCCAAGCCCCGCATATTCATCCTAACGGATATGCTTAATGAACCGGACGATTCACAATCCCTGGTTCGATATCTACTATACGCCAACGAATTTGATACCCGTGGTATTTGTGCGACCATATCCACCTGGCTGCGCTTAAGTACTCATCCCGAAGAAATTCGATGAATCACCATTGCCTATGGGAGAGTGGTCAAGAATCTCAACAGCCACGTGCATCCAGACTTCCAATATCAATCAGCTGAGGAGCTACTAGAAGTGGCCACATCTGGACCAAATGCATGCAACCTTGGAAACTGGACAAGCACGCTTCGTTTGTTATCGAATATGCCGCTGATAATAGGTAATCACTAGGTCTACGGCAGAAAGGCCCTGCAAGAGCCTTTGAGTGCAGGCGCACAGCGACTTCTCGCAGCAGTGCAAGAACCAATTAGAACCACTCTATGTCCCAGTATGGGGAGGTGTAAATAAATTAGCCCAAGCATTGAAAATTTCTGTCCGGAACAACGTCTGAAAGAGAAGCAGCCATGATGCGAGCCAGACTTCGAGTATACACTATTTCAGACCAGGATAACTCGGATCTCTGGATACAAGCCAAATTCCCCCATATATTCTATTTTGTTCCTGCGCACGGCTGAAATCAATATAGCCAAGGAATCTGGCTAGGGTTGAATGCTGGTGCCGCTGAAGGACCCGATAACACTAAAGTACTTAATCCTTGGCTGAGAGAGCATATACCGGTCGGAGACTTCGGGGCCGAGTCATACCCACCTGTGAAATTTGGAATGAAGGGTGACACACCTTCTTTCCTTTTCGCTCGTTCAAAACGAGCTTAATCACCGAGACCGCATTGATTGGGGGAGGATGGGGAGGACGTTATACTCGGCCACAGGCCGAGTCGGACTGGGATGATGGGATTGACATAAATCATTTCCGCAATGCGAGTGACTTTGGAGTTCTAGGTATAGACGGGAAAAGGTACAGTGACCACAAGACGACTATATGGAGATGGCGAGATGCGGTTCAGGGCGACTTTGCAGCACGTATGCATCGGACTCTAACCGATCAATTCTCCAAGGCTGGACACCCTCCCGTCGTGGATATTAATAGCCATACAGGCGTGGACCCTCTAATTATCAAGGTCCAACCTGGCGAGTTGCATAAGTTGGATGCTAGTGGATCTTACAACCCTGATCACGGCCATTCAGCAACTGATCTGGATTATACGTGGATGCTTTATGGAGATGTCAATGGCTTTCACTTCTTTTGTAACGGCCCCGAAGTTTAAAATAGAAACCACAGAGAAACCTCCGAAGGGCTGCAATTGGATCAAAGCACAGCAGGCTTTTTGAATCACACCCGCGGATCCCAAGTTCAGGTCCATGTGCCGGCAGTGGAAAGAAACCCTCAGACGGGACTGGTCACGCCGGACTTTCACGTTGCGTTACAAGTCACTAACTCGGCGGGGTCATATCCAATCCGGAGATAGAAACGCGTGATCTTTTCCTATGTTCTTGATGGGATATCAATGCCATTGGGAAAAGCCCCTGATAGATTTAAGTAGTGGTACTAGGTTCTATATCTATTTAAAGAAACATTCACAATGTATCAAGATATCATTAATAATGCATACCTGGGTGGCTAGTTAACTAAAACTGCTCCTGGTAGTACTTTTCTATACTGAAATTCATTCAACGAGAAAGGGAAGAATTGTCTTGATACCACATCAGTTACCACTTAATGTGAATATCTGCCTAGGTGATCATCATTTGCAAGATTGGTTACTGAAATAGTAATAGGAATGCATACATTAGTGCGTGGACGTGATATTTCCCGTCTCAAATTCACCATTGGCCATACTATCGATATGGGGGAGATGAACATACGATTGAGTCGAAGAAACAGCTTTTTTTGAAAGTTGGAAAGTTCAATGCCAAGCTCCAACACGAAGGAATGAAGCGGTCCAATGGGAATGTTTTGATGGCGAGGGTCAAGTCAGATCTCTAAATAAAGAATTTAAGCGCCGTGGCTCGCTTTTGGCCCCAGAAAAGAATTCCCAGCCATCAATCATTTATCATATGAAGCGCATATTCGGGTCGGGAATAACCATCTGCCATCTGCCATCTGCCATCTGCCATCATGCCTACAATGTACTATACTGTTAGTGTGATTGTTGATCTGGGCTTGTATAGTCCCGCTAGTGTGTTCTCCCCGCGCAGAATCCATGGTTCACAGTCTGTGCGCTCCATCAGAACCTCATAACTTCCAATTGGAATCTTGGAACTGTTGATATATTAGTAGTAGTAACTACTACAAAAAAAAGCAAGATAGATGACCAGTTGTTCATTTGTCCCGACAGACTGGCACTGGCCATGCGTTGTGGTGCCCACTCGAATGCACACCAGTCACCCACTCACAAACGTGGATGAGCCAAAATGGCATCCTTGGCCGCTGATTGCTCGAGACGTGCAGAAATGCTGCAGGTGTAAGGCAAGTTATTTTTGTCCCATCACGTCCTCGGCGCTTGGGAGCTCCCCTGCCCAAGAAACCCCCTCTTGCGCTCTGCACGTCTTTCTTTCTTTTTTTTTTTTGCCCCTATTCCCGCTCTTTGGACTAGGGAAATCTTGCCATCCACCTTCAACGGTGTCTGTCTAGTAGAATCTACTCCCAGTCTGTCGGATCAACCCCTCTCTCCATCTCCATCGTCCATATCCACACCCATATTCACATCCACGTCCACTTTCTTCACCTCCTCGCCGTAATCGGGGGGCTTGGGCCACAACCCCACAGATTAACAGTCACACCAGATGTGACTGGGTCAACCACCGGTTTTTCTTGTAAACTATTGACTCGATTCTTGACATGGCGTGATTCTATTAATACTCTTTCTTTCCTTGCTATCGATCTTTTTCCCGAACAGTCGGGAGGACGTTCCCGCCATCCCCGCCATTCTCCTCGCTAGTACTGCCCACTTCTCTATCTTTCTCTTTCCCCTCTATCGCACTATTCTCACGACATACCACACGCATTATTATCCTTTCAATATACCATTGTCGGAACTATTGTGCTTGGAAGAGTTACTAGCCAAGCCTGACTTGTCACATTGCTGCCGATTCGCTACCATTACAGTCAACAACTATAAGTGCACGGGCTATTCCCTGAATGCGACCCCCAAAGGCTACCCTCGGCGGCATTTGTTTAGTGTCATCCATCCTGGAAATAGACTACACTTAGGTACCGTGGGTTGAGAGCCCTCAATTTCTCACTCATTGAGACGCTTTAGTCAACCTATATCACCAAAATAAATGATCTTATCCAGGTAGCATGTCACTCAAACAAGTACGAAGTTCGCGCAACGAACCCATTATCAGATCGCACTACTAATGCTCTATACCTTCTTAGGAAATCGAGACATGGGTACAAGCCCTCGATGCCTATGATAATCAAGAGTTCGAGGTGTCGCTACGCTTTTTCGATCAAATTGCCGACACTTCCAAGATTTTGTTCAATTGTGGTGTGATCTATGCGACATTAGGTGAACATGATAAAGCAGTACGTCCACACAGGTAGAAAGAAATCCAATCGCATCCCTATTTACTGATTCCATTTACTAGGTGCAATGTTACCAGCGGGCAGTCAGTCTAGATCGCTACCTTGCCATCGCCTATTTCCAACAAGGCGTGTCCAACTTTTTACTTGGCGACTTTGAGGAGGCATTGGCCAATTTCAATGACACATTATTATATCTACGAGGAAATACTTCCATTGACTACGAACAATTAGGCCTGAAGTTCCGTCTATTCTCATGTGAAGTCCTCTTCAATCGAGGCCTCTGCTATATTTACCTTCGGCAGATGGAGCCAGGCATGCAAGATCTTAAATTCGCAGCACAAGAAAAGGTCTCACCAGATCACGACGTGATTGATGATGCTATAAATGAAAATGCAGATGTATCTATCCATCGCCTCTCGACTTTCAAATTTGGGATTTCGTGGTGTCTGACATTATGAACACAGGGCTACACAGTATTCTCTATACCCGTGGGCGTCTTATATCGTCCTAATGCCGCCAAGGTCAAAAATCTCAAGACGAAAGATTATCTTGGAAAAGCCCGACTGATTGCTGCATCGGACCGAAATCAGAGTGCCGATCATCAATGGAGGCCCATGGTCATCGATAAAGCCGCTTTAGAAGACCGCGAAGGAGTATCCTGGGGAGCTACAAATCTTGTGCATAAAGGTATTACCAGTCGTACGCGACAGCATTCAGAACCTCCTCTCAACCGCAATGTATTCCCACCCACACCACCCCCAGAAGACCGCTCCATCAGCAATGGCTCAACAGCCCAGGGTCATTCACACACCCGCTCATCTTCACTTCGAAGCGCCAGACCACCACGACTAGATCTCGAACGAACAGGTGCCAGTCTAGAGCAACATTCAACAACACAACCACCACGGACAGAAAAGCCACGTATCGGAACGACAAGAACGGCTTCAGAGCCGCGAGGTCCATCAACTCGTCACCAAAATATGCGCGGTTTCGGCCAAGAACCCAGTCGAACCTGGTCTCGCGAGACAGGCGGACATCGTCGAAATTTGAGTGACACTAGTTTCCCGGAACATCATCATTTCCAACCTCAATACGGCCAGCCCGATCTTTATACAAGCAACAGCAGCAACAACAACAACAGCAGCAGCAACAACAGCAGCAGCAGCAGCAGCAACAACAACAACAACAACAACAACAACAACAGCAACAGCAACAACTATGCCAGCCCACAAAGTCTTTCTAGTTCAGGTTGGGGCCGAGGGCCCCGATACCAACCTCCCCAATACATAGACGAAGAGGACGAATACGGCAGCGACGTATGTGATGGTGAACCGCTTAAAGAAGGTGGTTTCGAAATGGTAGTTGGCGCACCATTCCCCGGCGAGCAAGAGTCAAGTATATCACCAATGCAACAACGACGAACGCGCTCTCCGACGCGATTCTCAAGAAGAGCAAATTCGCGAAGGCCAGAGGTACGCCGATTTCGGACGAAGGTGCATGCGCCAGATGATATCCGGTATATCATGATTGGACCGACGATTGAGTTTGCCGAGTTCGAGACGAAGATTCGTGAGAAGTTTGGGTTTCAATGTCCGCTTAAGATGAAGGTACAAGATGATGGGGATATGATTACTATGGTCGATCAGGAGGATTTGGATCTTTTACTTTCTTCTGCGAGGGAGGTTGCGAGGAGAGAAGGAAGTGAGATGGGGAAGATGGAGGTGAGTTCCTTATTCTCTTATTTCTGCTATGATGTTGGACGGTACTAACTTGGATAAAGGTATGGGTGGAAGAACGCTCTATGATTTAGGATTTATGCATTGGGTTTTGGCATGTGTTGATAGCATTTGATTTGTTTATACCCTTTAGTTGCATGAATACGCAATGCATTATTGTGTAATAATGGTGACGGTAACACTGCCGCCTCAGGAGCGATCTGCTCCCGGAGCCCAGCTGGGTTAGTTCCCTCGCCGCCCTGAGCTGCTTGAGTATTCCCGGAGTGCCCCCGGGGCTACTCCCTGAGCACCCTGATTGCTCATCTTTGATACTCCGGCTGAACTACAACATGTCTCTTTCTTTGTTTTACGTTCTCCGATGATCAGTGTTTTGTCTTACGGTCAGGTCTAGGAACTCAAACAAATTCATGATTTAATTTTGCAAGAATATCTGTTCTTCAGTATTTGTTTATTCCGATCTTATTGTTTTACTACTATAATCTGTACTACTTTAGTGAAAAACTGAATTCCACCAATACTGTAAGGGTTACTAAGTTGTCAGGCTAGAGACCTGTGACTAGGCAAGGGTATCAGATGGTAGGGATCAGGTTGGGTGGATCGATACACAGACTGATTCTTGAAGAGCTCAAGAATCCTGAATGTGTGTGTGTGTGTGTGTGTGTGTGTGTGATCTTATAGTATAAGATCACACACACACACATTGTATGGTATACATTAGGGTTCGAATGGTTCAAGGTGATTCAACGAACCAAAACACAAATTCATTTCATTTATTGAAGCTGATTCCCTTTTCCCAATTCAATTCTACTCTCTAAATCCTTAATTAATCTGAAACTTCCAGTGACCCGGAGTTAGCTTTTCGTGATATCTCTGGAAAAGCCTATCCTTCAACTCCTGCTTGACGGTACAGATGCCCGAAGTAGGATTCTTCGCATCCGAGTCGTGGTAACGAAGAGATAATTTACCCCATTCCTCATCCTTTTGTGAAATGACGGCTAATTCCCCTACTTGATCTCGTTCGACCCCATTGACCTTTCCTTCGGTGCTGATAAACTTGAAGAATATGGCTTGCGAAGCGTCTCCGTACCCAAAAGCTGTATATCCGAACTCTAATGGGGTATTAGAGCACTTAAACGCCGTGACATACTTTCCAAGCTTTTTATTGTATAATTTGTACCAGTGATTGTATAAGACCTTTCAGAATCAAAGTTAGTCTTATGAGAATTTCAATTCTCGCAGGGTTGTTATATAGAGATCGGAAATATCTGTGCCCAGGCACTGAAAGGACTCACCGTTGGCATTCCGGCAAGATAAGTTCCCACCTCAACTTGAAAATCCGACGATTCGTCGGCCGCTTGGACCTTCAAGGGGGCCAATGAAATCCCGGCACTCTTGATTTTCTTCTTCATTTCCCCGCATGCCTTTGACCACGCATTGAAAGCTGCGGCGGAGTCACTCTGGGAATCGGAGTTGGAGCCGGGATTTGCTCCTCGCATGAAGTCTATATAGCCCTTGCCTGTTGACATCAAAGGTAATTAGTTTGAAATTTTGCCATATTAGGGTCGAGGAGAAACGAACTGAGATCATGTCCCTCGGGATCATCAGGGAATGAAAGGTATTGATCAGAGGCGCCTTTTCTTGATACCAACTGAAATTTGATGTCAAGATTGACTAGCTTTTTATCAACGTCGGTGATATATTTGAATTCTCTGGGCACATGGCCAAATCCGGGAATTTGTCCAATGAATTGAGCCAGTGGTACCACATCTTCTTGCTACAGTAAAATTAGCCAGGTCCGATTATAAACGGGTGACGTTGCTTTACCTTAACCACACGCCAATTGAGGAACGGTGCAACGGTGGGAACCCATTCTGGAGGACTAAATGGGAAAGTCAGCTGGGGAGCCAGAAATTGTTGTGTAGATGGAGATATCCTGACTTATTACACAGCAGTGTATTGCCTCCCTGTGCTTGCCAAGAGACATTACCTGCTAGACTCCTCTTTTTCTGCTCTGCCTTTGAGATATCCTGGTCTTCGTGACTCGCTTTGGAGGATGCTTCAATATGAGATGACGAAAATGATGCCTTGGCTGAAGCCTTCATTGCCTGCGATGCCTCTGTTTTATCCTGCGTACCAAGCATTTCGTACTTTTCTGAGGAGAAAAGTCGACCGCCGAGCTCCACCCGAGTTGCAAAAAAATGACCTATAGATCGATTAGTACCTGCGATTTGGATATATGTGCGGCTATATTTCTTTTATAAATTCCTCAAAAACACTGACCATATCTTTGGTGAAAGGCAAGCAGCATGGAAGTTTTCTGAGAGTTTATGACCTCCTGCAGGTCCTTTCTACACTCAGTTGTGAGAGTGACACTCTGGGGGTCCAAGTGCACAATAACCCGGGGAAACTAAAAGTAATTCGTCAGTCAAAAGTAAACCTTTGAGCTTGACATGTTAAACCTACGTTATATGTGACGTTCATTGCTTTTTGTTCTTCACTCTTCCCAGAGGCAAGCGCGTTAGTTTGCGAGTGGGAGAATCCAGCACTAACAGCAGCACTGAATCCGAAGGCTCCTCCACCGCTGTATCCGAGATATAAGTCCTTTAACGTCTCCCTAATCCGTGGTAGTTGTAAATATACTTACGCGCCGGCCTCCACTTCTGTCTGTGCAAAAGAGCTCTGAGCCATAGAGCTCTGTACGCTAGATTGGGTTTCATAGGTGTCGACGTAGGAATCATCGGCGACGATGAAACGAGGAATGCGAAGAGATATCTAATCTTAGGTCAGTAAAGGCTCTGTTTAATATAATAAGGAATAAGTGTGACCTCTTGGGGCTCCTCATCATCATCATCCGATTTGGTTACATCGTTGGACACTTCATGTAAACCAAATGTGCGAGGAGCAATCTCAAACGCTGCATAAGAAGTTAGACATTCAAATGATTTATCTGGGGGAATGCCAACTGCCTACCACTATATGGGGCCTTCTCAATTCGACGGAATATCAACTGCCTTCCATTAATCCCTGCGTCTGCGTCTGCAGCGGGCTTTGATGCTTGAGTTTTGGTTTCCTCGTCGCTCTCCGGTTGAGTAAATACAAAGCGATGAGCATTCAAGAGTGAATTCATTCGGGCAACAGCGTGCCAGTCCTTCTCGGACATTTGTGCCGGGTTTCTGACTTTTAGTCAGAACAATATACTTGAATAAAACATTTGAGACTCACGGAAGTTCTCCACCAGATGTAGCTATCACCTTGGATGCATCGTACAGTCTTGAGAGATGCTCTATCTTGTCTTGATCAGGAAGTTTTGGTGCCTCGCCCTAAACTCGCTTATTAGTATATCAATGTTTCGTATATGAAGGGAAACTGGAAGATTCACTGGTTTCACATCTACTCCATCTTTAATCAGTCCAAGAACGTCTTTGTTTATTTCATATTTTTTCTTCTCTTGTAGATAGATGTTGTACTCGGTGAAGTTCTGTTGACCTTTACCCGAGGGATCGACCTCTTTTTCAGGGTCTGCTGGCAGATCCGACTCGGGTTCTGGTGAACCCTCCTTCGGAATTTGATCCTCCTTCTTCGCAGGGGCCTGTCCAAGAAGACTCAAATAATCCACGAAGGATGTTTGATTGCCAATTTGGGCTCCCTCGGGGGTGCAAAAGGCGCAACCGTACCTATGATTCCCCCTTAGTTACCAGAAAGTCATGGGGAAGAATCGTCCATACCGACTCAAAGTTAATGCTTTCTCTTTAATCAATAGTTGACGGATATTTTTCAGGGTGACTGTGTCTTTGTTGAATGATCCACCATTGAGCGTGATGCAGTGGGTTAGGCTTGATTCGCCTGTCTTGGTGACCATATTAACGTTGATCAGGACCTGCGGCTGAGCTACATCTTTCCCATCAATCTTCCTTTTCTGAAGTCGGGGTGTAGTGGCCTCATCTGCTGCTGGTCGCTTTTGAGATTTCTTGGGAGGCATTTTGCTGGAAATTTTTGTATAACCGTCCTTTGAAAAAGCCAAATCAATTAGTACTCAAAGTCGTTGAGCAGGTGGAGAGAAAAAGTCCTTATACCTCATCAACCGAATACCTCCAGGCTGTCAATGACATCAATAAGTAATATCGAGTTTTCAGTTATATCCTTCTTTCTTATTGCCCAGTGGCTTCCGAAACGGAAAGTTTGGTTGGATGCAGCAAACCCACGGGACCGAATAGATCTCGTAAAACCATGCATAGTGGCTCCCTAAGGTTAGGGGAAGCGGCGCGAAATTGAGTTTATGTTTCGTACCAATTCTGGAACGAATCTTTGGGGAGGAACTATGCGGCTGTGGAGCGGACACGGACAAGCTCTGATATTGCATCACACATGTAATCGGGGTCGCGTATTGGTTGAGCCAACAAAAGACCGTTTGCTTTTTGTCAGGACACCTGGAACGCAGAGGTACTTAGGACATATTACTTCTTGGAGAAGACGTTTGATGTCGAGAAATTCACCAGGTCGAGAGTGGATGACGTTGTCTCATGTTGGTGTAATCTGTGGGATGGAAACATTATGATTTGTAATTATTCTAAGGAATGTAGTTTGTTCGAAGATCATAACCGACATTTTCTTTCACAGTATGCTGCTTTTCTACATAGAGGGAATCGCACCATAACAACTGACTTATATACATAATGTTCGACTCATCTCGAACTATGGCACCGACCCTCCTAGAAGAGTTCAAATGCTTCTAGAGAGCTTCTAGAATCTAGTTCTTAGGCTAGAGATCCCTTTCTACCACCTTACTGTAATCAGGTAAAAGAGCTGCATCTCGCAAAGTCGGTACCAACCGTTTCTTTAGGATGGACAACCATCCCGCAAAGACAAGAGAACTGTGAGAAATGCCCAATTGATTACCTTGTTGGAAGATATCAATATCAGAGAGTCGGTACTTACGTAGGTGTTGGTACCGTCTTCATTGCTGTTCCTTCTTTCTTTGTCACTGTTGCAGTCGCATAAATCGCCCGGAATGGACCAGGTGTTCCGCCTGTATACAGCATTGCGTAAGGACGAATCGGATACTCAGACAAAACCGCGCTACAGGCAGTTGGTAACTCGGTGAGTACTGGCGGACGATTGTAAAAACTCTTTGGATAAGTACTAGTCGACGGTGGGTCTCTTGAAGTTCTTCCATTTTTATCAGTGCGGGTGATCGTGAAGGTATATTCTATTCAATCAGCTTATTTCCTACCCATCCTGTATTCTGCATCTACTCACTTGCTGAAGTTGTGAAGGCGTAGTTTATTCCGCTTGAAGCCCTAGCTCCAGGTATCGTAGAAATCGTTTTGCTAGCTGGAAAGTATGAGACGTCCTTTCTCATGGCATTTTGGAGGGAAAAAGCAGGTATCTTACTAGGGCAACGGAATTGCTTGAATACAACTGGTTTTGTCGGCGCTGCTTCGGCTTGCAAAGGCTCGATAACTATCTGCTGCGCCATTGCAGTTAGACTGGTAACTAGGTGAAGGCAATAAAAGAAAATGAACTTCATATTGAGATTCTGTGGGCTATATTTGTTGGTTTTGACTTGCTCGATGTGAAGTCGATAGTCTGGGGCCCTGCAGGTAGAAAATCTATCAAACAAAACACGGCAAAGGTCATTCAAAGCCAGGTTTATACCAACTCTCACTCACTGTTCAATTTAGAGAAATCATTTACTTACCCCTTTGAGGTTTCCCACCCCAGGAAAACGCTATTGTACATATTACATCACGATCGAAATGCAGCTTTTAATGCATCTTTTAGAAATTTGAAATACGATTCCCCGGAACCCTCCCGTGGGTAACCCGAGGCCTTCCGAGAGTTACTGGCCGAGCCACTATTCAAAATGCATCACAGCGTTGGAGGACCACCGGATTGTTATGCTGAGCATATTTATATGAGGTGATTTTCAAAGGCAAAGATACATGGAGTATATCTTCAAATAAGAATGAACAATCTGATGTTCAAATTAGGATTAGGTAAACAGCACCAGGAAGGATTTCTGATTTATGTATAGTAAAAGCAGCAGGCCTCATAGAAATCATGTGAACCGCAAATAGAAAATAAAAGTTTCCAGCCACGGTTCATTATCGAAGGAAGTCTGATTCGTAAGAGACGCACGCCGCATACAGCTAGATAAATGTTCTCACGATCAATAAATCCAAGATGAAAACCAATGGCTGGATAAATTTTCCCACACGGGCACTGATAATCATGATAGAGGCAACTTATGCGGTCAAAAGTATGACGGAATGTTAGAGAGGAGGCGAAACCCTAAACCCTGGATATCAGTTTACGGAACCCCATCAATAAGAAGATTGAAGGACTTCTATGGAATAGAATATACTTTCAGTACAAAGAGTATCTGGACTCCTTATGCATTGGGTTTTCCTAGTTTGTTTAATATACATGAGTAGAGAATGCTGGGGTGTTCATTTGCATCGCATTGATATTGGGGACCCACTCGTGGTTCCGGGAAGCGCGGGCCGTGCCACTATCCGCGAGATCTTGAAGCTTGAAGTATCTCAACAATTTGAATAGCCACTGGTAGATCATACGAGTATAAGATCATGGAACTTATAAAAACAATGAGAGCCCATTTTTATGATCCAAGTTACACATATTCTCCGGATTCTATCGCAAAAGAGTAGTAGCAGATGGAATATATAAGTACACCTTTAAAGGGCCTTGTGGGTCCACATGCATTATGTTTTCTAATATTTCACTTGTATTTTAGTGGCCAGTGGCGACGTGCGGAAAAACGCCTTGAAATTGGCAATGCTCTGAATGACCAATTTTCCACGGCCCTTATCTGACGAATAGGTATTGTAGGGCAACCTTCCCATAAGGTCTCGTATTATGTACCAATCCAAGCTAGATAAAAATGTCGCGCACTGTTTTTGAACCACGGAACCATCGAGAGGATATAAGATGGCTTGACTGAAAGCGTGCAGTGGAGTGTAAGATTTCATCTGCAAAGCTTGACAAAAGTACCGACGCTGATGCCGTTGGGCCTGTCTTGTAGGCTCCACTATTTAGCACATAAAGATGGAGTGAAACGGTAATCAATACAATCTATAATAGAAAAAATTGATGTACGCAGGTAAAACGGCAATGTGTCGAGTGTCGTAATTTCACTTATCCATTTGAATCTATAGGCTTGGTGTTTCTTTGTATATAATTCCATAAGAATACATTGACTGTTGTCTTGCTTCACTTGTAAATCGGCAATACTCAAGAAGGGTGAAATTTATGTATACTATTAGCAACAAATATTCAATTACCTATCCTCATTAAAGTATTCTCTAACACAGCCCCAATAGAGCATGCGTGCTATCTTTTTTCCAATCCTAATGTCCTCTATGAATCCACGGATACAAATCATGTCTTGACATCAATGATTAAGCATTTAAACCAGGTTCTATATTGCTGCTCAATAATTTAAAACTTGGTCTTGACATGCTTTTTCTGCTTCATCCCTTCAGGTTCCCACGAGAACAATCTTAGAATAAAGATTTTTTTTGTCAACCTCACCCTTACCACTCCACCACTCCAACATGTCCTGCTATCAGTCAATGCCCCTTGTTTTCTCAGAGTATGTCCACCACTATAAACCAGGAGATTGGTGGAATGGTATCCAAAGGCATAGCAAGGACTATGAATCGCTACGTGTCATTAGCCTGACTCGAGTCAAAGACCTTGATTCCCCTTGGGCTCATGAATATGTCCAATTCATTGTCGAAGACATCGCTTCCAAAGAACGAGCTCGTATCTACGCGGAGCGTGGTACGGACAAAGAAATGAGTGAGGTAGTCCCGTGGGCCGCGATAGGCCACAATCCCTTCACTTTCGGCCGTGATAGCGTTGATGGAATTACTATTGGTTACAATGAAAGCAAAGGTATCAAATTTCCCCCTAACAAGGGGGAGGACAAGCCAAAGGAGGAAAATCCAAAACCAATCATTCCCGGCCGATGGGGGGGGGTCATCGTGACTTGCCTCTTCCACTGGAGGCTTTTCTCTACCCTGACGCCGAAACGAGACCGCCCTTCTTAGACCTGGCTCAGACTATTGGACTGGTTAGCAACAAAGGTGGCCAATATAATCTTCTTGGCCACAATTGCTTTTGGTTTGCCTATACCTCGATGAAAGATCACGGGCTTAAGCATGAAGTTCCCCCCAAGAAGGTGTATTATACCTTTGGTGGTGGGACTGGTCGGCTCCGAGATCTCTACTCGTATCATTATACTCGGAAATATAAAGAGTATTACAGGGTAACTGATTACCCCTATATTAACTTAGGGCATCCTAATATCAACTTTATACTAATGAGTATCTCGTATAGAAAAATGCAGAGGACTTTGATAAATCGAGAGCAGGACCTATCGATGGTGCACTGCCGAAATCTCGTGGTGTTACAACACCGATGAGCAATATTCAAGCCTTGAAAGGCTTCTTGCTGGACAGAGATACCATGGAGAGCTATTTAGAGGTTTTGAAGGAAAATGACATCTCGGTTACCTCAACTAATGTAGGAGCTGTGACACATTATGGAACAAGACAATTGGTGAAGAGTAGCTAACATTATACTCTAGGTCAAAGAATATCTTGACGAGGCCGCCGAAAACGCAAAGGAGGAAGAAAACCAGGCTGCAGAGTTGAGATACACAGAACAGGTAAGTTACCATGCACATTTGCAGAGAATAGGGGCTAATGGAAATTTATAGTTTGACAAAGAAGTCGATGACCTTGAAAAGAAGGTTGTGGGCGCAATGAGTGACGAGGAGAAAGGCGAGTTCTACGCAAAAGTTGAGCACGATGTCGCAACTTCGGTAAGCTTATATTAATTCTGACCGGTAAAGTGAGCTCCGTGGACTAAGAAAGATATATTTTTTTAGGCACAAGATGCTAGCGGTATTACAGCTAAAGACCTTGATCTCGATGGGCCTCAGGCTAAACGGTATTATCTGGTCTACGAACTCATGGAGATTCTTGCGGATGAAGTTGACGCGGAGGCAAAAGCTGGAACTAGTTACAGATGATTTTTGAAAATTCCGTTTCAGTATTGTGGTATCTGTATCTCTTATTATCACTACAACTCAGTTCAAAAATCTATTCCCATCCCCATTTTCCGCACTATGACGCCAACAAAACAGGGGTTTTGGAGTAACCTACATCTCCATCACAGATACGTAATTTTGATTTCGAAGTTAGACATATTAATTACAATTGGTAGAGCTTTATGTATTATCTCTAAGTTCTCTATGATTAAAAATATATATCGACATTGCTCAAATCGGTTCAATCCGAAAAATGGTCTTAAGAGAAAACATTCTCGACATTTTGTATGGGATTTCACACAAAGTCTTGAATTCGGGAAGACTTAATATATTTAACAGTCCGCGGATAAACAAAGAATTGAGAACATAAAAGACTCTTTTATACAAGAATAACTTGAATAGTTTCTAAGCTAATTTATAATTCAAACCAATTTAAAAAAAAATCGAAGTAATCTAGTATCTGTGATAAGAGATATGGCTGTTGAAACAGCCGAGCAACTAGTCGAAGCAGTGGGAACCATTGACTGAGGCTCGGGCTTCGACCTATCGGGGCACGAAATGACCTCGGAGGCATGCTCATGGCACTGCTGATAAAGAATGGAGCGACCCAGTAAGAACTTGGTAAAATGAACGTTTCAACCGGTGTTGAGTGTTGCCGTTTCCGTTTTGGGCGTTCGATTTACCGTCATTTAGCGTTGTGGTGTAGTATATTATAGCATTCGATTTCGTCTTGCACGGTGCTTATTATCAGTGTGATACAATCCTAAAGTATGAAGATATTAGTTAGTAGTTTGGGAGATAATCAACCATACTCGTAGCTGGAATACCAGCAAGTATAATTTGTCTTCCTTGATTATGTTAAAATGAAATCAAAATTAGAATTATTCCGTTAAGTTCATTACTTATTTATACTGGCAATCCTCTACAAAATGGCTACTCTATTGCTTTGCTCCACACATTCCGGCCTCGGCAGCGGACCAGCGCAGCAGCACTGACGTTGTTGACAGATCCTCGTCCATCTTCCCCAACTTAACTTCCACCTCTCCAAACTACCCACAATGACGGACCTCACACCAACCCTGAATAAAATTCTATCCGCCAAAAATGCCCAATCGACAAAACCCCCAGTGAACTTCTCTCCAGCAGATGAATTCCTCAAAGAAGCGCATCGCATCGTTCGTCAACTCAACCCTAACCCCCCTTCCACGCAGAGAACAAAACTAACACAATCCAGAACTCCCACATAACCTCCCTATCAAAATACCTAACATCAATCCGACACGCCTACCTCTCAACAAATACCCCATCCCGCCGCCCTCAACCAAACACACCAACCTCACAACCCCAACTCCAAAACCAATCTCAATCCCAACACCTCACAGACCCAGAACGCGATGCCATCGACTCCTCAACCGCTCTTCTCCTCCGCGACCTCGCATCATCAATAACAAACCTCTCCGATGCCGAAACCCTCCGCAAAAAGACAACCACTCAACTCCTCCACAAGAAATACGGCCACACAGCCGCAGGCGCGCTCCTCCTCCGCTGGGCAAACGGGAATGATGACAACGGCGGCGGGAAACCCGCCGAACAAATCGAAGCCGAGGAGCGGGAGAAAACGATTTCCTCTGTGCGGGAGGGTATTCTTTGGTTTTTGAGGAGGGGGTTGGATTTCGTCGTTGATGTGCAGCGTGGGATGGTGGAGAAGAGAATCGAACGGGTTCGAGAGAAGGAGAAGAGTGTTTTGTATAAGGCTATGAAAGGTGGTATTCCTTCTGGATCTGCTTCTGGGTCTTCGTTGAAGGAACAAGATAATTCACGCAGTTATAACGATCAGAATGGGTTTGGATCATCGATGAAAACGCCTGATGCTGCGGTTCTGAGTGAGGCTGATTCTCGTGAAATTGAGGGTCAACTTTCTGCGGAGCAGTTACAGCTTTTTGCTGAAGAGAATGACTCTATGTTAAAGCATTATGAGGATACGCTTGGGAAAGTCCAGTACGTATATTTTTTTTTCTTCTTCTTTTTTTTTAGGTTCTGCTTCCCTGCTTCATGTTGATATGATGCTGATTTCTACTAGGAATGCGGAACGGTCTCTTTTGGAGATCTCTTCTTTACAGGAAACTCTTGTCACACATCTTGCTACACAGGAGGAGTTTATCTCGCAGCTAGTTAGTGATGTTGATATGACGGAGGAGAATGTTGGTAGAGGAAATCGCGAGTTAAAGCGAGCCACGGAGAGAAGGAGTACGGCACAAGCGGTGTTTTGGGGAACTGTTGGTTTATGTACATCGCTTGTGGTTTGGGATTTGATCTTTTGATCTGATTTGAAAGGGTGGTAAACATGGTGCAGTGATTTAAGATGTAAGAATTATCACATAGCGAATACCCTAAGTCTTTCATGAGTTTGGCCAGCCCATTCTAGTAAAATGGTCATATGCCCAAGAGTATGAATTCAGGATGGACCAACCCAAGTGTATCATTCGAGTAGATTTACATTTACATGTGATGCAACTCTCGGACCCACGTAGATCCCGACAACATTTAAGAATCACATGTGGACCGGAACAGCTAGCTTGCAAAGAAAAAGAAAAGGAAAAAGGGACAAGAGAAGAAAGAAAGACGCTTATTGGTATCGCATTGGTTGCCTAGGCAGTCTCACGCACGACGCTGTCGACAGCCTCGGCGAAGTAATCCAAGTTATTTGTGTTCAGACCAGCCATGGAGATACGGCCGTTCTTAGTCTGGAGAGTAATTGATGATTAGCAATGAACGAGACATAATAAGAATTTCGTTTTTAAGCAGGGTGGGAAAAATAAGTAGGAGGGAAGGGTTCCGTGTTGAATACTCACCATATAAACGTGCCACTTGTCACGGAGAATCTTCACTTGAGTCTCGGACAAACCCGTGAAACTAAACATTCCAATCTGAGAAGTAATATGATCCCATGAACCGGGTGTACCCTTCGCCTCAAGACGCTCACGTAGACCAGTCCGCATCTCCTGAATACGACCGCTCATAGTACGCAGATCATCCTCCCACTCCGCAAAAAGGGTAGGATCATTCAGAACACGACTGGCAATGCGAGCTCCATACGCAGGCGGATTGGAGATCTCCGACCGCTGCAAAATAGCCAACTGGCTCGCAATGTGCGAGTTAGCGGTGGAGGCATCAGCGCCGGGAGCAGAGATGAAATGGAAAGCACCCGTGCGCTCACCGTACAGACCGAAGTTCTTGGCGAAAGACTGCGCGACGCAGAGCTCGAAACCCTGCTCGACGAAGTAGCGGATGGCCCAGGAGTCGCGGACTAAATCGCCTGATGCGAAGCCCTGGTATGCGGTGTCGAAGAATGGGAAGTGTTGGCGCTCGCGCATCACGGCGGCGATCTCGCGCCACTGGTCCTGCGAGGGGTCGACGCCGGTTGGGTTGTGGGCGCAGGCGTGCAGGAGGATGATCGAGCCATTCGGGGCTGTCCGCAGGGCTTGCAGCATGCCATCGAAGTCAAGGCCCTTGGTCTCCTTGGAGAAGTAGGGGTAATTGGCGAGGGAGAGGCCGACATTGGTGAAGATTTGGTTGTGATTGGCCCATGTTGGGTTGGAGAGGTAAATGGTAGGTTTTTGCGGATGGAATTTGGACAGGAAGAGACCGCCCAGGTGGACGGCGCCGGTTCCCGAGATGGTTTGTAGTGAGCAGATCTAAAAGTGCGGGCGAGATTAGCGCGTATACAGCAGAAGATAACGAGTAAGTAGTGTTGGGGGGGTGGGGGGGGGAGGAAAGGTGATGTCTGTATCGAATTGGAAGGGCTGGGATTGGCAATCGGGTCGACATACCCGTTTCTCTTGAATTGCTGGACTGGTCGCACCGACGATGAGCTTCTGTGCGGCGGAGGTGAAATCAGGCAAACCACCAATTGAGAGGTACTCGTGGTTTAGACTGGGGTCTTTGTGAATAGCATCGTCTGCCTGGGAGGGGTCAGCGATACTGTAGATGGATAAGTGACGCAATGTGGAGTAGTAGTAGTAGTAGCAGACGCAGTGACAATAACAATTAACAGTTGTAGTAGCTATGCTACTACTGTTATTGTTGCTGATAATGCTAATGATACTGATAAACTCACCTTCTTGACAACAGGCAAAATCCAAGGCTTTGCATTATTATCACGATAAGCACCAATACCCAGATCGACCTTTTTATCGGAAGGATCTTCGCGGTAGGCCTTCATTAAACCAAAGAGAGGATCTTCAGGAGCAGCAGCGACAGTAGCCGCAGTAAAGACGGAGGGATTGGAGGCACCCATGATGTGTGTTGAGAGAGATGAAAGACGATCGCGAACGGAGGAAAGGGAGAAAGGAGGAGGAGGAGGAGGGTTTTGTTGTGCCATTTTCTGTACTTTTTTTTTTTTAAAAAAAAAAGGAACTGCTTAATCACCGGATTGCCTGACGCACGATCTTCCCCCGGGAATTCCTGAAACTTTCTGCTTGCGTTCACCGGATGAGGATGAGGGGGTGGAGTAAGAAGAATGGTAATAAGAATGGTAATACTGTATTCAGTATGATTCAGAATGGAATGGTATTTGGAGTAGTGGAAAAATCAAAGTAACTGTGAATAGGTAGACACTTGATCACTTTTAATACTTTCAGTTGGTCTTCCTCGGTCTGACGAGCCGAGGGTGTCTCTACTCTTTCCGGCTTGCTCTGCGACAACTTCACATGCCGAGTATATCATTTCTATCGATCCCCCTTTGTATCCTCTTTATCGCTTCTATTCTCTCTTACTCTTTCTCTTTCTATCGTGAACCTTCCTATAGAGAACTGTATGATCTCGATCATTTGACTCTCCAAATCCACCTCTTTTTTTTTCTGCCCTCCTACAGGTCGTTGTCGCCGCCCAGGATTAACGTGTGTCATAACGCCGAAAAAAGACGCAGTGGAGCTGCGAGAATGCCCGGAGGGTTTAGCCGTGCGGAGACGCTCTAATTCTGTCTTCCTCTTTTTTTCTGGGGATCCTCGTAGTATTGTGATCGTGTTTAGCCTAGGGTGAAGTCTTATGTGGTATCGTCATGGAATACGTAGATAGTCTTGTCTCTTCGTTCGTAGTTACGTAGTTACTAGGTGTATGTACGTGAGTACTGTAATTGGATACCCGGGGAGACCGTTTATCCCCCCCCCATGAGGAGAATCAATGTAGACTCCGTACGCCGTAATAGCCTCTGACTTACTCAACTCCACTCATTCTCTCATCATCCCCCATTTCAACTAACCCAATTCAATTGCACGACATCCCATTCGTAAATCGGACCGGCTCCGGCCCCGTCTCCAACCGACCACGAGACCGGCGCCGAGTCAGCATTTACAGTATCGGGCATTCTAGTCAGTGGGGATTGGGGGGAATGAAATGGGGTAAATAGGATAATAAATAATCATATTATCAATTTCGAACATTCTCCCGGGGTTCGACAATTCCAAACATGATGTCAACCCCATACGACGTATACATAAGTCAACGGAAGAAAACTGCGAGAAATCTCGCTCTTCTCCACACTTTCTCCCCATTTTCCTCCATTCCGGTGGAGTCCCCCCTCGTTTTCTCCAGTCTTGGTCCATACATAGTACATATCCCATAGTATGTTAAAACATAGCCCCGATCGAGGGAAAAAATTTCCCCGCGCTGCCAAGTAAGTTTCGCCGGGCTGGAGTATTCTATTTCAGTTGGCGCGAATACTTGCCTCGATTGGTACTACATTTGTACCCTATATACTAGGTAGTATAGAAATACCACTCTGTATGATTGAATACTACTGGGTATAAAGTCTGTAGGCTATCATCTCTGAGTCGGTTTCAAGGGGTGTCTTCACTGTTATTAGTAGTATTACAAATGTACTAATTCAACTTGGGAAGATTTGGACCAATTATTAGTATATCCAAGTATCCATGGATTTTTTTTAAGTATATCAACTCTTGGAGCGAAGTGCTGGTAACTAACAGGTACTACTTGTTCAATTCGAAATGTCCTCTTAGGGCTAGGCTACACTACACTGATCAGGATGACTGCTGAATATGTAAGAGTCTTGATCTAATCAACAAATGTACATATAGATGCAACAATATAATCAATAGAGAACGGTTGGAAATCAATTTTTTTCCTCCCAACTCTTCAAAACGCCGTATGCTGGAATCCAAATCCCGTCTTCCCAATCTCATAAATCAAATCAACCAACGCCATGATAAAAATTCATATACCTTCCAAATCAAGATCATGTGCAATGTCATCGGGTCATAAAGGGCAAATAAAGGAGTGTCGTGAAATATATCCAATGTGCGTAAGGCAAAAAAAAAAATGTGAGAGAAAAAAGAGGTAGATGTTATCATGTACGAGATTCCGATCCCTCAGGTGCCATATGTGCTGGGGGTGGCACCGTCGGTGTAGATGTCCCGCTGACCTCAGGGCTAGAGTCAAAGCCATGAGCGCGGGTACGGATTCGGAATCGATCACGCAGGCGCGTGGTGAGGCGGCTGCGATTGGGTCGGGCGTCATTTTCGTTGATTGTCTCATCTTGGTTTTCCTCGCGTACACGACGGAGGGCGGCCAGCCGTTCTTCGACAGTGGCATTGCGCATCCGACGGGCGTTCAGTGAGCCATGACCGTGAAGGTAGTTCGTCAACCGGTTGTGTCGGGACTGGGTAACCTCCGCGGTCGGGGTTGCCGTGCCTTCGGCAGGAGTCTCCTCGGTATTGTCGGCGTTCTCTCCTTCTTCGGCATTCTCTTCATTCTTGTTAGGGTTGAGATCAATGCGGCTACATAGTCGTCAGTATCGAGCGCCATTTGTTACAAGTTTATCGGTCGCAGATATACTTACCAAAGGGGACATGTCCCGGATACGTTGATCAGCCATGGGTCGATACACTCAGGATGGAATTGATGGTTGCATGGTAGTACTCGCAAATCCTGGCCCTTAATGAAGTCATCGGTACAGATAGGGCAAGAAAAGTTTCCTCCGTCGGCGGCAGCATCGGGTTTGGTGTTTGGAGAAGTGGTAGCCGGGGCGGCATCGGCAACAGAAACATCATCATCAGATCCAGTAGTAGGATGATTCGTAGTCGATAATTCGGTTTCGCGAGGTGTCGTTGTATGTTCGGCATTGGAATCATTATCCGAACGGAGAGATGGACGTTCATGGGCGGGATCCTCCGGGTTCAGGGACAGTTCGACATCTCGCTTGGCGGCAGCAACACCGTCCTCATTATCGCCGAATTTGACGATAGGAATAGTCTCTAGCATTGCTCTTGCTATACCTCTTGCTCGACTCTGCCGTGGTCGTCCGGCGACACGACGTGGACCATATCGCTCAGGATGACGATGGGCACGTACGGCGCCGGTAATGATGATACCCAAGAATAGAGCTGTGATGATACCAGTGATACTGTACAAAATGATCATCGCTATAAATTCAATCAGTAAGCCTATATTTTACAATATATAGAGAGGTTATTGATTGTAAGACCAACCAGTATTGGGACTGTCGCCCGAATCATTGCTGCTGGTGCTGGCGCTGGTGCCGGCATCGGGAGGGTAAGCAGACATGGAGACGATGGAGACCGTTTGGTTTGCACCACCGAGGGCTTTCTGGAGAGTGGCTCCGCCGTGCGGAGAGTTGAAAGTGAAAACGTTTTGATAGTCTTCAATTTGGGCATCCGATGAGAGGGCACAATGAGAGGCCGATGTGCTGTAAAGGATGACCGCAGCGAACCTGTGGGCGATGA
Organism: Penicillium citrinum; assembly: GCF_028827155.1. NCBI lineage: Eukaryota > Fungi > Ascomycota > Eurotiomycetes > Eurotiales > Aspergillaceae > Penicillium > Penicillium citrinum. Next base: position 3,438,927 of record NW_026622686.1, read on the forward strand.
CGGTGCCAAGAGTATCGCCCGCAGATAACTCGCCGGGGTAATCCGCCGAATCGCACGAAACGCAGGCAATTCGGGAACTCTCCCCACTCTGAGTAAATGGAGATTCGACAGTAGCCTTGTACAGACTACCCTGAAGACTGAAGGTCTAGAAGGGTGACAAAAGCGGGATGATGAGAAGAGAGACACAATGAACACAATGGGGGAAAGATGTGGGGGGGGAAAGAAAAGAGAGATGGGGGGAACGGGGACTGGAGTCATTGGGAGGACCCATTGAAATCGGCTTACCTGGAGTTTCTTGTCGGTTAAACGGATCAAGGAATCGGTCAACGGAGCGAGAGTCTGATCCTTAAGAAGACTGGAACCCAGAAATTTGAAGAGGTGGGACTGTCCCTGACCGAGGTCTTGGGAACTGTTAGAGGGAGAGAGGGAAAGGGACTCTGCGAGAGAAACCAGAGATAAAAAGAAAAAAAGGAATTGAAAGATGGAGGAGGTAAGATATGGGGAGGAGGAGGAGGAAGAAGAAGAAGAAGAGGATGAGAATGAGAATGGGAATGATGATGATGCTGGGCACTGCATGGCCGCGTTTTACGGGAAGCGGCGGATGCGTGGGGGAGCAAGAGGAGGGGCGCTGATCGGGGCTGATCAGAGGGACATCACAAAAGGCACAAGTCCAGCAGAGGGTACTAAGGACTGTACAGTGGATTGTATGAGTTAGGGCCACAAAAAGAGGAAAAGGAAAGAAATGATCAGAGTATGCAGATGGGGGGAGTGGAGCAGGATAAAAGAAAAAGGCAGCGGAAAACAAGGAAAAGAGGGGAGAGTCAAGCCGATCGCAGGAACCCCGTGGAGAAGGACGATCCTGATGAAAATGGGAGGTTTAGGCGTATTTGAATTTAACTCGGTCAGATCATCAGTACAGTATCAGTATCAGTACATAATAAGTGCAGTCATATTATGGATACAATCAATTGATATATCATGATTAGTAGATTACTAGTAATATCCAGTATTACAATATCCATTAAGATTGTACGGAAATATTGACTATAGTATCCTGCGTATAATATTTGCGTATAATATTTGCGTATACCATTCAGCGTATAACTACTATGTAGAATACGGTAAATGCGAGTCCGAGCGTTCGGGCTACTTGCTGTCATGAGATGATCGACTAGTATGAGTTATATCATATGCTGAACTACAGTATATGTACAGTGTATCCAGGGATCTTCAACTTTGATTTCTCTCTGAGTTAGTGAGTACTTTGAACATACTTCTTGCAGTGACTATTTCTAGTAATAATGGTACATATTCCTGGAGTGCTCCCGGAGTACCCAGATCGCTCATCTTCAATGCTCCGGCTGGCCCACAACACGTCTCGTTCTTTGTTTCACGTCCTCCGATGATAAACACTGTGCTGTATACGGTCGCTCCTAGGAACTTAAACAAATTTATGATCCCGTTTTACAGAATATCTGGTCACCAGTATTTGCTGATACGATTTCATCGCTTTAGGACCATGATCCGTTCTGCCGTAGGAGATGCTAATTTCCACCAATACAGTCTCGGATATCTCTTTTAGTTTGTAATGGAGATATTTTATTTTATTTTTATTTTTATTTTTAACGGAAGATAAAATGGATTTATTTGATTGCTATATCTGGTTCTATGTTCTGAATTAGTTCAGTTCCAGGGTTATCATTCTTTACAATAGTCTTCCATATCCTCTTCGATCACAAAGACTGTCTTTCATATGTATGATGGAGCTGGAAATGTGTCAATATACTACAAAATTCTATATGCTATATAATATCACCCGATATTATATTAATCATGTATCTATTTCAGATGTATATTCCTAGAAGTATCTTCTTTTGCTACTGTGGTATAAAACAGCACACTCAAGTATTATTGATTCCCGACTTTACACCGAGGACAAAGTTTGATATCTATTTCTCAATATGATTTTGACTGGTCCGAATACCGTTCGTTCGTCTGAAAATCGGTTCTCCACCAGCAACTTTTTTCTCAGTCAAGATTCGCTTCCGCGGGTTTTCCTCGATCTAAGTGATGTTACACTAACTTGGCTATCTAGATTCTTACTATTCAGCGAGAGTAATCCTGGAAGAGGCTGAGTGTCGCCTCGCGGGCCTCGGTAGGCCTTACATACTCAGCTACCTGCGCTGGTGTCTTTTTACCGATCCATTTCCTGCCAACAGACAGGACAGTGGGATCCGCGCCAGCCTCCATCGGTATCTTAACAATTTCCACTTTGCCGAGTCTCGCAGCGAGATGTAGAGGTGTGCCCCATTCGTCGGAAGTTACATTCGGGTCTGCACCTCTGTCAAGCAGAAAACGGGTTTTCAGTTCGCGCTGTTGTACGCGCGGAGCGATAGAGTAGAAGAGCAGATTTGATTCCAATTTTGCGCCATATTCGAGATATCTGGTTCCTGGATACTCACGATAATTCTGCCAAGGGGAGAGATTCCTCTTGGTCCGCAGAGATTAGGATCCGCGCCGGCAGAAAACAATACAGCAGCAGCCGAGGAATTAAAAATCATGTTATCCATGAATACCATCAGAAACAGAGTTAGTTGTCTAAAATATCTTGTCTTTTTTTTATTGGGATACAATTTACGGGAGTATAGGTTCGCCACTAGAAGTCCTCGCATTGGGATCCAAGCCATTGTCTAGAAAGAGACGGACGATTCGAGGATCTTGGTGAAAGCCTTCTCCGTGGAGACAGCCTGTTGTCCCTTATGAGACACGAACACCGGTGTCAAAAAGGATAGCAACAGCATCAGCGTGTGACCCCTAGTGTTGCGTGTTTGAGTCCGACGTCAAGGTCTTCGACGGTTAAGCGGCCCGTGGCGATTGCTTCATTGAGTTTTGGCATGTCGCCAACGAAGCACGCATGGTGAAATTCCCGGTGAAAGGCTTGAGGCTCCATTGCAGCAGATTGCCGGATCCCCAGATCAAATGATAGATGATGGTTGGATGAGGTCTGAATTGGAATAGAGAAAAAAAAACACGTGATGTACAAAATTCTGAATAGGATGGAGCTGATCCCTCAAGAGCCATAAGCGCTCAGGGAACACTCAAGAGGCACTCAAGAGGTCCTCAACAGGAGTGCAAGGAGGGCCCCGGGAGCAATCCGGGAGCAATGTTCGATATCAATCACATGATGAATGAGACGACTAAAAACTTGGTATAATGAACGCTTAGACAGGCGTCGAGTGTTACCGTTTTGGGCGATCGATTTACCGTCACTTAGCGCTATAGTGTAGTATGTTGCATGTACCTGTCCCTGGAGTGCCTGGTAGATAGAGTTCGTACTGACTATGTATACTATAGTACGATGCACATATGTATCTCCACAGCGTATAGTTATAACAACTCTTCCACCATGTCTATTTATTCTACTTATATACTATTCAACTATTCAACTACTGATCTACTGATCTACTATAGTATTAACTATACTATTCAACTAATAATTATCCTATGTTTACTATGTATACTATGTACTCGCCTGCTGATACACGCCACGCCTTTGTGATTTGCGGAGAGGGGAGTGGGGATGGCCGAGACTCCCATCGACCGCAGAAAAAGGCAACGGCAGAAAGATGGCCGAGTGTTCGCGGATGCACCCGTTCTTTTTCATCTTCTTCACTTCTTTCCCCTCCTCTTTTCGATCGACACTCCACCATTTTCTTTTTTTTCCCCTACAGTATCACCGCCCCTCTCCTTCTGATCCACCCATGTCGTAGGGTCTTGAACTCGCTTCTTCCTGGTGCTGGCTATCTTCTCTCATTCTCGGCCCTATCAGGGGCGCGTTCCCTCGCACCATGCCCCCAGACTTGTCTGCCGATAATCCCCAGCTTCTTCCTTCGCAACGCTGGGACCGGCGCTATGACAGGAAGCCGATCTCAAAGTAAGTTTCCCCCCCCCCTCCCTCCCCTTCTGTCTTTCTTTTCCATGATGGTTGGATCACTTCGGTTTCTGCGACATCTTGGGTGGTCTTTATCTTTTGACGTGGTCCCGCTTATTCTCGACGGAGTGGATTTTCTTTTCGCAGATAGATGGGGTGTTGGGTCCCTATCTAGACGAAACAAGTCCACACCCACCCTGGGGCAATCTACTGTCACGCCTCCTACTACCGACCTTGTGGAATCTAATCAACATCGACAGAAACCCTATAATCGCCGACCTCGACGTCGAACATAATGAACTTGCGCAAACATGGAAATCCTTTATTCGCCATCTCCCACCAGACGACCGTGTTGACTGGGAACATCGTCCACAAACCAGAGACGATGTCAACGCCCTCATAAATTCGCTTCAGTCCTTTTGGATGACTCGACCCCGACAAAGGGTCTATAGCCAAGTCAAAGTCCTCTGCGATCAATTTCTGCCTACCGTCGATACGCACGCGACCCTGCTTGCCCGACTACCGGACTCCCACTTCTATCATGCCCCAACCTTTTACGGGGCCTTACAGTCGGTGCTCAAGGTGGGTTCCATCATGATCCGATCGAATTTACACACATCTATCTGCTTGAGTTTGCATGCGGGGTTGTGTATGGAATTTATCCCGACTAACCCGAAGGATTTCTCTAGGCTTCATCGCATTATCCTAGAGTCATGGAGGGCCTTCTCACGGCTCTTTTAGACATTCACAGTGCTTTGACCGTTTTCGAAGATCCCGCCACCTCTCACAATATCGAAGCAATTGCCAAATCATATACCCTCATCTTCTTCTTTCTGACCGAGTTCATGGATTGGTATGTGCGGAGGTCGACCTGCCAATTATTAAAGAGTCACAGCCAGGATGTCTACTCGGAGTTTCAACATCTGGTAAATTGTATTCAGCGCCAGGCGAAAGCCCTCTCCGAGCCCTCCGATGAGATGGACGTGGATGATGACTATGAAGCCGCCTATAGCCCTCGGGCTCTATGGGAAGACTCCCGAATGAGCCAGGTCGGTCGGCAGGGGACCGAGCGTCGTATAGCCGCACAAAATACAATCACTCGTCGATTAATCTGGGAGATCCAGCAAGATGCAGAGCAACGGGCCCGAATCAAGGAACAGAGGGGCCAATTGCTCGCGCAAATGTTGACCAATGTGAACGAACAATTGCGCACAGTCAATGAGCAAAATAGTGGGATTGTCTGCTTGACTACTGCAGCCCCAGATCTCGGTATGCTGCTTACACCCGATTGTGCGACATTGAAATGAGAAGGATTATTTGCTAATGAGGATGTTCTCTAATAGTGACCTCGGGTTTTGAATGGTCCCGAGGGTCTAAGCGACGGCTGGCCCGACTCGAACTGCAAAGTGCATCCAAGGACCTTCAAAATTTCTTCGACAGTGACGACCAGATTGCCGACTTTGATTCGGAAGTTGAAGTCATCGCAGAGGGCAGCGTCGTCACCTCCCTACGAAAATGGGCCACCAGCCCCAGATCACAAGCGTTGGCAGTGGGCGGATCCCCATCGACCGGCTTCCCCAGTCCTGTCGCTTTAATATCCGCCTGCTATGCCTCTTTTGCTCGTCATGCACGGCTCCCTGTCGTCGCCCACTTCTGCGCTCTCCCTACCGACGAAGTCGATGGGATGACACCACGTCAACAGGGGCTCATCGCCCTCACCTATAGCTTGATCCGACAATTGATAGATACTCTCCCGACAGTGGTGGACAGCGACGCATTGCTGGATTTGAGCGCTGAGCGATTCCGCTTGTTGGATGGGACTCTCTCCAGCTGGAAAGCAGCTTTATCCTTAGTTGATACCCTCCTCCATTTCCTCCCACCATTGCTTGTCCTTGTCATTGACGGCATCGATCGGATTGATGACCCATCCACCGACACCGCTCTACGCGAGCTCATCCGGGTATTGCTCACTCATACTCGCCATCAGCCACAGTCTGTCGACAGCGATAGCCCCGCACAACCATTCCTCTTCAAAGTCCTTTTTACGATTGCGGGGCGATCTAGTGCGCTGGTTGAAACAATGTCCGAAAACCAACTCGTTCTGAGCGAACCAACTCAGACGGATGAGCCTGCAGTGTCTGACCAGGTCATCACCTCGGACCTCGGTGCAGTCATGATGAATGCATGAGTGCATGTCAGAGATTCCTGACATACACTGGGTAGCAGTGCCCTCCTGATATGACGAATTTCCTTCTTTCTCCCTCTCTCCCTCTCTAGGTCTTTACGAGACCGTTTACAAAAAGACCTCTGGTTCCTAACATAGATCTGCACCCTTGAGCACGCGTGGCTCTGAGGTTTCCATTACGATACATGAGGCACGAAGCAACGGCGAACACTTTGAGCAACTTTCATACCTTTCCCTTCGATATATGCATGGAGGGATGGTTATTGTACCCGTTAATACCGAGTTTTATTCCTTTTCTACTCTCTCCATGTTTTGTGATCTTGTTTTGGCGTTGGGTATTGGACCTGTGGATTTCCTTTTTCCCTTTGATTGCGATTGTGGTTTGACTTGTTTTTCTTTCTTCTTTCTTTTCCCCTTCATTTTTTGATTTTATTTGATTTGACTATATCTTATTTGGGTTATTCTACTGCTATGCATCTTGCTTCCCAGTGACTCGTGGTAGACTACTGTACTTTACTGCTTGATCGCTACGATACCCAACAACTAGACCTAATTTTTGCCATTGCCCTTTTTTTTTCTTCCAAGTTCTCCCTCGTTTTCCCATCCGGAATTTAATACCCGATAACTGCTATTCGGAGCACACGGAGTATCAGCGATTTGTGGAGGTCATGCGGGTCTGCAGTGGAATGAAAATGCGGGGACAGAATGGAGATTGAATTCCGTCGAGACTCGCCAATATAAAGACAGGCAACACAGTCCACATCTCACGATCTGTCTGGCATATTGTACGAGTAGTATTACCAGTAGTACTGAACATCATCATGAATGGCCATAACAGCACATCTACTATTCCCTCACGATTATACCAACCCGAGTCTCTTCAATTAGACGACTTCAAGCAAATCTGTTCGCGCAAAGTCGACAAAACCACCTACCCACTCTGCGAAACCGTCGAGCAAAATGTCCCCATCTACAATCTCTCAGCCATCGAGGCGCAATCCATGACAGCCTCGACTATCTCCCGGCTCCAAGATGAATGGCACCACATCTTACACACGGGACCAGGCATCTTCGTCCTGCGCGAAATGTACGCCCCATCACGATACGGCGACGTCCTCTCCGCCACAAACGACGCTTTCAATAAGATCATTGCCCAGGAACGCGCATCCCATACAACCAAAGGCGACCATTTCGCCGCGGGTGGTACAAACGATCGAATCTGGAACGCTTTCTCTAAACACGGCCTTCAAGATCCAACCTCGTTCATTAAATATTACTCCAATCCCTGGCTAGCGACTGTTTGTGAAGCATGGCTTGGACCGGGGTATCGCATTACAGCACAAGTCAACGCAGTTCACCCCGGTGGTGCGGCGCAGGAGAGTCATCGTGATTATCATCTGGGATTTCAAGAAGCGGATACCTGCGTCCGATACCCCGGACCAACACATTTGACATCACAATATTTAACGCTGCAGGGTGCCGTTGCGCATAGTGAGATGCCAGTTGAAAGTGGACCAACGCGTTTCTTACCCTTTAGTCAAACTTATGAGCCGGGGTATTTGGCCTGGCGACGAGCTGATTTTCGGACCTTTTTTCAGGAGACATATGTGGCTTTACCATTGGGATTGGGGGATGGAGTATTTTTTAATCCGGCGTTGTTTCATGCTGCGGGGGCGAATGTGATGGATCCTTTGAATGGGGGGTTTAGACGGGTTGCCAATTTACTTCAGATTAGTAGTGCTTTTGGGAAACCTATGGAAATGGTAGATGGGATTCCGTTGGTTGATGTCTGTTGGGAGGAATTGGTTGATGGGTATCAGAAAGGTGGACAAGAGATTGCGGATGGTGAAATGAGTCCTGAGAAATGGTCGATTAAGGCGCGGGAGGTGAGGGCTTTCATTCAGGCTGTTGCGGAGGGATATCCTTTTCCGACGAATTTAGATCGATGTCCACCGGCACCGAATGGGATGGCACCAGCGAGTGAACAGGATCTTGTGTTGCGTGGATTAGAGGAGGGTTGGAGTCGAGAACAGGTGGTGGCCACGTTGAAGCAGATGCGTCTAGATTCACGAGCTTGAGACAAGTGGACTATTGAGTGGGTCATCTATAAGCCCTACATAGTTCACAAAGTGGTCCCGTTGAGAGATCGAGAGATTGTGAGATTTGCGAGATCTGTATCTATCATAATGCAGTTATAGTGAACTACATAATTGGGTAATACAAGTACATGCCTGGTGTCTTAGGGCAAGTGAAGCCCTGACCCTGAAAACTAGGCCTTGTAGTGTCAATGTACAATAAGTATGGAGTAATGTGTAAGGTAAATTTCCGACCAGATGGCTCGAATTGATCAGACCCCTGGAAGAAAGAATCTCGAGGAGATCGAGATTCATGATTGGTGTATCAGTTGAACGCCCGGTGGGTCGGGAGGACCTGCATTTGATGATATCCTAAGGGGGTGGCAAATGGTGATTGTTAGAATCAAGTAATAGTAGAGGAGAATGGATGGAATGATTTGAATTAATTGAATACTTAATGAGTAGAGATAGTAAATATACTGTAGACTGATAATAACTAGAGGTAGTACAGAGTGGACAATGGGACTGCTTGGAATGCGCTCTCACATTTTTGACGTCGTCCCCCAACCACACCGAACCACGCTGAAACACGCGCTGTTTACGATTTCTCTTTTCTGCTAATTTCCTCGTCTTTTTACAATCCCATCAATCTCCCCCCCCGTACATAGAACAGCTGTGTACAGTACACTACACTTCACCACAATTACATCTCGGTTGCATCATTTAACGCTTTTGACGATCCTCTCCACCTCTGACACTTACACTTGTTGCCCTCTGGATGATCGACTCTCCATTGTCCACTACGACTGGTCCGGGGATCACAGCGCACCGAGACACCAACGGACTTCCTGTACGAGACCCTCCTGCGCGTGCGTGTGCGTGAGGGGGAAAAGGCCAAAAGCCAAACAAAGACACCAAAAAAAGCGAGACCGGGAAAAAAAAACGAACCAATTCATCGTTCTTACGCTAAACTGGTAATTTTTTAATTTTTTTTTTCACCGTTCTCCACCAACTCCTCCCGAATCGAACCAACCAGCTTAAGGATCGATCTACACTCCAACAGATCACTCAGCTACCATAAAAAGGGCTTGGCCCCCTCCCCCCTCACGAAAATGCGGCACAAGCTAGGCATTGCGGCTAACCGCCTGTCGACTCATCGGTTTGAACAAATTCCTGATCATCCAACCGAAGGGATGCCCAATCCGAACGACGTCACAATTGAAATTCCTCTCGAGGATGCCCCAAATGGCCAGAATGGTCATACTCATCATTGGGGATCCAATCCTGAGACTGTGGATCGGTTCGGGGTCAACGAAAAGGATGGCATGGCCAGTGGCTCGGGCACTGATGCGGGCGTAGGCTCTGGTCCTGGTCGTCGGCGGCGCGGTCGTGTCGATTCCGATATCAATGATTTAACCCATAAACCAGCTGACTCGCCAGAGGATGGAAAGGTCAATACCCTAGGTCGAATTTATCAGGCCATTTACAATTTCTCTATCGTCACTCGTTACATGATTTACGTTTTCCCTATCGGTGTTCTGATCGCTATTCCTATCATTGTGGGCGCAACGGTTGCAAAGGATGCTTATATTGGCGGCGTTCATCTCTATTGGTTTTTCACTTGGATTGAGGTGGTCTGGGTTAGTTTGTGGGGGTGCAAGATCTTTGCCAAATTTATTCCATATGTCTTTCAGACTTTGTGTGGGTTTGTGAGTTCTGGAACACGCAAGTATGCTCTTATTCTGCGTGCACTGGAAACTCCGATTACCATTGTCTTATGGTGTGTGATTTCATTAGTGACTTTCTTACCGGTATGTAGTATATGGAGATAGGCGTGGTCATGGCCATGAAATTCTGAGACGTCTTGCTAACGGTCTACTAGATTATGCGATACGGTGCCGATAATAACAGCGATGTATCATCATGGGAGAAGAGTGTCAAGAATATCCTGTTCGCTCTGCTGGTCTGCAGTCTGATCTTCTTGGCCGAGAAGGCTTTGGTCCAACTCATCTCGATTAGTTACCACCGCAAGCAATTCGACGCCAAGATCAAGGAATCCAAACGCAACGTGTATCTTGTTGGACTGTTATTCGAGGCTTCTCGAAACATGTTCCCCGTTTACTGCCCCGAGTTCCGCGATGAAGATGATCTCATTTTCGACTCGCTGCTTGCTCAGGGTACCAAGAAGGATAAGAAGCGGAGCTCCATGATGCCTCTGCGCATGATTAGGGAGGTTGGTCGTCAAGTCGGTCACAACGTTGGTCGAGTCGGTGACAAGGTCACCACGGCCTTTGGAAACGTCGCCTCCGAGCTCACCGGTAAACAAGTGTTCAACCCAACTGCTACCCACTCTATTGTCGTTCAAGCTCTTGAGCGTAAGCGTTGTGCTGCGGCGCTGGCTCGCCGTATCTGGATGTCTTTCGTTGTCGAGGGCCGTGATGCATTATACATTGAGGACATTGTCGAGGTCCTTGGACCTGAGCTAGAGGCCGAGGCTGACGAGTGCTTTAGCGCTTTAGACAAGGATGGCAATGGTGATATCAGCTTGGATGAGATGATCCTGACCATCACCGAGTTCGGTCGTATGCGCAAGTCTCTGAACCACAGCATGCACGATGTCGACCAGGCCATTCGTGTTTTGGACAATCTGCTCCTGTCTGTCGCCTTTGTGGTCGGTGTTCTTGTCTTCATCTCGTTCGTCACCACTGGCTTCGGAACCGTCATCGCAGCTGGTGCTACTTCCCTGCTCTCTCTGAGTTTCGTCTTCGCGACTACCGCGCAAGAGGTTCTGGGATCTTGCATCTTCTTGTTCGTTAAGCATCCATTTGATATCGGCGATCGTATCGAGGTCAGCGACAAGCCTTTCGTTGTCGAACGTATCTCGCTTTTGTTCAGTGTTCTCCGAAATGTCAACGATCACCGCATCACGCAGGTTCCAAACAACATTCTGAACAGTCTCTGGGTAGACAACTTCACCCGTGCCAATGCTATGCACGAGCAGCTCACTGTTCCTGTTGCTTTCGACACTTCTTTCGCTGATGTTCAGTTCCTTCGCGAGGAAATGGAGGCCTTTGTCCGGGATAAGGATAACAGCCGTGATTTTCAGCCTGATATCGACATCGAGGTCCTTGGTGTCGGAGACATGGATAAGCTTGAGCTTCGCGTCGATATCCGCCACAAGTCCAACTGGTCCAACGAAACCGTCCGTGCTGCCCGTCGCTCCAAATTCATGTGCGCTTTGGTTCTCGCCGTCCGCAAGATCCCTGTCCGTGCTCCTGGCGTCGCTGCGGAGGAATCTAAGGAGGATGGCGATGACAAGGGCGATGATGAAGCTGTTTCCAACACTGGAAACTCCAAGACCGACCCTGCAAACGATGAAAAGGCTGGACTGGCTGCCGGTTTTGCCGCAAGTGAAGGCTTATCCCCGAATACAGCCCAAACCACCGGTTTCGACCACAAGCGTTCTTCGGGTACCATCACCAAGCGTGGATCGCAAGCCAGCGAAGCCGCCATCGCCGATCGCTTGAACTTGCGCTCTCCAGCCGTTGATGTCGCCCGTGACAATGGTTCGAATGCAGGCCTCTACCGCACGACAACCAATGCCTCCAACCAGAGCCAGTCTCTTAGCGTTAACAATGGCACAAGTGGCAACATCCAACGCGGTCTCTCCACCGGCCACCGCAAGGCTGGTACCCACATCTCTTACCAAGGCCAGGAAGCTGATGTCCCTCGCCCTCTCTCCCCCGTCAGGGCAGGCATGACCCCATCCAATAGCGAGGTGCCTATTCTCCAAGCTCCCGCGCCCCCTGGTTCCCGCGGCAGTGCCCGTTACGAGCCCTCCGGCAACCAGCAGCGCAGCTCCATTATTGCGTCCCCCGAGGCAGGATATACCTCGACCTACTATTACAACCAAGAAAACCCTTTCGACCCCGTATCCACCCACGGTATGAGCGCCGCGCAACACTCTCAGGAGCGCCCGCCTAGTCAGCACTACGAGATGGATCGGTACGACCCTGTCTCGCCGCCATCCGTCCACTCCACTCCTCAGCCTCCTCAGACTGATGCTTCTGGTCGTCGTCCGTCACTCATTTCCCGAATGAGACGCGACCAGGATAAGTCCTAGACGATGTTCAGGCTTGAGCTGTTGTGGAACGGAGTTTCTCATGCATTCATTCCTTGCCATTTCCTTACTCATTTTGTCTTTCTCTTTACTTTCTCTTTCTTGTCTTTTTTATGCTAAAACTTCCCCCCGGTTTATTGTATGATATGAGCCATGCGCTATTAGATCTAGATTGGGTCTAAATTTATGCCCTTATGAGGGTCTTTCATTATTTATCAACCGTATCTTCTAGATCTAGATAAATTCCTTCATCACGATAGCAGCGTACCTGGCCAGCTTTGTACATGAAAAGGTTGAGTGGCAATTTACTAGCTCATGATGCATTCGAGCAGAGATATCTTTACAATTGAATTATCATATCACACCTGATTCAAGAATCATCACAATATAATACATTATAGGGAAAACAATATCTAGAACGAGAGCCACGAGGCTCAAGACTCAAGAGCAAAATGGAAGATATGATAAATTGCACTCACCCAGCCATCAAGTCTATTTGCTACCAGACTCCTTCCAGGGGTAAGAAACAGGGTCACCCTTCCGAATCCAAATCTTCGACTTCCTCTTGTTGACAACATGTTCGACGAAAACCTCCCGGGTATGCTGAGCCTTGAATTTGCGGATCCAGCGCGGGTCCCAGAGCTCACTGGCGATACCGAGATCCTTGCAGCAACGCACGAGAGCATTGGATCGACACCCCTCTGTGGCCGTGGGAATACCATCAGGCGAGAAGTAATCCTGTTCACCGCGAGCAACGGAAACAAGCCTATGCGGAATTAGAATAAGATTGAAACGGAGGGTAAATCAGCTAGGGTATTGATCAACGTACCGTCCATTACAGACAAGAGCATATTCTCTTGTTACTGCTTTGGGGGTAACGATGCTCTCGCTACGCGGTACAAGACCCCAACCACCGGCACCAAAAGCCCGGTTCAAGATCCGACGATACTTGATTTCCGGGAGATAGAGGATTCCATCGGGCTTGATCTCGACTTCTTCTGGGTCTGTCTCGGCGAGGAGAATATCGGCTGCTTCCTTGGGGAAAGGTTCGGCTGATAGTCCGTGGAAGGAGCGGGTCCAGTCGATCTTCTCTTCCGGGGCCGACTCGAGCTCTTGAGGTTTATCCGATAGTCCCGTTTTCGAGATATTGTCTGTTGTGGGTCTGTTTGGTGTTGGGGCGGAGACTCGGTTTACTTGGGATGTCGGTATACTGGTAGCTGTCGATGGGGGGGGTTGAGGTTGTTGAGGGTCGAGGAGTTGCGGTGTTGCTGCTGGAGCTGTTCTGGACTCGCGGTGCGCTGGAGCTGATTGCGCGTGCTGTTATGGGATTGCGGAGCTGGCGCGGGACTTGGTTGGATGGTGCTGCATGTTGGAGGGATTTCAAAGCTTGCCAGGGGCTGCACCTGAGATATGACATGGTAGGCCGAGGTGGGATGATGAGTTCTTGGAGGTTGTAGCTGCGGAGGAGCTGCGCCGCCGATTGATGTGAGGGATCACGTGATGACGGTGTATGAGCTGATGGGACAGTTTCTGCTTGAAGCTGAGAGAAATTATGGGACGGAAGATAATATTGTACATTGAGAACGCTAGAAAATAATCGAATGGAATACACGGAACAATTTGGACGCCATTCGTTGCATATCATGCGTCCTTGGTCTGAGTGCGCTGGTCATTGCCTTTTTGCTTCCAACATTCGCGAAAAGCTTCCATCTGTAATGATATCTGATTAGTATCATGTTCATTCGGTGAAATATCGGTGGAAGTTAGGTATGGTTCCTCTCAAGCAACCATTCGAGTTTTTTGACATACTGCCAGGGGCAGTCTGCTGATGTGGAAGGCTGAAGACGAGAAGGTTTGTCTCACCTCTTCTTTACACTCGCGCCAATCCTTCTTCGCGAAGTAGCAATCGTTCATCTTATCTTGCTCGGCTATTCCATTGGGTGTGAGCATATCAATCTTCTCTACAAATGGTGGTTCAAAGGACTCACCGTGACAGCCGGTGCTAAAGATGCGCTTGTCCCTATTGTTGTTTCGTTAACACCATTCCGAGACTGGACACGGGAAATAATAAAGATCAATTACCATTCATCGGGCTCATCATCCTCTTCCTGTTCAACATGTGGTTGCTCTGCGTTGTTCGACATGATTGAAAGTATGAGAGAGTGTGTGTATGGGCAATGCGGCGAATTGGCGGTTGGCATCGGCAATCACGCCGCACCGGAGCTGTCACTATCTTATCGTCCACGCCCGCAATTCTCCAATTTCCCAACAACCATCGCATTTGGCAATGGCCGCGCCAACAGGCAACAATGCCAATTTGACTGGCAAAAGACTTAATGTCTTGGTCTATTCCGGTGCGATCAACCACTCAGCCTATAAACTCAGCCGCTTGCTTACCGACAGCGGTACAACAGGAAACGGAACAACTGTTGACTCAGTTCGTCACTGCGTCTATACACTGCGCCGTCTACTAGCTTCCCACTATGCCGTCGCCCCAGTCACAGGTGATATGCTACTCAAAGAGCCTTGGACAGCAACTTGCGCTCTCTTAGTGATCCCTGGTGGAGCAGACCTGGGCTACGGCCGCACCCTTAATGGTGCGGGAAATCGGCGCATCAAACAATTCGTTCGTCTTGGAGGTAAATACTTGGGGTTCTGCGCAGGTGGTTACTATGGCTGCAACAGATGTGAGTTCGAAGTCGGGGATAAGACAATGGAAGTCATTGGAGAACGTGAATTGGCATTCTTCCCTGGCACTTGTCGTGGTGGGGCATTCCCAGGCTTCGTTTATCATAGCGAGGCTGGAGCAAAAGCGGTAGGATTGGACGTTTCCAAAGATTCATTCAATGTAAGAACGATACCTACACATTTCAGGTCGTACTATAATGGTGGCGGTGTCTTCGTGGATGCGCCAAAGTTCAAGGACAAAGGGGTGGAAGTGCTCGCCAATTATTCCGAGGAACTAAATGTTGACCCCGGAGAGGGCGCTGCTGCTGTTGTATACTGTAAAGTTGGCGATGGTGCAGTCATTTTGACAGGACCTCATCCGGAGTATGTGACTAAGATGTTCCACCAGAGTTGGCCGATGTACTGATCTTTATTTGCTAGGTTTGCTGCTGCTAATCTCAACCCGAAAGACGGCCCGCCTGGCTTCAAAGACGTCGTGGATGCCATTAATGCTGATGATAAAGAGCGTACAGACTTCCTGAAGGCTTGTCTAGCCAAACTTGGCCTGCAAGTGGCACAGGACACAACTGTACCCTCGCTATCATCCTGGCATGTTTCTGGGCTTGACGCCGAGGGACCATTGGAGATATTGTCTCTGCTTGCGCCTGATCTAACAAATGAGAACGAGAGCGAATATCTCAAAGACGAGAACGATACTTTCCGAATTGAGCGTCCCGGTGCATGGAGTTTGAGCGAGCTCGAGGATTCGCTCCCTAGTAGTGGCGACGGCCTTGTTGATTACCAGGCCATTGTGAAACGGCTCGTAATTCACGACGATTTCCCATCTTCTAAACTCACTCCGTACTTCAACCACCACGCATTTTATGCCAACCTTCAGCAATATCAGTCCGAGTCTCGAGAAGGTGCATCTACATTCGGATCGAATCTCTTGTATGGTGAAGTCTTGACGAGTACTAATACAATTCTCGAGAAGTAAGTTACTCTGGCGGGAGTGATCCCTACATGGAGCTGACAAGCTCTAGAAACACAAAGCTGCTTCGCACGTTGCCACAAGGCTTTACTGCTACTGCGACGGTCCAAGTGGCCGGTCGTGGTCGGGGTTCACATGTTTGGATTTCACCAGCCGGCTCACTGCTCTTCTCAACCGTTGTGAAGCATCCAATTGAGAAGATCCAGTCAGCTCCCGTAGTATTCATTCAGTATCTGTCAGCCATGGCTGTAGTGAAAGGTATCAAGAGCTATGCCAAGGGTTATGAGAAGTTGCCTGTCAAGATGAAGTGGCCAAATGATATCTGTAAGTGACTTCTCTGCCAAGTCATCTTTCACCCAAATCCTGATGGTCCCCCGCAGATGCCCTTGATCCAGAGGATCCAGAGCAGAAACGATATACTAAAATTTGCGGCATTCTTGTCAACTCTCACTTCATGTCAAACGAGTATATCTCTGTTGTTGGCATTGGCATTAACGCCACAAACGCTTCTCCCACTACTGCGCTTACTGCTCTTGCTGCACGATATGCGTCACCCGGGGCTGCCGCCGCATACCCTGTGACTCTCGAAAAATTGCTTGCGCGTATTTTGACAACATTTGAGGACCTATATACCCGCTTTCTTCGTACCGGGTTTGACCGTGACTTCGAGGAGATGTATTACGACGACTGGCTCCACATGCACCAAATCGTCACGCTTGAGGAGGAGGGCGGTGCCCGTGCTCGAATTCAGGGAATCACCCGGGACTACGGCTTGCTACTTGCTGAGGAATTGGGGTGGAATGACCGACCCACTGGTCGAGTCTGGCAGCTGCAGAGCGATAGTAATAGCTTCGACTTCCTCAAGGGCCTCGTCAAGCGAAAGGTTTGAAAAGCTCAACGTCCCGGTTAATACCGCCTGTGTTGGCTTGCATTTACCCATTGTCTTGACGCAGTCTTGACCGACTGTTTGTTCAATATTCGATACATAGATCTAAAGTATATCCCCGATGTTACATTGAATGGATAATCCATGCGTCCAAAACATCGATGGATTCGTTTACCCATGCTCCATTAAAGACCAATAGTACCTCTCTAATCCCGGCTGCCCGTGGATTCCCCTCACGGGCCATTTTCGAGTTGCAGTCTTCTGCTGAGACAACACTGCATCAGTAGACGATATTGACCATCGATTACCCTAGCCATCGGAAAGACCTACCGTTCAGTTCAGTGTGCCACGGGACCTATACACGTAAAAGAATACGAGTATACGAATGATGCTTCTTTTATTACTGTGCCCCCAACACGTCTGTCCAGGCAACTATGTTCTGAAATGATTCTCAGCATGAATTTCATAAAAATGCTTAGCCTTCAACAATGCCCCGTCCCTTCTCAAGCCATCCCCTTAAAAATGGGGCGCTGATCATCGATAGTGGACAATACTACAGTATGTAAAGTGGGCGCGGGTGATCAATTGCTAACTTCGCTGGGTAAACAGCATCCATGGATGCATCAAAGTTCACCTTATCCACGGATCTTATAGCTCACAACAATGACTGGAGTTTAAGCGAATTCAAACATCCTCAGAAACTCGATGCTTTCGTATCATTTCTCCCCTACATGTACTGTATGTCTACCGTTGAATATCGGGGTTTCCTCGTCGTACAATTCCAAGACATTTCAATCCACCTCAGACCCACAAGGCCAAATCTCTAAATTCCCAGCTTGTTCTCGTCTGACCTTGCCCTCCCAATAGATATCCGGTGTTTCAGACGATCCTCTCGAAATAGCCAATATTCCATCCACCGCTAGACGGCCTTGTTCTGGAAAGACACTGTTTCGGACGATCTTTCCCACGACAACGTGATCCACTATACCCAAAAGTGAAGCCAATTGACCGCTTGGTATTAACTTGGAACACTGTACTAGCGTAGTGAACGTACTGTAATAGTATCTCGAGACAAGACCTGCGTTTTTGAAAATATAAAAGGGTGATGATATCCTGGTGAGAAAAAGCATCAAACAATCATCCTCATCTATCTCTCTTCACTGCCTCCATTAAAACCCTACAATACTGCCAAAATGGTCCGCATGACTGCTCTCTTCACCGTGGCCTTCGCTGCCCTCGCCATGGCCACCACCAACACTCAGTGCCAGAACAAGTTCGACGCTTGCCGCTCCTCCGGCGACCCCAACGAGGCCCAGTGCGCTGCTGAGCACGCTTCCTGCTGCGCCGACGCCTTCGACACCTGCCGCTCCTCCGGTGACCCCAACGAGGCTCAGTGCGCTGCTGAGAACGCCGCCTGTAAGGGCCAGAAATAAGCACTTCGACCCTGGCATGTGCATTGATCGAAGCTGCGACTGAATTCCGACTATGAAAGGCTTGGACATTTGCCGTGCATTCTCTAAAGGAGTTTTGCTGGGTGAATATATGGGCGGGGAAGAAAACGGACTTGGTCGATCCTCTCTTGACTTCGTCTTACAGCTATGTCAAATATTTGTCTCTCTTTGATCATCGAATGAAATTATAATTCCTGGCAACTGGATCGTTAATTTCTCTATATTGAGAACAAGGATGCTTAAGCATTCAATCCAGGTGCAAAATGACGAGGAATAAACACTTGAAAGCTCATTGGTGCGAATATTGCTAGAACAAGCATTCATGTGAAGAGGATGATGAGTGAAATAAAGAAGCGCCAAGTATGTTATTTAAGTTAGGACACGTTGTCGTGCTATTAGCACCACTGTATAGTAGTAGGTGCTAAATACCATTCGAGCTTCGTACAAGAACCTTCTATTATTTAAACTACAAGGATTGTAGTAATTCTCTAACGTGGGCATTGTTTACTAGCTGTCGAAAGCGGACTCCTATGGATCTAGTTTTGGCAGACAGGTCCTAGCATCTACTAGCCATCAAGTAAGTTAATGACGTGATCTCTACGATGCAACCTTAACCCAACGTCCGATAAAAACGAATTGCATTGGACTTTTAAGGTCAATGACGATAATCCAGAAGAAATAAAATCTGAGAACATTCAGGGTTTTAATGATAGGTGTTCGATCTATTTCCTAGCAATTTAAAATCATTGGGTATCCGAGTCCTTGAGAAATATACGAGTACTAACAGATGTACCTTTCTAATTAAATTATACACTGTGAGGGTTTATAGTGTATGGTCGTGGAAAATTGGAAAGATATACAATTGAGCCACTAAGAAAATGGCATGAGTCATGAGAGCATGTCGATATCGGCTGTTATACATGCCGATTCTATAATTTCCGTCCCCCAGATAGATCAAGTATGTACATGAATAGTCTGTCCGTCAAAAATCACTGATTGTCTGCACAGGAAAAGCTGGAGCTTCCCGGGTTATCGTGGATAGTCTTGCCGGAGCTGTAAAGACCAAGAACACACTAGATCTGATATTAGTAATTCGGTTTTTTGAAGAATCTCACAGGGTAACCTACCAAAACAACACCAACAGTGATAGCAAAGGTATTCAACATTGTTTGGAAAGTCTTCTTAGGTGAGGCAAACCATAAACCCTTATCCATGTACAGCCCGAAAATACCCGTAAATCCGAAGGTAAACCAACTACCGAAAAGGGCAGTCTAGCCTGAAAGTTAGTTCCAGATGAAAGAGTCCAGAAGAGTAACAGGAAAACATACGATGAGGCTCAGGAGGTTGTTGAAAACGGGAATTGCCTCTGCGATAATCCATGCAAGCAGCCAGAGCCCTGCTGCAATGCCGACCCAAGAGCCAACAGCAACGAAGTCTCGTTTATGCATACGATCTGTGCCAGCAAACACGCGGATATAGATAGCTTTAGCTGCTACGTGGCTATTTATGACACCTGCGATTACGATCTGGAAAATCGCTTAGTATGCTTCCGTTGTTAAATAAGGCTCTCCACAGGGACAAGACTTACCGTAGGAAGAGCCACTCCATATGCAATACGAGCCACTAGGGGACCGGCAGATCCTAATGCTGGGGATGTGACATCGGCACCAGCATATCGATAAATAACAACGGCTGCAACAATGTAGAGAGTCATATCAACAGTCTGGAGAAGGGCGAGGGCCTTAGGAAAGTCCTTGGGATCTTTCAACTCGGCGATGAAGGTGAAGAATGTATTGTGGCTGACTGGGCATTGTTAATGGGATTGTCGTTTGTGGAAGTCTTCTGATTCGACGATTGGGACTTTCTTACCGTAAGAAAAAGCAATGTTTGCAGCAGATGTGAAGCCAGTGACCAAATCTGTTTCTACTGTCGGATGAACGATTGATTCGGGATTTCGGATACCAACGGCAATCATACAAATCATGACCGCAGAGAGAATGCTGATAAAAGCTAAATGAAAGCGTCAGCTCTGTTTATCTCTGTCCATGAGTCAGGAAGTAATGGAAAGAGAGTCAATATAAGACGCACAAACAAGTGATAGCCATGACATCTTCTCTAATGTCCGTGGCAAGGACAAAATGCAGGAAAGAATCATCCCAACAACACCAAAAACAATTGAGCATGTGGCATGTTTCGTGATAGAATTGAGAGCAACAGTGAACGTGAGTATATGGCTTGCCATTATAAACACAAGAAAGAGCAGCTGGGCTGTCCCAAACAACTCATAGCCAAAACGGCCCATCAATACTTCACCTGCGTCGGCCACGCTAGAAATATGAGGATATCTCGTTTTAAACTTGCCAATGAGGTAACCCGTATAAGAGGCTAGGAGGCCCATGCCGATGAGCACAACAAGAGCCGGTGCAAGCCCCATACCTGCAACGGCAGCAGGAAGCGACAATATGCCGAGGGAGATCGTTTCAGAAACCATGAGCAGACCACCTTGCCTGGGTCGTACGTTAGATCAGTCACCGAGAAGCATTAGTTTCCTAAGGAGCTTGGCAACGACATACCACCACTTCAAAACCTTGTACTTGACCTCTGCAAGCTCTTCATTGCCAAACGCATCTTGACGCTGTGGCGTAGGGTCAGGCTTTTGGTCAATGTCGATAGTGTCGTCAGCCCACTCCTGATTCGTGTCGACACGGGTTGGCTCAATGTCAACTATTTGAGGCCGCGTCGTGGTGGTCATTTCCGTTTTCAATCGTGATATTCTGAATATGGAGGGATTGGTAGTTTAGTAAAACCCTGGATCATACGATGAGATAATTCCAAACAGTCTTTAAAGAGTAATAAAAGCACTAGTTGGTACTTGTGAAGAAAAGCAAAATAATCGTTGAGATAAAATTGACCTGGGGCATACTACTAAGGGAACCCTGGAACATGATGAACATTGCCCCAGACCCATTCCTTGCGGGGAAGTGATACTCTCCTTCCATTTTGGAGAATTTGATACTCGAAACTATTCAATTAGGGACGTATTGATAGACATCAGGGGATTGTGGGTATAGGGTTTTCTCCGGACTCCATATAGTCGACTAGATAAAGCAGGTCTCTGCGATGATGGTAGGACATAAGATGGCGCTGGTGCAAGGAAAGGCATGCCTGTTCAGAGAGAGATAGGAGCCCTATCTGATGCGCTCTAGGGTTAAGGTGCCGTATTACGCTTATCGGTATGCTGATTCTAGGGCAGGGTTCGGTGAATTTCTCCGTATGGAACTTGTTTCACGAGATATAAAGGGCTCACAAGCTTGTATTCAATTTCCTCTCAATAGTGTAGTCACTTGATTACCCCAGTCCTTTCCCCAGATTCCTGGTTTTCTTGTCTAATTTCGTGGCACAGCACGAAATCTGGGGCATCTGCTTTGTCGGAAAGGCCTCCCGCTTTCGGAGTCGCCTACCCGGCAGGACCTCGACATCATTCCGTCGAGCCCTAAAAGACCAAATGGCTTTTCCTTCCAAAAAGGAAGTCTCCGCCTGTGGTGTTTCATTCATATAAGTTATCAACCATGGGGACTAAAGTACAAACAAGACCAAATCCAAGCAATGTTCTGAACAGCTCCTCATTCCTACTTAATGGCTAAGGAAGTCTTTCAGGACCACTCTGCCATCCTCACAATTGGCGGGACCCACGCTGTCCATCTTCAAACATAGAGGATTTGCTCGATCCTTCATTTTTAACGGCTAGGTAGCTAATAACACGAGAGATTGGCTACAAGCAGCGTACAGGATGGATCCATGAACAATAGAATACATATTCCAAGCTCACCTGACACACGCTCATCTTTGTTTTTGCGTGACTTGAGAACATGACGATCAGGTAATCGTCATCTTCCGGATGGGCATCCAGGGATTACCTGGAAAGCATACATCCTTTTTGACAAGGATGGATGTAAAACAATTAGGTTGTTACCCTTGCTGATTGAATTGGTGATGTTTGCCCATGGTGGATCCAAATCTGTTCAAATAATCTCTAATAAACTTCCAAAGGGGTAAGAGGAGCCTGTTTCAAGATTTTCAAAGTAGACATGGCTTTTGTAAATCACTTGTCTTAAGCTCAACAAGACTTAAAGAAACCTTCTGTGGAGAGTTCACTGCGGCACGGTTGTAGATTTGGTCTTGAAATACTAACCAAAATCAACCGCAAATTTGTGAGGTCTTGAAATGAATACCAAATCCACTGCGGTTTTGGCTAGGTCTTTGGATAATCGCGGTTTTTGCGGTTGGTGCCGTAGTCTAATTGTATGTTATGCTGCCTGTATTGTCTAAGACACAAGTAGACCAAAAGACAAGTATATATGTATGCACATCATCTCAGTCTCATTGGAATGAGACTGAGATGATAATAAGGTTATTATCCCAGCCACCGGGATATTTCAGCAAATTTTATACTAGGAGATTTACAGCAACGGCAAAGCTAACTTCTATGTCATTTCCCTAATGCCCGAAGGCACTTTCCTATTAACCTTGGTATTTTAAGTTGTAGTGGTTTGGAAACTACCGCAACTTAAAATACCCTCTGCACAGCCCAGTTGAGCTGAACACACCATTAGGATCAATCCTCGCTTGGATGCTCCTGAGCCGCTGCAGACTTTCCTCCCCATACCCCGAAAATGGATCCTGCTCCTTACTTGCATAGTTGATATAGCGCCAAGGGTGGTATTTCCCCGCATCTCTGGTAGCAGCCTCAGATCTCTCAACCCATCTGTTCACAAAAGTAGCCATGGCATCATCATCAGCAACCTCATTCCAAAGTGTGGTCAATAGAACGACTGCCGATAGTTAGAAGCTGTGGTCTTATTTCCGGGAGGGCATCCTGATCCTCTGGGCTTACCTGTAAGTGGACCATCGGCATCTGTACCGCCAGCACTCCCACCTCGCTGCTTCCCAGCACGGATGGCGCCTTCATATAATGGCTGGATAACAAGATTCGGGGATAATCCTGGAGTCTTCTTGACTGACTGGAGTTCTTCGGCCATAATATCCTGGATTTCCCGGTCCAGCTCCGCGGACGGACTATACGTCACGGTCGCGAACAGATTTCTGCACCCACTGCAGTTAGCCGGCAAGTCCTTAGCAAAGTGAGTCTAAGTCACTACGGTAGAGTGAGCCCTTACCGACCACCGGGAGGCGTTGCTGAAGCCACCTCCTTACTAAACTCTGTTAGCCAGTCAACCCGGGTGGTGCTAGATTCAGACGGAATTTGATTGAGCTTCCGAAAGACGGGCGGATCAAGTATCGGCTGGGAATATGTCTGAGTTACTGAGATACTGTATTCATCCGTCTTCTGGTCATAGCCGAAACCGTAGTAGAAAGACATCACGGTATCATTTTTCCAGCGGGTTGTAAGCTCGTAGGCCTGCTCTGTAATAGCAATTCTCTGGTCTGCTTTGTAAGTTTTTTCCCCGGAGTATATCTGGCCCTGTTCGACCGCCCTCATCGTAAAATATGTTACGATGCCGAAATTGTTCATCCCTCCGCGAAGAGCAAAGTAGAGATCGGGTTGCGTACGTTCATTCACAATTGCCACTGTGGCATTGGGGAGGACGATCTTTGATCGAGGAGCCCGTTAGTATCGTATACGTACTAATGCGTGCATTCCAATGTTGAGTATGGAGGCTGGCCATACCTCATACTGAAAGACATTATCTTTCGCCAGGCCATATACGGGCGAAAGGTTTGAAAATCCGCCTCCGAGAACAAACCCACCAATACCAACATCAGCAGCTCTGCCTCCAACTGTAGTGAGGTTATGTCTCTCGAGATCCAGGAACATGCTGTACAGAACATGGCCGGCACCTAGTCTGACGGATTTCCGATCCGAGGAAATCTCCGTGGACCTCATCTTTTGCAGGTCAATCGTGACCCCACCAACGGAGACAGAATCATCGGGGTACCGTGCATGTCCGCCGCTCTTGACTGCAAAATTGCAAGACGTATCTAGGACTACGCTCAAGATGTCTGCAACATCGTCGGTAGATGTAGGTTGAACGCGGCAAGCGGACTGAACCTCTTGTTGTTTGGCGTCCCAGACTTTAAGATTGCCATTTCCAGGAAAGTCCGTACGGTAGACAGTATTGCGAGCCAGGCGGGAACACTGACAATGGATTAGGAAGCCAGACAAGGCTATTGTGATGGTGAAGAAGACAAGCATACCGCTTGTATGCAAGACAAGTTTGTGGCGTCCTGCCTGGGCTCAACTGCTCCCAACGCCGTGGCAGAAGGAATCGCAAAGAGGACGGCGATAAATGCCGGATTCATTATCAATATTGGTCTCTGAATCAGTAATATCAACTTACGAGTCTTTGATACTTCGGCGAGGTTCTGCTATTTATCTGCGCCTGCGACAGCCTCCCTTGTAGATTTACGTACTTTGAGGCGACATCATGTTAATGATTATCTTGTTTGTTGATCAACATATATTATGGTAATGCAGTATGTAGTATGCAGGTTTCTGTAGTTTGCTTACTGTGAATCGGCAAGGTCTCGGCCATAGGCAAACTCCGATCCTCAGGCTTCTGTATCATTGGTTCTGTTACATGCCCCTGCATTACATCAACACAGAGCTCTGCAAGCTGCTTACTGGAGAAATCCTATTCGTCTGTTGACTTCAGCTTATACATATTCATATGCCACTCATCCTGGCTTCGTTACTAGTATACTTCTTCACGGTCTACAATCGACCCTCAAGATACGTGTGCCCAGAACATCTTGTACATAGATGTGGATCTCAACATTTCACCCCCTGCCAAGTATTCTATCTGTATAAAGTTCCTTGCGACCAAGCGATTCGTAAATTATTAATTTTACCAGCATTCAAGTTGGAGTCTGTCTTCAGAATGGCTGGTCACATAGCGTTCATCTATACCGCTCTACTATTACTTGCCTCGGTTGGAAAATCGTTTGATCTCAATTCTCGTGATCTTCGTCAAGTCTATCAATTCCCCAACGGCACTTGGGTCGAAAATATTGCCGTTCGGGCCAATGGTAACATCCTGGTAACCTTAGTGAATGTTCCAGAAGTTTGGGAGATCATGCTATCTACCCAGATTAGAGGCAGCGAGGCCCGTCTGGTTCACCGTTTCGCCGACGAAAAAATGGCCGCGGGCATCTCGGAGCTTTCGCCAGATCTATTTGCTGTCATCACTCCAAATTCCATCTGGAGTGTGAATTTCAATGAGGGCCAAGAGGAGAACCCGGTTCGATTAGCCACACTGCGCGCCGGAAACCTTAACGGCATGACAACGTTGGACCATGAGGCTGGAAGAGTCGCCATCTCAGATTCCGAGGCTGGCCTCGTATGGGGACTAGATACCCGTACTGGAAATTCCTCGGTGATCCTTAGGGACAAGACCATGGCAGCGAACACAAAAGAGGGTCTTTTGCTGGGGATCAATGGCTTGAAAATGCATGGTGGGTATATCTACTACGTCAATACCCCGGAACGCATCTTCTGTCGCATACCGATAAATACAAAGACTGGCCATGCTCTGGGTCCGCATGAAGTCATCGCCCGAGGTGTACTGGTGGACGATTTTGCAATTAGCTCAGAAGGCGTTGCGTATCTTGCAGGACTTAGGGATAACATTGTGACGCGCTTTTTCATAAATGGGACCCGGGAGGTCGTTGCAGGGCATCCGAATTCAACGGCACTGATGTCGGCCACTTCGGCTGCGTTCGGGCGAAAGTCAGGTGTTGGATCTTTGTACATAACGACTGGGGGCGAAACAGGCCACCCGGTCAACAATACCAGATCCAGAGGAGGTAAAGTAATGGAACTCCGTATTGATATGTAAGGAAGCTAGAGCAGATCGCTGTGGGATGGGGCTATACGATGGGCTTGTAAATAGAGTAGCCGGAGAAGGCATAATATACGCAGTTACATGGAGATTGACATTGCGCTGGTGTTCTTAATAGAAGGAGTCCAAGCCCTGCAAGTAAGTATACCTAAGCACTCCCGCCAGATGCCAAGAAAATGAGCGGGGGTGGAATAAGGTACGCCAAGACATCCACCACCTCGAACACTCCATTAGCTCGCAACGGACCAATGACGGCCATGATGTAAGCGTCCTGCGTACAAATCTCCTAAAGAGACCACTTCCTTTCATCTTCGTCCACAGGCATCGCGTACACACCTAGCTAGCTACATTATTCCGTCTTTGCTGTCCCACCATCCCCAACCTGCAGCAGATGTCGCAGCAGACAGCACTTGTTAACTATATGGATGACTGGACCGGGGTGACCGATCCGGTTATACGGCGCAGAGCCCAGAATCGCCTCAACCAAAGAGCCTTCAGTGAGGCATCCACCAATCATTTTCCTAACTACCGAGCGAGCCCTTGCTGATGAATGGCATTTGCGCTCTGTGCAGGGTTACGTCGACGACAAGGTGACAAAAAGTCTTATAAGCCAGATAATAATGGCCATGACCCTCCGTTATTGAGCTCTTCCAGCCCACAGTCGGATTCGATTACATGCAGGCTATCGCAGGCGGAGCATGTTCGCTGCACATTTGCCCCTCCCGGTGTGCATGAGCTAATGGCGGACTTTGAAAGGAGAGCCATGAGCAGTTATCTTGGCGGTTCGCCACAAACCGACCTTCTTATCAATCTAAGCAGAATGAACGTACTCCGGGCAGCTTACCAGAATGCAGCTATTTTGGGTATGGCCGCGGAGTGGATGTGTCAGGACGACACCGTTTCCATTTTCTGTATCGATGGTCCCCATGCCAGCAAAGAACAGAACAACACCCCCGCCAGTTTACGCCCAACAGACTTGCAGAGAGAAATTCCACATCATCCATGGCTCGACATCTTCCCATTCCCACGCATGCGGGACAACCTCATCAGGGCGGGTGATCATCTTGATGATGACGAACTGTGCCATGACCTAACAGCATTCTGGGACACACACAGAAGCAATGCTTCAATCCTCGTGTGGGGAGCACCTTGGGATCCGCAAAACTGGGAGGTTAACGAAGACTTTGCTAAGAAATGGGGCACCTTCCTCCAAGGCTGTCCTGAGCTCCTCCGGTCGACGAACTTTTGGAGGGTACACAGAGGAGAAAAGCCTCTGGTTTGGAAACGCATTTTTGGCCTGATGTGCGAAGACTGACCTGGGTTGGGTGGAGAAATTATAGTTGCCGGTATAGATATTCACCATTAAAATGTAAATATGCTTCGATTCATCATGGATTCGACAACGCGTATGTTGGACCTATTTTGAGAATACGAACTGCCCTTGCTATATCTCTCACCGAGTCCATATTATGCAAGCTAGCGCCATCTGCAAGTTAGTTAGTCCATCACTGCCAATCATATCAGATTTCCGGAAGTACTGTAATGAATCAATCGAAAAATAGTTACAGAAAGAGAACTAAGGTCAGCGCTTATCTGATGGACATGACTCGTCTCTTCTTGATACTTTACGTATGTACAGTAAAAAACAGGTCCGTTATGCATCATAGAGCTAACAGCAACCCCCTTGCCTCGGAATTTGGACCTGGCCCGGTTAACTGGTCTGAATAAAGTATAAAGATTTAACGCGAGTCAAACGGTGCCACCTGGCTTAAGACAGACTTTATCCCTTTAAACGAGTGGGCTCGAAGGTTCGATTATCTGTTCTTGCTTGGACCACAGGCGTATGATCTACTAACTAGTGCATGAGCTGTATAGCAATAGACACGCCAAGTCTGCAGCTCCTTGAATAACCTGAACAATTTACCAATCAGACACAATTGATGTTAATTCAATCTATTGATTTATCCGATTGGCTCTTTGTTATTATTAGACCAGCGTATGTAACTAAACATGTGTACCTGTGACGAATTCCGGTTCTGGTGTGCATGTAAGTGATTCAACCCAGTGATAGAAATCTATCAAGCTTTCAAAATACTCGCAGTTGCTCAAAATTGTCCTAACATTAACAAGACCCAATTTGAGTATCTTACTTTCGAGACTCCAGGATGGTAAAAAAAAACCATTCACCCCTTTGGGCTACATTTTCCGGACTCATCTACTGTACGGCTGACGCAAAAATGCCAACCGCGTGTTAATCTGCCAGAGTGGGTCCACCACACAAGATACATAAATAATGTACTATGTATGTACTCCGTACAGTATACATCAGTTTGTGCTCAAGAAGTTTGTTTTTTTGTTTAAGTGAAGGATTTTTTTGATACCTATATCGGCTTCGCGCATTCTGACTCGGTGCAGGTACATCCGAGTTTGGAATTAATGGGGCCTTTGGCCATTGCAAACAGGCGAGGATCCGACATTGCCGGTCAGCGTTCGCACGAGCCAGGATGCTACATAGGACGTTAAACCAAGATCGCTGGGATTATCCTGTAAGGTTCAGTGGTGGGCTTAGCGGATCTTCTACACGGACTCCGAAGGGATAGTCAATTAATGGTGGTTAATAAATAATGATTTCCAATATGACTTAGAAGGGTTGTATATGACACTTGCTGTGCAGGTATATCTGCTAGTGCTAAGGCAATGAAAGTACATCATGGGCATAGTATCAGCATATCGTTTGATGTTTCGTATGTGCATCTGGATATTTGAATACTATTTGGTGTCGACTTGGTAATTAAGTGGAGTCGTGCCAGTCGCCGTTGGATTCTCCATACCGTTGTGGATTAAGACAAGCCGAAGCCGAGTGGGAGCTCGGTACGGCATAAAAGTAGTCCTTGATGACAGCCGGTCAAATGGTCATGGGCATGAATGATTAGGGTTTAATTTGATCCAAGCTTCAGGATCGAGTTATCGGTGTTTCATGATGTCCGCGGGGGCGGCGTCGGCGCAACCGTTTAAACCACGAACCTGTCGATCATGTGTCTGCCAGCCTCGAACTGGCACGACTCTTGGCCTGGACTGAGAACCACGTCGGGCGAGACTTTTTAATTTCCACCGGACCGAGTAGACTGGAGCTGAATGAAGGCTGGTGATACGGTGTGCATAGTACTATCATGTACCTCCACTCAATTTTGGGATAAGCCACGTGAATTGCGGAGGAACTGCCACAGGATCGACAAAAGAACTAAGAACACATATTACCGAGTGCTCTTAGTATACTCCAGGTAATATTTGGATCTTAGGATGTCTGTTTGTTTGTGAATTCATTCTTCACGAATACACCGAACGTGAGTATCTTTCCCTCCTCCTCGGTCATCCACATTGCGTGTTTAGCTTGGACTGGACGGTGGAGCCATATAGCAGGAGAAACTTCCGTATTGGTCTGAATGGCCCGTCTCATGGGCTTCGCGTCTCCATCCACAAAGGCAGAGGGCAGCGATCGACAGTCCAAATGGCTGCGCGTCTGGCCGGATGAGCCAAATTAAAATGAGAAGATCGATAATCCCTTGAGCGTGGACAGGTGGAAATTTGGGGGTTCATCCCGGCAATCCCCAA
Organism: Penicillium citrinum; assembly: GCF_028827155.1. Taxonomy (NCBI): domain Eukaryota; kingdom Fungi; phylum Ascomycota; class Eurotiomycetes; order Eurotiales; family Aspergillaceae; genus Penicillium; species Penicillium citrinum. Next base: position 3,468,704 of record NW_026622686.1, read on the forward strand.
CTAGCGACAACTTAAAGGTGCATATGAAACAAACAGCCCCTGAGGCTAGACCGAGGTAGGCACAAGTTGTACATAGTACAAAGAAACGATGAATGGCATTATAATAGTGTTAGAGAAGAGTAGAAGCACAGGAGTAGTACCATGTACTCCGTAGAGGTGAAGATAGAAATAGAATGGAGAAGTGGAGAGTGGATGAAGTGGACATTCTCAACCATGGAAGCTCCGTGAAGAAAAGAGGGAAAGAGCGAAGAAAAGAAAGAAAGTGAAGAGAGGGACAGAGCGACTTGTCCAGTCTCCTCCAAACGAGGCAAGCACGAGGGAAACTGGAAGGAGCCATCCTGGACAAACTGTGAACCTGTCAACTTTTTTGACTTCTTCCTCCTCCTCCTCCACTTCGCTTTGTTGTCTTATTTCTCATCTTCTTCGCAATCAACATCTTTCTACAGTATCTTCTCCATCAATTACGGATACAGAGAGAGAAACTTAGAAACAGCCTCCGTCGGCCCCTGACCGCATCTGCAAGGCCTCGCTTGCCCGGTCTCCACCAAAAACACAGCAACTCACCGAATCCTCCTCCTTCATCTTAATCGGGGCTAAACCGCCTGCAGCTTAGCTCGTGCACGGTCTTCTCCAGACGTTGCGCTTTTTACACCCTCTATCCCCCTTCTCCTCCAGGGGTCAGTTCAAGATATTGTGTCGGGGGGATACATTGACTGGTCTCTACAGGTGTGTCGCTTCAGTTCCATTGAATGCGCCCTCTTCCCCCCACTTCATTCGCTGCCCGCAAATTGACTTTGTCAACTGCTGGGCCCTCCCAAGAAAATTAAAAGGGGTTACTGACTATTGTGACCTCCACATCTTAGACCACATCTTGATCTTGTTTACGCCTCATGACCGTGAATCCTACACTCGGATAATTTTCAACAGTCCTCTCCCCCTTTTCTCCCACGAAGCGTGGTTTCGACAAGGGCGATGACGGTCTCACCACCAGCTTCGCCAACGGGGAACGCCCCGCGGCCCATCAGCGCGGTGATGCGCACTCCGCGCAGCAATAGTCGCATGAGCATGAGTAGTCGACAAGGTGGAAGTCGCGCTTCAGATGAAGATGGCAAAACTGCTGTCAAAGTGGGTACGTCGTCCCTTTCCCCGAAAAGCTCACGATGAGTATCCATGCGCGCGCATCGCAGCAACAAACCCCAAGTGGATATAGATCTGGGGGACATCTTATAGATCTAAAATCGCTAATCTAACCTTCTCAGCTGTCCGAGTGCGACCGCCTCTCAAACCGACCGATCCCGGATACGAACTCATTCCCCAGCGATTCCAGCGATCTATGGTCCATGTCACGGCTCCGACCAGTTTGGCGGTAGATGTACCACAGGGCCGCAAGCTGTTTGTCTTCGATCGCGTTTTTCCAGAAACTGTGGATCAGGATGGTGTTTGGGATTATCTCAATGACAGCGTGAACTCATTTGTGCAAGGATACAATGTTTCTCTTCTCGCATACGGTCAATCAGGAGCCGGAAAATCTTACACGATGGGTACCTCAGGTCCTAATGAGCAAAATAAAGCAGATGCAATGGGTATGTTCAATGCATTTACACCAGTGACAAATATTATAGCATGCTCATCATCTCAACCTATCCAGGCATCATTCCTCGCGCCGCCCAAGCTTTGTTCGAGAAGCTTGATGGCCCCTCTAAACACACCCGCAATGGTTCAAGTTCAACTGGACTTCGAACTCCTCAACGATACTCGATGAGCTCCGCCTCAAGTTTTGGGAAGCTAAACATAGAGAAGAACTGGCAGCTCAAGGCAACTTATGTCGAGGTATGAGTGGAATTGACAGCGTTATCGAGGGTTCTCTAACATCGGTATTGCAGATCTATAACGAACACCTCCGAGATCTCCTCCTGCCCGAATCCACTCCAGCCAATGACCGAAGCAATGTTTCAATCCGCGAAGATGCTAAGGGACGCATCATCCTGACTGGCCTCCATCAAGTTAATATCAACTCATTTGATGATCTGATTGGCGCTCTCAACTTCGGCTCCACCATTCGCCAAACCGATTCAACTGCCATCAATGCCAAGTCGTCCCGATCGCATGCTGTCTTTAGTTTGAACCTGGTCCAGCGAAAGTCTAACGGCAACCAACCAACTGCCTCACCAAAAGAGAAGCGCATGTCCATGCCTGTTGATTCTTTCTCGGGTAGTGATTCTATCACCATCGAGAGCAAACTCCATTTCGTCGATTTGGCTGGTAGCGAGCGCTTAAAGAACACCGGCGCCTCTGGTGAACGTGCGAAGGAGGGTATTTCGATCAATGCTGGCCTCGCGGCTCTCGGAAAAGTCATCTCACAGCTTTCCTCCCGCCAGTCTGGCTCTCACGTCTCATACCGTGACTCAAAGCTCACTCGTCTTCTTCAGGATTCCTTGGGCGGAAACGCTTATACCTATATGATCGCCTGTGTTACCCCCGCTGAATTCCATTTGAGCGAAACACTCAACACTGTACAGTATGCCCAACGTGCACGCGCGATTCAGAGCAAACCACGGATTCAGCAAATTGCCGAGGACGGTGATAAAAATGCTTTGATCGAGCGTTTGAAGGCAGAGGTTGCATTTCTTCGACAGCAAATCCGCAACTCTGAGGGATCTGAGCGTCGCGATACAACTTCAACCGAACGCAGTGAACGCAAGAACGAGCGAGAGATACAGCTGCAGAATCAGCTTCTGGATGCCCAAGAAAGCTATAATGCTCTTAGCCAACGTCATACTAAGCTGATCTCTCACTTGGCCAACGATAGCGAGACCGCCAATGGCGAGGTCGATGATGCCACTTCCGATGTGGGGAAGAGCTCTATTGAGCGGATGCAGCGATCGCGTTCCTTTGCAGAATCCGTGGAGCAGGTGGTTCTCGAATACGAGAAAACTATACAGGCTCTGGAATCCTCTTTGTCTGACACCCGATCCTCTTTGGCGACCACGGAAAGTACTCTTCTCGAGCGGGAGACTAAATGTACCTATGTCGAGACAGTCAATGCCCAGTTGCAGTCTCGTATCCAGAAATTCTTGGATCGAGAGGCCAGCACCGAGACCTATCTCCACGAGCTAGAGTCTAAGCTCGATGGTGCTTCTACGGGAGAGGAGAAACATGCCGCTATTGTGGCTGAACTGCGCAAGGAAATCAGTCGCGCCCGTGAGAATGAAACTAGCTGTGAGGAATACATTTCTACCCTGGAGGATCGTCTAGCAGAATCCGACCAAGATATGGAGTTGATGCAGCGAGAGGTTATTCGGCTCGAGCATGTCATTCAACGCCAAAGAGGCCTCGGACAGTTGGATCACCTGCTCCAGGATCTCGACTCTCGCCATCACCATGCTGAGACACAGCCCGAAGGCCCTAATGGCGTCAATTCCTCTTATACTCCTGCAGCGTCCAAGAGTGCGTTCCACCGACATACACCATCTCTGGATGTTCTCAACGAAGCTGCCGAGACGGCCATTCCCGAGTCCGACGAAGATCTCGCTGAGCCAATCATTGAGGTTGACGAAGAATCAGTAGCGGAAGCTAAACAGTCTGTTGGCGAAACAAGTGACGATTTGGAGGTTCTCGAGAATGTCACCAACAGATTGGAGGCCCGTCGCTCGGAGGCTCTTCGCGAAGAACCTGTTACTAGCCCTGCTCAATCTCAGTTTGTTGCTGACAAACTTGAGACTGTTACCCAAGAACTATTCGACTTGCGACTCACTCACGAGAGCGCTCTAAATGACTACGAGCTTCTCGAATCAAAGTACGAGGAGGCAATGAAGGCTTTGACGGCACTTCGCCAGGATAAGCTGGATGAAGTGCGTCACCCAGCTCCAACTGCCCAAAACGAGGCTTCCCGTCCGGTCTCTTTTTTAGACGATGGCCAGGCTCCGATATCGAAATCTGGAGCACAACATTCATTCTCGCAATCGCTCTCATCGGAATTATCCTCGGCCGAGGGGTCGGCTGCATTGCACGAATCATCTGAAGATTCTAAGATCGATATGCCCGAGACTCCAGTCACTCCCGTTGCACCATCGACTACAGCTGCTTCTGATGCCGATGATTTGGAAAAGATGCGCAAGGCTCTTGCAGAGCACCAGGAGGGTGCAGACCTAATGACTCAAAAGTATGCTGAGCTTCAGACTGAGCACGAAGAGATTCTCTCACTTGTCGAAAAACTGAAGGCTGAGGCTGAGGCCCAACGTGCGAAGACGAGCTCTCCCACCACTCCTGGTTTCAAAATGATCCGCCGTATGACGAGTCAGAATCTCCTTTCTGGGGTTGATCGTGCTCACCGTTCTTTGACCTCGCTGCGAACCATTGCCAATGAGGAGCTCTCTGGTAAGCCTGAAACGCTACAAAACTTTGAGGTTCACCTGGATGCTACTATGCATGAGTTGGCGACCCGCATGGAGCGACTGCAGTCGCTTGAAGCCGAGAACCAAAGCGTGAAGAAAGAAATGGACATGAAGTCCACAATCATTTCTGGCCTGACCCGGGAGCGCTCCAGTTTGCAAGGTGGTGGCTCTTCTGTGGACATGGGTTTGGTCGGCCAGCTGCGTGACCAAATCGTCGCTCAAGAGAACCAAATCAACGAGCTTAAACAAGCCCACGAGGCCCGTGAAAAGCAGCTTCTGTTCGAAATGGAAACTTTGAATGGTCTTCTGAAGAGCCAGGAGGTTGCCACGAAGGCCATGGATGCTGGGGCAGAGGAGCAAGACAAGAAGATTGTAGCTCTCGAAGGCGAACTCACCGAGTGGAAAGACAAGCATCAAAATGCTCTTACTTCTCTGCAGTCATCTGAAAACAAGCTCTCAACCACTTTGGTCGAGCTTGAGGCTGCTCTTGCTTCAGTTGAGACAATGCGTGCTGAACGTGTTGCTGCCAATGGCTCTGACAACAAGGAAGTTGTTGCACAAACCCTAGAGAGTGAGCGATCCAAGCAGCAGGAGTTGGTGGAAAGTCTGAAGAACGAGATCGAACTGCACAAGTCTACTATTAGTACCCAGCTCGCCACTATCGCTGATTTGGAGCGGTCACATGCCGAGGCTCAAAATCAACTCTCTGTAGCCAAAGAAGGCGACAACGGCACGGCCGACAACCAGCAGGATCGGATTGTGGAGCTCGAACAGCAGATCACCACCCACAAATCTCTTATTGATACCCACAAATCTGACCTAGCCTCTCTTCAAGAGTCTCACGAGAAGGAACTCGCCGAATTGGAGAAGCGTACCAGGGCTGCGGTCTTGGCTGAACATGATTCTCGCATCTCAGAGAAGGATGCCGAGCATGATAAGGCAATGGCGGCTTTGCAGAAGGACATTGCCGAGTCTCGCGATGAACTGGTCAAACTTCTTGGATCTGTCTCATCTTTGCTCAACTCCGAAATTACTGCGGAAAACATGACCGATCAAATTCAAGATGTATTGGCCCAGAAGCAGCACTTCTCTGAAAAGTATGCTGAATTGATGGATACCAATGAGGATCTTCGCAAGCAGATCGACAGCGTGAATGTTGAGGAGTTAACAAAGAAGAGCTCCGCCCAGGACGCCAAGGTTAATGAGCTGGCTCTCTTGGTTGCCACACTGGAAGATACCCTTCGCCAAAAGGATGAGCAGGTCAAGAAGAAGGAGGCACTTGTTGATGAGATTACCGCCGAAAAGGAGAAGAGCGTTCGCTTAGTCGAGGAGCTCGAGGAGCAGATTACCAGCAGCTTTGACCAACACCATAATCGTCTTTCGGTCATTCAGCAAGAGCGCGATCAGGCTCTAGAGGATGCCAAGGCCAGGATTGTTGTTCTTGAAAAGGAAATCGAGACTTATCAGGTGCGGATCGAGCAGCTTGAGCTCCAAATCAAAAACAGCGGATCCCAAGACGGCACCCATGACCGAAGCAGCTCCCTCACGTCGAACCTTCGAAAGAGCTCATCTGCTGCATCTCTGCCCTCCCCTCCTCCGGCTATTCCTCTTCCCCCACTCCCTTCTATCGCTTCACAAAGCAATGGCACCACCAGCGTTTCTCCTCCCGGCTCTCGTCATGCCAGTAGGGAACTGGTGAATGCCCAGATTGTCGAAGACCAGGAGACTCGCATCCGGACCATCGAGAAACATCTTTATGCCGAAAAACAGCTGACCGCTACCCTTGAAGAAGCGCTTGGCGATCTCGAAGCCCAAAGCAGCAAGGTCAAGACTGACTGTGAGGGCTGGAAAAAGAAGGCTTGGGGACTCGAGGACGAGCTTGCTACCCTTCGCAAGGAACGCAACTCGGCTCGTCTTTCTCTTCAAGCTGTTGAAGAGGAGCGCAGTGCCCGTCGCGAAGCAGAGGCTGCTCGTGCCCAGCTAGAGGAGCGGATGAACGCCCTCAACAAGAAAAAGAAGAAGAGTACTCTTAATTGTTTTTAAGGACTTCTCGATCTTGGCAACCTCTCACTCTCCAATAGCATGTTCTGTTACTCCTGTCACTACCGTTTCTGGATGTACACCTGATTGATATTTGCCGCACCCTTGTTCCATACCCTTATTCCCTTCAATATCTCTGTTTAACTGATTTATGCCCCATATTACCCCCATCCCCTGTATTATGACACCTTTTTTTTATTTCAACCTCGATTTTTCGATACCTCTTTTGCCCTTCTTCCCTTGTGCCATATCTTGCTGCTTACACAACATCCCCTTGTTCTCAAGATGTTCTTCAAATTACCACTGGTGCGTGAACACAGCCCTTTCTGATCCGGTAGACCCAAAATGCCGTTGAATCTCTGTTGTACATTTCCCGTTGGCTGTCTTTAAATTGGTTGTTCGAGAACTACTGCCGCCAGAAGGCATCTATTTAAACATATTCTATTCTTGCGTCAACGCACTTGATTTATCTGATCCTTTATAAACCACTTTTTAACGCATTGGACCTGCCTCAAGTGCCTTCCAGGACTGTTTTTGAGGTTCATGACTAAAGCCTCGGCGAGTACGCTATACTACCTTGATAAGGAAGTACTACTTCCTAGGGCTAGGAAGTAGTACTTCCTAGTAGTCATAGTCAAAGGGTTTACTGTTCGTACTAACAGATATGGGCCGTGAGACTACCTGGTCTACCTCTCAATTTGATAGTTGTAGGGTAGCAATACTATTACTCGTGGTAGCAGTATTCTCTGTTATCGTACTTATAATCTCAAAAGCCATTTCTGGCAAATTTGCGGCCAACACTAGAGTTTCCACGCCCAAGCCTTTCCTGAACAGCCTTCAATTCTTACCCACAGGGTTGCCATGCTCGCGGCAAACAATAAAACTCCAACAGCAATAGTCGCCCTCTCATAGTTCGTAGGATCCGATAATGCCGACTGACTAGACAGTAATAGTCCTGTCAATGGCGTGCCTAGAAGTGCACCCATACCCCGAATAAGATACAGAGCACCATTGACTGAAGTGAAGTGCTGGACCCCGAAAAGCTCGATCAAGCTTGCAGGAAACAATGAGATGTACGCACTACCAAATGAGCCGTATGTAATGACAAACATTATGAATAAGACTTCAGCAGCTGTATGAGAAACTCCATTGTCGACAAAGGTTGCGGGCAGCCAGAATACAAAGACGACCATTGAGCTCAGGATCGTCGTTAGAAAAAGAATATTCAATCGGCCGAACTTGTCAGCCGCATGCCCGATCAAAATCCGAGAAACAAAATTAGCAGCGTTGCTAATTGTGATGAAATTGTCTGCCATGCTGACACTGTACCCCAGGGACTGGGCGAATGCCGCATAAAAGAAGAGAGGAGTAGAGTAACCAGCAGATTGAATGAAGCATCCAAGAGCTTGCGCAACGAATTTCTTGGACATGGCCACTTCCCAATCAACAAAGGGTACCTTTACCCATCCCGTAGCCTTGGACAGTCCAGCTGTCTGATCCCGAACCTTTGCCTTGAATCGAGGTTCCCAGCGCAGGGTATAACCCGAAAGAGGTACAAAGAGGATCACCAAACAGCCAGAAATCCTCAATGCATTCTGGAATCCAATTTGTGAGGTTATTGCGCGCAACACTGGTGGCCAGATCATGCCTCCGCATGCAGAGCCAGAAATGATAATGCCCATCGCAAGTCCGCGACGCTTATCGAACCATGTCGGAGCAACGGACATAGTAGGGACATATGCCATGCAAGTCCCCAGTCCGACAAGGAGACCCTGCGTTAATGCGAATTCCCAGACATATTGGCTTAAGCTAGCAAGGATGCATCCAAGGCCAAAGACCACGCCACCCAGCATTATTATGAGCTGTGGACTGTATAATTTTGCCCAGTTCATGATGAATGGACCGCCCATGGACATGATCGCTATTGACAGTGTACCGATCAAACTTATGATTGAAGAGGATGTACCCGTGAAGGGCGTATTAGGTTGTTTGGCCATTTCCTCGTAGATAGCCTGGTAAACACCGTAAGCAAAGATAATTGCGCAGGTCATGAACATCGTCATGAATCCGGCAGCAATGATAAAGACCTGGCGTCTGATTATAGAGTTTGCATTAGCATCATGGATCAAATAATGGTAGGTCATGATATATTCAATATATAAAAAAACAAGTTGCTTTCTCGTCGCATTTTACCATGTAGCTGTCATGCATAAGGGATCCCCGTTATTGTTGCATACTGCATAAAGATGGGATATAAAGCTTGGCAGTGGAACATAAAGACGGATCAATGTCTTCGTCAATCATTAGACTTACAATTTTGTAGGCTTTGCAGGTGAATCATTCTCGATCTGTGTCAGAGAAGGCTGAATGGTTTGTTCACGACCAGCGATGCTGCTCGCATCATTCTTCTTCTCTTCCCCCATATCTAAAAATAACTTTCCACCTAGAAAATGTATCGGAATCAACTATCGAAAGAAAAAGAACATTTTCTGGGGGGGGTTTGACTGGAGCCCCCTCTTTGTGCAGCTGAAGTTGGGGTCTTCGGACATCACAGCGATTTATTTGCCGGAATAGCCAAGCCCTTCAAGCGTCTCCGCAAAAAAAGTTATCTGATTGAATTTCCCCGGATTGCCGCGCGAGCTGGAGCTACACTGCATATGCTGCTTGGATTGAAACAAACTTTGGATGAGAAGCTCAATGTCTTTTGCAAATACCAATATTACTTGTTGCCCATTCTTGCCTCTGGACTTGAAGTGATTCCCAGTTGGAATTGCAGAATTGGAGAAGAGGAGAAGAGCCGGTTTAAGAAATATCCACCGGCAAATGCACCAACGCCCGTCATCCGATATCGTTCTGTGCTACGACATTATTGCTAGCAGTACGAGTTCAAGTTAAACATAGAATCAGTAAAGTCATTACGAGCATATATCTATCTCTATGAAGAAAATCACATTTAATGTACACTGATATTCTTGCCAGTGATTGATTACACTGGTCTAGTACTAGTTAGTCAGAGGTTATAGCTAGATCTTGTCCCAAGAATCATGGAGAAAATATGCAATAGTATATGATTTACTACTAACCTTGAATTATTTCTGACTGAGGATAATATTTCATTCATAAGTAGTAGTAGCTTTTAGTATACATATCTAATAGTAGCCTTTGGGCATCTCATCCATCCAATACACTCTACATGGAGGATGGTCAAGGGTCAAGGATTCTATAGATAAAACCAATGTTGGAAAGTCGGTGTTATCATAATTTAGCATGCTCTACGCACCATTCTAATTAAAATATCCCAATTATATTGAATATGCCCTAAATCAATCGATGTAAATCGATGCAAAATGCCCCGCTAGGAAAAATCTGCTGAGTCAGCATCTTAAGATGACGTCTCGCTCCAACGTGGCTTGATCGCAGCTCTCCGTGACAGCTACAGCTTCTGCTTTTGCTTCTCAAACACCACAGCAATGTCGGGTCTCGCGCCCTCAAATGTGGTCATTATCCATCCCGACCTTGGCATTGGTGGTGCAGAGCGATTGATCATTGACGTCGCATTGGCCCTGCAAAATCGCGGTCACCGCGTCACAATCTATACCTCCCATTGTGACAAGACACATTGTTTTGAGGAAGCGCGCGATGGTACACTCGATGTGCGTGTTCGCGGAGACACCATCTTTCCAGCGCATTTATTTGGTCGCTTACACATCCTCATGGCATCGTTACGCCAACTCCACCTTACCGTGTCGCTTCTTTCAGAACTTGGATCCAGAGATCAACCGAGCAGTTCAAGGCAGGAGAAAGACAAAACTACCGGTGTGAACGATTTCCAGGATGATATCTTTATTGTTGATCAGCTCCCTGCATGCGTTCCAATCTTGAAAACATTCAGCCAACCTCGCAGATCTCGCACCCAGCGTATCCTCTTCTATTGTCATTTCCCCGACCAATTACTTGCACGACGAGACGAAGGCGGCTCACTTCTTCGCCTGGTAAAGTCTCTATATAGATTCCCTTTTGATTGGTTTGAGGGATGGGCACTGAGTGCGTCAGATCGAGTCGTTGCAAACTCCAACTTCTCGCGGGGTGTTGTTAGAGATGTCTTCGGGCCTGATCGACTAGGCGAAGTAGAAGTTGTCTACCCATGCGTTGATACAGATGCGAAGGTCATGCCTGAAAATGCCGAAAGTGGCCCTTTATGGAATGGCAAGAAGATCTTGCTGAGCATCAATCGATTCGAGCGCAAGAAAGACATGGCTTTGGCAATTCGGGCTTACCATGGACTAGGCGCAGAGAAGCGCAAAGGCACGCGATTGGTAGTTGCTGGTAAGTTTGATTCTTTTCTTTGGAAATGCAGGGCAGTCATTCTCATCATTCTACTAGGCGGCTATGACAATCGCGTCCAAGAAAACGTTCAGTACCACCAGGAACTCGATGACCTCGCAACTGGCCTGAATCTGAGAACTGCAACCTCAAAGACTGTTGTCTCCGCTTTGTCCATCCCGGACGAGATCGATGTCCTTTTCCTTCTTTCCGTTCCTACTACCTTCAAAGATACCCTCCTCGCGCAATCGAAACTTCTTCTCTACACCCCAATCAACGAACATTTTGGCATCGTCCCAGTCGAGGCAATGCATGCTGGTCTTCCGGTGCTGGCCTCTAACACAGGTGGTCCATTGGAAACTATTGTCGAGGGCGTCACGGGCTGGCTCCGGGATGCGCATGCGATTGATGAATGGACAACAATTATGGATAAAGTGCTCTATGGCATGAGCCAAGAAGAGGTGAAGCAAATGGAAAAGGCTGGAAAGATGAGAGCCGAGAAGGAATTCTCTCTCACTACAATGGGAGATCGACTGGAAGACGAGATTTCTACGATGTTGTCTGCCAACAGGCGTCCCTTCCACGGGTGGCAGCAGGTGTTTGTTATACTTGCTGCTCTGGCGTCTCTTCTTGCCGTAGCTGTGGCTATTTTGCTTCGCGCAGTGTAATTCAAGAATTTATACCCTTTCTTTCTTTTTTACTTTCTTCCCTTTCTCTGTTTTCTTTGTCACTCCCATTCTTTAAATACTTTTTGTTGCATCTCGCTTCCCAAATTTTATAGTTCCCGCGTAGATCGGCTGAAGATATCACCTGACTTCGTGACGTCGCGTTCCTCCGCGTCGTCCTCTTCGTCTCCTCGGCATATCCCACCATGCCTGAGGTCATTGACCTGATTTCTTCTGATCCGCCACTTCCAGATAAACCGCGAGTCCCAAATGAGCGGCAGAATACACGTCCGCTGCCCTCGCGGAGCGCATCCCACCTGGGAACAGTTTCATCCGATTCGGTCGACGTTTCGGTCTTTAATTGCGACGCGGTGTTTGATAAACCAACAAAAAAGCGCAGAGTGAGCAATGAGAAGCGATCACCTCTCCGAAAAATTACGTCAATGAGTGAAACTACAATCTCGGAGCGAGTACCATCTTTCTTGTTTTCGGACGAGGATTTTGGTCTTCCTCCCTCGAACCCCGCTACGGCGACGCATCGACAACCAATGCGAGATGTACTAGACTCGGATCCTATTATCTGGAACTCATCCCAACCGACCTCGAAGCCAAAACAACCTTCCCGGTCGCGAGACCCAATATGCGAATTCTCAGACATACTTACCTTGGATGGCGACGACGATGATATGCTTAAACCACCCGGGAAAGATACGTCTCATAGGGCTAGACAAGAGGAAATTGATGAATTTAGTGATCCGTTTGGCCTGCCGGAAATTGCAGAGCTTGCGGATTTTGATGATGAGCCGAAGACGGGAACATTCGCCTCGAATGGATTGTTTTCTAGTAAAACTGCTGGCTTGCTGTCGAATCTGGGCACTGGTCGGAATAGCAGCGGCATTCGCTCCCCGGAGAAACAGGGTTCACGGTTTCACAAAGAGAAAGGCAGTACCATAGCCGGTTTGAATCTATCTGACGATCTAGACGAGCCGGTTCAACCGAAACGCCCCACTAAGAAAACGAGCAAGCTTACAACTGAAGAGAAAGAAGCAAAGGCAAGGGCTAGGGCGGATGCCAAAGCCTTGCGAGATATTGAGCGTCAGGCCGAAAAAGAAAGAAAACAGCAGCTCAAGGCAGACAAGGCAAAGCAAAAACAGCTAGAAGCGGACATATCAGAGGTCAACAAGCTCAAGGTGGACAAGAAGGACTCTACGCCGGAAATGATTATCGACATGGCATCCTCATTTGAGGGAGTTGCCGTAGGAAATCAAACAATCGAGTTCATGAAACGGCTTGGAGTGGATCATAATTTCATTACGGGCTCCATTCCAAATTTAGTCAAATGGCGCCGGAAGATGAATGCACGATTCAATGAGGACGCCGGCCATTGGGAACCGTGCTCTTTCCATGTCAAAAATGAAAACCACGTGCTGTGTTTGGTACCGGCTCAAGAATTTGTTGATATGGTCATTCCATCCCCGGATGGCGAGGACAGAGAATCACTAGAACTGCATGTTTTGAAGATCAAAAGTGCATACCCAGATTGCAATATCATTTACCTCATAGAGGGCCTTACAAGTTGGATGCGCAAGAACCGAAATTCACGGAATCGAGCGTACCAAGCAGAAGTGTTACGCCAGTACGAACCAACCAGCACTGAAACTTCATCCGCGCCCTCTCGTGGTCGAAAGAAGAAAAACAAACCCGAAACTACTCCACCAGTCGACGATGACACCATCGAGGATGCCTTGTTAGGGCTACAGGTAACCCATGCATGTCTGATCCATCATACTAATACGCCGTCTGAGTCGGCTGAATGGATAAAAAATTTCACTGAACATATCTCCACAATTCCATATCGACGGCAACGATCTGACGGCAATGATGCCGCGTTCTGCATGGATGTGGGCCAGGTCAAGACGGGCGAAGATAAGCAAGACACTTTCATCAAAATGCTCCAGGAGGTAAATCGAGTTACTGCTCCTATGGCTTATGGGATTGCAGCACAGTATCCCAGCGTAACCGACTTGATCAGAAGCATGCGCAGGCATGGGCCCACGATGCTGGAAGATGTTATGGTATGTCCTTTTTCTTTTTCACTTGGCTGCAATGGCATCCTTGGTACTCCCACCTCGAAATTCTGCTGACTTGTCTAGAAATCTGCGAACAAGAACGGCGGTTTGACCAATTCGCGTGTTGGCCCCGCAGCCAGTAAGCGATTGTACAAAGTCTTTACAGGTCTTGACCCGACATCAACAGACGTTTAGCCTCTTGGGTGCTAGTGCATTAGACCATGCATCTCTTCCCCCCTTTTTTTTAGCGTGAAACCAATGGAATCAATTGGGCCATGAGATATCCCAGAGCCGAGATAGAAGTCGATTGTCATGAGCATCACATCACACATTCACGTAACCCGCCTCATCCGCTGGAAACCCCTCTCCAAAACTACACTGTAGCCCATCACCTCCTAAATCTTTCACCTGCTCTATGCATCATGTGAATAACTGTGTTGCCTTAAGTGTATGAATTGTGCGATCGTCATCATTTGTGGAGCGACTGATCCATTCTCGTCGTCAAGGCCCATACGATTTGCCGAGCGCTCGCCACCTAATCTCCTGGCAAAGCTTAGCTCTGTTTTCTCGACCCTACAAGGCTGGTAGGGCTGATGCTAGCGCAACTACCCATTGGAAGCGCTGGTCCCGTGTAATATTCTCCACGGACTAAAGCAGGTCTTCCGATAATCCGGCAGACTGAGGAAAACATGCCAAGTGGGCCACGGTCAGTTGTCCGGTTGTTCCCAGGATAATCCTTCATTTTTTTTCTATTTTTTTTTTTTTTGGATTTTGCCTTTCGTCTCGCTTGGTTAGATTTTATCTGATTTATCTTTGATGCGATTGATTTGATTGATTTGATTGATAAACATCTCTCCCCGCCACTCTTATTCATGGGGAAAGTTTTTCTTTGCAACGTTTTATCAAAATGATACTCGACAGACGGGGTGTGAGCCCAATGCTGCTCTTTTCGACGACTTTGTTGGTAGTCTCGGCTTTCAATTATGGATTCAGTGATCAAGCTTTTGCATCGTGTCAAGCGATGAATTCCTTTGAACGTCAATTTGGCATCTATAATGAGAAGACGGGAGAGTGGGCGTTAGAGCCTTTGTTCACATCTTTATACAACAGTTTGAAGGCTGCAGGTCAAATCATCGGTAAATACCTTTTTCGTCCTTCTTATGAGTGCTGCCCTGATCTAAATACTATGATTCTTAGGTGTATTCTTGGGTGGATGGGTGAGCAATACCTATGGCCGTCGTATGTGTGTCTTCGTCATGAGCATCTATGCCCTAGGCAGTGCCTCTGTGGTGATCAGTTCAACGACACAGGCTCAGATACAGGCTGGTCGTGCTTTGCATTGTAAGTTGCCAATCTTCGATGCCCATTGACCCAACTGTGGCTAAGTATTTACTCTTGCCCTTCGAAGACATCTATCTAGGAATGCAGTTAGCCGTCATACCAACAACGCTCTCTGAAATCGCACCTGCAAGAAGTCGTGGTGGAGTAAGCGTGCTATATTGGCTCGCCATCAAGGTCGGGGGCCTCATCGTGACATCCATCACTCGAGGAACCAAAACTATTCAAACAAACGCCGCTTGGAGGATTCCATTCGGTCTATTGCTTGTTGTTCCATCTATTGTAATCTGTCTTGTGTGGTTCATCGCTGAGTCTCCGCGCTGGCTTCTTCTTCGTGATCGTGAGACCGAAGCTTTCGAAGCCCTCAGAAAGCTCAAGCCCCAGAATATGTCAGAAGAAGATCTTCGGGCTGAGTTTGATGTCCTCTCATTGAAAGTCTCGGGTCAGCTTCAAAAGAGGAGCTTCAGTGATCTATTCACAAAACCCAACCGACTACGCACATTTGTCGTTGTTATGTCGAATTTCTTTCAGCAGGCCACTGGTCAAGCGTTTGCTTCTCAATACGGGACATTGTTCGTGAAGCAATTGAAGTCAATCAATCCATTCAGTGTCACACTCGGCACTAACGCGGTTGATATTGGTGCTATTATCATTTCAGCGTCTCTTATTGACGTAATCGGACGAAAGGTACGATGAAACCAACCACTCAGGTCTTTACGATAGATACTTACAGATAAACCAGAGCTCTGTTCCATACAAGTTCGATTTTCCAGACAGCATCTCTTATGACAATGGGTGGCCTTGGCACGGCAGATTCAAGCAACACCTCAGCCAAGCAAGGTATTGTCGCAATGCTGATGATCTTCAGCTTCAGCTGGTCTCTCGGCTGGGCGCCCTTGACATATGTTATTGGCGCCGAGCTGCCCTCCTCACCTTTGCGCGAGATGACTTTACAAATAGCCTATTTCATCAAATTGATCACCGAGTGAGTGAATCCTCCCAATCTTTTGTTTATTTTCTTGCTCTTTAAGGGACTAAATGTTGTATTAGATTTGCTGTCACATTTTCATACCCATATATGGAGACGGCTAACACACCCGGCCATGTATACCTGGGTGGGAAACTTGGCTTCATATACGGATCTCTTTCCGCAGTGGCGCTTCTATTCGGGTACTTCTTTATGCCTGAAACAAGCCGTATGGAATTGGAAGAGATTGATGCCAAATTTGCTCCTCAACGTGACAGGGAAGTCAAAGAATTCGATTCTTCTAGAGAGGAAATGGGCGAAGAAACCACGACAGTGACAGAGCTGTCCAAATAGATTCTTCAGCTTTGCATAGGCACATGAGTAAGCTGTGATATACCTAGATCATATCGGGATTCATTACGGAGCTGGTAGAAATCCATATGTAAGCCACTCCCCTGGTTCTGAATCATTTCTATCTTCTATTCTTCCACCAACTTACTCCTTTTGCAATTCAAGACCCCTGCATCATCCCGCTTCGATATGGCAGCAGAACATGCAAGTATGGCAGTCCAAGATAACAGCAGAACAATCCAATCAGGCCGCACAGCAATTCAATACGGCAACAGTCTGATATAGATGACTCCCTATTCGATATTGCCATGCAGGCCTTCGACACTCGTGACGAGGTCATCAAGACCTTCAAAACGCATGCTGTGATGAACGGATACGTTCTCGTCATTGGTAAAGATAGCGAAAATCGCCATCTCTATCTACACTGTGATCGCGATGGGCAATATCGTGATCGCATAAAAGCCCCGCCAAGTGCCAAGCACCGAAAAAAACAAGTACTCGAAAAAGTGACTGCGCTTTGCAGATTTATTGTTCTATCGGAAAGCGAAGGATCCCGAAGTCAAATGGCGTATCAAGATGGTTCATGCGGAGCACAACCATCCTTTATCGGAAAATCTTGTTTCTCATCCAGGGGCTCGTAAACTCACAGATGATCAACGACAATTAATTCTCGATTTAATTAGTATGGGGATGCGACCAGCTGCAATCAAACGGATGCTTGAAGAATGTAATTCAGAACTTCTTATCAACACCCACGATATTCACAATCTTCGAACGCAAGCACATAAAATGAAAATGGCGAATCATGATTCATTGCAATCCTACAAGACTATTCGAACGGTGGGCATTTGCAAAGCGCGGGGGAATCTTTACAAGAAAGCCACATTATTGAGATCGATTAGGGTTGCAAATATCAAATCATAAACAGAAGGAAACCCTAGATGCTCTATAATCATTTCCGCTAAATGAGAATGACATCACGAATATGCCTAAACAACAACTCCACGCCGTTTCCAACCTCGCCACGCAACCAACCAAGCTGCAATGGCAACCCAGACACTAAGGGTACAACCGACTGCCCAAATGCCAAAGCAGCGCCAGCCGTGGCACTGACCATCGGTAGAGCCAGAACCATCGTCTATAGCTTTTTGGTAGGCGCTAGAATAGATGACCCCCCCAGAGTGCTGCACCCAGGGCTGGCATCATGGCTACAATACCCCAATTAGTGGCGAAATTCTCCACGCCCCATACGACTGAAATGAGGATCGGGGTGAGAGAAAAGGCGCTGCCATAGCCGAAGCCCACGAGGGCGGTGGTAAGGTGGAATATAGACGGTTCCTCTAGGGGAAGTGGTGTAGAGAGAATGAGGTAACCAAAAGATAGGAGAAGTGCTGAGGGGAGAAGAAAGGCCATCCGTGAGACTGTTGGACGGGCTTTGTCATCTGAAAGAATCTCAGCTCGATGACGACTACCTTCTGGAATAGGAGGGAAAAGATGTGTTGCAGGAGGCGCGAAGAAATCAGACAGAGACCCA
The DNA here is from genome assembly GCF_028827155.1 of Penicillium citrinum. Lineage (NCBI taxonomy): Eukaryota > Fungi > Ascomycota > Eurotiomycetes > Eurotiales > Aspergillaceae > Penicillium > Penicillium citrinum. The sequence continues at coordinate 3,486,385 of NW_026622686.1, forward strand.
GTGAGGATTCTGGCAATGGTCGATGTTAAAGCAATTGTGCTGACATGTGTTGATGGAAGACCAGCAGGGGGAGCAACTTCTGGGGCATATGTTGGTGGCGTGAGAGTTGGAATGACCGTTCCAAGCTGTGGTATGCTGTTAGCACGGCATAAAAGTCTAGATTCCTGTAAATTTGACTGACGTTGTTGATATAAGATTCTCCAGGCCCCGTGACCAAGAAGAACCCTGCGGCCAGCCACCACATCGTGGGATCTTGAAGAAAGGCTCGTGTTTCGTAGTTAAGAAGCCAGTTCTTCTTACGCCGCTCTTCTTCCTCACGTCTTCTTTCCTCGCGTTCCTCCTCGGATAAAGTCAAAGAGCCTGTTTCATCGGCGTCCGAGGCAAATGTGCCATACTGAGTGGCATCTCTCTCACCAGTGCGAGGCCTGAAAAAGTCACTCTCCTCAAGAAGACCACTGCGCTCCAGTTCCTCTACTGTCTCATCAATATATTTTTCTTCATCGTCATCCACGATCCGCAAAGTAAAAGTCCCAATGATACCGATCACAAGGAGAAGCAGTCCCAAAAAAAGAAAATACCGGAATACATCCACGTCGCCATGGCTGCCATCTGGGTTGCGCTCATAAAGGATATACGTTCCGATCTGACTCTGCCACATGCCGCTCAAGCCAAATGCTGCAATAGGAATAGCAAGCATAATTCCCTTATGTTTTCCTCGGCCATAGTTCTTTGCGCATGTGGCCACCGCAGAAAGATACATGCAGCTTGTTCCCATGCCGATAAGAATGAAAGCTACTATCATGACCCAGAATGGGTATCCTGTACCCCCAACATCGGGCGGTGGGCCCTTCTTATATGTGAATGCCGCAAGCAGGTATCCCACCCCAAATGTGAGTCCGGAGCCGAGGGACAAGGGCGACGGGCTATAACGATCGCAGAGGAATCCAAACAATGGGACGAAAAGATACATCGCTATCTCCGCAGCTATGGAGACTGCGTTGATTTGAAGTTGTGTGTAATGAAGCCGTGTGAGAAATAGATGGCCATACAGAGAGAATGCTGTAATACTGCCAGCGCCCAAACTAACCAGAGAGAAAGATAAAAGTCAGTGACAAATAGAACGGATAGAAGCAGTTTGGATCAAATTTCATACCATGTCACAACACCCCAAGCAAAGCTCACCACCCTGATAACTTCCTTATGCATTTTCTGACGATCTCGTTCAACAATACCATCCACAACGTCATTCAATAGACCATCGTCGCTATTAGCACCTTCACGGCTGATGCGCGATAGGCGCGAACGATGTGACCCCGATCGTGAATGCCGATACTGTGGACTTGGCTGGATATCACTGTCTATTTCATCTCGGAGCAGCGGCCGATTCGCATCGAAGTCCCGCTTATCGATGGCCGAATCAGCGTTCCTGTCGGAGCTCGTCATTGCGCCCCGGGACCCGTCAATTCTCTTGTTTAACGTTGATGTCAGGAAGTCGAGATTGACGGAGTAAATGGCGAGTTCGGCTTTGTAGCCAATGCAGGAAGGTTATATGTACGACCTGACTCCGTCCCTGGCGGGGTTCGTCAGGTCAAGCGCCTTGCGGAGGTCTCTCGGCGATGGTTTGGAGCTCTTCGGATGACTCCAATTGATAGGCGGCCGAGTCAGCTGGGTGGATCAGTTGCTGTGTTGTCGCGACTCCACTCTACGTCATTGGGCCGAGGACGCGGAGTCTTAAGGAATGTGAGTAGCGTGAAAGGTTGGGAGTGAGGAGAATGTTATAAGATTTTGAATAGTTGCAGTGTACAACATCGTTTGCGTGCAAGGACGGTGACGTGGTTGGGCCAAAGGCGTGATTTTCGGCCTGAGGCTGGGATATCCCAATTCGGAAAGGTGTAATTTTATAAGCGGAGATGGTTGTCTATGCGTAAAGTGCTATGTAGATTCGGAAAAATAAGATAGATATTACTCATTCAAGAAAGGAGAGAGTTAGCAATTTGCAGTATTTCGGGGTGGGTTAGATGTTGGTGTCTAAGCTGCGAAAGGAGAAAAAAATACCCATATACATCAAACACCGTGAAGCCAGCGCCTGCCCAACAAAATCGAAGAACAGACTTGAAAAGAATCAACCCAGTAGGGGGTATTTTCAATAAAACAAGGCCGAGAAGTGAATCGGAAGGGAATCAAAAACTGGCTAATCTCATACACGCCGCGAAAAGGGGAATGGAAGGAAGAGAGACAAAGAAAGAAAAGAAAGAAAGAATTGCAGAGAAACAGAGTCCGCCGGGTTCTAAATGCATCCAAGCGTTGATCAGGGTCATTGAAACAAATCCATGGAGTTCGTAAGTCGTGCCGTCCCTGAGAGAGGAGCAGCTTGGAATAATAAGAAACGAGGAATAGAGGGAGGAGAAGAAAGAGAGAAAGAGGAGAAGAAGAAGGGGAAGAGGAGCAGTAAAAAGGTTCAAAGACAAGGCAACCCCGAGGGTCGTCTATCCAGAAACGCCATGATGTCGGCAAGCCGAAGATAAGAGAAAAGTGCGTGGGAGGAGTAAAATAAGAGAACAGAAATCGCTTCAGAAGCTGACTTCGCCTGTATCGGTTTCCATCACACTTTCGTCGTAGTATTGATTGGAGGGAGTCTCACGAACAGCAGGTTGAGAGCCAAGAGCAATTGCTTCGCCCTCTCCACGTTCCACAAACTCGTCCTGTCCGATTTCTTTCATAATCCGTTGAAAATACATTCGGAGTGTCCGAAGACCTCGAAGGTATCCACGATCAATGTCCATTGGGTGATGAGGTGGGCATGGCGTATCAGGAGGAAGTTCATCTTCACCAGTGACACAGTTGGCAAAGTCCACGATCTTCAATTGGACCTTCGTGTTATTATGGCCATCATCGGAGCTTCGGCGTTGCAGCCCTGGGCGTTCGTTGCTCTGGCTATTGGCCGTTGGAGGAGTGGGATCTGACGGTTCCCCATCATACAAGATCAAGAGACTGCTCGCATAAAGTCGATATCGGTCCAGCTTACGAATCATATGCTCAAGCAGCGATAGCTTTTCCAAAATGACCGGAATCTTTTTTGTAACGCTATTATGACTGACTCCGTCGTAGAGAAAACGTGTGAGTGCATCTTGAAATTCTCGGCCAGATTTCAAATCTCGACCAAAGTACTTATCCTCAAAGATGTACTCTTGCTTTTTTACATTCCACGCCTGCATACCACACAGGCGGACGCCCAACTGCTGTGAAGTAGTCGACTGGCATTTGCGTCTTTGAGATTTCTTCTTTTTCTCATTTGCCTCAATGCCATATTGCCTGGTGCCCATTTTAAGATCGAGTACACAAGGCTTGTTCATGCCAGCTGTAAGGTCTTCTAGCAGAAGGAAGAACTGAACGCGTTCATCTTTTCTGAGCTGAGCATCCTTGGGGTTACTTGGTAAATGAGATTCATCGCCCTTGTGATCCATGGCTGCTGCTGCATCGTGAAGCTTGCTAGGAGATGTGAAAGTGTTCATCTGGGTCTCAGAAGAAGATTGTTTGACAGGGCTGGAAGCAGATGTCAGAGTGGTCGATGGTAGCTTTGGAGGAGCCAGAGCATCTCCCTCCATGGAAAATATCTCGTCTTCCCGGTCTCCACCATAACCCTCGTCATCAAAGAAGACAAGCTCACTGTTATTGCGCGAGTTCAAACTACCTCGCCGCTGGAGGCCGCCACCTGAGTGACGCCTTCGAGACTGGTGGCCACCATTCAACGAATTTGCGCGGTTGGGATCGTCATGCTTGGTTGACTCGTCGCGGGCACGCTTGTCTTCGAAGGCGGTGGAGGCCGACGATGAAAGAGTAACACCGTCGCTGTTCGACGGCGGAATATCCATACCCGGGGTTTGCAAGGAATGAACTCTGGCCAGTCCAGGCGATCGACTGCTTGAGGTGTGATCTTCTGACATGTTTCCACGTCGATGCGGGATGTCCGACGCGGTTCTTGTCAAATTGAGATGCCCACGAGCATGCCGACGATGTTGATGAACTGCAGGGGGACTGAATACCTCTCGAAGAACTTGCTCCTGGAGCTTCCGATTGACGGTAGTGGCACCCCATATCTTGTTTTTGCGTTTCTTGACCGCTGATGAATCAGGCCCTGTTGCAATGTGGTCCAAGCCGTCAGCGGAGCGTGGCCGACTCATTAGGGTTTCATCCGCCATTCGCAAACGCTGAGGCCGGCCAAACAAATCAGCTGGGATAATATGGCGGTTGTTCTCAAGTATGACTTTAGGAATCACGCCAGTGATCTGACTCTGGCTGACAATTCGCTGAGGTTCGGGTGCCTCTACGACATGAGAATGCACAGTTGCAGACCCATTCGTATGAACTTTCTCAGGTGAAACGACAGCTTGCTCGGCAAGACCCTTTGGACGCTTTGAAGTTTTGGAGAAAGTGACATTGAGCACGCCAATGTATCTGCCCGGACACTATTAGTAACAAATTCCGAGAACAGGGATACATCAGAGTTCCCATATAATTAATAACATCTGAATGATACATACCTCGGTAGAAACACCAACATATCCGGGTGCCTCCTTTCGATACGCTCGTAAAATTCATTCTCACGATTGTTAAGCTGCTTGCATACTGCGCGCCTAGAAAAACGGAATACAGTAGTGTGGCCGCCTACCTGATGGCGATAGGGTTTCAGCTCCACCGCACCGAGGGGGCCTGTTGTCTTGCGCTTAGTGGCCAATCGTGATTTTTGGATTGGTGTCGCAGTGGGCGTGTCGGCGTCGTCGGTGAGACTAGATTCATCAAACATAGATTGCACACTTTCGTCCGCTGACGGTGGCTCAGTGTCGACACTGGAGTCATTACCGTGACTGTGTTCAGAAATTGTACTCAAAGACATTTCAGGGATGCCATCTGCCGGAGATCGAAGGCCCGAAATATCGCCATGAAGGATTTTACTTTCATTTTTAGATCGAAAGGAGATATCCACATGGCCAACTTCCTGTTGGGAAGTGGTGCTACGCTCTTGGGGAATCAGCATCAACTCGTGGCCTTTATCTGCTGATAGCTGAACTTTTTGCACACTATGGGAATCTGCCGCCATCGGCTCTTCCTCTTGGCCATCTTCAGGTACTGTAACTGGCTCGTGAGGGAAATAGACTGCAGATGAGATTTGCTCATTTTCCTCCTCATCTTCGAATTGAGGTGAGTGCTCAGCTGCTTCATCCTCGAGAGAGTCCATAGACTCCGAAAACCGTTCAACGTGGGGTTCTGCCTGAAAATAATCTCGACCGCGTTCGGCATATTGTGTCGGAATACTTCTAGAAAACGAAGAGCCGCGGCCACCACCAGGAGTTAGATGGAAATTTCGAATTTCTTCTAAAAGGCTTAATGGCAGTGTTGGCCAAGGGCGCTTGGGTGGCTCTTCTTGATCGGCTTGATGAGAAGGATCGACCGGGCTAGGTGGCTCAAATGTCTGTCCATCGCTCAGCGAAGGAAGCGAAATACTCTTTCGCAGTGATTGATCGTCATCTGGCGCCGCCTTGAAATGCTGCTTCTCAAAATCCATCGCGGGACCTAACTCGGCATGCCCTTCATGCGGCCGGGTTCGCTCACGGTCCTCCCATCGTTTACGGTCCGGGGAGGTGGTGTTCTCCTTGAAAAGACCAAGATAGTGACTGGATTTGCGACTGCGGACGTTCGATGCTAGCTCCGCATTGGTCAGATTCGCCTCTATGGAATTATCCACTCGCCCTCTGCGACCTCGACTGGAGCCTCCTTCTAGGGGAGCACCTCGGCCAGAGTCCGTTAAAGGGGGAAAAGGCACAGCTTCTGTGTCAGTCGATGGCTGGTCGTGACCACGTAATGGACTTAATGAGCCAGGAGAATGAGAGACATCGTCTATAGCTGACGGGAGGAAAGTACGTTCAGCGCAAGCGTTGTCAAAGTCACTGGTCTTCGTACCTGTTTCACCATCACCAGACGGCACCGGTTGCACGGTCACGCTCGCCTCTCCTTCTGGGGACTTTAACTGATCGACGGACGAGATGGATGAACGTAACAGAGACAGACGGGGGAGATGAGAAGTTGAGTAGTGAGAAGGAGGGCGCAAAGGATAATGTCTGCGGACGTCAACTTCCATGTGGGAAGGGCCGACGTGAGAATGGAGGGGGGGAGACCTTAGAGGCAGGAGTTGGAGATCCGGGCACATTATCGAGGCCAGGAATCAAATTGATCTGATGCTCATTGTCCACGGCCTTCTCGGGGGGGCAATTGTGGGGTATTAGCGCCGCTCTCTGAGGGGAGATAGTGAGTTGCAAAGATACTATCCCGTTCGGACAATTGAGGACTATGAAAAGTATCGGGGCGGGAAAAAGTCTCCAAGGGTAAGGTCTGGGTTCTTTTTAGGGCGAAAGCCGGAGTGGGCTGGGACCATTGACGGATGGTGGGGGACTCAGCCCGCGATGGGGATTCCATCTCCTGTTGAGACCCCCCGGAGAACAAATGTTGGTCCTGCGACAAGTGGTGACGTGGGTTGACCGACTTGTCGTCGGTCTCCGAGCAATCATGTTGGGCGGGAGCAGCAGGTGTTACCAGGGGGCCAGGCAAGGAGTGTTCGGGAGCGGGAGGCGGGTTTGACATGGGGAGGACATTGGTCAGGCCTGCACAGTCGGAATGGTAGGGACGACGATAGATTGCTATTGGAGGGATCGAAAGGAGATTGGTTCAGTGGTTCAGAGTAAGAAGAGGGGGTTAGAGTAGAGACGTTTGCGACACAGCGACGGGGGCAACACCAAAAGCCAACGGCGAAGCTAGTTAAGGTTGGAGAGCGGATCACGGCAACTAGCAGGATCGAAGGAAGAATAGTTCGATATGGAGGGTAGCGAGCCAGAAGAGAGACTGGCGTCACGAAGAGCATTCAAGCCTAGTCAGTGGGAGGGGAACGAACACACACGGAGACGAGTATCGAGCACGTTGGCCCAAGACGAGATCTTACAGGTTGTTTCTGACTGCAAGATGGAGAAGGTCGGGAATTTCACAATTCGAAATTCCAGTCTGAGCTTGGAAAGATAAAGGAATTAAAGCTGCAAGTTGAGCCCAGGTAGGACAGTGACGCCGATCGTCCGTCACCGCCTTGCAAGACGAGTGGATCCGGGATCGGGGCTTTTCTTGTAATGGAAAATATGGAGTCTCTAGAAGTTCTTCGGATATTCTGGATTAATGATATTGGAGGAGGAGGGCTGCATATAAACGACTGAAAAAGAGTTGGGGTTGGAGGTGGAGGTGGAGGGTGATAATATGTTATGGTCGAAGTAGAAGGGGGAAGATGAAGAAGAGAAGAAAATGAAATCACGAGTTGATCGAGTTGCCTCTTCCCTTTTCTTTTTGTCTCCGCCTTTTCCTTCTCTCTTCTCTCTCTTTTCTCTTTTTCTCTCGGTATGGTAGTCTATCCCCAGCTTTCTGAGGATTATCTACTCACCCTACATTTATTTTGCATCTGCAGCTTTATCTCCATTCCAGTAGCCCATATCTACAACTGGAGTTTCCATAGGGTACAGATCGGCAATCTGCAGGACCAGTCGACTTAGTCTTTCCCCCCCCTCCCCTCCCCCTTTCGAGTATGGAGTACCCAATATCCTGGTCCTCTTCTGACCGGTTGCCCAGATGAACTAGCAGGAAGACTCGACCCTTGAGAGCTGGAGATGTAGGTAGTTTCATCCAGAGATTAAGGGAGGATCCAAATGAATTGAAGTCCATCTGTCGTTCCCCAGCTGGGATCCCTGGTCCGGTGTTCAACGGTAAGTCAACTTGTGGGGGCACAAGGGATACCTTGGGTTCTCGGGTCGATCAATCGTTTCTTGGAACGCTCTTTTGCATAGTTTCACACCAATCACGAGATCCTCGCGTACAGCGTGCAGCTATCACGGTCGGCCATAGGCGTCACCAAGTTCATTCTTCGGATAGGCTAATCCGCTTCTTGCAACTCGATTTCGTTCTATCTCGCATTCAAGGCATGCCTTTGGCCCTATGAAACCGAAAACATTGGGCCCGAAGCAGCGGTCAAGTCTCAAGGGGCAGCTGACTTGGCCCGTTATGCCTATTTTTCAGCTTCGTTTCAAGGAAGATTATAGCATCACGCTAGCCGCACAGCTTTAAAGGGTAGGCATTGCTCGCACACGCAAGTTGACACAGAACTTCATTTCGTGTATCACTCGGTTTTGCTTGTTTGTGAATCTGAACTACCACTGGCACTAACTTCCCAGTTTATCCCAATTTCGAGGTCCATCAACTTCAGCCTTGGAAGTTGTGTTATATCGAGCCCAGTGTCTTGAATTGCGTAGTAATGGTACGCCACCGTAGTACTAAGAGTAATCGGTTGAATGAGAATAAGATTTGATCGATTTTCATGTTGACCCTAGGACGCCAGTGATACTTGTATGACTCGTCCAACTTAATCAATTTTAAGCAACATGAAGGCATCCATACACTTGGGCATCAGTAGGGCCATAATTGAGACCGAACAAACAAAACGGGAGATGATCGGTCAGTAAGAAGAATGTGCCTACCAGGTACTTGATACATTAGTGTAATACATCCATTTTTATGTCTATGGATAGGCATAACCTTATGTCTATCAAGCTTTTAGATAAAGGTGACAATCATCCTCTCTCGGAAACTGACATGCAGTTTCTGTTGTGCCTTCAACTTGAAGATCACAGCACTACTGTACGTACTTGACTTCCAACGACAAACTGAGGCGGTTGTTTTTAGGGCCGGCCCGCTAGCAGCAATAATGATATTAGTACTTTTAAGTACTAGCTCGAGTATATAGTAGTAATTACTAGTAGCAGAACGAGGCGTTTCGAAAGGAGACGTGACGTAGTGGATTTTGATAGCGCCTCATCACTCGATACTAACTAGCAAAGGACACACGACACTGCTGTACTTTGTTTACGGGTCAAAACTATATGCTGTGCCCCTGACTCCCTAAGTATTACCTAGTACTTAGGTAGTCTGCGGAGGGGATGGGGACATATTTCAAACAATCCCCTTTTCAATGGATGGAGCATATATACATTCCATGGAGTATGCCTTATAGATAATGAAAATTGAATTATTTTTCCCCCGAGTACTCGGCAGTTCACAGTTACACGCGAGTCACATTCGTTTGGCTCGGCGTGTGATGAGGTTGGCCCTAACGCTTCAACGGGAGGCGCCGGGCGGGTCTTTAACCCAACCAGCGTGCTTAACGATGTGAACAAGATGCATTAGGGACCCAGCACCGCCCTGGCGACCAGGTTCGCCATGAACCTGCGAGCTTCTAGGCCAGTCAGATCCTTGAAGCCCCGCGAAGCTCTGACTTGGCCCCATCTCAACTCATCACGATCTCCACTTCATTAAAGACGAATCCCCATCACCCGCAGTTCTCAAAAAATTTAACGCTCTTTTTCATTCCTCTCCGATCTGATCTGACACCGTATATCATTTCAGTGCAAGCTGCACTAGCTGATTGTTCTTTTGTTAGCTGAATTTGAGCTGTGCATTGACCTCCAGGAGAAGTTGTTGGTATGCGACATCTGTCGCAAACACGAACTCTAGTCGCAATATCCCCTGACTCGAAAATCGCAAAATCGTCAAGTGCAACCTTTTCATACCCGTCATACTCGAGGTAGAGTTTCGATCAGTGTCGAAAGTCGATTTTATAGTTGAGAGTCGTTGGCGATAGTAGTTATCAAAATGAGTCGACCGCAACAGCTACAGCTCAATACCCAGCTGGATCAGAGGCAAAGATATTCGTTCATTGAAACTCCATTGGAGATGAATGCGGCGACACAGTATCCCACTGAAGAAAGCTTGCCACCATTGCCAGTGCATTCTCAGCCAGCTCCTGAACATGAACAACCGGCATTAGAACATCCAATTCAGCGTCCGGAGCCAGCAGCAGTATACCAAGGGCACGAGAACGAATCACAAGTAGACGAAGGGAGTGTGCCCACCTACTCGCGATACCCTCAGTTCGACCAACATCCTGTTCATTTCACACCCGCTGCTAGTAATGTCCAACCTCAACTACAACAGCCAGACTCTATCCAATCACCACAATATGCATTCGGACAACCACCTAATTCCCCCGGACCCTTGCCATCAAAAGTCAACCCAGAAGCGCTCAGTCGCACAGATACATTCACTGTCACCCCGGATGCGAACCCATTACAGTCGCCTAAGTCTCCTTTCTTTCCCCCTCCGCCTGTGTCAGCTCCGTCACAAGCACCGGCAATCGATGATTTGGCCACATATCACCAGCCAGGGCAAATAATGCACCCTAATCAAGAGGTAATTGGAGGAACATGGCACCACGGCCTTTGTGAGTGTTCAAGCATAGGGACATGCTGTTTGGGATTGCTCTCTCCATGCATCTTATATGGAAAGACTCAGCACCGCCTCAGCCTGAAGTCACGGAAAGAGGACCCCACAAATATGTTGGGATATGAAATATGCAACGGGTCATGCACTGCAATGACTCTGTTATGCGGGTGTCAATGTAAGTTAGGCACATTTGCGCTCGCGTGGGCAGGAAAAATACATTATTAACCCGGCGAGTCTAGGGCTTCTCGCAACTATACAGCACACTCGCACCAGAAAGGCGTATGGAATTGAAGGGAGTATTGCATCGGATTGTGTGCGAGCTACCTGCTGCACATGCTGTACATTAATTCAAGATGAGAAGGAGATTCAGAAACGTGAGGAGCGGCGTGGTCGCGCAGCCCTTGAGCGAGGAGCTACCTTGCTCTCGCCATACACAGCCCCCGGTCCAATGGCATATCCACCGCCACCCAAATGATGACAGCGAACAACCAGAAGTTTGAGATGTGTATGAATGTACAGTCATGTATCTATAACGAAGCGATGATAACTTACAGTATAATCAACTATCGGATGCGATTTGATTGATATGTGCACGAAGCTGTTCTCTGTTCAATTGGTATAAGTGGATTTTAGTCCCCCGCACACACGGATAAGGGTTTTCAAAGGATGAAGAAGGTAAAAACCAAAGGATGTAAAAATGCATATGCAATGCATTTCTCTGCGTCCTGTGGCGAGTGGAAGAACACCAGTTCCCAACGCGCTTTGCCGATCCTCAGCCGGGGACCCGGTTGCTGAGAGCATGGCCGACCTGTCATATCGCCACCCAGTATCTTGAATGGGAATAAAAGACTACAGTTTCCACGAATGCCATAGCGATCATTCAATTTTTGCAGTGGACCACGGGGAAAGCAAGCTGGTGGGATGTCTTTTTTAGAGCGGCCAAATGACTCGCATCACACAGCCATGTCCGAGGGTACCACAACAGAAGAAGAACATTGACCAATTTTAGCCCTTTCGGTTCAAAATGGTGGCACTTAACAAAGCCGATTTGCAAAGGCCAAGGTGCAAGGAAGAGAAATAAATCAAAAAAGAAAAGACTAGTCAATCGGTGACAACCCTTCCCTTCATGATCGATTTTCCAATGAGCTTAGGTTCAAACAGGGATCTCCATTTGCCTCGGAGGCGATTAATCCTGACAGCGGATTGTACTAGAAATAGTACCAATACTAAGATCTGCTCTGTATTGTCTCTGAAGACGTGTCAAAGCTCCCAGCAAAAACTTGCCTCTGCAATCATGGCGATCGTGGATCCCACGACCGGACGAACCAGGTAGCCGGGTTGAATATGCAGAATGAGATCGAGTTTGACCTATGTCCAGGGTTGTCCGCCAGGACTTGAAGATGCATTAGACGTGCTGATGATCGCGGACATGGATCGCTTGCTCTGAAGTAAGGGTGTGATAGGTCTGATATTCCACTATAGGATGGGATTGCCGTACAGCAAAACTGGAGAAGGTTTTTTTTTTTCTTTTGCCTTCGCTGTTCTGGATCAGCCATGATCAGGATATTAAAGTTGAAATGGAGGATATTAAATTTCAGACCTGTCGACCACGATGTAAACAGACTATCGGGTCTCCTGCGTGGTTCCGTTATTTTGGTACTTATTGATCGGGATATCTCTCATTCAAATCTCCTCAGCTTGTTTTTTGGAGCGCTTCTTGGGAGCTGCATCAAAAGGATACAACTGCCGTTGCCGTTGCCGTACCCAAAATACCTGATACGATGGCTGGTTCCGTTCCAGAGAGCTCTGCTGGCTATGACCTTGACAATTTGCGCCATGTGGTGATTACTTCGACATGCTTTGCCTTCATTCTATCTACGTTGGCCGTAGGATTTCGAATTATTTCACGAAAAGTGAATGGAACTGGTCTCTATCTTGATGATTTTCTCATATTAGGCGCTTTGGTAAGTCTCTATTATCAATCATTCCAGCTCTCATTTACTAACGGGGTAAGCTATTCGAATATGGAATCTCAATTGCAGGAGTTGTTTGTAGGTCCATTCCGGCTGAACGCATCTTCGGATGAAAGTACTAACTTTTGAGCAGTGCTTTTGTAATGGGCTTGGGACACATATCGTCTATCTGAGACCTGAGCAGATCACTGTTTATCTGAAGGTGCGTTGGAATGACAGCCTTGTCTTTGCTGGAGCAATCCTGCAATCAATGCAAACGATTATGAAGCATGTGCTAACATTTCCCCAGACCCTTTGCACCGGCTCGATTCTTTACACCTGCTGCATTGGTTGCATTAAGCTTTCGATTCTTATGCTTTACAGGCGATTATTCCCTGTCGAGAGCATGGACATCGTGGTGTGGATTGTTTCTGCTATCGTTGTATGATGGGCCTTCGGTGGTATTCTGGTGGGCTGTTTCACTTGCGTTCCAATTGAGAAGCTTTGGAACCCTATGATGCCGGGTGGCTGCTTGAACATGGGTAGATTCTACTATGGTCTTCAAATTCCTAACATCGTGACCGACGCTATGATTCTATTCATGCCCATGCACGCCGTCTGGGGTCTGCCCATTTCCCGAGCCCAGAGGCTTGGTCTGTCGGGTATCTTCATCGTCGGTTTCTTGTATGTTCCCCCCGCTTTACTTCCGATCCAATAATATGAGAAGGCTAACAAGAAACAGGACCCTCGTGTTCGACATCGTTCGTCTCGTCTCACTCATTGATCTTTCCCGATCGGGATCGGATATCACCTATAACCAAGTCGACCCAAGTGTCTGGACATGCATTGAGCCAGCTGTCGGCATTGTCGCTGCTTGCCTGTCAAACATGCGACCATTGTTCAAAGTCGTCCGCGAGAGGGTTTGGTCGCGCTACGTATCAACCAATGCCAGCAGTCGTGATGACATTGCTGAAAAGCGGAACGAAAAGTTGTCCTGGACTCGCGACATGCCTAGCCCTAATGGCGAAACCATGCACACATCTACCACTCTTTCTAATGAGGAGACCCGTCACCCTCACAGCCCAGCATGAATGTTCATTAGAACGGATTCCTCGTGAGTTGCGTATTTAACAAAATCTCGAGTCCTTTCTGAGCACTGGTCAGTTGTGAACAATTGTTCTCTCACTTTTTTCATTCTTACACTCTTTGATTCCCTTCTTTGGTCACCTATCATTTTCTACAGTATACTTGCTATTGCGGACAACTTTGTCGCTGATCTTCGTGTCTATTCCTCAACCTAAGTATTATAACAATGTCATTTATCTGAAGCTTACAATCTTCAGTATCTTTCAGAAGCTCTGCTACTTCATTCATCGAATTTCAAATTGGTTGGAATCAATTTCTTTAGAGGTAATTAGAACGATCCGATACCCACACGAAGATGTTTTCCATGCTTGCGGATTTCAAGGTTGTTTCGTCCGATTTTCTCTTCAGAATCGCCTTGATCTTCACCGTAAATCTTCGTACACTTAGATATAACCGGGACAATGCGCACTTTTTGGTGAGGGGCAACCTTGGAAATTCTTAGGCAAAGTCTAATTTTCCAGTGATATCCACCGTGTGGCATTCTATGTGTAGATAAAGAACGATCATTTCTCATAACGGTGAACAGCGTGACTAGGATAGCGAATCCATTTGCACAAACCTCAATGATCTGTGAGCGTCGATCGCATTGAATCCATCACTAAGTTCCAAGATCGAATCTCCCATTGGTTGCTTAGAGGAGACATCTGAGATTCCCCCCTCACTGCCAAGCGGGCCAATTCTAAGCCCGTCCCGCCTACGACTCCCACATGACTGCCAATCATGCGTAATGACGCGAGAGGGTGTATGGAAGTCTGACCCCCGGTCTGAAATAAGAATAAAGAGCTTCTTTGGACGACGAGGAAAGTAACATAGAGTTTCTGTCCGTACACTATGCGAGGACTCGAAGATAGCACCGATGTATTGATCCGTGTCGGACAGACAGCAGGCGAACAAGTCAAGCATGGATTTGACGCCTTTGTCAATTTTGCGGCGCGAGATAATGTTCTGGAGGTCGCACTAGGTCTCATGTCAGGATTTTCTTTGAAATAATCTCAACAGGGACTTAAAAAGGTGCAGGTGGCTGACATCCTCATTACAATAGAATTGCTAATGCCTTCACCAAAGTGGTGACTTCCTTCGTCTCAGACATCGTTTTACCGATTATCTCGCTTCTACCATTTCTGAATCGGAACATGGATCAGAAGTTCGCAGTCTTGTCAAGGGGGCCGAACTATATCCATGGTCAAGGGTATAATACAGTCAAGCAGGCCAGGGATGATGGGGCGTTGGTACTTGCATGGGGGTACGTCAGGAATCTTCTATTCATCTGGCATCATCCTTGACCATAATCAGTATGGTCATCCTCAAAGTTATCGCTAAAACTTTGATAGCCTGTTTATTGAGACTATCCTCAATTTTTTGGGTGTGAGTATGACATTATTCGCGGTCGCTCACTTGTACATGGCTGTTTCCCACAACAAAATCATCAAGCCCACGATAAGGTGTAGGTACTGCAAAAAGTATATCAGTGTCGAGGTGAGCCTCATTGAACTCTCAGCGTCGATAGATAGATGGCTGAACTTAACTCCAGGCAAAACGTTGTCTCAACTGCTCAAGTTGGCAGGATGGAAGAGAAGACTTACCTGGTGAACACGAGGACCACAATGATGAAGATCTCACCGGAGATAGATCATAGTCAAACAGATATCTTGGACTTCTACGTCGAGTATACAGTACCAGCCGCTAAGCTCCAGAAGAATTTCATATCGATTTCATTTAATTGATTCAAGTGCCCGTCAACTACATCTTGCTTAATCGACCTCCTTCCAAGCGCCTTAAGAAAGATTGATTAATATCCCGAATACTCACTGCCCCAGATAATGCCATAGTACGACTTAGCTCTCGTTCTAATATATTCACCACTGTCTCAACACCATCACGTCCATTAAATGCGAGCCCCCACAGTACTGGTCGGCCAACTAATACAAAATCAGCACCAAATGCGAGGGCTTTGAATACATCACTTCCGCGACGTATCCCTCCGTCGAATATCACCGGAATCCGATTTCGAACAGTCGCGACAATTTCTGGCAGGGCTTGAATAGTCGAAGGAGCACTGTCTAATTGACGACCGCCATGGTTAGAAACGATGAGAGCATCGACGCCATGCTCAATAGCAAGATCAGCATCCTCTGGTGCTAATATCCCTTTCAGAATGATCTTCAAGCTAGTATTCTGTCTCAAGAATTCTATGGTTTCTCTCCAAGTAAGAGAAGCACTATGTGCTCCATCTCCTATTGCCTGGCGGATCTCGGTCGCCTCCTTTGCTGAACGGGCATTCATGAGGGTGCGGTTGCTGGTTGGGGTGCCTTCTTTTTGTCCATATAAGCTCGCTATGTTGGAAAGCTTGAGACCCTTGGGAAGGACAAGTGGATTCAAACGTTCATTGATTCGGTTTCCAAGCACCGGTGTGTCAACCGTAAGAACAAGAGCTTCGTATCCGGCAGCTGCACAGCAATTAGCTCCAATTCGATTTCTTACTAGTTAGTAGATACCAGTGGGGCCTGAAATTATCTTACCTTCCACTCTCTTTAACAAAGGTTTGATAAGCTCTTGATTGCTTGGCATGTATATCTGAAACCAGAATGGTACTCTGGCTTCGTGGTGGTTGACAGACATCACATCTTCCAACGATGTAGTCGAGTTAGAGGACAGCGTCATATTCAGTCCCATCGAGAACGCCACACGAGCGACATCCAACTCGCCCTCTCCGTGTGCTAATTTCTGCATTGCAGTCGGAGCTATACCTATGGGGAGGGGGTATGTATGACCAAGCAAATTAGTGGATGTCTTGACTTGAGCGACATCACGAAGGACACGAGGTAAAATGAATAGACTGTTTATTCCAGTCAATATATTGGTACTATCGTATAACCATCGAGGGGGGGATTTGACGTCTTACCGGCCAAAATCAGTCTGATTTCTCTTCATTGCTGTCTGATCATCTGCACCACCGGCGTAGTAATCAAGAACGTACGCCGGAAGCTTTTCTCGAGCAATGGCTTCCACATGTTCAACAGTAATGGGGTTCTCATCGACCATTTTCACTAGTGAATATGATAGCAAACAGAAATAATTGAAAGCTGATGCTTGGGGGAAAAGGTCTGAGAGAAAAATGTCTTCCAGCAGCTCTTAGTCGCCAAGGCGCCGGAAATTAATCCGGTCTACTGGTAGAACACCCCTAATGCTCAGTGTTGATAAGTTTGAATAACCTCGGGAATATCAACATGTTTTCAATGGCCGCTTCTTTTGGCCTCTTCTTTTATTACATATTGCGTGCGTATTCTATTGTGTTGGGAAAATCTATCTTGTAACATCCTAATTGTAAATGGAGATTAACTATCTAGTCTGGGGACAGGTGCATTTTTCGACCTGCAGCAATTAATTGACGTAACGATTTCTTTCAGTTAATTTGATGTGCCTAGGTATCGAAACAGTAAAAAGCAAGGAACTCGAGACGCAAAATAAATACTGTTTTATACCTATCGAAGTTGTCAGACAGGTTCTATGTGCAAAGAACAATGCCCCAACTTCTGCGGCTTATTGTTTTTTGAACGGCGGGGAAGAGTCATTCCACGCATTATGAGCATGGCGCATCTTGTAATGAACCTATGCATTATTGAAATTCAAATGATCTCATAAATCTCACTTAAACTGAAATCTATACATAGAGACCCATATGGGGTCACGTGGCTGTGTCGGACCCCGCGGCTCGGCTTCGTCTTCAATCAAATGGAAACACGAACATTCCTGCAACGCGTGTGACCTATTTCCGAAGGAAGATTTTCTTCTCGTTATTTTTTTGTGGCTGTGCAACAAAGCTCCAGGCAGCACTATGTCCATCACTCATATCGTACTCTTTCAATTCAAACCAGGCGTCGATGCACAAGTGATCAAGGATGTATGAATCGTTTGGGCGGTAGTATGCAGAAATCAATTAACAGAATCACAGGTATGTACGCGTATGCTCGGTCTGAAAGACAATTGTCTACATCCATCATCCTCGAAGCCCTATATCAAAACGTCGTCGGGGGGTGCCGACAACTCTCCCGAAGGTATCCAGGTAAGTAGCCATACACCAAGAGATTATTTCACAAGAAAGAAGTTTCCAGTGTCATATGTAAGAACGATGTTGTTTGACAAAACGACTAGGACGGTATCACTCATGCCTTCGTTGTTGAGTTTGAAAATGCAGCAGATCGAGACTACTATTGCAAGGAAGATCCCGTGCACCAGGAGTTTGTCCGCAGCCTAAGTGGACTTTTAGTCAAAGCCCAGGCCATTGACTATACCCCAGGCATATACTAGCACTGCATTCATTCTAAACTGAGTTGTTTTCCCAATTGGAGAAGTCGGCATTCCCCCCGCCGCGGAGTTTCAAGATCCCCCGGGCTTGGCAGCGGAAGATGACGTCAGTGAGAACTATAAGCCAATAGAGCCATTTCTTAGTATTTGCTTAGCATCGCTCAGTAGTAGGAAACTAAGTGTTTAATTACTAGATGATGACCCCGGAAAGTAGATCTTAAACCTTGCTATTTTTGAAATGCATACATATTTGTGGGGAACGAATGCTGGTGCCTTGGACGATCTCAATCTGTGCACCAGTCGGGAGATGAGAGAAGACCGACAAATGTAGGGATGTGTCAAAGGCGGAGAAATCCGACAAACATTGGACCTTGGAATCTATAAAAGCCAGGTCTACTCGGCGACATGGTCTTATTCAACTGGATCTTGATACTCTGGACATAACCTTGAGCCTATTACCAAAGCCTAGCACCTCGATCTTCAAGTTGTTATTCGCCATGCGTACCTCATCGATGTTCTACATCTTTGCTCTGGCAACTTATGTGGTGGCCGGGGATGTTGATGCCAATGATCTCCCGTCTCAGTGTAAAGATGTCTGTGCCCCAGTAGTGAGCCTGACATCCTCCTGTGACAGCAAAACCAACGATGACGATACTGCCGAGTTGAACTGCATCTGCAAGGACCCCCCGAGCAGCAAAGAGTTTGCCCGAATGCGATGCCTGTATCTCAAAGTTCAGCAAAGATGGAAGAGATAACGGTATGTATACTTCAAAGTTTATCCGTCTATCTATAAATACAGCGTTGGGGTTTAAACTGACAATCTTCAGATGCAAATGACCTTGTTCGATCTTGCTCATTCACTACCACAGAGTACTTGGCCACGGCTACATCTGGGTCAGGAAATTCTACCACAGCTGCGGCTAAGACCACAGAGACAAACTCTAACGGCGTGAAGACGACAATGACAGGAATCGCGTCTTCCTCGGGTGCCTCAACCGCCTCAAGTGCCGCTGCCACCACATCCAACGCAGCTGTCAGCTCTCTTGACTCCAAAGGGAGTATTATAGGCTCTCTCTTCATCGGGTTGATGGCATTTATGGCTTGAGTCCTATTTGACTCGTCCATGTGAGACGTTTAAAGACTTCAATTATGAGACGTTTACGTGCCTCATTTGTATGTAAAATGAAGCAAGCTGTTTTATTCCGATTTTTCATTGAAACTTTTCTTAGAATATCCACACATGGATTTATTTATTTTAGGTAATGTATGCTGTGAACTCAGAAAGGAAGCCCTCTTTATCAACTACATAACTGCCTTCGCTCGCAAATAGTATTTGATAGAAAGACAGTACTTTTCCATCAAGGATTACTAGGTCTTAAATTTAACAGCAGACATGGTTGTTCTTTGCTCTCACAGCAATGTCCAGAACTACAGAAGTCAGGTATGTCTTCCTTTGCTCCATTAAACCAACAATCTAGACGGACAATACCTGGTATTTCCTTCGTGATGACTCTCCTGTCACGGGTGAATTAAGATAATGGAGCCGTCATATTGACCGAATTGAATAATGTCGCAGCTAAGAGAGTGTATTATTTCCTGGTGAGGACGCTCCAAAATATTTGTTCGTGTTCTTGACGCTTGCAGGGACTACCTCAAGGTGCGCTACAAGGGGCATATTCCGTCTTTCTTTGAAAGCAAGCGACATTTATTTACGGGTCAAAGACTGGAAAGTACCCAATTATTTTATCACAATATTATATTTCTTAAATGGTGTTCGTTGGTCATACCAAGGCTGCCAGGCGATCGAAGACCAAATCATTAGAAAACCAGATCAAGGCGCAGCCTGTAAAAATTGGCTTCACCTTGATAACCAATGAACCGTGATCTATAACCACCCAAATTTACATGCATTCTTTCCGCCAAACAAGCAAAAGCACACCCTTCTATCAAGACAGCAGCAAGAAAAAAAAAACAAGAGGAAATAGATGGGGATATATGTAAGCCGCACTCTGGCCTACTGAGCTCCCAGGAAGTTTGTGGGTTCCGAGCTCAATGAGGCCAGGCCGTTGTTGCAGCTTTCGTTGTCGAAGATTCCTTAGTTGGTAACCTGGCCTGCGGAGGGGGCGCCAGTGTACAGGACAAGCAAGATGACGGTCAGGGCGGCACCAGCGACGATACCCTTAGCCTTGGCAGGGTTAGCGCGGCGGTACTCGCCAACCTGGAGACGGACATCAGTGGTGAGAGCGTTGATCTTCTCGGCACCAAGCTTGTAGTAGACCAGACCACCCAGAGCGATGGAGTAGCCGAAGAACTGCTGGGGGGGTGACAGGGTCACGGAAGATCAGCATAGAGGCGCAGACCAGGAGGATATCCTTCAGGATACCAGCCATGGTGAGAACAACAGCGGAGGTCTTGCCAATCTACAAGAGAGTTAGCAAATGCAGGCTTTTTTTTTATTTTCTCTCCCTGTTATGCAGGGAAGTCAGTATAGAAAAGAACGTACCAGAAGGACAACGGAAGCGTTAAGGAGGAAAGCAACCAGAGCGTTTGCGATAAGAGTCATGATACCGAGGCCGTAAATGTCGTTCATAGTCATGCGGGGGACATCAGTGAAGAGGGTGATGACACCGTTGGTGACGGCGCAGGCGGGGGCGTAGTAGTAGAGAGAGACGAGGGGATCCATCTTGAACTCAGCGGAGCTCAACAGACGCTGGACCATGACCAGACGCAGAGCCTCGAAGATGATACCGCCAACCTGGATGATGAAGCCAAGCATATCGAACTGGATCTCACCGAAGGAAGCGATAACAACACCAATGACGATGATACCAACGTTTCCGAGGGTCTTGAAGTTGGCGGGGGCGATTCCGAAAGCCCAGGTAGCGAAGAGGGTCACCACGGCGTTGGTAGCCTTGAGCATCTGGATGAAGGACACACTCAGGTAGAGGTAGGCCAAGTTACCACAGATCAGACTCAGAGAGAACATGATACCGATGGGGACAATGGCGCGACTATTTCCCCCCAATCAATCAGTCAATCTGTTCGTAATTCGAATGTCTGGTAAGCGTGAATACTCACGTGTAGGTGGCAGCGTTCATGGGAACCTTGTGGCGAGAGTCGAGGATGTTGGTGCAGCGGGCCAGGATCTGGGTCATGGCGGTAGCGAAGGCCATGTGCCAAGTGGTCAGGAACAGGGCTATTTTATTGTGTTAGTTGATGGTTATTTCTTTGAGGAGCAATCAATTGTCATGAATTGATGATGGCTCGAAAGGACTCACGGAAGTCTGGAAAGAATACGGGTTAGTTGTCAAGTTCACATCAACGCTTTTAGTGATCTCCAAGATGGAGAATTCAATTCTTTCAAACTTACTGAACTTGGCAGTGTGCAGAACCCATTTGTTGAACAGAATGACGCTAGAACTCAGGGCAATCCAAAGACTGTTGACTGTTAGCAATTGGCACTGCAGACTACTTGACGAAGAAGGCCATCGGTCTGGACTCACGCAATGTAGAAAGCCGGGTGAATGCCATCGCTCTTGGAGGCGGGGGCACCGCTCTCAAGCTTGCGTTCATCCTTGTTGTTAGCCATGGCGAAGAGAGAACAAAAGCGATAGCCGTAAAAAAAAAAGAGTGACTGAAGGTGAGTGAGTGATGAAGTTGGTAGTTGGGGGAAAAATGCCAAAAGGAAGGGGCAGTTTGGATTTAGGGGCAAGAACGATCGGCGTGGGGCGGTGGACAATCTTTTGAAGTTATGATTGGTTCCTTCCTAAATTGGAGAGGGTCTGCTGCCGGAAAAGTACACGTCGACGCGTGGGCCCTTCCGTTTCGGTTTCAGGTTTTTCTTTCTTTTCCTTGTGGACAGGGTCTTCTCTTTTTCTCTGTCGATTTGCATATCACATCACTTCCTACTCCGGATGATCACTGTACTATGTACCCCCTTTTCTCGTAGGTGGGTTGTGTTTATTCTGTTTGCGTCTTATTAGTTGTAGCGGAATAAATTTGCCTTTCTATCGTGTTCGATCTATTGCAAATCCGATCATATCCATCCTCCCCTGCCTTTCCAATGCATAGTCTACGTACTCCGTACCTAGAATAAGTTTATTTGATGTTTCATCTACCCTAATCCACTACCATTACCGATCATGTCTGACATATTGGCTAGTCAGCCCCATCCATTCTTGGCATTTCTGATACAGTAAATATACTCTCTTCGTCATCTGTTATTGACTAGTACTCCTTGACCAAATCCATAAATATGTACTATGTACGAGAATACTATCTACTAGGTGTTTGACCTTATCAATATAGTATATTATGCATTAATATCCTTATGGTCTAGTGCAGTCTATATCATGATATCTTACAACTTCCGGGAATTGATAGGCCAATGTATTCAAATCCAACATGCTAAAGTGGAATCAAGTGATTTTATAGTACAAGTTGAAGGAAGACACATAGCCTTAATTAAGATAAAACCAAACCCCTTTGAACACTATCAGTCAACCTATACCGATACCTATCGGTAGTAAACCCTACTAGGTACTACAAAACACTCGTAGTGTTTTAACCACCCGAACCCAACAGTTACTGTTGGATTCGGGTGGGCTTAGCTATTCTGAGCACCCATCTTTTAGCTTGTAGCCATTAACGAGTAGCGTAGTTGTAATAAAGTGCTATATCTGGAGCGTACATAACACTGATTGAGCAAGTGCGATTAATCTTCAAAGATGTTTATCAGCTCTTAGTAAGCTCGCGAAAATTGGCTATGATCTCTTCTATAAATGGCTGTACCCTCTGACGATTGGCTAAGCCAGAAGATGGCCAGAATGGATCAGAACGAAGATCCATCAAGCTCAGCCCTAAAAGTTGCCAGTCCAAAGATTCAAGGTCGACTTTTTCTAGTAAATCCAGCTCTGGAAGCATATGAATATCGAGCTTCAAACGTCTTTCCCAGAAGGACTTTGGAATATCCCAAGAAAATACAGATAACAGGTTACGCATATCCTGCACATTTTCTTGGGTATATTCCAAGGGGCAAATAATTTCCATCATCATAAGGAGAATCTCAGGCGGAATCCTTGTATCGAAATAGGAGCTTTTTTGTTTTCCATTTTGCCAGTGTGAACGAGCTGTTCTTATAGATTCTTGTACTTCGGGCACAACCCATGGACTTCGGTAGATATCACAGCCATAAACGTATTTCTCATACTTTGCATACTCCACACCATCTTCTTGGTGGGCCCAAAAGCGAACATCATCGTCTCCAATGCCCCATGGTCTATAAAAGGATCTTTCAAACCGGGGAATTCCCGGTTTCCAATACTGTTTTGCAGCCTGAACAACTTTGCCAATCGTCTCATCTGTCACTTGTTCACCCAAGAGAAAAATGAAAAATTTCCAACAATGAGCATGGAATAAATGACCTGCATTTTTGTCCGCGTGATGTGGATGAGGATAATCCTTACTCACTGGAGCTGGATAAAACTGTGTATACTGTAGACTATTATATGGTGATTTTGAATCACCACGTTGGATGAAAGCAGTATCTCTATCTCTCGGATGATACAAAAGACGCGAAGAGCAGTCAAATGCGTCCGTTCCGATGCCTGTAAGCGAGAATTTCTGGGATAAAGGAGACTCGATGGCTGCATTATTAGACTTCAGACGAGAATCGTAGGAGCCTTAAGAGTACTGACCCACTCGATAATAGCAAGAAGCCAACCAAGGATTATTGGGGAACTCTGCATTTTCTATTTCCGTTGATGGCACTAGTAGCTCTTTGAAAGGAAGGTCTCTTTCATGGTGAAATTGAAGCAAATCCACATCGCGAATAGGTTGAGCAGTTTTCATCTCTAAGGCGACTGTACCCATCATGCCGGCTACGCTAGAAACTTTCGAGCCACAGAGCAGACACGCCTTTTCTGCGACATACTTATGACGCCCATTCTCATCTACCCAGGTGTAAAGTATCATTGAGCCGAGTTGTTAGAAGACGATGAAATATAGTAAAGAGATACTGGTCATGAGTTATGAAATAGTAACGAGAGAATGAGCGAGTGCTGAAGAGGCAGAAAAGACTGAAAAGTTAAAGCAGATAACAAGCCAAGATAAATAGGATACCTTGCCAAGATGATGTAGAAATGAGCAGTTCTGGTACTCAATACATATTTGTATCAGGTGACCTGTCGCTTGACTTGAGGGTACTGCGGACCCTTTCGATTCGAGAACGGAGAAATTGGTAATAACTTTATTACCAAATTTTTAGAAATGTTGCAGTTGGTGGAGTTCTGAACGCAAAATTGGGTCATAGTATACAGAGGTAGATACACCTGTATGCCATAAATGTATATGCCTATGTAGCGGGTTTCCGATGAGAAGTCTTGGCTTTCCCTTTCCGTTCCGGTGCTCAGTGAGCGCCGCTTTTGCTCACTGAGTAGATCTGAGCACGTCTGACGGCGCTGAGCGGATCAGTGATTATCACGTGACTGTTCTGAGCAGCTCTCGCTAACTCTGATCTGTTCAGTGAGCCTGATCTGAATCCTTTGATTTGTTTTCTTAGTATTTTTAACAGTATATCAGGACCGGGGATCCGACTAAAATATTCCAATGAAATACAATATGCTATTTCTTACAAAGGTTTCTCGCAATTTTTACAATGTTCAAATTGCAATAGGACTAAGGTACAAGCTAGCAATTGCTGACTAGGTGAGAGGATAATGGAAGAAGAGCAGAAGATCAATTCAATCAGTAAGATATAGAGTCTGATTCTTGAAGAAACTTCAAGGAATCCTATATATACGAGCGAGGTTATTCAGGTAAGATAGGTCTCGCGTTATACTGTTTCAACAAGGCTGTCCTTTCATTGCCATGAATCCTGTGACAAATACTATAATTCCTTGATAGTATATTGAACTGTATCAAACCATTTTTGAATCTTTTTCGGGTTTTTATATTTAGTACATTTGTAGTCATAAAAGCGGAATAAATATAAAATAAATATTGATATACATACAATATAACAATCTACCCAGTTGTGACCAATCTGCTGATATACAATACTATAGTCATGCTTGGATGTTGGAATAACAATTTATAATGAATCCTGTTTAACCTGGTATTTTTGATGTGTACAGTGGTGGGAATTTAGTTTAACACTGTCTAGTCACCTAGATAGGACCTACCTAGCCTAGGTAGGTACCCTGCTTTCTACCCTTCTTCAAGTTGGTTCTTCTGCCACATATATCCTTGTAAATAACCTTATAGGAAGAAGGCAGAATGCCTCATATTACAATATAGGCCAAATCTGTCAGCAGGTACCCTCAAATTTATGACACTCCACTGTATAGTCAGGTCATACTAGATCTATCCCCAAGCCTTACTCGAATACACCAAAGGCAAGAACTGATATTTAATTAAAGAGCGACATCCGAATCACCCTGGTGTCTTGACCTCATCTCCTGTCAAAACCTGCGTCGGGGACGATCACAAACCGGAAAAGTCGGCTTCAACCAGCCCTTCACGATCAATATGGTTTCAGACCCGCCAGTTGAAGCAAGCGATCGGAATATTCAGGCTTTTCTAAAGGTTCAGACCGATTGCGAGGATCCACTCTTCCATCTTCGAAACAGGCCTCTCTTTCGCGGAGGACAACGTTATCATGTGCCCAATGTGTGGTTGCCAAAAAAGACTCAAATGCCTCTTTCTTCAGCTGAAGTGTTTCGTGTGTAGCTAGTTTTGCCGGTGAATAAGAGGCATATATGACTGTCCTAATAGTATCGCTATTCGGTGTTGGTTCGCCGCCCCAGTGTACAGTTCGTGAATCCCAGACAATCAAGTCACCAGGCTCAGCGAGGACTTTGACAGGCTTCATACCTCGAGACCGAAACCAAGTCATTTCATCCTCGCTAATGAATCGAAAGTCCTTCTTCTGCCATGTATCCGGGTCTGTCTCTGTATCAAGGAAACTTTCCATGACAGTATTCGATCTCGGAAGGACGATGAGGGAGCCATCGTCAGGACCAGCGGGGCTCAAGTTGATAATTCCCTGAACACAGTGTAGACCTCGACGCATAGGTGACTGGTCCACATGAGGCCATGGCTTCAAAGTAGGCTTATCCTTTTGATTGGGTAATGTGATATTAAGGGCATCGAAAGATACCAGTAATTCGTCAGTGCCCCAGATCTGAGCAAATGCATCTAAAATCTTAGGCTCCATACGAGCCTCCCACATGAACGTCTCATGGACCACCGAGTAATGCTTGAATGTATTGACTTTGCTTTGTATGGGTAGATTATCTGTTTTCCAGGTGGACCGGTCCTGGAGGTCAAGGGGTGTGTTGAATGACTGCAGCCAATCTAATGCTTTCTGCTGGTAATATTGTGCCTTTTCAGGATCGATGGCTTTCTTAATCACGGCGTAGCCTTGCGATTGAAGGTCGTCTCTCCAATCGCCATATGGCCCTGTGAGTCTGATGGAGTGTCAACTGGGATTCAAATCGAATGAAAAATCAAGGACTCACCTGAAAGAAGTTCTGTTAAGTGTGGTGGTGTTGCTGATTGTGGAAGACATTGTGACTGGGATCTCCTGATTGATTGTCTGGGAACTACCCAGGCATTCTTTCAATCTAAATGTATTGTTGAAAATTGCTGTACTTATATTGTTGGGAGTCAAATTCCTTGCTTCTCCGTCCTACCGTTGGAATAGTGCCACGTTACTAGCGGATCAACAATCGCAGTCCTCTTTCGCCTGATGAGACAACCCCGCGGCGGATAGACGGGCCGCCGTAAACACCCAACGACGATTGATGCACCATTTGACTGGTTGTTGGAAAAGTCGGCAAACATCCGTGGATGATCCCATATCTCCACTGGATGTTGCTAGGTGGGATGGACGCACCTGGTCACAAGATTTCTTATAGTAGTAAGCAAACCATTCCAAAACTGAAATAGGTTCAAGTTTCGGAGATAGTCATAAATCTAAAGTCATACATAGTCTGAATGGCATCAAAGTTCATAAAATATCAGAATGGAGATAGAGCATTATAGATCTAGACATCAGGACAAAGATCTGAGCTCAACCATTCCATCACCGCTCAATACCAGAGCTTCATTCCAATACAAACTCTTGGCATTCGCAAGGTCATCTTCCTGGGTATACATAGTGGAATTGAAGACGAGTTCAATGGCATTACCACCATACTTAGGCCAATAGATCTTATCATTGGCCCACTTTTTGTTTGGGTTTCCAGTCAAGACGAAAGAGAGAAGGTATTTCTGCATTTTGCGCTATGTATAGACAATCTGCGTTATCGTTTGTATATGGGCTATAGTGTGGGGGGGGGGGTTATCCAATCACATACAGCAACAAAGGAGCTGACGGAGGAGCTTCCGCTGATAGCTACTCCAGCACCAGCATCGGCGGCGTTAGAGCTGGAGCTGTTGGAAAGAGAGTAGGTGCTGTACCCTAGTCACGCGAGCGATGTTTAGTATAACCCAAAAGGATCGGTTTGAAATGTCACTTACAGTAGTAGCTCTGCTCGGTACCGTGAGTAGCTTGCTCGAGAGCAACCATTGCATTCCAGGTGTTGTTATTGAGAGCACGCGTGACAGCGTAACTGTGAGCAGTCAGGTCAAAGGACTGTCTCATATCCGCAAATGTGTATCCAGGGCTTGAGTAGTTGAATTCGGGGTATAGATCCATAATTTTATTGACAACATCATCGGTGATACTGGAAAAGAGGATACGAAGCTCATTTTCCACGTCTGCGGTGGTGTTAATGCCGGATGTTGGCGAGCCGTTGTTCTAGTGCTGCTCATGAGTGATGGCCAATGGTCCTGTCCAATTGAAACGACCCTGGTAAAGTTGTGACTCGTAGGTATCGGCCATGAAGTCTCCATCAACACGAGGCTGGAATTGGTAACCGTAGGAATCGTAGACATCAGTTGCAGCGTCCGTCAGGCTGGTGAATGAAACGCTGCGCATACAAGACAAGTCGTCGCCATCACATCCAACAGCCGTGGAGACGTTTTGAATTCTTTTCCGGTAGCCAAATTCAACATCATGATCCTCTGGAAGAGTCTTGATTGGGAGGTGGTAGACATCAGAATGTAGAGAGAAGAAATTGATGGTTGTATATATATTTGATTATGTACACCTATTCGGTCCCAAATCGCCCAGTAGAATAACAAGATCCCTCTCCCAGGAACAAAAATACACAGGTAAAGTCACGACGAAACACCAATATCTACCTTTTTTCTCCGCTCTAGAAGAGTCAAATTATCCAACGTGAACGATCAAACCCTTTGCAAACCGACCAACACCAACTATACCGCAGAACTCCCAAGATGTCGCTGTAATATGCCAATAAACACTATCGGATGGAGCACGAGATATCAAATTTCTTGCGCGTCCAGAGCCCAGATCTCCCAGTGTTTGAGTACTTCCCATCCAACTCGTCGCATGCGTCGTCTAATGACCTGTCCGTCACTTGTCAAGACAGGAGGGAAACATCCCGTTTTGATAGATTCATAATGAGTTCCCTCGGATGACTCGCGGGCATCATGGGGGTCAAATGAGGCCTGGGCTCTCCTTTCATTATCCTCTTCGTCATCACGCATGCGTTTTCCCAATGTTGACGGAGGTATACTTGTTTGTGGCGTTGACGATTTGTCTGGACCAGATTGTCGGGCAGGATGAGTACCATTAGAGTGGATATGGCCGGGTTTGCCCGAATCAACACCGCCATTTGTTTCAGTCGTTTCGCCGGCGCGCTCGACCTCTGGATCAGGAGATTGTGATTCAGAGTCGTCATAAACCGGAAACGGTGCTTTGTAGAAATCGCGCAATTCAAAAGCTTTCCAGCCCATTCCAACAACCTTTACATTTCCATAAACACTCTTGTCAGCCATATCATAGCTCATCATTTTCATGATTAGTTCATCGTCCAGATCGACAATGTCCGCCAAGCTTCGGGCGTTTTCGAGTGCCCTCTCAATATCTCTGCTCATTTTGGGCGACTGTTCTAACATCGCAAGGCTTATTGAGGCTTTCGGGAGTACTTTTCTAGAGACCTCGGACCATCCCGGATGAGACGCTGCGGAATTTGGATTACTCGCATTATGTGGCGATGCAGAACCCGCAGGAATCAGCAAACGGAGGGCGACCAATTTTCGAAGGAAAGGCACCAGCATTCCCAGCGATTCCATACTCGAAAAATCTGTAGCTAGAGCGAGTTGCTCCAGATTAGGACAGCTGTGCACAAGCCTTGCGATCATGCCCGTTGACAGAGGCCACTTGGAGCAGAGAAGCAAATGACGCAAAGTGACCCCGTGGTTGATTGAAATATGGCTTAGGTAGCTATCGCGAAGACTTGCTGCGATATTTAACTGGCTAGCTGGAGATGCGGCCGCGGCCGGCGAATTGGCCGTGGTCCCATTTGGGACTTCAGTTACAGGAGGTGTCAATGCAGATGTGGCTGGGCCAAATCCTGGTCGTGGAGAATTGAGATAGTCGGAAGACTCGGCAGTCACGTTCACAAAGTAAAGCTTCTCGAGCCCTTTAAAATTGCCCAAGAATTCTGAATTTCGCTTAGAAACAGCATCCATTCGCATAGATTTGATCTGAAGTTTTCGATGAGGAACCACTGTAGGCCAACTGTTCTCGATAAATGTGTTGACGAAACTCGTATTATCTGTACCGGCCAAAAAGGTAACATCTTCGACGGTGGTCGGATCGAAAGCAATATTAAATTCCTCGCTGTGGAAGGCGTACATATTTTGAAAAGATAATTTTTTGACAGGGAGTGGATGTTTTGCGGCGATGCATTTCCGGAAGTAATCGTGCAATGAGACGCTGGGCTCCTGCGCGAGGCGCATTCGCGGTGACCAATGTAGTTTCAGTTCACGCAGTTTCTTACTCTTAAGAAGCATGGTCGCAATATCATCTGGGTAACAAAGAGGATCTATATCGGTAATTTTTAAAGATCGCAAGTGTGGCATGCCGGGAAGGACGAATGTTGGTTGAGGGTAACGGGTGGAAGGGAAGCGGATTGTTAATGTCGTGAGTCGAGGAAGCTGCGTCAGTCCGTGATAAACCGTATCGAGCATTTTTGTGTTGAGTTCCCAGTGAAAGCTCTCTAGATTCGTCATGCGATCCACCGCTGCGCGTACTACAATGTTCAGCAACATCGACGAGTCGGGTACGCGGCCGACCTGAGAATGTTCCTCTAGTTCTCTTTCTTTCCAGTTCCCCCGGAGTGTGATTGATCGAACCAGCGTCGCATAAGGTCGAGTGATGATCGCATTCAGCCCCATCGTGAAGGGGCTGGCGCTTCCGATCCCTTCTGGTTGTTCATCGCGATACCGGATTTTGCCGTACGAGGTGAGCGTCAGGCTGCGATAAAGCTGAGGCAAAGCCATATAATTGAGCACACGACATGTGCGACATAGCCGCGCGAGATCGGCAGTATCATCGACCTTTTTCGTTTTTTCCCGTTAGTCTTTTCCATTTATGCGACCTCGAGGCACAGCGATGAGTTGCTTTTTTGGAGAGAGGGAAGAGACTAACGTTAGATACGATCTGGACGATCAAGTTAAGTGGCAGCTTCATTAGCGACACACTACCGGGCCGGTCGGTGGTGATGCTGGCATCAAACATATTCCGATTGACGGCCGCCATGATGCCACATGCGACATCTGGTCAGATTAACAAGGCATTGAAAAGAAGAAGCAGAAGGGGAGAGTTTTGAAGATCATGGGGAAAGCCCGGAGCAAAAAGTTCCCGATTCGCATGCGAACTCCACTTGGACCAGTCAGCATCCACTCAATGCAAAGTTGGACCTGTCATCTGCGATAGTCCACAGTTCATAACTCATAAGTTACTACAGTATGTACATACTGTACATACAGGGTCCGGATATTTCATTCGAGTTTCTAATATTTGTGCCATCTGCACGAGGATGAAGATGAGATGGTACTGGTGATGACGTAAGGTTGTCATATCCACGAGTCGCCCTAAGCCACACGGGTGTTGCATATAGTTAATTACTACTTACAACTATCTAGTTATAGGTATAATAAATGAATGTATGTACGAGTTGAAGCACCGTCACATGGTAGTATGTGATACTATGGAAGAGGTTATCCTATTGATGAATTAAAGCCAGAAATAAGATAGATTATATATATATATTCTTAAGGGTATCTTTTGAGTTAATTGAAATCCAACAAAGTCGTACTAATATGTCCCAGATCCTAAACCCAATGTCCAAAAAAAAAAGAGTATCGGATGAAAATATTACAAGAATGTGTCCCGAATACCAATCCAAATACCACGGATATATAGATATATAAATACCCGTAGATACAACCAATAAATCGCCAAGATACTCCATGAAATGTCGGTCAAAGACTGGACCCGCTACCATTCAACCCAAATATACGCCTGAGCACATGCATGCAATCACCTGCAAGAGACACAGAGAAAGACCGAGAAATCAACCAAAACACAAAAATGTATAATAGAATCAAGGGTACTCGCGTCCATCCCGCTGAGCAGGTTTATGTGACCCAGTCAGTTCTGCCGGGAAATCGTTTCTTTCCTCGGAGACCGTTGTCTCCGTCCAACTGGCTTGATCAGCGATGACGGTATTTTGTTCATTGGGATGAGACTCCATCACATCTTCGTCGATCAAGGCAGCCGCATCGGGATCGTAGCGCAAAGTATAGTCCCCATCTCCATTCTCCACGTCGGCATCACTCCAAGGGGCAGAAGCCTGCGGTTGAGAAGGAATGACTCTGACAGGGAGATTGGAATGGGTTGGTCGGGGTCCATGGCTCGCCTGACTGGCCTGAGTAGCTCGGGATTCATGATGCGCACTGCTGGAGTCCAGAAGCCGATTTTGTGGGGACCACGTATGCTGACCACGTCGACGGGCAGGGATGACTGTTACTGAAAGTGGTGTGTTTGGATTGTGCTGCCCTGATCCCAAAAGCCCCTTACGAGGCAACGAGAAAAGTTTATTTCCTTTAGTTTGTGAACTGGGCTCTGCCTGCGGTCCTTGGCCTTGGTCATCGCCATAATCATTATCATCAGAAAAGTCAGATTCATCCTGGCCTGGGTGAGTAGACTCTCCACCGGCTTGTGCTGAAGCAACTTCCCGTGGCAAAGATCCGCGCCTCCGCTTGAAGGGATTCAGAAGAGCTCGCCAACGAGGATCATTGTAAATGATTTGAGGTGATTGTTCCCGGGTATCTGTTGGGAGTAAATTTTGACCCATTCCATTGGCATTTTGTCCGTCTTGGATCTCGAGTTCCTTGGCTTCCTCTAATTCCTCTTCTTCGGCCATATGCGGCATCGTCACCGGTGGAGTAGGGCTAGGGACTGGATGATATCGAACGTTATATACCGTGCTTGCTGCACTGGTAGTATCGGCCCGGCTGACCGGAGTCACAACGGCTGGAGGAGGCGTAGGACGAGCATGATTTTGGTGTTGCGCAACATTGTGTGCATTTTGTGATAACCCTCCGTTATTGCGATTGCGATTGCCACGGGGAATGCCAACCCGAGTTCGTAGAGGACGATGAGCCAAGCCCATAACTCCACCCCACCCCGATGATGCGCCATGTCCGCCTCCTTTATCATGTCCATGCGATGAATAGCGTGGCCAATCAACCTCTTCTGAAGGTGTGACTTCGAGCATTTCATCGCCGTCAAAGACTTCTCTTCCAAGGATTCCGTCTTTCGTCTCGTCTCGTTCGAGTGCTTCTATGCGTTCCACCCACTCCCAGACTACCACACTTGCAGCGGCCGAACCAACCCATCTGATATAAGTACCCCAACCTGCGATCTCTGGCCGCGCGATGTCCATAACAAAAAAGACGACAGGTATTAAAATTGCGCAGTAGGACAAGAGCGCAACCAGTGCGATATTGCGCATCTTGGGGTGAAAAAAAGCGTAACGATGCTTCGAAATTGAGTAGAAAATCACCCATGCAGCATAGAGCAGATTGAGGGCCAGTTCGAAGAGATAGCTTAGTGCTGGAATCGCATCATCATATAACCTTGGGCGAGTCGATGAATTTCTGAACCAGAAATTCTCCAAAATGCTGAATGTTGTATCAAGAACGATCAGCGCAAAGCCCGCCCACTTAATCATAACCTTCTCCTTATGTCGAGGAAATAACCGAATCAAGGTTTGGACTTGAGCCAACCATAAGAATGTACTTGAGATAACGCGAACTATGCGAATCTCCAAGCCATCGATAACCTCCTCGGAGAGTGCCTCGGCATCCGAATACCCATAATCATACTGACGCTCGGCAACTCGAAAAGAGTCGACTGTCGCAATTGTCAAGGAGATCGCAACGAGAATTGCAGCCACTTTCTGTAGCCAAGGTCGGCCTCCGACTCCAACGACAGACGAATTTCCGCTATACGAGCCACTAATCATCCCATGACGGCCAAGAAAATTTGCGCCACCCCCAGGACCTCCTATATAGAATGTTCGCGGCGTAATGAGAAGTATGATGACCAGGACATAGCTAACAACGGTTGCGCATCCGATGGCATAGAGTTGTGGTGTGACGGATGAGTAGAACGGATCGCGCGTATCAAGAACAGCAGAGACATGGGTATAATCCTCCGGTTCGCCTGTACAGACAGGCTCATAAACGGCATTACTATCCAGTGTCAAAGTATATGATTTATTGAGGTGTAGAATTCCTGTAGCGGGGTCGCAGAGAGCCACTCGGTCAGTAAAGAGTCCAGTAAGGGGGCGAATGTCATGATGAGCGGCAAGTCGCAGGTACATACCATCGCTGGGCAGGACAAATGGAGTACAACCAGAAGCATACGTCTTCGTCGACGTAGTCGTCGGGTTTGCCCAAATCTGGCGGGGAGTCACACGGGGTGGCTCATCTCCCATGGTCCAAGCAATTTCCAGGCTCGAATCGGCCGCTGCAGTTCATACAGTCAAATATTTCCGACAGACCTTCTTGATATCTCTCCGAAAATGTGGCGCAGCGTATCGGGGTCCGAGTCTTTAAGCGGCCATTCTCGAATCAATTCAAGCCGCGTGTGCAGGACAAGAGACTGTCCGAGAGGGAGACAGGCAGAAGCGCGGGCGCGGAGAAGTGATAGTTGTAGGGTGATGGAGGGCGGGTGAAGAGTGCGTGAAACAATCGATAGGAGACGCGCTCCGACGACTGGAATCGTCTGATTGGGGATAATTCGTTGGGTGTACGGTGGATGTGTGAGGATATGTAAGATCGAGAAGAGTCTGGAGGAGTTGGGGTTGAAGGAGAGATGATCCGCCACTCGGTCCACACTCGGCATTCTCTTCTCCACAGTTCACGCTTGTACGTCTCGGGGATTATATGAAGTATGTACCCGATTGTTGAGTTCTTGGGGTTTATGTTGACCTATGGAACATTTGACACATATGAGATCCTACTTATTTCTGTACAATACGGAAATAGAAAAAATCGAAAATAAATTTGCATCATAACCGAGCTTCAGGGCTTGAAATTGTTAGGCACTAACTACCAGACTACCAGTTACTTACTGTAGTTAAACTAGTTAGCGGTAGAACTAGTAAGTACATCCTACTATGCATGGGCTCTCTAGAATCAACTATTGTAAGAGCGTACTACATTCCTAGTAAAAGTCTACAAGTTTGAGAAGATATTACTTTACTCCAGCCTGAAGGAATTCAAAACGAAGATTCAATCTCATTTAATGCGTTGTGTATATTATGTGCTGCACGCATTATCAAAGACACCATGTACAAGCCAAGCCGCGTCAAGACTTAGGCGCAAAGTCACATATGGTCGCATAGATCATCTCAACATCCTCCGAACAAAGCTAGCCTGCTAGCCAGCCGATTAAAAGAGAAAAAAAAACGAATGGTTTCCTCTTCCACGTCCAGCTAGGGGAGGTTGGAAAAGTACTCGGCTCATTAAGAGGTAAATTAGGCCTGGGGGGCGAAGCCCAGACGAGGTCCGTTGGAGTCAAAGACAGTGTACTGGCTCTTCAAGAAGATATCACCGAAGATAGAGAAGCCAAGGCCGGAGTTGCTCTGGATACCACCGAAGCAGGTGGAGCTACCGTCACTGATAGGAGCGTAGTTGATCAGGTCGCCCGAGACAACGGCGTCATAGCTGCCAATGGTAACGGTGAAATCGGGAAGCTTGGAGGAGCAGGAGAAAGTGTAGCCACCGGCAGACTGGTCCTCCTTGGCGCCGTCAACCTGCTTGTAGTAGGCGGAGACAACCTCATCGGGAAGCATCAGCAGAGTGGTGCCAGTGTCTAGAGATGATGGTTAGTACTCTTGAAACATAAAAGTAAAGAGGATTGGTCGAAGAAATCACTTACCAGCAATACCCTTGATGGAGCCACCAGATTGGCTGCCAATCTTATATCCATCAGCAGTAAAGCTCCAGAATCCTTGAGAGCTGTCGACATCAGTGTAGGCAATGGATCCCTTATACTTGGACTTGTCAATGAAGCCGAAGTCATAAGAACCGGGCTTGTTGTGTTTCAGGGTGACTGCGAAAAGAGGCTTGTCAAGCTGGCTCTTGACGGTGTCGAAGAAAGTCTTCTGTGCCTGGGGCTTCACGGTGTTGATAGAGCTGAAAGCCAAGCCCAACAGACCATCGTTGTTCTTATCCTGCACAAACTGCTGGCTAATCTGCTTGGCAGCCTCAACGGCCTGGCCAGAGGCCTTGACACCGCCGACAATGACAGTGTCTTTGTAGACATCACCACTAGCAGAGCTCTGGTCACCGTAGGAAATGGACCAGGAAGCACCGGAAAGTTTGGTGCCGTTGTTGGGCTTGTAGATAGCGTGTCCGGCCTGTTCAGAGGAGGGAAGCTCGCCGGAGAAAACCCAACTATTATAAATGTAAGTATGAACAATAAAGAAGATCGATCAGCCGTCTTAAGGACTTACAGATCGGCGGAGCCAGTATCAAAGTCCAAGTTCAGAGTGGTACCACCGACGTTAACAGGAGTCAGATACTCGGTATCATTATCCTCGGGAGTGGTAGTAGCAGAGCCACTGTCAGCAGCCGCCTTGACGCTGGCAGGAATGCTGGCCCCGTACTTGGAGAGAGCATTGGCGTACATGCCGGGCAAATTGATAGTTCGGGTCTTGGTGACAGGGCGAACCGACTGGTTGATGGTGAACTTGCTCTTACCACCCATCGGCACAGCCGAAGTGACGGAGGCAATACCGGCCAAAATGGCCGTGACTTTGCTGAAGACAACCATAGTGCAATGGAATCAAAGAAAGAACGATACTCTAAAAAGAATGAAGAGTGATCAAAGGATGTTGAGAGGACTGGATCTATTCAAATCGACGGGGACATCGGACTTGCTTTATAGGATGACAGACGACTCGCTATCTTCAAACTTTTTTGGCAAACAGATCCCGGGGTGGTATCTATCTCAGGGTCTAGGAGAAGGAGACTTGCCTCTTCGGGGAAGCCCATGATGCCGATCTAGTACCTACAGGGACCCGAAACCTCAAACTCCAAGATCGGCGCGGAGTCCATCGGCCAGCTAGATTGCAACGACGGACTCCGCCAAGAGGAGCAGGGGGATTGAAGAGGGCCAAAGAGAAGATGAGACAGCATTTCGTGAAAAATGATGGACTAGGATGCACTCGATAGCGTCCAGACGGGGCACGGGAACGATGTCGGCATTGAAAGCGTGGATTGATGCCTTACAGTCAATAGGATTGAGGTACGAAGGCTTGAACAAGACAAGCTACAAAATACCTTCATTCCAGAACGGCGAAGTCCGGCCAAGACTAACACGAGTATGTAGAAAAGCTTCACATCCATTCGACAGAGCCCTGACGATCTCCATTCGCTGTCAACTTCAGGGTTCGGGTGGGGCGAGACTCCAGGGCCAAACGATAGACTGGAACTCCGAGTGGAAGTGATCAGGGACCAGACCACGACCGAGAGTACTCCGTACTGTCCAGTCTGATCCGTCAAGGCTGGTTTGACTCAAACTACATTGTACAAACACAATGTCGAAGTCAAAGTGATCACATCTAAAGCCCTGACGATCCTCATCCACTTTCAGCCGTTATCTCCGCTAGCAGCCAATCACTTCTCCTACTTGACAACCACTAGATTTTCCCCTCCAATCGAGGTCACATCGCGTCTGCGGCCCTCTTCACCAGTCGGAAGTTTCATGAAGGTGGATAAGTATCATTGGAGGACTCTATCCACTGATGAATCAATCGCTTGAAACCTTCTTGAGTTCCACTTGGCCCGGGCCTAGATACAGGATTATACTATATGCACATAGTACTTTAGAATGAGCTGATTCGTGGTAATCTAAATCTCAATCTAAAGCAGGAAAAACACACGGTCCTCGGGAAGAATTGTGATTCCGTCGTCTGCGTGGTTCTCGATATTCCAATCAGTCGGAGTCTGTGGCGCGATCTGCCCATACAGTAATCTACTCATAAATAGACCAAGTACTAGTCAATGCTAGGATGCATAGAGCACAATGTACGCCATGTTGAACCCTGAACACTGTTTTCGACACGAACAAGCTATTTCGCCGAGAAGTGCCTAGAAGTCTTAATGTGACTGATGTTGATCGATGCTGGAACGATATGACCTTTGACAGAAGAACTCCACTAAGGAACATCCAGATCCTCTACGAGTAAGCACTGTGGAGTCAATTAATCTATGCAGAATCCAGCCCTGCAGGTTGCAGCATGATTCTTCGATGTGATGATCTATCTAGATCAGACTTGCGCAATATCTGAATAGAGTGTGGGATCGTCCGGACTGGATCGACGAAATAGTAAAGCAATCCACGAGGATAGACTACATTACCAATAGGATTTTGTATCGACGTAGGAGAATCATAGGTTCGGTTTGATCATAAATTAAGTACTATAATTTCATCCACAAGAAATGCTTCGGGCTCGCCGAAAAGTCGCAGGAACGGAATTGGGCATAGCGCTTGTATTTTTGCATCTATGGATACTTGCATGAGGTGCTAGTACCATTACTTCTAACTTTCATACCCGCAGTGACGGGGATAATTTTCATTGCATCAGTTGAGACCATCATGGGTCAATTTGCATCATGAAGTTGTATACTACCTTGACCCCTGTCGAAATACAGTAGACTGAACTCAAGCCACCCGATAGCCTAATCATCGAGGCTGAAAAGATGAGCCAAGACTAAGGATTAAGCATGTGAAGATCATCCATCGGACGATGAAACTACTAAATTAATTAGTCAGTATATACAACGTCGCTACCTACTAGGTAGTACCTAGACATGTCATAAAGGCCCGCAATCTTGAGACCGACGGAGACCGGCCAGAAGGTCTTCAATCACAATATTTTACGAGGTATAGTTCAATCAATTACAAAAAGACCGCAATGGGTCCAGAAATCACTTCTGACAGGAATAATACATAAAAGAAAAATTACAAAAAAGGGAGGAGAAAATGACTTTGTTTCAAGATGATTGCTATATCGGCCAATCACGGTCCAGAACATACAGAAATACGAAGACGCCAGGCGGGGATTTTGTAGGGGTATATCGGGGAAACGGACCAAGGAAGAATAAAAAAGGGGGAATAGAGAAAAAAGGGAAATGTACGTGTCTCATCAAGTTTGAAATGTCAACATCCAGATAGATCCTTCGAAAGATCGAGCTTGTCAAATGCTGTCATGTCATGGCTGTCATCTGTCAGGGCAAAAACTGAGACGCAAGTGCCCCACCCCCAGACTCGCCTTCTCCGTTGGCATTGCCATCATACCCTTCATTCAGCAATACCTCCAGCATATCGAATTCACCTAGCATCGGTCCAGTTCCACCCAGACCCTGGTCAACGACCCCCGTAGAGCTGTTGAAGAATTGGTCCAGGGGTAGCGCAAACCAGTCAAGTGTACCGGATGTGCCTGCTCCCCCGTTGGTGTCACCAACAGACTGGGACGAAACAACATGGTTCGGCGAATTGATATCATTGTTCGACATTGCCGAGTTGGAATCGTAATAGTTGTAGTAAACAGATGGCGGAGGTGGCATGAATGAAACATTCAGGTTTGAAGAGTTAATAGATTGGGATGGAATATTGGCCAGTGGATCATGTCCCGACCCGATCGGTTGTCCACCGGCACCATTGCTCTCCATATACCCCAGTCCATTTCCGCTCGGTGTGGTATCGTGACCATGAGCTGAGGACCAAGGGGTTTGCGGGCCGTCACGACGACCCGATATAGGCTCGCGCGGTGGAGAATGAGCTCGTGAAACTGGTGCTGAGCCGCGGTCGTGTACGTCTCCATCGGTTCCGCGATCGTGAGGTGCAAATCGTAAAAAGCGTGTGCGAATGCTACTTGTAAGAAGTTCTAACAATCGAGCAACAGTGTTACTGATGTGAACGTCATCCACGACAAAGGTCCGCAGTGCCTCAACCGTCCGATCCTGCAGGTCCAAAGATACTCGTACGTCGTCTTCACGAGCACCCAGTGTGAATGTCTAAATGGTTGGAGTCTCGTCAGCTAAATTCCTTGCTGACTAGTATGACTAGCAAAACTTACTTTCAAGATGAAGATCATTCCAGACAAAATGCGGAAGAAGGTTCGAATAGGTGCGTGTTTGAGTCGACCACCTGGTACCAGCCCTTCCAATACGGTCTGTAAGATTCGCCGAGAGGCATCTACAACTTCTTGGATGTATTGCTCGTTGACACGATAAAGCTCCATCAGTGTTCGGAACCAGCCACTGCTACCAGCGGAGGGTCCCATTCCTGGCCGACCGGGCTGGGTTTGAGCTGACTCGTTAGACATTGTGGTCCATCGGTCCACGACCGCTTGTAAAGCCAGCGAGTTGACGTATAGTCCTATTTTATATCAGTATATATTTCTTTGTCGGTCCAAATAATTGAATATCGTTACTCACGCGTATACTCATATTCAATAATCAAAACACTCCGCATAGCCGGGGACACTTGTTCCTTGTTAGCAATTGCAATCAGAGTAAGGCCAGTACGAACTCACTGTTCACACGGTCCAAATGATGTCGAAACTCTCGCAGTTGAGGCTGAAACCAATCGATTCGCTCACGGTATCTCCCGCTCCTGATCAACTCTGATGTCTGCTCACTTGAAGCGAACAGCTGGTGATTTGCTTGGTACACTATCTTTGATATACCCATCCAGCAATCTTGCATGCGGTCTAAGTCTGAATCGCCCTCGTTTGTATCAGCGGTAGTAGAAGCAGGATCTTGACCCCATTCCGGCAACGGAAGCATGGATGGAATCCCGAGACGTCCACTGCTATGGGTGATAAACACCAGGATCAAGCGTCGCAGTCGGCGCTTCCGAGTCTGCTCTGCTGGAGACTCGGAGCCTCCTTTCGGCTCACTCTTGTGGTCGAAAACGCCAAGCTCAAAGGCCAAGGCCTGTGCCGTACTGAGCAGCATCCACGACATCCGATCTGATCGCCATGCCGGCTCCAGCCATTTCTGAAAAGCGAGTCGTCCTTCCGCAGAGCCCGCCGGGCCCCTGGTATGCTCGCTGTCACTCTCTAATTCTTTGTCTCGGCCATATGCTTGTGCTTCCGTGTCTAGAAGCGTGTTTTCATCGTCGCCAGGGGGGAAGTGAAGGTTCCGTGGATGCCAATCAGTGAGAATGAGCAACGCTTCTACGGTTCCCAATGCTCTTAAGTTTCCCTTGGCATTCGGTCGTCCAGATGTTGGCGCCAAGTCTAGGCTTTTAGGGCCGCGAATACCTGGACCACCAGCATCAAATTTCTCTTGTCCCCAGAATAGACGCTCAATCATGCCGCGAAGATATGACCAAAGACGGTCGTGAATATAGAATGCCCGAGTACTTGCACCCTCGCCCTGGGGTTTTAGGTGCCGAGATGAAATCGTAAGAATGGTCACAGCTAATACGGGTTCTTCCGTGAGTAATGTTCGATGTGTTGAGGGTTGCGAGTAGTCTGGTGTTACCACGGGACTCATTGGGGCTAGATTTTCGTAGTAATAAGCCACATAATTCATGCCTTCTTCCACGGTCATCCATCCAGCGCGAACAAAACGGAGTCGTGACCATGCTCGAACCGCATCAACGTATCCGGGATCTTGGGTATTGGTCGAGCTCTCTTGGTGGTCTGCGGGATCCGAAATTTGGGGGTCTGCGGACCCAGCACCAGTACCAGTACCACCACCTTGATAGTAGCCATTATGGCCGCCACCGGATAAACCAGACCGTGGAGTTCTTGAGAAAGATCCGCTGATATTCCCAGGTGAATTCCCATGTGCCAGTGGAGAGGGGCCAGAATTAAACGAGGAGACAGATTGTCTCGTATTGAAACGATTCTCGAGACTTTGGCGATTCAAGTCTTCGGTCCTGCCGGCGGCTTCTGAAAGAAGATGTAAAGCGTCATGGGTGTTCGTGATAGCTGGCGACAAGAGCTCGACTGCGGTCCGATTCATCATAGGTTGCCCGCCATATCCGGGTACTGAGTTACGATCAGAAGCGTACTGGGGTAGACGTGGGGTTCTTGAATCCACGAGAGGTCTAGAGGAGGAGATTGGAGCGCTTGGGGTATATCGTTGGGCAGCCGGGGCTGCAGGTGTGGCAGATGGCTCGGCCCATCTCTGGCGTGAACGAAATCCCTCAGGTTCAAGTGAAGGCTCTGTTGCGGGAAATGGTGAACCATCTTCTTTAACCGAGACTTCGCCGATCATCATTCGTTTATCACGTTGGAGCACCGGACCGGAGGGTTCGGCATCTTCTTCGGCGTCGGAGAGCTTGCGTTTGCGACGAGTAGCTGAAAACTCGCATCTTTTGCTTTCGCGACGACATCTTACACATGGAGGGGGACGGGGATTATCGACACCTGATAGATGCAATTAAATTTTGTTATTAGAACAGCTAGTGTGGGGGAGGGGAATGTTCCGGGGAAAGGGTATATATTGAGAACGTACTGCCCAAGTCACACTTCACTTTGCGCTTGCGACACGGATCACAAGCCTGATAGCCGCGCCTATGCTGCGGGGCAGCGGAGGGCGAAGGTGACTTGCCGACATCCGCATCGTGGCCCATCGTGCTTGATTGCAGGTCGATTTTAAGTGGATTTGGCAATTGGGGAAGCTGGGGGGAAAAGGCCGATGCAAAGCGAAGATAAGCTGGAAGGCGGTGACTCTCATACAGTCCGGAGCACTGTATGTACTATGTACGGGAATTGATTGGATGGAAAGTGTGTATGTACAGTTAGAGAGGATTAGTGGAAGAGTAGAAGAATTTGCACAAAAGATTGACCAAAAAAAAAATATAAAATCGAAATACAAAAATGAAAATAAAAATAAAAAAATTCTAGGCTTTGCAAATTTCGCAATCCACCTCGC
Organism: Penicillium citrinum; assembly: GCF_028827155.1. NCBI lineage: Eukaryota > Fungi > Ascomycota > Eurotiomycetes > Eurotiales > Aspergillaceae > Penicillium > Penicillium citrinum. The sequence continues at coordinate 3,528,543 of NW_026622686.1, forward strand.
CAGGGACCAGCCACCGGTTTCCATTGTATAATGGAATTGAAGCCTGCGGGGTAACAGAAAGTGTAAGAGTTACATCGCCAACATCGAAGTGGATTGGGGCCGCTTCTATTGGAGCGTCATCAATGAGGCTATAATAGACAGAATCATAAAGAATGAATATTTATGAACTCTGGCATTGATCTCGTATTCTCGCACCAGATTATCCGTTTGTTCTAGCACAATGCCCGCCAGTACTATGGGTCGTGGTCCAGAGGATATCTACCCGCTTGGCATCGGCTCAGTGGGAATCAGCATATCCTTAGGCTGAGCCCAGTACACTACTACACTGGTAGTAGTGTACTATGATAAGTCCAACCCGAGACCTTAATGCAATGCAATTACCTGTGGACGAACACAGGGGTTTCTTTATGGTATTACTTTCAATTTGCTGATGCAATCAATCCTCATGTGAATGTGCCATGCGCCTCTAAGTACCGAAACAATAATGATAATAATGTACAGACATGGAAAAAGAAAACGTAAAAAAAAAAGGACCCTAGGTATCCGCGCTAGACAAATCAAATATCCCAGCAGGCTAATATCAAACCGAAAAGAGGTACCAAGGAACAAGAAAAGGGGAACGAAGAGATAGTCTTAAGTCATCCGCTGTGAGAGGGATGGACCAGCAGCGTTAATTGGGGTTTTGGCTGCGCCCTTCAGGGTAAGCTCACTCATGCGAGGAACCAGACCATCCGAAGGCTTATGAGGCTGGATAAGCTCGCCAGAGACGGCACTGTCGGCACTGTTGCGGCGAGATAGGTTGGGTGTATACCTTCCTGTGAAGAGACCTCGAATACCACCAGTCTTTCGGGCCGGTATTTCTTGTGTAACCGAAGTTAATACATAGATGAGATATTTCAGATTCGGGAGAGTCTGACGGATATCCAAGACGCGGATTCCTTGCTTGTTGAGTAAAAATTCAATGTTCTTGTTGAGTAAGAACACGCCGTAGCCAAATTTGTAGTCCCCACCGACCGGGTACAGTGGGAAGACCCGTTGCGAAAGATCCTTGGAAACGGGATCCCGAACCAGAGATGCCGAACTGCTTGGAGTAATCGGGTAGGGAATCACCACTGAAAGATAAAAGGAGAGAAGATGCACCAAATGGGCTGCATATCCCAGAGCAGCAGAAATGGTTTTGGGATCCGCATCCCCAAATCCATTAGAGCTCGAATTTGGTAATTCCAGTCCTCGGATAGTGAATCCCAGTGTTTGTTCGGGGATTGGCTCAATGGGGTACACATTCATCAAGTCTTCTGCAATCCGGCGTATTTGGCCCTTGGTGTCTTCGTGTGTGTGTTTGAGCAATTGTTCGCTATGGGCCAGCTTTTCTTTAGCATCAGGCAAATGCGTCTGTTCCTTGTCCATAACTGCCCGACCATGCTCCATTGCCGTGCGGCGATATAAGAGACTAGCCTTGATGTCTTCTCTGCGTTTCAGCGTCTTCTGGACTATCTTCCGCTGGGCATCTACAAGCCCTTTGATTGAATTGCATCGTTCTTTTGCGGCCGCAGCCTTGCTCATGAGTCCGAATTCCGCTTCGTTCTTCTGAACAGTCTCGCCTATTTGTGTCTCGATGTTTCTCGTCGTCGACAGCGCATCTTGGAGGACTAGGTCGAGATTAACCATTTTCGTCATCTGGTCATACGAAGAAGTTGGAAGGACAGTCCCTTCAACGAGTGTCCGGCGACTCACGCCATCGAAAGGTTTCTCCAGCGGGGGAATTTCTGTTAAATTAGCGTAGACACCATCTGTTAGGTGAAAAACGAGACAGTTGGTTGGTAGAGGTTGGTGAAAATTATCCAGACTTTTGCCCAAAAACTGTAAATATCGCAGATTCTGCTTTAACTCGACGAGAAGGTGGAATTGGGTCATATTGTCCGTTTGAACCCATAACTTAATGATTATCGTATCCAATCGGCATACTAAGGGCCATGATGCATTGAGGTCGAAGAACTGAAAGCTCGGGTTGGTCGACCTCTTAATGGTTTCACTGATATACAAAGGCTCTTCCATACCGTCGGCATGAATGGTGAAAAATGTATCAGCCATACGATTCTTCACAATCCCAGCAAGCTTCTCTTGTCGCGATCTTGGGTTCGGGTCATTCCAGGGTAGAAGACTGCGGCGGCGCGAAGGGCCTAGCTCGGGTTTCTTCTGTTTCTGATTCTCAAGATAGCCATCCTCTCTCCCTGACGATTTCAGGTCCGAATATGACCTAGATTGATGTAATGTCTGGCTGTCATTTTGTGCGAGAAATTTGGAGGGGGATTTTAGGCTATTAGGGATATCGTCGTCGTCAATCGTCCTGCCGCGACCTCGAGTTGCCGGCGGGGTCACGTCCAAGTTACGCACCCAAATTCCAATAACGTTGCGCAGCCTGCGGTTCTGAAAGAAGTTAAGATCATAATATACAGAAATTCAGCGTCACGAGCATACCCATGGGTAAAGGAACGGGGCTCCCCTGCGCACGCCGGCGTCCTGCCCCGGAGCTGTGTCCACATCGCCCGTACTCTCCATTGCGGAGATTCGGGTCGACCGGGGGGGAGGATACACGGTACTCAGTAAGTATGCAATAGCTTTTGAGAGGAATACATGCTCCCAATCACCAGCCAGGGTGGAGCAATCAAACTTGTGAGAGCAATTGAGGGTTGAAGTAGAACGATAAGGCAATGCGGAGACCTGCAGGCGGTGCCAAGACGACGGCTGCCCCGTCAAAAAATCCACCTCCGTCCTCATCTTCCGCCAACACCGCAACGCCATCGCGCCAATCCCCCCGAAACCCGCGATAAATCGATTGGTATTGCCCATCGAGTCACCGGTTTCGAGTCACTGAATACTATATTTGGCCGCAATGGCCCCCTCAACCTCGGCCGCGAAGCCGATCAAGAAGATCTTGGACGCAACCAAGATCTCTGCTCTGACCTCCAAACTTGTTCGCAGACCCATTGATGTGAAGTCTCAAGTTCCTATTCAAGGACGCCCTCGAGAGGCCAACTCGAATGCATTCAAGGAGGCTTCACATCGCGAGACCGTGCGGCTACAGAAGGCTTTGAATGCGGTCGCCCACGGCAAGCACATCTTCGTCTACCACAATGTTCGGACGAAGCAAGTTGTGTATTCTCTGACCCGATACTTAGAGGTAAGATTTTACCGCTTGAACTGATAGTCGAGACTCGGCCTCATTGTCGGAATGGATGTCGAACGTCGATTTGTGATTCATGGAACTGTGCCATCCAACATTAGGACCAAACCAGGCTAACCACAAACTCCCTCTTGCAGAAAACCAACCTCCTCCGCCAAATGGTCTACCACGGCAAGAAGACCGTCCCCGCTGAACTCCGTCGAGATATGTGGGTTCCCTATTACTCCGTTCACTTCGGCGATGCACGCCTCGGTCTGCGCGCCTATCAACTCCTTCGCGAATTTTCCATGCAGCGCCAATTCTCTCCGCCGGCCGAGATGATCACCGTGACAAAAGAGTACCTGGACAAGAAGCGACCAAAGGACCCTCTAGCCGCAGAGGAATTCGACAAGATGAATAAGAAGCGAATCGGTCATCCAATGGAGAAGAAGGAACGTGCGCGTGTCCTCATGGATCAGAAGGCTACCTCGGTGGCGGATATTGCAGCAGTCCTCGCCATTCAGGAGAAGGCTATCGCGAACGGACTCTTAGAACAAACCTCCAAGCGTGGATACTTGACCCGCAAGGCTCGTCAACGCCGCCGTGCGGCTTTGGAGCGTCTGGCGAGACAGCAGCAATGGAATGCAGAGCACATTGCCGCGCTGGAAAAGCGTATGAGTGATCTCTCTGGGGACGATGTGGAAATTGGTGAGGTGGATGGTGAATATCCTGCCGATGCAAAGGACGTGAAGATTCTCTGGCGCGACGTGCACGATGCTTACTTCGCTGAGAGCTGGCCTGCTGATGTGCAGCACGGCGAGCTGGAGCTCAAGCGTAGTGCCATCATTGGTTCTGAACTTCGTCCTGAGGGCGAAGAGGTCGTTACTGAGCACGAGTTCAATGAGAGAAAAGAAAAGCAATAAGCACTCATTAGTCTGTTTGCGACGACGATGCTTTTTGAATGATCTTTCACCGGCCTTGTGTTTTGTCTGAGGCCGCATTGAGCGATATTCTACTACCTCCTGTTGATATCATTTTCCCCTCTCCGTTTGGGCTCAGGCGAGATGGGTGATGTTTGTATTTCTCCTTTTTTTTCATGTGTCCCACTCAGGTGTAAGGACTATCTACTGCATAAATTGTATTTTTAGGCAATTCAATATTACTTTTTTGAAAGCAATTGGCTTCTTGTTCTTTCTTTCTATAGAATTAACGACCTACTATACTACCTATGATTACTCGTGGTATTACACTGGATTGAGGAGGTCCTCAATCCAGAGTAGATAATGATCACCTTTGTACAATATATTGTACCGTTGTCCATCGGTTTTAATGCCAGTAGTACCATCAGGTGATACTATAGTAGTAGTATATTAATCACATAGTAGCAAGGTGAAATATTGGCTTTAACCAGTACGTTCAGGGACATTCATCTGTCTTTGCAGATTGTAACGATCGAGTCTCGATTTACGTAGTGCAAATAAAATAACCATACATACAGACACCACAAAAAAAGTGATTTGAAAACAAGAAGGGAGAAACAGAAAGTCTTAATCTCATAAACCTCAGCCAGTCCGAGGGGTAAAGGAGCCCAATAAATCGGCGATGCTGCCATGTATCGGGCACTTAGACGGCTTGTGTCCTTGATAACAGCACCAAGAGAAACAAGCGTGAAGGGCGATTGTTATTGTAAGTTCCAGAAATTGGGCGCCGATGTGCAACAGGTAAAATCAGAAAATGATAGAAGAAGAAACTGGAAAGAAGAGGTGTGAAAATAGTGAAATAAACGTGGGCTCGAGTGGTTGATTCAAGAGCATCCAAAAGTCATAAAAAATGAAGACAAGGAAAACATATGACCGCGTTCTATCTGGTTGCTACACCTTGAAAGTCTTCGGTGCACTGAGAAGTGTCTCGTCAAAGGCTTGAACAAAATTATTTGCTTTCCTGTGGCACATTACTTTGACTCAAGACATCCACAGATGGCAGTTGATGATTGCTGTCCAAGTTGAGCTCAGGCCCGGGTTCTTGGTTGTCATTGCTGGCCATCTTCTCCAGTATTTCCTCATTCGCCTGCTCTGCAAGCTCAGGGTTATCAGCAAGTCCAGCATTGGCCATGCTTCTTCGCGCACCCTCCACGATCTTGTCGGCTTCGCTCACGCCACGATTGAGATTTGCAGATGGGTCACCGTCCACTCCGATCGGATCCACTTTATTGCTCACCACATCCTTCACGCGATTTGAGTCAAGACGGATGACCATGCAGGACAAGTTGTCTGTACTGAAGCGCGCAAGAGCGTGATCCACAAGGATCTTGGAAGCTTGCTGAGCATCCTGGACGTTGCGGATAAGGTCAACAGCTTCCTGGTCACTACATACATCCCAAAGCTAGATGGAGCAAGGTTAGTCATTAAAATACAGTCGAAAAGGAAATTTAGAATCAAACTCACCCCGTCGCAAGCCAGAATGATAAACTCGTCGGCATCGGGTTGTATCACGGTTTCAGTGGTATAAGGATGTCCAGTCACCAGATCCTTTAGATAGGTATCGCCAAGAGCACGAGTAACAGCCAGGACTCCATTGACACGATTGTTGAGAATTAGTCCGCCAGCGTTGGTAATTCTCTTTCCTTCGTTCTCATCGCTTCCCTTGTGATCATACGACAGGCGCAGTGCTTTTCCATTGCGACACAAGACAATACGAGCATCTCCAACGTTGGCCGTGTACAGCACCCGTTGACGAACAGCCCTATCTTGCAATTTGGGAATGGAACCTTCAGTGGGGGTATCTTGAACCGAGGTCTCCAGAGCATCAGAGCTGGCATCGCCCTTCACTGCCGCCGCAGCAGGGGCAAGAGCAGCAGAGCCAGTGGCTGAATTTGAGCTAGGAACTCGATCTTCCCAGCGGAGGACCGCGGTTACTGCAGTACAGCCACTGTTTTTGAGGGGCAGTTTCTCCAGCTGCTGGTCCACACTGGTAAACGTTTGATCGAGAAGTTCAGGCACAGGTGTACTGGGACTTTTGCGCATGACCTCCTCCAGAATTAAATGAAGCTTTTTACCACACCACTCTGCCGCGAAAGTACCCGCATGTCCATCAAAGATAGCGAAATAACCATTGTCTGTTTCCACCGCGTTTAAGGAGTCTTCGGAAGTCTGAGAATCGTTCGCGTCCCTTGGAGGATCATTGCCATTGATGTCAGGCGAGGCTGTCGGGGCCGGTGTGCCAAGAAAATTGTACAGATAGGCGTGTGTATCTTCCATCGTCCGGCGACATTTTCGATTCTTGTCTTCTGTCACACCAACGCGGAAGGACGAACGAGTAGTCGGTACTGACTCTCCAGCGGAGTTGTTGAAGGATCCTTGCGGGACACTCAAGGCTGGATCCATTCTTCCAAGCTTTTGGAGAGGACTGTCTGAGACTTGAGGACTAGTGCTGAAGGAAGTACCCTCGCGCGTGCCGTTCAGGGAGAGGGAGTTCTTGGCGTTACTGAAGAAGCTCGCCGCTTTGGTAACGGTGCTACTCCTGCGCTTCTTTTCGCCTGCGGGGCCTTGGTCTTCACTTTGTCGACGAAAAAATCCGGCACCAGGCGGAGAGAATCGCTTCTCGCGAGGACTGGCGTTTTCGGGCTGGAGGCTATTCAGGGAGTTCGTATCGATTCCAGGTACAGTGGCTTCGGTCTTATCTTTGGGTGGGCTCGAAGAGCCACTGAACATTCTGTTCAGTAACCCACCCTGCGAAGAAAAGCTACGGCGCTTATTTCCTGCCAGCTTGATTGTATCCCTCGAAAAGGATGGCGGGGTGACTTTAAAGGAAGTTGGACTTGGCGCGGGGGCGAGAATGAGAGCGGCGTTGGTGTCTGACGTAGCAGCGATCGGCCTGGAGAGGAAGTGAGGGGAGGGTTGAAACTATAGCTTTATAGGTGTTAATGATGAGTGTATTTCTTAAAAGAGATTTGATGAACCCGTCAACAAAAGATAAATAGGATGCAGGAAAGGTTGAGAGGAGAGATGAGTTGAAGCAATGGGGAAATGATGGCAAAGGAGAACAGCTGAATGGCAAAGAGAGACGATTCGACTTGGCCCAATATTTGCAGGATGACAACTTGATCTCAATCGGCCCATTGGGCTGATTCGAGCTTCATGCATTCAAGCATTGATCTGTGGGGTGCGGCCTGCGCGCGTCTATCGCTCATGCTTGGATGCTGCTGGTATAAACCCCGCCTCCCGGAAGGCCCGGACATTCATTCCCTGGTGTGATGGAAAGGAAGAAAGTTGAACATACCGTAGTCGTAAGATAATGGATCTGGGGAAGGATGATTGAACACGGAGGTGGAAGGCGTAAGTTGTTGTGTAATGTGATATGCCGGAGGAAGTGACCTGAACTCCGCCCCGTTGCGCGGCACTGGGCGGAGGAGAAGCCAAGAACGGAGGAAGGGTGGAGCTGAGTGAAGCTAGACTATTGGGAAGAATCGAGAAGACGAGTAGCGGGGAGTCTTGTCTGTATTGAGAATAGGTCGAGAATTCTTGAAGAGACTGACTTTTAAGCAATGGAATACAGAATATCTAGGGGGGAAATGGTGGGAATTCACCATGCCGTCGTCCTCTACATCTGGTGACTCTCTGCGGAGTAGATCACATCATCGTATCAGACTTACCAAACTGTGGACATTTGCAGTATTTCCATTTTTGGTCTTGTCATCCCATGAGTTTGCTAGCCCTGCAGTGATTATTCTATTGATCTCCTCCTTACTATATATGCACTACATAGTAGACTATTACCATGGCCCCCATATTTAACCTGTAGGATCTCATGATGCCCCAATTCGGCATAGATGGTAGATAGGTCATATTGGTGGTCCAGATACCCCCTGAACTCCACTGCCTCAACCCCTATAAACATATGCTTCCGAATAATGAACGCCATCAACATTTTTCGAGGGCGGAGAAAATGAAGAGCATCCCAAAAGAAAAGACATCAGGTATACAAGCGGGAGCTCCCAGGCGTACTATAACATGAAGTACATTACCACGAACTAAAGTCTCCAAAGCCTCCGGTCCCCTTGACCTTCTTCCGTACAGGTTCGGGCTCAGGATCCTCCTCCAAATACTCCACAATCTCATCCTCTTCTCCACCACGATCGGCCAGCGCAGCTTTCAAATATTTGCCAACGCCAGTTGAGCCGCTTTCGCTAGCTCCAGCACCAGGTCCACGTACTCGCTTACCCGTCCAGGTGACTCGTTCATCGTCCACACGACGAGAAGCTTCCTCATCTTCTGCTGCGTCTCCGCTGCCACCAGTAGCCTCTTGCTGGCCTTCTGACTGTTTCTGTTTCAAGAATTCCTCGAATGGGTCCACGAAAACGGTGACATCTTTGATGCGAACCTCTGGGGTGGGCCGATTAGTGGAAGACTCAACTGGATGAGTCTCGAGCGAGTTTAAAGTCGTAGATGAAGGAGTAGGATCATCAATTAGTCGACCAAAGACGGTGTGCTTGCGGTCGAGGTGAGGCAGGGCACGGTAAGCGAAGAAGCTAGAACAATGGTTATTAGCTCCGATCCTTTTCGATATCCAACATAGGCTGGCCTTCAACTCACAATTGACTGCTGTTGGTGTTTTTCCCCTTGTTGGCCATGCTCAGTGTTCCACGTCCATCATGCTTCAAAGGTCCCTCGAATTCGTCTGCAAAGTACTTCCCCCAGATACTCTCCCCTCCTCGTCCAGTGCCGGTGGGGTCGCCACCCTGAATCATGAACCCTTTCATGTTTCGATGAAAAGTGACATCCTTGTAATAACCCTTTTTGGCCAACTGAATGAAGTTCCACACAGCCTTAGGTGCATGTTCCGCGTAAAGTTCCACATTCAAATGGCCAGCAGTCGTGTTCAGTCGAGCGTAGCCCTTGCCCTTAACCCGGCCGCGTTTCAACATGTACTCCTCTTCAGACAAGACAGCCAGCTCGGCTGAGGTATGTGGTGTTAATCCTGTACTAGTGAAAGACGCAGCAGCCTTGCCAGTTGTGAAACGTGCTGCGTTGTACGGAGTAGGTTTCCCTGTCTGGGACGATGCTGATTTGGAGGCATTTGTGCCAGTTGATCCGACTTTGGAAATCACTTTTGAAGAAGCAGAGCCACTTTGCTGTTGGGCTCGTTCAGCGCGCGCCTTAGCCACGGCCTCTTTCGCCTTTAAAATCTTCGCCGAACTTCCCAACGCATCGGCATTGACACTACCGGATGACTGCTGATCTTCTAGGATGCCCGTTTCGCCATCCTTGATGTAGTTGAACGAGCTGAGATTGCGCGACTCGATATTTTGCGGGTCCTGCAACGTAATGATGTCCTTGCGGCTGAACTCCTCGTCCGTAACCAAATCACGCCAAAGTTTTCCCTTGATGTTCAGTCGCTCAACTGTGTCCCAGGCAAACACATTTCCGGTAGTTCGTAGAGCTACGATATGTGTGTTGTCCGTCAAAACCTTATATGTCACCGGGTCGACGTATTCGTTCTCCTCGTTTTTCGCAATGGTGAGCTTGATCAAGTCTGAGGTTTTCAAAGGCGACCCGTCCACGGGATTCGTTCCATGTTTCTTAATCCATGGCAGAATATTAGTTAGATCGAAAAGGGTCCCGGAAGGTGTGCAGACTGGATGCGAAAAGGGCTGTAGGGAAAGAGAGCAAAAATTGAAAGGAAGGCGTTTGAAAGGCACATGTCCACCGCCTCGTCTAGCCTTAGATACTCCAGCGCCAGCGCTGGCTGAGAAAGCATCCTCTGATGCCCACTCAGAATGTGTGATCTATACTCACTGATCGTTAGCAAAGCCTTTGAATATGCGACAGCGGGGAATGTTATAACGAAGGGGTGAAGAGATCGCGTACGTAGAGCTTGTCGGTTCCTAAATTGCAGGCATGTTAGTAAAGTACTTCAAATTGATCCAAGAACTTTGCCTTACCTTTTCCCATGATGTTTGAAGCTCAAATATTAGCAATAGCTCCGCCTTCACTTTCCATTCGAAAAGACGGCGAGAATGACGCAGGGTGGACTAGCCTAATTCGGGTTAGCTCGCCAAATGACACCTCGAATACCAGGCATAAGCCTAATCTACCATCTGCCCTCCCCGAAGTCGGGGAGGGCAGACATCTATTGGAGACGAGGGTCGGCGATAGAGCACATCAGGCAAGCGAGAATTTAACTCAGCACAGCTAGTCTTATTGCAATAGAAAGTTTTGAACGAGTCAAACTTTCACTTAAGAATATATGTCGACGTTACAGGCTGATATCCACGAATATTACCATTGCCAAGTTAAATTTAACTAGTCAAGAACATTGAAACCCGCAGGGTAAACGAAATTTGGAAGCATAGATTGTCGCTAATGATACATTTACAAAGACGCCCGAGAATTGAAGGTGGGCTAAACAGGAAACTCCGAAAGCGCCACAAGGTATCCCCACCATTTTCCAAACCCCGTAAAAGCGCCACGAATGATTTTGTTCATAAATGATGGATTTCAGGCCGTTCGTGATTGATTTTTGGTGTCTATTGAGCTGGGGCTTGGTAATGGAGTGGAACAACCCATCTGTTTCCGAAATCGATTCCATGTCGACGGCGGGTGCCATACTTGCGCCATACAATTTGCGGGATACCAATATCGGCAACGGTGAGGTTCCAGTCGAAAGCAGCTCCGGATACAAGCGCGTTGAGAACACCAGTCTTGGGAGCACCAAGACACACTACCGACGATGCGGAAATGCAAAGTCGACTGCCTTCTACTGTGGTCAGTTCTCCTATATGGATAGTTAGTAGAGATCAAAAGAGGCCGGTGCCAAAAGCTGAAAAGGCGAACATAGGGGAACACTCACCACTTGAAGCCGACATTCCCGATGGAATATCAACCGACAGGACGTCAATGTTACCCCGATTCACCCATGAGATAATCTCGAACGCCACGGCTTGGTCGTCCGTTCGAAGGTCATCAAAAGCTAGATGCATGCCAAATAGAGCGTCGATCACCAGATCAGGAACCAATTCTGACGAAGAGAGCCTAGTCGATAGATCTTCCCATTTGAGAACTCGACCTCCGATTTTCCGGAAGATATCCAGTTGCTTGCGGCAGTTCTCCAACAGCTCGGCCTCGTGCTCCAGACCAAGCACGCAGACTGAGACGCGATGACCGCGGTTCCGCAAGTGACGTGCCGCAGCAATAGCCCGGGCACCAGTTCTATGGTTTCCCGTGACTACCAGCATTGTTGGGGCAGCAGCATCACTAGCAAGATGAGCAACTGCCGCCTCTGCGATACCACGGCCAGCGTTTTCGGTCATTATGTCTTCGCTCAGGCCAAACTCAGTCACGGCGATCTGCTCAACCTCGAGAGTTTGTAGAGGACTCACGGTTGGGCAGCTGCGGTTAGTTGTAGTCAGTCGTAGCGATGCGCCAGATACGCTAGGGGCCACCATGGGCGACACAGAAGACCGGCCTGGTCGAGGGCTCGTCGTGCGTGAAGTATTCAGCTGGCTGCGGCCAAGAGCACTAATCTGCGGCACCATTGGCTGTGATAACATCGCGCTGCTCTTGCGGGATTGCATACGGCCAGAAGCTCGTGACCGTTCTCGTCCGGAAATGTTTTCACTGCTATGTCTGGCGTCACTAATCTGCTCCGCATCATCACCAGTGTCGCTATTCTGTGGACTATCGAGCACATTCTCTGTCCAGTGGAGATTTTTACCACCATTTGTGCCCGGCTTCGCTTTGCGATTGAAGCTAACCAGACGAGCTTCATCGGCAGTTGTATCGTCATTTCGAATCTGCTCAAAGACAGTCCGTTTGTCAAATTTTGAAAGATTGCTTTGAAAGTCAAAGTCGCCCAATTCTTGTATATCAGTGGCATCTTCTGTGGCCCAGCCACTCGGGTTTTCAGCATAAGTACGGCGTGTTTTCTTCTTTCGTAGCTTCGTGCCAGCCTGAGGAACGGCCTCAGGCGAAACTTCAGTCACCTCTGTGGCTGGTTCCACAAATGCAGTTTGACGCCATCCTTTACTCTTTGGATTGGTGCTTGCAGCCGCACCATGCTTTCGTGCGGGAACATCGTTATTGACATGGTCTTTGCGTCGCGAGATTTGCTTAGCCGGAGTTGGATATTGCACTTGTTGATGCCCCTTTGGTTGTGGCGCCCGCTGATTGTTCCCAGTGCTCACGTTCAGCTCGAGGTCACTGAATGGTTCGGTGAGAGACGCTGTAACAGTTGGGGGAATGTCGGCCGGCATCTGATGATGGGATTGAGTAGGAAGTTGAGCGGGCTTGGCATAGCTCAGAATTGCTGGGTCGACGAAATTTTGTGGGACTTGAGGTTGCATGTGTGTTTCTGGGAGGGCTGCGGGAGCAACTTGCGCATATTGAGGCTGCGTAGGAACGACGCCCGTCGATTGCAAAGAAAGGTCTGTGATAGCGGACGCATCAATGGAATATTGCGCGAGCCTTTGGCCATTCCAGAGGAGTGTGACTTAACAGAGTCGAATTAGCTCGTTTCTATTTATCAGGAAAGGCCACGGGTTGTCATTGCTTACCATCTTGAAGCATCAACCTTTGTCCGACCACATCAGCAACCTGGCCTTGAAGCTTCCCGCCCGGGGGTGCTTTCAGGCTTACGAGCACGTTGTAACCAATGAACTCGGAGGCCATGGTCACTATCTTCCACAGTTTAGGTTAAGTGACCGCTCGAGCACAGAAGTAAACAATTGGTGCGACTGATGGGTTGAGAATAAATGGCGGACAAAGGTGCTCAGGCAGCTTTGACGGAAAGATGCTGTCACGTGTTGATAGAGAATGTGGGGAGGGGAGCTTATCGAGTCGTCATACCCTGAAGCCCTATTTTGCAGGGACTCATTGGCGTAATATAGCTGTACTCTTAGGATGATTCGGATGTACATAGAAAGAATTCAGAGACCAGAAGCTACAATATCCCTCTGGAGGCACAATAGTAATTGGGGTATATGAATATTCTGAGTTGGGTAGATGTGTAGATAACACAAGCTCGACCAATATCATACCAGATGGATACCTACATCGTCATCGTCTAAAACTATAGAAAATCAAAGGCAGAATCTCCCTCAAAGTCTTCATCGACTTGGGATTTCTTTGGTTTGTTGACCTGACTTATAGAAACCAACTTGCTGTAGAAGTCAATCACCTTCGGGTGCACCATCACCTTGCGGGGCTCAAAGCGTGTGACTTGCAGCCCCGCTGCAGAAGTGGCTCGACTCAAGGCCACATAGGCTTGTCCTTTTTCGAAAACGCGTCCCAGGTCAACTTTGACTCGCTGCAATGTCTGACCTTGAGCCTTGTGAATGGAAAGGGCCCATGCAAGGATCAGTGGCACTTGTTGGCGCTGTGCTTGAACTTCACCATTTGGAAGCTCGATCTTCCAGGTCTCAGGTTGGCAGAGAAGATGCCTCTCAGTGCCATCGGGTTGCATAAAATTCACTAGGGGCCATTTTCGCGTCATTGTGATCCCTCCTTCTGGATTTGCCAATGGCTTCAGCTTCTTGCGAGCACGAGAGACCGCGTCATCGAGCCCATCGGGATGATCCTCGCCATCAGCAAAAGCTCCTTCGTTCATTCGATAGAAATCGAAAGTCCCCTCGTCCATGAAGGCTACTACTCGACCAATTGAGCCATTGACGAGAGTATCTTCCATGTTCTTGATGAGCATCACCTGGGCTCCTTTTTTGAGATGTATCATTTGTGGGGCCATGCAATTGGACAACAACTTCTCACGATACTTGGGATCTGTGATCGTTCCTGAATCTATCGCATTGAAAGTCATCAATTCACCGGAAAGCTTCGTCATCCGTGCGGAATTAGCACCTTCCACCTCGGAACGAGTAGGAAATCTGGGAATGTTAATTCTGGTAACTTTCTCTCATAATGAAAGGTTATACTAACAGTTCTGTGGCCTCAAGGGAATCATGGAAATCCAATGGGCGGGAGAGAGCTCGGAATGCACTAATCGTTTGTGGGCTGATTTTCCCCAATCTCATTTCGTTCAACATCTGCGCGAATTCGGGGTCACGTTGACGGAAAACGTGCGTCAGCAGGATCGTATGCTGTATCGTCGTATTCCAGGTCGCTGCGGCGAATGCGAATTTGGCCTCGCGATTGCTGCCTTCAGGAACCGGTGGTAACTGGAAGAAATCACCTGTGACAACAAGCTGTATGCCTCCAAATGGACGTGCGTTGTTACGGATACTTCTCGCAATTTCCTCGAGTTTATCAAACAGATCACCATCTACCATTGATACTTCATCAACAACCAAAACCTTTGTACGGAGCCAACGATTCCTTGCTTTCTGGTTCTTCTTGATCTGCTGATGGTCAACATTTTTGTATCATTCAAAATATCATTCTGTAGCCGCCTACCTTCTTTATCAGTTCTGGAACAGGTTCTTTACCCAACCCAATACCAGCGAAACTATGAAGGGTGACACCTTCAATGTTACAAGCCGCAAGACCAGTTGATGCGGTGACTGCAACACGGTCCGGCTCCCGCTTATACTTGATGCGTAGCTTCTTGATGATCTCTCTCATCAGGACAGACTTTCCAGTACCTGCAGATCCCGTAAAGAATATACTTTTCCCGCGGTCCACAACAGCTTCCAAAACACCTCTCTGTTCGTCGCTGAGAAATACACCGGGAACTTTAGGGGGGCGCAAGGTTTTGTTTTGCTGGATCATCAACCTGAGGTCTCTTAGACTCTCTTCTCAATTCTTTCTGTCCCTCCTTTATAGCACTAGCACTCTTGTTCCAGAAATCTGCGGGCTTCTGCCGCCTTGGTGTCTGAACGGGCCTCTTGACCTGTGCCGGCTCCTCTTCTTTAGCCTCCTTCAGCCATGGCAATGTGCGTGGTTTGGGAGGCGGTTGAAAGTGGGTAGGCGGCGACGAAGACCACGGCAGTGGCATACTGCTGGGTGGTCCGGCAATTTCTTGGGAATTGGGAGGTAATTCAGGATAATTGACATCCGACGTGGATTTGCTCGGCGCTGCGGGATCTGGAGGGCTTATCGACGGTATGGAATCAATATCTGGGTAAACGACCGGGTCGGGCTTCGCGGCAGTTGTAGATGGCGGGGCAACGGAGGGCAATGGCTCATCGATATCGAGGTCAAGATCATCATCAAAATCATTCTCATCAAAATAGACCCCGCTGTGGAGAGAGCCCAGCGCGGAGGTGCTCGAGTTGGTCATGTCAATTTTTCGCTTGACGCCAGCCGGCTGAGACGGTTGGGACTTGGACGAGAGGGTCGAGTTCGCACGAAGAAGATTGGATTGCAAGGGTTTGGCCGACCCTCCCGGGTGGTCATTCATGGCCCTCTTGAACATCGCAACTTGCTCTGGGATGGGACGCGGCGCCGACAAATATGCCGATGCCGTCGCTTTCTTGGGACAATTAGATGAAAATGACCGCAATGATACCGTAGCTCGTCTCCCAGCCCGGTTAACCTGCATAAACCAAAATACCTCAAGAGTGGTGAAAGGAGAAAGAACAGCGTATGTCGTTGAAATTATTGATTGCTTTTCGTGACAAACGCGTGCGCGAGACGCGTGACAATTTGATGAACGACGGCATGTGAGTGGCTCAAGCGCTAATTGAAGTGGGTGCGTGGCCGATGATCCGCTTAGGGCGTGGCAATGAAAGTCAAGCCGATAGACACACCAATTATTTGGTAACTGGCTACTTACTATATAGATCCTACATATAAATGGTTGTTGATGCTACTTGATCAGTCAGCTCAAGGCTCCAATTTTATTGATACTGCAATATCAAGTATGCAGCAATCTGATTACGCTCTCAGAATCGAATAAATAATGTTTATTACTAGCTCTAGCGCCTGAACCAGTGTGCTAGAAGTGTAGAAAATGGCATCTAGTCTCCATATGAAGTAATTCTATATATATATATATATCTCCTTAGTTAATTCCAATGTGCCAATTATGCTCTTCAAGTCTGCTCACAGCCTCTACATATTGGATTGTACATAGTATACATTTAAAGAATGAAATGTCTGACCAATCAGCAGCTAGCTCTCCATGCTTATCAGCACGTGAGGTCACTTATCCACGATGGGATGGCGTCGCGACCCTCTCATTTGCACACGCGCACTTGCAATCCTAATTCCTCGCAATACAAGAGATTGAAAAATCAATCAAGGAAACCCACTGGAGAGTGTGCTGTGGAGGGTGCTGTGCCATGCAGAATGGCGGGGTCAATAGCCATGGGTAAGTGTCTATGAAACATCAGCCCCCGCCAGAGTGTACTACGGACTTCTAACCAGCATATTCATAGACAAGGAGCACCCACTCTTGGGTGCGATCATTTGCTTCACATCTGTTCCACCAGAACGAAGGGTCTGTATTCTCAAAATTTTTGCGTTACCTACCCAGATTGACCAACTAACACCGGGATTCTTCATCTCAGACGCAACTAGTGGATTTCGCGAAAGAAATGGGCGCAATTGAACAACCCGACCTGACATCGGACGTTACCCATCTCCTCGTCGGAGCAACGGACTCGCCCAAGTATAAGTTTGTTGCGCGTGAACGGAACGATGTGCTCGTCTTAAAACCCGAGTGGATCGAAGCTGTACGGGAACTGTGGATGCAGGACGAGGACACAGATGTTCGAAGGCTCGAAAATCAGTACAAATTGCCAGCATTCTTTGGCCTGACAATTTGTATCACTGGATTCTCTGACAGTGAGTTGTGCAATAAAAAAGGGTTCTGTGGATAAATTTGACGCTAACAAGGACATGCGCAGTGACCTTTCGGAATCAGATGAATGACTTGACCGTAGAGAATGGTGCCGAGTTTCGCAAAGACTTGACTAAGAGTGTCACCCATCTAATTGCGCGGAATTGCGAGGGTGAGAAATACAAGTTTGCGACGCAATGGAATATCAAAATCGTCACCGTAAAGTGGTTCCACGACTGCATCGAGCGCGGAATGATCCTAGACGAAGAGAAGTACCATCCCATGCTGCCGTTGGGAGAACAAGGTGTCGGGGCATGGAATAGATCGTTGCCTGCAGGTAAATACAAGACGGGGAAAGAAGGGACCGATCAGGATGCATCTATCAATCCACGGCCAAGGAAAAAGCTTCGTCGAACCGCAAGCACCAAGCTTGTGGGGCAAAACGAGAACATCTGGGGGGACATTATTGGCATGGGTCTCACAAATACCGAATCGACAGAGCCAAAACACGATCAATGGGAAGAAGAAGACGATTTTGAAAAGCCCAAGGCCCCTGTGATCCAAGCTGCGAAATCATTTGCGAGCGAGACGACTTTCTCGGAAACGACACAAAACCGCCGACAACCAGAAAACAAACCTACGAACGAAGGCTTTCTTGACGGATCTTATATATTCATTCACGGCTTTTCTTCTAAGCAGGTAAGCTCCTCATCTCGAGGATCCTTTCACTGGAAACTGACATTTGTCAGATAGCTATCCTGCGAGAACACCTTGGATATAATGGTGCTCAATGTGTGAAGTCTTTGAGCGAGTTTTCAAGCCCAAGTATCCCCAAAACTGGACAGGGACTTTATATCATGGTACCCTATACCACTCCTAAATCTGAAATTCCCTCGACTGAAGACATGGCCTTTGAATGTGAGGTTGTCACGGATATGTGGCTGGAGAGATGCCTTGATGCCAAAGCTTTAGTACCACCAGAAAAACACGTTGCGAGCACGCCATTCCCCAAGTTTCCTCTCCCGGGTAAGATATAATCCCCTAAACCCCCCTCGTGGTACCTTATCTCTAAGATTCATCAGGGTTCTCGGGCATGCGAATATGCTCAACAGGATTTGCACGTATCGACCTTTTACATCTATCAAAACTTGTGAAGCTTATGGGTGCTTCATATGAAGAGTATCTGACTCAACGAGCTTCAGTCCTTATCTGCAATGATCCACAAACAGCGAGTCGTGACAAACTTCGTCATACAAGCGAATGGGCCATTCCTGCTGTCTCTGCTGACTGGTTCTGGATATCTGTCCAATCCGGGCAAAAGAAGCCCTTTGAGCCGTACATAGTCCGAAGACAAGTCTCTCAACACCGGGGAAGCAACGAAAAGCCCGGTGATGGCTTTACAAGCGAGAGAAGTTCGGACAAATCCAGTGGTAGAAAGCGAGAAATAGTTTCAAGTGATGCTGCTGGACATGCCAACCAAAACGCAACAGAAAAAGCACTAGCGGGAAAGGCAATAAAGCCACGAACCGTACCCATTATAGATGATGGTTTCTCTAGAGAAGAAGATGAAGTCGCACCCAAACCAACAGTCCCAGAATCGCAATCTGGGTCACCGGCCAGAAACTCGGACAAACCACGCTCAGCCGAAGAAGATATCACGGCCTCATCTGCGGGGCCTTCTGCACTCGATACTGCGCTGAAGGGCCTCCTTCAGCAGGCCCAAGCAGCCAAGTCACGCCAACAAAATGAAGCATCGACAACGAACGATGAGAGCAGTTATCCTGCTCGGAGGAAACGCAAGCCTCTCCTAGGTCGCGCGTCATCCCATTCGTCCAATCGTAAACTAGAGATTACACGCCCAGTATCCCGCGCCAGTTCCATCGACACGTTGAACGACGACGGACTCGGAAGCGCACTCGACAGTGGCGATCCAACCCGCGACAATTCTTTATCTCGCACTAACAGCCGTGTCGAGGGGAATGCTGGAAGTTTATCTTCCATTTTCAGTGGAGGCAAATTCGATTTCACGGCAGAGAAGACACGTGCTCCTATTGACAATGAAGATGAAGAAAATCAAGAGCCGCAGATGACACAGCTAGACTACGAGGATCCAGATGCTGCTGCCATGAGAGCGGAATTCCTGCGCGATGCAGGGAAAATGAATGAGAAAGCGAAGAAACCTGACCCCACAGTAATTGGTGAAATCAGAGAGCTGGAGGATACTGGCTGGGGGTCCGGACGCAGGACTAGAAAACAGCCCGTAAAACGAGGTGGTGATGATGATTGATGGTTTAGTATTTCTGACGTTTTGCATTGGATGGGAGGGAATTCTCAAAAGCAAAGCATTGCATTGTATCGCGAACGGCGTCTTGAAGGGTAGCATCCTGCGGCGGCTGCTTTTATTTGCATATCTCTGAAGGTATTTGCTTAATTAGACTGAACAGTACTTTTCCATGATCCGTATATCATGGTAACCTATATCTCAAAACGAATTGAAGAAAAACTTCATCGGACGAACACTCCAAATTGTCGATTTTTCTGCTTGACTACTACCAGGCAGTCCTTAGGTTCTAATGCAGCTTGAGTGAATAGCTTGGGGCAGAGTATTTAAATTCATATAGATATTTTGAGAATGGAAAAACTTGAAGCAGTCAAATTGGATGGGAATCTTGGGCTAAACTTAGAATGACCTCCGATGCACGCCGAACCACGCCATGAAATAGAAAACTCAAGAGTAATCCGAGAAACAAGCAGGCTCTATAAAGAGACGATGCCCGTTACTAAGGATTTCACCATGAAAAAGGATATCGAGTAAGAAGGGAAAGAGGCATGTTGAATATACACGTTTGGGATGTTTGGAGAGAGTGATTGAGATGAAAGAGATGAAAAAGAGGGAGGAAGAGCACAAGCTCCAAAAGGACGCGAACGAAGCAATATGTTGGTACAAGGGTCAATTTTTAAGACTCGAAACCACCCATGGCGCCGGGGAGTGGTCCATCAAGGTCAAGGTCATCCACAGAACGGCGGTTGTCACCACTCTCGCGGAATAGATTGGAGAAGTATTTGAGAGCAACTTCACTCTCCTGCTTGACCTTACCAACCTCTTGCTTGCGCCGAGCAAGATCTTCGATATCCTGAGCCAGGCTGTTTTGCAGGTTGTTTGCAGGCAGTCGGAGGATACGTCTGACTTCAGTTGAAATTCGGTTCGCATTGGAATGGACATAGTCCATATCAGAGAGCGTAGCAGCAATCTTGCGAGACAGGCGAGGAGGCAAAGTTGTTGGAATTGTAGAGAGCACGTAAGCGGCGGTTAATATGGCTAGGTTGAAATTAGCAAAGCCATTCGTGTAAATAGGCCCAACGAAAGGGTATTCAACTTACCAGCAGCAAGGACACTGGGGAGAAAGAGGCGACGCAAGTTGTTCGGCCCCAAGACTTTAACAGCGCTGAATGCGCTATCAACCCAGCTAAAGCCACTGAAGGCTCGGCTACCAAGCACGGTCACAGCGGTCATTGCTACACCAGTCCCGGCCATCTTCTCCTGGCGCTCCCAGAGACCGGCAATGTCGAAGAAATCCCAAAATTCGACCTCGGTGTCGACTTGTCGGCCAAGGGCATGACGGCGACCCCGACGGAACATCATGTCTGCACGGAAGCTGAGAGGTGAGAACTTGTCTTCTCCAACATGCAACAGCCCAATATTTTGAATGAAGCCGACACCCTGCACAGTCTTATCTCTAGCATAGTCCTCGCAGCCGATGACTGCCGCAGAAATTTGGTCGAGCATGGCGAGCTTCAAATCCTCTGCATACTGGAAGACAGAGAAAAGACCCGGGTATTCAACACCGAGATCAGCATCAGAAACGCGGGCGATTGTATTGGATAAGGTAGACCGAGTATGGTTGTAAACATCATCACAAGAATCGTCGATGGCCTTGTCTACCCCATCAGCGAGCTCGCTCTTCTTCTTTTTACCTTTCTCGTAAGCAGGCTCAAGCTCTGCGAGCTCCTCAGTTACTCGCTTGAGTTCCGCCTCAGCAACATCACGATTAACGGTGGCAAGCGAGTTCAGATCAGCGAGGAGGTTAAGAAGATAAGTCCGTGCAGGAGCAAGCTTAGAGCGAGACCGCTTCTCCAGGACAAAACGCCTGAGAGCACCCTCCAAGTTTTCGAAATCTTGGATCTTTTCTTTCTCCTTGCCCTTACCCTTATCCTTGCCAGAACTAGCCTTGTCATCGTCATCATCGTCATGGGGGTCAGAGCCTCCGTCGCCACCGCCACTACCGGATCCCGACTGAGAAACTGCCACTGGAGGCGCGACTGGGATTGCATTGCTCGAAACAAAATGAACCAATTCCGCAGATTCCTTGTAAGTGCGAGGACTGAGCTTTGCAACTTGATCCAAGATCATACGCTCGCATCTCTGCTTGTCTCTGATTTGATCAAATCCATTAACGACCATAAATATATACGCTTTTTCGTGGGCAGCATTAAGGATGAACTCCTTTGCAGAGAGGGTGAAGTGATTGGCGGCGGAAACAACGAATACAACGACATCGATCTCTTCTTGTCGAGCAAAGACAGCCGTAGTCTTGAGGGAATCCGAGTTGAGACCAGGCGCATCGATCAGTGCAATATCTACCACGCCGTTGTTGAGCAAAGATTCATCAATTGTTCTCACATCCTTTACATAGACCTTGCATTGCATGTATTTCGAATTGTCGACAACAAGATTTTCGAGCTCACTCATTGCGTAGACATCATATGTGCTTTCGTCGTTGCGGCTATACAGGGCATCTTTGTGCACAGCATGTACTTCCTCGATGCCACTGTTTTCACGAGCATCCAATACTTCGCAAAAAATGCTGGTGCAAGGTTGTTGGTCTTCGGGGAGTACCTTCTTTCGCAAGAGAGCATTACAGAATGTGGACTTGCCGGCATTGAGATCTCCTGTGATGAGTACCTTACTTGATGTATCCTCGATTCGGTCTCGTAGAGAGAGAAGATGTTTGATACTTTGGTTGATCTTTCCATCCAGGAGCGATGCAATGGAAGACTTTTCCAGAGAGTGGACCAGCTCGGCTTGCGACAGAGCGCCCAACTTCAGGTCTAGCTTGAGAATAGAAAATTCCTGCGCAATCTGAGGCGTAATTAACCTGGGTTCAGGTGCCGCTCGGCGCTCAGCAGATGCACTGGATTCTCCTAGATCATCTCCTCCATTGGTAGTTGCCGCCCGTTTGAGTTGTACTGGGCGAGGTGGCGTAGAGGGTCTGTCCTTGTTTTGACCAAAATCCGATTGCGCAGAATGTAAGTGAGGCCGTTGAGAGGGAGAAGGGGGAGTGCTTTGCGTATTTTGCACGGAAGGGTAATGTGCAGGCCACTGGCGATTCATATCCTGGAGCTCTCTGAGAGTTTCGACAGTTCTGGAGATCGCGCGACCCAACTTGGTCCGGTTCGAGTTGCTAAGAGCACGAATGTAAGTATTCAGTCAGACTAGCGGGGATATACATAAATCTCGACATACTAGAGCAGCTGAGACACATGGCTTGCAACGACTTGTCTTTCGTGTTCCACTGAAGCATATATGTTAGTCCAAGGTATTTCAGAACGATCACCGCCATGCTATGAATTCAAGCCCTCACCTGCAGGATCCCATTCGCCGGTTCGCGTCGGAGTATGCGCAGGAGTTGGTCTATCTTGCCCCAACTCAGCACGCCATGCCGCGTTCGCGTCGGTCTCCATGGTGCTATCGCCCGCGATGCTACCTCCATAGCCCGAGTCGTTGTTCAGCGAAGTCATCAGGGCCGTGGCACTTTCCGAGGTCGATCCGTTGCCCACAGTCATGTATGCTGGCGGGGGCTGAAAAGGACTTCTTTCTTCTTCCTCGCCCGGAAATCGTGACGAGCCGGCCCTCGAGGAGCCTTCACCTGGGGTATTGTCGTGACTCATGACGGATAAATGCAACGGTGAAGAGCCATCGAAGGTGTCAAGATGTTTTGTTTGTTGGATGGGGAGATTTCCATGGAAGGTCGCTCTTCAACCCGAAGAGGTTTAGCCCGGACATGTGACCTGTAAATTACCAGTGCCGCCATGCCGATTTACTTCGATATTGATGAACGAAGATAGTCAAAAGACGTGACCACGTTGATTTAAAAACGTCTATATGGCATTTCAAAGGCTAGGATCTATATACCGGAGTAATAGTTCTCGTTAATGATACCAGTCCACTTAGTATTGGGAAATTTCAGTTTGACATCTGCATCCGTATGTTAAGCGGCGGCAGTATCGTGCTGTAATACCGCGGTCCCGCTCCGCTCCCGCTTGATGTCACTGCCTTTGGGGCAAATAGGCATCTCCAGCTCCCCTCTCTATCTCCTTGCCTCCTCTCCTTCCGATAACCATGAATGTGAGTAGCTTTAGTACTTCAATTCCGTAGAAGTGATCTTAACCAGAATTACAGATCGTCGAATGGGCCTTCGGCAAGCGCATGACGCCTGCCGAGCGTCTGCGCAAACACCAGCGAGCCCTTGATCGTACCCAGCGCGAACTAGATCGCGAACGAACGAAGCTAGAGAACCAGGAGAAGAAGCTTGTACAAGATATTAAGAAGAGTGCCAAAAATGGGCAGGTTGGGGCTTGCAAAATTCAAGCTAAAGACTTGGTCCGAACACGAAGGTGGGTGGTCTACAACTCAATGTTACCTGCGATGAACTAGAACTGACGGAGTCGCACTACAGATATATCCAGAAATTCTACCAGATGCGCACACAGCTACAGGCTATTTCACTCCGTATTCAGGTAAGTGGTATCTGGTCATTGACCGTACACGCGCTAACCACTATTATCCTTCAGACCGTGCGCAGCAATGAACAAATGATGCAGTCTATGAAAGGCGCAACAAAACTTCTTGGGGGTATGAATCGACAAATGAATCTACCGGGATTGCAGCGGATCGCAATGGAGTTCGAGCGT
Organism: Penicillium citrinum; assembly: GCF_028827155.1. Classification (NCBI taxonomy): domain Eukaryota; kingdom Fungi; phylum Ascomycota; class Eurotiomycetes; order Eurotiales; family Aspergillaceae; genus Penicillium; species Penicillium citrinum. Next base: position 3,552,409 of record NW_026622686.1, read on the forward strand.
GAGAATGAAATCATGGACGAACGACAAGAGATGATGGACGACGCCATCGATGAAGCCACTGGCATGGAAGGGGAAGAAGAGGAAGGGGAGGATATTGTGAAAGAAGTTTTGGACGAGATTGGTGTTGATTTGGGCCAGGCGGTTTGTTTGAACTTCCAAATTGAGATATATATATACACGTGTGCTGACCATTCTAACCACAGCTGGGCGAAACACCCTCAGACATCCAGAAGGCGCCTGCAGAGGAGACTCGAGTTGCTCAGGCCGTGGGTGGCGGGGCGAATACGGATGACGACGACCTTCAAGCTAGGCTCGATAGCCTTCGACGATGACGATAACACGTTTTGATTTTTGGCTTTCGTATTTTTAGCTCTCGATGAATCTGATCTGGCATTAGGCTGATATATTGGCGCAAACCTGCTTTATTTGGAATTACCTCCTTCTTCCTTAGCGATTAATCTGTTCAGCTTGAGCGCGATTCATGGCTGCCTATGTTCGAGAACGGCCTTACAACTTGTAATGAAGCCTCCAGAGTGGCGAAGCCACGATCAGGAAATCCACTCTTCTTTGACAATATACTGTCAAACCCTACTAGTCTAGCAAGTGCGATAAGCAGTAAAGTAGGTGAATTCAGCCTCAAAAACACTGTGAGTCAATTCTCAGCGTATCAGCGTAAGATTTCTCACGGTACTTACTACTACATAGTTAGGGTTTCAATATACGCCCCGTATGCGCGTGCCACGTTTTCCGCTGTGGACGCCGCATTTCCTTGCCAATCAGGGCAATTCTTTTATAACATCCATAAATGAGGTATAGCCAATAGACTAGAAGAAGATTGAGAAAATGGTTTGCTCAATTTGCAGACTTGAAGCGGGGTTAAGTTCCCAAATTGAGGCTTTGGAGATCTAATTTTTCTCTCTTTTTTAATATATTTAGCTATTGCAATGCTCACATCTGCATACTTAATATGCTGAAATCATAGTAGTAACATTATCTAGCCCTTGCCTATACGAAAGAGCAACTATAGAACTCCTCAGATGAGGGTCGTTCCCAGATTCTGTTTACTATTCCCCATTGCATGAACCAAGGGAAACCTCGTGTCAGTTCTCGTAGATTTGGCCGATCTTCTGGGTGTTGGTCTAACAAAGCACGAAGGACATCTTTGCAATCTTGACTGAGATTTTCATTCAGAACCAATGGACTACTCATCATCCTTTCGCGTCTTTCAAGAACCCTTGGGATATCTTTCTCACAGGTACCAAAATCCAATAGGTTGGCTTGTCCTTCTCGTTCATCATCCCACGGCCAGTACCCGTGTAGAATCCCAAAAAGGATCACGCCAAATTTCCAAAGTATCACCTGACGAATATCATGAAGATCTTCTGGGTTCTGTTCAAACTGACCCTGTTCAGATAGAACTCTGGCTAATTCGGGTGACATCAAGTGTTCCTGAAATGGCAGATAGCAACGTCTGTCTTCGAAAAAGTCTTCATCTTCTAGTCCAAATTTGACATCCCCTAGATCTATAATAGTGACCTGAAGTAGAGAAAGGTTAGTCCATTATGAATTCATGTTTCATTCATTGAGTTGCACTTACATTCAGATGCCGATCAACGATAAAATTATTGATTGAAAAATCATTATGCCAAAGATTCAGGTCGGCCATTTCCACTATGCCCTCCAGGATTTGGAAAGCAACCCTAGAAGCTTCCATCTCATCCAGAAGAGGTCTTCCATCCGAAGTCATTAAGTACTTTCCTGTGAACGGAGTGAACAAACGGTAAGGCTCGGCCCCTGGAATGGGACGTAGATCAGCAGCCCAGTCGACACATGGTGACATAACAATCGCTTGGAAACGATCGTGAATATAAACAGAATCTAAGTTAGGAAATCTTCTACTCGATGTTAGCAAGAGCATTACAAATGCTTCGGCGGGGATATACCGAAGGTCCCTTGATTCCTCGAGGACCATAACCATAGGGGGAGAATAATAGTTATGTAGAAACCCAGAAAGCATAGTAGTATGATCTTCTACCTTGATGGCATAGTGTTTTGGATCGGAACTCTGGCCGCGCTCGCGTGCAACGAACACCGTGCCAAACGCTATTAAGGCCATGGTTAGACTTCTTAGAGTCATTAGATGCATATACAGTAATAGTAGATAGGGCATGATAGAGTTAACTTACTTCCTGTACCAGCAAGGCCGTATATCTCCATTCTGTTGGTAATATGTGGGCAGAGAAGCTCTGCTCGTGTTCCTGGATCATCCGAGTCTATAATTGGATCTACCTTGTTTAGTAGCGTCGTATCTTCGCTCTCCTGGAAAGAGGCTGTGTCACACCGACCAGCTTCATATCCGTTGAAGTTCGTGTGTGTACACCGTGAGATGGGCTTATCACCCCGCTCAGCAAATGCACATTCCAAGCGGGTTAGAAGATTGTTATGAAGACAGGGGTACTTCGTGGCTAGATGGCTCTCGGGAGTCAGCAATTCATTGACAAGGGACGGAAATGAAACTGCCCATTGCTCTTCAATTTCTGCGCTGAGTGACATTTCAAGTTTCTGAGTAGATCTGAATTGGGTTTGAAAAATTGCAGGCGAATCTGTACATCATCTTATATTTACGGCCAAGAAACCGTTGAAGACAATAGCATTTCTACGGCTTCTCTCATAAAGAAAATTCATCGATTGTCATCAATGAGAATACTTTCATTTAGAACAATGTCTTTTGGTCTATGTGCTCTGTTTTCATGAATCAAGGGGTTTTCTTTCCTTTCAAATTTTTCAATAATGACAGTTTAAATATATCTGGGCTCCAGCCCAGATATATTTGGACTTGGGAAGTAGGTTGGAGGTCGAAGGAAGACTAGAAACTGATTGTGTGAATAGTTGAGGAAACACAAACAAAAATAGTTTCAATCACCCCAGCCTAAACCAAGTCTTTCAGCCTCACTTCTCATCTTCCAACCTTTGAAGTAGGCCCTTTGGCTATGGACTAGGACCTCCTTGTCCGTAGGGAGTCAAGGGCTGGTGCAAACCTGGGCGCAAAACAGCGCAAGTGATCTCAATGACCTCGAACAACTGCTATCAGTTGATGCGGCTCACCTGGAGATTCTTTTCCAGCCCGGGGCCTGTGGATCTACATGAGGTTTGGGTGATACAATGTTTTACATATTTTGGTATTGTAGTCATCTCCCAATTGGGCTGCGGCTGTTTTAGTAACCAACCGAGACATTACCGGCTTAGTCTCTAGTCAATCGCACTGAGGCTCTTTTCGAATGGGGCCAAAGCAATCTTCCAAATGCTATAGTATTTAATAGACCGATCCCTGCTCACTTTACTTTCTAAACGAAGCAACCCGGGTGACGAGGCGGGAACAGTGGGAGTTTAGCTTCAGCCTCATAACCGCCGTGCGTACATTACAATTGTTTTTAGCCAATCAGATTCCATCATTTGTGCCCGATTCTTTCACCCGGGTATATAGTAGGTGATATCTCATGAGGCATGTCAAGTATCTCTAACATCTATATAAACTGACAGAAGATGAATTCAATAAATTTCATCTTTCCAAGCCTGCCAAGGAATAACACTCTTGTGAGCCTCTACCTCAACTTGACTGCGATAAATTTATGTGCCTTGCGGTCATCTCGTCTCTCCTGCCAGAACCATGACTACCTTCAAGATCGACAGTGAAAATTCAAGGGATTGCATTCAAGGCACCCAAGGTGCATCGGTGATGCCAACACCTCAAGTCTCCCCACAACTAAACGGAAATGTTCCAACCGACTCAGCAAATGAACCACCACAACCTCAAATCTCGGGACCAGATCCCAACATCAACGATCAGGTATATGAAGGATTTCAATTCTTCAAAGCAGATCCTCTTCCAGGGCAAAAAGCGACTTGGACTCGGGTGGAGCGTACCCATATGCACCTTTCACAAGGTGAATTCTATAAGATGGTACACAAGCGAGCTAGTAAAGTCTCCGCGGCCCAGCAGTATCAAAACTTGTCGGATGTCCGAAGAGCTCATGTCAATCAATTAATCCATGAGCAGCGTCGAAGTGATTCATCGAATGAGTGGAGCTGTGTTTATGCAAAAGAGCGCGATCGACCTGTCAAAGCCCGCAACGCTCATCGCGATGACTACGAGACAGTATCCATGGACATAATTCTCATGAAAAGACCCATGAAAACCAAATCATATCCAAGAACGCCGATGGGGGATTTAGTGGACCTTGGAATGTCTTTCGGGCAGAATAATTATAGACCATCGAGAATAATGCTGCCTTCGGCTGTTCACTCAGTGCCACCTTTCATGCCAGGTCAAGTCATCGGGCCCGGCCATGTGGTCCAAGGTCCTCTTCCACGACCTACGCCAGTTACCAGGCGATTCAGGGGACTTGACCTGGGACAACCTGCGACAGGAGATCAATATAATGGGCTACATGGCCAGATGGGATATGAAAAGTAAGCCGATATTCTAAGTACATACATGGATATTGAAGTACTACTTTTTACGGAGCGCTGATACAGTTGTATCACCAGGGAAAACAGAAATATTGATAATCAGTCGGGCTGGTCCTCATCAGAAATGGCAAGTGACGATGATGACGACGAGTCCATGATATTTGATGAATCTCAATCGGATAGCAGCTCGGAAACGGAACACGCAGATGACATGGATTGTGGCCGGGAAACACCGCAACAGCAAGATCAGCCTATTCCTCGACGGCGCTCTTGCAGCCCTAATCGCCGCGATACTGGCACTGGGTCCCGTTACCGACGCAAGTCCCTGGGTCGTAACATGGAGAGAAAACTAAATAGGTTTCATCCATTACGCCAATACCATATAGACATGATCTCAGCCAAGAATAACATACCCTGTCAGCGGGCCAGGGGCCCCGGCGCGGGAGCAGACTCTAATAAAATGTGGGAAAAGAAATATCGGATTCAACGAATTGATGATGAAGAACTAAGAAGTCGTCTGCTTGGATGTGAAGCTCGTATTGAGCAGTGGGAGAGGGCTTTTGCAAACCAGACTCGAATACTACAGAGTACTATAAAAGAGTCTCACCAGTTGCAGCGTTGTAAATCCTTCTGGGATTTTTCTTCCATGCGCCATTGCGGCTGTGACTGTACGAAGACCAGTGGACTGGGGAATAATAACTAATGTTTAGCTACTTCTGGCCGATTTTTGGCTGTCGATTGTTGTTCATGCTTGCTTTCGGTTGATGCTGCTAAATTCTCTTGTGACATTTTTTTTCCTCTCCCATATTTTCCTTGCCTGTATTCATCTCGTGTCTGAGAATGAAAATCCAGATCTGCTCCAATTATTTGAAAGTTCAGTTTGAAGGTTCATGCTGTAAGTGTAGTATCATTAGAATAGTGTAAGAACCATCTTGCCTACTGTAAATATTACAGAATATAACTATAAGTTCTCTAACTTAAGTATCACTACTAGCACCCTTGATCTACTTTCCAGCCCTAAAGTTGCTAAATTTATGTACTCACAATTAATGTACCCTGGCACAGAATTGAATCCATGCATACACTCCGGAATTTAAGCTTAAAGACGCTTCCAAGGATCTCGACATCTGGTTATGTCATAGATGAATGCCTGGTCGCTCAGGCGCCAGCCGATCCTCGGGATGTCTGCCCCTCCATTTATTTCCTTCCTTTACCCGTCCGAACTCTCCTCTTCATCTTTCCCTCTTACTCCACGCTTTCCTTTCAATTTTTCAGATACCCCCTTCTTAAAAATCAATCATCATGCCTCGTCAATTCTTCGTCGGTGGTAACTTCAAGATGTATGTTTCGACTCTACTTGACACTACCCCGCGTTCATCGCATTGCCCCTCCATAGCGACTCAACCGCGTTCTTCAGCTAAAAAGACCTATTGGAACTGACACCTACTCAGGAACGGTGTTGTCAAGAGCATCACCGACATCGTGAAAAACCTCAACTCTGCTAAGCTCGACTCCAACACCGAGGTTGTCATCTCTCCTCCCGCCCTGTACCTCACCCTCACCCGCAGCCTGGCCGACAAGAAGATCGGCGTTGCTGCCCAGAACGTCTTCGACAAGCCCAACGGTGCTTTCACTGGTGAAATCAGCGTTGAGCAGCTGAAGGACATCGATATCAACTGGGTTGTCATTGGTCACAGCGAGCGCCGTGTCATCCTCAAGGAGTCCGACGAGGTACGTATTCTACCAGCTCTATACACCGGCGGCCCGAAGCGGCAACCCGAGTAAAAGAACACTCTTTGGGCTAACACTTAGACAACAGTTCATTGCCCGCAAGACCAAGGCCGCTGTTGACGGTGGTCTCTCCGTTATCTTCTGCATTGGTGAGACTCTTGAGGTACGTCATTGCGCATTCGCTCGGTTACCCGTTTTCCTCCCGGTCCCGGTGTGGGTCGTCGGGATAGGGACCTGCATGAAAGACTCTCCGCTAACACCCGATTTCTTTGTCATAACAATAGGAGCGTGAGGCCAACAAGACCATTGATGTTGTCACCCGTCAGCTCAATGCTGCCGCCAAGGAGCTGAGCAAGGAGCAGTGGGCCAACGTTGTCATTGCCTACGAGCCCGTCTGGTAAGAGCCCGTTGCCTGAAGATGAACTGTGTTTTTGAGTATAGTTGCTGACTTTCACCATAGGGCTATTGGTACCGGCAAGGTCGCTACCACCGAGCAGGCCCAGGAGGTCCACGCCGCTATCCGCAAGTGGCTCGGCGAGTCTATCTCCTCTGAGGCTCAGGAGAACGTCCGTATCATCTACGGTGGCTCCGTCAGCGAGAAGAACTGCCGCGAGCTCGCTACCCAACCCGATGTTGACGGTTTCCTTGTTGGCGGTGCCAGCTTGAAGCCTGCCTGTAAGTTGCGGCTGAGGAAGACATGTGATATATCAAAAGCTAACGTCTCTCACAGTCGTCGACATTGTCAACGCTCGTATCTAAGAGGGTCATTTGAAACGATAATTCCAGTCGGTTGGCTAAAATATTTGAACGTGGTATGTTGTCATGAGAATCTATGTACAATGTTGAACTGCGAGTATTTCCGGTTTGCGGCCTATTGAAACAGTCCAATCAGTAATGAGTAGACAGAAATGTGGAATGCACATTTGGATATTAGAAAGTTTAGAAAAATGCGTAGATATAACAAGCATAAACGAAGTTGAGGGCCGCGTTTGCCTTGTGGGCAAATGGCAATTGTCTTTCTCTTCGGCGTCAGAGGACCTGTCCGCAATGTGACTGCGACAGCCCGTCTTGATCGACAAATTATCCGTTGGGGAGGATGAGTCGTCAATATTTACCTTCAATATTGTATCACGATGAGTACATCACTGAAACCCCAACCCCGCGCCAGTATGAAGGAGCACCACCTCCACTCTGTGTTGACCCACTCCCTGAAGTAGCAGAAGAAACATTTGGTGCCAACGAGAACGATCCTGGTCCTAACCCGACACCCGCACTAACGAGCAACTCTTTGACTCGGCCCTCCCACAAAAGACGCATATTCCAAGACTGGTCGATACGAAGCTTGATAACTGAGTCGCCAGCCTCACTGTCATCACTTTCTGAGCCGACAGCGGACTCGGAATGAACCGGGTCGGCGAGAAGTGGAGAGGCTGGCGGGGAACCGGGCAGCGAAGCGGAGAAATCATGCAGGCGTACTTTACGACGAGCCCATTCAAGATCCTCATCTGCGAGTGCTAGCTTCTTAGATTTGCGCCAGAGTTCGAGTCCAGCGACCATCTCACTTTCCCAACTATAGACATTGAAGCCAAATCGAGAGCTAAAAGCAAGGTTTGGCGAGGCGCGAAGAGAATATGTCGTGGAAAGAGAGCCAGTTATGGGTGTGAGTGTGAGTGTTAATGTGTATGGGAATGTGGAGATGGGTGTAGGGGGGTTCGATGAAGATGTAGGCGAAGGTACTTGGGTTGCTGCAGGTAGCGTACTGAACCTCAGCCCCGTTGACATGCCAATGAGAGAAGATACTGGTGAATAGTATGCCTCTGCGCCTGCCGAGAGGAGTGACAATGGCGGTAGTGCATGGTCACGAGTAGTGCGAGGATCAGGGCCGAAGTTCCAGAGACCGCGCCAACCAAAAAGGGCATTATCTGTACTGAAAAGATATTCATTGCAGTATTTCCCCGTATCATGTGATAATTGGGCTAGCATTGATGCCTGCGGCGCGGTTTTCGACAATGGTGGTCCCTGGGTCGAGCAGACTGCTAGTGATAATTGCATTGTAGGTGACATTCTGCGCAGGAAAAGGGCATAGAGTGTAGTTGGCGAAGGAAGTTGTAAAGAAGCATGCAAGAGAGTTGCTTTCCGCTGAACAGCCTCTTCTGCTGTCTTGTCATCGTCCTTGCGCGAGATAAACCCAGGCAAAGACCCTTCGCCAAGGCCGGGAAGGCTGACTTTATCCAAGAGCGTATCCCAGCCCCATGTTTGCGCAGGAGCGACTGGGGCGTATACTTGGCGATAACCCGGAGATAGTTTTCGGAGAGGAACTAATGCGCTTTGGCTAGGAGTATCGTTAAGGGGGACAGTACTGAAGAGGTATGAAACCGATCCATCGAGCATGCCCCCCGTCCCCAGTGTATAACTTGTCGCGAAATGCGGTGTCGATAACGAGGACGCACGAACACGAAGTCGTTCCGGCGTGGAAAAGTCCAAAAGCGCTGTGCTCGACAGATTAGCATCAAACTACTGGCACGTCCCTGAATACTCCGGAGACCGAGAGGCCACTTACCTTGCGCCGTGGTGGTGAGAGATAGGTATGAATTATCGCGGTTCCAGTTAGTGGCCTCCGCGAAGGCGAGTTGGATATAATCCATGAAATCCAGCATTATGCCTTGTCGGCCCTCTCTCTCACACACACAATGTCTTTCCGACACTACTCGTCGCAAACGCAGTGAAGAAGTCGTAGGCGCGCTGCAGCTGGTTGCCCCATCGGGGCTAGTGGGGTCGGATAAGCGCGGCACAACTGTTGATCCGGTTATCGAAAAATGGTTTTTTTGATTTGAATGCCACACCCCCAAAGACCTCCCACATCTACAAACTTCAGATTTTAACCCCACCAATCTCATAATGCCTCGTTCAAAGCGTGCGCGCGTCGTTCACGAGTCGAAGACGGCCAAGAAGGATCACAAGGAACAGACCCGTCGTCTATATGCCAACATTCGGGAATGTGTGGAGGAATATGATCATCTCTTCCTTTTTGCGGTGGACAACATGCGGAACACCTACTTGAAGGATGTTCGCGCTGAGTTCTCTGACAGCCGGTATGTGTTTAATTATGAAGCGGGCGTTTTCTTGGCGACTCTGTATTCCTCGGCGCCGTTATCCGGGCTATATATGCCAATTCGTCTGTATTTTACTAACATGATATATCTAGTCTCTTCTTCGGCAAGACTAAGGTCATGGCTAAGGCCCTGGGCAACAACCCCGAGACTGAGGCTGCTCCTAATCTGCACAAGCTCACTCCCTACCTCACCGGTGCCGTCGGTCTCTTGTTCACCTCCCGCCCTGCTCAGTCTGTCGTTGAATACTTCGAGAACTTTCGTCCCTCTGATTTCGCCCGTGCCGGTACTGAGGCCACCCGATCTTTCTCCATTCCTAACGGTCTCGTCTACGCCCGTGCCGGCGAGGTCCCCACCCAGGAGGATGAGCCCATTAGCCACACCATTGAGCCTGCTTTGCGCAAGCTCGGTGTTCCCACCCGTCTGGTAAAGGGCAAGGTTATGCTTGAGCTGACTGATGGCCAAGAGGGTTACCAGGTGTGCCGTAAAGGCGATACTCTGGACTCTCGCCAGACTACTCTTATGAAGATGTTTGGTGTCACTTCCTCTGAGTTCAAGGTCGACTTGAAGGCTCAATGGGAGCGCAATACCAACGAGATCAAGATCCTTGAGCAGGGTGAGATGGAGGTCGATGCATAGATGCCGATACCTCGATCTGTTTGTGTCTCTCATATTCGGCCTTTGCATGGTCGTTAAAAAAAAGATTCTCTGTGGGCATCTTACGGAGTTTTTGGGTTGGCGCTTTCCTTCTCCTTTTGAAATATATTGAATATCTTTTTTTTGTTCTACACAAATATCCCTGGGAAGATTGTGATTACTTCTGGTTGATGTGCCTATGACTATGGATACCGAATTGGATAAAAATCTCTCTACATAAGTTCATAGTTCCAACGTATAAACTACTACCGGATATATTTATTGCCTTCCGAGGATGGCCTATAAACTCCAGTCCTAGTAGCGCGATGTCTGTTCAGTCATTGCAATGGACCTTACCTGGTCTTACCTTGACTTCAGTGAAATCCACCACTCGAAGAGAAATTGGTTTAACTAAAGTACATACTTACCCCGCGGGGAGGTATTGAGTCCAAACTGGAACCTGATAAAAGGACAACTGGAAACACAAAGAAACGCAATCCCAAGGAGTTTCAGAACAAATAGAGAATGGGGAATACAAAAACATTCCGTGAGCCACAAAGGCGGCGGACTGACTCCAGCTGGAATGGGAGCTCTGAGCATTGAAGAGAGAGGCCTTGATAACCAAGATGAAAGCAGAGACGGTCTTCTTCGTGGGGTGGAGGCTTTCGGCATTCTGTGCTATCAATCTTGAAACAGAGCTTCATGACATTTATTGAGCTCCTTTCTTACCCCTTTAACCTTGCTAAGAGAGGGAGACGCATGATAGAAAATTGGGGATACCCACCAACATATCGGAGCGGAGGGAAAAGTAGAAGCTTCCAAACGAAAACAAGGAAATAATGTATTTAGTCATATCGTCTTCTGGAACGCGGATCTTCGCGTTCGTCATCTTCACGGTGTCGCTTTCGTCCATAATCCTCTCGGCCGCCATACCTGTCACGCTCACGGTCACGGTCCCTGTAGCGGTCTCCGTTGCGGTCCGACATGCGGTCACGGTCTCTGTAGCGGTCACCGTCGCGGTCACGACGGTCACGGTCAGCGTAACTATCACGGGGCCTGACAGGCTCTCGGTTGCTGCCGGTGGCACCACGGTCGAACCTGCCTCCACCCCCAAATCCACCACGTCCACCGCCGCCACCGGGGCCAGAGGGGGCATTCGGAGGTGGCTGTCCGCCAAATCCGTTACGGCCACCTTGGTAACCGACTCCGCCACGAGGTCCAAATCGATCACCGCGATCACCACGATCACCGCGGAAACCCCCTCCACGGAAACCCCTGCCACCAAAGCCACCTCGGAAACCACCACCAAAACCACCAGGACCCGACGGCGCATTGAACCCCATCGGACGTGACGGCATAGCCTTAGTGTAGCCACGACCACCGAGACCACCACCAAAACGGCGAGGTTTCCAGCCCTTGGTTGTGCGGCCTCGTTCGACGTCGACTAGGACCCGTCGATCTTTGATCCGAATGCCATCTGTTTCTTTGTATGCCGCTAATGGCGTAGATAGACTGTGTTAGCATTGGGTCCTCCGACCAAGTATCGGCAATTTGATGTTGCGAATGTAGAATAGATCAGGATAGTGATACCTTTCATGTCTTTTTCACGCTCATATACGATGAATGCATAGCCTTTGGCTGGTTTTTTTGCGGCCTTTGGAGAGACAGTATCCTTGACGATACGAATCTGGAAATAAAGAATTAGTTACGGCGGATGAGATGTTTTTGACTGGTAAAAAATCACTCTTTCAATGGGGCCGAAGCGACCAAATTCTCGCTCCAGGTCTGCCTCTTTGGCATCATAACTGAGTCGCGCAACAAAAAGAGTTCTGTAGGGGTCACCTCGAGCTTGCGGGTCATTCTCGGGGTTGTCTATGAAGAAACAGAAAATGACAATTAGCTGAGAAGTAAAGAAGAGATGGAGAAACTTGGACGACACATACAGCTCTTCAGGCCTTCAGTCAACTGATTGGCCAGCTGCTCTTTTTTCTCTAGCTTCTGGCGCCATTTGCGCTGGATCCAGCAATCCGTAGCGTTATAAGGCGACTCTTCCTCGAACTTCTTGGCTTCTGGAAGAAACTGGGCCACACCCGAGATGGTGCTCTTCTGGCAATCATCGGGTGCGCGGTCACTTGGGGGGATGTATCGAAGGGGGGGCCGCGGCTGGAACAGAGCCAGCAACGGCGGGGGTAGCTTGTCTGTCATCGGGAGATGCGACTTCTCACTCTCAACGTGAAGTGAGGATGAAGTCTAGAACCTGACAAAGGCGTCAGGAGGGTCGCGTCCTATGGTCGCAAGGAGTTATGCGCGGTAGACGCTGTAGCCGGTTCTGGCGCGAGCTCACCGCCTCACGTGATATATATGAAAATGTCCCGGGCAGTTTAGACTCGGCGAGGCATGCATGAATCTTGCTGAATACGTTTAATCGCAACGATGCCGGTAAAAGGTCTCAAGACGATCACTTCCGCCAGGGTATGTATCTAGGCATGCAGATGTGATGCCGGATCAGAAGCTCCTCGTGATTTTGTGCTAACAAATATCCGCTCAGAATGGCGTTGGTGCTTTCATCTTGCAATGCAAGCGCCTTGATTTTCACTATTGCAACTTTGGTGGAAGCTCACGGGGCATGCTGTAAGTTTGTTAGACGTGGTGCGCTACGATGCAGTCACTGACAAACGGATTTCACTATTATAGCAACTTCCTGACGAAGGATCTCGCCGCCTTTGCCCGCGAACACCCCCAAATTGAAATCCGCGTTTCCCCCGACCAGCGAAGCACCCCGTTATCAAGGGTCATTACATCAATGGCCTCGAGAAGGCTATCTGTGTACGCAACCTCGAGCCCACCGAAATTATGAAGAAGACTATGATCCTCAAGGAGGCTAGCGGCGAGAAGTTGAAGCGAACCAAGAAGCCTGTGACGAGTCTGAACGAGAGCGTGCGCGGTATCTGGTCGCCGTACCACGGTGATCTACGCGGTGTATGAGTAAAATATGGATCAGGGCGTTTTTCATGGACTTCATCTGTGGCGGTGGTAAATGTGGTCTTCTAAAATCCTCGGGGATCCTTGCCATAGCCTTCAACCACTGTATTATTGAATAGGTTTCTTTCTTTGTTCATCACTTTTCTGTCTGCTTATTATTTGGCGAGTGGATATCTGAATCATGTTTGCATCACCGAGCCAGCTACTATACCAAGTGAAATCTGCATCAAATCAACCATCATATGAAGATTGTATTCAGCCTTTTGGAGCCCATGAAGATGTACTATACGGGGCGTTGCATGATGTTTCGATGGGTAGTATTTAGTTAATACTGCTATTGGTAGACCTCGAGGGCTCATCTCATACGTTCAATGAGTTGAGGGTCCGGAATTGTCTTTCTCAGCAAAATTACTAGTCATTGAGTATAGAATACTATGGAGCGGGTACAGAAATCCGCCCCTCTAGGGGTAATATAATGGTACCCCATAAATAATATACCGTCGTAGTGGAATAACTATTCGAAATCGGCGGTCAGCTTTAGTAATTTCTCGTTCTCTAGTTCAAAGACAAAGTCAGACAATTAAAGTACCGAATTTGAAACGAACCCTGTCAACCATGTAGATCATCAACGTCTCGGGACAAACGGCCGCACGACTAGTGGATTAGAAGTAGATGAACTGCTTGTTTGAAAGTGCGACCTACCAATTACAGACCTCGGGGCAATTGCCTGATGACGAGAATTAGTCCTCCGCCATTCTATCTTAAAATGATTGTTTCGGACTTGGTCTTCTAACTCGTGGAAAATGCTGAGTGTATCGAATCATCCATTGAAAAAAGGGCTGTCAGTGTCCACAGCGCTATGCTTAATGATCGAGGCCGATAGTTGGTGGGAAAAGCTATAAAGAAACAGGACCTCCATCGAAATCCTGGCGAGATATCAGAGTCTACATAGTATCGAATTCAATCCCACCATATCCAGGACAATGCCTTCTACTACTCAAATCGCCTCTGTTCTCGCCGCTGTGGCCCTTGGCTCTGTCGAGGCTGCTATGGGCCCTGCCTTCAGTACTGGCCCTGTCTCGGACAACTCCTGGATTCGTGAGGCCACTTCCACTCTGGTTCTTCCTAAGGCTCCTACCGGAAACAATGGAGATGCCTCCCTATGGGTGGGGATGGGAACCTCGAACGGCGACTTAATTCAATCCATTGCGGAAAACTGGCAATCCGACTCCTGGAGCGTATATGCTTACACTCTGACCAAGACTGGAGGTTTGTTTTGGTGCATTTCCTTCTTGCTATCTATGAAAGTCTAATTACAATACTAGACAACTCTCAGCTGCCTGTTCAGGGCCCCTCTTCTGATGCTTCGGCTTCTCAGCATGTGACCATGCATTGTAAGACTACACAAGAGACTGAAAAATGAAAGTTTGATATACCAACTAACAAATCTTTATAGATAAGTTTGACGATGCTAGCGGAAACTACACTCAGACTGTCCAGGTTGATGGCAAGACCGTCTCCACGCTTTCCACCAGCTCCGGCCATGCCCAGGGTTGGGGCAGCTCTGTGGAATGTGCTGAAGAGAACTGCGGCACTGTTCGTGCTCACTGTAAGTTTGACGGGTCGACATATCTCTCCACATACTACCTGAGTAGGTACCTAATACCTTGAGTGCCTCTGACTAATATCCTCTCCAGCCTGGATCAACACTAAGATCATCCTGGACTCTGCCGATCCTGACTACATCAACACCATGGGCAAGGGTGACGGAGTCACTGGCGACATGAAGACCAACGACAATGGCAAGACTTGGATTGTTGAGAAGATTGTAATCCCCGAGTATAGCTTCTCGAGCTAGATCCTCCAGCCTCTATCACCCTGATGTATTAGTATATTGTATTGAGCTTATTGAATCGCTTTGCCTCAAATATCATATCAGCTTTATTCATATCTGGCTGGTTATCTTTTTTCAGTCTGTTTTGATGTGTACCAATACACTTTCGAAGCTCAAAACTGAGCCTTATCGATTGATCTGAATCGCCACCACTAAAAAATGACGATGGAGTTGTAAGAAATATATATATAATAATACAATATATGGGATAAAACACTGTTCAATTCCCTCGCTATGGAGGGATTGTTATGTATTTGAATGTATTGACATTGACATAAAAAGATGGCCCGAATCCGGATTCGAACCGGAGGCCTCTTCCAGCCAGGTGTTTAACCCAAAGGAAGAATCATACCACTAGACCATCCGGGCAATTACATAATACTTTTTATTATTATTAATATCAGGTATCGTATGTTTTATGCATAGATTATTTCCATCAGATGTAAGCAAAAGAATATTTAATGACTATCTTATACTCTCCAAGAACATCGGGAGACAAGCTTCCACTTAATCTTTTGATATCTGCTTTCTGTATAGACAGGACCTACGTGTCCCAGTAGGCAGCTGATCCCTTTTCTTTGCAGTAACAAACGTCGGTTACCTCGAATTACTAGGTAGCCCTCCTCGCTCTTTCTCTCACTTCCTTCCCAATGCATACTATTCTCTTTAATGCGACCAGAAATTATGGATTGCATGATCGTGCTATGTAATTTGATCTTCTCGGGATAGAAGGAATTTCGCGGACTCAAACAAATATTGAAAACCGGGAAAAAGAACGAAACACTGTTCTCATAGGAGAGAGGAAATTGAGGTTGCAGAAACTTATTTATAAAGTGAGAAAACCGAACGCCATCCGTTGCAATGCATATTGGGTATCGACATGAGAGAGAGAGAGAGAGACAATGAAAGAATAATGGGAACATCACAACCGACAGCACCTCCAACATGCAAAAAGGCGATGCAGAGCATCTTGATCAAGACTTATAGGTAGAGATGGATCATTGCAGTCGGTGCACTAACAGCTTTACCGCAATCGAGGACTTGGCACTTTGAGAATGGTTTTGTCTTTGGGTTACTTTGTGCTTTTTTAGCCTTTGATAGTGATCGGTTTTCAGTGCATTCGCCACAATAGACCTGTAAATTGGTGTCAGTGAAATAACGTTTTGGAGATGAGAAGGCCAACAAACATGTCCACAAGGTTTTGCAACCCATATTTCTTGCTTTTTTCCTTCTCCAGTGCCTAATTCCCAGTAGCAGTTAGGGCAAACGGCAACATCATCCTCGCCAAGTGTGCGAGAGAAGCCTTCTGGCGCGGGGCTCGGGGCTTTGTATTCATCCTGCCTATTTGAGGCTGCTGGCTGCGCAGAAGAAGATGATGATGCCATGGAGAACGAGGGCATAGCATAGTCAAGATTGGCCAATTCTGCGAAAGGCCCGGGAAATCCACCATCTGGTCCAAGGAAAAACGTGTCAACATCAAAAGCAGTTTGACTTCGCGCATTGGCCCCTAGAAGACTTGTGACTGAGGACAAGAATGGAAACCTGCCGGATGTGCCGATGCGACGCCTGGGCGAGTTTTGGCTAGGTCGAAGCGCAGACCGAGTATCCAATCCTCTAGAGGCGAGAGGGTGAGGAAGGCGTCGAGATGTGGATCCAATAAACTGGACATCTGGACTACTAGGTGAGCCCTCGGCGGCATCATTAGAAATGTCCTCTTCTTCGTCCTCAAGATCAACTATATCCTCCAAGATATCCCTCCCAAAACGTGGGGGCCTTCCAGCGGTTGAACTTCGACTTCCAGAGCCGGGTTGACTTGCACGGTGAGGAGGAGTCTCGGGTTCCTCTGTTAGGTCGATCACCGCTTCCTGTTGCGTTAAACCTTGAGCGGGGCTCCTAAGATCATATCCATCGCGAGAGGTTCTAATATGTGGCAATCGGGAAGGGCGTGCTATGCTGGATTCCGGCCGAGGGTAGAATGGGCTGCGCCAGGATCCTGAAGACCCTTCACTTGGTTCGTGTGACATTTGCCGGTGTGTTCGCTATGCTCGCAAGACAGACAATTTAGTTAGAATATCACATACATTATCAGTTGCCCTGTGCGTTGATGGCTCACCTTGGACCTGGCGCCCACAATTTGGACGCCAGTCTCGTCGTTCATATCAGATGAGGGCTTGAATACTGTAAAAGCAGACCAGGCGGCATAAATCAGACGGTTGAAAGGCCATAGAAAGAACAAAGGAGGAGTTTAACAATGCTCGACGGCATATCGTCACCGGTCGAGTCTCCCGGGCGGTGAGTTTTGATTTGGATAACATCAGCTCAAGGCGGTAAGTGCTAGGCGGTGAATGTGGCTGCTCACGTGTGCCCCTCTACAAGGAGTGCTGCATTAAGATCAGTCTTCATTGAAGCTTATGGATCAGGAATGAAAATACCACAGGTAGCACACATATTTGAAACAATGAGTCAACGAATGGTTCAAGAGACAAAGAGTAGGGATTTGCAAAAGAAAATATTGAAACTTTTTCTTTCTTGCATTGAGAGCTGTTGTGAACGCAATAAAACACCTTAGAAACTCAGATATCCAGCTCTAAAATTACAAATTGAGAAATAATGATCATGACTGGGCGAGCACCGTAACAGCGCCCTCCTGGGTTAATGCCACAATGCTCTGGGCAGCAGATCCCCAAGCCACCGCCACTGCGGGAACTGCACTGCGAAGAGGCTCCGACCAGGCCTTTGACGACTTTGTGAACTGCTGAACAGTCAAGCCACTGGGCCCACCAGTCAACAAGTACTGTCCGCTATAATCCCAGAAAATCGAGTTGATCTGGCTGCCGGTGTCCAGCACCTTGGTTTCCTTAGAGCTGCGCAGGTCCCAGATTGAGACGGTGGTAGACTGAGCAGCCACAGCAGCAAGGAAAATACCGTTCTCGGAGAAGAAAAGGCACTTGACTGGGCCAGACATGGCATAGTCCGCGGCAGCGGCACCAGTCTTGACATCAAAGATTTTGATCTGGTTATCGGATCCGCCGGCGGCGAGGAGATGGCCATCGGGGTGGAATTGAACAGACAACAAAGCTGATAAATATGCATTAGTATTTATTGCAAAAGACTGGTAAAAGGGAGTAGCGAGGCTTACCGGCATCAGTGAAAATTTGGGTAATAACAGAGTTGGTAGACAGATCGTAGAGCACGTAGCTCTTGTCAACACCAACGGAAGCAACGATATCTCCAGTCGGGTGAACCGAAATAGCTGTCACCTCACCAGCATGGGATGCAAAGCTTGCGATCTCACTGCCATTTTCAAACACCTTAACGGAGCCAGTAGAAGAGGCAACAACAGCCTTATCGCCTGCCCATGTTGCGCCAGTAATTGGGCCATCTGCCCTGAGCGTCTGTAAGACATTCTTCTGGGCAAGAGAATAGACACCAACAACACCGTCGGCTCCTCCAACGAGGGCCAGCTCGCCAGCGGAGTTTACAGACAGGGCACGACCACCGGGATATAAAGGCTCAGACGACTCCGTGGGTTTATAGGCAGAGATGGTGTCACTGGTAGCCCAGCCGTCTGGGACGGGACGCTTGCGGCGAGTCTTTGAGAGACTATTTGAAGAAGTATGTTGTTAGCTAGAATCAACATAATTGGAAGAAAATATGCAACATACGCAGCCTGTGTGTTCTCCACCCGCTCCAATACAGCCTGGGGAAGACCGGCAGAGTCGACTTGCATGGCCTCGCCGCCAGCTGCGGAGCGAGTAGCACCGACAGTAACCTTGGAAAGGGCATCGCGGGCCTCATCTCGCTCCTTCGTCAATCGCGCAATCACTCGGACTGCAGCATCGTGCTGGTAGAGAGCTGCACTGAGTTCGCGCCGTGTCTGCGCCAGATTCTGTTGCAGGGTATATGTCTCAAGAGCGAGCGCATCCCATTCTTCCTGGAAGACACTGAGAAGAGAAGGAATGGAAGTCAGGGTGGGAGGCCGGGGTCGAACGACGCGCTGCGACTTGATATCAATGAGATCGTCGGAAGTGAGCTCTTCACCATTCACAGGGTCCTTGCCATGCTCGGAGATGTACGCCTCGACCAGGCGCTTCTCAAAGACACTGCCTATAATGAAGTCAGACGGATTCCAAGGGCGCAACACGGACTTTCGAGACATACCGCTCTTGGGAGAGAGGACAGGCACTTGAGGTGCCTCTCCGGAGACTGTGGACGAATAAATATCAGCAATCGGATTCTACTTGATTCCGGAATCCCCAATTCCAAAAGTAGCGACTCACTTGCACAAAGCATGATTAATTGGGGGTTGTGTTGAGGGGGCAGTGGATGAAAAGAGGCCTTCACGCGCAGTAGCGGCTCCTTGACTTTTCGATTTCCTCTTGTGGTTTAGCGTGGATCGAGCTGTTCGCGGCCGCTTTCCTGCGGGCTTCACTTTTGGACGTCGACTTATTTTCAACGAATCGACTAGTGGATGGTTTATGGCCAGGACTCTTTGAAAAGGACTTCATATTGAACTGCTTTATGGCCCACTTACAACTTGCAACAATTGTTCTGCCTGGAGACTACGGAGTGAAGCTACCCTCGACTTGATCACAGTAACATCAGAGCGTCACCGTCATGTCGAAGAACTCGAAGCTTGCCTATGGTACGACATGATTGTATTGTTATCGCATTACTATCCAGAGTCACGCTCATTGATATCTCAGAGGCAAATGAGCCTGCTTTTCTACAGAAGCTCCGAGGCCAGTATGGAGACAACTCCGGTCGTTTAGAGCGCCCCGCTGCCCGACCTCTCAAAGCCAAGGATAAAAGGGACGAAGAAGAGGATGAACCAGTTTACGTGGACGAGGAAAGCAATGAAGTGATATCGAAGGAGGAATACAAGGCGCTGGTCGGGGGCGATGATACAAAACAGAGTGATATTGACCAGGCAACCAAGGACTCCTCGACGGCCGATAACCAGGACGAGTCAACGTCTCAACCTGAACCCACCTCTGCGAAACAGAGCAACTTGACCGAAGTTGGTGGTCAGAAGAAACGCAAGCAGGCCAAAGTGGTGGGCGAGGATACCAAGCCCGAGCCTGATGAACCACTTCCAGCTAAGGCCTCGACTACTCGCAAACCTAAGAAGGCGAAGAAAATAAAGTTATCCTTCGATGAAGAGTGATTCAGTCGCTCTATAGATACCCGGCAATGAATATACATAATATCCAAGTCGATCAAGTGTCAGCGCTGACCAAGAAATTACGATGAATCATGATGAGTCAAAAGATTTCTCCATGCGCCAATACTAACAAGAGTCAAAATATGACAGAAAGAAACGAACGTGTGGAGTAAAATCAAACCAAAATCATAGAAGAACCTATAGTTACTTTAGAAAAATATAACTAGTCCGTCAAATATCAAATATCCCAAGGACATTTTCCAAGTAAATTCTTGTCGGGCGACAGGCGGCGTCGCGGAACCCCGTTGTATTTTCCATTTCTCAGCCAACTTTTTTTTCTTCTCCGACGACAGTCGACTTCCCCCACCACGTTCTCTTTCGTTGGAGTTACTGAGCCCCCAGGTGAGGTTTGTACAAAATGCCTGTGGTCAACGTCGACGACCTAGTTCGTCTACAGCGAAAGCCTGAAGACATTCGAAATGTGAGCTCGTGCCCCTCCATCCCACGGTGATGTCAGAGTTCGGATATACTAACTCGTGTGCTCAGATTTGTATTTTAGCCCACGTCGTAAGTCAGCCAAACATGACCAGTTTTTCCTCTTGTAAAGATGAGATCTGATTATTCTTCTTGCTGAAAATTAGGACCATGGCAAGACCTCATTGACGGACAGTCTCATCGCCACTAATGGCATCATCTCGCCTAAGCTGGCGGGCAAAATTCGCTACCTGGACTCTCGTCCAGACGAGCAACTGCGGGGAATCACAATGGAATCATCTGCTATTTCGTTGTTCTTCTCTATGCTTCGTCGTCCCGCCCCCGAAGCCGCACCGGTACCGAAGGAGTACCTCATTAACCTGATCGACTCCCCCGGTCACATTGATTTCAGCAGTGAAGTATCTACGGCATCTCGTCTCTGTGATGGAGCTATTGTCCTGGTTGATGCTGTCGAAGGAGTATGCAGTCAGACGGTTACGGTATTACGGCAAAGTTGGGTCGAACAGCTGAAACCCATCCTTGTCATTAACAAAATGGATCGACTGGTCTCAGAGCTCATGATGAGCCCAAGTGAGGCTTTTTCGCACCTAAGCAGGCTTTTAGAACAGGTAAATGCCGTCATTGGTAGTTTCTACCAAGGTGAGCGTATGGAAGAAGACCTGCAATGGAGAGAGCGCATGGAAGATCGTGCCAACGCTGCCTCGGCCAAGGATAAATCGAAGTCCAAGACCGTGGACGATGAGTCTACCCAAACTGTCAGCGAAGCAACTGAATTCGAGGAGCGTGATGATGAAGATCTTTACTTCGCCCCCGAGAAGAATAATGTTATCTTCTGCAGCGCAGTTGACGGCTGGGCTTTCACAATTAGGCAATTTGCTGCGATTTATGAGAAGAAACTCGGAATCAAACGTACCGTCCTGGAGAAAGTTTTATGGGGTGATTATTACCTGGACCCAAAAACTAAGCGTGTCTTGGGTCAGAAGCATCTGAAGGGGAGGCCGTTGAAGCCTATGTTTGTACAATTGGTTCTCGATAGTATCTGGGCTGCATACGAAGCTACAACGGGTGGCGGTAAAGGCAAAGGGTAGGTCTGTCTGGGATATTAGTGAAATATATAAGACTAACACAGTCCTAGTGACCCGGTCTTGCTCGAAAAGATCACTAAATCTTTGAATATTAACATCCCGCCTTACATCCTTCGCTCGCGTGACCCGAAGAATATCATGACCACCTTGTTTTCACAGTGGCTACCACTTTCAACAGCTGTTCTCGTGTCGGTAATTGAATATCTACCAAGCCCACCGGCTGCCCAGGCTGCTAGACTTCCGGATATGATCGAATCATCTCCTGGATCAAAGTTTGTGTCAGAAGATATCAAAAAGGCCATGGTCAACTTCAAAACAGAACCCACAGAGCCAGTGGTTGCATATGTCAGCAAGATGGCCGCTATCCCTGAGAGCGAACTATCCTCAAGCAAGAAGCGAGGCGGTGGTACCATGACCGCTGATGAGGCTAGAGAAATTGCCCGGCGCAAGCGAGAAGAGATTGCGAAAATGCAAGCAGAGGCGGGTTCTGGCAAAGAGGACGAATTTTCGCGAATGCACTCTGCTTTTGAAAGTGCATCTTTGATTCGAGAATCAGAGGAGACTGAAGACACCGAAGAGAAAGAAGATCCTGAGCATCTCATTGGATTCGCGCGTTTATTTTCAGGAACTTTGTCCGTTGGGGACGAAATTTATGTTTTGCCTCCCAAGTTCTCACCCGCAACTCCACATGAGAGTCCAGAACCGAGAAAGGTCACCGTCACAGACCTATACCTGCTCATGGGTAGAAGTCTCGAGCCCCTTCAATCCGTTCCGGCGGGGGTTGTCTTCGGCATTGGTGGTCTTGCGGGTTATGTTCTCAAAACCGGCACTCTTTGCAGCCAGGTCGAGGGAAGCATCAACTTGGCGGGAGTATCATTAAATACGCCGCCTATTGTCCGCGTTGCCCTCGAGCCAGTGAATCCTGCAGACTTGAGCAAGATGGTTACTGGCTTGCGTCTTCTTGAGCAGAGTGACCCTTGCGCACAGTACGAAGTTCTTCCGAGTGGTGAACATGTCATACTCACTGCGGGTGAATTGCATTTAGAACGCTGCGTCAAGGACCTTATCGAGCGATTCGCTCGCTGTGAAATTCAGACGGGTGAAGCCATTGTCCCTTATCGGGAGACTATCGTGGAAGCCCCAGAAATGGCCGCCCCCAAGGACTCTGAGATGGGTCGCGGAGGCGTTTGCATGGTTTCTGGTTCCAAACAAATGACAATCCGATTGCGAGTACTGCCATTACCCGAGGCCGTGACCGATTTCCTCACTAAACAGGTCGGCACTATCAAGAAACTCCACTCGGACAAGCGGTCAGCTGCTGAAGAGACATCCGCAAAGGCTGCTGTGGAGGGAGATGGACAGGCTGCTGACGGTACGAGCTCTGATGCCGCTGGTGAGGCTCGTGAGGGCAACATTCTTTCTCTGAAAGATTTCAGATCAGAGCTGGAGAAGATATATAAAGAAGCAGGCGAGAGCGAAAGGCTCGGTAAGGACCTGGTTGAGAAGATCATTGCCTTCGGACCACGAAGAGTTGGACCCAACATTCTGGTCGATGCTACGGCAGTCAACACTTGTGACAAATTGTAAGTTTCTACTGAGGTTCTCCACTCATCGCGGGAATGTCTATCAAATTAACATGTTCTCCCAGCCTTGTCGATGAGCCCAAGACCAACGCCAACGTGGCGGATGACCTGCAAGCTCACGTAGTTCGCGATCTGTGCGACAAAATTGCCTACGCTTTCCAGCTGGCAACCGGCCAAGGACCACTCTGTCAAGAACCGATGCAGGGCATCGCCGTGTTCCTGGAGGACATTTCGGTGCAAGCAAGTTCAAATGATGAGCTTGATATGGGCCGTCTAACCGGAGACGCAATTCGACTTGTCCGTGAAGGGATTTCACAGGGATTCCTTGACTGGAGTCCACGAGTTATGCTTGCGATGTATAGTTGTGAGATTCAAGCAACAAGTAAGCCAGCCAAGCACCCTTTCACTAATATCTCTTTCCCTAACAAATGCCTCCCAAAACAGCCGAAGTATTAGGCCGTGTTTACGGTGTCATCACTCGTCGCCGTGGCCGTATCATTTCCGAAGTCATGAAAGAAGGAACCCCATTCTTCACAATCATGGCTCTCCTCCCCGTCGCCGAATCATTTGGTTTTGCAGAAGAGATTCGAAAGAGGACTTCCGGTGCAGCGCAGCCACAATTAATTTTCGCGGGGTTTGAGGCCCTGGATGAAGATCCATTCTGGGTTCCGGCTACGGAAGAAGAATTGGAGGACCTTGGCGAGTTGGCTGATAAGGAGAATGTTGCGAAGCGGTATATGGATGCTGTGCGCAGTCGAAAGGGATTGGTTGTACAAGGGCGAAAGTTGATTGATGCTGAGAAGCAGAAGACATTGAAGAAGTAGTTGCCCGATACTAGCCCATGGAGTTGATAAACATGAATAGAAACGTTAACTCAAACATTGTACTCAAGACTTCGCATTTGATTGAATAAATAGCTGAATTTTTTTCTCCTACTGTATTGCCAGGTAACTATGACTGGCATAAACAGATTACTTCGCTAATACATTACAAGAATGTAACCGCCTTATGTATTATTCGCCAGCCAAGATTTCAGACAGGGAACAGTAGACAGGTGGTTCGCAAGGATGAGAGTCCCGCGCAGAAACCTTTCATCTTCCTCCATTGACAAACACAGCCCGACATGGAATGGTCTCGACCGTGTATACTAAGGAGGTGGTGTGGAATATAGTAATATGGTTATGTGCATATATACGGGCAAGGGGATTGGGAAGCTGTGCCAGTAATACAACTGGTTTAGAAGGTGAAAATCTTTTCATTTATCATTTGAAGGGTATCTCATGATTGCAGAGATGTTTCAATCTCTGCTGTTGATATAATAGCAGTCGGCTGTCGTCAGCCGCGGCATTACCGACAGGACGAGGGGAATCTGCAGGGTTCTCGTGCATAAGTCATAGGCGCCAGACACGGGCGTGAATGTCGAGCGAATTGATCGGCTGAGTGTGAGGGCATATCATAATCCCGGATCTCAACGTAAAGCCGAGGGTACGGCGGGTGCCTTGGATGGACATGATCAAATAGAGAATACGACGATGTCACGACGTAGTCAGGGAATGTGAATATATCCAATCCCGGAGCAAATGGTTGGCCTTAGATTGGGCCAGCCCAGAAAGGGAAGCATCGTGACAAGACGCTAGTAGGCAGTAGCTGTAAGAAGAAGCAATTTCTAGCATTCCTCAGTACGGCCGAGCAACCTTCCTTTGTTCCCCGGCACCAGTAACAGGATCTCTCATTTCCTTCCAGCTGACAGGGAACATCATATTGCCCGCCTCGCTACGGGCCATGACAACACCGAGATCATTTCGGGCCGTAGTGAGATAGTAGAAACTCTGATCACCAAGAGAAATGACAGATCCACGCACGATATCTCCAACACGGAACATTTCATCCATAACGACACGATCTTTCTCAACAGCACGTACATCCTCTTTACGAATCAGTGCTTGGAAACGCAGTTCATCAGTGCTGCTGTGGTTTTCCGGATTGGCAGCTGAGGTCAGAATTGAGGCGACGTTATCATTATCAGAGGCAGCCTTGGAAAGGTCTGCATTGAGTGCGACTGTTTCATCAAGTACGACGAGAATAGAGACGGTAGCTTGACGCTTTTGTACGCGAGTTACCCGTGCCAGGACAATCGAATCGACTGCAGGCAGGGTGTTATATCTAGGTCGTGATTTTACTGATGCGTCATTGGCACCTGCAGCTGCCGGCGATGGATGAGCTGCGGCAGTGAGAGCCCTTGTAACTCGAAGAGTGGCCTTGTTTTGGGTGTTGGGTTGGGAGGGGTCGAGAATGACGGGACCAGCGATAGAAGCGAAGATGTTTGCTTGTTGGATGTGAGTACCGGGTCCGGCTGCATATGTGTTGGCAGAGCCGAGAAGTTGACCGGGGATAGCTATTGAGGGAAGAGAAGTTGCCATTGTGATGGCTATTGGCCCTGCAGGGCGGAAGCGATTTATAGTGGAAGCTGGGAGAATTGAGGTTTTTTTATGGATTTTTCAGTCTCGTCGGGGAAGCTCTGGTCTACTCGGGATTACAATTATCCGTGATACTGATGCCTGAGGCGAGAGCTGAATAGATACTAACTATAGTTGTACGCTGCAGAAACATACTACGTAGAATCGTGTTCATAATATTTGATTAATATTAGAATTACGAATAGCCCTGGATCATTCTACATAGATATTCACTTCATCTCTGTTACACAAAGATACCGGGGATGGATTAATTATGAAAGCCCATATCTAGCATGAATACACGGTGTATGCGTTAGAAACAAGACAGCGGCACCAGTCCTATCTGTGGACCTGGTCAAAACAGGAGCAAATACAAAAACGAGGCCCTTGCCACTCCAAATGCCCGCTCGCGATAACCGAAGTAAGTTGAATGCCCATACTAACACCCAGTGGGTAAAGAAAGAGAAAAAGACGAAAAAGAGGAAGAGATAGAGAATGGTCAATCGAAATTGGAAAGGACCGAAAGATGAAGAAAAGTCGTACTTGGAATCGTCACAAAATGGCCCTATGCCTCTACGAGGGTCTGCTTAGGACCAGCCCCCAGCAACTCCAGACATCGTCGAGAAAGTGCAATAACCTCGCCCTCACCACTGTCATCACCATCATCATCCTCTGAACCAGCTCCAAGGTCTTTGTCCGAGATCGATTTCACCATCTGTACAACATCATCAGATTTGGAGATATAACCAATGAGTTTTGTGTCTTCGGATTCGAGTAGTTGCAGAAGCGTCCAAATGGCAATGTGCTGGAAAGTCGGGTCTCCACTTGCAAGGAAGCGTTGAAGGTAGCCGTGGATTCCCCCGTTCGGATCAGCCCAGTCTCGAACAAAGATGGAATAGTCGCCAACTAGACGGATTAGTTATAGGCTTTACATCAGAGAAGGGAACAATAATAAGGTAATAAGCACTTACCTTTGGAAGACAGGTTACCCAGGGCTGCTGCACTGTTTCCCTGCACCTCAATACTTTCAGAGTTGGTCAGAGGGATGAGAACATCGAATACACCTAGACTGAGAAGATGAGGCTTGAGCTCATCACTCAGTGCTAGCACAGCGATCGCCGCAGTCATTTCGGACTGGACGGTCAAAGGGACTCGGAGAACCAGATCTTTGCATTTTTGAACTGCGCCGGCTTGCAAGACAAGTTCCTTGTTGCGATCAGAGCTGGCCGCAAGATTGCGCAATGTTGATATAGCGTGGCATTGGATTTCTTCGTTATCGGTTGAACCAAGCAGATCCACCAAAGGTTTCAGGAAGCCCGCCTCGATAATAGGCGACTCGTTGAGGGGGTGAATAGAGATGTTGCGAATGCATGCCACGGCGGAAAGTATCAGAGGAAGATAGGAGGACTGAAGAAGGCGCAGGAGGGGTGACAGTCCCTTGGCGCGAACGATTTCTAATTGGTATTTTTCGTCAGACGCAAGGTTGCGAAGGGCCAGTGCTGCTTGGCATTGGACTTTGGGTGTTGATGAGTCCATCAGATGCACCAAAGATTGGACCAAGCGAGACTCTGTTTGAGCCAGACGCTTGCGATTTGTGGAGTCAACAGCGATATTGCTGAGAGCAGTTGTGCAGTAGTATTGGACATCGACGTCTGGGGAAGAAAGAAGATGGACGAGAACTGGAATGGCTCCAGCGTTGACGAGTTGCTGCCGATTATCATCTGGAGGTTGGATTAGCCAATCAGTCGACGAATTCCCTCATCTCATCCCAAAGCTACTTACCAGAATGGGTCATGTTCAGCAATGCGCCGGTAGCATTGCGCTGAACACGCATATCCTTTGACTTGGCTAGACGAATCAGAGGACCTAGCGCGCCAGATCGAGCGATTTTGGCCTTGTTTTCTTCGTGCGTCGCTAGGTTCGTGATACATCCCACCGCATTGCACTGTACCTCCACATTGGGCGACATCATTTGGCGGATAAGAGGGGCCAGCCCTCCCAAGGAAACAATCAAGACTTTGTTATCGGCTGTGACAAGTTAGCGACAGAGCGCAAAGATCGGAGGCTTGGATGATGCGGACGCAGACCATTTACGGCAAGATTGCCTAGTGCTGCACTAGCAGCGCGTTGAACCTCAATATCGGAGCTTTGGAGCAGAAAAAGAATGGGCTCGAGAGTATCTCGGTCGACTTCACGGACATCTGCAGAGGGGAGAAAGGAAAACACATGAGTTAATTGCCATCATCACGTCACATCCAAGACACACCGCACGCACCTCGTTCCGTGATTTCTGCGAAGGTCAAGCTTGCGCTGCGCTGTAAATCGACATTGTCGGAATATACTAGTGTACTTAGAGCTCGTAAAGGCTCTCCGGTGAAAAAATCAGTCTCGTTACGCTGCGAAGGATCACGATCGAGGTCAGTATGGCCGGGTCCAGCAAGATTCCGGGGTTCCGATCGGGGAGAAGAAGCAGAAGAAGAAGAAGAAGGAAGAAAGGATAGCAAGATCAAAGTGGATGAAGAGGATGGTGACATACGTTCTCTAGATAGCCTAGCAGATCAGAGACTGCTTCACGTTCGTTATCGGCCAGAGTCGTTTCATAGATGCCATCTCGCGAGCGACCTCCGCCTAGGCAGGCACTGATATGACACCATCGGTCGACCGCCGACAGGCACGACAGACAGGTGGTTGCGATTCCACTCATGCCTCCTCAACACGGCCGCATCAGGGCACCGCCAACAAAGTATTTGGATGTTGCAAGAAAGTAAAGTGTCGAGTACTTGATGAATCTCGAATCTCGGCGGAGTTGAGTGGGTGGGAACCGGGACGGGGGTGGTGGAGGGTCGCAGGGGAGGCTGGGACTACTGCATGCACGGATGTTCACAGTTCAAGCTTTTAGAAAGGGAACACAGAAAGGCGGGCGCGTGATGGCGGGAAGTGTGGAGGTCGAGAAAATTGGCGAAAAAGAGGATTCAACCAAAAGGAAGAAGTGAGGAGGGAAGAAGAGAAGAAAAGAGTTGAAGAGGGAGGGGGGAAAGGGAAGAAAGAAGACGAGAAGGCGAAGTGGAAGCAGACGAGGTTGCAGGAGCTCTCACGGACTAGCCTGGTAGCTATCCACTGTACGAAGAGTGCATAGTTGATAAAGTAGATAAATTTTTAAGTGGGCAATTAGTATTGCTGAATTATAATACTATAATATGAATACATTAAACTCTTAATTTTAATTCTCTATAATAATACCAATGTGATCAGCAAAATCGTGAAATAAAAAATAATCATTTTACTGCTGGTGTCTGGCTATACTCGCGGAGTCTCCAAGCTGCGGCCAATCCCATCCACTGGATTGTTCCTCATTCTCCTCTTCTCCTCTTCCTCCTCCTCTCTTACATAGTATATTCTCACTTCATTCTCCCAATCACTCATACTTCGTGTCGGCATTTCGTGAAGGTTGAATAAGAGACAAAAATTGATACAGCAGTTTCATCTACATAGTACACACCCTTGGTCATGTCTGATGATCCCAATCCGGCTTCCACCTTGACCAGGTGGGTTCATATGGTACCATCTATTGTACTATGCTATGCACTGCGTACAGGTACCATCCCTATCTGCTCCGGGATCCTCACTCATCCTACTCAATAGGAACTACTAGATATTTGATATTCTATTCTACGGATTAATCTTCACAATTCTGCTTGACTTCACCAGGAACCCCAGTATATCCCTCGTGCCCCCTTTACGGACCGTTTCGAGGTCCGTGCAGGGCCGACTGATCCAATGGCGCCCTTGTGATGAAAAAGATTCAGCTGATCAAGCGTCTGGTGATCAACTTAGAAGGACGGGCTAGCCAAGACGCATTCTCAGAGCAACCCCAAAGATACAAACCCACTTGTTCGCCCACTTGCTGCCGCGTGACATCGACGATCGGCATTCCGCACGCCGGTATACCGTGGTAACTAACATACTATGTACTAGTTACTATGCGTAGTAGTCGCCAGTGACGGATAGCTGCTCGGGGAGGTGCCGAGTGAAGCAAAAGGCAATCAGTATCAGACATAGCTTTCGGTCAAATCTACCTAATTGCGAGCATATGCAATGCAATGTATATCATCTCTCCTACTGCTGATCCTGTACATAGAGTATGTATCGGCTAAAGAGGCCTGGGTTTTCCCCGCAAAAAAGCCGTCATGCCACGCCGAAAGAGCAAATCAGATCTTTTTAGTTTAATGACTTGATACTCTTAATAATCGAATCTAGATCATACGAATTATTCGTTAGGAGAACATAGTACTGTAGGAATAGAATATCACCAAAATTATCACCAGAATATATATTTAATTCTACACTCTACACTCTACACTCTACACTCTACACTCTACACTCTACACTCTACACTCTACACTCTACACTCTACACTCTACACTCTACACTCTACACTCTACACTACCTCAAACCAGTCTGGTCCGTTCCGTGGAATCATCAACGGGTAACATCATAACCAAGCCCCATTTCAATTCTCATTTCAATTCCGTCTTCTCTTCTCTCTTCTTCTCTTCTTACTCTCCTCCCTGTTATCTTTTCCCTCCTACACTAATTCGAACTACACCCTGACACTTGCTTCTCACTTGTCCCTTTTTTGGTTCCCTCCCTCTTATACACTCTCCCCCGAAATGCATCGATAGACTCCCGTCTCATCCATTCTCGTGTCGCATTGACCAAAGAACTACCGCAAAAGGATCATTCCCCCTTCACCCCCCTCTCCACTTCCTGTCCATTCACAATTGCGCAAGTCTCGGCACCTAACTCAAGTCGCGTGAGAAAGTCAGAGAGAGAGAGAGAAAGGGAGAGAGAGAGAACCGATCAAAAAAAAAAAGAGACACATCCAATGCAGCCCCCCCATGTCAATGTCGGCCTCAATGATGGGAACCGCCACCGCCTCCACCTCCTTCTCCGATTCTTCTTCTGCTCGTCCCGGTCGCCTTCGTCGCTTCAGCCAGCTGCGTGCGTACACCCAAAACCTTTCAGGTGGCCATCGTTCTCGTCATAGTATTAGTAGTCGAGTGCCTTGGTTGTCTCCTTCGTCTGTCCCGAATTCCACTGTGACGCAGGTGGGGAACTCCACTGCTCCATGTCCCGAATCTGACCAACCCGCTCTCTCTCGCTACACTTCTGCTCCTCCGTCTAGCTCTCACGGCCTCGGTGTCGACCAGGTCTCCTCAACTGACTCGTCTCACTCAACTCCTCCGAACGAGTCGAACGATTCCCCTCGATCATCCAATGTCATGGCGCGGCTGAGAAGTGCATCTGCCGTGCAAGGTCGACCTCCCCGAACCCTGGGCCGAACCGCCACGCCAGACGGCGGTCCAACTTCTTCCCCAGAACCATCTGCGGCGGCTACGACAAATGAGACCCCAGAGTTGACTGGCACCCCCGTCATGACGGATACACAAGAAGATGGTGATGCTTCCAACAACCAGCAGAAGCAGAAGGCCACCATTCGATTTTTTCCCTACCAAGATTCCTTTCAAAGTTCTCGACCTTCCCTACCCTTTGTTCCCATCACTCGTACCCTTCCGTCTGAAAGCTGCGTCGTTCGAGTCGGTCGCTACTCTGAGCGTGATGGGATCCCCTATACCCAACCCCACCGAGCCCTCAGACGCTCCTGTTGGTTTCAAGTCAAAGGTGGTCAGCCGAAAACACTGCGAATTCATGTTCATCAATGGCCAGTGGCACGTGAAAGACGTAGGCAGTTCTTCGGGGACATTTTTGAATCATATGCGCCTCAGTCAGCCCAACATGGTTTCTCGATTGTACTCGATCAAGGATGGCGACATTGTGCAGCTTGGTATCGATTTTCGAGGCGGGGAGGAGATGATCTTTCGCTGTGTGCGCATTCGAATTGAATGCAATCGATCTTGGCAGCAGCAGCCCAATGAGTTCAAGTGCGACGCCCATTCCTCTCAAAATAAGCTGCCCGGCAGCTTCTTTTCACCTTTGACATCAGCTAACCTGATACATAGCAAAAACACCGAGAGCCTCATCAAGAATCTTGGCAAAGGCGAAACTGCAGACTATGCTGGTTGTCGAGAGTGTTCAATCTGCCTTGGCTCTGTTTTACGACCTTACCAGTGCTTGTTCATGGCAGCTTGTGCTCATGTGTGGCATTACAAATGCATTAGTCGCCTTCTTCACTCCCCCGATTACCCGATGTTTCAATGTCCCAACTGCCGTGCTTTCACAGATCTGAGTGCCGAGGTTGATGACACAAATGATCATGACACAGAAGCAAAGAAGTCAGGATCTCCGTCCGCCAGCATCTCGGAGGCGCCACAGCCACGCTCGGAAACGCAAACTCCAGCGAATGCCCCAAGCCCAGGTGACGATGGGCAGCAACCATCCGACCAGCAAACTGGCCAACCTGAAGAGAACGAAGTCGTCACTGATATAGAAAATTTGCATCTGCATGAGGACCAACCACTCAGTACCGACATTGACAGTCGACGCTCAGACTCCCCTGCTCCAGATGGCAGTAATAGTGATCTGGCCCGCAGTGCAACCATAAATATTCCTGGTTTCCAACCCACGCAACCCCTGAATGTTCCAGCCGGTCGACCATCACATCTCCGCGCGGATACTCCTGTTCGCTCAGAAACATCCGATGACAACCCGCTAACACCCCGTAATGACTCAGGCCCACTGGCATTCGACGGCCGCGCAGTGATGCAATAAACCACATTCATTAGAATGCATTTAAAACCAACAAGACAACTATGCGAGCAATATTCTATATATCTGCTCATCCAGAATCCATCATCCCGAGTGCTCGCGTATCACTATTGTGACAGGCAGGGCATGATAGTCAATATTTGTGTTTGTTAAATCCCTTGGCATCCATTTTCTTGCATATCATCGGTCCCCATCGTGCAATGAATTTGCGCATACATGGTGGACGTATCGTCTACTTTTTTTTTCTCTTCCTCTTTCCAACTTGATCGAATCTTTACACTATATCAGTCCTTTTTATTTGAAAGCGTTTACACCTTTTCAATTCCATGTCCATGGTCTTTTGGCGTTTCTTTTGCTGCATCCTCCTTTCCGTCGTTTGATATACCCATTTGAGCAGCCCGGGCTGTTGTTGGTGATTATTGGTGATATCTAGGAGAACTAGGAACCTTCTTGCGATTCTGATTTTCGGGCTGGCTCTGTTCCTGTCCTTTTTCACTGTTGATATCTTAAGGACTGGAGTCTACTTCTGAGTAGTTGCTGTCGGGCCTTACAATTTATATAATTACCATGCCTTCTTCTACTTCAATTATCATGAAAGGAATATCCCTTAAGAGTATATATAGTAAGTAGTACTCACTATACATACTCTTATTAAGCCTCGTTTCAATATCGACCATTGGGGCTCAACATGGTGACGTATCGCGTCTTTTCTCGTAGACGTGGGGATGTTCATTGAATTGACATTGGCGAATTCGCCCTACTTCACAAGCAGATGTATACAAAGTTACACTTACTTTGTATACATCCTGCGACTGGCCTCTTTAAAACTCGCGTGTCTCTTCCGTGCGAGCCTTGTGAAGGTGGGTATCAGTGAGTTAAGCCCCCAAGCTAAGAGACCGCCTCGTTCAACGGAGATAATGACGGAAACCGAAGATCTTCACGGCTGACTGAACTCACACTCAGCCCCCAACCTTGAAGAACTTTGGAATGTTCTCCAACGTACATCAGCTCTGACCCTGACCCTGGAACTCCTATATAAAAGCGACAGAGCCCATTGACAAATCCCCTTTCTCAACCTCCTCAACCCTTGCTATACTTCCATTTCATCGCAGTGACATCGTTCAATTCCAACTTGAAAACCAAATCCAATATGACTGAAATTCTAGTCCTCACCTGTCCAAGCGGCAAACAAAGTGCACATCTAATCCCACTCTTATGCCAAACCAAACAATTCCATCTACGTCTCGCAGCTCACTCAGCAGCATCCAAAGCTCGTCTCGAATCAGAATACCCAGAAACAGAAGTTGTCCAAGTCGATCTCACCTCTCTACCAGACTGTGAAAGACTTCTTGCCGGCACCACAGCAATCCACCACGTCGGCCCATCATTTCACTCCCGTGAAAAGGAAATGGGATTTAACCTCATTGACGCGGCTGTTTCCGAAACTCGAAAGCCAGACTCGGTATTTAAACACTTTGTCTTCTCGAGTGTGCTGAGTACCCAACATCGAAATCTCATGCAACATGATTTGAAGAGTCGAGTTGAAGAACGTCTGTTCTTGAGTCCGTTGAATTTTACCATTCTACAACCGACGAATTTTTTAGCAGGATACCCAGTCGCACACCTCGCCCAACAAAGTACACCTTCTTTTGAGAGACTTTGGAATCCGGATGTTGCGAATAGTCTGATTGCATTGGAAGATCTGGCCGAGGCATCTGCGAGAGTTCTCGTAGAGAGAGAAAAGCACTATTTTGCGCAGTATCCGCTTTGTTCGACGTTACCTGTTTCAGATCGAGATGTGGTTCGAATCATTGAGGAGAATTTGGGAAAGAAGATTGAGATTGTCACTCCGAGTTTTGAAAAGGGCGTTCAGAATACGTTGGGTTTCTTGTTTGGTGTTCGAGAATTGGATTGTCGGGGACAGAGTGGTTTGGATAGTCCGGGTGCAGAGGGTGATTTGAGGCCTGATATTACCAGAGATGAAGCGGAGAGATTGGTGCTTTTTTATAATCGGCGTGGATTGAAGGGGAATCCGAGTGTATTGCGGTGGTTGATTCAGAGAGAACCTACTACTGTTGATGAGTGGGTGAAGAGGCAGTTGGAGTAAATTATAGATGATTGTTCATTTTCGATTCATCTTCATTTTATGGATTCCTTTTCTTGTACACTCGGTTTATCTGAATGTTCCAGCCTTGAAGACCACATTATGGACTGGTACCGGATCCCAAGCTTTGTTGACATGCTATGTACTCCTAAACATTCATATAGACCATGGTATCTAAGTCGCCGGACTTCTACCGTGGGATACAGGAGCCCGTAGAATGGGGCACATGCTTTCAGATTCGAGATGAGCTGTACTCACATCATACCATTGATGCCGACGAAGCCACGCTAAATCTGCTCTCCTAGATTTAACAACTTATCATCTATCGATATTCCAGCGGAGAGAAAATCAAACTCATGTACAATCTTCAAGTGGGTCTGGCCTCTTCTTAGTTCGATATCTTCTTGTATTCACAACTGCTAAGGACTCGAAATGTACTCAAGAAATCATCACCCTTGACCGACCGCACTCACACATATTGGATATCGGAGGTAGAACATGGCAGAAATCCCTTGGTCAGCTTGCTGCCAGCGTGAGATGTGGATATGGAGTAAGTATCGAAGAGGAGTCCTGGAAGATTAACCCCGGTTGAATGGGGCATTATCAGCAGTGCCCTGGAAAATATTTGTCAAGGTAATCGGGACTGCGAAACGTCCCCTCGAATGCCGAGCTGTTACTGTTCGACTAAGCGGGTTTGCGAAGTCACTGGGTGGTGATATAAGATTTCGTTTGTAGACTTTTCTCAGGCGGAAATATCACTGGTTTCAGCCCTTTTCAGCTTTCCGAGTCTTGCCTCGTGCCTGGTTTGTTTCGGGTGGGTCTCGGAAGCAGCGATGTATGCATGTACTACGCACGAGGTAGATCTGCTATGTATCGCTTCGATTTTAAACTACGATCATGTCTAACCCCATTTGACCTGATACCCTTAAGAGCATAAAATGGAAAGACAAAACCATGCTCTCAATTTTCCATAGCTACCTCAATCGGTTGTTTCTCGCGCCGCCGGGATAGGATGATGTTTAGTCTGACCAGGGCGCCACGTTTGATCAAGATCGAGGATATGCTTAAAAAAGCGTGAGAGTTAATTTACTCCAATCCTTAATTCGAGCTTATTTGACGTAACGAGAAGGGATCAACGCGATTGCATTCCATCGGGTTGCCGAATCTCCCGACTTACGCAGCCCTAAATGACTCTAATTCTCGGAATATCCGAACAGCGTATTTCCCATGACCCTCTTCTGTTCCGGGTTGTCCGGGTTCCGCGTAATCACCCCTGAATACACGTAATTCTCTCCATAATATGAATTTAGTGTTAGGGCCGTGGTCTTTATGAAAGACTAGTTTTCTAGTTGTTGCTTGTTTCAAGATTAGATCGACGGTTTGGAAGTTGGCTCTGACGCAGTACGCGTCCCGTTTTTTGAGGAGATTCTCGTCAGAGAGTACTGGGTACAACTGATGTACATGCTAGTAGGCACCAGACTTTGAATTAGTTGAATTAGTTGAATATATACTTTGATCGTCGCTTTTATTTTTCATCTACATCTTCCTGGTCTTTTGTATCTTATTCCATCAAGATGAAGGTCGATGCTTTAGCCCTTATTGGGGCCTTTTTGGGATCTGCTTCCGCAATTAGCAGCGCGAACAAGGGCCTTTTATCTAATGGCGAGGGTAAGTTTTCTGCAGCTTAGCATTTACATGGACTTCGCGAGCTTACTTCATTCAAAGTTTCATTGGGCGACTGGCAAGCTGCATACGAGAAAGCTGCCAGATTTGTCTCCAAGCTAAACACGACGGAAAAGATCAGTCTGATCACGGGAAGTAGCGTGAATACTACTGATGGCCAATCCTTCACAGCCCTTGAATTCTTAGACGGAGCCGAGGGTCTTCAGGACTATTACTATGTGTCTGCTTTCAGTCAGCCATCATCATTGGCTATGACATGGGATAAGGAAGCTATATACGCCCAGTCCAAGGCAATTGCTACCGAATTCTACCTGAAAGGTATTCAGGTGATCGATGGTCCCACCTCTCAACCTCTTGGTAGAACTGTCTGGGGTGGTCGTCTTGTCGAGACTTTTGGTCCGGATGTTTACCTGAATGGAATCGTGACGGGATTGAGCACAAAGGCATACAAGGACACTGGCGTCATCGCTGGACTAAAGGTATGTTAATGATCCCAAGCAGCTTCAAATAGGACACTTTCTCATCCAACCTCGATAGCATTTTCTTCTGAACGAACAAGAGACCAACCGTACTGGAAGCATGGGAGGCGGAGGAGGAGGCATGGGAGGAGGTGGAAGTGGTGGTGCCCCTCCTAGTATGGGCTCCTCTTCGAGCTCAGCTGCACCCCAATCTTCATCTGCTGCCGGTGGACAGAGTAAACAATCAAGTTCCTCTTCCTCATCATCTTCCTCTGGTGCACCCTACTCTTCCAATGCCGACTCAAAGACACTTCATGAGACCTATCTCTGGACTTTCTACGATGCTGTACACTCCGGTGCTGGTGGTGTCATGTGTGCCATGACGAAGGTTAACAACACACTCTCATGTGAATCCTCATCTCTCCTTATGGATCTCCTGAAGACCGAGCTTGGTTTCCCAGGATTCGTCTTTCCCGACACCAATGCCCAGCAGGACGCTTTAGCATCGGCAAACAACGGTCTCGACTATGGCTCTTCAAGTCTCTGGAGCTCATCTACCATTGAGGGCTACCTGAACAAACACAACATGACCGAGGCTCGTCTGAATGATATGGCCGTGCGAAATCTCATTGGATACTACTATGTCAATCTGGACAATGGCACTCAGCCCTCGATGGCCGAAAAAGATGCCTATGTTGATGTTCGGGGCAACCACGCGAAGCTGATCCGTTCGAACGGTGCGAAGTCCCTGGCTCTTCTCAAGAACGAGAACAATGCTCTTCCTTTGAAGAAGCCTCACACTATGGCTATATTTGGTTCTAATGCCCGATCTGTCATTGCTGGCCCGAACGGCCAATTCAGTGTCGAAGGCTCAGGTCCTACTTACGACGGTCACCTGGCCACAGGGTCGGGTTCTGAGCAAGGGTCTTTTCCCTACCTCATCACCCCTGAGATGGCCTTGACCATGAAGGCTTGTCAAGATGGTACTATGCTCCGCTGGGTTGCCAACGATACTTACTCTTCTTCCAGCGGCTCAACTCTCGTCATGAAGGGAACCGATACCACCTCTGTCACACCTTCCATTAGCAATTACGCGGAGAACATGGATGTGTGCCTCGTTTTCATCAACGCTCTTGCTGGCGAAGGTGCTGATCGTACTGAGCTGTACAACGATGACCAGGACGCTCTGGTCAACGAAGTTGCCGATAACTGCGCGAATACCGTCGTTGTCATTAACACAGTTGGTGCCCGTCTTGTGGATCAATGGATTGATCATGAGAACGTGACTGCTCTTGTCTACGGCAGTCTCTTGGGCCAGGAGTCTGGTAACTCGATCATTGATGTCCTTTACGGTGATGTCAATCCCAGCGGAAGACTCATCTACACAATCGCCAAAAATCAGTCGGACTACAACGTCGGCATCTGCGAGACTCATAACTGCAAGTTTACGGAGGGCAACTACTTTGACTACCGCTACTTTGATGCTTACAATGTTACCCCTCGTTATGAGTTCGGATACGGTCTTTCCTACACCAACTTCACCTACGCTGATCTTAAGGTTGACTCGCTTAAGCCACTCTCCAAGTATCCTACTGGTAAGCTTTCTGTTGGTGGCTACCAGGATCTCTGGGATGTCGTTACCAAGATCAGCACGACTGTTCGCAACACAGGATCCATTGATGGAGCCGAGGTACCTCAACTCTATATTAGCTATCCGAAGTCTGCTCAACAGCCCCTGCGCCAGTTGCGCGGATTTGAGAATGTCCACATCAAGTCTGGCGGCCACAGTCAGGTTGAATTTGAGCTGCGTCGTCGTGATATCTCATACTGGGATGTTAAGGCTCAGAAATGGGCTGTTGCTTCTGGCACCTACACTGTTTACCTTGGTGCCAGCTCGAGAGATCTGAGACAGCACGGTACTTTCTCAGTGAATATCAAGACCGATGCTTGGATGTGAATAGTACTTTCCTATAGACTTAGACTCCTCTCATTCTAGTAATTTTATATTATCATATTTCTTTAAGAATGATCAAGTTCGTGTACATTATGAGGATTTTGATTCGGATGTGGTCAGCAGAAGGTACACCCTCCAAAAATACCAGTCGTAAAGAAGCTTTTCTCGACAATCCTTACTCAAATGACTTGAGATTGACCCCTCACTAGTTTAAATTCTGCAAAAGATGGGGTAAGTTCACCCCGTGAACGTCCATCCAATCCGCGATAGGCTTATCACTTGGCATCGCCATCTCCTCCCCTTCAGGGTTTGGCTTTGCTGTGCCGCTGATAACAATTCGCATTTTACATCTTCTTTATCTTTGCTTGGCAGATTTACGATCCTTCTTTCGGCGCCAAGTATACCGCTGATACTTCAAACTACGCAAGCTAAACATCTTGCCGTGCAATCATCCCTGGACGATAACCCCTCAGAGATATCGGACTAGTAGTGTAAATGAATGTCTATCAACATAATAACCCCCATGACTCCGCAACACGGCCCAAGATCACTTTCTCGGGTACAACTTAAGCGTCAATGCACCTTTAACTATAAAGGCTCTATTCCCCCGCTCTCGCCTGGCTTCAAGTCCCCCTCAAGCTCTGCGCCAGACGGTCAATTCCAGTATGGAGAAAGCTTCAGTAAAAGACAAACCTATCTCCAATGAGGATGCTAGCTCCGGAGTCATTCTTCCCTACCGCGAGACCCAGCGTGGTCTAGCCTCACGTCATGTTCAACTGATGGCCATTGGTGGCTCTATTGGCACAGGACTATTTGTTGGAATTGGTTCATATCTACGCGACGCAGGCCCATTATCTCTATTCCTAGGCTATCTCGTCTGGGGCTGTTTGTTCATTCTACCCGTCAATTTGAGTGTAGGAGAAATGTGTGCCTATCTACCGATTCGAGGGTCTATTTTCGAACTTGCTGCACGGTTTATTGATCCAGCCTTTGGCTTTGCGATGTGAGTTCTCCACCTTCGATTTCCCCGCATTTCGGATGTTTGATGATCGACATTAACATTCTGACCATACTACTAGGGGCTGGGTATACTTCTACGGTGGGGTCATGTTAGTTTGTACCGAATATGCTGCTGTCGCGACTGTTATGCAATATTGGAATACCAGCGTCAATCCCGCTGTGTGGGTGACAATGGCTCTTGTTGTCTGCTCTTGTCTTAATTTCGTCGCAGTTAAATACTACGGAGAAAGCGAGTTCATTATGGCTTCCACGAAGATATTGTTGCTCATTGGACTTGTCCTTCTCACTTTCATCACGATGGTGGGAGGTAATCCAAAGCATGATGTCTACGGCTTCAGGAACTGGACACATGGAGTGATGTTTGAGTACTATACCGACGGGGCCACCGGAAGGTTTCTCGGTTTCTTCTCGGTCATGGTCTATGCAGCTTTCTCAGTTGCCGGTCCTGACCTACCTGCCCTTGCTGCAGGAGAGATCCAAAACCCACGTCATACCATTCCTCGCGTTGTCAAGATGACCTTTTGGCGTATTGTTGGTTTCTACGTTGTAGGTGTTCTTGCCGTCGGCATCATCTGTAGTCCTCGCGACCCTCGCCTCTTATCTGCCATTGATGATGCTGCTGCAGGGTCTGCGGCTTCACCATGGGTGATTGGGATTCAGAATTTGGACATTCATGGACTCCCTGATCTAATTAACCTCTTGATTCTGCTATCTGGATGGTCATGCGGAAATGCCTATCTTTATAGCTCAAGTCGAACATTGTATTCTCTTGCCCGTGATGGACAAGCTCCCAAATTCCTGTTGAAATGTACTTCATCGGGAATTCCTATTTACTGCGTACTGACAGTGTCACTCCTCTCCTGTATCACTTTTCTCGTCGCAGATACTTCTTCAGTGACCGTCTTCTTTTGGTTCGTCGACCTCACCACTATTGCTTTCGTCCTTACCTACACCGGTATGCTCTGTGTTTTCATCGCCTGGTATCGGGCACTGAAAGCCCAAGGAATTGATCGCAAACAATTTGTCCCTTGGGCATCTCCATTCCAGCCTTACATGACGATTCTCGCAATTGTCATCGGTTGCTTGACTGCTTTGTTCAATGGATTCTCAGTCTTCAAGCCCTTCAATATCCAAGGATTTGTCACAGCATATTTCGGAATGGCGTTTTGGGCAGTTATGTTCGCTTTCTGGAAATTATTCCATCAAACCAAATTTGTGAGTCCAGCAGACGCAGACTTGTACTCTGGGAAAGCAGAGGTCGACGAAGAGTGTAAGATTTGGGAAGATGGTGAGTGGGAAGAAAGACGTAAGGT
The DNA here is from genome assembly GCF_028827155.1 of Penicillium citrinum. Lineage (NCBI taxonomy): Eukaryota > Fungi > Ascomycota > Eurotiomycetes > Eurotiales > Aspergillaceae > Penicillium > Penicillium citrinum. The sequence goes on from NW_026622686.1 coordinate 3,593,273, forward strand.
CGAGTTGGCCCAGATGAACTGGGTGCGGCGAGTCTGGGAGAAGATGTGGTGATCTCAATACCATATAGGTATTATCTATGTTCTTGTTTAAATTTTTGGGATTTAATTATGGCGATCTACAGTTCTCTCATTCACCATTAGCATGATGCTTGTAGTGAGCGAGTATACATTAGTTTGTCTGCATATCTAATTCCACGAACCAAGATTATATACTTGAATATGAATCTTGAATATGAATCTTGAATATGAATCTTGAATATGAATCTTGAATATGAATCTAGTCGGTTTAAGACTCTTCGTGTAGATCATATTAAATACATTTTCATTATCAAATAATGCACCCAGTTATCTCCTACAATCTATTCTCATCCACAGACGTCAACGCCCTGTCAACAAGCCGATCCGAGCGGCTTCCCCACCTTTTGGTTCGCATTCTCCCCGAAAATCCCGAATTTCTTTAACCACCGAGGCCGCGTTTGCCCCTTTCTCGGTATCTTGTCGAATTTTTAGGAGAGCATGAAATATATTGCTGGGGTCAAATTCATACTCACTCCACAGCGGTCCAGTGTTTGCCACGATGTCTATCGAACGCGTGCGACAGAGCGGCTTGCGCTTGAACTTCAGTGCACCGACTACTCCTACCTTGAGTCGTCAGAATACATCCCTATATGGAAGACATCACCAACGCCGTACCACTCATCCCCATTTATTATCTTCCCGAAAGAAGCCGAGGAGGTGAGCTAGGTCATTTCAGGCGTCGATTATACTATCAAAGGCTAATATCACGCTCAGGTGGCCACTCGTGTTTCGCTTTATCAAAGGTGCAATTCATGCAGATATACTTCTCCCTGTTTGCCTGCATGCATTATTCACGGCTTGCGTCGTTTACCTCGATACGCACGTCTTCAATACAGTCGGGTTACCCGCTAGCATTGTTTGTGCCCCGACCAGAATCTAAGAAAAGATCTCACTCATACTAACCAAACAGATTCCATCACTCTCTATTGTCGTTGGTCTCATTCTTGTTTTCCGTAACCAAACATCCTACAACCGGTTCTGGGATGGACGCAACGGTATGAACACCTTGAACACTTGTGTTCGTAATCTGGTACGGACAATCGTAACAAACAGCTATAATGCCAAAAAGGGCCCACCCAATGCATCTGAACGAGAGGATATTGAGCGCACTATTCGGATCTTGATGGCTCTTCCATTTGCTACAAAGAATCATCTTCGCGCAGAATGGGGCGCGGCATGGGCCGGAGACGACTCCCTTACAAATGACATGAATGAGCATGGGGTATCGGTGTATAACTTCGAGTATGCGGGCTTACTTCCTGCTGGAATGGAAGGGCACGAGGATGAGGGCCTAGGTCTACCATATCAACTGACTTTCTTTGTGGATGGCTTTATCAAGCGAGGGGAGATTCGAGGCTGGTTTAGTGCTCCCAGTGCCAGTCAAATGCAAGCCCAATTGAATCTGCTTCTTGATGCGTATGGAAGGATGGAGACAATCAAGCTGACCCCAATGCCTGTGGCGCACTTGTATGTTCTACTCAACTCAACTGTCTACGCATATCTGGGATGAGTTACTGACAGTACTGCAAAGGATTCATCAGAAACAAGTTCTAGCTTTGTTTGGTTGCGTGCTCCCTTTCGCAATGGTAGATGAGATGGGCTGGTGGGCTATTCCTATCGTCAGCTTGGTGATTTTCACTCTATATGGAATAGAAGGAATCGGTTCTCAGCTTGAGGACCCTTTCGGCTATGACAGGAATGATATCAAAATGGATGCATTGGTCGGTGATACAAAGACCGAGATCGATGTTGTTTTAAGCGAGTGGCGTCACCATTGCAAAGTGATGGAGAGCAAAATTGACACACGCCAGGGGGGATTGCATGGCAAGCAGTGCTTGAATAATGGCCATACTGGCATCGCCTCCGATGGGGAAGCGGACAGAGAACCCAAACAATTCATGTCCCCTGATTTGTTTCTTAAATCGAGACCTCGGACCGCAAGTTAGTCGCTTTCTTATAGGAGGCGCCGAGCTCTCTAGCCCTCTCTCGACTTGTGATCCCTCATTTTACATAGATCCCTTATCAAGACAGCCAAATTGACATAGTTCTTAGCCTCCCTTCTAGGTGTCTCCCATGAGAAATGTTGAAATCTGGGTTTTTGCTTAGATTCTCATTTTTTGCCATTCATCGTGCCACTACGACAACTTGAACGAATAATGAGAGCCAGCATTGTCTTGCTCCACGACATGTAAAATTTGCTGCGGATAGGCTTAATATTGGTTTCATTAACTTGGCGGGGTATATTAATTTCACAACCGAATGATCAGATGGGTGGCTCTAAGGCTAGAATCCCGTCCAATATAGAGTCTGGAGTAACATCCATGAGAACATGGGATACAGCCCCCAGATGACTTCCATATTGAAGACTGCGGTCATCTTCCGGGCTCGCGACAATGATTCGGTGACGGAAGACCTTTCTTGCCGCTAGTGCCACAATTGATGGCGTCAAATAGTCGATACCATGGATCGGGGCAAGGAATCTGTCTTAAAGTGTTAGGAACATAACGTGATACAACTGAATCAAAGAAAGCGATATGACTGACTGTGCAAATTGGGCAAACTGATTATTCGCTTTGGCTGAAATACCACCAGCAACAGCGCGGCTGAGACGTAGGAAAACAACGATATCCTGGATGTATCGCACCACTTCGGCGCTTGTAGTGACCATATCACTCGCATCTCGAAGCCTATCAATTTGCTTCAAGTCATTAGTAAGACAAAAGCCAATAAGATGAGGAAGTATTACCGTGGCATCGACGACAGTCCCTTTTTTGTTGGCTGATTTTGAGCTATGCATAATAGAGGAAGCTGAGAACTGGCCATCCGGAAGCCAGTCGTCCTTTTCAAGATATTTAAAACCATCTGCTGGAACATGGAAATGTGATACTAAGAGATGTTCGACCTGTGTAATCAAATTAGAGGAGGCCCATGAGATGAGTTCTATGAAGTGAACTCACCAAATGTTTTTGCAGAGGAGGCTCAAGCCGATCCGATTCTCTCACAACCAAAGGTATGAAGAGGAAGTTTTCCGGCGCATTTATAGAACCCCCTTCTGTGGCCAGCTTCCTCGTTCGCATTAACTGAAGGCTCTCATCAGCGTGGACTCGCTTAGATATCGCAGTATATATTTCTCACCTGTAATGCTTGAACTTGAACATCATCCTCAACAAAATTAAAGTCCTTTGCAATAACTACATTCACCACATTTGCTTCAGCTAAGGGAGTGCCTGGGGCCGGGGATTTGGTTTGACCCGGGCGGTCCACATAGGATGAAAGATTACTCGACTATGCCGGGTAAGCGTCAGGTCAAGGTAGATACACGAACAGCTTGCCATAAAGGGGAACATACCGACGCGGCTTTTATGCGAAAGTAAGATGAACGTTGTTGGGTCTTGCGCGCATCTGGGATGAGAATATCACTATGGATGTCACCAATTGTTGTTGAGGCGGTACAATCAACGATGCAAAATGACAGCTCAAAGGTCTGAGAAGCTATCTAAAAAATCATATTAGCTCTGGGGAAAAGAATAGAAGCTCTTTGAAGAAAAGGAATTCTACCAAAGCCAACTCTTTTGCAACATCATTGAGACAGTTCCTAGTAGTCTCGATCAAGCAATGCTCACGACTGGCCAAACACAAGAAAAGGGCCACTTCTAGATCAGAGAGCTCTCGAGCAATATCTTCCAGCCCGTGGAGTTCCATATCATAGCTCCATCGAACCACCGAATGTCTCAAGTGATATACGATGGCGGCAATGACGAGTGGAGGGGAATAGGCGGACTGCAGCCAGTCCGATGTTCTGCCTTGTTGCCTTTATTATGAGGCACTAATCCTTCTACTTTAGGACTAGCGTATTCGCCGCCTTGGCCGAGTTCCGCCTGGCCTCGTCCGTCGTCAACGTCAACACGGAGGCATGGACGGATGATTTATTCAGGACCTTCGTCCGAGACAAAAAGCGTCCAGAAATGGCTCCTTCAAATCCCCTGGCCAACTGGGAAAAGGTCGGTGATAGCTTTTACCGGAAAACCTCCGTTTACGACGCCGTATTCGACGAAGATGTCGAACTAGAGAACTACATTGTCGCGGGCGCTCCCTATGGAGGAGCTATAGGTATGATCTGAGCCGAGCTTGATAATTGCAGATGGCTCATGCTAATTAATGCCTGGTATAGCGATTTATCGAGATGAGAACAAGCCTTTCAGATTACGCGACACGCAAGCATTGCGGTCGGGCATTGACATTTACTCATGCTCAGGCAAATTAATCAATCAAATTAATGTAATTCGCTCCATTCTGCTTGCGACCATTATTTCTTAGTCTAATTTATTGTCAGTGGGATCAAGCAACTATTCGAGGGCTTGGCTGGTCCGACAAAGAGGAATTGCTTGTCATCGCTGAGGACGGCACTGTCCGCCGCTACTTCGGGCTCGATGGAGAGTTCACATCTTTTTCGCTTGGTAATGTAAGTTTAATATGGCACATGAAGTTATTCTACTACTCATTCCTCTTCAATGGCCCGCTGACTATGTATAGGGTGCAGAAGAGTATGGCGTGAGAGAGTGCCGGTTCTGGGCCTCGGGCTTAGTGGCTTTGCTGTCTAATAACCAGCTGATTGCTGTTTCTAAATATGATGAACCGCGTCCTCGACTGCTCGCTCCTTGTCCAGAGGGTGAAGTCTCTTCTTGGACACTGAGCCCGCCAGCGCATACTCTTTCACGCTCGGTGGAAGTCTTTTTGGCTGTCGATAAAACAGTCTATCTTGTCGATTCAAATGAAGCAGAGGATAAAATCCTCCAGGACGGGCCATTCAAGCACGTCAGCGTTTCCCCTTCGGGTCGTTTCGTGGCACTTTTCACCGGAGAAGGAAAATTGTGGGTTGTCAGTATCGACTTTCAAAACAAACTCAGCGAGTATGACTCCAAGTCTCGAGTTACTCCAAGCTCGATGAACTGGTGTGGTGACGATGCTGTAGTGCTTGCTTGGGAGGATGAAATCCATCTCGTTGGGCCGAATGGAGCCGCGTCAAAGTAATCACACATCTTTGGGTTTCTTCTTGGTCTCTGCTAACAAGTCCCAGGTTCTATTACGATGCTCGTGTCCATGTCATCCCGGAGTTTGACGGAGTTCGCCTCGTAACTAATGACACGTGCGAGTTTCTCCACAAAGTCACAGACGTCACGGAAGACATATTCAGGCTGGGCTCCTCTACACCTGCTTCGGTGCTTCTTGATTCTGTTGAGCAACTAGAAAAGATGTCGCCCAAGGCTGACGAAAACATACAACGCATTCGATCGGGTCTTCCTGCTGCAGTAGATACTTGTATCAAGGCAGCAGGTTATGAATTTGATGTATACTGGCAGAAACGTCTGTTAAAGGCTGCATCGTTTGGGAAATCAGTTCTCGAGCTTTATAATAGTAATGAGTTTGTTGAGATGACCGAAAAATTGCGGGTCTTGACTGCAGTCCGGGACTTCAAGATCGGACTCCCCATCTCATACGCACAATATCTTCGTTTGACCCCAGAAGGGCTTATCGAACGCCTTATAAGCCGTCACGAGTACTTGCTAGCAATTCGTGTCTCTGAATATCTTGAGATCCCAGCGGATCGAATCTTTGTACACTGGGCCAGTCAAAAAGTTAGGGTGTCCACGGTTGATGACGAGGCTGTGTGCAAACTTATTGTTCAAAGGCTGGAAGGCAAGCCGGGAATATCCTTTGAAACAATAGCCCAAGCAGCTTATGATGAAGGTCGAACGCATCTGGCCACTCAATTGCTAGATCATGAACCTCGTGCTGGCAAGCAGGTGCCTCTGTTGTTGAACATGGAAGAGGACGAGGTAGCTCTGGACAAAGCGATTGAAAGTGGCGACGATGACCTGATCAACTTTGTCCTTTTGCATTTGAAAAGTAAATTGCCTCTTGCCAGCTTCTTGCGCACGATCAACAGCCGCCCGGTAGCCTCTGCATTGGTTGAAACGGCTGCTCGAAATGAAGATACAGAACTTCTCAAGGATCTATTCTACCAAGACGACAGACCGATTGAAGGCTCGAATGTTCTAGTTTCAGAAGCTCTCAGTCAATCCGATCCAGAGCGTAAAATCGAGAAGCTTCAGTTGGCAACTCGTTTACTAACCGACTCCAAAGATCCGACAGTGGTTCTACAGCAAAAATTGGTTTCCGAGGCTTCCCAACTTCTCAAGGCACAAGAAGCTTTGGATAAAGACCTCGCAGACCACAGCGAATTTCTCGGTCTTAGTCTGAACGAGACGATCTATAGACTTTTCCGAGCAGGCTATGGGAAGCGAGCGCACAAGATGCAATCCGAATTTAAGATGCCAGAAAAGACATACTGGTGGTTAAGGCTTAGGGCACTAGTCGCCAAACGGGACTGGGGTGAATTGGAGGAGATCGCAAAGGCAAAGAAATCCCCAATTGGATGGGAGGTAAGATATCATTGACAATCCGCGCTCTATACGGAGATGGCATGCTAATTTGTAAAAATCCCAGCCTTTCTACAATGAAGTGCTTGGTGCCGGTAACACAAAGTTGGCCTCGTTATTTGTTCCGAAATGCACGGCTTTGAAACCCGCCGAGCGTATAGAAATGTGGGTGAAATGTGGAATGATCGTCAAGGCAGGAGAAGAGGCTCAGAAGGTCAAGGACCTGAGTACACTCGAAGTGCTTCGAACGAAAGCGTCTGGACCAGCTGCCACAGAAATCGAGCGCATGATCAACCAGCTCCGACCAAGAAAGTAATGGATGGTAAAGCGTCCGCAACTTTTCGGGAGAATATCATGTTCAAGAGATTTCGTCGTCTTCGTCGAGAGGAGCAGAGTCTGCTGCTGGTTCCACTGGTGTAGCAAATGCATTTACTCTAGGTTTCGTTTGTGGGGTATCTTCAGTCATCTTGCCGTCCTCGTCTTCATCATCGTCTTCGTCGGCGTTGTGCTGTTGAAGAGCTGCAAATGCGGAAGCATTTCGGTTGGTATCCTCCCACTCGGCCTAAAGTAAAGCAATTTTGTCAATATCTGCAAATATCGGGCAGGATAGATGTCCTAATATCAATAATGCCATACCCTTCTCGTTTTGACAGTTTTCGCGCGATTATTGCTTTTGGCTTTCTTAATCTCCAACTGATCCAAGACTGCCTCGGCCCTTTCCATGCCCTTCTGTTGCCTCAAACGTTGTGCTCTTGAAATCTTCTTGTTCTCTTTCTTCTTCTTTTGGACTCCAGCGTTTGCACGCTCGACTAAGAGGGATGGTCTTTGAGCAGTAGGCGATTCTGCGCGTGGTAAAGCAGCCAAGGATTTATCCTCGGGGGTGGCAGCCCGCCGGGCCGCGCGAGTATTCTGACCGCTGGCTATTAAATAATGTTAGAACAAGAAAACTTTTATTTGAAATCACCAATAGATAGAGATGATATGCGACTCACGTTTATTCTTTGCCATGATCGATGTGTGTTTTGAAGTACAATTTCAGTGTGGGGGAGAAATGCAACTTTATCGATAAAAAAAAAGTTTACGGCGAGTGTGGACGACCAACTGCGCAGTCCCGGGCCAAAATATACAAACCGTCCATTCTTCCCTTTTTGCATCCATCTTGGTCCTTTGTTGACCCAGTCAACCACTCCGTCTTCGTCCATGCTTGATATAGTACATCGGTGCTGCACCGGCTCTCTCATAGTAGTGAACCATTTTCGCCATGAATGCTCAGGGGAGAGCTGATACTTCAAACGGCCCCATTTATTACGCAAGCTCGAGCAGCCACGATGCGACACTTGCCACTGCAGTACAGGATCATCAGACTCTAGGATACATCGCTATTGGCCTCATCTCTATCTATCTGCTTGCCAGTTACCTTGGCATTGTTCCGGTTTCAATCGTCCAGCTTCTTTGGAACATATTGGTCTACATAACGCCCGCTCGCATCCTTGTCGCATTAGACTCTCAAATGTCGCCGTCGGATTCTGACCCCTCCACCCCCTCCCAAATGACTTTCCATGCTAAAAGCGATTCGATGCAACGGATTCTCGGCCTAGACAACACCACATTCTCTTCATTCCCTCGACCACGCTCACTATCTGGTATCGGGAGTGTCTTCCTCGGGAATAGCAGGGAGTATGTCCCTTCGGGGTTGGGAAACTGGGATAACTCTTGTTATCAAAATAGTACAATCCAGGGGCTGGCCTCTTTCAGATCGCTTTCGGATTTTCTAAAGCGGAATGTGGATGAGATGGCCGAGAAGAGCTCACTCTCTACCCACAAAGCGTTGAATGGCATCATCGAGCTCTTGAACGGCGCATCGAACTCTGGAAATAAGCTATGGATTCCCGCAGAACTCAAATCTATGAGCAGCTGGCAACAACAAGATGCGCAGGAATATTTCTCCAAGTTAGTGGATCAACTTGATATAGAGATTCGCCGCGCTTCCAAGGGACAAACAAGAAATATGGGACTCAAGATGACTGGACCGGAGATTAATGGCGATGGTCATGTTGAGGATGCAGCGAATGAATCGACTTTATTTTGCAACCCTCTCGAAGGTCTACTCGCCCAGCGTGTTGGATGCACCAAGTGTGGGTGGACAGAAGGACTGTCTCTGATCCCATTCAATTGTCTCACGGTACCACTTGGCGGGAAATATGAATACGATGTTGACGAATGTTTGGACGATTATACAGCTCTGGAAGAAATTGAGGGTGTAGAGTGTGCCAAATGCACGCTTCTACGGGCTCAACAACAATTGAAAAATCTTCTGGGCGATATTTCTCAAGGTGATGAGACTTCTGATAAGTCAGAATCGCCTGGTTTGTCTGACGCTGTCAGGAATTCTGCACAAACAAGACTCGAAGCTGTCAATGCCGCGTTGGAGGCCAACGATTTTGCCGAGAAAACGCTAGCAGAGAAATGCCATATTCCCTCCAAGAACAGGGCGACCTCCACAAAATCTCGCCAGGCGGTCATTGCCCGTGCTCCTCAATGTCTCGTTGTCCACATCAATCGAAGTCTTTTTGATGAAATGAACGGCATGCTCAAGAAGAATTATGCCGCCGTCAATTTCCCCAGGGTTATGACCCTCAATCAATGGTGCCTTGGTGTTCGAACAAATGAAGACTCGGGAGAATCTAGAGAGAAATGGATCACAGATCCGTCTCAGTCCATGCTGCCTCGCGCAGGTGAGGTGGTGGATATTCCGAGTAGACGTTACGAACTCAGAGCAATTATTACGCATTACGGCCGACACGAAAATGGTCACTATATCTGTTATCGGAAGTACTCTACGACAACCTTCCCAGCACCTGTCCCAGACGAAATTTTGCAGGCCGAGGGCGACAAGGAGAAGCCGGAGCGGTGGTACAGACTCAGTGATGATGATGTCCAAATGGTCAGTGAGAACCATGTCATGTCACAGGGCGGTGCTTTTATGCTCTTTTACGAAGCCATCGAAGACAATGTCCCAGCACATTCAGAAGAGCTAGCTGGCCCTGAAACTGTGCAGTACGAGCCAGCGGAGTCGGTGTCGAATTTCACCATGTCTGAAAACATGTCGACAACGTCCACAATTACCGATGCCGAATCTAGCACATCACGCGCAACCAGTGTTTCCGCATCGGATAACCCCTTGCCTGAGAACACCAAGCATTCTGTGCCTTCAGACGCAGTGGATGTCAATATTGCAAATTCGAGAGATTCATTAGGCTCCCCAGCTATCATCAGCGTGAGCTGAGTCAATTCTCTCGTCAATATTTTGCTGCGTCTTTTTCCTTTTACAACAGCGAATACTGCCGTCTAGTTCGGCATCTGCATTATTTTTGATACCCAAGTATACATGTATTTCAATCGGGGCGTTCACAGGAAACTTTTATTTTTATTTTTTTCAAGATACATTGTGGGAAATGTCATTTACGACAGTTTTTACTACAAGAGAGATGCTATCATGATTCTTTGAATGCTCGAAGTTCGGCTTGTAGCGCGTATGTGATAATCTTGGTGCAGATCGAAGTGAAGTGAAGCATTTAGAATCCACCTAAAGACATCTACTAGTCCTCGTAATGCTTGGATACTATCTAGGCGATTCGTTGCTTTGAAGGGCCAATCAGGTTCAGTACTGGTTATCTAAAAGACTACTGATCACTTTGAACTTGAGCAATGGCATATATCCATAGTACAAGATTAGACTTGAAAAGGGATGCATGTCACGTTTTCCAGAGGAATTGGAACTTGATAGTGCCCATTAGTACGAATACTTGGGATTTTCTTTCTCTTTATCTCTCTTTAGCCAGCACTTTGATATGCTAGTGGCCCCGTTCTATAACGACCAACATCAAGGCACTGCATGGTTCTGCTGGCAATTTCGCCAAAATCCATTTTTCACATTCTTCACTGGCTGGTTTTCAACCATATCTTATATGGAGGACAAGGTATTGGTGAATTTGAGCATATTAATTCATTTGAGTATCATGTTTTTCATTATCATCATCATGGTAATAGTAATCTTCATAAAAAAGGCATCATGGATAATATTCTTACATGGGATTTATTGAAATTTGATGGTAGATCCAACAGGCCAGATTCCCTTCAAATCACTATAAATCCCTCTCAACAGAACGACGACGACGATTCTGATCACGCTGGAAATGAGTGATGCGCCGAGCCTCCAGAAAATGACTCCTCTGACCCTGTACGTTGGTATCACGCATAGGAATGTGTCGGTCATAGCGCCATCTCTGGGCTATACCTCGTTCAACAGACTCATTCAACCTTTCCATTTCCTCAAACTCCGCTGGTGGCAGTATTCCATTCCAATCGATTTCCGTTTCCTCTTCTTCTGACGGTCTTGGTTGCATCGTTGGTCGAGCATCAGTCTCGACAATAGAGGGTTGCGTCGACAGTGTACTGCTAATGTCGGAATCTAGAGAGAATTGAGCCATGGTATGACCGAGCAGGAAGGAGTCAATGGGTAGACCGAATACATCAAAGGGCCCGGCTCGCAATTGAACTACGCCGGCGGCAAGTCTCTGAGACTCTTGATCGTGATCAGACTCGTAATCGGATACCGTAACATAAACATTCTCCTTATCATCATTTCTGGTATCATTGTAAACATGCCCTGGTGGGAAAACCTGTGACTGATTCTCGGGAAAATCTTCCCAAATGACGAACCGCGCGGGGGGGGTTGACATTCCGTGGTCTAAATCTCCTCTGGCTTGGGGTTGATGCACGAGTGACAGGTAGCTGCTGAGCTGCGGAAGTATTGGGGCTACCTGCTTCTGAAACAGTAACTGGTCTGTATGGCTCTGGCGTGGTGGGTAGGGCTAAAGCATGTCTGCTCCCTGCATCAAAACCATGAGTGAGTCGGTCGAAGCTATATCCAACATTGTTAAAAATTGATGAACAATCTTCTCTCACTTACCCCCCAGAGAACTGATCCTGGAAGGTGTTTGTGGCTGGTCCATACTGCTGTTAGAGCTAGGCGAAGCAGTAGATGTCTGAGCAGATCGCGTGTGAGAACGCAAAGTCATCGGATGAAGTGAGAGAAGTGAGGGAGGGGAGCCAGGCACCCAAGAGGTTTGGACGTCTGAAGCCTGCCTTGTGTGACCGATAGATCTTCTTAGAGCTTCCACACTCGGGGACTCTTCTCGAAGGGCTCTTGCTACTCTGATACGTGCTGCCTAGTGAGAGAAGTGTCAGCATATGGATCAGCAAGGTAGACAAAATTGAGTCTTAAGATACCCCATTGACAATGCTAAGATTTATTTCTGATTGAGGACTCGCGGGGCTTTCCATGGTCTCATTTAGTTGAAGGTTTTGCAAACAATCGAAGAAAGGATGAAGGATGTCGTGGTTTGGAGGAAGTCGGAGATGGTCGAGGTTGAACTGCGCGAGGATGCGCCGGCGGAAGGCACCAACAACAGCCGACATTCGGAGTGACAGCGGGATATTGAAGTATAGAGTATATACACGGATTGTTATATTTAGAGTGATTTATTGGGTTGTTGTGATTCTCTATTCGATGCCAGAATGAAGTTCTACTTAAGACCTCAATCATACACAACACCAATGTAATACTCGGATAGATGTTGTTGGGCTAATCTAGTTGAAAGATCATGTCACTAGTATAAATAGTACTAGTAGTACTATTTACTGAATAGTATACAAATATCCTCTTGAGTATCGTAAATGTCTATACTTCAAGACTTGGGGGATTATGTTTGGTAATTTCACAAACATAATGTCAAACTCGAGACCTTGACAGAGTCACGACAACACATCCACTTGCAATTTGATATCACTTTCATCCCATGTCACGAGCTTCCAAATATATATACACTGCACCGTCATGAATTAGGAACAATATTATTGAGGATACTAAGCCCAGCAAACTGGACATTTGGTGTACTCAAGGCCATTGGTAACCACTCGTATTCCTAGAACTGGAATATTGATGGCATGCTCTATATGGTTGCTTTGATGAACTATTACCTTCAAGGCCGATTTCTTATATCTAGGCCACGACTGTTACTACGGGCAGAAGCATTTTATCATTATCTCTACTATCAGTACATCGTATTTCAATTAAATGCCACGTTATTCGTAGGCCATTGAATGCTGCTTCAGTTGGAATTTATGCTGGGAGTATTCCGAGCAGCCTGAACTTCTTTTTGCAATACAAGTAAGCCAAGACTGATTTCGGGGATTACCATTTCCAATTCATCAAATTGGGAGGGGGAATACAAATTCCTTTTGACCAGATAGAATGATGAGCATCTACATTACTATGTATACTTCCCCTCCCAAACAGAGACCACTTTTGGATTTGATAGCCGGGGACAAACGAAGACGTCGAACTTGAACTATTACGAAACAATAAAGAGCCCCAACACAGATGACTGTTGAATGGGGAGTACTGATTTATGATATGAACTATTGCCCAGACTCATCTATGAGGATCCGGCACGGGGCGATGCGGATACAGCGCGGAAGTGTAGAAAGGGGTTCCGACCGTTTGCCTCTATAGTTCATGATAGTTCAATACATTTGGCTGATATCAGAAGGTTTCGGACGCAGCCGAGCTAGTCTTCTTCTATGCCAACATATGAATAAGATTATCACTCGATATTCATACTATGAGCACAATATGTAGCAGATTCTAGTGTCTCTCAATGAGCCTGGCTTGGTAAGTCTAGGAGTACAAGACAGCAACTTCTAACTCTGTGTGTTACTGGTATATCCAGCTCCTGGGTACTTTCAGTACTTAATACCCTATCCCTGGGTCATATATTGAAATGGCCTCCTGAATAGTTGTAAATAATAGTCTACTCCGTACATAAGTCTCTTGTAATACACACCACTGCATACTATGATCCCCTGAATAGCCAACAGCCTTCATTAAGGAGATGGGACCATGACAAATGATGCCCTCTCCGGACCAATCTTGCTACAATTAGGGCTGAACTCCGGTTAGTGTGCAGGATCCTTCAATTCCATTCTCGCATAGTTTGCTGATTAGATCTGCCTGCATGAACACCCTCGTGCCATGTACAGTACAACTCCGTACTGCATCACCATCTCGAGGATCTTGCTGCCCGGTGATAAGCTACCAGCAGCCTTCAAATGCAGCAGTGGAACCAGACGGCAGACCAGGTCTCACTTTTGAGCCCTCCATTTACCTTCTGCTAACAACTGCATTCCGGCGATCCCAATTCCCGCCGAAACATGGCCAGATTGGTGGGCTATTCATCTCCACCGGGGCCTGGTTCGGCCGCTCTGATCAACAGTTGGCCCCTGTGAGATACTCCACTTCATGCACTCGTTCAATAAATTTTGGATCCGGCAGGCCCCAAATCCCTCCGGATCTGCCATTTCCGCTCGAGGATTGTGGAATTGGTTAGGTTCGACTCGATCGGATCCGGATTGATGCCGTCGATCTGATCTCCACACACGCGCGCATGAATCTCACGCTACCAACCAGACGCGCCAGGCGGTGCCGCTAATTCTTTGAGAGGGAATTTAGTATGTCCCAGATTCATGGGGTGGACCGCACAAGACCGGAATCATGCAGGGAGAAGGTCGAAAAAGACTCAGTATATACGGAGTAGTAGAATTTCAAATCATAGGGAATGGAATGACTCCCTCAGGCGGGGAGAGGATAGTCCTCGAGAAAGTTGATATAAAAGTATAGCATTTTCCTCTTCATAATCGAGTTCTCTTTTTACGAGTACTCCTTCAATCCAGTCATTCTTTCAGGTCACTCTTTTCACCAACTTCATACATTCATTCATTCATTATACCTTTCTGGATTTCTAGATCTCGATCTATACATATCATTCATCATGCAGTTCAAGAACCTTCTCATCGCTTCTGCCCTGGCCATCGGTGCCACTGCCACCAACAACGGCTCTGATATTGCTCCATCTGTTCAGGGCCGTATCTCTCAACTTGATCTCGGCTTCAAGCAGACTGATTTGCTGCTGAACAAGCTAAAGAACAACATCGGGGGAACCAAGTCTGCCGTACGACATCCATAATGCCAATATCACTTTCATTTTCTTGTTCAATAGCTAACTTAGACTTATCAGGACATCGTCGTCTCCTACAAGGAGGTTGTTGCCCGTGAATCGACCGACATGATGATGCCCCAGCCTTGGAAGCCTTTGGAGGACGCCCAGCAGATGGTTATCTGCCAGTCTTTCCACTCGGTGAGTAGTCATATCCGCGATATCAAGCAAAAGAAGCAATCGAACTAACAATCCTGTGATCCAGCTTGCTCTCACTGGCCTGGAGCTAAATGCCGACTTCATTTTCAGCGCCAACTACTTCAACCAAACCGAGCGCCACGAGCTGCAACACAACTTGAACAAGGTCACCGACATTACTGGCGTAAGTTAAACTGTCACATTCATGCCCACCACATATCCAAAGTATGTTCGACTAATTCAAAAAAAAAATTCAATAGGACTTCGTTAAGAACGTCGCCAAGACCGCCGTCCCATACTGCGTGGACATCATCCAGGAGGATAACAAGGCCATCTACAAGTCGATTCATGAGGCTCGCCAGGCTCTATCCGCTTAAGTGAGTGGTATGAGATGGTTTTGGTATCAATACGAGTATATAGGCCCAGGCTGAGGTTGGATGAGCCAAGTACTAATTGATTAGAGCCCTTCAATCCTCCTCACGCACTCATGGTGTACATTTATCAATTTAATTTAAAGCGTTATTGAGCCATTGCAATGTCTGTACATGAGTTAGCGATTTATTTCATGCTTCGCTTTCATATTCTTTTTGTTTTCTTTTTTTTCTCTTCTTCTACAGTAGACTAGTGTATTGCACCACCTGGTGATTGCCCAATGATATTTGATGCCATCACATTGGGTCCTAGATTGAAATGTCAAGCAGATTTAGAAGACAATAGTGGTAAAGAAAAATGATAATCATGACCAGGTAATTGATAGATTGTGGAGACGTAGCTGTCGAGACATCTATGTATGATCATTTATATCCACCGATGAGAAAGCAATACCATGTTATTGCATTCCCGCCGAATATAGATTTACGACAATCCACCTCTCACTATATCAGTCAAAACTAAACCTTAGATCCTAGCAAGATATTCGGTTGATCCCATCACAGGGCGACAAGGCAAAGACAAAGCAAATAATCGATCCACTTGAGAAGCAAAGCTGAAGAAAGATAATGGAAAAGAAAGCAATCCCTCGATCGTTAACATACAATATATAAAGTTAGATCAAGCCAACGACAGCGAAAGTCAAAGGCTGAGGACGGGCTGCGAGACAGAGAAGCTTGAGCAACAAGAAAAGGGCATCTCCGTATCAGTACCGAAAAGTGGGAATGAGCAAATACAACATGATGAAAACATGGGAGAAAGCACATGAAGTGGAAAGTGAAATGGAAGATAAATGAAGAATAGAAGATGCTTTGTCTCAAGAGGATGAATGCGACGTTGTCGTGTAACCAGGCCGGGTTGAATCAGAAACCGAAACTCTTGCACCGCATAACTCTTCTCACTAAGTCTGCCCCAGTAATCCACATAATAGTGTTGAGCAGTACATGTCAGATCAGATGGAAAAGCTGCGGGATTCCACCGTTTACCTGAAAGGGCCCGGTCCAACCATGCCGCCACGAGCTTCCCCATTTCCGGACTGTCCGAACATTTCAAGCAAGTGTCGAGAAGAAGGAGGGGGACCCTGAGGGCCTGGGTTGCCAGGCCCAAAGGGACCTTGACCACCAGGGCCAAGTCCCATCATGGCCTCGGGGTTCGGGGGCATGGGCGGAAAGCCGGGAGGGGGACCACCCATATATCCTGGCGGGGGCATCATACCAGGTGGAGGACCTGGGGGCCCACGAGGAAAGCCCTGTCGCTCGCCCATTGGGGGTCCATTGCCAGGCATCGGCATCATTCCTGGTGGGAAATTGGGAGGCCCGCGGTTCGGTGTTGGCATTCCGGGATGGGGGCCCATAGGGCTGGGTCCGCTGCCCTGCTGTGGAGGAGGCTGGCCGGTCCATCCTGGGGGAGGTAAATGTTCCAGGCCAGGAGGTCGCTGCAGAGGCATCGGTGGCTGGTTTGGTGGGCGAGAACCACCCGGAGTCAGAGGGCCCTGGCCGCCTTGGGGGGAAAGGCATGTCATCGAAGTAACCCATGGGCGGGCCATTGGCAGCTCGTCGCCGGAGTTGATCACCATCAGGCCGCTGCATATTGGCGATGGCAGGATCGTCGAAGAAGTTTGGGGTCTTCTGACCAGTCAATCCCGGAGGAGGACGAGGCATCATTTCCGGCATCAAGCCAGGAGGAGGAGCTGGTCCGCCATTCGGAGACCGCTGAGAAGCACCAGTAGGACCAGGGCCGATTTGAACCTGCTGCATCAGGCGAAGGAGATGATCACGCTCTCCAGGATGGGGCCCTTTTCCGGTCATCTGAGCTAGCGGGTTTTCTTGTGAGGGACTCGCAAAGTCGGGGCGGCCCATGTGGTCTCTGGCAGGGGACGACATATTCACGCCTGCTCGGGGTTGCTCTGTGTGGGCCATAGATGATGACCGGGATTGCAGAGGCATATCACTCTGATGAGGTGTACCGCTGTGTGGTGTCCCTGCTGCAGCTGCAGCGCCGCCACCACCACCAAGCATTTGCAAAATTCGTTGAAATCCCTCTTGGTCTGCATCTTGGGGGGTTTGCAGGTGTGCTTCCAGCGGAAGATTTGGGAAGAGCAGGCGACTCTGGCGCTTTGAATGGACTTTCCGGTGGTGGACTGAATAGTCCAGCAAATCGAGAGGACTTTCCGGGCTTTCCACTACCAACAAAGTTCTCTTTCTTCGGAGTTGACTCGACCTGGACAGGAGAAGCGACAGCCTCTGGGACTGGCGGCTTTGGATCTCCAAGCATGCCGAAAAATCGCTCCATAGAGGTATCCCCCATTAACGGAGTACCAGAGCTAAATATTTCACCATCTGTTCGACGTGTCTCTTGTTTTTGGGTTGCGGTATTGGATTCAGTATGCTCCTCCTTCTTCTCTGACTGAGCAACACCGGAGCCAGCTTTCATGCGCTCTTTCCACCTCTCAAAGTCTTCCTGTGTGTGTGCTCGTCGGGGCTCGTCGCGATCGTTCGTGTCCAGCCATTCGGGCTCTTGTTCGAGTTTGGCACCACGAGTCCAGTCGCGGTCCGCGCCATGTCGGTCACGACGCCATTCCCGATTGCGAAGTGCTGGCTTGTCATCATCTGCATCAATAGCATCATTTGCGTTCTCCTCACGGAACCAGTTGCCATCGTATTTGGTTCGTCCGGGCTGACCATCCTTTCTCGCAGGGAAGCGCCCTTGCGGATCTCGAGTTCCACGTTCATTGTTGGAATCCCGGGGGCCCTCACGGCTTTCCCAGCGATCAAATTCCCCATTACGTCGGGGCTTGCGTTCTTGTTCATCTGGCCCAAAGGCCCGGCGCGGACGACCAGCATTCCAGTCTTCCTTCTCCCCGCGTCGTCCGTTCAGACCACCGGGTCGCCCATCTCGCCGGTCATAATCTTTCTCCTGGGCATCTCTATCTTTGAATATACGGTCTCTGAAGTTGAACCGGTCGTTTTTCTCATCTGTCTCATTTGGACGAGCTGGTCGATCAGTCAAGTCAAAGGAACCTTTACCCCCGATACGGGATGAGGCAAAGTTGGTCTTTGGAGGGCCGAGCACGATTTCATCTGCAACCATTGACAGTCATAGTTAGTCAATGTGACAAGGGAAGGACGGTTTTGAAGAAGACTGGATGGGATGAAAATGAGGCAGTTAATATGTACCTGAATTGGAGCCCCGCGAGATGTGACGAGCTTCAAAAAAGCTCGGTCTTCTATTTGTAGTTGACTCCGAGGGGTTATTTGGATCGCGGGTTGTTTGTTGCTTGCGTTGGGTTGTAGGGTCGGGTTGAGGCCTAATACACAAGCACAAGATAGTCAGCTTTGGGCTTGAAGATAGAAGCAAGGACACCCGTAACAAGAAATAGCTTAGACATACATCCATTCTTCAATTGGAGGAAGACCTGGAGGTTTTGCGACAAGAGGCGATGAGCGCAGCCATATGAGCTCGTCGATCTCGTACCGTCGCGCCATGACGGCGGTGTCTGAGGAGAGTGTGTGTGGTCTTTATCGACAAAAGTTATGACGCTCTCATTGGTTCACGAAGAGAGTAGTTTGCGATTTGCGATATTTCTTGGTCCTATTCACAGAAACCACGTTCCGTAGGAGAAGGAAACGTCACAAATAAAGTTTCGTGGAGAGCTGAGGTTGGGGGGGTTGGTTTAATTTCAGAGAACGAGGTTCGCGAGATTGAAATGAGGAGAAGCGGACAAGCCACACTTGTGGCGACGCTCAAGGCGGAGTCGAGGGGGATGGTCGGTGAGGAAGAGAATCCAGGAAGGGAACTTCAATCACAGGACCAGGGAATCAAGGAAGACTAGAATATGATGAAGATAATTCTGAAGGGTAGCTTGGGTGGGAGAAGGGGGTAAACTCTTTAGAGGATTGGGTGAGGTTGAAAGTTGAAAGGAACAAAATTGAAGTTGCCGAGGGGTTCGTTTCCGAAAGGGGAAGCTCGTGGGTATCTCGATGGTGCAAGGAAGATCATATAGCCACTATTAGTTATAATTACTAGTTGCTAGTAAACATAGTAGATATTAATATTAGTGAAATATTAGTGAGGCCCCTTGAACTCAAAATACTTCTCTCAATTGAATGATATTTGGTTGAATAAACTTGGAAGTTGCTAGTTCTACGAATATAAGGATCTAGTAGTGCGTTAAGAAGCTTTTGAAGAATGCATATAGTATATGCATATATCAGATGTGAACAAGATCTATCCCTCGGCCCCCAGCAAAATGAGGTGAAATGTAGACTTATAATACAATGAATGCCCCTTCGCAACTAGTGAATCACCTTGAGCGCCTGTTCAATTGTGCCAGCACTCCAGGCATCAACTCGTTCGCGATCAGACATTTCGTACAGCTTTCGCGCGAGTGCAGATAGAAGAGCAGCTTCTTTGGCATCGGCCTCGGTGATCTGGACCTGGATCCAGCTGATAATAGCGGCCCGGGTGATCAGCGTTGTGCTACCACCAACCTGCGCGGCGCGATAAATGATATGCAGGATCTTCTTGCGGGCCTCCGTGCCGATACTCGAGGATTGATATAGCGAGAGAATACGCTCGAAGACATTCGCACGACGGTAAATTTCCATATCCTAGAACAAATTCACATTAGCCATAGCTTGAGAGCTTGGAATTTCCGTTGAACATACCTCTTTGCTGCGAAGGCCCTTTACGAAAAGACCTAAGAGCCAATCAATCTCATCAAGGAATCCGTCATCGAGCTCGGGCTCATGCAGGAAGATTTTGTCGATCCAATAAGATGGGATTTTCTCAACCTCCCAGGCAGGTGCCTTCTGCAAGAACTTATTCACTTTCCCGTATACCTTATGTAACGGATTTGTGATAACGGCAAGGCAGTTGGCAGCGCATTCACCGACAATCCAGGGGATTGATTCCCCGGCGTTGAGACCAAGAGTGTTCACAGTCTCAAGTAGCTCACCGGTCAGGATATAGACCGAGCGCCATTCAACATAATTGGATTCTTTGACCTGAGCCATAAATCGTGCGACGTTGGCAAACGCCTGTCTTCGTACCTCCTCATGCTCAGAGCACAGACAGAGCATTAACTCGGCAATATGACCTTGTTCCACTGCGGCTTCGAGATCTTCTCTTTCCCATCGATGCAATGCATTGTGGGTCGTGCCTTCGGTGGGAATAAATCCAAATATCTCATCGAGATCAACCTCTGCAGGCTTGCCAACTGAGCTTGGTTGAGTTGGACCGGAATCGATGTCCATTTTGTCCGCCGAATCTCCTTCTTCAACTCCCTTAAGGCATTTTTTCAAAGCTGAACGGACTTTCTTGGTCTGGGTCGCTTCCGTGAGAGTATCTCGAGCAGCCTTCAGAGCAGCCGTGTCCTCCCCAGCTTGCTTGAGCTGACCGAATAAGTTGGAGATCCATGCCCCAACGGCCCTTTCGGTATTCTCATCACCCGCTTTCACCACGAACGGCCATTGTTCCACAATGGCAGCCACAATGGAGCTTGTTGACTTAGTTGCACCCTCTGAAAGCGATTCGAGGAGGTCGAGGTAATGGACAGGTTTCTTAGCCACGCGAGAAATGCAATTTTCAATGAAAACCAGCTGCTTGTGAAGGTCCTCTGATTCGGAGTCTTCCAGACTGGACAGCAGGGCATTGAATGAAAGTGGTGAGTCCCGTAGAACAGCAGTATCCACAAGCACTGTTCTCAGTAGAACCGAGATTCGTCGCGAAGAGACCCTGTCCGACGTCCCGACGAGGACTTTGAGAACGGAGATAAATGGTGAATACTGCATAGTAGCGGGTTTCTGCCACCACCGCATAGAGGTGGATTGCTGCGCGATCTGGAGGACACTCTGAAGCTGGCCGAGAAGCAGCTCAGAGTCATCCGTATTCAACTCCGAGTCCTCCAGTCGCTTCAGAACCTCTACTAGGACCAACGATACATCAAAGTTCTCCTCCAGCGCAATATCAGGCATCACCTCATAGTAGAAAGTCAATAACTCCGCCACGGCCTCTTGTTGTTGGAAATCATCCTTGGCAGTTCGTCGAAACAGCAGGATAACATCCTTCAGAGCTGGACACCTGCGTGAAAATTCGGCGAGTAGCTTGGAGGATGCTTGGTTCCAGAACAATTGAGCTTGGCCGTGATCAGCCCGGAATATCTTGAGGACCGCTCGTAATTTGGTAAACGCTTGAGTTAAGATTCGCACAGCGAACAGTGTGATAATCTCTGCATTTTGGTTGAGACAGCGAGTCATGACCTTTTGGCTCAAAGGGCGTGGGAGAATATTCTCAATAACAATCGAGACCGGCGGGGGTAGAGTTGGCTGTCTGTCTTTCCATCCACAATTCGTAGGAACTGGTAGTTGAACCGTGGAAAAGAGAAAAGCAGACTCAGCCATCCAGGAAGGCGTTGCTTTGGGATCGGAAGTGAACATGGTTTTCCTGGTAAAGTAATCGGCAATCAACTCAGGCGCAACCTTGAAAATTGTCACAAGCAATTCAATTTGCAGACTATCCACGTCGGGGCGTAAACATTGAATGAGGTATGACAATGTGCCGTTGCGAACTGGAACTGTCTCACGGTACCTGTCGACATAAATTGGCGAGTCAAGCCCCAGCTCGATGCATTCATCATCGTCCACAGGAAGAGTCTCTGGGTCCACTCCAACCGGATACCAGCCCGTCTCGGGAAGAAGAACGCCTAGATCAGCGGTCTTGCAAAGATTCAATAGAATTCGGTGGATTTCATTTGCAATCGAGATCCCCTCGGGGTTGGGCTCGTCAGACTCTCGGTCGTAACCGTAGAGTGTGACTAACTTCTCCATGTTGCCGCGGTTGAAAAACTTGCTCTTGGACTTACGCGAGAGTGAAGCATCCTGAATGATATCTCTCTCAATCGACTTAATCACTTCCAATACAATATCCCGGGGATCTTTGCGAAGATTATCAAGGAATGATCTGGTAAGCTTGAACTGTTCAATGAGGTCACTCTTTTCGAGGGTATGCTGTACCCGCAGATTCGCAAGCACATATCGTTGAGCATTCCGACGGAGAGTCGATTTCGGAGTATCTTCCTGATCCGTGTCTAGTTGGGTCTTATTGGGCGTTAAGAAGACTTCAAGACGTTTGAAAGCGATATAGCGACGGTTGTATAATTGTCGGGCCACCGCGCCACCGTCGAATGTGACGATCTCAGTTAGAAGGCGAAGACAAGGCGAAATAAGATGTTCCTTTGATTTTGTGGCAGTCAGACCACGGTTGAAAAGTCTCAGCTGATCTTTTTGCAGCAGATGCTTGCACAGCGCGATGCCGAAGTCTCGGAAGTCAATCTCACGTGAGATGGTCTTCAAGAAAATAGCCAGTACTGAGGGCACGGTAGTAAGAAGAGGCTCATTGTTGTTACCATCGGCGAAGCTCCAAGTTTGAATAATGTCTGGGAAGCAGATGGAGTCGCCTTCTTCTTTACCAGGCGAAGTTTGCTTATCGCAATAACCCTTCAGAACCTTCAGCTTCTGGGCTTTCTCTTGCTCCTTCTCCGGGTTGTGAATAGTAGACAAGAAGTTCTTGAATGCAACAAGACCTAGATCTCCAATTAATTCTTGTGTTTCTGGATATCCGCTTCTGCGATAGACTGACCTTGCTTGGCCGTAGCAGGATTCTGTTGGAAGACCAGCAGCTCACGCAACTGAGCCGGCGATGTAAAGTTCACATCTTCAGCGGGTTGAGCATTATCGTCGAGTTTTCTCCTCTTAACCCGAAGTGGGTGCTCTGTAATGTGCGACATTCTTGCGCTGGTGAAAAGCGAGTGATGGTGTTTTGTCTTTTTTTTTTTGGATGTTGCGAAGCTCCGATGCCATCGAAATTTCCAGGTGATCGTTGATTGGTCAGCGCCACTCCGCACTCCCTTCAACTCTAAAAATAAGAACACTTTGGTTTTTTAGAATCATCCCTAATTATTGCAATTATGTTAAAGTGTTCCATCAGTTTATACAGGAGAATTTTACATTATACCGTGATACTGTTTTCTTATAGCGCCCAGCCAGTCTTACTAGTCATCTCAATGTCGTTCATTATGCCATTTGCAGCGCAGTCTAAAAAGGGTTCGCTTCAAGAGAAAATTATACACAGCCAGTCGAAGGTAAAGACCAGGAAGAGAAATCCCCCACTCATTTTTGATAATAAGAACATATATAACAGATCAGCCCCATGTACCACCGCCACCTCCTCTACCCTGGCGCCGTTGGGCCGACAGACGCCAATCATCTTCACCAGCAAACCGATTATGCAGTGGCTGAATACGTTCGGCCTTCTTCCTTTTAGAGAGACGATCTGTAGGTGCGACCTTGAAGAAGGTAGGTGCTGCCTCGACCAGCCATTTGGGCTCAATTGATGTTGTGCAATGCATGTACTCTTTCGAAGTAAGTACCAAATCGTGGTAGATGACATGCTCTGATGGTTTGCCGAAAAGAGCAGAGCTAGGGTGCATGTAAACAGGGGTGCCTTCGACGAGAGTTTTATATCCTTCCTGGGGATCCTTGCGGGCAGCATTCCGGAAGAATCCAGTGCAGAGAGCCTGTCGCACCTTCATAGTATCCCGTCCGCACGAGACGATCTTGTGACGGTAACGGTTCATGATGCCAAGCAGCTGTTGTCGAACATCTTGCGCACGGCGAATCTGACGTGCTTGAATGAAATTCTCGAAACACCAAGCATTACTAAACTTGGACTGCTTCCATGCATTGTAGACGTTTAGCAGTGTCAGATGGTCACCGTGAGGGTCATGGAACTTGGATTTCTTCTGGTCTGCTTGTTGCTGCTTTTCTTTTGGACGATAGAAGACCGAAGTAATTGAAAGCATGGCGACTATGCTAAGCATCTCTTCAGAGCAGCTCATATCCACGGAAGCGATAAGCACCTTGGCCAAAGCAGGCTCCATGGGGAAGTCAGCCATCTTCCGCCCGAGTCGAGTGAGAAGGCCTTCGTCATCGAGAGCAGACAACGCATATAGTTCCTCCAGTGCAGAAAGCATGGTATTGGTTGGAGGAGGATCCATGAAGTCGAAATGCAAAAGATCATTGATACCCATGGCTTTCAGCATAAGAATGGTATGTGATAAGTTTTGACGTTGGATTTCGGGTATAGTCGTTGGAAGCATTTCGGATTGATAGGCAGCTTCCGTATACAACCGGAAACATTTACCGGGTCCTGTACGTCCTGCACGGCCAGCACGCTGCTTGGCTTGTGCTTGGGAGATAGGTGTGACCACAAGCGAATCCATACCAAGCTTAGGGTCATAAGCATTTTGTTTGACAAAGCCGGGATCGATAACATAGTAAATGTTGTCAATGGTGATGGAGGTCTCGGCAATATTGGTCGCAATGATTACTTTTCGACCACCGGGCGGTGCAGGGTCGAAGATTCGACTTTGCATTTCACTAGGAAGCGCAGAGTAGACGGGTAAGATAACAAGCTCCGGCACTGAAGGCCCAAGGGCTTTCATCCGCTCGAATAATATCTCGCAAGATGTGTCGATTTCTTCTTGTCCTGTCAGGAAAACAAGAATATCACCAGCAGCTTCTGTCAAGTGAATTTGCATCACGGTAATCAGAGTAGCATCCAAATAATCAGACTCGGGCTCCTTCGAGTACATAATCTCGACAGGGAAGGTTCTTCCCGGGATGGAGAAGATAGGGCAGCCATTGAAGTACTCTGAGAACTTCTCAGCATCTAGAGTGGCCGAGGTCACGATAAGTCTCAAATCGGGACGTCGCTTAACAGTCTTCTTCAACAATCCAAACAGAATATCGGTAGCAATGGTTCGTTCGTGGGCTTCGTCAAGCATGATCACGGAGTATTTCTTAAGGTCTGGGTCCAGAAGAATCTCACGTTGAAGCATACCGTCAGTCATATACTTGATTTTTGTATCGGGACTTGTGCAATCCTCGAAACGAATTGTATATCCGACTTCTGCACCGAGTCTGCAGCCAACTTCCTCCGCTACACGCTTGGCAACAGACATGGCAGCAACACGACGAGGTTGAGTACAACCAATGATACCATTGTTTCCGTAACCGGCCTCCGCCAGATACTGAGTCAGTTGAGTGGTTTTTCCCGATCCAGTGTCTCCAACGACAATCATAAGCTGATTGTCTTTCACTGCATCCAGCAGTTGCTTCCTGAATTTAAACACGGGCAAGCTCTCGCGCTGTTGCTTGATGGACATGTCAGTCCGTTTTCCTAAAGACACATTCTTGCCCATGGTGACCCTCTTCCATTCCGGCACTGATTCATCTTGTTGCTGGGTACTGCGGAGATCTGCAGCGAATTTTCTGTCCTCTGCCGCTACCATTGGGTCATGCCATTGGGCATTGAGATCAACTTCGGCTGCTCGCTCGGCTGCCTTGTCCTGCGCTTCCTGTTGTTTCAATTCACGTCTTTCCTTCGCAAGGTTTGTGCCGGACATCGCCGCACGATTCATTGACCCATCTGGTGCCTTGACAACACGGATTGGAGAAAGCTCGAGGGACTGCTTAGTCTGGCCAGCCAGGAAAGGAGGTTCCTCATCCTTGACCTCGATATCAACATCCTCCTCTTCTTCAAATGTACCTTCGCCAGTGAGAGTCGCATGGTATTCCTCCTCGAGATCTGGGTAGTCAGCTGCTGAAGCAACTCCGGATGCGATGAGCTGTCGGATCTCCCAGCGTTCTGGCGAAGTCATGCGTTTTCGGTTTTTCAGGGGTCTACCAGAATCCTCAATGACAGGAACATCGGAGCTGAGATTCCCGTATCTATCATCCGGTGCTGAGCCATCAAGGCGCTCCATGTTTGCACCTGAGGCAAGACGACGTTGAGGAACGAGATCGCGACCTGTTGTCTGATCGACTTCCTTCATCGACAGACCAATGCGAGTACCTTCAATCTTGACAACCTTCACCTTGACAGGTTGGCCACGCGATACAAGGTCAGAGGGGTGGTTTACCCGCGCACCTTCGAGCATTGCAGAAACGTGCACAAGGCCATCAACCTTTCCTTTCACCCCTTGCAAATTCACAAAAGCACCGAAATCCTTGACTCCTGTGACGCGACCATCATAGACCTTATAAATGACGGGATGATCATCCAATTCCATGGGCGGTGGTTCATCAAAATGATCATCTCTATCACGGTCTCGACGCTTGCGTCGGTCACTGTGACCATTACGGTGGTCATCCTTCCTATCACCATATTTGCCAATTGATCTGCCAAACTCATCCACAAAGTCATCATTCTTGCTCCGCCGATGTGTGCTTCGAGATCTCGAACGGTATTTATCACGGTGTCGTCGCCCACGGTTATCGTCGTCGTAAGGGCTACGGCTTCGTTTTCTGCCGCTTCGGTCATCTTGCGGAGGTCGCGAATTTTCCTCCTTCGATTTGCCAGCCAGTCCCTCCAGCATCGCAAATGTATCATCCATGGCCCCTGCTTCAGCGTCGTTTGCTGATTTATCGAGGTAGTCATCTTCCTCCCAGCGCTTCTCTCGATCTGGAACTGCTAGGCCCTTGAAAACGCGTGACTTGCGCTCCAGCGCACCAAGTTCATCCATGAGATCATCATCTGCAGCTGCGGCGTCTCCATTCTCTTCTTTCTTGTTCTTGTATTTCGGATGCATCGTCAAGACAAGGCGGTCGACACTCTCCATCAAACTCTGAGGAAACTCGGCACCCATCTCGTCAAGGCCCTTTTTGAATTCAGCGAAGTTTCCATTGCATTTGAGATGTTGGTCAATGACGAATTCGGCCAGCGTTTTGTCGTTAATGCCCAGGTGGTTCTGAAGTTCGTTTGTCACTCGTGACACGAGCGAGAACAACTCCAGGGACTCCAAGTCATCCATTATGGGCGACCTTGTAAAGGAGCGACTAGGAAATATAAAAGACGTGGGCGCAAGCCAATGAGGTTGAAATGAATGGCTGCGCAGAACACTGTTCTGATCGCGTAGTTGACTCCGAACAAAGTGAAGGCGGAAAATCAGTGCAGTAGGACCCGACGCCACTGATAAGAGATAAGACGCCTTACTTTCGAGGCATCACCGACTGAGTGGATATGGAGACTATGGCACAGCCACATATAACACGCACAGCCACATATGGTACTAATGTGACTCTCAACTAACACTTGCCCTTGGAAGTGTATGAATTTTCGATTGTATCGAGCAGAATATACCTATAGTAATAGGTATTACTACGTTAGTGTTTCCTAGGTAGATGACGAAGTTGAATTTTAACAAATCTTGCTCCGACCTAGTCCGCCGTCAACTACGGACCCAAAGGTCATCGAAAAGTATCAAAGTTCAAACCTTGAAACATCCAAAATAGAGGTTTTATTTTATACAGCTAATATACAGTACTAATATTTTGTACACAGTATTCTTCACGGTTGAGAGGCAGTATGTAGCTCATGTCCTTCACCCTCTGCCTTCTCTTGAGGGCTGTCTTCAGTGATGTGGTCCAGCATTTGCTCCTCGGATAACTCTTCGAAGTTTTCTTCAGTCAAATCCGACTCCATCTCTTCTTCGGGCAACTGATCACCCTCTGGGTCGGGGTTTCCGCCTTCGGTGGCTCCTTGAGCATCAGCTTCGGCCAGATTTATCGGCATATCGCCCTCACCACCCTCACCAGACTGTGGCATTAAGCCCTCCGATCCAATACTCTTTTGTCGGTGCAGTTGCTTCTGAAGCGCAATCTGGCGCTTCAAGGATGCATCTTTTCGTAATGACTTGTTGGCAGAGAATTCAGTCAGTGC
The DNA here is from genome assembly GCF_028827155.1 of Penicillium citrinum. Taxonomy (NCBI): domain Eukaryota; kingdom Fungi; phylum Ascomycota; class Eurotiomycetes; order Eurotiales; family Aspergillaceae; genus Penicillium; species Penicillium citrinum. The sequence continues at coordinate 3,621,255 of NW_026622686.1, forward strand.
CCGCACCATTCTCTGTTCAGCAAGTTCCTTGACATGTGATGCAAGAGTCCTATCGGTGAAGATCCCGCCGAATCGGAAACTCAGCCACGAATAAAGGATGATTGCCTTGTGCAGACTCTCCAGCTCATGCAAATATTCTTTGTTGCCAGATACAGGCCGCTCGAGAATCTCAAGATTAAGATGGGGAATGTCCAATAGTCTTCCGCGTGAATTTTCAGCAACGCAGTCAACAAATGCAGCTGTAATTTCGCGGGAGGATTGATTCCTATTGTCCATCGGCGCAGCCATGAAAAGCAATTGGTCCGCAATTCGTAAGCCATTCGTACTATCGATAATTTCAGCATTTTCAAGCTGATCTTTGTTGTCACACAAGAAGAAAGGAGACTTGATGCTGGATATTTCGTTAAGCCGCTTGATGAGATACTCGAAAGGGGACAGTTTTTGGGAAGTAGGCCGAAAGTTGCTCGAATGCAACATTTGGCGGACATATACCAGCGGCCCGGAGAGGCTGAGGCTCCATGTTCATAGCCATTTGGATGTAGGGGAGATCAACCTCTTCAAGGGATGTGACAAGTCCGATATTCGCTCCGTCTTCTGAACCATCTTTGGCGCCAGCCGGTCGGTATCGACCTGCACGCCCACCAATCTGCTTAATTTCGGGAACAGTCAACTGCTGAAGACCGCCAGGAAGGCGTTTGACCAGAGTTTCGAAAATGACACGCTTGCAACTCCTGTTGAGAATCAGTCAGTAAATAACACCGGTCAAGACAATCCAATGGAAACTTTTCTTCAGACTCACAGGTTCAACCCCATACCAATTGCATCACTTGCAACCAGGAAATCATAGTCATTGTCTGGGTCGTTGAACAGGTTGGCTTGTTGCGTTCGAATCTCGGCAGGTAGTCCTCCATAGACAATTGCTGCTCGTCTCCCCGTTACTTTTTCAATGTCCGCTTTCAGAGCGTGAATCCCGACTCGAGAAAATGCAACTATGCAATCGCCCTTTTGAAGGTTTTTGAGGTTGCCCTTCAAACTTTTATCCATAACCTCCAAGCGGTTCAAACGTTCATATCGATGAATCTCCAGGGTATCTCCCGTCAGTGCGCAGAGTTCACGAATGAGAGGTACTGCACGTGTTTCACCACATAGATGAAGCTCCTTTGCCTGACATCCCAGTACAGCTCGCGTCCATGCCCAACCACGTTGCGCATGGGATATCATTTGAATTTCATCAATTACTCCAACATCATATTCCTGTCCCACGCTAGCCATTTCCACTGTGTTGCTCACAATGCGAGGTATTTGACCATCCTCTGGCGTCTTGACATCATCTCCCGTAACCAGACTTGTAGGTATGCCTTCATTCTTGAATCGGTGGTATACCTCTTGCGCAAGTAATCTGAGCGGTCCCGCATAGAACCCCGTCTTACACTTCTTTAGTCGTTGTAAAGCATGATATGTCTTGCCGGAGTTGGTGGGACCGACATGCAGATGAATTGTTCGTTGCATGGAGCGTGCTTTTGGATACCACTCGGCGGGATAGCGGAGGTCGGCCAATTTTTGATGTACCTCCAAGTTTGGGGTCGAATACCTTGCAGTGAGGTCATCCGCATAGCGCATATATTCCAATTCATCGCGTAGTCCCGCGACGCCAGTAGATAGATATGCCCTTTGCAAAGACGCTTTGATTTGCATCAAGGGCCCCCATTTCGCGTTTGATTTTGATTCCTCCAGCTTACACGCATTCAATATTTGGCGTTCGAACTGACCCCAGGTTGTCGGCAAGTCTCCTGTTGATGTCAACCTCAGCTTAGCATCTTGCAATGCAGCCTGGACTACTCTGTGGAAATCTCTCTGGGCTGCAAGACCGTTTCGGCTGGGCCTCGTCGAAGCACTTTTCATCGCCGATTTGGCGCTTTTCTTTGCGTCTATGGTGGCATTTTCCGACCTAGTATCTTTCTTCGACTTCTCGCGTTTCGATCGTTGTAGAGGAAGGGAGGTGGTAAATTGTCGTTCAATAGGTCGAGACAAAGGTCGTAAAGCGCAGAAAAGGGACCAGCTGCCTCTGCCAGTCCATGACTGCATTCCTAGATTGATTGATTGATTGACTGATTGAGGTGATAGAGACAATAGGTCGAAAGATCCAAGACCGGAGGCAAAAGTTCGGAGGAAGAAAGAAAAGGAAAAGAAATGCTTATCGGAGACGAGTTCCCTGGCGCGCGCCACCGGGAAGATCCACTTTGGACAAGAAGCTCAAATCAAAAATGGTGGGGAACCACTTCTTCTCCTTCAATATACCTCATACGGGCCACCTCTCCGTTGAAACTTCTCCTGAATATCTCTCTCCAGAATCTCTCACCCTTTCTTTACCTTTCTGGTGTACTCACCTCTTATTTCGACGGTATTTCCGTCGCTTCCGTCTGTCTTGTTCGCCTGTCTCTTCTCCGCTTTTGTTTCCTGCAGTCGTCCTGCTCTAGGCTGCCCGCCAAGATGAGCACTTCAATTATCAATGTCCAACGCGACAGTAAGTGGCGAACCTCCCTTCCTAACATACTCGGTGTTTTCTTAAATGGACGCTCAGCTAACAGGGTAATCCTCTGACTAGTCATTTTGAACACCATTCGCAATGCCGGTGGCCACGAAGTACGTTGCATCCCCCGTTCCCTCCCCCCCACCGCTTGCGCCGAATACTGACGCTTATCCCGCATAGTGGAAAGTCTTGGTGGTGGATGAGACCAGCAAGAAATTGATCAATGGTGCTGTAAAAGATGAAGATATTCTGAATCTCAATGTCTCCAGTAGGTCGACTCCGTGTGCTACTAGTATTTATGAATGCTGGGCAATAGGCTAACCTATTCCTCATCGTCGCAGATATCGAACAGATTGACCACCGACGAATGCACAACCCGGATATGGACGTTCTATACATATTGTCACCGGAGTCTTGGATCGTGGATTGTCTCATGGCCGATTTCGAGGTGAAAAGGTACCGCCGGTCATTTTTGACGTGGACCGCATGTTAGTCGACCAGCAATTGGGACCTCGGTTGAATACAACCAGCTAACAGTGCCGATAGTCCTTGACCCGCAACAACGTGCGAGAATTGAGCGATCACAGATGGCGCGCGATTCCATTGCTGACTTCCGAGTCATGAATATCAACTTCTATCCCCGCGAGTCACATTTGGTCACATTCCGTGACCCGTGGAGCTTCCCCGTTCTGTTCCACCCAAGCTGCAATCAGTTGATTCGTCGCCACCTCCAAGATCTTGCGCAGAAGGTAAGCAAGTGCTTGGTGCTTGTATCAAACTATTATTCAATTTCCTTGCTAAATAATCACTGCAGGTTGTTTCGGTCTGTGCCTCTTTGGGCGAATATCCTGTCATTAGGTACTACCGGCCCCGATCTCCCTCTCATGAGGCGGGAGTATTATGCTCTCACCTGGCACGCTTCATTCAGGAGGAACTAGATCAATTTGCTCAGTTCCAGCGTGATTTCCCTCCGCCTTCTAACCGGCCCCGGGGAGTGCTGTTTGTGGTGGATCGCTCGATGGATGTTTACGCCCCTCTTATTCACGAATTTACATACCAAGCAATGGTGCATGATCTTTTACCAATCAAGGAGGGTGACAAAGTTACGTACAAGACGATGCTGAATGAGGGCAAAGAAAACGAGGAGGTGAAGGAAATGGAGCTTGGGGAACACGATAAAGTTTGGGTGGACTACCGGCACATGCATATGAAAGATGTGCTCCAGAAACTCGGCGATGACTTTGCTAAATTCCGAAAAGCCAACCCGCAGTTCGCAGAAGAGTGAGTTTTTGCTGATCTTGTTTGACTTCATTCCCACCGGGCTAACGCGAATCTCTAGCAACGACAAAGCGAATGTAAACACCATCAAGGACATGTTAGCCGGTCTGACAGAGTTTACTGAAGGGAAGGATGCCTATACACTGCACCTTAACATGGCAGAAGAGTGTATGAAGCATTTCGGAGGTCGCAAGCTTATCGAGGTTAGCTCTATGGAGCAATCATTTGCGACTGGGCTGGATGAAAATTACAAGAAGGCCAAGAATCTGGCAGCGCAGCTTGTGCAGTTGCTTGATGATGATGCTGTCATCCCGCCGGATCGGCTTCGGTTGATTCTGCTATATATCATCTATCGCGGTGGTCTACTTGGTGGTGATATTCGAAAGCTCATGGCACACGCACAACTTCCGGGTCAGGATGGAAATGTGATTGCCAACCTCGAATTGCTTGGCGTACGAGTGGAAAAGCCATTGCGAGATGAGAAACCACCACCTCAACCACTATTTCAACGGCGAACCCCAGCACCAGAATCGGAAGAACTGAGTTTGACACGCTATGACCTCGCACTCAAGCAGATGCTAGAGGATCAAATCCGAGGCACATTAGACACTACACTCTTCCCTTTCACTCGGCCTCATACCGAGACTGATGGTGGTATGGCTGCACAGGAGATGATTTCCCAGCAAGCTTCACTGCGTAGCGCCAAACCTACTTGGGCACGGACGCGATCTGTCGATCAACCTCGCCAGCGTATAATTGTTTTTATGGCAGGAGGTGCTACTCATGGCGAGGCGCGTACATGCTACGAGATCTCGCAAACTTACGGCCGGGATGTCTTTTTGGCCACCACCCACATGCTTACACCTGGGCTTTTCATGCGCCAGGTGGGTGATCTGAGTATGGACAAACGCCGTCTTGATATTCCTTCTGAGCGACCTAAGCCCACGGCCCCATCTCACCTCTTTGAACGCGAGGCTCCGCCTGCACCTGCTCATCCGCCACGGAAGAAACCTGTGTCAACGGCACATTTGAATCCACCCGCACCGCCGGAGGCACTGATGGCTAACATGTCCTTGAGACAAAATGGATCGAATGGGACTCCCCCACCGAGCGGAAAGCCGCATAAGAAGGATAAGGATAAAAAGGACAAGGATAAGAAAGACAAAAAGGATGATAAGGAGAAGAAAAAATATCGATTCTTCAAATGATTTATCAATCGGTCTATAAAACCTTTGCCGTTTTGTCACTCTCCGTGCTGTGCACGGCTCCATTCAGCGCTGTTGTGATACCATCTTTCCTTTGTCATGTTTTGGTTGGACCGGATCTGGGGCATTCGGGGGCGCATTGCGGATTTGGGTTTCGAGGCCCTGTCTTGAGACTGCGTGGAGACTCTGCAGCTGATCGAATTTATGATGGAATTGGAAGGGGCTTCCAAAGTACAAAGGAATCGCAAATACTCAGTAGTGCAGAACATATAAAATGAGTTATTATCAGCTGGTATATAGGTACCTGCTCAGGTGGGTATTCCTACTTGGGTATCTAGGGTGTCAAGTAACTATTTTAATGGTGCTACGCAGCTGGTGTACATTTCTGGTAAATGGATTTCGTGGGATGAGTACCGAGGCAGCGAGGCCGGCATGATACTTGTCATGGGGTAGTAGGTAATATTCTGGACTTTACCCTGTAGATGATGGTACTAATACGGTTATATATAACCACCGACAGAAGGTGGGATGGACTGGCAATTGTAGTTGATTGGTTAACTGTTACACAATATATACATATATACATGGTATTTCTGATGAATTTCTATTACGGTCTTTCCGAGGTCTTTATCCCCGAAAGGAAGAGAAATTGGCCTATAGACAGTTGGCATGATGAGCTATCTAGTCTGGAGCTACTCTAGTCCAATAATCGTTTGTGGCGATATTCTCTTTTAGTGTAAGGCTTATATAACCATAAATTATGCCGTTATTCAACAATCAGCGGGGATAGCTCAGCTGGGAGAGCGCCAGACTGAAGTCTACTTTAGTCCAATAATCTGGAGGTCGTGTGTTCGATCCACACTCACCGCATTTCTTTTTTGTTTTTTTACGTTTTTCATTTTATGTTCTTGATCAGTGAGCTCCCTTATAGAGCAATAAAGCATTAGTAATCAGCATCAAATAGCGGGGATAGCTCAGCTGGGAGAGCGCCAGACTGAAGTCTACTTTAGTCCATTAATCTGGAGGTCGTGTGTTCGATCCACACTCACCGCATCTCTTTTTTGCCTCTTATACTTCTTGTTCCTATTTACCAAGTGAGTAAACTGTCAATTGAGATCATCCCTCTCTAATATATTTTTTTCTTCTTTCTTTTCGAACTTTTCCGATTGAGGATTTTATGTAAAATCGAGTTCCGTTTTCACTTGTGATACGGCTATATAAATTGCCAAATCCCCTCAAGATCAAGGCAGTACCAATGGGATTTTGATCTGGTGTTTCAGATGCTTAAGAAGTGCCCGAGCTCATAATACCCGGCGGACGAAAATACATGGTTGGATTGATGCCCCGGAGGAAAAACCCCATCGCCGGTCCAGCGTTAATTAGCTCATGCATCATTTATAACAACCCGTTGAAGTCGTAAACCGATTGTCATAGAATACCTATCCTACTAAAGCATATCGTCAAAAGCAATCCGGAAATTTTCAGTATCAATCAAGTCTATTCCTTGAAGATCAAAAAGAAAGGGCGCATCAGTATTGAATTCGAGTGCTGTATCAAGACTGGAATTCTCGATAGGAGCTTCTGGCCGCGGCTCTAGTATCTCATCGACAATAGCCGACAAGACCGATATAGCACGAGTGAATAACGAGGAGTTTGCCTGTCCCGCACCGTCCATCGACTCTAAGTGCGAGATGAAGACGCTCAGGTTACGAAGAAGGGAGGCTCTAGATCCGGAATACAACAATGGCTGGCCAGTCTGGCTTTGTCTCTGTAATGCTCGAACCAGAACGCTAGCGCATGAAAACCCGTATACAAGGACCTGAAAAAAGAGATTAGTAGGTGTCAAGAATGAGACGTAACCAGAACTAACGATCCAAGTATAATCACCCTTGATATCGACAGAACGTTCCCACTGCCGTCCCAGAGTCAACACAGTTGAAAGAATCTCGGAGCTAACGTCCAGCAGTGAAGTATCCGAAACCTCAGGGTCATGATGCAATATCCTTTGTATCGAGAAGTCGTTGTAGAGATAGGCAAGGTATGAAATGACGGACATCAATTTTACCCCGATGGGTAGGTCGGACTTCCAACAGCTAGGTGTGTATCGAAGCCGTTTAGGCAAAGAGCTCCACGCCCGATGACAGCGACTGGAGACATCCCTTGTAGCAATGGTCAGCATCACCTAGGCTGTACAATAGCTTGAGGTGGGCATCGAGCTCAATTTACCGCAATTGATCCTTTCTGTTTGGGCTAGGCTTCTGAAGGGATAGCTCTAAAATCTCTTCTCGGAAAGTACTTATGATAAATCGCATGCGGATCCAAGACGCTTGTTGATAAGTATTTTTCGTGCTCCATCCATCAGCATCCAATGTTCGCTGAGCAGCGTCTAGTACATGAGGCTGTCCAGCCAAAGCTTCATCGCTAATATCGAGAGGAAGAGGACAATCCGAGTGTCTCCATGAAATACGAGGTGGCCGCCCAAGAAAAGTTGCAACGCTTTTATCGAAATGATAAGAGGCTGCAAAAAGCCTCCTTCGGGTCTCAAGAATAAACGAGGGTAACGAAATGCTACTGGTACTGGAGATGTCTCTATGCGCACCAAGCTCGAATATATCTGTAGCAAGCTCACCAAGGCGGTTCCAAGTTATCGAACCTATGAAGGTAATGGTAAGCCTGGGCTATAATAACAAATATCCAATGTTTTGACTGACTAGAATCTCCATCCAACAGCTTAGACAACATGAGGCTTTCGTGGACAAGCCAGAGGGTTAGATCATTCAAGCCTGTGAGGCTCTTGCATATTTGTATGACGATATCACATAAAACAGACATTTTTCGGGGAAAGTTGATTCGCGAATCGATATGGCGAGCTATGCTTCCAGCGAGTCCGAAATAGTTAGCCCGTCCTGCTAAAGCACATATAACTCCAATAATCTCCAAGCGAAGGGATGACCCAGAAAAAGATTTGTGAAAGGAGGACCCGTCGCTTTCCTGTGGAATTTTGAAGGATTTGCCGGTATTTTGTAGGACAAATGTGCCAAATGTCATTAATTGCTCATCGGATGACCTCTCGAACATGCCCCCGTCGATAACGATCTCAAGCTCATCCAGGGCATTGAGGATGAATGGCGATGGAATCACAGCCGTTTGAGAGATGCTATAGTACCCACGGACAAGATTTTTGATGGTAGTAAACTCTTGCAAGCACCGAAGAACATCTGCAGTTCTCTTCACTAACACGGGAGGCGTAGCCATAGCGGGATTCTCACACCCATTGGCATTGAACTGTTCAACATCTTGGAAAAAGACGTCCAGGACCCCTTCAAACCCCGCAACAAAACTAGTTGGGCCTAAATATCCAGCTGTAAGTTGATTATTAGCACGAATTTCTGGGCGGATTACAGACGATCGGTCTGCTGCAACGTCCAGAGTCCCCGGATTAGATCCGGGGCTATGTAGATTTCTCAGGGAAGGTGAGAATGATCTGTGATAATTGAACTAAGCCAAATGATCCCCTTATCCCAGTAGTATCAGATGGACATGACCATACTCACCCTCGAATTTCCCTCTGTCTATTTGGTCGTCTTGTGGAAGCGCTCGTCAACGGTGCAGGATGGTAGAAACACCGATCATCGAGGCCCCGTTTATGGCAACGTTCGCACGTAGGCTGAGCATGGTCACACTTTACCTTGTCCTTGCGGCAAGTCTCACAGGAAGCCAGTCTCCCATTTCGACGCCGGGAATGCATGTCACTGTACTTGCAGGGACTCGAGTTGCTTGTCTAGAGCTAAATCAACGTGGACATTGTGATCGGCTAAATAAGGCGCATAATCCCGGATTTCCAAGACTGCTAACGTAATATCTAGCCTGAGTGCTGCCGCTATGAGACTTAAATGACGGATAATTTAAGAACAACTAGGAACAAAGCCAGTGCGTACTATGTGAGTGGTGAGTGAGTGAGTGATGGATAGGCGTACTAGAAAGGTGGATCAAGGTTACTCCGATAAGCCCTAAAGCACTGTACTAACTATTTTAGGAGTATATGTAGAATCCAGTATAAAGGCTTCGAATTCGTTACCTTTCAAAATCTCGAGAGATAAAACCCCCTTTGACCATTTCATTATGAATATCGATTAAGGAGGCTATGATCAAAGGCAAAAACGAAGAGGTTGGAGTTAATACAATACGTCTGTATGCGTGATGTGGATACCTACCGCGGAACTCCGCACAGCCCACGCTAACTGAAGAGTCCACTCGGCTATCCACAATGATGACTTTTTCAACCCAGTTGATTAAGACGCAAAAACAAAGAATTCAAAAAAGATGCGGTGAGTGTGGATCGAACACACGACCTCCAGATTTTCGGACCGAAGTACACTTCAGTCTGGCGCTCTCCCAGCTGAGCTATCCCCGCTGATTGTTGAATGCTGGCAAGATTTTGTGTCTGAGGAGTCCCATCTCCACTACAAACGTCTTACCCAGTGCATCCAATGTCTCGTCTTAGTTTTAACTGCCCTATAATAAATGACACTTGGAAAACTTGCAATTGAAGATGCCTCAATAATCCATAGTTGAGCTAGCTCATTATCTGGGGAAGTATGTATCGAACAGGTTCAGATTGAAGTCGTAGTAGTTAGTATGATAGTAGGGCAATTTAGAATCACGTGATCATAATGGGGTTGCAAAAAAAAAGGGGGAAAAAGGGCCCGAAGATGAACCAAATCAATTCGTTCAAGCAAAAAGAGATGCGGTGAGTGTGGATCGAACACACGACCTCCAGATTATTGGACTAAAGTAGACTTCAGTCTGGCGCTCTCCCAGCTGAGCTATCCCCGCTATTGGATGAAAGGTCACGACTCTTTGCATATATCATACAATGTCCATCTCAGGTCTATCAGAAGCTACCAGTTATCTATACCTTAAAAATATCAATTAAAATGACTTGCGTACAAAGGATAAATGAAAATTGGCCGGTGGAAACTGAGCCTCCCAGAGAGTATCATCATTACCATTTTACACACCTAGTCAACTTGAACTATGCATGACCTAGGATATCCTCACCATACTGGTGGTAAGGCATTACTGTAGCCTCTCGAATATAAAGTACAGTACATTTCTGAATGATGTTAAAAAGGGTATCATAATATTTCACACAAATTAGACTCCAATCAATAGCGCCAGCTTTTAATGAAATCGCACCACCTACTTTCATTCTTCCCCAAGATACTTCAACACATCATCATTCATAAAGAACAAATTCCTCAATTTGTCCCCTTTCTTCTTATCTTCGAAGTGTTTCTTCCTCATTTGCTTCGCATTCAATTTCTGTACTTTCTTAGGCGGCGCAGGTACAGTCTTGATCGGGTCTCCATCGGCATCAAGTCCAGTGCCTAGACCGGCCGTATCGTTCTTGATTCGACCTTTGATTGGTTCTCTTATACCCTCTCGACCCGGGGCACCAAGACCGAGACGACTATCCGGATCCCAGCCATATGTGGAGAGGTATCGTAGTCCGACGTGTGTGCGGTCGAGATGTGATGGGGGGTGGGAATGGGTCAGGCAGACTTGATGGGCGAGTGAGGCCTCGTGTGGTCTTTCTTGGGATGGGCTTGTATTTTCTTCTGATGTATCCGATGAGACTGGTAGATTGCATATTTCACATTGGTCGTTGGCTTTTGTAGAGGGTGGTTGAGGGGATGCTGTCTTTGAAGTCGGAGGTGTAGACTGTGTTGTGTGTGAAGGCGGATCTTGTCTAGGAGATGGACTGGATGGTTCTGTTTTGGCTTTATCTTTCTTGAGAACAATTGAAAGGTATGCATCTGCAATACTTGGGCCAGAGGGCGTAGAAGGTGCTTGTGTCGATGTTGTAGTACTCAGATCATGGGAGGAGCGTACGAATGGAACTCGTTTGCGCCGAATTCCCGCACCAAAAACACGTTGGTCTTCCGCAGGAAGAAAGTAATCATCATCTTCATCTTGGGAATGAGACATCATGAGCATAAGCCCAGGAAGTTGGAGATGGTAAACTTGTTCTGGGAGTGTTATTCCAACAGATTGAAGTGCCGCAGTGGCGATAAGCGATAAACGATAAGCGATAAGCTCGCCCTTTCCAATGGGAACACTTGGAACATTTGGAGCTTCGGCCACTTTACTCCTCTACTCTTATCTTCCCTCCACGCGATGCCCATCCCAATCATTGCCCATGGCCTTCAGGAGGGCATTTCGGCAATTCCACATGCCTGGACGGTCATTCGTATCGCGCCATGGTTTATCCTACTTGCCGCGCTGAAGTATTACTTCGGCGGAGCCCGCAACACCTCCGAGCGTCTGATGGCCTCTAAGGTGGTAATGGTCACAGTATGCAGCAAGATACATCCTGCTTTGAGAAGATTACTCAGCTGATATCGTCTTTTCAGGGTGGAACGTCCGGAATTGGGGCCTGTGTCGCGCGTGAACTTGCCGCACGACAAGCCCAAGTCATTCTTCTCACAAAGCAACCACCCTCCGACGGTTTCCTAGCCGAATACATTGATGATCTCCGCCGCGAGACAAAAAACCCTCTCATCTACGCCGAACAAGTAGACCTCGCATCCTTACACTCCGTCCGTGAATTCGCCACAAAATGGATCGACAATGTCCCACCCCGCCGTCTCGACGCTGTAATTTTATGCGGTGGCGTCGCCGAACCATCCAGTGCCCGCGGTCAAACTCAAGATGGAATCGACGACGAATGGCAATTGAATTATCTTTCTAATTTCCATTTACTCAGTATTCTCAGTCCCGCCCTGCGCGTTCAACCCGCCCATCGTGATGTTCGCGTTATCTTCGCAACATGTTCTAGCTATATTGGAGCGAAATTCGATCTTGAGACTGTGAAGCGGGATAAGAAGGATTCTTCGAAATCAAAGGATCAGGGACCTACTGCGAGATTATCTGTTCGTCCGAAGGGTATTTATGCTGTGAGCAAATTCGCTCTTATGACCTTTGCGCACTCCTTCCAACGTCATTTGAATGCCTACGAGCGGCCGGATAGTTTGCCCCCTTGTACGCGAGTCCTCATTGTCGACCCAGGTCTGACACGGACTCCTGGTACACGGCGCTGGTTAACGGGTGGGTCGCTGTGGGGACTCCTTTTATATCTTCTCACTTGGCCATTCTGGTGGCTGGTGCTCAAGTCACCAAGTCAAGGGGCACAGAGTATTCTTTACGCGGCGATGGAGGAGAAGTATGCGCGTGGAGAAGGTGGGTGGTTTATTAAAGAGTGTCGGGAAGTGGATTGTGCTCGGAGGGATGTTCTCGATGAAGATGTTCAGAAGAGGTTATGGGAGTTTAGCGAGAAACAGATCGAGGAGGCTGAGAAGGAGGGTGCTGTGAAGAGGACGCTCGCAAAGAAGGAGAAGCAGGCCGAAGAAGAGAAAAAGACACGGCAGGAAACTTCCTCAGCGAAGGCGCAGACAGCAGGATCAAGACGGAGCCGTAGGAATAAGTAAGTGGTGTAGTATGCAGCATTTTGTGAGCTCTTGTTATCTGGCATTATCTTTAAGAGTTGTTGTTTCTGGAATTAAAGCAACAATTTACTACCATTACTACACATCATATACAATTCCGACATATCTTTACGTCCTTTGAAATGCGGGACCAATGATATTGAAAAAGGAGATTCGTTTCGTGTACTCTACTAGTGTCTATAACCACATCATTCGAGTTCTTTTCCATCCCAAGCAAACGCTGCGCATCAACGATTAAAATTAATCTACTTCTTCAGAGCAGCCAGCAGCTCGGCAGGGGGCTCCTGACGGTAACCCTGAGGGTTGTTCTTGGTCCAGAGCCACAGATCCTCGCAGGCCTGCTCGAGGGTGCGCTTGGGGGTCCAGCCAAGCTCGCTGGTAGCACGGTTGGCGTTGGCAGTCAGGTTCAAGACATCACCGGCACGGCGGGGGGCAACCTCGTAAGGGAGGTCACGACCGACAGCAGCGGAGAAGGCACGAATCATTTCGTAGACGGTGCTGCCCTTACCGGTACCCAGGTTCCAGGCACGGACACCGGGGTTGTTGGCGCGAAGGTAGTTCAAAGCCTTCAAGTGACCGTCAGCCAGGTCCAGAATGTGGATGTAATCACGGATGGCAGTGCCGTCGTGGGAGTCGTAGTCTATTGCAATGTCAGTTATGTTATTTGTACTGGGTATAGAAGAATCTTATATAAGAGTAATTGAGGAAAATTCAACGTACCATCACCGAAGACCATCAACTTCTCACGCTTGCCGGTGGCAACCTGGGCAAGCAGAGGAAGCAGGTTGTAAGGGACACCCTGAGGGTCCTCACCCATAATACCACTGGGGTGAGCACCAGCGGGGTTGAAGTAACGAAGTAGAGCACCGTTCCACTTCTTAGCCTCGGCCTCGTTACCGGCCTTAGTGGCGTTGTTACGTTGGGCATTGATCACGTCGGTGATGGCGGTCTCGACGGCGAACTTGGTGTTACCGTAAGGGTTGGTAGGACCCAGAGGGCACTCCTCGGGGATGGGAATCATGTTAGGGAAGCGAGTGGCATCACCGTAGACGGTGGCCGAGCTGGAGAAGACGATGTTGGTGACATTGTGGCGGACCATAGCGCGGAGCAGGTTGATGGTGCCGTAGACATTGACGAGATAGTAGTCCAGGGGCTTCTCGCCAGATTCACCGACAGCCTATAGCTATTGTGAGCATTCATCTCATTTTCAATAAAAGCGGTGAGCATTATCAATTGCATACCTTGAGAGCAGCGAAGTGAATGACGCTGTCAATGTCGGGGTGAGCCTCGAAGACCTTATCAAAGCCCTTCTCGTCGGTGACATCGAGCTGGACAAACTCGGCCTTCTTGCCGCAGATAGCCTCAATGCGGTTCAGGGCCTCAGCAGAAGAGTTGTAAAGGTTATCGGCAACAACCACCTTGTAACCCGCCTCCAGCAGGGCAAGGGTGGTGAAGGAGCCAATATAGCCGGTACCACTACAAGTGGGGGGGGAGGGAATGGTCAGTTCTGCAATTGTACTAGATGGATATAGTATCACATTGAGAAACCAAGGGGAGGGAGAATATACATACCCAGCAACGAGAACTGAACCAGCAGACATGATTAAATTGAAGAGAGAAGAATTGGGGGGTGAGAAAACAAAAAAACAAAAAGCAAGAGAAAGTGACGAAGTGGCGGGGGGCAGCTTTTAAGGGGAAAAACGAGGGGCAGATCGACCCGCATCATTTCCCCATTACGCGGCCAGACCCTTAAATTTATTCTGCACGTTGTATGATACAGTCTGCATTTATATCCTTGTATCCTCGTATTCTTGTATTCTCGTTGTCCCGTCGTATTAAACAAGATAGAGGGGTATACAGATATAGAGACAGAAAGACATATATGATACGAGTATCTCAATCACAGGATACATAAATGAGCCCATTGGATCATCCCATACTGCATGGGCAGATGCGATGCCCCTTGCCGATCAGCGGTGAAGCAATTCGCCAGAAATTGATTGGAATACAAAATTTTTTAAAAAGGTGAAGGAAAATCCCGAGATTTCAACAGACAGGGTAAAGATCGCTGTAGTTCGGAGTCAAAGGACAACTGTCATTCCCATACAAAAGGGAAGAGTGGTTCTCCGGCTCAGTGGGGAATGTTGAAGTCTGGAACGGTTGGACCCGTCAATGTACTTCCCTCCATGGTACATAGACATGTTGTGTAGTACTGTAAACTATGCAAGGAGATCATCCATTCAAGGTGGATGAAAGCTAAAGATAAGAGAGAGAGAGAGAGAGAGTAACAGAATAAGATTGATTGGTATGAGCAAGACAAGTAAAATAGTTTAGAGATAAAAACACAAGAGGCCTCGCGTAATGAGGCAGGGATGGATGTATAATCCCTTTTGAATTCTGCGGCAATAGCCAGCAGTATCCAGTCATGTAGTTGAGTAAGTTAAAAAGTACTACTAGTAGTACTAGAGTAGTATTGGGAGATCCTCCATGTCCTCATTGTAAATTGTTCGAGGACGAAGAGACGCCCAGATGCATCCGGGCATTTCTACTCCGAAGCAACCAGACTGAAGGCAGAGGCTGTCAAATACAGATTGAATGCTGAGACATGCGTGTGCTGGAGGATATCCGGTCCCACCCGGTATATCATTCAAACATGATCAGTCGTCGGAGAGCTGGCGAATCCCTGCCGACATGGCCGACCCTCCACTTTAACCCAGAAGCTCCACATCAAGGCCAATCGCACGCATGAACAGGTTGACATTACCCAGACGCGCGCTAGCCATATCTGCGGGCAGACTCTTGCTGTAACCAACGGTCTCCATTACACGATCCCTATTACGGACAAGTAGGTTAGCATTGTAACGATATTGGGACGAGAAGGGTAGGTCAAAACTTACTTCACAGCAATCACAAGACGTTGTTGTTGCTCGGGGCTAGCACCAATACCGACGGCCGCAAGGAACTGCCACACATACATGTCATCTCCCGAGTTGATCGAGCCCGGGAAGATGTCAGCCAGAGCAGGCTCCAAGGTATCGAACAGTACGTTGAATTTCTCAACCCACTGTTGCCAGTCCACTTCAGAGGCTTGACCAGCCTCCTTCACAATCTCGGCACGACTGAGCAGCATAGTCAAAATGCCCAAGCCAACCTTGGTGCGAGCGACGGTCTGAACATGAGTCTGCGCAATAACCAAACCCAGCAGTCCAATGATAATATTGAACGGGGCTTCGTTCACATATCCCAACAGGCTTGGCATCACAGCGAGAGAGAACAGATCAATAGCCTCACGCATGGCCACAGAAAGCTGAGCCTCACCGGGAACCGGTTGCGCAAGGCGGACTACGTCCAAACTGTCCAGGTGGACGACAATCATGGTGAGAATGGTGACACGCTGCTCCTGGTCGATGTGGCGGAAAATCCGGGGAATAGCCTTCTTACCCTTCGGGTAGGACAAGAAAGCAATGAACGGGTGTGGTGTTGTGGAGTTGGGGACGATGGGCTCCATAACCTTCAAGGATTGCCACAGCTTCTGGTTGAGAGCGCGGGCCTTTTGGCGCCACTCCATATGCTCATGAATAGCCTCTGCGTCGCCCTCCTCGGGAGGCGGCGGCATCGTACGTTCCATGTCCTCCATGGACATGAGGGCGCTGTAGACCCTCTCGATGTTGGTGAGGATCGACTTGCGGTCGCTCAGACTGAGATCGGACTGCACCTTCTTGGGCCGAGCTCCCTCGGAGCTATCAGGCCGTTTGATATTAAGCATCGGCTTGGGCGCCTTTGCGTTGCTGAAAGAGATCTTGCCCAGGCTGCCCTCGATGATGAGCTGCTTGTTCTTTGGCTTGGCCTTGGCTGCTTCAACGGCACGCTGGACCTGCTGCTGCATGCGCTGCATGTGGTTGTCAGCGCTCTGGAAAGCTCGCCGGTTGCCATGGCCCCCGATACGGTTTCCGGTCTGGAGCAGATATGTCTGAGCGAAATGACCAAGAGGCTGGTGAGGGTGCTGGCGAGGAGCTCCGCGGATTTGACTATACACTTGATAGTAGAAGTCCTCTGCCAGGACGGCCTCTGGATCCGAGTCTGCCACATTTCCGGCAGCTGCGACAAGCTGTTGCAGTTGAATGCGAGTAATGAAGTTCTTATCCTGAGGAGTCATTAAGCCATTACCCCGCGACAGCAAGAAGATCTTGTGGTTTCGCTTCGCCCGCTTGGCATCTTCGACGAGATACGCATTGCGCTGCTCCTCTGTAAGATGCACCAGCTGCTGCGGATCGGTGATGACTGGCAGTCCATTGTTGGGTCCCCTTGAAGTTGGTGGAGGGATCTGCTGGGGTCGTTGGTTGGGAGGTGGACCGCCATGGCGCATACCTTGAGGAGGCATGCCCTGACCCGGCGGAGGGTTGCCTTGCATGAGATGCGGCGGCATACCGGGGATGCCGGGGGGGAGGACCATGCAGCTCCGGCATCCCGGGAGGGGGGTGAGGCATTCCGGGTGGAAGGCCACTTCTCTCAAGCTGGGCGCGCAAGACTTCCGGGGGCATTGTAGGGAAGCCTTCGGGAAGCGGGATGTTTTGCGGATGGCGCATATAAACCGATGGATCGGCCAAGTGTGGAGGCATGGCTTGCGGGACAGGCGATGGCTGGTAGCCGCCCTGGTGACGCATCTGCGCTTCCACCTCATCCAGACTCATCATCTTGCGGGCCGGCTGCGAGAGGACTGGCTCGGGCTTCTTCTGAGAGATACCCCACACGCTCGACTTCGCCTGCAGGTCGGGAATGAATCCAGGATCGGAATATTTCTCGTAGCCACTGCGCTTGGAGGTCATCGAGGCAGGCTCCTGGGCAGGTTGGACAGGCTGAGCTGCCACAGGGGCGGCCCGAGGATTCTGCAGAGCGTAGCGAACTTGTTCTTCACCAATTGCATCAGCAACACCCGCAGTCCTGCCAAAGAAATCGAAGTCTTTGCCGACAGGGCCGGTCTCAAGGCCGGCGGCACCACCGCCGCCAAAGGTGTCATCGTTGAAGGCATCTTGATCGTCATCGAGCTGGTCGCCTAGACCATCGTAAGTATCTTCAAAGTCGATGCTAGAAAGACAAGTCAGTTCAAGTTTATCAGACGATAGACAATGGCAGCTCACGCATCGTCATCCTCCAGCGCGCTGGCACGAGCGACCTCCGCGAAGGGATCGGGGTTCTCGAAAAAGCCCCTAGAAGCTGCAGGACCGGGTTGACGGTCCCTAGGCAGGGTAGCATCGAAGCCAAAGAAAGACATAGCCTCTCTGGACGATGGTAAAGGAGAGGGGCAGATTGGATGGGGGAGGTGGTATCAAGTTGGTGGGGGGGGAGAGGAAAGCGAGGAAGTTCGATATTCTGCCTGAGGCAGAGAGTGCGACCGCCTTTACTCTAGAATCATACATACATAGTCCATCCAGTAAGGCTGGATGGTATACAATTGTATAAATTATCAGAATATACTACAGTATTTTTATGTTTAGTATATTGACTGCTGAGTATTAAATCAATTCTATCAAGTCTATCAGGGACAAAGATTAACTTCGCATTCCAAAAGAGTACTAGATTCACTAGTCAGCTAGTACATCGTTACAGTAGTAACTAGTTACAATGTGCGAAGTAGAAGGGCCGCCCCCAATTAAAGCGGATCTTGTTTAATTTTAGACTTGAGGACTTCTGGGAGGACACATACTAAGGATGATTCTGGCTATATTTACTTCTCACTTATCTCATTTCATTTCCTTCTACTATTTGTGATCTTGTCTATACTAATCTGTCTAGTATAGTATAGTATATACTCACTCACCTGAAGTATACCTATTCTATCACTAATATACTCAAGTAACACACCAGTCTTCAATTCCACAACTGAAACCACTCTGGTTAGTTCATAAACCAAGACTCTCGGCTTTGCATCTCGCCCGCTTCGATCCCCTGACGCCCTCCGTGGGACCCGACTTTGTCTTGGAAAAAGTCCGGTGCAACATCAAGGCTGACGCCGTTCGACTTGCGCGTCTTTTCTTTCTCTCCCGCCTTTTTTCTCCCCTAATCGAGCATTCCCCGAAATTCTCTTTTTCTTGGATCTCCCTCCAAACTCCTTCTCTCTCCCTTTGAACATCCCCTCTTACCCAGTCTACATCACCTATTACCAATCGCGGATGCTGGTGTCGCCTTGTGGACCGGCCCTCGTTTTCTTGGCCTAATAGTATTGCTGCCTTTCCCAACTTCAACGCTCGTTTTCTCCCCCGCCACCATGGCTGTTAACGTGCGATATACCAGATATCTGGTATTTGCGCTGGTGGTATGTCCTCCCATCCCCCCCTTCTCTCTGATCAGCCTTCCTCTGATCCGTTCGCGCTCGTCAAAAGGCGTAGATCGATCGGAACACGCGACCTTGTTAACACTGCTCAGGGATTGACCTTCTTTTACTTCATGTCCCGAACCAACCTCCAACTTCCAAATGCCGCTTCCTTCCCTCGACCAGCCCAGACCTACAAGGATTTCAAGGCCAATCAAGACCAGAGATCAGGTGCAAATGCTACTGAACGGGTAAATGCCACCTTTGTGACTCTCGCTCGTAACTCCGACCTCTGGGACATGGTCAAGTCCATTCGGACAGTCGAAGACCGCTTCAACCGTGATTACAACTACGACTGGGTCTTCCTGAATGACCAAGAGTTCGATGAAGAGTTCAAGAAATTGACTACCGCGCTTGTCTCCGGCAAAACTCACTATGGCTTGATCCCGAAAGAACACTGGTCATATCCCGATTGGATTGATCAAGATAAGGCCGCCGAGGCCCGCCAGGAAATGGATCGTAAGAAGATCATTTATGGTGGTTCCGAGAGTTATCGCCATATGTGCCGATATGAATCTGGCTTCTTCTTCCGCCACCCTTTGATGATGAATTATGAATACTACTGGCGTGTTGAGCCCAGTATCGAGTTGTTCTGCGATATTCGCGCCGATCCATTCCGCTTCATGAAGGAAAACGATAAGAAGTACAGCTTCGTCATTAGTCTCTACGAATACGAGGCGACGATCCCCAGTCTCTGGGACAGCGTGAAGAAGTTCATGCAGAATCACCCAGAGCACATATCCGAGGATAATGCGATGGAATTCATCAGTGACAACGGTGGCGAGACCTATAACAAATGCCATTTCGTACGTTGATACCGCATTGCCCGCTGACACCATTGAATTGAAGAACGATTCCAAACTAACCCTCTCTCTCTCTCCCTCTCTTTAGTGGTCCAACTTCGAGATCGGCAGTCTAGAATGGTTGCGGTCGAAACAATATATTGACTATTTTGAATCTCTCGATCAGGACGGCGGCTTCTTCTATGAACGATGGGGCGATGCGCCGGTCCACTCGATTGCTGCTGCAACCATGCTGCGAAAGGATCAGATCCAGTTCTTCCATGATATCGCTTATTACCATGTACCCTTCACGCACTGTCCCAATGACGAGAAGACAAGGCTGGACCTTCGCTGCTCGTGCAAGCCGAAGGACAACTTTGACTGGCGAGATTATTCTTGTAAGTCAGCCAACAACACCCTGGTCTGATGTTGTTTCATACTAACCTAAACCTTATAGGTACCAACAAGTGGTTCAAGGTCAACCACCTCGAGAAGCCCAATGGTTGGGACAAAAAGGATTGACTAGCTGCGCTGGGACAACTAGCCGTTTTTCTGCTCTTCGTTAGCGTTTCCTCCATCCTTCTCAGCCAAACCGTGCGAAGCTGGTTATTCGTACGATTACATGTCTGTATCACTTTCTTGATGCGTCTAATTGATCGCTGTCGCAACGCTCATAAATACCGCTCAGTGAGCGGCGGGAAGCTGAGAAAAGTGGTCAATCCTTCTAGACCGTGATACTGGCAGTATTTTTTGCATATGGGCGAAAATTGTCTCGTGGCCAATTCGGCTCAGAGCTGGGAATGGGACGTCCTGACTTTGTTACCCACCCTCTACTTCCTTCTCTCCCAACTCCAACTGTTCTATTTACTTTGATGCGCCTCCATGTGTTATTATCTGGATTATTGGGAGGCGTTTCCATTTTTTTTTCTTGGTGTGTCTCTTGATTGCATGGGGTCCTAGGAGTACAAGAGGGGTTTCTTTAGGATGGGGAATTTTGTTCAATATCTTAGGGTCTAGACTGCTGAGCTATGACTTTTGAGTCACGAGTTACAATTAAAAGAGAATGGATGAGAGGTAATATGTGAATTTCAATGATAATAAAAAAATTAAATAGCCAAGTCACTTCATAATGGTACATGCGGTTGAAAAATGAAATATCGCCTTTAGTGCAAAGATACAGGTAGTATAAACAGGTGTAGCAGATCAGCTCAGCGGACACAACTGGATATCCCTAGACAAATGTCTCTCATTTCGTTGAGTTTGATTGACGGTATAATCTGCTTTAGTTGCCCTTAGGCTTCTTCGTTCCATACTTGGACCGACTAGTCTGCCGACTTCCAACACCACCCTAGAAGAAAGTTAGCGAAAAAAGGTTTTTTTTTTTTTTTAAAAAAAAAAAACAGAGCGAAAGGAACACATACCAAATCCATAGCACCACGAACCAAGTGATATTTCACACCAGGACAATCCTGAGCACGACCACCACGAACCTGCACAACACTGTGCTGTTGGATATTGTGACCCTCACCAGGAATGATAGTCGTCACGACCTTTCCAGAACTCAGACGCACACGAGCAGTCTTACGCTCACCCGAGTTAGGTTTCTTGGGCTTAGTGACACCAGTCTTCAGACAAACACCCTTAAGCGACGGGTGGTCCTTCAGGGCCGGGGAACGTCCACGGCGAGCGCGCTGACCCTGTCGACACCCTCGACGAACTTGATTGTAGGTTGCACGGATAATAGGAGAACTAGAAAATTGGCGACGGGCTGTGGTGGACAGGAGTTGGGCTGTCTGAGTGCGGAAAACGGGTTGGAAGTTGAAGCGTGCTGTGATTGGGGTTGCTCGGTGGGTGAGGCCGTGGTTGGTAGTTGTAGAGAAGGATCGAAGAGGTGCACATGATGGTGTCTGACGCTGGACTAATGTCCGCAAAGCGCGGAGGGCCAAGGGCGAGATTAATTGAGGCATTTTTCGTGGTGATGCTGTGGTTCTTCTCTTTTGCGGAGGATGTTCCTTTGGACGTGGAAAATCGGCCGCGGATAGTCACGTGTTTGCGTTAATGGTTGGTCGCGCCGACCGGAGAAGCTGGACGCGCGATCCTCCTCTGCCTGACGCTGTTCGACCTCCGCATCATCGTCAACCTGCTTCATATCGATTTGTATCTTCTTTTTTACATTGTCAGGACTACTTTGTATCTGTGAACCTTCTTTCTCCCTGGCAATTAGTATCTGATTTTCATTTCAAACCGCTATAATGGTACGTTATCAAGCTCCGAACCCTTGACCTCATGTTGGTCGACCATCCGAATCTCACCCAGCATCTCCGCACATCCATATTTATTTCACTGGCTAGCTACCTGGCTACTAGCTACTGGGTCCGATTTAGAGCCTTGGGATGTCAGTCTCATCTGTCAATAACTAACAATATCCAAGTCTCTCCGCATCACTCCTGCAGCCGGCTACGTCGACTCCACCTCCAACACCAACACTCGCCAACAACACACTGCAGCTCGTCCTTCAAAGGGTGCCCCATCAGCTCCTGGTCTTCCCGATACCCTCCGCAACAAGATCACCCTGCCCGCCACCGCATCCGCTTCCTCAACCAATAACCCCTCGGTAGCTGATATCCCAGCCTCGTCACACCCGCTCGAAGCTCGCCTGCTCGCCTGGCGGTCTACCCAGGAGCAACTGAAGATGGAGGGTCTCCGAAGAGCGTATGGAATTGCAGAGCCTGTTCGCCGTGGAATGGAATTGAAGATTGTCCGTGATAGCACTTTCCGTCCTGCTGTCTTGGGCGGTATGAAGGGTGGTAATGTCCATGAAGATATCCTGGTTCTTGGTGGTCGGGATGCGGAGATTGGATGGGAGGATGTATTCCAGGGTATGCTTTTTTGCAATTTGGATCTCCTTTCCATTTGGAAATATTGTACTGGATTTATACTGACTTATTCTTTTTGTTTCAAACTTTCCAGGTGACGAATTCCGGGAACCACCCACCTTCCACGATGAGATGGAGAAGCGTCTGAAAATGGACTTTTAATTGATATTTCATCATGAATATTACTCTCTTTGATGCCCTTATCTTTTCCCTCGTTCTGTTATTATGCATCGCTGTTTAGGTCGACATGTCATACTAGTCTTTTTGCCGATCATCTACTTCTACCTCTGATGTCCATGATAGAGGGATAGATTATAAGAATAGTTGGGTCGTGGGCCCATCTTGAAAGAGAGGCCTACGATGTAGCTGACCCTATTTAATCTTGCTTCTCATCGTTCAGCTTGCTTCATCGATGTTGGCATAAGCTGGTTTTACAGAGGACGCACTCTGTTCCTCGTACGTAGTGAATTGTCCAACGGCAGCTACATTCAATACACTACGGGAAGAATTGCTTGAGAAAATCACAGGGCGATAGTTCGTAGATACAGAAGTCCCAAGACAAGCCATACAGAGAATGAGACAAACGGAGGGAGACAAGGGGATCGAATGGGTATATGGATATATAGGAGGATTGTCGACTGGACAATTGGATCAGAGAAGTGTAATGAAGAGGTGCAGGCGAGAGATCAATTCCAAAATGAATTGAACAGAGAGCCGCCGGACAATCCAGACGAATCATGACCAATGTACACAAGGTGGGCGCAGCTCAACATGTCAGAAAGAGGAAATGAGACGGAGGGAAGAGGGAAAACCGTATTTGATAGCCCAGAGAACTGAAAGTGGCTGGAACAAAGAAAACGCTGGTAAGATTGACAAGCCAAGGGGGGTGAAGAAAAAAAACAAGAGTAAAATCATGTCCAAAAACGCCGCTTCCAGAGCGCAGATTCAAAAGCAAAGGCTACAGTCTGTCACGATGGCCAAGTTATTCCTGCATCTGGGCAGCCTTTGTCGAGAAAGCCACGATGCCAGGTGGTGGTTGTGGTTGGATTAGAGATAGACGATCCAAAGTGGAGAAAGGGTCGAGATATAGTTGAATGGCCCTATGCAAGGGTCTCGGGTGGTGATGGCGATGATGGGTTGGGAGTGGATGGATGCATCGAGTGTACATAGTAATACACGCTTATAAGATGATGCAACGGCAACCAGGGCTGCGCTCGCTCGCTTCGCGCTCGCGACTGTACTGTGCTTTAGCACCCTTTGCATCCTCTTCGTCAACCACTTCTTGTGGCTTTACAGTCATATGTACGACATTGGGAGCATCTTTGCTGAATTTTGAGTCTGTTCAAATAAATCAGTATGGGACGTAATGAAGCATGAGGAATGAATGCCTCTAAGAAGCAAAGCAGTAACATACCAGATAGGGGTGACTTGTCATCCAGCAATTTACCGAACGAAATCAAGCGAATCGAGCTTGGTGACGAAGGACGAGTTTCCCAGTCTGAATTTGTAGAGATAATTAGTTTTTATTCATAACCCATACTCATAGCATTGATGGCAGCGCTGCCTCCTGCGCGAACGGTCCGACTTACCAGATCGCCACTCTCGCCAGATCAACTCCTTCAAGGTATAAACACTCATGGCAAACGGATCGTAATTCTCTACATTCACCGATTGTTTTCTCAGGTATTTCCCATCAATCGTGAAAGGGTATCGCGAGCCCGTTGTCAATAACAAGGTAATGACGAGCGACGGACCAGCATCCTCCTCCACCTCCTTCCCTGAGGTATCCCCCGACTGATCGGTTGTCTGTTCTGCGTCGGGTTTGGTCTCTTCGGTATCCATGATAGGCTGATCGGTGGATTGAGGTTGCGCGACGGTGGGAGCATTGTCGGTTGCCGCTGCTGTGGTGGTGGTGCCAGTCGTTGCTGTCATGGGGGCGACGAGGGTGTCGCCACCGCTGGCGGAGTGGTTCGAGACCGCGGCGGCGTCTGACTTGGCGTCTTGAATTGGCGCAACAGAAGTAGCGGTCTCCGCGACCGATTCAGTGCCAGTTTTAGTATCAGTAGCGGTGGGGGTAGATGGAGATTCGATCGCGGTCGGTTGAGATTCAGCGTTCTGCGGAGAAGTCGTGGCTCCCGACTCGTGCTTGTCATTGGTCTCGGGCACCCCGGACTGCGGGTGATCGGTAGAAGACATGGCTAAGATGGCCCCGATGGCAGGTGACAATTAACTTTCCCAAGGGAGGAAAAGGGAAGGGGGGAACCACTTGTCAACGGGGAACAAGGAATAAAAGGGGGGGGGCGGGGAGAGGAGGAGAGAGAGGAGAGATTGAGGCAGTTTGGAAGAGCGGAGGATGGAAAGGTGGAGAGGAAGTTTGGCGTTTGGTTCGATCGGCGGACGTGAGGAGTCAACCAAAAGTAATCCTTTTTCTCTTTTGGGCGAGTTTGATTCAAAGTAGAATGCAATCAAGAGGTGATGGATTTAGTACACAAGGGAGATTGACTTAAGTATGACCTTTTCATCCAAAAACTTGAAAGGGAGATTGGAAAAGGAAAGGAGAAGAGAAGAGAAGGGGAGATCGGCGGACAAAGGTTTGTCACAAGCACTGGTGGATGGGGCCAGAACTTGAGAAATGAAGATATGAACTAGCAGTGGAGTATGAGACAAAAATAAAAAGCCCCAGTTAAAAAGTGTCAAGTTTGCTTGTTTTCACGGTTGACTTGTCCGAAGCTGAAAATGATGCAGCAAGGGAAATGATCCCAGGGAGAAAGACGATAAGGAAGATCCGGGGTAGCCCAGCCAAGACGATCAGGTTCAATCTAATTGATTATATTACATTATATTCCATTATATTGTATGATAGAATAATATTACTATTAATTAAGAAGAGTCTTTTATTTACTACCAATTCCCTTTTATTATAAAATGATCACTCTACTGTACTACTCACCCCTCGTTATAATCCTAGGTATAGTTCTATGTAAGTATTCATTCAAAGTATAGAAACAAATCATAACATCGTATAATGAGGAGACACTGTAGAACCCTCATCATTGACAAGAACAGCCCGAAATAATAAACTCCCGATGTGATCTCACAATGACTAGTGCCACTCCTTCCAGGCTAAATAAACCTGAACATGGACAAACAATCCAAGTCACACACGCTGAGGGGAATCCATGATAGCCCCGAATGATTCTATCTAGAAAATGGGTGTATGACCCGG
Source organism: Penicillium citrinum (assembly GCF_028827155.1). NCBI lineage: Eukaryota > Fungi > Ascomycota > Eurotiomycetes > Eurotiales > Aspergillaceae > Penicillium > Penicillium citrinum. The sequence goes on from NW_026622686.1 coordinate 3,647,030, forward strand.
TGATTGAGTAGTCTCTTGCTGCATATGCGGGGCGGGTCATAAACCGGCAGTCAAAATGGGAATAGGGGTATTTCTTGAATGTTTGAGAGAGAGATATTGAATGGATAATCGAGGGTGAGCTTGTTCGAGTCCGACCGCGGGTTAAATGTCTTGGGATAGAGGCTAGTCCAGAGTGGAATGGGTCGATAATCTGTGCGAGCTAGGTTCCGTTGCCTTGTCAACTCGCAGCCAGCAATATCAAGAAGCAGCATGTCCTCTCTCTGACCTAGATCCAGCCAGCATACTGCTCTAGCACCTCGTTCTTCACTCCTTCGGAACCGTGTCGCACCCCGAGGAGTCGAACATTACCGATCTTGCCTCCAAAGTCATCTTCCACGGCACTTTGATAGTTTGCAAACAACTCATTCATTCGCGGGATCACTGTAGGATCATCTCGGATAAACAACGCAATGGCATCGTATCCTCCGGCGCCAGGTACGACACCACCAATGACACCGTCAAGTGCGCTCACGCGATCCAGTAACTCTGTCTGGACACTGGGCTCAATGGGGACACCTGTCTGGCGGGTCATATTGCGGAGATACTGACGCGAACGTTCAATGAAGTTCGAGATTTCTGCAAAGTCATTATCGGTAACAGCGTCGGGATTCTGAGCCAAGCGTTTAAGCTCCTGTCGCAATCGCTCATTGTTATTTTGAAGACTAGCCCATAGAACATCGGCTTCGGCGCGGTTATTCTTTCGCCATTCCAGGACCTTCCTAACCATAGATGGGGTTTGTGAGCCGCACTCCACGTCGCACAAGACCATTTGCATACCGCGTGGAAGTTGCATGCCAAAATCCACGAATTCTGTATCCCAGGGGTGCTCCGGATCGGAATCTTCGACAACTGCGAATAGTCGTTCCTCGAATCCAGCAGATCCTACATCTCCAAGGGATTCCAGGATGGCGGGGGAAAATCGCTTGTATAGACACGATCCGTAAACCGCGGAAGCGACGTCGAAGCCGGAGCCGACCTTACCCTGAGCTGCACAGTGGGCAGCTTGGGCCAAGTTATGAAGCTTGTCTCGACCAGCGCCAAGGTCGGCCGCCTGCATGGTACGGTGAATCACGAGAGATGAGACAAGAGCAGTGACCAATGCGGCAGATGAACCGAGACCTGTTTTGTGAGCTTCTAGTAGGGGAACACCAAAGTTGGCAAATCGGGTACCCTGTCCTTTGATCGCTGGTCCCTTGGAGGTCGCTGTTTCAGAGTAGTAGTCGTTATCAGCCAGGATGGTAACAGACAGCGAGCCAAAGTCTTTGGAATCGGCAACATAGCTGATGTAGGTCAAGGCATAGCTGAGGGAGGTCTCGACGAAGGGGTTCCTAGGACTGTTGGCCGAATGTTGTCAGCGTGTTGATCTTGAGGGATTACTTGTCTTTTGACAATTGCATACCCTGTTCCTTTCTGGACCATCTTGACACCCCCACCATTATCACATCGCTGCACGCCATATTCCCAGACCGCATCAACGAATTGCGGTGAGCGAACAACCACAGTGTCCTCCGCATCCTGATCCTCCACTGCTCCAGTGGTATGTGACTGGACCTCCGAGGCGAGGCCCGTGGGCTTAGGGTCTGTTGTTGACCCCGAGGTGCCGCGGCGGTGACCTCTCCTCAATTGTTGAACGACGACGTGAATACGCGCATCGAGAGCGAAGACAGTTCCCGTATAATTTCGGTCGAGTACTAGATAGCCTCCAGTGAGAAGAACCTTGCCCGGTGCGGACAGGGCTGTCACTGCGGGAGACATGATGGATTATTTTGGAGGAGAAAAAGGATGGGGGAGGGATCGACCGAATGTTTTGGTGCCCCGCGGGTTAGTCAGGCTGACCTTCACCACAGAAACAGTTCTATACGAATTGATGCTTTCCACAATTTATCAGCAGGACTTCGAATCTTCGAGATTAATTGATAGAATTATTATTTGACTGCAGAATCATGAAAAACAGAATTGATCGACTAATTGGTGTTTCTACCTATATTCATAGAATTGAGCTTCATATCTGGCATTGTGAATACTGCAATCTATGCTAATTGTAGACTGGGGCTAGTCTGCATCTATGATATCGGATTATTAGAGCCGACTTGATTGGACCATTGCTCATCATTGGAGTTATTTTTCTCACAGATACCCGTTCATGCAATTCATGCAATTGACTCTCATCTTGCCTAAATCGTCCGCAAGTGGAATGTGGAGTGAATGTGGAGTCCAATCAACATTCAGCATGACTCAATATGAATCACTCTCAATCTGCCCCGCGTCATCGGAAGTTTGGCATCGAAGTCTTGTCTCCTCTTGTATAAATATCGGAATCGAGAGCAACTCTAATTTTATCTTTCACGACATATCACGCAATTATATCCCCTTAAGATACTATCTGCAGCAAATCCAAACAAAGTGTCCGCCACGACTTTACGCCCTATTACTACGACTACAACCACCATGACATCTTCAAGTACATCTCAACCTATAGTCTTCTATGACATTGCCATGCGCCCTCCAGTGGAGGAGAGTGCCTGTTCCCCAAACCCCTGGAAAGCCCGTCTGGCCCTCAACTTCAAAGGAGTCCCCTATAAAACAACATGGGTACCATTGCCCGACGTGGCCAAGACTCGCAAAAGTCTCAACGTCCCCGCCTGTCGGAAATTCGCCGACGGTACTGACTTCTACACATTGCCAATGATTGAAGATCCTTCAACAAATTCAAAATTAGGTGACTCCTTCGACATCGCAGCCTATCTGCAAAAGACATATCCAGATTCGGGAGCGGGAGACCTCTTCCCACCCCAGACACTGGACTACGAGTTCAAAAATGATACCATACTCATTCCCCTATCCGAAATCCCTCAAACAGGGCACCCCGAATATGCGAAATTCAACGTACACGTTGATGCAGTTTTCACTACCTTCGTTCAGCTTTCTATTGCGTGTTTCCCATTTGACCCTGCTACGGCTGAAATCAGCAAGGCGGAAATGGCCCGTCGAGCGGGCGTCCCTAGTTGGGACTTTTTCCAATTGAAAGGAGACGCGCGAGAGAAGACTAAGGCTGCCTTCCGGGATGCTCTGGGTGAGCTTGGAAAATTGTTCTTGAAGGATACTAGTGGGCCATTCATTCTGGGTAACAAAGCTAGCTATGCGGATATGATTGTGGGTGGATGGTTGCATATGATGCATGCTACTCTTGCGGACGATGAATGGCAGGAACTTAAGGGTTGGCATAATGGTCTTTATGGACAATTGTATGATGCTTTGGAGGTATACGCGGAGATGAAATAGAGTGCCTGGGTTTGTCTTGGTGTATATAAAACGAAATCTTGATATTTGCCAAAGCTGTGAATGTAAATATTTTTCTTTCTCAAAAAAAATTGTGTCCTCCCTTTGAAAGCACTGATGAGAATTCGTGACCAAAATATAAATTCTGAGAGTGTAGAGAAGATCTCGGAAGGGAGTAGATGAGATCCAGCTTACTATTTCAATGGAGTATCAAGTATACCGTTTTACATATAGAGTCCTACCATGCCATGATACTTTCGTAAGATTAACTACATATTTCAGAAGCAAAGAAGATCTTAATGTCTTACAGTCCGTGCCTGATCTTGGAATACGAGCGGCCGGTTACACCCTGCAAGGTTAGGGCCTGAGTCAAGGCAGAGTTTAGCCCCCACCATGCAAGATCTACTAAGAAGTGAAATTCGAGATTTGATGGTATAATACTAATCTTCAACTCCCCCGGTTCGAACATCTCGAAAAAAATAATAATAAGGAATCTAATACAAAATGTTCTCTCTATCCAGAATGTCCCGACTACCTCTAAAGGGCGCCCTTCAACGCCCACGAGTCCACTCCCATCCTCCAGTAAACACACTCTCCCAGATCGCCCTTCTGAACGGGTCACATGAGCCACATAGAGTTTCTCAAGTATACATCTCCAGATTCTCGGCACGTGCAGAGCTACTTAATGCGAAAAACCCCCGCAAAGAGCCACTCAATACAAGATACAATGCGGAAAAAGCCAGGCTGGAGCACGAGAATCCATTTAACGCTCCATCGGTCAGTCTGGAGTCACTTGGAATCGGAAAAAAGATGAAAATGTTCTTGCTGGCGGTGCTTACTGTTTTTGGCACCATTGAAACATGGTTCTGGTGCAAGGCTCTTATTATTTGGTGGAAGGGAGATGAGAGCGACGGGACTGAGTGAGAGGCCTATTGCTGACGGAATATATGCACGATATTATTCTTAGAAAATGATGGAAACAAGGAACTCTCCTCTCTTTACTTATCCATGTGTATATCTTACATTTAAAGCGACATATTCACTTACCGATGTATTGCTACCCCTGGACTCAATTTAGCCAGCAGCACAAGACATACGTGAGTATTACTGGCAGCTTCCCGAGTAGCCTTCGGATGGGATTTTCATAATCATGATCATAAAAGAAGTATATAGTATGTACCTTCAATGACCAAACTGTAAAATGCTATGAACAAGATGCAGGCTATGTACAGCTTTGTCCAAGGGAAACTCCAGGCACCATATCCACAAGGAACGCACATAACGATCGTAAAACAGAAAAACAATAGAAAGAGGCCATAAATATGGCCATAAACCAACCATGACTCCGAAACCTTCTAAATGTTTAATTACTATGTAGGACTGTTGTATGCTGAGGACGGGCCGAGTAAGACTCGGCCCACCTGCAAGACCCGGCGGAGAACAGTGGCGAATTCGGTTCGGCAAGCCGAAAGGCAAATCGGCAGATGTGACGTAACCTTCGAAATCCATTGGCACCCATAACAAATCTTTGCATGGAATGCACTGGGACAACAAAGCTGTCGCAGGTGAAATGCCAATTTCAAATCGGGTTGACCGAATACATGCGACAAGCCATCATGCCATACAGCCCATCAGACCACCAATCAACCACCAAGCTATCGCCGACGTGAAGGTTTTATTATGTATACCGAAAATCCTTCACGAAGAGATGACCTTATTATGCCTTCGGCTTCTGCGCAATGATACTATAGCTCGTTGTCGCGAGACGCATATTATCCATCTTGACGAAGGCCTGGCCGTCCAGACACAATCGGTTGATAAGGGTCTTGAAGTGGCGGGGTAGGACGTGCAGCTTGACGAGGGCGAGGATACACTGGCGAAGTGTACGGAAGTAAAGGTCAACGGTGTCAATCAAGGGAGCTTGCAGGCCATCGATACTGGCGTTCTCAGACTTTACAATTTCAAATCCCGACTGGGTTAGCGCCTTCTCCAAACTTTCTTCGGTGGGGGTGCCAACGGCACCGATTAGCGGCTTGACTCGTCGCATCAACTCTGCATGTTCCGGGTTCGTGGGCTCGTAGTCGGGCAAGCTGATCCAGTCTAGTATGGAAATCTTTGCACCAGGCTTGACTACTCGAAAGGCCTCGCTGAAGAGAGCAGGCAGATCCTTGCAGAGACTTAGAGCCTGGATCTGGTAGAAGGCATCGAAGCTCTCGTCGTCGAATGGCAGTGGGAGGCTGTTAAAGTCTTGTTGGATAAAGTTGTTCTTCAAACCACGCTCCTCGTTGAAGCTGTGCGCTTGCGCGACTTGATTAGGGTCGATGTTCAGGCCAGTGACCTGGGCACCGGAGTATTGCGCCATGTGCGCAGCGACACGGCCACGACCGCAACCAAGGTCAAGTACTTTGTCACCGGCAGACAAACCAATGTCTTGCGCAATTGAGCGCTCGTAAAGGATTTGGTTCTCCAAGACAGAGGCCTTGCGACTCATCCATGGAGGAATGTACATCTTTTCGACGTCACCGAGGGCGCAAAGGTGGTTGAGTACACCATAGTATGATTTCAAACAGTCGCCGACCTTCTCCTGATAATTGGGGCCCAGAACCTCGCGCATTTGCTGCTCATTAGACCAATCAAGGTTGTAGATCACGTATGAAGCCATAAAGTCATCGACTTCCTTCGGTGTAAGGTTGGTCAGGTAGCGGAATGACGTCCAGAAGCTCTTCCAGCGTTTCGGCGAAGCCGAATTGTCATTGTCCTTTCCATGTTTGCCCAGAGCAGTCGCGAAGATCTTCTGCTTCTCGTGCGCGATTTCATCAATGGAGCTGTCGCTTTCCGAGCCACGTCCGGTGCGCCCAGGGTGGCGCGGCGTATCCACGAGTGTTTGCGACACCATTGTGAAATGCAAGAAAGCTTTAATTAGAGTATGAGAGATGAATTGGAAGCTCTAGTATGAGATACTCGCAAAGGAAAAAAAAAGAGAGGAATAGAGGGCGGGGGAAAAAGGCTCGTATGTATTACGCCTTTCGCAACGCATCTAGGGGCCCAGCGCAATTTATAAGCAAAGAACGCATTCTCTCCGATCCTCATTCTCCACGATTCCCGGAAAAAAAAAGTAATTTGCCAAGCAAGAACCGTGAGCGGTCAGTAGCCACATATTGTGGATTGTCACCAGACCAGGAAGTTCATACCGGATAGCCCGGCAATGTAGTTCGCGCTGAACGGGATTTTGACACCGAATATAGACGGATAAAGAATCTTTGGCGAATATGGATAACCAGGGGAAGAGTAGCCTTGGGTTGAAATTTCTTTGCCATCATTATTATTTGGAAATCGGAGGTTTCTCGAAGTCTTCACTCGAGCGATCTACAGAACGCGACAGGTTCAGATACGGATGACGCGGGAAGGGTCCTTGCGATGAAATGAGTATCGTCATGGATGCGACGATCTAGACCCACCGGATTTAGTATCGACGATGAATACTCAATTTTGATTGTAGTGTGTGATATGTATTCCGTAGAAACAATCCATGTCCGAGCATTGGATGTGTCTTGAATTGGGGTACGGAGTACATCATCGTACATCAGCCCATGCCTTACTATTGTAGGCCAGTATAAAGCGCGGACTCTCCGCGGTCCTCAGCGAGCTTCATGCAAGCTCCCTAATACATGTACCTTAGTGCTGCAAGCCGATCAAACCAAGTTACCCCTCTTGTGAGTCACAGATTCCCTGCAGGCCCGTTTTTCCCGCTGTTACATACTGTATGTAGACAACCTTACCTTTGTACCTCTCAAAGGAAATGCTCTACTTTGGACACGCGTCCATGTACATATTCGTATTCCGTGCTTAATACAGAGTTACGGCTTCATAAGAGATATATACACTAATGAAGACCCTGTCCACGACTATATGGCACTAGTGACTCGAAAATTAGAAAGGCTGTACGGAATACCCTATAGGGCGCCTAACATCGCGATAGAGCCGCGGACATCCGTATCCCAAGAGCCTTTTTTCCGTGAGAAGTATAGTACAAGAAAATTAAAAATTGAAAAAAAAAGTGAGAACTTACCAAAGACAATCCACTATGACCATGTGGCCATGGCGCTGGTAGTGGACCAGATACAATGTGAAAATGTTATTGAGTGTTGATTGAATAACGCCATGGAGACCACTGCCAGACCCACACATCCGTGCTCCACTCACGATGATCGGCGGGTGGTAGGGCGAAGGGTCAAGCAAATCCGAGACTTGCAACTCTGCCCGTATATCCGGTGCCGGTCACGTGTATGTTCCTAAAAAGGTAGAATGCTCCATCAGACATGCCGAAGGTATGAATCTGAGTCGAGGCTACATACAGAAGTTGGTTCTGTGCTTCAAAGGCTGACGGGAGATTCCGAGTACGCTCGGATTTTTTTCTTGGCATTGCTTCTTTCCGCTGTTCTTCCGCCAAGCGTTTAGCCGATGTATGTATGGAGTACGAGCGTGGCACCACCTTTATATAAATGAGCTTGCATGTGTACGTACACTATGTAGTATGTACTACACTCATTAGTATCCGAGAAAATTCAGAGCAGCCTCTCGTAGAGCGCACATGTACAATAGGCTCTAGCGGGTACATCCAAACTTGACGCTGTACACAGACTGCTTTGCCAGGTACAGATGATACGTGCTGCTCTACTCTACCGCAGAGATCAACATATTCAGAGCCGATGATGCAATTTCTGACACGCAGTGGAGTGAAGTGGACCAACTCATCTGAAAAATCTCTTTATGTAGAGACTATCTACTGTGTAACTCGTCGCAGTGGGCAAAGTTTTACTGCAGAAATAATGGCATATTCCGGAGCGAAATTTTAACATAATCTTGATGAGTCCAATTTGGATCTAGGGTAACCTTGGTTCAAATCACCTTGGAAATTGTCTATATTTTTCAAGTCGATAGTAATCCAGCTCATTGAAACTCCAAAAAGTTGGGGAAAAATCTACATCTATTTTAATTCTGGTTTTACCTTTGCATATTTCGACGTTGCACGTCTTTTCAGAGGCCCGCTTGGCTGAGCCCACTCCAAGTCGATCGAATGCAAGTCTTTTCCTTTCCAATATCAACACATCTTGAATGCGGAGTCTGGTGGACCTAAATTGCTGGTCCAAGTGTTATACTTTGACATAGCCCTCTCCATATGATTCATTCAAATTTCCGTGGGGAAACAAGAAAATTCGCTGGGGCGAGAGATACAGAACCATTGAATTATATACAACAGATATTAGATCATGGAATATTTTTTACTACCAGTATTGGGGTCTTGAAATTTGATCCAACGGTGACTCCCGCCTTTGGCAGGGTTACGCTTGCACGTACAGAATGACTTGACAAGATAAGACTACAGGAGTATAGATTCTGATGACAAAACGACATAATAGGACAATGGTACGGGGTAGCTCTAAGCGATAGGGTCCAACCGTAAACAGAATCCGAATTCAACTCTGCTGACCATGTGGGCGTTAGATGGGGAACCCCTCTTCTTTCCCCTCCCTCAGCGATGATCAAGGCTGGGGGACCACGGGACAAAGGAATCGATCGACAGCGCGATGTCTCCCGTTCCAGCGTCCGAGCGTCGACAATTCTTATCAATAGAAACCGTCTGACGTCAAGTCTCGCATATTGTATTGGCAATCGAAAGTATATTGAAGTGTTTTGAGCCCGGGTACCTTGTCTGTTACTGTTGCATAGAGCAATTGATTTATGGTAAGATGATTGGTACTTTGGTACCGGGTGGCTGCTCACCACCGTTTTCCGGGATACTTAAACGGGGCCATTCCATGTGCTGGCATATTCCAAATGGCAGGTGGCCTACATATGTATTAAAAGGACTCGTAAGAGTGAACTGAATTCCACATTCAACCAGGATGGATTGTCCCCGGAAACCGGCTTTCCTTTTTAGATTTTCCTGACATCAGAACGGGTGGGGTTATGCAGGTGTACGAAGTACATGGTAGTCACATACTGAAGTACATACATATGTACACACAAGGCGGGAGATTGTCAGCGTCGAAATCGATATTGCAGGTACAGTACACTATGTTTGAATATCTTTATCAGAATTATTTGAGGAATATACTTGGAATTGATAGTTAAAAAAAAAAAAAACAAAGTTAATGAGCAAATGAGACAATGTTGTTTTTGATTTTTTGTCGATAGTAATTATATTCTCGAATCTTTCGCGTTGTTGCATTGCAATATGTGTACGGTAGCTCCTGGCCTAGGACTAGATATTGTGTTAATACAGGAGCATCTGAATGAAGTGATCAAGCCTGCATAATATTAGAGTACAATATGCTTCCTCGTTTGATAGTGAGTTTGTCCACCGAGTTAAATTACTCTCAGCTTGAGATGCTTCTATATATGCCCAAGAGAGAATTCCTCCTCATTTGTGTTAGTTGTAGCAAGGGTGTACAGTAAGTATCTTATAGTTAGTTCCAGTACAAGATAAGTTGGCTACACGTGATATAACTTTACTGGAGAACAAGAATAGCCTCGACTGCCAGATTTGAGTAATCGGGTCATGTGATAATGTTATTCAGCATCGGGATTTGGGAGTCTTGGCACCGACAGCTTTCCGCCAATTCAGCCACGGTTTCAATTTTCAAACTACTCGTCTCGATTCAAGTCCCTGCTGCACGCAAGGATCCGAAACAAATGATTGATCAGAATATTTTATGAATCTAGAATATCAGAAAAATCAAGTTCATTCCAGAAATATGATGATAGGGATTATAGAATCAGACTCCAAATAATAAACACCTCAAAATATACACACAATCAAGCTTATTCTCAGCTTTACGGAGATGCAAAGACCGTTAAGCCCGGGAGGCCGAGTCCGAGTCGGGGAAAAGGGGCGCAAGTCCGAAGGAAAGGAAGAAAAAGGAAGAAAACGAACCGGAAGAAACAGTGACTCATTCAGGGGGAATCAGCTCTTTTGCGCGGCTGTGATTGGTGGGTCAGTCATGGGCAGATGACCTGCTGGCAGGAACCGGTCCACGGAGTACTTCTGACATTTCCCGCGGGTACTTGCGGGCCTGCTACATTTTGTACTGTCTGGAATGTACTCGATCTGTACTTTGTAGACATTATGTACATATCCTCGGTTGACGTGTGTGATGGCTGTGCAAAATACCTGGAGAGATAGAAATACGAACAGGATATGATAGATAGTCTTAAATATATGTATATACCATCAGACAAATCTACTAGATACCAATCTGACTACATACAACTATTTACAGAAGAGTATAGTTCACTAGTCGCAAGTTGTAGATTCTCCGGATAGGATCGGCCCTAAGGAAATCCACCTGTGCGACTCCATCTCCTTCCAGAAACTCTGACTTGTCTTATTTTTTACTTTTATTTTTTTACAATCTTCTTCCCCTCCTTTTTCTTTCTTCCTCAACTATTGTCAATAGACCGGTTCTCACACTGGTCTTTTACTGTGATCATTTTCACCTATCATCCTTGTATTAGCGCGTTCATTGACGGCGTAGGGTCGTTCAATGAACCTGCACTTCGATTATTTTTCTGAGTGCAAGGTATGTCATCTCCATCAAACTCGCGTGCATGCGCGTATCCTACCCACGTCATTCACTGCTAACTTGACGCGTTCTTAGCATTGCCTCTTCGATCTGAAGAGGTCTCTCGCCAGATAAATGGTTTTTAAACCGTTTACCCATCTCGCGCGCCAGAGTTTCACCAAAGCCTTCACCCATGGCTATGCTCAATCGGTAGTTGCGGCGTCGCAGTCCACTTATGCCTCGTCTACCACCTTCAACTCCCTCGCTGCACAACCCGCAAAATTCTCCCGTACACAACTCCAGAATGCTTTCTCCAACGCCTCGAGTTCATCAGGCGCTGGCGCCAAGGCTAGCCAGGGTGGCTCAGGATCTGGGGATTTTGGCCTAGCTGCCTACTATGCTGCCTGGCAGCATGCCCAGCAAACCGGCGATGATAGTGACTGGAGACAGTTTCAGTATAAGCGCCGGATCGGCTGGAAGCCCAACGAGGATCTTGAGGATGTCAAGGAGGAGCGCACAGCTTCTCCCGAACCGCCACACCCAACCAAAGCTGCCGCGAACGAGAATGTCAACGCTCAAGTGGAGGAGGCTGTTGCCCGGGAAATTCAGATGCAGGAAGAGCAGGCCAAGGCCGAGGAAACGTTAGAGATGGGCGAGAATGAGGCCGAAACCGCCGCCGAGACCGCTGCCGAGGTGTCTATCATTTCATCGGAAGCTATTTCGGAAGCCGCCCTGATTGCATCCAACCATGTCGTGCAGTTATCACAGGAGCAGAAATATTCCCAGATCCCCGTCGCATTTGAATCGATCTTGCGCGATGGTCTCACTCCGACCGTGGAGGCGTACAACGCCCTTCTAATTGCTGCCATCCGTCTCCATCCCGAAGCCGCTCAGGCAATTCCCAAGGCGCTGGACGTCTACTCTGATATGCTTCGTCGTAGGGTTATTCCTGACGAAGACACCTACCAGACACTGGTTGAGCTGCTCGTCAGTCAAGCCCATGGGACGATTGATGCCAAGGAGGTCTTGGAACAGGAACGGGCTCGTTTTGGCGGCATGGAAGAGCCTGGTAAATTCATGCTCCAGTCATCTGAGCTGGAGCGCGAAATCCTCGCGGAAGACCACTCCTTGGCCATCGCTGTGAAGCTTTTCAACACTGCTATCTCTCGGCACTCACGACTTGCCTTGCCTGTCAATCTCTATCGCAAGCTCATCATCGCTTGTGCTCGTGAGGGTAAGGTAGAGGATATGATTCGCATCTACTCCCACATGGAACAGCAGGACGTCACTCCCCACGCGACCATATTTCCATTCATGATCGACGCTTTTGCAGGTGTTGGTGACCTCAAGAGCGCCGTGGAATGCTACAACGAATACCGGTCCCTGGCTGTCTCCGACGATAGCGGCGTCTTCAGCATCGTCAAGCGTCTTGATGGAGAAGTTTATGCAGCTCTGATTCGTGCTTATCTGACGTGCGGCAAGGATGAAGGTGCTCTGCACTTCCTGGACCGAATCCGTTCTTCGTTCGATGAAGTCACAGAGAACCGTGAGGGTCGATGGGCAGTCATTGAAGAAGTTATTGTCCAGGATGGTCTGGTGCGACACTCGCTCAAGACCGGCGACTATAGCACGGCTCTGGAGCAAGCTAAGGTTCAATTGCATGATGAGGCCCGAGATCAGGCCATTTCCCAAATTTGCATGGCCGCGGCCGATGCTGGCGATCTCACCACCGCGTCCGAAGCCTACGATCGTCTTTCGACAGCACCATCCGTCCGTCAAGCCCCCGCCATCTCCCTACTTGCTCTTCACATTCGTCAAGGCAACATCTCGGCGGCCCGATCCTTGTGGATCATGTTGAACACTGTGGGTCAGGCAACTCCGGATATGGTTCAGCCGACCGCTATGTACACCCTTGCCCAACTGAAGAGTGGCAATGTCGATGAAGGTCTGCACGAGGCTCGTAACATGTTCACTCGTATCCGCAACACTTCTGCCAAACAGTCCACTGTCAGCGCTTCAACCAGGGAGCAGATCACCGAGTCTCTTCACCTTTTCGGCCGTGTCCTGATGCAGACGGCCGCTGTTCTCTCACCTCAATCTAGTATGACCCTCCTTTGGTCTATGGTTGAGAACGGCGGTCTTGTCTCACCTCTCGCTGAGCATGCTATTGCCAGTTTGGGCCCCATGGGCATTTCCCAAATGAGCCCGACTGACCTCACTTTGGCCCTTCAGGTCCAGGCTGGTATGCTCGCCAACAACAGTGCCATGGTGTTTGATGTCGCGCACCCCGTCCGCTTTGCCCACATGCTCGAGACCGCTCTGGCAGCTTCTCTTCCACTCGATGCCTACACCTCTACTCTGATCGACCAGGCTGTCGCTAAGCTTTACACCAGCCGTCCCGACATTGTCAAGAAATGGCAGGATCACGTTGAGGTCTCTAGCCAGGGTTCCATGGTTTCTGATCGTCGCAGCCCTGTCTCTATGGCCGAAACATCGATCACTACGCCTTCCATCAGCCCAGACTCCTTCGATCCTTACGCTCATGTCACTGATTTCCGTGGATCTGCCATCATTGCGGAAGAGCTTGAGAAGACCACTGGCCGAGCTGATGTCCATCTCAATGAGGCACTGATTCGTCTGAAGAACATGCGTCGCATTGGTCGTCATCCTCGCTACATCACATATGCTAAGATGATTACTGCTGCTGCCAAGATTGGCCGCATGGAGTTGGTTCACGAAATTCACGGCATGGCTCGGGTTGACGTCCCTCTGAACCCCGCTCACAACGCCGTTAAGTACGGTTGGGTTTCTATCCTGGACGCTATGGTTGCTGCTTGTCTTACTGTTGGAGATCGTCAGTTGGCTGGTCAATTCCACCAGGAGCTGCTTGGCCTGGGATCTGCACCCTCTGCTAACACCTTTGGCTTGTACATCACCACCCTCAAGGAGTCTACTAAGACCTTTGACGAGGCCACAGAGGCTCTGAAGATCTTCCACCGTGCTGTTGCCGAGGGCATTGAACCTACGTCTTTCCTGTACAACGCTCTAATTGGAAAGCTCGGAAAGGCCCGTCGTATCGATGATTGTCTAGCTTACTTCGCCGAGATGCGTGCTAACAACGTCCGCCCGACTAGCGTCACCTACGGTACTATTGTCAACGCTCTTTGCCGTGTCAGTGACGAGCGATTTGCCGAAGAGATGTTCGAGGAGATGGAGTCTATGCCCAACTACAAACCCCGTCCTGCCCCTTACAACTCCATGATCCAGTACTTCCTCAACACTAAGCGTGACATCAGCAAGGTTCTGTCCTACTATGAGCGCATGCAGTCTCGCAACATCAAGCCTACCATGCACACCTACAAGCTGCTCATTGACGCCCACGCCTCCCTTGAGCCAATCGACATGGACGCTGCAGAGAAGGTTCTCGAATCAATGAAGGCTGCCGGCCAGCAACCCGATGCCGTTCACTACGCTTCTCTGGTTCACGCCAAGGGCTGTGTTCAACACGATCTTCCTGCCGCCCGCAAGGTCTTCGATTCTGTCGTCTCGGACCGCCGCGTTCGCCCGCAGCCCTGCCTGTACCAGGCCCTTTTCGAGGCAATGGTCGCCAACAACCGCGTCGCTGATACTGAAGAGGTCGTCAAGAGCATGCTCCAGCGGAACGTCGAGATGACCGCCTACATCGCCAACACTCTCATCCACGGATGGGCCACTGAAGGCGATGTTTCCAAGGCCAAGGCCATCTATGACAGCATCGGTCTCGAGAAACGCGAGCCTAGCACCTATGAAGCCATGACTCGTGCTTTCCTCACTGCTGATGACCGTGCTAGCGCTTCCAACATCGTCCAGGAGATGATGTCTCGCGGGTACCCATCTGCCGTGGCCAGCAAAATCATCGATCTCGTCGGTGGTTCTCCCTCCGCCTAAATTCGGACATCGAACTCCGATTCCCCTGTTCTTTTCCTGCCTGATTTTTATCTTATTTTTATTTTTTTATTTTTTGATTGATCTGTTTGAACAAAACGACACCAGGTCTGATATCACTTTAATGATGCTGTGATTTACATACTACAGTCCCTACATCACCTTGCTAGGGCTGGATCCCTTAGCCTCGGTGTGGGCTTTTCCGGTTCGGCGCTTGTAGGGCAGGGGACCAATGTGGACTGGTTAATTTACCTGGTTTTGGTTTTGATTCTTGGTTTTGGGGGACATCCTTTTTTTGTTTACTTTTGATTTCTTTTGTTCTGGCATTCAGCGTGGTTTTGGCGTTTAAAAAAGGTGGTTTGTGATGTGTATACCATTTGATCATGTTTTGATGTTTTATAGATCCATCTCTACTCTGCATGGCGCTACTAGACGCCCCCCCAAGAGAAATACAAAAAAAGTGAATGAGTACCTTAAATATTCAAGTAAAAAGTAGAAAAAAAAAAAACGTCAGGTAAATCCTTGCTTATCTCGATAGATTATCGATGCAGGGCCCATCCCATCAACCATCTGTCTCAGTCAGGAACATTGTAGCCTTAGCCCAGGTGGGCTAAGGCTACAATGTTCAAATGGACACGGAGAGGAAATAAGAGTGCTACTACATAGCATAGTTTAGTGGGAGCAAAGTGGAAATGGACTAATTTATGAAGGGGATGATAGTAACTGGATTTTTTTGTTGGATGATCGTATTATTATCATTATTATATCCGCATTGATATTATTCCTAGTTTTACATCCCAAATAATACATAGTATACAGCATCAATTAATGCGATGATGTCTTCCCTCGGCGAATATCAGATCGATCTGCCGCATCGGGCATTTCCACCAAATCGAACAGTTTGGGTCGACTTGCCCTTCGTCAACATCCCTCTTCATTCTTCATTCTTCGTTTTTCGCATATCACATATTAATACCGTGGTATTAATAATATCTCTCGTTCATATTCTATGCTGCATCATCTCTCTTCTCTTGCTTCCCCCAACCTCCACTCGTTTCTCCGCATCAGAATCCGCAACGTCTGCTGCCAACCACCCCACCTTCGAACCTGGCATTTTTCCACTCCCAGACTTGCCACAAACTCCAGATCCAAGATGTCACAGTATCAAGCAAATCCAGACGCCGAATCACGACGTCCAAAGAAATTTATCTGTACGAAATGAGACCCTGCTGAGCTTCAGCTTTTGTACCACGCCCAAACCAAGAGGGAAAACTACCCCCGCGGGGCACTGATGAACCCTCGCTGGAGCTTAGAAACTGACAAAAATTGATTTTTTTTTAAAGTTGCACCCGGTGATATTGAAGCTGGTTCAGAAACTCCAAATGCATCTGCCACCCCACCGATCCCTCAATCTGCAGTTCCATCTCACCTCGCCCCCGGCGAAGCTCTCCGATCTGCTACTTCGACACCCACTTCCGCCTCCGAGAACCAAATGGTGTCCCACCCTGCCCGGGCACATCAGTTCGTGACCAATCCTCCTTTGACTGTATCACAAATCCATGGCACAAACCCACTACGCCAATTCAATGCCTGGTTCCGCGACCCGCGTTTACCGGCGAGCTCAGCCCCAGAGACATGTACCCTTGCAACGGCGTCCCTTCCTTCGGGTCGAATTAGCTCCCGCGTCTTATATCTGAAGGAGCTGGATGAACGGGGATGGGTCGTGTACAGTAATTGGGGTAGTCGTGAGGGTAAGGGTGCGCAAGTCTTCGGGCAAGATCCCAGCGGAGCGGATGCGATAGGCTCGATGCCCGAGCCCGGTGATGTAGGACTCGCCAGTGGCAACAAATGGGGGGGCTTTGACTTTCTGTTGGTCTACTGTTGAGCGTCAGGTTCGTGTAGAAGGTCTTCTGGAGCCACTTAGTCGTGAGGAAAGCGAGCTGTACTGGCGTACTCGTGAACGCGGTAGCCAGATTGGTGCTTGGGCTAGCTGGCAAAGTCGGGTATTATGGTCTGCTGAGCCTTCACAAATGGAAGCCCATCAACGTCGTAAGAGCGTTTGGAAGCTTCAACCGGCTGAAGGATCGACTTCTGGTGTTAATATCCCGGCGGATATCGACGAGACGGACATCGATGATGGACGCGCTTTGCTTGAGCAATGGGTTAAGGAGATGGAAAAGAAATTTGAAGGAGTGGGCCAAATTCCCCTTCCTCCTTTCTGGGGAGGTGTTCGGCTCGTTCCCGAGTCAGTTGAATTCTGGCAAGGTCGTCGGAGTCGTCTTCATGATCGATTCCGGTACGTTCGGATTGATGGCGCCGGGGATAATGCGCAGTGGCGGCTGCAGAGACTGTCACCATAGATCATGCTTTGATATATACAATATATAGCTAGCGAATAAATCTGCTAGTCTCAATATACTCCATAATTCGACTTGGATATACCCTGTTGACCTTTTTGTATACTTCCCCATCTCCGCCGATCACTCCGCTATCTCTTAATCATTTTGGCTTGGCGGCATTTCCAACCTCTCCGGATGACGTTCAACCCACTGATTCCCTCCCATTTTGACCCAAACCAGCTATATATACACGGTAAACCCGCTTTGAGATACGCCAATTTATCCTCTGCGGAGGTATATACAGATCGACATGTCCTCTTCAACGCCTCAAAAATCCACCAGCTCCCCCTGGATTCTCATCGCCGTAGCCAGCGGCGCCTTTGCAGCCCTGAACGGCCTGTTCGCAAAACTGTAGGTTAATCAGACCTACGCAGAGAAGCAAAGCAAAGCTTTACTTCTAACTCATAGACTCATCAATTGACAAACGCAGCACGACCGATAATCACACCACAGCCTTTGCGCAATCCCTCGCTCACCTCTTCGGTCTCGATTCCTCCCCATTCCTAGAGCTCCTTGTTCGCGGCGTACGTCTTCATTGCTCTCCTTCAATATATGTATATTCCCCTGAGATTTTATGCTTACAACTTCTATCCAACAGGCTTGTCTCGGTCTTAATGTCCTCTGCAACGTCATCATGTGGGCACTCTTCACTCGCGCCCTCACAGCCGGCCCCTCTACCACAAAAGTCTCAATTACAAATACGGCCTCTAACTTTTTGACTACGGCGTTCCTTGGTATGATTGTATTTCAAGAGGCGGTGGGTGGATTATGGTGGTTGGGTGCAGCGATGATGGGTGCTGGGTGTATCTTAGTTGGGATGCGCGAAGGGGCGTAATGGATTTTTCTTTTGATGGCGATACCATAGCATATAATATATTAAGGAATATCTCTTTTCATCCTATAGATAAATAGTTTGAGGCTCTAAGCTTGGACCTGGACTTGGACTCGTGTTACATTAGAAGTCAATTGGCGTCTTGTCCCACCTACGAGTAACCGAAACTATACGATTGTTCTACCACTTTCAAAGTGTAGAAGAATACAAGGTTGTATTCAACTGGGGATTGCAAACTCTCCAACTTCTGAGATCCGAGGTACCGGCCTATCATAGGTATGATATTCTACTCATGGTGTCTAGGTAATTTTAGTAGCAACTTTCTTGGGGTTGATGGAAAGGCTCATTTGTGGAAATAGCATTAGGTAAATATCACCAGCAACGCTTCGTATATAATGCATCAACACATTTCTATCAGCTTATATTCACATAATTATTACAGTCAACGGCGAAGAGATCGACCATGCCGCTCCTCTCTCTCCTCCAATTCGACGAGTCCATCATCTTCTGTTCCGTCTAGAATGCCTGTTGGTTCTTGCTGTCCAGAACGATCCCGTTCACCCAAACGCACGGGACCACGAGGGTGAGACGAGCCCGATACAAATCCGATCGCAGACTGAATGATCCGCCAGATGCGCTCTTCCAGGGTTTCAGCGGCAGGAGTACTCAGATGACCTCCTAGAGGAGCTTGAGAGAAGTCCGATGCAGTGGTTGCTGCGAGAGCATGCTCCTCGGCCTCCACCTTGAATTGGTACTTTAAACAATCCTTGACGGTGACCAGACCAGTAAGACGACCGCGGTGTTCAACGAGGATAACCCGCGGTCCCATCTTTTTGAAGATTTCCATGACTGTTTCAAGTGGAAGACGCGGGTGAACACTGAGTGGAGTATGGTCAACATAGCGGGAGAAATCGACGAAGCCAGCACCAACGCTGGTCTGGATTGCATCAAAAGTATCCGCTTGATGAGGGGTTCGCGGAACAGAAGCTCTTCTCGCGACTAATGCATCTGCTGCTTCTTTAGTGAAGACGCAGCGAGCTCGAGGGGAGAGGAGTCCATCACTACGTGCGCGATCAATCGCGTAACGAAGTTCCGTGCGGCCAATATAACCAACGAGTATTTTATTGCTGCGTTCCTCGACAATCGGGAATCCTTGGAACTTGTTATCATTCAACAGATGCTCTGCTTCACGTACAGGGAAGTCAGATGCAGGAAGGGTGAGCGGGTCTGTTGTCATTGCGTGAGAGACGGGGACGTTGAAAACGTGGTCTTCCTTGTTATCGAGGAATGGGAAGCCATTGAACCAGATCATTCGATCTGCGATGCCGCCGTTACCGAATCGGTCCCCCACTGCCTTTGTTACTCCAACAACAATCTATATGGCATGTGGTTAGCATTCATTATTCCCAGGGTAGTCCAGCTTAACATACCATAGTCGGCAAGATATAGGTCAAGGCACCCGTGAGCTCGAACATGATGACAGTAACTGAGATTGTAAGATGCATGATGCCGCTAAGTGCAGCCGCTGCACCTAGGAAGGCATACGTCCCTGGCGTAATGCAGGGAACATCTGGCTCGCATGATGCGAAGAAAGCAGATTCCGGGAAGTGTTCATATAGTGCCTGCACTATAATACCCACCATACGACCAAAGGATGCACCGATAGCCATTGATGGGACAAAAATGCCTGCTGGCACCTTGCACCCGTAGGAGATAATAACCAAGCCAGTACGTAGGATAGTAGCGACAGCCAAAGACAGAACCATTGCCAACCGATTTTTCTTCCTATGCAAAGAGTTAGAAATCGTGTTCCTCTGCGACATTCTAGAAGAGGAGTGCTACTTACTCGCAGAGTCCGTTATAATCATGGCCTCCCTTACATTCGCGGAAGAGGATTTCCATCATTTCGGTCATGTTGATCCTCAAAAACATATTAGGGTAGCACAGGATTGCAGTGAGCGCGGCAAGGACCACAGACTCGGCAATGGGGTATTGGGCAAGATACTTCTTGCGAAATGATGCAACCCGAAGATTCCATTTGATCACAAGAGCACCATACAAGCCACCAAAAACACCTAGAAACACGAAGAAGATCAGTTCAAAAAAGTGCCAGGTACGGTCATATTCGACCTGGAACATAACCAGCTGCCCGGTTCGAAAGGGATTCAAAGCCTAATCAGGTCAGCGGTTGCAGTCTTTAAGATTGACGAGAATGACATACAGCAAGAACACTTGTTGCGACTAGAGCACAGAAATAGCTTCTCCAAAGAGTCTTCAGAGGGAAGTAGTTGGCCATTTCCTATACAATCGTTAGCCCACTTATTGTCAATGACCAACTATCCTAGAACACACCTCGAGTGAAAATAACACACCACCGATGGGACTGCCAAAAGCGACAGCCACACCAGCGGCTGCTGATGCGGTCAAGATCTCTCTTGTTTTGGAGGCACTCTGCTTATATTTGCCGAACCATCTCGATATAACGTTACCGGTGCACACAGCGAAGTGAACACTAGGCCCTTCTTTTCCGACGGAAAGACCCGATGCGATAGCCAGTGGCAAAGCAATTGATTTAATGAGGAGAGTCCACGCTCCAAGGAAGCCTTTCATAACGAAGCCCGCGATAATGCATTTAATCTCCGAGATACCGGACCCAGCAGCATATGGAGCAAAAGTTTTGACAAGAATTGCTGCGATGAACGCAAGTAATACCTAAATATGGAGATCAGTCCAGTTCACTACCGCAGATCTTTAAAGGATGCAAGCCTTACTGCGAAAAAGAAGTAGACGATGTAATTGAAAAACCAGAATCCAGTCCAGTGTTTCCATTCCGGGCATCCTGAGAAGCTCAGCGTTAGTCTTCGTTTATGCAGTATAAAATTCATCGGGGTTTCGACGTACCTCCTTCAGCGCCCCAGCAGCAGAAGTTCTCGTTTAGATAGAACGCAGTAGTGCAATGACCCAGCTTGATGTCGGATAACCACTCAGTGATAATATTCAAAAGCGCCGAGTTCAGCCCAATCGCCATTCCCACGAGAGTCACCACAAGCCAGGCTTGACCAGCATCGTAGGACTCGATCACCTTGCGACGCCAGCCAAAAATGCCTTCTTGATCCCAAAAGCCACCGCCATTTCGTCGCTTGGCGCGGCGATAGTTTTGTTCATAAACGGCATCCTGGACCCAATCGATGGTCGTAAAGTCTTCATATCGTTTAATCTCACTAATCTCCTCCGTAATCGCAGCGGGTTGGGGTTCGGGTGCTGGAGCATCGATAGGGGATCTTTGAGAAGAGACGGATCGACCAGATAACCTGCGCAGGTCGCGGCGCTCCGACAATATAGAAGGCGACCGTAATGGTGTCGTGGGTGGGTGTAACGAGCTCATAACATCGAACGGAGTAGTGATATCACCATAGTCAAACTAAAAGGCTTGGAAATCGATGATGCTCTCCCACCGTGACGGAGGGGGTCTGAGATCACTCGTCGCTGTTGAATAGATACAGCTCAATATTCAAAGAGATTGACCAGACTCAAGTTCACCAGTAAAATAAAGGAATGGGTCATCAAACAGAAGGCGACGTTGAACAATTGCGATGAGAGGCTTTGGACAAAGTGTCGAAGTTCGATGTCCGCGCCAAGCAGCGATAACCCGCGGAGGCTGCTGAGATAAGATCGCGCACACGCGTTGGACCTTTTGCCCTTTACAACTTCACTCAGTTGAATTCACGAAGAACATTGCTGCCACGGATTCAATACGAAACACGCAGTCAGTCAATTGTTGGAAATTGTTTGAGCTTGTCGAGGTCTATCACATCATTCTATCATGTCTTCAAAGAACGCCGGCGATTCAGAGGAGATCACCGGCCAGAGTGCCCTCCCTAGTACGCGATACAAGTGATACGAATTCTTGACAAGACTGGATTGAGCTAACCGGGTCTCAGTTTCTCGTATCAAGAAGATAATTCAGCTGGACGAGGATATTGTACAATGCTCCAACAATGCGACTTTCGTCATTGCTATGGCGACTGTATGTCCCATCAATCATCCCGTCATGCAATCGCCCGGCGCACGCTGCTAACGTCTACTTCTAGGAGATGTTCATTCAATACCTTGCCGAGCAAGGTCACAATGTAGTCAAGTCAGAGAGGAAACCGCGAAAGACTGTTCAATACAAAGATCTTGGTGAGTACTGAGCACTATGGCCTCAAGTAAATCGGAGATGAACCCAGCTAAACCCTTCTCGTTCCTATAGCAAGCGCCGTGTCCCATATTGATAATCTCGAGTTCCTCTCCGATGTCATCCCTAAGACTACCACCTACAAGCAATTCAAAGAAAACAAGGCCAAGGAAGCCACCAAGCAGAGTGAGCTGGAGAAGGGTCAGCGCACACTGAATGGTGATGGTGCTAAACCTGCCAAGGCAAATGGTTCAACTCCAGACAAGAAGACTCCTGCTCAGGCAAATGAATCAACAGCCTCATCACCAACAGTTCCGCGGACACCAGTTGTGCCTGTAAGTGCGCTTATTGCGGATCGAACAGTTGAAGCCGCGGCTGCCCCGGACCAAGATGTGGAGATGAAGGATTGAATTATGGAGGAATGACATTATCGGGCATTCACACAAGTCTTTGGCGGACTTGCCTATATTGCATTGGAGTTATATGGTTTTTCTGATGTTGCTTTTGGGGTGTTTTTTGTTTAATTATCGGGTCGCCTCGGGTTAGGGAGGCATCTGTAGATACCACGAAAGAGGGTGAGCCTGGATCAATTCAGGAACAATCCAGAAACAAATATGTTCAAGACAAAACTTTAGAAAGTCCTCTCCGTAAATATTGTAGAAATTGGTTGTTCACTGCACCATTCTCGAATGTACAGACGGTTGATCGGAATCACGCGGCCTCTCATTGGCTGAGCGGGTCACGGGTAGGCGAAAGCTCTGGCTCCAACTTCACTTCCGACTTCATCCACTTCTCTGCCTCCCCTGCCCTCCCATCTCTCGCACTTGCACCCACCCTTATCGCAATTGAGGACATCCCCTTCGTGGTCCATTCACCATGTCGCTCTCCTCTGCTTCCAACACTCTGCTGCGCACTTGCGCCCGCCAGCAGCTCACCTCCTCCCGCGCCGTCGTCGCCTCCTGCCAACAGCGGAGGGGAGTTGCCGATGCGAAGTCCTCTTTCCAGAGCCCCTTCGCCAGCGCCAATGAAAGCGGCTCGACTCTGAAGATCCCTAACTTCAGCAAATACAAGTCCAACAAGAGCCCCCGCTCCAACCAGGTCTTCTCCTACTTCATGGCCGGCACCATGGGTCTGGCTTCCGCTGTCGGTGCCAAGGCCACCGTTCAGGGTAGGTTTTCTCTCTCGAATGCCCCTATGAGGATACTGCATGGAAGGATGGAAGGAGGATTTGAAATTGGCATGGAAAAAGAACTTCGATTGGGAGGAGAGATTGGGAATTCTTCGGGTTGAGATTCTTCGGGCATTTTGCTGATCATGCAATTCCTTTACAGACTTCCTGGTTAACATGTCCGCCTCCGCCGATGTTTTGGCCCAGGCCAAGGTTGAGATTGCTCTTGGTGCTATTCCTGAGGGCAAGAACGTACGTATCTCCATCTCCACATTGACGAACCCCTCCGCATTCTAACATCTCATCAACAGGTCATCATCAAGTGGCGTGGCAAGCCCGTCTTCATCCGTCACCGTACCCAGGGTGAGATTGATGAAGCCCGCGAGATCAAGTGGGAGACTCTCCGTGACCCTCAGCGTGATGAGGACCGCGCTCAGCGCCCTGAGTGGTTGGTCATGCTGGGTGTCTGCACCCACTTGGGTTGTGTGCCCATCGGTGAGGCCGGTGACTTTGGCGGCTGGTTCTGCCCCTGCCACGGCTCCCACTACGATATCTCCGGTCGTATTCGCAAGGGTCCCGCTCCTCTGAACCTCGAGGTTCCCCAATACAGCTTCCCCGAGGATGAGGTTCTCGTCATCGGTTAAACGAATCCACCGAAAAAAACAAACCACTCATAACAAACGCCATTGACTCTTTTGCATGGGGAAATGATCTTTGGTTTCTTTTTTCTTCGTTAGATCGATCAATGCCGGATGGCAGGTAAAGACATTCGTGTCTTGTGTATGTGCTTGTGATTCTCATATTCCTTTTTTTGTTATCCCTTGTTTTTTAGACAGAGCGGGCCGTGTGTCGTGTCAAGATTAAAGAGACCGTGTTTTAATATGGACAAAAAATGAGCCTCTTTCATACCTTTTTACTACTGCTGTCCTCGGTCTCGCCATTGATCTACGGATTTGTCTCTTTCTGGAGAGCCTCTGGCTCCGGCTGTTCCGCCCAAGTGGCTGCCTCAAGCCCTGCTTGGGTACAGTACATATTGTGTTTTATATTTGCCAGTGTATTGCCTAGTCATGAAGATTTCCTATGTTATACAATTTCGTTTCTCCAAGGACTACGAATACTAGCAATCCGGTATAGATTGTGCAGAAACATCGCTACAGCAATAATATTGGAATGAAGGGCTCGGATCAGGGATATTTCGAATAATAGTACACAGGGTTTTCAGGCCCAGTAGATTCTATCTCCATCTGTACAATTATACCGACCAGTAAGGCCGGAAGATATGTGACAAAGCACCAAGGTCAGATATGAGACCATACGGTCTAGAAGATATCAAACAAGATCTCTTGCACTTCCATCCACCATGTACAAGTAGATTCGGGGGATCTATTACCGGGAACTCAACAAAGAGATCAATAAGCCCATCACGGCTGCACCAACTGCACCGCTCTGAATAGCAGTCACGGTAAGATCGCGTTGTGAAGTAGCAACGCTGCGCTCGCTGAACAATTCTTGCAAGACTCTCTGCCAATATTCGATGGAGAGGGGTGAAGAAGAAATGCTGGAGAGGCGAGAATAAATGGACTCGGAAACAGCTGCAGCCGCAGGAGCTGGAACTGTTGAAGGTACAGGCGCAGTCGCCACGACTGGTTTCTCCGACTCGGTAGTAGAAGTCTCGAGTGTAGAAACAGAGGTCTCAATAGTAGAATCAATCTGTTCGGGTATAGATGGAGCCAAAGCGGCCTGAGCAGAAGCAGTAGCCTCCAGAAGTTCAGTGCGACTCAGTGCCTTCTCCTTCTCAATAGCCTGGACTACCTTATCCTCGAATCCCTTGACCAGTCGGCGTCGACGCCATGGCTCCACAGCAATCTGGAAGATCAGGAAGAGTAGAACATTAACACCCATCAGGCCCCATGTACCCCAAGTACTCATGCGACGAATCTTATCAGACCAGACCTGTTCCTCGTGGTAGCGGGATAGAATGCTCTTGCTCAAAGAAGCAGCCGCCTCCTCGGCCTCGCGTTCGGCAGCGGAGAGTGCTTCTTGCGTTTCCGCCTCGGCAACTTCATTGGTATGGTCGTTTCGGTAGAGAAGGGTGAATCGTTCCAGGTCTGTTGGGGACCAGGCGTGTTTACGCTGGAGAAGCTCATTGACTTCACGCTGCGAGGTTGAGCGACGGTTTATAGCGGCTGTATATTCATCCTTGGCGTTTCGAACGTTTGCTCTAGCTATGCGAAGTCGTTCCTCTAAATTGGAAAGGAAATAGATGGGTTAGCTTTTGTCGCTCTGTTTGCAAAATATTGCCCATACCTTGACTGTGAATCTCATTCTTCAATGCTTCGATACCAGAATACCCGGTGAAATCATTCAGACGCTGGCCAGCTACGAAGACATTCGATTGGATGTTATCCATCATAGTCGTGAATTGCTTTGACATTTTCGATCGGCGGCTTTCCAGGTACGATGGAAGCCCACCACTTCGAAAACCACCAAAACCAGAGCCCTGCTCCTTTGTCTTCTCTGAATCGGTCCTAAAGATAGCCTCCTGTCCATATTCTTTGGGTGCTCCCTGCTCCGCAGCGCGATCAACCTCCACCGCGGAGGTGTCGAGTGGAGGTTCACTCTCCCTCTTCACAGTTTCCGTGACGAGTGTCGCGCTGGAAGCCTCCTTCGCAGCTTGATGGAGTTTCTCTGCATCATTGCTAGGTTTATCTTTATCGTCGTATGCTGAGTAGAGCCCCGAGTGTTGGCGGAAGCGGCATTGGAGACAGATTGAGAAGTTCCGTGTCGTTCCAATGGGCAAGGTGCTCAGCGGTTTCGGTCGGGATTGAGGTTGTGACGGCCTCGGCGCCGTTCGTATGATCTGTCGAGTTGACCGGAGGGATTGCCGGAGCAGTGAGGGCATAGACTGCATGGCCGGAGTGAGGGGCCTCGGGCCAGAGTGGTTGAGAGTTGGAGTCTCCCCAAATGCGGAAGAGCTGGGGACGGTTGGGTTTACCGTTATCAGATGTCCACTCTACCTTTTGGGTACGGAATCCAACATACAGTGTCTGAAGGATGTATCTGGTAATACAGTATACGGTAGTATACTGGGTGATGGATCTATCTTGTTCAAATTTACCTGGTTTGTTCAAAATATCCAATTTTCTTTATGACTTGAAAATCCTCGTAGGTGTGGTTTTCCTAACTTTTCCGATCTATACCCACTCGGTCTGCACCGCTACTCTACTATGTACAGTGATGTAACATTAGTTTGAAACTACGGTAGGTACCCTCCTTTCTGCCGCTCTTTCTGCTACGTCAAAACTCGAGGAATGAAAATAGAAACAGAAGGCGGTACATCAAAGCACACAACGGATGTACTCAAACTTATGTTACACCACTCTAGTATAAAACGATTGAGGTCTAGTAGCCAATTACCGTATCAGCATTTTCCTCCAAACCGATACCGCTTGCGAGTTGAATTATCACACCGAATAAGAGCCTCTAGGTCCTTGGATTGCAATACAGACGTCCCCGCTTTCCCTTGCCCAGGTAGGTTCTTTAGATGAGGCGGCATTCCAGGATCTCTGTTTGGCACACGGCCAGAGCCCATTGTCACGCATCCGAAGGTCTCCATTTTCGCAGAAATTGAGTTTCTCTGCTATACGGTAGGGAATGGCTAGGTGGGAGGATGGTGGGCGGTGTCGCGCATACTAACTTAAGGCAGGAACGAGTCTATCATAGTATGAGTAGCCTCGTAATTACCTCTTCCTCTTTAGATTCAATCACTACATTATTGTACTCTGGTCTCACGTGCCAATAACTAGCCTGTATGGAGCTCTATAGCCGCAGTCGTTGCAATAGAGAAATTGTGCTTAGAAGAATCACTGTTTTTACTGGTGAAACCACTATATTTCGTACTCGGATCATTAGCATGTATTTCTCAGTATTGATTCTGGAACTCTATATTCAATACAGATTTCCATGTAAACTACACTGTGTTTCCGATTTTTTGGTATCTACTTGGGTAGCTACTTCGTATTCTGACTAGAATTATGTAAATTTTTACGCTATGGTTATACTTAGCTATCTAGATTCGTGACGGAGAGAGCCTACGCTACATTTCCCGAAATCTCCTTTCTCTCATCCTAGACTTGACCGAGGGTACTTAGCTCTGTTCATCCAGTACAATATAATAAATTGATAGACCTTACCATTTGGCCACAAAGCCAGAATTGAATAAGCTTCGTGCCAAACTTGCTACCTGACTAGAGGCTTTGATTATTGGATTTGATATGCATCTGTGTAGATAAGGAATCATATGGATCGGGTTTTCTGTTCGACATTGCTAGGAAAATGCCAAGTTGGATGGCTTTATATTAACTATCATGTTACAAGCCTGAAATGGTGTTGAAGCTTGCTAGGCATGGCGACTGCATTCCCGACACCTCTCAATCGTTAATGGTAAATTGACCAATTATTAGTCATCATATATCACGTGGATAAATTCAAATTCATTTCCATCATTTGCTCGCGGTTTGCTCTTTAAATAATCCCTACGCTCTTAGCAGATTTCCAAGGCTCGACTCCGCCCTGAACCTGAACAGGGCGCGTTGGGCTGACAATCAAACAGACCAGACTCGCCAGTATCTTTTCCGAGTTTAATTGGCAAAAGGTCCGCACTCATACACAGTCACATATGTATGCATACCGAAACTAAACAACATGACCTCTAGTCAGGTAGCGAATTTGGCACGAAGTCTATTCAAGTCTGGCTTTGTGGCCAAGTGGTAAGGCGTCCGCCTCCTAGACTTTTGGAATCAGCGGAAGATCGAGGGTTCGATCCCCTCCAGAGTCGTGTTTTTGCCCTACCTCCATAATATCCCATGTAATCCTTTTTTTTTTTGGAGACAAGGCCATTTTTCACCTCGGTTGAAATTTCGATATTACTCTAAACCCTTGGGCAATATCAATTTATAACTTATAGCTTCCTTGCTAAGTACTATCTTAAAAACGCAATTGGAGATATAGTGGTATAACATAAGTTGAGACAACCTGCTTACCGCTTTGGCCTATCATTCCCAAGGCCTTGGGTGGGGGAAAGAGAAGTAGAAATAACGGCAAAAAGAAAGGTAGTTTCAAACTAATATTACAACATTGTACCTGTGACCATTTTCGGAACTAGAACTACACTGGGCCAGAAGAAATTCATGACATGAATCGTGGATTGGAGGTCATCTAACAGTCTTTGATAGCATTGACTTTTACAACTTCGAAGTGCTCTCCTCGCGGCCAACAAGGTTAGGGTGGCCGTCGTTCTTTGGTCGGGTGACAGCGTAGAAAGCAACGCCCTCAGTCTTAGTTGAGAACTAAAAATGGGTCAGCAAGTGCTTAGAGAATGATTGGAAGACAGAGAACTAACCTGAGCCCTGGATCCAACATGGAAGAAGGCCCAGTCTCCAGGAACAAGGTGGTGGGTCTTGCCAGTGGCCTCGTCCTAAATGCTATCAGTATCATTCGTAGTACAGATTTCGATATTAACTGGGATCTTGATCTTACTGTGATGTCAATTTGACCCTTGAGGACATATTTGGTCTCCTCGTAGTCGTACACGCCATACCGTGTAGGTCCGGGCACAACACGGTAGAATCCAGTGGTCAGATAAGGGGTAGCGTGGGAACTCTGGGATTTGACTGAGTGAAAGTCGGCGATAATGGCGCATTCGCCCTCGGGGATGGGGATGTGCTCATGGCCAGCGCCCTTGATAATAGTAAGAGGAACGATCTTGTTGTTAGACACTAGAGATGTCAGTACAGGATTTCAAATGATGATTTATGATATCTTACTGTTGAAACGTATAGATGTGTAGAAAAATGCTAGAAGTATAGATAATTAGATAGGAGAAAGACTGTCAGCACCTGTTTATATACCAATTGAACAGCCATCATTGTCGACATAGATGATGTATATTATCAGACCTTTAGATACGCGGGGTCCGGCTCCGGAGCCGTAGCTCCGTGGTATATCTCAAGCTTATACATACAGTACAGCTGCCACTAAGCTACAAAGTGGGTTAGTGTCAGCGAATTAAGGTGGACCGAGACATAACGTGATCGGAGCCTCACGGCCCTTGGCCGGATCATTCTGGAGTAAAATCTATCTTCAATAACCTTGTCGGTATTTTGTTGTAAGATATGAATTTCAAATATCTCATCCGGTTGGCTCGGCCATCAAGGAACCCTAGAGCCACGGTAGCTTCCTCCCGTCTCTCTGTGGCCACATCCAATAAAAACGGTCTTCGATACTTGTGACCTGCAGCATTATTCACTCAAACCCAAGTATTCATGGTCAAATGGAGACGGAAGGTACTGTGCGTACAGTATTTGTACGTACGTATGTATGTATGGGAAATGCGGAGTGCGGAGAAGGATCTGGGCATTTGGAGAGATCAACGAGCAAGTACGTTTCTACAGCTACAGGTGTGAGGCGCTAAAACTGGAGTGGGTACAGAAATTTAACCTATAGATGTAGGTTGTGGTCAACCGTGAGGATTGAGTCAAAAAGAAGATATAATCGGAAATTCAAGTACTATTCCGTAAGCATGAAATGACTGGGTGAATATCTATAGAGTACCTACGATAGATATCGTCCGTAAGCGTCCGGGATAGCTGCTACATACTCGCCTTACAAGCGGTGAATAGGCTCTAGCTGACATTGGGGCCATTATTAGGTGATGCAAGAGCAGATGGTCGCATTGTTCAAAAGTAAAGTGAAACAAAATACATCTGGTAGACATAATCTATACACCTAAGCAGCCTACCCCTCATGGGATCACTCAACCAGGTGCAATAGAGCGAATGGGCCTACCGGACATTGAGAATGAATATATCAATTAGGAAACGGGGATCACACTGGCTAAAATAAGTGGGAAAAGGGCCGACCCCGAAACAACATATAAAGAAGACAGCAATGAATACATGAACTACAAACAACATTTCCTCGTCAAAGTCATAAAAGATCCGCCCTGATACGCTTACGGTAAGTCCAAGTGGAGATGCACACTACACCGAGCAAGAGACATCAGCTCAAAGCGAGTCCCTGCTGGCTGCTAACCCGTCCACTGGTAGTTCAATCCTGAGTCTGAATCTTGTTGTCACCCCGTACGGCTTCGGCATAGGTGGGCGGCTGTCCGCTGCTGTTCCCAGCACCCTCCTGCGGGCGATTCGATGGCCTAGAAGCAGTATTTGAATCGGAAGGAGGTTGCTGGGAGGGATTGACGGTGCCGTAGCCTCGCTGCTGGGATGGATGTCGAAGAGGCGGGTTTGAGACATAGTAGTAGGTCACACGACCATTTTCTAAGTCCCGACGTTGGCTGGAACCGCCAGGAATAGGCTCGTAGGCGACATCATCATAATCCTGGTCGGGATATTTGAGGATGATGTACCAAGCGTGAATGAGACCGGGGATATAGCCCAGTAGACAGAGGGCAATATTGATGATGGAGTCGGCAGTGCAGATCCCCGCCTTGATCCAGACTGATGGGGCGCGAAATACGTTAGCGTGTCTATAGAATCACCTTTTATTTATTGGATGATGGTAAGGGAGGAAGATCTTCAAGTGGAAATCAACTTACCAGCGATGGGTGGGAAGAAGACGGCCAGCACGGCCAAGAAGATATCGGAGCTACACATGGCTCCAGAAGGAAGGGAGAGGCGGATGTGGAGGAAGTTGTGCTCTATCACCTGCAAGACAAGTGAGGAAGTGGCGAAGTCCGAGGACAGTAATGAGAAGTAGGAAGTTAAATCAAACGATGAGTTCTCAGACGACAGTCACTCTTCTTGCCTAAGTTCAGCAGAAAGATCACAAAGAGTTGAGGGAATCAAAGCAGTAGCCTGGATATGGCCCGATGAGGTCGAAGGAATCCGGGATGTAGCCTATCCCCAGATCAGATGACGTGGATCATGTGACTTTCTGACCCATGGGACTGATCTATAAAAATATCCACAAGAAGCCATCAACTGTGGAATATAATCTCTACGGAGTATAATTATACTTAGATAGATTGGTTAGTACATGGAATGTCACAGATATTACTGGATTATATCATTGCTGGAGTTCTGCGAGTATCAGTACCTCAGGGTACCCGCTTATGCCGGGATCTGCCCCATCCTTGAGAGATTCAATCCACTTCGGCCTCGGTGATATATGCACGGCGGCTTGTGATACACCCCTCGCGGATAGCTCATATCATTTCGTACAGGATGTAAGGCGGAGGATTAGCCCGGTATGCAGAAACTCTCTGTTCTTCACCCACCAGACAGATCTCAAAAAAAGCCAGCCCGATTTTGCGCGGTTGGGTGATAGCGATCGTCGATGGGTCCAACTAGCGAGATTGGTGACTGGAGGAGAGAACCACGCCAACGCCAAAAGTAGTTTAGACAGGCACGGCTTGGAAGACGCCGTTGGGCCCGGCCCCTTTTGCAGCTCTGAAATTGTGCAGATTTTGGTGCTGGTGCTTTGATGCTGTGAGAGAAATCGAGAGGTTGAGAGTGTTCCAGCCTTCTCTCCGAAACAAACCAGCAGTTCGTCTCACACCCCTTGGGAAATCGGGAACTGCCCCCACACACACTCTCTCACACCTCACACTTCTACACCTCCTCTTCTCTTTTCTTTCTTCTCGATTGGTCATCCATTCTCTTTCATTCTCCCATTTCAATTCAATCTGATCGAGTGGCCTTTAGAGGCCATTGATCTTTCCCATTCCTGCGGGTCCACGGCATCGTCCACCCCGAAAGTCACTCGTTTATCCTTTCTCGCGCGTCTTTTTCTCTTTCTTTCTCCGCTTCGAGCTTGACGCTACTAGCCTGGTGGCCTGTGGTCGACCCTTTCTTTACCCTCAATTATTAGAGAATTATCGCCTGACTACGACATGCTATTCGTGTAAACTTCCAGCTTCGACTACACCTTGACACATTCTTGCCGCCCACATTCCTCGGATCGCACGGCGTGGAAGATTGAGAGAAGGAGGAATTTCACCCAATATGGCCGGTTGTGTTTCTCTATCCGGGTCGACTGCCTGTCCTGCCTGGGATAGCGCGTCGATATCGACTAATTCTAGTCAAATACAGGATTTGTGAGTCAACGTAACAGAAGTCGAGTGATATGAAATATCAAGACGAGTAAACGCTAACGCGATTGACTTTAGTCCTTGGCTTGAGAATGTTACTAATGTGACTTCTTTCGATAAATCCCTGACCGATTACGTTCAGGGATCTTACGTTGAGACTCAGTAAGTGTGCCTGATATATATATCAGGAGAAGAGAAAGGCAAGGTGACTGGATGGCTAACCCAAGACGCGTAGATATTCCACCTATTTAGGCTGCGAAGGCCTGAACCACAGTGCATACAATGACTATTATGCCCAATATACAACTAGTGTGCTCTGCAGTAGCGTCGTCCAGAACTCCAAAGATGCGTGTGATTTGTCTGACAGCCAATCTGAACCGTTATGCGCGGAATCTTGCGCATTGATGGCCACCAGCGAGCAAGAAATTGTCGTCAACAAAAACTTATGTTCCAGCACCGATCAAGACTATATGAAGCAGATTCGCTCCCAATTCACCATCTGCTCCTCGCCCTCAGATTCGCTAAGCGGTAGCTGTATCAAAGGTTCTGATAATGAGCCTCACAATTGCGGCTTTTCTGACAATACGATCGGACTCTGTACATATTGCGCCTCGAGCTCCCCTAACTCGACCGATACATGCTGCGCGAGCGCCAATGCCACCTCCCGTTGCGATGGCGTTTCGATTCCAGCAGCAACAGTCACTCTGCAACCAATTATAACCACCAGTGGAAGCTCTGATGCGAATGACTCCAATAACGGCTTATCTGGAGGTGCCATTGCCGGCATTGTTATTGGGTCAGTTGTAGGAGCTGCTATCCTGGCAGCACTAGCCGCTTTGTTATGCATTCGCTCTCGCCGTAACCGCCATTCATACAATGATGCTGCGCTTAACCAACCAAATCCGCAACGGAAAGGCTCCCCGTCTATGCAACAGGCTGGGAATCCGAGCAACATTAACATGGTTCCTGGAGGACGGGTCACCCGAATGTCTGCCTTGCGCGAAATGCCCAGCTCGTCGCCTGCTCACTCCCGAACATCACGCTCGATGTTTGGCGGAGGAGCGGCTAGGGGCCCTTATAGTGATTCGTCGGATTCTGAGGCTATGGGAGCAAGCCCTGGAGCCATGTCCAGGAAGATCCCTCCCGTGACTGGTAAACGCCATGGATCACTTTCGAGCAGTTCTGCTTTGGGAGGCATTGACAGCGACAGCTCACCTCGCTCTGGCACGGCGAACAATTACTCTTCTCCAGAAGGGGTGACGAGTGGCCAGTCCGAGCAGCTATCATACTTCCGCGATTACTACTCTCAAGATGAAATTCATCCCGGCGACAAGGTGGCTGCCCTGTGGGCATACTCTCCCCGGGCCGGTGATGAGTTCGAGCTGGATCGCGGTGAGATGTTGAAGGTGATCGGTATCTGGGATGATGGCTGGGCCACTGGTGTCCGAATCCCCGAGCGGGCTGAGGATTATGATATCCATCGCGAGCAACGTGATAGCGGTGTCTCGAGCGGGTCGCAAAGGCCAGTTCTATCCCCAGCTCCTTCTGGTGAAATCAAGGCATTCCCACTGGTCTGCATCTGCCTTCCACAACATTGGCGCAAGATCATCGACGGTGGAATGCAAGAGGATGAAAATGAGGCTTAAGCGAAGAGGGATAATAAACACGATTTGTTTTTAGCCCTCTTCTCTTTCATGCCGAATTTACGCCTTGATGACAGCGTGTGCAGTATTGACATTCACCGCATCAGTTTCATGTGGAGCCCAACCATCCTTTTCCCGATCTAGGCTGGCCTCTGTTCCTTTGATGCTCCCTGGGATGATTGTGTGTTCAATTTTCTTCGTATTCTATATACCCCCCATTTTATGACGAGCGATTTCGTCCTTCCTTACCATTTTCTTATCTCTCTTTTGATTTATATTTTCGCGGAACCGGACGCTGGCGCTACGGAGCAAGGTCATTTCTTCCCCGAGGCAGGCCTTGATCGCGTTTCGTCTTCTTATGTACGGTACCCGTCATTGGGACTATGTATCTTGATATGCGAATCCCTGGCGTGTGTGGACCTTTGGTGGTTGATTCTTAGTCCGGATACCCTTTAGGAGCACACATTAATGTATGTACATAATTAGACTTGAATCTCATTGAAAAGTTGACCTTGCAACACGCATTACTTTCTATTGAATACGAAAACACATCTCGTATTGAAGTACGAATACTTCCCAGAGAAGTTCAAGTTATTAGTACATACATACAGTATGTACAGTCCAGGCGGTCCACCCTCCCCGCATTTCTGCCTCAATTCTTTATCCGCTCGGCGTTAAGCGGTCGATTTCGCCATTTGCTTTTACTAATCCAACCCCTCCCTTCGTGGTTTCGTGATGGCATAAATAATGGCGTCTTCCCGGGTGATGGACATTTTCCATCTTCACATTTTATTCAATCCTGACTGAACAATGTCTTCCCCCAAGATTATTCTCTATACTAACCGTGGTTGCCCATGGGCACACCGCGCCCACATTGCTCTTAAGGAGTCTGGCGTGGAATACGAAGAAGTCACTATTGATCTCACTAAGCCTCGTGAACCTTGGTATCTAGAGGTGAACCCTGTACGTGACATTATTAACAGACTCTTCGCGACTGAATCACCGTCCCCGGGCCCTGTGAGATCTATTAAGTCCGAGAGCGTATGTACTGACTGCTTCCCAGCGCGGCCTCGTCCCTAGTCTATCATACAACGATGAAATCATCATTGAGTCTGGCATTGTAGCTGAATTCATCGCCGATGCCTTCCCTTCCCACCTTCTTCCTCCCTCCGGCCCAGTCGAGAACTCACTCTATCGCGCCCGCGTATCTCTCTTCGTAGACGCATTCAGCAAGATTCTCCCTCACTTCTTCGCTAGTCTCCGTGCTGCAAGTGAAGAAGAGCGCGACGCTGCTGCTGAGGAGCTTCTCGCTACTATCAAGAAGGAAATTGAGCCTCTACTTGCTTCGACTGAGGGCAAGGGTCCTTTCTTCGGAGGTAGCGATAAATTAACACTGGCCGAGGTACGTATTCATTTACTGCAAAGTCCCTGCGGTAGAAAGAATTTGACTAATAGAGATTCACTGTCTGATAGGTTCAAACTGGGTCGTTTATACTTCGCTTGCTGGCATTCAGTAAGCCCGAGCATGGACTTGTCAGTGCTAAATTGTCTACTCTCCTTGAGCAGACACCGCGATTTAAGCGCTGGGCTGAGGCCACTGTCGCTCATGACAGTGTTAACTTCATTTTCGAGGAGAAAGTTGTCGCGGATCGTATGCGTGCTAAATTTGCTCCTGCGAAGGTTTAGATCAGGGTCAAACCCCAGGCTACTCAATTTGGCATGCGCTACTTTGCGTAGATTAGTTACAATTGGCGCTACTGCTGATGTTGACATGAATGAGATACGAATGATGTAATGGATTTGAAATATTGCAATATCACGAGTGGCCATGTAGACTCTACATCAACACATCCTATACAATTGATAGTACGTACCTACTGGGTAGTTAATGCGCGGTAAATGCATTTTATATATTGCGGAGCTCTGACGTGGCGGAGTGTTCCATGGTTGGGTTTGATTCCAAATTTAGCCTGCAGCAGATTGCTACATGAACATTTCATCTGCAGTGGTTGGTTTTATGTGGATTCATTACTGTACATTGATATGTCGTGCAGGGTTCCTGCTTGGTAGTATGATTTTCATAATTTCATTGCTATTAGAGCTATATATTATTTACTTGGACTGATTGATGTGTGTGTGGGGAGAACACAATTCCAGGAGGTGATCTCGTCGTAATTTCTTGATGCTGGTGCCTGGTAGGCAATAAGAAATTGAATTCTTCAGTAGATATAGGCCATATAATTCAAATATTCCCTCTATTCTACTTCACCCCGCTACCATCCCCATCAACATATTCTTGCAAGGCTTTGTTTATGCCCCCTCCGACACTACTAAGTGATCACGTGCAGCTTCGCCCCCCCCCACCATCGCAACACCTGGACAACAACCCCTCCGCTTCCTCCATCACTCACCTCATCCTCCCTCCAATCTTCCTCGTCTTTACTCCTCTGTAAGTCTTTTTTGATTTTTTGATAATAAATCCACAAGAACAATCGGAGCTGCAACCGGCGAGATATGTCGGCCTCTTATCTGCTTGTTGGGAAACTCAGCCACTGACATCGTTGTGCTCTTAGCCTAGGCGACCGGTCGTCCCCCTTTTCTTCATTTCTCACCTAAACAAGCAATCATGTCGGTAAGTTCGAACTCCTGTCCAATCTAATCATTCTCAAACCGCATTGTGGCTCCAATTCACTGACAATTATTTCCGCAGCTCGCATCTGGGTACGGTTCCATTCCAAGCTTTCCTTCCCCCTCCTCCCCACTCGTCTTACGACATCCGTATTGATACCCGTGCTACAGTGTCTCCGTCAACGATGAGTGCGTTGAAGCATTCAATGAACTCCGCATGAGCCGCGGAAAGGTCAAGTATGTGATCTACAAGATCGCCGATAACATGAAGGAGATTGTTGTCGAGGAGAAGAGCGGGGAAACCAATTACGAAGTCTTCCGCGAGAAGCTGGCCTCTTCCAAGGATGCCAATGGTAACCCTGCGCCTCGCTACGCTACTTATGATGTCGAGTACGATCTCGGTGGTGGTGAGGGCAAGCGGTGCGTCTTTCGACCCCCCTACTCGCCATTGAACGAATTTCCCGCTGACGCCGAGCAAAAATAGAAACAAGATCATCTTCATTTCCTGGGTTCCCCAAGACACCCCCACTCGGGTATGTTCGATTCCTGAATTCCATTCCCACTGAATTGCCTTCTCTCAATCAGTCGTGAGATTGAAGAGAAAAAGCAATATCGAAAGAAAAAGACGAGAAGAAATGAAATGAAAAGAAAGAAAAATTACCGATTGCTAACGCTGTTTTTTTTTCGCGTTCAGCAATCCATGGTGTACGCTTCCACTCGGGAGGTCCTCAAGAATGCCCTGAACGTCGCAAACTCCATCCACGCTGATGACAAGTCCGAGATCGAGTGGAGCGCCATTCTGAACGAGGCCAGCGGTGGCAAGGCTAAATAGATGATGAGCACCGGCTGGGTCCGGGCCGCGCGATCGATAGGGAATAAAATGCCCTCGGAGGCGCCACGGCACGATCAATCCATAACCTTCTCTGCACACCGTTTTCCTCCTTTCTTTTTTTCCTAGTTGCAATGCAAAGACCGTTACGACTTGGCCTATTTCGCTTCCCTGTGGAATATGAACGTCTGCTTCTCCCATTTCAAGCCCCCCCTCTTTTTACTGGAACTGGTTCTCATGAATCCTGCTATTAAGTTTGTGAGATTGAACTCCTGCGTCTTACCTGGATAAATGTACAGGTTGCGTGGTAGGACACGAATGGCACGAATTCTCTAAAGAAAACAAGAAAAACGGAGTGGAAGCTCTTTTGAACCTGTAGATAAAGTCGGAAAAATTGACATTATTGAACTCAACTTGTAAGGCTGTCGCATGGTTGGTGGTACAAGTTGAGCCACTGTGCGCAGTACAGACGCCAGTATTTCGGTAGTAGACGGGAGGAAGCATATCAGAATGAACGAGTATATATAAACCATGTTCGATTACTTTGAGTTAGACATAGTTGAACCACTGAAATGATAGCAATAATTTGGCCAAATCAGCCGTTAATGCCCATCTTATATCGTATGATGAGAATGATGATGTTTCTCAATGGCGGCCGACCGGACGTGGCGGGTGACCAGCCAATCAGAAAGCCGCCAAACGCAGAAACGACGCTAAGCCGGAAACCTCGAACTTCCACGAAGAACAACTTCAGTCACTTCTCCATCCTCTCTCCAGACCTTACCTCCTCCACTCTCTTCCCCAGTCGGATCGACTCGTGATTCCGGACTCTGCTGGTCACGGTCTACCCTATCAACTATCAATTGACTCGATTTCGACGTGGTAATCCCACCTCCCACCTGCCGCACAATGTTTCTTCGCTCCATTGCTCGTGCTGCTCCTCGCAGCCCGGCTGCCATCCGCGCCGGCCCAATTGCCTCTGTGAACGCTATCCAGGCTCGCTTTGCTTCTGAGCACGCCATCTCCAACCCTACTCTTGCCGGCATCGAGAAGCGCTGGGAGGGTATGCCCCCTCAGGAGCAGGCCGAGCTCTGGATGTCTCTCCGTGACCGCATGAAGGTCGATTGGCACCAGATGACTCTCCATGAGAAGAAGGCCGGTACGTTAAACCCTATGATCGGAGTACTTCGCTGTTGAATCTCCCTCACTCTCGACCCTGCGACATCCGAGGGTCGCATATCACACTCAACCCCCCTCTCCTCGAAGGAGGAACCTTTCCATCTCTCCATCTCTTTCTCTCTTCCCTCGCTCTCTTATATTCAGCCAACTGATTTTATACCTCTCTTTTATCTAGCTTACTGGATTGCTTTCGGTCCTCACGGCCCCCGCGCCCAGGCCCCTAAGGGTGAGGGCTGGAGAATCTTCTTCAAGGTCGCCCAGCTTACTGCCGCCTCCGTCGGTGTTTTCTACCTCGTCCACATGTTCGCCAAGCCCCAGCCTAAGACCATGTCCAAGGAGTGGCAGGAGGCTTCCAACGAATATGCTAAGGTACGTACTCTTTCCGTTGGAAGACAGATGCGGTCACGGGCGCCGCGACCCTGGATTACTCAGTTACTCACATATCTTTTTTTCTTCCCTTACAGGCTGAGAAGATGAACCCCATCCACGGCATTAGCAAGGAAGGTTATGAGGGCAAGGGCTTCGTTCAGAGCCCTCCCCTTGAGAAGTCATAGATGGGCTTTTGAGCCCGACCGGGCATAAACCCCGACTCAGATATTGACGCCGGAAGGAACTGGGAAAGTATTGTCGCCAATATACCAGGGGAATAATCTTCCTCATGGCGTCAGGGTTAGTCTACAGTACTCCCTCGACAGATACTTCAGTCGCCGACGCAGGATGGAGCGGGATCACGCCCAAATTGTTTGTCCTTTATTCGCTTTGCAAGCATCCGAAAATGCGTGTATCTCTGTACTGTGCTATAATCCATGTATCTCCTTTGTAGCCATAGAGAAATATGTTGGCCTTTTTGTTCTACTATACAAATGTTTCCTATGTTGTTCCTGTTCCGGTGTACTATGAATTGTTGCGTACTATGTACAGTATGTAGTGTAGGTGGCCATGGCGTGGTGTTCGCCGGAGGGATTCGGAACCTGCATGAGCTGGTGCGGAGAACCCCCTGTGGAGGGGGTGTGCTGGAATGGCAATTGAACTGAACGGAGTAGTGTTGGAAAAAGATAGATTCGATAGGCTATCATTCTTGGACTATTTTATATGAATACTCCAGGAGTACAATGTATATCAATGGAGAGATACCCGAGGTGGGAGCTGGGCCCATTTTGGTAGGGGAGCTCCCGCTCAGCACACCGCGGATGGACGGGTGAAGGGCTCCGAGTTACACGTCAGAGATTTCCGGGTGAGAAGCTACCAGCTCTGCCAGGGAACAACCGGGTGTAGACGAGAATTTAAACTAGCTAATACGAATTGAGGAGTCTCCATTAATTTATATTTATATTTAAAGATTATTTTTCCCTCGTGAGTATAAACGGAGAGAGGGTGTAGTATAGTTTATATAGTTGGCTGTGCCTGCATCCGGTGCCAAGACTTCCGGTGACGAGGATTCCCTAGCAACGGCACACAGAGGATACAGAAAGCTAGCAACTAGCAGTATATGTACACCTAGAATATTTATCTGTAGTATATAATAATGTTGTTAGGAATAATGATTATAATGTATATAATATAATATAATATAATATACACCACTTTGTATATTGGTGCTGCACCGCATACAGTAGAGTAAGGGCACTCGGTTCATCACGGGACCATCGGCAAAACCGCCCCGGAAAGGCTAAGGGCCCTCCATTCCCGCCAGTCCACCAACCTCTCCTCTTCCTCTTTCTTCCCTCTTTTCCCTCCCCCCCAAAAACCACCCTTAATCCCTACCACCTCGCTCTTCAACACCACCATCATGTTCAAGAGGTATGTCTCATCAATCTGTCATTTTTCTATTCCTCTTCTCATAAATTATGCTATTTTTTATTCTGCTTCTTCTTTTTCTAACACCTTTCTCACAGCGGTCTCGCCCGGACCTTCGGGAGGGCTGCCTACGCCCGGCCGACCCCCGTCGCCCGCGCTTTCCAGCCTCTCCGCTCCTCTGCCCTGCCTGCTCTGTCTGCTCGCTTCGCCAGCTCCGATGTTGCTCAGTCCGGCAAGGTTCACCAGGTCATTGGTGCCGTCGTTGACGGTACGTCCATATCCTCTCCCCCGAAATCCCCTGGTTCACGGGAGACGCGAAAATCTTTTCCCCGACCTCAATCCATCCTCAAAACCATCGCAATCGATCTCAATCATATCTCCTGGACTCTATCTGACATATCATTCGTCTAATTCTAGTCAAGTTCGAGGGTGACAAGCTCCCTGCCATTCTGAACGCTGTTGAGACCACCAACAACGGTCAGAAGCTCGTTCTGGAGGTTGCTGTACGTGCTCTCTGATTGGACCCCGACTCCGCTTTCTCCTCTTTTCCCCCTAAGAACCCCTCAAGCTAACCTACAATTACAGCAACATCTGGGTGAGAATGTTGTCCGTACTATTGCCATGGACGGTAAGCTATTACCCTGTCGTCGCTCTTCATCCAGCCCTTCCACCCCCTGTCGAGCCACCGTGTTTGTCTCCCTCACCGCTAAGGGGACCCACACCGGTCGGCCCGGCATTTTTCTGCCCTGCCCTGCTTTCGCTGAGCAAAACGTACAATATATACTAAACGTATCTTAGGTACTGAGGGTCTTTCCCGTGGTGTCGCTGCCTCCGACACTGGTGCCCCCATCAAGGTCCCCGTCGGTCCCGCCACCCTGGGCCGTATCATCAACGTCACTGGTGACCCCATTGACGAGCGTGGT
This sequence comes from Penicillium citrinum, assembly GCF_028827155.1. NCBI lineage: Eukaryota > Fungi > Ascomycota > Eurotiomycetes > Eurotiales > Aspergillaceae > Penicillium > Penicillium citrinum. Next base: position 3,688,518 of record NW_026622686.1, read on the forward strand.
CCCGTCAAGGCCACCAAGTTCCTGCCCATCCACGCCGAGCCTCCTCAGTTCATCGACCAGTCCACTGAGGCTGAGATTCTGGTCACTGGTATCAAGGTCGTCGATCTGCTTGCCCCCCTACGCCCGTGGTGGTAAGATTGGTCTGTTCGGTGGTGCCGGTGTCGGTAAGACTGTCTTCATTCAGGAGCTGATTGTGAGTTTTAAACCCCTTTTAACAAACCTCCACGAAAATAATCTCAAACTAATCAATTCCTTTCCAGAACAACATCGCCAAGGCTCACGGTGGTTACTCCGTCTTCTGTGGTGTCGGTGAGCGTACCCGTGAGGGTAACGATCTGTACCACGAGATGCAGGAGACTGGTGTCATCCAGCTTGACGGTGACTCCAAGGTCGCCCTGGTCTTCGGTCAGATGAACGAGCCCCCCCGGTGCCCGTGCCCGTGTTGCCCTGACCGGTCTGACCATTGCCGAGTACTTCCGTGACGATGAGGGTCAGGATGTCCTGCTCTTCATTGACAACATTTTCCGTTTCACCCAGGCCGGTTCCGAGGTGTCCGCCCTGCTGGGTCGTATCCCCTCTGCCGTCGGTTACCAGCCCACCCTGGCCGTCGACATGGGTGGTATGCAGGAGCGTATCACCACCACCCAGAAGGGTTCTATCACTTCCGTCCAGGCCGTCTACGTGCCCGCTGACGATCTGACTGATCCTGCCCCCGCTACCACCTTCGCTCACTTGGACGCCACCACTGTCTTGTCCCGTGGTATCTCCGAGCTGGGTATCTACCCCGCTGTCGATCCCCTTGACTCCAAGTCCCGTATGCTGGACCCCCGTATCATTGGTGACGAGCACTACAACACCGCCACCCGTGTCCAGCAGATGCTCCAGGAGTACAAGTCCCTCCAGGATATCATTGCTATTCTGGGTATGGACGAGCTGTCTGAGGCTGACAAGCTTACTGTCGAGCGTGCCCGTAAGCTCCAGCGTTTCCTGTCCCAGCCCTTCGCTGTCGCCCAGGTTTTCACTGGTATCGAGGGCCAGCTGGTTGACCTGAAGGACACCATCCGCTCCTTCAAGGCTATCATTGCTGGTGAGGCTGATGACCTTCCCGAGAGCGCCTTCTACATGGTTGGCGACATCGAGTCTGCTCGCGCCAAGGGTGAGAAGATCCTGGCTGAGCTTGAGGGCTCCGCTTAAGTGTAATTTTGTCATTTGCTAGCTAGCGGGCGCTATCCTAACCTTTCGTGCCCTGTCTTCTCAGAAGACCTTGTGACCCTATCCCTTTTCTTGAAATCTTATCCCCATTTTTTTTTGTGTTCCTCTTATCCTCTTTCTATTTCTTGATCTTTCTAGTGGTCTGGAATACCTTTCCTATGTTCGAATACAGTGATTTTGTGCATTCGTCTATTCTCGCCGACTTGGCCTTTCCCTTTCCCTTTTGGATTCCGTGTATAATACGAAATCTTCCAGAGAATGAAAAGCCAATGAAGCAGGTTTCATAAAGATGTGCACAGGATTATTGTTTCATCTTAGCATTTTAGTACCTTCCACTAACCCCGAAAAGGGGGTTCATACCAGTTGGAAGGGGAAGAGTGCAAGGCAGAAGGAAAGTCATCCAATCCAATTAGCCTTGGCCAAGAGAATCAGTGAAAGAAAAGGGAAGAAGAATCATAAGAAGAGATTGAGATGAGAATATTCGAAAATGATAGGGGGTGAGGGGAAAAGAGGAGAAGGAATGAAAAAAAGGGATGGAGTCTGTATAGAAGCTGAGCGAAGTTTTGATGAAGTTTCACACCCTGAACTTTTTAAAAGTCTGGCAATTTCCGAATCCCCCCCCCCAATCCAGCCAGGCTTGTGTTTCATTATTGTGTATTTAGAGTTGAAAACCATGGCCCTGTGAGGCAACCCTAAATATCCTGGTCAATTGTATTTCTTTTGTGATGATTTTTAGTTTGGTAGATTTTCGTATGCTGTAGTTATTAGTAGTTGGTTATAGGGCTTATGGCTGATAGTCCGCTGATGTAGTGGCTCTGGTACTTGATTGCCAAAGGTCGATTGTATGTTCAAGAAAGAATCAAGATCTCATTCATATAGTATTCAGATGACTGGCTAACTAATTGACTAACTAAACAATAACAATTTCTCTTAATGTAAGAAAGATCCTTTATGCATTGTGTATTGCTGAATCACAAATTTGGGGGAATTTTTCATTCCTTTACAGAGTGTGTTCCAGCGCAAGAACCTTTACAAGAATTAGCAATGTACCCAAAGAAGTCAAAGGCACGGAAAGGAAACTCACCAAAGCAGTTCGCGTAGGGATATAAACTTGGACAAAGTTATTACGTCCATTCCAAGGCAGGTCAGTCGTGAAGAAGCGGGTATCCTTGACGTTGCGTGATAATCCTCCAAACGCCGCATCATCAGTGTCGAGAACAATGCGATATGTCCCTGCCACATCGACACCAACACGGTAATCTGTGAAACTGTCTGTAGGATGGAAGTTAAAGATCCAAAGTAACCCTGCCCGCTCAAAAACGAGTACTTTATCACTCTCGTTCTTCAGACTGATGTATGCCTGCGGAGCATGCAACCAGCCGTACTTAGCTTCAGTGTGTTGCATCGCGCTGTCGAAGTCGTTGAGGAATCGGTAACGGAGGAGATTATCTTCCGTGAGATTAAGTTGACGCCGTGCGTACCAGAATGAGTTGTTGTTACCGGCTCGGGGGAAGTCCAGCCATTCCGGATGGCCGAACTCGTTGCCCTCGAAATTGAGGTAGCCCTCGCCTCCGAGGCCATGTGTAACAAGTCGAATCATCTTGTGCAGGGCCATACCGCGTTCGATGGTTGGTGTGAACTCGGTCAGGACGGACATGTTTGTATACATCTCTTTATCGCAGAGCCACATCATCAAGGACTTGTCACCAACAAGACTAATATAATAGGTGGCCATGTTAGCTAGGAACATAGGTAGTATAGAAGGGATGAGCTTACGCTTGATCGTGACTTTCTGCATAAGCAATGGTCTTCTCGCCGTGTCGTCGGTTCGTCAGGGTGTGTGCCAGATTGCCAATGTCCCACTCGTTGTCAGACTTCTCTTTCAAGAGCTTGATGTACATGTCTGGGATAGCCATTCCAAGTCGATAGTCAAAACCGATACCACCAAGTGCGTGTGGTAGACAGAGCGCAGGCATTCCAGAGACGTCCTCGGCAACGGTGATACACTCGGGGTAGAGCTGGTGCAGCATCTCGTTGGCAAGAGTCAAATAGGTGACACCCTCTTCGTCAACTGTTGAGCCGAAGTATTCGTGATAGCCACCGGAGAACCCACTATAGCCAGTCGTTAGCGATAATATCGTATAACGAAGTGGTCAGATGAAAGAGACGGAGGTTTTCACTTACGCTCCAATTCCATGATGAACATAGAGCATGCTGGTAACACCATCAAAGCGGAATCCGTCAAATTGATATTCCTCCATCCAGAAACGAAGATTACTCAATAGGAAGCGCAACACCTCATGGGATCCATAGTTGAATAGTCGACTATCCCACTGGTCATGACGGCCTTTGCCACCCTCGTGGAAATAGAGGTGATCCGAGCCATCGAACATGTTGATTCCATCATCGACATTCTTTGACGCATGACTATGCACTACATCGAGAAGGACCACGAGACCCAAGCTGTGTGCCGTATCAATTAATTCTTTCAGATCTTCGGGCGAGCCATAACGACTGCTGGCAGCAAAGAAGTTGTTCACTTGGTAACCGAAGCTAGCATAGTAGGCATGCTCCATGATCGCCATCAATTGAATAGCATTGTAGCCGAGAGAATTGATGCGCGGCAACATATTCTGGGTGAACTCTTTGTAGGTCGTGACTCTTGTTTCAGGCGATGAGATGCCGACATGTGCCTCATAAATACGCAGGCTCTCGGGTTTCTTGGGACGGGAGCTCTTGAAACTGTAACGTTCGGCAGCAGGTGGATTCCAGAAGACTGCGTCGTATACTGGGGAGACACTGAGATCTTGAACAACTCGCTTGATCCATGCCGGAATTCGATAGACGCGTTCTCCATGGGGGAGAACCATGGTGATCTTTTTTGTGAAAATGTTAGCCACCTAGCCGGGTCAATTGCATTTGAATCGGAACAATGTCTTTCTTGCCTTGATCTTGCTTTCGTGGGGAATGGCTGGATTACCAGCCTTAGCCGGTACAATTACCTCCCAAACACCAAAGCTGTTCTTCTTCATTGGGTTGGAATTGACATCCCAGTTGTCTGCCATTCTCAGTAAAACGATTCAAGTTCGCGGTTGATCAGCACTGCACGTACTGAAGTCGCCAACCAGCGAGGCCTCCTTGGCATTGGGTGCCCATTCTCTGTATAAGATATCGCCATTTGGCTGAACATTGAGACCGAATAATTCATAGCCCTGGAAAGAATCAGGTCAACACACAAGATACCATCAATCGAGGGTGACGTGGAGGGTGAAAGATGCCGATGCGATAAGAGGCAGCTTTTGGATGGAGCTACCTTGCTAAACTTGTCCAGACCTCCTTCAGTGGCGTCAATGTCCTTGGCCCATTTCTCAACCAAGCTAAAACGGTGCTTCAACGTTTCGCGATGGTCCTTCAGCCAGGGATCGAGCTGAAGAACACCTAGAGGATGTCGTCAGTGAAATGGAGCTCTGGGGGTGGGGCAGCGGATGATAAGAAGGTACCTGTTCCGTCGGGGGCACTGGCAGCTTTGGCGGCTTGAATTGCCTGGTCCGCCATGATGTGAAGTAAATAGAGAAGAGAAAAAAAAGTGATGATGTCCCTAAAAAAGAACAAGGAACCGGGAGATGCAAAGAAGAGAAGAAAGAAAAAAAGGGGCGATTCCCCTCTCTCAACGGTTTATCGCTGGATGCGGAGACTTTGCAGCAGGAAGGAGCTCGGGCCCCCGTGAAGTTCCAGACTCGCTCCTTCCCTGTTTTGCTTCTGTTTTTATTTTGCACCAACAATTCTTCATTTTGATGTCCTTAAGGGTATTATTACTATGTAAGTATATAAGTTTATCATTTAATATTTATTGAAGTATCTTATATTATATCCTCAAAATGATAATATATAGGATTACACTTCATGGAAATAACAAGCTGAGACTGCCATTCGAGCTCAACGCTCTGACTACGACCTTACCCCACTTGTATTTGTCCATACGCAGCAAACTAACCTGAGTTCTTAACTAATTATATGCGAAAGGCTCTAGCTTTATAACTCAACTTGGAAGCATTGGAAGGATGAAGACGGGAAGATGGGATGTACAGCAGATGCAGCCTACATTTCAATAGCTAACAAAAGCCGACCCATGCAAGTCATAAGTCAGATGCATATTTGAATACCAGGCACCCAGGGCAAGATGGCTGGGGGACTCATACTAGAAGGATAGAATGAGAAAAAAAAATGCTCAAGGAATATCTCTATGAGGATTACGGGTTTTAATTAAACTCGGTGCCTATGATGTAGGCAGTATCTATAGGTGATTTTGTCTTCAATGTTCATCGCATTGACCGGCTAACATTTGCTTCTCAATGTACACAGACGCACATTCTAGAAGCAATTCATTGTCAACAAATTTGGGATATTCTACTCATGTGCAATGTGTCTTATACTTACTAATATACCTGTAATGCAATATCTTATCGGTATTCCATCTTCATAAATACCCGCCTAGAAGTGATATCGTGACATGTTAGCTAGTGTCAACTCGATGTAATTGTGTTGAACTTCAACTATATTTTCCAGATTGATAGAAACTATTGCATGGATCTTGATGGTAGTATCTATAGACTTGAAATCGAGGAGTAGGGTTTTTATGGGTGTTCAAATTACAAGGACTTCCCCAGACTCCTCTCCAAGTCGCCTGGTTTATAGGCTGAATCTGAGCTCTGCTCCGGCACCTACTAGTATAAACAGTTATACGGCCGAGACGGGTTTTCCAGGATGGTCGATCAACTATCATACAATACCCTTAATATCCAAGTTCAATAGTACAAATTTCATCTTGACTCGACGATCTAGATTGGATTTCAATGACCTCTTGACGGATGTCGTAGGATACGTGTGTCATGAATAATGAATGGTAGAATAGCTTCGGGATTTGTATCCAGGATCCTTGTGCAATACAAGCTGAATCCCAAGAGTGAAAGAGCCGGGAGTCTTGAAATTATACTGAGTCATGTAAGACAGAAAAAGACCGAAGTTCCGGATTGTAGTATAATTAACCGGAAGCTAGTTAATAAATAGTTCAACCAAAGCACTGGCAAGGTTTGTCTTGAATCAATTCAAACTCGGAGTAGAGCTTAAGTTATATGCTCAGCACAGTGTGAACGTAGCAATGATATTCTCAACTACCTATTTGGCATTGGCTGCCTCTGTCCTAGTGGCTGCATTGCCCTCGGTCGATCTTGACACACGAAGTATATATACCATTTACGCGGCCGCTCAAAAAGAGCAAGGCGTTCTCCAGGTAGCTTATGGCGGAGATGGTGTGTGACCTTGAGCTTCTGAGCCTCATTGGATCTGTAGTTTGCATAGGCTAATAGACTTTCCAGAACCGGATCAAGCCGACGCGTTAGGCCAGGCCTTTTCGACCCAATTCCCCAAAGCGAAAGTGAACTTCACGGTTGATCTATCCAAGTACCTCGAGGGGAGGATCAATAAAGCTATTACCAGAGATGAACTTTATACCGATGTCACTATACTTCAAACTCTACAAAACTTTGATAATTGGGCGAATAGAGGGCTGTTGCTGCCCTACAAACCTCCCCACTTCGATAAAATCTGGCCTAGTCTGACTAGGGCAGATGGAAGTTATATCCCTGTTTTCGGGTGTAAGTATCTGCTCGGATAGGCAACCACAGTGCTTCCGAATCACTGCTAATGCATTATTTGTTGATCCACAGCTCATTTTGGACCATTCGTTTATAATCCCTCTGATATACCAGCAGCAGATGTCCCCAAGTCATACGCAGACATACTGGACCCAAAGTGGAAGGGCAAGATCGTTCTGACCTACCCGAATGATGACGATGCTGTCTTGTATCTTTTCAAAGTCATCATTGAGCAATATGGCTGGATTTGGCTGGATCTTCTACTTGCACAAAACGTCCAATGGGTCAGAGGCACTGCCACACCCGGGGAGATCCTCGTGCTAGACCCCACTAAGAAGATATCTTTTACGAGCTTCCCAGCGGACGATGCATGGACCTTTACACCACCTATTTCTGATATCTATATCAGCTGGGCGCAGAGTAGCGCTATCTTCAAGCACACCAAGCTTCCCGAAACTGCGAAACTTCTACAAGCATTCTTGATATCAGAAGTAGGTCAGAATGTATACATCGAACAAGGACTACCTACTGTCAGGAGAGATATTCCGGGAAGCAAGGTAAGTATGTCAGATGAGACTAACACGGAATACGTGACCTTCCATCAATTCATGAAAGATAGGGTTGCTGTGGAGGCTTTCCGGCTGGAAATTGAAGATAAAATTGGGACTGCTCAAGGCGCTAGTCCACTTCTTGACGGAGTATATATCCAAAGAAATTAACATGGGATATATTTGATATATAGCAGTAGACAGTTTTTGGGCAGGACGTTCCAGGGTTTTTAGGGTCGAATAATGTACGCACATCGCGCTGTGAGAGCCAAAGCACAGCACTGCTTATCCTCTATGGATTAAGTTATGCCGACTAAATTTTATCAATAGTTTAGGTCACTCTGAAGAGAAGGAATTCAATATCTTCTGTTCATTAATAGTCATGTCAATGTCATTAGGGTAGTAGTGCCCGCGAGAAGACCACACCTTCCATGTGCTTTCTCCTTCAGGTTCATCTCCCCAGTCTATATAATAATATGTAAGAGACCTCCCAGGTTCCGTTAATTATGAAGTCATCAATTTGATGCCGGACTCGGCGGTAATGAACCACTCGTCCAATTCACCGCAGTCGGTCCCAGCTCAAACTCCAGCCTGCCGCCATCCGCAAAGACGTCCCCCCCACTCCAGCCAATTCTTCGTCCACTCCTTGCCATTGACCTTCAAGTTCTGAACATAGTAGTCACTGTCGCCGTTGCCATCGCCTCCCGTTGAGCTGATTTCCAGCTTCTTATCACCTCCAAGATCAATGACCAACGACTCGAACCAAGGCGCATGAATCAGGAACGTGGTTTGACCGGTGATCGGATAGAGACCGATCATGTTCCAAAGCAACCAGGTCTGCATCGCACCGGCATCGCTATTCCCTGGCAGCCCACTATTGCCGGTATGATATTCGCCCTTGGCGACTTTACGTGACCGAGACACTGACAGATCTTGTCGGCCAAGGTAGTTGTACAGATAAGGCAAATTGAACATCCTATATATGTGAGCATCAAGTTGATAAGAGAAATGCATGAATGGCAAAACAACCAAAGAGGAGCGACTTACGGTTCATTGGTCGAGTCAAAAAGCCCCTTGTCAAAGATGGTATCCAATCGCTTGACCGTCGTCTCCGGACCACCCATGAGTTCAATCAGATGTTTCATATCATGAACATCATTCCAAGAATATGCCCAGGAGCTGCCCTCGTAGTACGGGTCTCCCCAGTATCCACCATCCTTTGCTGGATCAGTCTGGATGAAGCCATTCTTGTCACGCGGTACCACAAACCCCGAGAATCCCAGAGACGTCTGGTCCGGATTCCAATGATTGCGCCAATTCCGTGAGCGATTCAAATACTTCTGTGCATCAGAATGTTTCCCTAGCCCAGACGCAACCTGGTACAACCCAAAATCATTACAGGCATATTCAACTGCCCGGGTAACGGCGCGAGAAAAGCGTGGCGTGATATACCCCAAACTAAGCCAGTCTGGTAGTGCGCCTCGGCCGTGATGTGTTGACGAGTCTGGCGCCATTGGGTCGACGGGATAATTGGCAGGTGTAACTTCTGCATCTTTGACCATCGCCCGGTATCCGTCTTCCCAGTCAACTTTACCGCGGACACCCTTGACATAGGCGTCTGCGAGGATATTGTCGGCGTTAGACCCGCCTTGTGTACGACCATTATAATTGGAAGACCTTGCGTCAGGGAGGTAGCCATCATGTCTCCAGATGTCGATAAGTGAACGGATTTGTTCCTCGTAAGCCGTTGGTTGGAGAACCTGCATGAGAGCCGTAGAGCATCGAAAGAGATCCTATCTAGAATCAGCATATGAAGGCACCAAAAGTGTATTACAAGGGTAGGGTTTACCCAAAAGGTGAAAATGTCTTGATAATAGGGCTCGGGGGGAGTCCCAGCCTGGGTTCTCCCCTGTTTGGTTGGTAGGGATTAAGTGCATGTGGTAGAGTGATGTGTAGAGCAAGCTCAGACTTGTGCTGTTAGTACTTCTTGTTTGGATCTTCGAAAAGACCTTCGTGTTCCATTCGGACACGGCATCTTCGACAACAGCAGCGAAATCGGTGCCCTTTGGGATCTCTTGATCTACATTGCTGCACGCCTGTTTGGTCGAAATCCAGGAAATCCCAACGCGAGAGATAATTTCGCTATCTTCAAAGGTGAATAGTCCACCTACTGCTGTCGAATTCGATGTGGATGAGACGGAACCACTTGGCTGTTCAACACTCTTGTCTGAATCCACAGCGGTATATGCTTTGCTGCTCACGGCGTCCGAATCGAAGTGGCCACCTATGGAGCATGAGCAATCTCAATAGATTCATGGTAAAAGGAAGCGTAAACTTACAGAAATAGATGGTCCAATCAGGTGCCTCGTTCCATCCATTATCATAAATACCCAAACCTTCATAGTGGCCGTCTTCGAAGATCGTCAAATTCCCACCTTTATAGTTCTGACCGAGACCCTGACCTCGAAACGAAGGGAGAACATGTGAAACATCGACCAGAATATTATTTTTCTGAGAGTCGCTTGGAAAGCTATATCGATAAATACCAGCTCGAGAAGAAGCGCTCAGTTCGACCTCGACACCATCACCTGTATTCGCCTTGTAGTATCCGACAGAAGCTTGGTCTGTCCCATCTCGAGCCACTGTGATATGAGATAGAGGGTTGTCGATATTTCCGACTAATGGTAATTGTGCGACAGTTCCATATTTGGGAGCTCCCCCCGGTGCCTTGCTCGTGCATCAGACTGAAGCCGGAAAATTCACCGGTAGGTAGATATCCGGAGTATGCATCCGCACCCGATTGATATAGATCCGGGCCTAATTTTACCATTCCAAATGGTCGTGCAACGCCAGGGAAATTATTTCCTCCGCCTTCAGACCCTTGACTACATGACGATTGAATGATAGTTAGCGAAAGATATTGATCCTCTGGGTGATAATTCCAAAAAGAGGAAAAGTAAGAACGAAAAACTTACAAAACATCCACATGGGTACTAAAATCTGCTGCTAAACAGCGCATTAACAGGATCATACCTGTCAACATGATGTAGGAACTCATGGAGGGCAAAAGTGGCTCTCAGAGAGAGAGGTACGCTTTTATGACAAGGTCTATGACTATTCACTGAATGTCAGAGCAAGACAAGGGTATCTTTTTATATCGGACCAGATTGGTCTCGATTGGAAAAGCCGGCGCAATTCTTAGCCAAAAGATTCCTTCGAAGGTAGAAGCATTAAATCCGGGGACACAAGGATCTACATATAGTAGAGGCGCGAAAGAAAGGTACAGTATATACCCGAACTCTGTTCTGGCTTGACTAAAAGATAGGAACCAAAGCACTGTTCTCGTGGCATTGGCACACCAAAAAAGGTGCGCGTTGAAATCCTAGTGGTTCTTGTGTCTGAAGCCCACTCCTAGCTTGTAGCTAACAGGTAACATTGGCAGCCTTCTGATCCTGCTTGTACATGCATGTGCACAATTTCCCATAGTCTGTGGTCCACAGGGCAGCCCACGTTTCGTGGATCCTTGTGGACTCGCGCCATTTTGGCTTGGACTTGTTTACCTAGACTGTTTTGGACGATACCTGCGAAGAATGTTGCAGGTATGCAATGTTATCACTGGATGTACTCCCGTGATCCACTATTCATATGTACATAATACTACTACACAAGTATGCTGAGTGGATGGCTAGTCTGGATCGAATGAGAAATTCGGCGTGTTTGATTAGGGCGTGTGAGATGACTGTTGGTAGAAGTAAGGATGAGTGTGATACACTAGTTGACGATAGACCAATCTTGCTAATCTCAAATTCCATTTTCCCCAAATTGTTGAAACTTTGTCCACTGGCCCTGAGTAGTACGGCGTAAGGCTGGGCTGGGAATCGCAGCCCTAAGACCCCTGTCCCATCGATGAAAGCATTGGTGCCCCATGGAATGCAAAGCCAAAGAAGTACTATGAATATGGGAAAAAAGCCGAAAATAAATAGATATTCCAAAGTGGATTGGGATAATGAAAAATACTGAATACTGGACTACGGAGTACATAATATTACGGAGATGGTGAATATGCTTAACAGGATTAGGGTTAGAATGACCAAATCAGCACCGCCGATGGGCTCACATGGAGAGTTCACGTGTTGGCGACGGTTGGCCCGGAGGAGATGGGAAATATGCACGATTTTAGGGAATCCAGTTGATTTTGAGGATATTTTCAGGATGATCAGAGCGATCATCGTGTTTATTGAAGATAATCCTCAGCTAATCACATTCCCCATTTTAAGCACCTGCGGTGATCAGCGTGCATGGTTTGCCCCACACATAGTACTTAACTATAACTCTCCCTCCACCATATTACACCCTCTCCTTTATTGAAATTCGATGCTTGGTGAAGCCCTCGATATTATACTGGCAATTCGTTTGTTGAACAGAGGTAGCGCCGAACTGGTGATTGTCTGGAGCCAAGGACCGCCAAAACTCTTGGCTGTGCTAGTCTGATTCGCCTAGTCGAAGTCATACTGAAGTCCTTGAATGTTTCAGATACACCGGGATGAATGTCTCTCGTAACTCCTATCGAGAGTTTGGTCCTAATACTATACTGCAAATACTTGGAATTTCTGAACCATTCAATCTCATAGAATCTGATACATACATAGCAATTATACCGACTATAGGAGATGCGCTTTTCCTGATTATGACTTGAGGAACAATCCATTTCGCACGTCACTCTACGTACAATTATTGTGAGTACTGGGGCCATCGGCGAATATAGAATCCCATTTTTGATCGAGTGGAAAGTCTGAGAATTTCGGTTATAGTTTGAATACAAACCCATTCTACATTGTAAGAAAGATACAGCATTGTGTCAATTTAGGGAATTATACACAAGAGCAAAACCATCAAGTTCTGTCCTAGAGCATGCTCATAACCAACTTCTTATCGATCGCTAAGTTGGAAATATCTTAAGTAATTAACCGGCCAATTGTTATGGATAAATGCATTGGTACATTCCAGTACCTGCATAAAACTTCCAAGTTTAGGGAACCACATACAGATGAACGATCTAATATGTTCACAATGTCAGTCCCAGCCATTGAATAAGAAGCGAGCGAGGGGGTATCTCATGCTCGCAGTCAAAATACAGAAAAAGTCTCCAAAAAATAATTTTGAATTAGATTCTGTTGAGTTGCTCGGGGGGGCTGTTTCGAAGTGAATTCAAGATTGGATGATGGTCCCTTAATAAGATATTTCTGTTTAGAGTAGAATGTAGGTCAACGATGACAATAAAGATATAGAACTAACACCTTCCTAACAAGCACTTGGGGTAAGAAAGCTGGGGTTGTCTGTGTAGAATATGAGCTCGGGCAGTACAAACAGCCTCAGTGGTTTGCAAGCCTCTAGAAGATGAGAATAATAAAGGTGGCCCGATTAAAGGTAAGGTTTTATATTATAAGCCATGTATGTATTCCAAATCCACGCGCAAGGTGAAGACACGAGCCTGCATGTCTGATATAAGGCCGGAAGTACCCGATCCTGCAACGGCTTACTACTGGATGAAGCTCGCGATGTGTGACGTGAAATCAAAGACAATTTCTTGAAACCTTGATTGGGGGCTCCTTGGGTATTTTACATTGAAAAGAAGCAAAGAAAAGACTACAAAAGCAAATAATTCATAGATCATCGTGGAAGATTTACTAGTTGAGTTAAGGGGAAGTTGTGATGGACCAATCAGCAAGGGGTGTCCCATTGACTGTAGTACAAAACCAAGTCATTTCTTCTAGTAGCTCTACTTGATTGGACAAGATCATCTTAAGGCAGATATATCTTTAGCCTTGGCTAGAAATATACAAATAAGCAAGCCCTGCCTGTCGGGTTTTGATCTTCGAGGTCTCCAAATATTGTCGGCCATCTAGTCGGCACGGGTATTCATTGGCTAAACCCAATATGAGGCCTACCATAATGCTCAAACGGATCGCATGGATCGGCATGTTGGTATTGGGTGCTACCAACGCGACTAGTTATCCTACTGAAATCGGTGGACTCAATTTGTTGCGTGCCTCGACCAAAGACGTCTCAGATGCATTACAGGCAGGAAATGTAACTTCTGTTCAGCTGGTAGATGCCTACTTTGCTCGAATCGATGGGCATAATATCAAGGGTAAAGAACAGCTTCTTAAGTATTATATCTACTATGACCTTATGGGATTTGGTGAACTAACTCGGAGAATTTAACCATAGGCCTGGGCCTCCGAGCAATTATCGAGACAGCACCCATTCAAAAAGTGCGTACTATTGCGCATAACCTAGATATTGAACGCAGTAATGGTCAAGTAAGGAGTCCCCTCCACGGGATTCCCATCTTGGTCAAAGACAGTAAGCAATTGCGAGAGAAATGGCGGAAGAGTACTACTGACATTATGTCTAGATTTTGACACTGCCATAGAGCTCGGTATGAACACGACCGCAGGATCCTTTGTACTTCTTAAAGATGGAGGCCAAGTTGTAGGAGATGCATTCGTTATCAAGAAACTTCGCGATGCCGGAGCGATCATTTTGGCCAAGGCCAATTTATTGGAGGTGAGTTGCTGTGCATACATACAGTGACCATTTGTACTCTCCCCTATGCTGGATATTGCTAACATTCTTTATAGTGGTCTGGGGCCCCTGACAGTGATGAAACAGCATGGAGTCCTCGAGGAGGCCAAGTATCATCGCCCTACGTAGACGGTGGCTTCGCAGCCGGCGGCGACCCTGGTGGCAGCTCCTCCGGCCCAGGTGCTGGCGTAGCAGCAGGATTCGCGCCTCTGGCCTTGGGAACGGATACCGAAGCCAGCATCGTTGTACCATCTAGTCGTGGTGCCTTGTATGGCCTCCGACCATCCACTGGGATGACTAGTAGAACTGGAGTGGTTCCTATCTCAACTTCTCAGGACACTACAGGTCCTCTCGGCAAAAGCACTTGGGATGTCGCCGTTTCCCTCAGTATTATGGCAGGTCTGGACCCAGATGACTCTTATACCATACCTGCAGAGCAGTACCGACAAGATGATTATACTAAATTTATCAATGCCAGTGGATTCCAAGGCCTCCGGCTCGGCGTAGTCCGGGAGCCTTTTTTCAAGAGTGAAACCGCCCGAGATCGGCTCATGGTTTCGTCTTTCAACGAGTCTCTCGCCAAAATAGCCTCGTTGGGAGCTACTATTATGGAAACACCTCTTCCAAACAAGGAGGAGTGGAACTATACGTTTGTCGGAGGTCCTAAACGAACGAGTAATGGAACCATTCAGCTCCGTGAGTCCAGACGATACTAAAGATAGAAGTGCTATTACTGACCGACTTTGACCCCAGAATATGATCTAAATAATGACATGGCAAACTATCTCGCGGCTCGGCGTATTAACTCATCTCTCAATTCCCTCGAGGACGTGATCAATTCCATGGTCAAATGGTGGAGTCTTGAGTCGCCAGAAGGACAATGCTGCTTCCCTACATTCATCGCTGCCGATCAGGTCGGGAATCGGGAATCTTCAGGAGAGTATTGGCTTGCAAAACATGCTCAAAAACGACTTTATGAAGAAGGACCAGCTGCCATTTTTCGGAACTATAATCTCGATGTTATTGTCCTGCCGACAGAGTTCAATTCCGCGCGCCTCGGCGCCGTTGGTTGGCTTCCTGTCGGCACTGTGCCTCTTGGATACGATGATATTAAAATGCCTTTTGGATTGGCATTTGTCGGAAAGCGCTACGACGAAGGTACTGTTATCCGTGCCATGTCAGCCTACGAAGCGAATTTCCCAGCACGAAGGGTACCTACCACTCTAAACTGAGAAATCGTTCTTGAATCGCGGTTCACATGAACAGTTCGATTTCACCCAGTTCGAGACAGTCATTCATTAATAGCCGATGATTTACCCACACGATCTGTGCGTGCTGAAGTATAGACAGTCATCCTTGAGGGTTATATCTCTGGAGTTGACACATACTGGAAATTTTGATATTGTTATTGAGCATCCCAAGATAAATCAAAGCTTATATGCTCAATGGTATTGAATAATAAACATGAATATTGTACAATTGGGAGTGTTGATGTCCTCCTCAGGGGAGTTGACTATGTAGTATTCAGAGGATGAGGTATACAAATGTAGCGACAAGCGTGTTTTGGCAGAAATGAGACCGCCTGTAACAAAGTGTTGTACTTTTAACAGTAAAGATCCAAAATTACTAGTGTTTCCCATACAGATCTGAACATTCTTTGGTATGCCGAATACATACACCCATTGTTCATGCAGACTCGAGGGGGTCTTGGAGCTCCTTGCAACTCGAAGCTTTGTTGCTTCGGCGTCGGCTTCCTTTCTGCATTCCTTTCATTTCATCAAACCAGCCCAACATGTCTCCAGTTGAAATTGATTGACACTCGATCGAATAGCATCCACCATGGCGCCTCGAAATCCCTCGAAACCTAAATCTCGAATCACCTGGTGGATGCGTGTGCGCCGTTATATCTACGACCTCGAGTCACCCCTTCGTCTTAGACATACTCTTGCCCGACTGAGTCACCGGCATAAACACCCTTTACCCGCTCTACTCCTCTTGATCCTCCCTTTCCCGACATGGCATTTCGATCTCCCAGTTCCCGTCCCGGTCAAGACCATGTTGAACAATGTCTCGCTTCTACAGTCCCGGAAAGCCCAGGCTGATCTCACCAACATGCGCTCCGTCCCGCTTTGGCGATCACGAGACACTCCCATAAGATCTCTATACCGTATTTACGAGGCTCTAGTCGCGCGTGAATTCTACGCCATCGGACCCGAGGTCGAGTACTTTTTCTATCAGTCTCGTCGCGCGTGGGCTCTACATCGGATACCCGATCCGCATGATGGGGATCCGGTGCGTTATGCCATTCTCGCTTGTATTGCTGAGGAGTTGGCCCTCGCTTTTAATTGGCGCATGAGTCTTGGGATGCGTCGGGATAAGAGCAAGCATATCTATCGCAAGTCGTTTGACGACTTACTTCCTCCCTTCACGGCTGAAGTCGCGCCATTTTGGACAAGAAATGCAAAGCCGATCGACCGCGATCTATTGATCAAATTTCCTTCGGAGTTTTTAGATGGATCCGGGAGACTTGTTCTTGAAGAAGGTGGAGAAAATCCCATATTTGCAGAAAGAAATATCGTTACCGATACTGGTCATTTCTACACTGTTTAGAGCGACTCCCGGCAAAGAAGTCATTCAAAAAGGAACGCTGACCTGCCTGGTGCAGCAGGTAACAACAAAGTGATGTGTTTTTTTCTTTAATTAGAGAAAAGCTTCTTCATTATAGTTCTCTCGATAAGCCGCTGCTATCTCGTTCATCGTCACTTTATCAGGCGCCATCTCGAACGAGCAGATGCTCATCGTACGAATGTATTCGCGATTCAACGGACCGCCATTCTGCGTCCGTAAATGCTTCAGCATAGCAATCACATCCGAGATATCTGATCCACGCTTAATATGTCTCCGACTATTGTGAATCCGACGTAATTTCCGTTCCAGTGCCCATTCTAGCGGTACCGCGAGAACGCGCAAATTGGCACCCTCCCATAAGACAATATTCTGCTCCTCTGCTTTCTCAAATAGAAGCTCGCGATGGTTGTCAGGTACGAAGAAGGCTACTTCGTCGTTTAGCCAGTCATCGATGAATCCCAGGCGTCGGGCTGCGCGAGTCATCGCATCTCGAAGTGGCTTTTTGATATCATTGTCGTGGGCCCATTGGGGTTCGAGCAAGTAATCGATGTCGCCTGTACTTTCGCGATTGTGGAATAGATTCGTTGCGAGAAATCCTCCAGTTGAAATTAGGGTTATTGGTGCGAAGGCGATGAGCCAGTCATCCTGGCCCATCTCATTGTCCAATACCTGGAGACCTATGTGTGTTCGAATCAGTAAGGCTGAAAGAAGAGAGATATTACTGATCACATTTAAAATAAGTAGAAGGAAAAAAGAAAAGCTCATATTCAATTCATCTTCAGTTGTTTCTTCTTTTCTCCATTTTCCATTTTTTTTCTCTATCTCTCCCATGAAGAATAAAGATACATTACCGGAATATAAATCTTTGAATGATTTATTCATACCTCTTGTAAAATCGTCAGCGCCAAATCTATCCTTCTCCACATCCATACCTCTGCCACGGCCACTGCCTCTGCTGTGTGGTAGTTGACGAACGACCGATGCGACAAGGGGACTCGGAGAACGGAGTGAAGACTGGCATGCCGAAGCCCTGAGCACCAAAGGGTTGCAGAACATTTAAAAAACAAAACAAAAAAAGAACCTGCAACGGGAGGAAAAATCCAAGTCGACAATCGATCAAGTTCTAGAGCTACCCCGCCTCTGCTGCACGCTGCTGGAATAGTCCACGCTGACGGGCTTGCAACGGACGCGGCGCTTTGGAAAAGGGTCATGCACCATGGTCTTGTGTACTTCGTATGCTTTGTGTTCTGGTGCTTCGGGTATGCTGGGGCGAGAAAGTACACATATATCAGTATTATCTCGAGCACTAACTTGCTAGCCGATAGTACTTTTGTAATATACTAGTACATTGGCAGTGTTGAAGAGATAAAGACAATCCTTGTTTGCTTACTTGAAGTTACTAGCATGCCATGTGCCATGGGGGGTGGTACTTTCGCATTGCTCATTTTGGCCGAGTGCAAGTATATGAAAAAAATACTATTTCAGTTTTTTTGACAAAGAAACAAAATACTACTACTGGTATTGCTAGTAGTTACTACTAAATATCTCTAGACCGGTCTACTCCTCCAACTTCGTTACCGTCGGGTCCCACGCCACAGGACTATACTCATCCGTCTCAAGACTCTGCACTTCCTCGGCAGTGAGACTGAAATCATATACATCGGCATTGGCAACAATGCGTTCCGGCGTAACACTCTTAGGAAGCGGGATGAACCCTTTATCCAAACTCCAACGGATCAGCACTTGAGCCGGCGTCTTGCCGTATTTGTCCGCCAGTTTTTGCACGGCTGGCTCATCGAACCGGGCTCCGCGCACAATTGGGCAGTATGCCTCGAGATAGATCCCGCGCTGTGTGCACCAGTCGACGATATCCTTGCGACCCAGCCATGGATGTAACTCGACTTGGTTGATACTTATGACTCCACCGCGGCCCTTTCCCCGCGTTCAACCTCGAGCGTGGAAATGTACTTTTCCAATTCATCTAGATGGTGAACGCCGTAGTTGCTGACGCCAATGGAACGGACTTTACCCGCCTCGACCGCTTCGACTAGCTTATAGGTGGAAAGGAAGGTTAGCGGAGAAAAAGAAAAAGCCTCATTCAGTTAGAGAGTGATCTTTACCGCACGCCATGCGCCCTTGCGATTATCCGAGCCACCTCGAGGCTGATGAAGAAGCATCAAGTCAATATAGTCCAGTTTGGATAGACTGAGGGATTGCTCGATTTGGTTCTTGGCACCGTCATAACTGATGTCGATGACCTTGGATGTAAAGAATATTTGATCGCGAGGGATTGCAGATGCACGCATCGCATTGCCACAGCCGGCTTCATTCTTGTAGATTGCTGCCGAGTCAATCTATGACGGGTTTAGTGAATGTATTGTACAAGATTCTGTACCGCGCGGACCCGAAGTCGAGATGGATGCCATGCGGGGTATTTTCTTCTTTTTGGGAGATGGACTTACATGGCGATAGCCGGCTTTGAGTGCTTCGAGGCAGCATCTTTCAGTGTCGTCGGGAGGACTGCATGGGATGTGTGTTACTATCTGTTGGAATACCTTGTGGTTATTGTACGGCGGGGGTGGAGGGTTTACGTTTTATAGACCTAGAATAGGCATTGAAATTAGCATAATCGATTCGGAAAAAGGGAGAACCTGAAGCATGTGTGCTCAAGGCGTACTCCGAAGCCTAATCGAGGAATCTCAAAACCGCTAGGCAGCTTGATCGTAGATGTGATGGTGGATGCCATTCTGGAGACGAGACGCATGCGGTGCGGGGATTGTGTCGAGTGGGAGGAATTGGAGAATTTTAAGTTGGAGACGAGATATCCTGTGGATCTCCAGTCCATCTTTGACTTTATACCCTTTCCCAATCCTTCTTATATGGTTGTTCTAGGCGATCACCACCTCTAGAGTGAGTCTGTATATCCGAGTACTTTTTCATATTGCTTGTCATTGTATCGCTTTATTGGACGCGCAATTTAGTAATGTGCGTACGCCTCAAAGCTTGGTCTCGGAAATGGCTGAATATAGTAAGCCCGACTACAAATTGTCGGAGATGTACTACGAGACCGATAAGCTGGGGTGTGGTATGGAGGTGGAACACGAAGCAGATGTTGCTAATCGTGGGTCGATGGGCACTGCATAATCTGCCTATAGCCTGCTTTTGGAGATGAGCTGCCCAGAGCTGTAGACTCTAGTAAGTAATGTTTCACGCGATTGCTCAACAATGGCCGAGATATAAGTCAACAAAAGACAAGGGCATTATGATCTCCGCTAATCCGGGACTTTGAAGACTGGCTTCGAGGACGGGTTCGGCCGTAGATTAATTTCCCACGATGACGCGACTGCGCCGCCAAACATACATGCTTCACCTAATTTCGGCTGGTATTTCGCCCAGTGCGTGCGTGGTCGTATTTGGGGGCCAAATATTCAGCAACTAGGCAAATTTATTTTGCGAAAATCATCGACAATCTCGCTCGATGTACTTCTAGTGGCATGCTTAATCTACTTAGGGAGAAAGGACCATTAAGGATCCATCTTGTTCAAACATTGGGTGCCCTACGGAGTACAAATACACCAGCTGGAGTCCATGAGGTGTTGCATCATCGGTATTGCCTGTACACAGCTTTGCGGGCAGTTCGCGATTCATTTTCTAAAGGGGTAAGAGATTGACCAAATGACCATGATAATAATGTCCTCATTGGTGGGAACTTACAATTCACAACCCCATCGCGAGACACAGCCATGAAACGGCCGAGGGGCCTTGCACATCTGTTCACTGCTGAGCCATTGTTCCCGAACCAGTTACTGCAAGAGGAATGTGACTATTTCTGTTTCTTCTTCTTTATTTGTGCAAGGCATGAGGTCGTGTGTCCTCGTTGGTCAAACAGTCTACCCAGCCCCTTTTCAACACCGCCATTTTGAGGCTATCCGCAAGACAGAAAGTGGATCCAGCATAGTTCCCTTGTAAAGCTTCTTACAAAACGAAATGTAATGTCAGCGAGCCGCAGTGGCGCAAAGCCTCTTGTCGCTGGTGATATTTACACTTCGCAAAGCTACTGGGTTCATGTTCTTGCAAAAGAGAGAGAGAGAGAGACGTGTACATGAATAGTAGGCAGGGCTTGGAACACTCCGGATATCTTTTTTCTTTTTGTATTCTTTTTGGGCATACTAAGGAAAACTGTGTACATAATAACTTCAACTTCGATGGATCCAATTTCAGACGCAATTCCAGAGCTTTTTGGTTGTCCCCGCGGGGTCCCAAATAAAACTGTTGCGAATTAGGGCAAATCGAGCTAGCTCAACTGCAGAACAAGCTTGGCCTGGCTCGCTTTGACTGGTCTCAACCTTGACGATCTCCGATATTCGCGCTATTAATATCTTGAAATTTCATTTCCCGTGATAAACGTACAAACCCGCCCCCATTTGACATCGGGCATTTCCTACTTTCACTTTCCCTCCAACTCATTTCGCCCCGGGTCACGTCTGCAACACCTCAAGAATTGCTATGACCGGTCAAAAAGATAGCGAGGGTAAGTTGTGCTATACGTTCCTGCGGTGAGGAAGCAATTTTTTTGACTAACAGTATGAACAGGTCTCATTCCCCTCGAGCCAACGGCCCAAACTTCATCGACGGGCTTCACGAGTCCACCACCCGTTTCACCTGGCTCACCAGCTCCTCCCTACCAATCCGTCACTAGCCCCTTGTCACCACCACCTCTGAGCCCGACACAGCCTTCCTCGAGTTTTGACACCACCAATGCGAACGCAAACCAAGCGCCCGCCGAGAAACCTCGTGTTGCAGATGATATCGCCCCCACAGTCGTGAGCAGCTCCCGCGACAACCCATCAAGTTCATACGCAGGGCAGACGAGCGACCCCAATACCGGATATACCGCGCAATATGCGACCCCGGATGATGTCAAGAGCTACCCGGGACAGCCTCAACCGACATACCAAGACCCTACGCAACAAGCTCCCAACTATTACCAACCTCCAAGCCAACCAGGCATATATTATACCCCTTATGGTCCACCTAGTGGCTATGCTAGTGCTACACCATTACACGCATTACAGTCGGCTCCCGCGCCAGTTGATTGTCCGGCATGCGGACATCGTGAAATGACTCGAACTGAGGCTGTTACTGGAATGACTACACAGTGAGTGAATCACAGCTTCGACAGCTAGCCACAATTCGTAAAGGGAAAGGCACAGGCGCTGTGTCGCAGTATCAGAGTGAACGCTAATTGTCGTAAATAGTGGGTGGGCAGCTGTTCTTTGCTGTTGCTGCTGTCTCGGATGTTTCCCCTACCTGATGGCCTCGTTGAAGGATGTCGATCATTATTGCGGAAAGTGCGGCGTCAAATTGGCCTGCTGGCATAATAGCGGTCGGGTGCAAGTGATGCAGACAGGACAAGTTCCGAACACGCAAGGGCAAGGGCACCCTCAGCTCGTTCAGACCGAACAAGCTCCGCAGAACAAGTGATGCGCTAAAAACAATTCTGTCTCGGCTTTTTGCTGAGTTGCGATATTACGATTCTTTATTATTGATGCTTTTTGAGTGATACCACTTATGTTGAAACATATGAAGGCGTCCGATCTGGTGTTGGATGTATGGCGTTCTTTTGATCTTGAATTTGTCTTGCCTGTATTGTATCCCAGCACTATATCATATTATGGAATAATGACCAAGCCTTTGAAAAGCCTCGTTGAAATGGCTGGGCTGTATTGACGATCCTGATCTGAGTCTACTAAGCCAGACCCGAGATATTTCACATAATTCCCTTTGACACAATCGCTTTAAGCCATTGCTTTGTCTCCTTGGGCTCATCGTCTTTGTTCTGGCCCTGCCAGTTTACCTATAACTATGGAAACTGGCAGGCATTCTGATGTCAATCTACCAAAACTATCTTCTGTGCAACAATGTGCAAATTAACATACCATCACATCCCCGCTTGCGGGCATATTGCCAATTGGACGATTTTGTCTTACGCGAAATCTACGTACTGGCTGCGTTCCCTGCCTACATCCTTCATGATATGCGCAGCCGCCAGTCTTGCCCATGACCTTGCCCAACAGCCGATCGGTCCATGCTTGTGGTGTCAGAATGGTTTACTACTAACAACGCCCAATCGGACCTCAGACAGTGCCTATCAATCCATCAATGGCGTGAATGCAGCCGTCGCACTCCTCAATTCTGCCGCACAGAACAGCCCTGATCATATGAGCGAGACCTCATCAAGCTATGCTAAGGCCCCATCCAGACGGCCATGAAGTCTCAAGTCAACTTCTAGGATTCAATCTGTTTGAAAAATATCTCAAGTAGTATTTTCTAGAGAGCTCCAATTTCAACGGCCAATGAGTCATGGCTGACTCCTATTCTAGTCTCGATGGATTCTACATCGCACTACAGGAGTGATTCTTGCTCTGTCCTTTCGGGGGATGATTCTGAAAAGGGAGCACATGAGTATGAAGCATCGAATATGAACAAACTCTCAAATTCTCCAATAGGGTTTCGTCAAATGAAGATATCCCATTACTAGCGATGGAGAATCATTCGACTCTACACCCGAGCTTGAAATCACATCTGACAGCAGTGCGGGAGCTTCTATGAGTGAGGATTGGTTGAGCACGGCCTTTCTCCAATGCCTTGGCCAGATTGTTTTCTAGAGCACCCTTGGGTAGCATTGCTAGTCGGTAGATTGAATCCATTTCATATCGGAGAATCGGACAAGCTCGGCCACATCGGACAATGATTAGCCGCACTAAGCTTGTTCTCCCGGTAGTTGAATACACAAGTAGTCTTTTCCCAATCTGCCTATATTGGATACCCGTATACAATCCGAAGATAGGACCGAATCCAATTTACCCGAACGTTGAAGCTCGGATGGTCGGACTTGGCCCGAACATCCCGCGGTCTTCAGATAAACCCCTCCAACCCCCACGTTTATTGCCTGGACCTCTGTATATAGCTACTGCTTTTATTTAACCAATTTCTGTGTCCCTTGTATATTTGGTCAATTCAATCTATTACTTCGAACAAAATGTCTAAGCCTACAATTGGCTTCGTCGGCCTGGGAGCCATGGGCTTCGGCATGGCTACACATCTAGTCAAGCAGGGTTATCCTGTTCATGGATTTGATGTCTTCCCCGCTTCGGTGGATCGTTTCAAGGCTGCTGGTGGAATTACAGCTTCGTCTTTGCAAGAATCAGCAAAGGATAAACAATACTATGTCTGCATGGTCGCGTCAGCGCCCCAGGCGCAATCAGTCCTCTTTGGCGAGGCCGGTATCGTTGAAGGTAAGTTGTGATTTTCGCAATCCTCACTATGAAAAGTCGCTGGCTAACTGTATCTATCATAGTCCTTCCACAGAACGCAACTCTTCTCCTCTGCTCCACCGTTCCGGCTTCGTATGCGCAGTCCGTCGCCGCGGAGCTGCAGTCACGCGGTCGTGGCGATATTTACTTCATCGACGCTCCTGTTTCTGGCGGCGCTAAGCGTGCTGCTGATGGAACTTTATCTATCATGGCAGGCGCATCGGATTCTGCCCTTGAGAAGGGTCGTTTCTTGCTTCAAGAAATGTCTGATGCTGATAAGTTGTACCTCGTACCCGGTGGCATTGGTGCTGGAAGCAACATGAAGATGGTCCACCAGGTCCTGGCCGGTATTCACATCCTGGGAGCTAGTGAAGCCCAGGGATTCGCTGCGCAGCTGGGATTGGATGCTGTGAAGACCGCGGAGGCAATCAAGTCGTCCGGTTCTCACACATGGATGCACGAGAACCGCCTACAACGCATGCTGGAAGAGGATTGGCACCCTGGTGCCAGTGCTTTGACTATCATTTTGAAGGATGTGGTAAGTGTCGAATTTATGAATTGTGTTTGGGAGATTCAAATGTTAATCAAGGTGAATTAGGGCATCATCACTACTTCTGCGCGTCAGAACCAATTTCCCACGCCTCTTTGTACTACCGCAGAGCAGATCTACTTGTCTGCTTTGCTGCAAGACTATGGACCTGTTGACGATTCTTCAATGGTTCGCCAATACTTTAAAGAGCCTATTACCAAAGTCACCTCGACCAAGTCTGCCGAGGAAACCGCTGAGGCTTTACAGCTGGTACTCGATGTGATGGAGGTGACCAACCTTGTCGCTGCTGCTGAAGCCATCAGTTTCGCGCGCTATCTCAAAGTTGATCTTAAGCAATTCTTTACTCTTGTCAGTGATGCCGCGGGCGCCAGCCGCCAGTTCATGACCAAGGGCCTGGAAATGATCGAGGGCAATATCGGCAAAAATTCCGAGACCATCAATGAAGCTATTGCTCGATTGGAGAAGGGAGTTCAGAAAGCTAGGGATCTCCACTGCCCGCTACATCTCGGAAATGCGGCGATC
Organism: Penicillium citrinum; assembly: GCF_028827155.1. Taxonomy (NCBI): domain Eukaryota; kingdom Fungi; phylum Ascomycota; class Eurotiomycetes; order Eurotiales; family Aspergillaceae; genus Penicillium; species Penicillium citrinum. Next base: position 3,713,536 of record NW_026622686.1, read on the forward strand.
AATGTCTTGTTTATGGCGAAGAGGGCTGGTCTGGGTGCTGAAGGTAGCACGAGTGTGATCAAGGCCTTTGGCAATTAGTTGTAGATATCCCATTCTGTTTGAATAAATCAATTGTGCTTCAGATTTGAATCTATTTCTTTTTAATTTAGCTTTAATAAATCCAAATCTGTAGTTCTCTTTTCCGTTGCTGAGCTGTTAACGGAAGCCCTGTCGTATGATACATATCCTACTTTAGCCTCACTTCGAACAACCGAGGACAGAAAATAAGAATAATCAAACCACGCCATATAATTGTCATTTCCTGCAGGAGTTTCACACAAAAATCACATCTACTTGACAGCCCTGCGCCGGGTTTGCGACCCGACCGGGTCAATTTGACGTAACAAGGTCCGTTCGGAGCATCTCCGGCCACTCGGACAAGATGCGACCTATCGCAAGAATCGGACAGAACAACGAGCGCTCATCGAAGAGAATCTTGTGGATGAGAGTCTTCAAGCTCCCCGCATAAATCTCTCGCATACCCACTTCATTTGTTTTTTCCACAAAACACCATACACTCCTTCAAGATGCCTCTCACTGACAACCGCGCCCTGCGCATTCTCGACCATGCCGCCACCAACCATTACGGTGTGCCCGCAATGTGCTGCTACAATGTCGAAGGCATCTTAGCTACTGTCCGAGCCGCCGAGGCGAAACGCTCTCCAGCTATGATCCTGCTTTTCCCATGGGCAGTGCACTACGCCGATGGCATCCTCGTCCACGCCGCCGCCGAAGCCGCGCGCAAAGCCTCGGTCCCTGTTACAGTGCACATGGACCACGCACAAACTCCGGAGATCATCCGTTACGCAGCGGATCTTGGAGGATTCGATAGTATCATGGTCGATATGTCGCACTATGAAAAGGCGGAGAACTTGGCGCTGACTCGGGAATTGGTGGAATATTGTCATGCGCGGGGGATCGCCACGGAGGCGGAGCCTGGCCGCATTGAGGGTGGAGAAGATGGAGTCGCAGATACAGCTGATTTGGAGGGATTGTTGACAACTCCCGAGGAGAGTCAGGAATTTGTTGATACGGGAATTGATTGGCTTGCGCCTGCGTTTGGCAATGTTCATGGCGAGTACGGACCTCGAGGTATTCAGCTCGAATATGATCGACTCCAGTCTATCAATGAGGCTGTCGGTGGAAAAGTTCGCCTGGTCTTGCATGGCGCGGACCCTTTTACCAAGGAAATTTTCCAGAAGTGCATTGATTGTGGCGTGTCCAAGATCAATATCAACAAGGTCTTGAATAACGAGTACATCAAGGTGCAACAAGAGAAGGCAGGCAAGGTGCCGCTGACTACATTATTGGAGGAAGCAACAAATGCTATGCAGAAGGCCGTTGAGGGATGCATGGATCGCTTGGGCTCCTCTGGAAGATACCCTTAGACTACTTTATGAATGATGAAGCGTTATTATTATGAGAAGAATTGGTATTGAGTATTGGAGATGACGCGAAATTCAAAGAATTGAAACGGACACAGATCTGATCAACCTCCCAAAACGCCCTTTTCATTAAAAATTTCTTTGGATATCAATGAAGCCCAGAACAAAGCGCGCCGAGTCCCTTGCCGAATTTAAGAAGTACAAGAAGTGCATAGTGAAAGAGTGACAGGCTGCTAAATCACGACTGGCGAGATGAGGTTTAGAGACCAAGACGGCCCAGGAGACCACCGATGACGGGCACATCGTCAAGCATACCACCCAGAGGACCCAGAGGGTTGGCTGGTTTAGCACTCGCGGAGGGAGTTGCGGAGCCAGAAGGAGTGGCGCTTGATGAGGCCGAGGCCTTGCTCGAGGCCATATGCTGCTCGTGGATCATGACCGAGTGTGTAGGTCGAGCCTTGGTGGACATTGTGACGATGACCTGGTGGGTGGGGGTAGGCTGCATCATGACGGAGTGGGTAGACATGGGCATAGGGTGGGGCAGAACGGGCATCATAACTGAGTGGGTCGATGAAACCTGTGGCTCTGGTTTGGCCATGGGTGTCTGCACGACGGAGTGTGTCATGGACGACATAGCGGAGTGAGCCTTGGGGGGAATGGGAGCAATGGTAAAGACGGCCTCGGTGGAGAAGGAGGATGAATAGGTCTCTGGCAACTCGGACATCTCAGAAATCTGAGGTACCATAGGAGCCTCAGATATCATGGGCATATCATCAGACTCCGACGAAGAAGCCGGCATCTGCATAGGAGGCACCGGATCCGATAGAGGGGCCGGCGCAATGTTGGTGATAGCTGCGGGGATGCTGTGGGAGTGGTGCTCATGAGGCTTCTGAACAACTTCAGGCTTGATGACAGGAGCTTGAGTAGGTTGAGGCGGTACAGCCTCAGATGTCTTGAAGATAGGGGTGGCATGATGCTCGGGAGCTTCAGATGAAGAAGGAGCAGGATTGGCCTGAGGAGCCTGGAAGGTAGGGGCCGGGTCAGCTTGAGGAGCCTGGAAAGTAGGCGCCGGCTGCTGGGCTTGCTGGGCAGGCTGTTGGAACGACTGAGATGAAGCCGGAGCTGAGTTGAAGTCACCGGACTGAGCAGACTGGGCAATCTGCATTGCCTCCATGTATGCAGGAATGGGATTATCCATGCCATCGTCATCCTCGACTGCAGCAGTGGTGTCCGACATGAATGGGAAGCTGCTGAAAGGATCACTTGACATGTCCGACTTGGGCATAGACGGCGCAGCAGCGGCGCCAACGGCCATCACGGCCAGAGAAATGTAAGAACCATGCATTTTGGGCGGGGAAGGTCTTGACCTGGACCAGGGGGAAGTATCGAAATGAGAGTATTGGGTCAGATAGGAAACTTTGCACTTGGAATCGGGGGTAAAGGGATGCAATGGCTTTTATGTCGAGGTAGTTGAATTCTTGATCGTCGCGCTGTTGTGATTATTTTGTCTGCCGCGTCCTCCATACCTTATACTCCGGAGCACGCGCATTGATCAAGATCAGCGTCGCTTGCTCTGATGACGAGTGTTGCGTAGCATAAGGGGCAGGCTGGTATTAGAGGTATGGAAACCTGGCGGAGATGCTTGGATTCCAGCTCCTTTGTCGTGATTATGGTTGGCCACTGTGGAATGATCGTCCGAAAGTTTACCTCGACAAGTTGATTGGGGGTTGGAACGACGGCACAGGTATAGATCTCTCATATTCAATGCAAAGCACACATTTCCTGGTGGCCGGTTGCTCTATTGAAAGTAACGGGCCTCCTAATGGAGCTGTACGGACTACGGTGGAAGAGGCTGGTTGTCGCGTGAAGCTGCATGATTCAGCCACGTTAATATCAGAGGTTTCCTCGTGGGGATGCATTGTGTCGTCAGTTATTGTCCTATGGAGAACCCTAGATATGCAGATTAGTCTTAGTCTCTGCATACAATTGCAACTCCATGAGCAGTCTATGTATTCAACCCTTCACCAAGATTAAGCCCCTGTCACCTCCTTCAATCTACTCAGCGTGCGTACGTGACTTTTTTCCCGCAGAGTTGTATTTCTCCTCTGATTGGTACTACGAAGGGATATTCAGGCACGCGGAAATCCATTCCCCTAGCAACCCTGGCTGCCCTATCTGCCCCTTGCGCCACTGGCCACCAGCTCCGCGGATCTTCTTTAACTGCCAAAATTCTCACTACTGTACAATATTCTTCTAACAGCCTTATGGTTTATGTTCAGATAACACCAGCCCTCGCTTTGTTGTGATCCACATGCGAGATCCTTTAACATTTTTTATCCGTTCAGATGTAACAACCATCATCACCCTTGACTTGGGACTGTCAATCTGACAGGTCATCTGAAATCGAAATACTCGAACAACCTTTGAGCGGATGCATGACTGTACAGTTGATCCTTTTCGATATCAATAGTTCCCATGATCACACTATATCTAAATCTCTTCGAAGAGACGATACTAGTATTGGTTCGTAAAAATAGGCTTAGTTCATACATTCATGCCAGAAATTTTTCAAAGGAGACTTCAAGTCGATTTCTCATGTTACCAGAACAATGTGATACTTTTTCATAATGAGAATCATGTTTGGCTTGAGGGCTTCTATCAGGACAACTCAATTTTCCCGATTATTTTGTTGGTCTTTTGGGGTCCATGTGTGTCGTTCTCGCCTTTCTGGGTGAACTGCATGTTTTGAAAGCATATATGGGTTCATGATGATCTGTCTTTAGTCTTCTGCACCTGTTAACCACTTGCTTAAATTGGAACTTATCATGCCGAAACCCGAATTTCTGCTATATATCTACATATTAGCTCATCTGAGGTTCTTAAGTATTGGGATTTGAATTTTGGCCTCATTTATACTATGGTCGCTGGTCGGTACCAGTGATAGCCCTAATATATATCTGTGGACTAGCCCGAAGGGGTTCCTCGGAATTATCAGGTGTATTTAGTCTAGATTCAGTATGCTAGTATATTCGACTGACACAAAAATGTACTACAGATGAATCTAAAGAAATAAATCCCAGAAATTGCTAATGAAACACAGATGTTAGCAGCATAATGGCTGGTGGACTCGGAGTCTCTTCGCATGGCTTCAAGGAGATTTTATCTCCAAGGCTGAGTTCAATTTGAACTTGAACTTTAAACGACACCAATAGAGTATGACCATTAATTTACATTTCCAATGCAAGAAATCTCAATTATATATCATCCTTGATCCTCGCATCTTAGTAGCGTATCTGAAATGCCCGATATATATTACTATAGCAAGCGCTTAAGCCAGGCGCTAATCGAGTAGCCGAAATGATGATCGCTTCCCCCGCTTTGTCAATCTGACATTATCCAGATGATATATATTGACCAGTTAGCAATTCTCATTAACATGGCTACTATAACATTAACGCAAGCCCCAAACTCATCCGAGCCGCCAGCCTCCGAGCATAACCAGAACGTTGATGTGGAAGATGTTCGAAGCATTGCAAACTCGAGATTTTCCGTCGATGAGACCCCGCCATCTCATGCTTTCAACATTGCCCCGAGATGGAATGAGTCGAAAACTATGGTATGGCGGCTGACTGCTACCTGGTGGTGTGCCTTTGTGATGGGTGCCAATGACGCTGCGTACGGTGCCATTATATCCTCTGTTTGTACTACCTAGCTCTCGAGGATCGGAAAATACCTTTCCATGCTAACGCGAGTATTAAAACATATAGCTGGAATCCTACTATCAAAAAAGCTACACAGTCATTTCTCTCGTCTTTCTTTCGCCCTTTGTTGGATATGTTATTTCAGCGGTTGTGAGCTACTCCATTCACCAGAATTTCGGCAGAAGAGGAATTGCCATTATCGGCCCTGCATGTCATCTATTTACATTCGCAGTAATATCTGTTCACCCGCCTTTCCCAGTTCTGGTAGTGATGTATGTTCTAGTCGGACTTGGAAGCGGCATGCAGAACGCGGCATGGAACGTTTGGATTGGGAACATGGCAAACTCGAATGAAGTACTCGGGTTCTTTCATGGATTCTTCGGCGTGGGGGCTACTGTTAGTCCTCTGGTTGCAACAAGTTTAATTTCAAAGGCGGATTGGCCGTGGTACTCCTTCTATCATCTCATGGTATCTACATTCCTCCCTTACTTACCCCAGCCACCCATCATACGCGAAAACAAACGAATTATTCTCACAAGCAAAATAGACAGGAGCCGCATTCATAGAGCTGATATATGCTGCAAGTGCATTTTGGACTGAAACTGGTGCCAAGTACAGACAGGAGAGTGCTGGTACTACCGCTAGAGGAGGAGCACTTCGGCAGACGCGGCTTTCTCTCACGTATAAGGTTACCTGGATAATTGCAATTTTCCTTTTCCTCTATGGAGGAACAGAGGTGGCTATTGGTGGATGGATTGTTGTTTTCATGACGAACATCCGTCATGGCAGCGCATTTGCATCTGGAATGACAGAAACGGGCTTCTGGCTCGGTATCACGGTGGGGAGATTCGTCCTGGGCTTTGTTTCACCTAGGATCGGCGAGAAACTGGCAATCACAATATACATTCTTTGCGCCATCGCGCTCGAACTCATATTCTGGTTGGTTCCGGAATTCATTGTTTCCGCAGTGGCAGTGTCACTTGTTGGCTTCTTTTTGGGTACCATATTTCCTGGAGTTGTGGTAGTCGGCACACGCCTTTTACCAAAGAATCTACATGTCGCGGCTATCGGGTTTGCTGCTGCGTTTTCGATGGGAGGTGGTGCCGTTTTCCCTTTCATGATTGGTGCCATTGCCCAGGCAAAAGGAGTTAGTGTGCTCCAGCCTGTTTTGCTGGCAATGCTGGCAGTCTCCTTGGGCATTTGGTCCACCATTTTTAAAGTATCGAGCGTGGAGCAACGTCAAACTTGTGTTGAATGAGCTCAAGTGTGCTCATTCTTTGTTTTGACCATCGTACAGCCCGCCAGACTGACCTATCAAGTTGGAGTACTCCTTTGGTGAAATACCTTAGAATAGATCCCTTGAGGATGATTGAAGGATAGCATGTCATTATTCAATTTCCTCTCTTTGACAAAAAAAAAGAAATCACAGACAAAGATAAACTATCGAGTTTTATTGAGTATCTTCAAGATAATTTGAATGCCTTTGTCGTGCAAAAAAGATATCTAGCGGCTTTGGCAGACAAAGATACCTCATACAGCCTTATTGAAGTATAAAAAACTCTCGAGTATCTCACGATTTATATTCCACACGGACGCTTTTCTGATTTTCAACCTAAACCAACATGACTACATTAGATCTTTCTGATTTCTGAGTGTCTCATTAGCAATACAGGTGCTCCTGTTGAAGATATATCAACTGATTATACACTATGGCGTTGCAGTACCCCAGTGAAATATACCCTGCGTGGGAATCGAAAGGTCGAAAATTATGGCAGTGGATGAGCAATCCTGCAGAAAATAGCTGTAAGATCTCCAAAACCTCACTTACTTTTTCTTATTTACTGGGACGACCAAGATTCTCAATTTTCATTGTGGACGAAGCTTCTGAAGATGGTAAAACGCCTTTATTACGCCATATCGGTGGTGTCCCGGTCGAGAAGGGAACAAATGGACATGAAGTCAAATATAGATCAACTGATATCGTCAGCTATCGGTATCATCCGACTCGTATAGGAGTAGAGTGGTTTGGATTCTCTGAGTTAGGTATGCTGTTTCTTTCATGGATATCCAGACCTGACGAGCCATGCGAGGATCCTTACACTGCGGAAATAGCAAAAGCTGTGTACGAGAAGGACTTTCCTTTGGATACACTGAAACGTGTTTTTGTGACCCATATAATTAACGAAGACACCAGGGATCTTTTAAACAGACTTATCATCGAAAATTCTGAGATGATGGGCATTCAAAGCTGGGAATACCCAGAGCCCGAATTCTCTGCCTTACTCGGCACGAGACTTGGAAGTACGGTTGCGTATCTTGTTCTCTGTGCTTATGGACAAGGTGTGAAATGTGTAAGCAAAATCACTTTCGTAGCAGAGGATGTTAGGACTGAAAGGTTACGTTATGATTTGATATTTGACATTGAAACTGTTTCCTAGGTGAGTTCATGCCTCTAATAAGCACCAGGGCTATCATCTACCTTGTTTTTCTACTTTCGCTCCGGCATTCTGTGAACTGTCATAGGTTTCTTTTATATGAGAAAATGAGTGAAAAGATTTTGAATAGAATTATTACACGATATTGCAGCTCTTATTGAGTAAATACAGGGGCAATAGCCTTCAAACACGCATTATCGGGTTTTAGATTGACATATTTGATACTGCAATTGAATTTAGTTAATGCAAGCAAAGGTGCCTACTCGAAGGAAATAGTGTGGAAGAACTGTGCTGGATGATCTATACTTAGTGTAAACTAAAGAGTTCTCGTGCTCCATAAAATCCAAGAAATCGACCAGTGATAGCATCCACCAAAGCGAGGCATAGGAAAATATTCAGAGTAATTTTAGCAAGACAAACCACCCGCAATGTATTCCCAAATCAATCTCCCAAAACAGCTCTGACCCTAGCCTGGACATCAAAAATTCCATTCTTAGGGCATCCAATACCCATATCCCGATAGACACGGACATTCTCGATTGTAGTCCCATGCGGCTCAAAATCAAAACGGCGTACAATGTGTGCCAGAGTCAGGTATATCTCTGCATAAGCAAGACTGAAACCATGTCAGTTGTGTTTAAACGATGGGGCTCATTGCCGTGGCTCTTGTAAGCTTCAGTAAAGATATGAAGAGAATTATAGATTGAGGGTAACCTACTTCATTCCTAGACATTGTCGACTACCTTTTGTAAAGGCTACAATGAACCTACTAAGATGCTCACCGTTTTTTGCAGCGCGGACCCATCGATCAGGGTTAAAACTGTGAGGTTCCGGAAAAAGAGTCTCGTCCATGTGGACGAAGTAATTCGATTGGCTGATTGGAGTCTATGATGAAAGGTATCAATACCCACTGTATGAAACAAGCTGAAGAGTATGGAATATATGTTGGGTAAGTTACTCACGCCCACCGGAATGACCCAATCCTTGTAATCAATAGGATCATGAGTGGAAACACGACCCAATCTTGTCGTCATACCATGGCTCAATCGTAGTCCTTCATTAACAACTCCCGTCTATCATGCCGGAAATGCATATAAGCAATCAAAATCTCTCGCTATAATTGGAGAGTAATCAAACGCGGGACCATAACTTACCAAATATGGTAATTGCTCGAGTTCCAACCATGAAATTTTAGATAAAGGCGTTTCCATGACTGTTCTTAGCTCATCACGTAACTTCATTCCTATTTCCTTATTACTCATGACATGAAACATTGAAACAGCAAGGGCCCTAGCCGTTGTCTCGGTTCCAGCACCAAGAAGCAAAGCTCCTTCATCCTCTAATCGATCCAGTGATTTCTCAATTTCCGGGACCTCTGGCCCAGTCAGCGCATCAAATATATTACCTCCGGGCCCTGCTTTGATATGCATCGATTTTCTCTTTTCAAGAGTCTCCTTAGCTTGCTGTCGCAAACGCGCTTTCATATCAAATAAGTCCGCCATACATGGCTGGATCCGCCGTACTAAAGCCGGCGGTAGAGCAAGAAGATATTTGATGAGGAATGGGAAGAAGCGATTCACATGAAACATAGTCATGAGACCGTTCACAGCGTCGACAAGATCGTTGCTTTTTGAACTATCTTCGTCATCGAGATACCCGCGTGCCCAGCCGTAGCAATAATGGGTAATCACGTCGGCTGTCAATGCAGCGAAGTCAAGCTGCAAGTGAAGGACTGCAGAATCCCTAAATGCATTTTCGAACCGTTGGATTAGTTTGTCGACCTTTTCGTGAATGACAGGCGTGAGACTCGTTACTGAACGCTTAGAGAAGAAACCACTTAAAAAGCTGCGTCGAAGTCGGTGGTGATCGTGGTCTATGGTGCCCACAAGCGAATACGGTGCTCCAAATGCAACAGCATATTTGGAGTCTCTGGAGCGTCTCTTCGATGGTCCCGCGTGTATCTCCTCGTAGAAGTATGGGTCTTTGATATGGAGTTCTCTGGGGCTGATACGAACTATTGGACCTGGAATTATATTAGTTTCAAGATATTCCTCGTACGATACATTCTTAGACGCGTCTCATCCGATTGGTAGATCAGTAGATGCTATCATATCCTCCAAGAGGTATTCAACTAGGGTACAACCCACCATACTTCTCGTGCATGCGCTCAATTTCCCAAATAAACATGCCGCTCTTAATTATGTCATAGTAGAATTCGTAGAGAAAAGTAGCCGCCGCAAGCTTAGGGCCTGGAAAGGCAGCCAGAGGATGGGTGTATAAGCGATAATAAAGTATACGAACTGCTATGAATAGAAGCAGTGCTCCAGTCACAGCGAGTATCAGCATAGTGTGCTCCATGTCAAAAATGGCGATTCGATGTGCAATTACGAAGGCCATGGTGAGTTATGGTCTACTAATAGGAAGACCTTCTAGGGTGAACCATGGGAGTAGAAAGCTGGGGAGCGGGGGTAGACCATGGGGGGAAAGGCGTATTTAATGATAGGGAAAGAGGGGGGACAAGTGGTTCCAGAGAATCATGCATATTATCGTCATTGTCATAGTCATGATGATAATAAGTCTCGATTATCTGATCCCTGTTACATTAGGGCAAGGGGAACACTATCCCCGATTGACATTTCCGCTTATGTACAATATGCTAGGATACCCAGAGATAAAGATATAGACTCTTTCCTGACTGGGCTAAGGTAGCACCTAGACTCGATATCTGTTTGCCTCGCCCAGGACATGTCGAGGAAGTGGTCAGCTAGAACGAATTACATGGCAAGCTTGAACTCGGTAGCCAAAGACCCTTGGCATTGTTCAGGGATCAACAATGTGATGACTACGAACGACACACAACGTGCGTCGATGCCTCTCCTCCTAGTTCACATCTCATATGCATATGGATGACGCGCTTTATTAATATCGACTGGTCCGGTAGCCTGACGATGGTTGCACTTTAACCTTGGGTTGCTCAAAATTGGGCGGAATAGAAATCCGACTTCTCCTGAAGCGCAGGTATTGATCCCAGCTAGCGTTTTAAGGATGACAGCGGGTGATAGTCGCGCAGTGTACATATGCCATGTCGGTTGAAGCGCCAATCATCGTCGAGCGAAAAAACATTAGAAAACAAAAGCGGGAAAAGAAAATCGAAGAATCGAAGAATCGAACGGAGAGCTTCCACAGTCACGTGATGGGTTGGCAAAACGAATAGCCGACGCGCTTTGGAAGGAAGAAAGTAAAGGAGGACTTAGGAAGAACCATAATAAGGGACAATATCTTGAATTATATGATTACATATTGTAGACAAATACCATAAGAGCTCCAATTACAATGAATAGACCTCACAAGATTTCCGTTCAAGTGATTTGAGTGTTGCTCGCAAACACAGGTTTACTGGGGTGAGGGCATAAGGGCATATAGCCGAATCAACCACCTGGCAAAACAGGTTTCCAGTTTAGAGAGCCAATTTCAGTCAATGGATCAAGAGTGCATTCCTGTATCAAATGTCCACAATTTACACCTATGAAAACATCCGTAGTAGGCTTGAAAAAAAAAAAAATAGAAAAAAGTAAAAGTGACAGTAGTGAAAGGGAAATAGGAAAAGAAAATGGAGGGGAAACAACATGAGAAAAGAGAAAGCTGCTGGCAAGACATTCGACAGAAAGGAATTTCCAACTCCGTTTTTATATCAAGATTTTACATCGACGCCAGCATCTTCTTGGTCTCAGCAATTGCGCGACCAGGGTTCAGACCCTTGGGGCAGGTCCGTGTGCAGTTCAGAATGGTGTGGCAACGGTAGACGCTCATGCTGTTATCGAGAGCGGCCTTGCGCTCGGCGGTGCGCTCATCACGAGAATCGGCCAGCCAGCGATAGGACTGGAGCAGGATGGCGGGGCCCAAGTACTCCTCGCTGTTCCACCAATATGAGGGGCAGGAGGTCGAGCAGCAGGCGCAAAGAATACATTCGTAAAGACCGTCGAGCTTCTTGCGGTCCTCGGGACTTTGACGGTACTCAAGACCCTGTTGGATGAGATCATGGTTAGCAAGTGGCCATATTCACACAAGAATGATATCATTCATGATAGCACAGGTTCGGCGTAGGGTCACTCACGTCAGGGCTGGGGGTATCACGCTGGAGGTAGGGCTTGATGGACTTGTATTGCTTGTAGAACAGAGTCAGATCCGGTACGAGATCCTTGACGACGTAGGTGTGAGGTAGAGGGTAGATGCGAGACTCGGTGTTGGTGTCGGTAGGGATACGGCCTGTGCACTTTTGTTAGCAACTGCTGGCGCACACATCACTCATTTGGGCGGCTGTAGGGATCAAGCGACATACACAAGCAGGCCAGGGTGTTGACACCATCAATGTTCATGGCGCAGCTACCGCAGATACCCTCACGGCAAGAGCGGCGAAAGGTCAAGGTAGGGTCCTGCTCGTTCTTTATCCGGATGAGAGCGTCGAGCATCATAGGACCGGTCTTGTTGAGGTCGAGGTTGTAGGTCTGCATTGTGGGCTTCTCGCTCGGGGTATCCGGGTTCCAACGGTAGATCTTGAAGGACTTCATCTTGGCTGGGGGCTCAGAGGCATTGGCGGACTGACCGGCCTCGACAGTTGCATAGGAGCGAGCGAAGGTAGCGGGCCGGAAGAAGGGCCGCGACGCAGCGAAGAGCCGCGACGTAGAGCGGAGGGAGGCCATGGCGGACGAATGGGAGAAAGGGAGCTTTGGATGCGAGAGCAGAAGAGATGAGACAAGACGATATGCTGGTGGATTGGAAAGGCACCAGAACACTCTAAGAGGGGAGATATTTCAGAGAAGACAAGCGAAAAGCCGGGGAAATCAAGGACCAACACCAGAGAGGCAAGGCAAAGGCAAAGGGCAAATTGAAGTCGAGGAGATTCCACTTTGCTAACCTCGGGTTTGGACGTCGGTAGCTGACTCAGCGAGAATGAGCCAATAAGAACTGTTGTAATGGTCACTCATTCGGGCGGACACGGCTGATGCTTTGCCGGTGGCAGCTTGTGTATACAAAAGAATACACAATTATATCTTGATATGCGGGAGGAATTGATTGATAGTAGAAGGGAGAATTTTATGTCATCCGTGGTTAATGACTGAGAGATGTAATTGACTCTAGACATACTAATTGATCGGTTCGAGGGACCGAGAGTAGATGTAGATGCAGCATGCAATCCGATCACATAAGCCGCTTCCGTTGCCGACTCCTTCGGCTCGTCTCACATGTGTTTTGCCCTGACATCAACACACCACTCACACTTGCATCGGCTTTTATGTGGTCCTGTACTAATATATACACTGAGTAAAGTTGCTTACACTGATTAACCTCGATTCACATAGTTCTGGTGCCATTCATAGTTCCGATCCTTCAACAACCTCCGAATAGCCTCCCGAGGCGGCACCGGCTCTCTCCCAAGTAAATCGGCCATCAACGGGTCGGTAATGGCGGCCTCCCCCTTTGCAATTGATTCATACCATGTAAGCAACGATTGGAAGAATGCTTCCGACTTGCCTCCCTCGTCATTGGCAACCTTCAATGCCACGAAATCGTCCGCTGGAACAAACTCGAGTCGAACGGATCGACCAGTCGTCTCGTTGATTAGATCCACTATTTCCTTATACGTGATGGTCTCTTGTGCGGTTAGGAGAACAATTTGCTTATCGTACCCGCCGCGGATCATCAGTCTTGCGGTAGCCTCTCCCAGTTCGTCGCGCAGAGTGAATGCCACCGGGCCGTCTGATGGAACCTGGACGGATGAGCTGTTGGGGTACCAGCCCATAAATATGGGGAAGGCATCGGCATAGATGCCTTCACGAACGGAGGTGAAATTGATTCCAGATCTATTTGGTGTTAGATATACCCTCCCAACGATCTTGGCGTGCAATTCATTGCTTACTGTCGCATCATATCCTCTGTCATTAGGTGAGCACCTTGAACAGTCGCCTTGGAGTCAGAACCCAATCCGCCAAAGGCGAGTGACGTATACCAAACCTAGAGAATATACATTAGCTAGATGTTCTATAAAGCAAGAATTAAGGAGAAAACTCGACCTACATGCTTGACATCCATCTTCTTTGCCGCATCGACAAAGTTCTGGTGCTGCTTTCGTCGCTTCTCATTATCAAAAGTGTTCGTGCTCACGAAGAGAAGATTCTCAACGCCTTCAAAGGCCGATTCCAATGTATGGGGATCGTCATAATTCACTACCCGGAATGCTATTCCTTGGTCTTCGAACCGCTGACGATTGGCTTCGTTTGATGATGCTGCTGCGTATTCCCCAGCAGGGACATTGTCAACCAAGCAGGATAATATTTGTTTTCCGAGTCCCCCGGTGGCACCAGTGATCAGGTATTTCAAAACCGGGGCCATGATGTTAAATCATTAAGATTCTATACTGTAGTAGTGGCGGGGTAATACTATTAAACCTGGGCTTCCAGTGTTATACGGGAACCTGGATTGAACTTGAGTCTGAACGAATGATACTCCGAAAAATTTGTGAGAGAAGTGTACCTCTTTTTATAATGGACTACGAAATGGCACTAAACACAAAGTCATACTTTGATCTACTTGGTTCGATGTTGCGTGTTCAGCCGGCATTGATAATCAAGTTCCACACTAGCCTTTTTCAGTCGTTTAGCCCCAGACTTGGTAGCTTCACCTCGCTGATACAACCCTGAGAGGCCGAAACTGCGAGACTTTAACCATAGATGTACCCTCTAGTCTTGAATGAGTAAAGCGTGAGGATGAAACGGTCTCTCGAATTGATCTCAATGCATGATAGGCTGCAAAATACGAACAGCTTTACGTGATCGCAATGGCATGCCAAGTCTGATTATAAATACAGGGAAATTCGTAGAAAATATGGGACGTTGTCTATTTGTAGGGAAATTTTCTGACTTAAATTATTAATGTAACAGATAATAAGCATCCGCTTATGTATTTCGAGACGATGGCCGTGAAGTCGGCTGTGATGAAGGTGGCCTCTCTGACCCTCGAGAAATATCAATCTCGTTGGTCACCTTGATGCCCGGTGACTTATACGGGTTGGAGCCACCTGGAGCATCACGACTGACCGAGACTTCAGAAGGCATCATTTCATAATCATCATGGGTATTTTTGGACCAGTTGAGGAGTCGTCGATCATCGCGCGCTTGAGATCCCACTCCGCTCATGGGCTTAGAGTGGGTCCGGAGACGTCCTGCAGATCGTGATCGCGTGTGACTGGAAGTGTATTCGCCAATATGAGCAAACACGTTTCCGAAAACGGGCTTCAATGCTGGTACCGAAAGTGCAATCAAGGTGCTTGCAATCTCGGCATTCTCAACGCAAAGCATGGGATTGTAAGCCCAGCTGCCGTCCGAGTCCCATTGGCCTCTAACGACGAGCCAGACGCGTACAGCCGAGATAACGATGACACTGTTGAGATTTAGTTAGCAAGGAAGCTTCGTCTAGTAGGGTTTCGTGGGGAATCACTAACAAGACACCGGGGAACATAACGAAGGAAAGCTTGATTTTGTTCTTTTGTGAGACGTGAAGTTGTTTGATCAAGATGGTCGGGATGATAAACATCATCACGTCACAAGCAAGCGAGACACCCGAATTGACGGAATAGACCAACCCCCATGATAGGCACTTATAATCAGTTGGCTCAGATTGCCAGGCATATGGCCAAAGTCCGGTGACTGGGCGGCAGTGGAAGATCAAAAGGAAAAGTTGAGGGAGGTATGCGGCGAAAAGGATCGGTGCAGCAACGAGGATGCTCGTGTGCAATTTGCCGTAACGTGCAGAAAGTCGATAGTAAAAGGCTAAACCAGATAGACGACAAAAGAAAAGGGCAGTTGTATAAATGATGTGCGCGACGAAGTCGAGGACTTCCGTTTCGCGGACAGTCGACATTGGGAGAACATATTGGATATACTCTATGTGTCGGCCACTTCCCAGATTGATCAGAACAACAGAAAGGGCAACGAGGGCGATGTAAAGCATCTATAAATTGGAGGGATACTTGGTCAGCTCTCATTGTATACTAACCATTTAGTTGTTGGATGAGCTGCATATCGTCCCGCTTTGGTCTTTTCTTTTTCTCCACAATGTGGGTGAACGTGCATGCGCCAGATCGACAGACTCACCATTGTCAAGACCGCTAGTGCATCATCGAGGCCAGAATGCTTTACTAAAAAGAACCGTGCATAGAGACGCAGGATCATGAGCACACCAGTGAAGCAAACCATGAAGATGATGCCCACAATGGCAGGATGGTCGCGAGACTGCGCGAGATAAGAAAGAGAGATGCCATCAGGGATGTCCCCTGCTGCATCTGCAGCAAGGATGTCAGCTGGTATTGTCATTTTCAAAGGAATGGCATGTTAAATTCAAAGTTCAAGTGTCATGATGGTGAATGAATCTCGCAAACCCCAAAGAAAACGAGTGTACGGCGAGGGGAATCACTATTCTAATGAAGGCCCAGGATTCGGATCAAAGCTGGACCTACTTTTTGCCCTCGCTCTTTGGCTGAGCTTCGTATAGGAAAGTGGACGCGTAGGAGCGGGTCCTGCTTTTCAATAAGTGAAGACGACATCTGTCAAACCAGCCAACGGGAGGTCGTAGATGCGAGCTAGAAAATTCGCCGAGACCTGGATCTGAGGGAACCAGTGGAGCCCCAGTCGATTTCTTCCAAAGTCAATGCTACCACAAGAAGATATATCCACGGTGATTGTTCGGGGCGAAGTCAAGCGATATCCATGTCGCTATGGATTCTATCTCCTGCGGTGCGTCCAGATTTCCGGTAGCCTCCCCACTGAGATTGTATCTTGTGCGAGATCTAACCTCATAAAAGTCCTCTGAAAGGTCTGGCAACGTTATTACACCCAGTTTTCTACTTCAAATTACGACTCATAGGTATCTTTTCTAGCAATCACCCCTGTGACTTTTTGAAATTGAAGAATTTTTCACCTCAGGTTCCACACACTATACTTCGTAAAGAGAGACAGTTAATATAAACAAAATTCAAAGCAAACTTTCTCAAGAATAATGACACCACCGAAATAGATTTGTTCGGTAATTGGATGCTTGGTAGACGATTTTAACCAGTCAGCGTTGGAGCTGTGGAGTTACTTCGGTGGATTCGATCGAGTAAAACCGGCCAAGATCCGCTGGGCGACCGCGGTAGGCCCAATTTTCCTTCGATTTTGAAGAATCTGAACTTCGAACTATGTGCAAATAGGCAGGAGGGAAGAGTTTCTCTCCCAAGGTTTGTTGGAATAACCGCGCTACCAATCTGACTTCACATATAATCGAAGATGCTATTAAGGGGGATACCAGTGTGACTATCGCCTTATGACCTTATGATTGGCAGAATAGACATTGATTTGCCGACAAGGTGGCTAATTATCTGATTCTTAAAATCGCCATCGGCATTCCGAATCTTCCGTACATACTGTAGAAGTTCAAATGGAACCACCTCGGTGGATCGTGAGGATTACGCCCCGTAGGGCAAGCGTGAAGTCAAACTTGCTCCAATTGGAGCTCAACGAAGCGAGGGGGAACCACATTCATCTAGCTGTAGTAGAAAGATCCACGGCGTTTACTTTGGGATTGTAACGTTCTCGTATATGAAAACCCAAAGCTCCCCCCGAGATCGTCGTTTTTCTTGCCACATGGTTTGTTTCTTGTGGGGTTCTACGATCTAGCCTCTTACACATATCATTATCATCATGTCGCCCCTGTTGCAGGCCATTGTGAGCGGCTTGGCCCTGGCCAGCTCTGCTTTCGCTGTTACTCACAAGGAGGTTGACACGTTGGTTGCATCTCAGGTTCTAAGTGATCCTTATGCCTTTGATTTTCCTCGCCTGGGCGCCCCTGGCGCGTCTCTGTTCCCGATGCGACGCTGCCACGGTTTCAAGCTGGAGGAGGCTAGTGTTGATGAGATCCAGGCTCATTTGAGCAACGGCACCTTCAACAGTGTCGAGCTGCTGCAATGTTATCTTGACCGTATTCACCAAACTCAGCCGTACCTGAAGTGAGTCCACGGACAATAAACCGAACACAACTTGGTAGTATTTTTGGCTGTGATACTAATGTCCAACCCCTTACAGCGCAATCTTGCAATTCAACCCAGACGCATTCTCCATTGCCCAGAAGCTGGATGAGGAGCGCGCTAAGGGCAAGGTCCGTGGTCCTCTTCACGGTATCCCCTTTATTGTCAAGGACAACATTGCTAGCAAGGATCGTATGGAGACCACTGCTGGATGCTGGGCTTTGCTGGGCAGTGTCGTGCCCCGCGACTCCTATGTCGTTCACGGTATGCGCAAGGCTGGTGCTCTTCTTCTCGGCAAGGGTGCTCTGAGCGAGTGGGCTGATATGCGATCGAACAATTACTCCGAGGGCTTCACTGCTCGTGGAGGCCAATGTCGCAGCGCTTACAATTTCACTGTCAACCCTGGTGGCAGCAGTACCGGCCCTGGCGTTGCTGTTGGGGCCAACCTCGTCCCTATCGCCCTTGGCACCGAGACTGATGGCAGTGGTATGTAAATAAACATTCCAACCAAATATCGTATCATTTGTTCATTGCTAATCAGACTATAGTCATTAATCCTGCACAGAGAAACTCGATCGTGGGTATCAAGCCTACTGTTGGTCTGACCTCCCGAGCTGGTGTGATCCCCGAGTCTCTGCACCAGGATACTGTCGGTACCTTTGGAAAGACTGTTCGCGATGCAGTCTATACGCTTGATGCCATTTATGGTGTCGACACTCGTGACAACTACACTCTCGCTCAGCGTGGCTTGACCCCCAAGGGCGGTTACGCCCAATTCCTTGCCAAGAAGGATGCTCTTAAGGGTGCCGTCTTCGGTATTCCTTGGAAGTCTTTCTGGGCCCTCGGCGATGCTGAACAAATTTCGCAGCTCCTCGAGCTTGTTGATCTGATCAAGTCCGCCGGTGCTACTGTAATCAACGGCACTGAGCTACCTCACTATAAGAAGATTGTTTCTCCCGATGGCTGGAACTGGGACTATGGCACTACTCGCGGCTTTGTGAACGAGTCCGAATACTCATATATCAAGGTCGACTTCTACAACAACTTGCGCGATTATCTGTCTGAGGTTAACAACACTGCCATCAAGTCCGTGGAAGACCTCGTCCAGTATAACATTGATAACTATGGCTCGGAGGGCGGTCTTCCCGGCATTCACCCTGCTTTCGGATCTGGCCAGGACGGTCTCATTGCTTCAATGGAAAGCAAGGGAATCATGAACGAGACTTACTTCTCGGCCCTGGAATTCTGCCATCGCACTACTCGCGAGGAGGGCATTGATGCTGCTCTGAAATACAAGAACGGAACACTGGATGGTCTCTTGGTTCCTCCTGATGTTGCTCAGAGTATCCAGATCGCCGCTCAGGCTGGATACCCCGTTGTCACCGTGCCCGCGGGTACCGGCAGCGAGTCCGGCATGCCTTATGGTCTAGCCATCATGAACACTGCATTTTCGGAGCCCACCCTCATCAAGTACGCCAGTGCTATTGAGGATCTCCAGAAGACTAGTGGCACTAAGTGGCAACGTAGTCTCCCCGAGTGGCGCGGCTACTTGGAGCGCAATCTGCCCGTGATCATGTAAGAGTCTGAACTGGACTTTGAACGTACCAGTACTATCTGAGCATATAAAGATGTGAGCGTCTTCCTGTATCCATACACTATATTCTGCATATATATGATAAATCAATATTCGTAATAGAATTTCCTTTCTCTTGGATTCTCGATGCTTCCTCTTGTTCTTGAAGTTAGCGTAGCCTTTCTAGATGGATTCATCAAGTCAAACATCCACCATAATCGCTTATTTGGCTTGAGAAAGGAAATGAAGAATGTCCTCGGGCAATCTCCTGATATAAGACCTTAATATACCCTA
The DNA here is from genome assembly GCF_028827155.1 of Penicillium citrinum. NCBI lineage: Eukaryota > Fungi > Ascomycota > Eurotiomycetes > Eurotiales > Aspergillaceae > Penicillium > Penicillium citrinum. Next base: position 3,733,020 of record NW_026622686.1, read on the forward strand.
GCACCTTCTACTAGTGTTCCCTAGTGCGTGGTGATATATTGTTTGTTGATCCCATACACATTGACCGACATTTCCTCCATATTTTATAAGTGTTTGTGCCGAAGTAGTGCCATTCCAGTTTGGTACATCAGGACCGAGGAGTGGCCACTTGAACTGGGCCACGAATCTTTCTAGAAGCAATAGAATAGAGTGCTTCTCGGTCGATAATATCCGAGACAGATTACTTACTCTACTCCATCAAGAATATTAAAGACCACAAGATAATTAAGTGAGGAGGCTCACAGTCCACAGGTGGATCATGAACGCTTCAAAAGAAGTGGAACTAGTGGCAGATCAAGTAGGTCTACTGTCGATCATTGATCGTCAGGTCAATGTCAACAATATTTGCACAGTGCACCCGTTATTCCATTATCATTGATGCAAAATTGTTTCTGCCGCCCTCCTCAATTCCCGATGATCTACAAACTCTGATTTTCATAGAACACTTCCAAGTTTGATATCAATCATCTTGCCATGCCAAGACGGAGGAATTCATCGATATTCAATCTACGAAAACCTCGCACATAATACTCTTTTTTGCACCTTTCTAGATGCTTTGGGAGATAAATTGTGATGAGAAATCACCCGGAGATATTCCGGGACTACCTAGCCTCGCCATCCCTAGGCCATCCCAAAGGTAGACCTCAAATTAAAGTGAGGACTGGGCTGACCACGGAGGATTGCTCGACGGAGTAAAGTGTCCGGCCGCGTGGACCCCGCTACTCAATCGCGTGTGGTGGGACAACTAAGGGCAGTTTGAAGGTGAAACAATTTCAAGCAGTTCAATATCGAACGCTCCGGGACGCGTTTTTCTTGCAAACACCCACCTGCACACCTTAATCAATTTGGGTTTATGGGACGTATTCACCCGGATGTACTCCCACTCCACGATGTGGAGCATATAATGAATTTCTTCCAGGACTTGGCTTGATCCGACCACACCTGGTACTTTCTCCACGATACTGTGGAGTCATATATTTCTTGACTCGTGAGAATGTGATGCTTTGATTCGTCACGGTTGTTGCGGTATCACTATTGATGCCGGACCGGTGACAGTTGCGATTCGGAAACACCAAGAAAAATGGGGGTTATCCTGGTAAAAAGGGGGACTTGTGGAGTCAAGCATATCTCAAACCTCGTGGCTCCGGATGTGTCTCGACCGTTGTTTCGATGTAGCTGGACGTATAAAAGATTCTTGTTCGCACCCCCCGGTATAGGTTCGGCATCACTTTCATTCATTCACCCATTCACTCTTTTTCTTTCTTTTGTACATCCCAAAGCAGACTCATCATGCAATTCTTTGCTCTTGTTGCAGCCTTTGCTGCTCATGCTGCTGCCGTTAGCGTCTCTGGCGCAGCTGAGGGTTTCGCCAAGGGCGTTACTGGCGGCGGGTCCGCTTCTGCTGTTTACCCTTCTACCACTGATGAGCTGGTCTCATACCTTGGCGACAGTGAGGCTCGCGTTATTGTCCTTTCCAAGACTTTCGACTTCCGCAACACCGAGGGAACTACTACTAGCACTGGCTGCGCTCCCTGGGGCACTGCATCCGCCTGTCAGGTTGCTATCAACAAGGACGATTGGTGCACCAACTATCAGCCTGACGCGCCCTCTGTTTCAGTCTCTTAGTAAGTTTTATATTGGACGAAGTAGCAATTCTACGAGAATGTGCTAACAACTTCAAGTGACAACGCTGGTAGCCTCGGTATCACCGTTGCTTCCGACAAGACCCTCATTGGTGAGGGTTCTGCCGGTGTGATTAAAGGAAAGGGTCTCCGTATCGTTAGCGGTGCCAGCAACATCATCATCCAGTGCGTATTGTAATTGGCAATTTACGATGAAGAGCCTCGCTAACATGAAGTAGGAACATCGCCGTTACCGACATTAACCCCCAGTACGTCTGGGGTGGTGACGCTATCACCGTCGACGATGCCGACATGATCTGGATTGACCACGTTACTGTAAGTTCACTTATGATTCTATCCTTCAGAAGCACCTTCTAACAAAAGAATCTAGACTGCTCGCATTGGTCGTCAGCACATCGTTCTGGGAACCAAGTCCTCCGGCCGCGTTACTCTGTCCAACAACTACATCAACGGTGTGAGCGACTGGTCTGCTACCTGCGATGGCTACCACTACTGGGGCATCTACCTCGATGGTTCCAACGATATGGTCACCATGAAGGGTAACTACATCTACCACACCTCCGGTCGTAGCCCTAAGGTTCAGAGCAACACCCTTCTTCACGCTGTCAACAACTACTGGTACGACAACAGCGGCCACGCTTTCGAGATCGGCTCCGGTGGCTACGTTCTGGCCGAGGGCAACGTCTTCCAGAACATTGGTACCCCCGTTGAGTCCCCTGTCGATGGCAAGCTCTTCACCGTCCCCTCTACCAACTCTGCTTCCTCTTGCTCCGCCTCCCTCGGCCGTGTCTGCCAAGTTAACGGCTTCGGATCCAGCGGTACCTTCAGCCAGTCCGACACTGACTTCCTGACCAACTTCTCCGGCAAGAACATTGCCTCTGCTTCCGCTTACGGAACCGTTGCCTCCAGCGTTACCTCCAACGCTGGCCAGGGTAAGCTGTAAATGCAGAGAATTTACTAGCTCAAACTGAAGGGTTGGATGGAGAGTGGTAGCTACTTTCTATAGGGCTTCTTGGAGAGACATCCATCAACAGGAATTTGCCCAATATTTGTTTATTTAGCATATTTTTGATCAAATTAATGCTTAAACCTAAGCAAAAGTTGGACACACTTGCACTGAAATAAATGGATTCTACTGAAATAATACTATGGACTAGTAGTGATAAGCTGAGCACACTATCTTCCGGCTAAGACGTGGCATTTATCATTTGCAGGGTGTATCCGGCTAAGCACAGCCTATTATGATATTTTAGCCCCCAATTACTCCGCCACTACTGCTGTCTGTCTGACATCTACTTGTTTTCTTTTTCTTTTTCTTTTTCTTTTTCTTTTTCTTTTCTCTTTTCTTTCCTTTCATCTTCAATCCATTGGCATTAAGTCACATCAATCATCATCTCATATTTGCAACTTGAAGTCTTCGGCCGGCTCTCATGGCGGGAAATTCTTCAAATTCGATCATCTTTAAACGGGCTGTGGCGTTGACTCTCACGATCATCGTGTGCCGCCAGCTTGGGAACTTGTGGACTCCACTGTCTCTCATTCTCCCATCCAACATTCTTACGGAGACAGCGGATGCAATTATTTCCTTCACAAACGCGATAACTACGATATTCTTTGCGTGGCATATCGCAGGGCCATCGACGACACAATTTTCATATATCTCACCCGCAAACCTAAGGGTTTCATCATCATTTCTCGTTGGAGTTATCCTTGTTCTTACAGCATGCAGTGACTCTTGGATCAAGAAAGCTCTCCTGTGTTTGGTTATTGGAGCTTGTTGGTTTCTCGGATGGAACGTTACTACAGTCGAGCAGCGTAAGTCCTGTTGGCAGTTTGTAAAGCAAGGATTGGTCTTCAAATTGTTTGAGCTATGGCAGAAGATTCGTGATTGATTATTATTGCATGAACATCATCCTTTTTTGAAGATTCGATACTTTCATTTTATATTAGTTTCCTGGTTATCTGACATATTCAGTCAAGTAAGTTCAATCATTGCTGGTTTTTGGAAACTTTATAGTACAGAGCTTAATATTGACCCGCCAGGCTTTTCACTGAAGGATAAAGTTCTTTTATCATTTAGACAATGTTTATTCAAAAGAAGGATTTGAGGACGCTAATCAATCACACTTTCAACTTCATGAAAGAATGTCCGTAAGAATAGAAACAACGATAGAAGCAGCACGGACTAGTTCACAATAATCAAACCGGGACCGGCCAAAGTCCACTTTGAGACTTCGTTCGCATCTCCAAATGGGCCTTCTTTCTTCGTAACTGCAGAAATGGTCAGGCCGTTTAGCTCATGATCATCATAAGGGAACAATGCAGAGGCCACGATAGTATTCCCATTGTGAGAAATGATGTCAAGATGCTCGACAATGGGCAAATTCTGCTGATTGATGTAGGTCATCCACAGCTTGCTGGTCTCGTTTGTCCAATCCTGGAAAGAAAAGGTGACATTTTGGCTCTTGGGGCTTGGAGTAGTGAGGATATCGAGGGGCTCGAAGGTTCGTAGTGGTATCTCGTTGATGTTCGGACAGCTCCCAGGGTAGACAAAATTTTGAATCGCCGTGAAATCAAAATTCAGGTCGCTAGTGGTTAAAAATGGGAGTTCGCTAGGAATCTTTCCCTGTTGCATACGGAACCAACCTTGTTGTTCTCCCTTATTTGCAATGACTGCTCCTATTTCACGTGCAAGGTCATAATCATTACCCAGGGAAAATCTCTCGATGGTGTCCTGCAGAGTTCCGAGTACAACGTCGGTGAACTTGCTTGCGAGGGCGATAGCCGAGTCGAAGTCCTTGACCGGGAATAAGTATTGACACGGCTCGATAGGGTTGACATGAAAATGGGAGAGGGCATTATTGGCGCGGATTGCATGAAGTTCTTCTTGCTGCACGAGATGGGCCCAGTCAGCATAGAACAACCATTTATATTGAAAGTCAGGACAAGCACAGACGAACTTACCGCAAGAATAGCCTCCAAAGAAGCCAAAACAAGACTCTTGTCATCTGGATCCGAGAATCGATATCCCCCCATGTTCTCGGTGATGTTGGTTACAAGCTCATTGAAAAAGGCCACTTCAAAAAGCTCGTTGAAAGCGATCAGTTGCAGGTTGACGATACCCTTGTTACTGATGACCGGAGGAGGAGAGGTATTTGGAAGAGTTCCATGAGCATGTTGTTCGACCAGCGCCAACTCACTGGGACTTGGATAAGGTAGCCCATCCGGAAGTTCTTGATCAATATCAGATGCATGATTTCTGACCGGGGCAGCGGAGATCAAGGGAGCCGCACTCAAAAACGGTAACACGACACCAATAAAACGCATAATGGGATGAATGTATATAAGACTTGTGTAATACAGTTCGTTGGATGAAGGTGCAGAATCAGAAGAAGAGTTGAAGTCGAAGTCGAAGTCGAAGTTGAGAAGGAAATCACGTTTAAATACAAAATAGGGAAGGAGCGAGGGACTTCTTGGAGAGTTCCTTCCTTTTTTCAGATTGATTCTTTCAATTCTGTTCTTTCCTCGTTCTTTCCTTTTTTTTTCTTCTTTTCTTCACTTTCTTCTGTCATGTCAGCTCAATTCAAGCTTGTCAACTTAAACATCTTCAATTATGACTACCAACGCCAATTACAGACTCTCTTCGGTTCAGATCAGTCATTTCATGCGTCATGGATGGGTACGAGTGCCCCAATGCTTTTCCCGCGAAAAAGCGGCTGAATGGACGGCCGATGTATGGAATCGACTTGGCTTCTCTCCATCAGACAAGTCAACTTGGACGACTGAGATCACGTATATGCATGAACGCAGATCGGAATCAGTGAAAACCTTTGCCCCAAAAGCCTGGGCCGCGATATGTGAGCTCCTTGGAGGCGAAGAGCGGGTCGCAGAGCTCTCGTCTACGTGGAATGATGCCTTTATCGTCAACCTTGGGACGGAGAAGAGTGCTGGAAAATGGTACCGACCGGAAGAGCTCTCAGATTGGCATGTGGATGGAGATTTCTTTGTACATTTTCTGGATTCTCCAGAGCAGGCCTTGCTTGTCATTCCTCTCTTTAGCGATATTCAGGAGCGTTCGGGAGGCACCATGGTCTGCTCGGATTCCATCGAGCTGATGGCACGGTACTTGGTGAGTTTTGTCGGCCTTGGATCTCTCAGGTTCTGTTCAGCCCAGTATTAAGTCTGATTCTTTCAATCTTAGTATGGCCACCCAGAAGGCGTATCTCCATTCATGGTTCCTCGGGGATCCAAACAATCAAGACAAGACTTTGATGATTTTTACGATGATATGATCCAGAAATGCCATCAGTTTTTCGAGATGACGGGCAAGACAGGAGACGTGATCCTGCTACATCCACTGATGGTTCACTCTGTATCTATCAACAGTCTAAGACAGCCCCGTATCATTACAAACCCACCTGTCTCCCTCAAGGAACCTTTCAAATTCGATCGCTCAAATCCAGACCACTATAGCCTCGTTGAAAGGTTCACCTTGAAGTCTCTAGGGAAGGACAGGCTCCGTGGCTGGAAGATCAAAGGTCGACGGGAATCTGTTACACCCGAAAGGATGAAACCTAGAGTGGAGGAAATTGAGCAGGGAATGCAGAGAGGCAGGTCAGCCCCTGCGCGACCAAAATCTGGTCGAAAGCACCCAAAGATTGACAAATGCGATATGGTGTGATTTTCATACGAGATGAGTACCGGGCTTGTGTTACCTCATCGCGACTCGAATGTTGATGTCTAAGCCTTGACACATTCTTAGCTATGGAATTGCCCGGTCATAGACCTACCACTCCCTAGTTCTTACCTCTATTCTTAAAATTAGAGATTAATCCGCACCAGTATGGACATGTTATTTTTTATTTATATGGATCCTCCTTAGATTGATCACTTCAAGAATAATTCCTCCACAGAAAAGCAGACGAAATGCCACCAACTGCGGCAACTCCTGTGATCAATTCCCACACTCCCCGTAAGGCCAATGCTGCAGCGCCCTTGATAGCTTCTCTGTTACTATCTGACATCTGAACTTGCTCCATCAGGATTATATATCCCTTAGCCGTATTGATCAACTCGCTATTCAACCCGACGAGATGAAGCTCTTGGCCAAAAAGTTTGAGAAATATCATACCCCCGATAGGTACTGACATTGCCATTCCCCATGTCCTCACGTAGTTCGAAATGATAACTGGCAGAGTAGACAGACTCGTTTCCTCCTGTTTTGGAATACTTTGAATTTTGATGTTGTAACTTGAAAGGAGAAGTCCGTGGCCCAAACCCATGGAGAAGAACAAGAAGACCCAGCCAACCGTTGGCGTTGAAACATCCAGCAAGATGGAGATTCCAGAGGCAAGAATAGTCAGTATCCAGCCACCTGAGATGATCCACTTCGCGCATTGTGGTTCTCTTGCTAGGACAACGCCCACGACTGCAGCCGGTACGGTGGCAAGGCCGGTGATGGAGAGCAATGTAACACCCGAGATAGACGTTGACATATACTTCGCTGCGATAAAGAAAAATACAAAGAATTGCAACTGGCAAAATATCTGAGAGGATTGTTAGCTTCAGTCATAAGAAGCAATGATCAATATTGAATATACTTACAACGAAACCGTGACAGAAACATCCCAAATACGTCAAGGTAATCGCAGGATTGATGAAGACGCGAGCACCGAATTGCGGATGCAAAGCCCAATTTGATTCATAGAAGGCCAGAACGAGAAGAATGCCTGCTCCAAGTGCAATAGGCATCCAAGTTTGCCATTGACTCCATTCATAAGTAATCCCCGCCCAACTGAGTCCAACAACAATACCGCTTAGACCCAGGAAAGCCATCGTTGCTCCAGACCAATCGAGTGTGCGGAGCTTGCGAAGTGGTATGCTCTTGGATACACGTAAATCAATCGCGAATGGAATGACAAGCATACCCAAAGCACAGAATATGAAGTTGAAGTAAAAAGCCCATGTCCAGTTCGCGTAATCTATGAAAATCCCCCCAACGGTGGGACCAATCATAGTACCAATTAGTCGAGTGAGTAGGATATAACACGAATATCGGGACTGAATGTGTTCTGGCGTTGATTCGGCCATAACAACAAAGCATAGGCTCATAGCGCCGCCGCCACCGATTCCTTGTATCAAACGACCAACAATCAACTCGACTAGGCTCATCGATCCGCTGCTGATTCCAGTACCAATTGTCGACAGGACAATAGCTATTATCCAAGTTGCACCATGACTGAAGATGTCGCTCATCATTGTGAAAAATAGCTGGCTGGCTGCGTTGAGAATCAGGTAGGCTGTATTTATCCATAGTACACTGACAAATGTGTTATCAAATTCGTTTGCCAGATCCTGTGTATAATTTTGTATCAGCTATGATCCACAAAGGAAAGATTTGATTCGGAGTTCACAAACCGGCAGCATTGGAATCAACACAGTGGCATCAAACGCATCCATCATCGACAAGATGACGATGCAGATAAAGATTAACCAGTCGCGTACATTAGGTCGCCATTCTTGCGAGTCTGTCGATATCTCATTTGCGAAGAGATGAATTGTACTTTCTTGTGCTGGGTCTGACTTCACGTCGTCGACACTCTGCACACTTGCGTGAGGCCCGAGGGCAACCTTCGGCTCATGGTCGAAATATTGCTGAATGATTTCCGGACTACCCATTTGCAATAGTGAGCACCCTGATGGCCGTTATTATTCTCAAATATTCGTAGGTGCGTTGTTTTATAGCCGGTGTGTCGGTAGTAACAGGTGGTGATCTGGGAGATGTCGCAGGATCATGGTCACCTTAATGAGTTGAACATCTTCACGAAGGAGGCCCACTTATTGCCAGCCTGGATTCAATGAAGGGTGCATTTGGATACCGCGAGCCTAGAAAGGAGTCCGTGCAGGCTCAAATTCCTGAGAGCCAAGGGATGATTTCCAGCGGGAGGAGGGTCACAACAAGGGATTGTCGGGGGGTTTTGCAATCACAAGGGGCAGCTACGGGGTCCGTACTCTGTACACTATCGATTGTCTTCCTCGGAGAATAAAAGTCATTCAAATATAAGTTTAAGGTTATTAAGGTAAGTTCTGGTTAACACTGGTGTCAATATAGGTCTCTCAAGGGAAGTTGATGCGACAGTTCTATCATTCGGTAAGTGAGATGAAATGATCCGTATCATTAGAACCACCATCTTATTCTCAACGCTTGTTCAAGACCAATTTTATCTTTCCACTTGTTATTGGGTATTCGAGCAATCCTGTAGGAAGAAAAGGAATATTGAGTTTGAGTATCGTGGGGATACAGGGACCTACGAGAGTTGCAAGGTCCGGTGCTAAGGGGCCGTTGGAATGCTATGACGTTAGTACTTTTCCCTGTGAATCTTGAGCCCTGAATTGTATAGTGGGGGCTTTTTTTTTTAACTTTTTAATTTTAGAGAATTTCTGCCAACGGCCGTGTATCAAATGCTCTTGATCATTACCCGGGCTGCTCTCAAGCTGTGTTTTGAAATCCATTTTACCATTCAAGACATGTGCCTGATAATATTGCTTAAAAGTGATGATCAGCAACTCCCTGAAAGAACAGAAAGCACAGAAAGAAAACCTCAAGCTCTGATGTATCTAAGCCCAAAAACAAATAGTCTAAATTGCGATCGTGCTCAGATTTCTTGAAATATGAAAAAAATACATCCAAGACGATACTCATAAAAGCCATAAGTCAGACTCACGAGCCTCCTACTATGAATCATGATATCATAAGAAATGGAAAACACGGTGGAAACTAACTATTGGAATAGTACTCTACGGAAGAGGCTCAAGATAACCACTTCGAGAACTACTTCTATAGGGTTGAGACGAAATCCCTGGATTGTATTTTCCCCGCCATTCTCTTGTCGGAAGCTCACGGATGATTCCTCAAGCTCTGCATAATATAGTCTCTTGACATAAATTTTCAGTCTTCATGACCTTCCCTATCTGTGCTAGCTTGGCATTAAGTCAGAACTAAGTTGTGCGGGAGGACGCGCCAATTATGCCTTGCCCGATTTGATAGATCATGAAACCAACAAGGCGTTTTCTGTTGCATCAGGGAAAAGTAAACGAGCATGATAATCTGACGTCGAATAGCTAATAATAGCTACATAATCAAAGAAAGCACAGTGCATAGTAGATCGGATTATCTTCTGCAGTACTCTATATAGTCTAGAAGGGCCCCCACAGCAGTTCCCACAATTTTGGGCTGCGGGCAACGTCCGGGTGGAATAGAATGATGTCGCGCTCTTGTTTTGATCAAAGCCACAAGACCCTCAATGCACCTCGAGCTTCCCTTTTGCTCGGGTATTCCACTAAACTAGTGATTTCTCTTCAGGGTTACCAAGCTCCCGGGACATTTGGCCCCCATAACCTCTGTAAAAGTGGGCTTCGTGGACCATATCAGTGGCCTATCTTTGATCTCATGATTTAGCAAGCATTGAAGAATCTTCTCATCTTACGTAGAGATTATGGGGCCTGAAAGAAGAAGCTACCCATGCTGAAGTGCGGCATGAAACAGAACCAGTGTTCTAGTTCGATCATCCAGCAGTATGTTGACGGCAATGGCTGACGGGGCACTGAGGACTTTGGACGAAGAATCGTGGCATCGGGCAAATTTCTGACGAATATCATTTGTCTATCTGTAACATGAAACAGATCGAGCAGAGAGACTTTCAGAAAAACAGCTTTAGTGCTCCTATATTTGGACTTGCCGAGTTAAAATCCCCCTTCCACACGTGGCTCAAATCCATGTAGTACCGGGGTAATTAAATAGTCTGGGGGCCATTTAGGTCTTGGCGCTTACTATGGAGCATTGCAAAGACAAAAGGCACAAGGTTCACTCAGTTAAAACGCCAAAATAGCCCTTTATAGTTCCATTGAAGTTGTAGTTTTGATGTACTGTTAAATATCTGCGGAATATGCAGCATGAGAAGAAATCCCGGCACAAACCCATCAAGTCATGCCTCGAGTGTAATCGCAGAAAGCAAAAGGTATTATCAGCAGCTCACGATACTTCTTCCGGCATTCTTGTGAAACCATCAATGACACATCACGCATTGCTGACCACCTTCTAGTGTAATCGACAAAAGCCATGTAATCACTGTCAGGGCCGCGGAGTAGAGCATCTCTGCGTCTATTCTCCCTTTCAAACACGGAGAGGCTCTAGCCAAAGTGTTCGCAGAGGACGCAGTGGACAGCCAAAAAGGAGAAGAAAAACTCCTCTTGCTGGTGCTGGAGAAGAGCAACATACCCCTACCACAATATCATCGTCCGATTCTGATTCCGACGAGCTGGAAATGGATGGCTTAGAAGCTTTGAGGTAAGTCGACCAGAGGAATCATCTAATCCTCATCTTTCGGTTAGAATTGTGTCTTCAGAGATAAGACAAAGAGAGTTTGGCACAGATTCACTGATGGAAAAAGCGTTACAGGAACTTCCCGTTGATGACAGCGGCAAAAAATGGCATATTTTCTTCGCGATCGCGATCGAGGCTACGCAATTCATGGCCAGAGAGACCAGTAGCTGATTTCCTGGTCTCTATATTTCTGCAGGAGATCAATCGAACCTACGAGATGATATATCCACCTTCGTTTCACTCAAGGTACAACGAATGGTGGGCTTTCCAAGAAAATCTGGAAGGCATATTGGAAGGTGGTATGAGCGACGAGGATGTCGATTTTGGCATTCTGATCCTACGACTGTGTCTTCTCAGTGTGCAATGTCTACCTCACTCAAGATATCCAACCTCTCGCATTCTGGAAGTGAGTCTTGACCACTTGGAGGAATGCTTCTACTCCATGGCGAACGAAATCGAGAAAACGCAACCTTCCGAACGAAAGCCAACTCTGGTGACCGTACAACAACGATTTTACCACGTTTGCTATTTGAGAAATTATGCCAGGATACGGGAATGTTGGGCAGCTTTGAGTGTCACAGTAAAGGATGCACATGAGATGGGCCTACATCTAAAGGACCCTGGAGTCCCACTCAGTAACATGAGTATGGAGCTTCGAAGACGCACGTTTTGGAATTTGTATGTCGTCGATCGGTAAGTCAAATTGATCTTGATCTCAAGTAAATCACAGAAGCCCTTCTCTAACAGCTTCTAAGGTTCATGTGCAATTTTTTCGGCTATTGGCCTCTAATCCCCGAAGGTTATTTCGACATCGATCCTCCACACGACAGTTTACGGACCATCACAATAAGACCTTATATCCTCACGTCCTTCACGGATCGGATATTCTATATCAAGGTGGCTCGGTATCTTACAGCTTTTACAAGTCCTCCATCTTGGAACACCGATCAGTATAATCCGGTATTAGTCTCTGAATTCGCGCAGCGATTCAAAGAAGTGGTTGTCGACCAGCTTCCACCAGCATATTGGCTTGAAACCCCAGATACAAGATGGGACACAGCAGAGCCGACCCTGGTACCAAAGAGAGAGACCCTCCATTTGTTTATTTATAGTGCAAACGCCTCTCTTTATCGGGCCTTTGCAGATCCCTGCAACAACCTGCACCTTGGCGACAATACTAAAAGCAGATATGGTACGGATCTACTAGCTCTATCCCATCGCCGTACGTTGATGGATATTTCCTGCAAAGTGATATCATCAATCACGAGACTATATGTTTTAACAGGTGATGAAGAAGGCGGGACATGCGAAGAAATGTTCCTCTTCCCAATCCTTCTTGTCGAGGCGCTGGCCTGTCTTGGTGTCTGTTTACTGGCTATTCAAGGTGACACACAGCGGCTATCGAATGCAGGAATTCAATTTAGCCCGGACGCCGACTTACGGTATAGCTACGCTACTTTCTTCGATGCGTTTGGCCTCTTGTCTCGACAGGCCCCGCAGTATGGAATTGCCAAAAGAGGCGTGAGTATGTTGGAAAGCCTTCATGACGCGTTGCATTCCTCGTCTACCAGTCCCAGTCTCTTCCGCATAGAAGAATATCGCAATGCAGCTATAGGGCATGAGACACCTGCCGCGGTATGCTTTCATCTGGAGCAAGCTCTGATGGCCATGCATAGCCAAGGCAATGGAGAAGTTGCCGATCGGGTATTTTCCCCTTTACCTGAATGGCTGACTACATTTTTTGACTTGCCAGGTCGATGTTGGCTCTTTCGTGACCAGTCGGCTTTTGGTGACTTATTGAAGTGATATGGTTATTGGTTAAGTTAGGGCTTACTTTTTTTTTTTGCTCGGCATAGGGGCCAAAACAAAGAGGAAACAGGGTTTTGAATTTGCATGGTGCGGGTACACTGCAGATTAAACTCGGAGTACATGCATTGTACTCCTCCATACACGATCGCATGATTCAAGTGGAATGAGCGACTGATTAGTATCATGAGGAAGCAACTCAATCAGTTGCTGATGTCTTAGAAGTAAATACATAACAACGCCACGAATAAGTAAAAATAAATGATTTGGGTTAAATTCTAATATATCGGCCACGCAATGCATTTACCTTCAAACTATGAATGATTGGAGGCCACTCTGCGGCTAAATGCTAAAGCGGTTTGAACCGCCATAGCGTCTACAAACCAACCATTCGAAACGGCCGTGACCGCTGCAAGTGAGACGAGGCGTGCAGATCGATTGCTTTTTAGGGCATCGCGCACGGTAGTTGCCTGGAGAATACTTCCTTGGCTAACATCACAGCGCTTAGTACAAACAAAGTACTTCCGGAGTAAAGCCGTTAGAGGATCAAGAAGTATGGAGTCACTTAGAATTCGTAAACCTGCTTTTCGTTGCTTTAGGATAATTTGATATCTCTAATTCGCTGTAAATACAAAGTAGATCTAGGGTATGATGCCTTCATGCCTGAGGCAGCAATTGATAACTAAAAATTTTTTTTCTCCCACGTGGGAAAGCCCTAAGAATCCTCCAAGTAAACGATAGAAGTTAGAAGTGTAGATTCATCAATTGCTCTGTATATCTACCATCCAATAGCTAAATGACCTGTTCATAGCAATTATCAGTAAAAATGACTCCTTCTATACTCCTCCAGCTAACGCATGCAGTAACTGCAACATCCAGCGTTACCTGTGCGACCGATCATCGACGTCATGCGGGCCGCAGAAGGAAAAAAGCCAAGCCTGTCGACCAAGTTAGGTCTTGCAGGTTAGCCTTATCGTCTTTTCTTGGTTGGATCTTCCCCTCCCAAAACCTTACGGGTCCTTTTCTTTTTGACGCCTGTCATATATTCTTTGCTTCTTGTGTTTTTTTTTTTTTTAACTTCTTTGTCTTCCCACTCGATGTACCTATAAAGCATTGGCGCAGTGGGAAAGAGGCGGAGAAGGAAGAAGAAAAAAAAGGAGACATCTTCGGATATCATCGCCGGTCTCGTTATAATTAACACCATTTATGTACATTGTACATTGAACCTTTTCTCTCATGGCATTCGCATTGTCTCAGATTATTCAAAGCTCTCGCTTGATCCTCACCAGCGGCCACCGGTATTGACCGGCAAAAGCTTGAGAATAATGCGCACCGGGCTGGACAAGCCGGGCGCGCTGTCACTCTTGATGGTGGTGATATTTTCACTACTTACTCTTGCGCCGTCATTATCAAATTTCTACAACCTAAAACTGGCCGATTTCACATACAATATCAATGGGGCTCGACGTATGTACAAAGGCATTGGCTTTGAGATGCCGGGGGCGCGAGCTAACGGGCAATGCGCGGATTCAGAAATGCCACTCATCAACGAACCTGTCGCTGAATTTTCCCCGGACACATCCCCGATCGAATACAGGACGTCATGGATCACAACGGCGCAATATAAGCCTCGTGGAAGTCGAATGTCGCGTTCTTCGCGCTCCGGAAACAATCTGCCTACCGTCCCGGGGGAGATCACCCCAGTCGTGAATAAAAGTCGATTATCATATAGCACGGCGGAATCATCGTTCATGTTGAGTCGACGAGCCCGTGCTTTTCGAACTTATTTCATTCAGCAATTAGACGACTACCAATTCTTCACCCCCTTTTCGAACCGAAGCTCCTCCACCGAAACCACTTACATCAACCCTACCTCTCCCCCTTCTAATCCCTCTCCACGACCGACCTCCCTTGACGAACCCTCATCCGAAAATACACAACAGCTAAATAATGAGCCGACCTCCTCATATAAAGAGCCGACAAATTGGCTGAGACTGCAGCTCTCGCCTTTGCTCGGCATGTGGCAGCAGGCCTGTCACGCTACAATCGACCTTTGGAAAATTACACCTGGGCTATCAAGTGCAGCCCCCATCAAAAATTGCAAATCATCCTGGAAGCATGCCACGTCCTTTCTTCGCGACAATCAGGCGAAAACAAATCAAACGCCGGTTATCCCCCAATCACAAGATTCGCAAGCACGGACCAATGTCAATGTGACTTCAAGTTTTCCAGCGCAAGTCCTGAAGCCAGCCAACTTATCCCACGACGAAAGTACCGATGCTGCTATTCGAAAAGCGCCTGAACTAAAAGGAAGTTGCATGGCCGTGGTTATCGGGTTGGTTGTGGGGATCGTGTGGTTTTGAACAGCTCGCTGCTTCGAATACCGATGGCTTAGAATGAGCTTTCGGGTATCTTCAGACCGCAATGCGCATGTTATCAACAATTGGGCATTCGAGCACCTCGATGTCATTTATGTCTTCTCATGTCTGTAATGAGTTTCTTTCTTTCTCCCGTCTGGATGAACATTTTTGGATAGGGTCTAGCGTGGATGGCTCTGGTAGGCCTCCAGTGGATTTAATAACAAATGTATTTTGTATAATCGAATTCTATAACGTCAATACAAACTTAAATGACAGAAAAATAAAAGGAATGCCGTAGACGCCGTGCCATGTCATACATACAAAAGAAAATCAAAGAGAGTAAGAAAAGTTGTGATTTGGCGGCTTGGAAAAGCTCAGCATGCTTCCTGCATCGGCCGTGGTTCCCACTGTGTCAATGGAACGTGCGTCGAATCACGATCTACATGTAAAGAGCGATCAAATGCACCGGCCTTTCCCAATTGACGAGCCTTCCTGATAAGTTTACCCGGGTGGTAAACAATCAGAACGAGTATCGAGAGGAACATAAGGAACGCATCAAACACGTAGATATACGCCTCCTTCGTATTGACATCCGTCGTCCTGGACGCACCGAACTGAATCGTTCGAACCAAATTTCGAATCATCATCGCCGTACACGCCACATACATCGCCCACATATACGGCACCCATTTAACATCCGGATTCATACTCAACAATGGCGTGGGGGCCTGATTCAAACGACGATGAAATTTAACCGCAATAAGAATGAAAAAGGCAAAGACAACCAAGGAGAAAATTAATCCTGCCAAAACGACTTTCTTGCCGATATTCATTATATTGGCATCGCCGGTGACTTGGACTCCTGCACCACCGAGTTGAGTACAGAAACAGAGGACGTCGTTCATGACGAAGACGAATGTGAGCCATTTTGTTCGCATACTGGATAGATGCTCTGCTTCGAATGAACGGATTATTCGTCCAAGGACCATGTATACTGTTGCTGCGATGAGGGGTGGTGCGCAAAGGATCAGCATTTCTTGTAGAGCCCAGGACCTGATATCAAAACGGGATTCATGAGACCATGCTCGACCGTAGTAGCCGAACGTCTCGCCTGTTTGGTAGATGTGGTGTTAGATAGATATGTGCGGGAGTAGTCTTGGAAACTGAGTGGGATGAAACGTACATATTCCTCCTAGAATCAAAGGTATAAAGTATGCGGCGCGGAACGGGATTGTCATAACGATATGCACGAGTGTTGCAATGCCGAATATAGCCATGAAAGCGTATCCTGCCGTAGCAGATGGTGTATAAGGGTAGAACTCGACGGTGGGTTTAGACCCATTGACGCCGGGATGATAAACGATATCCATACTGTGTTAAATCAGTGTAAATATGAGGTTGAAAAAGAGAGAAGATATTGATTCTTGTCTAAATGGAAAGACAAGACTGGCCATATTTATGATCAGGATTCAATCGATCATTCTCCTCATCGTTGTGAAGGACATTACCCGATAAGGAAATATTTATAACGAATACGCGCGAGTGGAGTGTTTGAAAAGACGCCGATCTTTTTTTGCCAACGCGCTATGGAGCATGAAATGCTTTTCTACAATAAGAATTATCCACTAGATCTCTTATATTTATCTTCTAGGCTGAAATTTGACTATTTTTAGACTGTTGATCCCCGGATGGAAGATAAAAGGGTTCACGTACTGGAAAATTCTATAATCTTAATTGAGCGGCACTTTCACTTGACGCCCCTGATATCAGATAGTTGTATAGAGTGGGTTCGCCTATGTCATACTGAAATGCTTTTCGCTCTCACTGTCTGATTCCTTGAAGGTCTTTTCAATCTAGTAATTTCCTCTCCACAACATGTATTGGATAGTATCAACTGGACTTTTATTCCTTCTACCCCGGGATATGAGCATAGTCATTACTCAAAGTAAATTAGGGAGATAGAATGACAATATAATGAATTGCACAGTTACATTTATTCCTGTTTCACCTTCTGCAAAGGCCACTCAATCCACGACCGATACTCCTCCTGCAAAAATGTAGAAACGCCCCAAAGAACATGCTCAGCCCAACCTTCCATAAACCAAACAGCATCCATATATCGAAACATAACAGCCCAATAAGCAAGAATGACCAAAGCCCGAGGTTCTTTCTCTTCTAATAACCTAACAAATTTCTCCGGTAATCGATAAAGCCATCCGATTAATAGGTCCATGAACGCAACACCAAGTTGTCCCGCAGACCTGCGTTCGTAGACTCTGTTCATTATTTCATATAGATTGTCGAGAACGGAGACGTATATCGGAAGATCATCGACAGGAGCTTCTTGCTCGATGAATCGCTGGACAGCCTGAGTATGTACGGTATGTTCGTGTAGTTCGATACGCATTGACGGCGTGATTTCGGGTAATGGACTTGATTTTTCTGGTTCCAGAACACCGCTATATACCTTTTCATGATATTTTCCAACTGTCAACTTGACACCCTGTAAGAGTACGAGCCACTCTGATGGACCGGCTTCGCTGAAAATAAGGTATTGTCCATTTCTAGGCCCCCTGCCAAAGTAAATGAAGATTATCAGCACAGCTGACATGTATATCAGTTGGCAGTTATCTTCATTCATATCTTGAAGGGATAGAACATTTGTGACCGTTCGTACACCGAATGTGAAGTGGCCATCTGCTTGTTGGAGGTATTTTTCTCGTTCGTCTGGTCTTTCATGGGCAAGGTGGAGAGCGGATAGAGCAAGCAATAAATGAAGGATTGATGGGAATTCGATGCCCCATTGTACAAGGTGACATTGCCAGAGGTTATGGGGGTCGCTAATGGCCATTGTTTTGTATGTGGATATAGACCAGTGGTGAAAGAGGTTAAGGTCAGAGATGGATATTGTACTCTGCAATGAATCTTTCAAGAGATCACATTGTACCCCTGTAGATTGGCTATTTGCGGAGGACGAGAGCTGTGGTTCTGACGTCGGGGTTGATATACGGAATGTCTGTTTCAACCCGCCCGCTGGTAGTTGGCGAGGTCGGAATCGACGAGCTATCCTGCAAACAGGCTCCTCTGAGCCATCTGGGGCTGGTGATTCCGAGTCAGCTGTGGAAGTGGCCGTAAATGTGCATTCGATATTGTGGTTGGAACAGTTAGCGCAGCTGGGCCGTTTCTCATCGCACTGGAGTAAATCAGTATGATCCTCATCAAATCTAGATACAATACTAGCTTCCTTTTTTCTATCTGGAAAGCAAAGTAAAGATCGTATCTTGTATAATATCATCTTGAAGGAATGCAAATTCAGAGGCAAGGAAAAACGAGAGACTGTAACCCGATGAAGGACTGATGGCTTACCTTAATGCGCCTTCGCTTACAATTAGCGCAGCCTAAACGTGACTTCCGATGTGTCCGTCGCGGTCGGATGGATTTTTTTCTCAGCCGAGAGGTCCATTTTGTTTCTTTCGCAAGCAGGATGCGTATTCGTTCTCAGCAACCCTTTTATGACGTTCAAATTCACAAAAACCCCCACCCCAGGCTGCATAGATTTAAGCTCAAGCTAAAATGATAAAAGTATTAGCCTACTACACGTCTCTGAATATCTCTTCTCTTGCTGTAATGACCGTGCCAGGCATCGACATATTCTGTGGTCGTTTGAAAGGAGGTTGTTGCGAATACGCAGAAATTGCCGCTTTTGGACTAACGGCCCCACTTGGAGATGGGCATGATAGGCTTTTTAGGATTCACTCGGTATATTATTATAGAATTTTGATAGAACAAAAGCCAATTTACTAAAGACATTCTGACCAGGGACCGTTTCATTTGCATTCATTGGAATGAATAGTCAGGACTCAATATTAATGCTGGGTTCCAAGGTTAGCGCTTAAGACTCCAGGGGATCAAGGCTAGCCTATAGTACTGTGCTCGATGAAAGACCCAAAGAACCGTCTGCGTTCTACGAATACTACAACTGGAATGATAAAATATTGGATAATTGAAACTTGAAAAAAAAAATTATTGAAGCTAATTTTCACATGGATTGGAGGCATCAATCTTCGTTAATAAGGTGAGAGACAGAAGCATAGCGTCATAGATATTGGGAATCCGAATTCCGAAGCAAAAAGAAAATTTACAGACGAGCAGGGCGACCAGAGATAGTCGAGCCGTAGACAACGTCAAAGCGGTCCAGGTTCATAACCTTGTCCCAAGCAGCAACGAAGTCACGAACGAACTTGGACTGGCCGTCGTGGCTACCGTACAACTCGGAGAGAGCGCGGAGCTCAGCATGGTGACCGAAGATGAGGTCGTTGCGAGTGGCAGACCACTTCTTGGCACCGGTCTTGCGGTCAACACCCTCGAAGGTATCGTTGTTGGCGTTGACGGACTTCCACTCGGTGTTCATGTCGAGGAGGTTGACGAAGAAGTCGTTGGTCAATTGGCCAGGACGCTGGGTCAGAACACCCAGGTTGGAGCGGTCCCAGTTAGCGCCCAGCACGCGAAGACCACCGACCAGGACGGTCATCTCGGGTGCGGTGAGAGTCAGCTGCTGAGCCTTATCAACGAGCATCTGTTCACTGCGCACACGGATGCTGGAGTGGCCGTAGTTGCGGAAGCCGTCGTGGACGGGTTCCAGCCACTGGAAGGAGTCGACGTCGGTCTGCTCCTGGGTGGCGTCCATGCGGCCAGGAGTGAAAGGCACGGGGATACCAGCGGCCTTCTCCAGGGCAGCGTTACCGGCCAGAACGATCAGATCGGCCAGCGACACCCGCTTGTTACCGGTCTGGGAGCTGTTGTAGCGGCGCTGGACATCCTCGAGGACAGCGAGAACCTCGCGGAGCTGGGCAGGGTTGTTGACCTTCCAGTTGTTCTGGGGGGGCCAAGCGGATACGAGCACCATTGGCACCACCACGCTTGTCACCACCACGGAAAGTGGCAGCGGAGGCCCAAGCAGCGGAGATGAACTTGGTGTGGTCAAGACCGGAGGCCAGGATCTCACGCTTCAAGTCGGCAACATCCTCCACATCGATCAGAGGGTGGTTGACGGCGGGGATGGGGTCCTCCCACAGAAGAGTCTCCTGGGGAACCTCAGGGCCGAGCCAGCGAACGCGAGGACCCATGTCACGGTGAAGCAGCTTGAACCAGGCACGCGAGAAGGCATCAGCCAGCTGGTCGGGGTTGTTCAAGAAGCGACGGGAGATCTTCTCGTAGGTGGGGTCAAAGCGAAGAGACAGATCGGTGGTCAGCATCCTAGGCTTTTGCTTCTTACTGGAGTCATAGGCATCGGGGATGATATCGTCGGCATTCTTGGCGGTCCATTGGTTGGCGCCGGCGGGAGACTTGGTCAACTCCCAGTCGAACTTGAACAGGTACTCCAGGAAGTTATTGCTCCACTTGGTAGGGGTCTTGGTCCAAGTAACCTCAAGACCAGAGGTGATGGTATCAGGACCCTTACCGGAGTTGTGACCGTTGGCCCAGCCGAGGCCCTGAGACTCCAGGCCGGCAGCCTCCGGCTCCTTACCGACATTATCAGCGGGAGCGGCACCGTGAGTCTTACCGAAAGTGTGACCACCAGCGATGAGAGCGACGGTCTCTTCATCATTCATGGCCATACGGCCAAAAGTGATGCGAATATCGCGGGCAGCCGCGACGGGATCCGGGTTGCCATTGGGGCCCTCCGGGTTGACGTAAATGAGGCCCATCACGACGGCCGCAAGTGGGTCCTCAAGGTCGCGAGTGCGAATATCACTCTGCTTCTTTTCCTGATCGGTGGTCTCCGGGGCGTAACGAACACTGTTGGTGAACCACTCACGCTCACCACCCCAGTAGACGGACTCATCAGCTTCCCAAACATCGGCACGGCCACCGGCGAAACCAAAGGTCTTCAGACCCATTGACTCCAGAGCCACGTTACCGGTGAGAAGCAGCAGATCGGCCCATGAGATCTTATCGCCATACTTTTGCTTGATAGGCCACAATAAACGGCGGGCCTTATCCAAACTGACGTTGTCGGGCCAACTGTTCAGAGGGGCAAATCTCTGCTGTCCCTGGCCACCACCGCCACGACCATCGAAAACTCGATAAGTTCCGGCACTGTGCCAAGCCATTCGGATGAACAGACCACCATAGTGACCAAAATCGGCGGGCCACCAATCCTGAGAGTCGGTCATGAGGTTGTGAAGATCTTTCTTAAGAGCATAGTAATCCAGGCTCTTGAAGGCTTGAGCATAGTCAAAGTCCTTGGTCAGAGGGTTGGTAGCCTCGGTATGCTGACGCAGGATGTTCAGCTTGAGGTTCTCTGGCCACCAATCATTGTTTCGTGTACCATGACCGGCGACATTGGCCGACTTGTTATGGAAAGGGCATTCACCCATAATTGCTAATATTTCCAATTCAAGGGGTGGAGAAGGGGCTTAGAGAGAGGAAGGAAGAAAGGAGAGGATGAAGAGAGGGAGAGAGAAAAAAAAAAGGAATGAAAAAAGTGTACAAAAGGAACCCCGCAGTATAAAAGAGAAGAAGCTTGAGAAATGGACGAATCTGTTTTGTCAGCCTTGAATGGCTGGCCACGTCTGGCCATGACGGATTTTTAAGCTGGCGATGGGATTGGTTGATTCGTTTCGTTTCATGGTGGATCCAGTAGAATGCGGGGAGACCTTTCACGGCGAACCCCGTCTTTTTGATCGTCCTATACGGTGTAAATACGGATAGTATTGGATATTCTCCAATTTGTGTTTGGTTATTATGTATTCTCTCTACATATTATTTTCCCGTTCTCCTCCGATTTCCCCTCTCGAGTTGACAAAACCCACATTCGTTGCGTTATGATTTGTTGCTGTCTGGGTAATCTGTACTGTACATAGGCACTGCCTTTACCTGGTCAAGTACAAGTATGTACGTACTACCATGCATACTCCGTACAGAAAGGTTTCGATATCACCCCGCACTCCGACAGACCTAGGTATGTACTAATCAGTCACCGCTGGTTTGTATCATATGATCCCCTTGACTGCTTTTCTCTCCAATGGCGACATTGCCGTGAAACACGGGTTGTCCGTGTATGACGTCAAGATCTTGAATCTATACTCCCTACATTTCGAGTATTTCTACGAGTAACTATTGCAAATATGTACTTATGTATCAGAATCATCGCGATGTCTTTCCTCTCGGGATTTATTCTAGCCATCCACTCTCGCCTATCAAGTATATTTAATAGACTAATAATTAGTATTCCTCCACTACAACTTGATGTTGATCTCGCGTCTCCTACACTTTTTAGGAAGTTCTTTCCGAGATTCCGCGGGAAATCCACCGCAACCGCGGGTTTCTCAATCGACTAAATTAGTTGAATGTACCACAATAAGACATTTAGTTACTACTTAGAGTATAGTTAGTATAGTATATATTTGTAACAATGGACCGGTCGATAGTTCGTTAAGTAACTAGTGTAGTGGGGGAGTATCGGCCTGCCTGCCAGTAGGAGGATTATGTAAGGGAATTGGCCTAATTTGGAAGGGAGCTTATATACATTCATTTAGATAGCATCTTTAGCATCACCCAGAGGGGGACACAGAGTTCAATTACACGAGTTACAGTCTATTCGAGAGAGTGCTAGCAGATAGCCCTAGTTGGGGTGTTGTTTACCCTCATCCTTCTGCCCCATTCGACCTGCACGTACCGACCGTGCTGCTTCGAGCATCCTATCCCGTTACACTAGTTAACTATTATAACCCCCATGACTAAGTATTTTATTCTAGCAGCAGTGGCTACCGTACATACAGTAATTCTAAGATATCCTCCACCTCCACTTCCCGATCCCCGCCACGTCGCCCGGTCTGCTTTCTCATTCGCAAGTAAATTCCTACACCTTAATTTGTCAACTTTCTACTCTAGAACCGAGCAAGCAGGAACGTCTGCTCAGTCATATACCCACCCAGTAAAGGCTCCATCTATACTATAGCATAGTATGCTGAATAATAAGGATAAGTATAGAATTGCATCATCCCACATTGGGAATTCTTCTGCCTACTGGTAGAGGGTATATTTCATTGAACTCGGATAGACCAAGCCCAAGAATGTGTCTAAATTCAAAGCAATCATTGTCAATCAACGGTCCTTCAGTAATGTGCACGTCGTTTGATCTAGCTCATAATATCGAACTCTAAAACCTTATCTACGAGTGCCTCTTCTAGTAAATCCGCTCTAAACCCGATATCACTTTCCCTTCCCCTAAATATCATCTTGAACATTTTGAGAGACTGGAGATGTGGCGTTGAGTAGAAGTGGGTATAGAATCGCAATTGGAGAGTTATCATTGGACACTCTGTGCTGACATCGGGCTAACCGCTTCGGGCTCAGCCATGTAGAGTCTGATGAAGCTTAATCTGGCCCTGATGACAAGAGACTAGCCCTTACACGCCTTGAAGGATCGGGAATCGTTGCTAGAATCTTCACTATTCCCCTGATGACAATGCTTTAACCTCATTTGGTATCCATGATTTTGGTTGATGTTCATTGAGTCTACTCTCTGGGCCATCGAAATGAAGCAATAGAAACCTATAAAGATGGCCATCGGTCTTCGGATTGAGAGATGCCAGAAACTCGTGCCAGAGAATTTAAAAGATCAATCCACCGAATCTCTTCGAGAACAAAATGTCTACCAAACAAATCCTTCGTTCAGAGGATATCCTGCAGAAATATGGAGAGTCTCTTGCTGGAAAGACGGGTATGACTATACTTTTCTCTGAAGCTGTAATATTTTGGATTGAGTCTCACTATCTACTATTTATGTACAGTCTTAATTACTGGAGTATCCAATGAGTCTATCGCCGGAGAACTCGCTATTCAACTTGCATCCGCATCCCCGAATTTACTCATTCTCAGTGCAAGAGCCGAATCAAAGGTCAAATCAGTGATCGATCAGATCAAAGAGAGAAACGTCAATGTGCAAACTCTTTTCCTCGACATGGACTTGTCAGACCTAAGTTCTGTCCGCAAAGCCGCTCAAGATGGCCTAGCTGATGTCCCTAAAATCGACCACGTTATTTGTGTCGCTGGTGTCATGATGTGTCCCTATGGAAAGACAGCCGATGGATTCGAGACCCAGCTTGGAGTGAATTATCTGTCCAATTTTCTGCTCATAAAGATCCTTCTGCCGAAGGTTGAGGCAGCAGGTCCCTCGTCGTCTATCATCGTCGTGTCTAGCTCTAGTGTCCGAACCGGGAAGATTCACTTTGACGATATTGGTTTTAGTGTATGTGAACTTCATCCTTTATTGTATACTTTTTCCTAACCTGAAACCTTATAGGAGGGCAAAACATATGATGCCTACGCTGCATATGGCCAGTCAAATGTTGCAAGAACCATGTTTGCCAAGAAGCTAGCGGAAAAATTGAAGGGCAAGGGTATCCGAATCTTCAGTATTGACCCTGGTGGTATGGAAATCCCTATTCGCTTCACGTTTGACTAAATAGTGTACTAACTTGCAGCAGCTGTTCAATCCGGATTGCAAAGACATTTCACGGAAGACTTCCAAGCACAAGTGAGCGAAATGATGAAGGCTGGCTGTAAGATCACCCAGGAGATTCTGGCTACTCACTTTTACTAAACATCTATAGACCTCATCGATATGGATGGAACCAAATTTGATTTCCCCCCTTGGACTGGTCGATCGGAAGGGGCTGCAAACATTGTCACTGGAATGATTGATCCTACTATTGCAGGTTGGTTAAGTCGCAGAAACTAGAGAGAGATTTGAAAGTGTTAACATGTAATATGCAGGTTTCAATGGTTCATTCATCAGCCAAAACGCCATTGCAGATGACGACTTACACTCCCACATTCGTGATGAGGAAAATTGGACTCGACTTTGGGATATGAGCGAAGAAATGGTTGGGGTGAAATATTAGTCCTACACTAACTTATGAGCCTGGACTGACAGGCAGCTGATAGTACACTGATGCTATTCCAATTTCTGAGTTTGATACATTCCATAGAGTTGAATACGAAAGTCTTGATTTTTCTCATACATACATCAATTACCAATAGTTGTCATAGACGCATTATCAGTCATTTCAATGATTACTACTCAACCTCTTTAATTCGAGGATTATCAAATTCCGCTTTCAGCGGATCTTCCCCTCGCTGCCTCCTCCAATAATTAGTCGACCGTATAAGATCGGTACAATCCCTCAGTAACCAATTCCATTTCCTAAAAAATCCCTCGGTGACTTCATAAGCGGATGGATCCCACGACTCGCCCCATACTAGTAATCCAACTTCTGCCGAAGGACCGCAGAAACCATAAAAATCAGTGCATAATTCGTCTTCATCGTAGACACCCATTTGAGATAAGAGACTATTGCGGAGAGATTCGATAGGGATAATGTCGATCCACGGGTGGTGAATGATGCTTTTTTGGGAAGAACTCGGTTGGAGACTTGGTGGTAGTTGAAAGGGTACAGGGCATGGGCCGGAGATATTGAAATGTGAGGCGATGTCCTCGCATAAGACTTCTATCGATAATCCCATTGTAGCGGCGTTTGCGACCATTGCACGCATGATGTTAAGTTGAGTCACCGAAAGCAGGATGTTGGTTGCCTTTATGTTGTTGGTAGCGTAGTTGGAGACTTTTTGTTGTAAATCAATCAGATACTGTGCGCGCGATATTTGATTTGAGGTACAAAGGGCTTCGTTGTTTTGATTCACGCTTAGGTCCTTTGATGGTTCATCGAGTCGTGTATTGCGGTTTGTTAATGTCTGCTTCTCTTGGCGCTCTTTTCGAGTCATAGTACGAGCTTCATTTGTGTAAACGACCCATCGTCTCGTTTGTCCCTTTGACTGTTTTTCAATAGCCTTTCTTTTCCCTAGAGATACATGCCAAGTCAGTATAAAGTAAGACGTCGGATGGCGGAAGGACTCGGCCACTAACGGCTGGCTTGTTGGTTGAGGCGATTCTGGAGCCTGCGCCTTGACACTGCATCTAATTTTGTTGGACCTGTATCTGTCATTGTAGATGTGTAGCCGTAGGGGAATAATCTTTGGTGCTTGAGAAGGGGAAGTTGTCGAGAATAAGCGCTGCTGTTAATCTATCAGTGGGGCGAGAATGTAAGCGGCGGCATTTAAGGCTTTAAGGACTGCTAAACCCCGAGAGAAGCACTTGAAGACTTGTACCCCTCGAACCACAAGTATAGGGCTTAAAAATGAATGACTTGTGTAAAGCAGATGTTTGCCTTATATTTGAGGTGCATTGAGGAATGTTTAGTTTTGCGGATAGAATGCAGTGATTTGAATGATTCCAATCGTTGGGCCACACTATATATATGTGCGCTGACCACGAGCGAGCCCGGGCGGGTTCGTGGTTCAACCTCATGTTAAACTTCCAAGTTTTTGGAGTAGCTGGGATTTTGATATGAATGCCCATTGGATATGCTACACCGACGAAGAAGTAGAGCTATAGAATTATGATCTACATATCCAGTTGGTGACTTGTGTACTTGTATTGATATCAACATATGCCCGAGAAAGACTATGCAGACCCTGGATATGACGAGCGTTGGGTGATCTACTGTCGAAGTAATCTGACATGGATATTTAGTACGGAAA
Source organism: Penicillium citrinum (assembly GCF_028827155.1). NCBI lineage: Eukaryota > Fungi > Ascomycota > Eurotiomycetes > Eurotiales > Aspergillaceae > Penicillium > Penicillium citrinum. The sequence goes on from NW_026622686.1 coordinate 3,759,857, forward strand.
CCTTACAATTGCATCTACAAATACCGTATTTGTATATTGAGATCACGAAAACACTGCGATCAAACCAACTGAGAAATGAAATCATTGGTTTGAAATAGAGAAGACCGTTTCACGATATGTCATACACCAAGGTACTATTTGCGACTATGCAAGTAGCTAGAAACGTATTTTGACAAGCTCGTAGAAACGGCAACCGGTGCCAGCGAAGCAAACTCATTTTGAATCAGTGGAGTAAGGGAGAGGAGGCCAGTCTTGTTGCATCAAGATGGCTTTTCCCACGTAGGTCGTGCCGTATTTTCTTCACTGATGGTTTCTTTTCGTTTGGCTGAAATGTATGGTACAGTTGACAGTGTATGCAGTAAAAGTACAATGGTCGGTTCTGAACCGTATGGCATCTGGCCATCCTCAAGGCAGAGGCTTTGGTGAGTCTCGTATATATCTTCACCGTGCGTACAGGGGTGGTGGCATTATGAGATGACCTTCGCCGTCATCAAGTTCACTCCGGAAACTCATTCCATCATGCATACACCGGCTATGTGCGGACTTTTGCAAAGTAGCAAAAATTATATCATGCGACTTCAATGGTTGCAGGAATGATTGGATTCAATGCGTGTCGATGAGAATACCAACGTTCAAACTTCCACGTCTTCCGGAATCAATGAGTGAGGCATAACTCCTTCTCCAGAAGAGACTTTAACCCAATTCATTTCTCTGCATCAGCAACCAATTGCTCCACCTCCTCCTCAGTCATACGATGAAAAAGCTTGCGCGCATCGTCAAGATTTGCTTCCTTGGGCAATCCATTTTCCACAGACTGGACATGAATCACAGGCACATCAAAGTCATAAACATCCTTCCACTTTTTATTTCCTGGTTCATCGATGTAGGTCTCCACAAATTCGAAAGGACGGCGCTGGTGTAATTGAACGACAGTCTTTTTGGCGTTGTCGCAGAGACCACAACCGGCACGAGTGAAAAGGGTCAATCGAGCTTGACTGAAGAGGGCACGGGAGGGAAACATGTTGTTCAATAGCTGTAATTGCTATATCTGTATGCTATAATGGCAAATGGAGAGAGCGTGGGAGGAAGAGTAAAGAGGACAACGTTGACGCGCGGGCCGTCCTTCTCCGCGTGGAACCTTCGAGCTTCTCCAGCTAAACCGCGTTCGGTTTTCAAGTTTATTCTGCGACATCTTCTTCTCTTCTTCCCTACCCAACCATCCCTGCAATTTTATATATTTATATATATATTTGGTCCGTTACACATCATGGGCAAGTGCGTTCACAAAGGTTGTGGAAAGGAGTTCACCGACTCGGAGGAAGCCTGCGTGTATCATCCGGGTCCGCCAGTGTTCCACGAGGGACAAAAAGGTAAGTCAAAGTACCTTGGTGCTGCCACCAATGCTCAATCCGTACCCACTAGAGCTTGGTTATTTCCCTAAGCATATGGAATCCACGCTGCAGAAGTAAAGAACAAACTAATTCATATGCGCAGGCTGGAAATGTTGTAAACCCCGCGTCTTGACATTCGAGGAATTCCTCTCCATCCCACCATGTACGACCGGCAAACACTCCGAAATCGATGATACGCCTGCACCAGAACCCTCAAAGGTCGTCGAGGAACCTCCTGTACCATCCCCTTCTCTCGAGGTCAAGCCTGTCTCTGAACGTCCACCCATCTCCCCCGCCATTGCCCCTCCAACACCACCCGCTAAGCCTGTCGTGGAGGAGCCAGACTCAGATGACCCCGACCTGGAAATTCCTGCCAATGCTACGTGCCGCCGCAAGGGCTGCGGAAAATCTTATGATGGGTCTATTGCTCGGGAGGAGGAAAAATGTGTGCATCACCCCGGGTCACCGGTTTTCCACGAGGGTAGCAAAGGATGGTCTTGCTGCAAGCGCCGAGTATTGGAGTTTGATGAATTCTTGAAGATTCCTGGCTGCACTGAGAAGACCAAGCACATGTTTGTTGGCAAGGCCAAGCCAGCAGGCGAGGAGAAGGTTGAGAGTGTCCGGTAAGAGCTTTCCTGGAATACGTTTCGATAGATCCCAAATTTTCCACTCCCAAATTTACGTGTGAATGAACCCAGCTAACCACAGAGGCATTCTATAGCAATGATTTTTACCAAACTCCCTCCTCTGTGAACGTTTCCCTCTATTTGAAGAAGATTGACAAAGAACGCGCCGTTGTGGACATGACCACCGACAAGATCACTTTTGATCTGCCCACCACGGATAACAAGCGGTATCAAGACACCTACGAGCTGTTTGCTCCCATTGATTCGGAGAAGTCGAGCTTCAAGGTGCTGGGTACTAAATTGGAGCTCACCCTCGTCAAAGCAGATGGCAGCAGCTGGCCGGTGCTGCGCAAGGATGACAAGTGGACTGGGCAGCGCATTCAAGTTGGCAATGCCGGACGGGCTTGAGAGGAGTATATATAGAGAAGGAACTATTCAAACGAAGTGATAATTGGATCACTTTAATGTCGAATATGGCTTATGATGTGATGTGATGTGATGTGAGGAGATGATGGATTGCTTTGAATATCCAATATAAAGTACCATGACCGTGACCAATTAGGCAAGGCATAACCTTCAGATGCACCACCATCTAGCAGTTCCTATCATCCACTCAAACTCAGTGCAAAATCAGCGCCGCGCAGGGCTCGGTAGACCTTAAAAACTCAAGGGCCAATGCTTTCGACGCAGCTTTACAATGACGAACATACCACTGCAGAGTTTGCAGCTTGGCATAGGCTCAAAGCTTGGAGAGATCTCTGCCAAAGCTTACGCAAGCGGCAGTTTAAGTGAATCTTGTTGATCTTTAAAAACTACGTGTTGATCACAGAATTTGCAATCTCTTAAGCCAAATAAACCCAAAGAATAGAGTATAAAAAAGTATGTAACGCCCCCTCCACAGCTATAGCGCATGGAGCTCCCGGAAGGGAACCCTAGCATAGCCATAATTTGATTGGGAAAAAGGGAGACGCCAAGTTGGTCTTTGGGGCCGGGAACGGAGGAAAACCCATAGAGCAAAAGCCACAAGAATAACCCTCAGCGAGGCATCATTTGATGCAGCCCCAATGATTAAAGATTATTACATGGTAATGTAAAACCTCTACTGATGATGTGAAGAAGAAAAGAAAAAATCGAGTAAGGATGGGCGTGGGCCGGGCATATTTATACGGCAGAAAATTAGGCGGGACACTAGCGTGGAAACAATTCGGAGAATTAGAATTGCCGGATTCCGGAAGGGTCTGTCCGAGTATTACCATAATAAGGAACTAGGGCAAATCTACCAGGGCAGACCCCACCCCCGTGACCGACCCCTGTTTCAGTCGCATGTGATGAGACCCTCCCAAAAGTGGAGCGGGTTGAGGCTTGTCTGTGAGATGATTTATTGTATGTACATCATTGTAGTCATTATGTAGGTGAATAGTATTCAGTATTATAGATAAATTATGTTCTCAATTTAGAATCTATAATATACTCCACAATACTTATTATATTATCAGTAAAGGATTCCCGTTGTAAATATCTACGTACACACTGTTGTATGCCATGTGGAAAACCCCAGTTTTCCATTTTCCCATTGGGGCGACCAGGCACGAGACCGACGAGGCTTGGACCCTTTCATCTTTCCTTTTTTTTTTGGCCCTCGTGCTTCCTCGACTTCGCCTCAACTTCTCCTCTTTGATTTTAACCCCAACTATTCCACTCTCTACAATACATGCGATCACTTGCTCAATTCTTCGGTAACGTCTCTCTTCGTACCCTGCAGATCTCTCGTCCCAATTTGTCCCAGGCTGCAGGGAATTTATCTTCTCTCTCCAATCCTACGCTGTCTCAAATTTCCCAGACTAACACTTTGCTAGTCTCCTCCAAACTTTGTTCCAGCACTTAAACTCTTCTTCTCCCTAATTTTCTCGCATTCTTCTTTCTCCTTTCATTCTTTAACTCTCTCCTATCCTCCCTCATTCTCTCTGAAACCAACATGGGCTCCTACGACTCGGAGAATGGCGTCGCACCCGCCCTCCGCTACATCCCCCTCTCTTATAGCCCCGCCGACTCGCAAGCAACCGCTCTTCGACTCATTCTGACGCTTTTCCCGGATTGGGAGGGCCCCGAAAACAAAATCGAGTTCGTGCGATTCACTGACGGCATCACCAACACTGTGCGTCCCTCTTTGTCCCACCCTCCAGAGCGCAAATAGCGGGATGCTTCCTCGCCCCTGCCCTCCGTCTCCCCGCGCGAGCCTCGTCGCCAGATCCTGTGAAACTGACAACCCTGTTCCTTTACATAGTTGTTGAAAATCATCAATCGTAAGGACGGCTTGACAGACGCCCAGATAGACAACGATGCGGTGCTTATGCGCGCATACGGAAACGGAACAGAAATCCTCATAGACCGTGAAAGTACGAGCGACCTTCCCCCTCCCTGCTCGAGGAGACCGCTTCTCGCACCCCTCTGCACCTTTGCATGGAATTTATCGTCAATTGGTCTCTCGGCATCTGGCCCCAAATCCAACATTATGCTAAAGTAATACTTTTTGTGTTCCTACAGGAGAAACCACCTCGCATGCTCTTCTGGCCAGCCGTGGCCTCGCCCCTCCCCTCCTCGCCCGCTTCAACAATGGTCTACTCTACCGTTTCATTCGTGGTAAGCCCTGCGGGCACTTGGACTTGGTTACTCCCCCCCATCTACCGTGGTGTTGCCCGGCGTCTCGCCCAGTGGCATGCTGTGCTCCCCAGCAAGGGAACTAGTTCGACTCCCTCCCAGGAAGCCTCGATCATTGCCCACTCCGAGGCTGAATCCGCAAAGGAAGAAGAGGGATTCGATGTGATCCAACCGCGTCGTGCAGGCCCCTCTATGTGGGCTGTCCTTCAGAAGTGGATTCTTGCTTTGCCCACATCCACGCCGGAACAGCGCTCTCGGCGGTTAACCTTGCAGAAGGAGTTACAGTGGGTCTTGGCCCAGTTGGATGATGGCAAGGGCATTGGTGAAGACGGCGTAAGATAACCCCTCCACCGACGTCAATTTTTTAGGCTTCTCTGTTTGGCAAACCCCGCTAACCGTTTTTTTACAGCTCGTTTTCTCACACTGCGATCTTCTCTGCGCCAACGTGATCGTTCTCCCAACAGAGGATGGCTCCAAATCCGAGGACAACGTCACCAATGTCAACTTTATCGACTACGAATACGCTGTCCCTGCCCCCGCCGCCTTTGACATCGCCAATCACTTGGCGGAGTGGATCGGCTACGACTGCGATTATAATATGACCCCCACCAAATCGGTGCGCCGTCAGTTCCTGACCGAGTACACCAAGAGTTACTGCGAGAACCGTGGCCTCGACGAATCCTCCCAGGCGGAGATCGTCGATCGGTTGGTTCAGGACGTCGATCGTTTCCGCGGTATCCCTGGTCTTTACTGGTAAGATCTTCATTGACATCCATCACTTATTTGAAAAATGAATTTCCTTTTCTGATTTCATACAGGGGTGTGTGGTCCCTCATCCAAGCCCAAATTTCTCAAATCGACTTCGACTACGCTGGCTACGCCGAAACACGACTGGGTGAGTACTGGGCATGGAAGCGGGAGATGGACGGTAGTCGCAAGAAGGCCGGTGAAGAAATGCCTCTCCGTGAACAGCGCTGGGCGCTGGAGGCATAAAGGCATACCTGTTTTCCTCGCAGCAAAAAATAGCCTCGTCTACTCCTCATCTTCCCTCTTTCAACCCCCGCCACTTCGGCCTTCGTTGTCGCCATTTGCATATTGCATTCGCCAGGCATGAACGTGGTCCTACACCGGTTCCACATCTCGGTTCCACCCCCCACTTCTTCAATTCCCTCGCTCGTCATGACCTGCATAAGACTCGGGATACTCGCGCACGGCTTTTTGCAGCTGGGCCACACCGGGTCTTTTCAACATTTCGCTGCGTCGCGCTGCGCTCAAGGGGGGTGCTGAACCTGAGATGTAGGTGTCGGTTCTGGGGATCAGGACGGGGTATATTGCCGGCAGGATTGTTTTAGCGTCTTGTTCATTCGACGTCATTTGTCTTGCACGACGGCGTTGGGATAAAATCTGGTGTTTATTGTTTCATCTTTACATCATCTTTTTTCGCCGTTTCTTTTCCTTTTTTGCACATAGCTTTTGGTGGAAATTGTCATCCAAGCCCATTAACCCTGGGAATTTATTGGCTGTCGGTAGCGATTTAATCTTAATACGATGGCTGCATGTCTTCCTCTTCAGCAATTTATTTAATCAAAGACCTTTACAAAGAAATATGTTTCACGGTTTGATTAGATTCAGCATGCATCACACTATTTTAGTGGTATTGTCTAAGCCAGGATCCAATTATCTACAGCGTAAACCAGCTTAGCAGTTCAAAACGAATCACTTCCCATTTAATAATGCAGCCCTGCATTATTGGAGAAAGATCATATGGGAAAACAGGAGGCATAGCCAGAAACCCATCAAGCGTCAAATCATCCAACGAATCAATAGAGAAATCATCAAGAAGACCACCAACACCAAATGCAGAACAAGTGTTTATGCCAGGATTAACATTGGAATTACCACTTGGTAGTTTATCAGAAATTCCCGTCTCTGGACAAAGACCGGAAATCTGCGACTCGCTGGGGAGGACATTAATTGCGTCGCTGGATTCCGGGGCAGATTGCTCCGATCGAAACCAGAATGTTTGGAGTAATCGTGAGTAACGGGTTGATATGTGAGATTCATCGGGTGTGATTGATTTTAAATGTGATAGGAATCGGGTTATTAGGGCTGATGGGATTGCGCCGGAGGAGTGGGCTTTGAATGAGGAAGACTGATGAGTGGATTTCGTATCTTTGATTCTCAGTTTATAAAGTTATCTTTCTCCTCTAAATTTGATCATAACTTTTGATATAGTCAATGTTAGTGGACTTACAGATAGCAGCGTGCGGGTATATATCGCAAATGTTTCTCCGGATTAAAATCCTCGATGAAGATGGTCAGGAGGGACTCAGCTGCATCCAGGGCACCATATATATACCGCGCATCAGGACTTGCCATTGTTGAATCAGGAAGTCCAAGAATATGTTCTTCTCCATGCGTGCTTTTCTTCGGGGCAAACTGGGATGTGCGATACAGGACAGCTTGCAAAGCGAAAGCGCTCACGTATAATCAGAGATATTCTTGCACTAGAGTGAGACAACTGCGTAAATGTTTAGGAGCAGCTACATCTCTCCATATATACTGCCAAGCAGATAAAGCCCTTGTCGTATCATCGATATATTTGACATAATCCCATCTCATGATGAGTTCGACGGTACGGGCTTTAGACGGGAAGAGGATGTCGTGAGCATTTCCGAAAAGAGTGGTTAATTCCACTTGTGCTTGGATCCAGGTTGCCAGGTCCTCTTCTTCATGACTTTGAGATCGAAGGGATGGGAAATCCTCTGCTGTAACTGGCACCGCGAGTCCTGGTCCACGACACCAGAATGCCTGTCCCATACGAATTGATATTTGACGATCAGATAGAAAGGTAACTTGTATTTAGTCAGTATCATTGAGACCGAACTGGAATGAAAACAGAGGTGGATTGTGTCAGGAGGGGAATTACATGTCCATGCTAACCGATTTCATTCAGCGCCATGGTCGAGCTCGGTGCCATCGCTTCGAAATGAATCTTCCAGCCGAAGACGATAGGCTAGTCTAACCGCCAACCCTAGGATGGACCATGCTGCCTCACCACCGCCATCATCAATCCATTTGTCCGTGATTAATGAGGTTCCATTCACCGAGAAGTAGGCCTTCGACGCAGCCAACCTGCTTAGTACCGGAAACAAAAGGTAAATTGGAGCCCAAATCTTTGACTTATTTTTTCCAAATAATTTCAATTTAGGATTATCACTAGAAGATATGAATGAACTATTAGAGAAAAACAATGCCGGGCATAAGTTTACGCCGTCTCATTTAGCTGATGTGCCAATAACTCGAGAATTGAATGCAGAAGACTGTCCCTTTACCGAGCAGGTGGAAAATATTAAGGCATGACTTCCAGTCATTTCTTATAGCTTTTAAGACTTTCATCGAGCCTGGCCTTGTCAAAATTCAAGTCTTTATCATTTTGGTTCGCTTTCTATATTGGCTAATTACCTCAGAGCATGGTTGCCTTGGAATAAGGAACAACGTAGTCTGCGATAGCTGGAGACCGATATAGCTCGACATCTTTTTGTCGCGCAGCAAGCCAAGGACCTAACGCAGCAAATAGCTTTCCCACATTGTCTTCCTGGGACAAATCAATAGGCTGCAGATGATTACCCATTTGCTGGATTTGGACACCAGCTGCACCAGCTGTAGCACCGAAGTTATACATGTCGATCTTCTGATCGATGGCCCCCTTGACCTTACCGGATAGAATATGGGCACATAGATTGGGTTCTTGGCAAAGAGGACGGCCGAGACCAATACCATCCACCGTCTCCAGTGCTTTAACCATGGCCTCCACAGTCTTAAAGCCACCAGTGACATAGGTCTTTGTCTTCGTCAGGCCAGGAACAATAAGTCGGGCAAAGTCAAGGAAAAGCTGCCCATAATCAGTTAAATTCATGTCGAATAGTGTGCAGATTCGATAGGGAGGGAAAGGGACTAAGAAAAAAAAAGGTCCTTGATAACTAAATACTTACAGATTCACGTTCGATGGTTGATGGCCGCTTTTGCTCGGCAAAAGGCGACTTCTCATATGTGCCACCAGAGAGCTCAACAAAGTCGAAAGAATGTTCTTCAAGAGCTCTGCAAAGTTCCTTCGCATCATCAGGCTGGAAGCCCTTTTCCTGGAACTCAACACTATTGATCTTAATACCGACAACGAAGTCTTTGCGGACTCTCTTCGCGATCTCATCTCTGACTTCTAAGATCAACCTCATACGGTTTTTCAGTTGGCCACCGTACTGATCGGTTCGTAAGTTGGTAGTCGAGGACAGAAACTGGCTAAGAAGATAGCCGTGGGCACCATGAAGCTCAATGCCATCGAAACCAGCCTTGTCGAGATATTCTGCAGCGTGCGCAAAGCCATCAATGATGTTGGCGATGTCTTCGTGAGTGGCGGCCCTGGGCTTAGCAAACTTCATGCCCATAGGTTCACCCTGCACTTGTACATCACTGGCGCTGATTGGGTTTGGTTGAAGATACTGTGGAGTTTGACGACCAGGGTGTCCAACCTGGGCAATAATGAGCATTCCGTTCTCTTTTCCAGCAGTTGCCAGCTCTTTAAAGCGCTCGAATCGCTCGCCAGAGAATTCCGCGTCGCGAGGAATGACCGGGTTTCCAGCGGCTTCTAGATGACCAGCATCAATCATGACATTTCCAGTCAGATTAATGCCGATCTGACTCTCGCCCCAGCCCTTGTATGCTTGAATCAGTGTCGGGGACGGAATTCCGCGTGCAGAAACATTGTTGTAAGAAAATGATGCCAGGCGTTCGCTCATAGCACCCTTGAGGAAACGATTCGGCGCCGAACGCCCAGAGAATGTAAACTGCAGAGGCTGCCCCAGGACACTAGGATCAACATCGGCACACTCGAATCTTGTTGCAGCAGAAGAAGACATCTTGGATTTTCCGATATATCTAATAGAAAGTGAGTCGGAGTTCAAGGAAGCAACAAGAGTAAATGGATGGAGATATGATCTTGGAGTTGAGAATGCCAACTCCAGATGATTAAATAAAGTATCGTTCTGCATAAATTAACATAATTTAAACATTTGAATAGAAGATTTATAATCTGGTCTCATTGATTCATAAGAGCCAATAATTTCTAATGGAAACTGTGGAACCCCCGCGAATGCCTAAAACTGCAAGGTCGTCCGTACCTCGGACAGACTTCCAAGCGGAAGGATCGTTAAATTCCAGGATGGAACACTCTGAGTCGGTCGTGTATTCATCCGAAACCGACGGTCCACTCTAAATTCTTCACCGATTCAGTTTCCCATAGAATTAGGCTCGCAGAAGCACTGTGGTCACTTCTAGTTTCGCGATTCAGTTTGAATTCTAAGAAGCATCAAGTTATTTGGGCACAATCGAGGCTTTGGAGAGTTTCGGGTTGCCGACCTTATTTGATTTTTCGCTTCCCAGGCAAGCCCAGCTAATTCAAAGAACTCGGTAAAACTCATAGCTTACCAGCTTTCGACATGGTATAACTGCATTTCCTTCCTTCCTTCCTTTCTTTTTTTTATTTAAAAAAAGGACTAGAATACATGATGATATTCAGTAAACTATTATAGTCAATCTGGACTGCAAGTACCGACTGCAAACACTTCCGCTCCGCTCCGCCCCGCCCACTCCTCCCGCAGACTCTGAAGCCACTGGGCCTAGTGCGGTCTGTTATACTCCTACCCCATTCTCCATCACCTCCGTATCCCGTTGTTTGTGCATTCAAAGGAAAGAAATATAGCGATATCCCCTCATTCCGCTTTCTTCGATGCCTTTGTTCTCAATTTCATCAGGCCGAAGACAAGTGCATAGCCACTGATGGCGAAAATCACCGAGATTCCAGCATCCCTCCAGCCGTAGTAGTACTGGTTGATGTTCAAAGTAGTCAAGAAGTCACTACCATCGGTATATTCGCAGACTTTGCAACCAGATGTGGCATCTGGGTTGATCAAATTGGCCCTCCAGCCGTCCCCAGCCAAGTAATCGGACAAATACTGAGCACAAGTCCCATTTGTTGGATTGAACACCGCGAATTCTTCTTCGTTACAAGTGACTTTAGCACCCCAGAGACCAAATGTCAACATCCCGGAAACCACATAGTTGAACGGATTCAGATAATACATCCAGTACTTCCAGAAAACATTGAGTTGGGTGTACGGGACGAATATACCGCAGAATAGAACCAGTACACTGATGATCAAAGGATTCACAAGGGCCGCAAAGGTCGGATTGGGAGCGTATGCAGCAACGAATTGTCCGATGCCAGTATAGATGAACTCATAGATCAACATGATGAAGAATGTCGCGCCAGATCGATCAGAATCATGAGGAAGTCTCCAGACTGGATAATACCAGCAAGCGAAGTAAAGGACGGCACAAATGCAGAGATATGGGAATTCTGACACAATAAGTCCTGTGACGAATGCCACCCAAGAGTACATCTTAGATTTCTTTTCACGTGCATCATAAATATCACGACGCTGGATGAATAGTGGCTGGAGCTGGTTGATGACACCCGGGGCGACGAAAACAAAGTTGAATATCGTGAACATCTTCAGGTTCAAAGCAGTAATACTTGGACCAGGTCGCCAAAATGAAAATCCATTTAGGAGCGCGGATATAATGTGCAGAGAGAACTTGTTGTTGACATAGTTAGTATTGCGGAACAGGGCGACGTTCATGCGTTGAGTGACAATCTTCGTTTGTTCCCACAATGGCATTGAGAATTCATAACCATCAGACACTGTTCCGGGTGGCTTATTTGCGGCCTTATCAATCATACTGTCTAACTCCGTGATCATTGCATATTGTTCTGGTGATTCCAGCCAAATCTGGTGCCAGTCCTTGTCTTTGACAGCCTCAATACCACCGGTAACAACGTCAATCATGAACTCAGCTGGATTGGCATCCACTGGGCATTCAGCACCATATTTCCCGAAATACTGCTTGATAGTGGCTCCATTGTCACCGATATCGCCAAAGTAAACGGTTTTTCCGCCTCGTGCTAGAAGAAGAAGGGTATCGAATTGGGCAAAGAGCTGCGCGGAAGGTTGATGGATAGTAACCAGAACAGCCTGACCAACGTCGGCAAGCTTTCGGAGGAAACGGACTGTATTATAAGCTGACTGGCCATCCAATCCAGATGTAGGTTCGTCCAAGAAGATCAAGATACTGGGCTTTGAGACCAGTTCCACTCCAATTGTGACTCGTTTCCTCTGTTCCACACTTAGCCCATTGCCCACACTTCCAATTAGAGTATCTGCGAGATCGTGAAGTTCGAGAAGATCGATGATTGTTTCCACGTATCGAAGTTTTTCTTCTTTTGGAGTATCACGCGATTGTCGGAGTAATGCTGAAAATTGCAAAGCCTCCCTCACGGTCGCGTAGGGCTCATGAACATCCAGTTGCTCGCAGTACCCTGCCATTCTCTGAAAGGATATCGGCAGCGGTCTTCCATCAACAAGAACTGATCCATTGATCGTACCCTCCGTTTTTCGCTGAGCAAGCACGTCTAGAAGAGTTGTCTTTCCTGCTCCTGAAGACCCCATCAGGGCGCCGAGCATGCCAGGCTTAACCCATCCATGGATGTTATCCAAAAGAACGCGATCTCCAGTTGGGGTTTTGACGGTATAGGTCAGGTTTCTCCAGGTGAATATTGACGTGTTTCGGACGAGGTTATCATCATCAACCTGAACAGGCTCGTCGGTAGTGGTACGGGGATTTGTCTTTTCATGGCTTTGAGCCTCTTCATCGTTGTTTGCTTGATGTCTTTTCAGGCTTTCACGAGGAATGAGAAGAGAAGATCCAGAACCAGCACCTCCTTTCCACAGGCACGTAAACAAGACTGTTAGCACTGCGAAAAATCCCCACCAGGCCCACAGAATTCCATAGTTTCGCCACATCTGAGATGCATGATAATGCAAGGATCCCAAGTACTGATCACCGGTTACATAGTCAGCACCTCTCAGAGCACCACCTACGCCCGTGCAGGCTCTGTTGTCAGACCCGACATTCTCATAGCCCGGGCCACTTGGGACTAGATTATTACCAACGCAATCAATGTGCTGGTCGTGGAACTCATTGGACATTGCGGCTTGGAATGCATAGGCAAACGGATTGGTGTAGTACAATTCGACAAACCAATTCTTGATTTTAGGCTTGGGGATCATGTAGCCAGCATACATCACGATACCTTTGACGGCGGTTCCGGAAATCTTTGAAGCTGCTTCGAATGTGCTAAATGCGGCGCCGATACACCTGAATAAGGCAGTGATGCACTTAAATTTCACGGTCAGTGGTCTGGTACTATCATTGTAGCTGGTGTGGAGGGTGGATCATGTTGACTTACTAGGGTTGTGGTGAACAGAATTGCCCAGAAGGTGAAGAATGCGGCCGCAGTGTGCTTGAGCCCCACCATCCAGTAGATCACGACCGAGAAGATCGTACATTGGAATAGTAACACAGGGAAGTCAGCTGTTATCTGAGCTAAACAGAATGCAGCCGGGTGATGCATTGCAAATCCTTTGTGCTTTATAAGAATCGGTCGACCCTTGAAGGACTCGGTCACTTCGGACATTGCAACGATGCAGTTGTATAACAAGGAGAAGAATACGGCGCCGCCTTTAGTGAATAAACCAGCAGAAGTGCTTGGGGAGTTATAAAAGCAAGATCCAGCAATCAGTGCCATAATGCAGGACAGAATTTGTTTGATGAGGAATGTCGACTTTTCACCCCAAAGAATCTGATACTGTCGACGAGTGCAATGAATCAGCTGGGCCCAAAAACTGGTTGTAAGCCTGCTGCCCTTTGGAAGATGATGAGACTTTTCCCAAGCGACGGACTCCTTGAATGCTTCGGTGCGCTCCAATGCATCGTTGCTGTCCGGATAGTCGTATCGTGATATCTCGTTTTTATATATGTCTGAGCTCTTGTACTCGCTCAGAATGGCATCTGCGGTTCTTGGGAACTTGTTTTCCCAGCCTGGCTTGACTTTGCGCTCGGTTGGGACCGTAACGCCGGTAAGGTAATCGCCTATATAAAAGATTAGAACAAGTACTGTAGGAGCTACATAATTGCTATCTCACCAATGTTAGCCCCGTCACTATACATAAGACCAAGATTCTCCATGAAAGGCTTTGCTTCAGACGCAGGACCATAGTATATCTGCTTTCCTTCGTCAAGGACGAGGACTTTGTCGAAAAGATTATAAATGGCATTTCCCGCTTGATAAAGAGTCACAATAGTAGAGAGACCTAGCACGTCGGTCATGGCGCGAAGGGCTTTCGCCCACTCCAGGGCTGTACTAGCATCTAGACCACGAGTGCTATTGTCCCATGAGTAAACTGAAGCGTTCGTTGCCAGGCACTCAATGATGGAAACTCTCTTCCTTTCTCCTCCGGATACACCTCTGACGAACTCATTACCGACTTTTGTGTCGGCAGTATGTGATATTCCCATAGATTCGAGGAGGAACTGCATGGACTCCGAAGTATAATCCTCCTTCTTGGCGCCATCTGGTAGATGAAAAGGCACTTTCAGCCGGGTAGCAAAGTCCATAGTTTGGCCGACAGTTAAACGAGGATAAAATAGCTCTTCTTCCGTATTCATCACAATTTGGCCATGGTAGTTGAGTGCTTCTTCAGAAGACATACTTCCAAATCGCACGTCACCGGTGATGCTATGGTATCCTTCGCGGCGGTTGGCGAGAATATTCAGTAGTGTGGTACATCCTGAGCCTGGTCTACCCAGGACAAGTAACATTTCACCCGGTTTGACACAGCCATGACTGTCCGAGAGAATGGATTTGAGCGGTGGTTTTCGGCGGAAGTCTTTAATGAGTTGAGGGACATTGAATTGAGAGATCATGTTCTCTTTGACAGCTGCCTCGGCTGCTAAAACCTCAACGGACAGATTCTGCCAAGTGACTCCAAGCTCCCGACGTTTGAACCCAGCCGCTTCGCTTCGCTGTGCATTTCGAATCACTTGTGGTGTCATATGCCATTCTTTGTTTTTGATTGGGGAGGGACTGGAGGATGGTGGTGGCAATGCAAGAGTCTCGTGACTCTTCCAATATTCTTGTTGAGGGGCTTTGTCAGTAGATATGGCAGGGGAAGGCTGAGTTGCATGCAATGTTTCGGAACTGCTAGCTTCGTGGAGGTTGATCTGAGGCACGGGAAGAGTGTCACGGTCTTCCCATCCATCTGGATGGGAATCTGCCTCGGGTGCCATCGTGAACTCCTTCTTCGACGTAGTAAAAAGGGCTTCACAGCAAATCAAGGGTTGAAGGATCTGAAGGGCTTAGTACGTGAGAGTAGCGTACTTGTTGCATTATTTATAAAATGTAAACTTTTGCCGGCAGCCGAATCGAATGGCGCGTTCTCCTTCTAGAGCCTATGGCGAGTGGAGTAAATTGGAACCACGATAAGGCATCCCCTTTGTTATCCTTCATTTATGCATTGGCGGGTTGCATACTCGGCATTATCAATCATTATCAAGATTCCGTCAGTCTCTCTATCAAATGAACATTGAAGGTATGCTTGGTACACTTGGTACCGTAGAATCTCTAACAAACTAAACATTATACGCATTAACCGCTTCATAAGATCCTTGTCTTAATGAGCATAAAAGATCTATGGAGATCTACATTGTGAATTCTTGGCCGATGAATAGATTATTTTCTTTATACGCGTTATTTCTCCAATTGCGTGTACACTACTAGTAGTCAAGATCCTATCCAGGGATCTTCAGGGACCACCCGCGGAAAGAACGGCACGGAATCCGCGCCGAAGGGCTGGTTCCAAGGTAAAGTTATCGAAGATAATGATCAATCCGATCTACCCGCTACTTACCGAGCTGTCAGCCACGCCGACGTAGCATATTACCGGATCGGGCATCTGAGATAATTATAGTACTGCCTGAAAGCTGCGGCAATTATGATTGACAGAATGCTATAAGCCGATCTGGATCATGCTGATTTCTGATCTACTACTTGTTACCAAAGGCTTGGTACTTCTTGATGATGAGTCTCCAGTATTTCATATTCTAAACACACCCGGATTTGTTCTATGCAATAGATGGTAGGAGGGAAATATATCCACGAATATAACTTACATTTAAACAGGAATATTAGTTTCTGGAAAATATCCATATCAAAGGGGTACAAGAATGGCCTTTAGCTTTTCCTTTATACGAACAAGATCGAAAGGGTAGCCTGAACTCGATGAAGCTCATTAGCCGCGTAATCGTTTCCTTACTACTCAATTAGTGTCTCAAAACTGCTATGGTCTGAAATTTGACCAAATAGATAACCATACCACATTAA
Organism: Penicillium citrinum; assembly: GCF_028827155.1. Classification (NCBI taxonomy): domain Eukaryota; kingdom Fungi; phylum Ascomycota; class Eurotiomycetes; order Eurotiales; family Aspergillaceae; genus Penicillium; species Penicillium citrinum. The sequence continues at coordinate 3,775,870 of NW_026622686.1, forward strand.
AAACGCAGCTTACAAGTGGATCTAGTGGCTCTTGAGCCTTAAAAATCATGTCATTAAAAGCTAGTAAATGTCGCCTCGACCCCTTTATATCAAACCGAGAAAATATGATCATGACCAATAAAAGGATCACAATCTCCATAGAGAATTGGATCATTCCATGTGAGTTCAGGGGGGGTTGTTGGCCAGCATAATGTCTGTCTCATCGAAGAAAGCGGGATTTTGAGAGAGCCATTGTTCTGTGTCATGATAGCTCGTCGGACTAGGAAGACATATCTCTGGAGGCTCATATTGTAAATTTCCGTAATCATAATCGAGGCTCGGATTCTTCGCATTCGACGGTTTTTCAGCTGGGATAGTAGGTGTTGGAGGGATTAATTGCTGGTGAGATTCCACGGGCGAGGGGACAGATGGAGCTGCAGGTGAATATTGTGTGGGACTGTCATCCACTAGCTTTCTTTTGCGCCTAGGTTCGGTATTTATCTCGGGATATCCGTATTCCCCACGGCCAAGGATGCCGAGGTGAGTGAGAAGGTTGTGTGTGAGAGGAAAACCATTTGTCTCTGTCTCCAGCACGTCCCCGGGCCATCCTTCGCCTTCAATGTTACGACGATAGAGCTCCTGGAGCGCATTGATAAGCCAACCCTGTTGCTGTTCTAACATCTCGGCGTATCTGGATTTACGACCCATGCTGTTATTATAAGGGCTTTCTTGAACTCTGACGGCATTCAGCTTACCCTTTAGGATGGGCCTTATCATGACTCTTCTTTCGTTGCCCGAACACACATAGGGCATCATCTTCTTGGCACCGCAAACAAGGGTCAAGACCATCGCACTTGTTGTTGTCAGAGTTTATATTGAGGCCAGAAGAGCTGCATTTGATATACCTTGGACTTTTTTTGACGGCAACGGTCACATGCCTTGCAGACGCGTTTCCGAGCCCCTTCATGGTGTGGATGATCGGGCATTGTGAAAACTGCTCCGATGCCTGGACGATGAGATAAGAGTTGCAGTCCCTAGTGACAATATATCTAAATGTGGCTAAAGTCACTATCGAGACATGAATCAGATGTTGGATCTGTGGCGTTGAATAATATAGTGAATAGGATCAAGTAACAATTACTGACGAGGTGCGGGCGAACTAGTAGGTTCTTGATGGATTCGTCATGGCACTTTGAATTTTATATGGGCCTTTTGACTTTGCAGACATAAAGTCTAGTTCGAACTTCTGCTCCATGACTGCTTTGTCTGGTACAGTGCCGGTTTCCCGTATCAAACATTGTTATGGGTGGAGAAATGGAATATCGGCACATCATGGCAAGCCCTCGGCACAACAATTCCGATTTTATAATGAATCACGTAAGGGACAATCTGCAACACACAAAGAAAGCATTGAAAACATGCTCGTCCTCATTCAATTCGTTTCATACCGCTGAAAGTTTGGTTCGAGATATCGTTTCAACGGGGTCGATTTCGCTATGATATTTGTGTTCCCACGCCCTCAGAAATCCTCTGGCATCCTAGTCCGCTATTCTTGAATAAAAGCTTCACCTTAGACCTTCAATAATATGACATTATTCGTCGATGTTTCTTTCCAGACTCACTTGATTAGATTCTCGAAGGAGCCGGGCTGTATGGAGAGGAGGACCGAAAATTGCATAGTCGCGCAACCAAGAGCCCAGAGCCCTGTGCTCCCACCCGGCCATCGAACTCCAGCCCAAAGTCTTTCCTTCTTAGCGGCGATGTGAACCTCTCCATTTCGTATTTGTAGTGAACCCTCTTCATCGCTCTTGGCAACTTCGACAAGAATTTCATGTCGCTCTTCACTATCATACCACCCGACTCCGAGGAGCAAGACGCGCTTACGGAAGTCATCTTCTGCTTCTTGGTTGTCGTTACAACTGAGCGGGATATTCATGGATCCCAGCCCAAAACTCGATGTCCACTGAGGCCACATTGGCCACTATGACGATCCCACCATGAGAAGAATATCTCCAGAGCTGAATATTGCCAGACCCAAAGACGGCTGTCTGTTGGGGCGCGTGGGTTTATTGGGGTCGAGCCAGATAGTGCCTCTTCTCCTGGCAACATTCGCTGATGGTTTGGTCCGCGTCATGATCTTTGGTTTCCAATGTTTGAGAATAAAAGCCATGGAACTTTCAAACTGGTAAATAAGCAAAGTTATGCGTTCAAATACAGTGTTAGATGAGGCCGTTTGTCCAAAAAAGAGTCCCATCGTTGTAGAAGATAGCTGAACAATCATCCATGCAGGAAAGGATTTTTATGCAGACCACCCCCAGCCAGGAAGTTGAACAGGGATATTAAATTTGTGTTGGAAAATAGCCTACTCAACCTTACCTGAATTGGCCCCGTGATAGCCTAGGTCATCATGTGGCATCATATGGAGTTAGAGTGTACCTACACCCCTGCGTCAGTGCCATCTGTGGTAACATTAAATTTTGTTTGATATAGTCTTTCGGTATTTATGAGATACTGTGTATATACAGCATTTATCCTTTCGAAAGGCCATAAATCTCATCAGGCTTTGCTATGTGACAGGTAAGTTTGAATATGCATTGAATATTGCTATCACATGAGTTTCTCTATTGTTTCCAGATCCTACGTTTCCGCGGTGTTTGAACATTAATTTGAAACTTCCCTTCTTTCTGCCGTTCTTTCTACGTCGCTTTCTACCACCCTCGAGCCTTCGGAATGATAGTTATTGTACAAAGCGAGTGAGTGAGGAGATTATCAAGTTGTGGGTGGCTTATAATGGATGTTCTATAACATTAGTGGAACATTAATTCAACATTGACCACACCCTTGAGACTATAACGGCTGGAAATCAGCAAGAAAAATCACATGAAGTTGACGGGTAGCAATAATATTAGCAGTACTCATTAGTGGACAGGCTGTGAAAGAGGGCTGGGACGTGCTGCATTCTAATTAATCCTCAAAATTATCCGATTCTCCTCAAAACCATCCGATACCCCCCTTCGCAAAAGTATCCGTTTGGTGGTTGCGTAATTTCACAATATTTGACGCCATGATGAACGGCTTCTCCTTCCACTGCGAAGCTTCAAACACAATTAGTGTAAGCATTCAATGAAGAATGGTTTGATTACTGCGAGCGGTTGATTATAAATGTAATTTTGCGTGATAAGACGCGATTCAAGGAAAGTTGGCGTCATACTATAGGGCATCGTCCAGATGATTCTTATTTAACCTAAAATTCCGTTTTCAGTAAATTCATAGAAGTTAGGAGAGTATCAAAGTTTACTAGCAAACGACATTTGTGGACAATCACTATGCCTACTGAATTTATCAGCCTGACGTTTCCCAATGCGTCCACGGAATTGAAGCCAATCCCGAATGCCACTATTGATCCAAATTATTTGGTCCGCTATGCTCGAACATTAGATGATCATGAATTCAACTACACCCTGGTTCCATACGATTCATCCTACTTTGATCCTTTCACTGTCGGCGCCACAATCGCCACTGTGACCAAGAACCTTAAGGTCATCATAGCACTTCGTCCTAACACGTTGTATCCGACAGTCGCCGCAAAGGCACTCGCAACGCTTGATCAGCTCAGCTCTGGCAGAGCTGTAGTCCATTTTATTGCTGGCGGGAGTGACGCTGAACAGGCCAAGGAAGGTGACTTCTTGAATAAAGAGGAGCGTTATGCCCGGTTGGAGGAATACATCCGAATTCTCCGCCGTGCCTGGAAATCACCAGACCCGTTCGACTGGGATGGAAAATATTACCAGTTCAAACAATTCAGTAACAAAGTGCGACCTGTGAATGGAACTATTCCGGTCTCCGTCGGTGGATCTTCAGATGAAGCTTATCGAATTGGTGGCTCACTAGCTGACATCTTTGGTCTCTGGGGAGAACCGTTGAAGGAGACAAAGGAGCAAATCGATCGAATTTACGCTGAATCCGACAAAGCTGGCAGAAGTGAAAACAATCGCCCGAGGATTTGGGTCACTTTCCGTCCTATTATCGCTGAGACAGATGAGCTGGCCTGGGTGAAGGCACACGCGACTCTGGACGCGTTGACTACAAACAGAGCCTTGGGCCAAGGAAAAGCACCTCCAAATGCGCCACCTCCACAGAACGTCGGATCCCAGCGACTGCTTGACATTGCTTCGCGGGGCGAAGTGCAAGACCGCGCCTTGTGGTATCCAACAGTGACGGCGACAAATGCACGGGGAGCATCAACAGCTTTAGTTGGCTCACATCAAACTATCATCGATTCCATTCTCGATTATGTTGATCTTGGAGCTGAATTGATTTCTATCCGTGGATATGACAATCTCAATGATGCCATTGACTATGGTCGGTACATCGTGCCGGGCGTACGCAAGGTCCTTCAAGAACGATCAAATGGCTCGACTGCATAGCTCAGCCAGTGAGTTAGTATGATGATCAAACCGAGCGGAGACAATTATCTTCGTTTAAACCTTCGATTTATAACTCGGGGCGTCCGGGGTTTAGAAGCGGTGATATGTGAATATTGAATAAGAAATGATTTATTTGTTTTCTATGGCCTTTCCTTCCACTAGAAATTTTGAATCTATCGCCGATATGTTCTATCGGATAGATTAGAACATGCTTATATGCAGATAATATGGGCATCGCTATGCTGGACATGGGAAGAAAGGCACGGCAATGTGGTGCCTGTGGGGGGGTATATATTTTCCAATTTACATCGTCTGCTTGCCGCGAGTCTCAATGGGCAGGAAGAGCATCGCGACGAAGGCAGCCAGCAGGAGAGCACCGGCCGCGTAGATGGGGGCGGAGGGTTCGGTACTGGCATAAATTCCAATGATCGGGGCCATCAAACCCGCAATACGGTTCAAGCAGCTGGCAATACCGGAACCAGTACCTCGGTTGGGAGCAGGGAAGACCTCAGGAGTGTAAGCGTACAACACACCGTACATGATCATCTGGAAGAAAGCCTCCAGAGACGAGCAGACAAGTTGAACATTAGGATCTTTAGAAGCTGTGAAGCAGAAGAGAAGGACGCCAGTGACCATAGTTGAGAAAGCCATCGTGCCCTTTCGGCCGATGTAAGGAATATCAACCATGAACCAGGCGACAAGAGGACCCGGAATGCCACACACAGCGGTGATGGCATAGTTGCGGTAGGTGATGTATTCCGAGGAGTTGGCGCTCAGGTACTGGGGCAAAAAGGCGTTGAAGAGGGTGTAACCCATACCAATGGTAGTCCAGCAGAACCAGATCAGGATAGCTGTCCCGCACGTTAGTATCCTAGAATCCATAGAATCCATCAATAAAGGTTTGCGTGACACATACTGGAGATACCAAGCTTCTTGGTCCGGAAAAGAGGCTTGATCTGCTGAACGGAGAATCTCTCAAGAGATCTCTGAATGATTTCAATGGTGCTCAAGGACTGCTTCTCAGTCTCCTCCGGGTACCCGCCAATCTCGTTGAGAATTTCCTCAGTGAGCCAAGTTGTAGTCTTGTTCTTATGCGCAATGCCTTGAACTGCAGCAACAGCCTCATCTTGGCGCCCGCGAGAAACTAGGAACTTCGGGGACTCGTAGAGAGTGAACAGGAAGAATCGGCAGAGGAACATGCAGAAGGTAATGGCACCGAGAGACAGAACCAGATATCTCCAGCCCCAGTTGTTTGCCTTGGTACAAGTGGCGTAGTCGGAGCATGAGAAGTTTGGAATGAAAGCCCACGCAAGCATACTGGCAATCAAAGTACCGACAGACCACCAGGTAGCGAGACCACTCAGGATGTTGGCGGAGTTTGGAGGCAAGCACTCAAGGAAAACAGCTGCATCAACAGGTAAATTACCACCAACACCGAGGCCAAGGCAGGCGTACAAAGCACAAACGCTATTTTTGATGTCAGTCTCAGCACTTTCTTGCAGTATGTATAGCTGGAGAACTTACGCAACCCAGCTGTTACCACCACCCGCGGCAAGACCGAAGGTACCGCACAGAAACAGTGTACAATTGAAAGCCGGACGACGACCAATGGCATCAGAGGCAATACCCCAGAATGAGGCACCAACAATCAGACCAACGAAGAGCGAGCAGGTAGCGAAACGAGAGTAGTTGTCAGAGACACCAAACTCCATAGCGACAGGGGTCAAAGTGAGGGCAACACCCTATGCATAATTAGCCCATTAGGTTCAAAAATTGTACCAAAAGAAACTTCTTGATGTACCTGCAACCAAAGGTTATCGGCAACCCAGCCCATACCGCAGAGAACGAACAGGCCCCATTGATAACGACCCATGCCGATATCCTGGATGGCTCTGTTGATGATCTTTGCTTTCCCTGTGATGTGGGGTCAGAAATCTAGATCTCAATTGATAAGGGATGGCGCTCGGGGAATTTCTTTGATAAGTTCAGCAAGGCTGGCGAATGCGAAGCCAATCTAAGTCCGGAGAGAGCAACCAAGTTGGATATCATGTTGTAACATACGATCATAGACAGTGTTGTGACCTGAGGCAGAGATTGATGAGTCAATTTCCTCACGGAGAGATTCCAAAGTCAGTGTGCTACGCTTCTGAGGACCAGCTCCAGAGCCATTTTCTTGGCTAGAAGCCCGGTCAAGGCTGGTGATGGATCCTTCGTCCTTGGTAGGCGCAGGGGTACGTTCGAGGGGCACCACGACTTCGGGGAATTGACGACGCTCTCGGTTCTTGACGAGGTCTTTGAAGTTAAAATCTAACATCTTGAATGGCCGGGTTTGTCGCGATTGGATAACTGATTAATCGAGGCGCGTGGAAGAAAGTCAATGGTCTCTTTTTTTTTGGCGCAATGGTGATGGATGAATGCTGCTATTGGCGCTATTGGAAATAATCAAACGATGCTGGTGCAATGGCTGTCGAAGATCCGGGTCACAAGGCGCTACTGTCAATAAATAGATGCGCAATGGGATTTTCGTATATGTCGAAATGTCGCAACGGGTTTTGAAAGACGCCTATTAGTAGCTACTTTCGAAAATTCGTGATTTCTTCTTTGCGAGATTGCTGAGTATCAAGTTTCTTTGATGATGTGAAACTATACAATCTGGAAGGGGTCAAAAGATGTAGCCAGAATGCTGGAGATGATGAAGTGTCGAATGCAAAGCCCAGAAGCACAATGCTCTAAGAATGCAATGGGGAATATATGAATATGTTGCCACCGTTAAAAAAAAAAAGTGGAGGTATGCAACTGTTTCAAGTTGACTCTGGGGTAAAGGGAAGCACGAGCAGAAAAGAAAACTTCCCAGGGGATGAGATGCATGGGCAAATATAAGGAAAATCTTTTCACAGTATCACATTATGAATTAGATAATGAAAGAAAGACCCATAGGGCCAAACTTGCGTGTTGGCCAACCATGAGCCTCACCCATGTGGCGCTATGGAGCAGTCTTAAGCAAGCCAGCATCAAGCCATTGCCACAGACTTCACGGGAGACCCAGTAGACCCACTATATATGTTCCTATTTGGCAGGTCAATCGAAAAGGGTCCACATTTAAGGTCCGTTCTAAGCCGAAATGACCACAGCACAGACAAGTAAGCGAGACTTGAACAGACGATGGGTTGACAGTCTTGTTCTGGCGGTGATTTCCGACTGTCGGATGCGTAACCGGTCTACTTTCGCACTTGACGCAATTTGTATGTACAGCTCTCCGATATTCTCCCGATACTTCATTCTATTGCCGAAAGAACATAGGGTAATTTGTTGAAAAGAGTTGAAAAGATCACAATTTATGGATTTTGTCCATTTTAGACACTCACAATAGTGTACTGGAAGCCAAAAATAAATCATATTAATTGGCGGAAGTATACTATGATAGTACCGAGCCTTTCAAGAATTACCCGCGCATACTATCTAATTTGAGGATCAATTTATAAATCAAATGTAAAATGATTATCCATACCACGGTAGTTTTATCAGATGTGAGCAGAACAAATTCCCGGTAGATAATTACGGTATGCGAGTCCCATTCTTTACGAATGCGTTGAATGCATGCGAGCGCACACTCACACGCAGGTAGACCCTCTCTCAAATGGTGCGATGAGATCACACCAAATTCTATCAGTCTTTGGAGATAACAATTATTATTAGAGCGCCCAGTCAGAACTCTCCGTTTTCTGTATTCATTTGCATTCTTATTTTTTTTTTTTCAATTAGTGCAATAAATGGTGGCCACTGATGCTGTATATCATTTTGACCAGATCCTAATTGGAGCACAGGACAGAAAGACCTGTGAACGAGATCCACATTTGAAGACAATGCATTCTACTCATTCATGCTTTTGATCTACGCTCAACTCTTAGACATTATGTAACATGAAAATTATTAGAGGTGAAGTCACCTAAACAGGAATTTTACTATGTAATTATCTTCGTGCCACTCAATCGCAAGTGTGAACATTTTGTGCGGTCGGAAATTCATCCCAGCCTCGTCCATTCCAACGCTGCCCGGTGCTAGATAGTGAAATACATATACTATATGTATAAATATTATTTATGTTGAATGGTTTCAGCATGGGCTCAAGTTTATATCACCTACTCGTATGCTACTAGCATACGATCTCGTATTCGGGAGTAGGCGATATATTTGAGAAGGAGGTACTCAGATTTATTAGCATGAAGGCATCTTATTTATTCTAAACTACCCAATCACAAGTAATATACTGATAATATCAGTAATACTGGCGGAGCAAGGCCAGCCACCTCCATCAACATGTTACAAACTTTGCCTAGGAATCGCTGTTTACATTAATCGAGGTACCTTAATAACCCAAATTAGACCAGGTTTTTGGAAATGAAATAGCATGTGCGTCCCCACTACTCTAATAATAAGCAAGATATGTAGTAGATCCTACTCAGGTAGAAGCCTCGGATTATTGTTCATAAGTGTTGTAGGACATCGTCACTTTCGTCCCTCGAGTTAAGGGGTTTTGCCGAACTGGTTTCTCGTTGAATGTTTGAATAACCTCAGGAAGACAAATTAGGGAACTCGCGATAGATTCAACTTAGCCAGAATGCTACTCGAATCACAGAGCTTCGTTTGACGAAGTTCGGGGAATTTTTGATAAGAGAAGAGAGAATGACAATCATGGTATAATCCGGGTGTTTCAATATTAATTGTGATCTTCCAGTATATCCGGGTGATCTTATCACTATTATTGTGTGCCCATCTTCGGGTATGTTTGGTAAATTTGAGTTTCTGATATGGTGTATATTTTCAGATTAAACCACGATGGTTGTTGCCCAGCTTTCAACGTTCAGACATGTGGCTTTTCCATTCTTTCGGTGGAGTCGTTGAGTGACTGGCGCTTGCTTCCTCCCAACTCCATGGCTCACTTTGAACAACTGTTTCCGAAACAACAGTGATATCCTTCGAGGTATGATCAGGCTCTGTCAAGATATGTTCGTCACTACCCCAAGCGGAGGCTTGCATATGCGACGGTGCAGCAGTGTTGACTTTGCTCTTTTTTGTGTCACGATCACCGCGATTTGTCAAAGTCTTCAAGCCCGAGAGAGGATAGGAATGGCCCGATGGCTTGGCAGAAGAGCTAAAGAAGGAAGCAAGGCCAATTTTCTTGAAACCTCGACGAAGCAGTGGCTGGATAATGGGCAGGTTTGAGACCACAATTGAAACGAATGTCTCCCGGCATGCCCATTTGGAGCCAGCCGAAGCACCGTCCGGGCCAGACTAGATATCATTGTTAAACATTGTTTTGTATAGATGGTAGCCAGAGATAACTTACGCTCACAATAGTGACACCACGAATAATTGATGCGGTGATGACGAATGCAGCTCCAGAGAATAGTGCCATCAAAGGGATTTTGCGCTTCAAGCTGATATTTACTGTCCAAAGAAGAGGAAGTGGGATTGAGAGAAGATAAATATCAGTGACGATATTTAGTATCACCACAACGAAAACGTATACCGGAGAATTCGTAGGCTGACAAAATGCTGCGCATAAAAGGTGAGCTTCCCATGGGCTTCTTTTTACTTGGTGAAGGGCGTAATAAGTACCTCCGGGGTTTGGGTTTATCTGCCAAAATGCATGGAATGGCTGACACGACAAGAGAAGAGACAGTTGCGTGGCAATCCATGTAACTCCAAGAATGCCATATGCGATGCGAACACGCGTGGGAAGACTTTGGAGACCAGTCCTACAGTTTCATTAATATGCAGTTCAACTCGATCTTATCATGGGTTATATATGAAACGAACGTTAATCGGGAATAGAAGACCGCCAGACTAAACTTGACCAGCCAGAGGATCGCCACGTATAGCGACCAGCCAATAATCTGAATCTTTGCTCCAGCTTCTCTGTTTGCCCATTCTTTAGAGTTTGAATCGAGAGTCTTTCGTTGTTCATCGGTCATATAACTGTTGGTCAAGCCTTCATATTTGGCACCCACAAGATAAGCCGCTACTGTTTCCAATATAAAAACAATCTGTACGGCGTCAGCTTAGCAAATAGCAAACAAAGCAAGCACTTGAGGTGGACGTACTCCTGCCAATGGCATCAGATAATCATCGAGTTGAAAATTAGCCGGGCCAACGAGATTCCACCGTACACAGGCACGGACGATGATTATGAATAATGCTAGAGATAGCAATACCCACGCCTCGACATTACTCGCCATACCCGGACGTTCTCGATCGATTTACTCAAGGGACGTGGAATATGAAAGATCAAGAGTGAGTTACATCAAGAAAAAAAAAACTTAAAGGAACAATAAGAAAGCCGAACCCCTAGAAGGATCCAACCTGATTTTCGGAATTGTTATTTCTTCTCCCGTCCGTTTGAAGATCATCGGTCTAGTGAATCAACTAATCCTATTGGAACCATTCAGGAACCACACATAAAGAGATTTTTGCTGTCAGAATCTTGCTGTCTATAGACTGGGCAATCCATAAACAGGAAGATCATCGTTGCTCCACGCATGAATCTCCACCATATCCACATTAACAGGGGAAGCAGACTCGTGTCGGCCCGCCAAGCGCCACCATGGCAGCCATCAAAGGTTACTTGGTGGAGAAATTCTCACCATAAACTGCCAGTTCTCTTCCATACGGACAGTTGACCGACACCCTAATCCACGAGGCTGCAGTTCAAGGGGCTCAGCCACCAACGAAAATCTCCCAACATTAGGGCAACTCGGTTCATTTCCGTCAGATCGTCGCTAAAAAAGGTGAGTTTAAAGTATATATTCCTGGTTGCCCCGAATAAAAAAAAGCAGTTATAATTAATCCCCACTTGACTTGTCCCTGAAATCTATTCTTGACACCTTTTTGTTTGGGTCAGATCCATTTCTCAACGTGAAATCCTCAACATGTCGACCTTTGAGTTTATTGTTGTCGGAAGTGAGTATCAGAACTAATTTTCATTAAGGTTTCTTTTTTTCCTAAAAACGAGATACGTTCCTTCGGGGATCGAGCGCAGAGCCTACTATTGCTCGGAATACAATCCCATTGTTTCGAAACTGACACGTTACCACTAGGTGGCCCTGCTGGCAGTGCACTTGCCGCCAAACTTGCCAACTCGAAGGGGAAGCCAAGTGTGCTTCTTTTAGAAGCTGGCGAGGAGAAGACAGATCGTAATCTTCGTGTGGATGGGCAGCGATGGATTACCTTCCAGAATCAGTCTATGAACTGGGGTTACAAGACAACCCCACAGGAGGATTGCAACAACCGTGAGATCGACTACAGTCGCGGTCGCTGCATGGGAGGATCAAGTGCTATTAATTTCGGCGTATACAGTGTCGGCGCTCGTGATGACTATCAGGAGTGGGCGCGGATTGTTGATGACGAGGATTTTGCGTGGCCAAGCATTCAGAGAAGACTGAAGGATCTTGAAACTTTCCATGGAGAGATCCCTGAGGGAATGGACAAGAAATATGCCAATCCGGACGCAAATGATCACGGCAGTGATGGTCCATTGCACGTTGGTTTTGCCCGCGAATGGGAAAGAGACTTACCGGAGCTGTTGGACATTTATGAGAAAGCTGGCTTTCCATTGAACCCTGACCACAATTCTGGCAACCCCATCGGCATGTCAGTCCTCATCAACTCCGCTCACCAAGGACTGCGATCCACCGCAGGTGACTTGGTCGTTGGCGGCGAAAAGAATAATTTGACGATCGTTACGAACTCGCCAGTGCAGCGCGTCCTCTTGGAAGGAAAGAAGGCCATCGGTGTTGAGGCAAACGGCAAGAAATGTGAGTATATTTTGTCCAGCTCTAATGTTGCTTACTTCAAGAGCCACGCAATGTGCTCACAAGGCTTTGTATATAGACTACGGCACCAAGGAAATCATTCTTTCTGCTGGCTCCCTGAACGACCCTCGTATCCTGATGCATTCAGGAATCGGCCCCGCGGCCCAACTCAAACAATATAACATCGATGTCGTTCATGATGTCCCTGCCGTGGGCCAAGGACTTCGTGATCACTGCTTCGTGCCCATGGTTAACACTCGTACTGATACCAGTACGGATCGAAAGGCTTTCTACGGCTCCCAAGCTACCATGGATGCCGCCAAAAAAGAATGGGAAGAAAGCGGAACTGGTCCCTGGGCAAAGTTCGCTTGTGAATTGGGAATTGGTTGGTTCAAATTGACCAAGCAGCTCATTTCCACGCCGGAATTCAAAGCGCTCCCCGAAAATGAGCAAAAATACCTCCTTCAAGAGACCGTTCCACACTATGAGGTTATTACCCATTTCCCCATTCATTGGTTTATTCCGGACTTCCCCAATGAGGCCTTGAATTATTCTTGCTTGTTGGTTTTCCTATTCAATGCTCAGACTCGTGGAGAAGTCACTTTACAGTCGTCCGACCCCGATGCTCCGCTTCTTTTCAACCCGAAGTTCCTCGCTCATCCATTCGACCGTCGACTTGCAATCGAAGCACTGCGAGACTCTTTCCGCGTTGCGAAACATGAGTCTTACACAAAGGATAATGTCGCCGAATTGGCTATGCCTAAGGGAGAGTCCGATGAGGATTTGCTTGAATACTGGCGCCAGAACATTTCGTCCAGCTGGCACATGACAGGCACCGTCAAAATGGGCAAGAAAGAAGACTCTGATGCTGTTGTTGATCCTGATTTCAAGGTCATCGGAATTGAAAATCTCCGGATTGCTGATATGGGTGTTGTCCCTGTACTGGTCAATGCCCATGTTCAGGCAGTAGCCTACGTGACCGGTGTAACCTGCGCTGAGAAGCTAATCAAGGAATACGGTCTAGCTTAGATATACTACAAATTGACTGGAATGTGGGCTACAGATCTGTTAGATCTCGCTTTGCCCTCTACTCTATATACTACAGTGTAGTAACCATGAGATTTATGGCTGGAATGCCAACTTCAATGCATATAATTCATGGCGAGAGATTATATCTCCCCTCATGAGCTATCTCGGAACCGAGGCTCAATCCAAGCTTGTTGCTTTGACCGCGGCGCTAATACTAGAAGCAGTATATTCGATATTGAAGCGGTTTAGACCTCTGCGAGTTATAAGATGTTAGATAAGGCCTAGGCAGGTTTAGGGGTAAATTCAAACTGACGCAATGGATATTCTTCCAGAATCTTGGACATAGATATGATACTTTGTCTGTAGAATGTTCACTTGTTGCGCTGATAATCCCAGATATCTAAAAATAGTCAGCAAGATAATCCACTTTGGATCAGCGGTCACAGCGAATCTCTTACGAAAACATCCCGTTCTGGTTAGTGATGTGCTGCCAATCCCCTGGAGTCTTCAGCTCCTCCAGGGCTTTTCTTAGTGCATGACGACGGCTTTTGAGTCCATCTGCCATGCCGCGTACTTCTTGTCGCCATTGGTGCTCCAATTTTTGATCTGATAAGACCGTTTCAACGATTCTAGAGCCAAAGTCAGGGGGTGCTCCACTCTCTGCTCGGGCCAGAAGTCGCAATTGTGTTTCTATTCTTCTTCCTACGTCTTCATCGGGCACAAGAATTGAAATAACTCCAACACGTTCGCTGTAGAGTCCGAAGCACTTCCCATATGTTGATACTAAGATGAGCGGAACTTCGAGTTCGGCAAATAGCCGAACACCTTCAAGATCTGCATCGATATCACCGGAGGCAAAGCCGGGGTATGCGGCGTCGACGAAAGCTAAATGCCCACGTCGAATAAAGATCGAAGCGAGCTCTCGCCACTGACTTGGAGAAGGATCACATCCAGTTGGATTATGTGCTCCCGACTGTAAAAGAACAACAGATTGAGCTGGCAAGGACTCCACGGCATCGGAAAATCGCTCGAAGTCAAATTCATTCCTCTCACTGGAAAAATAAGGGAGAAATTTCGGCTTGATTCCCGCGGATTCGAAGACGAAAGGGTGGTTTACTGAGATTATTAGTTCGTCTCTCATTCGAGGGTAGATTTGCGTAGCAACTCACGCCAGGAATCGCTCGGAAGGAAGATCTCTGGAACTGTGTTTTTCCATGGTCCATAGTGATCCCTCAAGAAGACTGCGCCAACATGGCATCCACCACTTGCACCCAGAGTCTGCGTTGTAACAATCCTGTGAAGCTTAGCCCTTGATCGTTTTTTGTGCACAAATTAGAGAATTTATACCTTTTCTCTAGCAGGAGACGATGATTAGGTCCAAAGAGCAGTTTTGTACTCAAATCCCGATAATTATTAGATCCTAATGCTGAAGGACGGTATTCGTGATGCCAGTCACCATCAGTGAAAATCCTCGCTTTTGCCTGTAACACATTTTAGAATGGATCTTTGTCGCGCTCGAGTCATTCGATTCCCATCTCTGACCTCTTTGACAGTTGGCTGGTTATACGCTTTCCCTTCCTCTGTTTTGTAAACCCCGACCAGCAGATTGGTTTTGTTCGGATGTTTATCCTCAATGAATTGTTTGACCAGTTTTTCTAGGCTCTCTAGATTTCCTGGTTATTATACCAAACTTGAAATCCGATTGGGTAGTTAATCACCTGTCCGACCTGCAGGAACATTTTGAAACGGATGTGCTGCGATACTGCCCATTCTCAATGCTGGCCCTGGATGTAGCAGAAATGTTGTATAATCTCGGAGGATTATCTCTTGGGGAATGGGCGTATTCAAATAATATTTCTTGGGTAGCACGCAATGGACATCGCGCCATAATTAATTATATGCCGACAAGCACGTTAGTTCCCATTAATATTCCGGTCGTATAAAGAACCTTCTTTATACAACCGCGATAGTTGACGAAGCGATTTAATGATCACTGCTCCAACTATAGCTGCAGCTTTGTTATATTCGCTATTATTCTGGTGCAAATATTCTCTTTATCGACCT
Source organism: Penicillium citrinum (assembly GCF_028827155.1). Taxonomy (NCBI): domain Eukaryota; kingdom Fungi; phylum Ascomycota; class Eurotiomycetes; order Eurotiales; family Aspergillaceae; genus Penicillium; species Penicillium citrinum. Next base: position 3,791,180 of record NW_026622686.1, read on the forward strand.
CATTGCGCGGTCAACATGAGACATATAACCATCAGTCATTCTATCATTTATTTAATGGAAAATATTCCTGGTCCTTCAAAAACCGCCAGAAGGAATATAGCAGCTGAGTCCACTCAGCTGGAACTACGGGTACTTCGGTTGCGCGAGACCAGCGTAAAGAGGCGGGGAACAAGAACAGGACATATAGGCGTCTTGGGGTTACCGAGGCCCCAAAGTTAGGGAAGACCGAAACATTTAATCAATGGGGAAATGTGCCAGAGTCGGCGACCAAAGTATCAATGGTCTGCATTAAGTAGGTTATCTCAGATATTTCCTTTGTGATCTCTTGCCAACACTCTGAGGTCCCTCGATCGCAGCTACATCTGGCATCAACCCAACCATGACAGATAACTTCATTTACCCGAGATGGTTCGGTGGCTCTGCTTCCTGCGTGGCCGTATTATTCTCCCATCCTTTCGATCTTGGTAGGAATACCACGATAACTCACTGTTCATCCTTCAAAGTTCTAAATCTATGATGAATTAGTGAAAGTGCGAATGCAGACCGTTCCGGAAGGTGCCAGGCAGAGTACAATTGCGACAGGTATTAAAATAGTCCATCTAGAGGGAGTCAAAGGTTTATATCATGGCGTAAGTTCCCTGGCATATTTTGGCGCACCTATTATTTACGGATAATATCCAATCACGTATGATTTGTGAAATTGCTATTGAGAACGACTCGTTGACAATCTGGATGGGTGCTGACTATACATGATACTGATTCGTCCGGCATAGCTGACAGCGGGATTCATGCGAGCATGTACGTTTCCCGCTTACTAGTTTGTATTGTTTCAGTATACTGATTTACCAAGTAACCTATGGTACTTCTCGCATTGCCCTCTACGAAGAACTCAAGCAACAAGCGAAGAAATATAACCAACCCATCTCAACGCCGACCCTAGGGATGATGGCCGCAACATCGGGATTTGTTGGCGCTATTTTTGGTACCCCGGCAGATATTGCAAATGTAAGAATGCAAAATGACAGGTCATTACCGCTACAGCAACGTCGTAACTATCGGAATGTCTTCGATGCTTGGGCTCAAATGAAACGAATTGAAGGTTGGCGATCTTTCGGGCAGGGGTTGTGGCCTAATTGCTTTCGATCTGGAATTATGACGGCGAGTCAACTGGCATCCTATGATTCTTTCAAAAGGCTCATTCAGAATCTATGCAATACAAACGAGGAAAGGCCTTCGATTCATTTCACTGCATCACTCATGGCAAGTTTGGTTGCAACGTCGATTTCAAGCCCAATGGATGTCATCAGAACTCAGTTAATGAGCTCGTCAGACAGGACTTCGGTGATTGGTATTGTGCGAAATTTGATATCGTCAGAAGGGTCAAGATGGCTTTTCCGCGGCTGGACACCTAGCTTTGTTCGCTTGGGTCCCCAGACTATTGCCACACTGGTACTTCTCGAGCAGCACAAGAGGGTTTATCGCATGATGAAATCAGACAGAATCTGATAAATGATCAGAAACAAGCACTTCTTCGGCGGACTACTTGACCTATCTTGTAAATAATTTTTATCGGCCTCCCTGATGATTTTGTCACATCCATTCACATATTACCTGCAAATTCCTGTGCAGATTCCAACACTTCACCCATCCAAACATATTAGGGATCCCATTCCGAAATTTCCCGACACGGGTTTTGTTTATTCTCCAATTATCCTCTGCGACTATTAATTTACTGTATACGAATAATTGGTCGTGGGAAGCGTGCTTCGTTCCACAGCTTCCCACTTCAAAATGTAAAAAGTATTTCTGCTCGGGCAAACCAGGAAACAACACTTATTATTTCTTTTGGCTATCCGAGCGTTTTTCCAAGTCGTACATAAGAAGTATTGCAAGTATTCCAATTTATGTAATCTCGGAGGGTTGCATATGTACTATTGGCATCCTCTGACGTTTGAAGTTTCTGCAAAGCCTCGCAACAAAAAAAAAAAAAGAAAAAAAGAAAAAAAGAAAAGTTCAGTGGCTTGAGCCTCGTAGACAAAAGGCCACTATTCTTTTGTGAACTTGAACGCTTTCGATGAGCTCTGAAATCCCAATTTGCTCGTTTGCTCCATGCGCTACCTGTGTAGTTCCCGGGCCGTAGAGGTATCTTTTATGATTCCCCTTCAGCCACGGTACATCAGTCCCGAAGGAGATTGAAATCGTGCCCATCCCGGGAACATCATGATCCAAATAGAGCTGCGGGTATATGATCCTCCTCTTTAAATGGATGTTCTCATATCGAGATACAGCGTCATCTATCAACTGCTCGATCTTTGGCAAGTCCTCTGCTACCCGCACAGAGCAAGTAGCAATACATTGTGGTGCTAGAATATCGTATCCAACTCCGCCAGATATTTGGCCACAATGGAATGAAGAAGGTCCAATAACCTCCGACGAAGGGAATCCAATATGCTCGAGCTCCGAAAGAAGAGCTGTCATCGCAGAAATTGCACTTTTCAGCCGCGCTCGGGATATCCAGAATGAGAAGGGATTCCCTCGATTACGAGATCGAAAACATAATGACCCCTGTGGCCCACTGCTAGTAAATTATCTGTTGGCTCTCCAAATATAACTGCCTCCCAAGACAAATTCATATCATTGGCGGCGAGCATGCCAACTCCACCTTTCTCTTCTCCCACCATAAATAGCAAAGAGATATCGTCGGGCTCGAGAAGCCATTCCTTTCGAAGCTCGTCTATCGCAGTAATTTGAGATGCCAAAGGTCCTTTGTCGTCGCAGGAACCACGTCCATAAATTATATCCGGTGTCTCGCAAAGAGGTATATGAAGGGGGACAGTGCATATGCGAAGTTAGGCAGACACGCGTTTTTCGAGACGAACCAAAATATGCGTATATATTACAGCGAGAACTATCAGGGCTTACTGGAAATTCGCTCGAATTTGTAGTTCAGGCTCAGTAGATGCTTCTCGTATTCCGATTGCCTCCTCTTCATGGCTGCAGGGAAGAAGTTGCATCAGTTGTTCCAATAGAGTGACAACTTCGTTTTCAGCCATTTTGAGGATAAAGAAAGAATAGAAACACTAGTTAGTGAGTTCAATATGGATAATATCAAACATTGGTTCACATTTCAAACAATAATTGTCCTCGCCCCGATGTTACTTGGTATTGGCCAACCGGGACATAAACCCACGATTGTCGAAAGACAAGCCGGGACGATCGCCTGATGAAAAATAAAGATTTCTCGCGAAATACCTTTTATTTCGAAGGTCGAGGACTGCCTTCTCACAAATACACTTATACTAGGAGTGTTCTCAAAGCCACCAGTGTCTGTTTTTACAGAAGAAACTCTGTGAGTGGAGTTAATACTCACCTTGGAGTCAGTGTGACAAGAGTTGATACGATAGTAAAAAAAACGATATTTTGGTAGAGACAGGTCCATTGCGTCGCAATTGATGAGGAGCAAAATATAAGATACAAAAATAAACTAGAGAAGAGGCAAAAATTCAAACAATATGGCATCCATCTACCCTCCAAGACATAGGAAATGTGTTAGTATGTGGCGGAATCACCGAGCTTTGATAAAAAACATAAAACAGTCAAAACACAAGATAAAAGAAATGGAAACACGAGAACGAATCAAGAGCCACTTTTGTTTTCATTGGCTTTTTTTTTTTTTCGGCTGATCGAGTCTCGAGTCTTTGGGGTCCACAACGCCAGGTCATTCTTTTCGTTTGGGGTTTTCTTCGTTTTTTTCTTTTTTGATTTAAAATACTTTTAATTTTCTTCCCCTTTCGTAAGAATGCGAGACAATGGACAAAAGAGAGTCATAACTAGGCCCGGCTGGAAACCATGTTATTGTTACGCCGAGTCAACTTCCTCGCGAGAGTCATAGCCTTCTCCCAGGTCTTCTTCTTTTCAACCTGAGGGGGGTGCAGATTCCTTTGGAGACACTGCGCCAGTGGCATATTCCGGACCAAAATCTTCTTGATGCTTAGCGTTGTGCAGGGCCAGGACGGCCATTTGGCCAAGGAAAGATGGGTGCTCTAGAAGATCTTCCAGGCGAACCTTCAGGCCTTCTTGCTCCAAGAGCCAAGTAAGCTGAGCCATGTTGAAGATATCTCCACCGAGATCGAAGAAGGAAGAGTCGAGCTGGAATGGTGTTTGATTCTTGGGCTTTTCATCGACGTCGTTCCCTGGAATGGCAGGGGTGCGGTTTGGTAGGCATTGGTGCCAAGACCTGGATAGGATGTCTGAATGAACCAGAAGCTCGGCGATAGATCGAGATTTCAAATGAGCACTGAGGAAGTGCTCATCTGATGGACGAGGAAGATCGTCAACCACTTGCGATGGGAGTGAACGCAGCATGTTGGGAGAGGGAAGTGAAGTCGAAGGGTTGGCGATGAGTGATTGGGCAGTCTCGCAAACCATATCGAGGACCTTCTCAGCAAATGAGGGCAAGATAGGACCCTTCTCCGAGAACCCAAGGGTCACATTAAGATTACGGTCGTCGGCAGGACGTGAAACCATAGTGAGATCAGCGAAGTTGTCATTTACGCCAGCACCTCCCATGCGGTACTTGTTTTTATCAAGCTCCAAAGAGCCCTCATAATCCACGTTCTGGTGGAATACCGAAGTAGTGAAGTAGGTCCAGGCAGGCCATTCGGTGCATTGCTTAATTATCTCGCGGAATCCAAGAGATTCAAAGGGCATGTTGGACACCTGCTGGTCTTGAAGGAATCGGAAAAGGTCAACACCAGTCCATTTCTCGTCAAACTTGACGCGAACGGGGACCACATTAACGCAAGGGCCGACAGTATTCTCAATTCCAGGTACGGTTGCATTACGGCCGCTGATGGTAAGACCAAAGACAACATCGGATTGAGCGGAGAGCTTTGCGAGGGTCAGAGCCCAGGCAGCCTGCATGACGGTAGCGACAGTGACGTTTCCGAGGGCAGTTGGGGGAACCTCGATGGTCTTGCGGATCTCAGTGAAGGCTCCAATATTTTGGAACATGGAAGTCCCCTTGCGGCGAACCACTTGAGTCATTTGAGATCCCTTGAGGAGTCTGGACCAGTGGTTGTAGTGATCAGGCGTAATAGTTCCAGGGAGCTGGCGGAGGTAGCTAGCATAAGGCGTGACTGGTGGTAGAGGGCTACCTTCGTAGCCAAACTTGATGGCGGACATGATCTTGGACAAGCAGACACCGTCGTACTGGGTGTGAGACAGACGGATCATGATACGATGCTGATCACTCTCTTTCTTCTTGACAACGTAGAACTGGACGTATTGTTCACCTTCTCGCGGGCCGTATTCACGGTCACGCTGCTGGAGGGTGGCGGTGAATTCATCGAGGCCACGATCTGTCTCATATACAAAGATACTGGGTCGAATCTTGCGTAAGACGACTTGGAAAAATTGGTCGTGGAAGCAGACGAAGACGGTTCGCAAGATATCGAATGCGTCGACAACCTTGAGGCAGCTCTCACGTAGTCGGCGTAGATCAAGTGGACCGTTTCCTTCCAAGAAGAAATAGTTCAACATCCAACGTGACTTGAACAAGGTCGCTGTCAGGGACATCGCTTGGAAATCAGTTACCGGGAGAACATCTGCAATGCCACCCTTGAAGACGCCAATTTTGGGGCAAATACCACTCTGGACTGAAGCATCATCGACAGCCTTTGAGGGGCGCAGGACTGAGATGCTTTCAGAGGAAGAGTTTTGTGCCAGAGTAGCGGGTTTGCTATCTGGGAATACATCAGCCTCTTTGTAGACAGGCTTCAAATCGGCATTGAGCATTTGCTGCGTAACATTAGCAGCGCGGACAGTGGTGAGCATATCTTCAAAGACCGGGTTGTTGAAGACATCAGCAACCGTGAGAACCAGGCCTTCTTCACGGGCGGCGCTGACCATCTTCATAGCCGTTATACTGTCGCCTCCAAGCTTGAAGAAACTATCTTGATGCCGAACAACGTTAGGTGACAAGCCCAGGGCAGTACTCCAAAGACTCCAAAGTTTCCTTTCAACATCTGCAGACATCCCATCCTCACTAGATCGAGAAGTTGCAGAGCAAACGCCGGAATCATCGGCACCTCCTTGAATGCCTTCAATCTGAAAAGCGGGCGAGCCGACAGAATCGGGATGGCCGTAGCCAGAAAGGCTGTCAGTCGCCAATCCAGGCACCATCAGCTTACCATCCCGCAGCATTTGGCCAATAATCTCATGAACGCGGTCATCGATGATTTTCTGGATGGCGGTTCCATCAAGGCTCTTTCTATTTGTCTGCACGCGGTCACTGACAGATGTCTGGGAACTGCTCAACTCAGAGGGCTGCGAAGCCAAAGACATCTCATCGAGTTTGGCAGCCGAGAGTGTCGCCGACGGTGCCTCAATGAAGCCAGCAAACACTTTGGCGATAGAATCGACGAGAGATTGTGCTTGATCGTCCGAGACAACATCATTCCAGTATCGCAGCATTATACCCTCGGCACCCCGAGAGATGTCGACGTTGACTGTCACGGCATACTTTGGGGTGGTTAGCTTTGGCATAAGGTAAGGTTTTGAGATATGGGGAGAAACTCACTTCACTAGGATCGTGGGCATGCTGAAGATCGAAAGAAAGACCCTTCTCCTTCGAACCACCAGCGACTGTATGGTTCTGGATAGAGAGGGTTGTGTTGAAAAGAGACTGTCCCTGCCATCCTAGCTCGTGCTGGATACTTGCAAGAGAACAGCTCTGATGGGGAATGCTAGCGATGTAATCACCATTCACCTTCTTTGAGATATCAGAAAGTGACTGGTTGGACGAAAGCCTGACACGGCAGCAAAGCATGTTGATGAAGATGCCGACCATGTCCTGAATACCGTTGACAGGTGCGTCTCTTCCAGCTGACAGGTAACCGAAGCACACGTCATCAGAAGAAGTGAATTGCCTAAGTACTAGAGCCCAGGCAGTCAATGTGAGATTGGCCAAGGTTACAGATGCATTCTCACAAAATTTGAGCAACTCGGGGTAGCGGTTGAAATCCATCAGGATTCCCTTCAGCTTGCGTTGGGCTTGGGAACCGGAAGATGGTGCCAGGTGGCATGGGCGAACACCTTCAAGATAGTTCTTCCAGTGGTTAAGGGCTTCGCCCTGGCTCTGAGTACGGATGTATTTGATGTAATTGCTGAAGCGGGGGCCAGGGCCCTCTGCCAGCTTGCGGTCATAGGCCATTGTGAGATCACGCAGGAGGACATCGACACCTCCGCCATCAATGATTGCGTGGTTGATTTCAAGCTTGACCAGAACACGTCCACTCTTGGCCTTGCACACGGTAAGTTGATGGGAAAGCTTGGCCGGACGCATCATATTAGCATCACGGAGAGAGATGGCAGCTAGCTTCTCTTCAACCTCAGAATCAAGGCACTCGACGCGAAGGACGATATCGTCGAGCTTCTTGAGAACAAGTTGGTCGAAAGATCCACCACTGTAGTTACTGTCGATGAAAATTGTCCGCAGAACGGGATGGCGATCGACGAGTAGATTCCAAGATCGGGCAAGCCTCTCCGGGTCTACTTTGCCAGCTCGAGCATCCTTGATCTCGAAGATCGTGTGGAACATATAGGCGCTTGAGTCGCGAAGCTGGCTCAGTAGTAAGCCCTCCTGCATAGGAGAGCAAGGATAGATGTCTTCAACCTCGGCCTTGCTGCGGATACCAAGCTTACGGAAGGTGTTATTGCAGAGGATCTGTAATCCTTGATAGTTAAGTGGGAGGAGGGGATAATCGCTGAGAGTTGGGGCAGCAGGGGTTTCCTTCAAGATAAGGAGATCCTTCTCAAGCGTTTGCTTGCACTGTAGAATCCATCGGCGGATTTGGCTCTCGCGCTGAGTGCGACGGTTGTAAGCGAAGGAAACGTTGAGACGCTCCTTGACAACGATTGCAGACAGCTCAAATAGGGCAAAGCGAGTAGTTTCAGGGCCCATATCACCAGCAACCGCAAAGTCGGAGCTGTCAAACACGCTTCCCTGGTGGCGGAAAAGGGAATCGGCACGTTCAAGCTGCTGGAGCTTTCCGAGATAGTTGAAAAGTATCTCCAGAGGAACCTGGAATGCGTCTTCGGAGGATTGCTGGTCGGAAGCCAAGAGACTCTTCGCGAAGAAGGGTCGACCATTGTCAACGATCTTGCGGCGGGTATCCTTGACACGCTTGATAGCATCCATGATAGTACCTACAACGGAATTAGCAAAGATCCAGAAACAGCAGTTATTCCACTCACCATCCTGGCCTTCAATACGCAGCGGAGCCATCGTGGTAAACCAGCCAACTGTTCGGGAAAGGTCGATGGTAGAATCCCAAGGCTCACGGCCATGGCCCTCGTTATAGATGGTGGGAATCCTTCGATCAGTAAAAGTGTGACCAAAGGAATGTACAATAGCTGCCATGAGAACATCAACAGTATCAGTTCCAAAGGTTTCGTGGCAACCTTCAAGAATGAATCCTGTACTCTCTTCGCTTAGTGTGAAAGACTCCATCTTCAGATCTCCGTAGACGTTTGAAGAGCCTTCCATTCCCCAATAATCGAGATTGGGCTTCTCGGGAGTGAAGGGCAGCACCAACTCCGTATCGTGGGTCTTGGTCCTATCAAGCTGCATTGCGCACCAGCTCTGGAAAGAAAGCGCTTTCTCTTCGGACAGGGAGCCAGACACAACAAGCTCCTCAAGATCTTGTAGAATGATACGCCAAGACACCATATCAACACAAAGATGGTGAGCCACGAGGAAAAGGACTTGGCCGCCGTTGCGAAGATTGAATAGATCAGCTGCAAAGATTGGTCCGTTTAGGGGATCCAAACAGGACTGGCTGTCGGCGATCTTGGGAACCATGGCCCGCGTATCGCTTACAGAGTGCATTCGGAAACGGAAAGATGTATCGACATCCTGCGCGTGGCGTTAGTATTATGGCATGTAATGTAGTTTTTTAAGAACTCACGGTTTCGGCCTTTTGCTGCCAGTTTCCAGAACGGGTCTTGCTGAAGCGAGCGCGGAACATAGAATGCTGACTGGTAACAGCCCTGATAGCTCGTCGGAGGACCTCGCCCTCGACGCGTCGGGAGACTCTTACGGTGATGCTTTGGTTGAACCTGGCTGCACCATTATAGGACGTTGTAGACTGCATATACAGCTTCTGAACAGGTGACAGATCGAAGCCTTCGCCAGCTTTCTCTTCACGGTGAGAAGTGGCTGGCGCCTTTACCTTCGCAGTCTGGGCCAACTCCTTCACTGATCGACTTTGCAAGATGTCATTCAGCGTTACAGTCAAGCCCTGTCTACGCGCTTTGGAGATGACCGCCATGCCGGTGATACTGTCGCCGCCTGGATAATGTTGTTAATACAACAGATAATTTCGAACTAGAGCTTAGCTGGGTTGAAAACTTACCTAGGCTGACGAAAGAGCGGTCCATGTTTACCTTCTGCAAGGAAATGTTCAAGACCTGCGAGAAGATCTCCCGGACAATCTTCAAAGATCCATCCTGTTCCTTTTCTTCGGTTTTTTCTGGAGCGCCACGCTTCATACGGTCGTAGTCTTGCATGATCCTCTCGTAAGAGTCATCGTCAATGTCCTCCAACCAAGCAGTAATCTTCTTGCGATCGAGTTTGCCAGAAACAAGCATGGGGAGCTTCTTGATGAGAGCCCAGGTCTGTGGAACCATGTAAATCGGGAGCTGGCTTTCAAGCTTCTTCTGAACCTCCACGAGGCCTGTGAGGCCCTGGGTGTTCAATTCATCTTCTTCGACAAGCTCACACGGCTTGTCAGATATCAGCTTGTTGTCCGCGGTAATGCTGTTCAAGGACATCACAGTAACAAGACGCTGCTTGAGAGGCCCATTCTTAGGCAGAATCACAACGGCGTGGCGAACAAGTGGGTCTTCGTGCAGTCGGTGCTCGATCTCTCCAAGCTCCATACGCTGCCCGTGGAGTTTGACCTGGTGATCCTTGCGGCTGATGTATTCAATGGATCCATCGGGATTGTAATAGCAAAGGTCACCAGTCAGGTAAATTCGGCGCGAAGACGGGGTCGAAGACTTGAAATCTTTGGTCCAGGCAGGATTGTTGAGGAAAGCCTCGGCATTTTTCTCGGGGTTCTTGAGATACTCTCTGGCGAGAGCAGGTCCTTCAAGGGCTAGCTCTCCGACAGCTCCAAGAGGTGCCAAACGGCTAGGATTTTCTGGATCCACGATCCAAGTCAACGTACTTGGGATGCCGTATCCAATGCGCGCAGGGTCACGATTGACTGCGACAGCAGTATCAATAACTGCGAAAACACAGGTCTCAGTAGGGCCATATCCGTTCATTAACTTCAGGACATTGGCCCACTTCGTAATGACCTCTTGAGACATCTTTTCTCCACCACAGACCAGAATCTCCAAAGATGGCACAGATGATGGCTCAATGATACTAGCGATGGAGGGAGTTAAGAAGGTCCAGGTGACATTGAGGCGGCGGATGGCACCAGCAACATCATTGAGACGCTCATCTTCACTAGGAACACAGATACATCCACCTAGCATTAGAATTGCAAGAGTTTCCATGATTGCGGCGTCAAAGGTCAGAGAGGCAAATTGGAAAACCCTAGCCTTCGGGCCCATGAGAGTCATTGGGCCGAATGCCATGATACTGCTGACCACATTGCGATGTTCAACAACAATTCCCTTAGCTCGGCCAGTACTGCCAGAGGTAAACAGAGCGTAGGCCATATTGGACGCAGTCAACTTGCCACGAGGACGGGTGGAGGAGGAATTCAGGGAGCCGTAGGCCTTGATAGTCTCTTTGCTGATCGGAATGACAGCTTTGACAACACGAGTATAGCGCTTGGTGTAGTTGGGAGTACACAATATCATGTTAGCTCCAACGTCGGCCAAAATCTCTTCGTGTCGAGACACAGGGTGATGAGGGTCAAGGGGGACGTAAGCACCGCCAGCAATAAGAATACTGATCAGGGTGACCATCGCCCAAGCGGACTTATCAAGGCAAACGGGGACGAAGACCTCAGGACCGACGCCGCGACCAATCAGGTAATTGGCGAAGCCCGAGGCCAGGTCCCAGAACTCACGGTAGGTAAGCTCCCCGTCCCAAGCGCACACGGCAGGGGCATTGGGAGTCTCGATAGTCTTCTCCAAGATAAACTCTTGAACGCATCGCTCGACAGGGGAGATGTCGCGGCTATTCCACTGCGCAATCTCAGCCTTGTCTTGAGGACTGACAATCTCCAAGTCTACCAACTTTGCGGTAGTAGATTTGGGAATTCTCATCAATTGTTCCAAAACATGGCCAAGTTGCTCTGTGACGTGCTTGGTCTGCCATGCGTTGATGATCAGCTCATCGTGATGTACAGTGAAGGAAATCTGGGACTTAGAGAACGAGCATTCCAAGACAAGCGGGTGTGTGAAGAAGTCCTCGCTAGTCTCACGCTTCTCATCGATCCAAATGGAGCTATCCAGTTCACCCTCACCGGACTGAATGACGAGCAAGTTCTGGAAGTTGCACCCGGTGGATGTGTCGTTGTTGAGCTGACGAATACGTTGCAAACCAGCATGGAGATGAGGGATCATTTCAGTAGTAGACTTGTTGATCTGGTCAAGGTACTGGATGATAGTCATCTCATTGTCAACTTGAACACGTGTAGGAACAGTCGACAGGACCGGCCCGGCGATATCTGCCACGCCAGGCAGGTTAATGTTGCGACCGGAAAGAGTCTCGCCAAAGCAGACGTCTCCAGAACCGGTGTGAGTAGCAACGACGATAGCCCACGCGGCGCGAAGAAGAACAGGTAAAGTAAATTCGACGGTGTCTGCTGGTCGGGATACCTCGACAGTGTGGTGCTGCGTATTACCAGCGCGGATAGCATCGGCCATGGAGTTTTTGTTTTGAGGGAAAGGTGTACTAGAGAGATCCTTCAAATAGGCCTTCCAGAAATTATCACACTCATCCATGTCTTTCTTGGTCAGATACTCAATGAATAATCCATAAGGTATTGCCGGTGCTTTGTTCTGGGAGGCACGGTAGTTTTCCTCGACCTTACTCCACACCAGAGGAATACTCCATCCATCGTAGAGGGCATGGTGGATAGACCAGACAAAGTAGCGAGTAGAAGAGCCACGGGGTTGGACAATCGCATATCCAGTGAGCGGTGCACCGTTGTGCTTGGGAAGCTCGATGGTATCGCTAGGTAGTTCCTCAAATGATGGTGCGTGAATCCAAGAGATTGGTTGATCATCCAGAACAGCCTGTGCAAAGTTCATAGCCTCAGTGTGCACTACCCGAGTTCGAAGAATCTCAAGATCAGACACAGTTTGCTGCCAAGCAGACTTGAATCGGTCCAAGTCAATCCCACTGGCCAGACGGAAAACAGGCTGTGCGACATAAGCACCTTGGTGCTTCAATGACAAAGTCAGGAGGCCCTCCTGAACAGCAGAGCAAGGGTAAACATCACAAATGGATGCTTTTGGTACAGCACAATTCTCGACAATCTCATCCAGGATCTCATCCACATTGACAGACGGTGGTAAGAGGGTAAACGGCTTGAGAGTCGCCTTCTTCGGGGCTGGGGGCTCTTGGGTTTCGGAGCAGGTCCGGGCCATATCAATGAGAACTGGGGAGTTGAAGATAGTGGCAACATTGAGGGAAATCCCAAGGGCTTGAGCAGCACCAACAAGGTTCATTGCAGAGAAAGAGTCGCCACCAAGAGCGAAGAAACTATCGTCATTGGTCACGGACCCTGGCTCGAGGTCCAGAGTCTTCTCCCAAAGGGAGCGGAGCTTGGCCTCAATGCCGTCAGGTGAGGTTTCTTCCTTCTTTGCACCAGAGTTGAAAGTGATATACGACTTCAGAACATCCTTTGGCAGTGTCTGCACCATCGCACGAAGACGTCGCCGATCAATTTTGGCAGATGAAGTAAAGGGCAGATTGTGCAGAGGGAAGAAGAGACGAGGCATCATACTCTGTGGCAGAAGGTCTGGGAGGGAGCTCTTCAGTTTCTGAATGGCATCCATATTGGATACTGAGACCGGCAACAGCAGAGGGTCAACACCTGGGATCGTTGGTACGAAGTGGTCATTAGTACCACCCTCGACGGAGTCCGCGTCGTAAACTGTGAAGAAGGCTGCCAGGCCCTTGGCAACGGTACGCTCCTGTGGAACAACAACATCGACTGCAACTTGGGCACCCTCTGGCAGAGCTCGGAGACATTGGTGCTCAATCTCCTCGAGCTCGATGCGCTGGCCATTGAACTTTATCTGGGTATCCTTGCGTGAGATAAAAGCCAGGGTACCGTCAGTGTTGTAGCGAACAAGATCGCCAGTGCGGTACATGCGGTCTTTACGCTTGAAGAGACCTAGAAGACCTGGATGGTGACTCCAGGTTGGATCATCAACGAAAGCAGCTTTAGTTTTTTCAGGATTGCCAAGGTACTCTCGCGCAATGTTGCTTCCTTCGAGTAGCATCTCTCCAACTGCTCCAACTGGCAGGAGTCGGTTATAGTTGTTAGGGTCCACAATCCAGACTCTGCAGTTTGCGGCAGTTCCAATGGATGTTGGATCATTGTTAACGCGGTTGCCCTCCCAGTCAACTTTGACGCCGACGGTTGCAACGACGGTGGCTTCGGAGGGACCATATGCGTTGATAACGAATCGATCATGCCAACGATCTATGTGGTTGGCAGGCATTTTTTTCGCCGCCGGTGATGATAGTCTTCAGGGTGGGAACAGTCCTGGGCTCGAGAGTGTTGACGATAGCGGGAGGCGCCGCCATATAGTTGGCCTCCATGCGACGAATAGCTCCGCCGAGGTTGTTCATTCGCTCTTCTTCACTGGGCACACAAACACAACCACCGGTCATCAGAGTCATCATGATTTCGAGGACACTAACATCGAAAGTATAGTTGGAAAATTGCAATGAGCGGGTGCCGGAGTTCATGTGCAAAGCATCGGTCATAGCAATGGCGGTTGTACTCAGTGCAGTATGTTCGACAACTGTAGCTTTCGGCTTTCCAGTAGTACCGGATGTGAAAATGGCATATGCAGCGTTATTCGGGGCAGGGCGAGTACCAGGCAGAGCAAGAGGGGACTCTGGCAGCTGAGAGATAGATGTTTGGGAGACAGCAAAAGCCTTTTTGCACAATCTTGCCATTTTGGACTGGAGGTTTGCCGAACATAACACTAAAGTCGCGCCAATTTCATCGATCAAAGTCTGTAGTCGAGACTCTGGGTGGGTTGGATCGATAGAGACGAAAGCACCACCTGCCTTCGAGATAGCCAGCTGAGACACGACAGCCCAGGCAGACTTTTCGAAACAGAGAACAACAAATGTCTCCGGCTTCACGCCCAGCACAGAAAGATAACGCGCAAGACGACTGGACACAATCTCAAGCTGGCCATAGGTAAAGTTCTTGTCCCAGGAGCAAATGGCTTCTGCACGCGGGTGAAGGAGAGCCTGCTGCTGGATGAGTTCATCGGCGCACTTTTCAACGCGGGGAGGAAGAGCGGCATTCCAATCACGAATTTGTCGGCATGAACGTTGAGGGAAGAGATCCAGGTCGCCTATTAGACGGTAACGGGGGTTGGATGACATGACATCGTTGAGAAAATGATCGAAGGCATCGATGACATGTGTGACTTGGTTGGAGGAAAGGATATCCGAGGAGTAGCTGAAATGAATCTCGGCAACAGCACTACTGACCTCGGCCGCCACTGTAAGCTTGTAGTCATTTGCAGCGGTCATTTCCTGGACATCGCCCTGGGGAAGGGAGGATGAGGTGCGGAAGGTGAGAAGAGTGTTGAAAAGGGTTGTGTCGTCAAGGCCGAGATGATGCTTGACGGTAGAAAGATCAGCAAAGTTTTGAATCCCTTTGTCAAATTGGGACTTCAGGAGTTGCAAGGATTCTTCCAGCTTGCGGTCGTTCGTCAACATCAGTCGGCAAATGGAGACTGCAAGATCGTCTGAGTTTGATGATGAGAATCCGAAGCAGACATCTTCGCTGCCAGTGTAGCAGCGGAGTACAAGACCCCACGCAAATTGGAACAGAGTCTCGACAGATACTCCCGACATCTTGCTGAAAGCGTGCAGTTTTTGGGTCTGCTTGTTGAGAGTGCGAGTCGAGCGACCACCTGTGGTTGTCTCGAGAGATATAGGCGGGAAATTGCAAGGCTCAATATCTGCCAGATACTCTTTCCAGAAGGCCAGATTGGTTCCTGAAAGGGAGGATTGGCATGATTGGCGATTAGTTGATTTAATGCCAGTCCAACGTTCGACATCGAACGAGCGCAGAACATTGGCCGGAAGGTTGTTAATTTCAGCTCGGAGGCCCTGGATATTTAGTTTTCCAGATGAAGTCAGGGGGAGAGATGATATGGGGACATAATGACTCGGAACCTTATTAGCTGTGAATTTGCTAGTCAAGTGGGCGTGTACTGCGCAGATAGTTGTCGTCAGATCTACGGAAGAGTTCTGGATGACTCGCTCATCGAAAGATACTGCAGTTGGAGCAGTAGATCCAATAAATGCCACGACGCTGGTAGTTTCGCCAGGCAAAGTCAAGATGTCCAAGACTGCCTTCCTCTTCGAGCCCAAGTAGCCGAGGAGGGATTCTTGAACACGACGCAATTCATGAGAAGACCCGATATCTTGAGTGGAAACCATGCGCCCGATGTGAACCAGAGATCCGGTACTATTGTAGCGAACGAGATCGCCTGTTTTGAAGAAACGTCTCTCTCGGGGCTGTTCAGCGTCATCGAGGCCGAGGGTCGCCAGCCAAATAGGATCGCTGAAGAAGGCATCACTTCCATTCTTCTCGTTGACCAGATATTTAGAAGCAAGCAGTGGGCCTTCTATCACCAATTCACCAATAGCACCAACGGGAACAAGGGCATTATGGTTGATTGGATCAACAATCCATGAAGTACACGAAGCAGAGAATCCAATGACACCCTCCTTGGGAATCTCTGTGATTGAAGCAATGCAGGCGGCCGATGACGTCTCGACGGTTCCAAAGAGAACGCACAGCTGAAGATCATCCGAGAGCCAATCTTCCAAAGTTGTGGGTCGGGGAGTCTCCCCAACAAAAGCTGCGGTCTTTACTCCGGGGATGTCTTTAGGTGATACGTAATCCGCGATGGTAGGAGTGAAACAAGAGACATTGGCGTGTAAAGCATTGATGGACGCCGCCAAATTTGATGGATCGATATCTCCCGGGATGCAGACACAGCCTCCACGCATGAAGGTACCGAAAGTCTCCAGTAGTGAGAGATCTGAGGATTGAGGCGCAAACTGGAGAGTGCGAGATGTATTACTGAGCTGAAGGGACGCAGCGAAAGCTTCCGAGCGGGTAATAATGGTAGAATGTTCAAGCACCACAGCCTTAGAGGCGCCGGAAGAGCCACCGGTGAAAGATACATAAGCTGGATCGGAGGGAGATGCCGTGCTTCTCAAAGGCTCATCTCCGAGGTACTCCAGGAGAGATTCGCTCACAGGAACCACGTAAGGGATTACTTCCTCCAAGATCTGAGCCTTCTCCGGAGATGCGAGGGCAACTTGAATAACATTTTCATGGACGTGCTTCTCGATGAGACCGAGGTTACTCGAGGAGTCGACAGGAATACAACCTCCACCAGCCTTCATGATAGCAAGCATCGACACAGTATGCCACACAGATTTATCAAATGAGACAGGGATCAGACTACCAGGTCCAACACCGAAAGTCACCAGATAGCTGGCCAACCTAGAAGAGAACTGATCAAGCTTTGAGTAAGTCAAACTGCCATCCCAAGCGGTAATCGCAAGTGAATCAGGTTGCTTCTTGGCCATATCACGGACAACCTGGTGGGCGCAAATCTCGATTGGCTGGGGGTTCTTGCGGTTCCAGGAGAGAATGTCGGCCTTGTTGCTTTCACTGAGATTGTCGAGGTTGCAAACATCACTCTCTACGTTGGCTAAGATACTTTCGAGGCAACGGACATACGTATTGGCAACATTAGCAGCCTGGCCACCGGAAAGATGAGTGGTCCAGTAGTTCAGATCAATTCGAGCCTTCGTATCCATGGCCTCAATGTTGATGAAAACGGGAAACTCAGCTGGATCGTGAATGGAGCCGACTTCGACACACTCGATATCGCTGCTGACAGCGTCCTTAGCTCCGGGGAGACGGCGATATGAAACACCCGAGTTGAACAGTTTGGCATCGGAAAGCTTCAGCGCATGTTGGATATCGATAAGCGATGTGTGTCGATACGGGAGGCTCTCCATGTAATCATCTTGAACCTTCTCCAAGACATTGCGAAGCACTGAATCTCCGGAGAACTTCATGCGGCAGACCATCAGGTTGATGACTGGGCCGACGACGGAAAGAACACCATCCGCAGGAACATCACGAAGAGAAGCCATGTAGCTGAAGCTTACATCATCAGAGCCAGTGAAATACCTCAGAACGAGGCCCCAAGCTGCATTGAATACATTGGAGAGTGTGATTCCCTTCTTCTCGCAGGCACTCTGGAGATCTAACAACGGCCCAAAGTTGACTGGAATGGAACGCAAAGTCTTGCTTGCAGGAGCCTGGCCGTCAGTCAGAACTGGGAAAAGACAAGGCTTGGCGTCGGAGAGATAAGAGCGCCAATAGTTGATACTGGCATCTCTTGGAGCATCTGAGAGGTATCTCATATAGTCTTTGAACAAGGGCCGAGGGCTCTCTGCAAGCCTTCCAACGTATGCTAATTGTAAATCGCGCAGGATGATGGAGATCGAGTTTCCATCCATAGCAGCATGGCTCAACTCAATGCGACAGAAGATTCTACCGGTTGAGGTGTGGCAGATACTGAATCGATATGCAGGAGTACGCTCGCGATAGTCCTTGCGATCTTGAGCATCGAAGGTAGCGAAAATATCACTGTCGCCGGAGGACTGGAGGAAGACAGGACTAGCGTCGAAGGTTTTCAGTACCACTTGACAGAAAGCATCACGCGGAGTCAAGTTTTCAACAAAGATGGTGCGGAACATGGCATGATGATCAACGACTTGCTTCCACGCCTCCACCAACCGGTCGAGATTTGGTGGTGTCGAGCGTGTTCCCCGGACTTCAAAGGTATCATGCACAGCATAATACGAGGGGTCTCGAGTCTGTCCCAGTAAGATACCCTGCTGCATGCGAGAGCATGGGTAGATATCTTCGATCATATCTAGAGAGTTAACTCCGATTGCAGGCAGCTTTTGTGTAAGCATCTTATCGAGGCTGTCATAGCTGAGAGAAAGCATCGGGAAAGAGCTTAGTGTGAAGCGCGGTGACATGGAAGAGAGCTGTTCAGAGAATGAGACCAGCTGTTTCTGGCAGTTGGAAACCCAAGCGTGGATGCGATCCTGGTGTTGCATAAACTTGTTGAAAGAAAATGTGAATCGGATCTTCCCACCGACGACCATGGCGGAAATTTCGAAAAGACCGAATCTGGGGGTATCACGGCCAAAGTCTGCATCACCACTACCTTGGCCAGTCTCGCCGGCCATCTGATCAACCAGTTGGAAGAGACCGTCATCACGCTGGAGATCACGGTGCTGGCCAACATAGTTGAACGAAATTTCGAATGGATGAGGATGAGTGCCAGCTTGCTTCCCTGGAATTGGCAACACGCGACTAGCAAAGTCCGCACGACCATTGTCAGATACGCGGCGTCGCAGATCTTTGACCTTGATGAGGGTGTCGATCGCATTTTCTGGTTGATACCCATTCACGAAAATCGGGTGAACAATAGTAAACCAACCAACGGTATGAGAAATATCTATGGATGAATCCCAAACTTCACGGCCGTGGCCTTCATTGAAGATCGTGGGAAGGGACCGATCTGTGAAGGAATGACCAAAGGAATGAAGCATAGAGGCCAGGAAGAGGTCAATCGGTTCAGTCTGCAAGGACTTGTGGCACTCGAGCAGGATAGCGTTAGAATGAGCCGCATCAATCTCAAAGGCGGCACAATCAACGTCTCCATATGTCGTCTGGTGGGTTTTCAGGCCCCAGTAACCAAAGTCTGGAGCAGGAAGAGGGTCCTTGGAAATTTTGCCCTCAGCTATCATGTTCTTTGTGTGCTCGGCTTGCAATTTGCACCATGTTTGGAATGGGAGAGAGGCATCCTCGCTTGCAGTCTTTCCTGGGTTGTGGATGATATCCTCCAAATCCTCCAGAATGATCCTCCACGAGACAATGTCAACAACCAGATGATGAGCGGTCATAGACAACACAGGTTGCTGTTGCTTATCCATGAATCGAAAGTAGTCAACTGCCAGCAAGGGACCAGAGAAGCAGTTGATGGACGACTGGCTATCAGCGATATGAGGTTTGATTTCGTCCATCGTGCGCACGGTGCTGCTTCGCCATCTATAGGATCCTTTGACCTCCTTGGTAATGCGCTGGTTGGAAGCCGTCGACCAGCCGGTATTCTCGAATCTGGCACGGAGCATAGAATGGCGAGAGACAAGCGTTTCAATCGCCTTGCGGAGGACTCGCTCATCAATGGGCTTGTTGAGGCGAGTGAGGATTCCTTGATTGAAGTGACCCTGTCCTTCCTTGCGAACACCAAAGTGCAAAATCTGAATTGGTGAAAGGTCGAAAGGTTCATCCACGGCCTCTTGGTAGGTTTTAGCATGATCAATAGTTTTGGAACGGGGTGCCAGGTCTCGGATTGATTTGCTGCGGAGCACATCTTGCACAGAAAGACCAATTCCACGCTTCTTACACAGGCCAATGCAAGTCATGGCGGCAATAGAATCACCTCCGAGAGCCAAGAAGCTTTCATTAAGGCTGATGTGGCTCTGAGGGATATTCAATACACGGCTGAAGACAGCAGCAAGAGCCTCTTCAATCTCGTTGGCAGGCTGAGATACTTCTGCCTCTGGCACTTCGTCCTGTTGGCCCTTTGCAACATCCGGGTCGTTCTCCATCGCGGAAACCCACCCTGCGATGCCCTTTCGATCTAGTTTCCCAGACGGAAGGAGAGGCAATGCTTCTACACAAAGCCACACTGCAGGTACCATGTATGTCGGAAGCCGTGCCGACAGACTTTCGCGAATTCCGGGCACAATCTTTGCTTTTTCCGTCGAAGGAAGCAATCGCAGTGGTTCTAGGTCTGCATCGGATTGTTCCGCGAGAAGGCCAGTAGATGATATGACGGCGGCCAGCCGACCCTTGCAGAATCCAGACTTAGGAAATAGAACAGAGCAGTGGGTGACGTGAGACTCCTTGTTCAGCTGGTTCTCAACTTCACCCAACTCGACTCGTTGACCATGAACCTTGACCTGGGTATCTTTACGACCAATGTAGTTGAGAGCACCAGTATCGGAATTGTACCTCACCAGGTCACCAGTCTTATAGAATCTGCGATTTGATCCTCCTCTAGCGTCTAATTTCGTCCAAGCTGGATCGTAGATGAAAGATTCGTTTGTCTTTTGAGGGTTGTTGACGTAGCATCGAGCGAGGGTCGGTCCCTCGAGAAGTAATTCACCAGGGCAGCCGACAGGGACGAGCTCGTCGTGGTTTTCAGGATCTACCAGCCAAGCTCGGACGCCAACAGGGAGACCGATATCTTTACAATCGGCGTCCGGTGCAACATTCGAGTTCAGCACGGATGCAACACTCGCCTCTGTAGGGCCGTATCCATTGATCAGTTTGATTCTGGACCAAGTCGCCAGTTGCGACTGCGACATAGCCTCGCCAGCCAGAACAAGACTTTTCAGGCCCGGCACGCTGTCAATTTCAATGAAGCCAATGAATGATGGGGTAAAGCAGGCCTGGTCGACCCGCTTCTCATTAATGAAGGTGACAATGTCATTCAACCGGTCCTCGTCGCTGGGAATACACACACAAGCACCATGGATCAGAGGAGTAAGCGACTCTGCCAAACTGGCGTCAAAAGTATGCGCTGCGAATTGCAAAGCGCGAGTTTCGCGGAAAACACCGAGTCCAGCACCATGGCTCATGGCGCTTGATAGGAAGGCCCGGTGCTCCAACAGGGTACCCTGTATTAGTACAAAAGTCAGCACTGGCCCAAAATTGTATGCTATCCACTTCAGAAATCAAGTTTCCTCGTCACTCACCTTCGGTTCACCTGTGGATCCAGACGTAAATAGCACATAAGCAGCATTTTGACCAGTGACACCGGATGCAAGATCAACGCCATCGACGGGCTCCGGCAGACAGTCCAGGGTAGCGCTGCAAAGAGGAATAAGTGCCTTTACAATAGGGCTCAGGGCGTCTGCACGATGCTGCGAACACAGAGCCACTTCAGCCTTGACCGATTCGATTAACCGTTGAAGACGTGAAGGAGGATGCGTTGGGTCCAATGGGACAAACGCACCACCCGCCTTCATCACGCCAAGCATTGCCACTACGTTCCATTTCTTGCAGATGTCAGCCACTTTATATCCTTCACTCTCCAAATCTCTCAGATCTGCGAACTATTGCAAGCTGCAGACTAAGATGATTGAATTGAAAAAAAAGAAAGAAAGAAAGAAAAAAGAAAAGGAGGGGAGCAATCACTTACCGATTTATCGAAGAGCAGAGCTACCCGCACTTCGGGCCCAACACCCTGCATACGCAAGTGACAAGCCAGTTTCGACGCCAAGGCATCCAGCTCGCCATAGGTGAAGCTGCCATCCCAGGCACAAACTGCTTCTCTATCAGGTCCTGAAAGGGCTTGGTCACGGATAGCCTCATGAATGCATCGATCGTGTAGTTGGGGAGTGTTGGAGGTCCACTTGCGAATTCGTTGCCAGTCATTCTCCGAGAACAAATTAAGCTTGCTAACAGCGGGGTTCTCGGGGGAAAGGACTTTGGCGAGGAACTGCTCGAAGATATGTGCCACACTCTTCATTTGGTCTCCGGACATATCACCGTTTCGCCACTCGAGGAAGATGTTGATGTCCCGACGCAACACCTTCACATGGAGACGAACTTGGCACTAATTTGATATTAGCTTACTACTGCTGATAATTCTATGATTAAGGAGGCGGGTGAAGACAAACCTGGTCCGGCAAGGCATTTGCCAGCATGACCTTGGAGGTTGGTGACGGATCATCCGTCTTGCGATATGTGCGCAGCATCAAGATGGTGTTAAAGGGCAAGGGGCCCTCGGAAGCGCCCTCCAGGCTTCCAGCACCATCAAGCTGCTTGATTCCATGGCCACTTTGCACTTTATCTACAATTGCCTGGATGGAGTCGTTTTCATCAATGGCTAGTCGAATAGCCGACAGTTCGTGATCGTGGTTGGCGGGATTCGACCGCTGTACAGATTGTCGAGAAGAGATACAGTCGCTATCGATGTGTTGATATCCAAAACTAATATCCTCCGATCGAATGTAATAATGCAGTACCAGGGCCCAGGTGGCCTGCAAGATGGATTCCAGACGTCCTTCGTGCCAGGCGGTTAATAACTGCGCACATTGCGAAGAGGTCGGTCTCGTCTTCATAGAAACTGGCCGTTTGGGCCCATCGACAGCGGGGGCGAAGCGAGGTAGATAGCATTGCGAAGATTGGGCCATGATTTCGGAGTAAATCTCGAATTCGGCCGGTGAGAGGGTAGTAGGGATCTGCGGGAAAACGGGGAAAAGCAAGAAGGTAATAAGATATTAGGATACTTTTTAGTTAAAGAGAAGATAAGTCGTTGATGTTATTTTCTGGCCGCAGTCGATGAAGCGAGTGGATGGTGAGAGCCCTCAATTAGTTTGGACAATACTAGATCCAAAGGGAAGGTTATCTCAGGAAGAATCTCGCGCGAGATCGGATGGACTCAAGTTATTTTAAAAGAGCAGGTAGTATTATTTTTCTCAGCCTAAGCTACCAAAATAGTTACGCCATCGGTCATCGGGACTAGAAGCCTGCATGGCCATGCTCCAGCTCGTTCCCCAACACCCTCATTTTGTGCGGGAAATACAGTAATACATCCCGGGACACCAATGGCACTGTGGGGGTCAGTAATGTTTCTGGCGATTTCAAAAATTCAGGATCCCCCATGTATCTTCCTTGCATGGAGTTCGGATCTAGATGAGTAAAGGGTTGGAGACGCCACGGCCAATGCGCTTCCGGGTGGATCGGTCGTCTTTTTCCCCTGTGGAACCGAGTCAGACACGACGGCACTTGTCCTTATCCCCTAGGGAGACCCTAACCGGTTTAGAGAAGTTGCTACTACACCATTCGAGTATAGTCGAGTCAATGGATGGCGAATTTACCGGAAGGGGAGTATAAACAAAGTACTCCGAGATTCGTCCAGACGAATGATATCAGGACTTCGAGAACATTAAATATCAAAATGAAAATATTGAATCCCACGCTAAGTCTGCAAGGTTATGTCTTCCCTTTCCAGAAGGGAAATTATATAATTACAATTTTTTATTCATTTTGAACAAATTCATCTGCAATTTCCCGATCAAGAGTCCTTGGGAATACGGTCTCGAACGTGGTTCAGCAAGGCGGACGCCAGGCTGTCACAACGAGAGCTTTCATTCAGGCCCGCATCTCCCATCAAAAGTGCGGGTTTCTTTTTTTCTTACATTCCTCTTGTCGTTCTAATTACGAAAGCTGTCACCTGAGTGATCAACTGATGACGATATTAGTCAAAATGGGAGTTTGGGGCGATGCATTAAGTTTTTATTCTTCGAGAAACCGAAACAGAACAAATTTTGATGAGCGATATCCTCATTCCATCCAGCTGCGCATGGTTCTCGATCCGCATCTACAGTACATTGGTTCATCCGAGAACGTTACGAGATCTCTGCTGCGAGCCTCTCACGCGAAGTTACACCGACAAAGCCCAAAGATGCGCACATGGCAAGCTCCACAGCCACTCACCTCTTCTTGACGCATCGCGGTCTGTGCCCTATATCTCTCGTAGGATCGATCCATCATCAGTAAGGTTCGAGATGGGGGACGGGCTGATCATCGGATGATTTACCGCGCAGTCCAGGAACCTGACCGCGATGGCGGAGAAGAAGTAGAATTGGACCTCTGTAAAAGATCCTCCCAGTCCTTGATACTGTGCTCCACGGGTTTCTTGTCTCGCATTTCACGTATTGGACATCTGAGTAAGTTTCTCTTCTGCAGCATAAGAAGAGCGGGTGGCAAAGATGCATGGCAGTTTCTTACCTCAGATGGCATTTATGTACACTTCCACTGCCAATTGATTTCTCGTCGGGTTGCGTCGCTGGCGCCATACTTTTCCTCCCAGCTCGGAACCCCACTATTCCATACATACAGACATAGTACATCGTACATCTATCCCTTTTTTTCCTTTCGGTATGTTTGTAGTATCAAAAGTCCACTCCAGTCGGAACTAATGGCGCTAGGACGACCGGATCATTACATATGGTTAAAGTAGCCAAAGCCGGTTGCAACGGGATGAACGGCGAGTCCGGTATCCGATACGATTCGTCAAACGGTCGATCATGCTAACTAATCCTCTCAAGTGACTGCTTGCGTACCCAGTACCTCAATGAGACCTGTGGGAACCGTGGCGCAGAGACATACAGCCAGCCTGCCCTGCCCAAACGCTTTCGCTTGCAAGCCCTTGTCACACTAGCGCCGGCAATCCCCACTCTGGAGGAGCCCTGGCTTGCCCAGATGAGTTCTGCAAGGGCTCCAAGGGATGATCGCGGGGCGATCCGACAGGCCCCGACTACTATGATCGACCTATCGTAGACTATGACAGTGATACCCAGTCTGCTAGCCAATGTCATAGCCTTGTACCTGTGACCTGTTCCTTCATCCATCGTAGTAAGCTACCTTGAGTCTTAAAGACTGGTGTCAAGCCTGGTGGGGGCATCTACAGGATTGTACTGTATGAACCTAGGGCTAACTAATTTCCTATTCATCGTTCTCGTTCTCTTTTTGCGTGTCTCCCCCCCCCCCCCACCCCCAATCTCCTATGATACACGTCAGAAAATTTTACAATTGTCCCGACCCGAAGACGATAATTAATTTATAGAAGCAGGGGTAAAAGGGGTGTTTACGGACCATTTTCTTTTTTGTTATTCAATTTACTATGTTATGTACATAGTAGAAGGTCATACAGCAACGGATATACATACAATCCCTTCCTTTCTTGATCTCGCTTGTATTAGCGAGGCTCATTGCTTTTCCATGAAGGATTCGTTCCCGGAATGCAGGGCATCAGGGAGGACTCTCGTACGTCAGTAATTTTTCCGTCCATGTGGCCTAAGTATTTCTTTTGATTTTTTTTTTTCTTTTTTCGCTTGCTGCTGTTTCCAGTCTTCATTTTTCGCTACACTTTGCTCCTCTAGGACTACGGGTGGCTATACATAGGATCATCGAGCAAACAAACAAATCAGGTTCTAGAAGGTGGAAGGTCGATCACTTGGGACGTCCACCTTTCAAGATGAACTAAAGGTTTGCCAATCCTGGTCGATGACGGGTGTCGCCCGCTCGATTTGGATTGACAGCCGATGAAAAAGATCCGGGCCACGTCGGATCAGAGTCCACCTCAATGGGGACTAAGGGAAACTAAGGGAACTAAAGTCACTAGTGGGGACTAGACGAACAGGAAAATCAAGATGGGCCCGCGGGTGATGCCTTGGTTAGTGGTGAATCTAGAGAGCAGCGCAGCCACTGAGAGAAGACCAAGAACGCCCTTCGGCTGCTTCAGAGTTGAACTAAATCCGTGCTAAATTCATAGCGGCCGCACCAGTTGGGGTCCATAGATACAACACATACATATAAGTTAGAACACAGACCTTTTATGCTGATCCGCTAGGCCTCCCATCTATACTAATGAGGATGGTGACAGGTCTAAAAAATCGCCTGAGATCCATCCGATCTGCCGTAGTGGAGGAACGAGATGCTTAACTTTAGAGATATATTGCGGTTATGCGGTTATATAAAACTAGTGCCGGTAGCACATATTAAGCCCACCACGTCGGGTCACAACCTTGGAGGGCTGCTTTCTTTCTCTGCAATGAATAGGTATGCGCATAAAAAGGAATTTGGAATAAATATGCATTCCCACAATGCACTTTCTGTGGCCCAATGTACATACCCTAACAGTGTACCACTGCTGGGTCTCCGGGGTAAAAAAGTACGATGTATCCACAACTTCGTGGATTGCCACCCACTGTCAACCACGCCGTCAACAGAAACAGGATTCATGCCAGTCAAGTTACAGATGCCTCACGGCCTGGGATGCTAGTCGAAATTCTTGGCCTGTGAGGTACAGGACCCTGGGTATGCAGCCAGAGTGGCCTACCGGTGCTCCACGCACGCCGTCGCGCATGCGTGGTGTCTTGCTGGCCCCAATCGAAATTTTTGTGGTTGAACTAGCACATCCGATGGTCTCATCTGAAGGACGCAAGTGTGGCCAGAATCATTCCTCCCATCGCCGACTAGCAACTCGGAACGATTGGACTAGATCTCATCGCCCGTTGACAGAAATACTGGCCGAGTAGAACCCGGCTTCAAGAACGATGTGGGCAGACAAAAGCAAATCCCGGTCATGGCAGCAGGTGGATATGCTAAGAGTGGATCTGGCCGGAGGCCATCCGAGTAGAGAATATTCAACCATATTCCATGCTGTATAATATGCTGAAGCAGGAAGCATTTATTCATGATGATGGATGGAGCTCTACTCCATCGAATCATCACGCTTACAACCCGAGCCAAATTCTTGTCCACATACGTGTGTGTCTCAAGATATCAACTCAGTTCAATTCGAAGAAAATGGTTTTTTTTTTTTTTGCTCATGCCCGTCTATGTAGACACTACCCAAAATCGTATCTGCGTGATATCCGAGCTGAGGCTGTTCCGAAGTTAAGGATACAGCTGACACATAATTCGCATCTACACCGAGTCATCGGTCGTACGGCGAGGCCCATGGCCTTGGGCAGCTTCTTGTCTGACTTCAGCTTCTCTTCTATGCGGTCAAGGAAGGTTCACAAGAATTGCTGCAATGTTTCAGCAGGTCCACTGTATGTAGAGCGGGAGAGATAAAAAACAAAAAAAAAAAAACAAAAGAAAAAAAAAGAACTAGAGGCCTGAAAAAATAGAGACGGTCTAGAAATAGTAAATAGAACAAAAATAAATCAAGAATAAATTATTACCAACATAGTTAGTACGAGCGGGATCGTCCACAGCATAACCAGGGCCATACATCAGACAGGTGGAAGAGCCCTCGCATGAATGTAAGTTTTATTGTGCTCGGCCCTAGACTTAACCCGAAAAGGAGTCGGTAAATCTCACATCCAAGAATCAGAGATCAGATATTGGTTCAAATTATTCCTGCAAGGTAAGGTCCCAAGACTCCCCTCGTGTTGACCGGGCGATCTATGTGGTTTTGGTTTGCCGTGATGCCGGATTGACTCGAGGGGTGAAGCTCTATTGATGTCTATGCGTCCCCCACATCCCTAAGGGGGAAATTCAAAAATATAAGGAAGAATAATAAGGGAACTCAACAGGTTCACCCTGGGACTTGATGGCATCATTGAGTCATTGTTACATCGGAAATTAAGGATAGGAAATTCTCTCAATGGGAGAAATAGTAGAAAAGAAATTAAGAAATTAGAATTTTAGAGGCAAATACTAGGTTTTTCTTATTCGTTTTTTTTAGCTCGCGAATACACGCGATTACTAGAATAAACTGCATGAATACAAGAAATTTCTGAGCAAATAGTGCCACAATTAGTCGCCAACAATGAGTCCACTAGAAGAGGCGATGTTCTCATAGGACATGAACAGTAATGACATTGTAAGAGGGTTGCATTGGCAGCCCACTCGGTTGCAGGGACCCAGTATAGGAGCTCAGAAGGGCAGTTCTCCTGGATGCAGTAGGGTAAGCTCCTGTGCCGAGGGATGCGTCCTAGAGGGGAACAGTCTAAGAGGCGCATTTTGGATGAATCAAATCTAGACCAAAAGACGACTACTTCGCTGGTTTCTTTTCCCCCCAAGTCTTACTTCCATGTCGTGAACTTCCTTCCACACTCTTTTAATCTATCAACCCACTCGACTCGTGGTGCTTGTTTATTGACTCTCTCTTCTCCAACCTATCACTTGAATAGTCGTGTATGGTTCCTGGAGAGTAGTAGTCATGGCATCTTCGAGCTCCTCAGGGCCTTCGTGCCATATGTTGGATAATACTTTACGTATTGATGCGGGTTCATGTCGTGGTGGATTCGACTTCTCCCTCCTCTTTGAAGAGACTATTCTCGGTATTCTCCCTATTGCTTTAATATTAATTCTGGTTCCTCTGCGTCTCCGGCAACTTGCGCATAAACGACGCAAAGTGGAAGGCTCGTTTCTGTTTCTCTCAAAATTAGTAAGTCTCCTCTATACCGCATTCTTGACATGTATGGGAAACATCTAATATGTTACTTTATTACAGACGACCTGGATATTCTTCATTGGACTTCAAATTGCCCTCACTGCCTTATGGGCTCTACCTAACGCCGCTCGAACCAAAGCCTCAATCGCTTCCAGTGCAGTCCTCACCGTTGGGGCCGTTTTTCTCGCTCTACTCTCGTACGCGGAACATACGCGTTCTGTGAAACCGTCTCTTATCCTCAACGCCTATCTGTTTTGCAGTCTACTTTTCGATATTGCGCACACCCGAACCCTATGGCTTCGATCCATTGACAACTTTAACGACGGCATTGCAATTGTTACGACGGTCTCTGTTGGTGCAAAATTTCTCCTTGCATTCCTGGAAGCTGTTGAGAAGCGAAGCATTTTGAAACATGAGTTCGCCGGTTACCCCCCGGAAGCTACCGCTGGATTCTACAATAAGGCTACTTTCTGGTGGTTGAACCCTCTTTTCAAGAATGGATTTAGAAACCTTCTCTCTGTGGAAGATCTGGCAGTATTGGATAAGGAGCTTAGTTCGGAGAGATTGCTTGCTCTTTTCGAAGAGAGATGGACCAAAGGTAATTTCAATGAATCGACGTTAGACAGCATATACTAACTGTTTCCGCCAGTCAAATCCAAGTCCCCCAATACCTTGCAATGGCAATCGTTCAGAGCTACAAAGGCTCCTTTGATGGCAGCAATTCCTGCGAGAGCCTGCGTTGTAGCATTCAATGTCTGCCAGCCATTGCTGCTCGAGCGATCACTGGACTATTTCAGCGAGCCTGTCAACGCTGCTACCAACAACATCGGGTATGGCCTCATCGGTGCTTATATCCTGGTTTATACCGGCCTAGCTGTCTCAATGGGCCAATACCAGCACAACACTTACCGTGGAATCACCATGGTCCGAGGAATCCTGGTCACCATGCTCTACAAGAAAGCCACATGTCTCAATCTCAACGAAGCAGGTGGCTCTAACTCCCTCACTCTGATGAGTGCTGATGTGGAAAGAATTACTCAAGGTTGGCAGACAATGCACGAGATTTGGGCTAACGCTGTTGAAATCGCCTTGGCCGTATACCTGCTTGAACGTCAACTTGGTATTTCGTGCGTCGTGCCTGTTTGTGTTGCTCTCGTTGCCCTTATTGGATCATTTATCATGATGTCTTTCGTTGTCCCCCGCCAAGCAAAGTGGCTTGAAGCTATCGAAAGGAGAATTGCCTCTACGTCTGGTATGTTGGGGTCCATCAAGGGGGTGAAGATGCTGGGCCTGCAGAACATTATGATGAAATTCGTCCACGGCCTCCGCATTGATGAGCTGAACATTTCTAAGAAATTCCGAACTCTTCTTGTTTGGAATATGGGCTTTGCATGGATGACTCGCATCTTTGCCCCAATCGTCACCTTTGGTGTTTACGTTGGCATCTCAGACCACAGTCTTACTGTCTCTCGAGTCTTCACATCACTCTCGCTTTTCTCTCTCCTGTCAGACCCTCTTATGACTCTGGTCATGGCTCTCATGTCTTTCTTTGGATCTGTGGGTTCTTTCACCCGTATTCAGGAATTCCTGGACAAGGAAGATCACGCAGACAAGCGACGCAACACTCCTCAGATTCCTTCACTTGAAGACCTCGGCGAGGCGAAGCTTCTCTCGAAGTCGGGTGATCTGGACCTCGCCTCTAGCAACTCCGCCTCGGTCGAATCTTTAAAGCGTGGCTCTACATCCAGTACATCTACCAATGCTGCTGTTATTCAAAACGGTACTTTCTCCTGGGAAGCGGACAAAGAGCCCATCTTGAAGGACATCACGCTAGCTGTGCCTCGGGGTAGCTTCACCATGCTCATCGGACCATCTGGATCTGGCAAATCTACCCTTCTCAAGGCACTACTCGGAGAGATATACCCAACGGCGGGCAGTGTCGAACTCAACTCAGGAAGTGTTGCATTCTGTGACCAGACTCCATGGCACATGAACGGTACAATCAAGGACAGTATTGTTGCGATGTCGGACTACGATCCCAAGTGGTATGCATCTGTCATTCAAGCATGTGCACTGGAGGAAGACCTTGGTCAGTTTCCTCGTGGTGATCGCAGTGTTATTGGAAGCAAAGGTATTGCACTCAGTGGTGGTCAGAGCCAGCGTATTGCTCTTGCTCGTGCTGTGTATGCTCGACGAAAGATTATCATTCTGGACGATGCCTTGAGTGGCTTGGATGCTACCACAGAGAACCACATTTTCCACAGCCTGTTCGGTGATCTTGGACTCCTCCGGGAGATTGGAACTTCTATCATAGTTGCATCTTCTGCCGTGAAACGTCTTCCTTATTCTGATCATATTGTTGTTCTGGAACCATCTGGTCGTATCGCAGAGCAAGGAACATTCAGTGCTCTCAATAAGACTGGTGGCTATGTTGCCAGTTTTGGTCTTGGGGCTCCAGACTGGGATTATAAGCCCAAACGCTTCTCTGCTTCCCCTAGCTACAGTACTCTTGATTCCATTGATAAAGAGAAGGATGATCTTGAACCCGAGCCCATTGAGCGGGATATGGGGGGCGATCTGTCCATCTACACCTACTATATCAACGCTATCGGCTGGCTCCCCGCTATCATTTTCATGACCTCTATGGCTGCTTTCGTCTTTTGCATCTCCTTCCCCAGCATCTGGTTGAAGTGGTGGGCCCGTTCTGATACTGCTGAGCCGAAACAGCACATTGGTTACTACTTGGGTATTTACGTGATGCTTGGAGTTGTTGCTATGCTTGCCCTCATCGCTGGATGCTGGCAAATGATTATCACTATGGTACCCAAATCTGGCGAGAGCTTTCACCGCAGGCTTCTCACTACCGTCCTCAGTGCTCCAATGCTTTTCTTCTCGACAACTGACAGTGGTAATATCCTTAATCGATTCAGTCAGGATTTGCAGCTTATTGATATGGAGCTCCCCATTGCTGGTATCAACACTGTCGTCACGTTCTTCCTCTGCCTGGCTCAAATGGCACTCATCGGTGCTGGCTCAAAATATGCCGCTATCTCATTCCCTTTCGTGCTTGGTATCCTGTTCCTCATCCAGAAGCTTTATCTACGAACTTCCCGTCAGATTCGTTTCCTCGATCTTGAGGCGAAAGCCCCTCTTTACTCTCACTTTACCGATTGTCTTCAGGGACTTGGTACTCTCCGAGCCTTTGGCTGGCAACACGGCATGGAGAAGAAGAATATTGAGCTCTTGGACTATTCTCAGCGACCATTCTATTACATGTTTGCCATCCAGCGGTGGTTGACCCTTTCTCTCGACTTGGTCGTTGCTGGCATTGCAATTCTGTTGATCGTTCTCGTTGTGGTTCTTCGAGGCACAGGCCTCGGAGCTGGATCTATTGGCGTTGCCCTTCTTAATGTCATTCAGTTCAGCCAGAGCATCAAGCTTATGGTTACCTTCTGGACCAACCTCGAGACCCACATTGGTTCTATCTTGCGTGTCAAGGAGTTCGCACAGGGCGTTGACTCAGAAGACCAGCCTGGCGAAGATGGTCAAGTTCCTCCTTCTTGGCCGTCAAACGGCGCCATCACTTTCCATTCGGTTTCCGCGGCTTACAGGTAAGCTTTCTTGCATCTACTGACAATCTTTCTACCATCTAACGAACTTGACTAGACCATCTGAGCCCGTTCTCAATCAAGTTTCCTTATCAGTCAAAGCGGGCGAGAAGGTCGGCATCTGTGGCCGAACTGGAAGGTAGGCAACAACTTTCATCTTATTTTGGTATGGACCAGTCTGATCTAACATGGTTACAGTGGGAAAACATCGATGATTATGAGCATCTTCCGCATGATCGAGCTGACTGGCGGAACTATTACGGTGGACGGTGTCGACCTCACAACCTTACCAAGAAGGGAAATTCGAGCTCGAATCAACGGTGTCTCGCAAGATTCAGTACTCTTCAAGGGCACAGTACGAACCAATGCTGACCCATCAGGAATTTGCACCGACCAGCAAATTCTCAACGCCCTACGAAGCGTGCAGCTCCTCCCAGCCATCCAAGAAAAGGGAGATCTAGACACCGACATCGATGAGATCCACTTGTCTCATGGCCAGAAGCAACTCTTCTGTCTTGCCCGTGCTCTTCTTCGCCAGGGCAACATCCTGATCCTCGACGAGGCAACCAGCAAGTGAGTTTCTCAAGTCATTACTTTCACCCCCTGACATTATAACCCTCGCATCATCCGCTCCACCCGTTGTCTCGCGTGATTTTATCTCCCTTTCCTCTTTTTTTTCCCTTTCTTTTTTATGGCCTTTTTGGCCCGTCTGTATTCTTCTCCTCAGCTGTCATCCCCCCTGCATATGCGGCCTCATCCGAACGCCACGTCGCGCTCGGATCGACTGGCTGCCGGAAAGACAATCAACTAAACCCACTTGCCCCTTGCATGTCACCGTCAATCCCGAGGAGAATCATCCAGAGAACTCAGAAAGGATCAATTTGCTAATCTCAAACAAACAGCATCGACACCAAGACCGATGAAATCATGCAACGCGTCATCCGTGAGAAGTTTTGCACGCACACTATCATCTCAGTGGCGCACAAGCTAGACACTATCCTCGATTATGACCGCGTCGTCGTGCTGGACGCTGGCCAAATCGTCGAGACCGGCGAGCCTTACTCCCTTCTGACGGAGCCCAAGTCGCATTTCAGTAAACTCTACTCGAGCTCCATGGCCGACGAAGACTTGGACTAAGATCATTCACGATATCCCTTTCTCTATTTTTCTTATTCTGAGTCTCTTGCTTTTTCTCATGGCACTGCACAGATGATGCCTTAGCGATTGTCCTGTTGGCATGCTATCTGTTTTTTCTTATATGGGTTCGGACCTTCTCCTTTACGGTACATATGGAAGCTCAACCCTCAACATACCAAGTATTTTTGGTAACCAGGCGTTTGTATTTTTTTTTTATTTTCGATGGTACGATTTTTATGCTTTCTCGACTCTCTTTGACTATCATTTCACTTTTTATGGTCTGGTTGCTATATCACTTTCGTTAACCCTTTTCGAATTTTGGAGGAGTTATGTTCGGACAGAATTAAGTGGATTGTTTATAGAGGCAAGATTACTTTGCCGATATTTATTCTTAATGATAATCAAGTAGGTAATCTTGAATATCGATACATTTTTAGACGCTATTTCTTTTCTTTTTTTTTTCTCTTCCTTCTTCCGTTTCGGAATATTAGTTCATTGGTTGTTGCTCAATGTGACAGCGTAACTGTTTTATCGGATCTGTTTCATAAAGCTTAGCCTCGAAGTATTCGTAGATTGTGAAATCATTTTGGGATCAAACTATACCAATGTGGTAGATGTCATATTTCCAATTTATTCAGGGGATGTCGAGTAACGTCAGACTAAATATTGGAATCACATCCTAGTGTCCTCCTATTGAGTATCTCTTTGAGAGCAGCAGTTGGGTTACTAGATTCTAATATCTAGATGGTACTCGGATAGCAGGGCTATTTGTCAGAATATATTGAATATATTCAGGGTCCTGGATCGATATAGCAAATACCAAGATTTTACTCGCCACATCACACGTCAATTTCGAATGCGAATTGCAGGAATTGGTATCTTCACCTGTGGATTCCATTTTGGCCAAAAGACAAAAAGAACGATTATGAATTGTATCAAGGTGTGCAAGGTTGCACACCTTGATGGAATAATTATGTTATAGTATATCTGAGATGAATTACATCTACGACTTAACCTTATGCATTTGGAGTGTATAAATATAGCTAGCATCTGCTTAAATATTAAAACCACAAACTAGTAGTCTACTACTACGTAGTAAAGAACCACCTCTTGGATATTACCCAGATACCACTACCTACTAATTATTGTAATTATATAGGTACCTACTTATAGGTAGTGTAGCTTGAAAATGTGTAATATTTTATCCTATTCGTCACCATCCACAAAATCTACCTTATAAAGCCAAAAAGAACACAGAAGACTATCGAAATACAATGCTCAACTCCATCAGTGTTCATTTTCCATTCGCAGAAAAGGGCAAAACAAAGAAAACGGATAAAGGCAGGAATCACAAGACATAAAGTCCAACATCTAGACAATCCCCAAATATTAACACAAAATCCAGATCATAGAATGAGCCTGCCTTCCTAGGACAAGACCATCGTTTCATCATTATCAAAAACTTCCCCTTCATCCTCGCCCAAGAGACCGAATTCCCAGTCTCCACGCTCAATCCGACTGACACGATCCAATTCAGACTGGTACTCACGTCGTAGATGCTCGAGTGTGACGATGACGCGTTCTTGGGGAGTTTCTATGACTGGTTTGGCAGATCCATGTCCATGTTTCCCGGTCGAGTTAAGACTACCTCGGCGATCAGTCGATGTGAACGAAGCGTTACTAGCGGAGGATCTGCGACGACCGGAGAATGCAGTAGGGGTAGTAGAGCTAACGTCTTCCATGAATACGTTCCCATCATCATCTGCTTGAGAGCCGTGTCGATGTTCTTGGGACCTGGTAGTCGCCGATGCGGAAGGCCCGGTCTCAACTAGGATGTAAGCCTCGCTCTTGTCGACAGAGGCAAGCAGATTGATCAATGAGAGGAGTTCATGGCGAAGTTCCTTGCTGTCGCTATCGTCTTCCGGAACACCGGCTTCCTCGGCCTCTTTCTTGCTTCTGCGAGTTAAAGCGGAAGACGGGGTATCTCGTGCTTGGCGCAAACGTTGTACATTCCGGTATGCGATTTCTGCTGCACCACGGTAGTCATTGCGGGCAATGCGATATGCCTGCAGGATGCGGTGGTAGTCCGGCGAGCCATCTGCGTCCTTACTGTCAACATCCAGCCATGAGGATAAAGTGCCCTGTTTCCGTGAAAGGGTGACAAGAATCTCATCTATGTGAGAGGCGATGTTCGGGACGAGCGAGACGGGGAAGCGCAGGATCTGCTGGAGACCAGCAGTCCCTGGCCCACAGACAGTGAGAATGTTAGAGACAAGGGAGCTGAGGGCAGACCTCTGCAGTGCAAGATCCTGGTACCGAGCCAATGCAGAGTAAGCTTGGTCGAATTGGCAAGTTTTTAAAGAAGCGTGGAAGAGTCGCGAGAGTAGATCCGTTCGCATGCTATTGTAATCCGCGTCGTGCTCTTTCCATCCCTGCGAGTCTAGAGCCTGTAGTGCCAGACCAGCAAAATCTGCGACATGCGAAAAGGATCGAGCCTGCTCGAAAATCGAAAGGATATGCTGGTAGTATCGCGGAATACCATTATAGAAGTAGTTCACGGCCACGAGGTCCAGGAGAGCAGCCGACATCTCGTGCAGGTTACCCAGAGCTTTGCCATGTGCTGCGTCAGAAGTTAGTTTCTTGTTTCCGAATTTCTTTTTTTTTTTCGGTTTGATCCAATCATGAAGAACTTACAAAGAAGGTATGCTGCCTTCCGGAAGAATATGGCTGCAGTATCAAACTCAGACATCGCCACATACAGGCGACCCTTGACATAGGTTGCCCAGGAAGTGCTGGGCTGGAAACGGAGAAAGTCCCATGCCAGATCAATGTTGTTCCTAGCAATAAGGTCGCACTGGATATGAGTCAATGCATTGGGGTACGCCACTTGGCCTTGTCGGGTTATCCAAGCCAGGAGATCCCGGATTCCCAAGGTCAAAGTATAGCTTTGAGGTCGGTCAACCGGTGGACGGGGTTTGATATCGGAAACGAAAAGGTCTTCGAGGATGGTCGCCGTTCGTAAAGACTGTTTCGCAGATTGATTGCCCTTCAGAGAAAACATAGAATGATCTCCGCTGGTTGCAGTGATATTGTCGGGACACTTCCGTACATTAGAACCGAGCCAGTACATCATTTCATATTCGTGAAGGAGATCAACAATTGTGGAGAACAAATTCGGAGCATCAAACGAGGATCGTGCTCCCTGTTCAATCTCAGAATCAACGAATGTAATCAGAATTAACAAGTCGTAGAGAATCTGGCGATTTTGGGTGATTGCTTCTAGGGCACCGCTAACAGCAATTTGGCCTCCAAAGTAGGTCGATATTAGGCTGGCGTCCTCGCCCTTGAAACCCAGGGGAAGAGTATCGATGATAGCATTGAAAACACCCGTTGGGAGATTTTCGGCATCAAAATGCTCGTTCAAAGCAGCCACCAGGCCGTCGAATGTCTTGTTGGAAATTCGATCGGCAAATTCACAACGCTCTCTGAAACCGTCCATACGGTCGGTAATTGATGACGATGGCTCGTTGAAAAGCTCTACATCCAGAGCTGCCCGACAGGCTGCATCGAGCTCAGCAGAGAAGCGCTTCCTAAAATCCGATGCAATCTTCATCAAGGACGATGCTTGATCATAGAGATTTCCAAGCTCAGAGCTGACGTTTCTATGTCTGAGACGATCCACGATCTTTGGTGACTCTTCACTGAGTTCAGAGCCAGAGTTGTGGAAGAGGAGTTCAGTAGTGCTGCATTCACGAATCACAGCGCAGGAATCTGAGAGGAGCAACCATGGCATATCGAAGTAAGTGTCGAAGGCTAAGGAAACTGGCTCGAAACGGCGCTTGTTAAGATCATCAGCGACTTGGCAGAATTGGCGCCATTTAGCATCGGTATCCATTCGGAACCGAGCGTAGTCCAATTCATCATCCGCATACTTGCGCAAAGAAACAGTCGCAGCGATCGTAGAGCAAAGACGCTCCGGTAGTGCAACATCTTTTTTCAAAACACCAGACGATGCTGCCGATAAAGGTTTGAGGGCCTCCTGGTATACAGCGAGAGCCGTCTCAAGGACTTCCGGGAGGTATCTGTTGGGATGTAAGATATAGGCCAGCCACCTTTCAGTGGGGTCAACTACATCATCTAATGTAGGCAACGGCAAAGGTTCTTGCCGGTGAGTCTCATATGCTGTCGAAACCCAATTGGTAGACCAGTCTGATGGCAGAGTCTGGAGGTCGAAGTGAAGGGTGTATAACTGGTAAAGACCATGGTTTCTCCATAGCACCCATAGCTCCATTCCTCTCCCTTCTTCCACCGGCTTGACTTGAAAATCCGCAATGCTCCAGAACATATTGCCTGTGACATCTGGATCCACAGGTCTAAACACAGTATCCGCATAAATATCCTCGATAACAAGTTCAGAAGTCAGGCCACCCTTGACAGCCCAGAACTTGAAGCGACCATCCTCAAATGGCGAGTACGTAACCACATAGAAGCGATGTCCTCCGTCCATTGCTCTCTCGGCGTTGAATACTCGAATGAAGGAGGTTTCGGCGGGGTTGAGGGTATATGGTACAGTATCGGGATCCATGGTGCGGCCGAGAAGATCCTGCGATGCTGCAAGTTTGTTCGTGGCCAGATTCCAGATCTTCAGGGTATGGTTGAGGGAGATGGCGAAGACATATGTTTCGTCGGTTGTCGTAGCGATGGCATTCGCAGCATTAAGGTCGAGATTACGTCCATTGTGCTTGATCGAAGATGGTGCATTCCACTTAACAAGTCCGCGAATCGAGGCACCCCATGTCCGTTCATCGAAGGTCAATGGAGTCCAATGGGAACCTAATAGATATTTTCTGTCAGTATCCGAATATAGGTTCCCAAACCCGCGCGTGCAGCAGATATTTCTTTCGCGGAAGGGTCTTACCATCGTCACCAGCTCTGCGTGTCAGTCGCAAAAGCGCGCCATTATCGAGCGAGATGAAAAGCTCGAGTGGACTACTTGCATGTAGTCTGTGGGGATAGGAGAATGATAAAGGAGCAGGAAGAGAAGACTTGCACCAATCTGCCACGTTCTCGTCAACAGAACCCGGTCTGCGAAAGAATTCAGGGCGGAGCGCCAAGGTGTGAAGCTGTTTGGAAGAAGTAATCACAAAGACATTGAGTACTTCGTGTTCCTCCGAATCTGCCAAAGCGACACCCGAAGGCAGGATCTGCTCCTGGAAAGCGAGACGCAGGGTGACGTTGAATTCGAAATGCTCTGTCCCGCTCTTCGCCAGATCCGCGCACTGGATTTCTAGCACCTTGTTGTCATTGACGACTCGCCACAGGAACGTTCTCGGGTATGTTTTGCGTTTGCGAAAGTAAACGGAGCCTTGAGTGGCAAGGTATCTTCTGGCGAATTCATCCTCATCCTTCGCGATCGGTACGTCGTTGTTGGAGGCAGACGAGATGGAAAAGCGAGGCCGGCGAACCGCGCTCTCGGAGGTGGATATTTGAATATTTGCGACCGTGGCCGGTGAAAATGGCCGAAGGTCGACTCGTGTATCCTTGTAAATTTTGGCCATGATCTGATCACGAAGGGAGCAGGCTCAGACTTCCCATGGCTGAAAGGAAAGAGTTGCAGGGCGGGAAAGCTGAAGCTCTGAGAAAACAAAGTCTTGGCGCGGAGCGGTGGGCCACTCCAATACTAGCGGTTAAGTGAACAGTCAATAGTCCTCATAGAGTGGCATAATCGAATGGTAGGTAGTATTAATTAAAGTGAAGTAGGGATTATCGAATACTTTTATTTCAGTTTCGAACGATGCATCATCAGATTGATAGCAGCAGTGGGCATCTGTTTGTTGTCTGTTTATTTATGTGTACTGCTGACTTATATAGTATGGTGCAGTACTATACCGCGTGATATACTAGTTAGAACACAGAGATATCTAGTAGATATCTGGTGAGCACTAAAGAAATCTTATTATATATATGCTAAAGAATATATCCAGGCTCTTCGAGTAACATCAGATTACTCTAGTCAAATAACAAAAAGGCTATTGGTGGATTCAGCTTCGCTCGTAAAGTCACTAAAATCATATCACGAAGGCAACTCTCACACAAGGACTTAATCCTCCATATCCTTCTCATTGGGGTCTCCAATACCATCCTCATTGATGGCGAATAGACAATCACTTTCCGGAAGGCAAGGACTATCATAAATCTTGCAAACTCGGGTCTCACCTCGGCCCTTCTTCAAACTGAGTCGCGTCGTACTGGCGTGAGCAATAATGTTACCACCGATAGGCTTCTTCGGATCCGGATTGAACATTGCACTAGGTCCTCCATCGACCTGAGCAACGACCTGGTTGGTAATCACAACTGCAACGCCGAACTCGTCTGCGAGACGCTGCAAGGTACGTAAGAACTTGGCCAGATGGGTTTGTCGTGTTGACAATTCCCCACGACCATTGAAATCTGTCCGATACAGCGCAGTGGCGGAGTCAACAACAAGAAGCGAGAATCGGGTCTCACACATCATCTGTGATGCTTGATTGAGAAGCTGCAGCTGGTGATCGGAGTTGTATGCTCGTGCGTATGCTACATTATCAAGAACTTCCTCACCAACAAGTCCAAATCGCTGAGCCACGGCCAGAAGACGGACAGGTCGGAAAGTCCCTTCCGTATCAATGTAGAGACACTTCCCCTCGCCACCACCCATGTCAAAGGGCAATTGGCAAGTTACAGCCAAGGTGTGACAGATTTGACTCTTTCCCGTCCGGAACTCTCCAAATATCTCTGTGATCGAGCCGGTTTCGATTCCACCACCAAGCAAGGTGTCGAGCCGTTTAGACCCAGTGGTTATCGAAATAAGTTCGCTTCTCTTTGCGTGCATCTCAGTCGCTGTTGTGAAGCCCATGGGTACAAGTCTCGCAGCTATATAGCAAGCAACGATCAGTCTGGACTTCCGCATCCCAGGAAAATCATATCGTATTGATTCACATTACTCACCCTCCACAAGAACTTTCGTAGCCTTTTGTTCTGAGATTCCCTTAATTTGCTCCAATACGCGTTTCGGTCTGAATCACACCTAGGATGTCAGTTATCGGTAACTAACGATCGATATAGGTGCATCACGATCGACATACGTATAAGCAACCGACTCAACGGTGTAGTATCCCGCATCAACGAATAACTTGATATCTCTTGCCGTCAAACCCGCAGTTCCCTGGTGTAGACATCCATAGTCAGTTGAGATTATCCCACCTGTGTTCCTGAATATTATGCGAGTCATTCCTCACCTCAAGCGCAGATAGCGGGGTTGGCGCACCAGGACCGGGCAGTCCGCTATCATCATACTCACCCTGAGGTTCCATTTCGGTTGCCATTGTCGTAATAAGATTGACGTAAAGTGCTCGATTCTATTGATGGACTTGCACAATTGGATTATTTGATACAGGAGCACGCGTCGAACACAATGAAAGGGTGTTGGTCCTGACTTGCAAATCCTCGGTGGCACCAAACTCAAGAATGCTGTGGATACAGAACTGTGAGTCACCACTCGTAATCAGCCTCTTGTTTATGTTGGCCGGCTTGATTTGTGAATTTCTTTCAAGACAAACTCGCCACTTTGGACTTTCCTGCTGGACGCGTCAAGGCCGTCGCGCGGTCACGTGTACGCCAGGCAGCGGCAAGTTCAGCCTAAAATGGAACTTCTTGTTGATACAACAACAAACTACAATTGGTCAATGGAAAGTATATCTAAGTCATTAGGGTCTTTATCATATAAAATATGCATTTTTTTTTATTGTTGAGGTTTGAAATCGACTTGACTCTCGAGGAGTCATCTTTCTCGGCACAAAGTTGCAATATGATCAAGCCTATCCCAGTGCGGCTGACATCCAGAACAGATGAGAGGGTTTCCTTTTCACCTAAGAGTTGTATAAAAATGTCGAGATCGAACTTCCATGACCTATCCTGCCAAACACCTAGGTATGGAATCCATCCCTCAATTCTATGACTCCAATGTCCTATCACGACAATGATTCTTCGGACTGGAAAGGCCAAAGTATCGAGCCTCGCTTTTTCTGTCGATTTTCCCACAGACGTGGGCTAAATTGGAGATTGTCGGCAGCCACAGTCATATGAATACTTTCATTGAAGATTTGGCTCATCTTTCGTCTGAACTCCTCAGAGGACCGGCGGCGAATAACACCTGTGGAGGACGTTGGCATCTGAGTTGAGGTGCTTGAATGGAGTGATGGGGATCATAAGACTTACGGGCTATGCGAGATGCCCTGCGGGGCTCTTCTGGTTGGGAAGCATTGCTCGTTGACCCCAGCTCCATTCCCTCGTGCTCAATGACACCTAGAGAAGGATTTTTCTCAAAGATGCGGCTAGCTCTCCGGATCCTAGTATGAAAACTTGCTCGTTTTTCGTTGCTCATTAGGATCTGGCTTCGTCGTTGGAACCTGCTGGATTTACTGGGTGATTCTAGAATCTGCGATGTCATCACTGGTGAATAAACGCCGCCAGGTCTCTGTGGTTCGTAAGTATAATTATTTCCTGTGATAGTATCCAGATTTGTCCGATGTGTATGTTGAGGTGGTAGTGGTGGAGATGAACGATATACGGGAAGGCTTTGGCTCGGTGGAGTTTTATCAGGGACCATAGATGGCGCCGATATTGAACTTGGAGAGGGAAGTAAAAACATCCTTGAGGTTGGACTGGGGGCTCGACTCCGCAGCGGCGTTCCTGGGGGGTGTGGAGTCTGGATCGGAGTATTGTGGTTTGATATCCAAATGCCCTCTATCTGAATTCCTCTCTCAAGAGCTCTGGCACCAAAGGGTATATCATCTTTCGTCAACATGGGGAATAACTCGGCTTCTTCTTCCTTTTGACGTGCCTCGGCTGCTGCATATCGCCGCATTTTCCATCGTGTGTATGTAAGTGAACAAGATGCGTATGCCAGCACGACCATCTGAGTTGTTCGTCAGGAGTTATTTCATGGTCAATCATTGTCGGGGAGCCTTACAATCATAAAGACCAGAACCTGGTATAGTGCTTAGCCATGGTAGTCAACTTGAAAAGGTTTTGTTTAAACGCACGATGGTCAATTTCTCCCATAGCGCCCAGCCAACCCAAAAGTGCATGGTGGCTGATTCACCGAGCCAGAAGCGTGAGTTAGGCCAAGATGAATGAGGCTAAGGGGTACGAGATCGCCTTGGGGTGGATTATTTGGAATATTTGGGGACGACCGTTTCTGATTGCAGTTCAAACTTGTCTGGTGTTGAAATGAGAAGGTGTGTTGTTGTTTGCTTGTGAAGAAGGAAGAGGAAGGAGCGAGTGGCAATATAAAACTACCAAGTCAGCCATTTCCAGGATATTAACTTGGTGTTTCTTGATGTTTGATATACTTTCATTCACTGCTTCTTCTTGGTTAAATCGCAAAATTCCTATTATAGCCATGGGTTTTGACAGAACGACGGTTGAGTTTATTGTTTAGATCGCTGCACCTACTCACGGTTTGATGATGCTGTCGGGAATTTGCGTCCATGTGCAAACGATAGCAAATCAATTATCAAAAAAAAAATAACTGAAACAGCATATGAAAACATAAACATAAAGATCAACAATATATTGTTAAGGAAGAAAACTATAGTGTGATAGCAATATAACTAGTATAAGCGGAGGTAAAAATTGCAAAAAGAAACTCTCCCTCGGGGAATCGAACCCCGGTCTCCCGCGCTTATCAGTGTTAATGACAAGCGGAAATCATGACCACT
Source organism: Penicillium citrinum (assembly GCF_028827155.1). Taxonomy (NCBI): domain Eukaryota; kingdom Fungi; phylum Ascomycota; class Eurotiomycetes; order Eurotiales; family Aspergillaceae; genus Penicillium; species Penicillium citrinum. Next base: position 3,834,009 of record NW_026622686.1, read on the forward strand.
AGACCAAGGAAGATAAGTTAGTCGAGTTACCGCTCGACCACTTGGTGCTGGTTGATGCAACATCCTTACTTTTGATGTTTATTATTCTACATTGTAAAATCACTACCTTCCCATCGCCACGTCCCAAACGGACACTCTAGGGCTTTTGTGATCAGGCGCCCGACAAGGAATTTGGCATTAAAAAAGCTTCTATACACGAGTTTGGATGGAACCCATGAATTCTTTTAGATCATCGAACCATCCAGGTATATTAATCCTTGCACAGTAGTGGTATTAAGTTGAGCGGCCAGCCCTATGAAACAAAAAACATTTCTGCCTGTGCAACCTTGCACATAAAAATATATAGTTAGTTCCTTCTGGATACAGGTTACCACCACGTAGTGCCTCAAGTACATGGACACAAGTATAACGTAAACCAGAACCACTCAACAATTAGACTGTTTCCCACTAGGATCATTGTGGATACTATTCACAGTACCAACAGAAGATCGCACTGACACGAGTTGTTCGAAAGCTCAACCTTGAGCCAACCATAGCTGCCACACCTCTTCCAGAGCAGGGTACATACCACGGCCAAATGCTACTACGGACTTTATCTATCGTATCTACGTGCGCATGGCTCAGGGACTAAAAACCCACCCGAAAGCTTCTTATCAATTGTCATGCTGCCTAAATTCTGCCGACTTTGGAACTGCTATGATCTTCAAAGACGCGTGGTGCAATCCGCGGATATGATATCCACCAGCAGCAGAGGGCTGAAGGTGATCTATCTGGACACTAGGATTCCACCTACTGTCACAAACTGGCGGGGCCTGTCAGGTCCAAGATACTCGGCGATTAGAATGAATATTGCGTGTGGAATCTGCATTCCACGAGAAGAATGTGTGATGAGAAACTGAGGCGAGTCGGGAGAATCGGGCAAGTATTGCGGGCGCGTCCTTGGAAAATCGCGATTGGACCCGCAATCCCTCAGGCGATATTAAAACAAACCAGAGAGATAAATGGGTGTTTTATTTTATTTTATTCTTTTTTTCTTTCAACAGCTTTCAGTAGGTCTCAATCTTATGACACGTAAGAGAAATAAGCTACGAGGCATTTTCATGATCAACAATTAGAGTTGGTCGGCCGCAGTCTGGACAAATTCCTATCAGTCTCCTTTTTGGATAACATGCACTACGAACACGGTAAATAGTATGCTTGATTTGATGATATAGCGCGCATTTTTGGGCTATCGATTCGTTAGTGGATCCTAAACGAACACCCGACCCAAGGTACAAGGGAGATCGACAAAGCTTTACACCCGGGAGATCTACAGGCTAGCCCATTCAACATGATATCAATTCTTCCTTGATTGGTTCATGCATGATGCAAGCATTTTTAGAATCAGGTTCTAGCGTATATCTGTACCTATAACTTTCAAAACAGTGTCTCTGTCTACTAGGGACATTGTCTCAATATTATAACCCCGTAGAAGATCACTACTTGAGCTGCTAACTAAATGACCTTACATTGTAGCAAAATATTTGTCGCTACCAAACTAGCCGCGTAGAGGAGTAAGAATACGTTCAAAAAGCACTGAAACTCGAGACAGAGGAAGTCTAATTAAGCATAATAAAGTAGGGCATTGGAACAATAGAGCATGGTGGAGACTGATCACATTAACAGAGCGCAAGGGGACCGGTGGCAGCTTATCAAGATGACCAGCGAATTCACAAGATTGAGTGCGCGTCCAAATTTTAGTGCCGCCACACACAATCAAAAAAGGCATTCCCTATCAGCTCCATATGTTCATATAATTGGTTATTAACTTCTTTCAAGCACTTCGCCCCTCCAAGGGGTGCCTCAATCTTCCAGAGGGGTGACTTCTGCACACAGAACATGCAGAACTATCCACCTCTCGGAATGCAAAGATCACTCCCGTCCCAGATAAACGTGTATTATCATGTCTCAAAAATGATGTGATGGGTGCATTGGAAAATCCCCGAGCATTACGTACGCAACTACTAGTATGAATGGCCCACCCAGCAGGTTATCTCTACAGTAGAGGAAGTTTTGGTATATACATGCTAACGGTACCACTTCAGTTAATCGAAAATTCCACTAGAATACTTCATAAAGTCAGGGACTCTAGTGATAATTCCTTTTCACCTCTCTACCAAGGAAAATGGCGATCTCAGACTGGATTAGCCGGCTTCCTGGCCAGCAGGCCTTGCAATCTGAAAAAGGCACCGGATCAAAGACAAACGAGTCACAAACAGTCGAAGCACCCAGCATATCCGTTACCGAAGCCCCATTAGCAAACACAAGATCGACCGAACTTGTTTCCCCAACAGACACAGAGCAGAGTATCGGGCTGGAAAAGATCCCACAAGAATTTGGATGTTTAAAGAGCTGGCGTGGATCATTGATCTTGCTCGTCACCTCTGGGTCTCAGTTCCTTGACAATGTCTTTATGACTAGTTCAAACATGGCACTTGCATCGATTCAAGAAGAATTCAAGGTTTCAAGTACTAATTTGCAGTGGATGATCTCGGCATACACCCTCTCCTTTGGAGGCCTCCTTTTACTAGCGGGATCATTATCAGACCGGTAAGTAGATGTGATATTTGAAAATGTGATTCTCAAGGCTAGTGACTAACTTCAACTTTAGATTTGGACGAAAGAAGATTCTTTGCATAGGTCTCTTCTGGTTAAGTCTATGGACTCTCGCGGTCGGACTAGGACAATCATTCATACAACTCACAGTTTTCCGTGGCATCCAGGGAGTCGGCGCAGCAATGACAGTTCCATCTGCTATTGGAATTATCAGCTCCTACTTCACCGGTACTGACAGAACTCGGGGTCTTTCAATCTATGCCGCCTCTGGGACACTGGGCTTTTGTGCTGGCCTTATTCTAGGTGGCTTTCTTACGTCGTCTTTGGGATGGAGGTACATCTTTTATCTGATCGTCATAATAACTGGCTCATTGGGTACTCTTGGTTTGATCGTGCTACCAAAGGATCCGGGAGCTGATGAAGAGAAACCTAAGATGGACTATCTTGGGGCAGTTCTTTCGACGGCTGGACTCATTCTACTACAATTCGTTCTTTCTAGTGGTGGGCCATACGGTTGGAACACACCATTCATCATTGTGCTCTTGATCCTATCCGTCGCTTTATTGGTTTCTTTCACTGTGCTGGAGAAATATGTCAGCAATCCTCTGATGCCCTTGTCACTCTGGAAGATCCGCAATTTTGCCGGTCTATGGATCGCGGGATTCAGTAAGTTATTTCATACTCCGACTGGAAGAATCTGTGACATTTCCTGACCGACAAATCAGCCTGTTACGGTAGCTATCAGAACGTCATTTACTACATCGTCTTGATGGCACAAAAAGTGGATGGCCTCTCAGCAGGTGACACGGCAATCCGATTCTTACCCATGGGAGCAATTGGTTTCGTGGCTTCTATGGGAACCGGCAAGATCCTAGAATACACGAACGGGAAGTACTGCCTTATCGCGGGACTTGTTCTTACAGTCTTAGCCCCAGTCCCTAGCGCATTGACAGTGAATTCTTCCACTAGTTTGTGAGTGGCACATCATGTATTTGATTTAAGAAGTTTGCTGATCGTTATAGCTGGGTCAATACCCTTGGAACATCACTTATCAGTATAACTGCTGTCTCGCTTATATTTGTCACTACAAGCACGACAATATTGACCAGTGTTCCAGTCGAAGTTAAAAGTCTGTGTGGGGGAATGGTACGTTAGACCTATCTCCCTTGAAGCATCAAAATACTCATAAGCTCCACTACAGCTTAACACATCATTCCAAATCGGCTCCGGAGTCGCGTTGGCCATCTCTGCAGCGACCACCGAAGCCGTTGATATTGAAAAGGGACATGACCTTGCCCAACAATATTCTACCGGTCTCTGGTGCTCCACCGGAATTGCTGGTCTAGGGCTGATTATTGGTATTCTGGCTGTTCGAAGAAGGGGAATTGGCCCAAATGATAGAATGGGAGAGCCTGTGGCTATTTGAATGTTGATCTCAGCGGTTTATGTGATGAAATTAGTATAGTATAGTTGTTTGATTTTGGTATAGAGTAATGAGTTTATGATAGTTGTTACTATGGGACTTGAGATTCTACAAGATTCTATGGAATTGCTACCAGTATTACCCAGGCCATACATTATTTCCTTTTCAAGTATTCCGAGGTAGAATGTTATTCAAACAAAGGAGTGAATATTTGGTGCTATCATCTTATCTCAAAACTATCGTGTGGAGGTAATTATAAATAAGACTGAGTAAATATAAGCTAAGAAGCTCATTGAGAATCAATTTCGAATCCCGGTGTCTTCGCAGGCCGCAAAAATACCCCCAGCAATTCAGACTTTACCGTAAGCTCTGTTCACACCTTTGTTCTTGAACAGAATTTTGGCCCTTTGGATCTTCTGTGTTGCTGTGACGTATCCCTATATTGCGGAGCAAGTTAGGTTTTTTTTTTTCCTTTTTTTTTTTTTCGAAACTTTGACTGAAACTTGGACATTCGGAATTTTGCTTACATTTTGTGGCGTCCATTCCTCTCCGTCCAATGCTATGCCTTCAATGATCTCAAATGAAGATAATTGAGCCTTTCGACCAGCTAGCTGAAGCTCTTTCAAAGCGATTGAATGCATCTCCGCTGAATTTATCAAATCCTCAAAATAATCCAGCTGGATTCCATTGTCTTTCGCTAAATTCATGAATGGAGCTTTGGCTGGAACAACGACTGCGACTGGCTTCTGACGATCTTCGGCAGCATAAACACAAATATTCGCGACCAAAGACGACATGCGATAGACTGCTTCTAGCTTTTCTAGCGCAATATACTCGCCGTTCAAAGTTTTGACAAGATTCTTTTTGCGATCAATAATTTTGAGGTGTCCGAATTCGTCGAATTCGCCGATATCCCCAGTTTTGAACCACCCATCATCGTCAAAAGCAAGCCGAGTCTCTTCGCCATTACCATAGTATCCGATGGTCACAGATGGCCCACGAATACACAGTTCGCCTTGTGGTGGGTTGTTCGTAGTAAGGTATCCTGCCTCAGGGAAATCGACGAGCTTTTCTTCTACGGATGCTGGGATATCACCATGGGCAGTAAACGTCAGGGCACGCGGGTCGTTCAATGCCCCCATACCACCTGTTTCATTCAGGCCATACCCAATAATCAATGGACAAATTGCGTAGGAAATGAATTTCTGAGTATCCCTTGCCAGAGGTCCTCCACCCGACATGGAAATCCTTAGTCGATTCCCAGTAGCAGCTCTGATCTTATCGAACACCAGCGCGTCGAGAAGGCTGACCCCTGGAAGTTTCCTTCCAAGCAGAACTCGCTTCAGGTATAGCGCAGCCCAGAATGATTTCTTGCTGATCCATATCCCATGGTAGCACCCCAAAATATAGCAGCATTCTCGAAAACGAACTCGATTATGTGAGCCTGGGGAAGGTAAGCAAGCAGTCTGTCCCCAGGCCCAATATACTCGGCAACAATTGAGCTAACCCCTGCCACGGAGGCGACAATTGCCCTATGTGTTATCTTCACTCTCTTTGGTGTACCCGATGCTCCCGATGTATACATAACGCAAGCAAGATCATCAGGCCCGGGCACTGTGTGCTCTGAAGAATTGTTTCGTCCCAACTCTTGGAGATGGGAATATAAGATAACGCGCATATCAGGGAATTCACTCTCGAATTTGCCTACTTCTTCCTCGTTTGGTGATGATTGATCGTTTAGAATTACACAGTTGATTGTGGTCGATTTGTCTAGGCCTTTTGCCAACGTTGGGAGGAGAGGTACGTCGACGAAGATGATCTTGGATTCTGTCTGTCGAAGAGAAAATTGAAGACCTTCAACACCGAGTGTTTCGTAGGCAGTGACAATAGTTGAAGACTGAGTGAAAGCGCCATGAGCCATTGATAGCCAATTTAGACTATTTTGAGGTCAGATCAGAACCTGTATCCACATAGTGCTGGCGGCTAGTGTACCTTGTGGCGCCATATAGATGGATTTTTTCATCTTTCTTCAAGCCAACACTCTTCAGTCCACACCCGATAGAATGGATAATTTGCTGAAACTCCAAAAATGTCAGATATCGATATGGACTTGATTCAAAATAAAACCATTCCTTTTCTTCCTTTACATTCTGGCCGTCGATGATCTTTTTTATCGTCTTCATTTCCTTATGAATATTCCTTATGCCTCGCGTTCCGACGCAGCTTGATTCCTTGTATTTATTAGCGGCGTATCTGATTATGTCACAAGCTGTCTTAATTGCTGGATCAGGCTGCACAATAAGAAAGAAGGTCAGGCTATGGAAGTTGATTGCAGTTCTCATCAAGGTAACCGATTGAGTACTGTGAGCTGCGCTTGTGACACGCAGGAGATATGAGGATCTTTGTAAATCTCAAATACTATTGATTACAACAGGTAAAAACCAATAAACCAAGAGCAATGCAGCAAGATCGAAAAGTAAATTCAATTGAGTCACGCAAATAAGGCGCAATGGAAAGGGTATCTATGATATGACAAGAATCTCAAACGACCCATATTGACAGAATGGAACAGAATAATTCACAACTTTTGATGAAACCGAGTAGTTATACATCAAGCCCGATTCGTTAGGCATCGTCTCTCAAAGAGAGCCAGCAGACCACTTACCCCGAGCCCGTATTTTTCTTCCATAAATATAGAAAAGGTACGGGATAGGAATCAAGGCTATGGAGATGAAGCCAAGAACACTAGCAGCCCATGGCACACCCATGTTATGGAACATTGCACTTGTAAATAATGGGAAAGCACCAGCAAACACCGAGCGAAGGAACGTATTCGCTGCAACAGCCGAAGCAGAGACCTTTTGAAAAGTATCGATGAGATAATTCAATGCGGCTTGGAAAATCGTGAAAAAGCCAAATCCCATCATGACGGCGCCTATAATGGGGCCAATCCAGTGGATGTGGGCTGGACTTGTCCAGCCAAAGACGAACATTCCCGCGGCGAATAATACAGAGCCAAGCATCATGGGCGGAAGACGGGCTTCTGGTACAGCGCGGTTATTATTGGCTTTGAAGCGTTTGATGTAGAATCGTTGATTTCCGAGATTTATCGCTGCGCCGAAGAGGATGCCTACTAGGTAGGCGAGGAAAGGTAATGCACCGACGACTTGGTTCCAGCCTCGTACTTCTTGGAAGACAATTGGGAAGGCTGCAAGACTTAGGTAGAGAATACCATAGACGAAAGAGGCATAAAGGGCGACTAAGAAACAGATTGGTGTTGCGAGAAGTTGAAATGGTCGAATGAGGTACTTGTTGCCCAGCTCTTTGAAAGTGACATCCCATTCTTCATGACGGGCATGAAGAGCCCAATTCCCACTTTCGAAACGAAGGCGTCGAGCCTTGTAAACGAGCAGAACAGGTGGATAACTCTCATCAATGAAAAGGAGGTCTAGGACCAGGAAGAACATCATCATGATGCCCGTTATCTGCGAATGCGTTAGCTCGAACTGTACAGAAAAGAGACATCTGGGGGTAGCACTCACGTATTCGGTCCATCGCCAGTGGAGGTAGCTTTGTACAATGGCACCACCGACGATTGGACCCAGAACGGGACCACCAACAACAGCCATAGCGTAACCGACGATAGCTGCGCCGCGCTGCTCTGGTGTCCAAATATCACTGAGCACTCCACCGGTATTCGTAACAGGGGCCGCACCAAAGAAGCCAGTAAAGAACCGAGTTAACATGATTGTCTGAAGGTCCTTAGCAGTAGCCGTACCGAAGGACATAATAGCCGCAATGAAATAAGGCGCAAGAACAGCTGGTTTCCGACCAAAAACCTCGGAGAGAGGAGCCCAGATCAACGGGCCGAGACCCAGCCCAAATAGCAACAATGAAGTACCAAGTGTAGATACCTCCAACGAGACCCCAAACTCCTCGCTGATCTGCGACTGACCAGTTGAATAGATAGAACTTGCCCATGTAGCACCTATAAAGCAATGGCACCAAAAAAAAGCACATTAGAAACAAGACCTTGAAACTCCCCGCACCCGTGTGGGGAAACGTCGAAGAAACTCACCCATCGTCGTCAACCCATACAACACCGTCGTGATGGCCTTTTTGCCGAATCCCCAGTTCAAAGGTCTATATGGATCATCGGGACCTTCAAAATCAACAATAACATCCTGACTCGTCTTGGTATGCGTGAGCGGGTGTGTAAATTTAGCCGTCTGACCGGGCTCCCGACTTCGGATCCGCGATATCGTAGATTGCGCGCGCTGTTCGAAGACCGATAACCCCGAGGCAACGGTATTTCGCTTTCCCAATGGATTATCAGTTACTTCTCCATCATCAATATGGCGACTATTGCGTGGTTCAATATCGTCATCAGAGGAGGTAGTCGAGTGATAATCGTGTTCTGTCCGTTCGGCCATAATTCCGCGCAGCGAAACTCGCCGCAAATGGAATATAATGCGATAAAGAATCTCAAGATGGATCGGGAAAAAATAAAATAAAATAAATAATTGAGAAACAAAAAGAAAGAAAAGAAAAGAAAAGAAAAGAAAATATAGTGAGAAGGAAGTTTGTAAAAGACAAGATTGCCTAAGTCAATGGCTGAATGTGCCTAAAAAATTCGGCTTTAACTGATATCGCGCCGAGGGCAAAAGTTATTCGCGGAAACCGTGGGGACCGTTAAACGTCATGTCACTCGGTCGTTTCGAGTATATCGCCGAGTATCGTCAAGTTCAAGATGAATCCCTTTCTTTTCTTCTTGAACCTCCTTTGATATTTAGAAATGTGTTCGAATGAAAAGTATTTGAGAAGGGATCTTTTTTTTTTCTATTCGACTTCTTGCTGGTGGATAGTTCGGGGCTGCGAATCCTTTCGGACGTCCGACATCCAGTCGGGCCGTCCTATCCGACAAGATCGTGTGGAGAATTTCCCCCCTACAAGGTTGATGCGGTTTCGGAGAAGATTTCGGAGACGAAGAAGTTGCTTGAATGGACTTGAATGATTGAAATAGACATTTTGATGCAAATTTTGGAGTCGTACGATGTCACTATACTGGGCAGAATATGTTGCACACTTCAACGGTGATGAGAGAATTGAACTCGGAGATTCGGCCACAAATGACGCCCCAAAGCCGAGATATCATGAAACGGAGATGGGAAGTGGGAACTGCTTTCTCGATGGGTCCATGAAGTAGCCAATGGTAGAGGCGTGATGAGGGCGAAGCATTTCGGGGGCAAAAATGGAGAAATTGAGGATGGACGGAGTGTCACATGATATGCAGCATCTCTATTGTCTACAAGATTTCAACTATTCGTCCAAGTCCAAGATTCTATGGTACAAATGGGGGAGCGCCGGGCTTATATGAACAGGAAGGTCAGAAAAAGAGAGAAAAAAAGAAGAAGAGAAATTCAAAGCAGAATGTCTACGCCGAGGCTGGATGCATAGTCTCCCATTTGTGAACAGCCTCCATGGCTGCTGTCACTTTGAGACCAATTCGAGCATCCAACTCGTAGCTCTCCCATTTCGCAGCTTGTTCCAGGTATGTCTTGCATTCTTTGACCTGGTGCCTTTCGTCTTGTTGCTCCTGTGAGCTACGAGATCCTGTAGGTGATGATGTAGACTTCTCTGTCTCATCACCTGAGCCATGAAGCGCTTGGTAAGTTGGGCGCTCCATCCAGAAGTTAGCCGCCATCTCAAAATGCGCGACAGGATGTACCCAATCATCCCTCAAATGACCTTTGAATAAAGACTTGTCGTGAACCAGCACACGAGTTTTGATGATGCGCTTCGCCTCCTCGTGGTTGCGTAGAGACCGGAAGACCGCAGCGCGAAGTAGCTCCAAGATAGCTTTCTCCTCTGTTCCCTCGCGAGACCAAGTTTTGTTAGCCTCACTCTCACACCACGCCAGACGAGCCAAAGACTCTTCTAGCTGTGCCCGTGTCATGCGGCTGTGGCCGTTCCAAAAGAAGATCATTTCCTCAATGGGGTCGACGCCAATGGCATCGACCAGGGACACATTCCACTCTTTAGCCCGCGCTTCCCATTTGGCGATTTTGCGGGTGACAAAGACGTCAAATGGTAGCTGACGGGCCATAAAACGCTTCTTCCCTGCGTGGGCGGGAGCTTCGCGGATAAACTTTGTGGCTTTCTTCGCATGAAGCTCTGCTTTCTTTGGGTCGTCGATATTCTGGCGGTACAACGCGACATGACAGGATCCTGCGATATAGTAATATAATGACCGTGACCACGAGTTGAGATCAACACACTAGACGAAAGGAAATGTGTTATCAATTGAAAGCCCGAAAAAACGAACAAATTGTGCTGAAGTGGAATCGGTAATAGAACATACCTCGATGAAAGCCTCGGAGCAAACCTCATACTCGTGGAGAAAGAGAGCATTTAAACTCTTCTCAAACACCCGCAGTGCCTCAACCTGCTTCAGGGGACTCTTGTGCTCTCCATTGAGGAGCTCGAGTGCAACATCTAATTCCTTGTTGGCACCCTTCATTCGAGACTCTTCCAATAACCATAGTTGGCTGTTCGGGAAACGCGTCCGCATCTCCGCCAGCAGGGCCGTCAATCTTTCCTGAGGAATGCCTTCTACATCAGCTTCACCAGGGGTCGGATCGGGCATGATGTCGCAGTATCGAACAAATCCGTTATAATAACCCAATAAAGCTAGAGCAGCCATGCCTCCAATTAAATTGTGGAACTTGCTTGCTTGCCAGAGCATCCGTAGTCCACGCTGCTTGTCGCCATGAAAACCAATAATTGATAACAATTTGCTGAATGCCGGGGGAACCATGGAGATGAGTAGAAGTAGGATACCGAAGCAGAAGTTTGCACCAGAGTGAACAAAGATGTCGATCTCATTTTGGAAGATATCGGAGTCAGGATCATGGTCAATGACGTTGGAGCCACTCGGAGTAGCTGAGCGAGTCGAGTCATTTGAACCAGGCTCCGGGGAAACCGTCAAGCCAGACAAAATTTTCGACAAATCCTTCCCATCGGCCGGTATTGTTTTTGTGGATGCTGAAGCGCCCTTAATGGAGGAAGAGGAACTATCCGATACCTTGGCATGGGGACCAATATCCTTGGCAACATCAGTAGAACTTGGCAGAAGAACCCGGCTTGGATCTCTCTGCTCCATAAACTTCTCTTCCATCTTGAGAATGGCGTCTAACGCAATGTATGCCTTTCGCAGGCGATAAAAGGCCTTAATACTCTCCGTCAAGCTTTCATTCAGGACACCCACCACGGCACCCATCAGTTGGGCAATAGCTTGGCAAAGCGCATATTCAGTACCGGGAGTATAGATCTCTGAACGAAAAGCATTAGGGGCGTGTGAATTGTGTTGCGCTCGGTGTTGTTCGCTGGCAGCGGATGTTTCTGCTTCGTATAGTCGATCGGAAGCTGTGGCTAAATTAGAGCCAAATCTTCTCCACAGATAATCATCCAAATAGGCGGATCTATCGATAATTCATATTAGATCGGAGTCCTACCTTGTCGCATAATTTCCTGCTCAAATCCTAAAGTAGCTCGCACGAAGGCCACCACACCTTTACCCAACTACTCATACACAAGTCAGCTCCATTGCTTTTTACCTCTTCACTCTCGCATCAGGATAACCCTGGTTCCCACACACATTGTGAAAGGTCGAAGTGCCTGTTGCAAGGCCATTTTCAGCCGCATCGACGTCGTCATTGAGGATATTTGTTGCGGCTGTAGATTCAATGGCGAGCGGAAGGGTCGGAGTTAGCGGGGAGTGTCACAAAGATTGAAGACCACATTTGGTTGGGGGGGGGGGGTGATAATTTGGAGACCAGGATGAAAAGTACCTTTCATTGCCTCATCCACTAATAAGGATCCTGGTCAGTATTGGAAGTACACAACATATTGGGGAGGATATCACCGGAGTGCACGGATCGCACCGAGGCTCCGAAATGATGCTTATCACCTACAGTCTTTCACTTCAGTCAACGAGTCCAGCGACTGCGTTGAGGCATTGGCGGGCTTTTTGCCGTACAACCACGAGCCGACACGCAACATAATGTAACCAAATTCACCTGAAGATGGTTGGAGGGAAGGGGGTTTAAATATCCAATGGGGATGAACCTGGGGAAGAAAAGCAAGAGAGAAAAAGAGAATCAATCACAGGCTGAAAGCCCAAAGGAATAGACGAATCGGGAAGAATGTCAACGGGCCCATGTGCAGACGGGGGTTTTCCGAGAACGGACAGGAAGAGTTGCAAAGAATTAAATAGTCAAAACTTGGATTAGATATGAAACAAATTGAGGAAGAGGGAAAAAAAGAAGAAGATGGAGTAAAAATGAGGCGCAGGCAAATCTTACCGTGGGGTCAAAACTTCGGGCCAGACGGGGCGCATAATGTGCATAAAGTATTGTATGTATATATTGAAGGAAATGATGATTACTCTAAGTATTAATTGGTGAATACAAACAAATCAATCAACAGTCTACTCTATACTTGGTTACTAACTATGTAATATACCCAATTCATAATTAACAACAATGTTAACGACACTATTAATATTCCGATAATGATCTTGTACTCAATCAATCCCCACCGATCAACACGACATCATCTGACTAAGACATTCTCCGCGCACTCGCAGCTCTCCTTCGCTTTTTCTCTTCTCTTCTCTCTTCCACTAACACACACACCCCCCCTAAAACATCATTTCTCCCACCATCCTCTCTACACCTTTCATCATGTCAAACGCTACTACCACACAGAACAAGCCTGAGTCGGAGCAGCCCCAGCAACAAAAGCCCCAGGTCTTAGAGGAGGACGACGAGTTTGAGGACTTCCCCGTTGAAGGTAGGTCCCACTTGACACACCGCAGATACCAGCATCATCAACACCATCAACAATCAGCAAGCCTTGTCATTGGACATATACTAGCCAATTTCAGAATATACACAATGAACCCCAGAAGCTAACTATCTCAGACTGGCCCCAGGAAGAAGCAGAACAGGCCACCGGCTCAGCATCCGGAACCAATGAGCATTTGTGGGAGGAAAGCTGGGACGACGACGATGCCGCCGAGGATTTCTCCAAGCAGCTAAAGTAATCATCTACGAACCCATCACTAAAACCGAAACACCGCATACTAACAACCGATTTTAACTAAAGGGAGGAATTGAAGAAAGTCGAAGCCTCATCCTAAGCGCGATTCATTTCATTCCCCGCACGATATCCAATTCCCCCAAAAACTGAGACCCCTCCGGAATCAAACGAAACGCATTTTACTCTCAATCATCTCGCACCATCTCTATACCCCATGGAATGACCAGGACGCGATCGGCTTGGACAGACGCACCCCGTCCACAATCTTCTCGAGAACGACCCGTTTCAATCTGACCTGACCTGATCCAATCCGATAGGAAGGCTGTCCCGACTTCGTCGCCTCTATCCATCTCCTAGCTATACTAAGCTACACTAGCCTACCCCCCCCGTGAACCACTTGGAATTCTTACTGGCGATTCACGATGATGTGCTGAATAGCGAGCTCGTTAGTACCTGAATAATGAATGACTATTGAGGTCCCACTTGCGCCATTGCCATTGTGGTCCTGATACATCTTCTTGAATTTCTATTCCACGCTTGATTTGATATATTGGTATCTATCGTTACCGGTCCTTCCTGGGGTTAGACCAGCTCGTGAAGTGGTACTAGTAGGAGTATCTGCTCTTTATACAAAGAATATTGTACTCTTGGGTGACGAACTACTATAGTATACCCCGGGATAAACACGCCTGAGCTGCTTAGAGCTTGGGTCTCGTATCTGATAGCACGCAACCCTATGGTTAGTCACCGCACGAGAATAATTGAAAAGAGATGATTTTCCAATGTTTTGAACAATTTTGGGATTGAAATTCTTTTAACAAAAAAGCAAACAGGATATTGCTGTGTACATTACAGTTTCATAAAAAATGTAAATCCAAAAAGGAACATTCGCCGCCAGAAAATAGCTCTTGAGTATATCGCAGATTCACCACCTCTGGCTAGAACTCTCCTAATTTCATTTACTTACTGGACAGAGCGGTGACACCGGGAAGCTCCTTGCCCTCAAGAAGCTCCAGCGAAGCACCACCACCAGTAGAGACGTGAGAGAGCTTGTCCTCGGCGCCGAACTTGGCAGCAGCGGTAGCAGTGTCACCACCACCGACAATAACAGTGGAGCCGGACTTGACGGCGGCGACGGCGGCGTCGAGGGTGGCCTTGGTGCCAGCAGCGAAGGCGTCAAACTCGAAGACACCAGCAGGGCCGTTCCAGAGGATGGTCTTGGACTCAGCAATGGCCTTCTTGTACGACTCCTGGGTCTTAGGACCGACATCCAGACCCAGAGAGCCATCGGGGATACCGGACTCATCGGTGGCAGTGCCAACGTTAGCGTCAGCTGCGAACTTGTCGGCAGTGACGTAGTCAGTGGGAAGGATAATTTGGACGTTGTTCTTCTTCGCCTTCTCAACGATCTCGCCGACGATCTTGCTGCCAGCCTCATCGAAGAGGGAGCTACCGATCTTGACGTTCTCCAGAGTTTTCTTGAAGGTGAAAGCCATACCACCGGTGATGATCAGGCTGTCAACCTTGGGCAGAAGGTTGTCAATCAGCTGGATCTTGTCGGAGACCTTGGAGCCACCCAGGATGGCGAGGAAAGGACGCTGGGGGTTCTCCAGAGCCTTGGCGAAGTACTCCAGCTCCTTCTTGACGAGGAAACCAGCAGCCTTCTGGGGCAGGTCAACACCGACCATGGAGCTGTGAGCACGGTGGGCAGTGCCGAAAGCATCGTTGACGTAGACATCACCAAGGGCAGTCAGACCCTTACGGAACTCAGCAACCTTCTCCTTGTCGGCCTTGACCTTGTTACCATCGGCATCCTTGGAGCTGCCCTCCTCCTCAGCGTGGAAGCGCAGGTTCTCCAGAAGAACAATCTGGCCACCAGTGGCCTTGTTGACGGCCTCCTCTGCCTTGGGACCAACACAGTCCTCGGTGAAGACGACGCTCTTACCCAGCAGCTTCTCGAGCTCGGGAACAACGGGCTTCAGGCTGTACTTGGGGTTGGGCTTGCCATCAGGACGTCCCAAGTGGGACATGAGGACGACAGCCTTGGCTCCGTTCTCAATGGCATACTTGATGGTAGGCAGAGCACCCACGATACGCTGGTTGTTGGTGATGTTCTTGTTGGCATCGAGAGGGACGTTGAAGTCAACCTATAGAAGATGTAGTAATGAGCAATTGCATCGATAGGTATTGGCTAGACTAAAACTGTAAAGAATTGAACATACTCGGATCAGGACACGCTTGTCCTTGAGGTCGACGTCAGTGATGGGGAGCTTGCTAGAGAGAGACATTGTCGGAAGTCTATGGAAGTCAGTGGGCTATCCCGGTTTGCGATAGGATCGGTCACAAAATACCTGGATGTGCGTGAGAGACGAAGCAAAAAGGAAGCCAGAAGGAAGATGGAGGGGTAAAAGAGCAGATGATAAAGAAGGATCTCAAACAGGGCCGCGGTGAGTCGCAAGAGTCGACCGCACGACTAAAAGAGGGAGGGGCAGTTGCGATGGTGGGGCAATGCCGGTGAGTACCTTTCGATGATGTATTCCACTGGGATTTGGTACTTGTCGGTTGTGGTTACTTTTGCTGGAACATCAAAAGTACCTCAAAGTACCAATTCCCCCACGAGTACTTACTTTCAAAGTAACCCGAGTTCCCCCGGAGCAAGCAGATCGGGCTGATGCGGGACTGATGTCAGAGCTTCCCCGTTGAATGCGGGAGAGGCCGGACGGAACAGTGAAGAAGGGAGGAAAATAGCCTCGGAGTCGGGCAAGTCGGGGAGATCTTTGGGGTAAAGTAGAATGATGGACAAGTATGGAGTACCCCGGTAACTAGAAGCCCGATGATTCATTGGTTGGAATTGTCCATAGCCGCTACGAGATGACTGCTCCAAGATTGGATCATATGAAAAAACCATAAGAGTGTACAGATTGAAATCAGAGCAATATATCCCTATAGCTTCAAGAGATAATATAATACCGAGAAACCACAAGCAAGGAACACAAGAAAATAGTAAAAAAGATCGAAAGTATACCCCGAATAATCGAACTGGATTTGGCCAAATGTGCAATCGAAAAAAACTCCCGAACCTCGACAAATCAAATAAATATAACCTTTTGGAATGCAAGTTCTTTCTCCCCCACGAAAGATCAAATACGGAGACCCTGTACGAAAGCCAGAAAAGAAACCATACCGGAACGCCTAAATAGAGAGAACGTGAAGGAGTGCGATGGATAACCCCAAGGTGATTCGTTAACGTAACATTCGCCGGAACGAAATGATTTAAGACTCCTCGGAGGAGTTGGTGAGCGAGAGGTATGCGGTCCACGCAATACCAATGCAGGAAACAAATGGCTATAATGACACAGACATCAGTACTGACTTTGAAAGCGGTCGGGTGATTTCAAAAGGAGCTTACAATCTGGAACTGGATAGGAATGACCCGGAAGTTGAGTATCTGCACCGCCGGCCACAGCACAAAGTTGGCCTTCAAGGTAGGCAGATAGACGTCACGGAACTTCTGCGTCAATGCCCTCTTTCCACCTCCCTCGGCAATCGTCATATAAGTGAAGAAGCACGCGAGACCTATCAGTATTATATTAGCATGTGGCCCAGCAAGGACGGTTTCGTAGGCCGATTTGACGCAGCACATACCAAATGGTGCAAAGATGAACTGATCGAATGCCACACGCTTAAAAACTGGTGCTGTCGGGTTCTTCTTGGTCAAGGGAAAGGCTCGAGATAAGAAACCAAACCACTGGAACTGCACGGGGGCCATAAAGAAACCGTACGCCATGAAACGGGTGAGGCGTTCAAAGTCGAACGGCGAGGGCGAGCGTTGTGCGTAACCAAATTCCCCTACGGCCGGAGGCTTCTCCTTATCAAAATCGCTGAATTCTATCGAGATAAAACCGTCTCCTCCTTCGGATCTCTGTTGCGAGCGGGTCTGGAAGGCTGTGATCAACTGTGCCACTGTATCGGCTACACCACCCAACACCTATGACAGAAAAGATGTATTGTCAGTCACGATGCGAGGAGGAAGCTACCTAAGCCAAAGATCAAAGGGAGGTTCAGCTTACAGCGTTGGTGACCATGGTAGTGAGTACTATCAAGGCAGACATATTAGCGGATCGAGGCGGAATACTCCCCAGAATTGAGAAAGGAGCCATACCTGGTTTCTCAGCATAGTAGGTATTAAATTTGGCGGCAATCCTAGTAGCTACCGCCATCTCGATCAAGAATATGATTGTGTGCAGAAGGGGCTATATTGACGGGCGGATCAGCACGGATTCCCCCAGCATACAGGACAAGATCGCGACGACCACAACCGTAGAACCTACCACACGACCGTAAATGTATCTCCTATTGAGTCCATCAAGGACTTTCCGCTTTGTGGCAGCAATCATGGTTGAAAAAGTGGGTGGAGGTTGACCGGGTTGGATGGGATCGAAGAGGCGAGATTTCCGGTTGAGAGCGGGTGTTGCGCGCCAGTATGACGCAAAGTTGTGACAAGGGGTTTGAGTTGGACTGGGTTGATGAAGAGGAGGTTTGGGCTTCCGATTTTTGCTCAAGTGAGATATCTAATCGGACCGGATGCCCTGGTGAGCAAAGAAGAAGATCAAAAGATGTCTACCCCAGATCAGATCCAACCTTGGAAAGTCCAAAGTGGATGATGCGACGCCCGACTCCGCTCTGACTAACTTGGGGGGGGCGGTCAGCCTTACGCGCCGATCGTACAGTACTACATCAGTCGGCAGTCAGCAGCCAGCCATAGTTATAGTTAAAAATATATATACATCCATGTATTTATGGGACTTAGTCCTACCATGGCCTTTGGTATCAAGCTCTAGCTTCTGTTATGGACATAGGGGATAAAGCGATTTCACTTCACACAACGATACGTGTTTACAATGCCATCTATTGAACTTCATAATCAAGTACTTGGAATCGCCCGAGAAGAATATTGCATTACTCAATGTGAGCGGATGTAATCGGGGTAAATTTTGAGCCACGATCTTGACATCTTGTCCGTCCTCACTCTCATTGTATTCCAATATATGTATTCCACTTGTGTGTCACCCTCACAAGAAGCTACCGAGCTTCTTTATCGGTATAGAAAACCATTTGGAACCATGAGAGAAAGCATATGGGCTTTCTGAGCCCCCGAAAGTCACCGGGCATTGGTCGCCGTCAGCGTCCCAAAGTTTCATTCCTTTACCCCCATCAAATTTGAAATAATAAGGGGTATCGTAGCTGTCATTTGTTGAAGAGGTACTGAAATTTTGAATTCTTGAAAAATTGGATGAGGTTTTGTTTTAAAATCGTGGCTAGGAACCGGAGTCTGTTGTTTGTGTTAATACTATATTAAAAGGATGGTCATATGTGTATCTTGGAATCATGTTTATAGGCTAGGCGTTGTTCATCATTATTCTTATTCATGCATATTGCCCTAGCGGTCTTTTATATATAACTATATCATGCCGTTCGTGGCTGATCCTCGGCTAGAATATCCGGGAGGTCACGAATGTCGGTCGTTTCGTTCGTATTTACATCCACTAATCGCACTGCCTCAAGAGAAAGGGATCCGGTGGCAAGAGGAAGAAGCTTGATCTCAGTAGCGTGGCAAGTACCAGGCAAAAGGGGACTATTCATGGTTAGTTCATGTCAATGTGAATGCCAAGATCAAGGATTCAAGTAGATGAGACTTACCCCACGCGGATATCAGTACTCAGGCTGATCAATTCAGCCTCCTGACCTGCCACACTCTTCTGCATTGCATGCACAATATTATCATCTGTAACTGCCTCCGCTACCCTATCTTCCTTTCGACTGGAAATCGATGCGGAAGAAGGCCGCGCCTTATGACCCCGTGGGTCCACGCGTTTCCGCCGGGGAACCGCAATTAGGGCAAATTTGCGAGGGGCATTGGATCGATTTACGATGAAGACACTCCAGGAGAATGGTGACCCGACTTCAACGCTAACGGGTCCTGAAAAGGAAATGGTTACCCCGATATCAGTGACTGAGTAGGCCCGCTCTCGTAGAGAGCTGCGGTTAGCCGTCGCTGTTGATGGTCGGCTTGAGGAGTTTGCATGCATCGATAAGCTTGTCGGGCGATTGTTTCGTTGTAGCGCTTGACTAGGTCCCCCAAAGGTTGGGTTTAAGGCCACTGAAAAGTCAACGTTGGTCCTCCATTGCATTGAAATTCGTGGTTTGCAATCTTCCGCCAACAGAATCTGTGCTTCTAGGGAGATATCAAGTATGCTCATCATGACCGTGGAGGAACCATTGGACTCCGGTCCATACTCTGGAGTGAGCTTGTATACCAAGGTCACATCATCTCTGGGTCGACAGGTCAAAGGGAGAGATAAGCCCGGGGTGTCGGAGAGAGATTCGAGTGTTCCTTCGGATAGCTGAAGATCTGCTTTGTCGAATACAACTTCACTATTCACATAAGGTGTCACCTCGAAATCTAAACTGGCGATCGTTGTGGGAAGGCCAGTGTAGTTATTAAGACGGGAATATCGAACCCTAGCACTTGCAGCTGGTACAACTCGGAAAGGATGGCCATGTTGTTGCTGAATGTTATATATGGGGTCTTCGGTGGAGGTAGTAGGGACCACGCGCAACAATCGCGAGGCGGGGAGGAATGGTTCTCTGTGCGTAAGTGATTTATCACCAGCTAGAGGTTGCAACATATTCGTCGAAGCAGGTACGAGTGGAGGGAGATAATCGTCTTCTGGGTCTTCTTGTCGTCCAGCTTCTGCTGGATTTAGGCTCGCCGAGGCCATAAACAAAAGCGAAGGATTTTGAATTCGATTGCGAGGACGTTCTTCAGATAGTTAGCCAGATGCGGATTTGTTCAAAGTAATCAGAAAGAGAACAACGCACTCAGAAAGGTCTCGATATTCCATATCAAATATACATGGTTCCCAGTCCCCTCATCACCTTCGAATTCATTGAAAACAACCAGCGGTTCCTCTTCTGTGTTGACCAGACCGGAGAAGATTACTTCACGGGTAGGGGTAGGATTCTCAGCCACATTTTCGGCTGGGTCAACGGCATAGACGTCAAGTTTGACTTCGAGGCATGGGAGGTAATGTTTGAGTGTTGTCTCCGTACAGTCGGAGAGTCGTAGGACAATCCGAACGGGTAGAGATTCATCTATTGAATTTGTACTCAGCATAAAAGCCCAGATATACCTGATACTCCGGACTCACCGCATACCGAAGAATAAAATTTGTCGTTGAGAAATTGTGGCCAGTACTGAGGGAAGGTCATCAGCTCCGTCTTCGAGTGCTGCTGTCAAGGAGCCTTCAATATCGACCGACTGCGCATGCGGCACGACAGTATCAAGAAATGCATGCCTCAGAAACTCGCCAGGAATTTCCAATCCAGGCATTGCGACAATTCCCGATCTTGTCCGCACTGCAAATTCGATCTGCTCGAAATTGGTTTATTGAAATTTCCCAAGTATTGCGGAGGACAATTCGGAAATTGAATTTAAGGAGAGATGCGATAAGGTAGGAGGGATGCAAACAGATGCAAACATGACAGCTTTCGACACGCGCTGAACCTCTCGTCCTTTTTCTTTTTCTTCTCTTTCTCCCTCCACCACAATTCAACAATGAATCCCATGGGTGGCCCAGCGGGCCCAGCTTCATTGTGGCAGGAAGCGCGCAATGCGGAAGGTCGCGCTTATTACTACAATGTGCAGACCAAGGTGACTCAATGGGCGAAGCCCGAGGAATTGATGACTCCGGTTGAGGTATGCGAACCCCCCTCCTCAACGGCCATCTTCTTTGGAATTTGACTGACGGTTGAGTTCTTTTCTATATAGCGCGCTCTGGCGAATCAACCATGGAAGGAATATACCACGGGCGAAGGGCGCAAATACTGGTACAATACGGAAAGCAAGCAAAGCACATGGGAAATTCCCGACGTCTACAAGGATGCGCTTGATCAAGCGCAGGCTGCTCCCACTCCCGCTCCCCCAGCTGCGTAAGTTCCATTTTTGCATTGGTCATTGGTGAAGTATCTATCATAGCTGACCCCATCGCAGGCCTTCTTTTGTTGCAGGCGGAGGCAGCTCATACCAGCCACAGTACCGTGAGCGAGAGCGAGATCGCGATCGTGATCGTGATCGCGATGACTATGACCGGGGATATAATGACCGCCGTGGATACGGTGGATATGAGGCAAACGGAATGGCGGCCGCGCCGGTGTTAGTGACCCAATCCGAGCCTGACTATGGATCAATTGAGGAGGCCGAGAGTGCTTTTATGAAGATGTTGAAGCGACACAATGTGCTGCCGGATTGGACATGGGAGCAGACCATGCGTGAGACCATCAAGGACCCGCAATATCGTTCGCTCAAAGATCCCCGTGATCGCAAGGCGGCCTTTGAGAAGTACGCGGTCGAGGTTCGCTTGCAGGAAAAGGACCGGGCGAAAGAAAGATTCGCTAAGCTCCGCGCAGATTTCAACACCATGCTGAAACGGCATCCTGAAATCAAGCATTACAGTCGTTGGAAGACAATTCGTCCGATTATCGAAGGCGAGACTACTTTCCGGGCCACCAATGATGAGAACGAGAGACGCCAGCTCTTCGAGGACTATGTTATCGAACTCAAGAAGGCCCACATGGAGCAAGAAGCCGCAACCCGTAAACAGGCTATGAGCGAGCTGGCTAGTATCCTCGGTTCTTTGAACCTTGAACCCTACACCCGCTGGTCTGAGGCCCAAGCGGTCATCGAGTCCAATGAAAAAGTCCAGGGTGATGAGAAGTTCAAGACTTTAAGCAAGTATGATATTTTGAACGCTTTTGAAGGTCACATCAAGACCCTGGAGCGAGAGTTCAATGATGCCCGTCAACAGCAGAAAGCAGTCCGTGCCCGAAAAGAACGTCGCAACCGAGACCAGTTCCTGGAACTTCTGAAGGAACTTCGATCTCAGGGCAAGATTAAGGCCGGTAGTAAGTGGATGAACATCCGGCCTCTTTTCCAGGACGATCCCCGTTATCAAGCTATTCTTGGTCAGCCTGGATCTACTCCTCTCGATCTCTTCTGGGATATGCTCGAGGAAGAGGAGCGCTCTCTCCGCGGTCCTCGCAACGATGTCCTTGATGTCCTTGATGTAGGTTTTTTCAACGTCAATTTCATTTTTACACCGATCTAATGATTTCTTGCAGGATAAACGCTTCGAGGTTACTCCCAGTACTCCGTACGATGAATTCAGCTCCATGATGACTGCTGACCGGCGCACCTCCAAAATCGACCCCGATATTCTGCAGCTCATCTTCCAGCGCATTCAGGAGAAGGCCGTCCGTCGCAATGAAGAAGAGAAACATGCAGCAGATCGCCATCAGCGCCGGGCCGTCGATGCTTTGCGCTCACGCATCAAGCACCTCGAGCCTCCCGTACGTGTTTCCGATACTTGGGACGAGGTCAAACCCCGCCTTGAGAAGTATGAAGAATACAAGGCTCTTGAAACAGATGAACTTCGAGAAGCCGCCTTCGAAAAGGTTATCCGCCGTCTGAAGGAGAAGGACGAAGACAATGATCGAGACCGCGAGGCGCGTGATCGAGATCGAGGCCGCCGAGATCACGACCGAGGTGACCGCGAGTATCGCAGCGGTCGTGGTGAGCGACGAGGTGGTAGTCGCGTAAGCCGTACCCCCGAAATGGATGTTTACGAAGCAGAACGTCGCAAGGCCCAAGCAGACCGAGAGCGCTCTTACCGCAAGGTTAGCGGATTCTCACCATCTCGGGATCGCCGTGATGATCGTGATCGCTATCGTGATCGTGAGCGCGATCGTGACTATGACCGACGTCCTGGTCGAGATGGTGATCGTCGCGAAGACGAGCGTGAGCGTCTTTACCGCACTCGTGGTGACCCTCGTGGTGGACGCGATGAGCTTGACTATGGTGGTGATAGCCGTAGTACAGGCAGTGCAGACCGCAGGCGTAGACGGGAAAGTGATTCAGAGAGTGTTGCTAGTCGTTCTGCGAAGCGTTATCGTCGTGATAGTCGGGAGAGAGATCGAAGCAAGAGTCGACGGGAACGACGAGAGCAATCTGCCATTCCTGAGGAAGATATCAAGAATGAGAAGGCTGTTCATTCTGGAAGTGAAGAGGGTGAGATTGAGGAGGATTAAAGAAGATGTATTATACTATTTCCCTCTCAATATGTTATCGAAATGATTGTCTTCTTGGCTGAATGATAGTATACCAGCTGATTCTATTTAACTACTTCCACCGCTTGGGCAAGCGAATTATTTGTTAGTAGTAGCTTTTATCTTAGATCTAGATAATTGATCTAGTACTACATTGTGCATAAGAGAATCTGAAGCTTCGAGACGGTGCATCCTCGTCCATTACCTGCGTGCCTTAGTCTTGTTGCTAAGTTCCTGTGTAATAGTATCAGGCTCTATTGCCCTAGGAAATATTTTTGCCATATTCATGGAGAATTTAAATAACAACAGAATCGTATCATTTCAAAATCACCTAGAAAATATTGATCCGATGCAAAGTAAAAGACAATAACTATTTGACAATGACCATCCTCCAGGCCATATCTCCAGCTGGTCCGAAGACAAGCTTCATCTCTATGCCAATCATGAAATCATGGGAAAGCTTTTGATCATCCAAACCATACCCGATAAACAGAAAAAAGAAACAAAGAAAATAACTCCAATGGGAAATGATGCCTAGTGGAAATCCCCAACCATATGCTCATTAAGTAAGCAAAAGGGGGGCCTTGGATAAGAAATCCGATGAGGATTCTTCTCATCACCGAGCCCCTAGGGGAACCAAGGGCAGCAGGTATGGAACGATGACTGAGTGCATGACGACGAGAGAAATAGGACGAAGCGATCCATAAGTTTTCACCGGTGCAAAGAGATTGGTGATCTGGAGGCGAGTGAATCAGGTCACAGGCTTCTAGCCAAAATCTTCATTGACACCGTAGATGGAATCAACATCACAATCCCCTTCGTCGTCACCGTCCTCGCCAACCTCCACAAGTCCACCCCCTTTGCTGGGAGAATAGCCACCGTGGTAAGGGAGGCCACTGCTCTGAACCGCTGAGGGTCGAAAAACTCCAGGGAACGCCATTAACCACCCAGTCCCTCGGTTGCCACGGTGCCGGTGGCGCCGTTTGTGCTGCCGCTTAGAGTCACGGCCATGATGGCCATGACGACGGCGCTGATACTCATGTACAATGCCCTCTTCAGTTCTCTTCCTCCAAGAAATAGTAGTTACCAGCCAACTTCTGCTCCTGATCCATTTGACTGTTGTACTTGTTGATACGGGGACGGTAGCTGTTGGGGTCACGACGGAAAGTCACGTCCAGGCTCTCCAGGAAGCGGTTGCAACCGGTAACCAGAGACTCGGGGGACTTGGCACGAGCATCAACGGAAGGCTGACCGTCGAAGACAATGACACGATCAGCCAAATAGGTGGCCATGATGAAATCGTGCTCAACAATGAAAGCGGTCTTCTTGGTGTGCATAATGAAACGCTTGATGACACGGGCAGCAATGATACGCTGCTCGGAGTCCAGGTACGCACTAGGCTCGTCAATCAGGTACAGGTCAGCGGGCATACCCAGAGCCAGGACGATGGCGACACGCTGCAATTCACCACCAGACAGGTTTTGAACCTCCTGGTCAATGAAGTCGTCAATCTTGAGGGGCTTGTAGACATCGGTCTGGAACTGAGGAGACAGGAAAGCGGACTTGATACGCTTGAAGAAGAGCTGACGGACGGTACCCTGGAACTTAGGGGTGATCTTCTGAGGCTTCATGCTAATGTTCATCTTGGGAACCTTGGCGTTGCCGTCGGGCTGCAGAGCACCAGCCAGCATCTTACAGAAAGTGGTCTTTCCAGTACCGTTCTCACCCATCATGACGAGAATCTCGGAGTCAGTGAAGCGACCAGGCTCAATGCTGAGGTGGAAGTTGCCCTGGGTCTTCTCCATGGCGGGGTAAGCAAAAGCGCGACCCTTGTCGGCAATGAAATCATCACCAGCCTCGGTGAGTCGGAAAGTGAGGGACTCGTCACGGAAACGCAAATTCTCGGTGGGGATATGACCATCCAAGAAAATGTTGATACCTTCACGAACGGAGGAAGGCAGAGTCACGACACCATAGACAGCGGGACGACCGTAAAGCACACAAATGAAGTCGGAAAGATAGTCCAGAACAGACAAATCGTGCTCAACAACGATAACGTAGTCGTCAGGGCGAAGCAGACTACGAATAGTACGGGCAGCAGCCAGACGCTGCTTGACATCGAGATAGGAAGAAGGCTCGTCAAACATGTATCTGCAAAACGTATTAGTTAAAGATAACTGGAGCAGATTAGAAAAGTGTCCGACTTACACATCAGCCTTTTGCACACAGACCAAACCGATAGCGAAACGCTGCAATTCACCACCAGACAGGTGCTCAATCTCACGCTCAGCAACAGGACCCAGCTCTATAGAATCGTATGAGTATGATGCTGACATAGAAGACGTCTGCAGTGGGAGGTGGTTCCTTACCAAGGACCTTCATGATCTCATCCAGGTTATCCAATTGGTTGCGGGCCTTGATGAGTTCCTTCACCTGCTTGACAGGACCCTTGACAGCGCGGGGAATCTGGTCGACATACTGAGGCTTGACGACAGCCTTCAAATCATCCTCAAGAACCTTGGTGAAGTAGTCTATCCATTGTGTATTAGCATACGAGAATACCAGCATTCACTTCGGAGCGCTTACTCTGCAGCTCGGAACCACGGAAGTACTTCAGAATCTCCTCCCAGTCAGGAGGGTTGTCGTAGCGGCCCAAGTTGGGCTTGAGCTTTCCACTGAGAATCTTCAGAGCAGTACTCTTTCCGATACCGTTTGTTCCAACAAGACCGAGAACCTGTCCGGGACGGGGCATGGGAAGTCGGTGAAGCTTGAAACTGTTGGCCGAATAACGGTGGGTGACTTGGGTCTCGAGGTTGGTGGGCAAGTTGATAATGTTGATAGCACCGAATGGGCACTTCTTCGGACAGATACCACAACCGATACACAGACGTTCGGAAATGAAAGCGATCTTGGAGGTGTTGTCGACTTCGATGCAGAGTTTACCGGTTCGGACGACGGGGCAGGACTTTTTGCACTCTTGACGACATTTCTAGGCCAATCAGTAAATATTTAATATCTTTCATTATGGCGATTGCGTACCTTCGGTTTGCACTAAAGACCAAGAAAATCTTGTGTGAGCTAGACTTGAACGGGGCATATATTGGGCGAACATATGACGCTTGGCGGGGTATTCGATACGAACCTTGTCAGAATTGACAATGGCAATACTATAAAGAGAAAATAACTCTGTTAGCAACACGCAATCATAACCTCGAGCTTTCCTCGTGGAGAACATACCGGGTAAGCTTGTCAGACATGGTGGGTTAGGTGTCGCGAAAACACGTTCCAGTAGTAAAAGAGGCGGGTAACAAGAATCTGCAATATAAAAATCCGGTATACAAAGTCTGGTGTATAGAGCCGCGAACAAGAGAAAGAGGGAGGAAGAGGGGGTGCAAAGAAGCACCAGTACGCAGACTCTTTACAGACTGGAGGAAGTGTTGGAAGGCGAAACAATGCGTTCAGAGAGAATCAGCCACTGAAAGGACGAGGGGGGGCAGAAAAGGTCTTTCTTTCTTGGATTGTGGGCTGGCGGCCTCAGGCAGTCATGGCCATCGACCGCCTTGGATGTCTGCATTATATTTGTGTGATTTTGATTGGCTGACGACGACATGGTAACGTGACCTGTTAGCAATCAACGGAATAATGGAATAATAGATAGTCCGAAGGATAGTTACACGTGACTTTACAGAAACACGTGAGGACAAGCGAAGACGCTAGTCCCAAAGAGGAACCGCGGGATCGATGTCGATGCCTGGGAAAAAAGGCCATGAAGCCCAGCAGACCTGACATTCTCCCCAAACTCACCTCCAAGTCTTCCCTCACTCGTCTCTTTCCACACGTCCTCCGTCCATCTCATCCCACCTTTCCCTCCGCCCACCATTAATTTTACGCATTGATACCCTAATCTACCCTTTGCCGGGGTCACCACGCTA
The DNA here is from genome assembly GCF_028827155.1 of Penicillium citrinum. Taxonomy (NCBI): domain Eukaryota; kingdom Fungi; phylum Ascomycota; class Eurotiomycetes; order Eurotiales; family Aspergillaceae; genus Penicillium; species Penicillium citrinum. The sequence goes on from NW_026622686.1 coordinate 3,861,225, forward strand.
TGGAGTGTAAGTCTTTTTGATTTTGTCTTCCAACCCTGGCGATTCGACCGAGCCCATTCTACCCGGGTACTTCTCCGCGTTCCTCGACCCACCATACCACGCCTCGAGATTACAGTATATCGTGAGAATTTGAGCTGTTTGATGATCGAACTATATATTCTCGTTGCTCGCTATCATCTTGGGCTACTTATCGTTGACGATTCCCTGCTGAATCTCTCGCGACTCGTGCCCGCGTTCATCCCACCCGTCATCAAAATCCATCCTCTTCCATCGAGCATGATATTGAGACCATATCTCCCGTTTTGGAACCTCATTTCTGTCTCACCTGTGTCGCGGGGACTTGATTTATCCTTCCCTATAGCGCTCATCCTTCGGTCATGCAGAATTGAGCTACAATGCTAACTGCCCATCGAACTATAGCCTCCAGCATGGTGATCCCATCGGGCCTAGAACCTCCTTCCTCCTCCTCAATGCCGAACGGCTACAGTCACCCCGTGGCTAATGATAATGGCCCGGCCGAACTCGATGTGACGGCCAAAAGCGAACAAAGTTCCCCGGAACCAGACGAATCCCATCCCATGTTCGAGTCTTCCCCCGAACCTGATGCTGCCGCCGATGATTCCTACGATGAAGAGTCTCAGGCATCAGATGGCGAAGAAGATGATGTTGTGATGGGCCAGAGCGGCGATGAGCTGAATGCTTCTAGTGGTGAAAATTCTTCATCACCGCATCCTGATCGCGGTGGGAAGCGCAAATCATCACCGGCGGACGAAACCGAGTATATGCGACAAAATCCAGATCTTTATGGATTACGACGAAGTGGTCGCGCCCGGCCGACGCGCCATATAGTCGAGTCATCAGATTCAGAATCTGATGCGGTTGCGTCTCGCCAGAAACGCCGGCGCAAAGAGCCATCCCACCAACCCTCAAAAACCTCACGGTCGGCTACTGTATCATCCTTTTCCGAATCTGACAGTGATGAATATGGCGGGAAAACAAGCAAAGCCAGGCGACGTCGCCTAAAGGAAGCGGCGGGCATGGAGCCATCTCTCAGTGAAGTCCGCTTCTCAACGCGTAATGCTGCCAAGGTCTCCAATTATAATGAGGATGATGGGGACGAGTCTATATTCGAGGATGATCCGGAGGATATGACTGCCAACTACTGGGCTCAGAATTATGTCGAAGACACTCGTCCTGCCGTAGATGTTGTCCTTGATCATCGGCTCAAGGAAGGCATTGATCCGAAAAATCCTGACGTCGACCGCCAGGATTTCGAATTCTACATCAAGTGGCAGGACAAGTCACATTACCATTCTACGTGGGAACCTAACGAGGCTATTCCTAACTATAGGAGCACGCGTCGTGTAGACAATTATGTCCGTAAAGTGCTAAATGAAGAGCTTCGCCTTCAGCACGATCCCGATGCCGCCCCCGAAGACCGTGAAAAGTGGAACCTTGACCGTGAACGAGATGTGGAGGCAATTGAAGACTATAAACACGTTGAGCGAGTCATTGGTGTGCAGGAAGGCGAAGAAGGCACTGAGTACCTTGTCAAATGGAAACGTCTCTTCTACGATTCATGCACCTGGGAGCCAGAGGACCTGATCAGTGATATTGCCCAACACGAGATCGATCGCTTCTTGGATCGCTCCGCTCGTGTGCCTGTCTCCGACAAAAATGAAACGAACCCAGCTTCTCGCAAGTCATTCGAGCCTATCCACAGTACACCGTCTTTCCTACAGAATGGTGAACTGAAAGATTTCCAGATCAAGGGTCTCAATTTCTTGGCTTTCAATTGGGTGAAAGATCGCAATGTTGTGTTGGCAGATGAAATGGGACTTGGTAAGACTGTCCAGACAGTCTCATTCATTAATTGGCTTCGTCACTGCAGGCGTCAGCAAGGACCCTTCATCGTCATCGTCCCTCTGTCTACAATGCCTGCCTGGGCCGAAACTTTTGACAACTGGACCCCTGATCTCAATTATGTCGTGTATAACGGCAGCGAAAGGGCGCGCCAGGTTCTACGTGATTACGAGTTGATGGTCGATGGAAACCCCAAACGACCGAAGTTCCATGTACTATTGACAACATATGAGTATGCCATGAATGACTCTCCTTTCCTAGGACAGTTCAAGTGGCAGTTCATGGCTATTGACGAGGCCCACCGTTTGAAGAATCGGGATTCGCAATTATACATGAAGCTTGTCGAGTGGAAATGCCAAGCTCGTCTCCTCATTACTGGTACCCCTATTCAGAACAATCTTGCGGAACTGTCGTCCTTGATGGATTTCCTGAATCCTGGTCAAATTCATGTTGATGCGGACATGGATCTTAATTCAGATCTTGCCTCTCAAAAGCTTGCCGAGTTGACAGAGGCTATTCAGCCATTCATGCTACGTCGTACCAAGTCCAAAGTCGAGTCTGATCTTCCTCCTAAAACTGAAAAGATCATTCGTGTTGAGCTATCCGATGTACAGCTTGAATACTATAAGAACATCTTGACCAAGAATTACGCCGCCCTCAACGATGGTGCCAGGGGCATGAAACAATCGCTATTGAACATCATGATGGAACTGAAGAAGGCGAGTAATCATCCATTCATGTTTCCTACAGCCGAAGCCAAAATTTTGGAGGGCGCTAGCCGTCGAGAAGATATTCTCCGTGCTATGATTACCAGTAGCGGCAAGATGATGTTGCTTGATCAGCTTCTTCGCAAGCTCAAAGAAGATGGCCACCGGGTCCTCATTTTCTGTCAAATGGTGGGCATGCTTAACATTTTGAGCGAGTATATGGAATACCGCGGTTATAAGTATCAACGTTTGGATGGAACTATCCCTTCTTCCTCTCGGCGATTGGCCATTGAGCATTATAATGCCCCAGAGAGTACAGACTTTGCCTTCCTCCTCTCCACACGAGCTGGTGGTTTGGGTATCAACTTGATGACAGCCGACACAGTTGTTTTGTTTGACTCTGATTGGAACCCGCAGGCGGATTTGCAGGCCATGGCACGAGCTCATCGTATTGGACAGACAAGGCCTGTCAGCGTCTATCGCCTTGTTTCTAAAGACACGATTGAGGAAGAAGTCATCGAGCGAGCCCGTAACAAGCTTCTTCTTGAGTTTATTACCATTCAACGCGGTGTTACCGACAAGGAAGCTTCAGAGATGCAGAACAAAATGGCCCGTGTTGTTAACGAACCCAATTCAACGGATGACATCTCACGGATTCTCAAGCGCCGTGGCCAGAAGATGTTTGAGCAGACTGATAACCAAAAGAAGCTTGAACAGCTTGATATTGACTCGGTTCTTGCCAATGCTGAATTGCATCAGACCGAGGAAACCGAGCAGATACAAGCGGATGGTGGTGAAGAATTCCTGAAGGCATTTGATTTCGTTGACATCAAAGTTGACGATTTGAGCTGGGATGAAATCATTCCCAAGGAGCAGCTGGAAGAAATCAAGGAGGAAGAGAAGCGCAAGGCAGATGAGAAGTATCTCGCCGACGTTATCGAGCAGAACCGGCCACGCAAGCGCCTTGCGCCGACGGAAACTTCATCTTCTCGAGAAGAACGCAAGGCGAAACGCCAAGCTAGAGCACAGGTCGCTATGGACGATGCGGAAGATGAGACATCGTTGGATCCGAAGCGTGCCCTGGGCGAGAAAGAATACCGTTCTCTCTCACGAGCTTTCCTCCGTTTCGGCGATATGGCTGATTGTGAAGATCTCATTCTCGAGGATGCTCGCTTAGAAAGCCGAGATAGAGAAACTGTTAGGGCTGCTCTCCGCGAAATCACCGACAAGGCCGCTTCTTTGGTTCATGAGAACATGCAGCAGATCGATGCGCTCAAACAATCTGGTAAAAATATCACGAAGAAGGAACAAAAGGCCGTGTTGTTCGATCACCACGGTGTCAAACGTCTCAATGCATGGACAATCGTAGATCGGCCACCTGACATGCGTCTTGTACGCAAGGTCACCACTGCTTTACCAGATTTCAAGACTTTCCGTCTCCCAGAAGCCACAAAACCTGCGGACTATAGCTGTGCTTGGGGTGCACGAGAAGATGGCATGCTTTTGGTTGGCATCGGTCGACACGGGTTTGGTGCTTGGACTCAAATTCGGGATGATGCAGAGTTGGGTCTTGGCGACAAGTTCTTCCTTGAGGAGCATCGTGTTGAGAGGAAGACTCAGCGAGCTCAAGGCGAAGAAAAATCAACCAAATCACCCGGCGCCGTGCATCTGGTTCGACGTGCTGAGTACCTCTTGTCTGTTTTGAGGAACAAACACACCCATGGAAGTAATGCGAACGCTCGACGAGCTGTGGATAACCACCATCGTAACAACAAGCGCAACGCGCGTGTTGGTAGTGGTAGTGTCTCTGCATCACCAGCTCCATCTGTTCGCAAGGGCCAGCGCGAGGTTGACCGGTCGCGCCAAAGGTCACACACTCACGGCCGTGATGACCGACGAGAAGATCGCCGTAATACACCTGGCCACGACCGACCACGGTCTGGACATGATTTCAAGAGTTCGCGCCATCGTCTCTCGGATGCAACACATGACGAACGTCGTCGGAAGAGCCATGAGAATGGTGGTTCCAGTAGAGAAGAAGACCAAGATTCCAAATTCTTCAGACCTATTCGGGACAATCTTAAGCAAGTTGCCACGATCACATCCAAGAACTACCCCAACAAGGCGGATCGAGCAGTCAAGCTTCGAAGCACCATCGAGAAAATTGGCGAGTTCATTCACAGTACCCTGGGTGGTGGTGAGCCTATGCCATCCTTGGAGAGACGATTGTGGGATTATGTCGCTGTCAACTATTGGCCGAACAAGGAAGTTAGCGGCGCCAAACTTCAACTGATGTTTGAGAAGGTTAAGGCTGCGAGCAAGCCTTCGCAAGCCTCGAATGGAACTTAGACTCCTGGATCGGCGTGTCTCTACTCGAACTTCAACTGACTTACGGTTCTTATGGGCTTACGATATACATATTGACCATCCTCGATTGGATCACTTTCTTTCTCGCCCTCTTTGTCTCATGATCCTCGATCCTCTTCAAATCCTCCTTCCCGGCCCCGATCGAGCTCCTGAACGTCCTCCAATCACATATACCTTTACCCGATGGCCTTCGAAATGGAAACCCGATGAATCTCCTTTCATTGAAAGACCTACAAAGAAGTACATAAGGATGCAACAATTTAAATCTCGCATTGCGAAAGGCGTCGAAATGATTTGCGCATCCCCGAAATCCCGAAAAGAAAAAATACCACACCTCACGCAGAAAGGAGACTCCGATTTTTGAGTTACAACATGATTTCGAATGTCAGATATTTGCATGGCGTGCCTGGGTGCTTTTTATGTTTCATCATCATTATTTCCTCTTTTTGACTGTTCTCTTGTTTCTTCCTTTTCCCATTCGCTCTTGGAGAAGAATGGCAGATCGAGCTTCAATCCCTACACATCGCATTTGGTTTGGATGTCCTACTAAATGCCTTTGGGCAAGCTGGATCTGCCCCTGTCTAATTCATATCTTTTCGTCTTTGTGTTCTCCTTTTTGGCATCTTACATTAACTGGCTTGGTCATGAACAGCGCCAGTTGGCTACGGCCTCAACTTCATTTCTTGTTTCTTTTTTTATATCTTTCTCTTTTTCCCGGATCAGCACATGTACCCTATGGAGTGGCTACCACGGCGTCGATTGATTTTTCTGTATCTGCACAAGATCATTCAGCTGGTCGGGAGCGACTATCGTGATGCACCTGTTTTCTCTTCTCTTTTAGAACGAATGGAATCGATCTGGCTTGAGACTTTGTCTATTAGCTGATCCTCAAATCTTCCACTTATGACTATACTACACTCTTATTGCATTGCACGTTGACCAGTAGATCGATTTGATCAGTTTTTGAAGTATCATTAATATTGACAATAACATTGCCTATGAATCCAAAGGATAAAATATGATCATAAGCCAGATCTAAGAGAATGAGACAAAAAGAAGCTATTCGTACAATTATTCATTCAATCCCATGAACACAAATAAATCCAGTCCCCTGGAACACCAAATACACCACCAAATAAGATAGAAAAGTCCTCTGTAGACAGGATGGGAGGCTGAAATGACAATAAAGCTCTCAGAAGGAAAAGAACCGAAATAAGAAATAAGAATAAAGTAGAAAATCAGAACGGATATCACATCGATACCTCGGATTTAAGCTGCAGCCACTGCCTCCGAAGCATCAGCTGTCTCGACCTCAGTCGCGTCCCCAGCCTTGACCTGCAATTGGTCCTGTTGATGTTTAAATTGTTGTTGTTGATGCTGTAACTTCTCCAAGCTGGAAGATAAGGTACCAGGAGGAGGTGCAACTCCATTGGCCCCAGGTGCCCCGACAAAGGTACTGAAAAGCCGTAGCTCGCCGTGAATGAGATCTTCAAAGATAGCTTCTTTTTCGAGCCAGGATTGTTCACGCTTTGGACGTAATTCCTCCCATTCCGCGCGTAATTGTGCAGACTCTTTCTCGGCCCAATGAATTTGCCTCCTTAGTACGCGGTATAGATCGTGTGGGTGCATGGCAAGCTCATGGTCATCAAATTCAAGCTCGGGGCCGAACTCGGGCATCGTTGTCTCCTCCAGATCAGCCTCCGGCACCGGTGCACTAGAGATGACAGTTTCTTGTTGTGGTTGATCTGCTTCACTGCCCGGTTCTTTGGGCTGTGTGAGTTTAAGACGGATTCGTTGGAACTTGTTGGAGGCAGGTGTACCGGCCACGCTACCAGGGCCGCCAGCGGCTTTGGCGTCAGAGGGGCGGACGGTATCAGCTTCGTGAACGGAGCGCATGTGTTTCGTTAGAGCATCGGAGCGGGTGAAGTTACGGTCACATTCTAGTTGTCATTGTTAGTGTTTGTTCGGTGCCCGGGTGAAGTCGAACGATGCGAGAAGCATGGAGTTTTCGGGGGAAGCAGACATACCAGGTAAAGTACAATAAAAGGGTTTCTCTCGAGTATGACTCCTCATGTGAGCACGAAGTGCATATGCGCTGGCGTGCGTTTGCCCTTTGCGGCTACAATCTGTCCACTCGCACGAGTATCGCTTCTGTCGGCTCCCGATGTGCTCAAAGTGCAGGTGCTGCACCAACCCATCCATGTTCTTCAAGTCGCCAGCCGAGCAACCATCCCACCGACATACGGTAACTTGATCATTACTCTGGCCAGTATAATCATCATCTTGACTATTACCGAGAACGCCGGCAAAACTGGGCGAATTAGGGATATCGCCGTCGGTATCGGAGGAAATAGAAGCAGTAGGCGAGGGAGGGGGAAGTGTCTCATCATGCGCCGAGGATAATGGGGTATGTCTATCCCAAGATGCTACACCTGTGCGACGGCGTTTGGAGGGTGGTAGATTGGAAGCTGATGGAGACTGGGCGCGACTTTCATGCTTGATAGACTCGTGATCTGACTCCTCTGCGGTGCCGATGGAGGCGGAGGACAAAGGAGTACCTTCGCGCGAGACCATGATGGAGGGCTGGTGGCTAATGTGCAAAAGAGAGGAGATACAGCTTGTACTTCCTTTGTCGTGATGTTCTTAGCGGGTTCCAAGTTGAAGGAGAGTTGTCGTTCAGTTGAAGCGTGGAAGCCCGCGAGTCCAAGGGAGCTGTGCACGTGACATCGGGTGCTTTTCTTTTGCTTTTATTCGTTTCTTTTTTCTTCTTCTTCTTCTTCTCCTCTTTATGCTCAATCACTTACTCAATTAATTCAATGAGTAGTTAAACTGACACATGGTATGTCTATATCAATTGCTACTATCCTCTCTCTCTCTCCCTCCTCCACAAGATGATCCCTTCGAAGAATTCTGCAATTCAGACAATCTCCACGCCTGAACTTTCGGGTTCGCCGGTGCTGTGAGATTGCGTGTTGACTCTTCTACACTTGATCTGACTTGGTCATTATCAATCATTCCATTCTATTGATTGCTATATCTGTTCAAGTTTCAATGCTAACTTATGAGCATAGTATTCTATTCTAGGTCCATTGGTATTCCCTCTAGTTTCCCTTAGTAGCGGGGTCCTGCAACAGTGTGCTCCTTAAGAAGAGTGTCGATTTCTGCCAATTCCTCGTCGGAGAGTAGCTTCACTCCAACCATATTCTGAACAACTTTGTCAACGGTCGTACCGCCAGGAATAGGGATGATTGTGGGCATGTCCGGCTTGTTGCTCAAGCTACGGATCCAGCCCAAGGCAATTTGAGACGGGGCAACACCCTTTCGTTCAGCCAGGCTCTTAACTTCGTTGATTAGCTTGAGATTTTGCTGGAAGTTCTCTTCCTGGAAGCGAGACATGTGTCGGCGGATATCACCCTCGGGAATGTCAGCCAGCGAGGTCACCGCTCCAGTCATGACGCCACGGCCTAGTGGAGAGTAGGCGATGACGGGGATGTTCAACTCGGCGCAAGTCTGGGCAATGCCGTTCTCCAAGATATCAGTAGACCACAGCGACATCTCGACCTCGACTGCCGCAATTGGGTGCACCTTGTGTCTGAAAATGACAAGATATATAGTTAGCTTCAAATATCCTCAATGAATCTGTAATTGAACCTACGCTCGGCGGATTGTCTCAGCATCAACCTCACTAAGCCCAATGCCTCCAATCTTGCCCTCCTTCACATATTGTGCCAATACCCCCACGGTGTGCTCCACAGGAAACTTCGGGTCTTGTCGTGCACACTCGAAGATATCAATCTTCTTCTTTCCATCAAGTAGACGAAGACAATTGTCCACACTGCGGCGGATATTCTCCTCGGATCCGTCCGGTACCAATTGGCCAACCTTCAGACCACCCTTGATGCTCAGAACAACCTTCTGAGCATTCTCAGGGTATTGAGTGAAATATTTATTCAACAAATGCAAAGAGTTATAATCAGGAGTTCCGTAGAGCTCGCCACCATTCCAGAAATTGGCACCCAGCTCCAGGGTCTTGTTTAGGGTTTCGAAGCAGGCCTCTTGACGAGGAGGTTCCGCAACCCATGTCATCCCTGTTAAGTATTAGTTAGTTATTTATTTATTCAATTTCTCACCATGATGAAAAGGATCTCTTCGTACTCATAGTGCCATAGCCCGTAGGGCCGACCTCTTGTCCAACGAGAGTAGGCATTGTGTGGCGTATAAGTTGAATGCAGTAAAATGGATATGATAGTTGCAAGGAAGAATTTTGTGAGTTGATAAATTCAGATACGAAAGCTATCCGAGTCTTTATATAACCACTGACAATGTTAACTAATTCAAGAAAACCCCACTCACGGATTCCGCGCTGCTATAAAATCCGGGAGCCCGTGCTGTGGACGTCTAACCAGCAATGATGTTAGATCCCTAAATTGGCTAGCCTATGAGCTTTAGCCTATAAACCTAATCGACAGAAACGAGTATCCAGAATGGACCTGCATGCTCGGTCTCCGAATGCATTACTCCGTACGGGGTTAAATGATGAAAGTGACGAAACTGTGCGCAATGCCGATCCGGAGTTAAGAGTGGATATTAACTGGACGGGATGTCGTCGGTTGGTTGGCCAATTTGCCTCAATACTCTTTATAGACATGGATGGATAATGGTGGAAGTAACGAACACAGTAGAAGTAACAAAATAATCTGAAAAACTTGTTATATCATACACATCGAGCAAATAAATAACGACAATCAAATGTATGCTTAGCAGTAAAGCACCATAAACTCCCAACTCCTCTCTTTCCGAAACCCTAATTATACATCTCTTAAGATCTACTTTCAAGGTAGGTCTTTTTATTTCACAGCCCAAGACCAATCTCATCAGAGCTGTCAAGCACATTTCGGAACCGAGATTCCATCTCCTTGTACACAGCATCAAAGATCACAGGTAAATCCGAGGCGCGCAGTTCTTTCTTGCCATCCCAGCCGTTTCCAATTTGGATATTTTCGATTGGTCGGTCATTTCCATTATGGATAACTGTAGTGAATTTAACACTTCCTCCAGTAGAAGTTGGAGTGGCTTCAATGTTCACTGGGTGTTCTTGCTCGGCTTTGATAGTAGGGGTGGGCGTATAGGTAGCTTGAGAAGCAGCGTCTGGCTCGGGAACACCAACACCAAGACTGTCAAGAACGTCGGCAAGATAGTGTTCGGTGTCGGGGATCAGTCTCTGAAGCAAAACGTCAAACTCCATTCCTAATAATTGCTCTTTTATGAATAACGTACCGGATCGCGGGCCGCTAGAGTGCCCTTCTCAGTGTTACTGGGGGTGTCGCGAATGGGATGCGCATAGACAGATGCGACAGTACAAAGGCCCATGAGGATCATGGACTTGTAAGATATCCTGGGGAATAATGAGGGCATTTTGATGTGCAAAGCTTTCGTTGACTTCGGGGACTCGTTGAATTGATATTCGTGACTGAAAGATTAGCGAAGAAGAAAAGAAACAGCAGCAAGAGAGTTTTGACAACACGCGAGGGCAACTGGGCTCCACTGATGATTCAAATATTCCCACATTCAGAGCCCTGCACCTTGGGGAAAGAGGTTGTTATGGTCATGGCTAGGTGTGGAATGTATTCTCCAGTGTCAGATCCCGACTCTTACATACTTGCCCTAACCACAGAATTCAGGAATCTACACTGAATCTCTCATTGAATTCAACCATAAGAAACGCTCTTTGTTTTTCTTTTCAGTAAATTATTCTTCTTGAATCTTTCATACTGGCAAAAAACACCCCAACCATTGACTTTTTGAAAGAAGCACCCTGGATCTAGGGATGTCTGTGCACAATAAGGTAGTTTTGGAATGTCAACACAACAACATTCCAGACACCTTCCAAAGAATAAAATACCCCTCGAAAGTATCATAATGACTCTTCTAGCAAAACCAAAATAGTCAAGGTTTCATCATAGTTATGGCTCAAGGGGGGTGATGTCTGTTACGTCAAGTGGTCCTGCGAAACACCGACAGTTGCGAAACTTTCGAAGTGTTTTCTAGCAACGAATTCATATCTACAACAATGATCCCAGAATTTGGAAGAGAGATCTGATCGATTCATGAGTAAGATACACAGGGATTATTCGGTTGTATCCTAATTTAAGCATTATCCTCTACACACCGTCGTTGAAAGTGTAGTGGTTCATCCATCTCTGTAAAGCCTGTCAGCTCTCTATATTGAGCAAGAAAGGTTGAAAACAAAGGAGAATTACCTTATCATATGGCTTTGAGGAATCACAGAAGCGCAAGTCAGTCGCCAGCCGAATCACATTATCGGGATCATAATTGATCGTAGAAGCGTGGATCTATCACGTCGAGTTAGCTTTGATAGATAAGGCACGGTTCAAGTAACATACCATATGTGGCTTATGCAAAACAACATCGCCTGCCTCATATTCCGACACAAGCCAACGGCGTCCATTTTCACGGGCAAACTCAGCAGGGAATTCAGACAATAGACCAGTCGCCATCATATTAGAATTGAAGGCTGATTTGGCCTCTTCATCACTCAGACCGGCCTCTTTGGCTTTCTTGAAGAATGCTTCTTCCAGATCAATTCCTACTTGGTCCCCATTCTCCAAATATATCAGACCACCCCCATTGAGCTTGATATCACCCATCGGTACCCAGGCAGTCACACTGGTCGGATCGCCGTATCGAAGAAAGATTTGATCATAGTGGACACCGATAGGTTTTGAGCCGGGAAGATTATTTCTCAATAAAGTGCGACGCAGACTCAGAGTATTCTTACCCCAGTCTGAGAATTTAGCTACAAAGTCGTACAGCGCCGGGTGATTGCAGAATTTCTCCGCATACCATTCTTGATAGTGAGCATCAAGCGCCAAATCGACAAATTGCGCCGCTTTTTCTCCGCCTGGACGTCCATTCCCACCAATATGTCCTGCTCCAATACCAGGGTAGTCTAGATGGCTCTTGGCCGGGTCGAAAATGCCATCCACTGGCTTAGTGTTGGGCTTGAGGACACCAGTAGACTCGAGAGAAGAGAAGTAGGCATTGCGTGCCTCGAGAACATCATCTCGGGGGAGAATCTGCTTCAGGAATAGGTATCCGTCTGCTTCATAGCGTTTGCGAAGCTCTTCAAGCGGGAGGGAGGGATCGGAAGGGCGAAGCAAGGCGGCGTTCTCTGCGTTCAAGGGGCCATCGTTGACGGCGAGGTTTTCTGCAAGGATAGCCACCATATTGGGACGTATTGTAGTAAATTACAAGGAAAAAGAGAACGGAACGAAATGAACAGATTCCGAGAAAGCCACTCGATTTTTATATTCACGATGCCACCATGTTCCCCATATCAGCGGGGTAAAAAGTACTTGTAGTACGTACAGTAAGTAGTAAGCAATAAGAAGAATCATCCAACCAAAATTAGTATAAAGTCACCCTTGCCCCGCAGATCTCAGTGATTGGCATCATTCATGGGTCTTATGAGTCGTGTGTCAACTTTCATGGCTGGTTTGTGTCCGCGTTGATGGAGACAGACAATAAAATAAGTAAAAATTTCCGCAAAAGCCGGGGATTATAGCGGGTTTGGGAGATGGTGGAGCAGACCAAGAACCTCCACCGCGGGGATTATTTCCATTTTGATTCCGAACAACATTTTAGTATTGGCGACGAGCATAGGACAGATGACGAGGTTGGTAATTTTCCATGTTCCACGTGGGGTGTAGATTAGAAGGCAACTTGTTTGTGAAAATCCAGTGACGTTCAAGGTGGACATATACTATTCACAAATCCCTGGCATGGTATGTAATTCAAGCTCACAGTGTTGATCCAGGGATGGTATCATCCATGATATGGATATTGAGCAAAAACTGTAAGGGCGGGCCGGCTTGGAGTATAATTTGGAATGAAAAGCTCAAATGGCTCGATAGTTGGGATTAGACTGGCTTTTATATTTTTGGAGCCTACAAGGCTTATTCAATGTCGGTCAAGGTTAGCTGCTCCGGCCGTGTTTCATCATTTATGGACGTCAGTGTATCTGCATGAGTACTATTAATCATTATCAATGATAATCACTATCACACATGATATACTAGAGAGGGTCAAATACTAGGTAGATTTCGGCGATGTGATCCGCTGACAGTCTCTGATAGACGGGGACAGCTCGAAGAGCCTCCCGGCCTCCTAACAGTGATGCATCGCAAGAGAACTTGCAAATATGTAGAATTACGCTTGCGAGCCTCCAAGGGTGTATTATAAAGCCATATTCAAGAACAATTCAAGGCCAAATTTGAAATATAATCATAATCGTACAAGCTGATTATCGGATAGGTAGAACGTATACACAATATCTATCCGAGCGGTTTACTGTATAAACTAATACCTACTTAATATGGTATTAGACAGAAGGCAGCCTACCAAAACATCTCAAGTGGTGAAAAGACCAGCGAATACTCCGAAGCCGAATGCAAAGAGAGGCCGATCCGTTAGGCTCTCCTCCGGTCGGAAATGCTCGCTCGCGCCCGAATTACTCCATGCAGTAAGCCTCGGACATAACATGATTACTCCTTTGGGCTACTATACGACCGTCCAATGCTGCCACCTAGCATTGTATACTGGCAGGCATCCTTGAAAGCGAAAGGCTTAGAAATACCCAAATAAAACATAGTCATCTATCTTTTACATAAATATGCCCGAATTCCCCAAAGCTGAATTTCATTTCAACTCCATCCTTTATTCATCCAACAATACCAGCATAAGAAAACTTGAAAAGTCCAAATTCATTTCTATAAGCTGTTTGAAAAGCCTCGTTATAACCAGAACCGACGATATGACTCAAATCAACATCACCTCTTCCAAGACCGACTCTTGCGTCTCTATTGATAGCATCGAAGACCTAAAGGTAGAGAAGCACTACCAAGCAAAGTAAGTACATTCTAAGAAGTGCAGCAGGCTCAATATTAATCCCTCGAATTATTTGACTAATCGCTAAAAAAAAATTAGTACCCTCTCGAAAATATCTTGTGCGACTCACGGGTCTAGCACTTCATTCATTGACCGCGAATTGCATTCAGTGAGAGGGCAAGAGACAGTAAAAATCCTATCAACTGCACTGAATGACTTGGTCGATGAGAATAAGTGCACAAAATGCACTGTCGAAAATCTCGTAGCTTCGATTGAGGGTCAACTCAAGGAAGTTCGACTTGCGAAGCAGAACGGAGAATGGACCAAAGAGGAGAAGAAGGCTCTCAAGACTGAGACTAAGTTCTTATTTAAACCAGCAAAGAAGAGTCTGAAGAAAGTCTTGAAAGGAAATTGATTTGATTCTCTTAAACTGGGTTCCTGGAAGAAACGATAACGTGTGCCCACGATAGGGAGAAGGAAGAGCTGATTTGATCTGAGAGGTTTATATTCTTCGAAGTAATTAGGGCTGCTATTTGTCTCTCAACTCATACATATTGATATTTGTCAACCAATTAAATTTAGGATTTTGCAATTCCAGAATACTTCGGATTGTAATTACAACAGTATATTACCACCTGCACTGCAAGAAGCATATACATTGGATCCCCACCACCTAAAGACTAGCGCATTCTAGAAAAGGACTTGCGAGAGACCCTTATTATCCCGAAGCTTGATGTTCCTCATCATCCACACCCAGCCAAGGGAAAGTCCCATGATTGCTGTACCGGCAATCATCATGTTGCGCTGCGTAAGAGCATAGGCATTTTGAATGGCAGTGCGAGTTGGATCCCCGATAGGATAGCTAAGCTGTGTCTCCAAATCTTCATAGATAGACTGCCACTGGTCCTTAGTCTCAGCCGGCAACAGTTCTCGCAACTTGATGGGAAGAGTATTGGTCCAGACAGCTCCAGAAACACTACTACCGACAGCACCACCAATGTTTCCAAATGTGCTGAGCAACGCCAACATGGCTGCGTAATCCTCATGCTTAGAGACAGACAGAACAGACACTTGTTCAATAAGGATCATGGTTCCTCCCCCCACGGCTAAGAATATCTGGCACATGCACATGTAGCCAACACTAAATCCAGGCATGCGGAAGTAGATCATCAATCCACTAGCAAGAAGATATAGCGGAACTGCGCACCATAGAATCCACTTGTATCGACCAGTTAATCGAATGAGATAACCACATCCAATAAGCCAGATTGGATCCATTAGGTCGAAAATGGAGCTGATATAACCGGCTTGTGTCACGCTAGTGTTGTACACAACTTGCAAAAATGATGTGTAGTAAGATGACCAGCAATAGTAAGAAATTTGATATGTGATATCCAGAAGACCAGCACCAATGATTGTCCGGTCTTGAATGAGGTGGTACGGGATGAATGGCTTGGGGGCACCCCATCGCTCGTATGCCACGAAGGTGAGGAGAGTGCAAAAGCCGACAACGATCATAGCAATAATCTTAGCTGACCTCCACTGACCTTCGGTGTTGCCTGCGATATTGAAGGCAGTAAGGAATAGAATCAAGCCGCCGATCATAAGGAAAATACCGACAACTATGAAAGCGAGAAAGCGTGTTAGAAACCCTATGATTGCAATTGTATTCCCATGTAATGTACTCACCATCAAACTCCACTATGTAGAACCAAACACTCTGGTACCAGGTCCGAGTACTTCGGGGCTTGTACTGTAATTTTCCTTCTTTACCCGCTTTTCTTTTGGCACGTTCCCAAGTAATAATCAAGGGCGAGGCTGCCACTGGAAGAATGATGCAGATAGATCCATAGGCCCATCGCCAGTTGCTCTCATGAAACTGGTTTGACATTGCAGGACCAGAGAATGCTGTAATGATATAGGGAGATGAAGTGAGGGCAAATGCAATTCCTCGATTTCGGAGCGAGGATGTATCGGAGGTCATCACGTCGACGCAGAAAATAACACCAGTCAAACCAACGGTGTAGAACGACTTTGGATACAATGAGTGTCAGAAATGGAATATACTTTAGAATAGCAGGAGCGAAGATTTACTCACCTGTGCAGCACAATATGTCGCGATATTGTTACAGGCCGCCATCATGATGAGACCCATGATAGCGATGCCGATCATAATGCACACACCCAAAGTGCGGTCCCAGAGGTTGAGCACTTTCGCAATGGGCAGTAAGCACGAAGCACCCATGACGCTAGTAATAACGCTGATAACGGACAGCAACGAGTGACCCTCAAAGCCACTGGTAATGTAAGGTCCTAGGTTTGTAGTGAAGTTGTTGTTCAACCCATTGACGAAATAGATCAACCACATACTGCATCATCATCATCATCATCTTAGTGAGATTCCAAAATGACTATTTATTGAATAACACTCACGAGATATACGTGATTATTAATGATTTCTTGGACCAAGAGGAAGTAACTGCCTCAGCGACCCGAACACCATCTTGCTGATCCTCATTCTCGACTCGGTCCTCGGAGTATGCATTAGGAGTTTCGAGGTCTGGAGGAGGATGCTCGGCAACCTTGGGGGTAGGCGAATCCTTTCCTTGGGCCATCATAAGTGACGGAAAGATCTCTCTGCTGTGAAAGTGGCCTTGGTGTAGAAAAAAAGGTTGAAAGATGGAATTCGAAGGGCAGAGTCGTAGTTTATCAATCTCAGCATGGGCCCACTGGGCACATCCATTACCCACGATCCGAGAAAGCTTTTCTCCCTACAAGTAATATGTACTTCTCCACTCAACTGACCATTAGAAAATAAAATTGCCCGGGTTGCAAGCGGGTACTGGTTGGGGTCAACGGTTGTAAAACATGAACTGTCTTCTCGATCCCAAGTCGATGAGCGTTCTCAAACTTCTCACCAACATGATAGAATACTGTAGTATAGACATCTTTCGTAGATTTGGGACAAACTTTTGGTGTATACTAACACAACATGAGTCCTCAAACGACCGAACGAACATCATAGTCGGTGCCATGTCTCACGATCGCACGTAGGTCTTAGATACATCTTGTTTCCACTCTAGGCATTCGCCAGCCATAATGAATTAGACCACTGATCCACACACCCTTGGTGCTTTGCTCCACTATCAAAGTCTTCCAATCGACCAATTTCGAGGCTTGCCATGTAAAAGGCCATAAAAGCCGAAATGTGGCAACTGCTTGTCCCTGTATTCCCTGGACCCCAAAAGCCGATTTCGGGCTTGGCGAGAGGATGGCGTGAATGCTTGTATGAGGCTGACAAGTAAGGGGTGAAATTCGGACAATGATAAGATTCAACAAAAGTGAGATTGAATTTTTCGGATTGTGATACAATGATCAGATTAGATCTTGACGGCTAAGAGGTAATATACACCGGCCACTTTAAGGTTCTCATGAGAATGTGGTCGTTGAATTCTGCTACGAGCATACGATTACAGAGATCTGATTACCGTACGGAAGAGAAAGTTACAATATTACATTTCATTTTCTTCTTCATGTACACTTTCTTCTATTCGACAAGGAAATCGCTTCACGCTGCCAACTTTTCAAAAAGTCCTTGGTGGCTTCGATGGTTGATGGCGGAGAAGAGTTCCTATTAGGGCAAGAATCAGCCCCATGTCAGTTGAGTGGACGCCACCGGACCCTGGCACTATCTGATCTGATGGAGCATCATGATCAGCCAAAAAACGCTATTATTCAAAGAGGTGAGTCAACAAATAAGAAAAAGGGAGATGTACAGTGCGTAAACCCTGAAAATTCTGCAAGCCACAAAGATTTCAGAACCACCCTGGTACTGAGGCAGTGGCCGACGACTTTTACGATCCAGCAAGACAAGAACTTGTGAATAGGCAATTGACCTCGGAAAGCATGTTGTACTTCGGTTCATGCCGCTTTGGATGGCTGCCTAATGGATTTTCTTGTCCGGCTCCATTCCATCCCCACAGTAGATTGATAAAGAGCGGGCATCTCCACCTTATGGTAAGACTCAACGAATTGTGGACTGAATCTGGGAGCGTGAGGTGCTAATATTTTGCGCTACTTGAGTGTCTAGAAGCCTTTAGGTGGCCCGCGGGTTCCGTCCAAGAATCAAACATTATCCCCCCTTGGAGAAAAGGCCTTAATTGCCGGGCATTACTCAACAGCAGAATGTGGGCACATTCTGCTGCTGAGTAAATCTTTGGACCTAGGTATTTCTGCTCGACTTTCAGGTCAGCGAAATAGAGCCTTAAACTCGATGATACTAATAAAACTAGTTTTATTAGTACCAGCTCGGTAGCTGATTTGATATAGGCATTCGTCGACTCTGAATGCCAAATCGAAGGAATTAGGATGTTGAGCGAGCTGAATCAATTTTTCAGTCTGTATAACAATGATAGTTAGTTGTAAGAATAAGCACAGATAAGCAACAGGGGAAAGTAAAGAGTAGTTTGGCAACTTTACAAGCACTCACTACTTGATAGGTAGTAGACTTGATAGAAGTACGCTGTATGTTGGTATTATGCTCCCTAATACAAGAAAGTTGGCTAGTAAATCCTTCGATTCTCTCTTGAAGTTAGCGGTAATGTGCCTCTATGGACAAAGGCATACCTTGAAAAGTTCCGATCGATCAACATAAACAGCGAGTTGATAGTGACGATTGGACATAATTGGTGCCCGAATTTACACTTCATTGATGTCTAAATGGCTATTAGAAATGTTAGTATATTTTAGTAGAATTGTTGATCATTGATCACTGACGACGATAAACAGCAGATCTGCGTCCGGTATCCCAAGACCATTCGTTATTGAGATCCGTGAATACATAAGGCTGTCGAGAGCCACCAGGTTAAGAACGGGATTGGCATGGCTACTGAATAGTATGATTGAACACAAGTTTGCATTTCAATTGATAGAGGATGGAGTATAAGGCGAATGAAATATAAAACAACACCGGTAATTGCCCTTGAATGATATAAAAATCAACGCTCATGATCTCTTTTCGCTACAATCCCTGTAGTCTCCCTCAAGCGCCCTGCCAATCTCCAATCGACCAAGAAGCCACCTCATCTTCGATAACCAATTTCATCGTGGTGAAAGTGATGTTTTCATATAATTCCCTTGCAGCCGCTCTTGCCTTTGCGTGCCAGGGTCCTCGACCACCAAGTCGAGCATCTTCGCGACTACGCCAAATGCCTGTTTCAAATATTAGCAAGGTAACAAACAGAAATAAAGAACCCAGCTTATCCATAAAATGGATGCTATCGGATGTCAAGAATGGATAACTCACAAGTTGCTAAATTCTGCCTCTTCTCATCTTTGGTTCCAAACCAATATTTCAGCAAACCCCCACTGGCAACAGCCTCCTGGTGTGAATATGCATCAAGTGCATGAAGATGATCATTATCCACACCCGGAAGAAGTATGGAGCGAAAGGCTACAACGTAGAAAGTCTGCGACGTCCATCTATGTCCCTCGTCCTCTGAGAAAGATTTCACAAGATCAAAGACCTCATCCCAATTAAAGTTTTCAATATAAGGTGCCGTAGCATAGTCCTCGCGGACAGACCTAAAAGATGCCAATGCCAATGCAAGAATCCGACTCTGTATGTCGAGTGTTTCCAAATCTAAGAGATGGGCAACACCATTATATGGCGAGGAAATCAACCGCGTATCTGTATTTGACGTGCTCTCTGACGCAGAAATGGAAGACCCTTCATGATGCCATTGGATTTGACGAGATGCTGCAGCTTGGAACTTGAGCTCATCAAAGTCCGAGGTCACTTCGTAATGTGGTTTGAGACTCTTGACGATAGTCTTTTGTGTCCTCGGACCAATTTTGCCGGCTGTTCCTGGTTCCGAAGTGGCTATACCCGGTGCCATACTTGACTGGAAGACCCGAAGTATGGAAATTAAATTTGCCACGGCAAATTCTTCTTTTTTCGAAGGATTTCTCGCTGCGACGATGCAATTTTGAATGTAGTGAATATATCCCCAATTGGTTTCAATCTCAATTTGACTGATTCTCGTGCCGTAGATGATATATAAGCCAATATAAACTTGTATGATCGCAGATAGTCGTTCAATTGAAGGGCTCGGGTGGTGTATATTTGTGAGTGAGGTTGAGAAGAGGTTAAATGTATAGATGGGAGAAAAAGAGAATATTCAGCAGATTGGAGGCTCTTCTGAAGTAAGAACAAAAGCACGTAATTTTTTGACCGCTACCAAAGGATTTGTACCACATTCCAAGAGATTGCGAATGGCCTTAGCAAAGGAGATGCCTCAAGCACGCCATTCCCACTGCCGCAACCCGCAAAAGTATGGGTCAATTTTAAAGTTGCGCACGAAGAGACCCGCAATCCGTCAATTCGAAGCAGAAATTTCTCCAAATCATTACTTAAATGATATTCGGAAGACGAGCAAAGCCCGATTGTACTAATTTGTCTTACATTATGTGAAGTAGTTTTGTTGACGTTGACGTGGTTCTCCACGTGTTGAGTGTAAACCCTAATTCAATTAGGAAAATGGCGGGGAGGTTTGATACTCGATGCTACATCGGGGTAAAGGATTGACAGTGCAGATCTAGTCAGATGTTTGATTTTGAGGACGTGTGATTGGCTTCCCGGTCACACCGAGTCAATGTAATGTACAGCACATAAGAATGAAAAATAATAATAATAATATGGTATCACGTATAGCGCAAAACGGTCCCGACCTTCCCACCTGATCGTAGCCCAACGCCTTGGAATGCTCAGAGACCCGCATGAAATGAGAGTTGTTGTATGAGGGCTTTTTTGTGCTTGTCTTGTCTTGTTTTGAGAATTGGCAATCGCATGCGACAGCCTACTAGGATGAGCCTTGCGGCTTGGGTGGCGGGCCCATCTTCCCTGCACCGGTGTCCACCTTCTTGCGGGCTGGAATTGCCGGCACTTTGAAACCATCACTATCTTTCCCTTGTGGATTAGTGCTACTCTGTCCACCGCCAACCTGTGTGAATGTTCCATTCTTGAACCAACGATCCTCTTCAGCCTTACGCTTGCGATTGAGCTCAGCCTGAACCTTGGGATCGACCAGCTCCAAGCCCTGTACGGGAGTGAAAGCGATTGTACTGGCTGTACCGGCAGTGGCAGACATCGAGCCAACACCCGATGTGCGCAGGCCCTTGGACTGGAGCACACTGGCCGTGCCACCAGTACCTTGACCGAATGTGCGCAGCGACGAGGCCGTACCGCTGGCCGGGGTGGCTCCGCCCCAGCCCTTGTTGTTCTTACTGAGTTTCGCACGGGTGCGTTGGTCGATCTGCGTGGCTCGTATACGGCCGTCACTCTGTTGGCCCAACATGCCGAGACCCACGGTACCTTCACCCGTGCCGTATCCAACCTCTGATTCCTCCTTGCCGAATGTCACGCGGTTCTGGGCCTTGCGCAATTCGGTCATAGCAACGGCTTCCTTAGCCTTGCGAGCACGTCGGCCACCACGTTTCCGTGAGGGCTTGTCATCAGGAGCAGGCAAGGCCTTAACACCAGAGTTGGGTGGAGGCTCAGTCAATTTCTCTAGGCGCTTAAAGCATTGTTCTTTTAGGTCCTCGCCCAGTGAACCGTCCTTGGCGTAGTTTGAAACGTCGGCGCGAACAGCAAGTATCATCTTCGCTGCGACGATGCGAATGGCCTGTTTCTGTAGGTCGTTGGGAACCTCTTGGATAAGAGGTGAATCGTATAAGAAGCCCTTTGCCCGAACGCCATGGTTTGTAGCGAATCCTAATCCATCCTGGCGCCTTGAACCTTGGGCACCCAAATTGCATGCTGGAATCTTGGCCAGCTCAAGTAATCCACCAGACTGGTTCAGAAATTGCGCAGCGGTGTGAGATCCGATCAAAGTAGCCAAATTCGGCGCAATAGAATTCACTTTTGACCGGATACTTTCTGTCAGAGCAGTCCGTTCACGATCGAGCTTGATGATCCTCTCGCAAGTATCCAGCACAATCTTTAATTCAGAATCGGTCATTGGACGGCCACCAGTTGTTGTTCCTTCCAGCGCCACCGTCATGAGAGAGGGTCCGTTGAGAACAGATCTTAGAGACTCGCCGACCATGTTGTCTGTCGAATCGGAGAGGGCTTTGATATCGTCGAAAGGCCCATTTTGGAGGATGGCCACCGTTTTGGCGTATTTGATCGAGCTAGTGACGAGGGTTTCAAGTTCAGGGAAACGGACTGAATAGTGATCGCGTAGTACTTTGTGAAGGCGCGTAAGTTCATCTGCGGTCTCGATAGAAAGGTCGAATTCGTTGGTAGACTTGGGAACGCCAGTTTCCGGCTGTTGTCCCTGATCTTCTTCCTGTTCGATTCCCTCGATTCCTTCACCTTCCTGGTCCTGGAAGTCTTCATCGTCTTCAAAGTCGCGGAGAAGATCTTCTGCGGCCGACATATTGCGCAGATGTGAGGTCCAACTAAACAAAAGCTGAACTTGCGTAGAATAGCAAGCCTGTAGTATCCCCTGTCAGTGCCACTGAAGATCTATTGACGTTCACTGTTGAAAGTGCAAAGTGAAGTCGGATTGTTCGTGAATTCAGCTTAGTCATCCAGAGCTATTTCGGGGCGGCGAGAAAAACCAAAAGCGCAGGCGGATTTCCTTCGAAACAGCGAAGACTCGCAGAGGAACATCACTCTACCACTGGTGGTTCTTGAAGAGAAAGAGATTGACCAGCTGGGAGGGTGTATTTCATCTTTGATTTTGGTATCCACCTTTCGCCATCTCGAACATTACCCAAAGTCACTTGTAAAAGCTGGTGACCCAAAAAAAATCAAGATACGCCTGACGACTGTGAACTCGACCTAACGAACCTCATTTCTTCAACAACCACAACCATGGAGGCATCTCGTGGACCCCCGCGGGTCAAGAACAAGGCCGCGGCGCCTGTCCAGATCTCCGCAGAGCAACTGCTGCGAGAGGCTGTCGACCGTCAGGAACCCGGCCTTCAGGCGCCGACTCAGCGCTTCGCTGATCTCGAAGAGCTACACGAATACCAGGGACGAAAGCGCAAGGATTTCGAGGACTATGTGCGCCGAAATCGCATTAACATGAATAATTGGATGCGCTATGCGGCCTGGGAATTGGAACAGAAAGAGTTTCGTCGCGCGCGATCCATCTTTGAACGTGCGCTGGACGTTGATTCAACCTCTGTCATTTTATGGATTCGATACATCGAGGCGGAGATGAAGACACGGAATATTAACCATGCTCGCAACCTGCTCGATCGCGCCGTCACCATTCTGCCCCGCGTGGATAAGCTCTGGTACAAATATGTCTACATGGAGGAGACACTCGGCAATATTCCCGGTACTCGCCAAGTATTCGAGCGGTGGATGTCGTGGGAGCCAGAGGAAGGCGCATGGGCTGCGTATATCAAGTTGGAGAAGCGATACGGGGAGTTTGATCGAGCTCGTCAGGTTTTCCAACGGTTTACTATCGTACACCCTGAACCTCGGAATTGGATCAAGTGGGCTCGTTTTGAGGAGGAGTTTGGAACAAGTGATCTAGTTCGCGAGGTATATGGTGTGGCTATCGAGACACTAGGAGAGGACTTCATGGACGAGAAGCTCTTCGTAGCCTATGCCAAATTCGAGGCCAAGTTGAAGGAGTACGAGCGCGCCCGCGCGATCTACAAATATGCACTTGATCGATTGCCCCGATCCAAGTCAATGGTCTTGCACAAGGCCTATACGACATTTGAGAAGCAATTTGGAGATCGGGAGGGTGTCGAGGATGTCATCTTATCGAAACGCCGCGTACAATACGAAGAGCAATTGAAGGAGAACCAAAGGAATTACGACATTTGGTTCGACTTTGCGCGCTTAGAAGAAACCGCCGGTGACCCCGAACGAGTTCGAGACATCTACGAGCGAGCGATTGCCCAAATTCCCCCCCTCACAAGAAAAGCGACACTGGCGCCGATACATCTATCTATGGATCTTCTATGCTGTCTGGGAAGAAATGGAGGCCAAGGACGTGGAACGGGCTCGGCAAATCTATCAAGAGTGCATCAAGCTTATTCCGCATAAGAAGTTCACTTTTGCCAAGGTATGGCTCATGAAAGCGCACTTTGAGATCCGACAGATGGAACTCGGTGCAGCGCGGAAGACATTAGGCCAGGCGATCGGCCTGTGTCCTAAGGACAAGCTGTTCCGCGGCTATATCAACCTGGAGCGGCAGCTATTTGAGTTCGTGCGGTGCCGGACATTGCACGAAAAACAACTGGAATGGAATCCATCTAACAGCCAGTCATGGATTCAGTATGCAGAGCTCGAGCGTGGACTTGATGACCTGGATCGGGCCCGGGCTCTCTACGAACTGGGAATTGACCAACCGACCCTCGACATGCCGGAACTGGTCTGGAAGTCTTATATTGATTTTGAAGAGGAAGAAGGTGAATATGACCGCGTGCGCGCATTGTACGAACGTCTTCTTTCAAAGACCGATCACGTCAAGGTCTGGATCAACTACGCCCGATTCGAGATCAATATTCCCGAAGGGGAGGAGGAAGAAGAGGAGGAGGAAGAAGAAGAGCGACCAGTCAGCGAGGAAGCCAAGCAACGAGCACGGGCGGTGTTCGAACGGGCACACAAGGTGTTCAAGGACAAAGAACTCAAGGAAGAGGTATGTCTCAGATTAATCAGGGTTGATGAAACGTCGATACTAACAAAAAAATTTTTCTTTAGCGAGTGGAGCTTCTCAATGCCTGGCGGTCGTTCGAGAACACGCACGGATCCCCAGAGGATATCGACAAGATCGAGAAACAGATGCCCCGGCGTGTCAAGAAGCGTCGCAAGTTGGAGGACGACCGGTACGAGGAGTATATGGACTATGTGTTCCCAGCGGACGACAAGTCAGCGGCGAATCTGTCGAAATTGCTTCAAAAGGCGCACGCTTGGAAGCAGCAGTCACAGACGCAGGGATGAGGAATCTCCAAGGTTGGAGATGGTGTTTTTTGAGCTGTATAATTTGGCAGTTATGATAATTAAAAATGTACACCGAGACACTGTCATGCATCAACTATATCCTACATTGATTCTAAAATATGTAGATACATATAGTACATACAACAGCATCATGCTGTATGTACTCCAGTACCTATATAGTCTCATCCACAAGGAACGTGACGAGAAAAGTAAAGTCCCGAATTACCCGACTGCATTCGAACGCATTCTCGAACTCTCATTAACTAGTAGATTGTTGTATTGTGAATTGTATCTCCACTAGATCGGCGATACCGCCAAGGCAGAGCTTCCGAATGATCCAGTCAGGACTCAGGGCCAAGTGGAAATGGCAGAGGAATGAACCTATGGCGAGAGTGAATGGGATTGGCGGGGCGAAAGGGTCGGATCTTTCAAAGTTTGAGGGGACAGTGCGAGACGAGTTGAATTTGAAAATGATTGGTGTTTTGGGTGTTCTGTTCCTGGTGTCATGGTGTTCCTGGTTTTCGGTTTGTTCTGTCCTGCATGGTGTAGGTACATACATACATACCATAGTACAGTACAGTAGTCGTAGAATCTCAAGTGGGGATGGGGCGAGGTTCTAGCGATGGTGCGACGTCTAACCTCGTCTACTGCAGTCAACAATATTACAAGTAGATATTTCATCTATATTTATTTACATAATACTCCGTTCTATCTTCATCTACTTTTTAATTAGATATTTATATAGGATATTATATACTTCATACTTCTATCCTCTCCTTTTCTACTCACCTTGTTTACTGTACTTCTCTGACGTAATGCGCACGAGCCATATCCAACCACGGTTCGTTCATCAGGGGAAATCAAGCCATAAAAAAGAGTGGTTGCGGGTCATTTATTATTACATAGTATGTTGTTGTTTGGTGAGAACCCCTTACTCTAAAGTAGGGAGAAGTGCAGATGATGATATTGTATTATCCTGTGTATAATCTATGTGGATGTCTTATGTACGGAGTACGATGTATGTACAGTACTATGAAGGGGCTGTCTGCAAGTTCATATGGTAGAGTAGAAGAGTAAACAAACTACTTATATTACAAGCATTATGAATATCTGACTTTACCAAATTATTACCTTTATCAATATAGTATTATATACTATGAACTGTATATTCTGTAAATAATATAATGATGGTATACGGACTCTGCTGAATATGGCATGGTGCTACATAGTACTATGTGACCAAAAGGGGTAAGCCCGGTTTTTAGGGGGGTTGATGAATGTCTCACTCCTTTCCCCTTCACCACTTTCTCCTCTCTCCACGCCCTTGTTCTTCCTGTGCTGTGCACTCGTCTTTCGGTAGTCTCTCCTCTGATTCTTTCTTGTCTCTCTCTGATCTCGCTAATTCTCCCAGCTTTCTATCTCTGCGACTTGTCGCCTTCGTTTCCCTACCTTTTCCAACCTCCCCCGATCTTTTCGATCCATTCCACGAGTCTCGCTCGCTCCACTTCACTCTCTCTCTCTCTGCGCCCAATTTTACACGCGTCAGATCCTTCTTTTGGTCTCCTCGAGCTGGAAATCTCGTCTGCTATTCAGATATCTTCAATTTCTCCGACTCAATTTCCCTGGACTCGACTTGATACCCCGATTTCCACGTACCACGTTTTCAGGAAACCCGCCCCGAGTCTCCTAAGACCAAAAAAAAAAAAAATTATATTGACCACCGCATCATCTTCTTTTGTCACTGCACCCCGAATGCCGATAACTCGCTGGTAACCTTTCCCCCGGCCGAGATGAGATAGTGCTCTGGCAGTCACCCGTCCTCTCAACCCTGTGGTCTGATCTTTCTACCGGCTGGCTCTCCGCAAATTTACCCAATTTGGTCTGGTATCATAACACTCTATTCTTCTTTCTCTCACGCCTTCATTCGCGAACAATATGACAGTCCCTGAACCTATCTTCGAGTTGAAGGGCCATTGCTCCGCCATCCACGACAACACCCTCTATGTCTTCTCCGAAAAGGGTTTCCAGTACATCCCTCTGAAAGAGGATGGGAAGTGGAAAAAATTGGACTCCGGAACTCCGGTGACAGACGGAGTTTGTGTGATAGGTGGTGTCGACGGCAATGATGACGAGAAAGCACTCTACGTGGTTGGCGGGACCTACCACGATGACAGTTACCCCGGTTTGCAGCGATTCTCGTTTAAGGACAAATCCTGGAAAACCCTTGGTTCAGGCAAAACAGATATCACCAACCGAACCGGCCACGGCGCTGGTTATCTAAGCTCAAGTGATTCTATTGTCGTCTACGCTGGTTCCCAAGATGGTTCTGATACTACTACTCGCTCCTCTTGGACTCTTTCCCTCAAATCTCCTTACGGTACCTCTTCCTTGGTTCCCCAAGGTGCTCCGCTAGCATATGATCCCACTCTCGTTACCTGGAACTCGACTTATGTCGCCATGATGGGCGGCCAGAGCGATAGCTTCGATGTCTGGATCTATGGTGACTCACCAGGCTGGACAACATCAGGCGTCTCCTTGCCAGGTGATATCCTGGCAGGTTCCGTGCAATCCGTTGTAATGGACGACAATTCCGGCGGCAAAGTGCTGGTGACTTTCAATATGGATGGCTCTGTCAACCCTGTGCATACCTATGCTTTGGTAAACGATGATAAGGAGCCACAATCCCCTGCTCCCGAGCTCGGTGTCTCGAACAAGCGAGCCTCGGATGATTATCCCAAATATGGTGACGAATTCGCTCCATCAAATAAATGGACCGATTTTTCTGTCGCTCATCAACAAGGAATGGCTGTTATCGCTGGTGGCAGTGGCAACAATAGTTTGGCTATCTTCAATCAGACCTCCAATAGCTGGGCCAATGCCACTGAATTGTTCTATGGCAAACCTCAACATACTCTGAAACACCACACCACAACGACTTCATTAACCTCAACTACACCAACCCAGACAGCGACATCCTCCACCTCTGCCTCGGCTACCTCAACAAGCACTTCCTCCTCCACTCCTGCAGCGGCTGCTGGTGGAAGCTCTTCGCATGCTGATTTGAAAACAATCCTTGGTGCTACCCTGGGTAGTGTATGCGGTGTCGCCATTATCCTTCTTCTTTTGCTATTCCTTCTTCGTCGTAAGAAGCAACAGCAAATACAAAATGGCCAGCGTCCCAATGATAGCAAAGACCGATTGAGCTTCCAGGACCAGGGTATAGAACCCCTGGCTGGTGGTGCCTACCCCATGGCAAAGAGCCCAGTCCCTGTTGCTGCCATGTCCAATGATTCCCTTGCAATCATGTCCGGCCGTGCTACCGGGGAGAAATCTCTGAAACCACCACCACCTAATTCTGGATACGGCCTGTCATCCAAGCCCCGTGAAAGCAGCCCATTGTCACCGATTCCCTCCAGTGGCCTCGCTCCCTCAAGCATGTACTCGCAAGAGCCTGAAGCCGCGGCCATCGTGGCTGGCGGAGCGGCAGCGTCATCAAACAGACCCGGCGACCGAACAACGGATGAAGGATGGGGCAAATACTTCGAAGACAATGAGAACGCGAAGGATCTCGGAATGCCCGCTGATCGTTCGACGATCAGCTCGGTGTACACGAAATCCGACTACCGCGGTAGTGCCTGGCCAATGGCTAATCTCACTCCGATGAATTTTGGCTCCCTCGAACAACCTAAACCATTAGGCCAAGTCTACAGCGGTAGTCCTACTACCGAGAACCCGCCATCGATTGGTCATAGTCTTAGCATACCCGAAGCTCAATCAGCGCGGATATCTAGTGCAGATTCAATCAGTCTCATCTCAGAAGACGATCCCCATGACACTGCATGGACAGGTGCCCACAAGCAGAGCTGGCTAGGCCGCCCACCCAGCAGCAACTACAGCACTAGTTTCTACAACTCCAGCACACGAGATCTACCGAACTCATCGTCAGGGTACTTCCCAGACATGGGCACTCGGAATTCTCAGGCTCGACGCTCGAGTGTGATAATACCGGAAAGCGTCGATGAGATTCACCCCAGTCACGGCCATAATGTCAATTCAGACATGAGCTGGTTGAATATTCATGCCGACCGTTAAGCGTCAATCACATCATATACCATGGGGTTACTTCTGGATCAGATCCCTCCAACATTCTCCCGCCGGTTCTTAAACTCACCCACCTCATTCTCCATCTGTCCTTCACTCCCTATGGACACTCTTTTCCTGCATGGCGTCCGGCTTGGCGTCAATGTAAAAGTTCGTGTCGGTGCATTTATCCCTCGCATTCTTTGCATCTTGTCTTAACCTTGTTCCTGTTCTTTGTGTGCGCGAGCGATTCTTTAGCGTTGCCCCACATCTGTCTGTCCCGAATCTATTTTATATCCCATATCCGTATTCCATATTCATTATCTCGTCATATCCACACCCTTTCTATTCCATCCTGTCAATATGCAATCTTCATAGTTGATATCACTTGCATCTCTTCTGAGATACTTTGCTAATTCCTTTCGATGCTCACTTTTCGTGCTGGTTTTGGGATTTTGACCCTCTTTGTCTTGTACATATTTTTACCAATTTATCGGGTACGGATGTACCTTGGGTTTATCCTTACTGCAAGATAATCCTCTGCATATTGTAGAATGTTTTGATGATCTGTGTTGCTGCATCTGTGATCGACATGTAATGATGAATCTGAAACAGATCTCATCAGATCTCATGCAGTTGTATCGGACCGGTCTTTTTTCTTTGCACAGCACAAGGTCTAGCCCAATGTAGCTGATATTCTAGCCACGTAAGAACACTGCGTTAGAAAATCTGTGAGTCTCTTTCCCGGCCAATGACAACATAGACAGATACAATGTATACCTTTAGTAAGGGTCATTTGGAGAAGACCGAGCGATTTCTGGTTGAAAGTTTGTTTCTTTATTTGACCCATAAGCTCCCTGTTAGGGTTAAGGGCTGAAACTGAAAAGGCCACGAATGAGAGTTTGGGAGCTCTATGTGAATCTATCTGGTACTTTGTGATAAACTGAGACGCTATTACATATCACACGGGTATCACCTGGCAAAAATGAAATTGCGATGTGGACATTCAGATAGGGAAGATTTGATAGTTACAGAGTCTGTGGCCTCGACTCGTTGGGGACATGCACAACGCCCACACTACTTTGGATACAAGGCTGAGAATCCATTTGAATTACCCGTGTATCATAAATGAAGCCTGGCTCACATATAATAAATATATTCAAGTAGATCGGAGGAACTTTGAGTACAGAAAATTCAACAACATATATAAAGATGCATAGATGCCCCATAGAACGATAAAACTGTCAGAGTCGAAGATAGCATCTTTGATACAGAGAGTAAGCATAAAAGTCGCAGCGCTTATCATGAATGTCTCGGCAGGGCCTCGCCATGAAGGGCCCTGATGCCCAGGAGTACTACTCCTAGCTGGAGGGAATTTGCCGTTATCTTGGGTATTCATATTATGACCCAGTCGATGCCCTGAATTGCGTACCAGGGTGTTAATCAAGTTCCAATTATTGGGCCGATCAAATAGAATTGTTATTGCCTACCAAGATCCAGCCAGTATTTCACTCGTCTTTTCAGCACCGAGATTGGTAAATAATGTGTGGGATATTGTTCGAAGAAGGTAACTGAACTTCAAAGGATGTCATATGATACTTCAATTGCAGAGGGCTATGGTTAGATTATATACGGAGTCCACTGACTGGGATAGGTTCCACCTAACCAAGGCTGAAAGTTCCATTTTTGGATATACTGGATGTACCAAATGAGTGGGTCAATGCTGCACGACCCACTGCTGAATATGGACTGGAGCTTAGCCTTGCGACATTTGAGAACGAATCAAGAATTGTCGTAAAACATATACCCACAGGCAGATAATGCAGACATTGACCCGCCCCAAAGCATACGAGGCTGAGAGCCTTACTAGTTGGTATCTACTCTGTGTTTTAACTTGTATTCAACACGTAGCGTTCATAGTATCATCGGCTCTAATGAGAATGACTATGCTCCCATTCTTATAGATCTCGCGAGGGTGCGTGCGCTTATTGCAAGAAGATTGATATTTCACTACTATGTAGAAGATGCCCTGTCTGAGATGACTCGAAGCTTGTTGTATAGAATGTAGGTAGAATGTAGGTTATGTACATATCCAAGATAACAACTCTCTAGAAACCTCCAATGATGTTCGTATTAAGCATCAGTTATAGTACAACTGACGCTTTGTTTGTCTTCCAAAATAGTAGGACATAACCAGCAAAGCCACATCTATACCACCAAGCTATTGTATAGACGTCGTGATACATTTCTCGCCTTCATGGTCGCCCTGACAGTTGTAGTTCTTCTGGGTATTAAATCCAGTCATCTCAAACGCACTATTGCTTCGTGCAGTAGCCTGTGTATCAGAGCCATGGCACGATGTAAAGAGACTGAGGAATTGAGGGCAATAAGTGTTGACCATGCCACCGGTAAATGTCGTTCCAGCCGTATTAATGAACGCAAAAATACTCTTACACGAGGGCAAGGGATGGCCAGTACCAGCCTCCACGCAAACCTTGCTGTCAACGACACCAACGATGGCAGTGACACCCCCGGCTGCACCACTCGCGATAGAATAGCAAATGGAGTTGATTTGAAGTTTGCTCAGGTTATCTTCAATGTTGCCATGGCCCTGACATTTGCCATTGATAGAACTTCTGGCTTGAATGGGATTACTCCCCAAGCTGGACGCATGCGAAGGGAACATATCGGCAATGGTTTTGTTAAAGATGCCCAGCTCCGCTGCTAAAAAGTCGGCTCCGTCATGGGCATGAATGTGGTCTGTCATGAACAGAGAGGTGAGGTTCATGCCATTGCCCGACAACGCTTGGACATGATGGTTGACCATGTTCCTCACGTCCTCAGTAGGTGTCAAGCCATAATGCTTGACTGCGGAGGCTGCCGAAATGCAGAAACAAAAAAGAGTCCCAAGATATTTCATTCTGGCAAGGTATCGGAGTAGGACGGAGATTCACACGGTTTAATTATCAAAACGGTCATGGAACCAAACGCATCTTTCCCGGGCACTCTCAAGGGTAAAATAGTCGAAGAGACTGTATCTCAGCCTTGTCTAAAGCAGTCTTGATACTTGGTCAATTTGGTGAGGCATTTAATGGCCTGCCACCGTGATATCTTTCTTCCTGGTCTCCATAGACATCTTCGTTGATATTTGGAAAGGCTGCGATTTCATGGGATAGCCTCGTCTACTTTTTGCGACTGCGTGGTCCATTAAGCGTCAAAAGCGTGCCATTATTAACCCACAATACGCACTAGCAAAACGAAGCAGCTGAAACAAGAACTATATCCCTAGGCAAAAGTCCAAAAGTCGACATTTTGACCTTCCGCAACGGGGTAAGGATACCACGGATATAGGTCGTTATTGTCCGAAGTTCGGTCTGGGGCTGATTTATGGAACCCAATTTGAGACATACGTACAGATAATCTAGAGCTTGTATCCAATTATCAAGGGGTTTGACCTTGGTTTAAGGCGGGCCGCCCAAGCGATGGGTGTAACTTGATGTGAGTGCCTTAGTAGTGGATCATGGTGATTGGGGTCTACGAGCTCAGAAGTCTACCATCATGGGCCAGGGCATAATTTGGACCCGAACTGCGGTGTTCCAAATGCATGGCAAGGCTTGTTTAGACCCACCATATGCGGAACCTATCTGGGGGCCATTGTATAGTTGCTTGGGGCCACCTGTGAATCACTAACCAGCGGAAGAGTTTCATGCCACGGAGTCTTGATAATTTGTGTGTTTCTGTTAGTCATGGCCGGTTTAAAGGACTAAAGTGGTCACCAGTTGGCAGACACTAGATTCAGCTGGCCTATAGTATAGGCTGGGGCTGTGATTCGGACAGGACGAGACTGCAGCCTGCACACCATCAACCACAACACAAGATTGAGCTTTCGGTTAATGGAGTTCGTTCGAATCGACACACTTTACTTGTATCTGCTCATATTTATCAACGAAATTTGTGATATACTCAAAATCCAAGGATGTCTTGACTGGTTTTACGTGTTTTGAAGTAACGTTGTGGTCTCCACGTAGCCTATAGAGGCTCCTATCAGGTAGAACATTCTAACGATCCCGCCCCCCGAGAGACCCATATAATGTCATATTTTTAGACCATACCTATGGGTTTATTAGGTAGAAATTAGTGAATCTGACCTGAGGAACTGTTATATTCATGGTTTGAGATATAGGAGCGATTAGGTAGACTTTACGAGGTCATAGATGTAATGCATCACTAGATTTTAAGAAGTATAATCTGCTCCATGGCCTGGATATCCTGGTGATAGAAGCATGTTTGACTAGGCTATGCTCTTGCGTACGGAAGAAAAGCAGAAGCGAGGGAGTTAAGCTATTTGTATCGTACATGTATATAGCCAGTCCATGCACAGAATTCGGTCCAAAGGACGGGTTCTTCACAACAACCTCTCCTTTATTTTGGCGATGAAACTTCTTGAACTTGAATATCTGATCGATGTATTGAGCTATCCAATCTTCTCCCGCACTCACATAAACCAGCCACTTATTTGCTTTTGTTGAAGAAAGAAATTTCTAGCCTTTTTGCCTGCCGTTCTTGCATCTGGATGCCATGAAATTTATGTTTTGGGGAGATCAACAACAATTTTTTCTCTTCTCACTCAAGCAGTGAAGATGTTGTGTCAATCAACTTTGCGGTCAGGGATCACGGCTTCGTAGAGAAGGCGACCTGGGATGTTTAGTGGGTATGAGAGTAATCCAATCGATACAGGAGCCCTAAAATACTTGTTTGTCTAATAATGGCCCACTAATATTCTTCCGCGGTCTCACCGGCGAAATTAATCACCTGGGATTATGTAGAATGAGTTGACACTTGATGCTAGCTCGGATGGAATACTGGGTTTTGGGTAGAGATATAGAGTGATTACCTGAGTTGGTCCAAGGAGTGTAAAGAAGGACAGAGCTAATATTGATGCTGGTAAAGCGACGCTTATACAGGCGTTCACGCTAACCATCACGTCGTGGTATACGGTAATTTTATTATAGGTATATATATAGTGTAGTGGGGAGTATCGGCCTGCCCACCAGTATAGGGATTATGTAAGGAAGTTGGCCTAATTTGGAAGGGAGCCTTATATACAATTATTTAGATAGCATCTTTAGCATCACGGAGAGTCAATTACAAGAGTTCCAGCCTATTCGAGAGGGTGCCAGCAGTTAGCCCTAGTTGGGGTGTTGTTTACCCTCATCCTTCTGCCCCATTCGACCTGCACGTACCGACCGTGCTGCCTCGAGCATCCTATCCCGTTTCAATAGTTAGTTTTTACTTGATATGTAATAAATACTGGCATGATATTCAGAATTTCAACTAAGCGAAATATAGGGTATTACAACACTAGAGCAGATTATGGCAAATTTCTGGGTCATCAAAAGTAAGATCGAATATTTGCTACCTTATATTCTATGGCAGAAGCTTTCTGCGGCCGTTTGGAAAAGAAAAGTGAACCAATCGGCCCGAATTCGATGCTTTTGGAAATAACTGATAGTCAAACCGAACCCATCTATATTAGTCCGGAGGACAGTTCTTGCATCGACTCTGATGAGAAATCCTTTGAGAACACATCAAGTACATCCACGCTATTTGCACAAGCGTTCCGTCTTATTGCATGGTTCTTTGTGGCCCTCATTTTGTGGTTTAAAACCATTTGGGAAGGTATGTTGTTTCCTCGTGTTCCGCACGAGGGCGTGATATGGGCTACTCATCCTGTATCATGAAAACAGACGATAATATAATCAAGGATAGGAATGTAATGCAGCCATATACTTATTATATACGACTTCTATGTTGTTCCAAGCCGATTGGGCGCATCACTAATGTTAACGAGTGGGGGTTCATGTAAAGCCTCGTATATAGTTGTCGGATATTGATCTGAGGTGGATAATTGGAGATGTCATTGAAGCTCCACGCGCGGTCTTCTAACCCCGTTGGTACTGTGAGCCTTGCCTGGGAGAGTATTTTCATGCTCTATTGAAAAATGAAGAGCATACATTCAAAGGGCTAATAGCCTAGATTTGGTGCAGTAAAGCCTCATGTTAGAAGCAATCGCCAATCCTTCTGCAGCGTGAGTGATAGCCAGAAGGACGGGTTACCACTGTCTCGGGCTTCCCAGAGTTCTTCAACGAGCTGAAGGGCCATCAAATTTCCAGGAAGGCGATTCAAAGAATAGATGGCTCGCAGCCTGCCACGTACTTCGTCGCGCATGAAGTGATTGGACTCGGTCAGTTCGGATCCGGCTGCGAGAAGAGGGAGAGATTGAAAATTAAGGGAATACGACGATTCCGGAATTAGTAGCAGATGGCGGACTGTCTCTTCGGCGTACCGTGAGATCAAAGACTCTTGTGTTTCAATTACATCCGGATTCGTAGGACAACCTTTCTGTGCATGTGCACGAGATTGATAAAGGAACACAAGCCCGTGGTTCCTGAATGCCTCATATAAGTGGCCCAGGTCGGGATTTGGCGGACTTGTCGCCCAGGTACTAAGCTGAGTCTCCAGCATGGCTTCTCGCATCAGGTTGCGGTTCTGTGGCATATCATGTACTTGTCGGCAATATCGTCCGACATTTGCTAATATAAAGAGTAGTCGGCTACATGTCCCGTACATTGGATGATGCCAGTCTCCCATCCTATGTACCGCGAGGGATATCTTAGATAAGTTGAGACCCTGTGGTTCACATGGATCTA
This sequence comes from Penicillium citrinum, assembly GCF_028827155.1. NCBI lineage: Eukaryota > Fungi > Ascomycota > Eurotiomycetes > Eurotiales > Aspergillaceae > Penicillium > Penicillium citrinum. The sequence continues at coordinate 3,896,828 of NW_026622686.1, forward strand.
TCAAGAATGAACTGCACATATCCCAGTAAAGATAGATTCCCAGGCAGAGTGGAAACACAGCATCATAAGTTGTCGACTTAGTTACGTTTCGGAGCATTGTGTTGATCAAGGCGCGCGCACCATATAAATGCTGTTTTCCGTAATCAGTCGGGTCAGAATCAGTGATATGCGACAGAGCCAGCAGCATAATGGTCAAAAATTGTGCGTAAGGAGCGCCTTTGATCTGATTGATCTCTCTTCGAAGGCAAGTTATGGCTTTGCCACGTTCCTCAAGTACCAGAGTAGGTGACTTGGCCGGGAAGTACAGTTCATGGCTGGCACTGATTGCCTGGATAGCATGGAGAAGTGCAGGGGATTGTGTAACGTGTTCCCGTATAGGGAAAGAGAACGGATTATTCTCGGGATCTATAACGGACATTTGACTAACTTTTTCCAGCCAATACTGTAGCAGTCTTGGATTGACAGGCGTTTTGGGCTGTAGTGACAGCCACGGTGTCTCGACTTGCCACTGTGTTAGCCGCGGGACTGATGAACAGACAAGACCTTGACGCTGGCACCGCTTGCACGTCGGATAGACCTCATCACATTTAACCCTTTTTGCTTTGCATTCTCGACAGCCCAATGTGCTTTTGTTTCGCGGCCGACCTGGTATAGACTTGTGCTCCTGCTGCGTGCTCGGATTAAAAGAAGAGCTGACCATCACTTCTTTGAAGATTAAGCGGGGGAAGTACATGTCTGGTCAGAGAGACTGTTAGCTTTCTGTGTTGTTCTTTTCCTTTAATTTTGATGTTGGAGGTGAGGAATCTGATAGGTTTTGACGAATCACTAGGGATTGCCACGGTACAAGTGGATTAACTGATGATCCGCGAAAATAAAAACCCTAGAAACTTAAAAAACTTGGGACACTACATGCTAGAAAACCTGCTCCAAGGCGGAATTTTTACAGTACAGTACTATGTACACTATCCGATCCCATTCAGCATGCATTCAGACTTGGCAGGGCATGGCAAAAGAAATTATTCGGATCTAGTCGCGCTTTCAATTGGCGCAGTCTTAACACCCTCTCCTCCCTGAAGAATTGTTCTATCTCCACCTTGTCAGGCGGCCAAAATGCAGGGAACCCTCCTGGCAAAGAAAGACCATCGCGATCCACCGCCTCCTCCAATTCAATGACCCATCTAAAAGGTCTTGTTTATCAGTCAATCCCGGCCTGGTGCCACCATGGAATCCGATAATGACATGTTGGTATTGGTTCGGAAAGGCCGCCCCGACAGTATCTGCGACTTCGTGTCGGACTCCTTTGCCATGTTTATTGTGAAGAATGACAGCGGAGAGCGGATGTGGTGGAGGGTATCGTACGAGAATGGTGCCAAGTTTCATATGTATTCGATTAACATTTCGACTGCGGAAGAAGGTTCCTAACGACGAATTGCCCAAGCCGCAGGCGGCTGGTGTAGCTGAATACCAGGTCAGTTAAGTGGAGTTCATGTATACCGTATAATAGAAGCCTGGCACTTACTCTTCGTAACCGTGTTCCCTAGTACTCTGCCGGCCTGCATCATCTGCTCAAGAAAGATTTTCGCGGGTGCGAGGTCTTTGCTGACCGAAGTCCAGCACCAAAACAGGACAAAACAAGGCTCAGCTACCGGTATCTGAGCCATTTCTGTATTCACGGCGATGGCGTCTCCGCTGAATTCATCGGGGAAATTATCCTCTAAGAGCTGTTCAATCCTGTCCAAAACCGTAGCCGCCTCAGCTAAGGGAAAGGCTAGGAAGCCAGCGTAAAGGTTTGGCACTGGGTATAACTTCACGCGAAGCTCTGTAACAATACCAAATGTGCCGGCTCCAGCACCGCGGAGTGCCCACAGTAATTCTGGATCTTCGTTGGTATCGACAACACGCCCCCCGGCCAAAACCACTCGAGCCCCAGGGATCTGATCAACTCCAAACCCGTATGTTCCCACATAGAACCCGTATCCTCCACTACATGCCCATGAGATATACCCCACAGACTTTGCCTGTCCAGTAGGGGTGAATAGGCCGTACGAATTGAGGGTTTCCTGCAGGTGGCCCGCAATCACTCCGCCGCCAACGCGTACGCTGACTCGGCCTGGCTCGACACTGACGTTGTCCATATCGCGCATATCGATAAGAATGCCCTCGCGAACCAAGGGGCGGCCAAAGAAGTCATGAACACCTGAGCGAGTAGCAAAGGGAATCGTTACTTCAGTGCAGAATTGAACCAATTATGAGACCTCTTGTTCAGTTCGTGGTCGGACGCAAACCAATCGTTGCTTGCTCAGCGCACAATTATATAGCTCAAGACAGTCATAGAATCGTTTCCCTTCAGTATGTACTGAGAGGTTCAGCAATAGGTGCCGCAAGCGATTCTGGAGGTGTACTACACCTAGTATCTCACTGTCGGTCATATTGGTGATGTTCAGATGAGACATATAATTTGACCCAGCTCTCAAGAAGCAGAAGAAAAATGAGTCTGTTTAAGAATCTAGACTTGGGAATGAAACCACCTGTTTATGGGCATAAACATCAATTGTATAAGCAGCTGCCCGGTCAATGACTGGGTCAACCACCCCGCATATATTTCCGTTTTAGGACAGATCGCGAGGGCTCCATTAAAGTAATGAAGATGCCAATCGGAGGGCACCAATTGGCATTTTTATTCAAAGCATCCATGCATTTGACTGCAACGGTCCAATCCCAGGCAACTGGCTAGTTGAATAGTGAGAGAGCTTGTCTGGCATTATCCAAACTGAACCTCCTGATAGCATGTTCACTAACAAGCAATATTATCTGCATCCAAACTATACTGTCTATAGCTCCCATCGAGAAGCGCTGGAGGGGCAAAAGTTTTATCTCTTAGCGAGCCTTATATGCTACAATCGCGTCGTCACACATATTGCTATGTGCTGAAGATTCGGAGGCGGAGATCTCGTAATCTATGTCATTTCTTCTCTTTGTACTTGATTTTACATCATGTAAAATACAATGTACAATCTACAGAGGATGGAATTTGTAATAATCATGGATAGCCTACTACAGTAGTTAGAGAGCATACGAATCAAGAATCGAAAGAGGAAGATCACATCACGTAAATGCTTGGTATAACTACATTGCGATGATATCTGCAGTCTAGCCAAAAAGGAAAAAAATAAATTCATTCTAACCAGGACTTAACAATATCCTGAACCGCATCCCACATCCAAGCATCATGTAACTTGGCCAGGTGGTCAAATCCATGTTCTCCATCCCGCACGACAAGTCGAAAGTTGAGACTGGGGTCAACCTGGGCAAGTTTCCTCTGTAACACGTAGCTCTCCTCAACAGGAGCCACACTGTCATCCCGTCCATGGAGTATCAAGACTCCACCGCGCGGAAAGCGGGCTCCGGCATCGATCCTTTCGAGTAGATAGGGACTAATGGGGGATGGTGGAAAAAGCTGGCCTAGCTGGCCATGTTGACATGTCGCAAACATTAACTGGAATCGATCGGCATCAGCAGCGGCGGATATAACTACAGGCTCCTGCATAATCGCCTCCTGTCTCTTAACCTTCTCTAGATGCAATCTCAGTGTATCCGGCGGATAAGTCGGTAGGTTGAACACAGGCCGTTGCTGGCCATTACTGAAGTAGGGTGCTTTCGGATTGACCATAGGATAAACGGCATTGACTGCTCGAATCTTGTCTGGATATGTTAAACCCATTTGTAAACTGAGATACCCCCCAGCACTATCGCCGATTGTCATAACGCGGCTCAGATCGGCTTTCACGGTGCCGTTTGTTTCTCGCTGTAGTAACATGGGAAGTGACTGATGCAGCCATTGCCAGTGGTCCTCCACATCCTCAAGCACTTCTAGCACCGAAGACTCCGGCAACAGTCGGTAATTTGGAGAAACAATGATGGCCGCGTGTTCCTGTGCTAGTTCGAGATACCACGGGCTAAAAAAAGGAGGAAAGAGACTGTAGCCAGCGATAAGGCCGCCACCATGATAGCGAAGTAGAACTGGTCGAGGAACGGAGACTAAGTGTTCCTGAGATGGATCGTTCAGGCTCTTGGGATAGAGCACATCCACGGTGATTTTATGGCCGTCAACCGTTTTATAGTCGACGGAGACGATAGAGAATGTTTCAAACCGCGACAAATCAGTCGCACCCAAGGCCAAGTTATCCATTTCTGAGAGTTAATCGGTGGTCTGGGTTGTAATATGAGTTGCAAAGACTGTGTGTGAAGGGGGAAGCCCCCATTGATTAATAAAGTCACTTCATTCACATCGGGCGGAAGCTGGCTGAACCTTGTCCAATGTTTCGATTCAAGCTCGCATTCTCGACAAAAGCGGAAAATCAAGTGGAGTCCAAAGAACAGTTCCATTGGGAAGCAATTCTAGCTACCAAAAAATAGCATTACCATGAGGTCCCGGGAGTCGTCACTCTAACCTGAACGGGCTTCAATTCAGATGATAGTATACTATGTATTTAGTCAGTTACTTCCGCTGATTATCGCGCAACATCGCGTGCCGAAAAGACCTAGAAGAAAGTTTCAAGGCTGCCGTGAGTGGAGTAAAGCGTGCTGAACTTGTTTACTAGCTCCATAGTCCATTTAGAAGAAGCCCCGATTTAAGATCCTCAATTCCATAACTACCCTTCAAATATTTCGCGGAAATGCCACATGGTCCGACTTTTCCGGAGTATTAGGTGTTTGAGGGGCTGTCAAATTCTTGGGCCATCAATCAAATGACAAAAATACCATGATCAAACATGTCTTATACAGTATAATGCCGACTAGTAGAGATGGATCCTACAGCCTCGCGAAATGACCCAAATAGGAAATAAGCTATATGTAACTGCATGTGTTTTGCGAAGTGAAGATCACCATTATGTAAAATGATTACGCCACAGATTAACCTTACATGAGCATATGGCCAATCTATTTCCCTTAGGGGTAAGCTACTTTCCTCCTTGGGCTAAATTGCGAGCCACCTTCTTGGTCTGTTTCAAAGCTGAAGGTTCTCTTAACTTCTTGGTCGGATCGTCGTATGGATACCCCACGAATAATGTGATGCTTTGTAACCTCGACCTGGTTCACATATGTATCCCCTAGCTAAGCCTTGAGCTGGGCCGGGATCCGCGCTTCAGTGTAAGCTGACCTATACGAAGTGGGCCTGCTACTCAAAGTTATACTCCAACATTTTGCACAAAGCGAGTAAAATAAGGTGACTCACGCTTGTCTCTGGAACTCACAATTATTAACTCTTTTGTCTGAATTTATATATATCACATTGTCAGCGCCCGAAATTCTTTATTTTGATATAGGTTTTCAACCCAGCCCTATCCCAGTAACTTTCTACACCGATTGAACATTATTTTCCAGACACCTCTTATTTTTTCGATCATGACTATGAACCGTATTGCTGTTTATGGTCACCGTGGATTCGTTGGCTCTCGAGTTGTTGCTGCTCTGATTGCCTCGGGGGCTCCAGTTACTGTTTTGCATCGCCCTAGCTCGGATACTTCCAATATCCCCGATCATGTGAGAAAGATTGAAGTCGACGTTCTTGATGAAGACGCTTTGGTTGGTGCTTTAAAAGATATAGACATTGTGATGTCAGTAATGGCTACTGAGTATCTATCTTTTTTAACCTATGCTAATGGACTTCTCAGCTCTCTCGTTGGGGATGAGGGTACCGACAGACAGTATGGTTTTGTGAAAGCTATCCCTAGGACCAATGTCCAGCTTTTCTCCCCTTCGGATTTCTGTCTACGATATTGTGAGCAAGGAATGCGAATGCCCTGTATGAAGGCAAAAGCGAACGTGGAAAAGGCTTCTAGGGATGCTGGGATACCAACCTCCGTCGTCCACGTAGGAAATTTCGCTGAGTTTACCTTGAGTACAACGTCAGTCATCAACCAGCCACTTGAGTTGCTATCCGTAACTGACTTTCACAAACTATAGGGCTGTGGGCATTGATTTGCAGAATAATATATTGGTCTACACCGGCAACTCTGCTAACGAAAAAGTCACAATGTGGTGCGTAGCATTTTACCAACGAACATTTCTTATCTTTAAATTACTTTGGTTTTGTTGAATTAATTCTTTATAGCACCAAGGACTACGTAGCTGCTGCGTACGTCGACATATTTACCACCAGACCTATACACACCATACAGAACCGGACCATCACCTTGTCAGAGCTTGCACCAACAGGCATGGAAATTGCAGCGATCGCGAAGAAGAAGAATGGTGGAGACCCCTCTATTGCGACACGAAGCTTAGAAGAAGTCAATCGAACGATCGAAGATTGTATCAGCCGGGGAAGTAATTTCGCTGTCCCGGCCTATTGCCGCAAGATCTGGGGGACGGGAGAAATGATGAAGATGCTTCCCAATGACTTATGGGAAGTTAAGGACTACAGGAAAGCAAGTCTAGAGGACCTTGTCATAGGAGGAAAATTGGAAAACTATAGAGACCTACCTGATCAGGTGTTAGACTTCCTCAACACTCTCTGAGAGGTGTATTACCGCATACTACTAGGCTTACAGCTCAGTATGAATATGCGAGCCACAGCTTAAACGCTGCTGCTTCTTGCTTACTGATAATTTAATGCGCTCCCACAATTGATTATTTTTCTTCTGACTGTCAGCATAAGCAGGCGCGTATAAGATATTAGATAGTTATTATATTAGACTATATCCCCTGGTGTCGGAGAATTGGCTATAGAATGGGCTACTAGTTCCATGGTATGGAGAAGTGTGTACTCTAGCTGCCGAAATGCCGTTTGTTTCGGTAATGTTGTTGGCTCTTCGAGCTAGGATGTAGGATAGGCCTCTCAAGGCGGCTGAGATGCGGAGCCGTCAAGTAGAATTTGAGCTGCCTACATCAGCCGCGTTCATATTTCTCGTTAACTCTCGAGGTGAGGCTTATGGTCATCAGTATCAATATTGGGTCCCTAGTCAGATGGGTGGGACAGACGTCGCGATCTGGCCAGAAACGGAAACATACAGTGGAGAAGTCCCAAGGTTTCCATGGACACATCCACCTTAAAGTGGAGCTAAATTACATACAACTCATGAGAAGGCATAGATCACTCCTAGATCAAGAATATCCAAACATGCGAGCCAGCTGTTTTTCCCTCTGGGAAACTTGTGGATCCAAATCAGTAGCGTCACTCCGTCATCAAGAAAATCAAAGACGAGTGCGCCTCTATAAATGATTGCATAGTCCGTAGAGGCCAGTGAATTGGGTAGAGACAAAACTGTAGCAACGATTGCCCAAGGAAGCATCCATCCAGCAGAAGTTTGGTAGGTCTAGTAAGCCAGCAGGAAAGGAAACTTGATTTTATTCGCAAAAAGATAACTTCCACATTACCTTGGTGATGGCTGCCACATCGTTCGAGCTAGAGAAGTAAAGAGCAAAAGACTGTATTCCACATATTTAACGCAATGCATATAAGTTAGTAGTTTCTACATACATGTGATTTGATGCTCGGGCATGGTTTTGACCACAAGATATACAAAGATCAAGAGCTAAATTATTCATCGAGAAATGAACCAAACTAGGCATCGCCTGACTAGACTGCGGCACCAACCCGGAAAAAAAAAAAAAACCAAAACCGCAGCGGTTTTGGTTTTCATTTCAAGATCTCACAATCCTGCAGTTCGGCTCCGATAACTAGTAGTTATGGACGATTTACTGAAAGCATTTCATATACCAAAGAAACCTGGGAAGTTACTGAACATATTATTGGAAGGCCAATACAAAACTCGAAATGTACTGGGATTGTAGCACTATGTAGTGGTATATGCAAATGCTATTCGATAGTAGTAAGAAGCAGTTAAAGTACAGACCGACTCGTGGATATCATCTCAAACATTATATGCAAATAAGTAATTAGTAAAATTTTGAAAGGTAAGATCCTCGTTTCGAGACCCGTCGAAATTCATCCACAGCAGGACTCACAGGCTTCAATGAGCCATCATCCATGTCCATTTGCTCAACAGCTCGATACCCCGTGGACCGGACATTATAGGGACTGTTCCTACCGTCCGCTTTGGCACGAATGTAGTAATGTGCATCATTTTCTTCCATCCCGATGAACCAGCGTTCTTTCAGCTGTCGTCCAACTGGTCCACCACCACACGCACCCTGTAATCGCGAACTATGCGGACTGTTCATAGCCAGCGCGAAGAGATTCTGCGGCTCGGTGAAATCGGTAATCTGGTGACCGCGCGCCTCAAGGATCATGAAGCCAAAACAGATAAAGCTTGTGATGAAGCAGAATACTAGAATCACGTAGAAGACTCCTTGCCAATGTTGCGTACCGCCAGAAGCATAGCCGACAACTTGCAAACTCGCGCGGAAATATTGGTACTTTGGGTTCGGAAGGACATCGTTCGGTACACTGTAATTGAATCCTTGAACATACGGCGCGTCTTTCGAACTCAATATTAAGGTACTCCCGGCCATTACCGCCAGGGCCTCGCCCACAGAGGGAAAGTGTTTACTGAGTGAGTATGAGTTTGAAGCTGAATCGTAAGATGGCATCATCTGCATAAGGAGACGTCCATTACTGGCTGCCCCGTCCGTGATACCTGACCCAAGACTGAGAGAATTGGCCCACTCTGATGCAATGTTCTTCCATTCAGGTTCCCAATTACCCTCGATGAAGTTTGGATCATGACGATTGTATTGAAGGGGATTGTCAGAGTTTTCGCAATCAGCGGTCAAAAAGGCACCGCTCGATGCGGCGCTATAGCGCGTGGAACAGACCCCGGTTTGTTTGGCGCGAATGGAGCATAGTACATATGGAGGATGCGGAAGACTTGGTTTACCCAGCAGGTAGATCGCGTTTGTGGGCCAAGCACCTGTTATATTGAGGAGTGTGTTATTGGCTTCGGGAAGCTTGCCGAAGATGGGAGGGCGTTGACCATATTTCTCGCCAAATCCGAAGATATCATCGACAACGGTGCTATTGAGCCAGGATGGAAGTCTTGGAATTTTGTCTGACGGATTGGCTAGCCAAGTGGTTGCGTTGAAGTCATCTGAGTCAGGCCATGTGTTATAAACCAGGGGCGATATCTCTGATTTGTTCATCCCCACGCACAGCACGTTTACCGCGGGCGACGGAACGGTAGCATCCAGATTATATTTGCCTTCTCCTGAGGCATCCTTTGGCTGTTCAATTTTGTTTTTCGCATCCATTGCTGCACCGGGGACTCCACCGTGAGGCATCGCCATGGTGATGTTGTTCACCATACGGTGGTGCTTCCTTGAAAGCTCTGCGGTGTCCTTGATTTCAATCCAACTACCGGTAATAGTAGTGTTATCCCAGAGCGAGCCAGTTGGTTTTGGACGGTGGCGAAGATGGTCAGAAGTCTTGTTGTCGCCTTCCACGAGCTCACTCCAATGTGTTATCCATTGTTGGTAATTGTGGTATGCTGAACCGACATGTTCGATCTCAAGGCATGTCGTGTTTCGAGCCTCAGGGTCCATATCCACTGGGATAGGAGATTGACATGTTGAAGCAAGATACAAGGTGTTGGCGAAGCTCGCATGAACTAATCCCGCGAGCGTTGTGTCTTCCGATGGTCCCATGGAAAGCTTTGGCGATACTGATTTATGGGTCAGTCTTGATCAAACTCACGATATGGCTATGCGGGGAACAGGAAAGCTCTGGACTCACCCAGCGCCTCGGCAGCAGTTGTATACAGCATCGCGACAAACGTAGCGACCAATGCAATGGCACCAAGAATTGTCAGTCCTGAGTATCGCAGAGTCTCCCAGTGCACAATCATCGATCCAGGCTGCATAATCCATGCGCGCATGCTCATATCAGCAATACTGATACCGCGCGAATCCTTGGTCAGCGCCCTTCGACTCAGTACCTGGCCCAAAAATGCGACGCAGATAGTGACATAGGCCAATTCGATCGTTTTGGCGAAAAAGGCGCATAGCAAATTCGCGGTGGAGGGGGCCAATGCTTGTTTTTCATTGATGATATCCCAGCGAGGTTTCCAAAATGCGACAACGAGGTAAATGCCGGAGAAGATGGTCGCATAGAAGGCAAGAACAATGATAGTTATTGGGACCCACGATAATCGACGCTGAAGTACTAAATGACGACTGGGACAATTCGGTGAGTGGGGTATGGCAGGTGTTTCGGGGGTTTTCAAATAGCCTGGGGTATCCGTGTCGCTATGATTATCGCTGTTGATGCTGGAGGCCGAAGCTCGTCTCGCTCTACCGGCGGGCAGACTCTCGCCGGAGGGATTCGTGATGCCCAAGCCGATATCACTGAAATGTTCATTGGAGTGGTATGATGGGGAAGGGACATGGTGATAGTCCGGATCTGAAGGTGAGTTGCGTCCGAGTGGATTCCAGGAACGCGCAGGACGAGCATGGACGAGGTCTTCCTCCGGCAGCAACGAGTGCTGTGATTCTCCAGCCATCCTGACGCGCGCTCTCAAACACTGCAAGCCCCAGTTCGTTACCAACCACGCGTTGGAGGACCGTTGGCCTTAAATCCAGGTCCAGCCAGGCCTGGTGGGTTTAAAAATAGGAACGGAAAAATAGAGTGGAGAGGAACTCTCTTGTGTCCCCTCTCCTTACTCTCCCCTCTCCTTCTCCCTCGTGCTTATTTTGTGTTCTGAATTTCTGCGGCTGATTCCAATTGCCAGTGGGGCCTCAAGGCTGTAGGACCCGGACCTCAGCACTAAAGGTGGCCCTAGTCACTAGGCTCGGAGCTGAAGTGACGTTCATTTGTCCCAGTCGTTCTATAGTGGAGTGTTCGACGATGTGAATGGACATGTTAGATGATCACTTCCCCACTCGATCCTCGATAATTGGGTCGTAAGCAACAATTTACCAGGGTCCTGCCTGGTTTATTTCTGGCTGCATCGCGTATGGCAACATCGTCGCAAGGCTGTCAGCCCGTTCCTCTCCCTCTGGCAATTGAGTATGTGGTCAAAATCGAGATCAATGTAGTGGAAAGTGTCGGATTGAAAAGGAAAGGTGTGGTGAAAATAAGGACTGACGTTGATTTTGAGTGGGCGGAAGGAGGATGAGCAGGTGACCACACAGCTTTCGTGATATATACTATAATTATAGTAGTGAAACGGGAGAGGATGCTCGAGGCAGCACGGTCGGTACGTGCAGGTCGAATGGGGCAGAAGGATGAGGGTAAACAACACCCCAACTAGGGCTAACTGCTGGCACTCTCTCGAATAGGCTGGAACTCTTGTAATTGACTCTGGGTGATGCTAAAGATGCTATCTAAATTGAATGTATATAAGCTCCCTTCCAAATTAGGCCAACTTCCTTACATAATCCCTATACTGGTGGGCAGGCCGATACTCCCCACTACAGTAGTACTATACTATGTACAGTGCCGTAGTTAGTATATAATAATCAATTAATAAATTAGGGGTGTCGGCAATCGCGGATGGACTAGGATGACCAAACAGTATTGCATGGTGTCCTATAATGATATGGCCAATTTGCCAGAAGTTCAGACATTATCGGCAATCATTAGTACCAATGGCAGTTCTATAATTATAGGTACTATGTAGGTGCTACCAGTCGTACTACATGATTCAGACAAGTGATAGCAAAACAGCCGAGGAGTCAGGAATATCAATGGAGACTTTCCCTTCCTGAACTTCAAGCATCTCCTTGTTTGGTCTGACAGTAACTGGTTTTCCTTGCTTGCGATTATAATCATATGAAACACCCCCGAAAGTGACATTGTTGACAGAATTGCTCCCTGGGGCAATCATACGTTCGACTTTCACACGATGATTATTTCCATGGAGTTGGAAATGGTACTCACTGCTTGGGCGATCGCCAGTGGTACTTTCGTTAAAGGCCTTCATGTTGACAGCTACAATCTTGACAAGGGAGCTTCCATGGTAGATCCCATAGGCGTCCACTGTATCCTCTTTCAAGGGGATATTCACAACCCGAGTGTTTTCAGAGTCTCCTAGAGCTGCGGCAACCATAATTTGACCATAGTAAGGGGGCTTTGTAGTTGGTCCTTCGCCTTTGCTGAGAATAGGCTGCCATGAAGCGTATCGGTAATTGAGTCCTTGGTGAAGATGGAGACGTTTGATGCCCTGCCGACCACGTTAGTATAATCTGCTAACTAGTAGGATGTGCCCAGGAGAAATTTCGTACATGTGCTGCAGCCCAGAGTGAAAAGTCGACCATCCATAGAGCATCACCAAACACGTCTGTCTCTCCGTTTCGACCTTGGCCCGCGATGGAGTTTATTTCACCCAGAGTGTATAAATGGCCAAGATGAGCGATACCTTTAGCGCGGCTTATTTGTGGTGCCAGGTTCTCAATAATGCTAGTATGATTCATCAGGGTTTCTACTATTGATCAGTAGCGTATAACACATCGCCATGACGAGAGTAATACTTTGGAGATCAAAAGCACCATTGCTAGTAGGGTCCTGATTGGCACCCATATAATCGATGAGAAGTAAAGTTTAGCTGCGTCACATACTTTAAGGACGAGAAGACGCACTTATGAAAAGAAAGCTCTTTGGTCAAGTTCTTCTCATCGTATCCAAGATCAAAGATTTTCTGCGCAGTCCAACCGTTGGTGTTAATAGAATCCAATAAGACGAGACTTGGTGCCATAAAGCCAGGAAAAGATCCCGGACAAGCCTCTTCAACAGCTGTTTTGACTATCGCGGACTTGTGGTTCCATTCTAGGACATAGTCAAGCATCGAGTATTTGCTTGATCTATATTCACCAGGTGCAAAATTCCACTCATTGCCCAGTTCGAAAAGATGCAGCTTTGACCCGATGGAAGTGCAAGCTTTAACAGCAGCCTCCTGAAGCTGCTGGATTGATCGGTTCTGATTCTGATTCAAGCCATGTAGAAACCGGATAGGCCCAAGTGTGTGATAAGACTCGAAAAATGCTGGACCATAATTGACCTGAATAGGCTGGTCATCCCCGGGGGTCTCATATATGAGCTGTATATTTTCTTCCTGATCAGCGAAGTAGTCTGAGTGGTCTCTAATAACATAATTCAGTGATTGAAAGAGTTTGAGTAAGTGCGGGAACTATCCTACTGGGAAGTTCCTCCAACTCTGACCAATGAATAAACTCCCGTAAGGTCTTTGAAATTCTTCAGCAGGTTCTTGGGAAAAACGTTGGGATGCGACTTATTTCCAGCATAATCGGGAAAGAATGCAAATTCAATTGAAAATGATTGAAAATCCCTAGGAACAGGCTGTGATTTGGAATTCGGTCTTGGTATCATCATGTCCTGAGAATTCTGGGATCCCTGGCACTGGCCAAGTAGAACGACCATGCTGATAGCAAACGGAAAGAGACCAGAACACAACATGTTGGTTGATTCTGTGAACTGGCAGTGCTGGTGATGTGATACCGTGCAATACACTGAAAAGTTTCGTTCATTTATATCATCTACAGTCGGCTATTCAAAACCATCGGTCTTTGAAACCATTCCCAAGATCATTAGAGGGTTTCTTGGCCTTAGGTCCGAGGTCCTCCACGTGGATCCCTTGCAGCAGAAATTAGGTCGACCTTCAAACTGATGCCAAACAATAAGTATTTTCGGTGCATAGTAGCAATAAAACAAATCATATTAGTGGTCCTGGAAGGAGTCTGTTCCCTTGCTACAAATTCAATGAGATACATACCACGAAGGCCGACTGAGCAAATCTCGAAGCTTTCAACACTCCTTCCAAACTAGTCCAGACGAAAATCCCGGTAAAAGTATATTTAACAATTCCCGCGCATTTACCGAGACCTTCAAGGGTGTGATTAGCTTTCATATTTCATCATATGACAGATGAACCAATATGTTCCCCGACATTGGCCTCCATATTCCGTAAACTTCCCCAGTTTCCAACCCCATCATGCCCCCCACAATTTGCCGACAAGCCGGGCTTTGCAGTGGGGTTGTACTTTTCACTCTCTTCGACTATTTTATATGTGCATAAAACAGGAATCGGTGGAATTTCTCATGCGGAACCATTCCGGCCAACAATCTCGCTGCTACTTGCCATTCATAAACACCGCTTCAACGAATGCCGATTCTGACAGCCTTGGCGAATTAACTGTCTTCAATAGCCTGAGTTTGGGTGTATGAGTATTCTATTAAGTCGCAGTTCAACTTTCCACCGATGACTTGTCCAGAAGAAAGCGAAGGTCGGCGTGGAGACAGGGTAGTGGTCGTTCCTATGAAATAGTATAGCCGGGCGAAGTGCTCATGCAAGTAAGATGCTGTAAGCTAGAAGCTCTTACTACTACTATATTCCATCCATGGAATTATCTCTGATATCGGTAGGGCAAATCTAAATTCGAAGAGTGATCCATCACTATAAATGCATTTATTCCTTCTCGTAACAGGAACGCACGCTCAAGGAATCGTCCTCTCGTTTTTATACATCCACGGATAAACTTGGCCACCTTGTATAATCTCGTCAAATCGCTTACTGATACGACTATAATTTTGACCATAACGACCAAGCTCACGCAGACGTATAGCAACCCAATCTTGATAGATCTGATCTGAAGTGGCTATCCCGGCAAGGAATAACGGCCAGGCAATTCGGACCATTAGGCGTGGTCGGCTGCGGTGAAGCTTCAGGCTCAGCTCAAGTACTTGCGACACAGCCGCTTGCAGCGATACGAGGTTGTTGCTAATCTGCGTAGCTCGGCATTCGTTGAGAATATCTTGAAAGCATAGGTGGAAGAAAACAATCGTGCTGTAGAAGGTGATAACGGACCAGTAAACGGTTTCCATAACTCTTCTATTATCACCAATGGATTCACACGAAGGCGCTGATCTCGCGGTGGTCAAGACCGTATCATATTCCTATCGGATGCAATGAGTCCAAAGTTTGAGAAATCAAGTACAAACACTATCCAAGTCGTGTCACTTCACTTACCATGGCTATTATATTGATTTCATCAACGATATTTTCGTATGGTGTTTGATTTCCCGAACCTACCTCCGTACTTTCACCTTGTTTAAATAATTCAGTAATTTTAAATTGTACCACATGACTCCGGTGATACAACGTCAGCCCGGGAAGATTCTCCATATCATCCAACTGCGCCGAAATAGGGTAGCTTTCACCCCAGAATCGTGCTGCTGACTGCCTACTTATTCGATAAATTTCTGACAAAGTAAGTCTGGTTGCACTTTCACTTTCAGCTCGCAAGAAAAATTGGAATATATCGGTATCAAGCTTTGTAGTAGCGGGACCAAAGAAAAGCGCTGCCGGTGTAAAGAAGTACAACGTCCAGAGGAGAAACAGCGGCACTGATGTACAACGAAGCCCTTGCAGGGAGTCTGGGGCCGACGGCCCAGTATCGAGCATATTTTGACTAGCCTGGGTTATATTACCATCGGAAGGTGCTGGCTGGATATTAACATATGTCCTTCTTGCGCCTGTGTCGTTGTTCTGTAGAATCCTCGATATGGAGAAAGTTTGAGGGTTCCGTCCATGAGACATTTGGGCGCTAGATTGAAGTAGTGGTACAACATGGTTATGTAGAAGACTCTCGATTCCCCGAATGTGGATGTTGATTGCAGTCGCGCCGTTTCCGAAGCGATTTTCATAATCAATCATGAGCCACAGAGTGATGAATATTGCTTCAATTTTTTGCGGCGACTTGACATCTTGTTTTAAAGCATACCGCAGACTTGAGAGGGCCCGGCCATAATGTTGGCGTCCGTCCAGTTCACGATTTTCAGTGTCTGGAAATGGCATAAACGGAGCATCCTCGTCGTGAAGTCGAGAACGATGAATTTCACGAGCAGTACTGGCCAATATCATGCTCATTACCATCGGTTCCTTGATACCAATTCTATGGTAGGCGTAAGAGACTGTTGACCAAGGCCAATGCTTTCCCAGTAGGACGACTAGTGTTGAATTTTGAAGGTATTTCAGACAGTCTTGGTCAGATGCAGATAGGGTGAGAGAATTAGCAGCCTGTACAGTTTGATTCCTGCTGCTGATGATGCTCAAATTCTGCCCCGGTCTCAAATTTGTATTGCGTGAGACTAAATTCGATTGGACGTGGTGATGCGACCGTCTCCCAAACATCGGATTTACATCAGCAGCCACACGGGTTGGGGAAGATTGTTGGCCATTTTCATGGCCTGGAGAATATACGGCTGATGATGAGGAAGACTTTGACTTGCGTGGAATAGGCCCGCCTTTCCACTCGCATCGGATGCGTGCGACTATGCATCGCTGACACTGTGGTTCCTGCTGGTTAGGAACCAGTTGCTTTTCTTCGTCACATTTCACCTTGCGAATTCGACACGTTCGACAACCTATGCATTATGAGCATCTCCACCAAATCTAATGCGTCAATGTAAGGACGTGGATCTTTACCTGTCTTCGAGCGCGTCTTGCCAGGCTTGTGCATATTAAGACTTCTTTAGAGCTGTCTCGAAGACCCGCTTAAGATCCATCTGTTGCGTAAAAAGAACGTCTCGTGCGTGGTTCAAGGGTCCCAAGCCTGGGGCTTCAAGATCAGTCAATCCCCTGCGAACCTATCGCGAGCACAGGATAGTGACTAGGCAAGAAGAATGGTGTTGAGGGGAAAAGTGGAGGTCGGGGTTGGATAGTCGGGGAAGATCCTATCTTATCTGCCGAGCCGACGCCGATTGCTCGTTGCCGATTGGCTGCATCGGCAAGCATCCTCTTAACCCTAATAAGCAGCGCCATGCGTCGCCGAGAAAGCGTAACCTTCTTTTGATACCCCAGGAAAACCTGGAATCAGTCGGAATTCCATAGATGCCGGCCCCTAGAGGAATAGTATATATAATGCAGCAAAGTCTACGATAATGATCAGGAGCAGTATCAACCAGCGCCCAATCCGGTTGGTTCATTTCGCTTCAAAATAACCGTGGGTAATCGAAGATACGGGCATTATGCATATTCCCGAATCACAGCGAACATTCCTCGATAAGGTCAAGGAAGTGCTCCAGAAGTATGATGCCATTTTGAAGGATATTAACCATAAGGTAAATAGTGAAATGGCTATTCATTCCAATCGGCGGTTGTTCCCGAGCTAATGACCTGCAGATCTGGTCAAACCCAGAGCTTGCGTATGAGGAATATCAAGCCCATGACCGTATATGTGAGCTTTTCGACGGTCTACAGGAGAGTGGATATCGAGTTCATCGTAAGGCGTTTGGTTTGGACACTGCTCTTGAGGTAGACTACGTCTACGGTACTGGTGGCCGTGTCATTGCCTTCAATGCCGAATACGATGCTCTCCCTGGTATAGGCCATGCTTGTGGCCATAACTTGATTGCGACGAGCTCTATTGCGGCATTTATTGCGACCTGCGAGTCCATGAAAGCCAAAGCCGAGTCGCTATCTGTGACTGGATTTACAGTTCGTCTGCTAGGAACTCCAGCGGAGGAGTCCGGTGGTGGCAAAGTAAAGCTTATCAAAGCTGGCGCCTACAAAGATGTCGATGCCTGTTTGATGGTTCATCCCATTCCCATGATACCGGGAAAACCAGACATTCATTGCATGGCTACTTCAGTCGAGGGTGGATTCCTTGCGAATGATAAGGTGAAGGTCACGTTTACTGGCAAACCGGCCCATGCTGCAGCTGCTCCGTGGGAGGGGATCAATGCTTTGGATGCGGTTGTTTCAGCCTACGTTAATATATCAATGCTTCGTCAGCAGATTCTGCCTTCGCAAAAGGTTCACGGTGTTATCGTTAACGGGGGCGATCGACCAAATGTAATTCCCATGTCTGCCACGGTGGATTATTATATCCGATCGCCCACGAAGAAGACATTGGAGCCTCTTACTGAGAAAGTATTGAAATGCTTTGAGGCAGCGGCCACCGCCACAGGTTGTAAAGTTGAGTATAATTGGTATGGATTGAGCAAATCATAACTGGATCGGGACATAAACTAAATTATTCGACTAGGGGTCCTTCATATGCCGATCTTAAGACCAATCTACCAATTTGCGAGAGCTATGTTTCGGCAATGAGAGCTATGGGACATCATACCCTCCTCGATAACTCCGAGCAGAAAGGGGGACTCTCGGGAGGTTCTACAGATATGGGTTAGTCCTCATGCTAGTGACATTAGATTGGCTTACTGATATATGATAGGAAATGTCTCTTATGAAGTACCGGGATTCCACGGAATGTTCTGTATTCCAGCCGAGGGAGTCAATCATACACCTCAGTTTACGAATGGAGCTGGGTCGCCCGAGGGATTCGAGAGAAGTATTGAATGTGCCGCAGGAATGGCTGTAGTGGCTTGCCAGATTTTGGTAGACGACAAATTTGCCGAGGAAGTACAGAGAAACTTCAAGAGTTATTGATAAGGTTATAATAGATTTTCGAGTATCAGAAATGGATTCTGTCGCCAAAGGTCCTGATAGTTTAACATCTAAGAAATAGAAGTACCTGTATTTGCTGGACTAGACAACAACCCATTTTTACTACTTAAGGCTAATCTTCTCCGCTTCTGTTAGCTGGGGAAATCTAACCTAAATTTGTCTTGAGCCAATAAGAGACTTTTCAAAGATTGCTCGGGTCATCTTTAGTCTCCGCTCAGGTTCGGATCCCTTTGACAGGGCTCTAGTCTTGCCAAGTCTTGACTAGCTTGCCGATACAGCCAATTGTACCCATTCAAGCGGTGCTCTGGTGCGATTGCATTCATGTAGCCCTGAAGTAATGCGGGGTTGATATCTTGTGGCTTTCAAGAAGCCTCGCTTCATTTGACAAGCCGTCAGTCATAAGATCGTACTCAGGGAATACTATATAACAGGGCTAATAAACGTAGTAGAGCATGAACAAAATCAAGATTGAAGTTGATTCTAGTATCTACTACTCAAATTGAAGTTTTATGATACTTATTTTTGCTTGGTCATGATGAGTGATCAAATTGAAAAAAAGCAGGCCCAAAATCATGATGCCCATTTGAATATGGAGACACTTGAATACGGAGCTGTTGAGCCAGTCCATTCTTCGTCCCAATTCTCGCCCACTGCAGAAAAAAGCCTCGTTCAAAAAATAGATCGGACGTAAGTCTGGCTCGCATTTATCTAATACAAAAGACAGATCCTTACAGATAGCCATGCAGGATTCTCCCCATCATGGTTGTAGCCTATATGATGGCCTTCATAGATAAACAAACACTCAGCTATACGTCTTTGATGGGTTTGATTCAAGATCTCCATCTGACAGGAAACCAATACAGTTGGAGCTCAGGGATTTTCTACTTTGGATATCTGTTTTTCTCGTAAGTATATTGCATCTAGAAGAGAAATTCCAAAGGACAAGATGGCAATATTGATGATCACCCGGAACAGCTACCCTGCGTCACTATTGATGGTGAAATTTCCTTTGGGGAAATACCTTGCGATCAACTTGTCAGTCCTTCTCAAGCTAAATCTTTGTTTTATCTAATGAAATTGCAGTATCCTGTGGGCAATCGTATTAGGCTGCCATGCAGCGACAACAAACTTCGCCACTTTGATGGTTGTCCGATTTTTCCTGGGTGCTACAGAAGCCAGTCTTTCTCCAGGATTCACTCTAATCACGTCGCTTTGGTATACCAGATCTGAGCAGCCCCTTCGTGCGGGTATTTGGTTTTGTGGCAACTCTCTTTCCCTCATCGTGGGAAACTCGATTGCAGTGGGTATACTGGAAATAAAAAGCAAGCTAGGAGCATGGCAGGTAAGGGTTGGCAGATAAACTTGAATTGTAGAGAACCATCACTCATGATTCTTTAGTGGCTATTTATCATTTTCGGTATCTTGACTTTCTTGTGGGGGGGTTCTGATGCTTTTCCGTCTGCCAAATTCTCCGACAGATGCAAGCTTCCTCACGGAAGAGGAAAGAATGATCGCTGTCGAAAGACTGAAAGGTAATAAGACCGGGTTTAAGAATACTCGCATTGATCGCAACCAGATCATGGAATGTTTCAAGGATCCGAAGACGTTGCTCTTGGGTGTTATGGTGCTGACTGCTAATATCCCGAACGGAGGCTACACTACGGTAAGCACAGGATGCTACCGAAATTTCAGGAAAATATATATGCTAATATTCTTCTTCCGTAGTTCAACGGCTTGGTTCTGAAGGGATTTGGTTTTGATACTCGCCACACCCTATTGCTAGGCCTTCCAGGTGGTTTTATCGTCTTCCTATTTGTGCTGAGCGGGTAGGTTAAGATAAATAGTGCATTCGTTTCCCGCTACTAACTGTTTTGAAGAGGAATTCTTTCCTCGAAAGTGAAAAACTGCAGATGCCTTGTTATGATCGGGATGAATGTTATCAGGTAAAGAAATAACAACATTTTTTCCAACTGAATATTGATTGACCTGTCACAGTATTGTCGGAAGCGTACTTGTTTACGTTTGCAAGTCTGTTGGCGCCCGTTACGCTGGCCTAATACTCATGGGAGTCTATTCGACGGCCATGCCAATTTCTATGACAATAATTAGCTCTAATGTTGGTGGATTTACTAAGAAAGCAACAGTCAGCGCAGTGTTCTTCATCTTATACTGCGTGGGAAACATTATTGGACCACAACTATTTTTTGAGGATGAAGCTCCCAAGTACCAGGTACGTGGTCGCCCTACTCCAGTCTGACTCGATTAAGCCCTGACCCGTTTCCAGAGCGGATTTCTCGCAATTATAGTATGCCTCTCCGTCAATGTACTGGATAGTGGGGCTCTTCTGTATTATCTCCGACGGGAAAATTCTCGCAGAGATAGAATGTGCAGGAGTTCCTCGTCTAATGACGCTCCTGAGAAGCACGCAAATAATAGTCAGACAGAGCTGCTGGACGTCACGGATCTGCACAACAAGCAGTTTCGATACGCATACTAGAAATTGTATTAAATGCATGGTAATAATTTGAACGAGAATGTTATTACAAAATTAGCCTAGTCATATCAATATATCTAGGCCATGCTTTTCGCCTTTTCCGGCATCCCATATCACAGAGAGACCTCAACCACAGGCCCAGTATAAATGCGACGGGCTCGGACAAGATAGTATAGTGTGGCCAGCAGTAAGACTCCTCCCCATCCAACAACACTATAATTCATATCTGTCACACTCGGATTCATCTCAGTGGGCCAGAAGCTCCAGAATATTACAATCACGATATATATAACTGCAAATGCGTTGACCAATATTCCCCAGATGCCTGGAACATGGAATGGGCCCCAAACCAGTTTTTTTCCGGGGAGATTGACAATCTCATCATCATTGTCATTGTACAGAGAGATATCACCCCTGATCCGGCGAATCAGAAGTAAAGAGGAGACAATCAAGTAAGAAGAGTATAGACCAGAGACTGCCATAGACAGAACATCATTGAGAGCGACAGATGAGCCGATATTGATCAGAGCAAGCAGCCAACTGATACTCGTCGTAAGAAGGACCGAGTACATTGGAAGTTGAGTAGAGGGAGAGACCTTCAGACGGAACTGTTAGAGAGAATAAAATATACTCATGGGCCTTATAAAACTTACCCTGCTCCAAAGACGCCAGCCTGGGACACCTCGGTCTCTGGCGAATGACCAAAATTGGCGGGATGTTGCTGCCAGGAGACCTACAACCGAGCAGACAGCTATGATAAGAATGATGGAACACATGGTTAATGAGCCGGCCATAGATCCTGTTCCTTGATAGAATACCTCAATAAAGGGGTATCCGGTGGGCGTGTTCAAGGCATCATCCATGTTACCGAGACAGAACAGCATAGCGATCAGCATGCCAAATCCCAGGCAGCCATTGATTCCGACACTCATCATCAGAGCACGGGGGATAGCAAGTGTAGCATTGTTGATTTCCTCGGCCATCTGCTCAAAGTGTCAGCATCAGGGAGCCTGAGGGCAAAACAAGAGAAAATAGAGCTAATGTCATTAAAAACGTACATGAACGGCGGCATCACCTCCTGCAAATGCAAATGCACAGCTAGTCATGCCGACAAACCAGGAAACTCCTTGAGTCGAGAATCTTCCACTGTTGAGAAACTGCAAGAATACTTCGTCGGCTGTCTTGTGCTCAGACATATAGGTCAAAGGGATCAATATTCCAAAGAACCCGACGATGTGAACCACCAGAATAACAGCTTCGAGTCGAGGTAAGAATTTACCACCAACCAAGTTGGCAAGAAGTGCAGCAAACAATGCTGCCCAAACAATCAAGGTACCATGCCAGGCCTCAGCATTATAGTACTTGTGAGCAAGAATTGCCGTGCCTTGAATTTCTGTCCCACAAAGATATGAAGCCGATGCGAAGGCAGTTTGCCAGCCCATGACAGCCATCCAACCTTTCATTAGTGAAATGATTAGCAAGCAGGTTCTCTTGGTGATATCCATGGCCTGCGCACCTACCTGTGATATAGCTAAGGAATTTTTGCTGCTTTACCGGGGCAAGCATCGAGCACCAGTGATACTGTCCTCCTGATGTAGGGGCCCTTGATTGGGTGTTAAAATTGATTCGTAGTGTATTAGACATCGGGTCCGCAACTCACATGGATCCCATTTCTCCCAGAACAACGAAAGTACAGGCAGTACCAACCCATGCAAAAATAAATGCGTATACAGCACCTCCAGATCCGCCACTGTTATGTGTCAGACATATGAGAGAAATGATACCGATGATGGGACTGACTTTTGTAAAGGATTGACGAATGTTCTATACATGTGTTAGATGCGAGATATCATGAAACCGCTGAAACGAACTTACCCCAGAAGACCCTCCCAAGTACCCAAAATGGTACAGCTAAATCCCAAGATTGACAATATACCGAAGTTTCGCTGTGAAGAATGTTTAGCTGTGCTGTATCAGCTACAGAGTCGACATGTGGTCGCATACCTTGAGAACCGGCTTTTTCCCTAGTCGTTGAAGCTGTAGGTTATCTCGATCCTGAACCGAAGTTGGCCCCTCAGCATGGGCTGTGACCGAGCCATGGCTCTTCAGCTCATAAGCAACCATCTTCGTTGCTGTTGTAGAATGAATGTGGGATGAGCCAAGGGAGGAAGTGAGCGACGCCGGGAGGGATGGCGGGTTAAAAAAAGAAATGCGCCGCAAGGCAAGGTGGAATGGAATGCGAGCAAAAAGCGGAGCCAGCAAGAAACTTCTGGTTGCATTGAACGAACTCAAACATGCGAGAAATTACACTAATGCGTCTTGTTCTGCGCGAAGTGAACATTTGTAACAATGGGCTGCTGGCTCGCCGCCCCCAAAGGATTCATGGCCCACAACGCGCGATTGCCCATGTCGATCATATACAAAAAGCCACGAAGAAGCTTCATCTTCGCCAATTGCAGAGCCTAGAAGAAGTTGATGGTGGATCTCGATAAGGTGCACATTGATTAAAAGTCCATATGCAGATGGTGGCGTTGGAACCCCAGTAGCCCCAGTTACATATGAAGCCCGAAGCCGTTCTTGCAGCAGAATGCGCAGAGTGCGCAGGGGGCTAAATCCTTCGGGGCAACTTCTGCTCCATAGTCATGGGATGGACCGAAGCATATTCTTCTCGGGAATCAAAATGCGACGCTACGTAGAGATCATTATAGAGTATCCTCCTTTTAGCTCCAAAACTACTCAAATAAGTCTGGTTTACCTAGAGACAACAAGGCGTACTAGTAATATTTGAATAAGGTAGAGATATGCCAACATAGGGGCTTCAATAACAAGCTACTCAGCTTGAAACGAGATCGGAATCCTGGAGGGGCAACTGTAAATTGGCTTGGCCAAGTACGGGGCCACCAACGACAAGGAGTAGCTGGGTTGGTTCTGATCCTTTCGGGTTTCTTGGGGGCACACACTGCAAGATTGAGACTAGAATGGCTTGGCCCCTGCAGATTTGGTCAATTAAGATCTGATATAAGGCGATCGGCTCGGATTTGTGCCTACTAGAAGTACTGATACTGCTCTATTTCGCCTCATGCAGTCTTTATCCTTTCCATCATCAATACAGCATCCATGGGTACACGCTTCAAAACCGAATCTAAAGACCCGGCGGTCAATGTCACGACATGGGTTCTCCTAGTCGTGGTCATTTTGAGTGTTTCTGCTCGGTTGGGGACAAAATTCAACTTATTTCGCAAACTCACTGTGGATGACTGGCTTATGGTGGGCTCCTTGGTACGGTTACCTTCCTTTTGCTTCACTTGATTCTTAACTGACTTTTCGATCTGACTTCCTTGGAACTAGGTCTTCTGCGTTGTCCAGAGCATAATTATATCTATGGCTGTAGCCTCCGGGTATGGCAAACACTTTAAGGATGTGTCTAGTCCTGAATTTGATCAAACCATGAAAGTAAGACAACGCTTCCATACTCTGTATTTTGTATAACCCTCGAACGTCTACTAATAGCGTATTCACTTCAAAGTATCTATATGCCGGATCACTTCTGTATCTCATTAGTCTTACCCTTTCAAAGCTTTCTCTCGCCGTTTTCATCCGAAGTTTGACACCAGCCTCAAAAGATAGAGTATATGCTCGAATTGTCGAAGGTATTATCTGCACCTGGGCTGTTGCGACAATCTTCGGCACTGCTTTCCAATGCTCTATGCCACGAACTTGGGATTTCTGGAATGGGAAATGCTTCGATGAGGTATATCTATCTCAGATCCGTTGCGACCTATGAGCGATTCTAATTACTCTTCTCTGCTACAGATGGCATGGATCTTCTTCGTAACCATCTCAAACATAGTCACCGATCTCATAATCTTCGCTCAGGCAATGATTCTTATTTCGAGTATCCAGACTTCGCTTAAGAGACGTCTGATCTTCGCTGGTATATTTGTGCCTAGACTATTGTGGGTTTTGCCGGAGTTTTTGAGCGTTTCAACTTCGAAAGCTAACTCCCAAAAACTATACAGAGTCCCTGCAGCAGCAATTGCTCAGCTTGCACTGATCAATAAGGGCAGACAATCAAATGATCCGACCTACGGCCTTTGCGATTTGACGATTCTGGAGGAAATTATACAGTGCTTGAGCATAGTGACAGCATGCTGGGGTCAATTAAAACCATTCCTGTCGTGGATGAGGACCAATGGGCTTAAGATTGAAGGTGTCGATGACCCTACGAGCTGGAACTATAAGTACAGCCACCGGTCGCAGACGAATTTGAGATCAATTCAGAGGGGCCATGAGACATTTCCTAACTCTCTGAGAGACCAGATCCTGGTCACACAAGACTGGGAGGTTGACAGCCAGTCCAGTCGAGCGCAGATCATCTCAGAAAACCAACCCTGGCCCGTTGACGAGACTGGAAAGCGATCGGGAGATCGTTCAAGCGGGTGAACCGTGAAGTGCATCCGCTTTTTATGGGGGCGAGAACTGCAAGAATCGTTACACAAATACAAAATAATAAATGCCATACCTGAAACTTGTCCCCGCTTACCAGTACTCTGCTATTAGCTTCCTATCCATTGGGGGGATATCAAAGAATGGTCTGCGATAAGTCTTGGTACAAATAGGATTCGTTATCATTTTGGTAGTACTATACTTCTTCCAGTCATTGCTAAAACTAAAGCTGGGAAATCCAACTAGCCATCATACGATCAGTCCCACCAGGCCAATTACACACGATTACATAGTAAATCAGATCAGAATTCGCTTCTGGCCAATAGCGAACTTGAAACCCCGTTGCGGCATTTTTGCATCGGCGTAAGACATTTCGCAACTCTAGACCGAGTGGGTCGAAAAGGTCTCGAGTCAATAAAGTGGTCTGCAGGTATTCTCGACCAACTTACCTTGGCATTTCTATTTGATTGCTACGGATTAAACTTGAGTGGTACCTTTAGGTCTACCCGCCAATTAGCCTGACGGCCCCATAAAAATTGTGGATTATACTTCGGCCCCAACATGATTATCATTCCTCTTTTCCTAGCTCGGGATTCTTCCACGAAGCTTTCAGAACTGTACTCCGTACCATGTACAATTATTCGCCCCCATACGTTTACTTTTAGGCCCCCAAAGTCTTTGAAGATCGACCTTACGAACATGGAATGTGCTTCGAATACGGTGCTCCGGGTGGGAGGATCTTCTGCATGAAATCATGCTGAGTATTTGATGATCAGACAGAATCCATGCATGCTATGAACTCATAGTGAATGGTAGGTAGAGCATGGTATAAACTCCCCCAGTTCCTTGGGAAGCCCCACCAGTCTACCGTCGCTAATTGCGAGTCCAGGGATTCACATATTAATTGAAGGGTTTATCAAGGCTGGAAACTGAAATTGAAATTATTCTCAATACTCACATTTTCACCATTCCGACCCTCGTTGACATGTTAAATATTCTTTTCAATATTTGGTCGGAACCTTCCATGCAGCCCGCAGAAAGTTTTTAAAGACATTGGCCCTGATGAAGAACCATATCATTTAAATTACTCTCTACCGATTAACAGTTCCACTGCTTGTAATCTTCTGCCAAGAATGCTATCTCTGAGGTGCGTTTGTGGGGTGGTATTTGCCTAATCGATAGTTATGAATAGTCTGGAGCGTTATTAGAAGGACCATTCTTTATACTACTTGAACCATCGACCTTCCACAGCTAGGTTGGTATGTATTTCCAAATAGGTTGCCTTGCTTATTTAGATTTATTCGAGTCCGCGTAATATTGTACCTCCGAATTCTAGATATCCATTTGGGTAAGCACCCTGTCAAGTCATTGGCTGTCATCTAGATAGCAGATCTCATATGTCTGCGTTCCAAGAGCCTATATTACGACAGTGAGCCTCATCAATCTGGTTAGATATCTGGGTAGGGGGTCCTCATGTTCCCATAGTAGAGTATTGTAAGTTCTCAAACCTCACTTTCATGACCCGGTGGCTTTGAAAAATACAGGAGGACGAAGCCCCCAGCGGTGAGATCTGGCAGGCTTTAAAATCTCTTCGATTTTGATTTTTTGGTGGTTTATTTGCGGTTTTTGCCACTAGCATGAATGAATTGGACAATTGAAACGGGTATTGCGTGCAAGAAGTAAGACTCCATTGAAATGGGAGTATGGATTCAATATTGCGTGTGCTCAATGTAGTGTTGAACAGCCCACGCAGGCAGCTTGACGATATTGAAAGTAATAATGAGGAATAGGGCATCGGGGTGAGGATATTCAATCCAATTCCATTCACTGAACGATTCATTTTGATTGATGCCGCCTATCTCGAGAACAATTTCAGTCTATTCACTACACGACTTATTCCACTTGATACGGCCTAACTCGAGAACGATTTAATTTAACTCACTTCACGACTCATGGTATCTGATGCAGCCTAGGTTGAGAACAATGAAACTGCATTTAAATCTTATTCAGGCTCATGTAGCGCAAGTCAAACATGGCATAGCCATACAAGTCAATATTCATCCATACGCACAGCATAGTTATCTAGGCACAATATTCTGAACTGATAACAAGGCTACTTTCCAGAAGAGTTACAAGCTTTCTGGCCCATGCATCATCGAGACTCTCTCGGGAATTTCCTATATACAAGGCCTGGAACTATACTATAGTTCTTATATCCTTGCCACGACCTTGCCGAGATTGACAGTAACGATAAGAAGCAGGCTAGCATTTTGCAGTACCCGAGAGAAGGTGCCTTTGAAAATGTCCTTCGCTAGATCTCTGCCTAATTGCAATCTACACTCACTGAGCATTATTCTTCCAAATCAAACACTGGTTCCGAATAAGCTCGGCGGCGGTTACATATTAAACACGCGGCTAACAATGTACTGTAGACACTAACATTGAGTTGGAAAACCTACACCTCTATTCAACTCTCATCATCGTGCTTAGCTCTCACTTTCAACCTTCGAATATCTTGTTGGGCGTTACGCGACAAGAGAATGTCTGACAAGGAGGACGAAACTACTAGCTCTGCCACTCCTTTTACTTCTTCTCCTCCATCGTCTCCACCACCTACTCCACCTTCTCTGCCTGAAGAACCAAGCTTCAAAGTCTCGAATTTCGTCTTGAAAATGATGTCTACTCCTGACTATTTCTACAAACCGGAAAACCCACCTCCTGGCTTTGATCCGTATGCTGCGCCAACTGGCCCATATTTATTCTACTGTACTCTGTCTGATCCCGCTATGCTCCGAGATGTCCTTGAGTTGGAGGCTGAACCACAACCTCGACTACCATCATGGGCTACGAATGCAATCTTTGGGGCCAATACTCAGCTCTCGTCGATGCCCCACAAAAGGACGTTCATGGTGTTGTCTATCACGTTGAGTCGGAGAAGGATGACAAGAGGCTTGCCAGTTATGAAACGAACAATTCTCAGGCTGACTCGTGTCACATTTACTATGATGATGGGAATACACCCCATGGATGACTATGGTTATGTTTTCCAATTCGCCGACAATTCAGGGGACCTGCGTGACGGTACCTTCGACCTGGAGACTTGGCTGAGGAATATGCAGAGGATCTCATACGATCATGACCCGCGGTGCCAAAATATTTGAATTTTTGATGGAGTAGCATTTTGGTTTAGCGATGTCAAGTTTATTTTCATATCTTAATTGCGTCCGCCCTTGGACGCTGGCGTGTTGGCCAGTCCAAGATTCTCAATGCCAGTCATGATAACCAAGGCAAACTGGTCGAGCCAGATACTTTATTATTCTTATTCTATTTCCTTGTGATACCAATCATGGGTAAATTGGGAGTAGACTAGAGAACTCATGTTCAATTGGATCCGTTTCTAGGACCACAAGGTACACTTCTGCAAGACCGTTCATGCGCCAATTGGGATGTGTCGGCCATTGTCACAAGGGCATCAACTTGAAGTTTACTTACTACTAGTAGCAGAAGCATCTGAAATCTCATCCAGGCGTAAGTAGGAGATTGGGAATTCAGCATGTTCTGGGCAGGGAAACAAAATGGTAATATGTCGATCTCCTATTTAATGACGTTGCTCTACATCATTGACGTTCTAGAGGGTCAACTGGTCTATCGTGGATGCGATCGCCGGGAGTGCAGGAAAATATAAACATATGAGTAATATCAGCCAGGAAAACGACGTTCGGGCCTTCATGGAAGTTGTCGCATATCATTTCTTGCTCATGGATGTTACTCGGATATAGACCACAGCGAGACAGCGGGTTTTGAGACGACCCATTAACTCTCATACGGATATTTGAGGATAATCCGCGCGACTGAACAAGGTCTTCTCAAATCGATTTGCAACTAAGATCGACCAATAAGGGGCTAGAAAAGCCAAATGCTGCACGCCAAAATTCTTGAGTTAAATAATGCAGATATACCTTTTCTTGGCGATAAAGAAGGAAGAGGGCTTAAAGGAGTGATATAATGAATGACCGTTATGTCTGCAAGTTGTTAGACGGGCAGCAGAATCATCAGTTGAGATGTCATCCTGTATGCTGCTATGAACCGAGGCCCAGGTGATTGAATTGACGTTCATCGAGCAGCAGGATTAGAGATACAGACACATTCCGAGTATGCAACCTGCGATGGGTCCGATGGCATATTGACGATCGTTTTCCTTTCAAAGATAATTCCGAGACGATTCGAGATGCAGTCCTTGTACTCAATTGTAAACAAACATACACCGATATTTTTACGGCTTACCAACTTCAAACTGAAAGACAGTTATTTGTGCTGAGGTGAGAACTGCCACACTGAATGTAAGATTGAGAGTATCTTCAAATAATCATCACAGCCACCTCAAGCTTCACAATGCGTTGCCTCGGGTGGATGCATTCTTCCCGAATTGAAAATAGACACTCGCCACATCAGACCCGCGCTACGGAGAAATCGGGTAATCCCTCCTCTTCTGTCCCCACTTGGCTGATCATGCCTTATGAGAAATACGAAGTCCGCAGCAGCAATTAAGGTCGAGGATATTTCTATATAGGCATGAGTCAACCAAAAGTCCCGTCTATGTATAGGGTACCACATCTATTCACTAGACTCTTATACTGCAACCCAGTGACCAGTACGCTCATTCTTCTTTGTCCTTGGTATCTACTTAATGCATATACATTACTGTATGTAGTATGTAGTACTCCGAATTAATCATAGATCTCTCCCCACGCGGCGGGCCGAAAACAGGATTTGATGGCATTCTGTGGGCCCCAGAATAACTTCAGGGCTTCTCGGATAGCTTTGTACGATCCGATAACGCCACTCTGGGGCTCTTCAAATTAAATTAAGGGACTCAAAGAAGCACAGTCAAGTATGCTTAGTCTATTATGATAATCAAATGGGTCCCTACCCCATTTAAAAGCTGGCTTCGGTCCATCAGAGTAGTTATCCGTATTGCCCACGATACTCCAGATGTATCAACAAACGATCTGACAACAAACAACCGCAAGCTGGGCTGATGAGAGAAACCCCAGAGAAACAACTGCACAAGACCGATTCAATTTCCATCAAGAAAAAGGTCCGAGAAGCGAGAGTTATGCAGGATCATGTGGCTTCTGCAGGGTCCTGGCGAAAGATGCGGGGTGCCAATCCGCAGCAAAAAAGCCCTGATTGGGTGGGTCTCGAAGATGTCTTACTTCGTGCAGAGTCATCCACTCGCCAGTGGCCATCTTGACTCTGTTCACTTCTTATCATAGGTAATTCCCCCAAATGATGTCTCACTAATACATGCCTAATACATCACTCACCCGCACAAGATGTGTTATTCCCGGTGGTATTCTCCAAGTACTGTTGCATGCACTAATTTTTAGTCAAATCTATTTCGAGGAGGCATGACAACATAAGCAAGAGGTAGCATCATGATTGATTTCGATGCGGTGGTTCCGCATCAGTTAAGTTGCTCATATTGAGGAAAAGATATAAATACCCTTGTGTTCCTGTCGAATTCTCATATTCATCCTCAACAATCCCAATCTCATCCTTCAAGACAATCTTCTCCTCATCCTCCAATCTACCAAATTCTCTAT
This sequence comes from Penicillium citrinum, assembly GCF_028827155.1. Lineage (NCBI taxonomy): Eukaryota > Fungi > Ascomycota > Eurotiomycetes > Eurotiales > Aspergillaceae > Penicillium > Penicillium citrinum. The sequence goes on from NW_026622686.1 coordinate 3,927,757, forward strand.
CCAAACCATCACAATGCAGATCACTCAAGTCCTTCTCTCCACCCTCCTCGCCGCCTCGGCCGTCGTTGCCGCCCCGGCTGAGACCAGCAAGTCCATGATGGCCGCCAGCCCCCAGTGGACTATCCGCGACCTTAAGCGCGTCTGCAACAAGGACGACACTTCCTGCACCTGGAACTTCGGTATTCAGGTCGGCACTGCTGCCACCAAGTCCTGCACCTACGTCGTCAAGGGCCAGACTGCCTCTGAGCGCAACGGCGGTCCCTCCAACTGCGGTGACTACACCATCACTTCCGGCTGGAGCGGTCAATTCGGCCCTGACGCCGGCTTTACCACTCTCTCCGTTGTCAACAACAAGTCTCGTCAAATTGTCTGGCCCGCTTATACCGACAAGCAGCTTGATGGAGGCAAGGTTGTCAAGCCTGATCAGGCCTATGCTCCCGCTGCTCTCCCTTAAATGGGCTTAGTTTTGAGACGAAGGATGGTATATAAGATGGGCCATATAGAATGACCATACATTATAATGATGGCTGATGATAGCCTTGTATTTAGCTTGTTTCTACTTGAAGCGATCACTCCTTGAATATATGATGAAATTCAACAATGTACCTGCGCTGAGCTTATCTCAAACTTCTATCAAGCACATCTAGCTTTGTAGCTTTCGTAAATTAAACAATAGTAGTATAGTTAGAACCACCCGGATAAGTATTTAGTTAGTAGATAGGGATATAGTACATGACGAGCATAGCCGAGACTCTGATGCTTTGTAAGTTGTGGTAAGTTATTACTACATAGTAAGTAGTAAATCCTAGGTCGTGTACAGTCATCAGCTTGGAAAAGAACCATGCTTAATACAGTGCTAGCATATAGTCTGCGTACTAGTTGTTGGTCATACACATTTGACCTTTCGTACGAAGCTGTGGTCATACTTGATCACACTGTTATGATGTTAACCTCGTACAGCTCAAATTGATTGAATTGCACTCCTCCATGACCATAAAGCAATCGGGTCTGTAGATAAGAGTACTTACATGCTGACAATTTGGGGTGAGTTTACTAGTACGTCAAGTACAATATGACTAGCTAGTATCAGCAAGTTGAGAGTTTCCATCTAGCTAAACCTCTGACGAGCTAGTAGAGCTGGTGGTAGCTTCTGCTCATCGTGAAAGATATCAATTGGTCCGTTCCAAAGACGCTAATGCGATCTAAATTGTTGACTAAAACTTTGTCTGGTCATGAATTACGAGCCTCATAGTATGGCTGGCATTTCCACATTACACGCCATGGGTTCGCTTTTCTCTAAACTTCAGGTGTAACGTGGGTCTATTACATATGGTTAGTGCCAGTCGCTAGCTATTAATGACATACTATGACTCGAACAAAAAAGTAGGTACTTTTAATGATTATCATGCACTAATGCTTCGTAGTGAGTCTATTGGATCAAATCTAAACACCAAATCTCATTCCACCATTGGCACAAACAACACTACCAGTACTCCAGACTCCGTCAGGTGTGCACAGCATACACACCACACCAGCAATTTCACTTGTAAATGCTGGTCGGCGACCACCCATCTTTTCTTTGATGAGACGGATTTGCTCCTCAGTTAACCGGCTCATAGTCGTCTGATCTTTCTCGTCCAACTTGGTCATGGGAGTATTATCCATATAACCCTGGATATCGTTCCAAAATTCCTCTCCAGCCTTGAAATACATATCCCCAATGACAGGGCCGGGGTTCACTGCGTTCACTGTCGCGCGATCGGACAGTTCCCGTGCCCAGGTACGAGTCATGGATTCGAGAGCCGCCTTAGTACCACCATACATGGACTGTCCCACGAAACCCATGGAGGCCGACACACTCGATATATTGACGATACGACCGGATCGGTCAGTAGGGAGGAAGGGCGCGACTGCTTGGGTCAACAGCAAAGGAGCAAGCACATTAATGGTGTAGTGCCAGTTGAAGTGGTCGGCATTGATAGGGCCACGCTTAGCATCGTTCAGATCGCGGTCGGCTGAGACACCGGCATTATTGATAAGAATATCGATTTGTAATTTTCCCGAAGATCCAAAGTGTTGCTGGGCGGCACCGAGAATAGCAGTGGTGGCTTCTTCGGGTTTACTCAGATCGGCTTGAACGCTCTCGCAACGGACACCGTGCTCGGCGGCCAATTCGGCACAAATCTTTTCGGTGGGTGTGCGTGAGGACTCGGAAGTGTAATTCAGAATGAGAGAGACCCCCTTAGAGGCCAGATTGCGGGCAATGGCTTCGCCAATTCCTGGAAGGTTATGGTTAGCGGAGCTATGGGGGGGTTTTTTGCGGGGGAGCAAGATGCACATACCCCGCGATCCGCCGGTGACAATCGCCAGCTTTCCTTCTAAGATTCGTGACATTTTGAGGGGGGAGGAAGGAGTATATTAAGTTCAAGAGACAGAAAGTGAGTAATTTGAAAGAATAAAAGAAAACGAAGAGAGAAATGCAGAAATAAATGCGGTTCTATGTACTCGCAATTTAGCCGATGGCTCTCCCAGGCGGGCATAAATTGCCCGATGGAGGAAAGTCGGGGAAAGTGGGTCGAATAGGAGGAATGGAGGAACATTTCAGTGGTTAATCTGGAGATATTCAGAGTTCTTGTAATAGTATAGAGTTGTAAAAGGGTGCTGTATATACTGGAGGAATATAGAAAAGATGATGATGAAGAGACAAAAGACGTGAAGAGGGAGAAGTGTTGGTCATGTGTTCTCCTTCCTCTTCATCCTCATTTCTCAACCTCATCTCATTTCATCTCCCCTCTTCCCACTTCTCTTTCTCAATTCTCGGCTAATTAATCTTGATCCGCTTAAATTCCTCCGCATTCTCCTGGATTGCAACTTCCACCGGCAATCGCTCCATGCTACTTGCTCCAAAGAACCCGTGCACTCCCTGTGTCCTCGACAATATAAATTGAGCGTCTGCTGGACGTGCAATTGGCCCGCCATGACATAGAACCAACACCTCCGGGTTGATCTCTACCGCCGCATCACGAATCGCCTGAACGAATCCCACACACTCTTCCAGCGAACGTCCGGTATGGGCACCAATCGATCCCGATGTCGTCAAGCCCGCATGTGCGACTACAATGTCTGCACCCGCCTTTGTCATCGCCACTGCATCCTCCGGACTGAAAACATACGGGGTGGTTACTAGACCCTGCTGGTGCGCCGTCGCGATCATCTCCACCTCACGATCATATCCCATACCTGTTTCTTCTAGATTTGCCCGGAATTGGCCATCGATTAGACCGACGGTTGGGAAGTTCTGCACACCAACGAACCCGAGACGCCGCAGTTCAGTTAAGAAGGGAGACATCTCGCGGAAGGGATCGGTACCGCAAACCCCAGCGAGGACAGGCGTATCTTGCACAATCGGAAGTACTTCACTGGCCTAGACAAGGGAAGAAGGTAGACATTATTGTTAGCTAGTTCAACAAGGTATGGTGATGACCAGGCCTAGATGGGGACTATACCATCTCTACAACGACCTGGTTGGCGTCAGAGTATGGCATCAATCCTGCCAGCGAGCCACGACCAGCCATGCGGAATCGGCCGGAATTGTAGACCAGGATCAGATCGCAGCCACCCTTTTCAACGGCTTTGGCTGACAGGCCGATACCTAGTAGACTCAGCTTCATACAATTCCATTCACACAATTTCCCAATCGTGGAACATACCAGCACCGGCCCCAACAATAATGGAGCCTTCCGCGACCGTCTTGTGCAGACGTGCGAGTACCTCATCTCGATTTGCAGGACGAGGCATTATCAGTCAAAAACAAATCACAAATTAAAATACCACTCAAGTTCTCTGCGCTTAATTGCACAGTGGATATTGAAGAGGAGTGATTGAATGTTGCACTGACAAACAAGAAAGTCCTCACAGTACCCCGCCCCACGAATGACCTCAGGTACATTCTGGCCGGCATCACACTGGCACCCATCGGGACCTGGATGATCCTGGTTCATCAAGACATTCGGAAGATTAAAGCTGGAGTCATACACGATGGATCTCACTCCAAAACAGACGACTACACATCTATCTTCATACCTTATTGGTCAATAAACCTCCAATTTGGTTTCCGGGTCGAGGCGATTTCAGTCTTTGTACCCCATCAATCCTGGCTCAAGCTGTAAGGGATATATAGTCCGAGGTTTCACTTAACACAGATGGGACAGACCTTTTTATTTGGAGAACTAGATCTTCAAAATGTGCACATTGGTCTCGGCTTCATATTAATTGCTACTATCTTCTTTTTCTCTTCAAATTGCTCTTGTTGCACAGAAGCAAACAATTGTGAACTTCGCTGGCCTTCGCTGATGGATATGTAGGTCAACAAACATGCACGACTCAAGTTGTGTGCCCATGCCTCAGGGCTAGACTTAAAGGGTTTCATTCTATATGCGTACTTAGGTAGTATTCGGGTTCAGGGCCTGTGTTTTGATGGAGTTTTCTGTTCGCGCTCCGAATTTACTCTGCACCCACGATCCTAGTGACAACGCCTACTTTATTAATTATACAATGGGCTGCTACTGGTAAGTGTACAGTGTAGGACCATCGACATGCGTAGGTGCTCATTCGGTGATTCGACTCGCTATACTTTCGTAGTACCGTCTGAATACTACTATACCTGCATAGAAGACCGATTTTCTGCCACCGGTGACCTGTAGGCTGGAATGGTGAAGGCTATTTGTCACATTCTGACTTTGAATTCTTTCCAGCTTTGTTTGTCTATTCCAATCTATGGATATCTTTTTGAAAGGTGATTGATAAACTTCGGCTACATGTGCCTAGGTAGGCCAATTGAGGCCCCGACTGTCAGATTGGATCAGTGATGACTTTAAGGAAGTCCGTTAGCGACCTTGGTAGATGACCTGGTAATGGTCTGACTCATTGCACATGATCACTTGATTCCATGCCCTGTCCAACACTGAGTAGTACTATTTCAGCTTTCTGGCCCGATGGGTAGTAGCAGTCTTAAAGGCCGCTCTCGGTGATCCCAGGGCGAGATCCTCGAAGGGTGCGGATTGTACCCATGGTTCAAACATATACATATCCGAGAAGTGACTGCTAGATAAGCTAAATTTTAGTTCCGTACTTGAGCTGTGAATGTTGGTTATTGATCTTGGCATTTGGAGGTGCTGCTTGGGATACTATCATTGCGATACCTTGAGATTCATCTTTCTTGTTGCGTTTGTCATAGCATGAGTCTTATCAATTCTCATCAGCCTAAAGCAAATTCTTATCATTCAGAGTCGGTTAGGGATAGATAAGGTGCTCAAAATTGGAAGGTAGGGTATAGCGTCACGGAATGATCTGATGGCCTGGCGGATGGACGGACTCAAAAGGTATGAGACATAATTGACTTGCTCAGTCGTTTCTGGGGCGTATGAAGAAGAATTAGCATTGGGAAAGCGAAGAAAGAAATGGCTATAACTAAGGAAGTCACACCAGCTCTCCGGTCTGTTAACATCGAACCAGATCTCCGGATAAGTCGAAGCAGTTGTATCACCAACGCACAACAGAAACTTTGCGATAGTCAACGTCAGAAATGGAGCCTGAGAACTCATTGCTGAAGTCAATGAATCTGACACAAATCATGAAAACAAAAGAACCTTTGACAAATTTTTGAACCACCAGTTCTCAACCTCGAACCCGGTTATCTGTAGGATTCTACCTCAACATAATCATCACTCACCAACAAACTAACAATCAGAAGCCCACCGCAATGCCGGGCAAGAGGACCCCGAATCAATCATATTCGATACAACAAGAAGTAGACTTGGCAATAAGGAAAACGACGAATCTAACCTATGCCCTCACAATTTACCTCCAGAGAAACAAATAAGATTGGACACATGAATACTCCACGTAACTGATTTGCACGGCGCCATATCTTCAATTCCACTAACCATGCAGGGGCCACGCTACGAAGCTCACGAGTAATTTCCCTCATCTTAGCGGCTCCTCTCCGCAGTCAAGATTCGACATCGCGTGGAGTCTACCAACATCCACCTAGTGACATGACGTTTGCCGCTTACGCAGCCCTTTGTTCGATTTCCTAGAGCTATACTGGAGCGGGGTCATGGTCAGCATTAGAAGTAAAAATAATGTTTTCAATCATTGAGTCCATATACAAGATTCTTACTATAGCACTTAGGGCATGAATCTCTATCAGAAGAGATTGTACATATATACTGTGTAGCGTGTGAACATAATTTGAACTGTTTTATAAGACATGTGACTAATTGGGAAGTTAGTTCGGACTTAATAGAACTGGGTAGGTTACTTAGTCTGTCAGTGCATACATAGTACAGTACATTTCTGTGGAGACATTCGTAAGGACATGAAATCTTTCGAAGTGGAAATTCCATCGTAATGTTTGTATGTTATCAATTTACATACAACACCGTAAATGGTAAAACAATAACTACAGAAATACTCCACAATACTTACAGCATCCACGTATGTACATAGTACATATTTTAAACTGTAGCTTTGCTAAGCCACAAAATCGATCCAACTTCGCTTGCTGCAGTACTGTCCAGTACTATAGTTCACGAGCACGAATGCGAGTGTTGCCTCGCCACCCTGCCACAACAGCCTCTCCGGGCGGATTCATTCCCCCTTCTCCACCAACTTTCCCCCACCCGAGCCCAATTCGGCCGGACCCTATACCGCACCGGTCGAATAGGAAAAGCGACGGTGGGCTTGGCGCATGGGCTGATAGCAATAGCGTGTGGGTTCGCTATCTATTTTCCTCGTGGCCCCTTCGAGTACTCTTTTAATGAAAGTCGTGCTTGGTTGTGCAGCTAATTATCGTACCAGGGCTGGAACTGGACCGAAGTTCCACTCTGGAAATGGATTGTGGTATCAATTGAGTGCATTGTGATTTGACACGTCGCTGTTCGGTTTAGCGCCGAGTGAATGCAGTTAACATGAGCTGTCGAGTGTTAGATGGGGCGGTGCTGGGCGTTCGTAGAGTTACTTGAAAAGTATGGTTAGACCCATGCAGAGCATCTGCTTGGTGACTTCATTGTGGCTGCACCCTGCATAATGACGAGCTGATGATATTAAAACTTCTAGTTCAAGGTGTTGAGCCCGCTCGTCTCGGTAAGCTGAATGGATTCGAGACGATTGACAATATGCATAGTAGGTGTGTACATACTAGCCCAGCGCTCCATACACGACGCCAGCGGGAATCAATGTCCAAACTAAGGAAAGCATCAGAAATGTTGATGGGTACGCAGAACTATGTAGAAAAGCATATTACCTTCAAATATAGTACTGCAAATATTCCCACAAGGGTACGAAGTTTTGCATCATCATCCAATGAGATTACGAAGCATGGAATGGTGAAGTGGCCTCGGTACAAGTCGGTGGTCGGAGGTCCGATGGGATAAACTCAAGCAAAAAGAAAGTCCACTTGACACAATTGAACTACATACAGTACATAGTAGAGTATTAAAATAGCAGAAACGGATATCTATTATCAAGGAAGTATTTCGTGAATTAATCGATAGTCATATCAATAGCATCGTTATTTATACTGATTCATGGACCCATCTCGCTGAATAGTTAGTATATCCCTAGTACATACATACGAAGTACAGCGTGGACCATTGAAAGCATTGACCGGGTGCCAGGAATTAGTATGTCTGGCGATCATGATCGCAAGATAACGCGCCACAGATCGGAGCTTATTCTATCCTGGGGATGCTCATCTTTGTGGTTGCGTACGGGGTACGGATAACTCGGAAGAGGAATGAAAGTATCAGTACAGAGGACATGCATGATTGACAAGAACGAAAACGAAAATGAACTTGACAGGTATCGCGAGGAAGGAAACTGTATTGCGAGAGCTCTAGGCAGTTGCATTATCTGTCATGTATCTCCAGGTCGGAAACAATGCTTGAACAGTGCGCAGCATGGAGTGAAATCATACTCTACGAGGTGTACGGAGTGCATACAGAACAAATTTTAGTACTATGTAGACTACGGAGTATACATCGCCCGCTTTGGCTGTGCACAATTCTGCGCCGCTTCAGGGAATCGGTCGGAGAGTCGGCAAGTCGAGATCCGAATTGTTGCTAAAAACCGACGAATGACAATTGCCGAGACAAGCTAATGAGGATTGGCTTCAATAGTGCGGTAGTCTCCCCGCGGCGCGGAGCGTTCTGGAAGCACTTGCGATAGGCAGCACTGAAGAATGAAGATGGGGCTGTGGCTGTGTGCGTCTAGTTGGCGCAAAGAACAGGGAAAAGAAGCATGGATGCCTGGAGGAGTGTCAGCAAGATCGATCCCTGATAGAGTAGGGTTATCTTCAAGTGGGTAAATCTCGGAGTTATGAACGGATTGCGGAGAAAACTTCGACATACACAGCCTAGCAACAACCATCTTGGAAAATGTGATGACAGCTTCGACGTTTAGCATTGACGTATTTGGCAGTGTGGCAAGTTATTTCCGAATATTAATATCGATTATGATTTTGGGTTTGTTCCAGGATGATACTGATGATTTGATGGATTTCTCCTCGAGGATTTTCACGAGCCGGTTTTCACGCTGATTCCCACATTGAGTACGGAGTAGATACAACATTAATACGGAATAACTCAGGGTGAACGAAATTTGGGGGTCCAGATTGGCGAACTTCAATACAAAGTCCCCAAAAATACAGGGCTCTGAAACCATCTAACCAATCTTAGAGAACAAGGAGGGGTCTAGCTCCAGCTCTCTCATTCTAGCTTAGAACACCCGGAATCCACCCGAGTTTGAGAAATTTCTAGCCACGATTAGGGAGGATAAGGCCGCGTGGGCGTGGCGGGTGTGCGAGCAATGATCCAAATGCCCTCAACGATTTCAATCCAGGATCCATCACGCTAGGCGGGATTTGGGCATAGTGTAGTTCCAAATGTGCAAACTTGACGCCGCACCTAGTCTGGTCAGAATAAGCAGATGGAGATGGGCCACGAGTCCCTGCATGGTGAGAAGGGGGGGTGAATCGAAAGAAACTAAAAATAAAGATGAAGTGGGCAGCGCTAGGGCAATGTATTCCCTAAAGAGATCACTGGAGCGAGATACTATTCGACTAGGACGTTCTGTATACTCCGTATTCATGGTGGAATGTATCTATGGGACGCTAATGTAAATGGATGACCCTGACCAAGGCGTGTGGCGTCGGCTGCTAAAGGCTAGGGAGGCCGCTTTGCCCGAGGGGCGTACGAATCAATGAAGAAGTCATTCGGCGGCTAGAGCACATAGTTAAGCCCTTTGCGACAGCGCGATCGCTGGATCGAGGACTAGCCCTGTCATGGTGCCGGATATACGTAGACTGCATACGTATGCCCCGTCCCTTCTGATAATCTAGAGCATATCATTAGTCGGCCTCAGACGCCAAAATGCCGTGATGGCTAGTATCAATCTTCGCGATCGCGGGCCAGAGGCTTGGCTGATCGGCACATGGCATGGATGAGGGGAGTGATGTGATGCTGATCCAAGTACAATACCGTGGAGCTCGGATGAGCCGAGGAAGAATGCGTATCCAGATTCTGGACACGATAGGGCTTCCTTGGATATCTCATCTCTAAACCCCCCCCCTCCCCTCCCCCGGCTATCCGAGTGATGACAATCCAAATCGTACCAGAGATTGATTTCAATAATTCAGTCCACTTCAAACATCGAAGCGATGAAGATAACCACGTCTGCATCTTACGTAGGCCAGCGGAGAGTCCCCGCGATGGCAGGGGCGGGGCGGGCATTTTAGGACGCGTACGAGTACGAAGGTTGCACGGGCCAGGCTGAGCCCTAAAACGAAGCCATCAAGACGTAGGGCTGTCCGAGTCAGTTTGGGTAATTGAGTTAAATTTTTACGTAGTCGAAGGAAGACCATCAATATTTGTTAATCGTCCTTGGGGTGATGATGGTCGTCTGCGTACGTGGATATCCATTGGAGGTTGGAATGACAATGTTCGTATCACTCCATCACTCGGTATGAAATATGCTGTTTGTAGAATCGGTGACCCGGTAAAGGAGGAAGTAGAAGGGGGATTACGCTTCAAATTGGATAACTCCGGAGAATTGACTCCATCAAACAGCCTTACAGGTGCATAATTACTAGAAGATGAGAGAGCTGGGTAGATAATCACTGACATCGGAAGATTAGTCGACAAAGGGTATTTTAAAGTTCCTAGGGCAAGGAGTGGAGAGCAAAGCAAAAATAAAAAACGAAAGCTTCGGTTTTGAGTGGGTCCTTTAATCATTTTTTCTTTTCTTTTCTTTTTTATTATTTCCCCCTCTTCACTATCGCATTGATTTTCCTATTTTTTGCCCGATGATCAAGGCCCTTGCAGTAACATGGTCGGAAGTAGATTGGCCAACAGATACAGCTGCATATGAAGGCTTGCCATTGAACACGGAGTACGAAATTTGTATTATATACATACAGTACGAAATTGAAAACTAGTTCAGTATTGATTCGCAAGCATTGACATCCACCACGTACGCACAAGAGAGGGAAACAGTCTTTGCACACACACTCCCACCGACCTTCGGGGCCGGACGTGATCTCCCGAAACGGCGTAGTGAGGAGCGTAACATCTTACGTATGTCCCCAGACTTCCGCCTCGTTCACGATCTAATGATTACTAGCCACACGCAATCCAGGGGAAAAAATAAAATGAAATGAAATGAAATAAAATCAAGAAACAATGTAATGAAATATTTGAAATGAAAATACTGAAGTTTAATACCCTTACCACCGAGACCTTGATCATACTATGTATGTATGTATGTAATTAGGATCTAACAAGATTTGTCCTTCTCTCCCCTTCTTTCTGGGTAAATCTTAATCCGACCGCCATCGGATATCCCAAGCATGGCAAAATTTGGTTCCCAGGGTCCAATCCATGAAAATAACCATTGGCACTGAGAAAGGGCCTTATCCCGATTATCAAACCATCTCCGTAGTTCTACCGATATGCTTTGCAACATTCTAGTGGAGTATCGCTTGGGCCAACCGAAGCCCTAGTTGGGTTAGCAACCAACTTAGGGCGGAGTCGGCGTCGTATGGACCGGATGGTAAGAAAACCGTTCCAGTGGAGGGGAGAAGTGGCTGGATTTCATCACGAATATTACTTACTGTTGTATACATAACTATACTATCAATCATAATACGCGAGAAAGTAGGCTGAGAAAATATGAAAAGTGGCAGATCTTTCACCGGCTGACGACTCTCTTTTTTTTTTTTACCTCTTTCTCGTTCTCTCTCTTTTTGTCCCCGCCAGGGTCGATGGGGCGGGCCGGAAGAAACGGAGTCTGGAAAACGGGTCTGCACAGAAACCGCCATAGTTCCAGGGGTGGATTGCAAGTGGATTAGGGGTCCTTTACATGTATTGTTTCCAATTCTTCGTACTCATTACCCTTCATACTGTATTGAACTCGTACCTGGGCTGGGGGAGCCTCGTAGAGAGACCCTTGAAGCTTGGCCTTGTCCTATTTAGTGATGATGAGTTCCTGAGATACGCAACCCGTGCTTTCTTTTTGGGAATTTAATTTTGATTTTATTTTTATTCTTGGGGAGGGGAGCTTTGTTTTATCTTCTTCCAACCTTCTTCTTCTCAACTTTGAAGCTTTGTAATCTTTCATCCTTTGAAATACTTTATTTACTATTCATCCTCTCTCTGCCTCCTGCATCAGGTTGAATTTCTTACCATACTATCGATTTGTTACGAATCTCTTTTTTTTCATTTCGCTATCCACCGATCCCCTCCTCCCTCTGCCACTGGACCAACCCACCTTTGGCTTATCTCGTATCGGCACATCAATCATCATCATTCTTAAAAACCAAGTCCAAACCTGGACTTGATTTATCACTTACCTGAGCATTTTTGGAAGTTGTTTGCTACCATTTTCGTGATACAACTTTTGCACCCTTAGTTTGATCCGAAGCCCTTCTCTGGGAAGAACAGGGCGGAATTACTCGTGGTTAGACGGCCTTGCATCCCGTCCAACTCCTGCAATATCGCCAGGCTAGTTTGCAACTGCCGTTGAGAATTGTGTTCCCCACGTCAAATCGGGTAGGCGAGAGGAAAGCAAATTTAAAAAAAAGGGAAACCATCCTTGGAAACCCAGGAAAAGGGAAATCAAGTTCTCAAGCGTTAGCTCGTTCACCTATTCTGCAAGCTCATCCTCAGGATTAGAGACCCTGCTTGCGTTGAGTCGGCCAACCCTCATCTCAGAAGAACGTGGGAACAAACAAATAAAAGATAACAAGGTACTTTCGGAAGTACTTTACTTTCTCTTATTCGCTAATCTCACCTTGACGCTTTTTCCCCAAAGGATACGGTACAGGTATACCTTTTCAAGCCTGACCTTCTGTATCTTGCCGGTAAAAGGCTGGCGACAAAAGGCCTAATGTTGTCGATGTGTTATACAACGGAGAGAACAAACATCTATAGCGAGCCTCTGGTACGTTCACATTCCTTCAATTTAGAAGGCAAAGAAAGAGGGAGGGACAAGGACAGTAAAACCCCTAGGGAACGGAGGTTTGACTCGCAGAGTCTTGTCCTCTTGTGTTTCTCTGCCGTCCCCCTTCCCCTCCTCTTTTTCCTTTCGCTCCCACTCTTCCCTATGTTTTCTTCAATATACCCAGCCACCGTCTCGAGATCGTTTTTCTTCTTTCCTTGGAGTCTTTGCGAGGATTCGGTACCCCATGCTGAGGAGGTCCTTTAGAGGATATGAATGAGCTAACGTGTCGGTGCCCTTTTTAGTATACATTTCCAGGCTCTTTCAGCGCGTCTCGAGGCCTCGAGGAAATGGATGGTTGCAAAACGAGTATTGTATCAATCTTGAATAACGATGATCACCCATCGTTTGCTGTTCGGTCCAACTCCAGGCATACGACCTATCAGCCTTCGCCGTCATTGAATACTCTCGCAGAGCAGGTGCCCCCACCTGCCAGTGACACCCAGTACGTGTCCGGTCATGCATCGTCAGAATCACCAACTGCTTCACCACGGACTACTCGGCACCCTTTTGACCCCGTCACTAAAGCTGCACAACCTGTTTCGCCTGGATCATCAGAAGGCTCTGCCTATGACTACATGTCAAGCCATGCACCATCATCCTCCTACCACCCATATGCCCGACAGGAGCCCCGGCGTGACTCGTACCGGTTTCCCTCACGAGGGCCCGCGGCGCCACGCACACCGCCAGAAATCCAGTCGACGTCCGGGACAGAGGCAAAGTCAGGATCGGGAGGATCAGCGTCGGGTTCGCGGAGCACAGGTCCAAAGAACAAGTATCCGTGTCCATACGCGGCAAGTCATGGGTGCTCTGCTACATTCACCACGTCGGGTCATGCAGCGCGGCATGGGAAGAAGCACACGGGCGAAAAGAGTGTTCACTGTCCGATTTGCAATAAGGCCTTCACTCGCAAAGATAACATGAAGCAACATATTCGAACACACCGAACACATTCGGATGAGATGCGCTCTACCTCGGAACCAGAGGTTGACTCTCGATGGGCAATTGCAAGACCGGATTCCGGCTATACATCTACCCATAACCGGACAATTAGTCAGTCTACGGATGCCAGTAATGCGAGTGTGATGCCTCCGCCAGGTGCTCGGCCCTACCAAACTTGACACGAAACAGGGTGAGGGGAAAAAATGAAGCAAAACAAGTTCGCTAAGAAAAAAAATTGCAAAGGCAAGAGCAAGAAGATGTTTCTTTGGCCTTTCTGAATGTCGGTAAATTTGTTGGTTATCGTCGATGTATTCTTTCTATCTCACGGCCCGCATACGGATACCCCAAATTGTTGTTTGTTTTCTTTTTCTTCATTTCCTTATTGTCTTACTTGCAATTCCTGCACTTGTCGCAGTGTTCTCAATGTTTCTCTTTTTTCTTCTCGCTTTGCTCCTTTTTTTATCCTTGTTGTCCATGGGCCTTTTTGATAGGGTCTGGATTTACAGCCTGAGGTCACGTGCGTCCTGGCTCACTGCTGCGCAGTGTGCTTACGCCTTCTGTCTCTGTTCCCAATGGGGATTTTCATCCTTATATGACATGTCTCCTATGGTGGAGGGCGTTTTCATCGCTTTTAGGACCAAGCCGCCTCCATGCGGCTTTAGTCGGATGGAAAGGGGACAAATCTCTTCCACCATATGATCGGGAATCAGATAGGAAAGATTGAGGCGGTCCAAGTAGATCCGACATTTCAAGCCAGCCCAGGTGGCTTCGTTTAGGAAAATCGGGGCGAGGAGCTCTTGTTGTGTACTACGTACATCAAATAAGTACACTCCTCGTGTACCACTGAAACTATTTGTTTTGCCTGTGTTGTGTCGGGTTAGACGTCATACGCTCTCGGCAGGGTGATGATGTATTTTGGGAGGTGGCGGATAAAATATTTGTATAGTACTTAACAAGGACCTCCATGAATGGAATGATTCTGTGCGCCCAAGTCTGGCTGCACCACCAACAACATGCCATCCTGAAGAAATAGCTGTAGAGTAATTTAGGAACTGAAAGAGGGGCGGGGGAAATGGAGGATGCTCAGAGGATAAAAGTCTAGAATAAAAGGGAAAACAGACGTTAGGACATGCCAAGCAGAGATGAGCGGTCGATCAAATCTTAGAGTTGACAAGTTCAAAGATAACCTTAACTGAATCTGTCGATTAGAAAAGAAAAGAAAGGCGTCAGCAATCACGGGATCAGCCGAGCCACGAGCCATGGAAACGAGGGAAAACCCCGCGGAATCGACCCTTGGAATGCCTACCGGAATAGAAACAAACAACAACAACAACAACAACAACAACACATCAACAATCAAATAGATTGCGACTCAGGCCAAGCCCCTTTCCGGTCAAGTTTTATTCAAGTGGCGGTCTAAGCCGGCCATGACGGTGATTTAGTGTTTTAGAAAAGAGGGAGAAATGAAAAGGTGTTGGGTAGGGCTGGGACTCTTCCTTGATGAGCTGAGTCCCGATACATGCAGAATGACGTCGGATAAGCCAACGCTAAACGACGACAGGCGGATGGAAATTCGAGAACACGCCAGCCGCAGAAGATGCGTACTGAAGGGGGGAATATTCTCCAGAATCTGTACTAATCGACGTCATGGCAAGGGGTGCGAGCTTCAAATATAATATCTTCGGATGATGCCCCTATCTACTTGAGTATTCCTTTTTGTTTCTTCAATATGACTCTCTGGTTTTCTACCTGATACTTGATACCCCTTCCTAATTCAATTATCTACTCTTGTATATCATTCAATTCTGTTCCCTCGTCCTCTCAGCCTCAGCCTCCACAGCCACGACGTCACGCCACCTGCCCCGCCTCTCTCTGCTTTTTCCAACCACTTCTTTTCTCTCTCTCTCTTTCTCTCTCTCACTATCATTTTCTCTCTCATCTTATTTTATCGGTGATTCATTAGACGATTCACTCTAAAAGCTCGACTCTTCTTTAAATTTTGATTGCTTCGGATTTTCTCTCTATTTTCTAGCGATGTCGTACTACGACGATCGTCGCTACAGCGCACCCCGCGACCGCGGCCGCCCCGCTAGTGGTTATGCTGCAGATTACTTCGATGACCATCCTCGGTCTAGACATGCAAGGGACGAGAGAGAAAACTATCCTTATTACAGGGATGATGGCTCGCTCGAAGAAATCCCTCGTGATTTCCCTCCCGGACGTGACTATTACTATGAACGCAGTTATGACTCGAGACGGCCGCGCCGCCCTGTGCAAGAGACGGTGCGACGTGCTTCGTCTGTAAGCGGTGATCCGTATCACGATGGGGGCCATTATCGTCGTTCTCGCCCGCAAAGATCTCGGCGGTATGATGATCGTCGTAAGTCATTCCTGTTCCTGAGCAGTATTCTTTTATACTTTGTGCTGACCCTCATCCGCTCTCATCAGCCCCTCCTCGTCGCTCCAGATATGATTCTCCTTCTTCAAGTCGCTCGCCTCCTCGTCACAGTCGACGCAAGTCAATCAGTGATGCTGCCCTAGGTGCCCTTGGTCTTGGTGCTGCCTCCAAAGCTAGCAGTGACCGTAGCGGCGATCGTTATCATGGTCGTGGCCGTGGTCGATCATACTCTCGACATGGCCGATATTCGTCAGACTCTCGCAGTCGTAGCCGTGATCGTCATCGCCATGGCAGCAAACGAGACAAGAGCGAACAGCGCATGATGCAGGCTGCCCGTGCAGCTCTCACCGCTGGTGCAGCAGAGGCTTTCCGGTCTCGCAAAGATCCCGGTGAATGGACTGGTGCCAAGGGCAAACGTGTCTTGACTGCAGCCGTCACGGCAGCTGGTACCGATGCGCTCGTCGACAAAGACCCAAACAAGCATGGAACTCGACATGTCATTGAATCAACTCTCGCTGGTATGGCCACCAATCACTTTATCAACGGCGGACGATCCAAATCTCGTGGCCGTAATGGACGCAGTAGTTCTGCCGGCGGTGGTCTTAAGAATCTCGCCGCCACAGGTGCTCTGGCCGCAGCTGGAAAGGAAATTTTCGATAAAGTTTCCCGCTCGCGATCAAGACCTCGTGGCAGAGATGATGATCGTTACAGCGATGATGACGATGATCGCCGTGGGTCTAAAAAGCGCAGCAAGAGCGTGTCCGACTATATCAATAAGGGAATCGCAGCGCTTGGTCTAGACGAAGGCAAAGACCGGAGCAGAGATCGGAGCAGATCTCAAAGCAGATCTCGAAGCAGAGACAGAGATGACCGATCAGATCGCAGAGAGCGTCGTCACCATCGTGACCGCGACCACAGAGAGAGAGATCGAGATCGAGACTCCCGCTATGGCGGATATTCAGACTCGGATGCAGACAGTGACTATGGCAGAGGATATTCCCGGCGAGGTAGAGGCTCGAGAGACGTAGGTCGAACGCGTTCCCTGAACAGCGGCAGAACCCCCCCAACCCCCTACGAGTGCCCCGCGCAGCGCAGGTCCAAATGGCACCACTGCGCGCGGTAAACTCGACAATTCTGAGAGTGACTCTGACTTAGGCGATAGCAGTGATGAGAAGAAGACCGAAAAGAAAATGAAGAGAGAGATGCTACTAACATCGGGCCTGGCAACTGTTGCAACGATCCACGCAGGTCACAGTGTCTATGGCTCGGTGAACAAGCGAAAAAAGAGATTAGAACAGGTGAAGAGTGGAGAGATCTCTCTTGAAGAAGCACGCAGACAGCGTATGAAGGCCAATGCTCTCGACGTTGCAAGTATCGGACTCGCAGCTCTCGGTATCAAGGGTGCTTATGGCGAATGGAAGGAGGTGATGGAGAAACGAAAAGAGACCGAAAATTTCCACAATGAGTGTATTAAGAGGGCGATGAGACGTGAACTTAAGCGCAACCGCAGTAACTCGCTGCCATCTTATCATCGCTGGCCGGATGAGATTGAATATGCGGGAGATCATGGAGCTGGGCATGGAGGAAATGTTACATATAATGATGGAAACCCTTATGGGGCGACGACGGAGGCACCGGCGATTTCTTACTAGGGTTAATTCTGGGCGATGAATTTATGATTGATGATCGATGGGTAGGATATGATTTCAATTTTATCTATGTTTTGTTATTCCGATTTGTCGTTTTTTTACTCTATTTAGTTTTATATCCCTATGATCTACTGACCTCGGACAAATGAGCTTTATTCCTTCCTCTGCCCCTAGCATCGTGAGATTAGTGTATCTATGTAAACAGATCTCCAAAAAAGTCCTTCCTCTCTACCGATGTCTTTATGATATTCTTTTGTCAACTCAACAAATGTTGGTCCACATATCTATACGCCATGTACTATGTACCATATGATAGTTATAGTTTGTCTAATTCCCCACTCGGCAGGAACGCTTGCCGATGATCACGTGGGGCTCACGTGGGGCGCCGCGGGGCGCTTACCTAAGATGAAGAGGAGACTTTTCGGTGCCCCTCTTGTCTTTTGCTCGACTCCTCCCTTTTCTTTTCCCCTCTTCATCCCCTACTTTTTGGTTGGTTTTCTCCCTTGAACTCTTCTTTTCTCGCCTTTTTCATTCTAACATCTATCTAGTATATCACAATTCATCATGTCTGCCCCCGCTCAGAAGTTCAAGGTTGCTGATATCGTATGTGCCCCTCATTTTCTTCCCTCTCAGCTTTATTTAGCTATCTATCCACTTCTCAATTGCTCTGCAATTGCTAACAATCTCTCTAGTCCCTGGCCGCTTTCGGTCGCCGGGAGATTGAGCTCTCCGAGGTTGAGATGCCCGGTCTCATGGCCATCCGTGAGAAGTACGGTCAGGACCAGCCCCTCGCCGGTGCCCGTATCGCTGGTTGTCTGCACATGAGTATGTCTCCAAGCTCCGTTCTCATACCATCCCCTATCTGACCCACTCCCTAGCCATTCAGACTGCTGTCCTCATTGAGACCCTCACTGCCCTTGGTGCTGAGGTCACCTGGACTTCCTGCAACATTTTCTCCACCCAGGACCACGCTGCCGCCGCCATTGCCGCCGCCGGTGTCCCTGTGTAAGCTGGCCCCCACTGCGAACCCCCCTCTTTAGATTTTGTGTCCTAACATTTCTTCGCTTATAGCTTCGCCTGGAAGGGTGAGACCGAGGAGGAGTACCAGTGGTGCCTTGAGCAGCAGCTGTTCGCTTTCAAGGATGACAAGAAGCTCAACCTTATCCTCGATGACGGTGGTGACCTGACCTCCCTCGTCCACTCTAAGCACCCCGAGATGCTTAATGACTGCTACGGTGTCTCCGAGGAGACCACCACTGGTGTCCACCACCTGTACCGCATGCTGAAGGAGGGCAAGCTCAAGGTCCCCGCCATCAACGTCAACGACTGTGTCACCAAGTCCAAGTTCGACAACCTGTACGGTTGCCGTGAGTCCCTCATTGACGGTATCAAGCGTGCTACCGATGTCATGATCGCCGGTAAGGTCGGTGTCGTTGCCGGTTACGGTGATGTTGGTAAGGGTTGCGCCCAGGCCCTGCACTCCATGGGTGCTCGTGTCCTCGTTACTGAGGTCGACCCCATCAACGCTCTCCAGGCCGCCGTCCAGGGTTACGAGGTCACCACCATGGAGGAGGCCGCTAAGATCGGTCAGATCTTCGTCACCACCACTGGTTGCCGTGACATCCTGGTTGGCCGTCACTTCGAGGCCATGCGCAACGACGCCATTGTTTGCAACATTGGTCACTTCGATATTGAGATTGACGTTGCCTGGTTGAAGGCCAACGCTCAGTCCGTCCAGAACATCAAGCCCCAAGTCGACCGCTACCTCCTGAACGGCAAGCACATTATCCTCCTGGCTGAGGGTCGCCTGGTCAACCTGGGCTGTGCCACCGGTCACTCTTCCTTCGTCATGTCCTGCTCCTTCTCCAACCAGGTCCTTGCTCAGATCGCTCTCTTCAAGGCCGAGGATGCCGCTTTCGGCAAGAAGTACATTGAGTTCGGTGCTGGCGGCAAGAAGGACGTCGGTGTCTACGTTCTGCCCAAGCAGCTGGATGAGCAGGTCGCTCGCTGCCACTTGGACCACGTCAACGCCAAGCTGACTGAGCTCACCCCCGTCCAAGCTGAGTACCTTGGCCTTGAGGTTGCTGGCCCCTACAAGAGCGAGATCTACCGCTACTAAACAAAGTCGCACGACAATCCCTAACTTGTTCTTATTCTCCAATTGCGTTCGATATATGAAGTTTCCTTTCTTTTCTTGAATAGACTTTCAACATGATTTTCGACGATGTTACGATTGGCATTCGAGTTCTCTATCAACTTAGAACTCAAAAGTGGTTGTCCTTCAACGGCATAAAAAGTGGTCTCCACATGGGGGAGTGCGTGTTTTCTATTTACTGGCGTGGGTCGACCTGGGTAGGTCTTGCATTCAACACTGCGCGTACGGATGGGAATTTTTCTACTTGATACCTTAGTCCTGCTGGCCCTATCGTCGGTCAGATATGGCTGCACAGTGAAATATAATCTGAGCACCAACCAGTTTCCCTTGTAATTTGTAATCTAAGTAGTTGTCTCTCGGTCCTTGACCTTAATTAAGTCTCTCAGCATCTCAGCGGCGAGTACTGCGAACTCCGTATGGTTGATATCACGCTCATCCCTAATAATGTCGATTCCACTGCCACGTAAACCTTCCTCGAGCGTAGAGAACAGAACTTGATCTACCTCTGGATTCCAAAATGGTTGACCAGGAGTATCAACCATACTAACACCACCAACCGGCAACAAGACTTTTGTCCAGGAAGCCCCTCGAATGTTCTTCACCAACAGACTCGCAATATCTCGACATTCCTCCGCAGTAGTCCTCATAATCGTAACCGTGGGATTATGCTTATGAAAGATCCTCGAAGCGTTAATAAACTTCTCTGGAACAGACTCAAATGTTCCAAAATTAACCATATCACACGCCCCAACACTGACCACTCGCGGAATATCCCTCTCAGTGGCCGATATCAATCGTCGCGGACCCGCACTCAACACTCCGCCGACAACCTCATCCGCAATCTCCGTCGTCGTCAGATCCAAAATGGCATCTAATTGCCCCTCATTGGTAAGTCTTTCCATAGCCCGGCCTCCTGACCCAGTTGCATGGAAGACATATACTTCACAACCGGGCAGAATGAATTCCAAATGTTTCCTTGCAGCAGTAACAGCCGGAGTCGTAACCCCAAACATGGAAATCCCAATGCGAACAGTACTACCAGTACCACTACCAGCAGCAATATCACTGGTTTCCTCAGATTCAAAGGAAGACTCAAAAAAAGACCTCGCCATCCCTGCGATCGCCGAACCCGCATTTCGCAAAACAGTATCCAAAACCCGATTTCGACCCGCTATATCAACAACACTATACATCATCCCGATATCAGTTTCCCCAATATAAGGACTAACATCACCAGAAACCATAGTGGAAACCATTAATTTGGGAAATCCAACAGGTAATCCATCTCGCATGGCAGATGTAGCTAGTGCTGTCCCGCATGATCCGCCTATACCGAGTACGGCATGGATTTGACGCTCGCGGTACAATTGGCATATATGATCTGCTGCGTAACGAGATAGGGCCTTGATATATGTGTCGCGGTCTAGAGTGTTTAGAATTTTGTGCTGTTGTTCTGATGTTGGGTCTCCCTGTGCTTTTGGTGGGGGGGGTTCCTGTAAGGGGGTTTTTAAGAGGTTGGATTGGGTTATGCCTACCTCCGGTGAGGAAGAGGGGTTTCGGCCAATGTCCATTATTATAACTTTTAGATTGTTGGGGGATTGTGACATGATGCTCGATTTTGTGTAGAGGAGTTCTTGGAGCTTTGTATCGCATGTTCCTAGGAGGAGGATTGTTGGGGTTGTGTTTGTCGTCATTTTTAGAGATGGCGATTATAGCGGATTCCGGGATTTGGATTCTATTCTCAGAGAACTGGAGGTTCTGGGATATTGGAGAGATTCAAGTTTGACCTTGGCCCGGGGGTCCAGGTTGGTGAGGGGCAAAGTATCGTGCAGATGGTGGGGTATTGAGATCATACCTTGGATACGACGACATGAGAAAGTATTAGAACAGGACAAATTATTGAAAATTCCGGTTCATCGAAGTCCAAAAGCCCCTTCTTGTACTGGTTGCTCAGACTAATGCATCCAGAATGAAATATAGAGTAGTCTACTAGATTGCTAAACTCGTACTTCGAGTTTAATGAATTTCAAGTTCAGAATACCATTATAGACTCCGCTATATATCACATATATTCAGCGTACCTATATACTACTCTTGGTAGAGTACTACTAGAGTACCAGTACTCTACCAAGAACTTTTCAACATTAGGACTTCTAATGTTAGGTTAGAGTATCTCGATTACTTACCTGCTCGTCTTTGATAGTGTTAAAATTTGACAATCAAATATTCAAAGCGAGTTCTCGACGGTCTTATCAAATTTGCTGTTCAAGCCTACTGTTACTCCCGCTAAAAGTTCGAATTGTGGCTTGCATCCGCCTATCAGCTTACAATGAAGACTACTAGTGCTAGTAGGAATTGTATGGATGCTACCCTGGGTGACTCATAATAGTGATAAGCAGTAGTACAAATCAATATTCTTAGAGGTTTCTTGAATATTGATATATAATGTGACTATTTCGCCTCCAACCTACAAAAACAAAGATAAATATATAATAGAACATCTCACTCTCTGAATAGTAACAACCCTGACTAAAATGGCCTTCGAAACTGCGCGATCATCCTCATTTCCGCCTGGATTTTGCATTTCTACATCTCGCTTGAACATCAGCCTATTCGACCCTGATAACCTCATTCACACCAAGTTTCTAGTCCGGCTATGGAATACAGACGATTTCATCGATGCGTGCGGCCGTACATCAATTACTACTCCTGAAAAGGCGTCAAGTTTTATACGAAACCGCCTCTTACTGCAATACAAGATCAATCAATACGGGATGTTTTTGGTATCACTCAAAAATCAAGAGACCATGCCTGATACACCTATAGGGACCGTCTCCTTGATGAAAGGGTCACCGCCTGACCTCCACTACACAGCCCCGGATATCGGATTTGCTGTTTTGCCTGAGCATAGTGGCAAGGGATATGCAGCGGAGGCCGCAAACGGAGTCCTAGAATGGGCGAAATTTCACCTCGGAATGGAAGTTGTATTTGGATTCTGTGATCCCTTAAACCAGCGTAGTAGGAGGGTACTGGACAAGATTGGGATGGAATTTCGAGGAATTACTGAATTACACGTGTTTGGGGGGAGAACGACTGCTATCTATGTTTTACCTGGAATGAGTGAGGATCTGGCTATATACGGACTCATTGAACTGAATACGTGATATGAATATCATCAAAGATCTCCCTTCGTAAGATCAAATAGTCTCATTATCTCATATACTATCATAATCGTGATAACGTCGTCATGGGAGAAAGTCTTTTAGGGCATACGCTTATAAATCAAGTCTCCAGGGCCAGGCTGCTGCAAGAAATCGTCAGGTGGATTTTCGGGCAGTTGGTTATCTTCTGCCCATTTTCGAATGTCATTGAAATTCTTGCACTTGTGGCGAGTATTCAAATCGGCCTGTGGCTCTGGATTTTCCGGATACATCCAAACTTGTCCGACCACACCCGTATCCACCGTGCACATGAGCTGCTGTCGAAGAACATCAAGGCAATATGCTGAATTGGAGCTGTTAGCATATGGGCAGCTTTTTTCTTGACTGAAGAATGTACTTACAGACTTGGCGGCGGGCAATGTAGTCATTAGTACTGAAGACACCATGACCCTGGGAGTGATAATAATCATAGTTGTAATAAAGACCTTGACGCAGAACATTCTGTTCTGGAGTTAGTGTGATCAAAATCGAGCATTGTTTTCCACATACCAAGCAATGCAAATGCTGAAAGCCTTCCACCTTCGCCGGGTAGCCTCCTCCATATTTGTCCTTGATCTTGACTTGATCCAAGGCAAGACCAGATTTTCCAGCATCAGTCTCGGGAACTCGGACGTCTCGAACTGTAATGTGAGGTTTTATGTCAGTGGCCAGATACTAATCGGGGAAACCCTTTTTGGGTATGGCTTACAGTTGACGCCTAGAGAATCCCAAGCCGCATCAACATCTGGGCTTGCATCCTGCCGAAAGATGTTTTCTTTCAGGAATGCCCCATTGAATGACTTTGGGTGATATTTGACTGATATCTCGTCTACCAAAGGTGCTATTTAACGGTAAGCTTATTTCAAATCTTGACCAAATGAAGTTGATGGGGGGCATACAATATCTAGAAACATGTGGACCGCAAAGTCCGTCCAGATCGCCTCTCCAGAAGAACCCGAATAGGGTCCCAACCAGAAAGACCATAGCTAGAGCTATGAACTGAAGAAATACCGTCGCCGTGGTAATGCAGAAATCATCGTCGTCATCACCAGTCCAGAGATGGCCTTCTTCTTCAGCAAGCAGGCGCTCTGTCGACTCATAATCTGGCGGCTGTAAATCTGGAGATTTGTCGCAAAACATCCCGAAAGTTAGCTTTGAAAGGAACTTGTAGCGTAAAGGAGAATAAAAAAAAGGGCACGAGTCAAAAGTCGTCTCGGATAGTACGGCAGCTCTGCCCTAATCCCCGCTTAGACCTAAGCAGACCGCAAGTCTCGGGGCACTTCTGCACCCTCCTGAGGGCGATTCACCTTTTCCATCGCTGACTGCCCAGACATCCAAGCCATCTGGGACAGCTTGACGCAATATCCTCTGTATGTCTTACACGTTTTGTGGTCCCATGAGCACTTCAAAAGCGTGGTGCATGGGCATATCCAAGCCAGGGGGACTGGCATCACGTCAACCTCGGGACCAAGACTCAAGCGAGACAAACGCCGAGACGTGAGCGACTATTCTCAAGACACTCTTTTTGATGCGATTGTATGCCGCGCTCAAGCCCCGGATGATCGGCCGGAATGTAATTAAACCCCTTCGAGGCCCGATCGACATCTCCCGACACGCTAATTAATGCGAGGTTCATCATGCAATAAATCGCAAAGTTTACATACTAAGACACTCAACGCAGGGAAATATCTTATTCGCTCATACAAATCGAATTGACACGGCCCTCTGAAGTCATTGTACAGACTATGAATTGCCCGACTATTCTCTTCCCCCGCAAGGCAGACCGATTGTTGACTGCACGTTCAACCTCTGGTCCCTTGCAGTGAACCCCAGTGCCCAGCAAAAGTCAATGAGATGATTGTCACGGCGAGCTTAGACATTGCCAACAATAGCAATGAGAGCTGACCTCAGGCTACAATGAGCTACGTAATCATAGGTTTGGAGCTCTGCCAGCTTCAGTATAAATATCAGCTCAATGGACATCCGACTGAGTTCTTCATCTCAAGCCAAAGCATCCCTCGAGATCACAAAATCTAAGGGATCTTCTCAATCTATAAACACTCATCGAATCTTTTTATCTTTCTGATCCGACCAAAAATCATCACAATGCGCTACACTCTAATCAACGGCCTACTTATGCTGGCCATCTCGCCTTTCACTGCTCTTGCTCTCCCTGTCGACCCCAATGACCAGGGTGGTGTTTGGGACCCCAGCGGCCAGTACCGAAAGGGTCACTACGATGGCCAGGGTAACTTTATTGGCAACGATGTCGGCCGAACTGGCTACGAAAATGGTTATCAAAACGAGCAGTGGCGCAACGAACAAAACCAAAACTACCAAAATGGTCAGTGGCGCGACAACTACCAGAACGACCAGTACAACCAGAATGGTCAATACAACCAGGATGGTCGTTATAACCAGGCCGGCCGCTGGCAACGTCGCTGGGTCCCTGGTCAAGGTGTTGCAGAGGCGGCTGGCCTTCACAACCATGGAACTCAGTTTGGCACTCCTCGTGTTGGTGTCCCTGGAACTGGCATCCACGCTCGCAACTGGCCTTATGATAACAACAATAACAACAACGGCGGTTGGACTGATGCAAATGGCCAGTGGCACGCCAACAACCAGCAAGGCGGTTGGACTGACGCCAATGGACAATGGCATGCCAACAACCAGCAAGGTGGCTGGACTGATGCCAATGGACAGTGGCACGCCAATAACAACAACGGTGCCGGTTGGACTGACGCCAACGGACAGTGGCACGCCAACAACAACCAACAGGGTGGCTGGACTGATGCCAATGGTCAGTGGCATGCCAACCAAAAGCGTGGCTTTGAGCCAACTGCCACTACCAACCTGGCTTCCAACCCGAACCTTCTGAACCAGGCTCAGGCCTCCAACCCATTGAATGCTGGTCAGGGAAACATTGCTGGCGCTGGTGCTGGTATCAACAACGCTGCCGGACTCCCTCACGTTCCTCGCCACTACAACCCCGATGAGTATGACCATGATCGCTACAACAATGATCATTACGACAACAGCTATAACGATGGCTATCGCGATGGCCGCTACAACAACGAGGAGGACCGCCGAGTTGCCGAGCACGTCGTTGGCAATATCCTCACTCGTCGTATCTGGCCTTTCTCCAGCTGGAACCGCGATGATGACCGCAACTGGGACCGCAACTGTGATCGCAACGACTGGAACTGCCGCAACCGCTACAATGACAATGACCGCTACAACGACAACGACCGATACGGTTATGACAAGTGCAAGAGTGATGACCGCGCTGACCGATCAGGCTGGAGCTGCCGCAGCGACTGGGACCGTACTCGCGCTACTCCTACTCCGCGTGTCTGGACTCGCAACACTCCTAACGACAATGCCAAGTTCGACAACAAGGACGTTGACTACTCTGACAAGGTCAACAAGGTCAACGCTGGCACTGGTGCTTCCACCAATGCCGACTACAAGGGATATGAGAACAAGGATCTCAACAAGGACTTGAAGAACAAGGACTACGACAAGAAGAAGGCCACTACTACCACCACCGACAAGCAGTGAGAATCTCACTTAGAAATACAGCCAGTGGCTAAGAAAGGTATGCAGTTCTTCGAGCCCTTCTCATAGCAGACCTGACTGACCCGGATTTTAAATTCAAGAAACTCCAATGTTACCGAAATGTTTTTGATATTAATGCATTTGATGATTTGAATGAGCACACGAACTGTATACACTCCTTGATGCTGATGATATTTGATGGTGAAGCAAGTTGATGATCGTGGAGGAGTATTAGTTAGAGTTAGTTATAGCTATGAATGAAGAATAGTATTTTGTTATAAACTCATATCTCGAGCCCATTAAGTCTTTTAATGACTATAAGTAGATCCAATATCACCCCAACGAATATTGGAAAATGTAACGGAGGTCTCAGGGTGTTGCGTTTGAATTGAATCAGGATTCCCTTCTGTGCTATTGCAAG
Source organism: Penicillium citrinum (assembly GCF_028827155.1). Taxonomy (NCBI): domain Eukaryota; kingdom Fungi; phylum Ascomycota; class Eurotiomycetes; order Eurotiales; family Aspergillaceae; genus Penicillium; species Penicillium citrinum. The sequence continues at coordinate 3,954,635 of NW_026622686.1, forward strand.
GGCCAGCATTGCCACTGTCCAACCAGTTCATAAACTGGCTAGAGTCATTCCAAATACTAAAAATGAGAACCATTCCTCGGCGAAGTGCGTTGCCCATTTGTTTCAAACCCCCCTAATCTCTGGAAGTCGCTTGTAGAGCTTGCACAAAGCTTTTCACTGACCGAGTCAACCTCACCACCTGATACTTTGGCAACTGCATTTTGAATGACCTTGCCATTCTGAACATACAGCCGCCTGATCTCCAACAGATTCCCTTTCGCCGTGTGATCGTCGGTAACAAATTGTGTAACAACTGTGAAGCGTTTGTTTGTGTCCACGGTCATGTCGTAGCCATAGTAGTTCTTTTCACCAAGAGCATACGGATTGAATCCGCAGCCAGATTTATCGCAAACCCCGTTGCTTCCACAATCGTCGCCTTCGCATTCGTACAGTCGAGTGGTATTACACGCGTGTGGGGTATAAGAAGTGGCACGAGCATTTGCTTCCCATAGATCCATCTCGTTACAACATGCACCAAGGTTGTCGGTATTAGCAACGCCGTTGATCCATGAACTGGTCGGGCATTGCGCGTCACAGTACCCAGTCCCGTACTGTGCACCAGCAGGGTTGAGCTTATCCCGTCCACCGGATTGCAGCATTTCTGAGAGATATAGTGCACCATTCATCCCACAAACGAGTGATGAAAGCTCAACTTCGAAACTAATCTCTTGGTTGAGTAGATGCAGCATATCGTAATTCTTCCCCGACTCGTCCAGCAGATACACACGCGGTGAGACGGGATAAACATCCCCGTTCGACTTTTGATACTGATGAAGAATCAAACGATCGCCTGCAGTGTGAACACCACGAGAAGGGTAATCGACGCCATCAAGAACACAGTTCTTTGCACATGACTCTTTGGTTGAGCAGAGCTCTTTGCTCAATCCATTTTGCCAGTCATTGCATGAGATGCTGGCGTTACCCGCTACGTGCAGGGGATGAGACAATGCATCGAGGACAACAGAAGTATTATGCTTAACGCATCCAGTCTTGGTCGAGCATTTCCATGTTTGGAGCTGAGGGTGGATCTCAGGAATTGATCCTATGCGTTGAGCTGTAGCAAGTTGCGTCAAGGCCACAACGGCAGCAAGCAGAACTCGGGTCATTCTGAAAAAATCTAGACGATTTCGTCTCTAGATTGACTCCGAGGAAATAAGAATATTACCTCTCTTCAATGGGAGACTAGGAACTAAATAGGTCTTCGAAAATCTTGCTCGTTGAGATTGCGTCGCGCATTTCTTCAGCCGGAACGATAGTTGTTTCAGGTACACCCGTGGACGGCTAAAGTGCATCGGGTATCCTTTGAAAACGGGGATTTTGAGGCCACATCACGGATTTGAAAAGGAAATCCCTTTCTCGTTTTGGCATGACGGTCCATAGCCAAGTGTCTCAGGGTGATGAAAGGTGGAATGCTAGGATTAAGGGTCTGTTTATCCCCGCATTTCCCGCGGCCCCTGAGGAATTTAGCCGCCAACCCACGCCAGATGTCATGTTCAAAAAAGCCAATTGATGTTATTCGTAGTTTAGTACCATCTGGTAGACGGTTGAAAAAATTGGGACTAGACATGTCTTAATAGCATCCCATATTCCGCTAATTAAGATGATTTTTGGGAGGCATACTTCCGCTTACAGTATGTGATATCCATATCAATACTTCATACTAAGATATCTCCCTATTCAGCAAGAACTCAAATTGCTTGTATGTGAAATATATATCACGTATATATTTCATACAAAAAAGGCATCCAACCCTGGTCTATATCAAATAAAGACCAGGTTTGGATGCCTTTTGAATTTCGCGGGGGAAGGGGTTCCAACCCCTTACCCAAGGTTGGATTAAAGATAAGGTTTTTTTTACCTTGATCAATGTGAAGGGAATTCGAAATTCTATTTCTGGTTGTGCAATAAGAGAACTTGGCGAGCAATTGACTTGTTCCTTTTAAAGTCAGATTCTTCATCCAAGAAGGTAAAGCAAGCGATGAGGCAATGGAGACACAATAATATTCCGTATCAGATTTACTTCATCATTTCTGACGCTCCCCAGGCCTGAATCCTAGCTTGAGATATGTCAGTCTAATTGCGACCATTTCCCAATAATCCCTTTTCACTGAGTCTTTGCCAGTTTTTGATAATTGAGTTCATCTTGTTATTTGCTGGAGTCATGTATATAAACGGCCCCCTTCATATACATCACGCCTTTCTCAAGCCCTTTTGGTCATGTGAACTTCACATATAGCTTGAAGCTTTTATATACTCTCATTTGGTATCTGATGGAACTTTAAAGCGACTCTGTAGGGGTTTCAAACAGGTATACGACGGTATACTTGCTTATACCCGTTGCTTCAAGTATTGTCCTGTTGATCCAGTACTCCTCTCTTGAACAGAGCGGTTATAAGACACAGGGACAATGATTAACTTAGCATGTTGACATGTGGCGGTGCGGCCATCTCCGCACGAAGAGGGGTGCGTTGAGGGGCGTGTGTCCACACGGCATCCTTGTCGTTCGGCTTTGGCATTCACGCAAATGCAACTTTCCAAATCGGCCACAAGAAAACCTTTCAATCTGGCTAGACTGCTTTATTTCTGGAATGGCAGAAGTCATTGGTGTGGTTTCGGGTGCCATCACATTTGCGACCATTATCGCTCAGGTCACCGAGTCCATAATTACGATCAAGGAATACTGTAGCCAATGCCGTGATGCAACCGATGACTTACGATACCTGATACGGGACCTTGAACTGTTCGAACTCATTCTGGCTGAAATGGAGCAGGACATATCGCAAAATGATCTCGCACTCGCCCTGAGGGGCAGTCAGCATGTTATGCAAAGTCTGCAATTTTCCAGAGAAGCCGCTACGACCCTTCAAGCGATATCGGATGAGATCGCACTCAAAATACAGTCATCTAGCCGCTTACGAAGATCTTATGCGGCAGCAAAAATAGTGATGCAGCGAGGGAAAATGGAAAGGTACATGACACGACTGCGTAACGCTATACAGTTATTATCACTGTCTCAACAGTGCTATACGAGGTTTGTGATGACACAACTACTTGTGATTATTGGAAGGCTAATTTATTAGAGCCCTTATACGTGTTCAACCGGATTTAATTGCCAATAGACTAATGCAAAACAAGACAAACTTACTGGACTTCCAGCCGAAAAGCTACCTTCACGGTACGTTGGGTACATCCCTGGGAGGACAATGAAAAAATCAGCGTTACTGATGCTACATGACTGAGAGGAAAGAAAATCACTTCATAAGTGAGACGCCCGAGTCATCGAATAATCCAACAGAAGGTGTGTCGCAAGGCAAGGTGCCACGCTATGCTCAAGCCTCCAAATACCTGTGGCGTTTCAGTTTACCACTCTGGATAAGCACAAAGGCACTAGAAATATACAGTGAGAGACTCTGCCACGGATGGCAATGGGTTTTCAGAACGTATAATGTGATCCCATCAACATCAAAAGTAGTCTCATTGACAGTGGCCGGTAAGCTTGAAGATTTGCAAAATCTATTCGCCACGAAGCAGGCATCTCCATTTGACCGCACTGATCGCTTCGGGTACACACTTCTACATGTAAGAAGACCTTGGCCCACAGGTGACGATGCAAAGTTGCTAATTCGATTCCAAAGTACGCCATGCTCGGGCCGAAGAAAGAGAAGATTTTGAAATTTCTCCTCGAGCTGGGAGTTGACTCCTCTATCGCGGGAACACACCCCAACCTTGAAACACCTCTCAATATGTTGGTATTCTGCGGAACCCTTGGGCTCGGTAGGGGTCAACCGCTATTTCCGTGCCTGCGTCTTCTCCTGCGCGACACAAGACAGCTTTCTTACGAAGATACACCAGAAGAAACGATCAATGGAAATTTATCTCGATTTTGGGGGTCAAAAGAAGAGTTCAAGTTCTTACAGCAACATTGCTGTCCCTTATATTACGAAATGCCACAAGGAACAAGGATTGCAGTGGCCTCTAAGGCCGCATTTGGCTCATGGGATGCCTATCATATGCCTGACTTGATCCAAACGATGCTTGGACCAATTACTCTAACTGCCAAAGATCTCCAACTAGAAGGGCCGTGGCGGTTTGATTCAAAAAATACGACGCTTGTTCATTGTGTTGTGAGAAAGATTGGAGCATGCGAGGCGGCTCTGCAAGGGTCTCATCCTTGGAAGAGAAAATTTCGGCACCAGAATCAGCGATTCGGACAACCTCTTCATATCAAGATGAGAGAAGGATATCTTCATCTCTATGAATCGTGGGTAAGTCTTTTCATAGGCTTCCTGCAAGTTGGCGTGGATCCAAACTACGTTGTCGATGGACAGACGCTGTTGCTTGCGTTTTTAGAGGGATATCTTGATTGGATGGACATATCTAAATATCAGATATTATCCCTGGATGGACCACTTCGAAATTGGCTGAGAGATCTGGAAAGAGCCGGTATTGATCTGCAGAAATTTGGAGAAAAAGAAGACAGCATATGGAAGAGGGGGGCTCGTGCAAAAGGACCTCGGCGTAGGATATGAAGAGAGCCCTAGTTGTCATCGACTGATAGGGTTCTCTTATGGCTCCAGCATTGCTGAATGGTCTGTGTGGCTATCACCAAAGGCGGATGTCTTCCTGAGAGATTTCTGGTGCTTGGTAGAGCAGCCTACAGAAATGATGGCGGGAGGATGGCCATATGAGTGAATACATCTAGGGCTATTTTGGCTATGTACTTTGACCTACCAGCCTGGCTGTACCTGACCAGCTATACTTACTGGATCGCAATTTGGAGCATAAATGCTTTCCTATATGTAAAAGTGTTTCTGTGGATAAATCCTCCATTCCTTTATTCCGGTAATAGAAGCCTTGTTCGACCCCATGAATCACATGGACCCAAACGGTAGCGTATTGACTCAAAGGTCAATCCATCATCCGCAAGGCTAGGGTCATCACATAATGTAGCTAATTTCCATAAATCTTGACATTCGATATAGTGCTTCGAGTTCTTGTTCGCGTCGAAGGTAGGCTAACACTCAGGCGACGGCTGCCGCTTATGTATCATGTAACCGATAAAATCGCGCTGAAACCCTCACAAACACAAGTCTTAAATAACATTTGAGCTTCTGATTACATTGCTAGTTGGGTTCTGCTATCTAGTAGTATACCTTTCCCACCGTGGAAGTGCCGACCTCGACGTTAACTGGTAGTGACTCCAGATTTAATACAGCCAATATTGAAATCATAACCGGAAGTAAATTCATCACGGGGTGTGGGTGTTTTGTCTTTTTTCATTTTCATTCGTAGATGCCTATTTTTTGAAGCTATTTCTTACTCATACATTACCGACTTCTCGAATCAAATTTTGACTTCTGCTGTGTGAAAGACAAAGATGATACATACTCATAACAGTAAAAGGTAGTAGATTTTAGAATTTTCAGGATGAGTGCCAGCCGGACGCAATGATTAAATTACCGAGAACAAGTTTCTACACATGATGATCAGTAAGAATCTTTCCAAATGTAATGTCAAGAGCCAATTCACATCGGAAAACTAGTAGAGAAATAGTAGTACGATTTCCTAACACTCGGGGCCGATCCTTCGGGTTCGGCCAGGGGAAACCATGCGCATGGGCCAGGAAAGCAATCGTACGATATGAGATTGGCTAGCTGTTTGATCATGCAATCGCGAATTTAAACCCGAGCCTCTTTAAAAGGAACCCGATTCACATTTTTTGTATAATTCAGTTTGATACAACTAAACCATGAAAATAATCTTCCACTCTTGCTTTTTGTGATATTAGTAGTAGAAAGTCAGCTTCATGCTTCGTCATACTGTCTTACTTTTTCGACCTTGTGGCTGTGAACCACGCATACTCAACGATTTCAATTCAACGAATCCTTCTGGCATTCTTCCCTCTCTTTTCGCCGCAATAACCACCAAGAGTGTAAGTGTTCTTTTAGGGCACAAAAAGTCAGCCCACCTGGAACCCTTCGACCCCTCATCAGCACGTGATACTACGTCATCAGAGATAAGGCATTCCCATAGCCAGCTATTCTCTCTCCAATTCAACAATCACTCCTTGTCAACTGACAGAAGAAAAGCCGAAAATACTAGTGTTAGATCTTACAGGCTGACTTTTTTGTACTTTCCGAAGCACATAAACTATACATCAATTCGAAAAATGTCGTCTTCAATCCTCCGAACTGGGACGTGCTCATTCCGACTCCGCAGCTTCCGCCAGCTTCGAACCAACACAAACAGCACCAACGCCCAAAAGGCACTAGGGCGAACACTGCACAGCATCTCAAGACGGACAGGGTTGTTAATTCCATCGTCTGCCCGAGTAGCACCCCTCCTCAACCCAATCTCCACGGTCCCAAAACCGAACGCCACAACAAACCAGCCCACTCAACTCCGAGCATATTCCTCGGCCTCAGCCTCGGAGGCAACCGCAGACAATCTAATCGAGGAAATACAAGATTTGTATGAGATAGCAAAAGATGAGTTTGAAATCGCGACGGATTCCACTGATGGTGCGACAATTTACGCGGCCTCAGACAGGGAGTCAGCCCGCGACGCGCTGAATCAACTCGTCACTGTCTATGAATTGTATACTGGGGCCAAAGTTGGGAGTACCCACGCCGAAACTCCAACTACGATCGGCGAGAAGGGCCCTGTTGTTGAGACGAACTTTGATCCTGAGGGGATTAAGGAGGAGGTCCGTGGGGATGTCAAGAAGAGAGTTGGGCAGCGGGTGAGAGAATTGAAGAATGCGGTTGAGATTCTTGAGGAGAAGGCTCATGAGGAGTAATGAGATCGTGTGAACAAAACGTGTCTTGCATCCGGTGTGATTGAGATACTAAGGGTTTTATTATTATATCTGGGGATGTGGAATAGTACAGGTGGTGGAATACTGTGAATACATGCATCCAATCTGGATATGTATTGAGGACTTTTGTCGGAACGATGTATAATTATCTAGCAGTATATGTGCCGAGGAGGTTTTGTGACGTGGACAGTGGTATAAAGATCATAATTAACATCTCATCATTGTCAAATCGCTGCGTTTGAATCCGACATAAAACAGGCCTGACATATAGCACGCAGCATGAAAAAATGACATTCAGCTGGAATATCACTCCCAAAACATGATCCAGATAAGGCGGAGTCTGGATCGTATAGAATTTTCTCAAATATCAAATAACGCCGGACCACCTAGGTGACTGACATCCATTGCAGTTGCGTGCCAGGGGTCTTGCTCATAAATTCCCTTTTCAAAAAGCCATGAACGCCCGGTCAGATATGGCCTCTGTAGCAGGGACATACCGATTGTGCTCCTATTCCATGGGTATCATTCGTGGGGTTTGAAATATTCGTACTCTTTCATACCATAGCGAAGGTAGAAAGAGCGAAATTTTCCGGACTCGGCGAAAGAAATGAGGATTCCGTTTTGTGTGTGGTTCTTTGGTGACGTTTTAATTGATCTGCAGAGACACATGCCGCGTTAGAGAGATATGTCAGAATCTGGTGAGCTTTTACATACCAGGCCGAGTAAAACTTTTTGTGCATCCCGGGTAAAGGCACTTATGTTTCCGTTCGCCATGAGTCAATCTATGACTCGACATATTTGAAGACTTCGACAATGTTAGCTATGCGTGGGAGCTGGGATATGGTTCAATACTCACGTCGCCCGTTGTGAAGTTACATCCTGGGAAAGTACATTTAAAGGGCTTTTCACCACTATGAGTTCGCGAGTGTGTTTCTAGTATCATCAGTAACGTCCATGAGAAGATACGGGGCAAGACATACTCAGTTCACTACTATCTGTAAAGGTCTTTCCACAGTCTTTGCACTTGTACGGTTTGTCGCCGCGGTGGCTGCGCTCATGTCGATCCAAAGTGGCCTGCCGAGCAAAGGCCTTGCCGCACACGGAGCACCTAAAGTTCTTATCTGGAAACTAGAGTGTGAGCTTGAACAACGGGCAGAAGTTGGTGAGGTGACTTACAGTTACTATGCGTCAAAAAGTGACCCTGGAGTTTTGACTTTTGAGAGAAAGGCTCGTCAGGACGGTGACACCCTTCCCAGCAACAGTAATATCCACTGCCCTTCGCGCCATCCACAGTATTCATATGAGTGGCAACAAGATGATCTTGCAGAGCTCCAGAGTCTGCGAAAGTGATACCACAAGGGGCCTTTATCCCATTAATGTTCACAACCCACTTGCAGGTGTGGAAATCACTGTCCTCAGCAGAGAAGTCTGGCGTCGTCAAAACCGATGAGCCGCCTCCGTCCAGCGGCGGCGGTGTCTCTCCCGGACTGGACATGAAGTGCGAACTGATGCTGGAGCGAGAATGGCGTGAATACGGAGAGTAAGGATGGGCATGGTGATGATGAACTCGACACTTGTGGTGGTTGCGAAGGGGACCCCTGGGAATGTGTAGGTCGAGGTCATTGGGGTTCTTGAAGGAGCCATGGACGTGATGATGCTCAGGATGGAAGCAGTTCAGACCAACAGGTACTTGATTGTCTTGTGGCTTGTCGAAGTCACCAGTACTCGGCTGTGGCGGAGCAACATGGTCGTGGCAGACGGTATAGTCCGGACACATACCAAGCATCTGGAAGACATCTTGTGGGTTGACCTCGGTCTGCTGAGGGAAAGGTTGATGGGTGAACATGCCCTGCAAATCTTTCTGAAACGCATCACACTCAAAGTGGCTTGCGACGTTTTGGTCACAATGACTTGCGTGAGTCTGATATGAGTGCAAAAAATCCTGGTGGTAGCAAGGGTCGATGGCAGCGGGAAGGGTATGATCGAATGGCTTGCCCTGGTCACCAAGAACATTAGGGGGCATCGTAGCAGTGGAGGGCAGAAGACCAGATGTATCCAGCGACAACGGGCTGTTCAATCCGAAGAAAGAATCAAAGGCACAGTCTTGGTCGTTGGTATCGTCGCAGCAGTGGTCCTCGAAGCAGGCAGGATCTGTGTTCTCGCAATGAGTGTCATCGCAGTGAGCAACAGAGCAGACGGTCGAAGCGTCGCAATCCGCGAAGCCTTCACATACTGACCCACAGTCTAGCGCGCAGTCATCGGCCTCACAACAGTCATTTTCCGACGGCTTGCAGTCGGCAAGCACGGTGTGGGCTTCAGGCCGTGAGCAGGCCCATTGGGACTGAGATTGGGAGCCCGAGTTGTCACCAGATGACTTTCCATCAATGTGAAAGTCCTCCCAGTGACACTCGAGGCAGAAATCACCACGCTGGGGCTGAGAAGACATGCTTGCGCGCGGACCACGTCTCCAGGGGAAGAGAGGGGATAGGACAAGAAGAGATGGTGAGACGGGTAGGGCTAAAAACCGGTATCACCGGAGGAACAACTACCACTAGAAGAACAGGCACCACCAGCAGGAATAGATCGAGGGGTCAAGTAGGTAATCAAAAAAAGAAAAGAAAAGAAAATAGGAGACCCAGTCCAGAAAATTAAGGGAGATGTACGACCGAACAAGTGAGATCTCACGGAATCAGGTACGATATCCGGAGAGACGTTGAATCACGTAACCGGTATGTTCACAACGCCACAGTAACAAGTATCCGGCAAACTCTCGATGTGTGGCAGAACGCAGCAATGAGAGCCGAGAATGCGCTTGTGTATAACCGTCCCCGGGTAATGCAGGTTGTCTCCCACTTGTGTCATGCGTGGCGGGCAATGAGGGTACGCAGTTGGTCTAGGATCAACGCAATCGGAGAAAATAGCGAAAGATCGGCGAAATGCAGGAAGAAATTGAGGACCTTGGAAAGTGCGTGAGAATTTGAAGTCGAAATGAAGCAAAAATTCAAACGAGATTTGAGATCGAGAGGGGATCTCCTCGCAGACTTGCGATGTGGTGAGGACCTTTGGGGAACTCGGCGTACACTTGAGGACCTTGTGGGTTAAGCGTCATAGTTGGGAAAATCGGTTGGCGAATGGCAGTTGAGCAGTTGACAAGCGGTCAATGTCAACTGTCTTCATATTGTACTGTATACTAATGTGTATATGAAGTACTCGAAATACTGTATACTAGAGGCCGTATGGATTGAGAACGAAGGATAGTCACATTCCGGTCTCCTCGTGGGAGACCGGGGTCATTTTTCCATCTGGATGACTAAGAATATCTCCCCGCGCATTTTCGGTTCTCCCCGGTCTAGCCTTCATTCTGGATAATAGCTTGAATGGATGTAATCCGGAAGAAAACCTGATAAGGCTCGTCGCATAGGCAAGGCGATTACATTCTACCTCTGTCTTCCCCTAGAAGACACTGCCGAGGGAAATATTCCGCTTGAATGTCATCGGTATTGCTGACACCTGAGGCATTAATTGCTATCGATAACTGCTGACATAACCCCATGTGCCCCGCCTTATCGCGGATCGCGCCTACCTCCGCAGGCAGGTGCGATCACCCCTTGAGTTGAGTGCTCCTTCCCCATGTTTCACTGAAATAACTACATACCTTGCTCAAAAGGGGAAGGCGCATTACATCAATTCTTGCTTTTCTCAATTGCTCCTTCCTTAAAGTATATACTAGTTTACTTCACTTTCACCTCTTCACCGCCCTTCGACCTCACTCCCCTCCACTTCCTTCTCCTCTCTCCGGCTTTTAAATCCAAGGTTTTTCACCATGGGAAACATCTGCTCGCGAGGTTCCAACGATCCCGAAGCATTTTCCAGCCCCGGTCGAGTCGTTGGAACAAACCCTTCAAACCAATCCGCTGCTCCACGAGCCTCGGTCCCAGCCAAAGCCAACTGGAAGAATACCCCGGGCCGGACGTTAGGGGACAGCTCTACTGGAGAGACGCAAGGGAATAGTGACGAGGCTCGGTCCAATGCGGCAATTGCTGCTCAGGTAAGCATATTTGAGTTAAACCCTTCTCATCACAAATGTCTAGCAAGGCTACATTACTCTGGATCTAGGCCGGGATGAAAGGCTAACGGTTGTGTGTACAGAAACGGGCCGAAAGCGCATCTTCCGCCAACAAGGGTAAGCTGGGGTCAAAGCTAGCAGCACAAAAGGCAAAGACGCAAACTCAAACCCTCAACGAGGTCAGCGAGACAGAACGCGCTGCTCGGGATCAGGATGACCAGAAGCAAATGGCCGCGTATCAATAGTGTGACTGGAGGGGGATACTTGTCACTGACATAGCGAGACTCTGCTCGCGTCCAGTGTACCCGATGCATTTATTGCGTGTAATTCTCTTTTGTTTTTTTACCATGAGCAGTTTTTCAAGCGTGAAGCTATCCTTTTCGGGATTGATATCATTTGGAGTATATATTCACATCTAATCAAAGCACTTGGGTATTTGAAGATGCGCGGCTATCGCTGGTTCATTTCTAACGCACTACTACTGCAAGATTCAAAGTACACTTCAGGCATTTTAAGGATGCACCTCCGCAGCATTGCCAACGAAGTGGAACCACAACGGCCATCGGGGCAATCGGGATCGACAAGCCGAATGGGGCCACGGCCCACAGGCTTCCCCGCCGTGGCCTGTTGCCTCCATCCGATATCAAATTCGCTTCACAACAGCCCAAGTTGAATTTGTTCATATTTATCAATTATCACCTGGTACCGCGACACAGGATGGTAGCTCCCAACCCCTTGATCTTAGAAACCCTTAATCTGGAAGACACTTCCGCCCTCACGGAGCTGTGGTATGCTGCCTTCACTGGACCAGAGCTGCGTCGTGTCTTCCCTGATACGCCTGCCGTCCGCCAGTGGCTCACAGACGCCAATCGACACGATGTTGTTCGCAAGCCTTTCCAAAAATACATTAAAGTCGTCGACACTACATCAATCGACGAGAAAGGTCGGCCTCGTATAGCAGCATATGCCAAATGGGACACTTCTATGCCCGAAGACCGAGGTCCCCGCTACCCACCCTGGCACGGAGAAATGCCTGCAGCACTTTGCGATGAATTCTTCCAAAAGGAGGAGGAAAATAGAAAGCGTGTTATGGGTGATCGGAAACATTTCTGTATGTCCAAATTCCTTCGGGGGTTCCATGTGTGGACAACCAGATCTGTCCTAGTTTGCTCTAGCTGACTATTTGAAATTTGAAGATCTGGATACTGTTGCGACTCATCCCGATTATCAACGTCGTGGTGCTGGGTCTATGCTTGTTAAATGGGGTTGTGATCTTGCAGACTCTCAGGGTATCGCTGCCTATGTTGATGCGAGTAAAGATGGTGCGCCGCTTTACGCGAAGTTCGGATTTGTAGACTATAGCAATCCGGGTGAGGAGATTGCGTCGATGGCTAGAATGCCAAGGTAAAGATTGCTATCCTTGTTTGATTTAGGAATCGCCACTCGATCCTACTACGGCTCCGAACTGATGTTCATGGTGGTAATTGGAATGCAAGATCTATGGAAAATGGGGTGGAATTTCTGATCCTTGAAATTATTTTGCGGTGTTGGGTTTGATCTTGAAATGGATGATTGCCACGTTAGCCTCGCCATGTCCCTTCAAGATCTGCATCATCTAGATCTACTACTCTACCCTAACCTACGGAGTAGTGGGAGTTTGCGCTTCGCTCAACCGCTTGCTTCATCAACCATGATCCTTGTCGGTAGTCTTTGGCGACTTTTCCACTTCACTACATGTGTCCACACAACCCTTTAGAGTTCACCCCACCACATACATAACAGAAATGACAGCCACATCTATACTAAATTAGCAACTGAAACTTCATAGGACAGAAGGTAAGAAATATATGCATACGTGCAATAGATATGAGCGCATCCGGACACACGATCGATCATTGTATGACAATTTGGACATCGCCTCCATTGCTTCGACTTGGCGATCTTCAACACTCGTTGTAACTCTTTATCATTTGGACAGTCAATACCCGGATGGGCAAGTCCACGACAAAGTTTGTGAGTCTGGCGTTTACAAGATAGGCATCTGCCATGCTCTTGTTTAATTCTCGACTTAGGAATGAATTTCGAGCAAGTCGGGTACGCACAGTATAATCTGTCCGGGGCGGAGTATTCGATAACCTTCTCTTCATAGGCCTGCAGCTCTTGAACACTGAGGATTTCAATCATGTTTTTGGGCTTGATAGGCTTCTTGCAGCATTTTGGTGGATAGAGCTGCTCGTCTTGCATTGACACCAAGAACATGTTCCTCAGACAGTCACGGCAATATCTATGCTCGCATTTTCCTGGAAAAGTTTCTTCGATGTGGAATTCTTCCAGACAGGCGGTGCATACTCGTTTGACATCTTGTGGATTATTCTTTGATGAAGTTTGTTTGTTCTGCGATGGAGTTGGAGGTCCAGACTGGAATTTTCCATAGATCAACCAATCTTCGACATCCTTTGTGAGATCGATAAATTCGGGACGATTTTTTCTCTTAGTTATAGAGTGATTCTTACGCACTGAACCAAGGAATGCCACGTCACCATCTCTTTCCGCGGGAAATGTTTGCTCTTGGGTGAGGTCAATCAAGTTATTGTAGTGTTGGGGACGTCTCGTCTTGTTAATGAAGTCCAGATGCCTTTGCAACTCCTCTCGACTAGATTGTAAAGCAGTCACCTGCTTGGATATTCTCTCTGGGGCCCTTTTTCTACTAGATCGTAGTCTTCGAGACATCGAGTTCTCGAATGTATCTATTTCATCTTGCAAAAGCTGCAGACTTGCGTCAATGTCGCTTAGCTGAAGCTCTAACGCCAGCCTCTCACTCTCGTATTCACTCATGCTGGAGTTGTGCTGTCATCAACGATATATTTAGGGACCTGGCATCAGAGGTGACTGCGAGAATCGAAAGAGTAGTAAGATTCGATTCAATTGGAATCCTCCAGTGAGATATCGAAGGTAGCAACAGGTGGTTCTGAAGTGAGAGCTTCGTTGAACTGAAGTGTCAAGCAAATGCGGGCAAGGCAGAAGCAGAAGTGAAAAAGCAACTGAGTTCTTCGAGGTTCCATTTTATTGTTTGTCATGTCCGTCTTTGACAAATTCTGACACAGGCATTTTTCTTCAAACATGGTAGTATCATTAATCTACAGCCAAGTATCATCAATTCGAACCTTGGAAGTGTATAGAGTCTGTCATCCTCAACCACGGATCCATCTATCACTCGATATAGTTAGTACTTGGCACATTAGATAATTTTGAAATAGATATCTTGCCGGCTCTATCCAAATGTCCATGATTCTTTCTTGCTATCTAGCGAGATGTGAGATATACTGTATAGTACTAAGTAGCGGGAAATATGACCTCTTACACTCATGCATAAATGCCATTCAACGGCATTTGCCGGGTTTCATTCAAAATGTATCAAGTGGTATAGTACAACCCTCTCTCAATAAATTACATCACAAGGCCATGCTAATGGCAAGCATCTCCATCCTCTTAAACAACATTGTAGCGACCGCTAGCCGGGGCTCGAGCATCACTATCCGCAGCGGCAACAGTGCCCTCCTTCAGTAGACGCATAAGCTCACGCATGGCATCCGTGACGGATATCTCGGTTTCGCCCTCGACTAAAATGTAAAGCTTGGGATTCTCATTCGGACCAGGCTCTTTGCCAGCAGCATAGAAAGAGCCCTTTGTAGTAATAGATGTGCCGCTTGCTTCGAGGATCTTGGCGACATTCGTACGGTTGGTGACGGCCCAACGTGCTTTTTCTGTAATGGTTCATTATTAGCCACTGTTTATACTGGAAACCAGGAAACTGAAGTAAAGGAGAATATGAGAAACTTACGGGGAAAATCGTTGATTTCGAGCGTAGCGTGGAATGCGCCTGCATCGGGTCCACGGTTGTCGATGGGGACACCAGATCTCATAACACCAGCCTTGCTTAGACGGGCATGGATATCAGCGACGGCAGAGCCGACCTTGTCCAGGGGATTCTTAGAGCCAGCATTCGGATCCTTCTCTGTTCGGTGGACGGTAATCTTGCCATCCAGGTCGATACCCTTAGGCACACCGGGTAGCGGAGCAGGGGCGGAAGCAGCAGCAGACTGTACAGAAGAAAGAGCCTTGTTGAATCGATCATCTGTTTTCTCAGACTTCTCCTCTTTGTCCTCTTCTTCCTCGCCTTCTTCACCGGTCTTGTAGGTGCGGCGCTCACGCATACGCGCAGTCTCACGCTCCTGATCAAGTCGTTCCAGACCCTTACCACCAAATCCAGATGCGCTCGCCTTTTCTTTTCCGGCCTTGACTTTCTCCAAAAAGCTGTCGACCATCTTTTGTACGGGCTCAGGAACTTCCTGGCCACTCTGCTTGAGAGCCTTGGCAATGTCCACGGAGTACCGCTCTTGATTTTCCGTGAGGAATGTGACG
This sequence comes from Penicillium citrinum, assembly GCF_028827155.1. Taxonomy (NCBI): domain Eukaryota; kingdom Fungi; phylum Ascomycota; class Eurotiomycetes; order Eurotiales; family Aspergillaceae; genus Penicillium; species Penicillium citrinum. The sequence continues at coordinate 3,969,979 of NW_026622686.1, forward strand.
GCAGTTCCGGTGTTACCAGCACGTCCGGTACGGCCGGCGCGATGCACATAATCCTCCAAGTGGTTAGGGGCGTCATAATTGACGACAAGCTTGAGTTGCTTAACATCTAAACCACGAGCTGCGACAGAAGTAGCAGTCATGACAGGGAAAATACCAGCCTTGAAGTCTTCGATAGTGGAATCACGATCGATCTGGTCTTTTCCACCATGAATAGAACCACAAGGATATCCCTTTCGCATCAGCTCGTGCAGTAAATTATCTGCGGATTCCTGCCGTTCAACAAATATAAGGGTTCGCGCATCTTCGTTCTGATCATCTGCATACAGATTGCCCAGCAATTCCAAGAGACGGACGAACTTTTGCTCATCGTTGCGTACTTCCACGATTTGAGTGATCTCGGGCGCGACGACACTTCTCCCACCGACAATAATCTCGACGGGCTGTTTTAACGTCTTCCGGGCCAAGGCCTCCATGTTCCTGGGAAAAGTGGCAGAGAAGAGGACTGTCTGACGATCTGGTCTAACATTGGCCATAATTTTCATAACTTGCGGCTCAAAGCCCATGTCGAACATACGATCAGCTTCATCGAGTACACAGTATGTCACACGCCGCAGATTAGTCACTCGGCCCGCATTAGCGGCAAGAAGATCAATCATTCGTCCAGGAGTACAAACGACAATCTCTGCCCCGCGCTTTAACTCGGCAATCTGGTCCTTGATGGGGGCACCTCCATACGCACAAACAGCACGTAAACCAAGAGCTTTTAAGAAGGGCTTGCAATCCTTGTGGATCTGGGTGGCTAGCTCGCGAGTGGGTGTCATAATCAGACCAACAGGGCCTTCCATGTTATCGAGCGGGCGCTGGTCCTTGATGTGTCGGAACATAGGAATTAGGAAAGCCATCGTCTTTCCCGAGCCGGTCTTGGCTACACCAATCACATCACGACCAGACATGATAGCAGGGATGGCCTGAGCTTGAATAGATGTTAATCCTTCATAGCCAAGGCGATCAACAACATCCAAGGTCTGGACACCCAAACCACACTGTGACCATTTCTGAACAGGCTTCGGAATATCGAGGCCACGGACTTTGATGCCATCTAGCTCTAGACGTAGGCTGGCTACCTCTTCTTCGCTCATGTCGGCAAGATGGGAAGGCTCGTGATAGAATTGCTTTCGGAAAGGTTCGTACTCGACCTTCTTATGATCAACTGTGGGGATTTCCTTCTTCTTCTTTTTGTTGGCCATCGCAAGTACGTCATCCGCGTCCTCCTCTCCGACAGCTGTAATGGCGACATCGTCATCGTCACCAAACATGGCCTGGGGCTGGTGCGTTTGCTTCTTCTTGGCGAATGAGGCTCCAACTGTCTTCTTTGGCGGGGCGCTTTGGGCGAGACCAGACATGAATGCATCCAGAGGGTCCTCTTCTTCCTCCTCTTCTTCCACTTTTTTGTCGACATCCATTTCGGTAGATTCCGTCGGCTTGTTTGAGGTATCGGCCATTGCGATATCACCATTAGTCTGGGGGTCGACATTTTGTGTTTGAAGACGCTCTTCACGTCGTTCAGCAGCAGCTCGAGCAGCGGCGGCCGTGGCCTCTTCAGTTTCACCATCTTGCATATCGACATCATCATCTTCCGCGGCATCATCCGCGTCACCAAATGAGTCCTTGTTGTCATCCAGTGGCGGTGTTGGGAGACGTTCGAGCTTCTTGCGAGTAGATTCCTCTTCACCGAAGCCCAATGTTTTCGGTGCGGATGGTTTATCGTTACCAGAACTCTGCTTTGAGCTAAGCCCAAACCCGCTAACATTGCCCTTTGCTTTCAGAGGGGCAGAGGCTGGAGGGGGGGCAGCTGCTGCCTTCGGTGGGGCCTTCGCTGTTTCTGGAACGGCGACATCAGTCCCCAAAATGGTCGTCGATGGAGCGGTATTCGTCGTAGATGTGGCGTTCTTCACCACGGACTTGGGATCAAATTTTCCAGGATAGGGAGCCGGGGCTGGGGAATCAGTTGGGGTTGCGGGGGTTTGCGGTGAACCAACTGCGGGCGATAGGCCAGACTTGCGATCGATGGCATCAAGAATGTTCCGAGGACCGGTTGCAACGGCCTCTTGTTGCTTCTTCTCACGCTGTTCAGCTTGCTTCTTCTTCCACGCCTCGAGCTTGGCGAGTCTCTCGGCTTTTTTCTGTTCGTCGGTCTGGGCGGCAGGTGCGGGGGTCGCTGGTTTCGATGGCTGTCAAGTGTGAATTAGGAACTAAATTCTAAGTGAAAGTTTTGGGATGGCAGCACGTACCTCTTGTGTTCGAGATCGAGAACGACGATTGACACCGCGGTCACGGCTGTCATCCCGTCTAGACTTGTGCTTCAAATCAGCAGTATCATCTGGTCTGCGGCGCTCACGATCGCGTGAAGCATCCCTCCTAGGTCGGTAATCTCTATCACGGCTACGTCGGCGATAATCGCGATCATCGTCCCGACGGCGGTCTCTAGATCGATCTCTGCGACTGGGTCGGTAACTGTCATCGTCACGTCTATCTATAGAACGTTCGCGTCGGCGATAGCCATCTCGATCACGGCCATGGTCTCGATCACGGTAACGGCGCTTTAATTTGCAAGATGTAGAGTTAGTATATTGCGCTGTTTGAATTTCACGCGCGGGGTGGATATTGCGTTGACTACATACCTCTGGACTGCGAGACCTGCGGTATCCGCGGCCATCATCCCGTCGACTTCTATCATAACGATCATCCTCTCTGCGAGACCGTCGCGAGGAGGAGTATGTGCTGCCTACAGGAGATGGTGAGCGAGTATCCCCGTGGCGAGCCATTGTTGCAGGGCAACGATGAGTGAGTATTACTGCAAACTCAAAAGCACCAGGACGTCGAGCAAAAAGGCCTGCAAGGATCACCGCGCTTCCATATAAATTGCTGGATCTCTAGACTGTCGTATATGCGCCTGGAAAACTCGTAGTTGTGAGCACCAATGGTATCTTCTCCAAGTGACAAACTGATATCAAAATGAACCTCCAAACTGCCTTGGGGGATCGCCGTCATGTGCCTATGATCACGTGTGGCACTAGTCCCAGACCGGATGCTTGTTTTGCTTATGTCATCTGTTTGAGACACCCAGCCTCCACTCCGCTTGCGTCAGGGACAAGCGTTATTACATTAGCGTTGCGCCGCGCCTACTGTGATTTAAATATTTATTTGACCGAAACACTAAGATAATATTACAAAGGATTTCCCAGGATGGCTTCACACTTGGCTACCCGATTGGGTGCCCTTCGACACTTATCCGTCAGCAATGCCCTGTCTCGCCCTACTCGCGTGATTGAGGTCCAGAGCCAGCTACGCCAGCTTTCTCTTGCCTCGACCCCTCGATTTACAGCTCCTCTCGCCGGTCAGATCTCTGGATTGAACTCGCAACAGACCCATGCCTTCGCTACAACATCTGAAAGTGGCAAGCCTAAGCGCGCGGCTAAGCCCAAGTCCAAGAGCACCACCAAGCGCAAGAGCAGCACTACAACCAAGAAGCCCAAGAAGGAGCTTACCGAAGAACAGAAGGAGAAGAAAGCTAAGCGCGCTGAGCTGGATCATCGCCGAGAGCTCCGGGAAAAGGCACTCCAGGAACCCAAGAAGCTGCCTCAGACTGCCCGAGGACTTGCTATGAAGGATGCCTTCGCTGAGCACCGCGGGCAGCACGAGGGCGCGGTCGCCGTCTTCAAGGCTGCTTCTGCCAGCCTGAATGAGCAAGGCAATGATCGGATCATGGAGGTATGTTTATATATGGCCAGCATCATCATGCGATAGGTTCTTACTGACTCCACGTTTCAGCGATATCAAGCGCAGGTCGACAAGAACCGCGCTGCAAATGATGCTGCCTATGAAGAATGGGTGAAATCTTACACTCCTCTGCAAATCAAGGAGGCTAACAATGCCCGTCGGGCCCTTGGTCGCCTCACTGGAAAGCGAGTGAATGTGATCAAGGACGATCGTCAAGTCAAGCGTCCCAGCTCTGCTTTCATCCAATTCGTGAAGGATCGGCCTAGTCACATTGAGACCCGGAACCGCCCTGTTTCTGAAATCCAAGTCGAGACTGCCAATGCATGGAAGCAATTGAGTGATTCTGAGAAGGCGGTAAGTAAAACAACCATGGCCTGTTGAAATAATGTTTGGATGGACTCGAATATGAGTTGCTAACATGCCATCTTATAGCCTTATATCCAGCGAGCTGCGGAGGATCGCGAGCGCTATCGCCGTGAGCATTTGGAGGTCTATGGAGTTGAGCCTCAGAACATGAAAGCGGAGGAGTAAATACGTTCCTGGATCGATGATTGTGTATTCTTTGTGTCGCGATATGAGTTGGATTGCAAAAGGGTTTTGCGTTTGGAATGGTGTCGCCCTTGTGTGTTTAGTATCTTCTTGTTTGTTTGTTTTTTTTTTGTTCTGTTCTACTCTGCTTTGCTCTGTACTGCAAGTTTCTTTTTCCTTCTCTTTCCTTCATATTTTCCCCCTTCTTTATTGCTTTTTTTCTCCTCCCCACGCGACACCATGTGTTGTTCGATTCCCATTTTCCTATGTTATATGTATTGTAGCCGCGTTTCATGTGTTGATGGTTCAATCTCTCTATCTCCAGCATGTCTCCTCTCAATGGTGGAAACTTCTAGCTCGCATGATCTCCGTAATCTCCATAGCCTCCGTAATTTCCACCAAATTAGTCCCCCGTGCCTATCCACGACCACCGTATGAGTCAAGGGCCATCCTCCATAGCGGGGACATTTCCCCCGCACTTCGCCGGCGAAGTGGCGGTGAGAAAGAAAAGATGTGTTGCGCGTGCGCCGCAACCCAAGGCATGAAACCTGCAGAGTCGGAAATATTTCGGTGGGGATGAAGATGTGGGCAAAGGATGTTTATTTTACTTTGCAATTGTGAGAATTCGTGAGTGTTTTTATGAGGGAGTGGTGTTGTATTATACTTTGTATGTGATGGTACTATACGCGGGCGGAGCTTCTCCGCAGCCAGCTGATATTGTACAGAAGTACGCAGTACTGTACCTACATTAACAAGTAGCATGTACTTTGTGATCGCTGAGTACTCAGAGTGGTACTATTGTACCTAATTAAGTCTACTGTAGGATGTTCCAAACTCGAAATAGATCAATATTCCCTGCAGACGGGCCTTCCCGCGGACTATATCGGGCATCCAAATTTCCATGGATGGGCACTGCTTGTTCCATGGATTCAAGTTTGTTTACTCCAGTCCAAAATATACTGCAGCATTACTATATTAGTAGCGCAGACAAACAGTAGACGTACTTGCGGTGACCAGCTGCATGCATAGTCACATTGCATCCCCGATAATAACAAAATCGAGTAATGGGTTGGATGTACATACAGGATGTATAATGGTGGGATGCGATAGGATGATGTTGGTGCAGGGGCCCAGTGGAGGGGCCTCTTTATCGATAGAGTATGTACATTGGCATTTACTTCTGAGTACCTGCCATTCATCTTTCAGTTATATTCTGTATATGCAGAGATTTCATTCCTTAGAAAGTACTACTTTAGTAGGGTATACTTTGTTCCTTTGAAGTTTCATTCAATTCTACTTCGGCTCTTTTCACGGCGATCGTCTTCGTCCCAGCCTTTTATTTTTTTTTTTTTGGATTTGCGGACCTCTGGGACGAACACAAGTTCATAGTTGTTGAATCTGACGAAGAACAGTCTTATTATTATTTTGAATTAGATATACATTAATTGAACCAAGTAAGTGGTTTATTTCCGATACTAATAATTAGTATCACTCCACGTCGACGAGGATATACTCCAATTTGCGAATTGTTGTATACCGAGTACTCCTCCAAATGTACACCCGCCGATCTCCTCCACCGCCCAAACTACTTTTGCATCCCTGCCTCCTCCAGCTGATCCCTACTTCTCCCTACTTTTTTGCTCCCTTTCCTAGGTGGCAAAATTCTTTTTCTAATCCTCGATAATTCCCTTGAATATAGTCTATACCTACCTCTTCTTCGACTAACTACGACCGACTACTACCGACTACCGCTTATTGCCCTACGATCCTAGATTGGTGAAATCCACCGGGCAGCTTAAGCAACCTCAAAATCGCGCTGGTCGTGCTGGGTGGCTATCGTGCTTTATCGCTTGTCTAATTTCAATTGTTCTTCGATCTATCACCGAATATTACGAACTTTACGCCTTCAAGACCCCGATCTGACGGAAATTATCGTCCTCGCACCTTTTACTTGACTCATCACCCAGCGACCTTCGCGGGGTCATTCGAGTTCAATTACCCCATGTGTTCTCCCCCGGTACTCTTGTAAAAAGAGTCATCAATCAGACTCGCGGACGAATAAGAGCAATCAGATGCGCTGCGATCTGGATCACCCCGCCATGGATATGTACACATTGATTCCCGCAGACCGTTGCGCAGAGCAACTGGGTCCGTCTGTCGCAAAAGAACACCAACATCTCGAAGACGCCGTTAACCAACTTGTTCATGATATCTGGGAGCGTCTCGTGCTGGGAATGCCAACAATAGGCTTATCACAATATGATTCTATGCGTGGTTCCGACTTCCAAGCCGAATTGGGGCTTCGTTCGCCGCGACTTCCAACGTATACTCAACCCCCACCCTCCTATGATGAGGCGCTCGCCGATATTCCGCCGGACTATACTACGCTACTCTCTCTCGCCGAGCGAAAGACACTTCATTACGATGCTTGCCAGCCGATACCGACAAGGAAGACCCACGAAAAGTCGAATACATTTTGGAAAGACGGTTCTATAAACGTGGATATCGATTTTGGAGATCCTGCTGGTGTTCGTGAACATAAAAAGAAAAAGCCCGCTGCAAAGAAGGCGGCTGCCCCACCTCCACCGCCAGCGGATACCGGTGGTGGATCTGATAATGCCGGTGGTGATCAGCCCAGTGGTGATGGCGGCGGCGATGGGGGCGGCGATGCCGGTGGTGATGGCGGAGGAGATGATGGTGGCGGGGGCGGTGATGATGACTGGAATGCTTGGACTACAACTGGCAGTAAAAAGAAAACTAGGAAGCAAGAAGAGGAAGAAGAAGAGGCGCGTAAAGCCGCCGAGGCTTCTACGGCAAATAATCTCAGTTGGGCCGAGGAGGCCGATGGAGGCGGCGATGATTGGGCTGGATTTGCAACAGTTGGTAAAAAGAAGAAGGTAATTTTCATCTCCAATTTCCATATCGGAAGAGTAGCTAACACTACCCACAGAACGAAGCACCCCCAGGTGGGTTTCAAGATGTCAGTCTGAACGATGGCGCTCCTCAGCTTGATTTGAATTTTGACACGGGCCCCAAAACGGGAGGGACTGGATTCAGTTTTGGTGGATGGGGCAAAGATTGGAGTACTGGTAGTAAAGGAGAAGCAGGTCTAGGGGCCATTGGTGAAAAGAGCACGAATCCTTGGGCTACTAATGCTAAAAAGCCAAAGACCCCTGGTGGGTTTGACTTTGGAGATCTTGGATCTGCTCCAGGGCCAGAGCCAGTCGCCGAAGGGAAGGACGATGACTGGAGTGCCTGGGGGGGCTGTCTCCAGCAAAGATAAAAAGAAAAAGAAAGGCCTTCTCGATCCAGAACCCGAACCCGAACCCGAGCCTCCAGCTGCACCTGAGCCTGAGCCTGAGCCCGAACCTGAATCCGAACCCGAAGAGGAGGCTCCGCCAGATCCGACAGACGAAGCCTGGTTCAAGAATTTATCTAAAAAGGAGCAGCGAAAAGCCAAGAAGGAATGGGAAAAGAAGGTGAAGGATGTCGAGGAGAGGAACAGACCGATCAGAGAAGCTAAAGAAGCCAGAAAGGCTGCCAAGGAAGAAGCAGCTCGTGTAGCCCAGGAAGAAGAGGAAGCCAAAGCCAAGGAAGCCGCCCCTGAACCTGACAACGACTGGTCCTGGGATGTTCCTACGAAATCCAAGGACAAAAAGAAGAAGATTGATCTCCTTGCTGACCCTGAGCCCGCACCGGATCCACCTCCTGCAGATGACGACTGGACGGGAAGTTGGGGCACTGCTGGTAAGAAAAAGGATAAAAAACCGAAGGCTGAGCCCGAACCACTTCTGGAGGAGCCACCCCCGGAACCCGCAAAGGAAGACGAGTGGTCTGGTTGGAATGTCACAACCAAGGAGAAAAAGAAGAAAAAGGGTAAAGCCGAGCCAGAACCAGAACCAGAACCAGAACCTGAGCCAGAACCTGAACCTGAGCCTGAGCCTGAACCTGAACCTGCACCGGAGCCTGCTATACCGGACGATCCTTTATACGAAGGATGGGCCACGCTGTCTTCGAAAGAGAGAAAGAAGCGTGAGAAGAAATTGACCCAGAAAGGAGCTCCTATCCCGGGGAAAGATTTTCAGCTTCCCAGTGACAAACCAGCGGAACCTGAGCCTGAACCTGAACCTCCTGCTGAACCAGAGCCTGCACCAGAGCCTGAACCTGAACCAGAGCCAGTCCCCGAACCAGAACCAGAGCCTGAGAAATCAGCTGGAGATGATTGGGGAGGCTGGGGCGTCACAGTGAAAAAGGACAAAAAGAAGAAGAAAGGCAAAGACATTGAGGAACCGCCACCGCCAGCTCCCACTCCACCTGCGCAAGGACTCACACCAGAACCCGAGGCAGTACCCGAAGATGACATCTGGATGGACTCCGCATCGAAGTCCAAGAGCACGAAGAAGAAGGCTATCGAGCCTGCTAAGGAAGAAAAGCCTGCCGCAAAGGGCTTCTGGGGAACTTTGATGGGCGGATCAGCGAAACCCAAGACAACTAAGAAGGAGGCCACTCCAAAGGAAGAAAAACCGGAAGAGAACCTTCTAATCGACATCGAGGACGAACCTAAAGAGCCTGAGCCTGAGCCAGCACCCGAACCCGAGCAAGAACCCGAACCTGAACCGGAGCCCGCACCTCCTCCAGCTCCAGAGGTCCCAGTGGAGAAGTCGAAATCCAAAACAAAATCATCAAGTGCTAAGCTTTCTGTGGCTGACCGTATTAAAGCTCTTGAGCAAAATAAGAAGGATAAGGCCAAGGAACTGAAGAGCAAGTCTAAGAAACCTGAACCTGAGCCCGAGCCCGAGCCTGAACCAGCTGAGCCAGAGCCTCCTGCCGAAGAGGAAAAAGGACGTTCCAGCGATCTTCTTCCAGGTAGTTTCCCTGATGAACCTGCAGAGCCACCTGCAAAGCTTGAGCCCGAGCCGGAACCGGCACCGGAGCCAGAACCTGAACCTGAACCTCCTGCTCCAGATCTTTCTAAGATGACCAAAAAGGAATTGAAGAAGTACAAGAAAGCCCAGGCAGAGAAGGAGGCTGCGGCTGCGGCTGCGGCTGCTAAACCACCTACTCCGCCACCTGCTCCTGAGGAACCATCAGCAGCGGAAGCTGAGCCCGAGGCGGAACCAGCACCTGAGCCTGAGCCTGAGCCTGTACCAGAAGCAGCGCCAGCTGATGAGGGTGCTCCTCCTACTCCTCCGCCTGAGCCTGTTGAAGAGGCTCCAAAGTCTTCGAAGAAAGATCGTGCCAAGATTGATCGTGCAAGCACCTCGGCTTGGGGATTCTTTGGCAGTGCTCCACCTCCAAAGAAGTCCAGTAAAAAGGAAAAGAAAGCACCGGAGGAAACAGAGCCCCTGAAGAAAAAAGAGAAGGAACCTACTCGCGATGTTTCTCCGCCGCCCAAATCAAAATCTTCGAAACTTCAGTCCAAGGAAGTCGATCAAGACATGGAAAAGTCATCTTCTGATCGCGAGAAGCGGAGAGAACGTGAAGAGAGGCGTGAACGTGAAGCACGTTCTTCAAAGCAACAACGTGCAGCGAAGATGTCGAATCTTATGTTCGGAGGGCCTCCACCACCTCGAGCGAAGTCATCTAGCAAACGTGATGCTGCGGCTGTTAAGAAGCCTTCATCCAAATCAGGTTCAAGACGAGGTTCAGAAGATGTAGATGAAGCTGCTATGCCTTCCCCTCCACCTGACGAGAAGCCTGAGATATCGGATAAGGCAGCCAAGATGATGGGAATCAACGCGTCCAAATCGAAACGGGACCGACCACGTGCAGAGAGGCGAAAGTCAGGTAAGATGATTGTTTCAAAACAAAAGCCCGCTGCAGCAACTAATAGCTTCGTTTTCTCATAGCTCGAGATCCGTATGCCATTGAAGATGAGGACTTGGTCATGGTTAACAAAGAGGATGCGGATGAACAGTCGCCCAAGGAAGGCTCTCGAGGATCTGCACCTTCGAAGCGCAAGTCCAAACGCGAGGTAAGTTTATTTAATGACAATTATGCAACGTGAATGGATAGTTGACTCACATTGACCATACAGACCCGTCTCCGCGGCGAAGATGAAGATGCCGTCATGGTCGACGCAGAGCAAGCCCGCCAGGGTCCAGATGTTGTATCAGGACCAGATGACATTGCTTTTGTCGACACGCCCAGAGAGCGTCGCTTGAAACGATCCAATACAGCTCCTCCGAAAAAACAGGAATCTGGCGGAATCATGGGTCTTCTCGGATCTTTGAGAAAGAACACACGCCCCGAAATGCCTGACCGTCGCAAATCTCGCTCGTACCGCGACGAAGAATCCAGAGGCCTTACCGATCCAGAGCGTGAAGATCGTCGAGCACGCCGGGACGATCGTCGCCGTCGAGCCATGAAACCCGATGAAGATGCAGAAGGATTCACAACCGATGCTGCCGGTGTTACAGCTGGTGGAGAAACCGAACCTGAAGACCCAGAAGTACGACGGGCAGCACGCAGAGCCAAGCGATCTTCACGACAAGCTCCATCCGAGGCCCGTGAAATGGAACGTGAAGCAGAGGAACGTCGAGCCAGACGCAAAGAAAAGGAACGAGCACGTGAAGCCCGCGAACAAAAAGCCAGAGAAGAAGAAGAGCAGCGCCGCCGTGAAGAAAAGCAGGCACGTCGCGCCGCTCGCGAGGAGCGACGCGCAAAGGAAGAAGAAGCAGCTCGCGAGGCTGAAGCAGCTGCCGAAGCACGAGCTAATGAACGACGCGAACGTCGTCGCCAGCGCGAAGAAGAAGCTAAAGCCAAGGCCCAACGACGCCGTTCCCGCGTTGAAGAACCAGTGGACGCTTACCCAGACGAAGCCGAAAACGACCGTCGTCGTGGCTCACGTTCAGGTGATCCCAAGGCTCATCGTCGCAAGTCCAAGGCTGCTCCACCGCCAGAACAACCTCCATCATATCCCTACCCGATGTCCAGGGGTATCAATCATGGTGATATGGGCGGGAACAAGAAAGATAAAATTTCCTCCTGGGTCTATTCGCAAGCAGACGAACCTCCAGAACCACCACCCATCGTCCCAACGGTTCTTGATATTCCTCCGAACGCAGAGAACAACCAGGCTGCCTCTCTTTCATCAGATGAAGAGGCACGCCGTGCTGTGCGTCGACGTGCGAGACGTCGTGCTAAGTACGGTGATATCCCTGATGAAGAGATCGATGAGATTCGTTCGAAGAAGCGTGAAGGCCGCGTGAAGAGTTCTTCTGGGAGTGGAGACTATGAGCGAGATCGTGGAATGCGGTCTCATGGTAGTCGACATGGAGATCGTGAACGTGAACGAGCACCAGCTAGTGGGGGTAAGAAGAGTTGGTTCAAAAAGCTTACTACTTTCTAATTTGCGTCTTTTGGTTGGGAGGTCTGCCTGAATTGTCTGATTTGGCCTGGGGGTCACATTGTGTACAGCGTCTTTGTGGATTTTGTCTATTCTTTTTCTTCTACTTGATGATGCTCTTCCTGTGTGGATAGGTAGATTGACTCCGGTTTTTATTTTTATTTTTTTTTTTATCACGACAGACACGACTATGATGAGAGCAACAAATGTTACACGATTTATGCGACTGAGGAATGATATAATACATTGCACCCACACATTCTAGGTTTTCATGAAACCCCCTTTAGACATGAGTATTTATCACTCAGAGCTCCATTGGATCTCGTGCCGGTGTACCAAACCATTGATTACAGCATCTTCGATCTGCTTGTCAATCTTTGGTGATCCAAGCTTGTGCAATCGATCAAAGAACAGAACCCGTGGATTATTTACTCCAGCTTTCTGCAGTGCTTCGACGATATCTTCCCGCAATTTCGAGGAATAGTTCGCTCCTTTCACTAACTGATTCATCATTAAAAGTGTCGAGTCAAGATAACCCAAGGCCATCTTTTTCTCTTCCACTGGATATATTGATCTCTCAAGGAGATCATCGAGGGTTAATGAAACATTTGAAACCCAGATGTTATACCAGCGAGTTTTCGAATGAGGCTGGATCTCCGCCAACTTTCGTGTGATGACTGCATGAGCTTCTTGGTTTTGTTCAAGAGGTTTATCGTTAACTTGGTTCAACATGAGACGGGTGAGAGCTGCAGTGGCACGTTCTCGAGTAAATATGTCCCACGCAACCAGGGCGTGGATGAGAGAAGTGATTATTTTCTGGTTGCGAAGAGCTTCATTCACCCCTTCTGGATATCTTGTGAGGGTAAATAAGCATACAGCCGCTCTCTTCCCAAGTTCAACGCTCTCTTTTGGGATGGCGAAGGCTGTTATAAATGTGGGAAGTGTCCAGAAATTGACAGTGTTGATTTTATTCAACAGATTGACTAGAGCAACGACACCTCCATTCTTAATGAAATCCTCCGCTTGGCTAACTGCTCCATTAGTATACCTGATTACTTGAAGATATGGCATATTAAGGATGTCTTACCCGCGAGATTTCCACGTCTCGGAAAGGCTGAAAAGTTGCTTTGTAGTAACGGAGCCTGCTCGTATCGCCTTGATGTACCATCCTGAATGACTTTCATCCACATTTTTGGTCGAGGTTTCAGATTTCTCGACGCTTCGTAGCTTCTCGCTGTCATTCATGTGCTTTCTCCTGGATTTACTCTCTTCTCGATCCCTAGATTTCTCTTCTGCAAAAAATTCAATCGTCTCCAGCATAGCTTCGTCAATTCGTCGATTGATTTGAGATATCTCAGAAGATATGGTCAGACTTCCGGCTTGATTTTGATACGCCGATGAATCGTTCTGCGTTTCCATAGGGAGGGCCTTCTTTATTGACTCGATTGAGATATCTTTTAGCCAGGCATGCTCAAGCACGTCCCCCACCGACAGTCTTCTAGCAGCACTGGGGCCATTGCTACCCTAAGAAAGTCATAGCAATGCTGGCTGGCTTTAGGTGTGGACGGGAACTGGAGTTCCATTTCTTCATCCACGTATCTCTCGAGACTTGTAATCCTTGGAAAAGGGTAGATGTAGAAAAGAAGATAGAATGCAGTTGCCCCGACGGACCATATGTCGACCTTCTCGGTATAATTATACCTCGATTCATCGGACGTGTTGGGAGGGAAGATATCTTGAATCTCAGGTGCACAGAATAGACGAGTACCGACAGTTGAACGGAGACTACTGTCAAGTTTGATTCGCTTGCTAATGCCAAAATCGCCTATTTTGACCTGCCACTCCGGGCTTTTTTGGACGATAAAGATATTCTAAAATGGTCAGCCTGGCTCTAGTCAGAGGGCACATGGACATACGGCAGGCTTGATATCCCTGTGTACAAATTTCGAACGATGAAGCAGATCAAGTGCCTCTGCAAGCTGAGAGACTATCTGTACCACTTCCGGCTCTGAAAGGGGTCGACCTAGTTGCTTCATGTATGCGTCCAGATCTCCATGTTCGAGGTACTCCATCACAATAAAAACACAATCATGGTTGGAATACCATCCATGGCATTTTACAAAAAAGTCTGTATACTTGTAACAGTCAATTGAACGAAATAATCAAATATTTTACCAACTAGGTATGGGGTTCCTGACAAACCTTTCCGAGAGAGAACTTAAGTATAGCATCCAACTCTTTTCTAAAGTCTACCCCTCCAGCCGACAAAGGCTCCTTCATCACCTTCTTTACAGCCTGAATCTTAACTCTCCCATTAGGTTTCTGATGTATAAAGATCGAGACTGTGCCATAAGCGCCTCTCCCGATGACTTTACCCTCCGTCCAGATCTCCCTAGCTCGCCCGCGTCTCACAATCGACCTTTGGCGTGTTCCCGATTCGTCCGTGACATTTTCGATCTGGAAGTCAACTTTGATTTGGCTGTCATTGACTAATTCCGAATATCGTGTTTCCATCCTGAAGCGGATTCAAGACTTTGAAAGACCGGATAGTTAAAGCACCTCCGATTGACGTTTATTTATAAGTGTTCGCCTTGGCATGAACCCCGCCACCAGCTGAGCCTCTTGCATCTCTGCCAATCAGCTTGGGCATTTACGCGCTTGATATTTGAAACAATCTGGTGAAATTTTGCTTGTTAAAATGATAGAATGGTAGACTGGCTCCAGTCTGAAATACTTTCTCAAAGCCCATACAGCTATCATTTCTTACCTCGCATCCCGAGAGCTGCCTCGGTTCTTACTAGTGAACCAGCGATTAGGACATTACCATATCACACCTAAGTAAATGAGAATCATTGCTTGTTGAAACTAATATGAGATGGAAATGCTTTAAACACGTGGTAATACTTCCTATTGGCAGCCATCAGCATAGGTGGCTCAGCAGTTGCTACTTTAACACTAGGCTGGGCTATGAATATTATTCAAGGTACAGTCTGTCCAAGACATCTTAGTCCGAAACTTGGACACGTTCAGAACCGTCAGTCAATCAGTACCCTATGAACCTAAGAGATTCCATCCAGTGTCTTCCTTCGATTTTCCAAATAGAGACGCCCACTCTCATAAAGACTGAGATACAAACTCATCGCAACAGCCGTCCATCCACCCCGAATAGCACCCCCCCCTTAAATAATCCCCGTACTCCCTCTCGTCTAAGAATCTCCCTCCCAACCTCGAAAGTCCCCTGCTTCCCCGCCATATTATTCCCATTAGCCAATCCTTCTCGACCCTCCTCACTCGCAGAAAGCATAACCCGGGTCTTGATCACATCGATTGGTGTCGTGACAGTCGACGCAACAAGTCCAGCCGCAGAAGCCGAAACACCAGTCAATCCAGCCCGCTCAATGAGTTGTTCCTTCATTCCGGATGGCGGCTTGTCAGGACTGACTCCGTAAAGACTTTCCCTTCGCTGGCGTCGCCAATGAATTGCTTTCGTGCGTATATATTCGAATAATGGAAATTGAAGACCCGTGAACGGGAGGTTGCGGCCAACTAACGCGGTATATCCGCTCCAAAGACGCCAGGGTTTAGCTTTGAAGCGGGTCAGGACTTGGCGCATGGCTGATGTGTTGGAATTTGCGTGATTGGGCTGTTTAGAAGCATGTACCATCTGAGCATTCTGTTTAATAACTTCTGCTGGCGTGATTATCAGGCAGGACACCATCTCTGCGGCGGAAGAAGCGATGGCATGTATAATTGGCGTTGGTAGCGAATGTGTGAATGGTAGTTTGAACGATGTATTTGAATATTGCGTATATTGATTAACTTCGCCTGGTGATGGTCTATTATTAGACGAGTTGTGAAGTATACTTTTGACTCCCTCGTATGTTGTAAAGAATGCTCCTGCTGTTTGGAGTTGGGAATCGATGTTAGTAAATTGTCCTCTCTCTTATTTGTATCTTTCAGCTTGGGACAAATTCAAACTAACATGATGGGATTGTGGAGAATACAACACTCCAGACACCTTGATATAAGCCGCGGAAAAGAACATCGCGTCTTATTGCGCCGGAGCGTGAATCTTTAAATAGTTGCTCATAATTTGGCGACTGGATCCGTGTTTTAAGTGTGTCGAAAGGATATACAATGAAGTCGACAGAGACTGCAGCAAAGGCTCCGGCCTGGAGAAAATCTGGTTAGCCTAAAATCCCAATACTTTTGCGCTCATCAGATATATCATGATTGAAGTTATTTCAGTCACTTTATGTAGAGATGGATATAGAGTGGAACTGAAACATAGTATAGATGGGCCAACTTACGACCCAAATATCAGAGTGCGTGTTATACATGAATATCAAATCGAATTGAAAGCAATCTAGAGAATGCAGAAAAAAACCAACGGTCTAGACAAGTTCAACGCTGATGTGTTTCACCAATCCGGTTCAAAGAAAGTAGATGGCAGATGAGGTCATCTCGATATCACGTGATATCACCTGCCCTATACTGCTTAGGGCTAGATGATCTACAATGCGGAGCAGAGGAACTACGGAGTACATTGGAGTACATATTGAAGTTGAATAACAATAAAACGCTGTAAATCATGTCTAACATCATAGTTTTCTATGGGCGGATGCGAGTCCATACATGTCGCGCACGTCAGACACAAAAAAGAAGACTCGACACGGTCATACAAGAAAAATAAGAAGGAAGTCGTATTAACATCCAGAGAACATTTTCCCTCCCTACGCCGTAAAAAGGTTTCATGCAATCCCAAAAAAGCCGTTCATCACCAAACTGCTTATTTAGCAACCTCGCCGGGCAGCAGGTTGCCCTTGGCAGCAAACATCTTGCCGGTAGTGGCCGAGACGAAAGCATCGACCTGGCGGGAGAACTGCTCCACCTGGCGGGTGTTGAGCATGCTCTCCAGCCGGCTGGGCTCAGCGGGGAGCTTGAACAGGCGTTGCCACTCGTCTTCGGGGAGGAGGGGCTGCTTCAGGGCGGAACGGGTGGCGTTCTCTTGAGCGCGCTTCTGCTTCCAGTTGTTGATCTTCTGCTGCTCGCGGCCAAGCACACGCTGGTAGTACTGGTAGTTGTTGGTCTCGGTGTTGTGGGCCTCGATGCTATCAAGCAGGAGATCGCAGTTCTTCTCGAGGTAGGGATCGATGTTGAGCGACAGGTTGTCCAGGTTGGGGGTGAGATAGGAGGATTTGGAGTAAGGGCTGGCCTCGAGAGCGGCGAGCGAGGGAGGAAGGTCGGTAGGACCGGCAGAGGGGCACTGCAGCTGGTGGATGAAGGAGGTGATCAGGTGCGAGTTGTGGATCTCAACGGGGAACTCGTCGAAGATATCTTGGTAGCGGAGGTTGGACTTTTGGAGACTGTAAGACTCTATTAGCACATATGCCTTTTTCTGATGTGGTTCCATTTTCATTCAAGAATTGGCGCTGCGGGGTCGGGTACATACTCCTCCGAGTTGAACTTGTTCTCCTTGAAAGCCTCAACAAATTTGGCGGACAGGCGGAAAGCGCGCAGACTGAGGCTGCCCTGGGCACTGCGGCTGACATCGTGGACAAGGGCGACTGTCCGCTCGTTCAGCTCCTTCTGGTAGAAAAACTGGTTCTCGATCACATTCATGTTGACGAAGTTGCCCATGTTGGCGCTGGTGTACCATCCGACACTGTTGGCATCGACATTAACCTCGCGGACCATGCGAATCATCTCTGCTTGGTAGGCAGCGTTGGCCTTGACGCGGGGAGCAGAGGCAGCGGGGTTCGGGGCGGCATTGTCGAAGTGCGACTCGGTGGGCAACTCAACGACGGGGAAAGGGAAGGAGTTGGTGATCTCGAGGGTACCTTCGACGTCCATACCGACGAGGGCGCCAGTCGCGGTGGTCGGGAAGGTCTGGTTGCAGTGCTTGATGATTTTCATCACCACCTAGATCGCCGATCATAAGTATTTCTCGTTGGCGAGGATAGGGAAGATTTTCAAGATTCGGGGAATTCGTACCAAGGCCTCGACCTTGACGGCCGTGATGGGGGATTGTGTTCTGAAAGCAAGATTAGCGGATAGAACATTCTAAAGAGACACATAGAACACATACTCGGCCATTATGAAGGGAGGTGCACCGTAGGGATGTGAAGGACGTGGGTTGAATGGCGGGTTCACAGTTTGTGTGCCAGCCCGACTTTGACAATGCCCGGTTGGGTTTAGCGTGGAACGGATGGTGGTATTACGGTACGCTTCCAATGTATGAGGGTAGAGGCGTAATACCGTATTGATACATCACCTGTTTCGGACATCAAATACACGAAGTATAGAAAGTTCCAAGGTTGACTATCATATCGGCAAATTGTTATCCAAATTCATAAGAACAAATATGATAATAATTTGGAAGATGGAGAAGTTCTAAGAAAAGGGCTGGAGGATATTTTTCGACTGCCATCTAAGTCAATTATCTGACCTCTTTTATGATTGAGTGAATGCCAGCTGGAGTACTATGAGGTACCACTAATCATTAGTACATATTTGTAGACATAGGAAAGAAAACCTTTTGGCCTCATAACAGAAGCTACGGTATGGAATGTATATAAGGGCAATCAAATTAACCAGTTAAATTTGTTGCTGGTGAGATTTTATTCGATCTACGTATGTCCAGCAAGACGATTGCCCTCTCCCCAGTGAGAGTGTGATGATGCGATATTCCATTCCCACGATGCAATCCCTATCAATTGGGATTAATCTACCTTGGCATTACCAACAGTCACCCGTCTGCATCTAGTATGCTGAGGGTGTTATCTACTCAAGATACTTCCCAAGAATCATCTCATATTTGGCTTGATGATGCCACTAACCCAAGCGCAATACTTGAGCATACATGCTATCTGTCACAAATCGGTAATAAAGAAAATGGCACAGTTTACAGAATAGCCGATCTGGGTCTTATTTAAGAAATGCGAGCTCCGCGGAGCTATTCAACTCTTGAAAAAAGACCATCTTATGATTATAAAATAGCAAGTGTTGCCTAAATACTTCCAGGATGACAACTTTATATTCTGAAGATTTTCCAAAAAAAGGGCCAAGGGGGCTGGTCACCGACCTCGATGAGGATTCGTCCAGTGATAGCATTCAAGTCCCTCCTTTGGGGGAACCAAGTGACGAGCGTCGATTCTGGTTTCAACGTGCCCTAGATTACAATCCAGAAGCAATAGCAACGCAGCCTTCTGTTTTCGATAATCCCGACACAGCGAAAGAATATCAACCACAGGCCGACTGGGAGAATTTACATAGGTTTGACCCTCTAGCAAGATGGAGCTGGGGCGAGGAACATAGATTGATTCGCAAAATTGATCTTCGTATCATGGTGTTTGCCTGCTTCATGTTCGCGGCTCTAGAATTAGATCGGTCTAATCTCCAGCAAGCTCTGACCGACAATTTTCTCAATGACCTTCACATGAATACGAATGGTAGCAGTTTTTTTTTTTTGCAATCCTTTGATAAACGATGGATTTGTTGTCCTAACCCACTTTCTAGACTATAATCTCGGAAATACTGTGTTTCGACTCTCCTTTCTATGCGCTGAGTTACCCTCGCAGCTTGTTAGTAAATGGGTCGGACCAGATCGATGGATTCCAACACAAATGGTACTTTGGTCGGCGGTCGCTATGGGACAATATGGACTCGAAGGGAAGACTTCATTTTTGGTCTGCCGTGCACTTCTAGGCATTCTTCAAGGCGGCTTCATCCCAGACGTGAGCATTTTTCATTCGTCGATGCCTCTTTGCTAGCGGCTAACTATATCACAAGGTCATCTTATATCTTTCCTATTTCTACAAACACCATGAGCTCTCCATCCGTTTGGGATTTTTCTGGACTGCAATGAACATCGCGGATATCATTGCGAGCTTCTTAGCATTCGGCTTGCTTCATCTTCGTGGGGTTCAGGGACAATCTGGTTGGCGATGGTTGTTCTTGATTGAGGTGAGCCGTATCTATTGGTTTTTAAATGAAAGATAAGACATGTTTATCAAGAATCTAGGGACTAATCACTATGTTAATGGGACTCTCTGCTTATGTTCTTATGCCTCCCGGTCCATGCCAAACAGCAAACTGGTCGCGCGGTAAATCCGGATGGTTCAGTCCTCGGTATGTATTCTCGCCCTGCTCCATATTTCCATCAAGATCTAATCTAATTCTTCTATAGCGAAGAAACAATAATGGTGAACAGAGTTATCAGGGATGACCCAAGCAAAGGCACTATGCATAACAGAGAGCCCATCACACCAAAATTACTATTCAAGAGCTTATGCGACTTTGATTTGTGGCCACTATACATCATCGGACTCACATTCGAAACTCCAATGATGACCCCAAAGCAATACCTTACTCTTACTTTGCGAGACCTGGGCTTTAACACCTTTGTCACAAATCTTCTCACCATTCCCAGTACAGTGATATCCATAGTCACAATGCTCGCCATAACTTACCTTTCCGAGGTGACCGGGCAGCTTACCTGGGTTTCGATACTGGGACAGATCTGGACACTACCATTTGTGGTTTATCTGTACGTTGTGGATGTCAATAGCGCCAGCAAATGGGCGGTTTGGATCGTGATGACATTGTTACTAGGATTTCCTAACTGTTTGTATTACCCCGGGTCGTCTACTAAGCCTATTTCTAATCTCGTTCCAAGCACATGCGATCCAAGTCTCTTGGAACTCTCGGAATTCAAACACGGTCCGTTCTCGGACAGTTTCGGCGGCAATGTACAACATGTGTGTTCAGGCATCATCGATAATTGCTGCGAATATTTATCGGGCTGGTAATTTAGCGAAGACCCTAGCGCTGGTGTTGGTATTGCTAGTTGGTATGTGACTAACTTTTGGTATTATAGATGACGCTCCCCGATACCGTCGTGGGAACCGCGTCCTAGTGAGTCTTGTCGTTACGAACATCTTCATTTATCTTCTTACAAAGATATACTACGTCTGGCGCAATTCAAGTCGTGAAAAGAAGTGGAATGCTCTTTCTAGTCAGGAACAGTTGCACTACCTGGAGACAACCAAAGACGAAGGAAATAGACGGCTTGACTTCCGTTTCGCACACTGAAACTTTGTTACAATGGTCTCAATTCCTTGCCCGCAGATCATCATTCAGAGTCAAGCTCACAGTGATGCTTCTGCTTATGCAGATAATGATTGTTCTTCTATGTTCCCATTTCTTTATGAAATCTAGACCCATCACGCCATGTATCGGATAGCGACAGTCATCCCGATAGCCGACCTATTGAAAGCAGTACATGGTATCATCAAGGAATCAGAAGCGAGGTATTGGACATTAAGCTTGAGCATCCACTGATAAGGGATACATTTGTAAATAGACATTGTAATTAGGTTCGCCATTGTCATAGTATTCTGCTTTCTTCCGTAGCCAGACGAATTGAGCCAGGACCTTCGTAAATGACGAGCTCTGGCATGATTCCCAAGACCAATGACGAGACCTATCTTTTAGCAAGTCATAAACAGTAATACGGGGTATTTATCATGAGATTCACGACTTGAAGTTCATTGAAGTCGTGCTTGTGCGGTCAGTTTGCGACATTTGCGGAGGATTTCGTGCGGGGGTTTGATTATCTTCATACAATACGAAGTCGGAAGACCGGCATCTAAAGGTGTCACTTCGATATAAATACTTAGATGAAAGATTTCCAGGGAGGTTATCTAGTAAATGAGTCCATCGCCAAATTATTCACCTTCAACATGTCTTCCTCTATTACCGAAACGACAACACCTGTGGTCCCCGTGGTCGAAGAAAAGTTGACGTTGAAAGGACTCGAGAGAAGGCCACTTGAGCTTACTGGGGCCCTTGATGCTTTCGAGTCATTTGATGTTACCCCAGTGATTGGAAGGGAGTTTCCGAATGCAAACCTGAAGGATTTTCTTCGAGCTCCCAATTCGGATGATTTACTCCGTGACCTTGCGGTGACAAGTCAGTATCCACAACATAATCATAGAGACAATATGTGCTACCAGGTAGAAACTAACGTACAAAACAGTCTCTCGGAGAGGAGTCGTGTTTTTCCGCAAGCAAGACGGCTTAGACGATGATCTGCAAAAGGAGCTTGTCCAGCGTCTTGGTGAGCTTTCGGGGAAGCCAAAGACCTCAGGGTTGCACATTCACCCGGTTGCCAATTCGGGCCGCGAAAATAGTGGTTCAGATGATGAAATCAGTGTCATCAGCTCCGAGCAACGAAAGAAGCTATACTTCAGCCGTAATGAGCGAAAGCAGTCTGCCAGAGGAGAGTGGCACAGCGACATCACTTTCGAGCCCATTCCCAGTGACTATACCCTTCTACGACTGACTGAGCTTCCTAAGACTGGCGGTGGTAAGAGCCTATTTTGAGCATTTTTAGGCTCCAGATAGTATGTCCAGAACGTCAAAAGCTCACGTATTTTTTAGACACTCTATTTGCATCCGGATATGAAGTCTATGATCGACTCTCCAAACCCTACCAGAAATTCTTGGAGGGACTGACTGCGACATATGCCCAGCCTCGATTCAACGAAGTAGCCGGGAGGAACAACTTCAAGATTCATACCGGTCCTCGCGGTGCCCCGGAGAATGTTGGCGAAGAGTTGATCGCCGAACATCCCGTTATTCGAACCAACCCGGTGACAGGTTGGAAGAGTGTGTTTGCTGTGGGTACACATGTTCAGAAGATCAATGATCTAGCCGAGGAGGAAAGCAAGCATCTTCTGAATTGGTTTGTGAATCTCATCGTGGAGAATCATGACTTGCAAGTGCGCCAGCGCTGGCAAAATCCCAACGATCTGGGTATGAAGCTCCCCCCTCCCTTTTTTGCATGGCTGAATTTGAGATGCTGATTAAGGATCTTCAGCTATTTGGGATAATCGATCGGTGTACCATGCGGCAACATGGGATTATGAGGATATTGGCCCTCGTAGAGGTCATCGTGCGGTTGGATTAGGGGAGAAACCATATCTAGACCCGCAGAGCCCTAGCAGACGGCAGGCATTGGCCCAAGAAGAAGTTGAACGGGAGAAATAAGTGGGAATTGTCGAAGACTTACAGGTAGTATCAGACAAATTGCAATAGTCAAAGTAGACATAACAAGACTATTAGTAACCGTGAATGATTAATCTGAATTTCTTTCAACAGCAACGATCACAGTGATCGTCAATTAGTTAGTGTGTACCATACAGTATACTTCTCCGGAGCCACCACATTTCCGTTATCGTGAGGTATCTTCTATGTACTCCGTACCATTGAGATAACTCGTGACTCTGTGATTTTCGCGATCGGGTCGATCTTCTCTGAAGTCAAATCAACCTCGTGGAAGTTCGAATGTGCTGCGGATCGCCTCGCTGATAGGATCAGACCGAACGACCAATCAACGAGTCGTCAATCTCCCACGAGCGGGTCTCAATGGATGTGATTGGCTCTGATGGGCACTAAATGCAGGTCGTGAAGCCAAATGCCCTTAAAGTTGGTTTCATTCGGACTATTTTGGGGTTTTCTTGGGGTATTTTGAGTACTTTGTATAATTATATTGAGATAGTATTGTGGGAATGGATTGATGTACCTGCTACTTGACTCTAGTACTGTTAACTCTCTGTCAATGCAAGTCCTATGTACAGATCTTCTACTGATCCGCACCCTATCTTCTCCTCATCTTCTCGCCTCCCACTACTAATACCAATCCTCTATCCTAATTAACTGATACAAAGTTATATCGCAACTCCCCCCACCCCACCCATGTGTTCTTCTGATAGGATCTAATGTAAACTGCCCCTCCTCCACCCGCAATGAATGTGCCACTTCCCAAATGCACCAGACTATATGAAATATCAATTCCCTTGTGCCCTCCAATCTTCCCCTCCTCTAACTCTCTCTAATCTCTCCTTTCTATCTTTTCTTGGTCATTTCCAAGTCCAATCGAACAAAGAGTTGGCATCTCCTACAAGGCCCCTCAATGGACTGGCTACACATCTACATCGCCGGGGTAGCATTCCTCGTCTTCGCGTTGGTTGGTCTGGTTCTCTTGATCTCTTTCCAACAGGTCAAGGTGGACTTGGACAATGGCGTTTTCACATACCTAAAGTTTATCTGGGCAAGCTTTCTCAAACCTCATGATAAACAGGCCGAGGGTCAGCAGGATGCGCTTGAGAGCTTTTACAAGACTCAGGTAGGTTTCAATATAAAAGGACACGAATGCCAATGAGATACTAACTCGTTCTGTCAATTATATAGGCCAGTGTCTACGATGCTACCCGCCGTCGCCTCCTCCGTGGTCGTGAGGATATGCTGGGTCTCGTTGCAGCACAGCTAAAGCACAAAGTTGAGAACAAGGAAATTCAGTCTGGGAAGGCCGTCTGGGTGGATGTGAGTATTGACATTGCCCCCGTATTGGCTTAAATACAGATTGGAATTGACATAATTGACAGATCGGTGGTGGTACGGGGTGAGTTGCATACGGGACTAAACTATAATTAATGAGCCATGAACGAAGCCACTAACTAGTCATTTGATAGCTACAACATCGAAGCCATGTCATCCTTTGTCCCAGTTGACAAGTTCTTTGACCATATATACCTCGTTGATCTCTCACCATCACTCTGTGATGTTGCCCGTCAACGCTTCCAGCGTTTAGGCTGGAAGAATGTCACCGTTCTGTGCCAAGATGCTCGATCATTCCGTCTCCCAGAGAAGCACGTCGACCCCCGATCCACAGACGTGGCGACAGATCGTGCAGACATGATCACAATGAGCTATAGTCTTTCTATGATCCCAGGTGAGATGCGAAAATGCCACATTGCTATTCCATGAAAACCCATACTAATGCAAATTCCCAGACTACTACAGCGTTGTGGATTCCTTGACCTCCCGCTTAAAGCCAACAGGTCTTCTGGGAGTGTGCGACTTCTATGGTATGTGATATTCAATAATAAAAAATAGGCGCAAATACTTATTCTGAACAGTTCAAAGTATTGTTGATGTTTCGTCTCGCAACTATATCGGAGGTGCTTTCAACCGCCACGTCAATTGGCTTGGTCGAGTCTTCTGGCGTGCCTGGTTTGACTTTGATCGAGTCAACCTCGAAGCTGCTCGTCGTGACTACCTCGAGTATAAATTCGGAACAGTCATATCAGCAAGTGAGCGGAACTATCTTCTGGGAGGTATTCCATACTACATCTTCGTTGGCTGCCCCAAGGAGCTTGCCTCAACCCGATCCAGCCAGGCTACTATCGAGAAGTTGGATGCATCCTTCACCGAATCTCCTTATCTCCGCCCTGCTAGTCACCAAAGCGAGATTGACAAGGCCGTCCAAAAGAGTACAAGTGAGATTCGATCCAAGGCTTACGAGTCTGCTGTGATTAACCTTGGCGCAAACCTGCCTCTTCCATGCGCTTTCTATCAAAATCACCACTACCGGATCCACTACAATGACATGCTGCCCAAGCACACCCAATTTCAAAATGAGTACATCTACGCATTCACCTGGGAAGATCCTCGTGTGGATCACCGACTGCTTAATATCGGTCAAGACGATGTGATCTTGGCAATCACTAGTGCCGGTGACAATATCCTGGACTATCTTCAGAAGAACCCTCGCCGTGTACACGCAGTTGACCTGAACCCCAACCAAAATCATCTTCTCGAATTAAAAGTGGCCAGTTACTGCGCACTGGGTCATCGTGACATGTGGAAGATCTTTGGTGAGGGCAAGCACTCGCAGTTCCGTGAGCTGCTTATTTCTAAGCTGAGCCCTCATCTTTCTAGCCAGGCTTTCCAGTACTGGTTGGAGCACACACATGTCTTTACTTCCACTTCTGGACACGGTCTTTATGAGACCGGTGGCTCCCGTCATGCCATTCGAATGGTCCGGTGGTTGTTCAATGTGTTTGGACTGCAAGGTGAGGTGACTAGAATGTGCGAGGCACAGAGTCTCGAAGAACAGCGTGCCATTTGGCCACGCATTCGACGAGTCCTTCTGAGCAAGCCACTGAACTGGGCTATTGTGAGCACAGAATGGTTTGCTTGGAAGGCAGCTGGTGTGCCTCGCAACCAGCGCAACATGATCGTTGATGATTACTTCCGACGTAACGGCTTAAGTGCGGACATGAAGCAAGGAAAGGACATCAGTGGCCAATCTATTTGGGAGTATGTTGTGGACACTCTCGACCCAGTGGTTAAGGACACCATGATCAGCAACGATAACTACTTTTACTACTTGTGTATGCAAGGCAAATTCTCACGACGGTCAGCCCACGCCCATACCCTTTACTTAGGAATTGAGATCAAAGCTAACTCATTTTCAGATGCCATCCTACATACCTCTCACCCCAAGCGCATGTCAAGCTGTCTACGCCTGGCGCTTTCGATGGGCTGCGTATCCACACCGATGAAATCAACGAGGTGATCAACCGTATAACACCTGGAACATTGACAATCGCCGTGGTAAGTTCAATGTACATCTTCTCTAAGCATTCACATATGCTCACATATACTAGGTCATGGATTCGATGGATTGGTTTGATCCCACCGAAGACGCAGCCGCTGCGCAGGCTCGTCGTCTCAATCATGCTTTAAAGAAGGGCGGTCGAATTCTCCTTCGCTCTGCAAGCATTGATCCCTGGTATATCAAGCACTTCGAGGAGAACGGATTCACCGCTCGTCGTGTGGGAGCCCGTTTCCCTGGTACATGCATTGACCGGTAAGCTTCTTTCTTCCGAGCCAGCTAATTTGAAACTCAGACTAATTGAATCAGTGTCAATATGTACGCTTCAACCTGGATATGCACCAAAAACGAGGACATAATTCGACCCTCTAACGGAAGGACAATTTCCGCGTTGTCGCTCTCTGATAACATTGTTGGAGCGAAGAGGTCAACCAGCGTGGAGGACCTGCAACTTTAAGAGTGCCGTCACTTATTTCGTCTAGATACCTATTTCCTTTACTTGCCTCTCTAGAGGTTTGTCTGCTATTTAGCTTTATTGGCCACCTTATGTTTTTATTGGGGTGTATGGCGTATACCCTGGACCGATGAAATTGTTGATTAAACGAATTGATATTTAGAATATCGTTTATTGTACTGATAGACTGAATAAAATTGAGAACTATCCAGCCGAAAGTGTCATTTAATCATCCAATAGATAACTTTTTGATAATTTCCTACAGGTTCGTACATCATGTTTAAACGTGGTGTGTTGTAGCTCTGGCAGGCACTACCTATACCTAAATTTCCGCATTTATAGTGTACCCTAGCGATAAAATTATTGTAAAAGGATACTGAAACCCAGTTAGACAAGCTCTTCATCTAAACATATTTCATACGTAAATCCCAAAATAAAGGGGTAAAAAGCTAAATTCAATCAAAAGCGCAAGTAGAAGAGGAAAAACACCCTCTAAAAAAAAGACGATTACAACCAGAGATGGCGAGGGGGAATAGACAAGCCCTAATGAGACCAATTCAAAGAAATCCGTCGCAGACAATTAATTCGCTCCGGTCCCAACATCTGGAATTTTTCGCTGAAATCATATCTATCCATGACGGGTGCGAGACACATACACACATTGACATCGACAACTCTCATTTTTTCGCTCAGAGAGGCAGAATGAAATAAGAGCGATGACGATCGGAAATGGAGAAAGAAAGGGGCAGAGGCGAAATTTGATCATGAACGGCCGTAACGAGTCTTTCCAAAAGAGAAAGGCACATAGCGGTATTTGATCATGTGTTGAATTTGTCGGCGCATAGTCAAGACAAATAGAATGATCCAGTAGACTACCAAGACGGGCCAGAATACGGGAATATCAAAGATAGCGAACCAACTGCACACGAAGCCGATGGCGATGGCGCGGGTGGCGGCGTGCCAGAACTTGAATTCAGGCAGACGTCGGATGAAGGGTCGGAATTCCTCGTCCCGCTTAGTGGGCAGACTTGGTGAGCCGGCGTCACCGTCTTCCAGCCCTTCATCCTGGGTCAGAGAGGGGTCGAATTTGGGGGTTAAGAAGGCGAGGAAGAGGTTGAGGAGGTAAATTCCGAGGGTATAGGCCACTAATTGAGATGGTTAGTTGGTGGATGCATTTCCCCATCAACACTTCTGCTTCTGTAAGGTATCATGTCGAGAGTACCCTTCTCGCAACCGCGAATTCCCTTGCGATTCGCAACTAAGAGCAAGCCTTAGAGAGCACGTACCGATGTACCATCCTTGAGCAAAAACGATGCGCAGGAAGAAGATAAGGAGCAAGACACCGGTACCAACCCAGCGATATGTCGTGTAGGGAGTCGAGGCATCGAGGTAGGATTGATATTGCTGGAGTAGATGGGTCAGTATGAAACAGACGGGTGGGACAAGTTGGGTCCCCAGTGCAAAGAATGGGAGAGTAATTGCGCCGGCTGGGGCCCCTCACGGGGAAAGCACTTACTCTGGTCAATTTGGAGGTGTGAACCGAAACAGCCGTGAAAGGCGACTCATTTGGTTCAGGGACATCCATGGTGGAGATAAATATGAAGGGAGGAATAAGGAGGGAGAGAGAGAGAGAGAGGAAGAAGTGAAGGTCGAGACGTGAGAAACCACGGGCAGTCGCAGATCGCAAGTTGCTGAATGCAGTCGCTTCTTCTGGAAAACAGAAAGCAAAGTGTCCCTTGGAGATTCACCAATCACATTGCAGATGACTACCACCGCTCCAGGGAGTCACGTGTTACATAGCCTCACAGTGTTCTTTCGAGTGGCTGTGCTGGATGAAGGATATTGTGGCTGGTGACTGCTCAGGTAATCCACATGGAGAGCCTCGGAACGGTTAACTTCGGCCCTTTTTCGGTTGCGGGGAGAGATGCATACATCATAGTGTAACGAGTGGTCTCCCTTTGACAACCTCCTGACTTTTCCTGGTTGACTTGACCCCTCGTGACAACTTGCAATTGTTGCTCTAATTCACCATGTTTGCTCGTCGCTGTGCTCGTCTAGCTACTTCTCGGACTGCTGTCCCTCTAAGCAACTACTTGGCGCGAGTGCGCCCGTACTCCTCAGGCCCGAGCTATGAGCATATTCTAACCGAGATCCCAAAGCCCGGCGTTGGTTTGAGTAAGGAGCTTCCATAGACTCCTATACCGTTGACTATGGACTAATTGACCTGTTATAGTCACCCTGAACCGACCTAAAGCTCTGAATGCCTTGTCCAGCCCGCTCTTCAAGGAGCTCAATGATGCACTGAGCAAGTATGATAACGACAAAGATATTGGCGCCATCATCATCACTGGAAGTGAGAAAGCTTTTGCCGGTATGTATAGAACAGCTTCCCTTTCGTCGATAGTAGCTCAACTAACATAATTTAGCCGGTGCCGACATCAAGGAAATGGCTCCGCTTAGCTTCGCTGCCGCTTATACAGACAACTTCATCGCCCCCTGGTCACACCTCGCCAATTCTATCCGGAAACCCGTCATTGCTGCTGTCTCCGGATATGCTCTCGGTGGTGGCTGCGAGCTGGCACTGATGTGTGACATCCTCTACTGCACCTCCAACGCGACCTTCGGACAACCGGAGATCAAGCTTGGTACTATCCCTGGAGCTGGTGGTTCGCAACGTCTTACCCGAGCTGTTGGTAAGAGTAAGGCGATGGAACTTATTTTGACCGGCAAGAACTTCAGTGGAAAGGAGGCTGGTGAGTGGGGAGTTGCGGCGCAGGTCATTGACGGTGGTAAAGACGAGCTGTTGGCCGCTGCTTTTAAGACAGCAGAGACTATTGCCGGCTACGGTCGTGTTTCTGTTATTGCAGGCAAGGAGGCTGTCAACAAGAGTCAAGAGCTGTCGCTCCGTGAAGGTGTGGAATATGAGCGACGATTGTTCCACTCTTTGTTCGGAAGCAAGGATCAGAAAATTGGTGAGTCTTTCCACTTTCAGCTTAGCCTATAACAAGTGTCTCTGGAGAATACCTTTTAACTTTTTGTTACATTACAGGCATGACTGCATTCGCAGAGAAGAAGAAGCCCGAGTGGTCGAACGAGTAAACATGTGAACTGAATTACAGAAGTGTCTCCACAGCCAGACAATGAACCTGATATCAATACAAATTCCTTCCATCTCTATTAGTGTGCTACGGCCTCATTAGTTTAGTTTTGCCTCTCTTGACGGACTGAGATTTTTCATTCAATTTTTTCTACAGCCTTTAGCACCACGTTGTGATGGTCCAGATATAGTAGTGCACTGAGCGACTATCTTTATATAGAACATATCCTATTTGCCCGAAGAAATTCTACTCAAGCCCCCTCAATCTACTTCAATCCGGATAATCTCAATACCAGGAGTAAACTTCATAATGACGATTCTCGAAGCACCTGTGTTGTTATACCTTGCTGGTATGTTGGCTGGTATACTTCGCCAAGTCTCACCGCCCGCAACAACTCAATTCCGTTCAATCTTCGGATCTGCAAGGACATTGCAGAACCTCGGATCAAGCCATTGCAGTAAGTCGTGCCCCGGTTCGCCTTCAAAAAATCCCAAAAAGAGACCAGAAAGCTTTCAAGAAGCTACGGCTCATTCACTGTCCCCACAAATTGGAATTGTAGCAAACCCGCACAGTGAAACCAATCAATCATGGCCCGCATACAGTACTAACCACCCGATCGAACAGGTCTAATCCGGCGCGCACCTGGCAAGGAAAGCCAATTAAGCACCAATCAACCGTCTATAACAATGACGTCGCGCTCCGCTTCGATCGCGTGGAGGAGCAGCCTCCGGACTCGTTCACTCCCTACAACCCGCTGGTCTCAATCGACCCTGTTCCCGAAACGGGCCGATCGTGTCCCCGGTGCCTTGCGATATGCGTCGAACTCGGCTCCCGCTGAGACCGTGAAGGAAGTTGCTAAGGACGCGGCGAAGGAGGCTCCGAAGGAAATTCCTAAGAAGGCCGCTCGTGGCTCCAGGAAGGGTCTTTACGGTACGACTTTGGCTTTGGCGTTATTGGTTGGATATATCTATGGAACCGATACGAGAGCTAGTGCTCACCGTTATGCTATTGTTCCTCTTATGCGACTGCTCTACCCGGATGCTGAAGAGGCACACCATGTTGGTGTTGATATGCTGAAGCAGCTGTACCGGTTTGGTCTACATCCTCGGGAACGCGGTGATCAAGATGGCGATGGGGCTTTGGCTACTGAGGTAGGCACTTTAATTCCTTGGGAATCTTAAGTGAAAATACTAACGCAGGGATAAATCAGGTCTTCGGCTACAGAATCAATAACCCTATCGGTATCTCTGCTGGTTTGGACAAGCATGCGGATATTCCTGACGTCCTGTTCGACATCGGCTCCGGCATTGTCGAAGTTGGTGGCACTACTCCCCTTCCCCAGGAGGGTAATCCCAAGCCGCGTGTGTTCCGTCTTCCATCTCAACATGCCATGATCAACCGCTACGGCCTCAATTCGTTAGGTGCCGACCACATGGCCGAAGTCCTGAAGCAGCGGGTTGAAGACTTCGCCTACGCCGCGGGTTTCGGCTCCCGTGAGGATTCCGCACAGCGCGTTCTGGATGGAGAAGCCGATGTGCCTCCGGGCAGTTTGATCCCCGGCAAGCTTTTAGCCGTGCAGGTTGCCAAGAACAAGCTTACACCGGATGGTGACATTGACGCTATCAAGCGCGACTACGTCTACTGCGTCGACCGTGTGGCCAAATACGCCGATATCCTCGTCGTGAACGTCTCTAGTCCTAATACCCCCGGTCTTCGTGATCTCCAAGCCGCTGCCCCGCTTACTGCTATTTTGACTGCCGTCGTGGGTGCAGCCCAGAGCGTCGATCGCAAGACCAAGCCCCGTGTCATGGTCAAGGTTAGCCCGGATGAGGACTCCGATGAACAACTCTCTGGTATCTGCGAGGCAGTCTGGAACTCTGGTGTTGACGGCGTAATCGTCGGTAACACAACTAACCGCCGACCTGAAGCGCGCCCTAAGGGCTTCGCTCTCCCAGAGAACGAACAAAAGACGCTTAAGGAGACTGGTGGATATTCCGGCCCTCAACTCTTTGATCGCTCCGTTCCTCTCATCGCTCGCTACCGCGCGATGCTGGATCAGGGACCTCAATCCCAGACCGAGACCGAGACCGCAGAGCACTCTGATGCTGAGGCTACACCTGTTGATCAGCCCGCTCGCAAGGTGATTTTCGCATCTGGTGGTATCACCAATGGTCAACAGGCTCGCGAGGCTCTTGAAGCTGGAGCTTCAGTTGCTATGATGTATACTGGAGTTGTTTATGGGGGTATCGGAACAGTGACGCGGGTGAAGCAGGAGTTGCGCGAGTCGCTGCAAAAGAAATGAAGCGGTGTGATGGGAGCTGCAAGAAGAAAATGGTCATGGATTTTTAGTTTTGTACATAGCATATGATTTGGGGAAATTTCAGCATTCACGATATCTTGAACAATTTCATAGATTCAGTATCAATCATGGTATACTCTGTCCAAGTGTAGATTTGCATCAGTGTAGCAGCGCAGTATTGTATGTACAGATTTGATATTTAACGGCTTTCAATCGATTTCCGACGGCTCAAGACGAGGCAATTTATTTATTCGACGAGTGCTGCTAAATGTTGCCTACTTAGGAAATTCCGAATACAAGCACACATTTAGGAAGCTCTCGGGTTACTCGATCAGTTGAAATATGGGGAAATGCTGAGTCCACAGTGGACTGACTCCATTGACCCTCTGCCCCTCAGTCAGTATTCTATTTCTGTCGAGTAGACCTTAAAAAATTCATTCGAATGCGAAAGCGAAAGCCGAAAAAGCGAGAAAAAAAAAGATAATAGTAACTAAATTTGATCGGAGTAACACCGATTCTGATCTTGGGCTTTGCGGTCCTTAAGAACAATCTCTGATCGACCGCGTGACAGGGCGGGGGCAGTGAAAGTGTCGTGGGGGGGGGGGGAACTGTAGTGGATTAAATCATTTCAACCCACTCTTCTCCAGTCAATTCTCCATTTTTATTCCCCCATTGCGATGCATGGATTTGAGTGGAGATTGGCGGGGGATCCATCTGCCACGGGACTCCCCAGCTAGGCTTCCCGAGAACTACTCGGACTTGCTCAGGGTTGAACCAATGCGTTTTCGACCCACGCATTGGACAAATTAAAGCCAGTGGCTTCATTTGAACAGCTCGGCGTCCCTGTCTAAACCCCGGTTCGCATGGTGGGTTTCCAAGAGAAAGAGGAGCTGGTTTCTAGCTGGTACATTGATGTTTGTATAACCGTGACGGTAAGATGTATGGGACCAAACCATGATACCAACATAGTTCAATGCAGTTCAGTTCAGGATAGATGTGGTGCGTGAGTGCGAATATAAAGTCATTCTTCATGATTATTTTCATGCGGGATCAGGTCTACTAGACCGCAACACCTAGACTTTCCTCCACCTCCCGAACAACCTTTTGTACACCACCAATCTCATGAGCAAAGCGACCAAGGAACATACCATCAACAGCCTTGCCCAATCCACCCTCACCCCAAAGACCAGGTCCCGCACTACCACCGTAGAGGACACGCGCAGTGCCAGGACGTGACCCAATGACCCCACGAATACCCTCTACAACCGCCGCAACATGGTCGACGCCAGCAGGTTTAGGCTGACCAATAGCCCACACAGGCTCATAGGCAAAGATCACAGGAGCATCGGCGGGGATCGCATTGAGTACCGCACGTACTAGAACCGCACACTCGGAGACAGCCAGTCCAACCGACTCAGAAGCCACCGTGCCCGGGGCCGTCAATTCCCCGATACAAACGAGAGGAACCATTCCCTGGGCACTCGTAGCAGCAGCCTTGCGAGCCGTTTGATCATCCGTTTCACCAAAGACCGCACGACGCTCGGCATGGCCTAATTCGACGATTGAGCAGCCCAGTGACCGGATAGCGGCTGGCGAGACTTCTCCCGTGTACGCGCCGTATTCCTCCCACATGCAGTCTTGAGCGCCGAGGAGGAATGGAGGCGGGGTGATGGAGGTACCGGTAGCTGATAGCTTGGATTCGTATTCTCGGATGATGTCTGCACATGGCCAGATTGTGAGGAAATCGGGGATTAGAGCGAGGAGGAGTTTCTCGCGGTTCTCTGGGCGAACGATTTTGTTTGCGGGATCTAGGAGGCCGCGGACGTAGTCGAGGGTGCGTTGTGGGGTGAAGTACATCTTTAGTGAGATGAGGAGAAGTTTCTCTGGGAGGACGGGGTAGGTAGATGGTGCCATGGTGTTTATGTGAGGAGTGCAAAGAACGTAGAAAGGGAGTGGAAAAGATAGAGTGGAAAAGAGGAAAAAGAAGAGAGTAGGACGGGTGATGTTGGAGAGATTGGGATTGAGAGTGGGTTTTCCCCAGATTCGGTCAGGACAATAGCTGGTCGGTGCGTGATCAACTAGTATACTGTACAAATAGTGTAGTAACTACTCCGTAGGTGTCTAAATAGAAGAGGAAATGAACAAATTGAATTCAGAGCAATGCGAGAATTTGTCCATGTCCTCTGTTCTTAGTGTTTGGTGGCTTTGGCGCCAGCGCCCATCCCGCTGACGCATTAGTGGCCGACCAGCTGCACCCGACGAAGGACCGTTCCCTGCTGCATTGATTTGTATATTTACAGATACAGATACAGATACAGATACATGAATTACATTGCACTAGAACATCTCGTGTGATGTCACACTTAAGGCTTAGACCAATAGTTCACACCTCCTTACGACTGTACACAGTACCATGCACAATGCTACTGTACTAATTGATAACTGATATTGTACACTCCACATAGTGTTCGTCCGATGAGGTACATGAAAACATCCAATCATGGTTGAAGGTCTGATTGGAGAGCCAAAAGGTACAGAAAGAACATTTGTGAAGTTGAACCAGTTCATACTCCGTAGTGGAACACTTGGAAGTGTTTGTTACGTATGGAACCAGGTGAACCAAGTTAGACTAATTTGGGATGAAACCTTGGAAACCGGTTATTAACTGTTTCTAAAAGACACCTTTTGAATTCGAAGATGAAACTATTCCCGCATACATTAGTATCTTTGACTAGACTAGACTAGACTATTACGAGATTTGTCCGATCTGCATATGCTTCATGATTGCTCCGGAGTACTCACACCCGTATACATCCAGTATGTACATAATAATGTAGTGTAGTGTACGGAGTACAGTATGTAGCATCTTAGACCAGCGTATTTGGTGGAGTCAGGAGAACTGCGAATGGGCTGGATTCCAGGGGTGTTGAAACTATTTTCTACAGTAGTTGATTGTATACAATAACATCTTACTAGCATACTGTGTAGTACACCCATGGATAGGAGCGTATTAGTCTATCGAGGTAGAAGAAATATCCATGTTAACTCGACCTACTAGGACTATACTCTTCTTCCTTTCTCTTCTCTTCTTTCGATTTCACCTCGGCTTGGTTGCCTAAATCAAAGCGTCCCATAAACCAAAACATCTAGATTGGAACTTCGTTTAGAGTACAGTACAGCAGTAACTACTCCGTCGTAAACCCCTCTTTATCGCTCGGCGTGTCGCACGGTCCTGGCCGTAAACCTTGGGAAGTTGAGGCTGGCCCAACCCCTTGATGCCTCACCCCAGAGGCTGCAGATGGTGGCTTGGTGACATCGATGGCTTTCTATATATTCGCTATGAGAATGATTCTAATCATGCAGTCCTTCCCAATATGATAGTAACCATTCACCTTCATCTACACTCACATGGTAAAAAGATCTCGATGGTAGATGGTAAATGGTAATTACCCCGTAACGCCTGTGTATGCGCGGTACACAATCCAGCCGGTTTTGGGCGACGACTTCATCTCCACCCACTCACATCCCCCTCATTCCCGGCCATGACGCTATAGGCGGGGCTGAGATACTCTGGACACTTCCCGTAGTCCAGAACTGTACTCTTCTCATCTTACAGTACGTAGTCCAGAGGATTGGTTCCATTCAACCCGTTCTCCACTCCCCAGAAGTAATGGCCTGCGCGTTGCACGGAAACCATGGGAGAGAGAGATCAGGGTATAAAAGGGGTCTTCCCCCATGCTGGCCCTGACTGGTGAACAGTTGGAAATCTGATCAATTACTCTCCATCTTCTCCTTCTACTATCTAAACCTCTCTTCCTTCAAAACATATCATCATGTCTGCTCAACCTCTCCGCATTGTCATGGCCTGTGACGAGGCTGGTGTTCCTTACAAGGATGCCATCAAGGCCGTTCTCGAGAAGAGCCCCCTCGTCGCCTCTGTCTCTGACGTCGGTGTCAACGATGCCTCCGATAAGACCGCCTACCCCCACCCCGCCGTCGAGGGTGCTCAACAGATCAAGGCCGGTAAGGCTGACCGTGGTCTCTTCATCTGCGGTACTGGTCTGGGTGTCGCTATCGCCGCCAACAAGGTTCCCGGTATTCGTGCCGTTACTGCCCACGACCCTTTCTCCGTCGAGCGTTCCATTCTGAGCAACGATGCTCAGGTCCTCTGCATGGGTCAACGTGTCATTGGCGTCGAACTTGCGAAGAAGCTTGCCCTCGATTGGCTCAACTACCGTTTCGATCCTAAGAGTGCCTCTGCCGCGAAGGTCCAGGCTATCTCCGACTACGAGACCAAGTTCGCTGGCTCTTCTTAAATGCATTATCTTGCATGAATGACGGTCTTCGTACATACTTTGCCACATATGGGTTCTAATTGCACTGCGTCTGCAGTTTCGATATGAAACCATTGGATTGCGATGGATGTCCCTTTTCCATTCGCAACTTTTTATATACTTTCTTTTCTACCAAGCGCTTCATGATACCACGATTCGATTACCGAGTTCTGCTGTTTGCTTTGGTCGGTAGATCTAGATACACAATGCAGTATATTCGAGTTTTGAACTTTTCTCCCGTTAGTTCGTAAATATTCCAATCGCTCGGGGTATCCAAGTTATCCAGGGTAATTCGATAAAATTGCGGGGGAGAGGGTGGGGCGATAAAAAGTGAACTTCCCTGGAGAATGGCTTGAGGAAATCAGAATTGAAGGTGACATTGGAAAGATTGATCAATCAAACCAAATTTGATATTATCAAACCGAAAACACGAATTTCAGCAACAATCAACAGATCTTTTCGCCAGAGATGGGGTAATTGAACAACTTCGTAGCGCCAGGATGAGACGTCTCAGCCGCGAACCCCGCACAGAAAAACCCCCCCCAGCGCGTAACGTGTGAACGCTGGAACTATCCTCAACTTGGCCCAATCCCTCTCGATAAAATCCCACCAAAACATGAATTCGACTCCGACAGAATTCGTAGCCGATACAAAGTTTCGGGTAGAATTCAATTCCAACCTAGTCTATCGCTATACCTTCCAGTCAACCAATGCTCAAGGCAGACAATTACGACGCAGAGAAAGGAGAGATGTTTGGGAAGAAAAGGAATCCGTGGGAAGTGGATCGTATGGAAATGTTTTGTTGTATAAGTGCTTGACGAGCGAGGACCAGGCTGAACTTCAGGCTGTGAAGATGGTTAGCAAGAAGAGTTTGTTTTCTGGGGGCATCGATTTATTCAAGGAATTAGAGGCAATTGCAAAGTTCTCTCGGCAGAAGGTATGATATACTGAAAAAAAAAAAATTGTATCGTTTCATTATCTGATCGATATAGTACCGCGGTTTATTTGTGGAATATCATGGCTGGTATGAGAATGACGATTCCGTTTTCATTGCCATGGAATACATGAAGCATGGTGATCTTGGCTCGTATTTAACAAAGCCATTGCTCGATAACGAGGCACGAGAAATTACATTCCAAGTGGCGGAGGGCTTAGAGCATATGCACAAGGATGGATTTGTACATCGAGATTTGAAGCCTGAAGTGAGTCTAGCACCCGTCTATCCTTTTAGTAAAAGTTAGAGCCTATCAAGCTGACCTACTAGAACATATTCGTCGTCACGAAAGGTCCTCAGTGGTGGGTGAAGATCGGCGATTTCGGTTTCAGCAAGCGAATCAAGGATGATAGCAGTCTTCGATCGATGGTGGGAACGCGATTATACGCTGCACCAGAAGTCCAAATGATCTATCCCTCTGGCAGCAATGGAGCATGCTCGATGCAATATAATTATTCTGAAAAAGTCGATATATGGTCTCTCGGGGTAATGTTACACTACATGATATTCCATGAGTACCCATTTTCTTTGCAGCGTGATCCCCAGGGCTTGCAGAAGTATATTGATGGGGCTTCTTTTGCATTCCCTGAAGGAGCGGTATTCAGCCTGGGGGCTGAGAGGCTCATATTAGATATGATAGCTCGGTATCCTGCAGCGAGACCGTCAGCCCACGGTGTGCTCGAAAATGATTGGATACGATTACGGCAAGATTCGAATGAGGAGCCAGAATTCCAGGAGATTAACCAACCTGACATTGGAAACGCGAGGTCCAAAAGAACACGTCCTGAACCATCAGACTCACGATCGTCATCTTGGCAGATGACCGGCAGTTCATCAGGGTCTATGTCCTATGAAAGAGACCCATTTTCTTCTCTGCGGGCACTAGGTGTAACGATGTACGAGCAACAGGACTTTGCCGTGGCTGAATTATCATTTCGCCAGGAATTTGAAGGTCGTAATAAGACATTAGGCCCTCATAACATTGACACGCTCACCTCTCTCCAATGGATGGGTCGCTCACTTTATTATCTGGAAGAGTATTCTAAAGCCGTGGTCGCATTCCGCAAAGTTGTTGAAGGGCGGACCGAGTCCTTAGGTCCAGCTCATATTGACACACTCACCTCGCTTGAATGGCTAGGCCGCGCTCTATACTGGAATGGACAGTATGCTGAAGCCGAGAAAGAGCTCCGCCGAGCTTTCGAAGGCCGGCAGATGATTCTCGGCATGCAAAATGAACATACGCTCAAGTCTCTCGAATGGCTGGGTCAATCCATTTATTGGCAGGGAGACTATGTCAAAGCCGAGACTTGCTTCCAGCAGGTTGTTGAAGGTCGTCTCAAGATTCTTGGACCCACAAGCGAAGAAACGCATAGATCTTTAGAGTGGCTGGGTCGAGCATTGTACTGGGGTGAAAAGTATGGCGAGGCTTCAGCCGTTCTGATTACGGCCTCTGAAGGCCGCAAGAAATTTCTTGGTAACACTCATCTGCATACTCTCACTTCTCTTGAGTGGTTGGGTCGGGCTCAGTATTACAACGAAACTTATGGTGAAGCTGAGGCGGCTTTTCGCCAGTGTGTCGAGGGATTTCAGAGTACTCTTGGTAACACTGATTCGCGTACTCTGACATCTCTTGAATGGTTAGGTCGATCTCTATATTACTCGGAAGAGTATGTCAAGGCCGAGGAAGCCTTCCGTGAAGTATTCAAGGGGCGAAAGGAGACTCTGGGTATGGATGATTCCCATACTATTGGCTCTCTTCAATGGTTAGGGCGATCTATACGTTAGAGGAAAGATCAAATTCAGAGCAATATGTTGAAGCTTATAGACATTTTTCAAGTTAGAATTGAGCTGAGTAACTGACAAAAAAGTAAACAATGACAAAACAAGTCATGACATGAAGGAGTGTATCTATATACAGTCTTTCGAGGTTTCCGGTAACTATACTAGCATGGTAGCCGCTATCTCTTTGATGAAACCAAAATGCACATATCTCCCACGACTGTTTCTGCAAGGAGACCATGATCTATTATAGCCCCTTTCATATTACCTTCTTAACTGCCATCAACACGAATAAAAGTCCGATATTCACCATCAGACAAAAGTTCTCCGTTCGAAGGGTTCTCACTATTCGGTCCAAGCAATCTCAAAAGCCAATATGGGTTTCCAGCACTACCTGCCGAACCAGCCTGTCGCTGAATCCCCCATGTAGTCACATTATGCGATCCCAGAAAAATTCCATCCTGCTTCACATCATCCTGATAATGGTAATACGTCTCAATGGGCAGACTGTACTGACCCAATCCCCACATTAGGACCGCACTATAGGGATAGTCGGAGATATTGGCACTCTTCCATTTGTA
Organism: Penicillium citrinum; assembly: GCF_028827155.1. Classification (NCBI taxonomy): domain Eukaryota; kingdom Fungi; phylum Ascomycota; class Eurotiomycetes; order Eurotiales; family Aspergillaceae; genus Penicillium; species Penicillium citrinum. The sequence goes on from NW_026622686.1 coordinate 4,009,638, forward strand.
TCCACTCACGCCGGAGGGAACGTACGCTTCGAAGGAGTTGGTTGCGTCGTTACAGCGAAGAGGGTTTTTAGCTCGGTCATTCCTGTCGACGATTCCGATCTGTACTCAATTAGTGTCTATTGCCTTCGGGCCAGTTACAAGTGAAACATACATAACCTTTCTCGACGCCGGTATCACCCTGTTGTAGGAAGTAAATAGCCTCATTACCGAATCCTTCCATGCTACAGACATTATCAGTTGCCGTAGTGTTTTGGCATTGATCAACTGTAATAGTCCAGGGACCAGCAATTCCAGTTTTGGAGTCGTATTGTGGGAGGCTGGAGCATCCTCCTGTAGTTTGGACCGGGTGAACCGTGGCTGCTTGGACTGCAGCTAGCAATGAGAGGCTTACGGTGAGCAAAGACATTGTAAAAAAGACCTCAAGGGGATGTAGGTAGTACACAGTAAAATGATACTTCAGAATGCTAGAGGATCAATGGCGTACTTATAGTCATTACGGAGCCGCATCTCGCGTTTTATTTCGCGCGAGATTTCCCATTTCATTTGGACCTGCCTAGTACTAGCAGCAGTGCTAGGCTCCAAGGTCAGAATTCCCCAGGTTTTCAGTGCGTAAACAGGATAACACTGATGACTTGGGGTCCCAAAGCTTGAAATCGAGATTTAGTACGGACTTGATCACCTTGTATGCCTGGTGATGCCTAAACTAGTACTTAGCGCATGCTACGGCTCCAATTTAAATACCATATTGGGGCTATTTATTGGTATGAGGGAAAGGCTCTGCGAAGACATGATGAGTCTTACTCGAGGTCAATTCATGTTATTCTAGCAATAGAGAGTATGCTACTGTGAAGTAGGCATAGATTGTATAAAAAAGCGCTGAGTCAGCGTGTTTCTGCGGGGATCGACAGACTTCCACGTCGACTGAAGCAGATCAGTTTCTTTTCTTTTCGTTGCTCTTTACTATTTTACCAGATTCAGGTTGGGCAGAAGATGTACCTATAGCGAAGAATCATATCTTTCATGTTTTGGTCTCTTACACTTCTACGTGAACCTCTACCATACATACTTCAGACACAGTCGAACTCGCTGCATGAGTGGGCCGCCCCACCTGGGGAACTGATTGAACAGCGATTGAGAGCCATCTTCCGCGATCATACCGCACACCTGCGACACTCCTAAATTGTTCAGGTCACAGAATGGCGCAGGAGCTGAAGGCTAAGGGCAACGAGCTCTACAAACAGGGCGACTTCGCAGGCGCAGAGGACTACTTCTCCCAGGCGTAAGGCATTCCCAGCTTCCACGGGGCAATTCGCCCTACAACTCATCCGTGCAAGTTTTACTTCCTGATGAGATCAAACGCAAAAAAAAAAATAACATCGAAGAAGCTAATCAATTATTTTTTCTTCATGTGATTAGTATCCAGAAGAATCCAAATGACCCAACCTTCTTTTCCAATCGCGCTATCACCCGCATTAAGCTCGGGAAATGGGCCGAGGTCGAACATGATGCCCGCGCCGCAATCGATCTTTACGGACTGAAGAACCCGACTGCTTTAAAAAGCTCATACTATCTTTCCCAGGCATTACTTGAACTTCATCGGCCACAGGAGGCATATGATGTGGCTATAGATGCCTATCAGCTCAGTTTGAGTTCCAAGAATGCGCAAACGGAGAACCTATCGCGGACGGTACTACGCGCTAAGCAACAGATCTGGGCGGCGAAAGAGACATCTCGACTACGCGAAATGAACGAAACATTGAAGGGTATCGAAACCTTGATTGAGGCTGACTTGGATCGCTCGATTACAGAGCTGCGGAAACAAGTTGACGCGGGCGAGTTGGGCGAGATTGGATTTGGGGAGGATCAGAAAGCATTGAGGAAGGATTCAGAGAAGAAGATTCATGATGTGCGGGAGGCATTCCGTATTGCTTCCAACGGGGAAGTGAAAGAACGCGTAAGATATTCTTGCCTTCAATCTGTGGCGTTGCCGGCGAGTAATATTAACTTCGTTTCTCAGATTGTGCCCGACTACCTCATTGACGGCATTACATTTGAAGTTATGCATGACCCCGTCATGACACCGTCTGGAAGCAGCTTTGATCGCATTGGAATCACTAAATATGTGGAGAAATCGGGCGTCGATCCAATTACTCGTGTTGCGATGACGGTCAATGACCTGCGCCCGAACTATGCGCTCAAGGCCGCCTGTGAGGATTTCTTGGATAAGAATGGCTGGGCGGTGGATTATTAGCTGCGTTGTTCTTTAGTTCTGTATGTTTTGTTTGTTCTTGCATGATGCATAGCGAGTGGATATCACGAGCATCTGCATCTACTATTTGCATCAGCGGGCGTCGGGATTAGATAGAGGTTGTTGAAGTCTTCATGTTATTCTGAGTACATAAATATATAAATTGCATTCTACTAGCATTAATCCTTTTTAACATAAATGTCTTTATCTACAAGATATCAACCTAGCGTAGTAATATTAATATTTGTTCGAAATATATTCCTCCTTGGATCGAGGCCGTCAACTGGCGAGTGTTGGGCAAGTCAGCAAAACCCCACTAAACCCCTCAACCATCCACTTCTCCAACTTGACCTCTCAACAAACCCATTTAATCCTACAAACTTCTTCATAACTGAACCAGATTACCACCAAAGCTCCACTCAAAATGGTCGACCTGTCTGCTTTCATCACCGCCCTCGAGGTTGCCCAGAGCGGCGCCAAATACAGCCCCGAAGTCCAAAAGGCCGCCGCCGGAATCAACGTCGATGAGTTGAAGAAGGCTTACGCCTCTGCCGAGGCTCAAGGGAAGAAGGTCAGCATTGAGGATGCTGCCCAGAGTGCTGCCCTCAAGGCTGCATTCGAGTTCGCCGCAAAGCTGGTTATGGAGCTCAAGTCCGCTCCCGGTGACACTGTTAAGGCCAACCTCTACGTTCACTACAAGATTGGTAATGATGTTGTGGTTGAGAAGGGTGGCATGTTCGACCTCAAGGTCTGTTTTCGATTTTGTTTTTTGTTGTTTTTTGATTTTTTATTTCAGTGGCTAACATTTTCTTTTGCCATCTTATAGAAGAAGTTCCTTCACAGCGCTTACACCAAGGCCATCGACGAGGGTTACAACGCCCAAGGGTCCCAGGCTGCCTACATCGAGCAGGTCGTTGAACTCATTGCTGAGCTTGGCCTTCGGGATTAAATTTTTTTTCCCAATGTATGGATCGTCAACTTGGGAGAGCGTATAATGACGAACGGACCCATTTTCGAATAATATCCGACAGGGTTGACATGGAAATACTATGAGAGTTAAATCAGAAATGGAGAGATGCATCTATGACCGAACTGCATGGTACATGCTTTATTGATAGTGGGCTCTTGAGTGCTGTATATAAGAGATTTCGAAGGAAACCGCGTGCTATTGTTCAACTATGTTTAATGGTCTCACTACTGAGTATATCGGTACGATAGGTTTTGGCTGGAACGGCTATAAGCCATCCCTACTACGACCAAGTGCATGGTAGCGCTGTTTTCTACTGCCAAACAACTCCTCTCCAATCAGGAGAAGAATGAGAAGCAGTTGCACACCATGGCTCATCAGAGGTAGAGTATGGCGTGAGAGGAAGATCGTATGGCATACGAAATCCAACAACTGTCTGTAATTCCTCTTGTTCGACCCCGTCCCCGGCCAAACTTGGCTGGTCACGTTTGAAGCATGGGACCATTATAGTAGATTGCTCATCTTCCACGGCAGAATCATCAGCAAAGAGATCGGGCCAAACAACAACGCCAATCTCGAAGCTTTGGATTCTCACTTCACCATTTGGATTTGTTGCTGCGCCCCAAGCCTGCGTAGATAAATTCGCTGATGTGACCATTGCCCAATCAATGGTGTCCATTTTTTCCGCATCTGAGAATTGAATGTAGGTTTTTATATGTGGTGCAGCACGGCCACGTCCAGCCTCTTGCTTCTTAGACTGTTGGTCGGAGAGATCGATTATATTCGAGCTTGTTTCATCACTATCACCAGCCCATTTGCAGAGATAAGGACGTATATATTGAAGCTGCTTCTGCTGTGATGCACTTTGAGTTTTCATATGAATCGAGCCTCCGGAAGAATAGCCATTAAGAGATCTGCGTATTTCATCCGGCGTTGGAAAAATAATAGAGTATTTAGGAGCGGCATTCACTCGTCGCTGTGAAAGAGCTTTGAAGAATACTTCTTTCAACCACTTATCTGTTTGGCCCAGGGTGGCAACCGAGGATACCTAGAAGACGGTCAACGTGGTTCCTGGAAGTTTGAGTGCAATGTCCTACTTGTGTAACAATATGAGGTCTGCCATTCTGGCTTTCAGCTGTCTTCATTTTCTGTTGATATATGGGCACTTGTCCCATAAGGTCCCTCAGAGCAGGCCAGCCCCAAAGGGTAGACCTTTTCGAATCAAGCTCACTGACTTTCTGCCGAGAGGGAACACTAGCAACAAGGGCTGCCCGTACTGCACTGAAGTCATAGCGCTGAAGTTGCTGAACCAGTTTCCCAGTTTTATTGGGCCCGTAAGCCTTCAAGTACGCTATGATGTCCCTCTTGAAGCGAGCCCCAGCGCCTATCTTTGTGTGCGTTTGCGATGCAGCTGGATCGCCCAGCTTTGATAAAGGAAGCAATGGGGACTGCCATACTGCTTGAGTCATATTTGTCCAGTCTCCAGGGATCATATTGGCGGTGTGTATAACAATCCTAAAATAGTTAGTAATAAATTCCCGTCACGAAAGATCAACTTGAATTTCTTACTGGGCCAAATCATCATGACGGAGGAGAATCATCATCTTTGAATGATGAGTTCCAAAGGGATCCGGCATGTAAGCTACGATAGGCTCAACATTGGGATAGCGAGAGCACCCTTCCTGCATTGATTTATTAGTTTTTTTCGAAGTAGATATATTCTCGAAAAAAGGGGGTGTTTACATCAATCATCATTCGATTAGGCGACTCTTTTCTCCAAGATCCATGTACTACTTTCACTGTCACCAGGCTTCGAACATCTTCATCAAATTGGCTCATCAGAAAGTCCACATCAAACATGTAGTTGAACTGCCAGCATTCGCGAATCATAGGATCCCCGAGAATATCGCGTAGCCGCACGGCATCATTATTGTATCCCTTCGAGGCAGGGTAGTCTCTGATGTGGGTGAGTTGGACAGGAGAAGGGATCAATCTCAAAGAACGATTTCCAGGTCTCTTAGAATGAGGCACGTTTTTTTGCTCAGTTTCGATCTTATCATTGGCTAATTCTGGACATGCGAAATATGATTGATCGAGTCCTTGAGAACGTGTCCGTAGAGGCGGAGAAATGGATCTGTGCAGCGAATTCAAGGGCGTTGAGATCTGATCCTGTCGACCCTCGGTCTCTAAAGTCAAGTCTGATGTGACTTTTACCCGTTTGGAGGAGCGCTCCATCGGTGTAGAACCTAAATGGCGACGAATATCTCTAGTTACCAGGGACTGACGACTGAGATATCCAGGATCAAGTGGTTGCAGATTAAGCCTCAAGGGGCGAATTGTTCTGCGGGTCGGGTAGAAAAGGGAGCTCCGTAATATATATCGGTGCCGAATCATTCCATGTTTGAATCCATTCATACAATGGATTGTAATGGTCGTTAGCCAAGTTGGCTTCGGATGCTCTGATATGAAGTGAAGTCAAATATTAGTGAAGTGGAAAATATATCAGCGCCGGAGAGCTCGAACCACAACGAAATGAACACCGCCCGCCTCGAAATTACGAGACAACAGACTGACTTGAACAAATATATATGGGAACTTAAGAAGACCACCAATTTTATTTAATTTACATTAAGTACAATTACAAGATTTTTATATAATGTACAGTTGCTCTGTTCAGCACAGAGGAAAAAGCAGTAGTACAAGAATCACCACATGAACCGCTGGACCTTGCCCGGTTCCTGGGGCCACTCAAAGCCTTTGTAGAGGAAGACGTACCCAGCCACGGCGTTAATAGTGATGAACCAAATAGTCTCCAAGAATTTCGGAGCATTGGAAATAATATCTGATTGCGCTTTCTCGCCCTCCGTCTCTGGCCGTTTCTGGCGGAACATTGCGAGTGTCGGGGAGGCTGGCAGATGCAGACGCCAAATAACCCATGGAATGATAAAGTAGCGTGGCTCAACAAGTGGAGCCGTCACTAATGATAGAGCGGTGGCAGCCAGCCAGACGAGCACAAAGCTAGTTCGGACAGCATTTGGTTGCTGATATTGGCGCTGATCAAAGTGTTCTTGGACCTTGGCTAGGGTCTCGGGGGACTGGGGATCAGGTTGTGCTTGCTTGGTTTTCTTCTCCTTTTTCGATGTTGATTCTTTCTTAGATGCGGCCTTGTCCTCTTTCGCTTTGGCGCGGCGTTCTTTCCGGTTGCCTTGAGGCTCTTCGACGGCCGCGGGTTTGGGCTCAGATGCTGCGGGCTTCGAGGACTTCGATGTACCGGGAACCTGTCTGAGTTGAGGTGGAGCTAATACAATAGAGAAGCCAAATGCAGAGATGACCGCCCACCCGCAAAGGAAGTATACCAGGACAGCACCATATTTCACGGCCGGGTGCACTCCCAACAGGAGACGGAAGACATAGAAAACATAGTGTCGGTTATCAGCAAGCGTAAACGGATGTACAATCGTGTTAAAATGAACAATCGCAAGCATAGCAGGCAGGACGATTAGAACAGCCATCAATCTCGGTAGCTTTCTTTGCTTTTCGGGCAGTCCAAAGTTCAGAAATTTCGGCAAAATGCCCCTTGGAGCAATGAAGTTGAACACCGGGATGGCAAGCAAGGGCCATGAGAAGAAGAAGAAATAAGGCCAGATGTAGAGCATTTGAGCCAAATGTACTCCAGCGGTATGAAATTCTTTGTGCCCAAGGACCACGCCCTCGTTCCAAATGACAAATCCACCGAAGGCTCCCAGGATAATAATATGAGGGATGATAGATGCGACAATGGAGAAGGGATTCCGGATACTCGCAGCAGCGAAAGAAAGGGCAGTTTTGAAGTAGTCTATCGAGCATCACATCAGCACGGCACAGAATAATCAATGGAAAAGAAACGTACCTTCCAGAGAGGCTTCAGCAACAAGAGGGTCGTAGACCTGATTTTGGAACCCACCCTTGACAACCGATGAAATATCGGAGGATTTGCAGGGCTTTGAGGACTGACGAACAGTACGAACGACTTGGAGCCCACCCAAAAAGACTGACACCCAGAAGATATTTGTCTGTCGGCAAACCAGAGCCACCAATCCAAAGAACAAGAAGCCCAGCGCATAAATTGGTCCATATTTCCCTCCATTCACACGCTTTAAATCCCAATTGTAAGCCTCGACAACGACTAGTAGAGCAAGAATGTCGGTATAGTATAGACCGGAGAAGAAAAATAGCGGAGGAAAAAGGCAGATATTCAGAACAGTATGGCTGAGCCATGCACCCAATGGCCTGGTATTCTTCACTCTCTGCACAGTGTCCAGGAGAGACTGCAATCGCCAAGGTAGAAAGACAGCAGTAGCAGCAACATTAGTGGTACGTAGAGCTGCAGTATCAAGTTTGACCGGAGATCCGCGGAGGGCGAGCATGGCAGCGCACAGGATATATGACCATAAATACAAACCTGGGGGTGTCGTAATTTTTGGATCCCAATGAGTCCACTTATGCGCCCAGTAGGCCTGTGCCTGAGGAACGTGAAACACTTCATCCAGGTACGCCTCCGGCACTTCAGTATTGACTTGTGTCCTCCAGACGGGAATGAGGACAAGAGCGAATGGCACGGCATATCGCGCAGCACGACTGAGATTCGATTCGCGTAGACTCATTGTGCTTTTAGTCTCGCGCACTGAGCAAGCACCATTCATGAGACGATGGTGAGCTGAGCTGCAAAGGGAGAAGAAGAAGCTCGGCGGGGACAGCTATAAAATTAGTTGCAAACACCGCAAACACGCCTTCTTTCGGCGATCATCGAGATACGCGATTCGCGACTCCGACGCATCAGGCAGAACATGGGGTATTAGCAGTGTTCACTTCGATTGTTTTTATTAAAAATTACTGCTTTGGTCTGGCTATTCGCATTTTTCGGATCCAATGGCGTTTCCTCTACCGCGAGGCACTACGCCTTCGGAGATCGGCTTTCTAGCGGAGATGGAGATGGTGACTGTGGTGCCTCGACAACGCCTTGAGGGATTGGAATTACTCGGAGTGAGCCTTTTTCATGGAGATTGTATACACACACGAGAATTGACTTTATATAGGGCCCCATTGAACCTCTCGTTCCTCCACGACGTGCCTCTTTACCTCTCTGGCTCGCATTGCTCCTCAAACGTCAGCGTCGTGCTAATATAATGCCTCCAGCGTGGTTGCACCCCGAGCCTCTCAGCTTGATCCTCGAAGTTGAATCCCAGCATCAAGATTATAAGAATGCATTCTCGCCTCCTCCCCCACTACCTGGCCAGCCTAGCGTTCGAGATATCGATGCAGTCCCTACAGCCCGGCCACAATATACACCAGATGGGGGTAAATATTATGCCTCGCCGCCATTCCTACCTCAAAATACGGCCCAGACGAATGTCTCGCCCGATGAGCTACCCGCATTGCCTTTTCATTGGCTTGAGATCGGAAACATGCTGCTCGAGTCAGCGAGCGATGACCTAGTTGACTCAGATCAAATCCGGCGATTAATGAAAGATCTGCGTGAAGTGCGTCTAGCTAAGATGAGAGCCGGTACGGATGTCCTTGATGCTGCGGCAACTGGAGGTGGAGGAGTAGCCTTGACTGGTGTTGGTGCAATGGAAGTCGGCGAAGAGCGAGGATTCTTAACTGGGGTAGTAGACAACCTCCGGTATGTGGCGTCGAAAAGATACAATGACGTATTAAATTGTCCCAGTGTTACTATTCTCTACTTGCTAACTTTGTTCCAGCAAAATTGGCGCATCTAAAGAGCAAGCCCGTCGCGAACAAATGGCCGAACAAAGAGCCAACGGTGGGTATGACGGTGCCCAGGACGACGATGAAGAGGATTACATGGAGTTTTAACTTGCATGAGACTTTTGCTTTCTTGGGCTATTCGACTCCTCCATTTATTTTCTTCTCTTTTGGCGTTAAAAGGTGCATGTGCAACGCAGATAAAATGCCCCCTTACACTCAAACGACTTTATGTATATAGACGCATATACCCGGTTTTTCTTCGAAATAGAGCAGCGGTTGTGAGACCGACATTGTTCCAATTTACCTAACACCATACAGCATGCGAAAAGCGCTCTAATACAAAGACAGAGGCGGGATACCGCTGAGACAGGAAAGCAGGAGAGGTTCTGGTAGCAATGTTGACACGGGAAAAGCCGTGGTTCACATCAAGATCCGAGACAGTGATTAACTATTATAAACACGCAGTGACTCCATACTATTGGGGACTATCCTGATTCTTCTGCATCATCTTTCTCCGTGCCGCGAGGATCATCTCATCACGGCGTTTTTGGAGGAGACGTTGGCGTTCATCCTTGTTTTGAGACCATGAGCTGGTAGATGATGCTATTGTTGAAGTCTCGGGCTCGTTTTCGCTGGCGAGTTTCGAACTTAGGTTGTACCGAGATATCAAATCCTGTCCATCAACCTTGGTGGTGGTAGATGCTGAGGGGGGTTTGTGTAGCGGTGGTATTAGGAGGAGGAATTGCGATCTGAGGTTGAAATGATGGAGGTGGCTAAGCAGGATATGTCAGTAACTTACATAAATCTCGTATAGAAATAAATTCAACAATGGTGAAGAAAAAACATAAGTCGTGTGGCGTCTAGAATCAAAATGACACCATCACAGCGCGCGGCATGTACAACGTACCGTTTCAAGTCCCCGTCCAGTGAGGATCCTTTCCGTCGTCGCGGCAGCACTACCTCCATTGCGCTGCAAATCCCACATGATGTCGCGGGTACTTAACTGGGGGAACATCTGAGAGATCTGCTCGACTTGAGCTGGATCGACAACATTGCCACGTCTGCGAGTCCGGCTCGCGCCAGCAGGACCATCATCGCGATTAAAGAACCATCGAATGACGAAGAACGAAACTACCGCGATGGTAAGAAGGGAAGGTATATTCAACGAAGGCTCATCGTCATGCATTGTGTTTTGGGCGAGGGGTGGGCACGGATATCGGGAGTTGGGGAAGTTCGGGCTGTCAAGGCCGAATCGCGGAGGCGGGAGCGCTTCCGAGTCGGGAAGATGATCGTGTGCGCAAGTGGGTATATACCCTGATTTAGAGATGTCGCGATGCGACTAGGTTATAGTGAGACCTTCAGGATAACAAGGACGGTTGCTGGCGCAAAGAAGTGGCGGCGTTGACGGAGTTACGGCGGGTCGGAGACGGTGAACGGTAGCACGTGCCGACACACGCCTTTGGTATCAAGCGGGCAAATCAAGGCTGTATCAGTGGATATAAAATCAGATGATGAGAGGTAGAAAGAAACATTAAATCGATGTGAAAGTTGATACATCGACTAGAATAAACTATTTTAAAGACTCTCGAGTTCCCATGTCTCATCCGATTCTCGGAAGACGGCGATCCCGTCGAGAGGTACTTTTGTTGTGTACATACTCACTGGAATTTAGGGCAGGGAGAGGGTCTACATGGTGACCGAGGAATCAATTCAACATAGGCAAGATGGTATGAATTAGACAGTAAGAAGAAGATAGAAGAAGAAAAACGATTTACACGAATTTAAGCCTTCTCGGGGGAAGCAGAGATTGGGCTTGCGCAACACCAAACAAACATACATCATGCGTGGCATAGATCATGAACTGATATTCCTTCCCATCCAAGAAGCCAGACTCGACTCCAGAACTCCAGCCGCCGCCAAATAGGGCTCGAAAGACAAGACGAATGCATGTACCCAGCTAGATCAAGAACGAAAGGAAAAGCAGGGCAATAAGACCCTGATGACAGAATCAACCGATGTAGGCTGAGTGCTATATTATACTCATTTCATGTCGGCAGGGGTCAACGCCTGGACGATACTGGTTCCCTCGCTGAATCGAGTGCGGAAGATTCGATTCGCGTTTTGGAACATGCCATCCTTGAGAGACACAACAATGAATTGGGATCCCTTGAAACGGGTCTTGATCAAGCGTCCAATATTTTGCGTGTGAGACAGATCCAATGCGGCATCGACCTCATCAAGAATATACATAGGGGCAGGCTTGAATTGCAGAAGAGCCATAATCAGAGACAAAGCAATGAGTGATCTAGTAGAATGAAGTCAGTGATCTGCGATGGATATATTGGCGAGGAAGGGAAACATACCGTTGTCCACCACTTAGCTCTGTGAGGCTCTGCTTCCAAACCTTACCCAAAGAGACCTTGACCTCGAGTCCGTCCGTGATGTCCTTTCCTTCCGGGGGGTCGAGTTTGGCAAAGCTACCAGGTAGAAGTTCTGCGAAGATCTGTCCAAAGTCCCCATTGACCTTGACCCAGGTTTTATGGAGTGCTTCCTTCTTGTACTCGTTGAGGTTAATGATAGTCTCTTCGATCTTACGCTTGTCGCGGATGACTGTCTTCATCATGTTCTTTAGAGCGGCCTCCTTCTTCTCGACACTATCGATCATATTCATAACCTTGGGATTGATCTTCTTTTTCATTCCCTGGAAGCGCTCGGTCAAGTTTCGTAGCGTGAACTTGCACTCGGCAATGTTCTGGTCTTGGAAGTGGTAGGGGGTGTTAGGACGGCCGAAGTGCTCCTTTTCATCCGCAATCCACTCATGCTCTTGCTCCATGTGACCAACAGCTTGGGCAGCAGTGTGTTGATCTTTTTGAAGCTTCTCGAGCTGGTGGCCAAGCTTTTGCATCTCCAGGCCCTCTTCGGTGATCTGCGAAGACTTGGCTTGCATGGTCTTCTCGAGCTCTCGCAGCTCGTCGTCGAATCCGGTCAGCTTGGCCCTTTCGTCATCAAGCTGGGCTTGAGCGATATCGTGGGCGTCCTAAAAAAAAGTAATGAGCCTCCGTGGACGAGTATAATTTTGCTTCACGATGAAGAAACTCACCTTGAGTCGCGCTTGCTCCCTCTTCAGAGAGTCAATCTCGTCTGCCTGTGCCTTCAGCGTATTCTCTGATTCCGATAGTTGTTCTTCGGCAGCTGAAAGGTCACTGCCAACCTGCTCAGAGTCAAGGCGCGAAGATTGCAGCTCTCTCTGCAACTCCTTCACTGAAACAGAGTTCTTGCTGAGATTCTTCTTGAGAGTGTTGAGTGAGCTTTGTAGCTCTGCGAGTTTACTATCCTTGTTGTCGCTAAATTCACTCATGTCTTTCTCAATCCGCTTAATATCCTTGTTTGCCTCTGTCTGTCGGTGCTTGGCGTCTGTGATATCCTTCTTCAATTGCTCGATGTTTGCTCGCATCTCTTCGACCGCAGCAATGATCTATTCCACGTTAGCGTAGGCCAAAAGCTAAATCGAGAGGGGTTGTAATTACGGAAGAGGAAGAGTTATTGTTGATTTGCTCCTCTGTGAGCTTGATCTCGTGGGATTTAAGATCCAACTCTTGCTTAATCGACCGTACGGCATCGAGCTTCTTCTTTTCCTTCTTCATATTCTCCTCCAAGGTAGCAAGCTGACGCTCTTTGCTCTTCAGCTCCTTGTTGATCTCATGGAGCTTCTGCAGAGTAACAAGAACGCCACTCGAGTTGGGAGAACTTCCACCGGAAAGTGTGCCGGAGGGGTCATAAACATCACCATCTAGGGTGACACTCTTCATCCGAACGGATGGGTCGAAGGTCACCTTCTTAGCTGTCTCGGCATCCTCACAGATAAGCGTGTTACCAAAGACATAGTTCATTGCTGATATGATTTCCTCGTCATACCCAATCAAAGACAAAGCCAAGTCAACCTTGCCGGGTGCAATATTTTGGGCCGCCCCAATCTTCTCTGCAGAAGCCTTGAAGGCAGAGATCTTGTTGAGAGGAATGATGGTCACGCGCTTGCGAAGTTTACCCTTTTGGAGCAACTGAGTACCAGTCTCGGCGCTGTCCACAACCACGTTATATAGACGACCACCGGCACAGATCTCCAAAGCAGTGGCGGCCGGGATTCGATCCTTGTTCAGGGTAAATAATTGGGCGACCAAACCCTTCACCTTCGATCTGTCGAACTGAGGGTGGGGGTCGGTGTAATTGAAATCGACATTGGCAACCTTCCTCCTGAGACCGTCGGCTCGTTGTCGAAGCTCACGAATGTCTCTTTGGAGGCCTGATCGTTCCTGGTTGATCTGCTCCTCTTTTCCAGGCTCGAATCCAAGTCTGCTAAGCTCTGCCTCCAGCTTCTTGGCTTGTGACCTGAGTTCTTCCAATTCGGACAAAAGACCAGAGTTCTGCTCCTTGGCCTTCTTAGCTCGTGGTTCATCCTCCTTTATTCGCTTCTCGAAATTGGTGATCTTAAGCTTCGCTTGTTCTTGTTCTGTAGCCGCGTTACTGGCTCGGTTTCGGGCATCTTGCAGTTGACCCTGATATCCGCTCTCCTGACCCTCCTTCGAAGCCACACCGGTCTGCAAAGTTTGGAGCAATTCCTCCTTCTGTTCCACTTCTGTGGTTTGTGCATCATGCTCTGCTTTTGCAGCATCATATTGAGCCTGAATTTTGTCATAGACATTCTTCTTCTCTTTGAGGACCTTTTCCAGATCGTGAACAGTTTTCTGGATGTTTTTACGTTTTTCTTTTTCCTCATCCATGCTGGTGTTCTTGAGGTCAAAAACGGTCGTCAGTCGAACCAGGTCATGCGAGTGTGCCTTTACCTCATCTTCAAGACCTTGGAATTTGCCGCCTTTCCGCAGCTCCTTGTCGCGAGCGGCTCGAACCCGTTTGACGTCCTCTTCCAAGTGGACAATTTCGTTTTTGAGTTTGTCCGCGTTCTCCTCCAGCGCTTGTACCTTATTTCGCTTATTGTCACATTCGTCGCCTGCGACCCTTAATCGCTCCCCGCCCCGGACGTAGTCATGGGCAATCACAAGTCGAGTCAGGCGTTCAAGGTCACTTTGCGTTTGTTGGAAATCAAGGAAAGCTCGCTTTTCGGAACGAAGTTTCTCAAGCTTAGGCTCAATCTCCTCTTTAAGAAGACCCTCAATCTCACGCAGTTTCAGTTCTTTCTTTCCCATTGTCTTGATAGCCTTTTCTCTCCTGTCTTCGAACATTCGGGTACCGGCCGCCTCTTCGATCATTGACAAGATTTCGACTGCCTTCATGTTCAGGACCTTCGTGATACGTCCCTGCATGATCAAAAAGTTGGGGTTGTTGATATTTAGCTGGACACTTTGGAATAGGTTCTGGACAGTCTGTTGCTGCGCGCGGTGACCGTTGATTAGGTATTTACTAGTGCCTCCCAAAACGATTTGTCGTGTCACAGAGATGTTCGCATATTCTTCGAACCCGATCGGGGATTTCGAGGTATCGCGGTTATCGAAGACGATGGTCACACTCGCTTTCGTCACGCCAGCCTGGCCGCGTTTGTAGATGAGGTCTTGGAGGTTTTGCGCGCGAACGGTGCTCATGTTGGTGATACCTAGAACGAAACAGATAGCATCCAGGATGTTGGATTTACCACTACCGTTCAGGCCGGTGATGGAGTTGAATGATTCGTCCCTATGATCTTTTGTTAGTATATCCCCGGACTTGTTGCCCCTCTGCGACAAATGTCAACAAAGTCGGAGAGCTTGCGCACCATCCCGAAATCACCGTACGCACGGCGTACGATTTGAAACCCTGATAGAACAATTGTCAGCGCATCATCAGTATATCCGGGAATTATTGTTCTAGCGACTCACGTCTATCACAATCTCAGTGATCCGCATGGTTGTCACTGCGAATCAACTCGCGGGAGGGCGGAAGGCGGAGATGTTCGAGAACTGAAGAGGGGCGCGATTGTTTTGTTTATGATTTGCCCAGGTAAGCACGGGTCAGCTGACCTTATCCTATCGATTGCGGTCTTGGCATTCCATCCACTTTACAACCTCCACCGCTAGGTTGTGAACTACATAGTTATGCTAAATAGCGACAAGTTGAACTCTTATACATGAATGACAATCAAGGTATTGTTTTTAGATAAGCATTTATACGACCAGGAGTATTTTCTATCATAAGTATGCCATCCCCGGCAACAAATGGGAACTCTACTAGTAAATATAGTTATAACATAGATAACTAACTACTAGTTTATATATATAGTTATTAAATACTAGTAGTAGTATACTAGGTAATATATATATCTAAGTTTCTGCGAATACGAAGGTTCGTATACTATACAATTTCTACCTAAAATTTTATAATCAAAAAGCGGAAGAGAAATCAACTTCCAAGTTGATTTCCTTATGTTGATAGCCTGTGGCCTCAACGATCTTGGAAGCACACAGATCAAAAACGTTTCAAGATCTCGGAGTCTTAAGTCTAGACGAAAGAACGCGCATCCACTCTCCAGGGCCCTGCGCAACATGGAACTTTAGGCCTGAACATATGCCCTTTGTCAACTCTAGATACATAGTCATCTAGTTTGCCGGTGGTCCTGGTGGCCCTGCTGCTGGCGCCACTGGACCTGTCGCTGGACCTGCCGCTGGTGCCTTTGCCGCTGGTGGGATATAACCACCAGGCGGTACCATCCCTCGTATACCGAGTCTAGGCTGAGGATGATATAGCCCAGTCATCATGTCAATACGCCACGCTACATCTGCCTGAGGACGAATGAATTCCGGTGGTGTTCTGTCTTGTGGCCTGATTTTCGGAACCATATCTCTTGCCATCAGATCCTTTTTATTCAAACCAGCAAAGAGCCGCGGCCTGCCCAAAGGGGCTGTTGCGCAAAATAATGTTTTTCGTAGCCAGTTACCATTCAATCTATCCGCAGGGCCACCGGGTGTATTTGAATTTGTATCATATACAGAGCAGCATATCGTATTCCAGGGTGCCATATACACGTCATTTCCAAATTCATTCTCCCCAATTATGGTAGCTTGCACTGCAATTATTTTGGTAACAAATTGAAAACCACCTGCTGCATCAAATACATGGTAGCCCATTAAATGTTTGAGAGGGGCAACGCTAACTGCTGCATCGCTTCCCATCATACGCAGCATATCATCGTTGAATATAGTGAGCATGTAGGATCCTGTATCATCGATGAAATCAAGTTCATATTCCGGAAATGCTAGTCCCATCCGGTCAAATTTAGCAGTAGGATCAGTGTCAATACTTGCATCCAGCCGAACTGTCATTGCTACCTACCATAGAGAACATAATATATTTAGCCATACTCCGTACAGAATATCGAGGAAGCAAATTCAAGTCTTACATGCATATCCCATTCGGTTTGAGATGGAGGACCGCGGTATTTGCAGACTTCTTGTTTCATCGGAAGACGATAGATCTGTATAGTAATTATCATACCCGTTAGTGAGCTGTCAAATAAGTATTTTCTTACACAGACTAGATCTACTAGATAGGACTAGACGCGTAAGATGACTGTAGTCATATGACTCTGAACATATTTGGAACCTAAAAACTTACACCCTCAACCCAGAATCCTCCATCACCTCGATTCTCCGCCGTGTTGAGTATATGAAATGTCTCAAATGAAAATGGCGACGGCCCACCAATCATCTTACCCTGACACCAATAAGTTGCATTGTCATTCCACTCAAGTGTTCCAGCTTCATAAGCTGCCATAATTGCCTCGACATTCGGAAGCTCTTTGCATGGATCATCGTTGGCTTTCAGATAAGTTTGTATTGCTCGTAGAGTTTCAAGTCGTTGAATGACTTCCCAGCTCTTGCCCGGAAACTGTTTCATTACTGAGCTAGTAGTTTGAAATATCATTGTTAGTTCAAGTCATTTCGAGAACTTCAATGTGCCGTAAGAATAGGTTGAAATCACCCTTCTTTCTGCCACGTCAAAACCTTGGGAATGATAGTAGAGGAGGAAGACGATAAATCAGAAAGGCCAGCAAAAAACTTTAAACTCATAATACACCGCTTTAATTGTAGAGAAAAGAATCCAAAATACTCACGGCTTTAGATCTCTGGCTTCTATCAACTGATTGAGCTGTTTCTCGAAAGTTTCCTTTGCATATCCCATCTTAATTCGTTCCTCGCACCGTTTAATCCGTCCATCCCAGTCATCGCGAGCGAAGTCAGTATCATCGGTAATCCGAAATCTGCCAGGGGATGTTGCTACTTTGCGGCGTTTCGCAGCCTTTTCTGGGCTGGGCGAAGCACTTCGACGGCTTCTGCCACGCCGCAGAGGTAGGACTGTTTCCCTCTCGCGTTGCATGTCTGATTTGGATGCAGTTGCTGCTAAGAAGGCTCGGGTTTATCGAAACAAACAGGTAGAATCCCAGTCCAGTCACTTTTATCGGGTCAAGTGTCTTCAAGAAGATACCAGCTCGCTAGAATAAGAAGGTTCGCCTTGATAGAAATAGTTGAATTGAGGATAAAGAAATACCAAAGCCAGAGAGACTTCTAAGTAAGACCATACTACTCGCCAATGAAAAATATCAAAGGGAAGAAAGAATCTTGTCACTATTTCATTCAATGAAAAGAGTGACGCGGGAAGAAGTCTTTGATATTCTGCCAGTATACACGGTTTTCGATTTGGGGCCAAAGCAACAAGAACCGAAGTACGAGATCAGAGCCCTCAAAGCCATGTTGCAATTTCTTTATCCACGAGGATATGGCTTTCTTTGATATCGGCCATAGCGGGCTAAAATGAAGCAGCAATGAGCGGCAACCTACCTTGGAAATGCTTCTGACACGAGGACACTAACCAACCACAACTAGTATACACGCTTATTGTTTAGAGAGAGAGGAATGAGGAAAGAGGATGACAGACGTACAGTTTGCTTTCGTGTATTCTTTACATACTACGTGCTCCTGATTGTAGGAGCGAAGTTCTCTTTGAACTCAAATGAGAAACTACGATGTCCCTTTGTCTCTCCCATCGAGGAAAAGAACCGCGGATCCAACATGCGTTGGGGTCTGGCAGGTATACTGGATAATACGCTAGATAATACGTATCATGCAATGGGTAGTTTCTCCTGGTTCTACAAAATAATGGAAGTCAATACAGAGTTGCCTCTAGCAGGCCGTAGGGCTACAGAAGGTATTATGTACCTTGAGGGGCATTGGTTAAGATTTATCCAGGTAGCACAGAGCAGGTTAGCTTGTCCGATCGATCCTATCCAGTTGTCATCTCCTCGGACACTTTTCTCAAAATGTCTCCGTCGAGCTGAGCTGAGCAGATCAGAACTCTATTATAGGTCTATATTTATGGTCTTACCTTTTACCAGTCTCCACGGGTACTCATGACCTTTTGACATACTATCAAAAGTAGGGGGATCATACTCTCTACATCCAATAATAATTGCTCCCAGGCTCCATGGTAGACCAATATTAGATACATGTGGACGTTTTGAGTATGGCTGACCTTGTCGGAGACATTATCGGATACTTTTAAATGATGACTGGAGCCGATCCATTACCACGTAATAGTCAACATTTGGGGGGAAACCACAACTATAAAAACCGCTCAATTGTCCCTCGCAGACTGTGAACAGGAGGTTATACTACATCATTACACCGACTTAAACACTGTGACTTGGACTCCGAGCTAGCTACCAAATCTTTCAACTACAACCATGGCCGCCGAACAAAATTGGGAGGCTTTTTTCAAAGACGACAAATTCGTCAACAATTACAAGACTGGTGAAAATATCACGGGTCAATTTGCATACTCTCTTCTCGAGCAGAGTGGCTTGCTCAACACGGTCAATATTAACCAGGGCAAGCCCCTTGTCGTCTTCGACAACGCCTGCGGAACTGGAATTGTCTCTAGCATCCTCCATGGCAATCTAGATGATGCTATCAAATCCAATTGGAAGTTGACCTGTGGCGATATATCCCCAGGTATGGTCGAATATACTCGACGTCGGATGGCAGAGGAAGGCTGGCAGAACGCAGAGGTCAAGATCGTGGATGCACAGGACACAAAGCTCCCTTCGGACTACTTTACACACGCAGTGACTGCATTTGGTAAGTGGAATTTTGTACTATTACTAGCTCTACTTCTCAAAGTAACAATATCGTCCGTGAGTATGAGCATGCTGATAAAGATTTAGCTTTCATGGCACTTCCGAAGGCTCTCGCTGCTCTTGACGGTCAGTAATCCCATTAGAATTCTTCCAGGTAAACCAGGAAATTCCTTTTTATACTTACTGTACTAGATACGAAGAGAATCCTGCAGCCTGGCGGCACTATTGCATTTTCGACATGGATAAGCCGTAAGTGACAAAACAAATCGAGAACTTCTTTTATAAAACCAACTAACTCAAGTACAGCCGGCTGGGTCCCCGTTTTTCAGAAGGCAATGGAAACCATCCCAGGAAACCTTCCATTTCCAAGCCCAGTTGAGTTTCTCGACAAAATGGGGGATGGAAAATGGTTCTCAATATCCTGGATCGAGTCTGAGCTACAGCAGCGTGGTTTCGTCGATATCAACGTGAAGGCCGAAACTAAAAACATTTCCCTCGAAGTTTCCAAGTTCGTGACTATGTCTATGATTATATTTCCCATGATTGCGAAGAACTTCTGGACGGAAGAGCAGAGAAATAATGATCTTGATAAGGTTCAGCCTGCACTGGAGAAGTACTTGGCGGGTATATATGGGGAGAATGGCGAAATTCCTATGGAGTGGACTGCGATTCTTTCAACGGGACGCAAGGGCAATTGAATGCAGTCCGTTCAAACGGGTTAATTGCTGATATCAGTACTACCTAGTAACTTTATAGGGATTAATCCGTGTTATTATATCGAGCCAGCAAAGAAGACAAGAGCAGTCTATTTGCCTATAGTAAATCTCCAGACGCTAAAAATCTTAGCAACATCTAACTAGATTAGACTCCCAAGGTCAGCACGAAGCACAAACCTAGTACCAAGATCCTAACCGACTATACTACCATTGACAATACACAATACCATCAGATTGATGTTTATCGTATGGCGGCAACTACTTGAATAGATGAATAGAAGCAGAAAAAAATCCTTTCATAATTGTGACAAGATCATCAAGGGCATTTGATTGTAAGATCATATCCTTACATCCCACACACCAGTTAATTCCGCGTAATAAATCATCGTGCCCACACCCCCAGACGGGGCTGTACTATTGGCCTTCCCTGAAGCAACATAGTGTAAACTAAGAGCCCAACGCCGTTGCTGTTCAACTCAATTAAAATTCCACCACACCGATATAGGCTTCATGAATCTATACTTATGAAGCGTGTGTTGGACCAACAGCTGGGCGATTCATTGCCCGATTGGGGTCCAGTCGGTTATCCAAATCCTCATATCGGAGAATAAACTCCCGCTGTAAACAAAATTAGTAACAAATTCTCGCTGTTTGAGTATTTTGAACAGAGCCAGGTAAACTTACTCGAATCTTCTTCCAGCTAGCAGGATCCCAAAGGAGATACACCCCGCGCTCACTCACACCTCGTTCCACGTCCATTGGCCCGGGATATGTCTCATCGCGGGTTAACCAGCATCTCTCAAGCTTGTGATACCGCCACTTGCGTCCCATCAATTCCTCTGCGACCAGTTCTTGGGTAATATCTCTGGGCATGCTATAGAAGATGTAGAACAGAGTCTCGTCACTGAACCCGGGGATCCGAGACTGCAGGGGCTGGATGTTGGCGACATTATAGCAGGAAGGCAACGAGAAATCTTGTTCTAGAGGAACAGCAGACATAGACGATACAAATGGCGAGGCAAAGGAGGTGTGGAGGGGCCTGATGTAATGCGAATCGATTAGCATACACGAACAAACGCATATTGACCAGGGAAAGACATACTCAGGCTGATTCAAATCTAGGCCAAGGGTCATCAAATCTTGCCCAACTGCGAGGCTGGCCACATCGGGGCTCTCGCTGTGGATCATACGCAACAGACCAGCCAGACCAAACCGGTCCAGCTCACTCATTTGTGCTAGAGGGGGCTGCTCTGCACTCTGAGCAGCATCAGCAACTTCCTGACCCTCATTTGCCTGTTGTTGCCTTTGCTGCAATTGTTGTTGCGGGTCGCTGAAGTTGCGTTGGCCTGACATCAGGGTGTTGTTCAAGTCCTGCGGTGTCGGTGAGTGCGGGGCCTGGAAACGCTACCGCCGATCTACTTACATCTTTCTCTTGTCCCAAAATGCCATTAGGCCCTTGATTTACAGGCGATCGAGATGATCCAATACCTGGTGATCATTGTCAGCGATTGGTTCCAATTTTTTTCTTTTTCAGTCCACTCCGCTAGTCAACGGAAGATGTCATCCACCATACCAGAAGTGTACCCTCCAAATCCTGGAGCCTGCATTAAGGAGCTCCGGCGGTCCTGAGCCAATTCTGCTGCTGCATTTCGGCCCAGAGGTGGGAACTCATCAATGTTCCCTGTTTGGGGTTGGTTACCAGCTCCAAGTTGGCTACTGATCCCTTGCCCACCGTTTCGGAAATCGTCGAGTCGATTGGCGAATTGCGCACCGGAAGGAAACATGTCATCGTGAGGAGGTTGGGATGGTTGTTGTCCAGGATGCGATGGTGTTTGAGAGGTACGAGAAGGGGGCTGTGACGTCGGCGGGTGCTGTTGTCTTTGAACTGGCGTATGTTGAGCTGCTCGTTGGCTGGCATTGGCCCAAACTTGCTGTCCGGGAGTTTGAGATTGTGACTGCTGAGGCGCACCCGATAGAGAGGGGAACTCGCTAAAGACGTTGCTATTGTGAGCTTTTTGGGTGTCTCTTGAATTGACAAGTCCGGAGGAGTGGCAGCGGAGCCAATGATGGAATTAGAAAGAGGAAAAAAGGATTACATACGAGAGATCTAACGGTGCGGCCGTTTGGGAGCCTCCGAGACTCTGCGCAAAGCTACCCATAGTTCCCATCGTGCGTTGCTGGTTGGTTTGTAGAGAAGAAGTTCCGCCCACGGGGAGGTTGAAGTTCCAATTGGCTGCGCCACCTAGATTGTAGGCCCCCAAGCATTAGCATCCACTCATGCGTCCCTTTGAAGGTCTCTCAAATTCATAAACCGGACAGTTTCCTACCTATCTTTCCATTTGGCAATCGCGCAGAGGCCAGTGTCGCGTTTCTTGCCTGAGCTTGCTGTGGCGCGGGGAATCCGGACATCCCTCGTAGCGGCGGGCCAGGTCCTAACACAAAGACACCAAATATTAGCATGATCTTCACTATCCCATATCGATTGGGCCATGCTCCAGCCCGCAAGGAATGTTGTTTAGTGATCCTTGCAAATATGTCTCGGTCGCAAATGGGAGAGCTTTCCGCATGGCTATTGCCATTGGAGAGTAAACCCCCCTTTGACCTTGGGAATCTGGGACAAAAACACTCTGAGTTTGATGCCATTCCAGGAATAGGAAGATGGACTAGAACTCAATAGCGTATATCCCTTTGTTGCGGCTCGACGTTCGAGCAAGGACTCGGGAAGATAATGAAGAAAATGACGAACCTGGTCGATTCATGGTTGGAGCTCAGCGATGAGAATCAAGTTGGGATCTTCGAGACCCTCGGCTATAACCCGAGTGATAAATCTCGGTGGAATATCTGATCAAGGAAGAATTCGCGGGGCGAGAGGGCAGTCCACAAAGTCCCTCTTGACCACTTGATGCGGCACTGCTCCGCTAGAAGAGTGGAGTGAATCGATTGGGCGGCTAAACGCGCGGATGCGTAGGAGGTGTACAGACCAGCTTTGAGCTGTAGTAATGGAGACAGAATATAAAAGACCTAGCAGCTTAAGACAATTTCCGTGACTAAACAGGCTATTTGAAGATAGTAATCCCAAGAGTGTCTCACTGTCGTCTTCGATCTAGGTTGAGCCGGAATTGTCGTCGAAGTGGATTCGAATTGCCGCCAGACGCTCATGTGACCGCCCTGCGGCCCCGAAAAAACGAGCAGCCAACAACTCCGACTGTCTCGTATCAACGTTGACATTGGACCACAATGCATCGCTCGGTCGCCTCTCGTTTAGTTCGCCATGGGGGTATGCCCCTGTTGGAGTTACCTCCTGCCTACTTGGCTCCCTCTCTCCATTTCTCGATGACACGGACACCGGTGCAATTCTCGAATTTCTCCACGACTCCCGTCGCCGCCGGTCGTGGACGTGACATGAACCGAGTCCGTGGTGTATCAGCCATCCACCGAACTGGTACCAGATTCAAGCTGAGCGCTGCCAAATACCCTTTGCCTCAGCCCGTTTCACCGGAGAAGATGCAATCTCGCGGTGCCACTCCTGACCACGGCCTTTGGGGATTCTTCCCTCCGTCGCGTGAGGCACTGAGTGTGCCAGAATTCGATAATGACTTTGGTGAGTGGAGCAGAAGTTGGATTAATCAATTGGTCTTCATCAATGATAGATGATCAAGAAAAAAACAATGCTGACAATCGGACTAGGCCGCCCTTGGGCCATCCAAGAGCTCCGCGAGAAGAGCTGGGATGACCTTCACAAACTTTGGTGGGTTTGCGTTAAGGAGCGCAATCGCATTGCCACATCCAACTTTGAACGATCGCGGTTAAAGCCTGGATACGGTGACCATGAGGCTCATGAGCGAGACAGAGCTGTAAGTTCGTCCTTATTCTTGTTTGCATTATAGCTACGGCTCCAGTCAATTGAGTGGACGAGTGCATGCCATTCCATGAATATTGCGTATGGATATGCAAGCATTATCGCATCGCCGATGTCAATATTTCTATCGAACAAGTCCTAACCGTTTCTCTTAATCTAGGTCCAAGTCACCCAAAAGAGCATCAAGCACGTTCTGCGTGAGCGCTGGTACGCATGGGAGGAGGCCACACGTCTGTATGAGTCAGGAGTTCGCCCAGAAGGCCAGGGTTATGGGGATATGATGGAAGAAGAAGTCGTTGAATCGACCCCCGAGGTCAAGGAAGAGATTAAGGATACCAAGGCATGATTTGAGCATTCATGGGCCACCGCCGGGTTTAATTTGAAATCCTCGCATTGTAGTATAGTTTCTGTTTGATTTTCTTCATCTTATTTAACCCATGTAAAATATCAATGACATGTTAGAAAACTTGAAGTTGCCTTCAATCATGATGGATCTATCAGTCTTTCCAGGGGTATCACACTTAAGTCTTTAAGTACAACAGAGGAGTACTAATTATATGTGGAGTAATCTAGACATTGGATCTCAGTCTACTCCTTATACTCCAACCCCTTTTAAGCTAACACAAATTGGCATCTGCATCAGGGGTAATTCTAGACCAAAAATAATATAAATATAATAAACATACCAACAGCCCCAAAAAGCAGTGACCAAGCAGTGAACCAGGAGGCAAGTTGACTAGTGGCGGGCCCGTCAAATAGTTTTAAGTCTCCTCCTTTACCGCTTCTCGTTGATCCGCGGGGACAAGATACCACCAGCCTAACTTTCTTCTTCTTCTTTCCCACCCTTTTGCCCCCTTCGGCATACTCTTCCCCCTTTATCCCCATCTCAAGCCTACCATTCCTTTATTCTCTCTCTTCTGTTTTCACTATGGATGAGATCGCTCCCGAGTACGACGTGGTGGTGCTCGGCACTGGTTTGTTGCTACCCCGCCATTCTACAGCAACGCCCGCATCGACTGACTTTCTGCAGGCCTGACTGAGTGTGTTTTGTCTGGGTACGAAGCTTCTCACAAATGTTCCTTTGTCGATGAATGATTTCTAAACATGCTTTGATTAGTGTTCTGAGTGTTAAGGGCAACAAGGTCCTGCACATCGACCGCAATGACCACTATGGAGGGTAAGTGGATCAGAGCTCCCTCCCACGCCACCTACAGTCCAAGCAGCTAACAATGTCTTCAGAGAGGCTGCCTCCGTCAATATCGAGACTGTACGCTTATCAGACCACCCCGACGAGTCCAAGAATGGCTTTTACTAAACCTCCCGCAGCTATTCAAGAAGTATGGCAACGTCGCTCCCGGTGAGGAGCCTTGGAAGAAGTATGGCCGTGTCAACGATTGGAATATCGACCTGGTCCCCAAGCTGTTGATGGCAAATGGCGAGTTGACCAACATCCTGGTCTCAACTGACGTCACAAGATACCTGGAGTTCAAGCAGATTGCTGGCAGCTATGTCCAGCAGGGTAAGGGTCCCAAGGCGACCGTGGCCAAGGTGCCCTCCGACGCCGGCGAGGCCCTTCGCTCTTCTCTGATGGGTCTCTTCGAGAAGAGACGTGCCAAGAAGTTCCTTGAGTGGGTTGGCGAGTTCAAGGAGGAGGACCCCGCAACTCACCAGGGTAGGTGATCAACTATACTCACATCGAATAGTGGCGATAATTGCTAAATTTCATCACAGGTCTGAACATCAACGCTTGCACTATGAAGGAGGTTTATGACAAGTTCAGCCTCGAGGACAACACCCGCGACTTTGTCGGCCACTCTATGGCTCTTTACCCTTCAGACGAGTACATTAACAAGCCTGGTGCGGCCGTTGAGACAATCAACCGAATTCGCCTTTATGTCAACTCTATGGCTCGCTACGGCAAGTCCCCCCTACATCTACCCCCTGTACGGTCTGGGTGAGCTCCCACAAGGCTTTGCTCGTCTGTCCGCTATCTACGGCGGTACCTACATGCTGAACACCGACATCGATGAGGTGCTGTACGATGGTGACAACAAGGTTGCTGGTATTAAGGCCACCATGAAGGACCGCGATGACCAATCAGCTGCTATGAAATTCGAGACCAAGACCAAGAAGATTATCGCCGATCCTTCTTACTTCCCTGGCAAGGTTAAGGTCAGCGGATACTTGCTGAAGGCTATCTGCATCCTGAAGCACCCCATCGACAAGACTGATGGCAGTGACTCGCTGCAACTTATCATTCCCCAGTCCCAAGTCGGACGCAAGCACGGTGGGTCCCAATTGCCGCAAGTATGGTGAAAAACAAGACTGACAATAGTAGATATCTACATCGCCATGGTCTCCTCTGCTCACAACGTCTGCCCTAAGGGATACTATGTTGCTATTGTCTCGACCATTGCCGAGAATGATGCTAACCACCACATTGAGCTGGAGCCCGGCTTTGAGCGCCTCGGTCAGATCGAGGAGAAGTTCATGGGCCCTGCCATCCCCATTTATGAGCCCCTGGATGATGGCTCAAAGGATAACATCTTCATCTCGAAGAGCTACGATGCCACATCTCACTTCGAGACGACAACTAGTAAGTTCCATAGTATAACCTGGGAGTCATTTGACTAGATGGAAACACTTGCTAATTCTACATTCAAGACGACGTGCGGGACATGTATGCTCGTGCCGCTGGCGAGGAGTTGAAGGTTGAGGGTCTTCGTGAGGGCCAGGATCTTGTCCAGGAGTAGAGGGGATGCTTGTTGAATATCTATCGCTGCTTAGAGTCGGAGCTTATCATACTTTTGTTGGACATGTTCATCACTCTCTTGTATCTGTTTTCTCCTCGTGGTTACTAGGTCCATCTGATTCTACCATGTTGTAGCGCAATATACCTGTCTCTCTTTGGTTCTATATTGTATAGTATTTCTCAAGGACGTAGACGCTAGAAATGACTGAAATCAAACGCAAAAACAGAAAAAGTCCCACAATTTATATGTATAAGTCGGCCGCAGCTACCAACGCCTGTCCTCATCGGCGACGCACGAGGGTTAGAAACTCTAGATACGCTGGTTCACCTCGGGGTCTGTATTCGCCTTCTCATGTTCACCGACAACGCAAACATCCCCAGTCTCAGCTCTTTGAATCTCAGCTCGCAATAACGCCAATCGCTTTCCAACATGTATAACTTCACAAACGATGCGCGCTTCGATTCCTTCTGGGACAGGACGGAGATATGTGAGTTTGAGGTTCCGACTCACACCACCGAGAGCAAACTTGCCCGGTTCCGAGACACCTAGGAGGATTGTCGTTGATAATACATCGATCAGAGTCGCAGCACATCCACCATGTAGGTTTCCCATGTAATTGCTGAGTGCTGGGGTGATTTTTAGGAGAAAAGACACTTTTGACGGAGGACCGCGGGTTGCGGACTCAAAGCGGAGGTTGCAGTTTCGGGCATCGACATCCCAATGCTGGATAGAGTCAGCTTTTCGATTCACTCACTCATTCATTCATTCATTCGTGATTGGATTTAGATTGCAAATAGAGATCCGAAATGATTCCATGCAGCTGCATGGGGTATTGGCATAGAAAGACTAACCTGCTCACTGCCCAAGCCCATGCGACTTGTATATTCAAAGACGAGCTCCTCAAATTCGTCCAGCTTGCGCGTTGGTGGTTGAATACCAGGTTCAGACATGATGAATGAGTCTGAGAGAGAGGATTAAAAAGTATGCGCAAAACGAGAATGCGTATAAATGGACACTTTGTATCTAAAGAATCGAGGAAATCATGTTGAAATCGCGGGTTTTTCCCCACAAGAGCAGCTCGGCCAAGTTGGACCTCGGCTGAGTTTCGTGAAGAAAGCCGAATGCAAAATGGTACAGTCCATCACGAAAGACTCCCGAGAGAAGTACTCGATCTAGATGACACAAGCCGAATTTCATCCCGAATTATTCCTCTAATTCATCCTATCAATTTGTTTATTCTTGTAGCGTTTCCAGTGTCGGGGAATCGTGGGTTCAAGCCGGGAATATCCATCTTAGCCAGTACATGAATTCGAGTCCCTTTCACTTTATGAATATTCCATTCTATTTTCTGAGAATACACTCATATTCGACCATTTAACAGAATGGGGTTCACTCCAAATTACGCAAGGAGTTGATTTTCGGCGCTGTAAGTGACTTGCGCGTCACGCGTTGGTGGCCTCAGGCGCGTATCTTTCGGGGAGGTTTGCAGGTGATTTTGGTGGATCGTCAACATTCAACCACTTTCTCCAGTTGTGATCATTCAACTTGCGATTGACTCTGGAATTAACACTCCAGGAACTTCTCAATATCTATACAGCATTTGACTGCGACGAGCCTGCACCCCTTCCAATCGAATATAATCAATGCGCTACTGATAATAACGCAACGCCCTGGCACGGCATGTCCCTTGGGGAGATATTTCTTGCCCAAAACTACCTTTAGATCTCAATTGCCGATCTGATCGTTTAGACCTGAACGGATCTACGGATCAAAATAACTTCGACGAACTTTTCATATTTGCGGACCTCCATCCTCGAATTCCCACACCGAGCGAAACACCAGGATCGACATTCAATATGAAGGATCCTCGCGCCTTAAAGCGGAGAAGAGTCTCTGAAGAACCTGAAGAGGATGATGACGGAGACATTGAAATGCAGAGTGATGCTGCTGGCTCAGATCAATCGTCCCAGGCTGCTGGCGACGACTCCGAAGAAGATGAAGACTACCGCGGACCTCGAAAATCAGCGTCACGACGACAATCCACCAGAGGAAACAATAAAGTGCCGGCGGGATTAAATGGGAACGATGCACAAGAACCCGAGACTCCCTCACGGGGGACTCGTTCAAGTGGTCGCCAACGGAAGACTCCTGCTAAATACGCGGATGAAGTCCCGACTCCATCTTCGACTCGCAGAGCAGCTGCTACACCACGAAGTACCCGTGCGAGAAAGAGCGCACAGAAGCCGAAACAATCGTCCCCAGATGAAGCTGAAGCTGATGATGATGATGAGATGGAGATTGAGTCCCCCCAGCTGAAGCCGTCAGTCTCCAGGACCAGGTCTCGAAGAAGTACTGCGAGAGGAAGATCACAGCGTGATGAGAACACTGAAGAATTGGACAGGTCCCCATCACCGGAGTATCATGATGGCCTTGATGATTTAGTCACCATGCAGCTTCAACAAGATCTTCAAAATCAGCCGGAGGTACAAGAAGTCGCCGAAGTAGTCGAACCTCTCCCCGACTACGCCGAGAAGTTGCAAACTCTCTGTAATAGTGGGTATCATGACGAGATTCGTGTTCTGACGACGACTATTCTGGAGAAGCTCTCTGGCAAACGCCAAATTCCCCTCCAGGGCCTTGAGCCCGAATATAACAAAGTCAACCACTTGATCGAGCAAACAGTCACTGTTGGCGAGGGAAACTCCATGCTCCTTCTTGGCTCACGTGGTTGTGGAAAGACAGCAATGGTCGAGTCCATCATTTCTTTCCCTTGCAAAGGAACATAGCAATGAGTTCCATGTCGTCCGGTTGAATGGCTTCCTTCACACCGATGACCGCCTTGCTCTCCGCGAGATGTGGCGTCAACTTGGTCGCGAAACCAACACCGAGGATGACGCTTCTAAAGTAAGCTCATATGCTGACACCATGGCTACACTTTTGGCCCTTCTGTCTCACCCTGAAGAGCTGTTCGGAGCCTCGGGTAATGGCAATGGGGTAACGGCGGCCAAATCTATCGTCATCTTGCTAGATGAGTTTGATCTTTTCGTCACGCACCCTAGGCAAACCTTGCTTTATAACCTGTTTGACATTGCTCAGGCACGAAAAGCGCCTATTGCAGTGATCGGCCTTACTACCAAGGTTGATGTAACAGAGATGTTGGAGAAGAGAGTCAAGAGTCGATTTAGTCATCGATATGTCTACATTCCGCTTCCAAGAACTTATGACATCTTCTCGGATACGTGTAAAGCCAGTTTGGATCTGAATGATGATGAATCTCGGCAGATAACAGACGTGTTTTGCTCCGAAAATGCTGTTCTGGATGGTAATCGTTGGCAAACACTGCTCGAGGGATGGAAGGAATATTTGAAGGTATTTCCGTCTGCCAATCGAACCCCCCTTTAGAATCTTGATATTAACTTTTCATCTGATAGCAAATGTGGGAAGACAAAGACTTCCAATCTCATCTCAAGAGGATATACAGTCAGACCAAATCCGTGAAAGAGTTCCTCACCAGCGCATTACTTCCTATCACCGACCTCAACCTCAGTACTCACGGAGTCGACCGACCATCCATCCAGATACCCACACGACAAAGCTTCAGTTCCCAGACACTCTCTTGTCCCGACCCCGCTCCTCTTCCATTCTCAACATCTGTATCAGCCTCAGCAAGCTCTTCCTCCCTCCCATTGGCCTTGCTCGTGGCTGCCACCCGTCTTGCGGCTCTTTTCGATCCTGGCAGCGAAGGAGTTACAGCCCAAGGCCTCGCACCTCTCGCACTTTCTTTCTCTGCAGCTTACGCAGAATATGTCCGTCTGCTGACCACCGCAAAGACTTCCGCCTCCGTCTCTGGTGCAGCTGCCACGGCGGGTCGTGTCTGGGGTCGAGACGTTTCCCGGGAAGCATGGGAGAAACTGGTGACCTGGGGACTTGTCACTCCTGTTGGCTCAGGAAATGGCACTGCTGATGGACAGATGTTTCGTGTTGAAATTAGTTTTGAGGAGGTCATTGATATGGCTGGCTCGGGTGGCTCTCTGGGACAGTGGTGGCGGGATGGTTAAGCATTGAAGAGGCCTTAGCTTGTCCCGGGTCTATCTCTATAATCAGTGTTCTTTTAGCAAAGCAAGATGATATCTGATCGTATACTATATTCGAATTCAAATGGCCGCTTAATGACCATGTCCTACTGGAACCTTCCCGAATTTGTCTACTGAAATCTTCATGATATTCCCAGAAACTCGTGGTCGGGTCCACGTAGGCCCTGGAAGGCTTTTCTCCATCTTCGGCTGCTCGCGTTGTCAAGGTATTACTAACAACAGGGCTCTAAAGGAACCGTGGAACATGCAAAGTAGATACGCAGGAACTCGAGCCGAGTCAAGCTGGAGTGATAAGGGCATTGAATGTACTTGGAGAAAAGAGGGTCTCTCCGGTAGTTGTACTGTAGTAGCCCACTCCGACACTCACTCGGGATATCCAATTGCCATTTAGAACTAGTAGAGGTCTTTGCTAAACTAAATGAAGAAGGGTGATATCAAGACCTCTAACTCCATTTCTTACTACCATAAATTGTGAAATTTGGGAATGAGATTATTATCATTCGTCCCAATTATCACACAACTCACAGCTCGACCTTTTCCTCCAAGGACTGAGCACACCCGATCTTCCCTAGCATAGATTCAAATCATTTTACCTAATGCTCAACTAAGCAATCCATTATGATGATATATCATAAAAACGCGGGAGCCTATCAAACTGAGTCCGTGCCATTGTAATAATACTCTCCACACTCGTTTAGGGCATAGATCCGATATTTCCCAGGCTCCAAACTTAGATCGTGTCATCTGCTACTGACGATCACTTCTCATAGTCAATGGAAGCCAACGGTTGGTCTTACAAGTCTTCAGGTCATTTGCTGGATAGCCTGGGCATTCTTTTGGGCTCGCCCTTGCCTTGATTTTCTGCACCTTGCCGTACTAGCCAAGCGGCCCAGGCCCATGTGAGCGCCATGCTTCATGTACTCCTTGGCGGGATCTATCTTCATGGGAATTTACTAGATACTTTCAGTTTTCCTTACAGGCACCTTGGGCTTTAGCTGAGATTTTGCGGCTACTATATCAAGAAGCTGGAATGGGCACTGGGTCATTGGTTGCACAATTGAGCTACGCGAAGGCACCACCTGCTGTATCAGATAATAATACAGCCTAATAAGATAAACGACATATCTTTCAAGTAGTCGTCCGTTATACAGCGTACAACTTAAATGGGAAACGATGTGGCGAGAAACGAGTATCGGGTAAAAAAAAATCAATTACAAGACATGCCAAAAACGTGTATGTACAATCTATCAGAAATGCAAAGGAGATGGCTTTGACGTCCTTTTTACAAGACCGGGGAGGACTTTTCATCTGGAGAATGAGGTTAGCCTATATGTACTCTGTACTCCGTACTCCATACGCAAGTGATTGCCCAGGTCTGTATCCAAACATACAGTTTGCCACATTTCACAGGAGCAATAAGAGTGACGCTAGAGATTGGCTGCGTCAAGACTCGCGGCTTGCATATGTTCGTCCCTGCCATGTGCTCGAATAGACAGGTCAACTGCACCTCAATATGATATACTTGCTTTTTCTCGAATCTTTACCCAGAAACGGGCAGGTGGATGGGCCGGGGGCTTGCAGGGGTGATCTTTACAGGATGGCGGATTGTGCATATTACTCTGCATGCAGAACCCCGAGCACTGGGGTACCATGTATATTTCCAACTACAGGTGTAGTTACTAACTGGTAATTCGTACACTCTGAGATCAATTCAGATGGTTCTGGGCAGTAAACATCGCGGCTGCTCCATCTCCCGAGATTAAGTCTTGCACAACATTGAATTGAGTGACTCTTTTCCCGTCTTGGCCAGTTATTCTTCTATCTCGTTTTTGTCTCTTATCATGTTCTGCCTCGGCCGAGGACAGAGACAGACCTGCAGCATTGAAAGAAATACATAATCTCGTCTCATTTACCTTTTCAGTGAAAGTGCTGCATAATCGTGTGCGTATACTGTGGGGCACACTGCCATTCTCTTTGCACTCTGCGTTGTTGATACTCTGTTTACAGTACGATGTGGATTTTAGTTGTTTCTGCAAAGAAACGACTCCACGATTCCGCAGAAGTCGCATGACTAATTCTAACATATCCACAAACCCACTCATAAAAAGTAATCATGCAGGATTTGCGTGGTAATCCTCCGTTATCTCTCCATCTGAGGGTCTTCTCGGATGAAGCCAAAGGGGCCGTTCGAAATCCATCCAGCCAGCGAGTGCAGCCTGCTGATCCAGTGCCTGGCGGTCAGAATACGGCATAAAACTGACAGGACAAGGAATGATAATGTAAAAGCAAAAGAGTAAAGAGAAAAAGAAATTACCGAAAGAGAATTGATCGAAGATTGAAGATGAAAATATGTACAGCAAGCATCAGTACCAAGGCGTGCAAGCTGCAGGAGCCCGTGAAAAACCGCCTTCTGCGTGTCAAATCTAGCCCTTTTGAAAATAGACCAGCCCATAATTGGAGACCCAGAGACAATGGTCCAAGATTACATTCGGACAGAGCCGTGCAGAAACTAAAAGAGCGGGGACAAGTACAGTCGGCGTGGAGACATTGTACAGTATGTAGAGTGTACTCTCGGTGCACACTTGCACAGAAAAGATTGTACGTGTGCAACAACATCGATGATCCCGTTAGAGGGCCTTGGTGTTTTGAAAAAACTGGGACTTGAACAACAAATGCTCTCGAATGATCGGCATACTGCAGCTGTCGCCTCTCGATGGGGCTTGTGCGGTGTGTACGGGACGAGAGTGTCTAGATCGAGAATACCCAGTCAAACTCGTGGCTCAATCGGTTCTGAACAAGCCAAAGAAAGAAAAGTATGAGCATCATGCAGTGTATCCGGGAATTGCACAAGGCATGCGAGTGCCGAATGATGATGCAAAAGTATTTACTATGTACATAGGACTGGTAAAAAGGCAAAACGTCCTCATGCTTGTGCTGCTACATTCCTGCATATCTGGACGGCGGCCACCGGCATCGCAAGCTGCCGAAGCTAAATAACCCCGCTTTCAATGCTGCAAATGAAGAATCTCGTTTTCGTTTAAACCAGGCTTGTCCCTTGCCAGAGACGATAAAGAGAAAATGCATGTAT
The DNA here is from genome assembly GCF_028827155.1 of Penicillium citrinum. Lineage (NCBI taxonomy): Eukaryota > Fungi > Ascomycota > Eurotiomycetes > Eurotiales > Aspergillaceae > Penicillium > Penicillium citrinum. The sequence continues at coordinate 4,043,228 of NW_026622686.1, forward strand.
GCATGCCATTTTGGAAAGTCCGGAGTGTGTGCGTTCACGGATGTCCCGTGGGAAAATTGAATATTGTTTTGGATGGAATGGATTGTTGTGCAATTGTATTTGTTGGGAAGATCGTCTTGGTATCACCCTTCCACCCCCACAGCCAATGGGCTGATCTTTCCCTACAAACACGACGGCACAGGCGGGAGAGTGGAGGGGTGTGGCATGCTGATACTAAGAAAACTATTTGTTTATTCGGGCTATCGAACCATCGAATAGGATGTTGTGTGCAGAAAACCAATTGTAATTGGGATCATGGCTAACTTTGATTATCCTGGCTCGAACAAATGAGACATCTAGATTAGCAAGGTAGCAAGTTCAGTCGTCAGACGCGAATCCTCATTAGGGATCGCGGTGACGATCACTATTAGCGTAGTACCCTTCTCTGTTTAGCTTGCATGTACCTAGTGCACACTAGATACCCGGGTAGTTCTAGTTAGTATAAACGTTTAAGCAGAATACCCAAGTCAAAGGCTGGCTGACGCCACAGTGCATTGCATGAAACGACCATTGCGGGTATATCGATCTCCATAGATAACCGTCAATGTCATTGTGGCGGGTGGAGAGGTAGTTGTTTCACGAAGTTGAGTCTTTATGTACGTACTCCGTAGTCCTCATGCTGTATTTAGAATTGCCAAGAACTGGCATATTAAACGTATGGCGTCAATTACGTGCAGCCTTATTTCTTATCTGTGACTTGGTGAAACTGGAGGTCACTTAGACTGTTGAAGTGATAGACCGTATGATTTCCAAAGTGCGAGATTTCGAAGATATTGAGCTGATGATCGCACCATGTCGCCAATGTCTATAGTATCTTAGGACTTCCGAAGTCTTATCCTCATGGGATATGTGATCCTACCACGGTATCTTGTTAAAAGAACATCAAGTAGCCGACGAACTTGAAGCGAGGTCGTTGGGTTATGGCCCCCAATTAGACGACGTGACTAACTCGATTCGGGCCATTGACCTGCAGCAAGACTGCAGCGACGAAACACCGAGTCAACGGTGGTAATCCAATGGATTGGACAGGACTGACTGAAGCTACCATACTAAAGTGGACAATACATACACCGTACATGGGTAGGTCAGAATTCTGGTGCTCACCTCATGCACTGTAACGTAAAAGGAGATTAAAATGACCTAATACTATGTGAGTGGTTGGATACCAACAACCTTTCAGGCCACATGGCTGAGAAAATCCACCGCAATGCAAGTAATGGAGAGAAATCACGATCATCAACGAGCACCACTAGTTGCAGGAACTTTGGCTGGTTGATTGTGTTCTGCCCAGTTCGGAAGAAAAAACTGCCCTGTCACTTTTTTGGTTTTTTTGTAGATCATCCGCCACGTGGACTTTGGCCTTCCCGTGTGGTCCTTTGCCGTGATCGGAGGTGGAGATGTACAGTCAACTGATTTCAAACATAAACTGCCATTTGTATGCTACATACGTAATACGTATGTCTACGAGTATTAGCTATGTTCAATATATGCACAGAATATTTGAGCTAGAGTAAGTCTGAGGGGGTTTTAAGGTACATGAATGGATTTCGAGATGGAAAGCTTCGTAGTATACATAGTACGATCGCATTGTGAATAATCTCGGCCAAGAGAATCGGATAATTCCGCAACTACAGAATCTAGTTTTTAGATGGTCTCCGGACTTCTCCATTGCCAAAAAAAATTTTCCGAAGAAACCTTGGCAAAAACAAGGCAGCTTTAATTGTGCGTTGCAAAATTTGCTCTCAGGAACCAAACCCTATTTCGTTATCATTCATTCTTTTTTTAATCTGACTAACCCCTTTTGAAATATGAGATACCTTACCTTTTTGAACTAAGGGGCGTACATAGTACAACTCCGTACCTTTCTTTATGATTTCCGAATGCAATTGTCTCACCTCATCCATTGCTCACTCCGAAGAAACGAACACGGCCGAATGTTTCGGTGGATCCGATGGAATACGACCTTCTTAGCGGCTTCCAGAATACTTCTAGAAAACTTCTAGCGTGAAAATTCGCCACTTCAGGTATTCCGCCAGCTAGCCACTGATTCAGGAGAATTTTTGTGTCTTCTGATTTATTTATTTATTTGATTCCAAGCTCATTATATGGTTCCGCTCGTATATTGAAACCTTACCAGATTCATAGAACGTGGTTCATCCGTACTTGTGTACTTCATGGAGTTCCCGGGTGCCCCGCGAGAAGAGTCAATGACGTGATCTACTCTCTTGTGCTCGCAGGCCTTATCTGAATTGGGCAAGACAGGTTGAGGTGGATCATTTACTCCCCGATTCGGATACCACATTACATGAGTTTGTATTATTCTTACAGACTTGTTTCTTACCAGAGATTGCGGATCGTCCCGACACCGATCTACATACTGATTTACGGGATACGGACGGACTTGCAGTATTCTGTACTCCGTACTCCGTACTCAGGCCATACCCAACGTTTAACTAGTCAGTCAGTTAGTGGCAGTTAGTGGGCTAGAGTATGATATGGATGTGGCTTCTACCGCACACGCCTTGACCATATCGGTTGTTTTGGCTATTAGAGGTATTTCTCCCATTCGGCCGGACTTCCCAACAAACCGAATAAACGGCACGGCGTGTTACTGCGAAAAGCTCGGCATTCGAGAAACCCTTATTTGGCGTCGTGCCGTGTTTCCGAATTCTTAATTCTTAGGCGATGGTACCATGTAAATTGCATGTTTTGCTTCAGGGGGAGGACCGTGAGCTTATCTGGAGCCATTAGTTATAGATGACAATTAACCAACTATGTAGTTCTGCGATCGGTACTAAGTAACGTGTCAAAGCCATTATTAGGAGTCAACGGAGATATCTCCCAAAATTGAAGTCACCTAAAGCCACCGCCATGGAAATACTGCCAATGTTGGCCTCCCAGAAATAATCCTCTCTGTCCAACAAATGATGACTGCCCTGCCAGACGTTGGTCTGGTCTGACTCAGATACTGTAGAAGTTAAGTTACCGAGCGTTCAAGCCACATGGCCTTCGAATACGAAAAGACACCAAGTATACCCAGTATGGAATAGTATCTACCTAGCTCGAAACTCTGCTCAACAGTAAGTTTGGGCCTATTCTGATCTTCCTCTCGCGAGTTAGTTTAGGCGATGCGAGGCCCTCCCCAGTCATTCCCACGTGGAAAACACCCCACATGGGATCCTTTTTGGACTTGATCGACCGAGGTCTTGTTTTACATACATAGACTCGAGTCCAACCCATGGATTCAAGTTGAGCGATTGTATGATCCTATGTACTACTGACCTGGATGGTGGAGGCTGTCTCACGCAAAGGGTAGTACACACCCAGAGGGTAGTCTATAGTCTATTTAGTTCATACTCCAATTTTTTCTAATAGTCTAATATCGAATTTACGTCGACGAGTCGCTGGGATCCATGTTGGAAGGATCGTCCCAACACTTAAATTAACGAAAAAGTAAAAAAAAATAAAAATAAAAAAATAACCAAATACCGAGGGAACCTTCGGGCCGACCGCGTCGGTGTCGATAGTTGCAGTAAGACTAGGCCAAAACCTCAAACGCCATAGTGTCGATAGGTAGAAACTATCAGAAGGGATCCGCGTTCGCATCTGGGGCTGGGCTGAAAATTCTACGAAGCCACATTGTCTGCGAGGGTAAGGGGTGCGGTGCGGCTGTATTGTCTAGGTTGCATGATGAATAGAAGCATGGACCCTGCGCTGCATCCTTCCTAGCTATACTCCGTAAAGGTAAGGGAGTTGAAGCGGTGACCGGTCGGGATGGAGTTTCCAGTACGACCACGCGAGCAAGACGCGCACGTATTCTCAAAATTGTACTACGTACTACGTATTCGGCGACTGTCTCGATACGTTCGGCCGATGTGAAGAATGGAGAAGATGGAGCTTTGTCGGATTATTGCACGGAGTACGGAGTACAGTACGCATAACTACCCACAATACTGTACTCTCTAGCAGTGCTGAACCAAGGTTCTAAAGCAATTCAAGTTCCAGGTGTAGATCATCTAGCCATCAAAGTATAATATGAGATGAGCTGCATGCGACTATGTAGTAACTAGTTGTAGTTCGTACTGACAAGAGACATGACTCGCTAGGTCCGATACATTCAGCCTCCTCAAGCCCCCCCCTGAAGCCTTCCAGGGCTATTCTAGAGTTCTAGAATCCCGTATCGCCGGGGTGATAGTCTTCTTTTTTTTGCCTTTGGAGTTTTCTTTTCTTATTTTATTCTGGGCAAGTGAGGTGTGCTGTCATTTGTTGGCCCACTAGTCAACCCCTGAACCACTCGGGTCGCAGGTGGTGACCTGCATGAAAGCTCCTCGCGTGGCGGTCAGGGATGATGAATACAGACTAAGGGAAAATAGTATGTACAATACAAGAAGAATGAGAACTTTGGTAAATACAGCTACGCTTACTAGTGCTTGTACAAATTGTACAGGGTAAAATACAAGTGGCCTTCTTAGTCACAGCACTTACAAGAGGATATCTCCAGTAATAAGTGGTGCCAAGAGATTAATCAATTCTCCAGACGAACGATCGTCGCTCGCGAGGATCACTGGGCCTTTGACTTTCGACTTGGTGCCGTTGGACTACCTGACCGCAACTCCCGTCCATGGAGAATTATCCTAAATTGGGCTAGCGGACCTCAATTTTCGATCATCCAAGGCCCACCACGACGGAGTGTTCTATGTACAATACATATAGTTGTACTCCGTAGTTAGATTACTTGCGATATTGTCTAGCTGAGAATAAGCGATAGGGAATGGGTATTCGCTGCGTACCATTTCAACGCTATCCTCCTCACCGTTCTGTATTTTGTGGTATTATTTAATGCCAAGCTTACTCTAGTTTGTACTAGACTTCCCTCTCCAGGTCTTTCAACCAGGGTACATTCATTCGCTAATCAGGGACGGAGTATGTACGGAATTCTTCTCCCACTTGTGGTGATCGTCTTCGCTTTGTTTTTCGGCGTTGTTTCGGGCTTAAGGCTGGCATTTGACAGCTGGGCAACGTGTTTGAGAATTTGGGGGGGCCGATCTTTCTCTTTCAATGAGGCTGTGATGACAGGGCTGAACTACCCCTCGGTGACAGCGTATGGCTTGCATCCTTTACTCCATGTAGCCCGCCCCCAAATATCCGAGCGAGGTGATCTATTAGTAGTAATACTGTACTTTTCTGGCATAGATTGCTGTCCTTTGATAGCCCTGTAGCGATCGACTCGGGAGGGGGCTGATCCCGCAAATGGTTTTCCACATGGCATCAGCCCCTGGGATAATATCGATAGATCGCGAGGAGGCTGTGATGTATCCAGATGCCAGATCTGCATGGAATATTCTACGTACAGTAGGAGTCTTATCCCAGAGGATTTAATTTATCCTCTAAAAGGTAATATGTGCAGAGCTGATGCGGCGTGTGTCCAAGCCCGGTTTTTCTAGCCAATACTTGATAGCGTCGGCCCCTGGCGGATGAGGCTGGAACCTGTTATGGTGCAATGCGCGAGATAATGAGCTTTGGATGCATGGTTGGTTTGTTCGCTGTGCAAGCACAGCCTGCGAAGGATCTAGCTGACGTGTTCTGACAGATCGAGCGATCTAGCATGCTGTACGATTATTGTGTCCGAGGGTTCTACTGTACAGCTTTGTATACCAGTGTGGAGAATCTGACCTGTAGACTTCTGGGCGAGCTGAAGTCAATTACGCCATGGTAGCCTAGGACCTCAACAGGAAATGAGGCTCTGGATCGATAGGAGGCTTAGATGTCTTTGAGATTGGGGTCTGAAAGTCAGTCTCGCAGGTCGGGGTTTGAAAGGGCGTTGCGCACGGAGTAGTTCTACACCATATGTACTCTTTGTACTCCGTACGGAGTACCCTGGATTATCTGGAGGTGCGATCGACGGTAAGGTTATTGGTCAGAACCCTTGTCCCTCGTATTCATTAAGATGATCTGAATCTGGGGGAAATTAGACAGCCTGGTTCTTCGTCTTTAGTGTCTGTGCGCAGACACATCATTCCTCGTAACGGGAGGAACCTAAGGGCGGAAATGAATGAGAGAACAAAGAGCTTCCGAGCTGCCGAGCTGACCCCTGACGCTAGCCCAAGGTGTCGAAGAGTATGTCCTGTAGTGGTGTAGCTATCGGAATGGAATAAAACGGTTGGGGCGCTGAAACAAACGGCTTTGTCTAAGCACGAACCATGGTCTAGAAGGGCGGAAATCAGGAACGAAGAATATCCCAAAAAGCAAGGCAATGAAAGGCACCAGACTACGCTGGGCAGAAAGAAGCGAAAGGGCCTCAACCTCAAGCGCACAGGCGCCAACCCGGCTTTCTTTCTCCACGTGTGTCCACGTGGACCACATGGGGCCATGGCGAAAGCATCTGGAAAGGTCGTGGAAACGTGGCAGCAGCATGTACAGCATACATACATACTGTACGTACGTACTATGTACACTCCGTACACACGGCTAAACTGACTGAAAGGATTGTACTCAGCCACGCGGGGCCACTTGGTTTCAAGGCCGAAACGTCGGTCGCTCGAACTGGGGGAAAAACAAAAAGAACAAGTGGAGCCTCCGATCGGACATGATTGTGAAAAAGGCGTCTGTTGTGGCCGTGAAACGTTTGCCGCCTCAGCAGGACGGCATCAAGCCCGCGGAGTCGGCAGTTTCTGATGAGGGGTATTTACCGTGTGAATCATAACGGAAAATAATCGGAGGATAATGTAGTCAATTTTTGTCATTCACAGACTCTGTACTGTCAGTACGATCGAATGTACCTGTGATAAGAGTGATCGGATCGAGAGTACCAAACTCTTCATTGTGTACATACTCCAGTTTGTGTATATTGTATACCCTTGCCACCACCTTCTCCCCGATAGAGTTTGTGTATTCAAACGGTGTCATGACCGAGGGGTGATTCCCACGTGGGCTTTCAAGCTTTGAGTGTTGGCAAAAAGGCACCTTTACTCGATTTGGGGTCTGGGGCCGAAAAACGAGGTGGGAGTGGGGAAGAAGTGGATGGAGGACGGAGGAAAAAGAGAGGCAGAGTCCGGAGTAGGTGGAGTAAGTCGGAAGATGAACCAATGGAGGATGAGCAGCCCTGAAGATTTGGATCATCATTGTGATATCTGCCAGTAATATGATAGGGCACACTTACTATATCCGGTCAAGTGAAGTTAAACCATTTACATAGTATCACTAACTGATGTTGTGGCTAACGTGGTCTTTATACTACTTAGTATGTATGTATATAGTATTTATACGGGCAGATATGGGCTTGATACGATACTTCAGGACAGCAATGGTGTGGGTATAATTATTGAGAAATAACTGGATGTATTGCATACAGATCAATTCAACCGAGTACAATAGTTTACCTCGTTAACTACTCTCGCATTTGTATTTATGGTAATACTAATACAACAGGATCGGCGGATCTGTTCGGCCTCGCGTGTTTCCTTGGGCCGGCCGTGGATGGGTCCAGGGATTTGGTGATATCATGGACTGTGGAGGCAGAAATTTCCTTCTTTTTTTTTTTTCGCTTTCTTTCTTCGCTTTCCGTCGGCTGGCTCTGGTGGAGGGGCAAATGATCACCGCATATTTGGAATGATCCGATAGATCTGGTAACTATTAGGCAATTAAATGGAGAAAGTATACAGTATGTATGTACATAGCCAATGTTCCAAGGGAGAGGAGTTGGCATGCACGGGGAATGATTCAAGGTATGCAACTTCCGCCATGTGTAGTAGCAACTATGTGTCATACTATGTACAATACAAAGGATTCAAGAGGACAGTACGGAGTATACTGCATTGATGATACTCATTCTCGTTACAAAGAAAAATAATCATTTGCACAGGATAATACCAAAAGATCCTCAGGGTAATAAAACAGCAGGTAGCCGCAGTGTAATACGAAAACCCTGCACGAAACAAGGAACCCACCGATCTTCACCATGAGGCAATCCCTTCCCTTGGCCCACGTTGCGACGATGCAGCACACCAAACTCTTTCCGGCCGAGCTCACGCGTGGGCTGTGGGTCAATGGTTGACAGGCCGAATAGTGGTGATTCTGCACAAGGGGTTCTCCGATGAAAAGAGTCTGAGAGGGGGGCAATATCACAATGGATTTTTTTCCTCTTTTTTTTTACCCTTTCCGTTTTCATTTACTGTATTATTTAAAATCATTTATTTTGGATTATTATGTATTATCATATTGTATTCTTGTATTATGTTATCTGTCTTGACTTCCCCTAGGCTCGTTTCAACCCCCCCCCCCCATCCCCTCTTTTTAATTTTTTTTTTTATTTTTTTTCTCCATTCTTAAGTTAATATACGAATTGGGAATAGCAAAAGGATATTTAAAAAAAAGATAAAAAAAAGAGGCCCAGGTGGAAACATGAACTTGTAGTGTATATTTCACAATTCTTCCCCCCCCCCCAAACCCCCTTCATACAAACCATCTTCCACCCCCCTCCTTCACTCCCCAACTGTAAAAGGAGTTCCACACCCTAAATTTTCTTTTTGAAATTTTGGAATTTTTCTTTTTCCCCATTTTTTAATTTTAATTTTTGGTTTTTTATTTTATTTTATTTTTTTACGATTTGTATTACTTCCCCTTTTGATGTACAGATCATTTGGTATCACCAGGGCTTGTTTGATTTACCCACTTTTCACGCTCTTCCCGAAGTCTGGTTCACCCAAAGGCAGCAAAACCATTCAATGCCAACCCTACCTTCCGTGAACCACTACCGAGAAGAATCTCTTCCTCTTTCAGTCCCTTCTCTTCCTCAGACACGTTCTGCTTCACCTTTCGCAAATCCCCATACGACTGATCCGTCATATACTCCTTCCTCCTTCACGGGATCAGTCGTCGGTTCTATCTCTCGTCGCAACCGCCGTTCTCTCGCCGCTTTAGCACAAAGAACTTCCAGCGCGTTTGCCAGTCTTTCGACAATCAGCACACCAACACCAACAACGACGACAACTACTACTTTGCGCTCCTCGGCTTCCAACAGCAGCCTTGCGAAACAGGCGAGACCTGCCAGTACTACCCCCTTGACCCCGCCATTCTCTGACCAAGATACCTACGATCAATTGTCAGGCTTGGGACGCTCTGGTTCCCCGGAACCACAAACCATTCACAAACGACGTCTGACTCTTCAGCGTGTTCCAACACCCCCATTCGAATCTTGCCCTGTCAATCCGGCCCCAGCGCCAGCTGCGCCGCCCAAGATGCATCAGACTTCTTCGCGCTTATTGCGAATGACCGAAGATGAACGTCCTTTCACCAAGGTAGGTTACTGGAAAACTATATAGGAATCATTGGCTATTGAAGATGGGGTTAATTGGAGACTGACGTTTGCTTTCTAGGATTTCATGGATCTTTTCTCAACTTTGATGGTCAGCTTGAAATTGGACTCACACCGGGTTCGCTTCACAAGATATGATCATACTTTCACCTCAGAAGAGGCGATCAACAATCTGGGATCCCTCAAATTTTCCCAATCAAACCGCATGCCCGATCCCAAGGACCCCTCACGCATTGTCACTACCACCACTACCACTACTTTCTCCATGGCCAAGGAAATGGCACGCTCGGTCTGTCAAAGATTCGTGGATGCCCGATTCATTGAATCCGTTGATGGAAAGGCTCTGCCAATCTTCCCGCTGAAGGGTGCTCTCTTTCAACTGACTCCCAAGGGTATCAACATTTTACAGCGATTTTGCCAGCGGAACGGTATCACCGCGCGTCACGTGATGGATGTTCTGGAGTCGCCCCGCAACACCATGCAATTGGTGAATCTGGAGCGAGACACTGAAACCGATAAGCTATCCCACGACCGAGCCACTGTCGAAGTCATTTTCCGTCGTTTTGCCGGTCAGGATGGTCCCAATGTCAAGAGCAGCATTTCAACATCGGATTCCGACTCCCTGAGTGATTATTCGAATGGTATCGTGGGTGTCAAGATGGCTCGGGAGCGAAAATTGCAGGATGGCAAGATATACAGCAACACTTTCACTGGAAAAGGTGCAGTGGACTGGTTGATGGATTGCTCGACGACAATTGAGCGCCGGGAAACCTGCTTGATTGCCGAACTTTTCCTGAAGTATGGTCTTATTACAATGATTCAAGACGACAAGTCCTTCCCAGACTCGGATGTTGTCTTCCAACCATCAAAGTACTCCATCTACTGTATTACCGAGAGGGGCCAACGTGTTTGTGGATGGATTGCCCGGGAGAAGTCACAGAACAATAACAGCGTTACCTACGACAACCGTGGTATGCCCCGCGATTCTAACAACGCCCGCCTGACGCACATCCTGGGAGATCCCGCTCTTCGACTACTTTTCCGCGAGTTCTTGCGCTACTCATTGTGTGAAGAGAACCTCTCATTCTACCTTGATGTGTCCGAATTCACTGCCAACTATCATAAGGCTGAGAAGGCTGGTGCTTTTACCAAGGTTGACTCGGTCCGCGAGACCCTGGCAGCTGCTTACGGTATGTTGTTTGTTATATTGCGTTCTTTGATTTTGTTGCTATCTGAAAACAATTCTAACATCTCATAGGCTTGTACAACGCTTTCCTGGCTCCTGGGTCTCCTTGTGAGCTAAACATTGATCACGCCCTTCGCAACAGCCTGGCCAGCCGCATGACCAAGGCTGTGGGCGATGACGAGTCGATGTTCAAGAGTTTGCAAGAAGTGGTACACCTATTCGAGCTTGCTCAAACGTCTGTCTTCAAGTTGATGTCAAGTGTATGCTTCCGCACCCATAACCCATGGCATGACTTGCAGCAAATGCTAACTTTATTCCAGGATTCGGTCCCCAAATTCCTTCGGGATCCCAAATATTCAGTTGTCCTCCAAGAACATGATGTGGACATTTTTGGTGGGTCGCGTTCGTTTTCACCGACACCCGGCGTTCCAGAACGCAGCATGAGCCGCTCTACGCGCTCATGACAACCACCGCGAGCCAGCATTGACGTTTCTTGCATTACAGCAGCAACCGAAGGCCGGCTTCATCGTGATTCGAACCCCTTCAAAAACCCGGTTACTTTCTAAACGACCCAGCTTCAACGCTCCTGCCGTCTCAAATCAACGTTTCGCGGGTGCGTTGTTGGCCAATCGAGTCCCATACACTCCCTGTACCTGTGCGACTGCAACGCGGTAATCACACCCGTCACAGGGGTTGGTTGTTTGCGAATGTCTTGGATTCTCAGTTGAGTAAAGGGACGAGCCCTTTCTCGCAGTACATGATTTCACCAATCTTGTCATGATCGTTTCCGAACCACGAAAACCCGCTTCTTTTTTTCTCCTTCACATGGCATGCAGCCTACAACCACGGCCCCGGACTTCCTCCTTGGACGAATTCCAATACAAGCGCGTGGGCTGTCCTTTTCTCATCCCGTTTTTAATTTCCCTCGCCACGAGATTCTCCTTTTGTCCACCCTCTCGATGAAAGACGTTACGATCGATGCGATGCCTCATGTTAATAGAGAAGGTCGGATTTTTGGGACCACTTGTAATATTCGGATGACGTTTTCTTCCTCATTATCTTACATCTCAGACCACGATATCCTGACCCATTCAACATCCTACAACAGTTTTGACGAACCAAAACTTGGAGGAAACAATTTTACATTCTAAACGGGAAAAATTTCAACAAAAGACGAAAAAAAAGGCACTAAAAAGACTGGTGGTGAACTCGTCCCATCTGTTTTGAGCATCAAACAAGGCGTTTTTTATCCCTGCATGTTTCTGTTTTCTTTTCCCTTTCTATACTCATTCATATCCTTGACCTGTTCCTATTTTACTTCTTGCATGACCTTCAAGCATTTATTTCTACCCTGTTCATCCCTATGAACTTGTCTTTCCTTGTGGCACTGCATTATTTCTATTGGGCACAGCGTGTGAGTTCTGGTCTTCTTTGTATGTCATATTATATCGGTTCCTGAGGGAATTGCAATGGACATGACGATTCGATAAGTATACTATTGTTCAATTCGTAATCTAGTTATAGCTATTAGTACCCTGTAATGCTCCAAGTGATATCCATAGTCTAGGAACTTGGTCGTACTGTCACCGTAGTATGCAGCTGGACACTGGTTCCTACTACTAGGCTAGCCCCAGGTCTACTACCTTCGACAGTCATGGATAACGAAGCATTAACATTCTCCAGTGTATTATCTACACTTATCCCCAGCATGCAAATCGCACAACATTAGTACTATCCTAGTATAGAAGTAACGGGCCAACTGCAAAAATGACCAATTGATTCGCGTTCTAATGTGATTACTCGTCTCTTCATGTATGACTTATCGCAAGAGCAGACGAAAACACCCCGATACAGTTTCTGAATGGAAGGCAAGTTGAAGGAGGTATATGAAACTATTTTATTACAACCGAAGACAACGCCAAAAGCCACACACCCTATTGTCATATGTCATCAGATTCCAGATGGGAGGATTGAAAAGGAACAAAGGAGCCAGGAATTTGAAAAGAGGGGAATCGAGACGAGGGACAAAGCCAGTAAAGAAGATGAGAAGGAAATGTAAGTAACTGAGTGTGAGGATCCTATTTTGACCCCCAACCACGAAGTTTCATGCCCTCCTCAATAGCAGCCCATATACCCTCCACAACCTCACGATCCCTCCAGCGTCCAGGACCTTGAACTCCAGCCTTTTCATCCCAGCGCTCGACAGAGAAGCTGTTCACGCCGCGGCCCCAGCCCTTTACGGAGGGGGGTACTTCCTCACCTCGCCAACCGACATAAATACCAGTTGCATGCTTGAAGAGTTCTGGCGGCGAAGACCACTTATAAGACTTGAATTGCCATGTTTGACCGGTCGTAAAGACGGCCACCAAGCGCGACCAGTACTCGGGCTTGAAATTGGTCGTACCATCGACAAGAATAAACTTGGTTGGCTTGGGGCCACGTCCGCTGGAGCTACCGGAGGGGTTGGACGGGTCGGACTTAATGCGCAGTGGTCTCTTGATCTCCATGAAATTGGCATCAGTAGACATACTCAATGTAGGGTGATCTGGAGGTACGAAAACACCCTCGCCCAAAAAGGACTTGATGTTCGACATGCGGATGAGAGAGGAGGCGGATGGGGAAAGAAGGATAATAGGATCAGGACGAGAGCTTGATTTGCGTGATGGCGCTGACAATCCCGCAGAAGGTGCCGGCACCATAGCGGAGGTCTTACTACCAGGCTTCGCGCCTTGTTGGCCTGGTCGGTTGCGGTTGCGGTCGAGGAAGAGTTCGGCGCTTTTCCGGACGTGAGAGAAGTCCTATGCATTTCGTGTTCAGTGTTTTGTCATGGTCGTATGGGGTATGTCATGATACTTCCGACTTACAGTTGGTTTAATTCCTCGAAGAACGGTGTTGCGATCTCCCGTCTTTCTTTCGCCGTTATAAATCTCTTGCAGTCTTGGATCGATCGTCTTTTGCGCACGACTGCCATGAGCACCTGTCGTCACAGCACCTGTAGGACCACTGGGCACTGCCGAGACACCCCCAGTTGCGCCAGAGGCAATCCCAGCCGCGGCATCGGATTGAACAGCGCCAGCAGCAACGGCGGCTTCGACGGCGGCCGCTGCACCTTCCAAGGGCTTGATATATTCGCTAGTAGCATCGGCACCTTCTAACCAAGTGAGAAGATCGAGACGCTCGACGAAAACCAGAATTTGAACCTGAGCACCATCCGCATCTTTTGCCTTCAGCGCTTCGTTCAATTCCTGCGCCGAAGCAATGTACTCCGGAATAGCGACGTCCTTCTTCTGCCACGCGAAAAAGATGCTGCGCAGGTCAACCGGCGAACTGGTGGAAGCGGAAATGAATCGCGTCGGTGTTGAAAGGGCAATGGTTTGTGGAGTAGGTTGCGAGAAGAATAAGTGCGTTGCTTGCGCTAGATCCTCGGTTGAATGTTCATTGGAGAGCTCCGATGAGGTTGTCGGGGTTGGGAGGCTGCCGGAGGCGATGGCGCGGCGAAGTGAGAGGAGAGGGTCCTGCTGAGCAGAATCTACCGCGGCCATGGTTGAAATTGAAGGTCCCGGCAGGCCTGCGAGAGGTTGGCACTGAGCTGATGGAGATGGACGGGAGATTGCGCTTGGAAGTTGTCTCGCTGCGGCGGACTCGAGGCGAAGCTTTGGTTATCACGTGATATCGACTGGTATAGATTGAGAGGTTCATTCAGTTGAATCACATTTGAGATCATATTTGTTGATGAACGCATATAATGTGAACTATCTCTAAGCTTGAAATGTATTGTATAATGGATATGCTAAGGCCAAAGTAAATCCTCCTCAGCCTATACAACGCGTAATCGGACTGAAGTATCGCCAGATCCATCCCCATCCTCCCAGCAACGCCGTAATTCCAGTAAATAAAATAAGAACACCATACTGGGTCCCAAACCCAGTTCCAGAACTCTGATCATGATATGGACCAAGTGCTCCTTGTCGGATCAATACAGAGCTGAGAGGTCCACTAATGACATTTCCAATTCCTCGACCACCAGCAAGAAGGCCGAATACTAAACCCGTTTCCATCGAGGATGGAGAGTCACTTTGGATTTTTGTAATGACACCAGACCAAGTTGAGCTAAATCCGCCGGCAAAGAATCCATAGAATATAGAGAATACTGTCAGTAGAGCCAATGCCGTTTGAGACGAGCCTTCATCGGATGAGGCTGCCATTCCCCAGAAGAGAAATACCGACAATGCTGACCCCAGCGAAGAAAGTAGTAAAATATTTGTCACGGCAAAGCGATCACAGAGCATGCCTATTGTAATTCCACCGAAAACAGAAGTAGCATTGAAGAGTGAGACTAGCATTGTCCCCATTGTGGCAGGTAATCCAATGGTGGTGGTTGAGTAGGATGGCAGATAAGTTGTTGGTAGGAAGTAACCAAAGCTCTGCATGATATTGCCGGCTTGAAGCATCCAGAAGGTGCCCAGCTTGAGAAATCCCAGATCGAGACGTCGAGCCGAAGCAGAGGGTGACACTGGGATTCGAGGTTTCATGAACGGTAATGAAAGAAGGGTCGAAATAAGCTGGTGTCTATGTAAGTGCATTCAATCATAATAGTTGCAACGAGCCAACATGAGGCAAAATTGAAATGCATACCGTGATAATTGTCCAAGCTCTTAAAGTTGTGCTTGAACCAAATCGAACCAAGCAAGTAGCTGCGACAAACGGTAAAGCTACGCCGGTGATACTCTTTGCAGCCCACATAGTTCCTAACGCAAGACCCTTCCTTCGAACAAACCATTGATCTAGGTATAGAGATGACGGACTGAAGAGCAATCCATTTCCAATTGCACACATTACACCTTGTGTTGCAATAAGATGCCACACTTCCTCCGAGAAGGACGAGAGGAGGGATCCAATCACCGTGATAATGAGTCCTGCAGGAGCACAATACGCCTGAAGTCGTGGATAGCGAGTCAAAAGAGTGAATGTGACAGGCGATAGAAGATAAAGAAGACCCTGGTGAATGCATCAGATTGGATCACAGGTGAATGTTGATGAATTGATCCTACAGTTGACGTAGTTCCCACAGTGGCCAGGTCAGCCTTGTTACCCTTGAGAACATCGTGAGTGGAGTAGAATTCCTGGAAAACTCCAAAGACGGAAGAAAATCCTAGAGATTTCCAATTAGTTTTGATCAATCTGAACACTGTATATATGACACACCCCAGACTGGTAGTTGAATCAAGCAGCAAGATGCCAGCATCAGCCATGCTGCTTTGCCACCGTCCGCTGGGGGCAAAGTGGGCTGTTCGATCTCGGGGGTTATTTCATCTCCGGACTGGTGGAATCGAACTTCATTTAAAATGAAAGATTCTCGATCGGGGGTATTCATGGTGGCATGCTCATCGGTGAGTTTGCTGGAAGTGTGAAGATGACAAGAAGTCAAATACTCACTGGAATGCTCGCGTGAGGGCTTTCCCCATTTGACTGATCACCTTGGTGATCTGATCTTCTTGACTCATCGTGCAGCTGGCAGTAGTATACTCCTCACTGGCTCACGTTCACCTATGATGATGCGACGGACTTCGTGCCGACAAAGTTTAGTGCAGTCTGGATGGACTTTCTGATAGGATGAAGTCTACTACATTGGCCAATTAGATTCACCAAAGCGGAATCTAGATGTCAGACCTCGCTCTTCTTCCCTATGACTGAGCCAGCAATGGAATGGGTGATGAGTATCAATATCCCGCTATCTTCACGTTGTTCTTTTGTCATCATGATATCTAATTCAGAACGCTTACTGCTGGTAGTGGTAATTATCGCATATTACGTACCTATACAAGGAGAGCTGGAAGAGTAGAAACCATTACTAGCCCTTGTACTAGAGTACAGTAGTGTACATTGTACTAGTGAGCTACTAAGTATTATATCTCGAAGTAGAAGAGTTCAAGTTGATGATGAACCGCAATATGCAAATTTGTAGAAGACTGACATGGTCGTGGTTAACTCTTAACTCTGGCTCGTTTGTTTTGTTCTGGGATTAGAGGTGCACACGATGCGATATCGTCGAACTTTTGGGATGTCGTTATTGAATCGCTAAGACTTCACTAAATGATGTAGTATACGATATTATCGTACAAATATATACAAACCGGTGCGATACTCGCTATCGCAACAAAATTTATTTCCTCTGCGCTGCCATACTATGGCGCAAAATAACCAAACAATATCGAAAGTTGCCGATCTCGTATATATAGTATAGCAATCGGAAGGACATGCAATTGACATTTTTTTTTTCGCCAGCAGTAAATCCACCAACAATCCCAGCCGCGCTCAAATGGACAGTCCACGCATTGCAATCATGATCAGGTTCGCCTCTTCCGAAGGATACATGTCACCCACAAATCCGAAATAGCCTTGTCCGACCTGGGTAATCGCGACGGGTGCCGAGTTTTTGATGACTTTCCAAACAGTTTCGTCGGTAGATATTGAGTTGCTCTCGTCCGTGACGTTCATTGACTCCACCCCGTTGGACATTTCCGTCATCGCGTCATTGCTCTTCATCTCGACATCCTCCTTGACGGTGTGCTGTAGACAATACCACGCTGAATCACCAATGTGACTTAGATGAGCCGCCGGTGCGGAGTGGATGGTTGGTAGAATGTCAGAGATCTCCCGAGGTAAGAGCTCTGCATTTAGAACGGACCGACATTGATTAACATGATCATAGTCCCAAGGTAAGCCAGCCTGGGCAAAGAATGCGCGGTATCTGTCTTGAGATAGCTTGCAGCCGAAGCTTCCCATGCAAATTGCGGTTCCTCCATGACGAACATAGCGAATGACAGCTGTCCATACCATACCGAATCTCTGAGTTGCAAGAGCCTCACCAGTGATGAAAATTGCCTGGGGATCTTCGGCAATCGCACGGAGGGCGGGAATTGGCCTATGAGCTTGCTCGAGAGATGCGACGTGAAGGATACGGTTCAGGAATGTTGAATATCGTCGATTGAACCGTGGTTGAGCAAAGAGTGAGATGAACAGTATTCGGGAATTCGATTGCGAGGACATGATCCAAGTAACCCGGTTGCCAAACGACGCCTGAGCAATCGGTGACAATGTTTATTGACTGTCAAGGATACATCAGACAAGAAGAAGGTTGAAAGAAAAAAAGTCAAGGCTGGGAAGGACAACTGAAAAGGAAGGAACTCCAATGGGAAAATATCTTGAGTGAGGAAGGAGCGAAGGAGCGAAGGAGCTAAAATATTGTAGAATAAATCATCATAAAGGGAAGGCACGATGGAGCATGTAAGTAACCCCAAACAAGTTAATTGTTTACTAAATACAGTAGTAGTACTGTATTTCATGATTGATATAAAATAGACTTGAACATTCCAGAAGAACAATCACTGGAAAAATAACTTATTATCATCGAGTAAGAAATATACAAATATCCACGACTAGTAAGTAAATAAGCTCTTCAAGATCTATGAATCTCGAAATTAGAATGGGTCAAGGTTTGCCACTCGGCAAGAATGCCGTATATAGTGGGGAAGTCTCGCCATAAGTATGATCACTTCAAGATATCTCGTCAGCAGCAAACTCCACTTCACACGGAATTTAGTGTTAATCCACGCCACTCAGACTGGTACATCTGAATTCAAATATACTACATTAATGCATCACATTCAATCATGGCTCCAAGGTCTGCGGCAATTACTCTCCGCGAATCTTTCGGTGATAGGAAAATCCCCGATATCTCACGGAAGATCACCGCCTGTGTTTCTTGTCGCAAATTGAAGGTGAGAAAACTTCTTATCAGGAGGGACTGAAGTGTAAACTAACAACTATACGCAACAAGATTAAATGCCATATGAACAACAATCAACCGCCGTGTACGCGCTGTAAAACTCGCGGTACTGCTTGTACAGTGAATAAGAGCCTACAAACTCTTTTAGAAGGAGATGCTTCGTATGTGAAAATGCAAAATTTCCAATTCACTTGAATTGATACTCTTGCTAACTACCCATCTCACTAGATGGAAAGAACAAATGGAAGATAGAATGGCGGCCCTGGAAGCACATCTCCTGGGCATCAGGGCCGAGCAATCCAAACCCACTAACAGTCTCTCACATAATTCTCGTCAAATCACTGATCACGGGTTATATCATGGAGATGAGATAAGAAAACCCACAGACTCATCTCAGGTAATGACCTTGAACCTTTCCTGCAGTCTAGGAGCATTCCCGGCTTCTTCAATGATCAACTTCACCTTGACAGATCCTCGGGTCACATCAAGACGAGCGTCAGATATTCTATCACGTCAAGTGGTACCGTCAGAAGTAGCCGAAGATCTTTTCTTCTTCTTCAAGCAAAAAATGAATTCCTTTGCCTACGATATCCTCACGGAAACCGACTCTTTGAAATCCGTCTCTGAAAGATCGTCACTTTTAACCATTGCGATTTGTACCGTAGCAGCCTTCTGCTCCGGTTCGTCACACTACCGGATCCTTTTTGATCATTTTAAAAGTGAGGTATCTGGCAAATTATTCTCCAACAACCATGATTTTGATGACGTGCGAGCTCTCTGTGTTGGAGCTATATGGCTCAACGAGATATCCACAGCTTTGAACTCCTTAGGTACGTTGTATATACCAGTCAGTCTTGGAAGAATCCTCGCTTACAAGACTATATAGCTGTCCGAATTGCTACGGAGCTTAACCTTCACCGATGTATTACCAAAATGCCCCACAAGAAACGCGCTTGTTATGATCGGACTCGATTGTATTTTCTTGTATATCTATGCGACCACCACTGCTCCCTCAGTCATGGAAAACCACCACTCACACGAGATTTCCATTCCTTGAAAAGCCCCCGCGACTTTTTGAAAACAGAACATTCATCTGTCAACGATACCAAATTGATCAGTCAGGTCGAGCTGTGGTCAATCAGCAATCGTGTATTCGATATGTTTGGCGCAGATGTTGACAATTGCGTCGCGAATCAGAGGTTAACGGAGATTCCATCTCTGAGTAATGCATATGAACAATGGTATCATGATTGGCTTGGTATTCTGGAATTCTTTGAATATTCTGAGCCATTTACGCGCCGTGTATTTGATCTTTACTATTACTCGGCCAAATTATACCTCTTCTCTCATGTCTTCCGAGGTAGAGCACCAGAGACAGCTGATTGTCCACCATCAGAACCAGCCGCGACTGATGCTGATAGCTTTGCTGAGGCAGCTTTGAAAGGTGCGCTTGCAATTATCTGTCTTATCACTAAGGAGAGTGGGTTGCAAAATTTACCATACTATATTGGTACGGTCACTGCGTTCGCTTCGGTCTGTCTCGTGAAAGCCTCGAATCAAAGCAAGTTCATTACCTGTGATAGAGACGAGAGCGATGTTTCTACACATCTAAGTCAACTTGTTCACGTTATTCAGTCCTCCTACGCCAACACTCAAGATCGTTCCAGTCATCCATTGCAAGGAATTGCAGAAAGTCTAGAAGCTATTCTCAGGGGCGAGACATGTGCAAATGAGAATGGCTCTTTCAACTTGAATGAGGGATTTGGATTTGATTTTGCTTTCGAAGGACTAGATATGTTTACACTGGATAATGAGCAAGCATCGCCTTTACCCATTTCTAGTGGCAACAGAGAATAGGCTTTATAGACTAGATTAACTGACCAACTATAACATCAGACATCATATCGAATACTGCACAACCCATTCTCAAGTGTATTAAATATGTAGCTACTACTAACTGGTAGTATCAAATCAATAATATGAGTGAATATACACAATTGTATACTAATAATTCAGCGCAAGATCAAAAACATCAAAATTCCTCCACCTCCTCACCCCCAAAGAATCACCCTGAGACTCAAAACTCGACCTCAACAACGGAACCTTCTGCTCCGACAACCCACCATGCGAACGAAGTCTTTGCTCCCCCAATAATGAAAGATCATGTTCATCCCGCCGACTACCAATAACAAATCCCTTCTTCGAAATGACAACAAGATCCCCCTCCCGATCTCTCGGCATCTCAAACACCTCCGCGGCCTCAGGGCCCGTAAGCGCAGTCTCAACCTCCGGTAATTGGCGACAAGCAGTAATCATCTCCTGTATAACGGAACAATCGCCGAGATAAACTCGGACAAATCCACCTAATGCCCCGTGATGTTTGACAAAGGGGTCGGAAATAGGACAAATCACTCGAGTACCAGCAAGCGGCCAGCGCGAATATAAGAAATCTTCCAGAAAAAGCACATTTGATCTCCCTTCTGGATCAGACTTATCACTCATCCCATGGTCCCCGGTCACAGCGACGATGGCACCTAGATGGATGAATATACCGATTCGGAAATCGATATCTTGCATGAATTGATTGGACTCTTTTGAACCGGGGGCGTATTTATGTTGAATATAATCTGATAAAGTAAGGTAGAATAGATCCGCTCTATCCTCTTGTAAGAGTTTGATTCCAGCGTCTAGAACGAAGAGTGATAATTCTCCTGAATATTGCGGTGGAGTACTTTTTCCTAGCCATTGCTCCACGTTGTCGATTCCGTGTTCGGAGATGGTACTTTCGTTGGCGCATTGAGCTGAGAAACAGATTGAGTTCTTGGATGGTGATAGTCCGTGATTGATGATTCTTCGTAATTTATCCTTTGCTGTGATTGCGGTGACGCGTACGCCTGCATCGGCCATTTTTGCTAGTATTGTTGTTCCGCGCATGGTTTTGTCGTCGACGATCATGTGTTCTTCGCCGGTTTCTTTGTCGAGATAATAATTTCCCGATATACCGTGGATACTGGTCGGTGTTCCGGTGATGATTGATAGATTGTTTGGGTTTGTTAGGGACGGCATTGCGCAATCAGCTGTAACGTGGAAGCCGGATTTCAGGAATGAGGCTAGGTTGGGTAAGATTCCATCTTCAATTCCTTGTTGAAGATATTCGGGGTCGAAGCCGTCGATGCAGATGATTACCGTTGGGCGTTGTGGGAGGTTGTAGGTTCGTCCATGTAGTTGGATGGATGGGATTTGCGAAGATGGCATTGTCACTAGTTGGAAAATCCTAGTGATCAATATCTTTCAAATAATGACTTTGGATACCGAGTGATAGTAGTACTACTACTAGTAGTCAAGCCCGATCAGGAATGTAGATGTTTGCATCAGAGTGACGGATCCTCATGGTTTTATACTTCTCTTGCGCGGGTTTGATGCCGCAACGGCATGAAAGCCGCTCCGGAACTGCCGAGTTGGAATATCCACTGGCATTGATGCCAGTGGATGATCGTACAGCAGGACATTAAATCACTAATGTATCACAAAACCAGTATTGAATACTACTAGTACGTACGAGTAGTAGATAATAGACATACAATACCCTATTGTAGGGTAGATCACATGCACTTCAAGTTGAATTGGATGACTACTAGATACGAGAAATAAAGTAGAGCAATTGAGAAAATATCAACAATATTGTTCATACAAGCTATCCGCACCATCGAATGGTAATCCATATGGAAAGAGAAGAGAAAATTGGTAAAGTAATCTCACAAATCATGAAGATCAACGCTACTCGCTGGCAGCTAACACTGTCGCAGGTTCCTAATCCGACCGATTCCTGGTATTTCCGTATCCATTTCCAATTCCTGTATCGCGCCGTGTACGCCAGTCGGGAGAATAAAAAAAAAAGAAGCACAAAGAGAAGACCGTCACAAGTACATCCCGAGAAAAAAAAACGCCTTTAGCACCCATCAAGAATAAGAGAGTGTTCCAATCAAGTCACACAAGAAAGTAATTTTTGGGGGGAGGGGGGGGTCATAAACATCAAGTCGAAGGTCTTATTTAACCAACCACGACATAATAGCCACAATTAAAAAGGAGTCATGTCACGAAGATATAGAGGGGATGTTGTGTTGGTGATTCGACTCTGGCGCATCCTTCATCGCTACATCAGGTGACCCTACTGCCTCAGGTTTTCTTTCAGGTGACGCATTCGATGGTGTTTGCATACCATCCGCACTAATCGCAGGCCCGGAATCAGGCGTGGTAGGGGATTGTTGTGTTGTGGATAAGGCAATCGATTGACCTGGCGGTTTTTCCGAGGTCGGAGTGGTTGCTATT
This sequence comes from Penicillium citrinum, assembly GCF_028827155.1. Lineage (NCBI taxonomy): Eukaryota > Fungi > Ascomycota > Eurotiomycetes > Eurotiales > Aspergillaceae > Penicillium > Penicillium citrinum. Next base: position 4,065,884 of record NW_026622686.1, read on the forward strand.
GTGCCTTTCCTGATGAGATAATCGCCGAGACTAAGCTTTTTCTTCGCAGGAGTCGGAGTAGGTACGCTGGTGCTGGGCAGCTGTGCACCACTTCTTGGAGATGTAGTTTCCGGAGCATTCGGCGAAGCAAGCCCCGGACTAGATGTTGAGCCAGGACTAACTGCCGAGGGAACAGATGGGGCACTTGGGGGGAGGCATAGCGAGTCGAAGACTTCCGTTCTCAGTCGAAAAGGATCCCGGAATACGAGTAATATGGGCAGCGGTAGATGGCCAGGGAGGAGGTATGATTGGCTTGCTCAAGTCCCGGCTTGCTGAAGGTGATTCTATCTCCGGGACCATGGAGGTATCCTGAGGAGCATCTTGCATCTCAACATCACTAGAAACCAGAGGCATTTCAGGTTGCTGGGAGGGGTCGGAACTCATCCCCGGCGTGTGAAGTTTGTCATGCGAAAGAGCGGGGGATCTGATTAAGGTAGGAGACTGGGGAGCAAAAGGCGATGAGGATCCCGCGGGGGCCACACTATCGGAGCCGGCGGAAGACAGTTGCTGGCGAGCAGTTTCTTCGGACTGAAGGCGATCCATACTGAAACGTTTCAAAAGCCGCACTGTCATAGGTATATAGACGGACCGTTGACGTTGGGGGGATGAGTCCGAGACGGAGGGCTCCTCAAGTTCATCCATGTTGACCTGAACCGTAGCATCGACATATGCTGGACGATTAGATGTGCTTCTAGGCGTATTCGACCCCGATACTTTGCGCGGCGAACCAGCACGACCAGAAGGTATGGTAGCTGGCGACAGAGCTGTTGTTGGAGAGCGAGATTGACTACTAGTCTTGAGACGAAGGCCTTTTCCCGGTTTCTGAGATGCAAAAGGCCCAGCTTGTGTAGAGGTGGAAACGGCGGCAGGTGATTGCACTGATGTACCACTGGCACGCTTCTTCTTCTTTTGGGCCGTGGTGCGCTGATCTTGCTCCAGCTGTTGAAACTGCTTCTCAGCGTCGGCAATCTTACGCCTCTCCCGACTCGACAATTCGTGCAGATGAGAGGCCGAGGGACTGAGATCGCGGCTTTGGGGCTGGCCCCGCACCGAGCCAGATGTGGATCGACTATCAGCAGCAGGGTCGTCGTCTTCCGGATGCTTGGTCGTTTCACTGCCGGCGCGGCTTAGAGATGCGCGACTGGTGTCTTGTGGTGACGCAGTTGATTTAGTCTTAGCCTTCTTCCGCTTGCCGTTGGGTTGTTTCGAGCCAGATTCCAGAAATTTAGGATGCCGGCGTCGATCAATTTTGGCGAGCAGACAATTTTGCGAATTTTCACAAGCGCATCCACCAAAGTTGGCGAGGGTGTTGCTAAGACAGGTGGCAGCCGCCTCTGTGGCACTATCATCGGACTCCTGCTTGACGAGACCATTGGATGACTCGAATAATGGAGCGTCAAGATACCACATTATGGTGATCTCTGAGTTGGGAGGGATGTAGTCCTTTGCGACAAAACAAAAATGATATTCGACATCATTCGTGATGTAGATCTTCATTGTAACATTGGGCCGACATGAGCGGCGCGTGTAGCGTAGGACACTACCTTCGTGTCGACTGTCAATGTAGAGGGGAAGATGAGAACTGAAAAAGACAAAAGGCTCTGGGTGGCGCAACTCTTGCCAACGGTTATTTGGATCGAGGCAATAGTCGTCAAAAACGCCAACCTTGCCGGTAAGTTCTCCCAGAATCTCGTCTTTCTCCACAGCGTCTTGAGTCTTGACAATTTTCCACATCGGATGCCGGCCACCAATTTCGATGTCAGGGTCTGTGATCGTCTCGGTCGTCAAAGTGGGCCACTGAGATCGGTCTAGGGGTGCGTCCATGGGGTTGAATGTATCCGCCGTTGGTCGACGATTCGAAACTCGCGCCAAAGCTTCTGGATCTTTCACCCACGACGCCATATCACCGACCAGGCTCACATTCACAAATAGATTGCTATGTCGGTCCTCGTGTTCAGCATCATGATCATAAAGATGGAGAAATTCGTTGGAGTACAGGGGAATAGACGGAGCCAAGGATTTCGTTGGGCTCGGGGCAACTGAGGTAGAGGATCGCCTTTTTCGAGATTCAGGAGGGATGGTAGGATTACCCGAGAGGGCACTGATTGAGGCGGATGAACGATGCGAGGTCTTGCTCTTCTTGGCCGGGGGTTGATCGCGAACCCCTGATTCGCTTCGTTGGTGGCCAAATCCATTCACGTCGCCATCCTTGACCTTCTTCTTATGAGGTTTGGGACCCGAGCGCTTTTTCCGGTCGCCGTCCTCGCTCTGCTCCTTGTTCTTTCGCTGACGCTGACGTTCAGTGGCACGACGACTGTCGAGAAGGCGAGGCTCGCAGTCGACGCAGTTGTGGACATCCGGCACCCGCTTATCCGGGTAATAGCAGATAATGTGCTGCCATGTCTCACAACCTTCACAGAAGACCGTGCTTCCATCATCTTCATCAAAGGAGCAGATGCATTTGATGGTGTACGGCTCTTCTTCGTCAGGCGCGACCGAGTCAGAGACCGCGCCATTAGCGATTGGGGAGCCCGGAGGAGCGGGGACCGGATACGAATCCGTGGTGGCGTGCGTGATGGCGAGGGAGGAGGTATCTGTCATAGTCCGACAGATTACCCCCTCTCAAATCACAACAAAATGAAGTATAAGAGGAGTGATGCCGGGGCGAATCCGTCACCATTCAAGGAACATATCCACGAGCGCAGCACAGAGATGAGCGTCTGCCGTGGATAGGCTGTTGGAATGAATTTTCGGACGCGTTCGAGACAACCCCGTGGGAGAAGGATGGCAGCGACGGATTCGAGGGGGAAGGGACTCGGCGGCAGGAATGACCACAAAATTTTCAGTTCTAAAAGACCAAAAAGACGTGATTGTAGTGGGAGAAAGTCTTTGACGATGATCCTCACACCGTAAAGGATGTTCGAGGGTAGATGGGATAATCCTGGGTGGTTGCGCTTGGCCCGTGGCTGGAGGCTAGAAGGGTGGCGGCGAGAGAGGAAGGATGATCGAATCGAGGAGAACGGTAGTCGATTATATAGAGCACGGCGATTCGGGATCGAGATGAAAATCGATTGCGATTTGTGTTGAAAGGTCGATTAGGAGAGGGTAGTAGTGGATTGGGAGTGGTTTGAGGAACAGATTGGTGTGAAAAGGGAGAGAAAAAAGAGAGGGAGGACGGATCGCGTGGGAAAGGAGGCGATGAAATAAGGACGTGAGGAAGATGGAAGGAAAAGAGAAAGAAGGAGAGAATCAAGGAATGGGAGGGATCCGAAAGAGCAACGCGCAAGGAAAAGGGAGGAAAGAAAAAGAGAGCGAATCCAGACGAGATTGGAGGGAGGAGGAGAGAGAGAATAGAGAGAAGCTACAGGCCTAAGGCAGCGAATGGGCCCCGAACCAGCATGAGCGAAATAGGCTTAGCGTGGATTTGGGAAGTCGCGCCTGCGAGCGACGGGCGAAGGAGGGAGGGGGAGGGGACTCGACCCGAAAACGACCTAGCGAGAAATTGGGAGGGGGAAAAAGGGTAAAAGGACTGGGAAAACTTGGAGAGTGTGGCATTAATCCAGATTGCACTGTGAGTGTGCGTGGCAGTATTCCCGGGTGGGGGTGCGTGGCAGTGTGGCATTGTGTATATTGCCCACTAGACCCAAAGAGGACTAGTGGCGGAAGACCCGATCCGGAGGAGAGCCGGTCACGGGAACATCAGATATGGGGAAGGAGAAGGGGGTGAAGGGAAGAGATCAACTGGAGAAGAGGTGAGCATCTAGATTGTTAGTGAAAAAATTGTTCAAAAGTAGAAATGACAATGTCAGAAATTCACTCATGGGCTGGCAACCATGAGATAGTGGCCCAAATAGCGGGTTCGGCCGAACACATCCGGGATGCCATGCAGGTCAGGACAGTGTGACTGACTACTGCTATTCGATCCATCCTGCGACCGAGAGTAAAGTTGCAGTAATCTAGCATCACAAAAAGCTTCTTCTTCTTCGCTGGGTATTAAGGATGTAGACAAGGTGAGAAGAAAAGATCGTGCCCTGATTAGGGCGGAGAGCGGGAGGGAGGCATGTCAGATGAGCAGTGCTTCGTGAGAAGACAAAGAAAAGATATGGACTTGGAAGTCTCGTTAAGATAAGTGCCAGACACGAGTAGAGATTAGGAAGAATCAATCCTCTCAACATCGATAATAGACGGAATTCAATAAACTGAACTCGGTGGCACCTGGGCTGTTAGTAAAAATCCTTCAATCTTTTGGAAATAGCCGGAAAGTATAAAGCTCATAATTGGCCCAACCTCTTTCTGCTGAGGCAATAGGAGAAGACCGAAGGGTTGGTTGAAGAGATAAGGACCAGGAGTATACAAATAAAAGCGGGATGAAGGAAAAGATCCATGGGAAAGGGAGATCGCCCGGGAGTGAAGGGTCAAATGGGGCAGAAAAGCGTGGTGCAGAAGAAAAAAGACGAGAGGGGCGGCGGCAAATCCCTTTGGGCTCAGTTTGTCCTCTCAGGAAGGACACTGAGTGATCATTTTTGCTTTGCTGCCTTAGGGCTGTCAAAGAAAAAACCAGAAAGAAAACGAAAAGTAAAAAGGGCCCAAAAAAAAAAAAATTAAGTGTAACGACGGCGGAACGGCCCTCAATGAACCATTCCGGGGGGTTCAACCAAACTCCCGAGTATCGAATGTTTGGTATGTAGAGAGGGAGAGTCCAGTTATGGAGAAGAAAGGAAGTTCGCACGAAAGGGGGGTGGGCGGATCATATTAGGCTCTTTATTATTTGACGGCCCTTTTTTTTCGCCACTATAAGAGGCCGCAAGGTGCGCAGGAAATCAGAGCTAATTAAAGCCAACGGTTAGTCGATCATAAGGCGGAAATGAGTATGGATACTGTACGGAGGATGGCCCACATGGATCTGCCAGCAGCTGCCAGTTGCTGGCGAGAAGGGTGTCTATAGATCTTACTTGTGATGAGAAACCAAGATAAGCCTCTGTATGGGTTTACAACAAAGAAAACCACATGATAAATAATAATGGGAATCTGTTTAGAAGGGTCATAACTCAGTCGTGACTGTACCGAGGCCCTAGCTCAAAATGAGAACGATTCGTAAGGAAAAGACAGGGACGGGGCCAAGTTGATGAGATCAGTCATGATAAAAAAAAGGAAGAAGCTCCCAAGGTTCCGAAGGATGACACGATCAGACTTGACTGGAATCATGATGAATAAAATCAAGTGTGAGACAGTTGTGAAGGAAAGCGGAGGAAAGGGAGAGAAGAGGCGAGTGACGCGATGGCTGAATGGAAGTTGAATAATTGCTGAGTTAGAAAGACCGGAAATAGCCAGAACAGAATAGTCATGACTATTCTTGACAGTATCCATACTGTCATTGATAGATCTAGCAGGGATTCACTTATAAAATCACTTCAGAGCAAAAGACAAAGGAATGAAATTTAATACAACACGACAATTGCATTACTGTATATACAGGCTTCCAAGCCTGTACAGCGCTGAAAAGGTACCAAGGTTGATCGGGAGTCCAAGGCATACTACGGACGTACGCGGTATATAAAGATGGCCATCTTGACTTATCCATCGCTTTCAACAATTTGCTATGTCAATTAGTCCTTTGCGCGTAAATATAATTGGCGACTATTTGAGACAAAACAGTCGAAAGATATAACTTCAGCATCCTTGAGTCTAAAGGGTACATTTCCTTGGCATACTCGCACCTCAATCAGATACACTAGAAATTAGTAAGGAGTGAATGTAGCTGAACCATGAAAGTCCCTGCTCGACAATCCGACAAAAGCCTGTATCTCTCCTTTCGGAATAACCCACTGCTGCTTGACAGTATCCCAAGTACTGATATCGCGTCGAGTTAATCTGAAAACTACATCCTTTGACTCCCTAGGGTCCAGATGCACTTTCTCGAATCCACGCAGAACTCGTTTAGCGATGAATCCATGCGCATTGGAAGACCCACGCGGAATCGAAAGATATAGTTGTGGTACAGCGAAGCCCGCAACCTTGCCCGTGTTCATCACCGTCGCTGAGATCTCGTACAAGTTGTCCCAAAGATGGGGATTGCCTCCAGGGATGATAGTTGCATTGGGTGGAATTTGCGGAAGGAGCCCAGTGAACTTTTGATGAACGCCAATTTTCTTATTGATAGAGAAAGTTGTGTATGAAAGGCCGTAGCCGAATTCATACGCAACGCTCCTATTATAATAGTCGAAGTGCCCTGGTGAGAAAAATTTAGCTTTTTGTTTGAAGTCTTCCAAGATAAGCCAAATTCGCACATACGATAATCAATCAAGACTTCTTCCTTGAAATCTGATTGCCACGCTTTGGGGTCTTGCGTGTTTTCCAAGGCTGTCGAGTTTGTGATGGGGGCAAATGAGTAGCTATCTTCCGAGTGTGCGATTGTGTATGGTAAGTGGCCAGATGGATTGACGTCGCCCCAGAGTACATCCACAATACTATTTCCGGCCTCTTGGCCAGGGAGATGGCCGGCGAGAATTGCTGTGACGTTTGGATTGTCTGCCCAGGGCATGACATTCACGCCGTTGGAATGTGTTATGACAACCGTGTTAGGGCACATGGCGGCAATGCTTTCAACTACCTTGTCTCCATTCCAATCACTATGTAATGATTCACGGTCCATGCTCTCTGTAGCCCAGCTTTTGAGAAAGACCAAACAGACATCTGGTGGCGACGGCTGAAGAGCTGCGAGACTTGGTTTTGTCAGTAAGTCCGGTGTACATGGGGTAGTGATACAAGACTTACTAAGGGCTGTCTGGTTCGATTATCGCACTGTTGTTCAGAACATATTGAACTAGATTCTTTTTGAAGTCTGCCTTTTGCTTTATTGCTTCCAGAGGGCTGACAATGTAAGTGAAAAGCCCGGAGCCAGACCCACCCCCGGTTGCAAGGACTCCATATTCATAGTTCTGAATGCCATTGAAGGTGAAATATGACATGCCATTTGTCAGATCTCCTGCATCGTTTCCAAACACTCCGATGCGTCGAAGGCTTTTGAGAGGCAAGGTGCCATTGTTGTTTTTCAGGAGCACGACCCCAGCGGCACCCGCCTCTCTGATTGCTTTGCCATGATTCTTACGCACATCGACGTTGGCTTGAGATCCGAAAGTGTAATTGTACCTATAATCCTCGGCTTTCATTTCGAGTGTCAGTAGGATGGGATTACAGGGCTTGGGATCTAGTACTCACGGCTCGAAAATAGAAGAGCATTCAAATCTTTCTCACTTGGATCAATCGCTGGGAAGTTCTTATCTTGCTTCAGATGAAAGTAAGGTGTCATAACACGTCGGCACATATCATCAAGTCTTGAAGAAGACACACTTCCATTTTTGACCGCTTCCACGAGAGATTGATGCCAATAGACAGGAGACAGCTGATCGGTTCCAGGCATATCCATGTCCTCACCAGCATTTACTGCCTTTGCGCCGCTATGGGTAGCAGCCCAGTCAGACACAACGTATCCTTGAAAGCCTAGTTCTGTTTTGAGGATTCCATTCAAAGTCTGGCTGTTTTGACAACCATATGTCTGGTTTATTCTGTTATAACTGCACATAACCTGGGACGAATGGTTAGCTTTGACATCAAATTTCATTTCAACGGGAGGATATTACCGAGGCTACACCAGCTTTCACGGCTTGTTGGAATGGCCAGAGATACAGCTCATGCAAGGTTCGATCATCGATGTTTGAAGATACACTTTCGATACTTGTGCCATCATCATTTGTGCTAGGCTGTCGTTGGGTCTCTTGTTCATTGCCAATGAAATGTTTTGCACAAGCCTGAACGCCTACATGTTGAATGCCCTCGATCGTGGATGTGAACAAATCACCAGTGAGATAAGGGTCAGGAGAGAAGCCTTCCCAATTCCGTCCACCAAAAGCTGATCGACCGAGAGGGCCAGCAACTGGGCCAAGAACAACCTGTGACCCTTTCCCGCGAAATTCACTTCCGAGATTATAGCCATGCTTGAAAGCAATATCCTTGTCCCATGTTGCGGCTATCGTTATACCAGCAGGAAACACCGAAGAGTATGTACCTTGCTCCAGTGCTAGAGGTCCATTCTGAATACAGATACCAGTGAAGTTGAGGCGATCGATCGGGGCAATGTTACCAACACAGGGGCCTTCAGTTCCTGAAACCAAGCCGACTTTCTCCTCGATAGTAAGCTGGGATATAAACTCGTCGGCGTGTTGGAAGGCCTGTTTCCAGCCGAGGCCACTTGCATCGGCTATAGTAGGTCAACTTCTGGGTCTGACTGGAAGGGAAATGATAATACTCACGACCAGGGACTTCGGGTGATCCTTCTGGGGAAAACAGTGAACGGTCCCAATTTGAAGAAATGGCGGATGCGCTCGTGAATAGCAAAAATAAGGCCGGGGCCTTGAGGCTGAACACAGACATGCCACCAGTAGTTACTAGAATGTTTGCAAATAGATCCGCCTCTTTACTTTGGGAGTCATATGGGCACCATTAAATACCACTCCCTTTGTTGATCAATTCCAAAAAAAACACCACGACTGTCGTCCAGCGGTCGAGTATGTGACATCGTATAACTTCCAAGGCCGATCCTAATGGAGTACGTCCGGGTGAACTTCGGTTGAATAGTAAACCACTTGGATCAGTTCCTGCATTCAATGTCTTAATATCAACAGTAGTGAAGAATGATTATGGGTCCATTCTTCGAATTTCCGATTCTCCGGTGCGAAGATCGTCATGGCCTTGCATTGTTACTTGAGAGCCCTTTGCCCTGGGATGCACATGGGACGTAAGGACCCCCGCAGTACTAGGAAACTGAAGACGGGGTAGTGGAGTCTTGCTGAATTTCCCCGGATGTTCGGATGAGAAGATATGATACTAGTACAATGTAAGTTCTCAGGAAGTATCATTATTTGTAAAGGGTTTGCAGCGCGTGGAGAGATCAACCTTTTGAAATAGCGTTTTTAGTGATTTTTTTAAATGATTGTAGAGGTATATCAAGAGTAGCTTATGGGAAAAATGATAGTAAAGTCCAGGTAGCATTTGACAGCGTAGGATCCAAGCCTTTCCTTTATCTTGAGAAGATTACTGTAATCTAGATAACTCCAGACCCAGATCATTGGACGTGCGCAGTATTTGCTATTACCATATTTCATGGGACCAGGTAATTCCGTCAAGATAATCATCCAAGACTTCCACGAAACTAGTATTTAGTCTGCGGGCTCTTTTTCTTAATTAGGAAGTTCGCTCAGCATGGGATGAGCCCCTATAGAAGCACAGACACATAGAATAGACATATTAATATACAGATCTTCTCCTCGCATCGGGGAATCTTTAGCTTTCTCTCCAATCGGATCTGCTCACTATTACATATTGCATTATGGCTTTTACTATGGAAGTATACTCCAGTCCCCGGCTTTCCCAGGTTGTAATTTGGCAGAAAGGTTTCCACTTGCGGCATTAGTCCACTGTATGAAAGTGTGCAGGATCGTATCTCCATCCTCTTTTACTAGCACTGATACCACAAGTTACACCAACAGCATACTCTTTCTTCGGGATATGTTCTGATAGAAAACGGATGACTGGACTACAGTCCTCTAGAAGACACTACAGATTGAAATCTAGAAAGAGCCATCTAGCAATCATTGACCAGTCTGTATAACTGCAAAAACAAGCCCAAGAAAACATGGAGTAAATATACAGGTTCCAACGAATGACTAAATTACAAGCCAAGCTCAACTTGCAGGATACTCCAACTTGACTAGCAGTTTCAATAACACCTCCCGATGAGGCACAACTGATTGGATGGAACAATTCCCCGTTATTCAATTTCACAACACACAACATCATGCCTCCTCCACGGCCATAGTCCAGATTTGTTCCAACTCAATTGTATCGGGCGTTGTGGCAGGCTGTTCCGATGGTGCGCTACACGCACCCGTGAGACCTTTGGGAGTATCCCTGTCAATCGGTGCGTTCTTAGCATTTGACCGATAAGGGAACATGGTTTGGAACTGGTGAAGGAAATAGATGGCCGCAAAGACTGGAATGCTCAAGTATGCTGCCACGACCCTTGATGCTCGTGGCCCTGGCCGAGGGCCTGGCGCGCCTCCCACAAGCCCGTTGGCGAGTAGCATGATTGCGCTCAGCATGAAACCCACGTATGTGCCCATTGGTTGAACAGCAAATCGAAAGGTATCACTCTGTCCCCGTCGATGAAGATGATGACGAAAACGGCGGTAGGTCACGCAGGAGACCATCCAGGAAAGATACCCGCAGCTGTTGACAAAGACGAGGAAGTAAGTCAACACCGTAGAGCTCGAAACCGCTACAGACATGAAAGCGAGCAAGGTAAACATTGACGTGGTAATGATAGCCATGTATGGCACGCCCCATTGATTGCGGACACTGAGCATTTTGGGAGCATGGCCGAGCTCTGACAATGCGACTAGTGTGCTTGAGGACAAATGTAAGAGCGACCGACCAGAGGCTACGGAGGAGATGAAGACCGCAATGGTTGCTGTGACTGGAAGAATTCGTATCTTCGCCGTATTGATGCCAATCACGAAAGGAGAGACACCGCCGCCTGCTCCGTTATTGTTCAACAGAGGTTCATTGTAAGGAGCCATCACACCCATAGCCAAGGAACTTAATATGTAAGGGAAAGCGGTGGTCGCAACATCACAAATAACTCTTCTAGGAAGTTCCGATCCGATGGACGGGCTGATTGGGCCGCCAATTTCCATACCGTCGCTCAAATCTGGAGTTTCGGCTCGGTGAACGATGATCTCTGGTGCGAAGGTAAAAGCAATGGAACTATGCAAGATACATTGCACCAAACCGAAGAACTTTCCTATCGAGCCTCGAGCTAGATACTGGTTCATAGCTCCTGGTTTTATCCAATATTGGAATCCCCATTTATCATGACCAGTCGCGCCTCCCATACCGATCGACAAAGTCAAAACGAGGAGAAAGACCAAGGTACTGATCTTGATCCTAGTGAAGAGTTGCTCGGTGCTTCGAAAGGTGCGTTCAGGAAGGAAGTTAAAACCGACCACGATAGCGGTTATGATGAGCAGACGGATTGCTACTGTTGGGCCAGGCTCCCACAATCCGAGATTGACCATAGCAGTTGTGGTCTCATAGGGAACCATAAGAGCGAGGGTATACCAACGAAGTGTAGCGGTGGCAAGACCGAGACTGGATGGGAGGTATCGAAAGCCATTGGCAATCATCGAACCGTGTCTAGAGGGTGCATAGACAGCGACTTCAGCGACAGTTGTTGCCATAAAATAGGTTAGGAGTGATAAAAATAAGTATGAGATGAGTAGTGAAGCCGGACCACCCACGGCTAGGGCTTGACCGGCCCCTATAAACAAGCCCGTTCCAAGAGTCGGGCCCACGGCCATAGCAGGTCATGAGTAGGAACTGAGCGATAGGAATATGTATGAAATGAGAGAGGAGAAAGAAAGTGAATATTGAAAATTGCAGAGAAAACTCCATCTGGATGAGGGTCGCTCCTGACTTCGTACAAGTACACGGGCACTTTCCGGATGGATAAGAAAGATGACTGGCATCATTCGAAAAAACTGGAATTAATATATAAAGTAGTTCAATTCAACTTTAAACACAAGGGTATCATTCTTCCCAAGCACCGTTTCAATCATATGAACATATCATTAGGAGGTCAGGTGGGCACAAACTTGAAATCAAGGTGTCTAGAAAATGGCGAGGGCCATGGTCCAAGACAGAGTGTACCATCAGCAACAAAGCTTGACAGGCACTCTTCGCTACTGTGTTGCCATATCTGTCTCGGCAAACTCGAGCCATTCCCCAGAGAGAGATTTCTTCCAAAATCGGACTGCACCGTCATCGCCAGCAGTCATCAAGGAGTCACCTGGGTAGCCGCTGTGATTAGACATGTTATGGATAAATTAGAAACAGAGCTTCTTACCTGCAAATGAAAATTCAACCTGCCAGACATCAAGATGCCTGCTTTCGATACAAGCCACTTGCTTGAATGAATGACGGAACTGAGATTCTCCACTGGCCTGCCGATTAGAGGCAGAGGGAGGCGCCCGACTAGCCAAAGCTGAGCCAATCCCTGATTGAGATGTTGCCCGGATGGACGAAGATTGCTGCTGGCGTCGTTCGGTTTTACGGGAGTTGGTGGTTTGAGATCCTTGGACGGTTGATGTGAAGACCTCGAAGATGCGAATCAATCCATCTTTGCCTCCACTGGCAATGAGATCGTATCCTCTTACTGAACCGTTGGCCCAGGATATATCCCTCACAAGACCTCCATGTCCATTCAGTTCAATAGCATGGTAGAATCGACGGTTTGCATCCGTGCGATAGATCTTGACTGTGTCCATGGCTGCGACAACTAGCGATAAACTCTTGCGATCGGTCTCCGGCGATATTGTGTGGGTGATATCACTGGGGTCATGGTGAAACTGGATTTTGAAGCTTGTTTCTTCTCCGCGTTCCGGAGCAGGACATACGCGGAACTGGTCTAAGTGTTGCCAGTCTGCTAGACTATCCGGACTAGTGGGTTCGAGAATCATTAGATAGCCGTCTCGCGTGATGAGAGCCATCCATGACTCTAGATCAATATTCCGGAAGTCCATAGATACAAATGGATGTCGTTGAGGCGCTGTCAACCGAAAGATGGATCTAAACCGCCGTCCCGAGTTGGGTGGTTGCGTTACATCTTCTTGCCAGATCTTGAGTTTCATGTCCTCACCTACACTGCCAATATGTTGACCTGTGAAGGGACCATTCCAAACTGCCTGCCAGGAAATGTCAGCATGAAAAAAGAGACCAGAAATCTGATGATATATTGCATCTTAGGCCCTTACATCGCGGATTTCGGCATCATGCGCTCGCCATGTATCCATCAGCCGCCATTGACCATCTTTCAGATCCCAGACTTTCATACGGTGATCAGTCGATGCTGTCACAATCCGATTCCCATAGAAGTTGAACTTGGTCACCGACACAAGGTCCCGGTGGCCAGCATCGAAGTCGGCAAAGCCACCCGCAGCCTCCGCATGCTCCACACTCCCCATCGAGACGATATACTTTAGCTTCCCCAGAGAAATCTAGATTAATCTGGTAGTTGAGCCAATGACGCGCTTTCATCCACACGTCTGCATGTTATGGTATGAAACAGACGTGTCTCAGCGTTTCCTGCGGCCTCCCCATTTTCGGCCGCGATCATCACGGGGCCATAATAGGCGGTGAGCAACGACAGAAACACCGATAAGACCTTATCGCGGGGAGATTCTTTGGCGGCGCGTCACCAATGAAGAAGCCAGCTTGCGTAAGTTGTCTCTCTTTTCTCTCGTTTGTGTCGGCGTTTCTTCCTTTTTCGCTCGCCAATTGTTTTTGTCGAAGTCGAGTCTGTAGACCCGAGCGAAGGGTCGTGCAATTGCTCGAAATGTCTTCTTCAAATACTCTTTCTCGTACGGAGACTTGGCGTCTATTAGTACTTGTGGGAGTTGGAGTCGGTATTCTAGTCAACACCTTCCAAGGTGATGGCGCCCCATTGATTGCTGCTGGAAGTCTTTCGATCATTGCCTTTGCAATAACGTTTAGTATGATCCGCTGGCTCGGACCTGTGTTTATCAAGGCAGGATTGAAGGGGAAGGACATGGCTAAACCAAGAAAACCTGAAATGTACGTCCACACACCAGGCGTGTGGCCATGCTGCAAATATTGGCATAAAATGGAGACTGATGTTCGGATTCAGACCAGAAACAATGGGAGCGGTGTGCGCTGTTGTCTATCTTCTATCCCTTATTGTTTTCATTCCCTTTGCTTTCTACAAGGACATTGTAGCGGCCACTTCAGGTGGTGGAAATCGAGATGTAGTGATTGAAGATCAACACATTGAAACGGGCCGTTATCTACATCGATTCCCCCATGGGAAGGTGGGTGATTGTTTCCTGCTTTCCTTCCATCAAGTTGGATGATTGGACTGATTTTTTCGTCTCACAGCTCGCATCATACCTGTCGGGATTGCTATCCCTGCAGTCAATTATCATCCTAGGCATTGGAGACGACCTACTCGATATACGCTGGAGACACAAAGTACTCATTCCTGCATTTGCCTCAATTCCAATGCTCATCGTGTACTTTGTCGACTTTGGTGTGACACAGGTTGTTGTGCCGGTCCCGCTGCAACGATACCTGGGCGATTTCATTGACCTCGGCAGCTCGTACTACATGTATATGGCGGCCATTGCAATTTTCTGCCCAAATGCTATCAATATGTTGGCCGGCATCAATGGTATCGAAGTGGCCCAGTCGCTTGTCATTGCACTTCTCTTGCTATTCAATGATGCCATGTACCTTGCGCCAGTCACACCCTACCCTCACCCGGCAACAGACTCACATTTATTCTCCATATATTTCCTACTGCCTTTCATCGGTGTCTCAGCAGCACTCCTGTGCCACAACTGGTATCCTTCTAAGGTATTTGTGGGTGATACCTATTGTTACTTCGCGGGAATGGTCTTTGCGGTTGTGGGCATCTTGGGTCATTTCAGCAAGACTTTGTTATTGCTGTTTGTCCCACAAATATTCAACTTCCTATACTCCACCCCGCAGCTGTTCCACGCTATCCCCTGTCCTCGCCACCGACTTCCCAAGTTCAATGCATCAACTGGGTTATTAGATGCCTCGGTGACCGAATGGACTGTGCCTCCATCGCCCTTGGTTGCTACCGCACTGGATATTCTCCATGCTCTTCGGTTAGCACGAGTGACTAGGAATGAAAGTGGTAAAATCATTGAGTCGTCGAATTTGACATTGCTCAATCTTTGGCTCGTGTGGATGGGGCCCATGAGAGAGGATCGGCTTGCATGGCACATGGTTGCTGTCCAGACCTTATGCGGAGCAGCCGGACTATTTGTACGACATCGATTGGCCTTGTTGGTATTCAACCATGATAATAGGATGTTCCAATACCTTGTCTAGTTGTTACAATGAGCCTCGGAAGTTGCAAAGACAACATCACATTTATCAAAGACTTCCATCCTTTCACTGTATATAACTTATGTCACACTATTAGTAAAGAAGATCCACATATTCACTTTCGAATACTGTGTACTATACGCAGGAAATGTTATTTGTATTCATATTAAGATTATGGACTGTGCGTGACATCGTGCAGAGCCCGAGTCTCCCTGGCAATCTTCTTGTCCCTGAAGGCATGCCCGACCTCTTTGACGATGAACCAGGAGGGTATGATAGCGATTCCCCAAAGACCAAAGTTGAGGTAAGGATTTCCAACCGCAGCCATTATTGAAACGCTACTGAGGCCGTACTATACACCTAAAATTAGTATGTAAATTGGAAAGGAAAGCATTCCAGGATTGCAAAACATACGCTCACAGCTTGTGCGGCAGATTCAGTACCACGTAGCAGCCCTGTAATTCGAACTATTTCTTCCTGTTCATCTGCTAAATTGCCGACCAAAAAGAAACTACATCCTCGTCAGTAAATTCTTGCCAGTGACATCTCCCCTTTTTAATCCGAACTCACAGATACATGTAATTCAGTTGGAAACCTGCAACCCAGAAAAGAAACAGCGCAAAGGCTTTGCCGAAGCCAGGGTCGAGCCAGTCGTAAGTGGGATTTGTTTTGTTGAACTCAGTAGTATTGACTGTGGCCCAGATCCAGCACATCCCCTGCCAAGCGACAACGAAGAAAAATGCAGCTCGTGTCCGAGTCTTTAGGGAAATTGATTTGGTATCAAGAAAAGCACCCAAGAGATTGCCAATAATAAGGGCAATGATACCAGATAGGAAAGATCCGAGGGCTCTCGCACGAACAGAAAACCACAATCCTTGATATGAGAACATGACGGCTTCTGTGTATACTGCTTGACAGATAAATGGGACAATGACCAAGAATTTGCGGTTGAAAAAGAGTTTAGCCGTAGCTTTCAGTTCATACGCCACGCTGTTGTTGACATGAAGTTGGACCGGAATTCCATCCTTCCGTTGCACCTTGGACGGTTTGTTCAGGAGCAATCCAGTGAAAGGACCCAAAGCCTGCAGGACAATGAAAATAATGAACACGGTATATGAAACACTACCTGCCGACGCTCGCTTCGCATTGACGCCCAAATTAATGGCGCCGCCAAGAATTTGCCCTCCAACTCGAAAGCCGAGCCAAAAGCCCAGGAAGCGACCTTGGTTATAGGGCTCTGGATAGGAGAGAGCAATCGCTGCTTCTGCCATCCAGAATATACCGGCTGATATCCCACAAAGCGCTGCGCCAAGGATGACCAGCCATTCTTGGCCGAATCGGTTGTTGACGTACAGGCCAGCTGCATATGGTGCATATCCCATCGTACCCACGATCAATGTCCATTTTATCCCAATGAAACGGACCACAACACTGGACAGAAAGCAAGAAACCACCATAAGCCCAAAGGTTAATGCATTTGCCGCGTTAACAAGATATGGCTTTTCTTCACCACCTCCGCCCAGGGAGTTCATCGCTCCCCAGATCCCTGGGGCGAGAAAATTGCAAAGTCCGAGAACGAGAGCATTGTAAAATGTCGACCGATACCATTTCACTATAACCATATCAGAGAATAAATCCTGGTATACAGCGGATGTTTTTTACCGGGGGGGGATTTGGCTCTGCATACCTTTTTGCTTAGCAATGGCCGGAGGATTAGCAGATTCATTAGTGAGCTCTGCATCAATCGGCGACGCGTTCTTCTCGAAATCTGACATTGTGGAGAAGAGAATTCTTCCTAAATATTACAGTATTATCCCGAACTCTCGAACAATGGAAAGATACAAGATGAATATATACTAATGGTACTAACACTAAGGAACGCCTGTCCTATGATGAGTGACCGGCTCAAAACAGCTAAGAAAGCCCTGGTAGCTGAAACATGACATTTCGTGATATGGCAACATCGGAACTTTTCCCTTCCTGTTGCTAGCTCAGATCACCAAGATGGCCCAGGCAAGATTGGCGTAGGTTATTACTGAGTCCAAGGAGAATGTTGTGTTTTGTAGTTGAGATTACGTGCTCGCACGAACTTCCGCGAGCCGCTAAGATACGTCAAGTTAAGAGAATGGCCACGGAGGCTGTGTCCATTTTTGCTTAGAATTCCGTGAAGGGTCATCTTGTAGTAACAAATTCAGCAGATATACTTTCCTTGGAGATGTTGTTTGCATTATTTCCCGGCCGAGAAGTGTTGACATTTACCTGCGATCGCGTACTGGTATGAGTATAGTTCATTGTCCAAGAGATACATCCATGTACATGGATGTACCTGCACCACATCTTCAACTACATGTTCAAAAGACGGCATGTGCTCTTTCATTTGGTCTATAGAACATATCATCCCCAAGACAATGTCTTAATGGCAATATGAGTCAGGTTCATGACGGTGGATGTTGTAGGTGTCAATGAATCAAAAAGCGCGGGAGTTACTCAGACCTCGGCATTCAACAGCAACGATACATAAAGGATATCCCTTCTTCAACTCCCTCCTGATGGAAGAGAGTAAATAGGAATACTAAATCAAGCCAGATAGCCCCAGCCTGGAATATCTATTTGCAGTGATGCAAGCATCCAAATAATATTCAAAATGTAGCAGGTTCTACTTCTGACTTTGTTGTTGGGAGCCAAACTTTTGAGGTTCCGTCATTCGAACCCCGGATCACATCAGAGATCGAAAGGACAAGACAACTTTGCTGTGCATTCCTTCATCAATCACTATGATTCAACAGCGGTGTTATCGATGCTTCGGAAATTTATGTAGCGATTGTATTGACCTTTCAATCTTCCACTTGTCGACATATTAACTGGAATGACCAGCACACAAGGTAGAATCCTAATATACATCATGATTAGGCTCAGAAACTATTTCCGTAAATTTGATCTACATCTCCTCCCCCCGGGTTACCAACGAGGATTCTCCATCACGCCATTATAGCCCCGCCATGAGCAATGGAGAGGCAGCCTACAACCAATACGATGGGATATGCTGGAGGTTACATAGTACAGATGCAAGACGTGATACTCCAATCCGGACCATTTCTGAGGTCTATCCTGGGTCAAGAGCCCAGCGGAGGCTTTCTGACCATAGTGCGTGCTTGGAGCTAGGATTGATATCAATGCCCCGCTGACCAATTTCTTGAGTGCTCGCTCTTCTGAAGCCTCTCGCCCGAGAGGCACTTCATACTTGTAGTTGCGGACAAAATATAGACTTAATCCAGCCTGAAATCGTTTTCCTTTCCTCGTTTTTTCCCCCTGCAAATCCCTAGTATGGCACTGTTGGCTCCAAATATCATGTCAACCACAACCACATTCCTTCAGCTTGAAGAGCTACAGCAAAAGCCTACAACATTCCATCACTGTTCATCATCAGGAAATGCTAGCAATACATCTCAGCGATCTCGGCAAGAGGGAAAAGTACCGATTTCCAAGCCAATGGAAATGACGCAGCAGGTGCTTCTCCTAAAGGGAGTCAGAGAACAGTATACATTAGTGAACGATCATAACATCCCTTCTGTTGTTCATCCTGGAGAGATATTGGTCAAGGTATGATCTAGCGTTGGTCTAAGCTTGCATGCAAGTCAAATAGTCTAACACTCTATTGGAAGGTTCTTGCCATCGGCCTCAATCCGATCGACTGGAAGGCACCGTATGTTCAGATCGCCCTCCACAACGTATGACCCTCTAACACTTAATGTTTATAGTGCTTTTAACTTTGGTATACCTAGCTTGCCATGGATCAACGGACGTGATTTAGCCGGGCTTGTCCTTCAAGTACCAGACAAGTCTTCACGACTTCGTGTTGGCGATATCGTCCTGGTACCATCAACAGATTATCGTGATATCAGAAAAGCTGCATTCCAAGAATACGCTATTTCCACTGACTTTAACGCTGCTCGTATTCCATCCTCGACATCGATCACTGCTTCTGCATCTCTTGGTGTCGCATTTGTCGCCTCAGCCCTCGCTTTGGGTGTTTCCCTCGGATTAGACTTCTCGCTTCTAACGAAATCAACCGGTCCAAACCTTGTGAATGTTGTAAATCAGCTTGACAAGAACTCTATACCTACGGATATTTTAAATGAGTGTTTTGCTTCGCCGGATCGGCCTCAGAGGGGTGATTGGATTGCAATTTGGGGAGGTGAGATTAACAATTCCATTGAAATTAAAATGTTTTTCTAGAGCTGACAACTCTCCAGCATCTACAACTACTGGATTAATCACTCTTCAATTAGCCAAGCTTGCTGGCCTCCGTGTGATTTGCGTCGCTGATGTTGCTCGACACGGCACTAAGCTTCTACAACTTGGAGCTGATCTCCTTGTCGACAGACAAAATACAGAGCGTGCAGTCGAGATCATTCGAGGGGTTACAGACGGCAAACTACGATATGCAATCGATATAGTGGGCAAAGAAACCGCGACTCTGCTTGAAAGGACATTAGAAAAGTCGGGCCAATCCCATCTATTGGGACTCACAGGCCTGCCTAAGGAACGTGATCCCGGGATTCGATATCATACTGTGCCAATTAAACTCTTCCATGAGGCTCCTGCCGTTGGTGAAAGCCTGGTATGCTGGCTAGAGAGCTTACTGCAAGATGAGACATTGAGTCTTCCTGATGTTGTCCGTGCCGAAGGGGGGTTAGACGGTATTAATGCGGCTCTTGATAAGTTGCGAAGTGGATCAGTTTCAGGCAAAAGGATAGTGGTAGACCTCGGTGCTCGCTCATGATTTATGCGTTGTTCCTTCAGCATGATGTCTCGGAATGAAATAGATGGGATCTGGCGTTTCATGATGTACTAGAAAATACCTCTTACAATAAGCAGAAAAAAAATTATTTCTGCTTACTCACAAATACGTGCATCTGAACACATTGAATACACGAGAATACTGGTTCATATAATCCATTCTATAGCACAGGCACTGGATAGAAAATGTTTTGTGACTAGATCAAACTAATATTGCACAAAGTGACATTATCGAAAATTGAAACATACTACATTTGTAAGATCGATTGCCAACGTATTTATTTTGTCCAGTTTGAGTCTGCACATACCTACTGTATACTATACATACATATTGTACAGTAGGAGTGTCCCACATCCCACACAAGGCATGATCGGAGACGGCGGCCGTGGCCAATAAGAGACCCACCAGTATTGCTTGAGTCATCGTGGGCTGTTGTAGGATACGTCATGCATTATCAGTCGGTCTACAAACATATTGGGATTCACAACCTCGGTGATAATTATAGTATCCAATAAATCGTGTCGCAGATCAGAGGCAATTAGCAAGCAATTATAATAGTGAAAAATGAATGCACCAGAATTCTGCCTCTTCTTCGATGTACTATGAAGTCTCCGAAGATCGAGTTCTACTGTACTTTTCCACGCCTATCAACCGCCCACAAGCGCCACTAGCCGCTGTCGCATTTTTGCACGGGCCCGACATCGGCATCCACTCTTTATGCCACTTCAACCAATAAAATCGCCAGTATTGGCCGCTGACCGACCGAAATCGGCGTTGCCCCTCGAGCTGCAGGGCAGCGACATCGCGGGCCAGTCAAAATATAAGTCTGCACTCTGCTACCCCAGACCGAACTATTTTCCCCAAAAGGGCTTTATATTATATTCACTCCATCTGCACATCATGCCTACCGCAGAGTCAAAGCCGAAAACTCTGTACGATAAGGTCTTCGACCACCATATCGTCAATGAGCAAGAAGATGGTACCTGTCTGCTATATATCGGTATGCCGAACAACCCCTCGTGGCGATTGAAAATGTGTTTCAATGAAACTCGGAACAAATCTTGGCTGACAGTAGGACAGATCGTCACTTGGTGCACGAAGTGACCTCCCCCCAGGCCTTCGAGGGCCTAAAGAACGCCAGTCGCAAGGTCCGCCGGCCGGACTGCACCCTTGTTACTGTGGACCACGTATGTTGAAAAGGATTGACTCTTTGAGTGGAATTGCCCCTGACCAAACAACCTGTAACTGACCTTTGACTTTTTTGTCCCACAGAACATCCCAACTAGCTCGCGGAAAAACTTCAAGAATGCCGAGGAATTCATTAAGGAGAACGACTCGCGCCTACAATGTACCACCCTGGAGGAGAACGTCAAGGATTTTGGCCTGACCTACTTCGGCATGGGAGACAAGCGTCAGGGTATTGTTCACATTATCGGCCCTGAGCAGGGTTTCACACTCCCGGGTACCACCGTTGTCTGCGGTGACAGTCACACTTCCACCCACGGTGCCTTTGGTGCCCTTGCCTTCGGTATCGGAACCAGTGAGGTCGAGCACGTCCTCGCCACCCAGACCCTCCTTACTCGTCGAAGCAAGAACATGCGTATCCAAGTTGATGGCGAGCTTCCTGCTGGCGTTACCAGTAAGGATGTTGTCCTTCACATTATTGGTGTGATTGGAACCGCTGGTGGCACTGGTGCCGTTATCGAGTTCTGTGGTTCTGTCATTCGAGGTCTCAGTATGGAGGCTCGCATGTCTATGTGTAACATGTCCATTGAAGCCGGTGCACGTGCAGGCATGATTGCGCCGGACGAGATCACTTTTGAGTATCTGAAGGGTCGTCCACTTGCTCCCAAGTACGGCAGCGCTGAGTGGAACAAGGCTGTCAACTTCTGGTCTACTTTGAAGACCGACGAGGATGCCCACTTCGACCACAACGTTTTCCTGCAGGGCAAGGATATCATCCCCACCATCTCCTGGGGTACCTCTCCTCAGGATGTCGTCCCCATCAATGGCGTTGTTCCCAGCCCCGATGATTTCGAGGACGAGAGCCGTAAGGCTGCCTGCAAGCGTGCCCTGGAATACATGGGTCTCGTCCCTGGTACTCCCATGAAGGAGATTCCCGTCGACAAGGTCTTCATTGGATCATGCACAAATGCCCGTATTGAGGATTTGCGAGCTGCCGCCAAGGTCGTTAAGGGCCGCAAGGTCGCTGACAATATCCTGCGGGCAATGATTGTGCCCGGATCCGGTCTGGTCAAGCAACAGGCTGAGGCTGAAGGGCTGGACAAAATCTTCACTGACTCTGGCTTCGAGTGGCGTGAGGCTGGTTGCTCCATGTGCCTCGGTATGAACCCAGATATTCTGTCTCCTAAGGAACGCTGCGCTAGTACCTCCAACCGTAACTTCGAGGGCCGCCAGGGTGCCCAGGGTCGGACCCACTTGATGTCGCCCGCCATGGCTGCCACCGCCGCCATTGTTGGTAAGCTCGCTGACGTTCGCGAGCACGTCGTCTCCAGCCCAGTTCTTGCCAAGGTTGCTCCCCAGGTTGACATTCAGCCCGAGGCCGAGTCACCCGAGACTGAGGACGAGCTTGACCGTGTTCTGGACCTTCCTGCTGATAATGAGCCTCACACCAACTCCTCCGTTGGCGGTGGAAGCAGCACCGGTCTTCCCAAGTTCGACGTCCTGAAGGGCATTGCTGCTCCACTGGATCGTTCTAACGTCGACACCGATGCTATCATCCCCAAGCAATTCCTCAAGACTATCAAGCGTACTGGTCTGGGTTCCGCTGCCTTCTACGAGCTCCGTTACAACCCCGATGGCCAGGAGAACCCAGACTTCATTCTGAACCAGGGTATTTACCGCAACGCCAACATTCTCGTTGTCACCGGCCCCAACTTTGGTTGCGGTAGCTCCCGTGAGCACGCCCCCTGGGCCCTTCTCGACTTTGGTATCAAGTGTATCATTGCTCCATCCTTCGCTGACATCTTCTTCAACAACACCTTCAAGAACGGCATGCTTCCCGTGCCTGTTTCCGACGAAGCTGCTCTGAAGAAGATTGCCGATGAGGCTCGCGCTGGTCGCGAGATCGAGGTCGATCTTGTCAACCAGGAGATTAAGGATTCCCAAGGTACCAAGATCGTCTCCTTCGATGTCGATGGCTTCCGCAAGCATTGTCTCATCAACGGTCTCGATGACATTGGTCTGACTCTTCAGATGGAGTCCAAGATCCGCACATTCGAGGCCAAGCGTAGTCTTGACACTCCTTGGCTCGATGGTAGCGGTTATCTCCGTCGCGGCACCCGCGGTGCCACAAAGATTGAAGCTGCACCGGTCCCCAAGACCAACCGCGGCGATGTAAAGAATGAGCCACTTGAGTGGTAAAGTTGGCTTTGAGATATATAGCTGGGCGCTCTGGATATTCGCATTGGATACGGTAATGGCTGTTTTTGTCCGTGGAATTTCGGTTGGCTTTATAAAAGAATACTCCATCATGTCTAAGGGTATGCTCTGTCTCTTGCAAAGTTTTGTTGGTTTTAAACTGTTGGATCACTCCAGGACGATTCGACACTCAATAGGAATGACTTATGATTCAATATTTTTTTCCCTTCCACAAGTAAAATATTTGTGCATGGATTGTGTTTTTAGATCAACGAAATAGCACGCAACACATAACGCATTCGCTTACATATTAGATAGAAAATGCTTCACTATGAGCAGGAAATAGACTGGAAGAAATCAAATGTAAAGAATTGCCCAATAGTAATGACCAAACAAAAGGAAATCGTCCGCCTTTTAAGGCTTCGAAAGCTGCTCCCGACGGAAGAAAAGAAGAAACCCGCCACTAAGTTTCGAATGTGGTTAATTGATATGTTCAACCGCGTTCTTCTTTGAATATACTCACCAAATCAACAGTTGGAATATCAGTGCTATCCAAAACCATGCATTCGCCAGAGCACCAGCTCCGGCTGTGATATCAGGCGAAATAGGGCCTGGACCAATCCTGTTCGGCGCAAAGGCTCTGGCAGAAATAGTCGCAATAGAACCAAGTACCTGAGATACAAGAAGCGTGAAGCAAATATGCATGCGAGTAAGAGTCTGCAATAAAATCATACCGAAGCCGAGACCCTGAAGCGCGTCCATGACACCGAGCCAAAGCCACAGACTTCGAGATACTAGTGCCCCGGATGTATAACTACCTGCCCATGGAAGAAAAAGACCGGAACCAGATGTTCCCCACCATATTTGAGCCCAACGCGGGGCACCAAGCCCACAGGCTACTATTGGAAGTACCCAGCTATGGGATTTCGATATCCAGCCAAGAAGGAAGAGGATTGCAATCCAAGCGAAGCCGAAGAATGCAATACAGAGACAGAGGATTTGCCATGGTTTGGCATGTTGAGAAATCCAGAGGACTATTTGTGGAGATTCGTATCAGATAACAGTCACAAGTTTTTTGGTAGACATTAGTAACTGTTGATGGATGACTTACAATTCCAGTTTCGACCGTATGGAGCGCTCAGGAAGAAATTCTGAAGTATAATGACAACCCAATTCCATAGCACGATTTTGCGACGGAACACAGACTTGTAGAAAGATGGTACTTTTCCTGGTGTTTGTCGATAATAGTTTGGTAGGCCAAAGTAAACGATCAACCCGATTGACCATAAGAATATCGTGATCGGTGTACAGACAGCACTATGTATAATAATAGCATTAGTATCTTCCAAGATAAGACAGATTCGAGCCCATAAGAAAGAAAATGAACACGAACGTCATTCTCCAAGTGTTAGTGATTCTTCCTTGCGAGCCCAGAATACCAGCGTTTGAGGCCTTTGTCAAAGTTGACCCCCAATACCAGAGAGCAATCACATATACTTGCTGGGTACCTTGGATCAAACAAGCACGAAATACCCATTGCTTGACCGGTGCGCCGCTTTCATCCCCGAAATTTAGAGAAAAGAAGATAGAGCCACTCGAGGATGCAGCAGCGTAGATGCCGCTACCGATATTCTGAATCCATCCTCGCATATGAGTGTTAGATTCGAAGTGAGCGAGGCCAATGATTAGAAACGCGAGACCGTATAAGAACCACGGGATCGTAAGAACGAGTACAGATTTGTAAAATCTGAAGAAAAGCCACCAAAGAATAGATGTGACGAGATAGACTGTAGCAATTCCATATAGCTTTGCTGCAGTTTGACCAACCTCACCGGTGAGTAGGGTTATTTGATATGAATTGGCAGCAATAATCTGACCCAATCCAAGGAACAGGGAATAAACAGGCCAGTCTCCGATGCGTAGCTGCATCCACTTTTTCAGACCTGTTGGTGGTATGTAGTCATCGCCTAACAGGAACTCATCTCCTGCTTCTTTTCGTTCAGGTACACCACTCTCATGGGACGTTGTATCATCGATTGTGATAGAACCCGGTGGAGAAGAACCACCACCTTTAGCAAATTGCACTGAAGGAGTAGGAGATTTATTTCGGCCCAAACGAGCATCTCTGAACCGATCAAACCATTTCTTCTCGCTCTTTTCGAGATACTGCTCGATACAGAGTTGATTGTCTGAGTTCGCACCGTTGAGCTCTTCTAATTTCTTTTCGAAGGCCCGGTAGTATTCACCATTACTATCCGTGAAAAAGGGATCGACTTTCTGAAGCTTGTAGTCTTTCTTGTCTCCAACGACAGAGTCGACTGATAATGCAGAGGCGCTACTTAGTCGGCTTCCGGGGCCTGCCCAAGGTCGTGATGGTGGAAGCAGAGTATCCTCTGTCCCTGCTATGCTGGGTGCCGTCGACCCTGATGGTGTGCAAGTAGATCGACCAGCTAAGGAGCCCTGGCTAGATTGGCGTGCTGAAAGTAGTTCGCGAGTCAGAGGCACGCTGGCACTTTGTTGTGCTATTGGTTGACCTGCTGATTTCCGACCTGCTTCAGATGACTCTGCAACTACTGGATAGTCATCTTCACCATAGCAGGTAGCCATCATCTCGTCGCCGCTATCATCATCGGCTTCGGGGGATGTGATGCTAATACTATCATCATCTGCCATGTTTTCTTTACCATGGGCTCGTCGTTGAATGCTTTCGATGGGTGCAGAGACTGGTCCGGTAGGCGAATTAAGCTGTCGACTAAGTGTAGACCGAGGTATTTTTTCCGAGCCAGGACTAGGGTCTCTGCTATAAATAATCGAGCTGCGTTGCATTGATGCATTTGTTCTTGGTCGACTCGGGGATCGCAAAGGAGGTGTCACGGTACCACTCGATCTCCCAGATCTCATAGGCATTCTAGTCGTTGCCTGGGGTGTCATCATTCCGTATATGGCATTATATGAGCCGTGATTAGCATTTGAGGCAGTCTGTGTCCTCGCCTGTTCCTTATTGTGAATTCGTATAGCGGTAGACTGAAGGATCTCCAAGTCTTCAATCCATTGGGCGACTGGGAACCGTTGTTTGGCAGACCTTGCACGCATCATAGCTCGGATCTCAGGCTTAGAGCTCAATGCACTATCAATGGCAAGTTTGAATTGTTTCAGCAAATGTGATGTTGTCGTCGACTCGACTGTATACCACCACCCAGGCATTTTCCCTAGTCCGCCAACCCTGGCACCGATTCCCAATGCACCTTTTCTGCCAAATTCAACAGCTACAAGCCCAAAAGGTTCATCACGAGATGGTATTAGAGCGAATTCAGCTCCAGAAAACACGAAAGGGGGCAGCACAGTGAACTGAGGTTTTGAAAACACACGCCTTGGATACAGCTTCATCATGCGATCCAATTTCAGAGCCGCAAATTTTCCATATAGATCAATGACTGGGCCAACACAGATCAATTGGACGTTGGGACGTGCTTCTAAGACACCAGGCATGACATCGGCTATCAAGTCGATGCCTTTTTGCATAGACCATCTTCCGACAAAGACCAATAGATCAGCATTGGGGTTCTGTTCAAGGCCAGCCCATTCCTGTGCCTGTCGTTTCAATTCAGCTCGGCGGATCTCAAACTCATTATCAACAGTGACATCGCGCTCTTTAGGAAGCTCTTTATTCCAATCTCCAGTATCAGACGGATCTGGATTCGGTAAATTTCCAACTTTCTTCAAGCCCCAGAAAATAGGGAATCGCGCGTAGGATCGCTTGCCATATTTTTTAGACACTCCCACAGCACCAAATCCTTGCTGGTGAAGACGTAGATAACTCGCGCCGGCATGGAGCAAATTGAATATCTCGCCAAACTGGACATAACGAGTCACAATCTCCATATGAAGATTGAAGACTGAACACACTTCGGACTTTTCTTTTTGTGTTCTCATGGGCCATAGGCCTTGGAACTCCGCATTATGGAGTGAAAGACAGATAGGTATTGTCTCTGGTAGTTGATAAAGTGGAGCTATTGAGCCATGGTAGTCGTTTATATGATATAAATCAATTGGAAACCGTTTGAGAGCCTGCGCAATACACTGATTCCATGCAGAGTAGTAGATAGCACTGTCAAGATCATCCATTCGGGCAGGATAGGGTTCTTTCATCGACTGTTGACGAAACACCGGGGCGTCGAGGAGAACATAGGTGATATTCCTCAAATGATGGTACTGGATCTTGATCTCATAAGAATTCCCTAGGATACTAACGAACATTGGCTCGGCTGGTTTGTCTATCGGATATTCGACTCCACCAACACATGGAATGACCCAAATGAGGTCTTGATGGCCAAGTTGTTTGCTCATCAATTGTGCCATCACACCCAAGCCGCCGATCTTGATTTTAATACCCCAGTCATCAATATCGTATTCCATTGTCGCAACTAAGACTTTTCTTCGGTTCGAGGTACGGTTTCCGAAGGCGGATGTGCTTTGGAGGAACTTGGACTTGGTTGCAAGTCGTACAAACAAATTCCTGGAGTCACCAGGTTCAAACTTGAACTTGTTGAGAAGGTCGAGAGAAATGAGTGTCTGCTTTTCACTACCACCCACTTGGTTGAACTTGATTTTGTAAAAGGTTTTCTTGAAAATGTAGGCGCAAGCAATGGCAGTGATCATTGGCACAAGCCAGAGTAAAAAGAAGAGGGCCATTTGGACGTATTGGGATCCCGCGGGTATGAGCTTAAATTTGAGTGCATTATCATCGACTTGGATCGTCCAAGCCAAATGGGGATGGGGAGGATGATCTGTAATGTTGATCGTTGTCGTACTTAATGATGACGGTGGGAGACGATCTAAAACAGAGTCCCCATTGGAGTCACCAAAGATATAACTCTGGTCCGGGCGACCGTCCGGGTTGATTCCCCAAATATTAAGTTGACCTTCAGCAGGCCACTCGGCCATGAATCGAAATTTCCAAAGGCCGTCGTTGTCTTGCTTAACAACATTGGCAAGGCCTGCATCGTAGCCATATTCGTTGAAGGGCCCATTGAAGAAGAGATGAGGAAAACGTCTCGGAACTGCATGATTCGATCCAGGCCCATCACCTTCTTGGACATAGTCACTGCTGCCAGTGAAGCGACTCCAATACTCGACGCGAACATGCTTGCCATTCCATCGCTGTTTCTTCGTTCCCGACCAATGCTGCTCCTGAATGGTATGATTCCCGCCGACGTAGGGTAACCATTTAGAGAAAGTACTTCCCCAATTAGTAGAATAACGGTACATGTCTGCTCCAGCAGCGTGTTGCTGGATGTATAGACTGCCATTCTTATACTCGTGAAGTAGACTGCTGGAGTAATTTGCAGATGTAAATATCATTGGATTATCATGCTGCCCAATGCGTATCAGAAAGTGATCGACAGCGTTAGTACCTTTTCCATCGGTACTGGTTGCATTATTGACTGTAAGCCTGTGTACTCCATTGTAGACATTTGACAGAGTCCCTGTCCAGACCCACGTGCTTGGGATCTGTCCTGTGTAAGAAGTCTTATCGCCAGACACGAAGCCACAGTCGACAGTGTCTGATTCCAAAGACGGAGATTGTCCAGACTCTGTTGTTGATTCAACAGATATAGAGTGTGTCACCGAGGAACAGCCCATTTCGGTTGAGAAATAGAGTGCAATGTTGAGTGCCTCACTTTCTCCTGGTGGAGCAGCGGAGAGTACAGGTACATCGTGCCCTGGTGTAAATTTTGTAATCATGGGCCGAGGAGGGACAAATTTCTCCTTGAGGACATATGCCCTGAACTCATAAGGTGCAAGAGTCAAACTATCGAAACATCCATTCCAATGTGACGAGCCGTTGAGATTCAGCTTTGTAGGGCCATCCTTTAAAGTGAGTTCATCATGTGGGTAGAATAAGTTTTTGACAGTTGTGTTGGTGTCAAAGGGGGCAACAAGAGCGGTATTGGAGTCTGAACATCCAAAGTCATATGTAACAGTGTTATTGTCATTTTGATAGACAAACCATATCGTTTGATTGCCGGACTCTCCAAGGTCTTGTAGTTGGAAGTATGGGCTGCGCATGATAGACCACATCCCCGTCTCCGTTGGAATACCATTAGAGCCAGGTAGGTGTACATCATGTGTTTGATTCGAGAGCAATTGTATCCACCAGCCATCATTGAGGGCTGGATAGTCCTCACGCATTTGATACATATGTTTGATGATATTTCGCATCGGATGTGCGGGATCGCGGTGGTCGTAGGTAGCGGCTTCGTCATGACAGCCTCTCCTACCGGAATCGATCGGCCAGTTATAATACTGAGTCGAATTCAATTGGAAACATCCATGAGATTTCCATGCGGTTGCAGGAGACATCGCTTGACGACCGAAAATGTAATTGGATGCCGTGGCATCTAGAATATAAAACGCTTGCTCTTCACCCCATAACAATAGTGGTATACCCGGCATATGCAGCGTAATAATGAAAAGAGCCAACAAATGTCTTTCGGTGCCTTGATGAACAGTTGGCCAGCGGAAAACATCCTGATTCGTTGCTCCATACATATGTCGAGGATCGAATTTGCCGGTGTTTGCATTGACCATATCGTTGGTAAGAATCATCTCATACCAGGCTTCTGTCCAATTGACCGGGACATCATAGCCAGCAGCCAGATTGCCGTCCATGCCCAAGAATCGAGTTAATGATCGATAAACAGAATAATGGAAGGCGGCTCCGTCAATGGCCTGCTGATTCTCCTGACGAATGAAATAGAAGGGATCGGAGTTATTGCTCATTCGAAAAGCATCATCAAGCGTTTCTGGAAGCATATCAGGTTGACGACCCCGTCCCAGAAATACCGAACCCAGGTTATTACCGGCTGTAATCTCGCCTGGGAGAAAAAAAATTGTTCTTCCCAACTTGACGAGCACAGTCACGATAAGAGCCAGAGATGTCGCCGAGGGCGTCCACTGTTGCCTGTGTCGCCTTGTCATAGCGAAAGCCATCAATATCCAACGACGATATAATCATACATGAATGGCGGACAAGTCGCTGCCTGACGCTTGGTACCCATTCACGTAGACGGTCTTGGACTGAGGCAAATTTTGCTAGCTCACGCTGCCAGTCTGGATAGACTCCAAATGCCTCTATATCTCCATACTGGTCAAAGTCGCTGTCAAAACATCCCTTCAACTGATCATCGACGTGCTTAGAGACCGGGAAGCCGGTCTCATTCCAAAATCGAGGATAATGGCAGGTTTCGTTGTAAGTATTGCCGAAATGGAAATCTACATAGCGACGATCTGATTTCCACTGGGCTTTATGTTCCTTAAGTAGGAATGGTGTGGTGGTGTTCAAGTATCCCTCGAAGCCGATTAAGTCGCCCATTCTAGACGGTTCCGAATTTGTGAGTTCCTAATGTAAAGGCCAGAGAGAATGGGAATATTAGATGCAAATGCAAATTTATTCAATACTTACGTAGCAACGGTATTGTCAAAAATGACATACATTCCGCGGTTGTGAATTTCAGTAATGGCATCTCTCCAATTCTGCAAAGTACCGAAGTGTTTGTCCAATAATGTCGTATCCAAGGCCGAATAACCATCCGATCCCCACGGTTGATTCATTAGTATTGTCCCTGCCAGGTAGATGGCCTTTTTTCAAATAGAAACATAGGAGCTATTAGTTTGCTGAGTTGATAGGTGCACATCACAAAAATTCCTTACCTTGATTCCCATACCCTGGAGATAGTCCAGAGTATCAACTAGGCCGGATACGTCACCGCCATGGCGCATTTGATTTGAATTAAGATCATGCTCATAGAAAGTTCCATTGATATTATCGTTTGTCGGGTCTCCATTCACGAAACGGTCCAGAAATAGTGTGTATACCGGGAAGCGCCAGTTTTCTGGCGATGGAAAGTAGGTGTGATTGGGCCATTCGCCCCAGTATTCGGCAGGGTCCTTTGTATCGGGATTTTCATTGAGATTATAGTCGATAAGTGCCTCATCGTAAGGCCATGATGCACCGAGCTTTGCGAAGAAGACAAGCAGAGCGCTTTCATACTTCCAATGCATGGTATCTAAGTTTGATGTTAATATCACATGGAGAATGAATTATGTTGATTCCTTCCCGGTACAGAAAGACTGTTCTTTTTGGCAGCCCTTGATCAAAAGCCAGCTCTGATGGATCACCGAGAAAGCCCAGAATGGATTGGGAGACAGAATAGAAGCAGGCCAAAACAGTTAAGGACAAAGAGATAGCGAAATAATGGGACGACTTATGATACTGGCTTACCTCCGAGATCACCAAGTCTCCCTAGAGAGCAAAGTATTCAACTGTAGGATATGTGAGATAAACTTGTATCCACGCCGCCGGAGCTCTGGTAAATCCGGATTTTACAGCCCTAGCTAGCCGCGTCGAGTCAAAGAAAGACAAGACAATGGTTCGTTGCGAAATGGCCATAAGAAATAGACGAGAGACTCGGAGGAATTTCCGAACAAGCAAGCACTGAGACCAGTCACAAATAGAATCACAGCATACTTTACATGAGTTTATGTCGCCTCTCTTTAGATAAAGTACATTCTTTGATATTGATATCTCTGGGGTCGATACTATTTGAAAAGGGTTGGGAAGTGGTGCCCTGAACTCCGGAATAGATGGTAAGAATCAAAGTGGCTGCTGATAGGAGGTATGGAAGTCAGGATACATATGGAACATCCGAGGACTTGATCGGGTTTTTTCATGTTGAATTCTATGTCAAGACAATCTGGGCTCAGACACAAAAAGTAAATTCCGTCTCACGAGATTCCTAGAATGCTCATGAGCTTCGAGTGCCATCCGTAGCTCTGTGAATTGCCGACGGCCAGGGTGGAATGACTGTGGCTTGATAGTACTATGCATGCTATCTATGCTGTGTATGTCTCACAAAAACTAGTGACACAGATAATGGATGATATTACGGGCTTTCATATATCTAACGATCTGCTGCTGCGTAGAAAGTGCACCGGAGATCTGATATCAGTCCGATTTTAACATCGACTGTCATTGAGTCTGTATCAGCTTGGATGATCGTATTTCGAGATAAACTCTAAGAACTGAAGCACATCTCCAGATATGAGAAGATTCTCAGCTAGACGCTTCTACTCCATGAAATTAATCGAATTTTCCTCTGCCCTCTAATACAAAGAGTACTTGTCATCTCAGGGCTTTCAGGGGTAATCGTGCTGCAGCCGAAGTTCAGAAGCAGCCACAGAGAGTTAGATTTGCTTTCACAAGTGCGCAGAACTCTAGATTTTGGTTTCGACTGCCGCAAGCAGAGTGACGTACAAAACTTGGAATTCCCAGGTGTGACAGCACTTGTAGATGATTTCAGCATACGAAAATAGCATTTGAGGAGTTCGTATTGCTAAATATTGCTAAGAGGATCCTCTGAAGAGTTGGAGGAAAAAAGAGAACTCTTTGTATCGTCAGCCTAGGCATTGATTAGTCGTATGACACTTGATAGTAATCATTAAGATCATTTTAAAAGTAGATGAAAGATCAATACTAGCCATTATGCTAGGAGTTACCGCAAATTGTGTCTTTGGGGAATAGAAAAGGCAGTAATATCAATGTCCCCCCAATTTCGAAAAATGAAAGCAATTGAGGTTGTGACATTTTGAAAATAACAACTAACCCCGCTAGAAGTAGTAGTAGGTACTGTTATCAAGGTACTAGTAGTACCTTTAGGAATCAGTTACTAACAAGTGCGAGGCGGTATACTCCGAGTTGAAGTCACCTAAACCTAGTAGATATGTCCAGTTCCATTTGCTGGTGGATAGCAGACCTTTATATCCTGCTCTTTCAAAGCTCTACGTGGGTACCAAGCACAATATCGCAAGGTTTCCCATACCTCTAAAATCTTCACGTAAAGATTCGGAGTTGAAACCTCTGGGGTACAAAGTTAAACAACATAGAGAATAAGATTTAGTCGAGCCCATTCAAAATCCAACAAACCGTTGAAGCTTTGTTGCAAACATTTAGTAACTATATTTGAACGCTCTATTCAGCTTTAACCCGAGATGAATACACATATGTACTTTCAAGTCTTCAGCATAACTCGAGGTAGTGATGAGCTGATTTGCTTTGACCTTCTCTACCCTTGAGTGTCTATCAAAGTGGCTAATTGTACAAGACCTGATATTATCCCAGGTGGCAAATCGTCCAAGGTACAGGAAAGCTTTGGTTGGCCCGGGTCACCACTTTATTGCCTGGTTCCTTTCAGTTCTATGCATCAGGTTCCTTTTTGGCTTTGAGCCTTAGAATACCATATGCATATAAAACGCTCGCCCTTGAATAAATGAAAACTGCATTAATGGAGATGAAATCGCCAAACAACATTCATAGAAGTATATTTTTCTTAATGCCAATGCCTGATGCCTTGCGAGAATAGAC
Source organism: Penicillium citrinum (assembly GCF_028827155.1). Taxonomy (NCBI): domain Eukaryota; kingdom Fungi; phylum Ascomycota; class Eurotiomycetes; order Eurotiales; family Aspergillaceae; genus Penicillium; species Penicillium citrinum. The sequence continues at coordinate 4,099,513 of NW_026622686.1, forward strand.
GTGATCTTCTATTCCGCTTTACTAGATGGTTTCTTGCTCGGTACATGAACCAAATTCAAAATCCATCCTGTACCCATCACCTCTGTGAAACGCAAGCAACCATTAGGACACCACCGGGTCGGCCGATCTTGCTGCTGCAGATAAGCCAATAACCTGATCGTTTGTCGCTCTGAGATTCATGATCCATGAGTAAGTTGCAATTATCAAAGAAAAATAGTTATTCGTTGTGTGATGTATATAGCAATACCGACTCCCAAGGCCCCATGTACTGATACCTACTACCTCGTAGGTAGGTATACTATATCTAGTAGTGACTTGAAAAGGCCTGAAGGATCTGAAATGCCTCCTTGTGAAGAATTAAGGTTGATTCTTCTGATCCTAAGATGCCTCTTCTGCACTTTGTACACTGAGGTAATGTGCTTCCTCCCAATGTTACTACCATCATTCTCTTGGATATCACACATATGCATCGCTGTCCTAATCGCAGTGTATCGCACCCGATACCCCGCCAATGATCTGAGCGCGATCAGATCATCAACATGCAGCCATTCTTCGCTGCTTTGTTTGAGCCAATATCCGTCAATTCAAAGTACCAATGCCTCATGCACGTAGACCATGTCAAGGTCAAATTGTAGCATACCACCAGCTAGATGGTGTACGACGGTCGGATTCTCCGCAGCTAGAACCTCTACGTTTCCATCTAATAATGCCACAAAGCTCCAGGATTGCTCGTTTCTTCTGAGACAATTTGGTATACGTCGGATGTCGCGTGCGACGTGTCAGCAGGGGGCAAAGAACTTGGGCCGTGTGGACGAACCATGCTAGATGTACACTCTTGGTGGTTTTTCATAGTGCAAGATGGCCATCAGCCCGTTTTTCTATTGAATATCGAGCTTTTGGCAATCCACGGTTCCGAACTCGCGTTCCTGGGACTGCTTCATTCGAATATCAGAATTCCATTTATCCCGACTGGTGACACGATGGTCCCATTCCACTTTTCCAAGGTTACTAGTAGATTAGTGGAGTTTGCTGGGCTCAACCCGGCAATTCTGTCTAGTAGTGCGATTTTTGGAACTCTATCTCATATGGATTGGGCGTGAAAGATGGAAGAAAAGCCATTGGCCTCGGGGAAACATGGCAAATGAATGGCCACTTGGTTCTCAAACTCAAACCTTCGCGAGTAGTATATAGATTGGAGTAAATCTAGGTTATCCTGGTATCAAACCCTCTTTTCTTTTGGTCTTTCATACATCATGTCTCAATAAATCTATCATAATTGCCGACATCAATTATTCAGCACCGTAGCGGGCGCGGTAATCCTTCAGTCGCTGAACCTCGGTGGCACCGATCTGGTCCCCCAACTTCTCGATCAGGTCGTGAAGGCCAATCACGGCACGAATAGGGATGTTGCCGCCAAGATCACGCTGAGCACAACCGATGGCACTCTTGGTCTCGGTATCGCTGACCCGCTCCTCACGGTCCAGCAAGACAACCACACCAGCGACGATACCACCCTCCTTCTCAATGATACCGACGGCCTCGCGCAGTGCAGTACCGGCAGTAATGACATCGTCAACAATGACAACACGCTTGCCCTTCAGAGGAGCACCAACAATGTTTCCACCCTCTCCGTGGGCCTTGGCCTCCTTGCGGTTGAAGGAGTAGCTCACATTATCCCAGGTACCCTGGGAAGTGCCAGAGAGCGAATCGCGCACAGCGAGTTCGTTGGTGACAGCCGCACAAATTGGAATACCCTTGTAGGCAGGACCGAAGATGATATCGAAATTTGGCTTGGAGACACCATCGGGACCAGTAGAGACGAATGGCTCAGCGGAAAGCACACTAGCATAGGCGGCGGAGGATGCGCGGAGCAGAGGGGCGGTGTGCAGCAGGGAGGATGTGAAGAAGTAAGGGGACTCGCGACCAGACTTCAGAACGTAAGTACCGAAAGACAGGACATTGTTGGAGATCAAGAGCGGCAAGAGGGTGGACTTGTAGTCCTGATCGGCGGAGGGAGGAGGGATGCTAGCGGCGGACATGGTGGATTTTGAGTTGAATCTTTAAGATTGAAGTCGACTTAAAAGGACCGCTCTAATCGAGAGAGTCTACTCTTGCGAAAGTTTTCGATGGTGGGAGTTGGAGTATGTAAGGTCAAGAAGAGCGATAAACGGCCTGCAAAGGGAAAAATCTCCCCGGAACCCTTTTTTTTCCCCTACACTTACGGCGGAGGGGTAGGAGGGGCAGCTCTAGTAGAAGAAACAACCATTCCCCCGCCCAACATCACAAAGATAAAATAATCTCGTATAAGGAATTGAAGCAATATAGAATCATGTAAAAAGGAGCAATTCACTGCGAACTCCTCCTTTTTTTGGAGTTTCATGCACTTTCGTTGTTTGAAAGGCAGCAGAACACGTGCCTCCTCCGACCATCGGTCTCCCCCGCCAAAAAAGAGTTGTTTTTTCCCTTTTCTTCCTTCACTCCCCGGAGAACCTCATCCATCTCTTTTTTCTTTCTATCTTCACTTTTCACACCCCTTTTTACTACTCTTTCTCTCTCTTTTTCTTTTTTACCCCTACCTGACCGCTCTCCTGTCAACAACCGAGCCGTGGGATTCATTACCAAAGTCGGGATTCCTGGAGAATTCCTGGTGTTTGCAAAGACCCCGCAGCAGGAAAAGCCCATTCTAGCCCTCCCCTGGGTGTTGCTGACAGGAAATCGGTTGATAATTTGAGTACTTGTAAGCACGCCTGAATTAGATGAAACCCTTGTGGATAAGCATTGGGGTGATGGAGCTTATGATTTGGATCTCATTTCTTTTATGATACTGATATTCCGCCCAAATAGATTGATACGACACAATGCATATTCGCGAGAAGCTTGCGCAGAAAGAAGCTGCGGGGGAGCCGGGGATCTCCTTCGAGTTCTTTCCTCCCAAAACTGCACAGGGTGTGCAGAACTTGTACGACCGAATGGACCGCATGGCCAATCTGGGCCCTGGATTCATTGATATTACCTGGGGTGCCGGTGGCCGTCTCTCGGACTTGACCTGTGAAATGGTGGGCGTTGCCCAGTCCGTCTACGGTTTGGAGACTTGCATGCATCTCACCTGTACCGACATGGGTCGCGAAAAGGTTGACCAAGCACTACAGGCCGCCTACAAGGCCGGCTGCACCAATATTCTGGCCCTTCGCGGTGATCCTCCTCGTGACAAGGAGACATGGGAAGCTACAGAGAACGGATTTCGCTATGCAAAGGATCTTGTGAAGTACATTCGGGAGAAGTACGGTAATCACTTCGATATCGGTGTCGGTGGCTACCCGGAGGGTGCCGATGACAACCCTGATGTCGACCTCTTAATCGATCACTTGAAAGAGAAGGTAGATGCCGGAAGTTCCTTCGTCATTACTCAGATGTTTTACGATGCCGAGAACTTCATTGCCTGGGTAAAGAAGTGTCGTGACAAGGGCATTACCGTTCCCATCATCCCAGGTATCATGCCTATTCAGACCTACGCTGCCTTTATTCGTCGCTCCAATTGGACCAAGACTCGCGTTCCTCCTGAATGGATGAAGGCTCTTGAGCCCGTCAAGAATGACGATGCCGCCGTTCGAGATATTGGAAAGCACCTTATCGCTGAAATGTGCCGGAAGCTCATGGCCTCTGGTATCAACCATCTGCATTTCTATACTATGAACCTTGCCCAAGCAACAAGACTGGTCCTAGAAGAATTGGGTCTCGCACCTTCAGATGAGTCTCCCATTCAGCGCCAGCTCCCATGGCGGCCGTCTCTTGCCCTCGGCCGACGAGGCGAAGATGTTCGGCCCGTCTTTTGGCGTAACCGTAATTCCTCTTATGTGGCCCGTACCCAGACATGGGATGAGTACCCCAACGGCCGCTGGACCGATTCACGCTCTCCTGCGTTCGGTGAGCTTGATGCTTACGGCGTTGGACTCAAGGGCACTAACGAGCAGAACATCAAGCTGTGGGGCGAGCCCAAGTCGATCAAGGACCTTTCCGAAATTTTCATCCGCTTCTTGGAGGGTGAGCTGGACAGACTTCCCTGGAGTGACAGTCCTATCACCGCAGAGGCAAGCGATATTCATGACTTGCTACTGAACGTCAATCGCCGTGGCTTCTTGACTATCAACTCGCAGCCCGCTGTGAACGGCGTTAAGTCTTCTCACCCCGTGTACGGATGGGGCCCCAAGAACGGATTTGTCTACCAAAAGGCCTATCTCGAGCTTCTCGTGCCATCGGATCTGATTGATCAACTTATCGCAAAGATCGAGAAGAACGACGATCTTACTTACCATGCCACCAAGAAGACTGGTGAGCTGAAGACAAACACGCGTGACAGCCCGAACGCCTTGACTTGGGGTATCTTTGCCGGTCGAGAGATCATTCAGCCGACCATCGTGGAGACAATCAGTTTCCTCGCCTGGAAGGATGAAGCCTACGCCCTGGGTGATGACTGGGCCAAGTGTCATGATGCTGCAAGCCCCAGTCGCAAGTTGATCCAACAGGTTATGGATGACTGGTGGCTCGTTAACATTGGTATGTCCGCGCGTATCTATCATTTGAGTAGAATCCCAAGCTAATTCTCATTCTTCTAGTCGACAATGACTTCCACCGGACTAGCGCCGTTTTTGACCTCTTTAACGATCTCGAGGTCAAGGACTTCGCTGTCGAACTGCCCAGCAAGCCGGAAACCAATGGCACGTCCGAGCAGAACGGCACTGCCGCCAAAAACTAAACATGCTTCCACTCAACCGGAAGAACACTTCTTACTAACTTTATTTTTTTTTTTCGCGGGCTCGTATATTTATGCGCCATTGTCAACACTACTGTCTACAACTCTTACCTAATTCAACATCACCTATCTCAACGATACTCAACGATACCAGGCCCGAAACAAAAATCCAACACCATATCTCGGGCCACCCCTGCAATGTGTCATGGCGTCACGATTGAAGACCTCTCAACGATTTCTTCCTGAGCGTTTCTTTTCAGATTTCAACATTCGACATCTCCTTGTACCGATACCCCGTCTCTTTTAACAATGACGCTCCATCGCTCGGAAACCCTTCTTTTTTTTCTTTCAATCCTCTGCAGGCCCGGTGCCTGTCCTCTAGGCACTGATATTGCCATTGGTTTTGATCATGTCTAGAGGCTGGGGGGGATTGGAAGCCGAAGAATCCAAAATTCAACATCATAATTTTGCTCCTTTTGAGCTATCTATTTGACCTTTCTTTCCTTTTTTTCTTTTTCCTTTTTTTGCTTGTCTTCAAGTTTCTGGATATAGAGATCATAGCTCGAAGGATGATTAAACCTTCACACGATGATCAATTTCAATTTTGCAAGAAGCGGTTCCTTTTCCTCCCCATTCATCCCGATGCTCAGCGCTTGACTTTGGCCATTCTGGTTTTGTTTTTTTTTTCTTCTATTTTTCGGGCATGCTTTGTTTCACTATGAGGGCCTTTCAACACCCGAAATAGCAGATTTCTCTTTGCAGAGAGAAAGGGCTTAGCCGTCGAGAAGACCAAATTGTCCAAAAGCACGAATAACGCCAAGCTCCGACTTCGGACACTGGGTGTTTATGGATCTGTCTTTTTTCTTTAGAATTAAATTCAAAAATTCACGACCAAAGCTGAACATATATTCCTTTTTCCTGTTTGTAGCTTTGCCCGCAATGGAATTATGTGCCAGTATTCTACCGCTGTTCACGGCCGAATGAGGTTTCAGCCCTCGCCGCTTGTCCTAGGGTTTGATCATAATATGCGAAAAGAGGGCTTGCATGGCAAATTCACTTCACTGGTTCTACCAGACTAGCTTAGTATTCGGGCAATTTAGAAATGCAAACTAGGATCAATGCATTGCGGATATTAGATACAGTATAACGGTGGTTAGAACAGGCTAATGGTAAAGGAGTAACGAACTGAAACCACCTCGCGTTCGCAATCAAGGCACCACACCAACAGGGCAAATTCGCAAGACCACCTATACTCCCAAACGAAAAAAAAAATCCGCATTAAGAAAACGCGCAACGCTAAATTCAAAGACGGATTATGAGCAGAAAGAATCAAAAGAGTCGTCTTCAGGAAGAATTGCGCAAGTCATTCTCATGTTACCAAAGCACGGCCAATTCCCTGAACTGTCCAGGCAAATGGTTTAGCAAACCATAGCATCCAGCTACCGACAAGCAGAACATAGCTCGCAGCTCGTCCAACGACCAGGGCCCCAAAGCCGAGAACAAAGAGATAGAGAACAGCCTGGAGAAGCTCGATCAAGAAATTGCTTATGACCTTGTCGTTTTTGGCTTTGGGCCATTTCCCAGTGGCTTGGTAATCTGATATAACTCGATACACCCGAGTGAAGACCCGATAGCAATGTTGGGCCATGTTGAAAACATTGTTGATCAGGACCTTGGCATATTGACTATCGGTACCTTGGTGGACAGCCTTGTGCATTTGGGTGATGGCCATAACGATGATTTCAAAAACCATCGAGAGAGCTAGGGAATTGGCTCCTTCTTTGAAGGAATCATCTCTCTCTGAATGGAGACCCTCTCGCAAGTCATCACAGACATCCGTAATATTGGGGTGCAGTTTTGAAGACCCAGTAACTTGATGACCATCCAATTCTGCAATCTCCTTTTCCTCGCCCGTCTTATCTTTCGGCTTTTCCAATTCGGCCTCGGCTGCCAGTTTTGTTGCTCGCCGCAGACGAGCTTCCTCCTTGAACTTTTCAAGTCTTTCGGCACGAGCTTGCTTTTCGGCTGCGAGACGCTGCTCCTCGGACCCAGATGAAGCTTCTTCAGGCGATGCCTTCTCCTTAGGGGGCGTTTTATGAGTAGGAGGCGTGTTATAACGCGGGATTCTTTTCTCACGCGGAGGAGTTATCACCCGTGGGGGCGCCATCTCAATGGAAACACGTTTTGGAGCAGGTGATTGTTTTTTGACAGGCGAGGGCTTTGTCGAGGGTGGCGGGGTGTCCTTGACTGAGGATAAGGCGGACCTAAAGGATCGTTCAGATCGTGATGATTCTGAATTATCTCTAGATGGCGCCGATGTCAAGGACACAGGAGATCCTTTCCGACTGCTAAAGTAGAGAGACCCGTTTGCATTTCGGAAGGATTCCGCTCTGTTACGGAGAGACTCAGTGCCATTACGCAGAATTGTTGCCAGACTATCAGTAGGAGACCTGACTATGCCGCCGGTTCTGCTTAGCCCGGATGTACGGATGAAACCACGGATAGAGCTTGTCTGATTGTTAGCCTTGTCCTGATCGCTCTTGTCTTTCGATGGTGAGTCCTTTGACAGGGTGTCTTTGATGGGCGTTTCTTTGGACGGAGTATCCTTTGACGGAGTCTCTGTGTCGGTGGTTCCTTTTGATGGCGTTCCGTTTGATACTGGTCCTTTTGACGGTGTTCCTTTCGACGGGGTGTCTCTGCCTGGCGTGTCTCGAGTCTGAGTATCTTTCGGCTGGGAAGCTTGTTTCGACGCGGGAGAGTCGTGGGGTTTGGGGATGCTGCTGGGTGCTGCCTTCTTGGACGATGCTGTTGATGGCGCTGTCGATTTGGTCTGCGAGGCTCCGCCGGCTGGTCGCAGCCCAGAAGGTGTAGAGACGACCTGAGCCTTTGCACGAACGGCCTTCACGGCTTCGCCCGTGCCAGTTTGGCCAATACCACCTGGACGTCGCAATCCTTGGGTTTTGATGCTGAGAGGCTTCTTGTCCGAAGAAGGGATCATAGTACGGGTGACAGTGGGTGTGATAATGAACACATCGTCGTCGCCTCGATCTTCGAGTTGCTCCTTCGCCGTCTCGAAACTCGGTCTGGGAAAGGTGTTCTCTTTGCTGGATCCCTGGGAGTCTGACCTCGGCATTTCGTGATCCGAGGAGTTGAGATCCTGACATAGGCTCTTGGATGATAGCTTCGAGCATTGGGCATGGTTCGTATTCGGAGAAGTTTCTGTTCGCTCTTCGTGAAGAACGGCGTCCTTCACTTCTCGTTTCTGCTGGGCTTGGGGTGCAGCCGTCGATGTCCCCTCTTTTGGTTTTTTCTTTCCTCCTATGGCGAGAGGTCGAGGATGTAGGCCCTCGGAATCTTGACCGGAAGAAAACAGGAGGATTTCGTCCGGATTTTTGACACCGGGCCCATTGATTTCCTTGCACCCTAAAAAAGAACCATCATTCTGTGAAAGTCGCTTGTCTTTGGGTTTCGATGGCGACGACTCTTCCCAGATTGTACTGATTCTGTTCTTGCCAATTTCCTCTGGGCTATAATAGTTGTTTTGGTCGGCCTGAGATTGGGGACTCTGTGAATGAGAAGTAGTCGCTTGCTGTCGATCTGACGCTGGTTCAGACTGAGACGGTCGACCCTTATAGGTTTTGAATGTCTCTGTCCTCTGCCCAGGCTGTGACCGTTGAGTCGGTTGCGAGTTGTTCTCCCTTTCCATAGACGCGTCACGCGAGCTGACTGCACTAATATCCGATACTCGTCCCCGTCCCCGTCGACGTTCGCGTTTTCTTCTTTCAAGGTCCTTTTGAAAGTTCGAAATCTCTTGAGTTGTCATCGTCGGTGGATTCGGGTCCTTCGCAGATGGCATGTGCACAACAAATCTGTCTTCCCAGTCGGCCACTGATTCATCTGCTGAAATAGGAGATACAGAAGGAGGGCTTGACTCCGAGTTGGTATCTGATCTTCCCGGTCTGTTAGAACGATGATCGGCATCGCGGCACTTGGAGCTTGCATTGACAGTTAAGTTGTTTCGTGAATTATGTTTAGGGATTCTGTTATGTGGGCTGGGGATAGCTGAGCGAGCCCCTCGTTTGGCAGATTGGGCCTGGTTTGGCTTCCTGGTGTTCGATTTCTCCGGAGAGCCATTTTGATCACTGTTTCGAGATCGGACGAAAGAATTCCTTTGCGACAAAGGTGACACATCTTTCTCGAATCGGTCCCGTAGTTTCCTCCATGTGTGCTCCCGGCTTCGATCTTCTGATTGAGTAGGCGTACCAGCGGATCCACCAGAGATCGTCGCTGACGATGGTTTAGGTATTGCAGTAGGACTGGGAGTTTGGTTTCTTTGCTCGCTTCCTTTCCCAGCTACGAACTTTGGAAGTGGAAGCTTGATGTTTTTCGTTTTATGGAACATGGCGTCTTCAGTTCCTCGAGGGGGCGTGAGTTCGCGACGACCATCAGAAGGAACGTATCGAGATGGAGAGTTTGCAGAAAGTTCGGTTGCGTAGTCGGCTCGATATGCTTGGTATTGACCGTGGTGGTGAGGTCGTGGTGAAAGATTCACAAGATGTCCGTCCGGTAATTCGACCCGGCTTTCGATCTCCATGATGGGCTTAACAGAGTGCTGGCTAGTAGCTCACACACAGAGGCCAAGAATCAATCTTAGCTTGGCCCATGCCGTTGAAAAAGAGTGACTATTAGCTCGTAATGATAGGTTATAGGAGTGAGCTGGAAGGTTGGCGCGGACGTCTCGATTTTGATGCGAAAAGAGCAATTGACGAACAGAAAAGATTAGCGGGGTTTACCAGCCTAGATCAGAGGATGAATGACCGCGGTCTAAACGCGTAAGAATATGGTGCCTCTCAATGGCTGGGTTGGTATGTTATCCGCGATGAAGAATGTCAGCCCCCGCGCTGGAATGCCTGAAGGTTCAACCCGCCGCCATTTGGTATGACTGAACCATCCGATCGCAAGTTCCTTGGCAGTTGGTAAATAAATTTGCATTCATTTCAATGGTAAAGAAACTACGATGCTGGTCCAGCTTGAGGATGTGGAAGTGGTTCGACCGTAGCTCAGCGAAAGCACGACCCAGCATAGAACTGTCAACTAGGCTGATATTGAGCAACTGTCTGGTCTTTGGAAGTTGGTTTCTTTTGAAAAAATGGTTGAATCTGCATAGTCTGCACATTCCTCAACGTGGCAAGATCAAGAAATCCTCGCAGTGGAGATTTCGAGACGTAATGATGCATCGAATTTAGAGTGTATTAGGGTATTGACTATGCAGGGTACGCTTGGGTTTTGGTGGTTATTGTCGAGCGCGTGGATATCCGCCTTGAATCCACGTTCGATATGCATTGAATAATATGCTAAAGTAAAAATGATATCATGGCGAGTTGTAGAGTAAGTGTTTTGTTGCTTCATCTTCAGTAACGACCCGTTTCTCGACGAGTCCCAAGGCTACCTCCTGGTCTACTGGATCCGTTTATGGATGGACTGTTAGACCCTGCCACGCTAATTCGTTTGAGTGGGCTGGAGGGCTTCTTCAATGGACTTGTACCTGATTCCCGGTAGAAGAAATCACCATCCCGTTGGAGGCGACGCTCAAAAGCTGTAGACGCTGACTTCCTCAGGGGAGAATTGGCATGTGAGTAAACCCCAAGGTTGCCACCATCGCCTGTGCTGGTAGAAGGTTGTCGGAATTGGGGCTGTCGCATGCTAGTGCCCGCTGTCCGTACTAATGGGGACGCATCACGCGACACGACGGGGGTCTGCAGTGGTGGGCGAGATTGAAAGATTGACGGGCCGCCTGAGATAGAGGGAGGTGCAGGACGCCGGGGAGAGACTCCGTCCGGGTCGACATGACTGACATAATTGGGATTCGGGCTAGTCTTGAATCCCCGATTGATGATAAATGTTGGAGTGTAAACTTCAACCTGATTTTGTGAATCCGCAGCGGATTCGACCGCATCGCCGTCGGCAAATTGTGTTCCGACGTCTCTCATCAAGGGACGCGTGCGAGGATGAACATATTTGTTGTCATACTCTTTGAGGACCTCCTTGTGAACCAGCGTCGAATCCTTTGCTTGCTGTTTATATGATGCTGAAAGGAAGGACATTTGTACCGACAATAGGGTTGTTAAGAAGGCAGTTGTCACGATTGTCACGCTAGGGCGTGGGTCGGAGAGCTGAGTTGGTAGGAAAAGCATATAGACAAGAACATGTCCTGGGCTGAATAGACAGAAAAGTCGTATACACATGGGAAGAGGATCCCACATGGCCACCTCCCATACATCTCGCTGAGCATCTGGGTGTGCTCTTGACTGGGCAGAGTCGGCAGACATCACGTTGGCTAAGTATCGAATAGGCGATGCGGTCATTGGACTTGAGTCAACTCGTACTCTTTGAGCTGACGAACTTGCGGGGGCCTGGTCTATGGGTGTCTCAAACATGCGATAGTGTCTTTTGCGGTAGAAAGTGTAGAAGGCATTGAAAGTCGAGAAAAGGGCGAGGGCTGTAACGATGAACGATGCCTGAGGAAATACAATGTTATCACTTCATTCGGATTCGCCTCCATAGATATTTATCAGATTTCATTGATGGGATGCACAACTTACCAACCAACCAAGCCAAGGCACACCCTCATCTTCCCCAAAAACATCATCGATCGCCTTACTGCCACTTGATCTTCCATTTGCACGGGCCACGAGGAACATCACATTCAGGAAGATTCCCACAAGCAGGCCCCAGTCCTGTTCAACTTGATCCCAATCATTCCCCTCAATCTCCTCGGATATCCAAAGCAACCAGTCCCATGGATTCAACTGAGCTCGAATGCGCTCCCCGAGCGGACGACGGCGTACAAGGCGCGGCATATTTCGCGAAAGGGACAAGAGGTGACTGTAAACAGCAAAAGCCTGTCCTCGGCAGCTTTGCTTCAGTCGAACAGACGAAACAAAGACATGCAGGGTGCCGTACAAGCTATTGGGTAAAAACAAAGAAGTCAATCAACTCCGAAAGTAAACAAAATTGCATCAGATTACGTAATACCAGCTCCTCCGCGATTGCGGCGATCAGCAGACAACTTCACCAATCCGAGCTTCAACTGATCAGTGGTCTGCGACTAGTTTCTGCTTCCATATAGGCGCTGTGCTCACTGTGATCTGAGAGCTGCGCTCGATTTCTTTTGATTCACAACATGGCTGCGGCCGCGACATACAAGGTACTTGACACTTGGTCCCAGTGCCCCAGCCTCGAACCCCTCCGATAGCGTTGCTAACGACTTACAACCTCAGGACCGGCAATTCCTCGCCGTTATTGGAGATGAAGAGTTCGTTCCCCTTTCTTCGGCCAAAGAGAATACCGGCGCCATCCTTTGCTCATAACTGACCCGTGCATGCTAGCTCCGTGACCGGTCTTCTTCTTGCTGGTATCGGGGTATGTCCTCTCCTCCCCTTTGCCTCTCTCAACCGCCGAGTATAGCCATAAGCTGACGTCTATATTTGCAATCTTGCAGCATGTAACAGATCCTCCCGATGCTCAGCGCAACTTTCTTGTTGTCGATTCTAAGACAGAGACCTCGGAGATTGACCGGGCCTTCCAGACCTACACCCAGGAGCGGAAGGACATCGCCGTGGTCCTGATTAATCAACATGTCAGCAATGTTTCACTTTCCCCTGTACCCAGGTTCTCGTTATTGACTCTTACCTCTAGGTTGCTGAGCGTATCCGTCACAGCGTGGATACCTTTACCGATCCATTCCCCGCCGTCCTTGAAATCCCCAGCAAAGATCACCCGTACGACCCTGAGAAAGACAGCGTTCTAAAGCGTGTCCGTCGTTTGTTTGGTGAATGATTTTGTCAAGTGTTTATTCAATTTTGGTTGCGCAGCCGTACGAGGGTCTTTAGTTTTACGTGTTTCGATATACCAGTTTCGTGCCAAATATTCCGGCGATTTCGCTAGTTTCGGGCTTCCTATACTACCAACTGCAAGAACTGAACATGCCGAGGTGTTATCATAAGTTCTAGAGGGGAGATACCCAGCATATCTAAAAAAAAAAAAGCATATACAATACCATACTAAACCACTCTGCATATAGCATATATTAGGTCCCCTCTTCTGTCAGGCTGTGCTATACTTGCCCCAGCATTTATCAAACCATTTCACGTCACCAGATGTTCCCGACTATAAGTCTCACCGCTGATAGTAGAAGACCGAGATAAAATATTCATTTGGCAATGGGAGATATATTAGATCAAAGTTAGCCCGATGATGGCTTCGACAAAAAGACTGAACGTTGGCAAGTAATGCAAAACATAGACAAGGCACAGTTAGTATGGGAGCAGTAAGGCTGAATATACGTTGGTAACGATAGCAGATAGTGAAAATGGAGCAATGGTCATGAAAACGTGGGCTGGAGCGTTTCTGGCATGTAAGAATGAAGCTGTGTCCAAATGATAGATCAACAGACAAGAGGCCACCCTATAGGTGGATGCGATAACGAAACTCGAGCAAATCAGGTGTTAAATCAAATTCAGAACTCAATGCCATCAGCCTTCAAGCAGGTAACCTTCTTCTGGTCTTTAGTGTAAACATCAGCAAGGACAGAGTATTTGCCCTAGGAGGTATACATTAGCTCAAGTCCTCTTCGCGGGTTGACCTCAGGGGAATACTCACAGGAGGAATCTGTGCCGGCAGCTTCACTTCCTTGGTCAGGCTCATGTGTCCCTTCTCCAAAGGACATTCTAGATCCACATTCTTGATTTCGTCGCAGAGGTCGACGGTCTGCTTGACAAGAGTAATCACACCCCACTTGACGACTAGAGCGACAGTTGCTCCCTTATCAACAGTCTCGGATAGGGTACCGCTGGCATTTATGGTAAGAGTTGCACCGCTGTTAAGACAAACACTTAGAGTTAGCTGCATATCAGAGTGGAGAGACGGTATGATGGTCGACGTACGGTTTAGGAGGATTTGGGTCCAGGTCGACTGAGTCGATAGTTAAGACATTACCAGCCGGGTTTTCACAGTAGTCCAAGGGGTTGTTTCCCTCGACTGGGAAGTCTTCAGTGGTACCAGCTTTGAGGGTGGCCTGTGTGGGGTCGAAGAAGGACGGGAACGAAGCCGCCGAAACGAGCGGAGAAGCAAGAAGCAGGGTGGCGACTGATAAGAACTTCATCATAGCGGCGAAGGCTCCTGGACGGGGTGGAAGAGTGATAGATGGTTTGTAAGTTGTGAGTAGTATGAGATCTGAGCAACTTGGATGCTCAGTCTGAAAGGTTGAGCAGGGGAACTTGAGCGGTTGGAGATTGGAGATGCAAGTTGAGGCTGGCGGAGTCACTTGATGACGACTTGTCACGTGTGTTCACCGCTTTGGGTTTGGATCGCTGCCCTGACTGTACCTTGCAGACGCCGGGTTGACTGATACCAATGGAGGCATGAATATGCATTATGATCAGGACATCGTCTTCATATCTTCGCAAATCGAGAGTTCGGTCCTATATCTCATGTCTGTGGCAGCCAATATATCCAAATACTACTATGGTGAATATACTGACCCACTTGGCGCCATCTCCCACTGCGATTGTTTATCGGTGGGCCAACCTCAACGATTGATTGCACATTCAGATATCCGCCTTATCGTCATGGCCATAAAGGGACAAATACTGATGCACTGGAGCAATACTTGAATGGTAAAATATCGGAGCCAGTTAACTAACTTACCATATCTTACTTCTGACCTAGGTACTTCTAGCATGAACGTAGTGTAGCGTTGACCCTGGTCATTCACTACAGCCCTGTAGTGGAGTGGCAAAGTATTGGGCAACTACTAACTTAGCTGTAGACAGAACGATTGTATAGATCACGACCTCAAATAGGTGTAGCCATTGGGTAATTATCAGTATATTGAAGGCCCTGGGCTTAAAGCCCATGGGGGCTTCGAGTACAGGTAACCATATGGGCATACACCAAAAAATAGGTATTTTCATAAGTTTTTGTATATGGATTTTTATCTACACATCTACTAGATGGTCTAGTAGACCTAGGTATATGTAAAGTATCTCTAAACAACTCCCGGGGAAAATAGCTATATGGTGTGATATCATGTGAAGGAACTCTCTCTAATATTCACACAAATTGTCTATCACGTATTATCATGATGTGATCGTACGATATCTGACTGGTATATCTCAATACCGCAGTAGCGGGCGCTACTAGCGGTAGCGGTACTCAAAGAGATAGTATCTCGTTAGTTCTAGACTATCGTGACACAATTAAGTATTCAACATCGAAAGCAACATCCTAATCACTACTAGCATGATATTCCTTATCCGATTTAGGTAGAATTCATCATATGTAAATTCGGCGCTGACTTGTCGCCAACTGCAGCGACCCACATGTCTCATTCGACGATGGAGTCGGCCTCCACATACCAGTGGCTCGGAATCGCGACATTATTGTATAATGGCCATTGAGGTCAAAAAAGAAAGAAAGATAATCTTGCCCCAGATGGGAATCTTGCAGAGGTGTGGCGGTTCTAAGCCCCCCTCATGTCCGCATCTTTCAATGAGATAGGGCTGATAGACACCACGCATTCTAGTGTAACGGCCTCAGTGTCGCGCGAAGACTTACCCACAGAGAAACTTGATAGTATCAATAAATAGTCCAAAACTTTATTTGTTTATGTCTTAGGTCGTAGACGGGGCTACCGGCTTTCCGTAGTGAGCACTACTACTGTAGTACATGGTCTATCTATGTCTGCCATACCGGCGTAGAGGTATATGCGTTTGGGTCTTACCACCCAATATTTCGAAATCGTAAGCAGTACCATGATCACTAATAAATTAAGAATTCTATCGGGAGGCAAGTTGATAGTGGCGATCGACTCAAAATCAACATTCAAACGAAATTGAACAAACTGTTTACGTATTGGCTTGAACGAGGCACTGGAGCTACGCGACTGTCTAATCCGTGAATAGTGTTGCATGGCCTAGCGATCGTCGGCATTTCAAGTTAGCTCGACAAAAATAAAGAACAGGAGCAAACCAATCGGACAGAGCGGTATCTTCCTCAAAATGTTCACTGAAGTATCATTCTCCACGCAGCTCCATACACTAAAAGTTCATAGGCGAACCCTGAAGAAGTGTGTGGGTCAACGCCGAAAAAAGTCCCTGGCACTAAACTTCACCAGGAAATAGATTTGCTCATACTGTTGGATGAACCCGGTTGAACTCCGTGATTTTTGGCTCTAGTTTCAGTTGCCCGAATCGTATGGGGAAATTCATTGGAAGGTCAATCAGAATGTTCTCCGTGCTGGTTCTGCTTTCCAGTCAGGACTGATCCTCTTTATTCCTCCATTATTTTTTTCAAAGATACAGTGAGCCCCTTGTCTCTGGATTGTCTGGGGTAAGTGTGGTGAAAATGTACCACCCCAAGGAAGAGTACCGACTCTCATACGTCCCACTTGAGGATGACCGAGAGAGCACTGCACTGCCTCGACAGAGGCCACTGTCTCTCGGCCGAGCAGGTCCTTCTTCAATCCAAGACAAAGGGATTCTGGGGCTCCAGCTGGACCTTTGAAATTATAGGCTGTATCATTTCTATTGCTTTCTTGGCAGCTATTATTGCGGTTCTCTTCAAGTACGACGGACAGCCTATGCCCAATTGGCCTTATGGGATCACGCTTAATGCCTTGGTCTCAGTCCTCAGCACGATCATGAAAGCTACCATGGCTTTTGTCTTGACGGAATGCTTGGCTCAATTGAAATGGTCTTGGTTCCACAGCGGCAACAAATTGAGTGACCTTGCCGTATTGGATGCTGCCAGTCGTGGCATTGCTGGCGCGATGTTTGTACTCTTTCGTTTTATACCACGGTAAGTTAGGAGCGATATCTGTCTACCTTATACAGGTACTGACAAAATTCAGCCATCTTGTTACATTTGGATGCCTGGTTCTTGTTATTGCAGCTGCCACCGAACCATTCGTCCAGCAAGTAATGGCTATTAAAGAGCGATCTATTCATGCCCCGGGACAAGCATCTATCCAAGTATGCAATTCCAGCCTCTATACAGACTATGACGAAGGCCCTTCCCCTGGCATGAACTTAGTTCCCTTGGGAACTGCAGGCGCTATCTATTCAGGTATCTTCCAGACAGAAGGCCCAAACAGCAAGTCCGTCACGATGGAATGTCCGACAGGGAACTGTACTTTCCCGAAATATCAGTCTCTCGGATTCTGCAGCAAATGCATGAACATCACAGACTCTCTAAAAATTTCTTCTCCATCGTCATCATCATCCAACTCCATGATGTCGATGGGTCAGTCGATATACAAATTGCCAAATGGGTTCGAACTATCTACTTCCATGAGCATGTCCTATCTCATCAATTCCACGGCATATCGTCCTTTGGTGAAACTCGACACAGATGAAATGGCGACAATTACAAATTTTACCGCCATCACCGCACAACAAGGATACGGTGGTGCCGTTTCAGCAACCGAATGTGCGCTCTATTTCTGCGTCAAAACATACGAGACCTCTGTCCGCGAGGGTAAATTCACCGAAACTGAAATAGGGCGAGCAACAACCTCCAACTCGTCGACAGCAGATGTGCTCTCGAACTTTGTCGTCACGCCTGATACCTGCTACTACAACGGTAGTCGCTACGAAAACCCCCGTAAAAAAGGGGAAGACTGTCAATTCTCCGTGAATGCATTCAGCAGGCTTGCAATGGCGAATTCTATACAACCATTGTTGAAAGGGAAAGCGTCATTGTTCGTGAGTAACCGTCCCGACTACACATCGGATACAATAAAAGCACTTTATGGTACTTACGGAAACTACACCGAAATGAACAATGTCTTTCAATCGCTTGCGTCGTCTTTGACCACGCATGCCCGGTCAAAGGTATGCGGGTCGCCTGTGAATGGAACGGCCTGGACCGATCAATCATACGTACATGTTCGCTGGATCTGGCTAGCTTTACCTGCTGCTGTGGTTGTGCTCAGCTTGGTCTTTTTAGTTGTCACTATCATTCACACGCGGAACCAGTATATTTGGAAATCGAGCCCACTGGCGCTTCTATTTTCTGATTTGCAGATTGATGCGGCTAATACTTTGAGGCCGGATCCAACATTGAAGGGGATGGAGGATACTTCGAGGAACATGCAGGTGTGGCTTGAGACGACAGCTGATGGAGTTCGATTAAAAGCAGTTCAGAGCTACTCGTAAAGATCGGCGCAACCCAGCGTGCTTTGGTTTATAATTTCTCTTTTCCAACCCATTCCACCACTTACAGGGCTTGACGCAAAATTATCAACAATATTATGAATTCCGGAACTGCATAATATAAGCTTTTAGAATAAAATACTGGCGATTGAGACTAGTAATCTTTTTTCAAATCGTCAAGTGGAGGCAGAATGCCCTCCTTCTCGAGCCGTTCGAAGGTATCCACCAACTCATCCCATGTGTCCGCATATCCCGTCCACCCAAGTTTTCTAGCCTTGCTCATGCTGCCAATACAGCTCCAATCTCGCCCAAGTACAAAAGTGAGGAAATCCCAAGTGGCCTTTTCCCATGCCTTTTGGTCAAGGCCATACTGATCGCGCAATTTCCCCCAGACTTGATTCACGTCAGCTCGCTTGGCCCACTTCTCTGGATCAATCTGTAGGCGTAGAGTTGGCGGATCAGTCACCAGTGGATCATTTGAAAGCCCCAAACTCTCAGCTTGAAGAATCAACGGATGCTTTGCATGCTCCAGTGGAATGGTGGAAGATTCATAGTTTTTGTACCCTTTTTCGGAAAACATCCCATTGGGGATCTTGCATCCAAATCGGTCGGCTAGCTTAGGCCATATGTTTTGGAATGATTCCGAATCACCATTGGTAACATTGAAGATCTGATTTCCGGCACCAGAAGCACTAGCAGCCCATAGACAGAACTTGGCATGAAGATTTGCGGATGTCCAAGTATTGAATGAGAAAAAGTTGTCTTTGTTGCCGGGGAATGGAAGTTCAGAGCCCGGCATAGCTTTAGAAACAGCACAGTAAAGACCGATAGCAGTAGCTTCATTCATGAAATTGCCCTTCGCAAATCCAAGAACGTCTTCAGGAAGAGTACAGACCCATTCCCAGTTACCCTTTTTCGCCGCATCAGCGAGAACTTGTTGCTGTGAATAATAGAAGATAGGCGGCCAAGAGACGCCTCCTGCATTTCCTTGCAACAGGGGATCACCTTCCATCAATGGCTGTTTGACCCGGCCCAGATGAACGCCATATTGCTTGAATCCACAGGTGAGAATAAAACGTTTCAGCTGTTTTTCTCCGCCTATTTTGACAATGGCTTCTAAAAAGTTGGACAATAAAGAGGCATTGATACGATCTGTCTCCCTCGGATCGTCACTTGCCAGGTATGCACAAAAGAAAATGTGCTCCGCAGAGATTCCTGCAAGCTCTTTTGCCATGTGATCTGTATCTCCTTGCAAATCTAGATGCACATGTTGAACTTTCGGATGTTTAAACCCTGCGTTGCTGCGGGATAGCGTGTAGATCTTCGTATATGAAGAGTCCTTGATAAGATGGCTCACAATGGCGCTCCCGGTGATACCTTATTATCAATCAGCCAGAAACTACGAAATTGAGCCTCGGTATTGGATATTCCTACCGGTTGCACCTGTAACGATTGCTGTTGGCATGATGTTCTTCTAGAGGGATAGTTTCTAGAAGTGGCTTCGGGATCGTACGGAAGTGATAGCGCAAGCTGTAGATGAATCCTTTCTTTGACAGTAACACAGGAACTAATTTCTGGAAAGCAACCAGTACTTATAACTTATATCAACCTTATGTCATAGTAGGCTGATGACTGATACAGCGGCCAGTGGTCAATTACGTGATAAAGTGATTGGTGACGTGGTTTTGTTTCATCCCAAAACTGAAATTCCAATACCAAACAGCTTAGAAATGCGTCCCAAGACGAGGACATATTCGTACGGCCCTAGAGCTTCTGCGCGGAGGAAAATCCCACCGAAAAATTCTATTAATTTTACACAAGAACACTCGGGACAGTATGTATTGCTAATTCCCAAGTACGATATACTACAAGTCTTTTCAGTCTTCTTCATTGTGATAGTGTTGGCACCACATAATGTCAAGGTAGGTAGGCATTCTCTCTATTGTCACATTACTGATCACTAACAACATTTGTGTCTAGCCCAGCAGAGAACTATATGTCCTTGACTCAATCAAAAGGGTCACTCGATCCGGGGACTATTGATGCCGTTTTCAAAATCAACTCCCTCCAGCCGAGCCGTCGCAGCTGCTTGGCAGCTGGAATGGCGGGTTCTTTGATACCGGCCATCACGTTGGAGAATGCCTGAAAGAGATTGAATGAATTGGCAAGGTCTTTTTCTCAATCAAGAATGTTTATCCAGTAATTGTGGGAATAGATGACCTGCGGAACAATTGGGGAAAATGGGGCCGTGCAACTTATGTTTGGTACTTCCCGATCATCGTTGACTAGTATACTAACAACTCGGATACAGTTGCGTGAAATGAAATTTCGAGATCAAGTCTCAGCTACTATGATCTATAATGATTGTGGAGTACTTTACTATTTTCGATATGTGCATGACAATATGGTGACGGATATTATGGAGGGTGAAGAATTGAGTGAAGATGGACTGCTCTATTTCTACCTAGTACGATAAACATATAAAATTTCATCGCCAAAATACATACAACTATAGACCTTGCAATGTCTATCTCAAACCTAGACGAAATAAAATTTTTACATACCCCCAACTTAGTCTTTTCATTCATGAAATACATGTTTTCATCTATGATCATGACGTCTACACTACTTCTGCCGCCTTGACTCAAGATGACGTTACATCGAGAACCACATTACTACTTCTAAATATATGTAGCAAGCCCATGCTGGCAAAAGATGTATACAAGCTCAAAACTAACTACAAAGCCGAAAGTATTACATGTGCTATACTACAGTTCTAAAAAATGACAAGTGAGGGTGCTGGGAAGCATGTGCTTCTGACGGGAGCAAATGGATTTGTCTCCATGCATATCTTGTCTCTATTGCTAGAGGTGGGTGATTGATCATTTACGCGCAATTTATCGCCCCTTCTCCGTTGCTTACCACTATGATCTCATTCAGCGAAACTACCTGGTGACAGCAACAGTGAGATCGGAGAAGCGAGCGTCAGAGATCATCAAAGCACATCCCGATTGGGAGGGCAAGATCGAGTTTGCGATCGTGGAAGATTTTACCACCGCTGCTCCATTTGATATTATTTTTGAAAGGGCAAAAAATCTATTTACCTATGTTATTCATACTGCATCACCATTGCGGTTTAGCGTGGACGACATTCAAAAAGAGATGATCGAGCCCGCAGAGATGGGGTCAGTTGTTACCATTTGGGAGGAAACAATCAGTTACAGATTGAGACTAAAAACGCTCGTAGTACGCGCGAGATCATGAAGAGTGTTCATAAACACAGCAAAACAACAGAGCGTGTTGTCATTTTGGGTAGCGCGGTTGCGGTTCTCAATTCATTCGAGGATATGACCAAAGAGGGAAAGCCATATACTGAAAAGGATTGGAATCCGGTATGTATCTTCAGTTGATCAAAGTTGGAGGATCTCTAACAGAGTATATAGGTGACTGCCGAGCAAGCAATTGAAAAGAAAGACCCTGTACTTGGCTATAATGTGTCTAAGAAGCGTGCCGAGCAGGCGGCATGGAAATTCATGGATGACAATAAGCCAGGATTCGATTTAACCGTCATTAACCCTGATATTATCACAGGGCCAATGATCCACTACATTGAGGGACCGAAATCGATCAATGAGACCAATCATTTTGCAATTGGGAGTTTTATTGACGGAACCCACAAGGAGATTGAGGGCGTAACATTTCCGTTCTACCATTCCGTTCGTGCCACCTTGAAATGCCATGGAAGTATACTTATGTTGTTGATGACAGGTTGACGTACGAGATGTGGCACAGTCACATGTGGATGCCCTAACCAACAAGGCTGCATCAAACCAGCGCATTCTTCTCATTGCGGGACTGATTTCACCTCAGCTTGTGGTAAACATTATTCGTGAAAAGTTTCCGTCTCTTCGAGGAAGGGTCCCGGAGGGCAACCCCAGCCAGATACTCCCGAAGAATGTCCACCCAACCGGATGGGACATGAGGGTTAGTCTTGATATTCTTGCCAAGGGTACTAAAGAAGGCAAATGGGAATACAGAAGCCTAGAAGAAAGTGTGGTTGATGCAGTGAACAGTATGATCAAAAATGGTGTCATTTGAATTTACAATACCAAGTGTATTTGTACTCCATAATGCTTTTGGGCCAATATAGGAGCTGCCAGCGGTTCAAAAAGAGGAAACTTCTGTGATTTACAATGAATTGGACATTGAATAATTATGAAGAAGAAGAGAGAGAGAAAAAAAGAAAAGAAAACGGATTGGTTATAGGGAACAAGTTGTTCTCCCTCCCCTGGGGTGACCTCCCTTTAACTCCTGCTCAACAAAACCCACAGCCTTACGGATGTCTCCAATCGCCTCAGCTGTTGCTGCTCTGCGGCCTTGCGTGCATATCCTTGGTCTGGGAAATATCGGGGCATTTGCAGCACATTCAATCTCAGGGACCCTTTCTGGCCCATCCGTAGTTCTTCTACTGCACCGAAAGTCTCTCCTTGAAAATTACCGTCTGAATAGCAACAAGAGACGCGTTGAATCAAGAGATGGAAAGAAATTCGGCTCAGGGGGGATACGGGCTCGAAATGCTTTCCAAAGATAATTGGTATAGCATTCGTTAGGAGTCGCAGGATAATGGCGACGCAAATATTGCTCAGGATACTATCACCAATCTCATCGTCTGCGTGAAGGCGACTCAAACAGTTACTGCTATTCGCTCACTTGCAAATCGCTTTAATGGCGACTCGAATATCCTTTTCCTACCAAAATGGCGCCGGTATGATCGAGGAGCTCAACCGAAATATATTTCTTGATCCCACCTCTCGTCCTAATTATTTGACTGGCATCATCTCTCATGGCGTGACTCTAAACGCGCCATTTGATATAACACACACCGGTTTCTCCGCAACATCCGTAGGCCCCATCCCTCGTGATTCCACAAAGATAGAAGATATTCCAACCTCGCAATCAAGATATCTTCTAGATGTCCTTCCCCAATTTCAAATCCTGAACGCAACTTCCTACAGCTACACCGATATACTCCAAATCCAGCTCGAAAAGCTTATAGTCAACGCGTTCTGAAACCCAAT
Source organism: Penicillium citrinum (assembly GCF_028827155.1). NCBI lineage: Eukaryota > Fungi > Ascomycota > Eurotiomycetes > Eurotiales > Aspergillaceae > Penicillium > Penicillium citrinum. Next base: position 4,122,555 of record NW_026622686.1, read on the forward strand.
TTGTGCCTTGCATGACGCGAAGAACAAATTCCTGTTCACTCCTTCGGAAATGAGAGGGAGTTTGCTGGAGGAAATTTCACAAGTTGTCTTAGCCCTTCCGGAATTGAAGGGAGTTCCTGGTGTTGAGGAGAGATTCTCAGTGGAGCGATTGGAATCAAACGTGAACATGATCATCGAGAAAACTGCTCAACCTACTTGCTCGATGGTTTGGGACCTTCGAGCTGGAAGGGAAACGGAGATCAAATTCATTAATGACCCTTGGAGTCGAATGGGTCGAAGTACGGGGGTCAAAACGCCCATCAACGATGACTTGGTCTGCCAAATTCTGGCAAGATGGCCAAAGAACGGAGAGAATAGGGGATGAAATTTTGTCATAAATAGTTATGAAAACTCAAGACACCCTATCTCGATTTTGAGCAGGAATATAAACTATTTTTATTATATGGCAGCACATTACTACGGATTACATCCATGCTCGATGGAATTGATATACACCTGCAACTGGGCAGTTGTAGTATCCTTCGTCAATGGACTTGGACTCGGCATGGAAGGCAGATCTTGAATACCTATTACGAATCACGTTAATCAATAGGTATTAATCAACCTGATCTACAACCGAAACATCATTGCGCTACTAAGAGCACCGCGTCATTAACCTTGGACATAAAAAGATCTATTGAGATCCAAGAAGTAATTGAAAAAGATTATCCGGAGTGAAATTTAATTCTTTAAATGATATACAGGCTAAACGAATGTAAGAAGATAAAATATTCACATGAAGATAATCAGAGTTCGCCCCCGGAAATACGAATCTAAGCTAGTTTCCAAAACCCCATCACTCCTCGACACCAGAAGAGATGCTTTTAAACAGCAATGGCGAGAACAGCAGCGGCGACGATGGCACCGAAAGTGGAGCCAGAGCCGACACGAGTGGCCGCGTTGAATGCGGTGGAGGAGGGAGAGGCAGCAGAGCCAGACTCGGAGCCGCTGGAGCCAGAGCTGGAACCGGAGCCAGAGGCAGATCCGGAGCTGGAAGAGCCGGAGCCGGAGCCGGAGCTACCAGTGGCGGAGGCCAAAGGGGTGGAAGTGCGGCCAGCGGACTGGAAGCTGGAGGAGGCGTGGGTGCCATTACGGCCAGCAGAGAAAGTAGGCTTAGCGCTCACAGCGGGAGAGGAAGCAGATCCGGCACCGGAGCTAGAGCTGGAGCCAGAGCTGGAGCCGGAGCCGGAGCCAGAGCTAGAGGTAGCACCGGAGGCACCAGAGGAAGAGCCAGAAGAGCTGGCAGAGCCGGAGCCGTTGGAACCGGAGCTGGAGGAGCTAGAGGAGCCAGAGGAGCCAGAGGAGCCAGAGGAGCCAGAGGAGCCAGAGCCAGAGCCAGAGCCGGTGGAGTCCTTGTTGGAGATAGCAGTGGAAGCAGAGCCAGCGGCAGTGCTGGAGCTAGAGCTGGAGCCAGAGTTGGAAGAGGAGTTGGAGCAAGACAGGTCGAACTGAGGAGTCTTCAGGTCGCCCTTGACGACACCGAAGCTGGGGCTAGCACCCTCATCCTCGAGCATGTACCACCAAGTGTTGGTGTTACCGAAGAGAGGGCAGCCGACCTCGTCCCAGTAAGTCTTAGCGTTGGCAGCGCTGGCAACAGCATCACCTTCTTGGGGGCCAGAGACGGGCCAACCAGTCTCGGTGATCCAGACCTCCTTGCCGTTAGCGACAGACTTGGTCTTCTCAACGGACTCATCGAAGAGCTTCTTGGCGTTTTCGATACCGTTCTCCATGGTCAGCTGGTAGTAAGGGTATCCGTCGAAACCGAGCCAGTCGAGGTGGTTGACAACATCGGCGTTGGAGGAGTTGGTCCAAGAGTCCCAGGTATCGACGTGACCGATGGAAGCATCACTCAGGCCGGTGCCAGAGATAACGGAGCGAACCTGCTGGATATAGGAGACAAGCTCCTCGGGCTCTACACCGGGACCGGCATTGGACTTGGAACCAGTGACGGAGTTACGGTACATGTCCTCACTACCGACGGAGATACCAACAACGAGCTTAGCGAAATCCTCACCATACTGGCTGATGGCGGACTTAAGAGCAGCAATCTCATTGTCCATGTTACCACCAGAGGCCCAGAGACCCAGCAGCAGCTCGGTCTTCTCCTCAATGGCGGCAGGGATAGCCTCAATGGGGGTGTTGGTGGTACCACCCTGGATCATGGTGTAGAGCCGGGCACTGGTGAAGCCGGAGTTACCGACCAGAACCTTGGCGGCGGCGAAATCCTTCTTGAAGTCGGCCTGGTACTTGCTGCTGCCATCAGCCTTGGTGGCACCGTAGTTGAAGCCCTTGGAGACGGCATCGGCGGTGGCCACGGAGAGGGCAAGGGCGAGAAGCTGGATCATCTGCATTATGAAAAAGTGGCAAGTGAATGTCTATATGAGATCAGAGTTTAAAAAAAAAGGTGTAAAAAGGGAAAATTGGCAGCGAGAGACGTGAAAATATAGGAAATAAAAAAAAAGAGGAAATAAGCGAAAGGATTCCTCGAAAGTAAATAAGAATTGTAGGTAGTAAGAGAAGAGAGAAGGAGAAGAAGAAGAAAAGAAGAGGAGAGAAACTGGAGAAATACAAATGGGCAAAGAAAAGGCCTAGACCGGACAAAGCAAAGGGAAGTTGGTCCAATTCTAGACTCGACGCCACAGTGGAGCCACGACACGTTTGCTTGTCTATGAGAGCTGCACTTCCGATTGGTCAATTCCCCCCGATTGCTGCCAAAAATACATCGACGTGCCAATGATTGTTTTCGGAGTGGATCCACTCTTGTCGGTGCCTGCAGATGTTACTGTACAATATTGGCAGACCCCGGATGACTTCTCCTGGTTCGGTTCCAATTTTTTGTCTTTTTCCCTTATGACGAGGGTATGTCATTGGCCTTGGATGGATCCTGAAAACGGGACTCCATGGGATTTGTCACATTCCAGAATGAACCCTGGCAGGTGGGAGTTTGGTACATAAGTTCTTGGAGTTTGTGGGCCATCGCCGGTTTCGACCCGAATATAGTCTTGGCATACGGAGGAGTCCGATCGATCATGCAAGGGTAAGGGGAAAGAAAGTAGGGCTTGATGGGGGAAATTAATGTCTTGCACTGACTTGGCCAAATACTCCATAGTGAACTGTGAATAGATCTAGGGGGGGTGGACTGCTTGAAATAGAACAGTCATCTCCGTGAGTGTACATAGTACACTAAATGATCTGTGTGTCCCTCGCTAGCGGAGATCGGCACAATCGAGAGTGTCGATCGACGCTTTGGGTGAATATCTTTGACACCTCACAATTGAGGCAGCACTCCAGAAAATTCGATAACTCAAATCTTTGCCATTGTTAATTTGCCAGGAAGCATGGCAACCTTGTCATTGTCATTGGAATGGGGAACATGTGGTGCCATTGTTCGAGAATTTCCGCATTTGGTATATAAGAAAAATTTTTAATCCCGCTGTTCACGATAAATTCGGAGCGGGTGATTTTCGCCCTAAACACTAGTCGATCTGTCATTGAATACCCACATTCCTACACATTTACTATTTATTCTCGCTATAATAAACTCAAATTAACAACATTTGGTATATTTCAATCCAATCGTCATACTCTGGACAATTTTTTTTATTTACAATATACGGAACAGTGGAACATAGGATCTTCGGCTCCGAGATCTAGTGCTCGGAAACGAAGATACCGGCCATTCCCATACCCTGGGGCAAAGCTTCATTAGTTCGGATCCGGAGAAGAGTGGGGTGAGAATGCAGTTTTCTTTGTCGTAACTTACTGTTCCAACACACATTGATGTAACTGCTACACGCTTGTCCTGGCGACGTAGCTCCGCCAGCGCAGTGACAACCTGTCGGGCACCAGTGGCACCCAGGGGATGTCCGAAAGCGCTAATTGAAGTCAGTACACAATGTCATTCAGTGCAGTTAGATGAATGCTTCACTTACATGGCACCACCACGCGGGTTCACCTTAGACTCGTCTAGTCCCAATTTGCCAACACAGTAAACACCCTGTAAAACTGTCAGAGAAAAAGAAGTTCGTAGAAAGGGAAAAACTAGAAAGCACTCACCATCGAGGCAAAGGCCTCATTAATTTCAAAAATGTCAATTTCATCCTGATTCAGGCCGAACTTGCTTAGAATCTTAGGAATGGCAATAGAAGGACCGATGCCCATGATGCGAGGCTCCAGTCCGGCAACAGTGGCGCCGCAGAACTTGCCAACAATGGGCTGGCCCAGCTGCTGAGCCTTGGATCGCTTCATCAGTACCAATGCAGCGGCACCATCAGTAATCTGACTAGCATTGCCACCAGTCGTCGCACTAGGTTGCCACTGTGGGAAAGCAGCACGGATCTTGCCGAGACCCTCAGCAGTGGTACCATAACGAATACCATCATCGCGATCTACAATGACATCCTTGACCTCGCCCGTCTTAGGATCCTTAATCTGGGTCTTGATAGGAACAATTTCGTCATTGAACCATCCAGCCTTCTGAGCACGCTCAGCTTTCTGGTAGCTGTTGGCTGCAAATTTATCGTGTTGCTCACGGGAGATGTTGAATTGACCAGCAACATTCTCCGAGGTTTGTCCCATGGGTTGGTAATTCTGTGAAGCGAGCGGATGCTTGTTGATACGCTCGGCCATTTCGGGAGAGCCGCCGTCGGAGTTGGTGCTCATGCTCTCTGCGCCAACGGCGATACCAACATCGATTGAGCCAGCGCTGATTTGGTTGGCGATGTTTTGAATGGCCAGAAGACCAGAGGAGCAGAATCGGTTTGTCACAGAGGCCGCAGCTGTAGCAGGAAATCCGGCGGCGAGGACGGCAGAGCGAGCGATATAGGCTGCGCCGGGAGCAAGACAGTTACCCACGCAGACATCTTCGACGAGGTTGGGATCGATGTTGGACTTTTCGCGCACGGTCTATTTTGAAATCTGATTTAGAAAACAAAAAAGGATAAAAATAAAAAAGAGACTTTGGATTTATCGGTGACAAGTTTGAACTTACGGTCAGCAGCGAAATCAAGAGATTGTCAACTGTGGTATCCTTCAACCCACCCTTGCGGGCTTTTGTGAGAGGTGACCGGGCAAGATAGGTGATGACCTGTATTAGGGATAATTAAGTGACCGATCGTACCGAATGATCGCAAAAAAGCACATAAATCAACATACCACATCATCGGGGTTCTTCGACAAAATGCGCTGTTTCGCAGCTGAGACCGTGGAAGGCGATAGCTGGCTTGCGACAGAGGATAACCGTTGCTGCGGAGAAGACATGATATGATGTGCGGAGAGTTGGAGAAAAGAACTTTGGACGAAAAGACAGGAGAAAAAACCGACTCCCAAAGACGGGAGCTCACATTTTTAATATTGTCCGGGGTTACAGAAACGCGGGGCGAATGGACCGCGGCTCATCTGACTTGTGAATCACCTATAACTTATTCCTACCGGACCGAAAGTATTTGGGCCGAGCTTGTTGTTGGCTTTTTGGAAAACATCGCGTGGTCGAGCCGAGTGGAAGTGCCGACGCCGATGAGTGTCAACTTGTAACATACCGTTATAGAAGAGCCCTCGGTTGAAATATGTGGCAGTGATTGGTGGATTTATGTAATATTACCGGTTTCGGGTATTGATCTATGCTCCTGTTGTCTGACGACAACAGGGGATGTATACATGCTGCATACCGATATCGGCGTGGGTAATAGAACAGAAATAGATAATTAAATTGATTGAAGTAGAGAGGTTATAGAAATATGGATATAGAAATATGGAATCATTCTATAGTTTTTGAAAGCCCATCTAAAGTGTCGACGAAGCTGTCAAAGGAGATCCGCCGTTAAACCCGGGGTAGCCGTAGCCAAACTGCGGGGAGAACGAATAAGAATAAGTACATAGGAAATAGTTGTGACCTCTCCATCTCGGAACTGGTTAGTATTGAGCTAAGGCCTAGTGGCTTTACCTCCCTAGGAACGGCAGATCACTGCAGCCCAGCTTCCGTCTTGACCTAGGCCTCGCCGTGGGGACTTCTTTTAATTCCCCAGATCTTCCACATTTCGACAGCGATTTCAAAGGGCAGCATTCATTCGGGATCGCTGTTTATAAAGTTGTCCACTAGCGTACCAGCGAATTTCCAAGGCTGCACCTATTGATACTAGCATTGCTGATAAGTCGCCGCAATGGACTTCCTGTCAGAAATCGGTGCTCCCGCCGTGGCAATGGGAACCGCATTTTCACTTGCTGCTGGCGCGTATCTCAATGCAAAGCTATCCATTGGTACCGACCTCTCCCAATTAAAGAATGATCGTGCCTTTGGCCAACGTCTGGGTGAGCGCATTGGTAAACTGGGTGAATCTACCACGATATACAAGCTGCTCCAGCGAGTTGTCGATGTCGATGGTCAGGGTAGTGCAGATGCTCTCTGGTTTGAGCAGAAGACTTGGTCATACAACCAGTTGAAAGAATGTCAGTATTTCGCGATCTTTGCCACGGAGATTTTGACAAGAAACTAATAGGCTTTCAGTGGTGGATCGATTTGCGGCTTTGCTACAGGCTCGGGATATCAAGACTGGCGATATGGTCGGTGTCTTCACCACAAATTCACCCGAAATGGTGGTTACTTTATATGCACTATCGAAACTTGGTGCAGTGGCTGCCATGATCAACACAAACTTGCGGGGTAAGCATCAGATTTTGGAAAAGTAAACAGTATAGCTTCACACATGCCTAACGTTATTCCAGATGATACATTCATTCACTGCCTTAATGTCTCCGGCTCCAAATTTATCATATCGACGCCGGATATCGCACAGCATGTCTGTGCAGACTTACCGCATTTATCTTTTAGTCTTTCTTCATTCGGAGGAGTCTCTTCTGGACCCGTTGAACTCATCACACAGAATGAATTACAACAGTTCCCAACTACGGGGTTGGCACCAGCGAAACGCAACCCAAAGGACCTCACAGCTCTTATCTACACATCTGGAACTACTGGCAAGCCTAAAGCTTGTGCTGTTCGAAACATGCTGGCAATCATCACGTCTACTCCACTCTCATCCGACGTCAATAGTCCCGGTAAATACTATCCACTCCGAACATACTCTGCCCTCCCTCTCTTCCACGGCACGGCATTCTTCACTGGGTTATGCTACTCAGTAGGAAATGCGGGAACACTCTGTCTAAGACGAAAATTCTCGGCATCTCAGTTCTGGAAAGATGTTCACGACTCACGAGCTACCCGTATCCTCTACATTGGTGAATTATGCCGATACCTACTTGCGACTCCCCCATCTGCTTATGACCGCGACCATAACTGTATCGCAGCGTCCGGCAATGGTCTCCGAGGTGAGATCTGGGAGCGATTCAAGACTCGCTTTGGTGTGTCTGAGATTCGCGAATTCTATCGTTCCACGGAGGGTCTGGCTAAGTTCGATAACCATGGACCTGGAGTATGGGGTGCTGGAAAAGTTGGATTCTCCGGGCCTATTCGCCGATTCTTGGAAGATGATGTTTTCATTGTCAAGTATGACAATGACACGGAAATGCCATACCGTGATCCCTCGAGCGGATTCTGTGTTCGAGCTGGTCTTGACGAGGAGGGAGAGGCTATTGGTCGTGTACGAGATCGTGGTCTTTTGACGGAATATTTACGCAATGAGGAAGCTACTGAAAGCAAGCTACTCCGGGATGTTTTCCAGAAAGGAGATCTCTTCCAGCGTACAGGTGATTTGGTGGTGCAAGATCGATCTGGATGGGTCCGATTCCAGGACCGGGTTGGTGATACATTCCGCTGGAAAGGTGAGAATGTAAGTGCTGGAGAGATTCGTGATCATATCTGTCGCATTGATGGTGTTCATGATGCTGTGGTCTATGGTGTTAAGCTTGCTGGGTAGGTCATTCGTCCCTAATTTCAATGGTGCTGGATTCTAATCGTTACTAGATATGACGGCCAAGCCGGTGCTGCAGGCATTACCCTCGAAGAGCACTCCCATGCTTCTGAAACTGAGCTTGCTTCAAAACTATACCCCGAGCTGAAGAGGCGTGGTGTCCCTTCATATGCCTTCCCACGTCTCGTACGGTTCATTGAAAAGTGAGTTGAGTGATTAAAGTATGCACATCAAGCAAAAAAAATGCTGACAAAAGTCCGTCTTCTAGGGTTTCTACTGGTGTCACTTTCAAGCAAGCCAAGGGAGATCTCCTGAAGAAAGGATGGGATCCTCGCAAAGACTCCGCCGGAGACAGCCTATACTGGCTCAATGGGACTTCGTACGAGAAGCTCGAGGACAACAGCTGGTCTGCCATAGAGAGAGGCCAAGCTAAGTTGTGAGCTAGGTCATAAAAAGTTGGATATCAACATTGTATCGATTAGCATTACGGTAGACGTCTCACACTGAATTTATCTTAAATATCATACTACCGTTCTTATAGCTTCGAAGCTGACTGTCGTCTCCTATATGTGTATGGCCTTCAATTGTTGAGAATCAAAATCTCTAATTTGTTTGTTTTTAGTACTTTGGCTTAATCGGAACCAGAATGGGAACAGGTGGTAGAGGCGATCGATGTATAAGATGAAGTAAAAAGAAACTGACGAGAAAGACGAGATAAGCGAGATAAACGAGTAAAGTCTGGCAGAATATTGGCGGAGGTGGATGCGGTACCTCTTAATATTGTCTTATAAGTGTCAACACAGATGAAGAGTCGCAGCTTATGACCCGATTCCAAGTCGTTAAAGTAATGATTCGACACGAAAAGGGTTTCGCTTAGTCATTTCTCGATAGTTGAATGTGTGAAGACAAAAAGACATCCGAAATCTAACCAGACCAACGACAATAATATGTTTAATACTCCACTCGTCCTGCCACGTCCTTGGACACAGAAAAGACCCGACGATGGAAAGCCAATTGAAGCACCATCCGAATCTGAGTTTGTCACGGAGTTTGGAAATAAATTACCAAATGCCGAATTCCTTCAAACTGAGATCGGCAAGGCTGCATACTACTCAATTCATCCTATATCTTCGGCACCGCCAGAGCTGAAGACACCCATTTCGCGTATTCTTTTCGTACATGGCGTTCAGACGCCCGCAATCGGAATGCATCCATTAGCCACCACGCTGAGCTCTCGTTTTCCTTATGCTCATTGTGTCTTGGTTGATCTGTGGGGCCACGGGCTCTCAGAAACACCCCTCATTGCGCACGACGCGACAATCTTCCATCGTTTGGTTATTGACTTGATGAACGAGCTTCGCTGGGAAGACGCGCACCTTATTGGGTACTCATTTGGCGGTTCGATGGTAGCAAGCTATGCTCATTTAAACCCGGAAACTGTTTCATCTATGACTTTGGTTGCTCCGGCGGGTCTACTGCGAACTTCGCAGTTGAGCGAGTTGGAGAAAAGTTATATGCAGGGTGGAGATGCAGTAGAGGATCAAGCGCGGAAATGGATTATCAAGTACTTGGAAGGTGGACAATTGGTTGTTCCTTCGGACTGGAGGGCGAGAGTTGAACGGGGTGAGGTTGTAGCCGAGGCTGTTCGTGATTGGGAAATGAAGAATCATAAGGGGCATGCAGCGAGTGTAGTTGGTATTTTTCGGGATGGCGGTGTTTTCGATAAACATTCTGAATTTGCTCAATCTGCTAGCAAAGGAATCCCTAATCTATCTGTGCTTGGAGAGCTGGATGAATTGTGCAGCGCGCAAGATCTGCAAGAGCTTGGGATGGAGAATGTTGCTGTCGTGCCACAGGTTGGCCATGGGGTTGTAAGGCAGAGCGTGCCTGAGGTTGCTGGGCACATCGAGAAATTCTGGAAAAGTCTTGAAGGAATAGCGTAGATACTGGGTGACGATGATCCACATTTTGGTCATATTCTGGCAGGACTCATTCATATTATGCTTGGTTTACGCTATCTTTAGAATAAATAGACATGATGTAAATTTAAAGCTGCATTTTATAAGGCTGTTGAAGTGTCTCATTTCAGTAGGGCCTTGAAAACCACAAAAAGAAGACGATAGATTTTCACTTCTACGATAAAATCTCTAGCAACTAAAGTACTGGTGGTTCAAATTCGTGACACAACTTGTTTCGCATCCTCGTTACTCTCAGTGAATCCCCGTGAATTCCATAGCTTGTACATAGTAGGGTAATTTTCCAGTCAACAGATACAACAGCGCAGCATCATACCAGATCACTTTGATCTGGAAATCTTTTCGACGCTTGATGCGAAAATATTCTCGATACAATCCTACCTCCTGAATGCTTCAACCCGGTATCAAAACTAAATCACGTAATTCGAATTCATTTCTTCAGCCGTGTTCGACGATTTAACTTCTTCGCGCTTGTCTCGCAGAACAAATAGCTGGATCACGATTACACTGATAATCGCTGCAATGACTAGCCCGAATGTTGCTGGGTATCCGTATCCTAAATCAAATACTTCAGTCTCAATCCATGGAATATCACTACTGTTTTGAAATGAAAGGATTCATCATACTCACGGAAGGATGGTGCCATGGTTTGTGGAAAAATCACAATAGGTAGCCAGGCAGCTACCGCATACTGAAAACCATTCATACTACTGATGACCACAGCGCGCTCCTCATTATCACCAGCGCATATTTCATTGGCCCACGTATAGCTGTAAAATGATTAGTTGCGATATCTCCTTGCTTGGTTTGAGTGCAAGATAAACATACAACACAGCCGTCATGAGATGTATATTGACAGTCAAAAACGCGAATTCCTTCAGAGGCAGGCTTGATGGCCAGAGTGCAAGGATTCCGTTCGGGAGTAAAGCCAGAATCTGTGATATTAGAGCAAGACCTTGAGATTTCAGGCAAACACCAGAATTTCGGGCAAGCTTACCAAGGGGATAATTATCCAGAGGAATCTGCTCCCGGTATAATCAGAAAGGAAGCCCCAAATAACAACACACGTTCCAGAGATAAGAGAGGTCCCAGTCGGTATAAGATTGCGATCAACCACTGAGAACCCTTCAGACTTGAGCCAAATCCCAAAGTAAGTGCTGGCACCACAAGACTCGCCATAAAGCTTTCCATCCGTATTAGATTCCTCGCACATTTGAACATCCGAGAACAAATGCGAGGTTGACTTACAACGTATCCCATAACAAACGCATACCATTTCCAAGAACTCAGTATTTTCTTGAATGTTGCGATCGTGACTTTCACCGGTTTTGCCTTTCCTGCCCTCAGAACTCTTTCTGTGGCTAATTGGCGCTCTTTTTTGGTGAGATACCAAGCGCGAGTAGTATGTGGCGTGTCGGGAAGAAGGAAGAAGCTTGAAATCCCAACGGGGATAGTCATGCACTGTAGTTTAACGTGTCAGCAACGTGTATCGATTTCAAATCATTTCAACTGTGCTTATTTGTTATCAATATTGAAAAACTGACACCGCAAATGATGTAGAGCCATCTCCACCCGGACAATCCCTGCGCTCCATTCAAATTCTTATACACAGCTGCTTGGAGATATCCACCAAAAGCAGATCCCAATGGGGCCGTCATATGGAAAAGCGCGACTCGCTTTGCCAATTCCGTCTTAGTATACCAGCTTCCTAGCATATAAAGGAGAACCGGAAAGAAAGAGCTTTCGAAGAAGCCGACCAAAAACCTGAAAGCGTACAGTTGTCCAACATTTTGCAAGCCAGCCTGTGCAAAGGTAAAGATAGCCCAGCCAATTTCCATTATAGGAATCCATATACTTGGTCTCACTTTCTGTACGATCAATGTACTCGGTATTTGCATCACTGCATATGCGACAGTGTAAGCTGTATTTGCATACGTATACTCATTTCCGTACATGGAAAGCGACTCCTGCATTCCTGAAACATATGCATTTGATAGATTGCCCTGATCGAGGTATTTCATGAAAAAGCCCAGGCATCCTATACTGAGAATTGCAGTATCAAGTTTGAGCAGGAGTCGTCGTTCTTCGGGCGACTTTAAGTGTGTATCTGTGTCCCAGATAAAAGAGCGAAAAGAGCGACGAGGCTGTGACCGAGTCATTGAGTTTCCAGAACCATCAACGATTAAATTAACCGCGATGGTTGCATCTTTGTTCGATTTATCAAATGATGGGGTTTTTGGATGTTCAGGACCGATCGCCATAGCGGAGGGTAGTTTTTCAACGCCGTCAAATGAGAAAGTGTTAGCGAGATACTATTGTGGTACTACGAGATAGTATCTCGCTCACTGGCATTGGTGTGGCTCCAGGTGTTTATATAGACAGAAATCAACTCCAAAATTGCCAACACCAACTTCACTTACTGAACACTTGCAAGTAAGGATTGCCAATCCTGCTCACACGAAATCCTTGGCTTATCACGACATATCCATTGGGGTCGCGCGATATCTCCAAAGCAGTCGGCATTGCTACTATTTTCGGGAATCTCCCGGCTTCTCACACTAGCATAGGTTATTGATGCCATACATACAGCAGATGAGACACGAGCTAACGTCGCTGATACCTATCAATGGTTAATCGGTATTAGCCAGCCATATTCTCAATCAAGTGTTACGAGCCTATAGCTGCCCAGAATGGCTAAACTCAAGAACGCCTAAGAACATTAGCCTGCACACTGGCAATATTCTACTTCCGAGCCCTAGTTGGAGAACTTGTAACTTGGTAAGCTTTTGCAATAATGTTGAATAGCAGTGCCACTGGCGCCTCTCGGTTTTCGTAGGTAGTCATGGAAGTGATGGAGTCGTAGTAAGCCACCTCGCTGGAGATAGATAACTCACAATTTAACCTAACTAATCAACGTTTCCTTCTGTCTTGAATTTAGCAAGTAGTGTTTCTTCTTGCCGCTATTAAAGCTCTTGCCATTGAATCTCCTACTTCAGGCGAGCAGATCTCGACAGTACTTGCACATCTATTCGGTCCAAGTGGCATGCATCGCGTCATTATAGGACCGTGAATCGTTTAAGCCTGAAGGGGCTTGTCTCAAGGTCTGACTGTGGCTGAGTTCCTTCCATTTCACTCCAGATCCTTTCCTTTCTTGTGATGCTCGGGCATTCGGAAGTACTCAAATGGGATCTGCAAAAGGGAGAAACCGAGGAATGCGGGGAAACCCCAACGGCAATGCACGACCAGCACGAAGAGAACGCTTCAAATATCAAATACGCTCAGACAAAATACGCTTAGACGTCCGTTGCGGATATTCATTGCAGTTACATAAAAGAAAATTGGCTTTTAGTAGCAGTGAGGTCTTCAAGATGCCTTTCTCCTCAATATACCCCGACATTGAGATCCCAGACATTGACCTATGGGGTTTGATGTTCGAAACGGAGCGAAAGGAACAATTCCCACACGACCAGAGTAAGTCATCTGGTATTCAAAGTCCGAGAGTTATTGAAGTCTTACTTAACTCGAAATCCTATAGCTATTTACCGAGATGCCATCACAAATCGGAAGTACTCTTACGCTAGCCTTCATGATGCCGCGGCTATCTTTGGACAAGGCTTACGCTCAAAGTGGGATTGGAAAAAGGGCGATATCTTAACATTATTTGCCCCAAATAATATCGACGTCCCTGTCATTATATACGGAACTTTTTTTGCTGGTGGAATCGTCTCACCGGCCAACCCTAGCTATTCAGCCGATGAGCTAGCCTTCCAGCTCAAAGACAACGGCACAAAAGCTATCGCAACATTCAAATACCTCCTCCCCGTTGCTACGGCGGCAGCTAAGAAGATTGGTATCCCGACTACACATATTATACTTCTTGGTGATGGAAGAGATTCGTCGAATCAATTCCAGCATTTTGAGCAGATCAAATCGACGTCAACCTACCTTCATGAACCACCGCGAGAGAAATTAGAGCCCAATCATGACCTTGCTTTTCTTGTCTACTCATCTGGTACTACTGGTCTGCCGAAAGGAGTCATGCTGAGCCACCGCAACATTGTTGCCAATGTTCTGATGGTTGCGTCTTCGGTAGGCCAAAGTTACAGCTGGAAAAATGATAGATTGATAGGAATCCTACCATTCTATCACATATACGGTACTCTAGCCCCAAAATACGAGGCGATAGTAAAATAGTGACCTAATTATTCGTTTTAGGTCTTACCTGCCTCATTCATCAGCCTTTATACCGAGGTATCGAGATGGTTGCGATGGAGCGATTCGAACTAGAAACATTTCTTAGGACAGTACAAAATGAGCGGATTACTTTTGCTTATCTTGCACCGCCTGTTCTGGTTCATCTTGCGAATAACCCTATTGTCGAGAAATACGACCTGAGCTCACTGCGCATGGTGACATCTGGAGCCGCGCCACTAACGCGCGAGCTAGTTGATACGGTTCACAGTCGTCTAAAAATCCGAATAAACCAGGCTTATGGACTTAGCGAAACAAGTCCTATCACACATACCCAGCCATGGGACGAGTGGTATACCAGTGTTGGAAGTGTCGGGAAGTTGATGCCGAACCTGACGGCGAAGTTCCTTTCGCCAGATGGTGCAGAAGTTCCGACGGGACAAGATGGAGAGTTGGCACTCAAGGGACCTAGTATCTTCAGAGGTTATTGGAACAATAAAGAAGGCTCCGCAAGATCATTTACAGCAGATGGATATTACAAGACTGGGGACGTCGGTTATCACGATGACCAAGAGAACTTTTACATTACAGACCGCGTGAAGGAATTGATTAAGTACAAAGGGTTTCAAGTTGCTCCAGCAGGTCAGTTATATCCCCGGTTTTGGCTGAAAAGCTATTGCTCATATATTTTGTAGAGCTCGAGGGGCTATTGATTTCACATCCAAACGTCAACGATGTCGCTGTCATCGGGGTCGATCAGGACCACACGGAGGTTCCCCGTGCGTATATTGTTTTATCGCAGGGCGTTGAAAAATCACCGGCTGTAGGAGAGAAAATTAGAGAATGGATTGACTTCAGAGTCAGCCATCACAAAAAATTACGAGGTGGTGTCCGGTTTGTGGATGAAATTCCCAAGAGTGCAGCAGGGAAGATCCTACGCAGAAATCTAAAAGAAGTTGCTAAGAAAGAGCAAATTCCCAGCAAGGCAAAGTTGTGAGAGAATTGGGCTCAGGTGGTATTCTGACACGTTCTACATACTGAAACTGGGCTTCTCGTACGAAGGGAGATTTTAGATTTTATACATTATTGAATGCAACTCCGATCATAAGTTTACTAGTACAAAGAGTATATACTATGGGGACCAAGCTTGCAAAACACTGAATCATGAATCATGCAAAATACTTCGGATTAAATATCATCGCTGATAAGTCAACCGCAATTCCCGCTAAAAACAATTCCGGTGACTGTATATCAAATGCTCGCGGCAAACGAATAAGCACAATATTCCAATATAGCCAGATCAAGGAATGGATACACTCCTTGGTTCTCGTTTACTCAATCGAAGACGTCGTCTCCACTTCATACGACTCTTTCTCAAAGCCCGCTGAGTCCTCTCAAGTGGATAATTGACAGGCGACTCTCCGCCAGTAAAGATAAAGAAATCATATAAAAAGCCACCAGCAAAAGCCCCACTCACGGCTCCCGCCCAAGGCCCATAAAACCAGTAAGGGTTAAGGAACAGATCGTTGGTGTATCCCAGGGCCAAAAGAGCAAGACGCGGGCCAAAGTCTCGGCTCGGATTGAAGGCAGCTCCAGTTTGATAGGCAAATGTCATACTCAGACAGGTAATTACAAGACCGATGATCAAGGAGTTCATACCAGCTCCAGGTGGTGCATTCTGATCATCACCGAGGGCCAGGACAGTCACTGATAAAAAGACCGTGCCGAGAAATTCAGTGAAGAAGGCAGTGGCGGGTCCAATCCAGATCTCGCGTTGGCCGGTGACAAAACTGGTGATGATTCCAGTATTGGGGTTGTTGCTGACATAGTACTCGATGGACTGGTAGTAGATACCGTAGGCAGCAAGGCCAGCACAGAAAGCACCGACAAATTGAGCCGCAAAGTACTCGGGCATTTTGCTCTTTGGAAAGCCGCGGTAGAACCAAAGAAGCGCTGTGATAGCTGGGTTGAGATGGGCACCGGAAATACCACCAGAAATATAAATTCCAATCATAGTAGCAAATCCCCAGGCCCAAGCAGTTGTGTTAGGGTTTCCTGCATCTGCTATGGTCACAGATAGGTCGGCGCAGAACCCAATAGTCAACTGAACAAAAACTGCCAATGCTTCTGCCAATGCCTCACGATGATGTGTGCGAATGACAGACCAGGTGGTGTGGTTGTTGTGAACTTCTTCTTCCACAAGATCTTGTACTAATGGGTGCAGATCCTCTGGGACGGTTGGATGGTCTAGACCTGGAAATTCCACTTTGGCATCCAAATCGTTGTCGATCGCTTCCTCCGGAACTGAGGGAATTGTATGAAGCGGCTCGCCGGTCATATAGTCAGGGGGCCTGTGGTCCTGGCCTCCGTCTTCATCGGTTGCTTGAGATCCACCTTCTTCTACTGTCGACAACTGGTCTTGGTCTTGAATCCACTGGGAAGGGCGTCTTCTTCGAGTGGAAGATGTTCGAGACATACGCGAGCCCCGTCCAGCAACCGAGGTCGTTTCTCCATTGAGGACCTTATTCATGAAGTTATTTTCGCGCTGCAACCGAGCATCCTCCACTTGTGCTGCCATCTTCCGCGGGTCCGCGGTCTTTTCGATCTTGCCTAGCTCAAGATCATTGGGATCCACGTCTAGTCCTATTTTCTGCGAATTTTCTGCAGGGAGTTGGGCATTGGCACGCTTCTCGAGTAACTCATCTTTGGTTGGTACCATGCCTGGTCGCACTACGCGAGGTAATGGTTTGGCCAGCGACCATACTGGCTTTGTGTTGTTAGGCTGCTCATAAGAAGGATTTAGGTCGGCATAACCAGGTTGTACAAAGGGCTCATGAGAGAGTGCCATCTGAGGGGTATCATCAGGCCCTGCCAATGTGAACTTCCCTGCCGTTCTCTCTGCTAAAGTCGTACGTGGAGCGAGACTCGGCACGCCACTGCCAGTACTACGTCTGGCCGCCGAGCTTCGACGGCGTGCACCTCCCTGACTCTCATCAATGTTTGAGGCCCGGCGGGTGGGTGAAACAGCGTCATCTTCTCCCCATCCTCGGTCACTTCTCGTAGGTGATGTAGGCCCTTGGCTTCTGGCACCAGACTACGCTCACATAAGTCAGTTTAGAGACCAAATACTAGCTGATATCATCCTACTACGAGGACACTCACCACTGCCCTGGGGCGTCCAGGCTCTCCTTCTTCCATTGAGAATGTGGGTCAAACTTTTGCCGAAAAAAAGCTTTCGAGATTGATCGTGGAAGGGTCGTAGTAATAGCCGGATCTTGTGATCAAAAAAGTTTGCCCTATCAATGGATAAATGATGAATCAAGCAAGTTCATCCTCTCAATGGAACGAGAGGCAGGAAACGCAGAAAAATCAAAAAGAACTCCCGGGTGGAGGCGAGGGTCCCTATAAACTGTGCCAACAAGAATCGGGGTCACCTCATTCTGCCCATCCCCCCTCTCCAGAAAGCTCAAGTGGAGGAGATATACGCAATAGCCATCCGATCATCCTGACGTTCCTGCTTGGAATCATCCAAGCTTCAATGGCGGAGCCCAAGTACAGTCGAATTAGAAGCTGGGCCCCATCTTTTAGTTCCTGTCCTGACCCACTGCAATCCTCATGGACGCCATTGATTGATCCACCGGTACGCTAAACAAGTTGAGCGTGCTTCTCTTAACGGAACCGGCGCGAAATTGTTGTCCAACGGCATGGCAAATCCGAGTGGGCCGCTATTAATTGACTGGATTGTGTCTGCCGTTCGATCCGAGGGGCTGTTATGTATGATGCACCGCAAAACAGGAGCCAGCCTCATCTTTCAGGTGTGATGCAGAAGCGAAGTTGGAAAGTGTGTGATGTGCAATGTTGTGCTGCGAGTTGTGCACCATGACATCATGTGTACTGCTTCGCTCCTTCCCAAACAGCACATCCCGAATTGGTTCTTTCCTCATTCTCTCCACCTCCACGGGAATTCCCCCGTTTGCTTGGCTCTCCACGTCGATCGCCTTGGCATTGAACAACTTTATGTTCAGCTGTATCAGATGTAAATCATCCATTTGATTAATCACAGATATATATCTTCCAACTCCCGAGCGTCTCTTTTGGTTCTCTATCAAGTGGCATTATGAGCTGCGTCGTGCTCCAGTGTGGCGCTTTCTAACAGGTGGGGACCTTCTCAAGAAAGGCTTGGATTAACGATCGATAATGGTCGTCCAATGATCGTATGCATCAGACGAGAGATCGAACCTCTTAATTGGGAGGATCAAAATCATCCATGCATTATTCCACCTGCGCCATACGCGAATATCCCAATCACTGCTTTCTAGTCTTGAAATGCTCGTCTTTGGAGATTACTCCGATCGCTGTATGTTCTTATTTAGGTACTGTAGTGGGGGAGTATCGGCCTGCCAGCCAGTAGGGGGATTATGTAAGGGAATTGGCCTAATTTGGAAGGGGGGGTTATATACATTCATTTAGATAGCATCTTTAGCATCACGCAGAGAACACACAGAGTTCAATTACACGAGTTACAGTCTATTCGAGAGAGTGCTAGCAGATAGCCCTAGTTGGGGTGTTGTTTACCCTCATCCTTCTGCCCCATTCAACCTGCACGTACCGACCGTGCTGCTTCGAGCATCCTATCCCGTTACAGTACGTAAGTCCAGTAGCTGGAAGATTGCATTCTGGGCCGCATAATGATGGCCCATTTTGAGTAAGGACCTACAAGCAACTTGATTCAGCTTCAAGATTTCCACCAAATTTCTTTTTCCTCTTACACCCGATGAATACGTTCAAGGCGTGTGCAATCTTTAGGAAGTATTGCTTCAAGCAGGATAAAGTTTCCCACTTTTGGACCGTCATTTCCAAATGAAAGACTTCACTGCAGTCTCACTGAAACCGACTAGTTCCTTTCTAGTTTCAACTTGAAACTGAAATCATGATAGTTCAAGATACCGCTGGGCCGCTGTATTGTTTTTCTAGGTGGTAACAGAAATAGGACGTTCATTTTGTAATTCACCAACAATATAGGTATAATGCTCCGACCGAGCATAGTATGTTTCAAGTGTTATGAAATCCATTTTTCCATTTTCAAGTTGAAGATCTTGCAGCAAATCTTGTCCGAAAACTTTGGAATACGAAGTGATGTGATATGGATAGCGAACCTATAAGGACAGAGGGAGATCAGGTGACTGAAGTGGGACATCAAGGACATCTGTACTTTCTTTCTTTCTTCTATCTGCCAGGAATCCGCTCTCCTTTAGGTATTCAATGAAGACAATCGGCTCGAACTTCTTATCTTCATGACTTTGGTTGTCTTCTCCTCGTTTGCTCTTTTTTCCATTCACTGTGCCTTTACACGGCCCTTCACCGGGCGGGAACCAGCTACCCCAGATGCCGAGCCGATCATCATCCGATGGAGTTCGACGTACTAAACTGACATCGGCATTTGAGATGCTCTCTATTTCCTCCCAATTATTTTGCTATTCGTCTCCCAATATACGATGAGATTGCACGCACTACTATATAGCCCAGGAAATTAGATTAATCCCCCTTTCCGTCGAAATACACTTCCGGCGAGAAACGGCTATGATAGGTCCCGGGCCGAGTCGCTAAGCTCCGGCTAGACCAGACGCGGGTGTAGCGTGAGGCAAACCCAGATAGTTCGTGTGATCGGCACTTTTCGAATCAATGCGACTGGCTCTTCTAATCTTTCACGGTTTGGCACCGCGCGGGGCAAGAGCGGTCGAGCGAAACAGGATTGTCATATTTATCAGTTCGCGATTATCCCGGCGTTGAAGACTTCACCCCTCTTTTTTTTGTCTCTCCTCTCATGCCAACTCTCTTTTTCTCTCTCGATTGCAACCACTTCTCAGAGTTGCCATCAGAGTGATCATGGAGTCTGATAAGGCAAAACATGCCACGCTCTCTGCCGAGGAGGTGGATCGTGAGATGATATCTCAGGTTGGGGTAGGAGAGAAGTCAGAGCAGCTCGTAGCTCCTGATCAATTTGACGACACTTATCGCACGACCAGGAATGAGATCTGGGCTTACTATGCGTGCGTTTGTTCGTCGAGGGGACGTTAAGCTCAAACTTGGGGTTGAAACTAAATAAATCCCATATCTAGCTATTATATTGGAAACAATGGACTGTCGCTGTTCAGTATGTTCCATTCTCTCTTGTGCTGGGAAGCTGAGTTATCCAAGGTCGCACAGTCCAGTATCTAACGTTCTATACATAGACTTCGCCCCGACGGCTTTTCAAACCCTACTATACCAGGCCGCACCCCCTGAGGGAGTCATGGAATTCGCTGGAAGGCCCCGATCCATCAACAGCATTGTGTTGCTCTGCAACGGCATCTCCTTTGCCATTCAAGTCGTCGTTTTCTTGACTATCGGTAGTTTCGCCGATTTCGGTTACTGGAGACCAAATATCCTGATCGCTCTGTCCGTGGTCGCCTGGGGTATTGGGTTTGGCTGGCTCGGGGTACATACATGGGACAAATGGGAGGTTGCGGTCGGACTCTACATAGTTGGTCTGATCGCCTACCAAACCACTTTGACCTTTTGGACTGCTGCATTCCCGGGTCTCGCTCGAAACACCTCTGAGATGAAGGAAAAGGCAGAGGCGTTCACCGCGGGACGAATCACTCGAGATGAATATGACTATGCCGACACAATGATGCGTAGTCGTCTAGCCAATATGGCTTTTTATGTGCAGTCCTGTGGTGAGGTTGTCATTCTAGCTGTTATTGTTGGAATCATGTTCGGTCTCGATGTCAATGCCGGCCAGCAGCAGAATAATTGGGGTCTGAGTGTGCTTATTGCATTCGTCTCAGGCGTTTGGCTGCTCATTTCGTTGCCTTGGTTCTTCCTCGAGAAACGCCGTCCCGGTCAGGACCCTGGCCACCGCGGTATTCTGATTGCGGGGATATGGCAAGTATGGCATGCAATGAAACAGATTTGGAAACTGAAGCAGAGTCTCATTTACCTCATTGGTAATACATTTCCCGGATTAGCCGTCAAGCGAGGGCTCTCATGCTAACTTCTTGATAGGCTATTTTTTGCTTGGAGATTCTCTAAATACCACCGTTACAGTCATTTCTACCCTTCAAAATAGCATAGTGGCCTATAACACACTAGAATTGACATATCTCCTGATTGTCGGGATTGCTGCTCAGGTAAGTCTGCAACATTCACCAATCATTCTGGTCTGGCCAATCTGAAAACAATGCTCACCAATTTAGGCGGCTGGAATTTATACGTTTTGGTTCATCCAGAAGCGTTATAGAATTGGAACCAAAGCCATGTTTAATACAATCGCTGTCGCTATCATTCTTCTGGATGGCTGGGGTATGATCGGAATTTGGACGAACAAATTCGGATTTCACAACACTTGGGAAGTTTGGGTAAGACCTTGATAATTGATCTTATATCCATTAAAGCAGTGTTAACATCGTTGGGGTTGACAGGTTTATCAAGCATACTACGGTTTCTTCGTTTGTCCCTGGTACAGTTATTCCCAAATCATGATCTCGGAGGTTACACCTCGAGGCCACGAATTTCTCTTCTTCAGTTTGTTCAGCATCATTGGCAAAACATCATCTTTCATCGGACCTATTGTTTCCAGTGCAATTATCGATGCCGATCCTAACCATAATGAGTCGACTCCGTTCTATTTCCTCTTTGCACTCAGCGTGGTGAGCTTCGCCGTCTTGTTCTTCGGAGTTGATCTTAAGAAGAGCCAAGAAGAGCAAGAGAAGTTTCTTATCGACAAAGTACGACGTTTGAGGCGCAACGGAGAATCAATGACGGAAGGCAGCGGGCCAAGTGCTGTCTAGGTCAAGATGAATACGAGAGGTCCAATTATTAGTAGTTCATGTGACCATCCTTCTATCCGTGAAATGAATATGATGATTGTATTTGAGATAAAATGAGTAGACCCTTCCAATAATTTTCAGTCTACTTTATTTTTGAGCATGCTAAAAACCGAGAATTTGCCTAGTTCCGATACTAGAAATGTAGTGAAGGCTTCGGCGCCGACTAAGTCGATAGTTCGATATCTCGGCGCCGAGCCTTCAGCCGTGGTTTTTATAAAAAATCCGAGCCCTTTGTACTATCTCAACCCATTTTTCACAAGAATCGTAAATTTTGGAGTCGAATTGCATCTATTTCAACTATTCTGCAAATTGTTACACGATGCATCTCTATTCAACTATGTCTTCACCCGGTCATCCGGTTATCATTGTGGGCGCCAGTCTCGTCGGGCTCTCGGCAGCTCTATGTCTGACTTCAAACAATGTCCCAACCATCGTGCTCGAGAAACACGAAGGGACTTCGAAACATCCTCGTGCTATAGGTTTTACAACGCGAACAATGGAGATTTTTCGTTCATTGGGCATTGAAAATAAGGACCCGGCTCCCGAAGATTTTGTTCTCGAACGCGCCCATGTAGAATGCGTGACAGGCCAATGGCATAACAACTCGTCCTGGTCTGATACAGAGAGCAAATCTAAAGCTCAGACCAACGAGGAAAATACTTCAAAGACATCAATATCCAAAAAGAATTATTCGGCGGAGCGTGGCTCTGCTATTCCGCAAGATAAGCTGGAGCCTCTACTCGAGGCACTAGCATTGAAGAGAGGCGCTGATATTCGCCGCCAACAGAAGGTCATATCGGTTGACCAGAATGACGAGGAGGTCATTGTTACTTGTGAGGATCACAATGGCGGTCAGAGTCATATTCACGGCTCCTATCTCATCGCAGCCGACGGAAACCGCAGCACGATCCGGGAATTACTCCAAATTCCACGCCACGGCCGAGGATTCATGCAGAATCTACACAGCGTCTTATTCCGCGCACCGATAGAGCAATGGACGAAAGGGATTGTACAGTTTGACATTGAACAGCCCGATCTCAAAGCTTTCCTCGCCTCCTATAGCGATGGCCGATGGGCACTAATGTTTAAAGATGGGGTCGAGCGCGACGAAAGGGATCTTCGAGCTGCTATTTATCAAGCAATTGGACGATCTGATTTCCCTATTGACATAATCACCACTGGCAAATGGGAGTTAACTGCTCTTGTTGCAGATAAATTTCGATCTGGACGAGTCTTTCTGGCCGGTGACGCGGCGCATACACTTCCGCCAAATCGTGGTGGATATGGTGCGAACACGGGTATTCACGATGTGCACAACCTCGCTTGGAAGATTGCTGCCGTACTCTCTCATCAATCATCGGTTGATATTTTGGATACTTATGAGGAGGAGAGACGTCCCATTGCTTTACTGCGACATGATCAGATCTTCGTTCGTGCGGACTATAAGGTACACCTTGATACTTCTATGCCCGCTGGAGAAAAGATTGATGATGATGCCATGGAGTTTGGTCAAATCTATTTTTCAAAGGGTTTTATTGGAGCAGATAAGAAGCTGCCACGGGCAATGAGACCCGATGAGTGGAATGGGCAGCCTGGTACCCATTTCCCTCACATTGATACGTCTCAGGAGAGGAAGACTGTCCCACTCATAGATCTTGTCGACCATCATGGTTGGACTTTAATTTCTGAGAGTAGCGCATGGTCTCATGCTGCTGCTACTGTGTCGGGAACATCTTCCATTCCTATTAGATCTATTCTGCTTGGCTACGATGTGCAGCTCGTTCAAGAGCGTGACTTCCAGGATTCATTTGGCGTCTCTCCAACTGGAGCTGCTCTTATTCGTCCAGATGGATATATCGCCTGGAGGAGTAAGGAGTTACCCTCACATCCTGCTCAGTTGCTGGACGAGGCTCTGTCTATTGCTTCATTTCGGGTGAAAGGTTCTGCTTCCTAGCACTGGTGGTAGCATGCTGGGGCCGTGATACTATCACGTAGTGTTTCTCATGAAAGATGGATGAGCTTGCGAGTATCTAGTGGTTGGTTATTATTTGGAATTATGCACGACGACTAGATACATATAACATCCCTGATTAATGAACACCTCTTTCGGTTTCACTCAGGGCCGAAAATGGGGTCCGTACGACATGGCAATGCCCAGTTGACTTCCTGTGGCGCGTCAAGGTTGACTCGAGGCGTATTATTAGGAGTAAGACGAGTCGTTTTGTGCCCTTTCCTCGCAGTTCAGGGCTTATTTAAATCGTTCAATTAATTGACGGGAATTTTATGCCTATATAACTATTGAGTACATACGTAAATAAACGTACTAGTAGAATTGGGGAAGGAATGTGTAATAGTGCAAATCACGAACCCGAACTTATGCTTCACCTGCACTTCGGCATGAAATCCTAATACCTCCAGCTTTATCTCTCCGAGCATGCTTGAACCTTCAAGTATCGTCGAGCATGGAGAACTTCCAAGTTCCCCATGCTCGACTATAAGTTACCAATGGATAATCCTACAACTAATGATATACAAACCATAATGGATTATGGTTATACTTAAATCAACGTTGTGCGGATCCAATCACAGAAAGCTTGAGGGTGCTAGCTTTTTTAGTCTTTATGGTATGCTTTACTGCGCTATATTGCAAGCTTCTGGATTATAAACTCTCTAAAAATGATTCTTCTTTTTGGATAGTCCAAGCCATGCTATTCAATTTAATGAATAGATCAATAATTTTTCCCACACGTAGCCATCATTTCCACTTCACCGTCGCTCCTTCCCAATGATTTTTTCATCTGCCTGTGTCACCGTTGCCTTGCTGACGGCACCTTCCCGTTTGGGGTATCCTTCACTTCTCACTTATCCACTTTCTTCCTTTCTTCTTCCCTCAACCTATTTCTTCTCTCCTTCATCTTCTCAGTCGATATCTATCCCTGTTGATATTTCTGTCACTGACTCCTTCCCATTCTTGTATGCT
Organism: Penicillium citrinum; assembly: GCF_028827155.1. Taxonomy (NCBI): domain Eukaryota; kingdom Fungi; phylum Ascomycota; class Eurotiomycetes; order Eurotiales; family Aspergillaceae; genus Penicillium; species Penicillium citrinum. The sequence continues at coordinate 4,147,477 of NW_026622686.1, forward strand.
CACGTCTTTTCGTCATGGCGAACCATGTCGTTGGTACCGCTGACCTGAATCTGATTGAGGCCCCAGTAACTTGGCATGCCTACCTGATCTGTGGCTTTGCCAGCTTTGGTGGTTTGTCTGAATAGGACTGCTACATCAAGGAAGACTCAATCTAACAAATCTCTAGGAATCCTCTACGGCTACGACTCGGGCTATATCTCTGGCGTTCTGGGCATGCCTGTTGTCAAGAAACACTTCGGTCATCCTGTAGCCAAATCTAAGGATCCTGATGGCTATATCATTCCGTCGTCCCGAAAGTCGCTTATTACTTCCATTCTCTCTGCTGGCACTTTCATCGGTGCACTGATCGGCGGTGGTGCTGCAGAACGAATTGGACGTTGTCTTACCATCATGCTCTCCTGCCTGATCTTCTCCATCGGCGTGGCCGTCCAAGTCGGAACCATCAATATTGGTGGACTTGTGGCTGGTCGATTCATTGCGGGCCTGGGTGTTGGTGGTGTCTCTGCTACCGTTGTTCTGTACGTCTCTGAGATCAGTCCTCGCAAGGCCCGTGGACTACTGGTTTCTATTTACCAATGGGCAATCACAATCGGGCTGCTTGTGGCATCTGGTGTAGACCAAGGATGCAAGAATCGTCCAGATAGGTCTTCATACCGAATCCCTATCGGTATGCAGTTTATCTGGGCGTTGATTCTGGCGGCTGGACTCTTCTTTCTCCCTGAGTCTCCCCGTTACTACGTCAAATGTGGCCGAATGGACGATGCTCTTCGCTCACTGGAGAGAGTACGTGGCCAACCTGGGTCGAACCCGGCCATCCAAGCAGAGCTGGCTGAGATCAAAGCGAATTTCGAATATGAAAAGCAGATTGCAAGTACCTCTTGGATGGACTGTTTCAGAGGTGGCAGTTCCCGTCGCGGCAACCTGCATCGTATCATGATGGGAACATGTCTACAAATGTTCCAGCAGTGGACGGGAATCAACTTCATCTGTGAGTTTATTCCGAAGCATCGACAGCAAGCGAGATGTCTAATAAATGCCCAGTTTACTATGGTACAACGTTCTTCTTGCAAGTGGGTATCAAGAACCCTTTCTTGATCTCGACGATTACCGGCATTGTCAACGTTGCGACCACCCCGGCATCATTCTACATGATGGAGAAGTTCGGTCGTCGTACCCTACTCATCTATGGTGCGGTTGTGATGTGTGTCTGCGAGTTCATTGTCGCCATCGTTGGCGTTGCCGCTGCTGGAAAACATGCTGCGTAAGTCACATACCCATAATAAAGCGACAGCAGACCATTGCTCATCATACTAAATGTTTCAAATAAAGCGAGATTTGCCTCATCGTCTTTACCTGCTTTTATATTGCCGCATTCGCGACTACCTGGGGCCCCGGTGCGTGGGTGGTTATCGGTGAAATATATCCACTTCCGATTCGCGCAAAGGGTGTTGCCCTTGCAACGGCTTCGAACTGGCTCTGGAATTGTGTTATTGCTGTCATCACACCTTACATCGTGGACGAAGATAAAGGTAACCTGGCAGTCAAAGTGTTTTTTGTATGGGGTAGTGCACTTGTCCTATGCTTCATGTTTGCCTTTTTCGTGGTGCCCGAGACCAAAGGGCTGTCTCTTGAACAAGTTGACAAGATGCTGGAGGAGTCTACTCCTATGACCAGTTCCAAGTGGAAGCCTCATGATACGTTCGCTCATGAGATGGGTATGCTTGAAAAGCAAGAACCCACAGTCAGCCACCTCGAAGACCGTGCCTCACCCACAGAGAGAGTTCGGGGCAATCGATCCGCCGCCGTGTAGACATGCCTGGTGGGAAATATCCAACGACTGTCACGATCATGATTCGCTCTAGAAAAACGACGAAGATCTTTGCGATTCACGGTGACCCTGAAGTTACTCAAGTATTAAGCGTGAAGGACTACAATTACCGTTTCTGTCTGATTTCAATTCTCTTTTATCAGTCAATTATTATCTCACCTTTAGTTGTAGCTAATGGAACTCAAGTTTACTGGTCAACAGGTCTCGTGCAGCAACAATATAAGACAGTTTGGTATTGGATCATTTTAGAGGAACCTTTGAGAGAGAGACGAATATACAGTTGTACTAGTAAGAAGAGATAGGAGGAAGAGAGCACTGCAAAGGAAAGAAGATTTAAACGCCAGACCCATGCTCTGCCAGAAGCGCCACAATAAAACCAGACCGAGGGACATAGCCAGTTTATTCTTCGTCGGAAGCAGCCTCCTTGGACTTGCTCTTCTTTTTCTTTTTCTCCTTGCGCTCGGCAGCATCGTCGACATCGCCCTCTGCTTCGCGCTTGCGCTTGCTCTTCTCCTTCTTCTCCTTCTTCTCCTTTTTCTCTTTCTTTTCCTTCTTCTTGCCCTCCGCATCGGCAGGGAGCGTCTCCTCGGGCGCAACAAAATCCTTCTCGCGCTCGCGCATCTTCTCGTCCCGCTTTTGGCGCTGACGCTCGACAACCTCCTCCTTCTGCGCACGATCCTTGGCCTCCTTGGAAAGGAAATACTCGCCAGACTCGATCTGGAGATCGACCTTGCTCTTTTCGGGGGCAGGGGGGAAGGGTGTGTAGACCTTCTTCGATTTGTCGGTAACTTGGAAAGGAACGCGGCGCTTGGAGAGCGTTCGCTTTTTAAAATTGGGAAGGAATCGGTCCCAAGACTCGTTTGCCAGGGTTGGGTCCTTGGCTAGCTCGCGCTTGATCATCAACTCCTTGATGTGGTAGATCGGATGAATGTTCGCCATGCAGTCGTCAATAATCCGACGAACCTCTTTCAGTCCCTTGAAAGGACCCATCACAGAGACTGTGTTGCCTTGTACCATAATGTAGGTGCTAGTGAGGAGCTCGAGGGCCTTCAGGGTAGATCCGTTGGGGCCGAGAATACGCTGTCGTCGTTTCACGAATCGCTCTTTGTTTTGCACTTGATTGCGGATCTTGATGATATCGCACGCCACGCCATCGTCAAGAATCTTCAGGGCCTGGGTAACGGGAACACTACGCGCGAGAAGCTTGATTAAGTCGCGCGCTTTCAGAATTGCAGCCGGGTCGTAGGTTTTGCGAGTAGTCTTCACGGCCATGCTACCCTCCACCAAATCCAGTGTGCAGGCAATGCCTTGTTTCTCCAAAGACTTTGTAATGGTAGGCCATGCTTCCTTCAGGTATTGTTCTCGGTACTTGGGGAAAAGCACTACGAAGGAGGATTCTTCGACGAAGTTTCCGGCGGTGTTATCCTCGGGCTTGAATTCTTCGATCTGAGCAGATAAAGATGATTAGCCTGTCTGGTTCTCTCCGCTATCACCTCAACTATTTAAGTGCTCACCTTCCACTTATCGATATCATCTGTATCCCATGGCTTGTCCTTCTTGTATGTGGAAGGCATTGTGGTTGGTGCTTGAGTAGTTGGTAGCAGCTTTTTGAGAAAATCCGCGCGCCAACTTTTTTTCTCCCCGCTCGCCGCCTTACCGAATTGGGAAATTATTTATGCCTGGATATTCAGGTGTCATGTGATCTAGATTGGCGCTGATAGATTGACCTGCATAGATCATATCACACACGCTGGTTTTGCTGTTACGCCGTCATCCAGCATTACCCATTGCCTACTTTTTCAGCATGGGGACTTCTCAACGTTTTAGAAAGTGAATTGCCTCCCATTACCTCCTACTTACTCGACTATTCCTACTACCAAAGCATCTAATCCGAAAAAGAGATTTAGTATTCGCGCATTAATTCATAGTCACTCCTCAACATTAATCAAATCAAAAGCTTGGGTTACGATTGGAAGAGGTCGACAACATCGTTACCCGCCTGTTATGATGGACAATATCTTGCCGTCATCCTTGTTCTGTCCATTTCGGAGCCCCTGGCGGGAAAGAAGACCCATAGTTAGGGGGGCTAGGGACGGTAGCTCTTGGAGCGGGTAAATTTGGTCTGTGCCCTGGATACGGGGCTATCTCAGAAAGGTCAAGGCGAGAGAGAGATCACGAAGGGAAAGTCTGGGCTCTTTGCACACAGGCCATTAGCTGGCGCATTTCGTATCTCCAGCAATCCATGCTTGATCTCGCTACTGCGCACGTCAAGGTGCATTCCAGCACGAACTCTAATAGGATACTGGAACCCGATACCCTGGAACAGGGATGTTAGGCGTGGAAAGGAGACGCCAACGGTGCGTTCGATTGATTTATCCCCAGAACTCTCGGCTTCGGTTCTGGACCCTCATGAGCTTCCCCCCACGCTTGCCATGGTGCCCTGACCTTTGCCTGAATAATAATGATGTTGGAATTGCTTTAATCGCCCGGTGGTACTGCTGTTCATATTGGACCGCGGGTTAACATTGAAAGTCTGTAGATCAGCCCGGAATGGCCAGGGATCCTTTGTAGTCTGCGTGTCCTGGGATCAAAGCGTAGGGTAAACAATTTTCGAACGCCACTCCCATACACACTGGCTGCTGTCGGCGTGTTTTTCCTGGAGGCCTGCAGATGGTTGGGCAGCGATGATGACAATGAGGCTCCAAAGATAATAGTAGATTATATGAAAAGGAGAGCAAAGAGAAGATAGGAAGGTGCCCGAAGTGGTCAACTGCACATCGAAATTCCCAATGCAGCAGGCACGAGTTGATGGTTCGGTCTTTCTTTCCCGTCAGTCTGGGTCGAACCCCCCTCGTCTTCGTCCGAGCCTAATTTCACTTCACTTCTTCACTTCCTTCCGAGTATTCAAGTCATTATCGCCAAGGTATGACTGTTAAGAGGTCACTTCCAGGGTGATGCTATTTGTGATAATGTCTAGAGCGGTCCTCAGATCTCTATCGTGATCCCCCGATCCGCACGGGGCCACACCCGCGAAGATCTGCCCGAAGGCCCTTGACTGATCCAAGACAGCTGGCCTCTCAGGGGAACCTCAAAGATGCACCGAAATTGCTATGTTGGTGCTCGATCTGGATTATGACGCGCCGTCACCTTCTTCGAGTCTATTCCTGCGACCATGTCAAAGGTCATCGATCAATCCTAGGGTTGGTTGCCTACCCTACAATGATACCCGAGATAAAACTGGGAAAATGAACGCGGCCCTGCTACCCCACATAAGGAACATATGCAAGCAAGAAGATGTCTTTCGCTGGCGATCTTTGGCTAATTCGGTATGTATATGCGTGTGATTTTGTATGAAAATGCTAGGTATGCAAATAGGAGTAGGGAAATGACGAGTCGAACCATGCTCAATGTTTATGAAGACATTGACTCTGTGGCTCTAATTGAAAATCGCAATGGCCAGTAAGAGGTGTCCACTACTTTATTACGCCGAAAGAATCTCATGGCTTTCGGCCAATGCAAATGTATCTGTTCTTGTCAGTGACTGTCTGTACGAGAGAGAAGGTGTTCTGCGGTTGAGCTCACAAAGGGAAATATGCCTTGAGAGACGGGTTTTTGGCTTCTTCTTGTGCCTGGACAATCAGGGCGTCGAAGCTCTGGGGAGACATGTGCAATCTCTGTGTCAGGGGGTACAGCGCCAAAGATCGAAGAAGCTTTGGAATATTGTCGCTGTTGGCTTGTCCAATATCTCGCGTCCTTCGATCTGGATTTTGTCAACTCTAACTGTTCGAAGAGGATAGTGAACGAAACGACTAACCATTCGACCATGCAGACAACGGAAGAGGTATCATTTTGGTGTCAACCTCAGTCAGTCCCGCACTAGTCAACATGTTTCGCAGCCTAGATCCAACCCGAAGATCTTTTTTATCTTCCAGTGCACGCATATATTGCGTACTCCAACGTCTTAAAGCATGTTCGTCGGTGATTGAGCCGTTATCGGATTGAACATTGAAGTATAATTCGATCATTTGCACCCATCCACCTCGTTTCAACACTCTGGAAAGCAGGACAGTGATCAGTACCAGATCCATTTCACAAAAGGGTGCCTTGCTGCGTAGTTGGCCACATTGCTCTTGTCGACCATGCTCGGATATCCTCGTACCTGACGATGTCACGGATATAGGTTGGCCATCGGGCACCATGGATACCGGTCGCAAGAAGTCGAGATTGGACAAGATCGAAGTGGTTCGAAGGGAATGTGAAGTTTCGGTTCAGGTCGTCAACCTGCCGCATAGTCAGTCAGGGGTCACTTCTTGTAGGACCAGTTTGGCTTTTGTGAGGCATGCACAAAAGAATTGAAATCGATCTCAATTCTGCCGAGTGTAGAGCAATATTGTCCTAATTATGACGCTAGGGCAATCAATGCTGCACTTACTTGAAGCCACAGGTTGTCAGGCACATCATCAGGGCTCATGTGCGGGGCAATATCTACACCAATAACCTTATCACACAACGGTCGTTAGAAAGAAGACAGAAGATTGATCGAAAGAGATGCTCACTTCGCAATCGGGATATTGTTCAGCTACCTCTACGGCCCAGGATGCTGAGCCATGTCCACAGTCCAAGACTCTTCGTGGCCGGCGAATTGGCGGGAAGATTAGACGGTCATCAAAGATACGCTGAAAGACTCGCTGTTGCTCATCGAGTCGTGCGGCTTCTTCCTGATCATATTGTCAGTGATTAAAGCGCCTTCTTCTTTTCATTCGAGGAGCCATTTGCGTCGGCGTGTCTTACATCGTCGACTGGTCCAAAATATATGCGATGGTCGATGGAGTATTTCTGATATTCGCGGCCTTGAACTGTAATAGTGTCGAGGTATTCACGATCCAGTTCTACTGTCTGTGAATCCGGGCTCCTACAAAGGGCAAATGATATTGGTAAGCTTTCTCAGGCACAGAAGGAAACAACAACGAAAGGTCAGTCAGTACGCCATGTTCAGCCCGTGTCACTTATTTGGATAATATCGTGGATGTAAAGAATGATCTCATATATGAGAATGCGACGTTTGACGAATTTGTCGAAAGGCGGGGCTGAATTCTCGTTAAGGGGTGCAGAAGCCTTCAGTACTGAAAGGGGAGACTAAATCCAAGTGTTGTGATTTTCATGGAAGCGATCGGGCCCCGGGGGACGTTGGCGGCAACGGCTCTTTCGGACTGGATGGCGGCTCGAGAATCATACACGCTTTACGGGCGCCTGTCAATGCTTGTATGAGGGGGCCCAGTCATACAAACACACACTAAATCATACGAAAGGGAGCGTGGACCGCCCAGACCGTTAAGTGCCTTTCGTCGGAAACACTCTCTTCCCGATAGAAGAATCGCTATTGACAACGCGGTTCGGGGTTTAATCACTGCATGCTTCTGCTCCGTAATGGAACCTCGTAAGGAGCGAAGACCGACTAAATACGACCATTGATCAACACAGGCTCCGATTCTCTTACAAAACCTTCTTTTGTCTCTTTGTGGCGATCCTCTTAACCCTGAACAACGCACTACCACTCAGTCCTGATTTCCGTTGGGAGACTCTTGTTCTACTTCGGAAGGGTGGGTTGTACATGGGACCAAGGGCGAGACGAGAAGGGCGGGTCGGTTTACTAACAGAGGAATGGTTCACGATCCCTAACTCCGGTGCTCCTGGATACCAAGTATCAGGATAGACTACTTGGGTCCGTTATGCTGCTTAAGGTCAGGCTAACAAACCTTGAGGATAGGCGGCGGTGCCGTCAGCTAATGCACTGTTCGCTGTTCGCATATGACCTACTTAGTGTACCTCGAGGGGTCCAAGAGCGCCCGACAGTGTGGATCGAGAAAAAACTCGGTCTTTTTCCCGCTACATTTGTACTTCTCCAGATACATAACAAGACATACGTCTGTGGCTCAGTTGACTGGGATTCAACAATGCGCAGAGGCTGAGGCGCGACTATATGGAAAGTCACTTCGAACGGATCATGTTTTCTTGCTCAATACGAGGCGAGCCCAATGCAGTCGCTTTCTATCAGTGCGAGTCCATGATGTAATGAGACTGGACCAAAAAAGGATCAGAGATATCAGGAAAAAGAAAAATCAATATTCAATCAAAAATATGGTGGGCTATCACTCCGGGGTTTGGGACTGCTTACTCCGGCTCTGATACTAGAAAAGGATGATTTCATTTAAGCATCAGGGAACATTGAAGGGCCTCGGAGTATTAACCTTCATTTTCTGGAATTTCAATCGGAACCAGCCCTTGCACCAAACAGAACGCAGGCCAGACGAAAGCCCTGCATTGTGAGATTCCGAGGACACGGAAATGGATCTTCGCCTAACTCCCGCTGTCAGTCAAACCAAAAATCAGCAACTGGACCGGCGACCCAGTGACGGGTTTCCAAGATGATCACACAAGTCGGGGTGGTCCTTTATCCGTCGACCAATGCGCATGCAGTACTGTGGCGCCAGGTGGCTTGTTCAGCTGTTCCAAGGACTTGATGGCAACCCCCAACCTGAGTGGGGTTGAATGGTCCCACGACCGGTTCAGGATCAGCAGCATCCTCGTTGGACTCCGTTCCCTCGGGAATATTCTAGTGGATTGATTCATTTCCTCCTGCCTCACACCGCTTGTCCTGTGGATCTGGGGGGGGAGGGGCGCATTGGACATGGCATATTCACATACAGTAGATTGGAACGAGGTGATTGATTTCAGATTCGCTATGAAGTCTGCAGTTACATATAGTACAGTATGGAGTGTAGGACTGCTGACACTACTCGAATGCAATGCAAAAGCACCAGTTTTACGGATTTGTATGGGAGCCGGGCAACGTTGATCATCCTGCAGTTTCAGCAGAAGAAGATCATGGAACCGAGCAACCGGAAAGTGGACGAAAGAAGCGGAAACATTTTCCATCTCAACCCTTTTGGGGGGGGTTTCTTGTCCAATTTTAACTCTTTTTGTTTCTATGCGTCGTCTTCGCATTCCAAATGTCATGAAGAGGTGGGCTTTCGTCCTTCTGGAGGGGCTGCGTGTCCACTCTTCATGCCTTGGAAGTCTATGTCTGTGACACTCACGACGAAATACTCCTTCGGTGCGCAAATGGGATCACTAAGTGGATATCTGAATTCTAGATCGACAAATTCTCTGGCTGGAATCTTGTTGTAGATGTGAAGAAATCGATCTGTGGCCCATACCATACCACATGGGAGATCGACTACTCCAGGAAGTCTGGGAAAGGGCGAACATTGTTACGTATCTTGTCCGTGTTGTACGACACCTATACATAGGGACGGGTGGAATTATTACAGCCGTCTCCATTCTGGAAGAGATGATGTGGCCCAGCCCGGTTTTTAGGTTCATGAGTGGTTGTCGGAAAGGGCCCCCAACAATTTACCATGTGGTTACACTTCATTCGAGTCAGCATTGTATGCATGACCCATCTGTACAGCCGCAGGACGTTCGTTGCATACCGGATGGGTCAAGGACGGCCCCTCCCCGAAAAAGGAAAAAAGCATCCAACGTGTCGGGTCGGCGCCGCACGACAGGGGTTACCCCCATCCGGGGAGGCTTTTTCTCATAGCCGTTGGTTCTAAACCCAGCGCCATGGTTCACTCCTCGGGAAGCAGACCATCTCCCAGCGCCAGGGACGAGCGCGGCTAGGCCCGTTAGTGGCAGTTCCCAGATTCCTCAGCAGTTTTCTCAAGGGTTTGAATCTTCATATTAATTAAGCGATTGTCTCGTCGCCAGAATTGATGTGGAGAAACTTTTTCTTCGGTCTCGGTCAATTCCTGATTAACTGGTAATCAAATGGCCGTGCACCAAATCCTCATGAAAGGACCTGCCTAAGAAGTACAACGCCGGTCTCCAACCAGGTCGGGCCCGGGGAGGCGGCCGCTAATGATCGAAACTAAAATCAAAACCCGCGGGAACGCCAGATTTCACTGTCCCGAGAATTGGGTTCGAGCATTCGGACAGGAAAAGCGGATCTACTTTTGTCAACCCAGCATTTCGATTCATTACGTGCCTTCTGAGGGGGGAAGGGGTGCAGGGATATGCTTTTTCTCTTTTCGCCCGTGTCCTCGATTCTCCTCTTTCCTCTCGCCTTGTTTTGGTTTTGCTTTTTCAAAGCTTCTCCCTTTTCCGCGTGGCCAGTCCGGCTGAACATATCAGGGCGAGATCCTCATACCTGGGAATATGAGAGGGAAAGGGGAAGAAGCACACATGCAATCGATCACGATGACCACGCAAAGAATCTTGGAAATAAAATAATCAATATCAAAATGCCTTAGCCTACCGTTCCCTCGGGTCCCCAGCCCCTCCTCTTTTGCCCACAACAGCAAGTGGGTGGAGGGGCAGATCGACTGTCCACTTGTATCCATCGAAGTTTCCAGCGGAACGTGACGTGGTGTTACAACTCCGAGTCTTCTGCTGTGCCCCGGTCCTGTACATTCTACCTGTCTCCACCATTTTGCAGTTTTATGAAACGGGTAGTCTCGGGTTTCCGAGTCTGAAACGATGGGAGTCCCGATAATTTCATCCCTGTCCATCTTGTGACTTTACACTGAAGAACCAGTCGGAATCCGTACTAAACATGTCCTTGACTTGACATGTATATAGTATACTGTACTCCGTAGTGAGGTCTATGTAATCCTTGGCTAGTTTTGTCTTAGCCTCACATAATGCATGTTATTGAAATAGGTAGTTAACTGATTAATCAATATCAATTCCCACTGGATTCGGGGCCGAGGTTCAAATACGAGATTGGATGGATCTCATGCCCCAGCCACGGCTTAATATATGGAACCTTCGACTATGAAATTTTAGGTAGTATCGGCGCATTCGTCTGTATTTTCCTTCTTCTACCTAGAAGAACGAAGAGATAGGTATCTCTAAGACTCTCATGGCGTATCTGATACATGGCGGCCACGTAGTCCGGTACGCTAGGTTGTGATCGACCATCGATTGGTAAAACTCGATCTAGCGCCAAATTCAAACATTTCCAAGGTGAGTAATAGTACTTTAGGTTTTCATGAGGACCTATTTACAGGTAGTGCGGAGTAGGAAATATAGTATATTTTCATTCTTCCAGGCTGGTGGTAGCAGCATATTCGCAACTGTTCATAAGGTTATACAGGAGGTACTGTACGTAGGTGGCTAGGGATCACCCTACGCCAGTAATATCGGTATAGGTATACTATTGGTAGTAACTACAAATATACTATGAGACGTCATGACACGGGTGTCATTGGACTACTAAGTTTCAAGCTTCACCTACTAGGTGAAGCTTCAAATTTGCTTTTCAGTCAATATTTTACCTCGATAGTGACGGACGAATTGCGAGACTAAGATCATCATCGGTTATTAAGCCTCTATGGTCGTATTATGTCTGTGACCCACTTGTATGATTTTGTCCAGCATTTCAGCTTTGAGGGGTTTACTAATGAAGACAGACCTGTTTCTTCATTAGTGGTACTACCTAGTATAACTAGTAGTAGTACTACTGATATAGTATAGTAGCTGGTTACATTCGACTTCAGCCCAGATAGTATCATTTCAAGGTTACGTGATAAGAACGGGTTCTTCCTGTGTAAGGTCAAAAATGGTATCATGGTTCGTAGTACTGAGTGTTGATCAAGTATCTCTGCTGAAAATCCTTGACGCCGTGAGGTAAGGCTGATACTCATGGATCTTCCAGAGCAGCGGGTATAAATTCATGTAGCATGTAGTAGCTAACGGTTAGTGAAATCCTGCAAGTTGAAGGAATAAACACTACATCCTGAGATTGAACGTAATATTAAAGATAAGTGCATTATTCAAAGCGGAGATCATGATTGCATTAATGCCGAATATCCTAGGAATATATCCATCATCTTAAAAAAACCCACTTCAACGCCAGTCACCATGTACCACAAGCCCTGACCGTGACCCTTGGTGAGGGTCACAAATTATGCAGTACAACTTGTAGAAACCTTACTAAACGCCATGCATCCGAGAAAATAGGGGGAGTCAAATCGCAAAATCGCAGCAATAAGAAACAACCAAGAGAGACAAGTATGATCGTCATGGAAGCACCAAATATTTTTACCGGGTATCTTCTCGGCCAGTCATAAACATCACGCTTGCAGATATGATCTGCATGACAATCTGGATTTCCTCTTTAGTGCGTGGCGCATAAATGAGGATATATTCCGCAGGTAAATCAGGCAATGTTCCAAAGGAAAGATACGTCATGGCTGATGTCCCAGAGAACCCATGGCGTTGACCCCAGCCTGCTTCGATAACCCTCTTACCTGTGATCAGTGTTAGCAATGACTAGGATGGGGAGGGCGGCGTGGTATCAAGACATACAGTCTGCAGGAGCCAAAACAACATGTGCGGAGTGGTCATTACCCTGATGGATATGCGCAACCTCTCCGAGCATAGAGACTGCGAGATCAGTGATGGGTAGATGATCTGCTAGAAATAGTCCATCGGCATGCTGTTCTAGATTGGACCGGGAAAACTTGACAAGGTGATGGTTACGCAACCCGAAAGATCGGAACGCGGCGCGGAATTTCTGCCGAACTTGATGTCAGTTGATTATTTGCGTGATAATCCCCCAGCTTGCCAAGGACCCAAGACCTAAAGGCTAGACTAGGACCAGACCAGAGCTAGATTCAACCGTGAACCGAAGTATAGCTTCTTACCTCCTTGATATTCTCATCCGGGAGCTGAGTCAATTGTCGCTGAGGCACAACATGTGGTCCAACTTGTGGTCGATTACCAGGTGAGCGCGTGGTAAGTTGTTCCTCAGATAAAGTCAAATAACCATCATCGCCCTTCCCATGACCCTCCGCAGCATCGATGCGACGCGAATACACTTCTGTATCGAGCATCTCCGCGCAGAAAGGCTGGAAGAACAACCGCACGACCAACCAGCCTATGACATTATTTGGAACACCTCCTTGACCGTAGGATTTAAAGGTGCGATAATCGCGGTATGCGGCGGGGAGGAGGACGGTAGTTGTTCCGATGAAGGCGGCGGTGCCGAGGACGAGATTTAGACGTTCTTGGGTGGAATGTGGAAGGCGGAGGGTTGGAAATGATGAGAGGATTGAACTGAGTGACATTTTGAAGGTTGACTATTTTCTTTCTCTCTCTTCATTTGGTGATGAGTCGAGGTTGAAAGGCGAGGATGTTGAAAATGTGCCGCGCGGAAGTTGGGGCTGACGTGCGATCAACTCCGAATGTCGCGGAAATGCGCGAGTCTCCGCTTGGGGGCGAGCCTTGTCTTTCACGCTGGTTTTTATTATATTTTATTATAGGATGGACGATGTACTAATTGCGAATTAAAAATGTATATTCTCCGCTAGTCTAATTGAAAATACTATGATATTTTGCAGAACTGAGAGGGTGGGATGATTTGCTCGTAGTCTACCATCATCCCAATGGGGGAGTTCATTACCACTCTGAGGCAACTCCTGGGAAGGGTGCGATGCGATGCGATGAGATGATGTGAGATGGGTGGATGGCCCCGCTGCATCATACGATGGGACGCAGTCCCTGCTGGTTGGCTGTTTCTTCGTTTGAGTCGAGGATGACACAGCAAAGGTTCCTTTGCTACGGAGGAACTCGGAGTACCATGCTGAAAGTATAGCACCATGGCATATAGATGACTGGTGATATCCGACGAGGCAGAATTGCGCGCCGATCTTGTGAGGAATCTGTACGAGTATCGACTGGTGCTCACTCTTCAGTCCTCTTTGCTGATGGAACTGAGCGAATGCGCAAGCTTCAATAAGACAACGCTCTCTGTCGCCGCAAAATAGTTCAGGCTATCCCTGGTCAGCAAATCTGTCTTGGGAGGGGAATTGAGAGAACGTTGATATCAACTCACCTGTCCATGAGAATGCGCAAATGGCGATTGAAATGATCCTCGTATCGTTTGAGAGTATCCTCGAGTTTATCGATTCGCGATGGATCATACCCCCGACTATCCTCCACGGACTGGTCAGGATCTGCCGAAGCCAGTGCTCGAGAGAGTGATGCTGCAGTCCAAGAGGCAAACATGGTGCAGCAAGTCATGAGTTTGGAATGAATCTAATCTCGATAGTAAGTATTTGTACCATTTGATTGCGACAGAAAGGTACATCTTCTGAGCATACCTTTAGAAGCTTAGCCTGCGTAAGCATGCATTCCTTCAAGCAAGTGTCAAGAAAATCCACATGGTCTTGCATGAGCTCATCCACTGTACGGTTGGCTTGCTTAGTACCATTGACGGTCTCTTCAGATCCATTGGCGTCCTCCGCTCCATTAACTCGTTCCATCAATCCTACCCAGTTGGGCTCAATCACTTCAGCTGTGCAGAAGTATAGAAGCTGCTGAACAAATACAAGCATTTTCGAACGTAAATTCCACGCACGCCGTTTCCATAGCTCCAGTCTCCGATCTGATGATTTATGTCGCCAGCTCATCACCTTGTTTTGATCGGCCCAGGACGTGACCAGCAACGTCTCCAGGTGGCGGAGTGATAACAGATGACGAAAAATAAGCTGGTACCTCAGTACCGTCTTGCGGCTGATGACTAGCGAGAGTGGAAATGGTACAGAATAATCTAGTTCTAGAGCATCAAAGCCCACAATCTTATCATCCTCGGAATTTTGGGAGGTCGATGCTTGATGTTTCTCCAAGGACGCCTCCGGGTGATCTTGGTCAATGCCAGAGACACTCACCACCTGCATCAACCACCTCGTTAGTCCGATCTTGTTCATCTTCACTTTGACATCTTCCTTAAAGGGATCCTGTGCAGCAATACTGCCGGGTTGGCGCAGCACGAGATCGAGTAATGATTGCAGCTTTCCCTCGTTCACCACCCGTGCTGGCTTACGTAGCTCAGATGCACCAAGTTCGAGGAAATAAGAAAAGAAATCTGAGCGATCCAGAAAGAAGTAATGTTTCAAAGAGCGGAATCGTGTCGTCAGGGAATTCTTTGTGAGAAGAAGATTGAGTAATGAGGCATTGGCGTAAGTATAAGCAGCGTTGACGTTCTCCAAAAAGCGTGGATCATCAAGAGTCTTAGGAACATCTTTGACAGCCTTACTCACGTCCACACCACCACACTCGCGTACTACATTGAGGTATTTACCGGCGAGAAGGACTTTATCCTTAACACTCTCGAGCTGCGGTGGAACCTCATTGTCGCGGATCGTGTAACGCTTTTCCCAGTATTCATCTGTGTAATCCTCTTCAAGCTTCTCACGTTTGATCCATTTTTGCTCTTTGACCAGGAATTCCGCGTGGGGATCTTTGATACCTCCGTGGTGCAGCCATTCATTAAGCATATTCATGTAGGGGCGACTAGCATCGCGCAACAACGTTTGTATGAGAGATTTGCTGGCCGGATCTCCTGATAACGTAGCGAGTTGTTCCGTTAATAATCCCAAGACATTTCCACCTTTGCAAATCCTTTTGCTTGCCATGGCACCGGGTACTAAATCGCCTCCTTCTTTGAGCTGCTCAAGAATATTATCCACATCATCAAAGTCGTCAATAGATTCGTCCAAGTCATCCGTATCAAGCAGTCCGTTGCGTTTCAAAAGTTCCTGTCCTAAGGAGTAGAGCTGTGCAAGGCATTGGCTGGTGGGCATAGTGTGTAGATGGAGCTGGTGTAGGGTGAATGTAGGATTGTTGAGCAGTTGGCCTTCCAGTTGGGCAATTAGAATTAGGTAGTCCTTGAGTAGTTTGCGAATCGACGCACAAAGCGCATGGCTCACGGCACCATATTCGGCCCGACTTTGTATTTCCACAAAGGTCTCCATTGCGCTGTAATGTGTTGCCATTTTCAACATGGACTGGGTCAGGTCTCTCAATGTTGGGTCCAACCCTGAAGCTAACTGGTAAGTCGGGCCAGTGAGCCGATCTTTTTCAACAGATGGATCATAGGTGCTCTGGTAATGGATGTATTGTCCCTCGAAGCCCATGAACACGAATAATAGGTCCTCTAGTATGGCGGCTTCTTGCGCATCGGGGGAAAGCTCTCGGAACGAACGAGGAGTGAGATTGTGAGGAATAGCTGAAGCTAGCGGAGGTACCGATACACGACTTGCGAGGGGTGCCGTTGAATGGGGAATGAGAGATGCTTGCGGATCCCATGGTGCTGTAGCATATCGTACACATCATGTCAGCTATTCCTTCGATCTCCGGCGCAATTCTAGCAAGCCACTAACCTTGATCTACTTCTTTCTCTTGCCTTGTAGCCGCCGGCCTTGAATGCGCAATATGTGTAGTCTTCTTATTCCGCTTCTTATCCGAATCATCGACTTCCTTGCTGGATCGCCATTTCTCGGTGAGTACTGATCGCTCAGTGTGTTTCCCAATTACTTTTTTGACATCGCGAGTGGTCTTATATTTCGGGCTCGTCGTACTTGTACGCAATGGATCCCCTTGATCCTGCTGAACCGGCGATGCTGCACCATGTTTAAGCTTGTCGGCATCGACGCGACTAGAGGCAACGCGGGGTCGAGCAGTGGTAATGTTGCTAACGCGACGTTTGGGGACTGACATGCTCCCTGATGAATTGTGAATTATGAATCATTCAAAATAACACGCAGCGACAAAGTGAAAACAAATCATAAAGACGTGACTGAGTAGAATAAACAGACTTTCCCACTGAGTTGAACTGCTGCTTGGGCGACAGTTCGACTCACCGCCCGACAGCCCGCAGGCAAACGACTTGCGTAGAGCTTCCCTTCCGCCTCGAAGCTGCTCCTCTCTTCAGTCCAGTACCTCTTTCACTCCCCCTCCATCACTCGTTGAATCCCTTGATTCTTTCCTAATTGAAATTATCTTTTGGTCATCTTGCT
Source organism: Penicillium citrinum (assembly GCF_028827155.1). Taxonomy (NCBI): domain Eukaryota; kingdom Fungi; phylum Ascomycota; class Eurotiomycetes; order Eurotiales; family Aspergillaceae; genus Penicillium; species Penicillium citrinum. Next base: position 4,164,169 of record NW_026622686.1, read on the forward strand.
TGTCCCATAAATCCGTCCAATATGTTCATTGCCCGTTCAGAATATGGTAAGCTCCCGTCACCTCTCACTCCGCTATCCGGATTGTTGCTAACAGCTTCGGACAGACCGTGGAATCAAGTACGCATCCTACAACCAACTATATTCTTCCCTCCGCTCGATAGACCGTTTCTAATGATTTGCCAAACAACAGCACCTTCTCCCCCGAAGGTCGTTTATTCCAGGTCGAATACTCTCTCGAAGCTATCAAGCTTGGTTCCACAGCAATCGGAGTACGTCTTAGTCCTGCCCAGACCCTATCACACCACATTTCATCGCAATTACACCCAGGGTGTAGAAATGGATTATAGTTTGCAATCTTATGGCAAACCTGCTGGATCAACCCATCATCTGGGTTCCTTGAATAGACACCCGGCTAACATTGATGCAAGGTTGCTACATCGGAGGGTGTTATCCTCGGTGTCGAGAAGCGTGTGACATCTACGCTTCTCGAAGCTTCATCTGTCGAGAAAATTGTCGAGATTGATCAGCACATTGGTTGCGCCATGTCCGGTTTGCAAGCTGATGCCCGTAACCTTGTCGAGCATGCCCGAGTCGAATGCCAGAACCACGCCTTCCACTATGCCGAGCCCCTGCGCGTTGAGAGTACTACACAGGCCATTTGTGACTTGGCTCTTCGGTTCGGAGAGAGCGGTGATGATGAGGAGAGTGTCATGAGCAGACCGTTCGGTGTTGCATTGTTAATTGCTGGATACGATGAGGATGGCCCACAGCTGTAAGTCGCCTGATCTGCTACCGACCTGCCAGACTATTTCCAACGACTCTAACTCTGGCGATAGGTACCACGCTGAACCCTCGGGAACATTCTACCGATATGATGCCAAGGCCATCGGCTCCGGAAGCGAGGGTGCGCAGGCGGAACTGCAAAATGAATATCACCGTTCTTTGACGCTCGCCGAGGCCGAGACCTTGGTCTTGAAGACCCTGAAGCAGGTCATGGAGGAGAAGCTGGATTCAAAGAACGTTCAGCTAGCCAGTGTCACCAAGGAGAAGGGATTCCGTATTTACAATGATGAGGAGATGGGCCGGGCTGTCGAACAGCTGGGTGGAAACCAATAAATGATTAGTACGTTTGGATTTTAGCCGCAATAAAGAATCTCAATTCAATCTTGTTGAACTAGAGGATATACATTTTGCGCAGACTGTGCCCGGTTGACGTAGCCAAGTGAGCCTCGGAGGCTTCGAGGAAGGTAGAGTAGTACTTCAAGCCACAGCAGGTCCATTCAAATTACAGATATCAGTATTCTCAGAACGAGATCGAGCATGAATCCAACTCAGCTTAAGAAGATGCTTCTATTCTATTCAGCAACCACCTTGGAATCGCCGGTCTCACGTCCCACTGACTACGCCAAATTTCATCGTTGCGTGGCAGGGCATACACAGCCGTGACCAACCATACATCTTGACCGGGCGATAAATCAAGGCCCAGAGATGGCAGAAGGGTACGTCCGTGAATGATGTTCGAGTTCGGATCAGCAAGTACAATTCGACCATTCCGACGAGTGGAGTATAGCTCGGTAATACCCACAGCTCCAGCAGATGAAACTACCAAAGCACTGCCTTCGTCATGCGTTGAACCCTCAGAGCTACCTGGGGTCATTGGACCAAGAGTTCGTCCACTTTCACTATGACATCCATATATAGCAAAGGCACCCTCGGAACTTTGTAATGTTCGACTCGTGCGTACACGATGAGCTCGTATATGCCAATTCGGCGTCTCCAATGCCGGCGGTATCAGAATGGTATCGATCTCAACATCTGGCCATGGATTCCAACTGGATACAAGTACCGGTATACCATCTGAGCCAGGTTCTTCGAAATGAGCATCCAGGGTTACACGTCGTGTTTTCCAAAATTCCCCGCCATCTTCCGATAATGCGAGCATGCTATCAGGTGCGAATTGCTCGAGCTGATATGAGCCCGTCGGCACAGAATATCCAAATGCAGAACTATACGCGTATTTACCATATTTGGCCTGCGTAGCTCTCATTGGGTAATGACACGCTTGCCCAGAAGAAAGGAGGAAGGAGTGTCCTCCTCGACGAATAGCGATATGCTTTGGATACTTCAGAGCGACAATCTCCGGTAAGGAATCAGGGTATTGTTCCTCGGCGGAAGTCCAGAACGGATGTGTATCGGGTAGAGCCAACGGTATAAAAGAAAGGCAGCACCAATATGGAGATCCAGGCGAGTTATAATTTTCGGTCAAGTACATGTTAGCATAGGAGTAGCCTAGATTGAGAGTACCGTCGTTATTGAAGATATCCTTTTGAGTAGCCCACCAGCGAAAATTGCGTAGTAGAAGACCCTTGACTACTCCCCATGTAAGAGGTGCTGGTAGTTCCACATCTGCAAAGCCCAAAGCCCCCCAGAACCCAACCATGGCGAAGCGATAGGTCAGTGAACGTCCAAACGGTATTGCTCGACCTATATATAGAGAATGTTCGGTTACTGCGCATCCTTTTTGGTATAACTACTCGATCTTCACCCTTATCAACATACCATCTGGGTTAAAGTAGTGCACAAAGTCCTTTGCAAATTCCCTAGCCCGGTTACGGTATCTCTCAGCTCGTTCAGGATCAAAATCACCAGCCAGTTTCGAGTAAAGTAACTGTAAAAATTGTATTGCAAAGGAGCCAGAGTAGTAATCCATCTGATGATGGCTCTTCGGTCCATCATTACTCCAGCCACCGCCAACATGAAATGTATCGAGATGATCCATATCAGCCTCGATTCGTGCAAGGGAGTAAGAAGCACCATTTTTGCGTAGGCCTAGATTAGCAAAGACTCGGAACCAGAGCCTGGAGAGAGGGGAGTTAGAAGATATAGGACCAAACGAGATAGAATATAGGCCCGGCATACCAATTCGTATTAGGCATTTCTCGCGCATTAATACTAGCCAGCCAATTCGTCACATTATCCTTCTGATTCTGCGTCAAGGGATCCCAAAATACATGCGGTGCAACAGCAAGCGTAAACCCTATGGGACACATTTCCACCATACGTTGATCCGAATCTTCAATATGTCCCCAAAACTCCGCATGATTCGGATCCGTACCGTTGATGATCCCTTCACGCCATCGCGCAGCACCGGTATAGTCATAGTTCCCAGCAAGTAGTGATGCCAAAGCCCAAAGGGGTCGGGCGTATCCTTCGATCTGAGCACCGCCTTCGTCAAAACGAGTTGTTGAAGATCCTATTTTAACTCGACTGCCACCCGCTGTGAACAGGGGGAGTAATGGGTCTAGTAGGGCGCAACATGCGGATTGTAGATCGGCGCGGGTGCGGAAGGGCGAGTTGCTGAAGGGCTGAGAGGGTGTTGTTCCGTTTGCTTGGACGGACATTGCGTTCAATTGAGGTGATATTCACTATAACGAGTGATCGATACTAGATGTATGTACGAGAAAAAGATTGAAATATAGATCAACTCTCAAGTTCGACGTATTTTAAGACAGGCATCGATAACTATTTAGGCACTTTTATAGTCTCAGGATTGAAGTTCGTCGGGGATTTACCCGAAGTCCGATGTTGTATGGGATGCCAACATGAGCCCCCACGCTATGTTAGTAGTAATGTTGAACGAGCTGGACTTCTCGCCATAGCATATTCCATTCTGGTTGGTGGATGTTTGTTCTACCTAATATTCCGGCTAAAGACAATTTTGGAGAATCGTGGACAGCGGGGTATGCCATGCCATGCCGAGTGTTCCCCGCATTCATAGACAAAGTGTGGGAGGTCAAATAGAATTTTGGTAAAAAGTGTTTTTTACCAAATTCTATTTGGAGATCCTTGTGAAGGATCCCCAAACAGGCTTTTTCTTCGTAATTTATGAATGAATTTACTTGGTACTGGTGGTTGAGAGGCTTCGTGTGCATTTGCAACTGTGAGTAGAAGTAGATGAAGCCCTAACCTCGGACGTCGGAGCTTCTACTAAAAAGTTAGTAACTAATTACTAGTAGGAGGGTAAAGCCCCAGGAGGTGCCAGTAGTACAGAAATAGTTGAACCTAGTAGCCCGTGATACTGGTTAGAGAGAAGAGAGCTAATGATTTGGTTTCATTCGTACATGCAGTAAGATTGCATATTCATCTACACCCATATCTATAGCCTATTTGCTGCGCTGCGGCTTCATACAGTGAAATATGAGTAATATAACAGATGGTAACCAAATGGCAACCAGTGATAAACTTTTGGCACATTTATCGAATCTTGTATACACAGGGCTTCAGAACTTGAGCCTCTTGCTCGGGTGTCATGCCATTGTCCGGCTTGCGGTCGACAAATCGCTTTTTGCTTCCTGGCGCAGGAGCACTGAGTCCAGTAGCATGTTTGCCTTTAGTTGGAGGACCTCCTGCCTTGACGAATTCCATCTTTACAAACATCTTATTTGACTTGTCGACAGATTCCTCGCGAAGGATGAAGCCACGAGTTCGGAAGACCTCGACAAACGCCGAGATATCCGTCTCGTCGTCAGTGTTAGCCGGACGAGCATCCTCCGCGTAGATGTCACCGTCGTCCAAGTCGGATTCGTCATCGCCCTTCTTCTTTTTCTGCTTCTTTTGTTCAGCCTTGCTGAGAGGCTTCTGGGCGCCGATCTGGGCTTTCTTGCGGGTCACTTTTCCGAATCGACTCTTGACCTCACTGACCCAGCATTCGCCCTTGCCATCACTGCGCAAAATACGCCATGCCTCCTCGACGAAGGAGACCCAGTTAGTTCCCATGAGACTCAGACAGAAGATCGCAACATCGGCAGAGCCATCCTCAAGAGGCAGATTAGAGATATCTGCCTTGGTGATAAGAGGGTCTGGAGACTGAAGATCGTAGCTGTTAAGCTTCAAGTTCAACCTCTTTGAGGAAGGTGTTAAAGCGCGGGCAAGCTGGCCGTCACCACAACCCAAATCGGCAATTGTGCATGCACCATTTGGTCGGCGCGGCAATGGCTGAGCCTTGTTCGGTTGGGGCTTCTGTCCCCGTTTAGGGACAGGAGCCGCAGCTCGGCGACGGACAGTCTGGATATAACCGTCGACGGGGTTGGAAGGCCAAGATTCCTTGACTTGACGGGAGAAGCCAGCATGGTATTCATCAAACAATTCGGGATTCGCGTTGAACAATTCCACGGCCTTCGAGGAATCCGTTGTGTATAGGGTTTCGTTCAGATGGCGGAAACGGGAGGAAACCAGCTTTTGACGCATCGCTTGTTGTAAAGGTGTCAATGTCGCTGTAGTTGCCGGTGGTGGAGCGAGTGCCTCCAAAGCAGCGGCGGTCTCCTTGGAGGGAGCACCCGTCGCGCCCTTCTCTGCCTGATTCTCACTATCCTTCTTCTTTTTGTTTTTCTTCTGCTTTTTACTTTGTTTCCCCTCCTCTTGTACGGTCTCGTCTTCGGTGGGTTTCACGGTTTCGCTTGCGGAGGTGGAAGTTGTAGAATCCTTCTTGGACTTTTTATCGGCCTTCGACTCGGCGGGTTTGCCTTGCTTGGGGTTGGCTTTGGGGGGGTAGACCCTCGATATGTTTGCGATACATTTCATCGACATTTCCCCCAGTCACACGATCATTCCCACGCTTGCGCTTCTTGTTTTTCCCGCCCGTGGAGGCATCCTTGTTCGATTGCGACTCGTTCTGAGCTGGCGGCGCCTGCTCAGTCTGCGACTTCAGCGCGGAGCTTGAGACCGACCACCCTGGGACGGCGAACATGATCGAAAGGATGAGAAGACAAAGACAAAGCTGTCTCTGTCTTGGTAATTGTCAATTGTCTTGACAGAACAAGAGTTGTGGAGTTCGGGGAAAAGTTGGAGTTGCAACTTTTCCAAAAAAAAAAAAAGTTGCCGGCAAAATTTCATGGTAATTTCGATACGAGAATTACCGTACGACTGTTCGGTCTAACAGAGTCTCGTCTCCCTTCTTTTCTCGTTTTGCTTCATTATTTCATCTAATCAAAGCATCTTAAATTATTTCGATATCCTCTTTTCAGCTTCAAGATTGTATGATTGATTATTCAATATATATATGGCGCAAGTCGTTGGACAGTCACTAAGCTACAGCAATTGGTTCTGCTCTAGCTGATCGATCTATGCTGTAAGCTGTAAACCTCTCCTTGTCACTGTGCCGTGGAAGTGCCAGTCAGCCAGCATCAGCAATCCGCAATGTACGATGCATCAGCCCAACCTTGAAGAATCTCACCGGTGCATTTAAGCTTTCCAGGCTGGCAGGGGATTGAGAAGTGCATGAGTGGATAGGTCAGCCGCGGGTGAGATCGTATTTCGAGTCGCTGGTCTAGACTGAAGAATGTGAATTGAAAAAGTGTCTCTAATATGAGCTTAAGCCTGTCAGTTGTAAAAATGTGGATATTCTGCAATCTTAAAATCTGTTCTCATTGTACTCCTAAAAGACTGTTGATTGAATATCACCAAGAACAGTTCGGATGATCTGCGATGCTCGGCAGGAGTGGAGCATCCGAACTCCAGACTCTCTCGTTGTGTACAGCTTTAGTCTTAGTCTCACGCTTTCATTCGTCTTTGCTCTCTGCTGCTTTCTCTCCTTCTCCTCTCCTCCTCCTCCTCCTCAATCTCCTTCTCTCCCCTCCTTTCACTTCCCCACTATGCCAATCCTTCGGCTTTATCTTTAAGATCGCTGCATCGCTGACATTTCCAGCAAGATGCAACCACCTGACGCGGGGCAGTCCGATGGCCCCGTTGAAGCGCCACGAGAGTCAAGTTCCCGTCGAGTCCCGAAGAAGCGAACAAAAACCGGCTGTTTAAGTATGCACTCAAGAAACAGGAGAGAAAAGAGGGACAATTAAACATTCGACTTGCAAGTTGACTGTGCTAACCGTGATCAGCATGCAGGAAGCGTCGCATCAAATGCGGCGAAGAGAAACCCATATGTAGCAACTGTGTCAAATCAAAGCGCATTTGCGAGGGCTACGCTCAAAGAGTCATTTTCAAAAATCCCATGGGGATTTTTGGTACTTATGGCCCTCCACAAAGCCAGGACTTTCAGATGCACCAACAGATGCGAGTCCCTTTATTCAATGAACCATTACCGGCTCAACAAGCTGCCGCAGCGGCTCAGCATCCCATGTTAGCGCCACGCCCTGTGGATATGCCACCAAACTTGGGGTATCAAGCTATGTCATCTTCTGAAACATCTCCACCAGAAAGCAAGTCGGCTCTTCCAGCACCACAATTCTATTATCCAACACCACCAGTCAATATTCCCCCTCAACCATGGCCATCTCACACTGCGGAACAAGACCAGCCGGGATTCAACCCCCCAAAATCGACCAGTCATTTACAAGAGCAACATCAATCTCAGCCTCAGCAAAATTCGCCGCCTGTCAATATAGGTGATACCGATACTCATGCTGCACAGGGCACAGAGCGTGTAGAATTTAAGTATCCGCAGCAACCAGTAGTCGGCTGGGAGACTTTCCCGACTTCCCAAGACTATGCTGCCCAGTATGCTGCTCAATTGGCGAGTGAATCAGCGCCGAATAATAAGAGCCAGGAACATCCCCTCTTCCCTCGGGTATGTTTAGATATGTCTTGTTCCAAAATTTTCCCATTAATTTATATGCTGAAAACAAGATCCACAGCAAGCTTCCACATATCAATATCCCCAGCAGTTTGGACAGATGACCCCGGGGCTCGCTACATCAGAACCCTTTGTTCGTCAAGCTCGAGGACAGGTTTCTTACATGGACGAGGAACTCGAAGACTTCTATGATGTAGAGTCTGATGAAGAAATGCTGGATCAAACACAAAGTGAAGGCTTCAACCAGCTCACTCTCATCATGGCCTCTGCAAACCACGACAGTCAGCTTCGTTCGTTCAGAAGCCATCTTAATGAGCCCAACATTCTTGCGAACTACCGGCCTTCACTTGGATCATCTCCGTTGAATAATCCGAAGACAGCTCGCATATTCGCCCACTTTATTCACTCAACGGGACCATGCTTGTCCATATTTGAGCGACATCCGACAGACTCCTCAATTGTGTTGGGAGTACAGGTGCCTCCTGCTCAACAGGGTCTTTGGACATACACGCTTCCCCTGAAGGCATTGGAGCATCCTGCACTGCTCCAGGCTATTCTAGCAGTTAGTAGCTTACATATCGCGTCTCTCCAAGGAGTACCTTCAACTGTATCTTTGAAGCACTACCACTATGCATTGAAGCGAATTGGTCGTGCAGTCAGTCTACCAATGCGACGCAAGCAAATTGGTACTTTGGCTGCCACGCAATTACTCGCGTATTACGAAGTGATATCGGCTGATCACTCGAAATGGAATAGCCATGTGGCTGGTGCTGCACAACTCATCAAGGAAATTGACTATGCAGGCACCACTCGCGATCTTCGAGCATACAGACGACAGATCAAGGAGCAACGGCAGCAAATGCAGTGGTCGAACCCACAGATGTATCCTTTTGGATTCGATAATGATGACGAGGACGATCCTTTCGCCGAGAAAGAGACCTCGATTGACGAAGGATTGTTAAGCACGATCCTGGGACGAGCAATTAACTATGACGAATTTGGTAGTGTCGAGGATGGACAACCTCAGTCCCCCAAAAAGTTTTTTTCACGGAAAGATATTGAGAACTTTCGACATCAGTCCGATCTACATTGGTGGTTTAACAAACAGGATGTCTTGCACAGTATGATTAGCGGGGAAAAACTCTTGTCAGTCCCATATTTTCAACACCAGATGTTTGCCTACTGATTGTATCATCCAGTGTACCATTCTTCATGAAGGGTCAGTGCCCTCCCCGTGCGGGCATCGGCCGACTAGACGCCATTTATGGATCGTCCGATCACCTTTGGCTCTTACTTTCCCGTATCACCGACTTTGGTTATCGAGACCGAAGGCGAAAGTTGAGGGCATTACGTATGGCTGGAACGGAATGGCGGCCTGGTCCCGAAATGCTTAAATTTATGGGACGATTTGCTCGCGGCAATCCCCGCAAAGGACCGGGGCCACCTGGAAGACCACCAGGGCCTCCGCCATCCTCCTCGTCTACTTCTTCACATTCAAACCCAGGCTCCGGGTTTGGCTCAGGCTCTAACTCGGGCACAACATCTGTGTCGCCTCCAGATTCTGCACAAAAGGGACCACCTTCCCAGCCGCCTGCGCCAGAAGATCGTCCCATGTATGGGATGATACCCCCGAAGCCTCCTACTCGCCTGCCATCTGGTTTCGTAGATCCCCGCCAAGAGCAGCGAGAATCATCAGAGGAACTAGATGAGAATGAGGCATCAAGTCACAGGGAAATGGAAGATAGATATAAAGAAGCAGAGCAGGAATGGGAACAGATCTTGATAGCAGTGGATGCTTTCGCGGATGCTCTTGGACGAGACTTTCAACCACTCCCCGTGGATGTGATGCCTTCAATCTCGACTCCTTTTGGCCCTGCCTTGCAGTACCGCACGCATACTATAGCGGTGATCTGGGGATTCTACTACGCAGCTCGCATCCTGCTAAATCGATTCCATCCTTCAATGCCACCAGCTATGATGGTAGCTGCTGGAGTGGCTGCACCCACGACAGCGGAATATGCACAAATTATCGGCCGAATCACCGCAGGCATCTACTACCCCCAAAGATACAATCTTCAGGCCGGCAGCCTAAGTCCCACACTTGGGTCTTCACTTACAGAAATGACAGTTCCAGTCTTTTTTGCAGGGGTACAGTACACAGACCCAGTACAGCGGATTTGGACGATAGCAAAGCTGAGAGATGTTGCCCGATTGACCGGATGGAAAACTTCCGATGCCATTGCGGGTGGCTGTGAAAAGGCGTGGGTTGTAGCAGCCAAGCTTGGGCGCGGCCCGCCATATGAAAGATCCTTTGAATTACCTGCAGATCGAGACGCGGAGGTACGTGAGATCATGCCCAATCATTTTAATTCGGACTAACACCAAGTAGGATGTTCTACACCGAGGGGAGGCACAGCATAGCGAAGACCGACGATTTGTGACGGTGGAACTTAATGATCGGGCGTCTCGTGGAATGGGACTATTGAGTTTAGAGGGCGATATGCAGAATTTGGAAGTGTAATGTAGTATAAACAGGATATGATATGCTGTTGAAATGCAAATAGAAATGCAAGAAGTGAAAGTGGGATGGCATCAGCCACAGTGGATATTCCTTAGTCAGGGCGTGCATATGTCATAGGAAGTTCTGCCTAATGCACCTGCTCTCTAAGGCTGAACAACACTAGCTTCTTCTTCTTCTTTCAGCTCATCTTTCTCTTGATTCTTCCTTGGCCTCGTTTTATTCCCCCGCTTTGTTTCTTTATTCTACTATTAGTCTCTGTACTCTCTGTCTCTCTTCCATCCTCCCGATATCCAAACCATCTGCCTGTCCCTGGCTCTCAACCCCCACCTTCGGCCCGCCAGAGTCAGCCGCCATTGTCATCCACGGTTCAACCCCGTCATCCTTTGTTTTAAGGAATCCGGTGATCTCATTCTAGCCATGTCGCGCTACGATGACTATCGCTCTTCAACGGGTACTCTAGACTCGCGCGATCGTTATGATCGTTACTCGCGTGGTCCGCCTGTCCTCGAACGAGAAAGACCCCGCGCGCGTGAAGATGAGCGCTTCGAATTCCGTCTCCGCGAAGATGACCGATATGGCCCGCCTGCGCGCGCCCCCGGGCGATACTATGAAGATGAGCACTTGTCTCATCCTTCTGCTTCTGGCCCCTTAGTAGCACATGACCGTCGCCGTCGTCGTGATGAGAGCCCATCGTTCACTAGGCCACGCCTACTTAGGCGGCAATCTTCCCTCGACACTTTTGATCGCATCCCTCGTCGCAAGATGGAGGCATTTGAGGCTCGCGATCGTGCTCCTCGCATGCCCCACGTACCCCCACCTCCTGTGCAACGGCCTTCACCCGGGCGATATCGTGAACGAGAAGTATATGAAGACATCCGTATCGCCGAGCCTGACTACTACGGCGATGAAGAATTTCGAGAATTCGATGATAGAGAGAGAATGGCTCGTCGTCGACGTCGTTCAAGTAGTACTGCCCGTCATCGCCATGAGGAGAAACCATACCCACGCAAGGGAAAGACCCGCATTCCCCGGAAATGGGTCCATGTCCACGCTATCTTAGATCTGGGGTACCCGTTCAAGGAGGAGGTAAGACAATTCCTAGTCGTCGTCGGGCTTTGGGAACCATGTTGATCTCATGAACTAGGATGAAACAATTATCATTCAGAAGGCCCTATCCAAAGACCAAATTGACGAAGTCATTAGTCTCAGCAAATCGTTCCACCGTCCGGCCCACTCAGAGAGTGAGTTACTTTCACAGGGTCCCCTATGGAAAGCAATAATGGTTAACCAGTACCTAGCCGAATATTTGCGTATTCCACGATCCCCAGTCCGACAGCTCCCACCCGAGCGAGTCACTACCGAGTACCTCGAGGTCGACTCTCATTCGCATTCGCATTCGCATTCCCATCGCCATTCTCCTCGCTCGAGTCACGAAGCCTTTATCGTCGAAGCTTCACCCTCACGCAGACAGGATATAGAATACGAAGAAATTGTCGAACGATCCCGCCCTCGCCCTCGTGCAATTTCTCGACCTCGATCTATATCCGTACATGGACGACGCCGTCTTTCGTCTCCTGTTCGACTCGTGGAGCCCCGAGACTATCTCGAAGAGCGAATTGAGTCTAGACCACATGGTAGCCAATTAATGGTGGTTCGTCCCCGAGATAGTGATCATGAAGTTGATTCATATATTCGTGATTTGGAGGAAGAAACACGACTCTTACGCCTAGAGCGCCAGGGGGGGATTGAGATCACGCGACAACGTGAGACCGATACCATTGATAATAGAGGAAATGCGGAGGAAAAGATTGAAGTTAACAGATCAGAGCGCAAAGGTATGTTTACAATCCTCCCCTCTTTATACGATTTTATGTCTTTCAGTTTGCTAATACGCGTATAGAACCCAGTTCTCGTGTGATGCGTGCCATGTTTGCGACTTTAACATGATGGGATTTACACCGTCTACTATACTTCTGTTTCGGCTTATTCCCCCGAGTTATTTTCATAGTCACTTTGGTCTTCCCCATCTCTCTCTGCCGATTCCCCTTCTTTCTCTCTATCTTACTTTCTTTTCTTCATCTTTCTATCTTCTTTGACATTTCTTGTAACTTATGGCCAACGATTTCCTGCAGCGAGGAAGCCGACAAGGGGAGCTAGCGACGCTCCAACAAATGAGATGATTTTCACGATCTGAATGGATAACTACACACAACTGCGGCTTTTTCTCCTATGTGTTTCTATTACCTCATTTTCAATATTACTTCTACACCCAGAATACATCTTATCTACTCCATAGACTGTACTGTAAATGCCCGCACTGACGGAATCGTGGCGGTGCGGTGGGGCGGTGCAGCGGGCCATCGCACCTTCGTAGCTTTCGAACAAGTCGACGTTCAATCATCCTCCTCCATTATCTCCTCCACATACAACCCGCACCTATTCACTCCCTATCCTTCATTTAAACCGCAGTCATGGATCGAGTGCAGGCATTCGGCAAGAACTTCAGGTGAGCACAGCCACTATCCTGTCAGCCTTCGCTGAGATGCCCCTCCTCCTCCAATGTGACCCCCAATCTCATATGTTTTGGACCGATGGACTGACACTGTCTTATCTGTTCATTTCGCCAATAGTGCGAACTTCACCCCTTTTGCCCAGCGCACTCAGCAGTTGATCAAGGAGCAACTGGGTCAAGCCGAAGATAGGACTCAGCTCCCTGATGAATACATTGAGCTTGAGAAGCGCGTTGATGCGCTCAAGGTTGTTCACCAGAAACTACTTTCCGTGACGTGAGTCTCATTTGATTCCTCTTAGTCTGTGTACGCCGCAATGCCCGTGCAGGCTTGCGCTGTCACTTTCCTACTTTTAAGAAACCCTCCGCTGACCGTGTGGGTCTATCTGCGATAGCTCCCAATACTCTAACGAGGCATACGACTACCCACCCAACATTCGCGAGTCCTTCAATGATCTAGGCCGCACGATCAATGAGAAAGTTACTCTTCTCTCGCAGGCTGGTTCCCCCGCCGAAGCCCAGGCCGCCCTGACTGCTCCTCCTACCGCGAAGCCTCAGCCCAAGACCTTCAACCATGCTATCGCGCGCGCTTCGTTGGCGGGCTCTCAAACCCTGGCACAGAGCACCGAGGGCGAGGATCCTCTTGCTTCGGCGTTGGAGAAGTATGCCCTGGCCGAGGAGAAGGTTGGTGAGGCTCGTTTGGCTCAGGATTCTCAGATCCAGTCACGATTCCTGGCTGGTTGGAACACAACACTTAACACCAACATCATGTTTGCTACCAAGGCTCGAAAGAATGTTGAGAATGCGCGCTTGACCCTCGACTCTGTCAAGGCTGCTAAGAAAGCTGCTGCGCATGGTGATCTGGATAACCTGAGCGAGGAAGCTCGTCAGGAGATTGAGCAGGCTGAGGATGAGTTTGTTGGTCAGACTGAGGAGGCCGTCAGTGTGATGAAGAATGTATGTCAAATCCCTCCCCAGAGCCCCTCGTACACCTTACATGGAAGGTTATAACCGGTAACTATACAACTATACTAACATGACCCCTTACCCCAGGTCCTTGATACCCCCGAGCCCCTTCGCAACCTGGCTGATCTGATCGCCGCCCAACTGGAGTTCCACAAGAAATCCTATGAGATTCTCAGCGAGCTTGCCCCCACTGTGGATGCTTTGCAGGTTGAGCAAGAGGTACAAGAGCCCTCTCCGCAATAGTCAAGATACCTGTGCATATCTAACATGATTTCAGGCCAGCTACCGCAAGAGCCGTGAAGGTGCTTAAATGTAGTATCTGCATCTACTTCGTTCATTTCCCCCTAAGCTGCTGTTTCGTAGCCTTATTGTATCTACCTACCCCTTTTGCTTCTATGCCATTACCAGAACCATTGAGGATTTCTTCCACCACTTTCGATTGAGTGGGATTAGATTGGAATAATACGCCAGCCTGTTATTCTCTACTTTCCATATTCGCTCGTAAATACAGCATATTTATTTACAAATACTATAGTATACATTTAACTATTACATACTTTGTAGTCTGCCACTTGAGCGTCACCGCCCTGACACCTCAGGCCACTATTGTCCCACTAGCTCCAGGAGCTCCGACATCCAACGCCGTTCCAACTGCCACCCTTTCAATCCGACATTCTACCTGTCGCATTTCCCTATAAACCCATTACAAATTCGTCTAGTGAGATTCTCGCGAGTACTTTTCAGCCCGTCGAATCGCTGACTACGCGCTGCACTGCCGACTCCCGCATATCTGGCCGGTCTTCTCTCCGCATCACTTCAACGCCCTACGATACACTTGACATTCGCGACCAGATCATCGCTTTACCTTTTTCATCTAAGAGCTTATCTATCGGCATTTTCGCTCTACTTGCTTTCGTGCAACGGACCGCGATCCCTCGGGACACATTCTCATCCTGAACACCCTGAATCACAACAGGTGTACGAATCAGCCCGTGCATATTGGTTCAACGACCTCAGATTCATACAAACACATCACCAATAGGTCCGAGACGGCCAAATCATACATAGGACATACACCAAGATGGCGAACGGGTACGTGGTTCATATTTGGGTGCAAGGATATCTCGCATACGATCTATTCCAAATGATTCTTCGATGCGATGACCTCAGGCCGAATAGCTAATATCTTCATCTTTTCTAGCTGGTCCCTATTCATTGGTCTTATTTTCGTCGTGGCTGCTTCCGTAGCAGGATGGTTCCTTTCTCCGAAGAACGAGAGTCGAACGTATGTCTGAAATCTTCGATTTAATATTACACGAGAACTAATAAATGTAGCGTCTGGAGAGCCACAATTATTCTCTCTGTTATTTCTTGTTACTTGATGTGGGGTACGTTTTCAATTCTCAATTCTTTCCCTATTCTCAACCTGGAATGCAAGAATAAAGTCGGGATGATAATGATTTAAACTAACTCATTCCCAGCAATCGTCTTCCTCGCTCAATTGAATCCTCTCATTTCGCCCAAGCGCTCTGATATTCGTCCTGGGCGAGTACCCAATTAAAAGAAATACCAGTGGCTTTGCACTTTGTTTCGTCTAGGCTCTTTGCTTGGTCGTTTTATTTATTTCGGGCCGGGATTTGTTTCCTTTTATTCTCGGCATTTTATGCGTGTATCATGTACCATGTCCAGTCTAGGATATAAAGAATATCCTTGTTGAACTTTATGCTTTTCCTACCTTATGGAAATATTTCTTTAGGGTTTTTAGCGATTGTCTAAATCGTATGCACTTGGGTTGCGGGTGTTTTGTATAGTTTGGATAAATTTGATTTGATTGATTCATTACCTTGCATTGTAGTTGGTCTATCCTATTGGTAAACTATACCATGTAAACCGATGTTAATCCATAAATTCATAGATTCGGTTAGACTTAATATTACACACAACTTCTATCAAATCAAACAAGCACATCCTATCCAACCCCAACAGCCCCAAGAATCACCCTCTGCACCGCCCATCTAGCAATCTGCCCGGCAACGGCAACAGCAACAGCTCGTAAATATCCACACCCAAGCAGGATATAAAGAGCCTCGATATTACTAAGTAATACCAAATGCGCATCAACAACACCAAGCGAAAGCAATGATGCCAGACAATCAAATAATCCCGTCAAATAGCTAGTTGGCAGATATGGACGGAGAAGAGACTCCGCAGCCGCGAGGGAAGATTCCAGGAACGACGGTGCAGATGTAGACCCTCTGTCTGAGGAGAGGGCTGCCTTTGCGGCGCCGACTTCTTTCCGTCCTGTTCCTGAATTGGTTTCTCGGGTGTTTCCCCGGCCGTCTGCGCCCCATATCACCAGAAGGATTGGGAAGACCTTTGCGCAGCTACTGACTAGTAGCGCTGTGCTGATTGCTGTTGGGCTAGCGGCTGTTGGAGGGGGGAGAGGTTGGATCATTTGGATTGGAGCTGTTGAGGCTCGACGGAGGGGAGGTGGGCGTTGAGGTTGAGGTAGAAGGGATGGGTCACCAGGAGATGTTATATCGGAGGCATTGTGAGTTTGTGGCTGCTTTGCTGGAATAGCAGATGGGGCTAACTGTTGAGCTGATTGAGCTGCATTAGGTTGTGAAGGTGAGGGTCGCGTAGTTGGGGTTGGAGGGCCGGAAAGGAGGGAGGTTGTGTTGTTGTTTGTGCCGGATGGAGCAGAAGTGCTGCTGTTATTATTGTTCTCTTCTGTTTTTCCATAACGATGGGATTTAGGAACGAGAATTGAGGCGAGGAGGCGGACTGTGAGGTGGTGCGCCAGAGTCGCGGCAAAATTCAAGGTCAGGAAGAAGAGGTATTGCACGACGATAGGGGCGCGGGATAAAAAAGTTGTTGCGAGTGACGGGTCTTTCTCCAGACGGGCCCAGGTGAGGTAGACATCGAAGAGTAGGAGGAGGATTCCTAGGCGAATGATTGATCGCTACGAAATTCGGCGCATTAGTTTAGTTATTCCATGGAGTGGAAGTGATAAGGGCGACTAACATCAAAGCAGTTGTCGTCGCGTCCGAGACGGTTGAAGAGAAGATGACGATAGACCTATTGCAGTTTAGAGTCAATATACTGCTCGATTATATGGTTTAGTAGAGTAGACACTCACTTGTGGTTTAATTAAGACCAGGTCGATAAAGATCACGACGAAGTCATATTCCACGTATTTGTCGGCGAAGCGCTGGCAGCGCGGACACTGAGTCAATCGCACACCTTTTCCTTGGGACCGATCATCGGCGCGACTGTATGCACTATACAGGTGCGAGACTGGATAGGAACATTCGATGCAGATGGGCATCGTGTCATGGCGGGGAGGAAACTGGGGGAAATGCTTAGCTGCGAGTTTCGGTCGAGAAGGGCGGAGTGCGGGAGGTCTAGACAAACATGCACTTCACTACCAACAACTATACAGTAGCAATATTAGTATATTAGTATATTAGTATATTAGTATATTAGTATATTAGTATATTAGTATATTAGTATATTAGTATATTAGTATATTAGTATATTAGTATATTAGTATATTAGTATATTAGTATATTAGTATATTAGTATATTAGTATATTGATATGAATGTAAGATAATGAGTATATTTGATATTCATTGACAGATGAATAGATTATTCACATAATGTACTTGTTTACATCGTACTACTTTATACAAATCCCCCTCTCTATCTACATCAATCAATGACACTTTTATTGTCGGCCCAGCTAGGCTGAATCGCCCGACACACAGCCTCATAGTCTTGAAATCGTGATGTGTCCTCGGGCAAGCCAGGTGTCGTCCAAAACATCGTCCAATTACTATCAGCCAGCTTCCACGAGCCACAAGAGCGCTCGAAATACCATTTGTTAACCGGGTTGTCCTTACGACTGCGCCAGCAAACCCCATTGGGAAAGCAGGTACGCACCATTGCATTGAATACAACATCTGCCACGCCACCGGCGCCCTGGCTGCGCTTGAGAACAGCGAATTTATCCAAGTATGGAACCATGCGTGCGACGCTCTCGGGGCTGCCATCGTCTTCCACGCCTGGGACGGATTCCCAGGTGAGGATTGCACCTCCTTCGTATTCACCTGCAACGATAATACCGGCAATACGATCATTCACTCGTTCAAGATAATTCTGGACATCAAGTTTCCGGTCGAAGGAATCTTCGATGAGGTGAACCAGACGGGGCAGGTCAATTGACGGATCGTTCAATTGCAATCGCGGCTGACTCTCGGCTGTCCACATTTGCATGTACGGGTTTGGAAGAATTGTAAGAGGCATGCCTCGCTTCACAAAGGTAGAATGGGGAGGAAGTGGGCTAATAGTACTGGGCCGGCCAGATCCAGCACCACGACGTCCCGGTGGAAGCGAGGATGACAGGAGAGGTTTATCGGTGAGGAGATTGTGGATGAGGGGGTTGCGCTGACGCCGAGTTCCAACAGCAGAGACATTGGGTTGTGCCCCTTGGGGAGATCGAGCCGAGTTGGCGACTTCTTGAGGAGAGGTGATGATACCAGAAGACGCCGAGGGTAGCATGGCCAGGGTCTGTTGGGATAAGCGGAGATTCTCCAGATGCCCATCGAGAAGAATTGACATTGTCTCTGCACCCGGAAGCTTGCCCGATTGTCCCGGGAGAGGCGAGAATACCTCGGCGTTGACGAATTTTGAAAATGGGTTGCTTTCCAGTAAAGCAGACGCAGGTCCAGTGTCTTTGTGAGGGGCTTCCATTTTTGCGTTTCCGGTTATTGACTCTCGTACTTCTGCCAACTCTTCTTGAATTTCGTCAAATTCTTGCTCCATGTTGATGAAGACATGAGATGATTGGGGGTCCCCTAAACGCTGGGATACCTCCAAGCGGGTGCAGAAGGATTACTCGATCTAGTGATACCTCCTTCTGCAGAGAATTGATTCGCTCCGCAGTGAGTGATGGGTCTTCATCGGGGTCTGGAACATGGGATAGCCCAGCGAACTCTCTTGTCAATGAAAGCACAGCATCATTGGCGGAGATTGGTACCGCTCGGGGGTTTTCCTCCAAGTACGCAACCGGCGTGACAATGACAATATGGCCATCACGGAGTGGGCTCAAAAGCCCCTTTCGCGACATCACAGTAGGGATCCCCGCCCCCTTCTCTGAAAGTGACAGCGCTGAATCCAAGCGAAACGATTTGGAGTCGGGCTGCTCATCAACTGCGGCGGAAATCCGGTTGGCCTGATCAATCGCGAGGTGTCGCGCAGCTGTGCCGTCCATCTTGCCCGGATCGACGACCACAAGACATGCCATACCCAGGCGCACAAGCTGGGACAGTGTTCGAGCAACACCTGCAACTACATCGTCATCAAGCGACTGGGGGGTTCGTGATCTTGACCAAGGCCAGATGAAGCCTCTCGGCTGGCTCCAGACTTTGCGGAGCAGGTGTGGTGTTTTGCCGAAAGACCGGACTGTCATAGACAGCTCTCGAAGCACCGTAGAATGAACCCAAATTCACACCCGAAGGCAATGACTCCGATGGATTTTCAGTGGGTTTTTCCTGTTCACTTTGGGATTGGGCGATGGGCTTATGCGTGTTATTCTTAAAGCGAGACAAGTATGACTTGGCTTCACGTTTGGTCGAAGCAGAGCTCAGTAAGCTCAAAAAAAATTCCTGTATATTTACATAAGATGTTGTTCATATATGCTCATCGGTAAAATCGGCTTACACACCCGATCTAGGAGCTTCTCTTTTGCTCGGTGCCCTAGCCGATCATGGTTCTGGCTTGAGTTAGAGAACTCGGCAACCTGCTGAGCTCTTGGAAGCGATGGCGCCGAGCGTATAGCGACAGAGTCATTGGTGCGAGCGATATGTTGCTTCAAACCAATATGGTCAGTTTCGGAACAATGGAAGTACTCGGAGATAGCCTCAAGAGCTCACCTTTGCTAGCGAGGCCTGAGCGGTGCGAGGCCAATTCAAAACCCGAGAGCCCATTATTTTAGCCACCAAACACCCAACGGTGCGAGGGGATATACAGCCTCGAGGGAGGAATATGTAAAAAATATAAATTCAATCCAGTCCAGAACAGAAAAAAGAAGAGCGAAGAGAAAGAAGTAAATTGACTGGGGCATGACGCATCCTCGGTTGGTCTTCACCGCCTGACGATCCGATGGTCAATTTTAACGTCCCCCAACCGTACCGTAATTCTCTCTCCTTTCCTTCCGAGTCCTCCCATCCCCCGACTAAACTCACTGTGGAATTATAAGCCGATGTCGCCGAGGCCAAATAGTGGCCCTTGCTGATCTGAGCAAATTATCAGATGGACCGATATTCTGGGTACGGGTCGTGACATCGCCTGTTTGGCTGTTTCAATCCACTCATGGGGAATTGTCAGACATCCACTCGGCGGGGCAGTCAACCGATCAGTCCAGGGCTGCAGACTTGAATCCCTGTCGTCGGAACTTGGCGGGGCTAGGCGAAGCTCGATGTGGCTAGTGAATGTCTCTAGTAATCAGTTGGAACTGTTATAGATGTAGATTAGATCGTACCTATGAAGTAGGTACGTGATAATTTTGAACGTGACGCAAGAGGAATCAGATTATATATCTGATTGATTGGATGTCCTTAGTATGGTAAGTTAGTAATATTATACAAGAACTTGACCAGATATGACTTGCCCTAGACGAGATCCATCTCGTCTAGGGCAAGTCATAAAACACGGATGGTTAGCAGTGAGTCCCTGCTTATGGCTAGTCATGAAATTCGCGTGGCAGTCTCCGACTTCCAGTGTCAAGATGTGTTGGAATGTGCCATTCGCACCTGCGAATGGCACAGTATAGGCATACTAGTTACATAGTAGTACACTATTTTTACCTAAAAATACAAAAATTTATAATATCTTCCACTCTGCAAATATTAGTCATCTGGAGATTATTTTACTGGTTCTTTTTTCTGTATCTTGTATTTTTTTTCCATTTCCATTTCCTATTCTCTCTAACTTTCGTTTCTGGAAGCAGCAGAAGCAATGATCATTTGATTGAGCCACAGTGCTTTGAAGCACTCGGGTCAGCTGAAACAACTTAAAAGGTGGCTTCCGCGGCGGCGATCAGAACGAGGGTCGAAAACACAGCCACAACCATTTTCTGTGCATTGTGTGCAGGATATATGTCCAAAACACTGAAACTTTTAAGCTACATGCCTGGGAAAGTTGGGGTCACGTTCAAACCTTGACTAGCTTCGACACTCCTAAAGTTGCTATACTAAGATCCAACCTCGTAAAGAATTAAAACATTGAGTATGAGTCATATCCAAAGCAGCTCGGTTTTCCATCATCATTTAGTTCGAGGTTTTTAACTATGGCTCTATTAGTCTCTATTATCTATGATAAGTCTAGGAGAAGAGAACTTACCAGCAAGGTCGAGAATATCTTGCTTGTTGTCATCGGTAATAGTGTAGGAGAAGAAGGCATTCCCACTGTAGCGAAACGTTAGACATTATTCAGTTCCAAATTAGATAGAAAGATATAATCATCTTACTCTTTATAGTAATAAAGGGTACCATCTTGATTCAAGAAACACTGGTTTAAGTCGAGATGCCACCATAACTCCGACCCGCATTGAACAGCCATCCGGGATGGATAATCTGTGGTGTCGAATTCCGCGGTACTTGCGTCGCACTTAGACGAGATGTCTGCCATAGCTAGAGAGGAAAAGCCTAGGGCTAGGAGGATCTGAGGTAACTTCAAATTCATGATGAATTGTGAAGAAGTAGTATTCGAGATGTGAGTACTCCTCAGAGAGAAGGAAAAAAGGGTAATTTATACCCATTACCCAGATGCTTCATTCTAAGGCTGTTGGGGCCGTTTGTGAGATATCAGGGCAGCCCTGGCCCCTACGTGCATCTTTTCCTAAAGGAACACGTTTTCCTTGGGAGCGACAAAGTGTAGTTTCCCAGATAATGCTAATGTACATTAGTAAGTGCGACGCAGTACGTCGCACTAGTAGTTTTGGAGGGAGCCGATGAGATACTAAGCAATATACTGTGTATACATATTTACTCCGTATAGCCCAGGCAATCCCGCTCCTTTCGCCCCCGGCCCCAGCCCCAACCCCAAGGTGGAGCTCTCAAATCCTGTGTCCAAGTTTAGCCACTTGGAGGACACGCCTCAGCAACAAGTTCAAGTTGCCAAGAAGAAAACGGAAGACTTAATTGTACTATGTAAACTACTGGAGGATATATGTTGTATACTTGGCATTCTAACCAGCATCCTAAAAACTTAGACCATCACCTACTAGTATTTGGCCGAAAACCTGACCAAAACCGCAGCGGTTTTGGTTAGCATTTGAAGACCTCACAATTTTGCGGTTAGATTTTGGTTAGAATCTTAAGACCGCAAACCAAATCGATTTGGTTTTGGTTAACATCTCAAGGTCAATTCCAAAACCGTACCGCGGTTTATGTAAAGGTAAAACTGATCTCCAATATTACTGTACAAGAATCTTGAACCTGGAGGCTGGTTTTGACAGATTGAAATGAATCTTCGGTGCGAGTGTGACGACGAAAGCATTCCAAAGGACAGCGTGCTATTTACCTGGGGACCTCGGCGTTTTGTGGCCAGAGAAAAGCTGGAAAGTCACTCGGCGTAATACCGACAATACATGCATCTATCGGGAAAGTTGGCTTCGTTGATGTTCATGAAGAAATCCAAAAATGGCCGATTGGACCTTAGCCACGGGGTACATCACTAAAAAGCGCTAGTATGGTTAACTTACAATACTGGATAATTGGAATGGAAGGATAGTTACTCAATGTACTTACTAAGTACGGGGATCCGTCGTCGTGGTCCACGGATGAAGAACTAGTTTATGTTGCCCAGATGCGCAAGGCACTGACAGACCCTCGCATCCATGCCCATCAGCACGCCAAACGAATTTGGTCCAAAAGCCCACTTCCCGAGGGAGGTTCTCGTTTGAGACTATGGAAAATATGAGTCAGGTCACCCGGTGAGAGAGGAGACTGATAGAGATAAGAGCCGTTTCTTGTGCGAATCCAGGATTTTGCAGAGCATACCATGAGTGAAATCTTGAGAACGCGTTGACAAAAGCTTGCTCTTGGGTAGGTCACCCTAAAAGGTATGGGCACTTGGAAGCCTGAGAACAGCATCATTCTTTCTCGAGTGTCTGACTCTTGGGGGAATCCTCTTGGACGAAACCAGTCACAGACTGGCCTATTGAAGAGCACAGACGGCATAGAAGGCTATACGTCATATGAGCTCGCACTTAGTGCTGTGTTTGTCCTAGCCCAAGCATTCTAACCTAGATCAGCCTTGAGACGTCCCAAATGCTTACAGAGGCAGCGATGGGTTCTTGATTTCATTGGCTTAAGCTGTGCTGAGTCAGTGTACCCCTGCAGTGGCCTTCGATGCGGTGGTCCGTCTATATATGGGCTATATAACAAAAAAAAAGGCATCAACGATGAAGTGCGAGAAAAATCCTGGTTTTGTTTGTCGATCCGAGGGGGTCACGAGCTGATAGCAAATGCACATTATCCGAGCGCTTCATTCGTTGAACATCTGTTATCTGAGTACTGTTAAGCCACCAACGTGAATACCCCAGTAGTCAACACAAGGCTGCCGGCCGGATCGTGCCATAAATAAAGCTTCCTTCTGCTTTGTCCTCTTTTTTTTTCGCACTTTGGGTCTAATCTTTTCTTCTCTTTTCTTTTTTTTTCTTGGCATATTGGAGGATTGCTCCTTCCAGGAAACAAAAATCGAACAATCATCCACCCAGTCTTCCAAAGCCACTCCCTTGTAATTCTCCAAACAAGGCACAATGTCATCTGCAAAAGATTACGTCTTTACCAGAGACTACCTGGATAACAACCGGTAACTCATCCAACTCCAAAGCAAGGCAACATGGAAACTAAAGAAGAATGTACAGAATTAATTTACAACACTATCTCGCTGTACAGCTCTTCGGATATCACATTCATCCTTCAATCCCCACTGAATCAGCGGATTTGAGCATTGTAGACGTGGGCACAGGTACTGGGTAAGATCATTCTGGTTTTTATTCAGTCGCCGAAAAATCTGTTAATCTTCTGTAGAATATGGCTCACAGATCAAGTGGGCAAGTTTCCAAGCTCGGTCAGACTAGACGGATTGGACATCTCTCTTGATGCTACACCGCTACCGGAATTGCTCCCGGACAATGTCAAGTTTAATTTATGGGATATTAAAGAAGACGTACCAGAGCACTTAATTGGCATCTACGATGTGGTTCATGTCCGGTTCTTCGCCTTTGTTCTTCAAGAGCCAGACCTAGAACATGTCCTTGACAGCCTGGCTAAGCTTCTCAGTAAGTTGAGCTTTCGATTTCTGCTTTCTCAATTGAGCTGAATCTCATCTATATAGAACCGGGCGGATACCTGCAATGGACAGACATGGACGTAAATTCATGTCGATTGGAGAAGATCAGGCCAGAAATCGAGGCCGATGCACAGCTCAAGTTGCTGAAAATGTTCCAGGGTAATGACGACAGACTTCGCCCAGCTTGGGTACCTAAACTCCCCGGCTTGTTCGCCAAAAAGCAGTTTAAAGCAGTTGAATGCAATGCTAAAGAGTGCCCACCACATCTAGCGTTATCCTGGCATGAATGCGGACTGCTGGCCACGGAAGTTCTTGCAAGAAGTAAAGAAGATGACAAAGATGTAGCGGCAATGTTCAAGCAAATGCTGGACCAGGCTGCCAAGGAGACACGAGATGGATCGTACTTGGCCTTTACCAGATACACTGTTATCGGTCAGAAACAGTAACGACCCCCGTTACTATCAGGCATATTCTGGCGGGGTTGCCATGTATTTCTCTTTTAAACTACTCCGAAAATTTCCTCGAAGAATAATAAAATAATGAGTGGTCTGAAGTTGGGGAATACTGTTTGACATCTGGCTGTCTTGAGTAAAAATCAATACATTGTCTCTTTTCTGATCGGAAATAGAGCAGCCATGAATACCGAGAATAGTACCGGTTTAGCCCTTCTCGTATTGGTTTTGAAGTTCGGTGATATTGCTGGGAATACGTGCTTATCAAGGCAGGTGCCAATGTTGATAACATCCATGTTACCAAGACCGGCACTGGACTGGTTTGACGGCTGTTTATCCAAAATTCCGTGGTCTGCTATATGGATATACTATTTCTTGAGACAGACTGTGATCCCAACTGTAAAAACGAGAATGGCAATACTTTCTATATATGGATACAAGAAACAGTTTCCGATAGAGAATTCGATTCTTCCGGCGGGATGGTAGAGCGGATTTTCTTGCAAAAACAATCGGGGCAACATCTCTTTTCACGAAGATTTGTGTTTCGGGAATCTATATAAGATTGATACAAAAAATACTACTAAGAAAAACTACAAAATATTGGCACCGATTTGAATTTGAGAAACAATGATGGTAAGACCGTCTGGGATTTAGTACGGAAAGATTTTGATTCAGAACTACTAGTAGAGTATCTCACCAATATTCTGTCATATGGAATATCTGGTGAAGATTTTGATACCGCGTCTAAGTGGGATGAAAATGAGTCTGAGAGTGAGGCTCTCCAGAGTGAGGCTTCCGAGGCTGAGACTTCCGAGAGTGAGTCCTCCGAGAATGATTCTTCTGATAGTGATTCCGAAAACACCTCAGAAACCTCTTTCAACAGGAGTTTCTCTTTTTTATTTTTTTATTTTATTTTTTTTTTTTAATTATTATTATTATCTAAAGGCTCAAACTGGTCGGTACTAATATCTCTTATATACATCATGATATAGTTAAATCTATTTAGCTATACAAATTGAAAGTATGACACTTTCAATTTATCAGAACATACCTATGCTCTAATAAGCTACGGACTAATTAATACTAATAGTATTGCTGTAGAGTGTAGTACTAATAGATATAGTATATCTATACATTCCATGTATATGGGATATATCCATCAGCCATTTATTCTCGTATATTGATCCTGCTCATACAGAGCTTGTCTCTTGTTTTCCAATATGAGCATCGAGGGTAGCAGCCAGCAGAAGATACAGTAGTGCCTCTTCATCAATCTAAATTTTCTTCGATGTCCACCTGACCGCTCTTGATCCAGGAGCGGTACCAAATGGTACTTCCCGTAATATGGTTATCCCACGCCTGATGGCGGTACCGATAGGTTTCCCCCGCCACCTTCCATCCTTCCAGGCCCGCTTTTTGCTTGCAAGTCAATCAATTCTTCAAGCCTCAACTCATCTTTGTGACTTCACCACTTCTTCTCTTCTTCCACCAAACCTGCAATTTCAAAAAGAGGTTTGTTTTTCCCCCTTTGATCAGTTGATTCCCCTTCCCTCCCTTGAAACGTCATCCTGCTTTTCCAACTTTCACCCCCTCCTTGCGCACAGTGGTACATCCGTGTCGCAAATTCTTATCTGCAGCCACCAATCGTGGCTGCAGTGGAGGATGAAAACTGCAATACCGCTAAAGTCGACGTGAAGCTCAAGACTTTCCGAACATTTTCCTATGCTGTCTTTTTTTTTTTTTGGTTTTTTTGGTACCGTGCATATACTAAATCCCCACCGGTCCAGATTTGCATCCCTCGATCCTCCCCCACTACCAGCATCTAACTGGGATCCCCCCTGGCAAAAACCACCACGAACCGTGTGCTATCACCCTCACGCGATCACTTTAGATCACCATTATAATAGAGTCGACCCCGGCCGATAAATTATATTCCTTCGAATTCAATATGTCCGATCCCAGCGACCGCTCCTCGGAGTCCATGCCCGGCCCCGAATCCACTGGTTTAAAGCCCTTATCCAATGCCGAGGATATGGCTTTGCCAAACCCTAGCAACAGCGACTTGTCCCGCTTCATGAGCCGCGCTGGCATCTCTCTTGCGAATGGTTTCCCCTCGAAGACGATGAGGTCGAGGAAGTAGATGAGGACTACGTCGCCGTCGATCAGGAGGATGCCAATGATTACCCTGTCTGGTTCCGTCGTCCCCGACGCAGCATCGCACCAAACTTGATGAATTGCATCCTTTTGTCCAGCTGCTTTCCGTCTCTAATGTCGAAGACTGCCTTGAAGTCGAGAAGGCATTCCTGAGAATGAGCGCTGTTCGCGTGACAAAGTAAGTCCACTGCAGCTTGATCTGCCTGAGATAAAAGGTACAAATAATAGAAGAGACCCGGAACTAACGTCGTTACTTCTGATCAGTTCATCTATCGTCTGAGTCGTTGCCCTGAACTCAGCCTGGGACTTTTCACTCTCCCCATCATCAAGGCCGGTGATCCCAAGCCGCCGGCGACCCTGGTCGGCCACATCATTGCCACCCGTACTTCGGAGCCTTGCGTTACCGACCGATCCATGAAGCTTCCTTCTAACTGGCAAGGTGAGCGTTGGACTTTCGAGGATGGAGAGGCCGTTGGTCATGAGGAGGGTGGCGGCACCATTGCGATTCATTCTTTGGCTGTATTGGAAGAGCA
Source organism: Penicillium citrinum (assembly GCF_028827155.1). Lineage (NCBI taxonomy): Eukaryota > Fungi > Ascomycota > Eurotiomycetes > Eurotiales > Aspergillaceae > Penicillium > Penicillium citrinum. The sequence goes on from NW_026622686.1 coordinate 4,191,249, forward strand.
TCAGGGAAAGCAAGTTGGCAGTACCTTGATGAAGTCGTATCTCCAACGTATTCGTGAAGCTCAGATCGCGGATCGGATTGCAATCATCGCCCATGACCACTTGGTAGATTTTTATAAGTCATTTGGCTTCGAGGACCGTGGCGAGAGTAAGTGCCAATTTGGCGGCGGTGGCTGGAGGGATTTGGTAAGTTATGGGAAAATGCAACCCTTTCTTGTCTGCTGTTGTCTCTACTTATACTAACTCTCGAAATCATAGATCTTGGAGTTTGGTAACGAGCCGCTGCAAAACTAGAACTCAATGGATCTTCTCCTTTTGCTCTTTTGCATCTTTTCGGCGTGGACCGTGAACGACCCCTTTTGCCGGTCTTCGAGTACTCTTTTTGTCGGATGTCTTCTACCTATTAGTGTTTTTCCCAGTTTCCTCTCATCTCTCATGTTCCCGTTAACGCAGTTCATGTCCGGTCATCGGTTTTGGTCTTCGGGTTTGAAAGAAAACGGAGTTTGTTTGTTTCTGTTTCCGATATTCTTACTTTTTACCCTTTCTCTTTTATGTTCTATCTCCGCATGTCTCCCTTTCAATTTTTTTTTTCTTTTTTTCCTTTTTTTTCTTCCTCCCCAGCCGGAATGGGATTGTTATGGCCAGTTTTATGGGTTTTTATGGAACCAGTCTATGTAAAATACTGGAATACAATGTATATGAACAGGGACCAGGCTTCACTTGAAATCTAAAAAAAACAATCAACTAGATGTTTCTTCTAAATATATTTACCCCATATTTGCTTTTCCTTGCCCAAAATCATCCTTTTATACACCCAAACTCGGTTAATCGCTACGTCCAATCTCGACCCCGCATTCGCTCGCCGCCCGGCAGAAAATGTCGGACAAACAATTTTTTTCGTCGGGGAAATCAACTCGCGGTCCAACAACCTCCCACTCCAGAGTCAACTTCACTTTCGGTTTTGACTCCTGTGGCCCATCATGAAGACGACTTGGAAAGATGTGAGTCTAATCCTTTTGACGCATTTCTATCTCATCCCTTCTACTGTTCCTCCCAGACTCCCCAACTAATCTGTTTGACCGCCAGATTGCGCCGGTGCCCACCAACCAGGAATTCCTGGATATCGTCCTCAGCCGTACCCAGCGCCAGCTTCCTACCCAGATTCGTGCTGGTTTCAAGATCAGTCGTATCAGAGGTACTGTACTCCTTATCTGAATTATATTCCCGTTTTCATCACCCTCCTGGACGATACAATAGAAGAAAAAAATAGCGCCGCGGGTGATCGGGTTATCGATAAAGGTTTTTTTTATCGCTAATCAAATTTTCTTGATGTAGGTTTCTACACTCGTAAGGTCAAGTACACTCAGGAGACCTTCTGTGAGAAATTCCAGGCTATTCTTGATGGATTTCCCCGTCTTCAGGATATTCATCCCTTCCGTAAGTTCTTTTTACATCTCCGCTGCCTGGGTCCGAGTCTAATATTGTCACAGACAAGGATCTGATGAACACTCTGTATGATGCCGACCACTTTCGCATTGCTCTTGGTCAGGTTTCAACCGCCAAGCACCTGATCGAAACTGTTTCTCGCGATTATGTCCGTCTCATCAAGTATGCGCAATCGCTTTTCCAGTGTAAGCAGCTGAAGCGTGCTGCGCTCGGTCGCATGGCGACTATCTGCCGTCGCCTCAAGGATCCTCTCGTCTACCTGGAGCAGGTCCGCCAGCACTTGGGTCGTCTTCCTTCGATCGACCCCAACACTCGCACACTCCTGATCTGTGGTTACCCTAATGTCGGCAAGTCGAGTTTCTTGCGCAACATCACCCGTGCCGATGTCGATGTTCAGCCCTATGCCTTCACCACTAAGTCGCTGTTCGTCGGCCACTTCGACTACAAGTACCTGCGTTTCCAAGCTATTGATACCCCCGGTATTCTCGACCACCCTCTGGAGGAGATGAACACCATTGAAATGCAGTCGATCACTGCCGTTGCCCATTTGCGCTCTGCCATCCTTTACTTCATGGATCTTTCCGAGCAGTGCGGCTATTCTGTCACCGATCAGATCAAGCTCTTCCACAGCATCAAGCCCTTGTTTGCCAACAAGATTGTGTATATCGTTGTTAACAAGATCGACGTTCGCCGTCCAGAGGATTTGGATCCCGAGGAACAACAAGCACTGCAGGATATCCTGAAGGCCGATGATGTCGAGCTTTTGCAGGCTTCTTGCACCACCACCGAGGGTGTGACTGCCGTCAAGAACGCCGCTTGTGACAAGCTGCTCGCTGAGCGTGTTGCACAGAAGCTCAAGTCTGGAAGCAACACCTCCGGCGACCCCAGCGGTCGTCTTGGCGATGTCCTGGCCCGTATTCACGTTGCGCGACCTATGGGCGGAGTCACCCGCGAGACATTCATTCCCGAGGCTGTCAAGAACCTCCAGAAATACGACAAGAACGACCCCAACCGCCGAACATTGGAGCGCGATCTGGAGGAGGAGAATGGTGGTGCTGGTGTTTACAGCTTCGATATGCAACGCGACTACACTCTTGCCAACTCCGAGTGGAACCACGACAAGATCCCCGAGGTGTGGAACGGAAAGAACATCTACGACTTCGTGGATCCCGATATCGAGACGAAATTGGCTGCTCTGGAAGAAGAGGAGGAGAAGATGGAGGCCGATGGATATTACGACTCAGACGAGAGTGTCGAAGATGCCGAGGATGCCGATACTCGCATGAAGGCCAATTTGATCCGCGAGAAGCGTGTCCTGATGAAGAACGATGCCAAGATGCGCAAGTCGCTCAAGAACCGCGCCGCCATCCCTCGCAGTGCCAAGGCCAAGAAGCTATCCCAGCTGGAGCGTGCTCTGGACTCTGCTGGCTACGATGTGGATGCCGTTGGCGAACGTGCCCGTTCGCAGAGCCAAGTCCGTGGACGGCCTCTTACTCGGGATGGTGGTGATGATGGCGATGATGCCATGGATATTGATGATCCCCACAAGGCTATTGCCCGTGCTAAGAGTCGTGCCCGCAGCCAGGCTGCCACTGACAGACGTCACGATGGTGTTGTGAACGAGGTCTCTCGTGACAAGGCCGAACGCCTGCACAAGTTGGGCCAGAAGCACCGAAACCGTATGGCTCGTGCTGGTGAGGCTGATCGTCACACAACTGTCTCCCTGCCCAAGCACTTGGTATGTCTTTTCCCCTTTACCCTGTTATACATAATCATCATCATGAAATTATTAACATATTTTTCCCAAAACAGTTTGCCGGAAAGCGTGGTATCGGTAAGAACCAGCGCCGTTAAGGGCTCTCCCGCCACGGGCGACGAATCAAGACCCATTTTTAATCATCGTCAAAAATTGGTTTTTATACCGGGTGCACAATGGTGTCGGGCGTTTGCGATTTTCTTTGATTTGTCTCATGTCGTGTCATTTAGCCATTTGGCACGGATTATCTATATCTCATTGTCTTGGGATACCTTTTGCCTGTGAATAGACAGTCGTATGATTTGAGGGGGGCTTGTTCTCCCAGTCAATAGGACCAAAAGTTCTTGACTTAATGATGTTGCATATGTGCGAATTGAGACTTTGTTTCAATTGCCCGTATCAATTGTGTATAGTTACTAGAAGACATAACACAGTACAGACAAGCTCCTCATCTCGAAATTTGTAGTTGCATCAGACGCGGTCCGCGGGTCCCGGAGGCTCTGCGGCAAGGCCATCCAAGTTTGGCAAACCCTCGGAATATCAGAGTAGCGCACATACATACATAGTAGCTGATCATTGTCGATCTGGTATAATCTGTATTCATGACTTGAGAATAGGGCACAGTATCACCGTTTAGCATTATTAATAGTGAATTCTTACTAGATCAAAATAAGTTACAAGGTCGTGGCTGAGTCCACTAGGCCCCCGTCCTTAACGCCGCTGATTTAAAACAAAGAAAATCAAGTTCCTGATAAGATCAGCCTAAACTGTACTATGTACGTACCGTGTATGAAGATTTCGAACTTGTAACTCGACTGCTAGATTGGTTTCAAGGTTTCAAATTACATACATGCCACCCGTTGCAAGTATGAGCTAGTAGTGGGAATTGGGGCCAAATACCAAAGAGAATACACACTTCGTCCTAAGACTAGTGTATAATATCCCGCAGTCACATTGTTGTACATACATAGTGGGTATTATTCTGACTATTTCCAATTGGATTTCCACAGCTGACCATTCAATTCGTTCGGGGGTCATCTTGTTTCGAGCATTTCTGACTGCCAAGATACAAGCGCGTAATGTTGTTATTTTCTTTTTTCTCTTTTTCGTTTCTGTACAACCCTGCATCTAGGGTCACATGACAGGCCCCCTGAGCTTTCTCACCCTATTGAAAAACATTCGAATTTCTCCGATCAACTCGTTGACATTTTCTTCTTTCATCTCACCTGAGCAATTGCTAGTCATGGCCGTGAAACAGAGGACTACCGTGACTGCGACTCCACCTACTAAAGGTGCCGGTGCCGTGGAGAACAAGTCCAAGCCTGCTCCCAAATATCGAGATGGCGCGTCCGATGAGTTCGAGTTTGGTGGCTCAATTGGTGTATTGTGCCTGATGACTGGGTTCCCAATTATCATGTGGTATATGTGGATTGGTGCGACTTATTACGATGGCAAGCTTCCTCTGCCTGAGGACGGTCAGTCTTGGTCTGATTTTGGCCGTCATCTGTGTCAATTGGTTTATGAGGGTGCCTATCCTACCACAAAGGCATGGGTAATCTACTGGGTGTTTTTCATCACAGAGTCTTTGATGTACTGCTACATGCCTGGTGTTTCCAATTGGGGTCGTCCCTTGCTTCATGAAAACGGGAAGAGACTCCCCTATTACTGCTCTGCTTACTGCAGTTTCTATGCGACACTTGCAATCGTTGGTGTCTTGCATGTCACTCGCGTGTTCCCTCTGTACACGCTGATTGACGAGTTCGGATCCATCATGACTGTCTCTATTCTGTCTGGCTTCCTGAATAGCTTCATCGTGTACTTCCAGGCTATCGTGCGGGGCCGGACCCACAGAATGTCGGGATCTCCTATCTATGACTTCTTTATGGGCGCCGAGTTGAACCCTCGCATCGGTATTCTGGATTTCAAGATGTTCTATGAAGTCAGAATTCCCTGGTTTATTCTGTTCCTTATTACCTTGTCCGTGGCGGCTCGTCAGTACGAAGTCTATGGCTACGTTTCTGCTGAGGTCGTTTTCCTTGCCGGTGCCCATTATCTGTACACCAATGCTTGTGCCAAGGCAGAGCAAATGATTATCACAAGCTGGTAAGTCGATACACAAAGGACTACCTGAAAATACCTTTTGCGAAACTAATGTTGATACAGGGATATGTATTATGAAAAACTCGGATTCATGCTCACCTTTTGGAACATGGCCGGTGTGCCATTCTCCTATTGTCATTGTGCGCTTTACTTGGCCAACCACGACCCATCCGAGTATCGCTGGAACAGAGCCGCTCTGGCAGTATTCGCCGTTCTGTACATCTTCTTTTACTGGATGTGGGACAGTGCCAATGGCCAGAAGAACGCTTTCCGTCATCAGGAGAAGGGTCAGCTTGTCAAGCGCAACACTTTTCCTCAGGTACCATGGCAGGCTATTGAGAACCCCAAGACAATTGAAACCGATGCAGGTGACCACATCATGGTCGATGGCTGGTTCGCAATTGTCCGGAAGCCCAATTATGTCCCTGATATGTTCTTCTCATTTTCTTGGGGTCTCATTACTGGATTCAAGTAAGCAACTCCTGTCACTGGGGCTATGTAATGAAATGACTAACAAAACGCTTTCAGGAGCCCGTTCCCTTGGTTCTATTCTATTTTCTTTATGGCGATGATTATTCACCGCACCAATCGGGATATCAACCGCTGCCGTCGCAAGTACGGTGAGGCCTGGAAACGCTACGAGAAGGAGGTTCCCTACCTGTTCATCCCAGTATGTTCTCAAATATTGACCCAGATTAGATTCGCTGCTAACAAATTCGTAGTATGTCATTTAGACGGTCTGGTAAGCATGCGAAAATGGCCAATCTGGCCGATTCTTTGCTGCTTGCATCAAATGATCTCTCACTTTGTAGCCCTTGCGATATTTGCCTTCGTTCCTGAGGCCCGTCAACAACTGCCTTTTTCTCTTTTTGCCCTCCATATTTTCTTCATCATGTCGTTTCTCTTTATAGGTCTTAGACTTGATGGTTGGGTGTTTCATGCCCAATACCTTTTGTCTCTCATCGCAAAAGTGATACTGTTTTTAATATTTTTAGGTGCAGAATTGATAGCGTTCATTTTTATATCCTCTGGTTTGATATCATGTTTTCAAAAAGAAAGATTTACAAATTCGAATCCACGGTAATGACTCTAGTGGTATCAGTCTGTTCCCTTCGCGTTTCCATTTATGCCCAGGTGTGCTCTCTCTTCTACTGGGCACTAGCTCCAGCTCTAGATATAATCTTCTATCACCTCGTCTAAGCCTGAGTGGGACGGCACCAAGCGTGCAAATGCCTGTTGGGATAATAAGCCGCGATACACTCCCTCCACTGCATATCCTCAGGCGTAGTCCCGTCAATAGTCATATCAAAGTTCCGAATCATAGTCGCAAAAGCGATATACATCTCTGCCCAGGCAAGGTTCATGCCGAAACACATGCGAGGACCTCGACTGAATGGTACAAGCCAGTGATCCAAGTCGCTCTTATTTTGAGACTTGGTTCTGGTCTGTCCTTCTTCACTATCCAACTCCTCCTTGCTCTCTAGCCATCTCCCAGGTCGGAAGACCAATGCATCCTCACCCCATACCTCAGTCGACTGGTGCACATGCAAGATGGCCATACCGACTGTGGCTCCTCCGGGAATTTGCTGGCCCGATATAACGGCGCCAGTAGCGGGCACGACACGCGTTAATGATACACCCGATGGAATAAAGCGGAGTGATTCTTTGATAGTCGCTGTGAGCAGTGGTAGACTTTCAAGATCAGCTAGCAACGGTTGCTTCTCAATATCCGGCCAAACAGTCAGAAGTTCACTTCTGAGCATTTTGAGAAGAAGTGGATCCTGCATCGTATGCCAGTGACCCATGAGCAGCGTATCTGCGACTGTATTCGCACCCGCGAAGATAAGTGTGAAACCCTCGTCATGCAGGGCTGTCAGGTCGGGAACTTCCTTTCTTCGGTATGCCTGGGGGTCGAGCATACGATGAAATAGAGTCTGATGAGGCACTTCGTCAAGTTTGGAGGGACAGTTCAGAACAACCTGAAGTTGTTGCTGAATGAGATCACGAACTTGGTAGAGGCGTGGGGCAAGGCGTTTAGCATCGGGTACGAGTTGCATGACCAGGGATGGCGGGATGGCAAAAACCATATCGCGAATCAAGGGGAAGTTCTTCAAGAGTGGTAATAGCTTCAGACTAGCATCCATTGCTAAGATCAGAGGGTCGCTGAATCCCGGGGCATCGACTGCATTCACACAATTTCCAAAAGTGAAACACATAATTGTATCGAGGGTGTAGGATCGGAAGGCATAAAGAAGGTCAATGGAGCTTTTCGTTGCATTGGTTTTGGTAATGGAGGATGCGAGGCGGGTTGCCTATGGTTGAAAATGAGTGTCAGTTGAGAAATATTTAGAAATAAAGGCTTATTATGGATGGAATGGCTCACATTTCTCCAGACAAGATGCTCCAGGTTCGTAATTGCCCGCTTAGAGAAGATGGGAAGAAGAACCTCCCGACGTTCCTTTGCTTGGGCATATTTTAAGAATACGAATGATCCGGTAGTGACACCGGGAGTTCGATAGAGGCCAGGATCTTTGTCCCACTTCTTGCTGCTGTTATAGATATCGTGGAATGCAGATGGGTTTCCGAAATGGAGCTAAGGATCGATAACTCAGATTAGTGACACGGATGCGAAGACGTCAAAGTTGAAAAAAGCAACTAATAGCCTACCTCGTTTGGTCCTATTCGAACAATTTCACCTAGAAGAAGATGTGTTAGAAAAAAGGATCGCTTATTTGTCTTCCCATGTGTCTCACCATATTTCGCGTGCAAATCAAAGAGCTCTTGAGCTAGTGTCTCTTGTTTGATAACTTCCTTGTATGCTTTCCAACTCGATGTAGCGCCAGCCATCCACGGCCCGGGGAACTTTCGTAGCGGGTGGAAAAACACATTGTACACTATGCGGCATAATCCCAGAAACGTCGTAGTTGCCAGTACTGCTAGGAAAAGCAGCGAGAGGGTCATGGTGCTCGTCAGATAGTAATATTCTACGAGAATTTAGCAGTACTAGTTAGTAGTAAGCATTCAAAGGATATCCACGGGCCAGAGCCATATATTTATTTATACAATTCTTCAAGGATTTTCCCCAGCGCCATCTTCCGGATATCGCCGCCAAGGCCATATACCAGCAATACTTCTGGTAATCAAGGCGTGACGAGGTGGGCTTTGTCGGGACTACCACATGGGGGCCACACATAAGATTACCGTAAATAATGATAATAGTATGGGGCAGTTAAGATCCGAATTCTTGTATGCTAGACGTGATAAGATGCCGCGGCTGGGTAACATACCGAAGTGCATGAACAATACACTGTCCTATACTATATCAAATCTAGTGTGTGGCTTCGCTGCAGGTTAAAGCCCGGAGCCCGAATCCAGACTACACTAGTGTACCTGTGAACAAGTCTGACTGAAGTTCTAACCAAAGAAAGTAGTTTACAAGATGTTAGTACTTGTGAGGGATCTATCTTGGGTACGTGTCTTGCTCAGGCTGCAACATCTCATGTATTTTTATGGGGTCTGATTTCGGTTCGAAAACACAAGAAAGTTATCCTGATACTCTTAGGGTCAATCCAAAGCAGAAATGTCTCATACAATGGAGAGACTAGCCTCGCAAGGAACGGTAGTCATAGTGTATCACCGGCGAGTGGATCACATCATAGTCAGCTCCTAATTGAACACCAAATCAAATGCTGCTTTTGAACAACTTGAATCTCACCCGTGTGGATTTGGGTGATTTTTGATTCCCAATTTGTATATTTATCCCCGTATGGTGCTACCATGCTTACATGCTGTGAGCAATTTGACGAATCATCTGGATATCAAAGATAGAGCTGTAATTCCTTTTACTATTGCTCTGTTCGGCCTTAAATGATTAAATGATGCGGGCTATCATTTAACCAGATATTGCTCATGGATTCTATTAGACTTTAACTAACAACCCTGCAGAGCCTAAGTTCAATGTAAATGTCAAATTGAGCATAGTAAGGTGACCTTGGCAAAAGCCACAAATGCACCCTGCAGTCCAATCAATACTTTATTGATCAGCAAACGGGGGTCGTACTTAGGGCTAATTGTATTATATACATCTTTCAGTATGGTAATTACGGGCTGCGCTCACTACGACTGGGGCTTACGTGTGATTACCGCCCCCAACGCCTCGGCCAGACTCATATGTAAAATCATCACAGCCCTCTAGGGACTTGAAGCCAGAAATAGCCTAGGGTGTTCAGCTGATTACTTTCACGGTCTATCAAGAAGACTTTTTTATGCCAGCTCAGCACCTTGTGGCCGACGGAGTGTCGTAAAATCAGCAAAGAGCAAGTTATCCCCAGGAAAAATTGTACAAGAATGGCGCTCCAAACTCTTGTCTTGGCTTTACTATTTGTATGGCTTGTTTATGCTGTAATCAGTCAGAATCTATCGTCAAAGACGAAAGAAGCAGCTTGCTCACCTCCGCCTATTTTCCCTTCCTGGATTCCCTTCGCAAGTCATATTTATGGAATTGCAACCAAAGGCTCAAATGTCTACCTTTCGTCGCTATGGTATCTGCAAAATTCCATCGCCCGTTTGATATGACTTCTACTGACATGCAATCTTCAAAGTTCAACTCAAAACTCGCCAATCAAAACTCTTAAGCTCCCGGGGATGGACATGCATCTGGTTCATCCACTAGATCAGGCTAGCATGAAACTGTTCACCAGTATGCGCCACTTGAGCTTAATGACTGTTTTCCGTGTTGCTGTTGGTCCTTCAATGGGTCTTGTACCTGCCAGTGAGAAGTTTCTCACCGATCCTGATACTGGTGACTTCAAGCGAGGTTTGTCGAAGTTGTTCAATGGTGAGCTCAGGAACATGGAGAACCTCCAAAAATATGCTGGCCAAATGGATACGGTGATTGACGAGTATTGGAATGAGGCGGCTCCAAAGCATGGTTCAACAGTGGAGATTGGACTCGGATCCTGGATCTTTGATTTTCTCTCTCGTTCGATGGGCGATGTATTTTGGGGCGAAGAAGGGCCATTCAAAGAGAAAGATTTCCGTGAAAGTCTCAGGTATGCAAAGACTCAATTTATCGAAGTGGGCTCAAAATGCTAAAAGACTTTTTGCACATAGGCTCTTTATTCAGAATTTGGAGAGTCTGCGGAATCCAATTCCCTGGCTGGTATCATCTGAGATTCGTTCAGCGCGGAAATCTGTTCGTGACAAGATCAGTCAAAGTACAGAGAGTGAGAGTTACGGAAATCAAGACAAGCAGGGGCTCACACTTTTTGCGAAACTAGCTTCTCTATATGAGTCCCTTGAAATCCCCCGCGAGGGATTTACTGACTGTCATCTGACAGCCATCGTCGGGCTGATGTCCAACGTCATTAACATAATGATTTGGGCTATGTGCGAGGTCGTAGCTAACCCTAAGCTTTCGGCGTCTCTTATCACTGAGATTGAAGCCGTCATCAATGGCTCCTCTACTAACATGACCATCGAAGTGGACCATCTTCGTCGCTCTTGTCCACTTCTAGCAGCAACCTGGTACGAGCTACTTCGTACGTATGGAGATGCTCCGGTCGCGCGCGGGGTGTATGAAAACAGTCTTTTTGGCGATAAGTATCGAATTGAGAAGGGATCGATCCTCATGACTCCAATTCATCTTCATAACTTTGATATGGATATTTGGGGCGAAGATGTGGAATTATTCCGACCCAGTCGATTCCTCGAGAATGGAGGGATCAATCAAGAGCTAGTCAAACATCTTAATGTTTTTGGTCTACCTGGCATGCACCAGTGTCCTGGGCGTTACCTTGCTCTCAACTTAACGGTTGGTCTTTTAGCCAAATGTCTCTTGATATTTGAATTTACACCCACGCCTGGGGAGGCTCTCGGGGAGGGAATTGTACCCTCACGAAAGGATACAATGTTGGGATTGCCGGCTTTAAGTCGAGACCCGATTGTTTATTTAAAGCGCGGGGGGAAATAGAGAGTGTTCGTTTGTTGTTTGACAATGTGAAGCCAGGCTGGTAGAATTGCAGTATTTACTAAAATAATGGAAGACTTTACGATATTCAACTCGATTTATAGCACAATTGAACTTGACACTACACACATGGGACAGCGGATGTGTTGATCACTTCCTAGTACCAGTAGACATTGGAAAGTGATAAACTAACGAGCATTCTCGGCATAATCAATTGAGAGTGTTGTAGGAAATCGATCTTACTAGCATTTTCCAAGGACCCCTCTATCACATGTTCACAGAAATGTCAAAATGGTCACTAGAGCGCTTCATGATACTTGGCAATGAGAAAATGTCTCAAGCTAATGTCTTGTCATATTGCGCCTCTGTTAAGTAGACAGTCAGGATTCTCATCAGCTATAATCCAACGTCAATCATTGGCCAAAATTTACTTTTGATCTTGGCCCCCCTTGTTGTCGGTTACATTGAGGCTTGAAATTTAGATACACGGCCCCACAACCCTACTGTAGCCGCGTGAAGAAGTGGATCGGCCCGCCTGAGATATTATGTCCGGCATCAAGGATCCTTGAGAGGATCAGACTCGCGAGGCTTTCACATGAGAAACACTCGAAATTTGCATGGAATTTTGTACTAAATATGGAGTACTGAGGTCGCCTGTTGGGTAGTCTAACCCCAAGTTCGGAATGCTTACTCGCTCAAATCAGGGAACCAATGCTGACTTGCGTTTTACATCTTGATACTACTGGTGGGAGATCATATAAATTACGTACTACTGCATAAGCAACCTGTATGAGTATTCTATTATATTGCTCGTATGGGCACTGCTACGCCTTTCGCCCCACTAAGGCGAGGGTCTAGATTTAATATCTCTAACGATTTATCATGCTAAGTACACTGACATTAGGCGTAAGCACGGCCTGGTGAGTGTCAATTCTTCCAATAAGTGTAGAATATGTTGTTCATTGGTAGCTGTAAGGCGCTGACAGCTCTTGGTATGTAAACCCCTGACAATACATCAAACAAGATGGGGGGCCGTCAGAAACTAGTATGTATGCTGGGACACTAGTGTAACGCCCAGTATCGTGAGCCTCTTTAGATTAAGCTGATGATTACTTGTAGTGCTACCTCTCGGCTATAATCCCTCATGCCATCAAAATAACCCTACAAAGCATGTGAACTATTTTCTTAAAATATCCATACTGGTACGCTGGCCTGAAGCCTGTACTCGAACAATCTCGAATGAGAAAATGGAGTTCAGCTTAGCAATCATCAGTGCGTTGTTGCTATTTTTCATCACGAACTACAGCTGGCGGCTGGTTCGCAATATCAGTGCGGCCAAATCTACCGGATTGCCTTTTTTGATATACCCGGTCGATCCAAGTAACATAATATGGCTGTTGGCGGCTGTCCCTTTACGCCCGTGGCTGAGAAGCGTTCTGCCAACAAGAATATGGAACCGTCTTACGCTGACAATTTATGGCTGGGATTTCTATGAGAAGCGCCGCCCGTTCGATGAATATGCAGCCCCACAGGGCAACCCAAAGTCGTTTCTGATGGCCAGTTGTGGGCCGTTAGAGCTCTGGACTGCTGATCCAGTAGTCGCTACAGATGTCCTGCGACGAACAGATGACTTCAAGATGCCACCACTTGTTGGTGTTCTATTGGGGCAGTTTGGCCACAATGTTCTTACTACGAATGGTCAGAGATGGGCAAAGCAACGCAAAGTTGTTGCCAGTGTGATCAACGAACGTATATCCAAGACTATCTTTGATGCAGCGATTTGCCAGACAACCGCGATGCTAGACGAGCTTTCGTCTTCGAAGACCGAAAAAGGAAATAGCGCCATTGAAACAAGAAAAATGTTTGATATGATCAAGCGAATCACAATCCATGTTCTCAGTGAAGCTGGCATGGGTGCAAAGACACCATGGAAGGGAAAAGATGACAAGAAGTCCATTTTGGGATTCAAATTAACGTACATCGAAGCTTGCAAGATTGTCATGGAATCTGTCACCGGTCCGATAGTCATCCCAACATGTATACTCTTGAACTGGCCATTCTGGCTACCCGGGCGTGAATTTATGCAGCAATTGGGAATTGCTAAGCGCGAGTTCCCTATGCATACCGAGATCTTACTTAATCAAGAACGTCAGCGCATCTCAGAAAACAATACCGCTTTGGAGAGCAGCAACATTATGAGCCATCTCTTGCAAGCGTCGAATGAACAGACTGGCGAGTCGACATCTCTCAGCAAGGACGAGTTGAACGGCAATCTCTTTCTCTTTACAGCGGCAGGTTTTGAAACCACAGCAAATACCCTCTCATACGCCATAGTGTTGCTCGCGAGATACCCAAAATGGCAAGAATGGCTTTTTGAAGAAGTTGATGCCTTATTCCCTGCAGATATCTCAGAGAACCCGGAATACTCCGCTATTTTTCCGCAGGCGTCACGTCTGATGTCAGTCATGTTAGAAACATTGCGTTTGTACACACCTGTCGTTCATGTCCTGAGAACAAACGAGAAAGCTCAAGAGATAAAGACAAGTGAAGGCACAATTGTTCTCCCACCCAACTCGTCCGTGGTTATCAATCATATAGCGCTGCATCTTGATCCTGAAGTTTGGCCCAACATCAATCGCGACTCTGATCCATCATGGGTCACTTCTGATGATGAACAAGGCCCTGATGAATCGATTTTCCGCCCATCGCGCTGGATTAATCCCATTGGGTCTCCACGGCGCATATATCAACCACCAAAGGGGTGTTTCCTTCCCTGGGGTCAAGGTCCCCGTGTTTGTCCAGGACAGAAGATGGGCCAGGTCGAGTTTGTTGCTGTTATGCTGAAACTGCTCCAAGAGCACCGCATAGATGCCGTTCCACTTATGGAGGAGAGTCCAAGGGACGTTGAGCAGAGACTGGATGGGTTATTGAGAAATAGCGTTCCAAAAATGACACTGATAATGGATGGAATTTATAATATAGGAGCGACAGGGGGTGTCAGGATGCGTTTGACGAAACGAAAATAGTATCAAGATAGATCGGTAGATTTCACATGAATTCAGCTGGGTCGTTACGTGCTCTTATTAAAATGCTTCGGCCCGATCGATTTCATCGATTTCCGTATCTAAACCCGCGCGGGCTGACTTGATATATCTTCGCTTCGAGCTATGGCAAACTTCGAAGTTCGCGTACTTTATCCTGGGGAATCTCATCATTCATCAGAAGAAGCTATATTTTCACAAATGAACATCCGAAAAATGGTCGAGGTCATCGCTAGGTGCTTTTTCAACGACGAAAAGTTAGTGACTATGAGACCGTCGCAACCTTCTTAATCAGGCGATTTCAATATCCTCAAAAGGGCTAAACACTTAAATGCTATGAAGAAGACCATGAGATAAGGGTTCAGCTCCAACATGGATATCCATCATGCCACTTAGGGCCGTAGCCTATTCGAAAACGTTTCGCCCAGAGGCTTAAACATTCGATAAGCTTCAAATTGAGTGATGCTTGAATGCTGGTTTTTATCGAGTTTCATATTTCACACTATCTTCTACTCTAAAAATAGCAAAATGTTTCCACTACGATGTGACGAATAGCAGGGGTCCTTCGCTTAGTATCAAAGAGGGCAAGAGAGTGTTCAATGAATTAGATCACGCATTTGAAACTATTTTATGCGTATTTTGTTCTCACTTTTTCAGGACGAGCTCAGACTTATACTACCAATGTATAGTGTTTGATGATGTCGACCTCTTAGGAACTCCAAGCTGTACTTGGATGTATATCCAGCAGGTGGTAATAGGACCCGCTACCACATAGTACATGTGATGTACTCGTACAAGTATTATCCTAGATCTGACGATCAACTCATAAGGGACTACAAGTAAACTATGCGTGTCAATTGAAAGACATTAAATTCTCCCAAGTCCACCTGAGAGGCCCCCAAGGTTGACAACTACTGTACAACGCACTGCAGCGATAAAAGTGGAGTTAGATATGACCTTATTTTTGTGGAGCTGATATCTTTCCAGTTTTGACCCTATCTGCCTAAGACGTCACTTCTCCAGGGCGTTGGTCAATGCCTTTTATCTCGACATTCAGGGTCCAACGTTTGCGGGTCTTCTCCAGGTCATTCCCCGGGGTTCTTTTGTTCTTTGGGATCCTTATTCAGCATGCTGTCTGGTAGAATGTGGATCACCGGTGAAGTGTCCCGAGGAGAGTGCTTTCGAGGGGATGGAGTGGATATGCAGTATTTCTCTATCTCCATTCCCTGGATCTATCACTGCGTGGCCTTGGGCTGTGATCCAGTCTACTGTGGTATCTCAAAGCACAACTGCCCCCTATGTTGCCCCCGAATGCTTTGTGAAGACAGGTCAGGGCTCCACATCTCAAGACAGGAATGGCTTATTTCATATAAGTCCTCTCTTATCCAAGAAATACGGAATCTTCGTTGTGATACCTGATATTATGACTCAATCTTCCCGGATCCCCATGAGCGAATCATCCTTTCATCGATGCTGTTATACGGATATCAAACAAGGCCGGACCTGCCATATATTAGCAAGACTCAGGAAGAGGACTAGCGTCATAGTTGAATGATATCGTTATCCTGGGCCCCTACTACATGTACAGGAGCACAAGGCATGGCATCGGCCAGTCCCAGTCTCGTATGGATATGGTGCACCATAGAATCCGGATTTGAGAGGAAATGTCCTTTTTCGACAAAGAAGTAATGAGATAAGCCAATACTAACAATGTTTTGTCTCAATGCTCCGTGCGAGGGAGCAAGACCAATTCAGTTATTCGTTACTACTGGGACAGACGAATGGGTTTGGATTCTGTGGGTCCACAATTTTTGGGTTTACGGTATAGAAATGAGGTTGAGATCATCAAACAACGCATCGGAATGGTCTTGACCCCTACTCAAATAATTTTACCACAATGCAGTGAATCCTGCTTTGCTACGACTTGTAGTGAATAAAACGACTGCGTTGAATGGAATAGAGTTTTCAAGGAAATTGGCAGGAAAACCGAGCCCAGGAATTCATACCATGAGAAAAAGTTTACTGAGTACTTGTACTTTTTTCAATGCTTGCCTCCGAGAATTTTCCGTGGATATTTCCTGCAAGCAGGTCCAAGAATCCAATTGACTATTGCCAGCGAAAGACATACTGGGCAGAGTCATAGTAGAAATTAACAACCTACGCGAAATAACCCGACATCGCCCTACGAAAATATTCTCACCAGAACACTGACGGGGCAAAGAAAAAGCAAAATGAGAAAAAGGCCCGAAATTATCCCAAGAGATAACAGAGGCCTGGTCTGCGAACTATTATTGGATACTGACGACATTCAGCCTTTGGTGGAAACCTTGCGCTGTATCAGTTAGGAAGGAGTGTTAGCACGCAGCGGGTCCGAATGCCCCTTTTCAAAACGTTGAGCTATTTTCGCATGTTGCATTGGTGGTCTGATTCTGTTAGCGTTCAGAAATTTCCTAGCCAGCTCACCGCAGATCACGGAAGGGGCGTGGACTAAGTGGGGCCTCATAAGAAAAAAAGTCTCTGGTTCCGGCGAGCCTCTCGCGAATCCTGCGAAGATCCCGTATTTTCGGGATGCCGAGTGCAAAACTTGCTGAACAGCAGTTTCTCTGGGACTTTTTCCGTTTTGAAGGGTAAGAACAGGAATCGAGATTGTGGTATGAATTTAGAGTAAACATTGAATGATACCCACTTTGCCCAGTCGCATATTAGATGCACCACGCCGTTGATGCATGCGCAGATCGCATGTCGCAGGACAACATGATGCGGCATCGATCCCGAGTCGGCTCGGCGTGTGTCGACTCGGTGTGCCGATTTAGGCCATGGTGGACCCGGCCAAAGGCTCGACGGATCGGAAATCTCTGCGCGGGAGTCGACCGAAGACTCACCGATAGTGGGGCTTGGCCATATTCGAGCTCGAACTATCCCGACCGGTGCACCTATTCAGCGATGTCTTATCAGTGCAACAACCAGGGTATACCATAAGACCTGGACGGAGATCGTATATAACCGGGGCTCTAGCCCAAGTTGAACATTCTGAACGTTCTCGTGACCATTTGGATATTTTTGGACCGGTAGAAACATATGACTATTCAATGAATGTTTTCGTAAGACCTCCCAAATCGAGCCAAGCTTTGTTCCGTGGCGATCGTCATCGTCCGAGCCCGGCTCGGTCTGTTTTGCAGTGAAGAATCCACGGGCCCCACCCAAAGTAAACAGAAATTTTCTTTCTACCGGAGTTTTCTGTTTCACGTTGGATAGAGACAAAACTTGAACGGGAATATTAATGATGATGACGATGATGATGATGAAGAAAAATGGTTTAGACTTCATAGTAATAGAATATTCCAAGGTTATGTGCTTTGACTGTACTATGTAAGGGGTTGTGTAGATGATAGCTCCATGACAAAGGCTTTTTTTTTCAATACCTCAGCTTGTCATCAACCACGGACAGTATCCGGGTGCAACCAGGCACAGCATTCCCATTCGCTCGGTATTGATCCATTCATTACCACATCGCGCAGGTTTCTAGAAGGTGGCAAGAAGCTCGGCAATGTTCTCGTCTACATGCCAACGATCAAAGGAATTCTCCCGGAAATGGCATGTTTGCTGAGACAATGTTTCTTTTCAAGTACGAAAAATAAACAAAGTGAATTCTTGTATGAGTGAGAAAAAACACTATGAGTCTAAAATCTACATTCACTCATCATCCGTATATACATCAAGAGATACTTCCACTCCGTACTAATACTGGATATCGTGTACTAAATGGTTTAGACCAAGAGACAGTCTACTCCATACCCCATCACTTCATCTCCACAGAGTAAAACATCTCCGGGCTCAGACTCTCACGTGGACAGGCCCCATTAGGGCCATCTCCAGAGCATTTCAATTGCCTTTCTCCACTACATTCTCCACTCCAAGAACCCTCCCGGACTCACTCTACATACTAATTAACTAACACTTTACTGCATATGTACACTATGTACGGAGAATGTGCCCATGGAGACGAAATTTCCCTCCGCCCCATCCCGACAAACGTGGGACGCGAGATCCGGGCCCCCGTTTTTGTCTGCCATGGTACCCCAAGGGGGAATCCGATTCTCCGCTAACTGCGTATTTATTTGCCGCATTCCCCCTGCCGTTGCCAAAGTTTCTTCCTTTCTTTCTTTTTTTCTTTTCTCTATCCAATCCCTCTCTCCGACATTTACCCTCCGGTCTTCACAACTTCCCGATTAGGTATTATTCAATATGGGTGTTGGCAACATCATGGCCCGCTTCAAGGGTGGTGAGGACTCTCAGTTCTCCTCCCAGGCCCCTACACCTGCTCGTGCAGACTCGACCAGCGCTGAGAAGGATGAGGGTATCATCGATGACAGCCCTGTCAAGTATCTGACTTGGCGATCCTTCATCCTGGGTCTGTGTGTTTCCATGGGTGGCTTTATCTTTGGTTATTCTACTGGTATGTTTGTTTCACTGCATGGCGGATGCAGCCTATATCCCATTTGGGATATGTCATGACCAGAGAAACATGAAGCTAATCCCAATGATCAGGTCAAATCTCGGGTTTCACTTCCATGTCAGACTTCAAGCAACGCTTTGGTGAGGAAAACTCCCAAGGTGAATATGTTTTCAGCAACGTCCGTAACGGTCTTATCGTCGGTCTGGTAGGTTCCACCCTTTATAGCTTCGACCCTTGCATCATGCAGGAGAAGCATTCCAAGAAGAAAATTCCCAAGTCTGACCATTTGACAGCTCTCCATCGGTACTATGATTGGCGCCCTGGTGGCTGCCCCCCATTGCCGACAGAATTGGCCGCAAGTTCTCCATCTCCTTCTGGGCCGTCATCAACATCGTCGGTATCATCGTCCAAATCACCACCCAGAACAAATGGTATCAGGTTGCTCTCGGCCGTTGGGTCATGGGACTTGGCGTTGGTGCTCTGTCCAGCGTCGTCCCCATGTACCAATCCGAGTCGGCTCCCCGTCAGGTCCGTGGTGCCATGGTCAGTGCCTTCCAACTGTTCGTCGCCTTCGGTATCTTCATCTCCTACATCGTCAACTACGGTACTGTGCACGTCAACTCCAGTGCTTCGTGGCGTATCACCATGGGTATCGGTTTCGCCTGGCCCCTGATCCTGGGTATCGGTACTCTCTTCCTGCCCGAGTCCCCTCGTTATGCCTACCGTCACGGTCGTGTTGAGGAGGCTCGCAACGTCATGGCGAAGCTCTACGGTGTCCCTACCAACCACCGCGTTGTTGCTCAGGAGATGGCCGATATGAAGCAGAAGCTGGACGAGGAGAAGAACGCTGGCAATGCTCCCTGGCACGAGGTTCTCACTGGCCCTCGCATGTTCTACCGTACTGTGCTTGGAATCACTCTGCAGTCTCTGCAGCAGCTGACCGGTGCCAACTTCATCTTCTACTACGGAACCAGCATCTTCCAGGGTGTCGGTTTGAGCGACTCTTTCGTCACCCAGATCATTCTTGGCGCTGTCAACTTCGGTATGACCCTGCCTGGCCTGTATGTTGTTGAGCACTATGGACGCCGCAATTGTCTCATGGTCGGTGCCGCCTGGATGTTCATTTGCTTCATGATCTGGGCTTCCGTTGGCCACGAGGTTCTGCACGCCAACCCCTCGTCCCACCCTGCCGGTATTGCTATGATTGTCTTCACCTGCTTCTTTATTGTCGGTTTCGCCACTACCTGGGGTCCCATTGTCTGGGCCATCTGTGGTGAGATGTACCCCTTCCGTTACCGTGCTACCTGCATGGGTGTTGCCACCGCCGCCAACTGGACCTGGAACTTCCTCATCTCCTTCTTCACTCCGTTCATCAACAGCGCCATTGACTTCCGTTACGGTTACGTCTTCGCCGGCTGCTGTTTCGCTGCCGTCCTCATCGTCTTCTTCTTCGTCAACGAGACCCAAGGCCGTACCCTTGAGGAGGTTGACACCATGTACGTCCTGCACGTCAAGCCCTGGAAGTCCGCCAGCTGGGAAGCCCCGGAGGGCATCATTGCTGACCTCCACGCTCCTCATGAGCCCAAGGAGGGTGCTGGAGAGCACCAGCAGCACGAGACTGCTCAGTCCACTGAGACTACTGAGATCCGCGAGTAAATTGCTGATCGCGCACAAAAATTTGCAATACAATACCCATCAACGAGCCGATAATGGCTTTATGTACTTTTTAGTGATTATGATTCTTCCGTGTGAAT
Organism: Penicillium citrinum; assembly: GCF_028827155.1. NCBI lineage: Eukaryota > Fungi > Ascomycota > Eurotiomycetes > Eurotiales > Aspergillaceae > Penicillium > Penicillium citrinum. Next base: position 4,211,768 of record NW_026622686.1, read on the forward strand.
ATTTAAACTCGGCTCTTGCTACGAACTCCCCCTCTGGGAGACAAGAATTGAAATATGGCTTTCCATAACATTTTTCATCTTTCATCGTACTTTAAAATCAAAGTAGTTACTTTTTAATCCAAGGTACGGCTGAAAATTAATTATTCTAGGATTGTTTTTGAGCTCCATGTACGAGTAAGAAACTTGGATAAGTCCCAACATCATATTCTCAATTCTGTTTGTATTGAATCATTATCGTAACCATGTATATTTATACTTAATTTACTTGTCACCTTGATTCTCATACTTCATACCAGCAGCCTTCCTGGCAGCACCATAAACACCAGCAATATCCCCCTTCTCCCCCTTCTCAGCCTTAACATCCTGCAAAAATGAATCGGTAACCTCAACATTCCGCATACGCTGACCACCCTCCTTAGCCAACGAAGAAGCATGACGCAAATCCTTCCGAGCAAGATCAACCGCAAACAGCGGCTCGTCCCTTTGGTAATAATCACCAGTAATCATTCGATCCGCATACTTGGCAAACGGACCAGGGGCAAATAGATCCAACCATTGCTTCAATGGACCAACACCCAAGCCCGTAGATTCCGCCGCAACAACAGTCTCCGCTAGAACACCAACGGTGTTGAGAATAAATGTGTTGCCGAGAACTTTGAGTGTGGAAGCTTTGCCGACATCGATATCTGCACCGGTCCCATCGGATAGGTCAATGGTGGCTTTAGCTGTGACGCCCTCGAAGAAAGGTTTCGCCTTTGAAATGGCTGATTGCTTGCCCGCAGGTACGACAATTAATTGTCCTGCGTCGGCCATGTTGGGTGCACCGAAGACGGGGCACGCGACGAATGAGGCGCCCCGGGCAGTGTAGGCAGCTTCTGTGCGTCGTGAAGTGTCGGGGTGAACAGTGGAGCAATCGACGAAAGTCTTTGTTGAGAGATCAGTGGATTGATCGGATAGAATGGCGTTGGTGATTGCGTCGATAGCGGGGTCATCGCCGACACAGGTGAAGATCACGTCTGCATTCTGGACGGCTTCGGCTAGGGAAGAAGCGACGGTGGCACGGCCATTGAGAGTCTCGGCGTGACTTGTTGCGCGAGATGTAGTGCGATTGAAAAGAATTAGACTTGATTGCGGTCCCTTTTGAGCGATGTTGGTGCTCATGCCCTGTTCTTGTTTAGCTGGGGAAGTTCGAGTGTGAAATTGGCGAGAATGCAATGCTTACTCGACCGATATTGCCGAGACCAATCCATGCGACACGAGTTTCAGACATGATGTGAATGATATTCAGGATCGATTTGAGATTGAAGGAATAAAAATAGGGAATCGGCCACTCTGGGGAATTTATAAGGTCAAGCTTCGAGGTTCCACGTGGGGCAGCGTGGGGTAAATGCGAAATGGCTCAGTTCTTTTCCGGGGATTATTTAGTAGTAGTAGTAGTAGTAGTAGTAGTAGGGGTTGGATGCCAGCAGTTTATATACTTATTAGACTGTGTGTCATTGTTTTCATGATGTAGTTGATGAGGTATCTCGGTGAGATAATATAACTCGGACTGATTGGTATTTCAAATTTCGGTTCGGACATTGGGGACGAGGCCTCTCGCTCTCTAAGCAGTGAGGCACTAAGGCCGAAGGGCCGAGATGACTTTACCACAAACTAGTTAGTTTGTGGAGGCGACAAAAGCAGGTGGAATCGTTATTGTTTTTTTTTATATATTGAAATGAAGCTAGGATAAAGCTGAAAATGTTCAAATAGAATGACTTGGAAATTCAATTGTTATCATGAGTAGATTCGACTATCTCAGTATTTCTACAGCTTTGCTTTCTCCACAATCGCCAAATCCTGGATGGGAAGTCCAAGATACTGCCACATAAATGCAAATCTGTTGCTAGTCAGAACTCACGTCTAGCTTAAAGAACAAGTAAGAACGAATACTTACCGGTCACTACCAAAAAAGGGCTCTTCTTTGCCCTCTTTATTCCGTACCCAGAACCACGGAGCGCCATATGCTCCTTTGTCGAGAGCTGCCTGGGTGTTAGAGGTTAAGGCTTGCTTATATTCAGCAGTGGAGGCAGCAGAGATAATAGCCTTGATTTCCTCTTGTGAATAGCCGTGACTTTGAAGAAGTTGGCCCAGTTGTTCAGGCTTGCTGATGTCGATATTCTTGTGGTACATCCATTCCGACAGCGAGAGAAAAGTAGTCTCATATCTTTCACGAGGGAAGTTGTTCTTGATATAGATCATGCATCTCTGAGGCTGTAAAATGGATTAATCTGGACTGGTTCTTGTTTTCAGAATTCAATTTCAGATGGTTTTTTTTTGTACGTACCAGGATGGACAGGATAGGGAAGAAATCCGGGGTCTTAATAGGGGCGACACCAAAGTATTTACAAGCTCGCTCGGAATCGAACTTGCCGTAATTTGCTTTGGCTGGGAGCGTCCAAGGGGGTTTATTTCCTAACTTGAATGTTTAGCAGAAGATCAAGTCGTGCATCTCGTTGTGAAATTACCGGATCCAACATTGACGCCGCCCAAAAAAATGGGATGAAATCTATCTGTATCAGTATTACCAATCGCAAGCCTGGCAAATTTCCTGAGTAGATCTATCTCACTTACTCAACTTCAATCCCATGAGACTCCAATGCTTGCCGATTTCGTCTCAAGTAAAGTGTAGCGTAATATGAATAGGGTGACACTAGAATGGAGTCAGTCAGCTGCATGACTCCCGGATTTCACCTCTGGGCGAATACATACCGCAGTCGACATACGCGTCTATTTTGCCGCCAGACATAGTGAAGGCTGGATGGTGGTATCAATGAATTCGAGCTTGATTACAAGACCAGGACCTTCCGGTGTCGAATAAGAGGGAAATTAACATATAAATCTGACCTGAACAGGCTCGGTGGTGAGTGCAGATTGGCCCGAGGCGGAGAATTGCCGAGGCTGTGGGGAAAATTGATGAGTGATCAACTTGGCAGATTCCGAGGCCACCAACTGGTAACTTGACACTCTGCCAATACATCAGTAATATTAGGATGGAAAGCAGTATGGATGAGTCTTTATTATCAGGGACTCGGGTCTGAGGTTGTATTTTGAAAATGCCAATGCCATGTACTCGTATAAACGACTGGTTAGTGGTAACGATTAGATACGGCAAAGTAATGCGCCAGTCATATTATTTCTGATAGTTGATTACAAGATGAATGCTGTTGTGAGTCCCAAAAAGCTAGTATGAAGAGTTACACTGGAGCCGATGAATAGCTAAGAAAGTAGCTGGGCATGAAATCTTAATGGGTTGACCATGCATCCTGAAATTCTCCTGGGCCGAGCGATTCTCATGGCAACAGTCACTTCAAAAATGAATACCCCGGACTCAGCAAGTAAAATCCACAGTGAGTATTTTGTAGAACAGAAGACTCATAGTAAGGGTTTTCTTCATTTTCTTCCGAAAGAAGTCGCTTAACCCATTATCTGTCCTGGGAAAGGGGATCTTGAACTCTGATTGCCTTTTTGCAATTGGGCTCGTCTGGTCTCACTCCTATTTTGTCGTGCTGATAGCTGACTGTCGCGTATTCACAAGATCAAGGTCATATGGATTCTCTTCGTATTGTGTGGCGGTCGCGGTGCGTTGAATAGATCTTCCGGACTGGCGGGATGCTCTAGAAGCATATCTTCCAATGGATGCACGGGATGGAACTGTCGAGAGACTCTCGCTATCGCTTGTCTCCACAGCTTCATCGAGTCGGTTGGTATCGGCTGCATCCTTCTCTGTTTCCGCTCCCTCTTTCTCTTTATGAACCTCAGCCTGGTTCTTTTCAGCAAGTCGACGCATAAAGGCGTCAGCCTCGGCCGCAAAAGTGCACCTTTGTCTGATCTGTGCCCCATACTTATAGAAAATGAACGGAAGAGGTACGCAAAGAACTGACAAAAAGGCTGGAATCGATGATGCCCAGTGGATTCCTAGATTTTGGTACATGTATGTCGTGAAAAGAGGGAATGCCATACCAAATAAGCTTCGTAGAGCCGAATTCGCCGCCAAAACACTGGCTGCGAAGATAGTGTAGGAATCAATAAGATAGTTAAACACGCTCAGGAAGATCAGAACCATGCCAAACCCAAAGGGTGCACCGGCGGCAATCGAAGCCATCCAGTGGATTGAAGGGGAATTTGTCCAAGCAAACCAAAACAGCCCTATAGGTAGAGCTATTCCACCTATCATACTGGGAGGGAGTCGAACTTCTGGGGGCAGTCGATCGGTAGTTTGAGTACACATTTTAGCGTATCGCATATTTTCAGGGAACGTATAGATCACGGCGAGAATCATGCCAACCAGGATTCCAAGGAAAGCCAGACCACCAATACCTTCGCTCCACCCACGAACCTGTTGGAAAACAATTGGATAGGCTGCAAATAGCATATAAAGCGTGCCATAGATGATAGACATATAGATAGAAAACAGAAGCACAATAGGCTCCCGGAATAAAAGAATCCATGGTCGTGAGAGGGCTGTCTTGAGAGTTTTACCCATTGGCATGGGACCCCGTTCGATATCGAGCTTGCTTCGGTAGACATGTCCAGTCAACTCCGACAATTTTGCGGCTCGACGGCGTAACAAAACAGGCGCGTATGTCTCAGGCAGAAGAAATATGATGCACAACCAGAGGGCACCAGCAAATGCCGCTAGAAAACCTTCAACCCAGCGCCATCCAGCACCTGTTGCGAGAAAGCCACCAATAATCGGTCCGATAGTTGGTCCAAGGAATGGTGCCGCAGCAAAAAAACTGATAGCAATACCTCTCTGGGAAGCAGGGAACATGTCGGCGATCGTACCGCCTGCATTTCCGAATGGTGAAGAGCCAAAGCATCCAGCAAGGAATCTCAGGATGATGAGAGTTTCAATATTTTTGGCGCCCGCGGCACCAGCATTGAAGGCTGTTAGAAATGCAAAACTGATGGTGAATATGTGGCGTCGACCAAAAATCTCACTTAATGGTGCCCATATTAAAGGTCCAATCTATCATATCCAATTAGCATGTATTAGTTGGAATTCGCCGTGTACAGGGGGGGGGGGGATATCTTACAGCAAAGCCAAGGACAAACAGCGAAACTCCAAGAATGACAATTTCCTCCTCGACTCCAAAGGCTACAATGATCTGGCTCATTCCACCAGAGTATGCTGAAGAAACAAGCGCAACAGCTAATGTCACAAATGATACCAAGATAGTGATTGCCCATTTCTTGACTGTTCCAAAATTCATGGGGTTGCGTGGGTCATTCGGCAGCCATGACACGGCGAAGGGATCATCTTCAGTACCGGATCCTGTATAGGGATATTGAGCGACATCCTGAGTGATGACCTTCTGATCGAAGACTAATCGCCAAAAGGGGATCTTGGAGGGGAATGAGGTCTCACCCCCGCCGGTAAGAGGTATCATTGCGATCAGCCAGTTCCAATGAGCTTTAGCACCAAATACTCTAGCCCTGTATTTGCTGCAAGAAATCTCTTGCGTGTATAAACGACAGAGATAATGCAGATCAACTCCCCGACAGGGAAATAGATTTGAATGCAGAGTCAGAAATCATATCGCCCTAGACGATATTATTGAAAAATAATCAACGGGAGCAATGTAAAGACCCACTTCGATAGCCGGCTGCCTCGGCAGATTCCTATGCTGGTTAATGCATGAATGAAGCGAGTAAGGATAGTCGGGCATCCAGTACCGATTCAACAGAAGTGGAGAAGACCTCAGAATTTTCGGTGGAGCCTTTTGTCTTGTCTTCAACCTCAAACAACATCGGGAATCGGCCCGAACGCCACCCATGGCTGCCCTCCAAGCTTGTCTACGGGTTGCCGAAGGATAGTTCAGCATGACCTCCATCTAAGCCCAATATGTATCGGCAACTTGGGTCGTAAAAACGTTCAAGACTTCAGTAAAAAAGACTGACTTAAATTATCATAATTCACTGCGGGTCTTCTGTTTGGTTTCTCAATGGAGACAAGCGGAGTCAATTCCAACGGCTTGGATGTGCCTGCATTGTCCATGGCTGTATAAATCTATGCAAATGGAGGTTTCCTTTTTCACATTACTAAAATGACTCGAAGCTTTATACCAGACTTGCTAATTGATCTGTCTAGCTTGTTCTCCCTTTCTTTCCCTCCAAGTGGCATACTATGCTTAGTAGACTAGTACGTCGGTCGCCTCCGACGACTTGTTACAATCTAATATCGTCAGCTTTCCTCATGAATTTCATACGTACATCTGAATAAGTGATAAATACTACATGATTCGAGTGACATATGCATTATCGCCTACCACTAGAACCAAATACGAGGAAAATGCGATAAAAGCTAGAGATCGCCAAAGGATGATGAACTGCACCACGCGATCTCGAACACACTTTCGCATCTCCCAACCCGTATAGTAAAAAAACATTGATTAAAAAAACACAGATCGTATGCCCTAGATGGTCACAACATCTCTCAACTCAAACCCGACACACGCTGAACAGTGCAACGCGGAGTTCCCCGGTGATTGAGTCACCTCGGGCTTTTAAAGTAGTGGAGAAAACCCCACAAACAAGGTCTTGTGGGCTAGCTACACACTCAGTAAAGACAATTTTTTACAAAGGACCTCGCTGTATTTTCTAAACATTCTTTATCAGACTTGAGTCAAGGGATTCGTGCTCTATATCATCAAATTCATCTCCAAGTAATGTCAATCAGACCTCCGGTCTCTACGATATAAACCCCTACATCTAGTCGCACATAAACTTCATACTTCACGACACATGCTCTCTCCTTTTCGGCATCTTGTGTTACACTTACAATCATATTTTTTCTCCCGAAAGATATCTCTTGGCTTGACCCACAGTCTTGAGGTCTGTTTTCGCTCAGCTCAAACGGAAACCATCCTCAATAATTCCATTCGTTTTTCTACCTTGAATGGAAAGGACTGTGTTGGGAGGAAATGAAAGGCAGCCAACAGTCCTCTGACCCTGCATCGGGTGGAAGTATTCAAATTGCTGCCCGCCATGATCCCGATTCTCTCAGCGAATTGACTCGTGTTTCCCGTACACACAGCGCTCTAGACCATGATATCTACGATGTTTCGTTTGATGGCAACGAAGACCCTATGAATCCTAAGAGCTTGCCACTTGTCCGAAAATGGGCTATTGTTATCATAGTATGCACGGGGACAATGTGTGTGTAAGTAAAATTGCTTTCTCGTTTTGCCAGTGTGACTGCATGGGACACTTCTAAGGTCCTCTTATAGCTGGTGCTAATTGAGAGTTCCCAGAACGTGCGCGAGTTCAATTTACACAACAACGTATCCGCAGATGAACTCAGAGTTCGATGTTGCCTCTCTGATTGCGATATTGGGTCTTTCTACCTTTGTCCTTGGTCTTGGTCTAGGGCCATTATTGACAAGTCCTCTGAGTGAATGGTATGGACGAAGACCCATCTACATCGTTGCGTGGTCTTTTTTTGTCATCTGGAATGTGGTGACAGCTGTTTCTCAGAACATACAGACAGTCATTGTATCTCGGTTCTTCACGGGGTTTGCGGGCGGCACATTCCTTTCTGTATCCGGAGGTACAGTGAGTGATGTGTTTTTACGCTCACAGATCCAGTTGCCAATGACACTGGTCTCGTCGGCTCCATTCATCGGTCCCTGCCTTGGGCCTTTGCTTGGGGGATTCATCAGCTACAACACGAAGTGGAGGTGGAATTACTACTTCATAATCATTTGGTCTGGCATACTTTTAGTATCAATCGTTACGTTTGTGCCTGAGACTTTTCCACCTGTCCGACTGCGAGATAAAGCAGTATCTCTTCGAAAATCAACGGGGGACGGTCGTTATAGAGCCCCATCTGAAAAGCTCCAATCATCCAGGGCCAAAGCCTTAGGATATGCCCTTCTCCGACCACTTCAGCTCTTGTTCTTCGAGCCCATGTGTCTCGCACTCGACATTTATGCAGCAATTCTGCTGGGAATACTCTATCTATTTTTCCAGGCCATCCCGTTAATGTTTGAAACAACATATGAATGGAAACTATGGCAGGGAGGCCTTCCGTTTGTGGGAATCATAGCTGGCATGATTGTGGGAGCATTGAGTGCCCCTCTCTGGGCTCGCCTCAAACAGCATCTGATAAAGCATGGGGAGAAACAAACAGGGGATATCGCGCCGGAGTACAGTTTGATCCCAGCAATTCCTGGCGGTATCTTGATTCCAATTGGTCTCTTCTGGTTTGGCTGGAGTTTGTCGACGAATGTTCATTGGATCGTCCCTATCATCGGATCATCCTTTTTCGGTTGCGGGTGAGTCAAGAATTCTATTGAATTCATTAAGATACTGGAATACGCGGAAGTCATTTGTACCATGATATGGGTTCTGAACTCGGGGTGTACCGTTAAAAGGGAATTGCTTGCTAACCTAATTGCATTTACTAGGGTTCTCCTGGCATACACTGGTATTTTTACTTTTCTTGTTAGTATCCTCAATACCTGGGCACTAGTTGCTCAATGCAACAGTGTGATGCCACTTCAATTGCTGTATGTCAACATCAGTTCTTTAACTAACGGCTTTGCAGGTTGACGCGTACCCTCAATATGCTGCATCTGCACTCGCTGGTAATGGTGCTGTGCGATCATCCTTTGCCGGTATGTGAATAAACCAGTATGAATCTAGCATGGTAATATTGAAGCGCTAACATGTTTCTCAACAGCCGCGTTCCCTCTTTTTGGACTGCAAATGTACAATAAGCTGGGCTATCATTGGGCAACAAGCTTACTCGCCTTTCTGACGATCTTCATGATGCCATTTCCTTGGATTTTTTTTAAATATGGAAAACTACTTCGAGCGAAGAGTAGATTTGCATCGAGTACTTAGTAGAGTGGAATGCTTCAAAAATATCTTGAGGCTTTGATCGTTCTCTTTCTTCTTCGGTCTGTGAACAGACTCCAAGGTTGAAGACCAAGTGCATGCGCGCACTCATTCTCCGAGTTGTTGAGCTGAGATATTCATGTCTGCATCATGCAGGCATGATGCTTTTTATTTCTGCCTGTCTCATGGGTTATTAATACAACACATTCCTGTGGTCTAAATGTACATAAGATGGTGTTATCATTATTCCAATTCTGTGTCTCTCAAATATCGCCCAATGTTGATGGACCTCCGATGTTCGCACTTTCAAAAGACATATATTGAGTGAACCCAGTACCATCATGCAGAAACAGATCGAAATCGAGTGCATTATCAAGGTAACCAGCCCACAAAGAGTCGTGGATAAACTGATCGGGTGCTCTCCATAAACATCCCGGGGCATGTGGACTGGTGGGATCACTTCCAATATTGCATGTGCAGTGCGAAATTGGAGCGATGTTGTTCGGAGGAAACTGACTGGTAATTGGCTGTATTCTCACGCCCATCTGGCTTGGTGTCGACGGGGCCGTGTCATTTGAAGGGCTCCAGATACTTGATGATACGTTCACAATTGGCCCATTCAAGTTTGACCCTTGACCTGTTAATCTTTTCATGAGGTTGACGAATGCTTTTGAGATCCAGATTCGGACTGGCCAAGATTTTGCTATCACGCTTAGTGCCAACATGCACTGCCGCGATTTGTTTTCGGCGAGTTGGCGGTGAATTGATTCCTTTCGGCATATCACGAGCGTGTGGATCGATAAGGCAGAGAATAAGGCAGGGACCCTATATCCTTTTGTCAGTAATCAATATTTGCAAAGACTATCCTGTTCAAACATACATATGAATGAGGCCAGAATGAATCATGCCAGTGGCCAATAGATCCTCCGCTAAACGCGTGATATGATCCGCAGCTGCTCGAGCTCTTGAGTCTCTTCCTGCTTCGGCTGGTAGTCCTTCTTTGACTGATTTTGGTCGAAATAGTAATATAATACAGTTTCTCGAATGAATCAGTAAATCTGGGCTTCAAGAAGAATATTTCGTGGCTCAGAATACTCACTGAAGTGATATTTGCAACATGCACCCCCAAAATGAGCCATTGGTATATTCCTCGTGCGCCTTAATTTTGAGAATGTTTGGCAGGCCCATTTCCCATTCGTCGAGTCTCCGCGTTAGGCTGTGTGCTTCATATTTCTCTAAATGGGGCCGTCGAGGACTGAACTCCCCTATCAGAATATCGCCAACTAATTTGATACTATATTAGATCCTGGCCAAATAATTCATTTGCCTTTTCTTAGATGGCCTGACTCACGTATAGATGCAAGTTTGATCATTTCCAATACATATGAGACATGATAGTCTTTCTGGACTGGAATGAGGTGTTGATCGAAGGCAGTATCAAAATGAAAATCTTCTTCAGTAAGAGCTTCAATATCACAGTCCTCATCTCTAATGCGACAAGGTCGGCCAAAGGCCCCAGATACATGTCTGTCCCGAGTCTAGAAACATTAGATATCATAGCTTCAGCAATCGTGGATTTCCTTACATATATGATCCACCACAATCGTTTTCTCAGTGACTTCATCCTAGGACTCATCGAAGACTGTGCCAAGCTATCATGATGATATTCCATTAGCAACTCTATTCTTTAGAGTCGTCGATTTTGAAACTCACGATCGATGCATGCCCAAAGATTGTGCATAACTGACTGCACAACCAACCCAATGGCATGTACCCTTCTGGTCATCAGGACCAGCCCACCAAAATCCAAATAATAGCATGACAGCAGCAAGATTCATGCGATCCGACTCATAGTCCGCATCATAAAGTGCCTTAGCTCGAAGAAAGTGGGTTTTCCTTGCCGTGGCGCGATCTGTGAATCCAGCGGCAAGAATCAATTCATCGCTTCCGATAGTGAATCCGAGTAGGCACATTGTCTGTAAGACCATCGGGGACGCCTGGCCTGTTGAGTACAACTGTGTGAATCTTTCACGGTCGAATACGGGATATGCGGGATGGATCTTGTCAAAGAATGTGTAGATCAGTCTGCGAAGAATGTCTGAGGTTGGCAATGTTAGAGCCTCTTGTAGAGATACTGGAGTCTCAAGTTGATTGGATTCCGTCCCTGGTCTAACTGCGATTGATGCAGGGATTGGATGATGTACTGTCAGCGGTTCAGTAGAACCACCCTCGGGTCTATGGCTCAGTTCAATGACATAGTGAAGGGTTGAGGAATCGTCTGCGTAGCTGTCTGGTAGGTTTGTTTGTACATGGTTCCCTTCTATGTGCTGATCAGGCAACCCCTGGTTTTGCTGGGTATCTGTTTTATTAATTTGATCTTGCGTGGAAGCTTGCCGTACACCATCACGTAGCTGTGAGGATGCTCTAACAGACGGCGTCTCGGTGGAACTACCTCGATGAGAATTCCGCGGGCTTGTAGTATCATTACCATTCAGGTTCTGTCGGGGTCCACCCAGATTCTTGTTGGTATTACGGGCTTTTCTGACATATCTAGATCGACTGTCAGCTCAAGTCTAAACCTAGCTTGGAAAATTCATTAAGTAACCTACTTTCCCCTTCGAGATTCAATCAATTCACATTTTATCTGCCTCATACGACAATGCCAGCAGGGCTGCCCGTCGCCGGCATCACATTTGACTCGTCTTGCATTGCACGCCTTGCAGGCAACCCGAGTCCGGCGGAGCGGAGTGGGAGTATCAGTCGTGACAGGGCTTTGCAGGGACTCCATAGAGAAATGCGTAGCCTAAATCCTGTAAGATACCCTGTGGTGCTGGGACGTGTGTAAGTCAGCGAGGTTGTTGATGCTAGCGTACAATGTAGTTGTGAAAGGAGGGGAAGAAGCCGTCGGCAACTCGCCTCTGAAGTGGAGCTGCGCGGCGAGAAGCCGACGGGTTCCCTGCACCCAGTCAGCAGGCCTGGGTAGGTATCAGTGGTTGTTCTTTGATTATTCATTTTTCTCAATATTGTTTCATTCCAGTTCGAAGATTACAATCTTTCAATAGGTGGATTTTAAGGATGTCGGGCAAGATCATCCGTTATACATGGCTAATTGTATATTGTGGCGATTCTCTTCTCGTAAATATCAATATTTATAGAGATGGATCTCTATAAACATGAGAACTGATTGCTTTCGTTTCGACAATCTAATATAATACGGCAACAAGTAAATCTTATATTCTCGCAATGTATATGGTGTCATTAGGTTGCCATTGGCAAAGTAGTGACTTCGATTAATGCCCCAAGATATCCAAAAGAATGCCCTTGAAATGGCGGCAAATTCCCATTTGCTTTCTCATATCGAGATTGTCATGATTTTCTTACTTTCAAGATTTTCCTCCGCTTTTCGAATGTTGTGAAGTAGCAGCGTCGAACGAACATGTAACTCTAATTGAATCAGCGCTGATCATCTTCCGATATGAATGTGACAATGTACCTCGGATTTCCAAATCAAAAGCTTTCGCTTCATCTTCAGTTGCTTGCTTTTCAATAGCATGCATTCTGAGACCCACGGATTTATCCGAGTTCATCCAAACGATTTCATGGCTATTCCGTTCCAGCCATGCTCGATTAATGCGTATCACGCCATCGTAAACCACAAACGTCGGAGCGATGAAGAAATCCTTTGATGTGATCACTAGGTTTAGCTTGACTCGTAGTTGAATGAAGCTTTCGTAGTCTTCTAAGACAACTTCACGAGTCGCAAAGCCTTTGCTTCCCGCCTGGTTCATACCACCACATACCATGTCGTCCCCACCCACTAGTAAAATTATGCTGCCCACAGCTGGACCGCGAGGTGCAGTCTCGGGGGATAGTGCTTCGGGGCGGTAGATACTATGCAGTTCTGTTGTTCGAGGTGCATTATCATAATCTGTAGTATCTAGTCCTGGTGTTTGTAGAAATTGGCATCGAATTCGAGACTGCACGCAGTCGGGAGGTGCACAGATCAGCATCAACTTGATATCGTTGCGCTGTGCCATGACTCGTAGTTGACTCTTCAGAGCAGGCTCTGCTGCACCCTGAAAATGCCGTGAGACAGACATCACCTTGGCCAGAGTGATGATCGGAAGATGGGAGAGAATCATGGTGAAGAGCTGTACCCAGTCAGTCGAGGTATCAGTACCAGCATATATGGACTAAGCAAGAATATATTTATGACTTGCACTGTGTATTTGGGTATAGGAAAGCAATCGATAACAGAAATCCTTTGGTCATCACATACCTCATTTGGAAGAGAAGATATTCCCAATGACCTAGTATTGGAGGTGCTGCTAGTATGGTGATTGTGACAAACATTGCTGTTATTTGCGTGACCTGGTGGGCTGATAGAAAGCATGTTGCACAGTAAATAAATTGAAAAGTACAGAAATATAAGATGATAGCGAAATGTTCAAGTGATTGCAGATGCTGCTGTTAGATATAGACTATGCAAAAGGATTCGAGAGGGAGAGAGAGAGAGAGTAATAAAGCCTTGCAATCCTCAATCGTCAAGAATCTTCTTGGTTTTGAATCGATGCTGATTGATCAATTAGGAAAGGGCAGTCTCAGGGTCGTTCCTTCCGGTGGTGTGATCCTCAGTCGTACCTTCCAATTGTCGACGAGTGAGTGGGTGGTCATTTCCTTTTGTGCGAGACACGAGCTTTCCAATCACAGCAAAGTGCAGGCATGCGATGCTCAAGTCTGAAAATGGGAGCATCTGGAGATGTTCTACATCAAAGGAAACTCCAGGGAATGTTGTGATGTTGTCCAAATTCAGAGAGGAGGGTTGGACAGCTGACGTCACTCTCCTCTTTTAGCGTTGTCGGGTTACTAAATTGGGCGAGCAGAAAGCTTACACGGCAGATGATAGTTCAACCCATGCCACACCACACTCCGACAGTACCACGCCATATACAGTACAAGATAACTCAGTAGAAACTTGGAAGTCGCTTGTCATCCACACGGGTCTCCACTCTGCACCCCATGCCGTGCCCCGGTCACCCCCGGTTCCCCGAGCGCGGGAAGCCGAACGATACCTTTCCGGCTCACCGAGGGGGGAATATGACATCGGAATCGCGGTTAATTTATTAGCTCGACTCTGTCCGGAGAAGTCTATATCCTCAATTTCGATATGCGCTCAACACAGGAGCAGTCAAGACTAATAATTTACTATCAGTAGCAGTGATTGAGTAGGATCAGATGACAATAGCAATTGTGCGTATAGAAATAAATACAAACAACTCAACATAATTTGAAATAATGATGGGATTGGCATTGAATAAATACTACAAATACTGCATATTGCACAGTCCGCATCCGTGCGAACCCCGCGACCCCGCCGGAGACCCAACCGACAAATTTCCCGACATCCGGGGTCTTTAAATTGATTCCTCCCTCTTCCTGAATTCCCCAAGGTACTCTTCCGATCTTCTTTTTTTCTTCTCGAAGTTCTGCCTGTCATGGAAAACGTCCTGGACGACATCTCCCACAGGAGATACAACCCCCTTCGCGGGTCTCACATTCTAGTCTCCCCCCACAGAACCAAGCGTCCCTGGCAGTGAGTACCCTCTGCACTATCTTAGTGCAATGCTCATTCTTTTATCAATATCTGACTGCGAAATCCTCTTTCTCCGTTTGATAGAGGACACCAGGAGAGTCCCTCCAAGACTACATTGCCCAGTTACGACCCCGCGTGCTATTTATGCCCTGGAAACAAGCGCGCCCAGGGTGACGTCAACCCCAAATATGACAGCACTTTCGTGTTTGTCAATGACTACAGTGCTGTCAAAGAGGAGCAGGCTGCCTACGATGGCGATTCCAGAGATGGTACTACTTTCGTTCGCTCATGGTACCGTGTACACAGGGCTTACCAGCAGTAGAACTCGAATCGCGTTTCCTCAAGGCTGAGCCTGTCACGGGTAAATGCTACGTCCTGACCTTCTCGCCATCCCATAATCTCACCTTGGCCGACCTGCCACCAATCGAGATCGTACCGATCATCAATGCCTGGACCGAAATCTATGCCGCTCACCTTTCGCCTAAGTCGCCTCTCGCGAAAAATGCTCCACCCACACATGTCACGCCTCAATCGCATGAGACCCCCGTCACAAAGCCCAAAGAACAATACCGCTATATGCAGATCTTTGAAAACAAGGGTGCTGCCATGGGTTGCTCTAACCCTCACCCGCACGGCCAGGTCTGGACAACCAGTACTTTACCCGAGGAACCTGCCGCGGAGATGGAGCAATTGCGTAAATACCGTCACGAGCACGGTGGCAGTCACCTATTGGAGGACTATGCTGCGCTAGAGAGTCTCAAGCAGGAGCGAGTGGTTTTTGAGAATGAGGGTTTCGTTGTTGTCTGCCCTTGGTGGGCGACCTGGCCCTTCGAGACGATGATCATCAGCCGTACGCACAAGCGCGCTCTGGTCGATCTGTCCGATTCCGATAAAACCCTCCTTGCTGAGGCCATCGCTGAGATCACCCGTCGCTATGATAACCTCTTCGAGACTCATTTCCCTTACAGCATGGGTATCCACCAGGCTCCTCTGGATGGTACCACTGAAGAAGTAGAGGCCTCTTACCTTCACTTACATTTCTACCCGCCTCTGCTGCGCAGTGCGACTGTGCGCAAATTCCTTGTTGGTTATGAGCTTATGGCTGAGCCACAGCGTGATATCACCCCGGAACAAGCTGCTGCCCGGCTACGTGGCTGCGGCGGAGAGCTGTATCGCAAGAAGATGGAATAGAGTTGCTTGGGATTCGGGTCTTCAAAATAAATAGTTGCTCCATAGTATGCATTACCAACTATTGCTTTTTTCGAAGGATCAGAGATTTCAACAATAAATCTTTGATTTAAGAACATGGCTCTTGAAAATTGAAAAGGCTTTTTCATGACACGGTTTAAGACAAATTTGGATGGTGTCGCGGGTTTGGGTCTCTGAAAACAGAAAAACATAGATCCTCGACAACAACCAAAACCAAATAATCGTATTTGATGTTTCACTGTTTATAAAGAATCACGAACAGTCGACCTAATTGAATGACCCTTTAAGCACCCAGGTATGCGTCGCGCTGGGTCAGCATCCAAGCGAGCGAGGACGAGGCCACAATCAGAGGGCTCAGGAATCGACCGCGTAGGGAGGCATTTCCAAAAACCAACTCTCCAACGAAATGAGTCAGAGCAATACCGTAGGTCCACAGAGCGAGATCATATGCGGCCGAGTTGTTGATGTTATAGGCCGCGGTCATGCGCACGACGGCGGAGAGGAAAGTCCAAGTGCCAAACACACGACCAGACAGAGGTTCAACGGCAATCGCACCGTTAGTGTAGAGCTTCGAGGTATAATCGGCGGAGAAGTAGGCCTGCAGGCTGTTGACGGCGGAGACGACGGAAACCTGTTTGAATGTCAGCCAGGGGGGGGTTCATTGCTAGTAGGGCGATATCCAACATACAAAAACAAGCCATTTGGGCAGTAAACCCTCAAATTGGGGAAGATATGAGAGCAATTGATCCATGATACTTTTCAATGGAGTGATCTGCTGAAGACTGCAATTGATTTGTGGAGAGGGAAAAACGACAGCTTGTGATGAGACCGAGGATGTTTGGGGTTCTTGGCGTCGATCGTCCCAACAAGCTGCACCTTTTCTTTTCTACTCCACCAACTACTTCATTTCTTCACCCTCGCGCCTTTCCAACACTCACAATGGATCTGTCAAAGTACACGGAATGCCTTTCACAATGGCCCGCTCATATTCCAGCGGGTCTGCCCACCGTGGGCGCTCTGCTTCTCCTTGCAACTGGTGGGCTAACTGTCGCCTGCAAGGTCTGGAGCTTCCTGCGGGTGATCCTCAGTCTGTTCATCCTTCCCGGCAAACCGGTTCGTTTCCAATCTTCTATTTCATGCGACATTTTCTTATGATTGAAACTAATATCTTGGTTTCTTATAGCTTCGTTCTTTTGGACCTCCTGGTAGCTGGGCTGTGGTGACTGGTGCTTCGGATGGTCTGGGTAAGGAGTTTGCGCTGCAACTGGCGAAGGCCAAGTTCAACATTGTACTGGTGTCACGAACCGAATCGAAGCTGGTGACCCTCTCGGAGGAAATTACCAAGCAGTACCCCAATGTACAAACCAAGATTCTGGCCATGGACTTCTCCCGCAACTCCGATGCCGATTACACCGCGCTGAGTGCTCTTGTCTCGGACCTGGATGTTTCGATCCTAGTCAACAACGTTGGCCTGAGCCACTCCATTCCCGTTCCTTTCGCCCAGACCCCAGCTTCCGAGATGGCCGATATCATCACCATCAATTGTACCGGTACTTTGCGCGTCACTCAGCTCGTCGTTCCTGGCATGGTGCAGCGCCGCCGCGGTCTGATCCTTACCATGGGCTCGTTCGGTGGTCTTCTCCCTACGCCTCTTTTGGCTACCTACTCCGGCAGCAAGGCTTTCCTCCAACAGTGGTCCACTGCTCTGGGTGGTGAATTGGCATCTTACGGCATCGAGGTTGAGCTTGTCCAGGCTTACCTGATTACCTCTGCCATGTCGAAGATTCGCCGTGCATCTGCCTCGATCCCGACTCCCCGTGCATTCGTTCGCTCTGTCCTTTCTAAGATTGGTCGTAGCGGTGGCTCGTCCTCGTACGCTTACAGCTCCTCTCCTTACTGGAGCCATGGTCTCATGGCCTGGTTCTTGACTTCTGTTGGTGTCATGAACCGTTTCGTGCTTGCTCAGAACAAGTCCATGCACGAGAGCATTCGCAAGCGTGCTCTGCGCAAGGCTGAGCGTGAGGCTCAAAAGAAGAGCACTTAGATCCCATTCGGCTTGGATTAGTTGAACAGTGTGAGCGTGCGAACTCTTTTTTTTGGCTAGGAAAAAGCTGGGGTTTGTTTTTCGATGGATGATGGAAAAGATAGATGCAACCTTCGTTAGCATTACCATGAACTTTATGATTGAGGTGTTCTGAAAGCATTGTTATACAGCTATTTTAATATACCATCAAATAAACAATCAACTTCTCGTGGGAGGACACAACAACATTGAACCGCATCATCTCGTATAGGTACCAGCTAGTATAATCTCTGCAATACCCTTATGGTAGCTCAAGCAGTCCAATTCTTTTCCCACTTTCTTTACTCGACAAAATTCCTCGTGGTTGAAGTCTTGGCAATTAGTAACAATCGATATCATTGTCGGGAACAGTATCACGCGGTTCCCAAAGAGGAAGCGGTCATACTTTGGCAAGGAAATGAATGCACTTCTCGTAAAGAAGGGCAAATGGTAAAAAAAGAGAAAATGAGGATGTGGAGGGGAACTGAAAAAGAATTCAAATTGATTACAAATTTTCCCGACAAAAATAAAGAGTATCTAGAGCTTTCCAAAGCTCTAGATGTTGTGTTTTGAAAAAGAAGATAGAAAGGCCAGGCCCAGGAGTCGAACCTGGATTACATAGACAGCACTCGAAGACTGCTAGGGCACTACCAACTTGTACTAACGCGGCTGATTTCACTGAGTATTTCCCAGAAGTATATCATCATAGATAATTGGCTGTGTAGTATGCGCTGCCTTTTAGTGTGCATTTAGCCAGATCAAGCGACTTTTACACACTGGCAGGTCATTAAAATTAGGTCACCCTGTCAATGGATAGCTCTATGGCTCCTGTCAGCTATGGGACTATCTGAAATGAACACCACTCCTTCAGGTTTGGGAATAGCTATACGAGAACGAGAAGTATAAGGTGTCGATTCAGACGAAATCTTGAGGACCGCATAATATCCTCATTCTCACTACTAACAGCTTGAAAACAGCCTAAATATCTAGCAGTATAGAGGAATTATAGACTCATTTCATCGTATACAGGATATTCAAGAATTATCGACCTGGGATCCTCTTTCCTCGTGCCGTGATCCATCACGATGATCATCAAAAATGAAGTTTGCTGATCATTCTATGTGCAGTAGCAGAATACCTTATTGAAACCGGTTTCATTAGTGAGTATATCAAACAATTATTCCTTTGTATACTTCAAAACGGACGAAGTATGATCTACTACTCACTGAATTGCTTCAGAGTTGACGAACATGACATGGCAAGAATGCACCCACTCCAAGTGTGGATCTTCCATATACGTGAATACGAACACCTAAGATTCATCAAAAGCCATTGCGCCCATTATCAATTGATTCTGCCCTGCTATAACCCACCAGTTGGGGGAAATGGATTTCCGGCTTGGCTATTATAGTTAAAAATCGCGAAGGGTTCACTTCTTGCTTCAAGTGTGTGGACCTCGACGGAGTCCTTCCCAAATTCAGTAAATGGGAGCCACGTCTGCCGTCAAGATTGATGTCCTCTACACAGTCTCCAATTCTAGTGACAAAACTGTCTTGTAAATTCCCATTGCGTCACTTAATATCTTGGATGTTCAATATGAACGCACACGTAGTGCAAATTGCGGGAATATTACGTTACTCGCTTGCAAGTCATCGGTCAAGTCAATGTTTCAATGACGAAATTTCCTCCAGCGTTATTCACGAGACTTCGATGGCATTGAATAATATTATAGGCTCAATGCTATGGGTCTTTTCTCGTATTGCATACCTGAACGTTGAGGATCCCGCTGCTCTAGACCAAGCACTCGCGGCCCAAGCACACCTCTGACTTGTACGGAGTACGTCGAGGTTCTTCCTCAATTTTGAGACTTTGAAGCTCTCACGGGAAAGGATGCCTATAGTGGAGGTCTCCCGTGCCACAGGGCTTAGATTTGATGTAAAACCCAGAGCTAGAATATCTATACGGAGTACTGAGCACCCAGTACCTTTTCTGCCACCCAAGTTCAAAAGCTGACTGAGAGCTCATCAGTACCATTTAGATACCCGGGGCCCCTGCATATATCAGTTTCATCAACGATCGTCGAAACCTCGACTCAATGCCTAAGTCAGGGCAAAATTCCGTCAGCGGCACGCTATCGGCCGCGGCTCTCCACCTTAGCACATGAGTGAAAGGTAAGGTCTTACCTCGTTCCATCAAGATTCACAAGCTGCAGCCCAGATCTACTGATCGTGGACTAGCGATGCATGTGAGATTCCGGTAGCACGATCAAGATTTCGTAATGTCCCTCTTGAAACCGAGGAATCATAGCAATCAAGGATCTTCCTAGACAAAAATCAGCTTCAATATCCCCCGTTGAGTGTGTGAAACGCGGGTGTTAGAGATATAGTACTAAGTGGATCCCACTGGGGCCGTAGTTTTGGCATTGCCGGAGACCCAAGCGGTACCACTTCACGCCCGCCACGCTCTAGGGCTTTCGAGAAAACCGGTCTGAAACTTAATCTGAAGGGAAATCTGGCCGGGTCTGTAGCATTTTCCGTCTGCAATTGTTGGTTCGCCTGGCTTCGATTTCCGTGACCGCTGATCTGGTCTGCAATATTGCAGGGTTTCCACTTGTTAGATTCTGCCTGCGGTATTTTACCTATTAGTAGTCTTACTTTAAAGCGAGCCCCGCGCTTTTCTTTCCCTCGTGTGTCTTGGCATATTTTGATGCAATATTTAATATATTGGGTCATGTCCGTTCTGCAAGCTCTTTGGAGTCGTATGTGAACTACTGGGTGATGTCGATGCCTACAGGAACGTTCGTTCATGCCCTGGGGCATAACTGGCTGGGCAAGGCCGACATTGCGGTACAGACAATTCTTTTGGCAGCTGTCTCCGTCATTGTTGGGTTTCGACTATGGTCACGTCGTAGACTACAAATATCGTTGCAAGGAAATGACTGGTTCATTGTGGCAGCTACGGTAAGATGGCAAACCCTCCATGGTGCTTGGAGGATCACTGGCGAACGACATACTGATATGCCCATCACAGATCGTGATGCTTGGCAGATATGTTGTGGAATTACTTCTCATTCTGCTTTGCGGGATGGGACTCCATGCGGATGAGGTCGACCGTACTGGGGGGGGGCCCGAAGCCTTTGTACGCTTCAAAAAGGTAAGTATTCAACAAGATACGCCAGTATCTGCTTGAGAAGATTTTCGAAAGGATCTAATCTGATATCAGCTTACATACATTGGAGAGCTTCTCTGGGCCACGGTACTTGGACTCACCCAGCTTTCTATCCTTCAGTACTATCTTCGCCGTCTCCAGCAACGACTGGCGATGCGATTAAGTTATGCCGGAATGGGTCTATGTTCGGCTCTTTGGATTGCAAGCTCGCTGGCAACTGCATTCATATGCACACCATCACGTAAAGTCTGGCTGGCCAGTCTGGAAGGCGACTGTGGCAACCGCAATAAGTTACACACTGGCTGTGCAGTGAGCGGGCTTATTCTCAACGTTTTCATCCTTCTTCTCCCATTACCTGTCATCCGGAACATGCAGTTAACATGGCCTAAAAAAGTCTGGCTGGCTATTATCTACATCCTAGGTCTTGTGTGAGTATTCATCTGCTTCGACGGTCGTTCCATCGTTTCTTATGTACTAATGTTTCCTTTGCAGTCTCATTGGCCTCTCTGCTGTCCGAATCAAGACCGAGTTGTTCCTTATCTCAGGCGATTCAACCTATGGGTCTGCTCGAGGCTCTCTTTTGTCCAGTGTCGAGACTTTACTGGGTATAATCGTTGCATGTCTACCAGTGCTGGCACCGGGCAGTCAAAGGATCAATGGAACAACTGAATGCACATCGATAGTGCAAACTCCAAGGTCAGATCATGTCGCTAATAGGTACTGGAAGGCAAGTGTATTGTCAAATGGACAAATGGAGGACTCCGAGCCGGAAATCCCCCCTAGTCACAGTGACCCAACCACCCATGGGAAAAAGGTTTAATGAGTGGGCCTTCGGGCAGATCAAAATAACATCGGATTGGGAAATCCATTCTACGCGCAATTCCGCGCGATTAGATAGAGATTCTATTCGTCGGGGTTAAAACAAATTTGGTTTCAAACTGAGACGAGAAAAATGAAGTTATGATCATCTCCATCTTGAGCTTTGGGCTAATTTGGGGTTATTTTTCCCCTGCATACGGGACTCATCCCTGGCCTGTAAGTGATCATTGATGTAGAACGCCCAGTACTACACTAGTATGTAGTCGACGAAAGTTATTCCAGTTTGACGCAGTGCCTGTGGATGAAATAACACCTTGGTCCTGATTTGAATATATCTTTACACCGCATGTTTACAAAATCAAACAGCATTTTAGCTCTGTGTGCTTGACCCTTTTACATGTCAGATCTTCTTCTATTTGGGGTCGGGTGGGTTTATATATGGCTCTAGAAGGGGCGTGAGGTTAGTCGATAAATGTGTGATCAGAGCTGTGATTTAACCTTGTCTCATATAACCATAATTCTGAAAAACGCCTATCATTCGGCCAGCTGGCCTAGTGGTAAGGCATCCGTTTCCGGTGCGGGAGATCGCAGGTTCGAATCCTGCGTTGGTCGTTTTTTGCTTCTCGTTTAAAATTGTTTTTGTCAGGTCTGTGCTGGATGGGAGAAGAAATTTGTTTTACTCAGTCAGAGAGAGCGAGAGTCATAGAAAAGTGAAACTTAGATATATAGATAAATAAGATTTTTTTTTGGTTCAAGGACGAAAATTATTTGACATCTTTTCCTTTCTACTACGGGTTTGCAAAGCGGGCAAAAAATCCAAAAAACGACCAACGCAGGATTCGAACCTGCGATCTCCCGCACCGGAAACGGATGCCTTACCACTAGGCCAGCTGGCCGGTTGATACTTAGAGTTTGCTTTAGTTGGCATCAAGACCCAAAGGAGAGTTTCTTGAATAGTCAGCGATGCAAGGGTCGCGGTAAATTCGTCCGGATGATCTTTGAGTGGAGTGTTTAGCACTATAGCTACCATAAACGTCCTGGTCTTCTCAGCATCTCTAGAGCCCAGGTCAACGGTATTTGTATTAACATAAATGTTAGGTACATTGGGTAGTCAACCAATGCATCCACAATATACTTCAAATCAGTGATACGCTGATCCATACCTATGGATCCGCGTCGATATCGATAAAGTCCACACCGTGGAATCACAAGCCATGCCAACACGAAAGACTAATCAGTCATAAAGAAAAGTTCGGGGCAAATTACCAATGCATTTCTTCTGACAAAAGAGAAATATTAGATATTGCGGAGGTGGAGATGGTAGATCCTGGAGGGAAATGCCGAAATGCCGGGTACTACCTGATAATTAGGCCCACGCTGCTAGCTCCATACCTGTCAAGATCTAGAGCTGAAGAGCTACTCACTGAGAATATAATCTTCAGTGCAGGTGGTTGAGCTCGGACGACGGGACAATATAGTCGAACCCCCGAGCAAAGTGCTGTGGCTGGCTCACTCGAGGTTGAGGCGTTCAAGTTCAAGTTGGTCATGGCATGAAGAAAACTGCTTGAGTGTACTATATCGCGACAATACAGATGTTTTCATCGAGGATTGGAGGTATTTGGGGCGTTTGCTATAGCGTGTCTTGGTATTCATCGGCACATAGTACTATAACACTTTCTAAATACGCTGAAAGACCAGGGCATAAATCCATTCCTATTCATTAAATGTCACAACCCACATAAGAGATAGATTTGCGGGGAATTGTGTACTTGCTTCCAAAAATATTGACAGGGAATCACTGTAGGTTACTTGGCTTCGTAAGACGATCCTAAGCTCGACAATCAGACTCTCCAATCTGATACACAGGATCTTTAGAACAATCTGTGGATAAACCAGGGTGAAAATCAAAAGATCCAAGCTTATGTATGTTGTAGACAATATGTTTGTGTATCTTACTACCTCCAGTTTTCGCCACTGGCTCCACAGATCAACAACTGGGCTCACTAGCTCGCGAACGGAATGAACGCATGATTGTTTTAGGTTTAAGCTGTCTAGAATGACATCTTTACTGTAGTGCAATCTATGATATTATAATAAATGTAAACCGGGTCATTCTCGTCAAACCCCCCACGGCCATTTTTTTCAGAAGCCCCTTTCCCGACATCTTGATGATGCTGCCCAGAACGATGCGGCCCTTATTCTGGACACTAAATCATATAATGCCGTCAAAAGTTCACTGGCAGGACTCATTTGTTAGAGGAACTGTGTCAATTTTTAATTTGGACCATGAGGAACCTGGAGAGGATATTCCCCCGATGTTCTCGAGTGTGTTGTACTCGGATTTAGCCAGGGGGCAAAACTTCATTACAGAAAGGCAATGACTACGTATTACGAAGAAAATCCAGATACGTATTGATCAATAGAAATTAAACATTCAGTTGCCTTCTAATACAAGGTATTTCAGTGACAGCCAAGGGACTGTTTATCCGCCTGGTCAAATTAAACCCGTTGCTGCCAGCATTACACAGCTTTGGCCGTTGTGGCTCGTGTTTCCTTTAAAAAACTCACGCTTAGACCACGTCCCCGCTCTTTTTCACCTGTCGTGGGGCTCCAAACAACAAAACCATTGTTTTTCAACCCAACCGGCTGGGACCGCAGAAGACGGGAAGTCATGGCAGCTCCGAGGTATCATCACCGCTTGAGTTGTGAAATATTTTCGCCATACTCCACGGCACGTCCATGAATACAGCCATGGTGGATTATCGGTATAGAGCATTGTGCAGATACAAACAGAAAAAATACAGTCTTAAGAAAGTTGAATTCGAATTGTCCACAATTTCCGGACTGTCTCTTGAACTAGATCACAAGAACTCGGAAAAAACCGAGCTCCGGAGTCTCGTACAAGTACAATATGTACTGCAGGATCCGCCGGGGGATCCGCAGTCGGACTGTTTTGTAGAGAGAGGATTATGGTTCCATCGTTCCACTGCTGTAATGTCAGGTCTCCACCCGAAGCCCACGTCTCCAGAGCATTGGGTCGCTGGTTTGATGTAATATAAGATTGGATGACTTCCCTCGCCCGTTTTATTTTGAAATAATCAAAGCTGATGAGCGTTTGGAGCCATGTCATCAACAGTATCTTTCTCCCACGATGTGCCGATTGTTATTGTTGGCGCAGGCCCGGTTGGTATGATTCTTGCCTATCAACTGGACCGCTTAGGTGTACCTTGTCTTTTAGCCGAAAGATCGCTCGAAATCAGTAAATGGCCTAAATTGGACTTGACAAATCGCAAATCCATGGAGCTTTTCCGAATTCTAGGGCTTGCTCAGGAATACAGAGATCTTGATGGGAGCGTCAGTCAGGATGCTACATTTGATACTCAATTCGCGACCAGACTAGATGGCAAAGGACACCTGCTGGCCAACTGGGTAAGATTGGCGGAACGAGAGTGAAGTATCATTTGCTAAGAAGACACTAGAAATTGCCATCATCTAAAGGCCAGAGGGATAATATCAAAAATACAAACGATGGGACGCAGTGCGCAGAGGCAGGCCAAAGATGCATGCAACCAGTTTTCGAAACTTGGCTGAGACAGAAATTAAAAGCCAAAAGCAACATTTCCACTAAATTCGGATGGGCCTATCTCGTGCATACCGAAGGCGATCAGGGTGTCAGTACGACTTTTGTTGATCAGAACGGCGAATATCATGTTTTACACAGCAGATATCTCATCGCCTGTGATGGTGGTGGAAGTCGAATCCGAAAAACCGCACGAATCCCGATGACTGGTGGCCAAATGTATGATTCCCTCAAAGTGAAATCATAAGATGAACGTGCTAACATCATATTTCGGAATTAAGGCCATTAAGAATGCATCTCGTGCATTTTAAATCCCGCCAATTTGCTGAAGAAAGATCATTTGGAAAATACTGGCATACATTCTGCTCGCACGGAGGAGTGATTCTCGACCAAAATGATGATGATATTTTTACTGCTCATCTTCCGACACATCTCCTTCCAGAGGGCCCAGTAGATCCTACTGAGGTCGTCTACCGAATTATGGCCCCCGCCGGGGAGAGACATGAAATCAAAATTGATGAAATATATGCACACAGTGAATGGGCACCAAATTTCAGCATTGCTAAACAATATTATACGGATAAAATGAGAGTGATCCTTGCAGGCGACTCCGGTAAGCTCCACTGCCACAATGAAGTCAATGACTGCAGCTGATAAAGTCTTGCAGCACACAGAATGCCGCCTCATGGTGGATATGGAATGAACAGTGGCGTCGTGGACGCCGTTGATCTTGGCTGGCGGTTGGCCGCGATAGTTAAAGGATATGGAGGTGAACTACTTCTAAAATCGTATAACATGGAGCGAAGGCCGATGCAAATTCGCACTTTGCAAAGAGCCCATCGTCACATAATGGAGCATATCAAATTGGCACAGATGTACCCACAGGATCATAATCCGATTGATGAAGATACAAACGAGGGTCAAGAACTACGAGCACGCATAGGCAAATTTCTTCAGGAATCCGGACCTGAAACTGAGGACAGAGGGATTGAAATTGATCTTCGCTATCATTCCCCAACTATCTATCCTGATGGGACCCCTGAGCTCGAATGGACACCCGATCAATATCGTCCCAGCACCCGTCCAGGATCCCGGGCACCTCATGTGTTTCTGAAAGATGGGGAAACCAGCATTTATGACCTATTTGGACGGGAATGGACTTTGATTCACTTTGTGGATGACGATATTGAAAGTCTGAATAAAGAATCTGCAAGTGACGGACTCATAGCGGCGGCTGCTAGGCTCAAGATTCCTGTCTCACGTGTTATCATCAAAGACGAGCCACATGTTCGTCGGATCTGGGAGCGAAACATGGTACTTGTGCGCCCTGACACGCATGTTGCGTGGAGAGCAGACAATATCTGGGGCCTCAATATTGATGAGATATTGCAAGTTATCTCAGGCCAGAAGGAATTTAGCAGATTCCAGCCATCGCGGGCCTCGGCTGATGCTGAGGTTAGCTTTGAAGCCCTCGTGAAAGGAATCACTGACGGCGTTACTGGCGGTGCGACGATTGCTCAGGATGATATAGCCTAGGTCATAAAGTCTGAACTTAATTATTGTCAAGGGTGAAGTTTTGCAATGCAATCCATTGCATGGATCTTAATAGTAAACTAGTGTAGCACTCCTATTTGTATGTAAACTTTAATCTAACAAACTCGTTTTTACACAACAACTCACATACCCACTTCATGCGTATCGCGAATCTTGGAGATCAGATCTCTCAATGTCGAGAAATATACATTAAATCACCACATTGGAATAGATTTCTACCATTCTAAAGTGTGTAGACTAATTCAGTGTGAAGAGTAAACGGCAATGTTACGGCCCTTGTTTGGACCTTCCATCTCCTATTTCCGCCCGGAAATGGGACTACATTGAAAGCGGAGGGCTTGCTATCGTCGGCCTACATTTCACGAACTTCACCAAGCGGGACCATTTTGACGAATTCTTCAAAGCCTTCGGTCTCCCTTGGAGACAAGGTGACTATCACCGGACGACATTCCGGTTTGTTCGCACTAGTACGGTACCCACTGGCCTCAAGCGGTCTTCATTGCCCGGGCCATACAACATGAAGGTTCTCCACGTCAAACATGCTAGAGCCGACGAAAAAATGTTTGTCCCTATTCCCGGTGCAATGACAGAGAGCTTTGTCCCCCCCCCCGGACTCATGTGGATAAGACACAAGCTGCAGTGTGGAGCGAGGATCGGTCAAGGTGCTCTGATTTACTGTGGAGATGTGAATGCGGAGGATGGGCCAACTGCACTGACACTGGCTCTTATCGGATGCTAATTCGAATTTGAAGACTCTACAAGGGAGAATGAAGGTCGAATCCGACCAAGAAGTAAAATTATCCAAAACTACAAGTTCGAGGGGCATTGTACCGCAGGTCTGTCCTGTCTAGTGTTTACAGTTGTTAAAAAGTATAGGAGCACGAAACGTCAGCGCTGCTAGCACTTAATCTAAAAGCGCCCAATTTCTTACCTATCAGACATCAAAAATTCTGATATATCCAAGTTTACAAGTGTCGAAGCATGGTATTATCATATCACACTAGAATAGAGGGCCTTATAGGATTATGCTAACCCTAAAATTTGAATTCAGTGACCTCCCCAAGGCTTCTTGAATCCCCTTCACGTGAGCTAGCACAGAAAGCTCTCATCACGCTTCAGCCAATATGGTTTTTTTCAGTGAAGAAGTTTTCTTTCAAGGTTGGTTACATACTGCTAGGAAACAAATCAACTCGTGTCACTGAAACCTATCACAGGAGGCTGCGGTAGATACTAATACTGCCAAATTCTCCTGTAATTTATCTCTGACCACGGTAGGTCTTATTCAAAGGCGTGGTCGTAATAATATCAGAAGGTTCTGATATGCACATGGCTTAGGATTAATTTGTAATATATAAGCACCACCAGGGCAGCTGGCAAAGCAATACTGGTATCCAACAATAAGACGACAGCATCTAATTCTTCCCGTAAACCTTGAATCGGGACTCAATTGGATCAAATTCCTTTTCCTCAACCTTCTCGGCGGGTGTGCCAAAAACAATTTGACCCTCAAGTTTCCAGGAGCTGGGGATATCCCATGTCTTCGCGACTTGATCATCAATCAATGGATTATAATGTTGAAGGTTTGCACCCAGTCCTTCAGATTGAAGAGAAATCCAGACTAGATTGGCTGTTAGAGCGTCCCATACTATTAAAAAGTAGACAAAGGGTCACAAACTTAGATACTCAGCCATGGCATTCGCCTCCAGGGCGAAAGTGTCAACCTTGTCTGCGTAGATTGCGAACTTTTCTTTGGTTGCGGCAAGAGATTCGTAGTCAACGAATAGAAGAACCTTTTCGAACGTCAGTGCCTGAACCCATTACATTGGAATACAGCTGAAAGGGGTTATTTACAGTTCCATAGGCGGCCTTGAAAGCCTCCAACTTGGGCTTTGTATAGTTTTCAAACATGTCCCTGGGAATACCACCCGCCTTGACGAGACCCTCAATTACTGAAAGGGCAATATCCCAAACTTTCTTGTGCTCGTCATTTAGTAGTAGGATAACCCGGGATGACTGTGTGTTCCAGGCAGTAGGGACATATTTTGTCGCATTTTGAACAAGTGTCTCAATTTCATTATCAGAAATCGGGCTTTTCCCCAGTAACTTGTAGTGTGTGCGTCGCTCTTGAGTGATTTTCAACAAACTGCGTGTGGATTTGTTGAAAGGCTTGGACTGGCTTAATCCCATGATGCCTGCTGATATGATGTTCCTCCCAGCTGTTATTATTTTGAGGTGAAAGCAGCAATTGGCTCAACCGCTCTTGATGGCCCAGAACATGTCTAATGTATTTATAAGCGGGCGACGAAAAACTCTATGCAGAGTTGATCGTCGGTGAATACCCACAAAATGAAAACAATCAAGGCATCACGTCCGGAGTACGGAGTAGTACGGAGACCTTGGTCAATAGAGTCCGAGACCGTTATCCACCACGTTTACAATTTACGGCGCTTGTAATACGCTAAGGCTCTTCCCGGTATCCAATTATAAGTGGGGGTGATATTATCGGACGGGATAGGACTACGTGGGAGTAGAACAATGGCCAGGCGAACAGAGCTCATTAAAGTCTCCACTGGAAAGTGGGCAGCGGTTATGAAGCGAACCTTCAGTCCACCTGCGAACCCAAGTCGACATTAAATCTGTCACCGTATTGAGGTCCCTGCATTATGGACAGTGAGTGGGGCAGAGGAGAGCTTCGAAAATCTATAAAAAACCATTCTATGTATGAAGCGTTTAATAGGAGTTACAATGCAAGCCATATTCCAAAACAGAGCATCCGGGATTAGGAATTCCGAGAAAGATTCTCCATGTTGTTAACAGTACAGTATGTGAACTCCTTACAAGCAGCCAATGACAGACCGAGCATGCGCCAAGGCCTTTCTATACTCGCATTCTACTTCAAAGGCGACTCTTTATTGATGCAATCGCAGCGTCTTTAGGGTCTGCTGGTGGAAGCTCTGGAACTGGGAGCTTCAAATCCTTTGCTATCTTTCTCGCAGCCCAGAAGCCGGTCACGAAGGCCAGTGCCAGCCCGCCTGCATATCCCACATTGCTGAAACCACCGGCATCAACACCTGCAACAAGAAGGCCAGGGATTTTCGTGTTGTCCGGCGTGAGAGCATGTCCTTCTTTGTCAATTTTTATCCCGCCATAAGTGAAAGTAATTCTGAAGCTGCTGTCAGTATGTGTCGTGAACACCACTAAACATGGTTGAGATATTCTTACGATGGCTGGACTTCAATTGCATGGAATGGACCCTCGCCCTCCACCAAAGGCGCAGGAGGCGGCGCACCAACTGGATGATCTAACCCCTGACCAGAATCCTTGCCACGGACCACCCTTTCGTACTGCGTGATCGTTTGTTTGGCCCCGATACTATCGACTCCCCAACTAGCGAGAACTTGAACGAGTCCATCCAAAGTTGCCGCAGTTCCTACATTACATCCATGATCCCGGGCCTTTTGGAGACGATCGATATCGCCTGCGTTGGGGAATAGTGCAGATATGCAGTGTTGCAAACGAGTTTTCTCGCTATCAAAAAGGACAGTGTGTTAGCGTGGAAGCATATCACTTTTCAGGGACCCAAAGGGTAAAATATGAACACACTTGAAAATCAAGAAGCCTCGTCGCTTCTCTTGCTTTGCGAGGTATTGATTGATAATCTCGTCACCAGTAGACTCATCTGTGAAACGGCGCCCGGCTTGATTGAGTAGCAGACAGTATTTGCTTTCTGTGGGTCGTCAGGTATGCCGCATGAAATGAGAAGAATGGTATGTTTGGTTGACTCACGATACTGCGCCAGTGGCAGATAGTCCTTGGGATCTACTTGATCTGCGCAAAGAGGTGCGGCCATCAGATGTCCGTAATAAGTATTCATGCCTTTGCTTGTTGCTGCTCCAGCTCCCAATGCCAGGTTCAGGCCATCTCCAACTGAGCCCCTGTTCGAACGAACAAAAATATTGTCCGCGCCTTGACTGAGATATTGCGCTTTTAGGTTAGGTGAGCCTTGGAAACCACCTGTAGCAAGAACCACAGTCTTTGCTGTTATGCGATAATATGACAGGGATTTGCCTTCAGAGGACTCGCGACGAACAATTGCGCCGTTAATGCGAGATCCTGGCACGCCAGGGATCTCCTGGAGGAGCTGGACGATTGCAGTATTTGTCCAGATATCTGAGTCAGTCTTGCTCGACATGATTCTGCTGCGATGAAGGTTATGCAGCTCGGGAATTTTTATAGGGAAACCGATTCCTAGAGATATGCAATACTTAGGATGAGTCGAGATAATAGTAAGAGCTAAGTAGAATGTAAACGTTTAGGGTCTTACCAATTGTCATAATACCATCAAATCGTGGCGCTGTGGGAACTCCCCTCTCGCGCATCCATTGTACAGCAGAAAGATAGTCGGCAATCCATGCACGTTGCAATTCAGGATCCCCATCAGGAACCCAGGACCTTAACTTCTCGTATGTCTGGGGTCCCCAGCTGTTAATGACTAGTTAGTGAATAAGAACTGAGATTTGACAGAATTGCCAGGTGGAATTTGAGCTGCCAAACACATACAACATCCCTGCAGAGTAATTTGATGATCCTCCCACGGTATCCTGCTTCTCAACCACAAGCACTCGAGCTCCAGCTTGAGCTGCGAAAGAGGCGCAGGCCATGCCAGACATCCCTCCTCCGCATACAAGTACATCCACAGTGATAGAATCCATCTTCAACAAATGTATCGACCTCAAAGAGCTTCCCCTGGGGTCAGTGTGGTTAATATTTATATTTCTGCACTTGAAGAACGGGAAAAGGACATATCCGAGACCGGCATTTTAATTAATTGACCGGTGCACTCCACCCCCGCAAACAATTCCCCGCAATTTTTCCAGCTGCAAATCTGCAGGGCTCTGCTAGTCCCGAAGGCCATTCTTACGCCTATGATAATACTGATGGCGTATCAGTATGTCGTCTGCTGAATATAGGAAAGAGAGCTTACAGGCGCGCCCTCGCTCGGCGGTTGCTCCGGCCTGCGAAGCTTGTCGTAGACTCAAGGTATTTCTGGTTTTCAGGTATCACAATGGCCATCGCTGACAAGTCAGATGAAATGCACCCGCGCAGAAGAAAGGCCCGAAAACCCTTCATTTGATTCTAATCCCAAGCCTTGCGACCGGTGTAAAAGGACTAATCGACCATGCACAACCCCCGAATCGCGACCGCTTGGGAGGAGACGAGGTGCTTTGGGTCGATATCGCGGGCTCGAAAAGGCGTACAGAAAGCTTCAGGTGGAGGCGAAGAAAGCGAGACATTCCCAAAATATCTCAGAAGAAAGGACTGGACTTCTATCTTCAGAATCTGTGGAAGAAGAGATGAGGCTTGAATCTTTTTTAGTGGATGAGCCATCAGAGCAGCCCAGCATAACCACAAGTGACACTCCAGAGGACCCCACAACGCCTTTTCTTGGACCGGAAGTGAGGATTCCTGGGGCTTCGAATCAGAATGAGTACCAGGAGCATGTGGAAGACCACGATAAACCACCACACGAACCGATGAGTAATCCACTGGCGCTGTTGGCCTACGCATCTGATGCTGCCCAAGCAGCGGAAGGAGCTTCAACTTCCGTGAACAATATACCTAGTCCAGAATCAAGAAGGCTGTCTCGTTCAGAAATGGGAGAAAGTGAAGGGCACCGGCTACTCCACAGGCCAGGGTATGTTTCGCTGGGGTTACAGCTAGACCGGGCAAGTCTTGTCCAGGGTCTGGATAATTTACTGGCCTGCGTTGACGCAGGGCATCGACCCCTGGAATACTTTAAGCGAACAGGAACTCGTCAACGTGATATTGGGCCGGACTTGGACCCGGTCGAGCTCGGACTGATTACGATGGATGAAGTCAACTATCTATTCCCAATGTAAGGGCCAAGTTTCTGTTCATGGCCTATGATTGCAGGGCTGATAATTTCTTAGATATTTCACACGACTGCATCCAATAAATGGCATTCTCGACCCAATGCTTCACACTCCAGACTTTGTGCGTAATCGATCTTCACTGCTCTTTACCTGGATTCTTACTTTAACCGCCCTTTTTGACCATGCTTGCGCTCCTATCGCGGAGCGCTTGCGATTGCATGGCGAAAAACTATCAAGATATGTGCATACTTGCGGACTTAAGTCGGTTGAGATCGTACAAGGCTATTACATTTCACTGCTGTCGGCCACTCCAGCAAAGACCCTGGCCGAGGAGCGGTCATGGCTCTACACAATGTATGCTATTGGAGTCGCGACGGACTTGGGAATGGACCAGGAGGCTGGGCTCGCTGATGGGCCTGGGCCCTCGGATGAGCCAAATGACCAGAACGTGCCATTCTCATCTCCAGCGTCAACAGCAAAGACTCGACAATCCCTACCAGAGCCAATGACTGATGAGGGCACTCACAAACAACGACTACTCCGTAATCGCGAAAGAACTTGGCTGAGAATCCTCTTATGGGACCGAGCAAACAGTGCTGCATGTGGTCGTATTCAAAGCTTCCCAGAGACCAACTTGACGCGAGCTGTCGAAACATGGTGGCTACACCCATTGGCGGATATGACCGATCAATACACCAGTGCATTCATCTGTTTAAGAAGAGCTCTGGCATCGTTGCAGGTAGAAATGAAGAATGGAATGCAGGATCCTCATTCCGATCCCCATTGGATTCGGAAGTTGATTGACGCCTCTCTTCAGCCCTGGTGTCATATATGGCTTCCTAGACCTGAAGGAAGTATTACCAATCCATCTCCCGAGCAAATATCAAGAATCTTCTTGAGCTACGTTTATCATCATGGCCGACTTTGGACAATGTCTCTAGCATTGAGTGACTCAATTTCACGCGCAGAGGACTTGGACGCAATTCGACAAGATTGTTTCGAAGTTGCTATCAATTGCTGCGAAACTGCCGTCCGCGACTTGGATAGGATAAAAGAGCCGCTATACTGCATGCTGGCGCCCACGTGGGCGATGATATCCTATGCAGCGGTCCTGACACTAAAATTATTCCCAGTTTTGTATGGGCCTCGGACAGGCAGTGACCTGGAGCTCCTCGCTCTATTAAGTCAGGTAGCCATGCAGCTCCAGCGTGCTGGCACTACACCTCCACATCGCTTCGGTATTGCGGCGCTTTTGGGACAGCATCTTATGATGATACTTCGAGCTAGAGCTGTTGGTCTTGGTGAGCCGGCCTCATCACAGGCCCAGAGCTATAGAATTCATCGTCGGCCATCTCAATGGCAGCTTTCGCAGCCACAAATGGTGCATAGGAGCCCACTTGTCTCAGATTGGGATCCGTTCCTGACCCCAGCTATATCTGATAAAAATGACCCTGGGTCAGACGGATTCAATGACTTTTTCCGCGAAATCTTTGGGCCCGGGTTTGAAGATTTGCTATGAAAGTTAGCTAGAAATCAATTAATGGACATAGAACAGATATTTCTGCTCTTTGTGAGCGACAAAGGCTTGGAGTGGTCCAGATATAAATCTAAGTAGTCGCAGTTTTTGAGAGGAATCCATGCGTCAACTATTTTGGTAGGACCGGTGTATTAAAGTAGAAGCCGAGAAGCCCGCAACTTAAAGGATCGGGCGTTCGCGAAACTTTTCAAGCAATAAAGCATACTTTGGCTGAACAATCATCCCGGAGGACTCTTTGAGGCTAGTCGTAATAAATCGCAGCTTATGATACAGTTGGCCAGTGAGAACCTTTCAAGATTGAAAGATGCTATCAAAGTTGTCGTTGAAGATGCTCTAATGGAGAAAACAAATGATACGGCATTTAAGAATCCTAGAATCCTGCTTCAGGCTGATCCATGACAGAAAGATAATACATGGCCCAATCTTACAAATTGGCCAGTCGTCTCTGCTGCTTCGCAATCATATCCAGCAGAATCTCCTCGCTCCCACCA
The DNA here is from genome assembly GCF_028827155.1 of Penicillium citrinum. Taxonomy (NCBI): domain Eukaryota; kingdom Fungi; phylum Ascomycota; class Eurotiomycetes; order Eurotiales; family Aspergillaceae; genus Penicillium; species Penicillium citrinum. Next base: position 4,246,558 of record NW_026622686.1, read on the forward strand.
CTGACCACAAGTACTCTAACATCACGACTAATCTGCTCTACGCGCGATCCCTGTCCACCGCGAGAGTACCCTAGTCCCCCGAAAACCTGCTGTGTTTCTCTCGAAACCTTCTCTAGGTGATGCGCAGCCTGGACCTTAAGCATAGCTGCCAGAGGCGAGAATTCTAAGCCCGGCATCCGCACAGACCGGTATACCAAGTGTTCCATGTAGGCTTGAGTGGGCTCAAGAAGGTTTGCCATTCTCGAAAACTTCTGCCGGATTACCTGGTTCTCGAATAAAGGTTTGCCGAACGTCTTGCGTTTCAAGGCATGTCGGTAAGCATCTTCATACGCGACTCGGGATAGTCGAAAGGGCGGTTATTCCCACCCAGAGACGCTCGTGGGCAAATGCTAAATCACAGGATAGCAGTCAGATATACAGAGCTATTGGGTATGTTTCGTGAGCTCATACTCGACATGATGATTTCGAAGCCTTGGTTCTCCTTTCCGAGCATGTTCCCCACTGGGACGACCACGTCGTCCAATTCCATAAAGGTGGACCCTGTATATTGAATGATGATCAGGAATTAGAGATCGGGAAACTTGTAAGACATCGAGAATCTAATGCTTAACTTACCGCTGGAATTTACGCCGGAGTTTTCCATCTTTCGTCTCGAAATCCCCTTGCTGTTCAGAGGAACAATGAATACCGAGATTCCTTTCGCAGTCGGTGGTCCTGTGCGGGCTGCAATGAGTCCAACATCTGCCTTTTGACCTTGCGTGACCCATTTTTTTTTCGCCGTTGATCAAGTAGGACTTTCCATCCGCCGACCTCTTTGCAGTGGTGATGAGGCCAGCAACATCGGACCCGACTGGAAACCTTTCGTTAGTTTGGTCTAGTAGAGCAAAAAAAAAAAGAATTGAGGTCAACTTTGAGAAGAGCACATACTTGCAGGTTCCGTAACACCTAGACAGTGCCTTTGCTCTCCTCTTAATAAAGGGGCCAAATACTTTTTCTTTTGCTCTGCTGTTCCATAGTGGTGGAGTGGTGGCCCTCCAACCGCTGCGCCCCCATTGATGCCCCAGACCGTGCCAAGGTATCCACACCGAGCCATTTCATCGATGATCTAGTTGTGTTAGCATTTTAGAATTGTGAAGAGAGGATGTGCTTACTATGGCATCGTGAAACTCATCCCACTCTGCGGACATTGGTCAGTCACGAAGGTTCTAGCTGATAATTTTGGTGATAACACAAACCGTCCATGCTGAGACCAGCTGGTAAATCAACACCAGAGAGGTAATCTTTCGGAAGAGGAAATGCAGACACTGCTAGAAACCCCAGCGAGGCATGTCTCTTGAACACCTACAAATAATAAGCTTCCATTGAATGGGTGCAATATCATTTCAATCTCACTTCGGCGGGTATTTCTCCGGCTTTCTCCCAGCCCTCGACGTTGGGTGCAATGTATGTGTCCACATATTCACGGACAAACCTTTGGAGCCGGTGGTGACTGGGCTTGTAAAATGGGTGGTCGTTTTGCGTGTGCCATGCTGGGTCTGCACCGGGGATGTCGGAGGTGAGAGCGGAAGTCATACTGAGAGTGAATAATTCAGATCTTTTGTTCACAAGAATGATAATCTGGAACTACATATTTCATGATCGCAAGTTTATTAAGTATTAGAGGAAATACCTACGAAGATGAAGTCAAAACAAAAGCGAACCCATTCCTGGCCTCGGCTTCGGTCTCGGTCATCGGAATATTCGATTTATCTGTCTAACTTTGAAATTCCGAAGGGAAACGCAACCTCGGGAATTAAACCAAATCCATCTTTAAGTAGGAGCCATTTATTGATATCATAGAGAGATCTCAACGAATAATTATTTCCGATAGCTCTTTCATGAATCTTGAGTCTTGAACTATCACCCTTCAAGATGACTGATCGCCTGCAGCAAATTCATCAACAACTAGAGCCTGTTGGCCTGGAAGCCCATCCAGATCGTTTAGATGGACAGGTAGTACTAATTACCGGAGGTGCTCAAGGTACGTTCTATATATTGGTTGGCCTTCTTGCAAGCCAGTACTGACAAGCGGAACGTATGAAGGAATCGGAAGGGCCACAGCGTTGGTATTAGCTCGAAGAGGAGCAAAAGTTGCCATAAATGATCTGGATAGAGAGAAAGCAGAAAAATTGGCCAAGGAGATCCGTAGTTTTCAAGGAGAAGCAGAAGTATTCTGTGGAAATGTTCTCGAAGAAGCGTTTCCGCAACTGCTGGTGAGCAGTGTTCTGCAGAAATGGGGGAAGATCAACTGCTTGATCAACAATGCCGGTATTGTCCATCCTTCAGAGAGAGGGAAACGATGAGATATTGACTTTCTGGGAGGCTTTTGTCACGACAGTGCAATTCATAAAATGGACGATGGCAAATTCGACATCATTATGAAAATCCATAACTATGTTCCATTTCGCATGGTGCGAGCGCTTTCCGGGCACTGGATGGATCCAGTGAACAGGCCTATGCCAAAGGTAATAGTCAACGTATCTTCTACATCAGGTCTGCATGGATCAATGGGACAGATCAACTACGCAACTGCCAAAGCCGGAGTCTTAGGACTCACGAAAACTATAGCGGCAGAATGGGGTCGGTCAGTTCAGTTACCTCTGTCAATGACTGGTACAGTTCACATTACTAAAAATCCTTTGTTTTTAGATTCAATGTTCGGGCCAATGCAGTCGCTTACGGCTGGATTGATACACGCATCACGCGACCACCCACCAAATCAGAGACATTGGAAGTCGGCGGCCAAGCCATAAGACTTGGAATCCCTGAGAATGCGAAGAAATGGCGAGACGTCTCCGATATTCCGCTAGGTCGGCCTGGCTCGGCAGATGAGGCGGCGCGTGTGATACTCTTCCTGGCCAGTCCACTGTCATCGTATATGACTGGCACTTGTATCGAATGTACGGGGGGTCGTTTTATGTAAATAAATATCAATCTCTCAAAGGAAGAAAAACTATGAGAAGCCAAACTGAAGCTCCAAAATCCAGTTACATCGACTTGCTTTCCCCACACCGGTGCATTCATTTCCCCAGCATTTTATACACCGGTCTCCCCGCATTACGGGGCTGAGACACATTACTTCTCATTGGGAAATTATATTTAGAGGACTGAATTCTGTCCTGGTTTATATATTCGTTGTATTTAATTTATAATGCAGGAAACCGGCGGCCAAAGAGATCCCTCCTACGCTACCTATTGTCCAGACCCGGATGATTCTCCTTGTAGTCAGATAAGAGAGGCCCATGTCGCTTCGCCTACTAATACGCGGCCCACGGATGGAAAAAGATCGAGATATATCGGGAGAGCATGGTATTTTCTACACGGCAACTAAGAAATTTCTGTCCAGAGAGTTAACATCGGTTAAGTCAGGATTGTCAGCGCCGTAAAGTGAAGGTATTACCTATCATACTATCTGTCACTTTGGTAAACATACCCGTTCTCACAGCGTCCAGTGTTCCGGAGAGCAAACCTGTCGCAATTGTCATGATAGAAGACAGGAATGCACGTACATGCCCCAGACTCGAAGAGGCCGCAAGCAAGGGATGAAAAGGAGTCTTCCCAGTGAGAAGTACGCCCCTGACCAAATCCTATCTTACACTAGTTAGTTACCGTAGGCATGTTCCTAACCGTGGAACACATTCAGTGATGTACAGGACTCCAGAAGACCCCATGATAATGAAGTCCCTCTTGATTCTTAGTTTGTTCTTCATATTTCTGCTGGACCACTGATTTCTTGCTTTCTGACTGATAAATTATAGCACGCCACTATTGCACGCCAAGGCAAATAGTCAGTCGCCAGATTACTGGAACAATGAGGTCGATGCATACGATATAGCAGACTGCCGCCCGAGAAGTGTTTCCTTGTCGTCTCAGCTTTTATGCCTTCGCGAGATCGCGAACCCGCAAGATAAGGAACGAAAAAGTTCAGCCTTCAAAAGAAACAAAACAGAGGGACCAGTATTCTCATTAGAACTGCCTCGCCCTGAAAGGTTGAAACACTTGTTAGATGTGTACTTCCGTGATTTAGATTCTTTCTTTCCATTTATCAGGCGAGATGAAATTCAGGCTCAGATCGAGAAGGCGTTGCACAGCTTGGGACATTCAGACAATCAGCATATTATAGACATCCAATCCGGGGAATACTCACTCATCGCCCTGCTGTGCAACATGCTGGCTATAGCTGAATGCTTTTGCGCGCCCAGGGCCGGGTCATATGAGATACGGCCTGGATGGTCACTGTTTCTTCGAGGTTGCAAATTGATTCAACACCGCTCGCCCCTGAGACATATTGATTTCCACCTCATACAATACTATGCCCTTAGCTCCGAATATCTGATGCAGTCTGAGCTATTATATGATGCATCGCGGGCCGTTTCGACAGCGGCTCAACTTGCCATGCGGGCCCGACTCAACGAAGAGCGAGTTTGGAACACTCTCCCAGAACAAGACATCAAAAACCGGAAAAGATTGTGGTGGACCATTTACTTTCTGGATCGAAAAATTTCGCAGCGAACAGGGAGCCCTTATGTCATTCGCGATACTGAAATTGCACTGTCTGAATTTGTGCAAGGTCCAACCACAAAAACTGATCGTTATATGCAGGTATTGGTAGATCTTGGCAAGTTATGGTCTCTGATTTGGGATACATTCTTTGCCGCTTCAGCTCCCAAGCCTCAAGATTGGAAGGAAGTGGAGCTGATGGATACTCGGATTTTGATGGTTCAGAGAGAGCTGGCAAGCGAACTGTCCTGGGATACTAATCTCCTCAATCGAGTGTATATGGCACAGGAAGAGCAAGAGCCTTGCGTCCGGCGGCGTCTCGCGATTTTTATTGTATGATGTTACGTCCTCAGCTCCTATTGAATGTAGCTAATACGGATTCCAGAGGCTTAATCTTTTACGCCTGACTATTCGACAGAATCCGATTCAGAAACGCCAGGGCACCAGATGCTATAGTATTTGTGTCTCACTTGCGTCAGAGACAGTAGAAGCAATTGCTGCTTTCACTGAAAGTTGTCAGAGTGTCATACCCTGTGGATTCTTTTTCTGCACTGCGTTACTGGAATGCATCTACCATCTTATTTTGTGTATGCAGACTATTCCAACGGAGAAAGAATATGAAGCCAGTGTTCAGTCCTTTCGGCTTGCATATCAACTACTCGAGCGGTTCTCGCAAGTCTTAGATACAGCCGAACGAGCTCTCCGAGCCCTGAACTCAGTGATCTCTTTGGCCGCCATAACTAATTCCCACTCTCCTGACCAGGGATCAAGTCCATTGTGCCAATCAGAACAGGCTCCTGCGGTAGATCTGAACTTCAATGTCCCTGAGACCATAGACTTCTTCGATCCAACGTCGTGGCAGATTGATGACATCCCCCTGGATGTGGTGGCTCTGATTTCTTCAATGGGAGATAACCCAGTGGATGATACTGCACTAGGTGGAAATCGCGAACAGTCGCCAGCACCTGATTCATATATATGGGATTGTGAATACGGCGTTGCGTCTACAATTATGAACGTATGACTAGTGCTATCTTTTTGCTCTACAGAAATTAAATTCCAAAAGATCTTTCGATATGATAGATAGGGAATATTCCGAGGGTATCTTCATTTTCTTCTTTGAAAAGACGGAAAATCAATATTTCATTGTCAAAACTAGCGTGAGCAAAAAATGGAATTGAGCGCACTGGCACTTCCGACGTTTGCGGGTTCCGAGGCCTCGCCTGGTCATATTTGACAACCAACAGTGATTTGAGCACCTGATACGTTATTTTCCAATAGTTGGCTAAACCCAACGATTTATTTTGCTTGGCTTTTAAAAAAGCAGGATTTAGAGAAGACAACTATCGATTACATGTATACGATCTCAATGACGCAAAAGAGCAAGAAAAGATCTTTGATGTAAGATTCGGGATATAGGGATGAAGTGAGTACTTTGGTTTGGCAGCCAATTCCCGGGACCGGTAAATAGAATTATACCCCGTTCTGGATCCCTTGAGCTAAAGGCCTTTGGAACAACCTATGAGAGCAGCGATATTGATTTGAGAACAACATCGGCCTTATGAGAGTATTTCTACTGGTTTAGAGTCTTACCCCAGAGTTTACCCCGCATAAAATAATTGGGAGAAGTTGTATAAAAAAGCCAGCAATGATCCAGGGTAATGCCATATGAGAGCAAATTGCGGCTAACACACTGGTTCTATTGCGAATATGCTTGACGAGTACATCCAGAGCAAACTACTTCGTCGTTTGGCGAGATTTAGTTGCTCCGTTGTAAGTATAAGTTACCAAGCTTGAAAGTATACCGACATGGTCACAATGTCAACTAATGAAATATGCCAGGGGTTTTTGATTGAGGGCTACCAGGCTGGTGTTCTAGGGGGGAGTTCAAGAGACCAAGCCGTTTTTAGATGCAATTGGGGTCAGTATATGTCAATTATTCCTTGCAGATGCGGATGGAATACTAATGGCTTATAGCATCCCAGGGGTACGGAGACCATACCGTTGATTGCATCGTCTAGTACGTTGGCGGCAGCATTCGTATCATGCCTTGTCATGATGATCGGCATGCCACTTGGTCGACGTAACTGCATTATTATCGGTAATATTTTGATTACGATAGGAGGTGTCATACAGGCCGCATCCTATTCAGTCCCGCAAATTATTATTGCGCGTGTCTTGTGCGTATGTATCAGCCAGTTCTTCCATCCTTATTGCTGAAAGCAATGCTGAAATCTACTCCAGGGCGCCGGAATTGCAGTATGATGATTTATCCTCGTGCGCTTCTTTTTAAGACCTAGAGAACTGACATCGGCAGTTTATTACATGCAACGTACCGATGTACATGGTAAGTTTCGTACTCTCATTTCTGTTACGATGCTCATGATAGCAGTCTGAAATAAGTATCCAAGCTCGAGAGCGAGGTCCGGAGGTAGCAATTAACTGCTCGGCCCTACTATTAGGGGTAGCACTTTCGTACTGGGTCAGCTTCGGTTTTACACGCATGACAAACCAGATCTCTTGGGTGAGTTCAATCATCATCATCATCATCATTGCAACCACACTCACATAGGTTCCCCAGAGATTTCCCATCGCATTACAGTCTTTATTCTCTATTCTATCCGGTGCCAGCATGTTCTTCCTCCCAGATACTCCCAGGTGGTATTATATCCGCGATCGTATGGAAGAGGGAGATAAAACTCTCTCACGATTGTATGGCGTCTACCGTAACGGAATGACAAATTACGGTGCCGTTGCAGAGATCCAAAATATGAAGTCAACGATCATGGCGAGCCTCAGAGTGGAAGAAGAGTCAGAGAATAAACTCACCTTATTGAGCATCGTCTGGGACAATACACCTCTTCGTGTTGGTCGGCGAATTCGTATCTCGTTCATGATCCTGGGAATTCAGCAGTCCATGGGAATCAATATTATGGTTTATTATATGACTCGGATTTTTTCAGAAGTCGGGCTTTCTGATTTCATGGCTTCTCTGATCGCCGCTCTGTCACTTACATTGCAATGGATGGGCTCATGGGTTTGTATTCCCACAATAGAGCGCATTGGGCGGCGGAGGATTATGATGCTGACGGGCTCGGTTCAAACATTATGCTTGTTTGTGTTTGTGGTCTTGAACATGATAGAGCACAAAACAGATGCTACGCGCTGGGCAGCCGCCATGATAATTTTTCCATATTTGTTTTTCTATGGCTGGGGATGGGTTGGGTGCCCCTGGCTTTATGGTCCCGAAGTATGTTGAGGATCCGGCTGATTACCGCAGAGCTGACTCTTCCCCAGATTGCGCCTTTGAGATATCGCCATATTGGTTCTGCGGCAGGACTACTGGGTGTATGGGTATTTACATTCATTACAGTGTTCGCCGGCGGGATTGCGTTGGAGACGGTGGGAGCACGGATCTGGATTTGGCCACTGGTTTTCAATGTCATAGCAGTTGTTTTTGTTTACTTTATGTGTCCGGATGTGAGTATTATGACCCCTTGGCGTCTGGTTACCTTGCTAATACGGAACATAGCCCACTGGCAAGACTCTTGAGGAAATTGACCAGCTTTTTGCGAAGGATGGCGCGTTAGTGGATCAGTTGAATCACCCGAGCATTGAAAAAGAACTTGATGGCTTACAGGAAATTGAGAATAGTGCATGAGATAAAATTTCAAACAAATAGTATCACCAATTCTCTGTCTCCATGGTTGCTCCGAGCCCGTACATGTCTGGATTCCGTTATCTGCTTACCTTTTTGATGTCAATACCCACGAGCCAAATGCTTGCCATAACTATTCATGAAGTCGTGATGCCCCAAACATCAAGATTTTTCTTGTACATTCATGCCAATGGCTTCTTGAAAATCAACCCTAAAAGGTAGCCTAAGTAGTCTTGTTCTAGTCTTTAATTTCTTACAGAAGCTGTAACTATGCGCATTGATACAACTGATCTTTTCTAAAAATATCAGTCTAGGTATTTTACTGACTTGCGTTGTGAGAGGACATTGAATGGCTCATAATGAAAGATTTCTAAGGCTCGGAATGAAGAAGCACCCTGATATACCTTGGATGGGACCTTAAATCTGTGGAATAGATACAAATTCCATCGAATGGCTCAAACGGAACAAACACGACAGCTCTTGACGAACACGATAGCTTCTGTCCGATAGTGTTCAATCACAGATTGCTGGTTGCCTTTCGGTTCTCTAAACGGACGATTCCCTGTGAACAATCAGCAAAAGCGATACTTGATAGCCCCAGAAAGAAACAGTCTTGCACGGAGCGCAAATTTCACTGACCTCCTGGATGCAGGTTGCTAGAAGCGTGCCATTTCTGGCCCATATTCGTTGCTGCACTAAACCACGACCATCTCCTGCCCAACTACTCCGTACCTCAGACAGCAACCACTCATCGGCTCGCAAGTTCTCCATATTATGGAAATATATGGTATGGTCCAAGCTCACCATCATGGAAACTCTCGATATGTTTTTCTCACATTTTTCTTTGTGTGTTTCCAAATGAGGTCGTTGAATTTTACTGTGTTTCTCGGTCAACTTGGAAAGACCGTTTGGCGACGGGTGGAACTCGGATATTGGTGGGTTCGCAAAATGCCATATATCGTGGCTATGAGGCACGCCGGCCAGAAAGTAGCTGTCTGACATAAATGCTAATGCTGATTGATGGACCCGGGGTCCAGATGATGAGGACAAAGGACCGCTTGATTTGAACCATTGATGGAATAGTTTGTCTTCCGGTTGACGCTGTCCACTTCGGTCTAATACACCGACGCTCCTATTGATAAAGGGTATTTTGGCATTTGATGCGCTTGAGAAAGTGTTCTCAGGCTCTGGGATTCCTAGAGGCATAGGCGAGCTGTGTTGAAGACTATGTCTCTCGCTCTCTGGGCTTCGTTGCTTGGCAAAGCTGATTGTACAAATGAAGATTGGCTTTTCTTTTTGCAAAGCACGAACCGACCTGGTACAGAACCCATTTCCATCGCGATTTCTTTCTACATAATATAAAACAGGATCTTCCGAGTTTCCTGCATATACAAATGAGCCATGCAAAGAATTCGCGACAAACCCCCCTGCTACAGTGTGTTGGGCAGCGCTAAGGCTCTGCGCAATAGCAAATCCTTCGAAGATCCCATGTGCTCCAGGTCGCCAGAAATCAGAGCTGTTGGTGAATACATCCGGCTTCTGAATTGAAGCATGGACAACTTTGACCTGCTCCTCAATTATGGACAGTGTATCCTCCATTGGCATCGTTCGTGGCTGGCACGGAATGGCGATTTGAATTCCTTACACTACAAGTGTGCATGTTCCGCGTATTTATGACTTTTTGGTATATTTAATACAGACTGACTTTCTATTCTGAAGGTGGTGAATAGATCCACTGTTTTCTTTATCAAATCATCTACCACCGGTAGGCGCTCATCGCCGCTCGTAATCCGGGCAATTAATATACAGTCCGAGGGCCATATCGGGGGCTATGTTGAAGGGCACCAGAACGGAGTTTCAGCCTGGGACGAAAGCCATAGATTTCCGTTAATTTTCCGTTGCAAATTGAGTTAACCGAAAATGTCCGACGCGGGATTCTGATCTATTGCATCGGATAATCGTGACAGGAAACGTATACGGGTCCTTGGAGTGATCAAGAGGGGCCTCTTAATAGCTCAATCGTCTGCCTAGATTAGATTTCGTGAAGCGATTAACGTGACTATTTTCAGATCACCAAGTTCGTTCACAATGGCCCCTATAATCTCGGACATGACAGTACACTTCCGCCATGATAGATCGATTACTCAGATGATGTTGGAGAACCCTGCAAATGTCGATCCCAACAAAATCATCAGTGAGGATATCTTGGTCGGAAAAAATATTACCTACGGGAAATTACGAGAGGATGCCTTCAAAGCTGCCTGGGCTTTTAGACATCGCCTAGGGCTCAAGATCGGGGACATCGTTACAATTATTGGGAGAAGTTGCGTAAGCTTGGATTTCGAGAATAGTATCTTCGAACTTTCCTAACAAGCAGAAAAAAGGTCGACTATATTATCGCGACGCATGCGATTTGGGCAGCTGGTGGAATTGTCAGGTCAGTAATGTCTATTGCATAATAACTTACGTTGTAAACCAACCACTAAATAACTTAACCATATTTAGTACAATTAACCACTCTTCTTCGGCAAAAGAGATAGCCCATGCTGTCAATGTCATCAAGCCCCAGCACTTCCTCGTAGATGGCGTTTATCACCGTAAGGTGTCTGAAGCGCTCACTCTGGCGCAGTATAGTGAAGCGACGATATCGACAATGGTATCCAGATCGGAGGGTCGCCTTCTGGTAAGTCTAACTGCGATTTCTGATTCCTTTTATGTTCTAACAGGTATAGTTCCCGGGTGACTTCGCTACAAGATCATCAAAGCGAGTGGAGCCCGAAGCCTACGTTCTAGATGGGCAAGATGCACGGACTAGGTGCGCGGCGCTGGTACTGTCTAGTGGGACCACTGGGCTACCCAAAGCTGTAATGCTATCACATTATAACCTGACTGGTATTTGTGAAGCTCTGCGAGCTCACAACACCGATAACTGGAGAGAGTCTATGAGAGAGGTTTTTTTTTCCGGTACGCAACCGTTTGCGCCTAACACCTGATAAATTCGCAGTATACTAACTTTTCAAGCCTTGTGAGTGACGCCGAAGAGCCGGTTTAAAAGGGATGGTGTTAGCTAACTTGATAAGTGTCGCATATTTATGGATTATATGTGTGCGCATTGATGGGTCCTTGGCTGGGATACTATGTATGCATGGTGCCTCATTTCGAGCTAAATACTTATTGCCGGGTAATATTCCTTTGAAAAATTGCACTTTGCGCTCACTAATATATCTTGTTAGCTTATGCATGAGAAGCATGCTACTTTGGCACGACTTGTACCACCAGTTGCCGTCATGCTGGCGGAGAATCCTATTGTTGACAGATATCAGTATCCGTGTCTCGAGTATTTTTCATGCTCAGCAGCGCCTCTGAAGGTAGGGCTTTTACAGACCAGGTAGTTTTGATTACAGAATAACATGATGGTAGCCAGCAATTGCGTCAAAGCTACGAAAGCGATTTCCAGAGGCTAGTCTATGTCAAAGTATGGGCCCAATTCCAATTTCGCGGAGATATTTAGCTAACTAGAGAACAGCTTACGGCTGCACCGAACTTTCATCTTGCATTGCACAAAGTGGCACGAGAGACAAGGATGCCCCTCTGGTGGCAGCCGGAAGCCTACTTGCCAACGTGAAGATCCAATTCCTGGATGACCAGGGGAAAGAAGTTCCTGCTGGTCAGCCAGGCGAGATTGTCGTTTCCACTCCGACTATTATGATGTTAGTTATACCATCCACATTCCACCACTCTTTATAAGCTCAATTTCTGACTACCTTGAAGGGGCTATAAAGATAACGAAAAAGGCACCCGGGAAAGTATGCATGGATCAGAATGGTACAAAACAGGGGACATTGGATATCTGGATGACAAAGGGTATTTGATAATTGTCGACCGACTAAAGGATATCATCAAATATAAAGGGTACTATCTCTTGCAGAGAACCACTGATACTTCATAATACTAACTATGAGCTTAGGTTCCAAATTAGTCCCACCGAGCTTGAGGAAATAATTGGAAAGCATCCTATGGTGAAAGACTCCGGCGTCACTTCAATTTGGGACGATGTGGAGGGCACTGAGATTCCCCTTGCATTTATTGTTCCAAATGGCCCCATCTTGTCGATTGATCGAGAGAAGATGGCAAAGGAAGTTCAGGAGCTTGTTGCTCGGGAAGTAGCCGGCTACAAAAAATTGAGAGGAGGAGTGTGGTTCATAGATCAATTGCCCCGAAATTCAACAGGGAAATTGCTGCGACGGGAGCTACGTGAAAAGGCTGCATCAAAGGCACATTTGTAGCCTTAGTTGGAGAATACTTAGGATAAAAATCATATTCCGAAATGGAACGAATCAATTCCTAGAATTGAGATCCTCAGTAAAAAAATTTCTCTGTAATATTCCACATTTCAACGCCTGTTCAGACGGCGACTCTGATGATAATTAATTATCTTGGCAAATCAACAATGCAGATATTCTCCACAGCGAGGATGTACCGAGGCCCTTGAACTCAAGTCTGAAGTTGGAATGAACAAGGTTACCAAGGTAGTCTGGTGATCGGGTAAACTATTAGAATTCCGTTATTTATTCCGTTGGCGATCAATATTACACCATCAGTAGTGGCCCTGCCATGCTATATCTAGCACATGGTGCCCAAGCTGAGCAGGATATCGAACTGAAGGGCATTCTAGAAGTATCGAAAATACTATTTTAGAGCTAATAGCTCTCCCTTTTTAGAAATGCCTGCTCTTGATGGGATTCGAGTTTTAGAGCTAGCTGGTCTAGCTCCTGGCCCTTTTGCTGGTATGATGCTGGCTGACAACGGCGCAAGTGTGATACGAATTGACCGAGTCAATCCGCCTCACCAACCCAGTCCTGATGTGCTCATCCGAAACAAGTCCTCTATTCAACTTGACCTCAAAAGTATCGCTGGGAAAGATCTTTTTCTACGCCTTATCCAAGAGGCTGATGTCTTAATCGACCCTTTTCGACCAGGAGTTCTCGAGAAACTCGACCTTGATCCAACCCAGAAATTGCTAAAAGTGAATCCTCGCTTGGTAATTGCACAACTAACAGGGTTCCGACGCGATGGGAAATATGCAGCAATGGCCGGTCACGATATCAATTATCTCGCTGTGTCTGGCGTCCTTTCCATGTTGGGTCCTTCACCACGTCTTCCGCCAGATGATCGTGTACTTCCCCCGACGCCGCCGGGTAACATCCTTGGTGATTTTGCTGCTGGAGGCCATATGTGCGTGACTGGGATTGTCATGGCGCTCTTTGCTCGGTCACAGACTGGGAAGGGTCAAGTCGTGCACGCTAACATGGTCGACGGAGCGAATTACCTGGCGACCATGCCAAGGATATCGACCAAAATTGCTGGTCAGTGGGATCAACCTCGCGGCCAGAACCTTTCTGATGGAGGCTGCCCATACTACAACGTGTATGAATGTAAGGATGACGGCAATTATATGGCTGTTGCTGGGCTCGAGCCACGATTCTTTGCAAAATTGGTGGAAGGATTGGGATTGAGTGACCGGTCGTGGGTAGCTCAGAGAGACAATCGCAAGTTCTGGCCCGAAATCCAGAAAGCCTTTCAGAGAAAATTTCGAGAGAAAGAACGCAAGGAATGGGAAGAGATATTTGATGGGAGTGATGCCTGCGCGACGCCTGTATTAACTCACGCCGAACTTGAAGCTGCCGGATACGAACAACGTCCTGGTGTGACACTTACGGGGACACCGGCAGTGGATTTACGATCAAGATCAGGCTGGGATGTTGAAGTCTTGAAACTTGGCGAGGGTGGCGAGCAAGCACTGAGGGAATGGATGGGCTGGACGAAAGGAAAAGATTATGAGATTGTCAAAGGCGGATTGCAGATGAAGAGCGTATTTAAACTCTAGTTCAGAGGGTATAACTAGCCGTTGGAACAATTAATCTTTCAGATATGCTTTTTTTATCATTCCTCATCCATTCGCTGCTGTCTCCTTCCCCTTCTTGTTAAAACATTGTGATACAAGTATGGAAACAACTCTCTCAATATGGCCTTTTGAAGAAAGCAGTAAGGCAATAAACTTAATCCGTGTGCTAAGATCTGATTCAGAAGTGAATATCGACAGGAATACCGTCCCCTGCTACCAGTGCTGTGATCACAGCTTCACATACTTTCACAGCGGCCAAACCGTCTTCTGCTGAGCACCTGGGCTTTTCACCTTGTCTAATAACTCTACCAAGATGTTCCGTCTGCTGCTGGAACGGTATTTCATCGCCAGCCTGCAGAGCATCTCTCCGAATCGGCACATTCCATCCCACCTCCAATCCTCTCCTCTTTGTGTCTGTCTCATTATACCCCCACAATATACCATCTGGCTCTGAAAATGTTCCTTCAGTGCCGAAAATTCGATAAGCATCAATGGCTACAGGAGCTGGTGGATACAAGGGATTGTCGCCCGTCGCGGCCTCCCATCCGAAAGGGCTAGGGACATTGTCGCAGACGATGAAAGTCCCAACCACACCGTTCGCAAATTGCAGCATGATTGCAGCACCTTCTTCAACGAGGTCTTCTGAGGCCATGATAGCATTTTCCCTGTTTCGAGTCGTGGGTAACGCCCATATCCTCGTCACTTTCGATCCAGTCAAGTAGTGGAGCACGTCGATGTCATGGATGAAATTCGTCCATATCGGGCCACCGCCAGCTGATCGCAAGGAGCGCCATTGAGCTGAGGAGTAATAGCTGTCTGGCTTCTTTGCGGTCCATACACCCGTGATTGCCGTGATTTTGCCAATCTTCCCATTGTCAATTGCCTCGCATGCGGCTGTGATGGATGGGTGAAAGCGGCGGTGATGACCGACCAGGATCTGGCAGGAATTTGATCTTGCCAAGTCAATTATCTGTTGACCAGCATAAGACTCCGTACAGAAAGGCTTTTCGACGAGTATTGCCTTTGGTCTCCCGTTGAAGATCACGTCTGTGGAAACTTGCATATGAAGACTTGAAGGTACGCAGATGATATAGGCGTCCGGTGGTTGCATCGATGAGATAAGTGACTGCACGGATTCGAACCATGGGATTTGTAACCTGTTTGCCAAGCTCTTTCCGGGAGCAAAAGGGTCTATAATGGCCGATAATGAACAAGTGGACGAGGAGAGTAAATAATTTGCATGCAGGGGAGCGATGGTTCCCCCTCCTACGATAGCAATTGAAGTTTTGATATTGGGCTCCATATTGGATAAAATAAGGAAGTCTCTTGTTCTGTCATTTTTCCAGTGCATCATTGATGTATCGCAATTCTAAAGTATTGGCAGCTTGGAAGTTCGGAGATTGATTTATTCGCCGGTATTGCGGGGCTGTCGAATAAGGCCATGGAGCATACGTCCATTTAAAAATGATTATATGCTCAACACACACCCCTCCTCCCCAATTGACGTCTCAGTATCTTTTCATCGACGCCGTGATGGACATTCTGCAACAATCCTATCGGTACGGCAAATCGCCATTGATCTTCACGCCAACACCTGTACCTCGCGATGTATTTCTCTTCGGGGGAAATATCTCAAGGTCTCTTTCGCCGCTCCTGCATGGCATTCTATTTAAGTCAAGAAACACCAGATGGGCATTTACAAAAGTGGAAACGACCTACGAGTCCGAGTTCAAGACTCGCTTGAATTCCACTGCCACGACCGGGGCTTCTATCACAATGCCCAACAAGGTGACTTTTGGCAAGGCTCTGGATGACCTTACGGAAGATGCTCGAATGATTGGAGCTGTGAACACCTCATTTGTAAGGGTGGCACCAGATGGACGTCGAGTTCATATAGGCACAAATACAGATTGCGTGGGGATTCGCGATGCAATTCTGCATCGGCATTCTTCAGATATATCAGCCGCTTATGGCAAAGCAGCGATGGTAATAGGTGGAGGAGGAGCCGCACGCAGCGCCATATACGCCCTATGGAAATGGTTCAGACCATCAGAAATCTACATCGCTAATAGACTCAAATCCGAAGTTGAAGATATCATGAGCCACTTCAAGACCACAATTCCAAGTGTTCGACTCCGTCATATAGAAACGACTATTACTGCAAACCGAACAAAGGCGCCGTATATCATCGTTGGAACCATTCCTGATTATGCTCCAGCACAGCAGGGTGAAATTCTATGTGCGAGGATCTGCGAGATAATTTTACGCAAGCCGGAAAAGGGGCTGCTCGTGGATATGTGCTATATGCCTTCGCCTCAAACAAATCTGATCAACATCGCGCAGGACTATGGATGGGAAACCATTGTTGGCACTGATGTGCTGGTACGGGTATGCGTAGCCCAGCAAATTTTGTGGGTTGAGGAGGAACCAAATGAAATGGACGTTCAGCAAGCTTTAGCAGCACTTCGCGAAGTATCAAGAACGGAACCAGCAAGATTGTAGTTACTAAATAGTCTAGTTAGTCAAGTCACATTTGTTGATCAAGCTCAAGGTGCCTCGGCCATATCGCTCCGTACATCCATCGCTTAGACGAAGATAGGCATCAGGCTTTCTCACTCTCTTCCCATGCCTTGATTACCCTATAAAAATGTAATTTTTTGTCATATTTTCCCTCTCCTTTATCGTGTTATTTGTCGTTACGTTCGTTAAGCCTGAGAATTCGGACGTGTTTGTGGGTGTACCGGCACTTTCCAGGCGACTTACACTTCTTTATGCATCAGATCAGTTTGTTCATGACTTTGTCATCATCAATACCGTGCCTTTCTGCAATGATTCTCGGGCTAATCACCGCTTACTTCCATCAATGTTTCGTCTCTGGACTTGAATACCCGAGGGATTTCTTCCACCCCCGCAAACCGGATGCTAAATTAATATACCGAGCCAATGATGAAGCGGTTATATGGAGCACCTTAAAGTCTGATATCAAGCTCCGAAATCGAATCACAGATATTGGATTATCGGTTTATTGCAATTCGGTCTTTCAAATATCATTATGACAATGGCAGCGCATATTGCCCCTCTCGCCCAGGTTGGTTGATCAAAGGTCATTTTTGAAAAGCAAAGATTTCCATTAACAACTTACTCCAGCCTATTACGTTGAAGCTTTCCGGGAAGGTCATCAAGAATCGAATGTATAGGACTCCACTCAGTGAATACGCATCTACCTATGATGAAGACAATGTCGAAAATTGTGGGATGCCATTGCCTCGCTATGCGGAACTCTACCAAGGTAGTACTCTTTCACCTTCTCTAATGGCAGTAACGGTCTGTTCTAGAGATGGCTAACCATGAAGGCGTATCTTAGAACTTGCGGATGGCGGTGCAGGCCTCATATGCACGGGCAATATACCGATTCACCGAGACAACCTGGAGAACTATAACAACGCAGTGCTTGACATCAATAACCCGTGGGACCCTGTGGAGGCTTTTAGGCCCGCTGTTCAGGCGGCTAAATCTCGCGGCGCCTTATTTCTACCCCAGCTGCAATTCCCTGGTAGACAGGTCCCTGAATTTCTGAACCCCAATCCGAAGTCATCGGCCGATCAACAACTTGGGCCGTGTCTAAATAAGACATATGGCAAGCCAATTCCCCTCACGGTGGAGGAAATCAAGGATTTGGTTGGCCGATACGTATGGGCGTCAGAGGTACTCTATAAAGCCGGGGCAGATGGAGTCATTGTAAGATTACCTCTTAAGATTTGAATGCATGGAAAATACTAAGCGGTCGTACTCAGTTGCATGCAAGTCACGGATATATTATGCAGCAGTTCCTCTCACCACTGATCAACAAGCGAACAGATGAGGTAAGATGTACTCTACCATTCCTTTCATTTTTGGGCTATGTTCTTTCTAAATCTTACAATATTTAGTACGGGGGGGAGCTTGGAAAACCGCGCCCGGTTTATCCTTGAAATTGTCCACGCCATAAAGTCAAAGCTACCATCTGATAAATTTGTAATTGCGGCCAAATTGAACTGTCAGGACTGTAAGTATATCCATCCGTTATTGAAATAAGTGCGCGTAAAAGCTGACACGAGTTTTATAGTTATCAAGGGCGGAACAAGCTTCGCAGAGACATGCGTAGTCATAAAGTGGCTTGAGGATGCTGGTGTTGACTTCTTTGACATTTCCGGGGGCACCTACGCCTCGCCCGCGTGGAGAGGAAATATCATGACTGAGCTGGCTGAGCGCCCGTCACAAAAGGAACGGGGGAGGTATGTGAACAAATATCTAGGTGAAGAAATTACTCCAATCTTAGAAGACTAATGTGAGCTAGTTACTTTATTGAATGGGCTCAGGAGCTCAAGAAAGTTCTCGTGAGTGCTCCCTACCCATTGTTTCAGGAGCTCAGCTAATCCATTATATAGTCTCGCGCGGTCATTGGGACTACAGGAGGCTGGCGCGATAGTCATCGCATGTCTGAGGCTGTCGGATGTGGGGACATCGACATGGTTGGACTCGGCAGGCCTTTGCGAGAGGATCCGAACTTTGTTAATCAGATATTGAGAGAGGAGTCCATACGCAGCAACCTCTAAGCTATACCTCTAGCTTTTTGTCTCGTTTTGAATTGGGAAGGCCACCATATTGCCAGGTAAAAAGACGTTGAGGACTAGTACTTTGTCTCTATAGACCACCATCAATTCGACGATTCTCAAATAGTATACCACAAATGTGATGTACTGCTGCAAGCAAGACCAATACTGAATTAACTGGATTTGCCCATTATCTGAGATATAGCTTACCATTAAGTCTCCTAAAATAGTTGACTAGACCACACTCGGTAAGGGTTGATACTGGCAAGCTTATTAGCAATAGACAAGAGAATATTTTGAACGACTAAATCGCTAACAATGGTGGTACCTAGCACCCTTGTAGGTACTTGGGGATAACTATATTTAGGTTTTTGAATATATCCTACTGCAATTGCTATTCCTTGAGGGTCGTCCAGGTACACAGAGTGACTGGTAACATTTAGCTCGACTAAACCCCCCCGTCCTCCATCTACCTCTAGAGTAGTCCCAGTCACAAATGAGCTCTGATCTGTAGCCAGATACCACACAGCATTTGCTATGTCCACTGGTTGAGTTACTCGCTTCATCGGGAGTAAATCCTCGATCTTTTGTAGTCGATCCTGCGAATCCGGTCCGCTTCCAATGCTTGCTTTTAGCCTGTACGGATCAGTATCGTGGTGACAACAGGATTGTTCTTATACGCACATTGAGGTATTGCCAACTGCAGGTGCGATGCAATTGAATCTAATGGTGGGCGCATACTCCAATGCCATTGTTTTGGTCGCGACCTAGTATAATGTCTTCAGTTATTCACATACAGTTCTCGGATCAACATGGTTCTTACATTGACTGCTGCCTTTGATGCATTGTAGAAAGCGAATCCTGGACGTGGGCGGGTGCAGCCGGTGCTAAATCAATTGTCAGAACCATCCATGGATCTGTTTTCTCTTCGTCGAAATTTACTTGCCTCGCAATGTTGACAAATACGCCGTATCCCTGTTCCATCATGAATGGTACAATAGATTGGGCACTGCAGAATATCGGCTATTATAACATCAGCACATTAACCCCTCCAAAGACCAACAATTCTTGAGCGAGCCACCTACCCTGACATTGATGTTGAAGGTACGCTCGTACTCTTCCATATCTTTTGTATGCACGGGCTAGCGAGACTAGTCAGTGAATTTCGCCTCAATTTAATCAGATAGCCAGAATTCCCACGCTCTGGCTCCCGGTGATCCCTGCATTATTAACCACAACGTCCAACCGACCAAAATTAGCTCGAGCAAACGCCAATACTTGATTCCAAGTCTCTTGCTGAGCCACATCTCCAAGTATGAAGTGTAAGTTTGAAGCACTAGAAGCTTTCAGTTCCCCTTTCTCTCTATCAATGTCGATAATGATTACTTGATAACCTTCCTGGTGGAATCGATCCGATATGGCAGCCCCGAATCCATCTGCACCCCCCTGTGACTATAGCGACTTTTGATTCCATATTGAAAAGGATAGATTGATAAAGGTTGCTCACAGAAAAGGTTTTGCTCTGTTGTCCATTTTCCGATGCGGCATATCAATGTTGATGTAGTCACCAAGGCGCTGTCGCACCGGACCTTTAATCTAATCGCCGGGTCTCCGGCGCAACAAATGCATATCTAAATAGTTCAGCACTATTCACCCACCACCAAAATGCAAAAACCCGAAGTTCCAAAAGATCTAATAATGGCGAATATCAGGGTCGCGATTGCAACAAACTCCCTTGGCAAATCTGCTGCTGGTCATACAATTTATCGCAAAATACAAGCGGCCAAAACACACGGCTTTGATGGTTGCGAAGTGGCATTTGAATGCCTGGACGCTCATGCTGCAACATATGTCTCATTGCCTTCTAGGAATGATCGTCTCCTCACAGCGGCTAAGGACGTCTACGAGTTTGCCAATTCCTTAGGTCTCGAGTTGATCGCTCTGAATCCTTTTGGGGCATATGATGGTCTGGTGAACCCTCGTGATGTTGATTTGCGGCTTCAAGAGGCAGAGCTCTGGTGCCAACTTTGCCAGGCTATGCACATCCATATTTTGCAGGTCAGCAAGGCAATGTACCTTTGAAGCAAGTAATATTCCCTGCTAAATATCAGTAAATTCCAATAGATATGCACGGCACTTTACGGAATTGACGAGTCTAAATTTACTAGTGATCCAAATATAATCGCGAGAAATATGAGCAGACTTGGACAGTTGGCACAGTTTTATGACCTTCAAGTGGCTTACGAGGCACCTTCCTGGGGAATCCACGGCAGTACCTGGCAATCTGTCCAGGAAATTCTTGACCTTATTAAAATGCCAAACGTTGGTCACTGCTTAGACACGTTCCATATTGCATCCAAAGAAGCCGGTGATCCATTTAACTCCATATATCCAGTGCGCGAGAATGGACTCCGAAATATCCATAACAGTCTCTACGATCTGAAACGCACTGTCGATCTGGAAAGCATTGTATATTTTCAACTCAGTGATGCGACTGTGGCAGATCCAGACCAGAAGGGTTATCCCCGCCGAGATATGGCCCAACCGCCATTCATGACACAGTCTCGTAATTGTCGGATCTTTCCATGCGAGGAGAATCGTGGAGGATGTTTGCCTGTCATCGACGTGGCCAAAGCTGTGTTTGATCTTGGGTATTGCGGATGGGTGTCAATGGAGGTCTTTCATACTGATATGTGGGAGGAGCGGAGATCGTAAGTCTAACCCATAAACGGTTGCAAAGGTTGACTTCGGAGATGCAAGGCTAATATTTCAATCCAGAGTCCCGGATGACTGGGCGAGAAGAGGAATGGAATCCTGGAAAATGCTAGCACGTCGTTGTGGCTTGAATCACACCAAGCTATAGAAGCTCACATCTATGAATCGGTCAATATAATCAGACAACAAGAGCGAGAACTATGCTCGTGAATTGTTGTATTTTTGTAATTATTGTATACATCCATACAATACGTGGTAGTAAATCGACAGCGATCCACTCAAGCAAAGTAAATGGACGTCTCCACTGATAAAGTGGGCAGCGGTCGAGAAGCGGACCATCCTGCCACCTACTGAGAGCCGTGCACATCTTGAACAACAAATGTAACTCAATTGCCTTGGTACGGGAGAAGGCGGATGTCATGGAGTTGCTGTATATGCAAGACTCACGCAATGCACGTTGAGTGATCCCAATACAATGGCTGCGCTAATGCACGGTTTGCCTTCTGCCAGCTGTCATTCTGCAGTCTGATGTCAAAGGAATTTATATTTCCGTTAGTCCAAAAATTACGGCGCTTGTGTAATTTTGCATTTGTTAAATACCACTAGAATGCAGTAATATGATTTTTCGGTATTTGTGGGGGACCGTTTAATTCATTCTAGTGAAACGGGTAGGATGCTCGAGGCAGCACGGTCGATACGTGCAGGTCGAATGGGGCAG
Source organism: Penicillium citrinum (assembly GCF_028827155.1). Taxonomy (NCBI): domain Eukaryota; kingdom Fungi; phylum Ascomycota; class Eurotiomycetes; order Eurotiales; family Aspergillaceae; genus Penicillium; species Penicillium citrinum. The sequence continues at coordinate 4,268,685 of NW_026622686.1, forward strand.
AAGGATGAGGGTAAACAACACCCCAACTAGGGCTAACTGCTAGCACTCTCTCGAGTAGACTGGAACTCGTGTAATTTATCTCTGGGTGGTGCTAAAGATGCTATCTAAAATGAATGTATATAAGCTTCCATATTAACTAGGCCAATTCGTCAACGATCAAGGTTGCCCATATCTGATACTATCAGATACAACAAAGTGTTTGGAGATTAGTGTCGACAGAAAAAATACTACTATCAATCAACATACATCTCTAGTACTAGGTATTCCTCATCCATTTGAATACTAGCAATCTATACCTATATATTGGTAGTGCTGACAATAGTAATACTATTGTGTCTCTAAATATGATTTATGTGATAATTCGAAATCTACTAGATTTCGATGGTATTTCTTTTCAATATAATACTATGATATCGAGAAGAAATAGTACCGAACGTCGAAGGAAGCCGTCTCCCATGTTTATTTGCCTTTTTTTTTGTCGCTCAACCTCGACTGGTCTTTTGGTTTAAGGCCCGGGCGCCAGATAAATTAATGGGCATGGGAAGTTTCATCACAGCAAGTTACAGGGCTTGCTACTGGCGTTCTAAAATTTAGTGTGGAAAGTGACCAGGGTATACTATACCAGAGATACGACACAGGTTTCTACGTATTATTTCTTCAAGATCGAACAGGCAGGTATCCTATGGGTAAATTAGGGCAATTTGGACAAAGCAGCACAGCTTCAACTGGCATCGACGTAAAGGGCTGACGAAAAAGACACAGGGGGGATCCCTTGATTGTAAAGTGCGCGAAGCACCAATCAAGGGGGATGTTCTTAGGAACAACGCAGCAGCTGTTCATACAGTATAATCTATGAGGATCTAAATCGCCCTCGGAGTTTTGGAAGCTATCCACTGGCCATCAATACACTCTACATACGCACATAATTTCAATCCCGAAATAAGCCTTATGGAAAGCCATTGACGCCCACGATGAGCGGCAATGCCCCTTGCATAACCTCCTATAACTATGATCGACGGAGATATCTTACCAAACAAGCATCGGAACATTCCTTCCATTGTAAACAAGCCCAAGCCACCAACTCCTGGAGAACATGGAGGTGACCACATTCCAGAGCAAGGGTATTGACACTGCTTAAGGGCCCTATCGTAAGGGCGTCAGACCAACCACTCCCCACTCCCCCTTGATCCCAGTAATCCGAGAATGTCACCAAATGAGCTACTATAAAGGACTCGAGGGTCCCGTAATCCCTTCTGACGACGCTTCTTCGCATTCCCAGACTCTCGTTTAACACCCCTTCCTGCTGCTTTTCGACTCAACTCGTCGCTCGTCGACGCTGACTTTCTTTCATCAAGCAATAGCTGGAAACCCGACAAGATGGTTAAGACAACATACGCTCTCACTTTTTGTGCCGCCATGGCATTGGCGGCTCCTGTGCCTCCCATGGAAAATGATGCAGGAACTGAGATGGTTCACATGCGTCGTGATGGAACCGGAAACTTCATCGGTGCTGGCACGGCCGATGGGGAGGTTAACCACATGATCAGCTCGCTGCTGGACCCGAAGAATCTGGACTCGCGCAATGAGCCTGCGGATGGAAAACCTGCTGCTGGTGACAAGCCTGCTGGTGATGGCAAGGATGGAAAAGATGGTAAGGATGGTAAGGGCAAGAAGAAGCCCCAGCCTCCTCAGCACCACATCATCAACAGCCTTCCAATCATTGGACAGTTGCTAGGAGGTGTGCCAAAGCGAAGCATGGACCATACTCCTCGGTCATTTACTGGTGATCTGAGCAAGTTCCCTCTTCTGGGCGAGCTGTTTGGAGGAGTATGTTTCAAGTCCTCCCGCGGACTAAACAGCAAGCATTCTAACTAACATTGATACAGGACCAAGCTCACCCTGCCAACACTGACAAGGGCCAAAAGCAGACCCGGTCTGGTGATGGGTTCCCCTTGTATGGTGGCCAGAACTACGGTCAGAATGAGGGACAGAACTACGGCCAGAACTATGGCCAAAACGCTGGTCAGAATGAAGGTCAGAATGAAGGCCAAAACGAGGGCCAAAACGAGGGCCAAAACGAGGGCCAAAACGAGGGCCAAAACGAGGGCCAAAACGAGGGCCAAAACTGGCTTCAGAACTATGGCCAAAATGAAGGTCAGAACTACGGTCAGAACCACCGCATGGCTCGTGATCTCGCAGGCCAAGGACCAAGCCTCACTCAACTGCTGAAGCAACTCACCAGCGGACAGGTAACTCAATACTCTCCGGCTTCTTCCTGGAACCCCTAACTAACACATTTTTTAGCCCACAACCAAGAGCCTGCGCCGTAGTGAGAACGGAGATGACATGAACATGGGCAGCATCAGTGATGCTGTCACCGGTGCCATGGACAGTGGCCTTGGTGCAGCTGAAAGCGCCATCCCGGAGGTACGCTACTCATAAATTTTATATACTTGGAGAGACTGATATTAATCGACACACAAGTTCCGTCGTTCTGTTGAGTCTTCTCCCTCTGGAACCGAGACTGCTGTTACAACCCCTTCTTCTGCTTCATCGCCCTCTTCCACCCCCAGCAGCTCTTCCAACGATTTTCTTGACCTGAAGAAACTTGCTGCCGAGAGTGGTCTGGGAGGTCTGGTTGGAAACGCTCACCACGGTGTTGGTATTCTACCTGTATGTTTGAATCTGTTCATTTCTTAGCGGGACATCACTAACGTATTCTAGATGGCCAAGCGTGAGTCTCACGAGCATGAGACTCGCGACAGCTCTCCCATTCAGGGCTCTACTCTACCTGATGTTCTGCTTAAGGGCGGTGTTCTTGGTAAGGTCAGCCACGTGCTTTCCACTCCCATCGGTGGCCAGCCTGCTGCTGAGGCCCCTGCCAGTGGTGCCCCTGCTGCTGGTGCTGGTGCTGGTGCTGGCGGTGCTTCTGGCGGTGCCGGAGGAGCTGGATCAGCTTAAGATATTCCAGATGGAACCCTTGAACATTTGAATTCTACTTTGATGAGGAGGTTTGGTGATTTGAGATAGTTTTCATGAAGTGCACGTTGTCAAATTGAGTGCAATGTCAAATGTTTTGAATAAAGTCATAGTTTCATTTTCCCATCAAGCAACTATTGGCGTTGTGTTGCGAATCTGCCAAATTAAAGGACCCTTGGCCACGTGAGTATAAAAAGTCATTGAGCAAAAAGAACACCGAGATCATAAATCGTTCAGCGCAATAGCTGATTTCCCTTGTAGTTTGGCGGTAATGAGCGCTTTCGGGGGTATCGTATCATGTGGCGGAGAAATCCAGCCCAAGAATGTAACATGGAATGGCTCGAATGAATCGAGCAGCAAGTAGGTAAGCAAAGAAAATAGAAGAACCACACAACAAAAGACATTATTAGTCTGACTGGAAATCCAAATCCATGTCCAGATCATCCACCTCCACTGTTGTCCCCAAGGCTTCTTTGCCTTGACGGATCATGTCTTGTAATTGTTTGTTCAACCGTTGAATACTGGCATCTTCCTCACGCTCTTTTCGGCGGATTCGGGCTGCATACTTTTGCATTTCAGCTGATCCAGGCCCGTTCTGCGATCGTGGTGATGGGAGTCCAGTATTTCTTGTCGGTGTTGATGGTCGCACGGACAAATTTTGTCGTTTGGCGAGGCGTGGCATTACAGCTTGTCGTCGACGCGGACTCGAGGCTTGATGGATACGACGAGTTCGGAGAGCAGATGGACTATCGGTGCTATTATTATTATCGGAACCACTTTGGTGAAATGGATCGGCAGGTTCGGTGGGGACAACAACCCAGCCACGATCGATGTTCTCATCGGGGTATTGTCCGGGAATAGGTGTTTGAAAAAGACGTTCTTTCTCTGCAGAAGGGCTGGGACTAGCGTGCCAGCTTGAGACGAACTGTGTTGAAGATGAAGAGCTCATGTGTCACCCCTGTCCACCACCAGCATAAAATCCCCTGAATGCGCCGGACCAGCAAAGATCGAGCACTTTCCCAACCGCGTTGATAACTGTCCTCCCCCAGCTGACTCGTGTAGATGGACTTGACAGATCGGTTGTTGGCAAGGCGATGTTGGAATCACGACGACTGCGTTTACGACTGTTTCGGGAATCATCTGCGATTAAGGAATCGACACTCGCATCCAACGACGGAGGTAGGAAAGATTCACGATATCGGTTGGGCCGATAGTCGAGTTCGGCAGAGGCATGATAACCGTCGTTACTTGAATGACGGAAATCGGTTGAAATCAGCGGTGAGATGTTCTCGTTGACTTCGGACGGAGGATCGAATTTGGATGATAAAGTTGATGGAGTTTCGCGACGTGGTCTTTTACGACTAACCGACAGCGAGTACAAGGAGGAAGAAGCAGAAGTCGCAGTAGGCAACTGGAAGAGTTGAGGATTGGCGTTGGCGAGATCGAGTTTTGGGGGAGAACCCGCATGTTGGAAGACGGCCTGCATGTCGGGCATATTGAGGGAAAAAGAGAGAGAGAGAGAGAAAGGGAGGAGGAGGACCTCTCTCTCTTTCTTGCAGCTGGCTATTGCAGTTGGCTGATGAGAGAAAAAGAAAAAGAAAAAGAAAAAGAAGCAAAGTTGAGGTTCGGCCGTCAACACTAAAAACCAAAAGTAAAAAACGAGGCACGAGACTCTCCCCAGCCCCCCCCTGCTTCTTCTGTTTTATTTTCCCCCAACCACATTGGCTTCTCAAATTTTTATATTTGATTGTTTATTATTTATTTGTTATGATTATTCATTTGTTGTTATTATTCTGATCTCATTTACAAGCGTTGACTGGTCCACTGAACTCCTGCTGCCTCCAATCCCTCGTCTCCATCTACTAATACACACCATCCCTCGCCGCCTTGTCCACCATCCCCTGCAATCACTGCTTCGAAATGCGCATGGGCGAAGTCCAGTACAGCATCATCAAAAGTTCCCGGTTGCAACCAGACTGCAGGGATCCCCACCGAGTGGGCTTCTTGCAATAAAGCAAGAGTCACCGGAGGAGGAGTTACCACTGACAAGGAGGTTTGGGCGGGAGAAGACAGTCCGGATGGCGACGGCACCGTATCGTACGTACGCGAGGGGAGGGAAATCTGTGGAGCTCGAGGATTGAGGGGGGTCACTGGCAGTGAATGTTGGTGGTACCATGCCAGGACTAGAAAGGTCTGGTCAGTTATGATCTCCCAAGATAAAATGGAGAGATGGTCCTACTTTTATATCCAAACTTGCGGGAATCATTGCTAGCACCCGCCACAGCAAAGCGTGGAGAGGAGAAGAATCGCTTGACGGCCTCCATTGGGAGTGAAGTGTAGAAGTTATCGAGTGCTAGAAAGGAAAGTAGAAGTATACTGTAGGATATTTGAAGAGGAGAAAAAGGGAAGGGAGAGAGAGAGAGAGAAAGTCGAGGTTGATGGAGTTCCCCGCGGGGGCGACAGTATAAGCTTATATGAGGTACTTCTTTTTTCTATGGCTGTCCCATACTTAACAGAAGTACCCGTTGAACCTCGGCCGCCGCCGAACTGCTGCGACATTGCGCATTTCTCCTTCCGCCATGCTCCACTCAATCTTCCACCAAGAAAAGATTACATTGGAATAGTATTTCATTTGCAAAAGTCGTATGCCGCCCTTCGTCCCCGCAAGCGCTCAAACTCCGAGGACCCGCCCCCAGTTAAGCGCCAGGCCCGAGATGTTTCCCCCAAACCCTTCTCCACCGAGGACTCCTCCGATTCTGAGGAAAGCTCACTGAGTGATGTCCCCGCTGATATCACAGAGCCAACGCCAGTCAATCAATCCGATGAAGACGAGGATGATGAAGATGAAGATGAAGATATCGACTGGGAAGACGCAATCGACCCTAAAACAAGCGCGACAACTCCAACACTCGCCGGGCCCGAGCTCCAAGATCTCGAATTAACCCTCGATAAGAACGAGGCTCATGTCTCGGATTTACTCGATGGCAAGAAGGGCCCAACTAAAATCGAACGCCAGATTCGCATTCAATCTCACTGTATACATGTTCAATGTCTCCTCTATCACAACGCCATCCGCAACGCGTGGATTAACGACGCGACAGTTCATGATATATTACGTCATAAGTTACCGGAGGGGATTCACAAAGAAGTGAAGAGATGGCGTATCGCTACAGGATTGGAGTTACCTGAACCAAAACCAGAACCGCCTAAATCGAAGACCAAGAAGAAAGGGAAGCAGAAACAGTCCAAAAAGAAGGAAGAATGGGGCCCGGATTCAGAGCGCCTAGAACCGGGTCAGCCAGACATGAGTCGCGGAGATCCAATTATCACTTTACTTAAGGTGTTGGTGGCTTATTGGAAGACGAAGTTTCGTATCACTGCTCCCGGCTTAAGAAAACATGGTTATCGTCCTGTATCTTCACTGGAGGCTATCATTACAGATTTCAGAAAGGAAGAACATGACCCAGAGCGACATGGCGAGCGCATTGCCAATCTTGATGAATTCCGAACCGCCGCCGAGAACATGCAAGGCTCACGAGATGTCGGTGCTCAACTTTTCACTGCCCTTATCAGGGCATTAGGGATCGAGGCCCGGCTAGTGTCTAATCTACAACCGTTGGGGTTCGGTTGGACAAAAGCTGAAGTCTATGAGCCACCAAAGACTGATGTAGCCAATGCTGATGCAATGCCTGAAACTGGGCCAGAAGGATCCGAATCAGAGACTGACATGGCATCAGGCCGGCGGAAGAAGAGGAAGAAAGGTGCAGCTCGATATGACCAAGACCTCCAATTCCCAGTCTACTGGACCGAGGTCGCCTCTCCGGCCACGAACGAAATCATTTCCGTGGATGCTTTGGTACTTTCCAAGCCCTTAGCTCTCACTGCAGATCAGCAAGAAGCATTTGAGCCGCGTGGCGCTAAAGCCGAGCGTGCGAAGCAAGTGATTTGCTATGTGATTGCACACTCAGCCGATGGAACCGCCAAGGATGTTACAACTCGATATCTTCGACGGCGGATGTGGCCCGGTAAAACCAAGGGGTTCAGATTCCCCATACAGAAACTTCCTGTACCAGGTCGCCGGGGCCAGTTCTTTGAATACGATTGGTTTCGAAACGTCATGCGTGGCTACATCAGAAGTCCAGAACAACGAACCAAGGTGGATGAAATCGAAGATGCGAAAGACCTCCAACGGAAACAGCCAGAGAAAAAGAAACCGGCGCAAGCGGCGGATACCCTGCAAAGCCTTCGCACGTCAACTGAGTTTGTACTCGAGCGTTTTCTGCGCCGTGAAGAGGCTCTTAAACCTGGTGCTGAACCTGTTCGCACATTTACAGCTGGGAAAGGAACCCGCGCTAAAGAAGAGCCAGTCTACAAGAGAGCCGATGTGGTTAAATGTATGTCTGCGGAGAGTTGGCATAAAGAAGGTCGGCAGATACAACCTGGAGCAGTTCCCTTGAAAAAGGTGCCTATCCGGGCAGTGACTCTTATACGAAAGCGCGAAGTCGATGAAATACATCGCGAGACAGGCGAGAAGCCAATGCAAGGCCTCTACGCACTTGACCAGACAGAGTTTATCATTCCACCGCCTATCCGCGACGGGATCATTCCTAAAAACAACTACGGCAACATTGATTGTTTCGTGCCAAGTATGGTGCCTCGCGGTGCATCCCATGTTCCCTACCCTGGCACAGTCCGACTGTGCAAAAAGCTTGGAATTGACTACGCGGAAGCAGTCACCGGATTTGAATTCGGGTCTAAAATGGCTGTCCCTGTGATACAGGGAGTTGTCGTGGCTGCTGAGAACGAGGACTTGCTTAAAGACGCTTGGCGAATTGATGCTGCAGAGAAGCGCAAACGAGAGGAGCTGAAGGCTGAAAAGCGAATATTACAGACTTGGCGCAAGTTTTTATTCGGCTTGCGCATTGCTGAGCGCGTTCGAGAGGAGTATGGCGGTGGTGATCCTTTCGCGGACCGCGAACGAGATGCGCATAATCCTTTTGCGAAACGGAAACAACAGCCACATGAGCAGCATGATCGAGCTGATAGGCATGAGGATGATCATTTCGAAGAGGGCCATGATCCTGTGGACCACGGTGGTGGATTCCTTCTGCCTGGTGAAGGAGATCATGGTGACGGCGTCGATGGATTGATCGTCGAGGAACATAAAAAGGAGACTACACCCGAAGGAGAACATCCCAATGAAGGGTTATCACCACCTATCTCGATATCATCAGGACAGGGTGAAGGCACAGATGAGGATATCAAGGATGATCCCGACTCTGATTCTGCTCCTCCCACGCGAAGCAGCACACGCCGACGTCGGCGTGAGGGTTAGACGGGATCTTCAAAAATACATATTGCACTTCAAGATCTACAAGATCCATGTATGAAAAGACACATGAAATTTTCATTTACGAGCATATACCCGATACTGGATGGCTTCGGACGTCATCTTAAAAATGTCACTGCGACATACAATCATGGCCTTGAAGAGAGATTGTTCAAATAACTATGAATATGACTATTAATGATATCGACTAGCCACACTGAACTGCAAATTGAACATCCAAATATCATTTTATCGGCCAGCGTACAGAGCACAAAGACCTGACCACCGGGGTAGGCTATGTGTTTCAACCAACAACATATGAATAATCCGATATGAACCACGATATCCGGTCAGCCAGAGCCATAGATTGTTCAAACACCTAGAATAAGTCTCCCAGTCAGTTCATTCAAGTCACGTATAAGCAGGGACTACACTAATGGTAGAAACTTACATTCTACTTTGACTGTGGCTGTGTCCTCAAATCAATCAAACGTTGCATCTCTTGAACAATTTGATTTGCTCGACGTTTATTCCTCTGTTCCTCAACTGCTTCCACAGTAAGAACCTCTCGTTTGTTATAATATGCTCTGAATTTTCCTCGCGACCACTCCGATGCATGTCGAGTCACGTTGTCTTCTTGTCCGTCTGGTATGTTGGATTGAAGTTGGACTCTTTCAACCTCCTGGTTTGAATCTTCTCGGTATCTTGCGACGTAGTTTATTCTTGTGGCGAGTACATTGATTGAGAGGAGAAAGAGACTCAGGAGGAAAAGGTAGATGTTTTTGTTTGTGATCATTTTAGTGTGTGCCGGTGTATAGTAGTACAATTTGTAGTTGTTGACTTGGTTTAATGAAGATGTCCTAGTACTTAGGGCTAAGTAACAGTCATAGGTTATTTATAAATTGAAGGAAGAACGCTGAACTTGACGATCGCCTACCCTGCAGGTACTTATACCCATGCAACCTTTTGCCCAGCACTTAGATACCACTGGGAATCTGTTCTACGATCTCATGACTTTGCAAAAGAGTTTCAATTTCAATTGGTCAAGTAATCAAGTATCTTTGTGGGCCTGGTCACGGTCAATAAAAAGGGTAGGCTGTGACTAAAAGCCATACCTCGAAGTACGACCATGTACCACCTAATGAAGATATTTGTGTATCTTTCATGTCATGCGATATCCAAAAAAAAGAAGGACTAATTGAATTTTTTTTGGAAGAAGAGTTGACCAAACTTTCTGCAGTCTCCAACTTGAACTTTGCTTCCAGTAAATATCGGCAATATTTGAACTGTCAATCTGTGTTATCAATTGATATCAATATCCTCCGGTGCTGGTGCTCAGTATAGAGAATACTTCATGCCAAGAGTACCTTCTCTAGGTAGATGATACCGGTTGCCACGCACAAGACTAAATTTAAGGTCGCAGAAACTGACGAGACTAACATGCCCAGTCCAGAACAGTTACACGACGAAGGACATTCCCATACCACCCAGCGCTGTAGTACTTTCTTGGCTTCCTTGAGTTGATAATTGGGTTTTGACGTGATTACTTGAGAAATTCTTTCGTCAAAGGAAACCAACATCGATATTGATAGACTAGGATGTGTGGCATAGCCCCCCCGAGACAACCTCATTATAACGTTCAAGAAACCACCACTAGAGACTACTATAGAGAGAAGATACTTTAAGTACTATAATACTAATAATCATAATAATCTTGAAATTGATTTCTATGTGCAAACTTCCTAACAAACTTTTTGCTCGTAATCATGACAAGAAGACAACTTGAAGTCTGATATCAAGTAGACCTGTGAATCCGAGTCGACCCCCATACGGAATCGCCATCGAGGGGGGTATTATGAACTGAACATCTAATAACTAGGCACAAAACAAAGAAAGACCAGATAGAATGAGACGTGGGGAAGAAAAAGATACCAAGTTCAAACGATTGTCAAATTCAGTAATCCGGAAAGACTCCTCATACCTATGCTGAGCTTTTCATTATTTCCAACATTCATCAAATCTGCAAAGAAGGAAAAGACATCAAGTTTAGCGTCTGAAACCACGTCCAGAGCTTCCACCACGACCACCGCCACGGCCACCACGATCATTTCCTCTGAAGCCACCTCCTCGGCCACCACCACGAGGACCCCCGCGAGAGCCACCACGGAAACCACCACGAGGACCTCCACGACCACCGCGGCCAGGGCTGAAGCTCTTTTCAATGCGACCACCGCCGGATGCACCGGGGGTTTTGGGAGCACCAAGGCCACGACGACCAGGGGCTTGGCCCTTGGCACGGATGTTCTCACCAACGGCAGCAGCATCATCATCATCCAGGTCCATATCATCGTCACCACGCTTCTTCGCCTGGCCCATCTTGACCTTGCCCTTTTGGCCACGACGGACAGCGTCGGGACCACTGACGGCAGCAAGGTAAGCGTTGATACCGCTAGGTCCTTCGCCAGAACCAGACATTTCAACGTCACCGGCATCATCATCCCCGAGGATGAGACGGCCATCCGCGTCAAACTTGGCATTGCGCTTCTTCTTAGAGCCGGGTCCGGTGTTCAAGAAACGATCGCTAGGCTTGGTGGTGGAGATATTGGCCAGAGCATCGGGAGCCAGCAGATCCAGAGGATTATCCTCAGGGGATGTCTCACGAATGTACTGAGTGCTCTGACCGGACTTCTTCTTACCTCCACTGGCCTTAATACGAGCAAGGCCATCGTCCACATCGACATCACTAGCGCCATCGTCGGACTCGTCGTCTGAATCAGAGAAGTCGGAGCCATAGACAGCCTTGTCGAAGGCATTACCAGATTGTTGATCAGCGGCTTGCTCCTCGCCTTCCTCTTCATCTTCATCAGCTGCACCTTCCTTCTTCTTGCGCTTGCTACGCTCACGCTGCTTGCGAATGTTCACAACCAACTTGCGGTCATCTTCACCGACAAGGTTCTCCATAAGTGGAGCGCCGAAGCGGCGAACCAGTCGGTCAATGATGCCTTTAACTTTACTGCGGAGACGACCCTTGTGTTCCTTGTTCCAAGCCATAAGGTTGGGCACGAGGGCCGAAAGACGCGGACGCAAAGCCTCATCCGGCAGGATTACAACGGCAACCTTGACGAAGCCGAGGACAGAACGGACAATCTCCCGGTTGTTGCTGGTAAGGAAGAGCTCAACTGTCTGGACCAAGTCTGACAGGATCTCGGGGCTCAGTTTATTCTGGTACTCGAAAAAGAGACGGGAGAGCGCGGTGACAGATGCAGCGACCATGTGAGGTGATGAACCAGCCAGACCGGCAGAAACCATAGTGAAGAACTCCTCAATTGTAGCAGGGGCATCGGGAGAGTCGTCAGGCATGTGAGGCACCAGTGAGTTACGAATCATGGTCCCGGGAGGGTTCAACTCGGCATCAGTGGTACGGTTGGCGAGGTGGATAAGGAGATCGAAGGCAGCTGTGCGTGCCTTTTCGTTGCTCTCCTTGCAGCCTAGAACAACCTCAGACAGGATAGACGGGATAAAGTGGAGGTCGGAAGTGGGGAGGTGTGTGATGAGCTCGTGAATGGCGAGCATGCGATCTCGTCGACCAGATGCGGGGGTCTTATCTGTGGTGGCGAGCATGAGAGCGTGAAGCTCACCACTGCGCTCCTGAAGAGCTTCAATGCCTGTTTTGGTGGAGGCAAGGCGAGGGATGAGCTTGTATGCCTTCTTGATCAATTGCTGGTCGGGATTAGGCGAAGATCCGTTAAGGATGGCAGCAGCCATGGCAAAAAGCCCAGCGAAGCTGGAGCGAGGCAGGTAAATTGACATAGCAATGACCAGATCGATCAACGTATGGGAAGTAGGTGGCATCTTTGCAGATGATCCTTGAGGGGTGGGTGCCTCCTTTTGCTCCTCGGCCAAGGATGATTCGAGCATTGTGATGACGCGAGAAAAGGTCTCGTTAAGTTCCTATAATGTACAAAATTAGTCATCTATCTTTCTGAAGATTGAATCCCTGGGAAATTATCTTACCTTCTCGGGTGTGATGCTCAAATAGGCATTAATGCACTGCAAGATGTATCCGCGGTGGTGAGGGAGCGTCTGGCTGTAAACGTTGAACAGCACTGCAAGAAGGTTGCTGGCGAAACCAGATAGATGCTCAATGTTCTTCGCAGCGGCTGCCTTGGTGATACGGCGCTGGAGAATTAAGTCATCCTCCTCGGCCTCGACAGAGAGAATAGCCTGGTTAGACTCAACCAGGTTCTGAAGAGCGCGACAAATCTCCACGCGCAGTTCGGTCTGCTTATAAAGTACGTTGGACAGCAATTCGGCAAAGCTCTGGTCGAAAGCCTCAACAAGATCCAGGGGCAGCTCACAGTATCCTGGTAAGATGCCCCAAGTTTGCTGTACCAATGTTTCGAAAATCTTCACTTCGACGGATTTCTCTGCGGCGCCGAAGTCGACAATTTTCTGGTAGAGTGCCTCACTCAGAGGAACCATCTCAGAGCGGAAATGGCGTATATTTGTGTTGGTAACACTATCACGAAGGATGGGCAGCATCCATACACGTCCAATTTGGCCCTTCTTTTGCTCAATGATGTTCAGCGGCAGGATTTCTAGGACAGCCTCTGGGCCCATAGCCTCAATGGCACTGCTGAGAACACTGTCTGCCTCCTTCTTGCCATGGAATGACTCGTTGCTGCGCAATTCGCCGATTGTCGAAACAATATCGACAAGGAATGGGCTGGATTGCCACTTGTAGCAGTCGAACATTGCCGAGCAGACATTGAATACCTCCATCCATGCCGCTTGGTACTTGACCGAGAGCAGGTCAGCGGTTGCGCGGGCCAACTTCTCGAGTGTCTTTTCATCGTAGACAGATGGCTCGATGATAACGCTGTTAGGAATACAGTTGTGCAGGAAAGAGATAAGACACTCGGAAGCGGAGATGCGGATGTTGTGCGAGGGCGAGGCTAAGAATCCGGAAATGAGCTGGAAGAGGTCAGGCAGCTTCTCGAAAGTGTCTTCAGGACTGATTTGCGCGGAGACATCGTAGCCCCGCGAAAGTACAGCAATCCATGGAGGCAAGAGCTGGGAGTCATTTTGTGCGGGTTTGAGTTCGGAGATGGCGTCCAAAAGACGGGGAAGCTTAGACGAAGAGAACTCATCGGCCATGCCTTCAAAAATCACCTCGAATACCTCAAACGCACCCATGGTGATGTACTCGTTGCTAGAGCGAGAGGCATTCATCAATAATTCACAAAGCGACTCAATCTTTTTGCTTGGCCAGCCACCTGATGCGGTAGCAATTGTCTTCACTAACTGCAAGGAGTGAATGATCAGAGGCTCATGGTTCTCATGTTGGTTTGCGTCGCGTTTGCCCTTCTTTTGTTTAGATGCAGCTGTGATACTGTCACTCAGAGTCTTCATCGCGGACTCGGCGCACATATCCGCGGCCGGGTGGTCCAATGACGGGCTTGGTGGAGGTGTCTTGAGAACCTTGACGAGAGCCTCCTGTGCGCGCTTTCGCACCTTAGGACGGTGGTCAACTGACAGACTCAATAGACCAGCCGTCGCACGGCGCGGTCCAATTGCTGTGTGCGGCAAGTTCCAGGCTGCAGCATCCTGGGCAATGAGCAGCGATTCGAGACAGCCAATTGATGGGCGCAGCAGAGGGGCTTCAACTTCGGGAAGTGAAAGTGCAGGTGCGAGACTGGTGAGAATCTGAGAGAATTTCGAGCGGAGGATAGGTTCGGGAACGTAGGTGGTTGTGATATCGAGAAGGTAGACAACAGACGTCGCAAGATCCTTGTTCACAATACCCTGCTCGACAGAAAGGGACTGAGAAAGAAGAGCCAGTAATGCAGCAAAATATGCGGTCGCAGAAAAATCGGCCTTTTGGTCGCGAAGAGTGTCTTCAACTGCAGAAAGCACCACAGCGGTCTGCATGGATTGAATTAGGATCAATGATCTGCGGATGATTGCGACATGGGGATTGCGAACTTACATGGTGCTGATTCTGCAGCTTAGGAGACTTGATTTTCTCGAGCTTCTCCGCCAGAGTCGCCATGGTGACTGCCGACGACGAGGGGAGAAGGGAAGAAAGGAAAACGAGACGTGCGGGGGAGGCTGTTCTGGCGGTGATGCAGAAAAATCGTGAGAAAAAAAAAGGTACGGCGGGTTCTTGGCGCGGTTATCGATAAGCGCTTCTATTAAGCAGACCCATAGTTAGTACATCACTATGTACAGTACATATAGGGTAGTAAATATGTTCCAGATTTGTATTATCAAGATAAATACGGCAAGGATTGAAATGGTATCATTTATAGAATAATTGCCTCAATATTGTGCTGGTCCTGTCATTTCATTCATAGAACGGGTTAATTTATGGGTCATGTGATCTCTCATCGGTCCCAGTCTTGTCAGATATATACCTGGAACTTATTTTGGGATATAAAATATTCCACGAATATTTCATATGACAAAGACCTAACTTGGATTCTATTGATTGCAAAAAGTCTACAAATTGACTCTAACCGCATTAATAAAGTGGTGGATCGAGTGTTAGTACTAGATTGGGGCTGTAAGTACTTCGGATGCTTGAAGTTTCCCGAATATCTGTTTGACTCATCCGGGTAAACAACTACTCTCAAACATCTACACAACTTCCAGCAACTAGATTGACAGTACACCACTTATGCCTAGGTATCAACAATGGCATCCAATCTAAGTGACCTTCTTAAATCGGCATCATTGGATCTAACTCCTTACGAGTCTCTCTACCAATACTTCCATGCCAATCCGGAACTATCTCGACAGGAGAAATCTACATCGGAGAAACTTGCTGCCCATTTAGCTCAATGGAATGTCTTTGACATTCATACTAAAATCGGAGGATACGGTCTTGCGGGAGTCTTTCGCAATGGCGACGGCAAGACTATACTGCTGCGAGCAGATATGGATGCACTCCCAGTCAAGGAATTGACTGGACTTCCTTACGCAAGCTCAGTCACCATGAAGGATGCTGAAGGAGTTGAGAAACCAGTCATGCATGCTTGTGGTCATGATATGCATATAACATGTCTACTTGCTGCGGCAGAGACACTTGTCAAGCTGCGAGACTCATGGAGTGGCACGTTGATTGTGCTATTCCAACCAGATGAAGAGCGAGGCGGTGGTGCCCAAGCAATGGTCGATGATGGTCTTTACTCTAAAGTCCCGGTCCCAGACTACTGTCTTGGTCAGCATGTGATGAGAATGCGGGCTGGAAGTGTTGGTTCCCGTTCTGGTGCCATCATGGCCGCTTGTGACAGTATGAAGATCACAGTATTCGGGCGTGGTGGTCATGGCTCTCAACCTCATCAAACCGTGGATCCTGTACTTCTCGCTTCCCACATTGTTGTACGCCTACAGACTGTCGTCAGCAGGGAGATTAATCCCAATGATCTCGCCGTGTTGACTGTCGGAAGTCTTCATGCTGGACAGGCAGAAAACATCATCTCAGACAGGGCCGAAATTGGCGTCGATTTCCGGTCAGTTAAGTTAGAGATCCGAGAGCAAATCATCGCTGGAATAAAGCGTATTGTTGAAGCTGAATGTGCCGCGAGTGGTTCACCCAAACCACCCATATTCACACCAACAAGACGTTTCCCGCCTACTTTAAACGACCATGACGCTGCATCCCAAGTTGCGTCCACATTCTCAACACACTTTGATGACTTTGATGGGGATGTACCCAGAACGAGTATTGCAGAAGATTTCTCGACTCTGGCGACTTGTCGAGGAATACCTAGCTGTTTTTGGCTCCTTGGGGGTATTGATCAGGATTTATGGGACAAATCTCAGACAGATTCAAGCACAGAGGAGATTCCGGGAAACCACTCGGCTCTCTTTGCCCCTGTTATGCAGCCAACTATGAGAAACGGAGTGGATGCGCTGTGTCTTGGTGCCTTGACTTTCTTGAGAAAGTAAGCGCCTGCATAGATATTACGTTCTTAGGCAAACTGCTAGATAGCTTATAGCTACAAGGTTGTAGCTATCTCACATCGTGGTTCATTCAGGGAATGGCTTGAATGACTTAGATGATATATTTTGCTACATCGCCTTCTGCATGAAATTTACATGCCCGGTTAAGAGGATGATTTTTATCAGTTACTCGGAACCGTCAATTCGTCAATATTGCTTTGAACTAGTGTATGAAAAAGGAGCCCAATGAGGTAGCGGTGTCGCCGAAGTAGCAAACTACACATCTCGCCAGTAATGGGATGCGAAGGAACAAAGGCAATTTCAATATGCAACAGACTGAGACCTCTTGCCTCAGATGCAACCTGTTCAAAATTCGCAGAAGGCCCATCGTATAAACCCTGTCGATGTGTTCGTGATACTTCCCAGATATCTAATGCTACCTTGAGATAGGCATGCAAGAGCAACACATACCGCCCAAACATCTACCGAAATCAGAACGGCAGACTATAATGAAGAGCTTTGTCCGATGGACGTTTGTTATCCTATCATGAAGAGCGCCCAGCTGTTTCAAAATTATGGCACAAGAGTTTGGGGCTTCGAGGATAATTCGGGAGACTGCGCCGGCAGAAGCAAACAACAGTATTTAAAAGAGGATCTCGCCGCTGTGCTCGGGCTCGAATCCGAGTGCCGAGAGCTCAGTGTGTCGCTTCTTATCGCCGGATTTGCGTTGGCTGTCCTCTTTCTTCTTTAGCTCGAAAACTTCCTCAAATGGCGCCTTAGTCACAGTGGTAGGAATATCATCTTCACGGTCAAGATCCTGCATTTTTTTGAGAATTGTCATATTAGCGTTAAATGAATCGTCACATATTTCCGGGATCCTACATACCACCTCTCCTAACAAAAGTACATTCTCTCCGCGTACAAGGAAGATGCCGCGGGGAACATCGGCATATAGCTTTCCGGCATAAATACGCTCAACGGTATCTTGAAGCACGAGGTTTGCTATATGACGCCAATGGCGGGAAAATGTGAGCCCATTATCCTATGTATAAAGATCCGCTATTTGATAGGGACATATCATACCAAATTGGTCCCAGCTTCGGAGCACTCCAATCAATTTCCTTCCGTCGCGCAGAACCAGAACAAGTTTCTCTGTATCGCGCATCAATATCTGAAAGGTTTGGTTGCTTTTCGTGCCTTTTCACGTACTATCTGTCAAGTCCAGAAGCTGAGCAGCGGTTGTGAACATTTGAGGGGGGGAGTTGTGGTGGGCCTCCTGTCGGGCCCTGGCTAGCAGGTCCTAATGCATTTTGTTGCTGTTGAGGATTTCGCTGCAGCTGCGCATTTGGAGGAGCGTCGTTGAGAGAGAGGCGCTCCATGATTTTAATGGGCGGAGATGAAGGTGGGGGTGGAAGAGAGAAAAGCGGATGTGGGCTGCGTCGGTTCGCTCTGAGAGGGTTGGGATCGAGAATGTTTTCAAGTGGCAATTACTATTAGGGCGTTCTCATTCTGGTCAAGGCTGCACAATCGATTTGAGAATTGCAGCCAGCGTTGGAGGTCACAGTTGGGCGAGTTCTCCGGAATTGAGCGATCCAGGGCGGTGAGTTTGTTCTGTTTGCAGCCAGCAGGGCAGGAACTATAAAAAACTACAGGTTTGATCATTATCGTTCTTTAAGCCTAGAAGGCTCTCTTATCTGCTCCTGTCAGGATACACTAATCGCAATGAGGATCTTATAAAGTCCAGTGTTGGTGACAATACGACTTTTGTACTAAGTAGCGATGACTATAGGTGATGATATTGGCTACTCTGGAAGTTTATCTGCACTTTGATCGGAATATACTTCATTCGAACTTCTACGTTGTGTTCATTGAGTGAAGACTCTACGATTTTAAATGCCAGCTGATTTGATGCTCCGAAGCTTTGTTGCAGATATAACGTCGTCGTTACATGAGACTCATGTAACCTTTTGGGGTTTAGTCTAACAGGAAATGATCCTTGGATCTTGCCTCCGAGATTGTATATAAAGTGCTCTCACACATGATATTCTGAGCTCAAGTGATGATACTTGTCGTAGTACTCCTGGAAAAAATTTTACCCAGCTAATATCTAGGTAGTGATGAATGGCATTTGCACGGCTGAGGAAGGTTATCTTTGATGAGAGTATAGAAGAGACGAAGAGTATAGAAGAGACGGTGGCTAGATTATGTCTCTAGAACCCTACCACAAGAAAGATGCATTGTTATTGTCAGAAAGCGGCACTCAGGGGACTGGAAACAGTACAGATTATTTTCTTTTGAAGACTTGTGGACAAAAGTGAAATAATGGCGGTCTTGCTGAACTTCTACGCCATGGCATTCACATGCATGGATGGGATAATACCTAGACACTAGCATCAATATATACACTCGAAAGACAGCTGTCTGAAATGATGGAAATCAAAGTCATTGGAAAGCTCAATATATTACTAAACAGTATCTGTATAACTGAAAATATAGAATATACTAAGCTGAACTCCAGGAACCTATACAATAGACAAAGCACAACGTAAACAAACAACCAAACGCCATGGGTATCATATAGAAAGTCTCACAAGACCATCAAAAGTAACGTCAAAAAAGCAATCCCAACCCTCACAGAACACGCGAATCCAGAGAAAACAAGCTGACCTCCGCAATCACACCCACATATTCTAGTCCAAGATAAAATCTCACCAGCACCAGCGAACGCCAAGCCAGATGAATATTGCAGAATCAGCCACACCAATTCCGAGATAGAGACTGAGCCCGAGGTTGAGATCGAGCTATGCAAGCCACGCAGCAGAAGAAGCAGCCCAGAGGCATTGAATTCACCTACGGCTGAAACCGCAGACGAAATTGTCGACCGCGACGCTCTTCACGGACGGTATACAGAAATCGGGCAATGCTCTCTTGTTCTGACATCCCGGCGCTATTAAAGTGTTTTCGCACGACGAGCGCAAACTGATCTTTGCTTACGCGGTCTTGTCCGGTGATTTTGTGTAGTGGGGCGTCGTCGCTGGAGGTACCGTCGCCTGAGGTGTTGGATTTATCACGATTTGAGGACTGCGCACGGCGAGCTGCGAGCGCGGTTGGAGAGCGCATGCCGATTCCTTGGTTTAGGACGATTCGTGAGTATTCGTTTGAGTAGGCGCTTGGCGTGGAAAGTTTGTGAGCGTGGCGATAGGAGTTGAGGATTTCTAGGGGTAATTCGGACCAGGGGATCTTGAGTAGGGATTTAGATTAGCATGCTATTTTGCGCTTTGTCCCTGGATGGTCGTTTGTAACAGGTACATCGTGCCTGGGGCAGATCGAGATTCGACTGGCGTCGTTCTCGGGTCCTAGGGAGGGGAAAAAAAAGGCTCTGCAGGGTACATACCTTGGGCTGTTCTTCCACGACTTCCGGATTGACTGGTGCACTGGTTACAGGAGCCTTGTCTTTATTTGCTGCCGTTTTGCGTTTATTTGTAGTCGCTTTGAACTCTTTCGTACCGCTTGAAGCTTCCGATCTGGAGTCATCCACGATAGCGGTGGTGCGTTGGCGTGGAGGGGCCATTATCTGCGTGGCCCGGCGAGAGGGCGTGCAAATAAAGATATGAGGGTTCAATGGACGAAGACGAAGCTCTCGACGAAAAGAATTATGACCAGGAATTACAGGTTAGAGGAACCGATAGCTGTTCGCGGATTCGACTCGATGGTTCATTCTCCGCTACGAGGCGGAGACCGGAGGCAGAATCGGCCGGACATTGTTCCGATGTCAGACAGTACAAAGTATGATAAGAAGGATTGTAGTAAGGAGTATGAGTGAAGTAGCAACTAAGCAAAGGGAATATATGCTAAAGAAAATGAATACCAGGAACTGGTATATTGACGTGGTGCAGATTGATACTTGATCCCCGCGACGCGACAATTGCTTGTGAGTAGAGTGATTCCCAATTAGGCAATATAGGCTATGGAATCAAACAAGCCAAACACCTCCATGGATTGTCTTCCACAGAGGCTCACCGCTCCAAATGCGGAGAATGGGACATTGAAACCTCCGCAAACCGGATAAAGGAAAGGAAAGAGAAAGAAAAAGCGGACCACCCCCGTCGGGCCACCGAGGCCGCGCTTTTCCGGAGTGGGGGAGAGCCTTGAGGGTATTCCGAGAGGGGGAAAGGGTAATGGGGCAGAAAATTCCCTTCAAGGCGGCACGGTGTAGTTGTACGCGACAGTACGTACCTTAGGCTGGGCGTAGTCCGAATCCTTAGCTAATGGGATCTATACTCCAACATGGCTCCAAAATTTCCCCAGGGGCGAAACCCCGAGGATGTGGCCATGGCCAACGAGGCAAATTCCGAGCCTCGGAAGAATCTCGGTGGGATGTGTACGGTGGGACAACTTCCGAGGACCAGGGCAAAGTGAAGGCAAAGACGATACTATAGGGCTACCTCAGGAGGGATGTACTCCGTGCTACATAGCATTGTACAGTATAGGGGGGGGGTTAGCAGGAAGGAGGGCCGAAGTGTGGGGGAGAGCGCAAAAGAGAAGGTACTATGGAGAAGTGTATGTCAAAAGGAGCAAATTCGGCCTAACCAAGGAGAACCGGATTCACAGGCACGCCAGTCTTAGACCATCTTGAATAGATGCCAACTTGCAAATTTGCCCTGGCCGAGTCGGCACGGCAATGCCGAGTTTCTTGCTGGCCGAGTCGAGTCGGGCCCGCGGCTCCAGACACGGGAACGCTGGGTTTGGGGCAAGTGCCACCGAAAATGAAAAAAAAAAATAGTCAGGACTCAACGCGGAAGTCTTCCGTAGACCAACACACCGGCATCCCCCAAACCTGGTTCTTGTTAGTCCTCTTTTCCTCGTACAGTACTTCCCCCGAAGTGAAGAATTTTTTTCATGGAAAGGGTGAAGATCGTGCGTCCCGGGAGGACAGTCGCGCGATCTGCAATGTACCCGCGATCCATAGAATCGCCCGGCAGAGTTACCTGAGAATTGATGGCCAATCCGCAGAAAAGAACAGCCTCCTATATCATCGTGGAGTCAAACAAAGCCACACTAAGCCCCGCACCACGACATTGGAACGACGGGACCATTCCGTAACAAGCGAAGAATGGAAAAAAATAAAAATGGAGTATGGCACAATGCCCCTCCAGCTGGACGTGCTCCGATTTCACCCGATACCATGCCCTCTTTTTCCCCAGCCCTACACACAGTATGGGCTGTTTTCATGGGCTGATGCTGTACTAGGGACTCGGTGAGCCCAGGCCTCCAGAGAAGACAGTACCTGCAGAAGACTGTTCTAGCTGGATTCGAGATGCGTGCACAGTAATCCTTTGAGGCAGGTCCCCAAGTTAGTCCCAGGTTAGCGTGATTCAGTGAGAACACTATCGCTATGCCTGGTTTCAGCTGTCTTTACGGAGACTCCATATTGGCAATGAGTGCATATTGCTTGATCAATTGGGGCAGATGGGGTGATCGGATTGACCGGCCCGGTTGAACTCCATGCATACCCTGACGAGAAGATCTTGCGAGCTTCGGCGGAGACAGCCTCAGGTGACGGCGACGATCAGGTACGTGTAAATGTTTTCGTCCAATCCGTGTATGTACCTAAAAGGGAGTCGATATGCGATTCATCATCGGACCGACGTGCTAGAAAGACATGGGGGCCGAAGCCGAGGCTGGTCGGATAGCTATCAGATGTACTCTGTACTCGTAGACAAAGAATCATAACCATGGCCACGGACCGCTGAAATATGAAGCCACTGATGACAAGGTCACGATAAGGCCCGCCTTCACATGTGAAGATCACTGGGAGCTATCGATCTGGCTTGTGAACAGTGCTTGGGGCCAGACCCAAGTATGACGATGCACATGGTACTACTTCTTTTGATGTACATTCTTCCCAAAGCTGGCTGGTATAGATGTCAGGTAACACGTGAAAGATAGATTGGCCAGCACGACATTCAGTTCATTCTCGCTTGGAACGGACATTTGGAACCATGTGGTCGGTTGGGTCTGGGGCAAAACGAAACCCCCCCACCTTTCAGTTGTTATCTCCCCACGGAGACGAGACGGAGAGCTTGGTGAAGCCATGGCAGCCCTGGAGAGATAAGCCAAGTAAGGGATGGAATATCCCGGTTTGAGTATCTCCGTACCCCCTTCACGGAAGGTGTATTCCCCTTACTCCGTACTATGTAAAGATGAGGGTACTTCTTTTTCCCCGGTGGTCTCCTTGGTGGGTAACACTACTTACGGAATTCGGGCACAACAGTGGATAGAGTATGGGGTAGTAGGAAATTTCTCAGAAGTGGAGTTCATCCCTTTGAGAAAGGGGAAGGGAGGAGAGGGAGTGGAAGAGGGTGCTAGAGACTACCCTAATCGTACGGGCCTCACCGAGAACTCGATAGGAGATGCGGACCCATCATCCACCCCCCCTTTTTTTCCATGCTTTCTCTCACTAGCGTTTGTTCAAGGAGGTCGCCGATGAGTCTGGAGTGCCGCAATGATAGCTGCAAAGGGCCGATTCGCCATATCTGAATCTAGTAAGTCCAGACAGTAGGGTGCACACAAATACAGGAATAAGTGTTATCAATAAACATCAACCCCGTCACGAAGATCCCAGTTATCCTGCCACGGTGATTTGTTCCCCGGAGAATCAGATCGAGACAGTCCGGCCCCGCAATCAAAAGGGATTGGGATGATATCAGCATGATGGATATAGCCATTATGATTGGCTGACGGGATGATTGTTCCAGAAGCTGTGGAGCGCGGATCCCTCGCCTTGGCGGACGTGGCAGAGTCTCATAGAGTGCGTGGATATTGGAAAAGGACACCTCCGTATTCTCTTAGGTAACTGTTGCACGGCAAGTAGTAATTGGATCCGAGGAATGCGAACCAAACCTTCCCCGGATTTTGGGGCCCCGCATTAAGACCTGCCAAGCGTAACAATGTTACCCTGAGCTGATAAGAGAGGATGCCACTAGACTTTGCTGTACATTTGTCGCGACTTCGTTGGTGTATGGAAGATACTCTAGTTGGATGGGAAAAAAAAGAAAATGAGTGAGAAAAAAACCAAAAACCTTAGCTACTGCAAGAACAAAAAGAACTGGCCCCGACAAATGCGTCGTCGATCGTATCTACTCCTCCTTCTCCTCCACTCCTAACTCCACAATGGCTGCACCTTGAATTGGGAACTTGGAGTCGTGCTCTTGCTCGTGCCCGTAGCGTTTCGCTTGGTGAGGTTTCAGCAACAGGCAGCAGAAACCGGGGCGATTGGAAATGGAACGCAGACGAATCCCCGACCCCGGACCCCCTGTCAAAAAGTGAAGGCCTATTACAATTACTGCAATTTTATCAGGGTACAGGCTGAAAGGAATCTTTAATAATGAACGCTGAAAGGGCGAGAGCACGTCATAACTGATGCCTGTCGCAAGGGGGCTGCAGCGAGGGCTGACAGACAGGCATAGGTGTCCAGACCAAACCGGCGCATACCAAGATTCTTACCTCATTGTCTTTGGCTGAGGATGAGCATGAGCGAGCATGAAGACTAGTAAATCCTACTGGACTAGAGGCTGCCAGGATACTGGCCTGACTTAATTCTGATTTCCTGTTTGACTCCAATACGACGCAGAGGCAAGAGGACAGAGTTATAATAACGTAGTCGGATATCCGTTTATGGTTGCTTCGGGGTGGTTTTGACTAAAAGAAATCACGTATTGATGCGGTCGACGGAATTTGCACGGGAGTCGGAACCCCGACATTTTCCCGGACACTTTCATCCCTTCACGCAGTATCTAATAGTACATTGTACTCCGTATGTCCATTAACTTTCCTTTTACCCTTCTCCAAAACGATAATTTGTAATATGACTTTTGTATTTTCTTCAAAATTGTTCCACCTAGATTTAGTATTTGGTGGGTTTCCACTATTCTCTTGATAATCCAATCAGTATCGAATTTTTTTTCCCTGATAACACCGTATGATCGACCGCATTGGGTCATCCGGGGAAAATAAGTAAGTCTAAAAACAACCCACACATTGTTCCCCGGTAATGACAGATTTCCTACGGGGTAATGGCGTGATGAATGATAAACTTGCGGGGAAGAACTCTGATTTTTCATTTCTATTGCTGATAATGATGCGCAATCTTAGACCGTTACGGCGATGTCGGACATGAAGAAGGCCTATCACTCGCAGTACTCGATGACGATCGCGGCATGTGCTAGTACTCGCTGGCAGTCCCTAAGGTATTTGTTACTGTGACGAGGACACAGCAGCAGAACGCTCCAACACCCCTGCTGCATCTAGTCACACAAATCCCTGAGAAAGGACATATGTTAGACCGTTCTTATGCTGATCAGCCGATAGTGTTGGCTTGTTATAGTTGGAAGTCCTGAAGATTGGAGATTGCGGGGTATCCAATCTGTGACTCAGAACTGTCGAAGATCATCGGGTGCATCCCCCTCCAAATTTTGTTGATCATTCCGGAGAATTGTGCGATGCGATAGGGTGAGTGACCGCCGAAGGGAGATATGTAGAAACCCTACCACGCAACACAGTATTCTATCCTCCAAATCGACGCAATCGGCGACAACCTACCCCAATAGATCTGCCTGAAAGGTGTCCACCAGTGCACATTTTTTTTTATTGAACTCCCCCACGCTCTACTGCCTATAGTTATGGGTAGCGGTGTCGATCTATGTGGGATTGCGGGATAGTGGAGGTGGAGGATCTGCTTGAAAATTCTGACGGCGCCCACCTTGGGAAAGTGAAACGAGTTTGCTCGATCACATCATAGATTGGCACGGAAGTCAGCTTCCGATCTGCCACTTTTCTCCCCTCTGCGGTCATGGAGATAGCATCCATCCACTCGCAGGACAATGTTGGAGTCGGCGGCTGCAAATCTGCTGCTGACCACAGGCAAGGCATTGCTCGACTCGTCAGCTGAAACCGCATATCCCCTTGTCAGTATAAAGATGATAGGTAGCGTTTCGTTTCACCATGAAGTTTGTATGTACATAGCCACGGCTTCGGCAAAAAGCGGGTAATAGTAGTACCATGAAGTACTCCGTACCTGCTTTGTGCTTTACAAAAGCCCCTCAGAACAGCTTGCCCCCCCCCTGCAGATTGAGGCGCCGAGTCCGGAGGTTCTCCAGAGGTAACGCCATTCTCCCCGTGGAGAGGATTGCGAAAGGGGAATCCATCGGCGCAGTGGGGCGTGGCTTGGCCTGACCTGGCCTGATTGGGATTCTTCAATGAGGCGGGCCAAAGTACGAGTGAACCCCAGTCGGCAATCGACCCCGGCATCGCTCGAGACGAGTGATCAATCGCTGTCAGCGAGAACTATTTGAGAGGATTTCCACGTAGATACTATGGTCTTATCTTTACTGTCCATTATTTGGGCTTCTACTGTCTCGATATTAAGAAGACATCCGGGGTTCCCGAATCTCCACAATATCCCCCCAGACCGAGGCAAAGCCGGAGATCCGCCGAAACAGGATGTAAGGCAATGCTGTCATACGAGTGATTGATCTAGGATCGCCGAGACGTGGACATGGGCGCGGGCACTGGCACTGGCACTGGCAAGCTGAAATTCATGCCCTTAGGATCTGCGACTAGAGGCGAACCCCTTGAACTCCCCCGGGTACATGCAGCTTATCCGCCGTCCTGGATCGCAAATCGAATGGGATGAGGCGGTCATCTCTACCTACGAGCGGTTAAATGAAGGGACTAGCACGGAGTACATACATAGACAAGAGGTGGAATTGGATATCATCAATTACCCATTTCGGGACAAAGATGGCCAAATAGTTCTTGCACCAACCAGAGTAGACTGGTCCGTCACATGGCGGCTGAACGGGAGGGTCTTGCCGAGCAACGTATCTTTCTTTATCCCCCGGTCCTCCGCCAGTGGCGCAATCGCGGGGCGGTTATTATCAGACCATTCGGGAAATCCACGACGTACTATGCCTAAACCCGGACATCCTGATCGTGTGGCGAGGGGCCGACCTCCCGGGGAAGGCTCCGGTCCCCAGATTGAGCAGGATATGCCCCAGAGTAGGATAATCTGGAGTCTGGAGAAGGGGGAGACAGCGGCAATATTACACTGGTACTTGTACTCCGTAGAACTAGTAGTGGGATACCACGATGGAGCATGAACCTGTACCACAGATATGCCACTCATTTCCGACAGGCGCCGTTTTGTTTGCGATTACGAGGGCTGTAAGAGGGAAGAGAGGGTGATGGACTGCTTTGCGGCTGGAGTGCAGATTGGATTATCAGTTGTACAGTAGAAGACCATGGTCCAAGCTGAATTCGAATCTGGGGTATTCATAATAGTATTATTGATTTATTTTATTCTTTTAAATTTTGATTTTTGTTCTTATTCTGGTTTACCCTAATTTGAATCTTGGGTAAACTCCGAGTTGTTTTCGTAGGATCCGTCTGTATGACCTCTCGATTCCCCATGACTAAATCATGCTCAAATCGTGTATCATGTGTCGACATCATCGATGATCATTGCCATCGTCACAGCTTACTTAGCTTTAGCTCAGAGATACTTTCAAACGTAAAGGATCCTTCTTGAGATCATTTATGTTTGAAAGGATCTCTTGTTTAACTCTGCCAAAAAGTTTGAATTTTCCACAAGAAATGGGGAAGACACACCCGCACCCCAGGATCTTCTTATTGATGACCCCGGGCCTGGACCGGGGCGAAGGGAAGCTTGCCACCGATCACGATGGGGGAGGATGGAAGCGCATCATTATTGATCATTCTCAGATCATAGATTGTGCTAGAACCGGCCAATAGATGTAGATCATTCCTTCGTACCGTACATTGTATACTGTATTTCTAGATGGTACTTTTTGATGATAAGCAGATTCTCTGAGGCGCGATAGCCGGATATACTATTCACTACATTAATCTTGCACACTCGTATGGTGTGTGCTATGTACTACAGGATACTGCCAGAGTAAAGCCACGCACTCAGTTCTTCAGATGAGGTAATCCAAGGACCTTTTGGGTGACCCCACACTGGCGAGTCCGCACTTCGGGGATTCTTTGGGGCTTTTTTTTTTCTTTTCTTTTCTTTCCTTTTGAGTCGAATTTTATTTTATTTTTATTTAATTCTATTTTCATTCCCCTCCTCACCCTCCCCATGATGGTCCTACGTACTACTGCATGTGAATTATATGATTATTAGTATTGTATGAATTGTTAAATTGAGTAGATCTCAATTCATAAAATGTAATTATCAAGGGAACTGAACAGGAGAAAGAGATTAGTGAATCCCGATAATTCTGAGGTCGATCTACCGCACGTTGTTCACCCTTTTCGGATTTTCCCCGTCATTTTCCACCTTGAATTTCCTTTTTCGTCAAAAAAAGAGAGAGAGAGAGAAAAAGAGGGAAAAAAAAAAGTGCTGAAAAATCTTTTCTTTTCTCCCCACGCAATTCACTCAACCTTGTCTTGTCTTGTCTTGTTACCATCCGATCACTCCATTTTTTTATTCCATTTTTTTTTATTTCCAATTTTCAATTTCATTTTTTTATTCTTTTTTATTCCTTTTTTTCACCGATCCGACAATATCCTCTCCTTCCCCGATTTCTCCCTGCCCTTTTTTCTTCCCCCTCCATTCCTCATACTTTACTTTCTTCCACACCACCCCCCCCCTTCCCTTTATTACTTGCTGCTCCCCAGATCGTCATCTCCAGATTTTTTTTCCTCTCTTCTTTTTCACCCCTTGTTCACATACCTCCCCCATACTCTCTTCCTTTTTCTACAACATAGTCCTACATTTGGACTAAAATCGGAAAAAAGGATATAGATCTACTTGATCCCCCCCCCTCGACCCCTCTCTACACTAGACACCCTCTCGGTGGTTGATCGACCGGACGATTTTAGCTCCAAATCCATCCATCAATCCCCCCCTGCCTGCGCGCGGTGATAAATCAACCTTCCCCGACATTCTCTCTCTCACACCTTCACACCTCGGCATTCTTTAATTCTTTCTTTACCTCTCATCCTCCCTTTCTCTCCCTACTTCTCTGCTCTCCACTTCTCTACTTCCGGCTTCAACCCGGTCTCGTCCACTGCAGATTCACATGCCGCCCCCCGTCTCTTCAGTGGGTTTCTCCAATCTGCTGAATCCTCAAGAAACCACCACTACTACATCTCCATCTACTTCTGCTCCGGTCTCTCCCAACGGAGAATCTGATTCTTCTTCCATGGCGTCTTCAGTGAGTTTGTTACCGCCTCTCATGAAGGGTGCTCGCCCCGCCAATGAGGAGGTCCGTCAGGATCTGCCTCGTCCCTATAAATGTCCCCTTTGCGACCGGGCTTTCCACCGCTTGGAGCATCAGACTCGTCATATTCGCACCCATACCGGTGAGAAGCCTCATGCCTGCCAGTTCCCTGGCTGCACAAAGCGCTTCAGTCGCTCCGACGAACTTACTCGCCACTCGCGCATTCACAACAACCCCAATTCTCGTCGCAGCAACAAAGCTCAGCACCTCGCTGCTGCTGCCGCCGCTGCTGCCGCTGGCCAGGATGCGGCCATGGCCAGTGCTGCCAACATGATGCCTCCTCCCAGCAAGCCCATTACTCGCTCTGCGCCCGTCTCACAGGTCGGCTCTCCGGACGTTTCTCCTCCGCATTCTTTTTCCAACTACGCCAACCAGATGCGCTCCAATCTGGGTCCCTACTCGCGCAACACCGACCGCGCCTCTTCAGGCATGGATATCAATCTGTTGGCAACGGCTGCTTCTCAGGTCGAGCGTGATGATCACTTGGGGTACCATGGTGGATCACGGCATCACATGTTCGGTTCTCGCCATCATCATCACTCCAGCCGCGGTCTTCCCTCGCTCTCCGCCTACGCCATTTCTCACAATATGAGTCGTTCGCATTCCAACGAGGATGACGATAACTACAATGGTCACCGTGTCAAACGATCGCGCCCCAACTCTCCTAACTCCACGGCTCCTTCATCTCCTACTTTCTCTCACGACTCGCTTTCTCCTACTCCCGATCACACTCCTCTGGCAACTCCTGCTCATTCTCCTCGCCTCCGGCCTCTAGGCGCCAATGAGCTTCACTTGCCTTCAATCCGTCACTTGTCTCTGCAACATACTCCCGCTCTGGCGCCCATGGAGCCGCAACCTGAAGGTCCTAACTATTATAGTCCCGGGCAGGGTCACATGGGTCCCAGTATCACAGACATCATGTCTAAACCAGATGGTACACAGCGTAAACTGCCTGTACCCCAGGTGCCCAAGGTTGCCGTGCAGGACATGCTCAACCCGGCGAGTGGATTTACTTCTATGTCATCGTCGACGAACAATTCGGTCGCCGGCAATGACCTGGCTGAGCGATTTTAAACTGAAAGAGCCATTAAGAAAAAAAAACAAAACAAAACAAAACAAAACCTCACACTCCCGCTCTTTTTCTCCCCTCATGTCTCCCCAAAATCTCCATTATGCGCGCTACGAAACGATATATAGACTTTGTGCATTTTCTCCTGGATTGCAGGCATCAACGGTGTCGGATGGATTGGTTTATTATTATTATTTTTTTTCTGCTATTACTTTGCTTTCTGCGAAAGGCGCTGAAATCCAATAGACGGACCGGGAATATTTCTTTTTTCTTTTTGCTTTCTTTCATCCTGGGATTCTTATATCCCTGGAGCATCAAAATTTCGTCGTTCTGACTTGATTCCTTTGTGATTCTCCTCTCTGAGACCTGCGGTCTCCCTTTTTTTTTCCATTCTTGACATCTATTTTACTATCTCCCTTAATACTTGCTACTTGGTAGAAATCAATATCAATCTCTACTATACTTGCCAGCAATTTATTGTAGAATATCATCCCAATTGTACTCCCAGGTTGAATGAAGTGTGAGACTGCCCCTCCAACGACAGAATCATGCCAGACAACATACAAGCCAGTATAATCAATAACACTATTTTACAATCAACATTGTTAGTTACTACAACTAACATCCCAATCACATCTACTAACTAACAAGGTGAATCATACCACTGGATGATTTACCTGGTCAAAACTCAACTCTGCCCTCTAACCCCCCCCCACACCCCTCCAACATCTTAGCGCAGAAAAAAAAAAAGGTACATGTTTCATGAAAAGATAAAATCCATCTTCCACTTCCTCTTCATGCATACTGCAATGCTACTAGTCGACTATTCCCCACCCGCTACACGGTACAATGATGAATACTATTAATTCACTCGTTTCATAGAGAATACGAGGTTTGGAGGTATGTACACTGTATGCTCATTACTGGGCCGTTGGTGATTTGTGGAATGTATCTGTGGACGTACGTGTATGTGTATGCGTATGTGTGGAAGGTGTGTAGAGACATGTACATGTACATGTACATATACATAAACACTACAGACGGACTACGCCGGCAAACTAATTCAAAATGTCATGCATGCTGACATTTCGCAAAGGTACGAGAATTGCACTTGTGTGTGTTTGAGTCCAGTATATTGGATATACTGGACTGCACTGCACTGCACATCTGATCTGTATGTATCTCAATTTCTTCTCTTTGTCTTCCTATTCTGTTTTTGTCCTATTCGTCTCTGGTCTTGTCGCTTGATCTTCATATCCGATCCGCGCACATCTCGTCCATCATGGCTGTACCGGTACCTGCACTGTGCCTGTGTCTGTACCTTGTTTAGTCTCGCTGAGAAGTACCGAGACTAGTAATAGTCAAGTCCATCAGAGGAGCTGGAACTGGAATTCTCCGAAGTCCATCTGTTTTGGTTCTCCGCGCCCATCGGCCGTGCGGAGTATATCGGAGCCTGCGCTTGAGCCCCAGCACGTCTTCGCCATATCCTTCTTGTCTCTGACTGGCAGAGTGACTGACGTCTTCAAGTTCCTCCGACAGATTAGATCGATCGTAAAGTCTCGATTAGATCTTCGTAAAGATTGAATCAAACGTCCACAAGTCATCTCCCGGGAAGCACTGGCACTGGTACTGGTACTAGCACTGGCTATTGGAGCGAAGAGGTGAAGGGGAAAGAACAAAAAAAGAAAGCAAAACGATGGTCGGCATGCCGTCTTTCTCACCCTCTATCCCCGGTTTGACTAGCGGCGACTCCTCATCCATTTCCTCCTTTGATACCACCAGTTCTAGCGCCCTGACTAGAGCAGAAGAGATCGGTATCCCAGTGGGGAGGATATCGCAGACGCAGTCGCAGATACAATCACGACAGTATGAGCGCGAAAGACAGCAGGAACGACAACGAAGACGTTCAAGTTTAGTTGGCGAGAGGGTGGCTATTATCACGTCAAGAATGGGCTCTGCTTCAGGATCAGGTTCTGGTTCTGGTTCTGGATATCGCGGTAATACACGAGCTGAACGATCCACGACATCAAGATCACATTCATCGTGGAGTACCGCAACCCCATCAATATCGTCCGTTCCCTCCCAACCCATCACACACAATACAGCGGGAAATGGCGCGGAAAACGGGGAGGATGTAGATATTACCCCGGATACAAATCGTATCTATACCTGTCTTTTCCACATGTTGGATTGTCATGAGTCGTTTGATGATGAGAATCACTGGAATATTCATGTTCTCAGTCACTTTCGCACGCATCCTCCGCCACGTACCGCGCGCTGTCCACTATGTCCAAACACGAACTTCGTGGACGGCGATTCAAATCCGGTACCACTTTCCTCGATCTCGATCTCTGAGAAAAACCAGGGTCGTGAAAATAGTCCCGAATATCTCGATGGAGTAATGCGACGTGTTGACTCTGGAACTGATGTTCGAGAAGACGGTCCATACACAAGCATAGAACAGCCAGCAACCCCGAACACACTCATCGAAGGTCCAGACGGAAGTGAAAGTGAAATACCTGGACTTGATATTCGTGATTCAGGTTCAAGTTCAGGGTCAGGGTCAGGTTCAGCTTGGCGACGACTCCTCGATCACGTCGGGGAACATTATCGCTCCGGTCACACTCTTGCTGGGAGTAGAGCTGACTTCGAATTAATGCGATATCTTTATGGAAGGAGAATTATATCTGACGCACAATTTAAAGCGATGCAACTTGCGCCTGCACCCTCGAGTCCGGCGTATCATGCGTCGCAGGATGGTGTAAGGGCTAGTATTGGGTCTGCGGATGAACCGTATTATGCTCCTTATAGTCGACGGCGAGAGGAGAGGATGAGGGGCCAACAGAAGGGTGTTAGCGTTGGTGTTGTTTAGTTGGTCATGGCGATGATGATGATGGATTTGTTGGATTTCAGTTGTTTTGATTGTGTCTTGTTGATTCCTTGTTGGTTTGTCGATTCTCTGTATGTTCGGATTTCTGTCGTGATCCATTCGTAGATATTGTATATCTACTTTCTGTTGCTGTATTTGTAGTAGTTTGCAAGTTCTAGTTCGTATCTATCAGCATATCAAAATGGCAATGGAATACCCCGTTCGAAATGTATAATGGCTTCAAATTCAATTCGCTATGGATTCGCCGTGCAATTATGGTTTCCCATTGACAGCGTTGGATATTATAGTTCAGTTCACGAGAACTATTCTTCGCGGGAGAAATGCAGAGATCCGTGATCTCTGTCATCGTATTCGTTTGACGTTCAAATCGATTGAAATATTCTCAAATCTTGATGAATACTTCTCATCCGAACGACACGACTCCGTTTTGATTTTGATTATTTCAGGAATCGGCAAAACTCACGAGATGCAGTCGTGATAATGAGAGAATATAATTCTGCTCTCTCTAACACCCTGAAGCAGCACCTTTTCGGTGCATATAGGACCACACAGAAGTCCAATATATGAAGCACTAGCAGGTATTAGGGGGGGGAAGCAAGGAATGCGCATGGAGAAGAATTTGAGGACAAACGGTGAGGTGGACACGGTGGGCCACCTCGAATTTGATAGATCGCATTTCTATTCCTCGCTAGGACTCAGATTAGGTTTTCATTGAATTGATGATTTTTCTGTTTTTTGCTTTTATTGTAGAGTTGTTGGTACTTTTTTTCCCACGGAAAGTTGTGTAAATGGGGTTTCATGAGGTGGTTTTGTTTTTGGTTGTTTTTTTTTTTTTGTTGCTCGGCTTGATGTGAATAGCAATGAATGCGGATGAAGTAGTAAGATTGAGTAAAATTCGAGTTACACTGGATATCTATTCGGGCTTACGAGGGTGTAGGACGAGCTAGCTTGTTCTAAATTTACTGTAGCACCTGGGGATGTTTCCATCATATCATCAAGCTGTATCGCGTTCGTTGAGCTGGGATAGTTGGGGATATGAGGCTGTAGCCAATGAACCAAGTTGATATCGTACAATGTGCGACCCTCGTGGCATATGTAGAACACGAATACTCTGCCACCTGGCAGTGATGCACCACCGAATCAACCCTGCTCATTCGAGTGTGCGAGACTATTACAGATTCGAGTTCGTTCATGCCCATGAATCAAACAAGAGTGATATCGAATTTAAAAATAAAAGGTTATTCATATTCCATTTCATGTACATTGCTGTATCCCAAGCAAATAATAAAAAAAGAAAGAACTGGAAAGGTCCATTCGAAGCTAATGATCGCGCCTTTGCAAGCAAAAGGGAAAGAGTAGGTCGTAGCGCAGGTAAATAAGATCGCAATTCAAACAAGAGTGATATCGAATTTAAAAAAAAAAAAAAGCTAACGCCGAGATGTATGCCTTCTCCGTTCAAGTTTGCCTTCCCAATTTTCCTTTCCATCCGGGCTATATATACCCTTCATCTACTACTTCCATGCATTTAATCCTGCCCACGGGTCATTCGTGGCAGATGGCTGGGACTGGGCTTGAGAAGGTGCTTTTTGATGGCCATACGGCCGACTTTGCGCATAGCCGCCAGGTCCGGATGGGTAGGCTCCGCCAGTTGAAGGAGGATAGCTAGGCTGTTGTGGACGTGGTGGAGGTGGAGGAGGGATATAGCCCTGGGGGGGTCATGTAATGCGATTGCGGGGTCGCTGCTGTAGCTGATGGAGCTGGGCTAGCGCTGGTGTATCCACTGTATGGGGTAGGAGTCGGGGAGAAGAATTGTTGGTTCGGTGGTGGTGAGACAGGTGTCTGGTACGGGTATGCCATTGGGTTATATCCCTCGGAAAGAGGAGCCGCAGCTCCCTGCTGGAAGGGTTGACCTGGCATATACCCGGGAGTTCCACCCATGTATTGACCGTACGGAGCCGGTGAGTGTGAGAGAGGCACACCAGGCGGAGGTGCCCCAGGCATAGTTGGTGGATAGCGGGGGGGACATCTGGGGGGGATGGGCCAGTTGTTGAATATGAGGGCGCATGAACTGGCGGTGGAGGGGACTTGATCTTAGAAGGAGCTGGGGGAGCTACTGCGGACCCAGTGGAGGGGGAAGTCGAGGATGGTTTGGGTTCCGTCGAAAGACGCTCCATCAACTGTCGAAGCTTTTCTCTCTCTCGATCCTCCTGCTCCGAGACACCACTAGCCTTGTCCCGTTCAATCTGGCTCAGGAGTTGCGCTCCTTCAGACCGACGGTTGCTGATGAAGGTCTCGACGTTCTTCCGCAAACTATCGACATTCTCACCCATTTCCTTGTAGAAGTTTCGCGCCTGTACGATTCCTGACGAAAGACCATTATATGCCTCATAGATCTTCTTGTATCGCGCCATCACAGAATTCCTTTGCCGAGTGATACCTTCATATTTAGACTGTTCGGACTGGACTCGCTTGTCTTGAAGCAGATCGGCATATATCTTGGTCAATTCCTTCATAAGCGAGGATTGCTTGTGATTAGCCTGCAGCAAGCGGTTTTGATGTGGACGGAACTTTTCGAGCTCTGCCTCGAAAAGCTGCTTCTCTTGACCAGCAATTGACTTCTTATTCAAGATCAATACATTTGAGATATCATCGTTGTGAACCTATAAGAAAATTAGTATCAATTGCAGGAAGTAACTTGGCAGGCCATGAATTCGAAATATTGCTTACCTTTTCTTTCAGATCTTTTAAGACTTGTGCGCGTTCCCGCTTGACGAGGTTGAGTTTCTTCAAAATCTCCTCTACCTTGTTGATTTGATCCGAAACAGACATGATACCCTCGTCATTCACATCATCCAAGAGACTCCCCTCGGCAGGGCTGGAGACTCCATTCTTGCCTTTGCTATGTTTTGAACCCGCTTTAATCATGGCCTGTTGGAAAAGCACATCGGCCTCATCCGTCTCGCCTGCAGACCGCATCTGTTCGAAGTCACCCTCGTATTGTCGGAACGTAGCCGAGAGTTGCGTGTCACTGGCACTGGCTTCAGTGATTGTATCGCGGTATGCTCGAACGTCTCCCCGGAGAGTAGTGTTAAGTCGGCCACTAGGTTGTTGACTCCAGTCGCCTCCATACTTGGACCGCATTTTTTCACAAACACTCTCTTCCAGATCGAGCTGCTTGGAGCACCCGTCTAGAGCAGTTTGAACTTCCGCTTTGCGGTCTTGCAGGTCATCTAGCGCTTTCTTAAATGGCTTGTGGCCACCAAGCTCCGAGCACCAGCGACGGAACTCTTCGTCGACTGTCATTTCTTGGTCCATACCACCTTTCAAGATGTTGAGACTACCGGGCAATTTTAAATAGTCGAGACTAGCGGCCATCTCGCCGTTGGCGGTCTCGACCTTTTCAGTTTCCGCACGAATCAGCTTAGCCTTTTCTTCGTCGTACAGACTGGCGCTTTCTGTGATAGCCATGGGCACAAGCTTCTGGAAAATATCGGGACCAATTATGCGCTGGATATCTTGCCCTTGGTATAACTCGCTGACAGGGATTGCCTTTGCAGCCGGCAGCTTCGCAACTGCCGAGAGGCCAGCTTCATTTGGCACTGGCTCGTGGTAGATGTAATCGTTATCCTTGGTCATGGAGGTGAGCTGGGCCTGAACATTGGCGTGATGGTGTTTGATGAGATCCATAAGTGCGTTTCCGGATTCTGCAGTAAGATTCGATGCAGCTGGGGGCGAAGAGGGGAATCCCTTGGCGCAACTTATCGCTGTAGCAGACTGTTTGTCGGCGAGCTGGAGGCGAGCAATTGCAATTCCATGAGAGCCACTCTCACTATCAGCAATAGCCTGAAAGTAAGATGCCACCGAGCCCATATGCGCTGTCTTTGCCTGCACTACAACCGACCAGGTCTTGTCAAAGACATTTTTGCCGACGAAGTCTTGCATTGTCTCTCCGGCCTGGGAATATAGATAGGCAGCTTGACCCGCTAACTTCGCAAGAAACCCTGGCTTTTTACCATCTGCCACTTGTTTCTCAAGGAAGACTTCTTGGGCCTGAGCAAGTGTAATGTGGATGAGTGATTTCACAGTATCCCTGTTGAGGTCGGTTGAGGGCGCGTGTAGAAAGTTTTCATTAATGTATGTGAACATGCCTGCCGAGGCTTGGAAGGAGTGGTATGCTGTTTTGAGTCCGGTATCCTCTGCACGATTCTGATCGGCGGCATGACAGGAAAGGACAGCGGAAATGTTGAAGATGATGGATGCTTTCTCGTAGGCTAGGGAATACTGTGCAGTTGACTTATGGGTGAAGGCATCGTACCTAAATTTAGAGAATTCGATTGTCAGCATAGGCAATGGATTGAAGATACCAGGCATATATGGTCTAGAACTGTACCATGTAAACGAGATCTTGATGTGGTTCTCATCAACGGGGAACCGTAGATCCAAGAGCTCTAGTTGACCATAGTATCGATACAGCAGATCGCGACCAGTGGCGCTATCCTTGCCAGCTCCTCTCATATCCTGACGGAGACGGTTGAGAGTCGCACATTCTTGTGCATAGCGCTCTGGGTCCTCGCCGTAAGTCTGCCGGATGTAATCCTTGAGAGGCTGGACCCAATCGATCTCATTTGTCTGCTTCAGAGGGCAGGAGAGCATGGGTGACTGAACCATGATGGAATGGTCGTCAGGAACCAAGCGCTCCCTTCCACTTGCGATAAGTAAAAGAGTGTAATAATAATAACAAGGGAGGTAAATGAGAGCAGAGTCGATTCAATGATCGAGGGGGGATTGGAGCGTGTGGGGTAAAGGGAAGGCGGACAGTCGGGGCCTGATGGTCGCTAATCGCTAGTCGATAATCGGTCAATGACGTCGATTTCGGGTTGAACAGTCAGAATTATTCGATGTCAGCCTCGGTAGACTAATAATAGTGGCGAGGAGAAAGAGAGAAGGGGGATATCTGAGGTGAGATTGAGAAGGGGAGAAGGTGAGCAAGTGGGATGTGATGGCCGTGACGGGCGAGGCGGAGTGGCGCCAATCAAGTCAAAACATCCGCGGAAACATACAAAATGATATAAAATTGGTGAAATAGTGATTGTTTACTAGTACAGTAGTTTGTAGCGATCTTCTGAATATCCGAGTCTATTCGATCTAATACTAAAGAGTAGAGAGAGCTTGAGAAGAACTTCACACAAAAGTAGTAATAATACATAATGTATCTGCCTCTCCCTCCAGGGCAGACCAATTCCCCCCCGAGCTCGCCGGCGCTATGACATTGAAAGTAAATACAATCAAGATGGAGGTATATAGAAATACATGGAACATTTACAGTGGCTTAGCTGGAGTTCTTGCTCTCGTCTTTGCCGTTTTCTTTCTTGTCGCTGTCTTTCGCATCCGCGTCCTTTGCGCCCTTGGATTCGGACTTGGAAGCGTCATTGTGCTTGTCTGTGAGTTTATGCCAGACAGATTTCAGGAATCCTTCATTCTTGGAGGAGTCTTCATTGGATCCGGTGCTGGAAGATGGAGGGCTGGCGTAGATAATGAGCATCGAGGTCGTCAGGAAACGAAGTTGGGGAAATATTATCAACTTACCTCTCTTTGCTAAAATTCATGGTTCGTCGAGCCGTTTTGTCATTCATCTCATC
The DNA here is from genome assembly GCF_028827155.1 of Penicillium citrinum. Taxonomy (NCBI): domain Eukaryota; kingdom Fungi; phylum Ascomycota; class Eurotiomycetes; order Eurotiales; family Aspergillaceae; genus Penicillium; species Penicillium citrinum. The sequence continues at coordinate 4,306,846 of NW_026622686.1, forward strand.
AGCAAGAACCTCCAAAATGGTTCGCTGGTTGCCTGTCAGGTACTTCGGCATAGCAACCTTAAATTCTACCTTCAGATCACCGGTGGGCTGGATGCGCGCGCGGCCACCACCGATCTTCTTCATGCCCATGCCCGTCAGGGTAATTCGATCACCAGTACCAGTACCGGTAGCAACCTTGACCTTGACTTCGTTGTCAAGAGTGGGGATAGTCACTTCACCACCAAGTAGAGCAGTGGTGAGAGGAAGGGTGGCAGTGTAGAGAATATCATCGCCAGAACGGCTGAAGCGCGAGTCGGGAGCGACACGAATGGTAACGTAGAGGTCACCACGCTGGGTACGAGCACCAGCCGCAGCGGCGGTTCCAGTGGGAGGAGCATCACCTTCTCCAGTAACGCGCATTCTCATACCGTTGTCAACACCGGCAGGGATATCAACCTTGATAGTCTTTCGTTCCCTCACAACACCGTTTCCATTGCAAGTTCCGCACTCAGAACCCCGTGGAACGGTTTGACCAACACCTCCACAGGCATCACATGTCGCCGCAACCTGGAATCCGCCTTGCATGATATGTACTCGGGTTCCGGTACCATTGCATTGTCGGCACTGCGAGCGTTTGGCACCCGACTTCAACCCATCGCCAGAGCAAGTACCGCATTGAGTCAAAGGCGTGACAGGAATTTCCTTAGAAACACCCTTGGCCGCATCCATGAAAGTGATATTGCTCTGTACTTCAATATCCTCACCAACGAGGATCTGCTCCTGGAATGGGTTGCGGCGACCACGAGGACCACGACGAGCACCTCCTGTAAAAGCACCGAAGAGATCTTCGAAGTTGATATCCTGTGCAAATCCGCCTCCGAAACCACCGCCTCCAAAGCCTCCACCGAATCCATGGAAGCCACCTGCTCCAGCGAATGGATTTCCGCCACTTGGATCGAAGCCGCCATTTTGATCGAACGCCGCGGAACCGAATCGATCGTAGTTTTCTCGTTTCTTAGCATCGGACAGCAGTTCGTAGGCCGATTGGGCTTCGGCAAATTTCTCCTTCGCATCGGGATCCTTGTTGGTGTCGGGGTGATATTTCTTGGCCATGCCATAGTAGGCCTTCTTGATGTCACCAGCGGAGGCCGTCTTATCTACACCAAGGGTTTTGTAAGGATCGGGAATCGACAGGGGCGCAGTACTGTGAAAGGTCTATCGTGGAAGTTAGATAAGCACTCAAAGATGGTAAAACGATCTTCTCCCCAGAAGTGAGGAAATTGGCGGATATAATATGCCTATCGCAGGCGCAGGGTTCCTCTTACCCGAATGGAGAAAACATCTGGGGATTTTCTCTTGTACTGGTCTTCCCGGATGCGTCGTGCGGGGGACGCAGTGGCTGCAGCATTGTATCCTCGTTTTTGGCCAGCCAAGCAGAAATTAGGTGTTGTTGGCGGCTTCGAACACTGTGATGGCCGCAGCAGGCGCGCGGGGAGGCCCGCGGCCTTGGGGAATGCCGCGGATGGGTTCATGGATAGTAATACCTGGGCAGTGGTTGGATGATTGAGGTTGCGGGCTTCCTTTCGGCAATGGGATGTTGATGATGTGGTAAAAGAGCGGATATGAGGCCACAGGTGAAAAGAAAAGACTTGATCGATTGAATCCCAATAATCTTTTCCAATTAATGGGCCACTCGGCGGGTTCGCGAAAGAAGCTTCTCGTCGGAGAAGATTGGAGTCACGTGCACACGCTATTCCAAATGGGGAGATGATGTAATATAGCGGTATGCCGGGGATAGGCGAAGTATACAACATCAAACAATTAATTTCAATGGTATCTTTGAGAATATCTCGTTGAATGGTAGGATGGTTGAAGATAAAAACATCAATATATTTTGAAGATGTATCGATTGGTCAGAATTGGCGAATCTTCTATTAGGCTACGAAATACTACGAAGTATTTCCTCACTCGGTTATCTGCGGTAGGTATCTTACATATGATATATATACCGTCACTTCTGGACACTTCAATTGGAAGGTTCTAATGAAATTGATTCGATGCATTAAAGGACTATAGAAAACATCATATCCAGCTGCTTCAACTGGTCTACGATGTGAGGTTTTGAGATTCGCACATTTTCTTGTACGTCCCATCCAAAGCAAGAAGCTGTTCGTGTGTTCCCTGTTCCACAATTTTGCCGCCGTCAAATACGCAAATCATATTTGCATGTCGTATAGTGGACAGACGATGCGCAACAGCAACAGTAATTCGATCAGCCTCGGCCGCAGCGTTGTTCAAGGCATCTTGTACAACCCGCTCAGACTGCGTATCCAGAGCACTTGTTGCTTCGTCCAATAGAAGAAGGCGCGGGTTGCGCAGCAATGCCCGTGCTATTGCAATACGCTGCCGTTGTCCACCTGACAGCTGCGTTCCATTGTTTCCACAGAGCGTTTGAAGACCATCCGGCAATGAACTGATAAAATCCCAAGCATTAGCAGCTCGGCACACCGATTCGATCTCTGCATCAGTCGCTAGTTCTTCCCTTGTCTGTCCCATGGAGATGTTATCTCGGATTGTGCCTGGGTAAAGAGTAGGCTCTTGTTGTACTAAAGAGACATCGTTGCGGTATAGCTCCGGGTTCATCGTCTCAATGGACTTGGAATCAACTTGTATGCTACCGACAACTGGATCGTAGAAGCGTTCAAGCATACTGATCATCGTGCTCTTTCCGCAGCCAGACGCACCTACAAAGGCCACAAAAGAACCTTTTTCAATCTAAGAAAATTCAGACATGAGTATTAATTTTCATTCATCTTCTATCTGCTTTGATATTCAAGGGCTCATAGAATGACCAAACTTACATGCAGATTAATGCCACGAAGGATGTGAGCATATGGCCTCAAAGGATACGAAAAGTGCAGATTTTGTAGTTCAAGCAACGAGAACTTATCAGGGCCGACTTCGGAATTCTCCTTGGTCTCTTTGATCGTTGGTTGAAGTTCCTCAAGCCAGAAGATATAATTAGCGGCACTAGTAGCCTTCGTCATACCTAGATAATGGTTAAATACCAGAACTCAAGATCAAATTTCATGGCATCTTACTGCTTGCGAATCCAAATAGAATAGAGGCTTGTTGACCAGAGAAGAAGACAGCTAAAAATGCAGTGAAGAAATTACCCATGGTCAAGTCGCCGAATGAGACCAGTCGACACCCATACCTGTATATGTTAGCGATGATAACCAGCAGGTGCAGTGGATTATAGTGCACGAACCAGAATCCCAATGCGAGAAAAGAGTATTCCACGCTCTGTGCAAATGCAAAAGGTAACATGGTCATAAATATCGATCTTGTAGAGGACAAAACTGCTCGGTCAAGCTCTTGGGTATATCGCTCCAAGACCTTGGTCTCGATTGCCAACGATGATACTGTTCGAATCGAGTTAATTGCTTCCGAGGCAATCGACGCACTTGTCGCAAAGTTCTTGGAGATTTTGTAATCCATTGCTGACTCTATTCTTATCCTGGCATATCCCGACATAATCAGTGGGGGCAGGCCAGCAAGAACAAGCACAATACCGAGCCTCCATCCATAAGCCAAAGCAAGAATAGAACAGGTCACTACGCCAACAGCAGACACAAGGATCAAAGCAATGGTAAACCCCATGAGTTCAAAAACGGCCTGAGGATAGGAGTCGGCTCGACTAGCTAAAGCACCAGTCGTATTTTCAGCTCGGTCAAAGAATTGTAGATCTTGCTTCAACATGTCATTGATCATTTGCCTGCGGAATTTCTGGTTCAAAGTCTAATGGAAAGTAATATTAGCAGGGAGTCCAAATGGCGTCTTTTGTGGAATAGTACTGGTTGTTGATACCTGAGCGACGACATTCGAAGACCATCCCATGACAAAGTACACCACAAGAGCACCAAGCCCCATGACAAAAAACATAAGCGCAAAAAAGTTGCCTCGTTCTTCCATCCTTGACCCTTTCAAGTTGAAAACTTCAATAAACCTTGACATCAATATAGCTTGGCCTGGATATGCAGCAGCTGGATCTCGGTTAGTTTATTTCAATACATCGCACAATCAAAATGAGGTATATCTCACCCGCCATCAAACATCCTGACACTAAGGTGAAATAAGTCCATCCAAGCTCAGGAGTAGACCTAACCAGCCTGGCTACAGTATGGAGGAAACCAACCTTTTTCCAATTGTCGAAGTCGTCTCTAGATGACTGCTGCGTCATCCGTTCTTTTGTTGATGTTGAATATTGCGTGGAGCATGCGACCAGCTCTGCAGAGTTCTCACTGGACACCTTGGATAGTGAATCTGAAGAACCGCTTTCGTTATCTCTATCTGCCACCGATAGATCTTGTGCTCCTACTAGTCGTGCATAGGCACCATTCGATTCCATGAGCTCTGTGTGTGTACCTTGCTCAAGAATACGACCTCCATCCATAACGACAATATTATCGGCATTGCGAATGGTCGACAGCTTATGAGCGATTGTCACTGTAGTACGTCCACTAGACACGCTGTCGAGGGCACGTTGGACAACTTCCTCTGCATGAGGGTCAAGCGCACTCGTCGCCTCGTCAAGTAGTAGAATCCGCGGTTCAGAAATAACGCTTCGAGCTATCGCTATACGCTGCTTCTGACCTCCCGATAGTAGGCCACCACGTTCACCGATAACCGTGTCGTACCCATTTGGAAGAGCAGACACGAATTCGTGAGCAAATGCTATTTTGGCAGCATCTTGGACTCGGGATAGCTTATCCTCCTGAGAAGCGTGTTCCCACTGAGTACCTGCGAGACCATTGACGATATTTTCGAAGACAGTTCCAGAGAATAGAACAGGCTCCTGCTGGACAAGTCGAACATGCTGTCTTAGCCAATGAAGTTGTAGCTGGTGCGTAGGTTTCCCATCTAATTCAATTGCACCAGAAATTGGGTTGTACCATCTCTCCAGCATTCCAATGATCGTACTCTTTCCTGATCCACTAGCACCAACAAGTGCGGTAGCTTTCCCAGCAGGAATATGCAAAGAAAAGTTATCGAGAACCGTTACTCCAGGGCGATTAGGGTAGCTGAAGGAAACATTCTTAAATTCAATACTCCCTGTGACTTGAAGTGGCTTTTCACCCGACTCATCAAGCGGGTCAATCTTTGACTCTCGATCAATAAGCCGAAATAGCTCGGAAGCAGAAGAGGCGGCTCGAGAGAAGTCAATTATATATGGTGCAATTGAAGTCAAGCTAGTCGAAGCCACAATTACTGACATGAGTACGCTAGATGGTAAACCGTTAGATGGATCGACAAGGGTGGTTGGGGCTTAACAAACGTGAAAATATCGCCAGGCTCCTTGATGCCTCCTCTTGCTAGCATCTTAATACCTTGCCAGAAGCACAAACCGAATCCAGCAAATATGATCGAGTATTCTGCAGAGAAAAGAAAACCGAAAAGCGGACTCTTCTTGTTTCCTAGCCGTCGTGACTCCTGTAAATATTTCTCGAACTCTCCCATTAACCTGGATCGTAAGGAAAAGGCATGAACGGTACGTGCGCTCGACAAAACACTTTCACAAAAGCTCCCACCCTTTGCCTGAATTTGAAGAATCTTGGTTTCGATTGATGCATCGATGGTTGAGGCTGTACCTATCACTAGCAGTGTAGCTGGAGCAATGCAGCATGTGATGAGAGTCAACTTCCACTGTGTGACAAATGCGAGAATGAAGGCGGAGATGAGTGTCGACAACCCCTGGATCACAAGGCCTAGTTTTTCGGATATTCCAGCTTGTATCAAGCGGCCATTAGAGGTAGCTTGCATAGCAATCGATCCGCTAGTATTGTTGTCAAAGAAAGCTACCTCTTGGCTAAGTCCAGCTTTCACATATGTATGTCGGATATTTCGAGTAATTCGAAATGCGGCAATTGTGAAAAATGTGCCGTAGCAATAGGTCAGAAAGAATCGGCCAATACCGATAATGAAAAAGGCGAGTCTTGAGAATGAACAATTAGCACACTGCATTCGATGGCTTTTGGAAAAAGACGTACCCCAACCGTCCGGCACCACTACGAAAAGCCTCCGGTGTTGATGCTCCGGAGACGTAGTCTGTGACAAGAGTGATAAATCGACCAAAAACAAAGTTGACCATAGTCATTCCCACACCAGATGCGATTGCACATAGAAAGGCTATGGCTTGTAGCGCTAATTCTTTATGCGTAGCATAACGGAAAATCCTCTACTAACGGTTAAATATGCCTTGACAGTGCACTAACAATATAGTCATATTAATATTAGGCACATACCATATATGCCTGGAAAGTACCATTGCCTTTCTCTGTCTTCCCGGCCTCAGAGGGCTTTTCTGGATCAGAAGCCATGGCCCAGGCACAACCAGGAGACTCGCAACAATAGGACCGATTTAAGTCGCAAAATTAGTACATGTAATAAATCAGATTGAACACCCCCTGGTAATCGGAAGTTTTTAAAGATGTAAACTTATTGCGTCACCAAGTTCCGAATGCGATTTACTTTGATTGATCTCCATCTTAAGAATCTTTGGATGGAAGTGCCAGTTATAAGTCGTCAGTGGATAGGAAATTGATTAGGCATCCTCTGATCAGATATCTCGGCACGGGGCCCCGCGGATACCGAGAAAAATGCCAGCAAAGAAATCTGGGAAGTTATTCAACGGTTGAAATACTAACTTGTTCTATCTTGGCCGTTTCTTGGCGCTGATGTGAGGCTAATTCTCGGGTTCCGCGGGGGCCGAGTGGAGTCAACCCTAAATTACGGGCTGATCTTTGATTACGTAGTATAAGAGAGGCGGCTTCACTGCCAATACCTGTGGCGGAAAAAAAATTGACCACGAAGCATCGAATTCATAGGTGACGAAATGCAGCCGCCGTATCCTGCTATCGTGATTAAAGTCGCTCGTACCCGAAATTTTTTACTGTGAGGTGGAACTATTCACTAGTAGATAACTCCCATGATCCCACCTTAATCAGGTACCATCGGCGTCTCGAAAGAGAAGGCAGTGGCTTACTATATTTTTCTGGGATGAAGATAAGTGGCTGAGGAAATTTGTATGGGGGATTGAAAGTCACGCTTGCTACATATGTACGGGCTATGAGTACATGGGACACTAGCCATGGAGTCAATAGCAGAAGTGGGCTGAAGACCATAACCATTATGAGAGCAATACTTTCAGTTCAAAAAGAGTCACTAATTATTCTGTCTTGTCTGCTGACTCGAGAGAATTCTTCCCTGAATATCTCTCGACCTCCTGTGGGCGTTCGAGGTCGTGATCGCGAATGAGTACACACGAAAGCAGACACACTCCGACCAAAGGTACCTGAAATAAGAAGACCGCATGCGATGCCTTGGCGTATGCAATCATAGTCTGTGGCAACTGGAGGTTTGACTGTGCTGGAAGCGAATTATATGACCCAGCCAGATAATGTGATTTAGGAGGAAGTTCTGCGCGTAGCATAGCTTGCAGAATGGCAGCGGATATCGAGAGTCTAAATGCACCGCCCATGCATCGGAAAAAAATTCCTATTCAAGATAGCTACAGCGCGCTGGGGCTTCGTGATATGGGCCTGTAATGCCAGTATAGTTGGCTGAAAGGTACAACCAAACCCAGCACCAGAGATGGAAACGCGAACTGCGATGAATCCATCGTCAAGAGACTGGGGCTGTACTATTGTTCTAGAAAAGGCATGCGCAGTCGCCCTAGCCTTTTAAAGTTCGATATCTGCAGGATAAAGCAGAATAACAGTGTTGTACTGTAATTCCATATCCAGTTCTGGAAGCAGGCAAGGACAGACTCCATAATATCTATGGAGACTCGCACATTGATCGAATTCGACTTAGTGGCGACACTGGTCGCTGACTTAAGTTTGCCATCGCAGCGTGATTGAATGCATTGTCTTTACTTGGATATAAGGAATTTGGGAATTTAGGTGCAGGATTTGGAAAACGCGCAACAGGAGACCCTCTCGGGGAGGATCAATAAGGGGATTGTCCGTCCGAGCTTAAGCCGATTACTCATCCACCAAGCCTTCCAGCAAGTCTTCTGATTGGCTTGTTGATATTGTGGATGCCCAAAGAGGCAGGCCACCCAGCAGCCAAGCTTTGTGGCTTGCCAACTATACGAATTATGTATGGACTATGAGGAATTACGGAGCTATAGTATATCAAATTACATATAAAACACCGAAATGATCCAATATCGGTGTTATAGGGTTATTTCAACTTATTCCCTCGTTTCCTCTATCAAATTGGATTGGATAGTATGCAACTTTCTTTCTATGGGCTGCTGGCCTAGGAGCGGGTTGCATTTCGGGTGAGAGCCAATTGACTCGAGGCATGAAATATAGCATTCAGTACTAAAATTAGGATTAGCTCACCCTGAAATCGTTGATCACTCTAATATTATGCGTCATAATGCCCATGGGGGTCTGCATGCCCGATCTAATGTTTGCGCATCAAAACTGGAAGCTCGTCAAGAGTTGACTATTTCAAGACGACAGGACAGCCTTGCGAAGCGTCAGGGCAGCTCGAGGTCTTTCCAGTAGCCGCTCACTAGCAGCTCGCAATGTGTTTTCAATCATTTAAAACTCTACTTGCGCCTTTGCCCCTGAGACTGTATGGGGTCCCTATGGGATTGATGGCGAGCTGCACCGCCACGATGTTCGCGAAGACCAGAAAGGTATTGATCTCTATCTCGATATTGGTATCATCGATGTCGAAACTTGCGAGCCTCTTCCGGATGCTTGGTTGACAATCTGGGTATGTGTACCATTCTGAATGATTTCTTCTCCTATAGATTCAACTGACCTTGTAAAGGCTTGCAATGCCACTGGTACATACGCTGGCTTCACCGGCATTGACCCGGATACTGCATCGCCAATGGATGGCTGGTCCACCCGCGAGGACGGTACCACTAACAACGAAACTTTCCTACGTGGTATTGCCAGAACCGACTCAGCCGGAATGACAGAGTTTCTGACCATCTTTCCGGTTTACTACATCTCTCGCACGACTCATATTCATGTGACCGTCCAAACAAAATTGACCGGCAAGGACTCAGGCTATAGTGTAGCCGGCATTCAGCACCTAGGTCAGCTGTTCTTTGAAGAGGATCTTATCAACTCGGTGTACCAGGAAGCCCCATACAGGGCCCACCATTCTACCTTGAACCGCACTATTAACGCCGAAGATTCACTCTACTCTTCGGCCAATGGAAGCGGATACTCTGCAGTGGTTTCTGTTTCCCAGCTAGGAGAATCCCTGAGCGATGGTCTGGTAGGATATATCACGATTGGCGTCAACACATCTGCTACACCTGCCGAAACCACTGGTGGTAGCGTTAATGTCGTTGGTGCTTTGCCTACGGTGACCCCAAGCCCAGGTGCTCAAGCTGCTGCTTATGCTCTCGATGCCTCCGAGGGATATTATGAGAAAAAACGTTAAGTTGGGAATCATTCGCACGTCCAAGAGCAGCCATGGACAGCATTAGAGTGAATGTTTCTCGATTGAAGAATATGAGAACTTTACCAGAGAGAATAGATTTGCTAGACTTATATTACACTGTCCCTAATAGGTATCTTTCCTTATGTGACACATAATGTAGAATCGCTTTTATAAGGCGATACAAGTACAGTGGGCTTATTAGTTTTCGAATGAATATTATATCTGGATTCACTCGCGCATAATGGATATTCACTGATGTCCAGTGATCTTGTTCGCAGCTTATAAATGTTGGAAAACGCAGTGACGAACGTTTGAATCTCCAGATATTTTGGCCCAGGAATAAGAGCTTCGCCAATACGCAGCTATACTGCCTCTACTAGAAGATGTCATTTTTATCAATAGTCGCAATATTGAAGGGGTCTCGTGCTCTCCGAAAAATGAAATGTCCATTCCTTCGTAGGTCACGTGGACAACAAAGATAAGATCGTTAGGGCTGCCAGAAGCTTCCCCGAAACTCCAAAAGGGGAAGGCGGAATCAACGGATCATTGTTCTGCCTTGTCCGAAAAGGTGAGCCGAGCACGAGTAGGCTGGGAACCCCGAGCTCCGAAGACGGACCACCAGCTCTTCTCTATCCCTCTTCCACTTCAATCATACGTCTTTCTCCTCTTAATTCCTTGATATCAGCGAGAGGCGGTTAGAGGCCATTACCTTGCATCTTTTTTACTACCGCATTTTACTCAGAACTCTCTCCGACAGCTCCCCGCCAGAGACTCCAATAGCATGCTCCGCGGCCAGACCCTCCCCTGGAGAGCTGCGCTCCACCAAACATCTCGTCCTTTGCTTCGTCGAACAGTTCTATCCATCCCTAGAAACAATGCGACAGTTCGATCATCGCTAATCTCGAGCCGGCTGGGCCGACCTTCTCTCTCCGCTCCCCGCACATTCTCGTCGACCTCAATCGCTCGGAAAGAGAAGCCTCCATCAGACGACCCTAAAAACGACCCTGACCCGAAGCAGGAGGATGAGGCACAGACTGAATTTCAGGATGCCAAGGATACTGATAAAAGTTCCGAATCACGGAAGAAGTCCGCGGACTCTGGGAAGGTGGCGGAACAGTCAGGCCCTGGGCGGAGAAAGGACCGGTCATCCAACGACAAGGAGCAACGTGGGCTAGAAGAGGAGTCAAAGAAGGATGCTAATGGATCTGATGGCAAAGGAGATTCAACCAAATCTCCATCTCCTATTCCACCTAGTGGCAGCCAAGCCGACTCCAAGCCTAGTGCTGCAAGCAGCGGCAGCTCCGGTGGAAATGATGATAGTGGGAAGAAAGGGAAAAAGGGCTCCGGAGAAAAGGCCTTACAGAAACCGGCAGTTCCAGATGTATACCCCCAAGTGATGGCAATCCCTATCGCTAAGCGTCCCTTATTCCCTGGTTTCTACAAGGCGATCACTATCCGCGACCCGAATGTTGCCCTTGCAATTCAGGACATGATGAAGCGTGGCCAACCTTACGTGGGTGCTTTTCTGTTCAAAGATGACAATGCGGATGGCGATGTAATTGAGAATATGGACGACGTGTACGATACCGGTGTTTTTGCCCAGATCACAGCAGCATATCCACTCCGCGGAGAATCTACTGGTGTGACAGCTGTGCTATACCCACATCGCCGCATCAAAATTTCCGAGTTGATCCCTCCCGCCACGACGAAGAAAGATGCGGAGTCACCAGAGAATGAAACTGAAAAGAGGGGCGATGTTGTGGCTAGCTTCGAGGAAGGAGCCCCAGAAAATGCGCCCAAGTACCACTATGAGCCTACATCCTTCCTTCGAAAATACCCTGTTAGCCTTGTGAATGTCGAGAATCTTGCGGAGGAACCATTCGACAAAAAGAGCCCTGTTATTCGAGCGGTCACCAGTGAGATCGTCAATGTGTGCAAGGAGATCGCCACCTTAAACCCCCTGTTCCGCGACCAGATTTCTGCTTTCTATACCGACCAATTCCCCGGTAACCTGAGTGATGAGCCTGCTAAACTGGCGGACTTTGCTGCTGCAGTTTCAGCAGGCGAGCTTAAGGAGATGCAAGAGGTTCTCGAGACCATGGATGTCGAGGAGCGTCTTCCAAAGGCTCTGGTTGTGCTTAAGAAGGAGCTGATGAACGCACAACTGCAATCTAAGATTACCAAAGATGTTGAGGCTAAGATCCAAAAACGTCAACGTGAATATTGGCTCATGGAGCAAATGAAGGGAATCAAGCGAGAGCTTGGCATTGAGTCGGATGGCAAGGAAAAGCTCGTCGAGAAATTCAAGGAGAAGGCTGAGAAGCTTGCTATGCCAGAGGCAGTCAAGAAGGTCTTCGAAGAGGAACTCAACAAGCTGGCTCATCTTGAACCCGCCGCGTCTGAGTTCAACGTCACTCGTAACTACTTGGACTGGTTGACTCAGATCCCTTGGGGTCAGAAGAGCGTTGAGAATTTCGGGATCAAAAATGCAGTCACTGTGTTGGACGAAGATCACTATGGTTTGAAGGACGTGAAAGACCGCATTCTCGAATTCATTGCCGTTGGAAAGCTGCGTGGAACTGTCGAGGGGAAGATTTTGTGCTTCGTTGGACCTCCTGGTGTTGGAAAGACGAGTATTGGAAAATCGATTGCGCGCGCTCTGAACCGACAATACTACCGCTTCTCCGTTGGTGGCTTGACGGATGTTGCTGAGATCAAGGGTCACCGACGTACCTATGTCGGTGCTCTTCCTGGTCGAATCATCCAAGCGCTGAAGAAGTGTCAAACCGAGAACCCCCTTATCCTGATTGATGAAATCGACAAGATTGGCCGTGGTCACCAAGGCGATCCCTCTTCTGCGTTGCTGGAACTTCTCGACCCTGAGCAAAACTCATCCTTCTTGGATCATTATATGGATGTTCCGGTGGATCTTTCCAAGGTCCTGTTTGTTTGCACCGCCAACCTTACCGATACCATTCCCCGACCATTGCTAGATCGAATGGAACTGATTGAGCTCTCTGGCTATGTTGCCGATGAAAAGATGGCTATTGCCAAGCGTTACCTCGCACCAGCCGCTAAGGAGCTGACTGGTCTTAATGACGTTAATGTGAGCCTCCAAGACGAGGCCATTGAAGAACTGATCAAGTCTTACTGCCGAGAGAGCGGTGTCCGCAACCTGAAGAAACAGATCGAGAAGGTTTACCGCAAGGCTGCATTCAAGATCATTCAGGACCTGGGCGAGGAGGCTCTTCCTGAGGAGGAGGCCCTTACTGACGAGGGCAAGGTTGCCCAGGCAGAGGACAAAGAGCATGAATCCGCCGATCCTGCCCAAGCACCAATTGAACCTGAGAAGTCCACCACTGAAACTCCTCGTCGGGGCCTCAAGGTTCCCGAGGAAGTGACACTCGATATTGGCAAAGATTCCTTGAAGGACTATGTTGGGCCTCCAGTGTTCACAGCCGATCGCCTGTACGACCAGTTCCCTCCTGGTGTCACCATGGGTCTCGCATGGACCAGCATGGGCGGCGCAGCACTCTACGTCGAGTGTATTCTGGAGAGCGTTCTCAACCACCGATCCCGGCCAGGATTGGATATTACCGGAAACCTACAAAATGTCATGAAGGAATCTTCGCACATTGCGTATTCATTTGCCAAGTCTCTTATGGTGAAGCAGTTCCCGGAGAATGAATTCTTTGAGAAGGCCAAGGTACATCTTCACTGCCCCGAAGGTGCTGTTCCCAAGGATGGTAAGTTCACTCCTCCCCCACCCCTCTCTAATGCCCCTTGTTCTATTAATGATGCCAAATGCTAACTGATAAATTTTAAAGGCCCCTCAGCTGGTATCACCATGGCCAGCTCGCTGCTATCTCTTGCTTTGAACCACTCTCTCGACCCAACTGTAGCTATGACCGGAGAGTTGACTGTGACTGGCAAGGTCATGCGTATTGGTGGACTGCGAGAGAAGACAGTGGCCGCTCGTCGGGCCGGTGCAAGCAAGATTATCTTCCCTGCGGACAACTTGTCTGACTGGCTAGAATTGCCTGCGGTAAGTTTTTAACGGACTTCTGAAGATCCGAGATGAATAAATGCTAATATGGTTTATTTCTTAGAACATCAAGGAGGGAATCGAGGGTCACCCTGTCTCTTGGTACTCTCAAGTGTTCGATATCCTCTTCTCTGATCTTGATCACAACAGTGCTCGTCAGGCCTGGCAAAAGATGTTGGCCAAGCCGGAGGGTAAGGCAGAGCAGCATGAGGGTGATGAGTGAAATGTCTTTAATGGAAATCGAGGAAACGCGTTCCTCCGGTACATATGTGTGAATTATTGTACAGTTTTGTCTCTTTCCTCTTTTTTTATTCTTTCTGTTTTTTTTTATCATTCTTCTTGATCTTTATGGGATGTACATGGCGTCTTGACATCCATGGAATTCTGCATGGACTGGAGTTGCGGGTAGACCTTTGATTAGCATTAACCCCAAGCCCAAAATTCCACTCCCTGAATGCCATATTGGCATCCATATATCATATCCTATATTACTATATCATCTATACTATCTATATTATCCTATTTTACCTGTACTATACTATATTATCAAGTAACTATAGTATATCAGCATCTCTGCGTTGTCAGCCTCAATCAGGCATGAAAATGTCAGGCAGCAACGCAGTTTTTTTGATTTTATTTCCTTTTTTTTTTGTGTGTGTGCGTACTGGGATAAATCTTATCTTAATTCTAGTTTCATGATTAATATCAACTTTTTATCTCTAAACTTATATATTTTTTTTTATCCAATTCCATCATCTGCTGCTGCTGGCTACTGCAAAGTCCTTTTGCTGGCTGTGAGACATCCAACCTTGCAGTGGATCGAATTGAACATCCCACAAGCACAATTTGAGCACTTGCAACTTCACCCACCGCGATACATTCTTACAGTTTTTCAGAGAATTAAATATCTTCGGTTTTTATTTGGTGATTTCTCTCCCTGTTTTCCTTGACCGACTTCTCTTCTTTCCTGCACCGCCTTTTTCCCTCATGCTCATCTTGTCACGGACCAGCCCTCCCAGCCACGCCTATTGCAGCCCGACGTTGTGTGACTCGTTTGATTCTTGACCTGAAATTCAGACGGCTTTTTTTTACCCCCATTCCTTTTGGCTTGAGAGAGAAGTTCGAGATTTCAAGAGGAATCTCTCTAACTATACCAATTTTTGAGTGACTCATTTACTCTCTCGACTTGGCGAGGAGTGGATATCTCGAGTCAGGCTTCACCTTTTTGTTTTGTTTTTGTTGTGATCTCTCTTTTTTTTTTCTATTGTGACAGAGACTTTTCACTTCGACCCTATCCTTCTCCTTCTCCTTCTTAAGGAGTTCAGAGTCCAGAGTCATCACTGGTCCCCCCTCCCCTTCTTATGGCCAGTGGACTCTAAAGGTGTGTATGATGCCGAATGGCCATCTCCCTTGCCAACAGCAACTGTAGCCCAACGCGACTGGGTCTACTCGACGAGACAGGATTGAAGAAGCAGAGCATGTGGCATAAATTAGGCCTGAGACGATGGCTGGGCCGCGATGATCACAAACACAACAATAATAACAATAATCATCAAAATGATTCGAATCGCTCGAATCATTCCAATGACTCTCCCCCACACAGTCGAGCCGCTTCGGTCGACGGTCTCCCACGCTCTCGACATGATAATTTGACCCGTCGATTGTCTCGTCGGGTGGGAGTGGGCTTACCTCGATCGACTCCCTTTAAACGTCAACCTTCCGAACGTCAAGATCGTCTGACTCCTCTCAATACCGAACATCGTCGCGCCCAATCTGCCGACCGCAGTAGTCCCCTGAACCGTCAGCGATCCCCGTCTCCACTACCACCGACGGGTCCACGATTGTCCGCTCCTGAGGTTCAGTGGCTCGGCCCGACCCCAGCTACCATGGTTGATGAGCCCCTGACTACAAATGAAGAGATTGGTTATCGTGCAAACTGGGAGGATGGTGTTATGGTAGCAGAACCCCTTGAGCTAAGGGATGAGGTGGTGATGGAAGGGGAGGAGCAGCAGCAGCAAGACGAGGCGCAGGAGGAGGAGAATTTTCCAGGTCTAGATCCGGATACTATCGAGATGGATCTGGACAATCGGTGGATCTTGAATCTGAGCATGCACTTCCGTGATCGTTCGGAGAGGGAGAAGTTCTTCATTACCTACGTTGAGACCCCTTACCAATGGCGACGAGTGACAATCTCTTGTGACTACCGTGGAGCAGCTCCAGATTCCCTTGAGGGCGATTTGAAGGGGCTTCGGTATCAACGAGACAAGAGTGCGAGGATCTACGAGTCTATTCGAGACTCTCTCCCGGACATCCAGTTTTATGACACCGTCACAAATTTGAAACTCGAAACTCTCGACGGTCGTCTCCATGTTCATGTTACCGAAGACGTCAACGAAATCATTCCCTACCCACCCATCTCGAGTATCGGTCATCTCGCAGGCGCGCGTTGCATTCCCGAAACCCAACTGCATTTCGATTCGCATCTCTCGGGATTCGTTTACAAGGTCGAACAAGGGGGGTCACGATTATATCAAGAAAGAAATTCCTGGTCCCGATACTGTCGATGAATTTCTCTATGAGATCAATGCTCTTCATGCCTTGAAAGGCGCACCTAGTGTGATTCAAGTCGGGGGCATTGTGGTGGATGAGCATCACCAGAAAGTGAAGGGCCTTCTCATTAGCTATGCTAAGCAAGGTGCTCTGGTAGACATTTTGTACGATCAGCGAGGTCAAATTTCCTTTGCGAGACGGGAGCGGTGGGCCAAACAAATCGTTCAGGGTTTATGCGAGATTCATGAGTCGGGATATGTTCAGGGCGACTTTACATTATCAAATATCGTTGTGGACGCAGATGACAACGCTCTAATCATCGATATCAATCGAAGAGGTTGCCCTGTTGGATGGGAACCTCCCGAGATCGCTCAAAAGATCGAAAGCAACCAACGCATCTCGATGTATATCGGCGTCAAAACAGATCTATACCAGCTTGGTATGACGCTCTGGGCGTTGGCAATGCAGGAGGATGAGCCTGAACGACAACCCCGTCCATTGTTTCTCGGGTTTGATGTGGATGTGCCGGACTACTATCGACGACTCGTGGACATCTGTTTGAGTCCAATGCCTCGACACAGATTATCCGCCAAAGAACTTCTCTCATTCTTCCCTTCCTATCTATTCCCTCAGTCGACTGCTCGTTTCCGGACCACAGTCCCCATTGGCATGCCTCTCGCAAAAAGCAATTTCGTCGATCACCCGCCCCCAAAAACTGTGCCGAATCCTAACAACCCATACGCTCCTCTGAAGTGTCCAAATACGCAGAACATTGGTATTCCTCCGCCCATGTTTCTCGGCCATCCAGACCAGGTTAAACGATCGACAGTCACACTGGCTGACTCCAATGATGGAATGGCCTTTCCATCTCGGCATTCGTCTGCATCAACATTGAACCACCAAGAAGCCAATAGTCTAGATGACCACTGGAATGGAGCCTCTTATTCTCCCTTTCCAGAACCCACCGCGGAATTCCCTACAGGTCGTCAAATGCAAAACGCTGTGCCATCTGTCTGGGAGAATACAGCAAGTCATGGCTTTAGTCCAGCAGCCACGGATCCGCAGTCACAAATATGGGAGTCTCGTACTGATTCAGATGAATCGGCTGGTGGTTGTCGATTACTCCCTTCTGGCGATGAGGCAGCGGCCAAAGCCATACCCATGGAGGCATCTTGTCTTTCTTTCAATTCTACCACGGCAAGCGAGCCAGTATCGAATGGGCTTGATATGACTAAAGAAGAGACATTTAAACCTGCTCCCGTCGAGAACGAGTCCTCTAATG
This sequence comes from Penicillium citrinum, assembly GCF_028827155.1. NCBI lineage: Eukaryota > Fungi > Ascomycota > Eurotiomycetes > Eurotiales > Aspergillaceae > Penicillium > Penicillium citrinum. The sequence continues at coordinate 4,324,179 of NW_026622686.1, forward strand.
CACAACTCATTGAACCACCTGAGTCGTCGACATCGCTCTTTTTTTCAGCTCTACCAATCAACCCAGCTATCTCCAAGCGAAAGTTGTTTCCTCCTGACGTGAGCAGTATTCGACAAAATGAGAACCTCGCTGCTATCCGGCCTGGTCCTTCTCATTCACTGATCTCCCTACTCGCCGATTCCCAATTGCCAATCAACCCAGCCATTGCCACTCCCGCGCCCTTTCTCGCTCCCACAAAGCCTGAATCTTGCAGTCCGTCTCCTGATAAGACTGCGATCACTCCTCATCAAGTGAACACCCTTCTTTCCGAATCTCAACTGCCTATCAATCCGGCATTGAAAATATCAAAGCGCAAGTCTTTCCCTTCGGCCTCCACGACCAACCCAGCCCGCGACATAGACCCTGTTCAACCAAGAACGATTTCCGATCATCTCGTCTCCTTTCTGTTCGAATCCCGACTCCCTATCAACCCTGCAATGGGTACCCTTGAGCCAAATACCATGCCATCGGAGTCGGGAAATAGACCACAACCGCATTTTGAGATACCATCACGACCATCACCCATCCACCGACTCACCCCCTCCCTGTCTGAATCCAAATTACCTATAAATCCCGCATTTAGAGAAAGACCCATCAATCATTTTTGAATTCCGTCCAAGCGTTCAAGCGCCAAGCTACCCCGATTCGCGGGAGCTCTTTTCGACAAGCATGCAAACCCAGATCCAAATTTTTATCTGACACGGCCCCAATTACTTGGGGAGTACACGCTCGATACCCCCTTCGTTTCTTGATTGTACATTCATCATCCGTCACTGTCGCGTTCAAGTTCTGCTTTTTCCAAAGGCATACGTGCCTATAGCGAGAGCCGGCGAGCATCTGGCGTCCCCTCAAAAGTCCTTTTTTTTGCCCTTATGTATTCCCCTGGCGGATTTGACCCAAACACTGTTTTAATGCTATTTTTTCTCTCTTCATTTTTTTTTTTTCATTTCTCTTGCTTGGTTCCCTTTAGCCATTTTTTTTTTTGTGTTGTGTTTTTTTTTTCTGTTTTGGTCTTTTGCTCTTTTCTTTCTCTACTGGAGGCTTTTGACTGTTTGGCGTTTCTAAGGGCTGTTTGAATATATTTGATTACTAGCTCTCTTTGGTTGACACGTCTGTATTATTCCAATTGATTTCTTGTAATGCATCATTTATGAGCTCTTCGGCTTCAATTGTTTCGAACGTATGACTCAAAGCTCTCTTTCCACGGTTCAACACTTGAACCCAGACCTCTTCCGATTAGAACGATCTTGCACTGGGTCGGACCAGTACCATCTTCCTTCGCTGGCTCTGCGTCCCTGATTTCAAAGACATCTCGCACGGCCTGGATGATGCGGGTAGAACCATCTTCTAGAACGAGAATACCCTTTAAACGATGAATTTCGAAATCAACAGGGTGGTCATCGGAGTTCGAGTTGCTGGGCACTGGATATGATGATTCCCAAAGAACGAACCGTAGCCATTCATCCACTTTTATCACTTTGTCGGTGGCAATTGGGGAAGTCGTGATAGCTACTGTCGAAATTGCCTGTTGCGATTTAGTACTAACTACAGTAAGAGATAGATTGCAGGAAGGCGGAGGAACCACGTACCGGGTCCATATGACTATGTCCCTTCTTACTGAAATCCAAATCTGCGAGATGATCATACGCATGTAGATCCAGCACGACACCTTCGATTTGTGGAGTTCGACTGTGATCTGTAACGTGGATCTTAGCCACGCTATTAATAGCCGTAATGCGATCCTTAACGACCTCCAGTTCTTGAGGGGTAACTAGATCTGTCTTGTTAAGGATGATCACATCTGCATGAGAGATTTGCATATGTGCCATTGATAATACAGGGCCAGAGCCGTGGTCATGTTCTGCGTTATGCGTTTCTGCCTTTTGCTCGGGTGTTGGTTCGTCGAGGAGATGGAGGATATTCTTTGCGTCGACGAGGGTGACGATTCCATCTAGGTAGATAGAACTGCCAAGTCCCTCGTCCATCCAGAATACTGGGGCTATATTACCCGGGTCGGCGAGACCTGTTGTCTCGAGGAGAATGTAGTCGAACGTTCCTTTGCGCTCCATGAGAGACTCAAGGGCCATAACGCCGGTGTCCCTACAAGGGTTAGTTCATTGCAAGTGCCAAGGAAGGGAATAATGAGTCGTTACTTGACTGAGCAGCAGATACAGCCATTGCCGACTTCCATCCACTCGGTGACTTCTTCGCCGCCCTTATTAACGGTTAAGGGTTTCTCGATATCCGTTGCTATGAGGGAATGAGATCCAATTCCACAGTTGATGTGCATGATTGTGTTGATGCTTACAATCCCCGAACTCTGAGCGCGATTAGTTATCATATCATCTTTGCATCGCCTCCGCATTTGCTCACCATTCATGATCACGGCAATCTTTTTGCCATGTTTCTCGGTCAAGATATAGTTCAACAAGGTCGTCTTCCCTGCGCCAAGATATCCTTCAAGATTCCGTAATCAAAATTAGTCCTCTGAACTGTTCTCAGCTTTCTGCTTCCACCCCAGCCATACCCGTTACAAGCGTGATAGGAACTCGGGCTGTCGGTTCCTCCTCTCTGGATCCTGTCTGATCGGCAGGCATGGCCGATACATCGACCAGATCAGGCGGCGCCTCATCATCCTCGATATTCGTCGACATCATGCAGAACGCTTCTGTAATTATTCTATGAATCGGCTTTCACGTCCGTTTTGTAGGCAAAAACAACGTAGATGCGGAGATGACGTTGTTTTTCCCAGATGGGCGAAATAGGGCTTAGGGCATTGGGCGGTCATTTGTTGTTGCTTATCGCAACGGCCGACCTGAAAGAAACAGCCAGCTCCGACTCCATTTCCTCTTGATCCTTTAGGACATGCTCACTTTTTAAACGCTTGAGGGCGCGGAGTTACCTTTCACTCTTTAATTTTGCTCGGTTTCTCTCCCTTCGTTTTACTCGCGCGCCCCGTCTTTGTTAACCCTCTTCTCGACGCGCCATGACTACCGCATCCTCCCCGTCTAGCTCGCCACGCCTCCCCAGTCCTCCTCCTTTTACAGAAGTCCAAATCGGCCCTCAGTCGCCTTCAGTCGGCGAGTCTTTCGGGAATGATGCAGAACAACTTCTAGGCGTGGCAGCGACGGATGATGGCTCGACGCGCAGGATTCGTCCGGGCAGCAAAGCGGCTAACATGGCATTTGGTCCGCCGCTGATCCCCTTGTCGCAGGTATGTAAAAGCTTCTGCTTGATATCTCTAAAATACTAATAGTACCAGCTCGACTCTCCTTTTCAGCTTCAGGAACATCTCATGGCCTTATACCATCACTTCACGAAACCCGAGGATTCGGACACGGTGGTCCCGATTACCCACCAAGTTGCGATTCAACTCGCCGAACCACCAGAGGGCGTTGACCGATCTCTTTGGCTTTATGAACTTTGTCGATTCCTCACTATGAAAGTTAATAATCTGATCATTGCCTTTTTCGCGGAGGATCCGCCTTGTTCGGCGCAGACCTGTCCTGAGATGCGGGCATCCGAATGGCAATACCTTTGCGCTGTCCACGAACCCCCTAAATCCTGCTGCGCCATCGACTACTGCTGTCATACTTTGGACTGGGCCACGAATACCCTTACTTCGCCAAAATATTTCCCTAGTCGATTGACACTGGGTTCGGAGACCGCTGGTGGACCACAAGCAAGCATGAGGCATCTAACCAACATCTTCCGTCGCCTGTACCGTATTTTCGCACATGCTTGGTTCCAACACCGAAATGTATTCTGGGATGTCGAGAATAACGATGGTCTTTATGTCTTCTTCAAGACGGTTTGCGACATGTTCAGCCTCATCCCAGAAGACAATTACACTATTCCCCCGGAGGCGGAAGGGGTTGATACCACCGAGCCTCAGGTAACGGAGCCAGTTGAAGGAAAGCGATTGACAATTTTGCGCAAGGAAGGGGGAAATCCTTTCGGCTCATTGGAAGGAATGGGTCCGTCACTCGACGCTTCTACTACCACCCGACGACACAAGCACAGTCCTTCCACTGGGTCTCACGTTGGAACCATCACCGAGGCTGCGGAGGACAATGAGGATGTTGCTCAAGCTTCTGCATCCTTGCGGGAGGTTTTGAAAGACTCACCTGAGCCCCGGCCCGAATCACCTGTCAAGGCCGAGATCGCTGCCGAGGAGGCCTCTGAGACTCCCGTGGAATCGGCAGAGGCAGCTACCGCAGAGCAGCCAATAGAGGCAGATCCGGCAGAGGAAGCAGGGGAGGTAAAGGATTCAGAAATTTCGTCTGCAGATGCAGAGAAAAAGGCCGAGCAACTCGTTGAGCAACCCGCAGACGAAACTATAGAGAAAGATGTGGAGCAATCGGAAGAGACAAAGGTGGAAGAGAGCGAAGAGAAACCAGCCGCAGAATCCACCGAGAAGTTCCCCGAAAGCGACGATGTGACGACTGATCCTGTTAATCAAGAGGCCAAAACTGAACCGGAGACAGAGACCGAGCCAAAGACGGAATCCTAAGTACGCTGTGGCTCTCAAGGTTCATTTTCCCAACATTGCCTTTTCTCTGCTCATACGATATGTTTATTGAGGCCTCTTATGTTGTTCTAGCCCTGATGGATGATTTTATTTCTTGTAATATAGCTCAGGACATTTTTCATGGTCAATAATTTTTCTCGTGATCAATGTCAATGATACCCTTCTCCTGAAGATTTGTTGATGTCCAGCTGGGCTCGTCCAATTGTATTATTTGCTGTTATTGAATATCACGATGTTCCAGGAATTGGGATTTTGTATGATGTCTCTAGGTGCAATGATCAATGCTATCATCCCATCTCTTAATCTGATCTTCATCCTACTGTAGTACTACCTAACTATATACGCAACCAACTAACTATACAGCGGAGTAAAGAGGAAAACACTACGTAGGCGGTGTACTCAAGCGGTGAAGTATGGCGCAGGCGCATCTCAGGCAAGTTTGGACTCCCAACTCGTTGACGCTCTGTTGATCATTCCACATGTCCTCCGATTCCCCAGAAACAATGTCGGCGCTGAAAGGCGCCGCTGCCCCAATTTACTTTGGTCCATTCCTCGTCACACCGCAGGTACCTTGCACATCTAACTCCCATTCAATCCGATTCGAAACTAATCAATCAATCCTACCTAGGTCTTCTACCTAACACCATCTACCTTCGCTCTTGTCAATCTCAAACCAATTCTACCGGGACATGTTCTTGTCTCGCCTCGTCGTGTTGTTCCCCGAGTTTCAGACCTTACTGCCGCTGAAACAAGTGATCTATTTTTGACCGTTCGGCGCGTAGGACGGATGGTTGAAAGGATACATGGTGCTTCGAGTCTTAATATCGCCGTGCAGGATGGTGTGAATGCAGGACAAAGTGTACCACATGTTCATTGCCATATTATTCCACGCAAAGCGGCGGATTTGGACCACCGCGGTGGCACGGATGCTATATATGATATGCTAGATGGGGAAGAGGGTGACGTGGGGAAAGTATTTCGAGAAGCTGCTGCATCCTCAGAGCGTGCGCCTACAAGGACAAAATTCCCTGTTGTTGATGATAAGGATCGTAAGCCGCGTGGACCGGAGGAGATGAAAGCTGAAGCAGAGGTTCTGGCGAAAGAAATGGAGAACGAGCCACTTGATTGAGTGGTGAGACACGAACCTCGACATAGCACCATCCTATGGGATGCACTTCTTTCCCCAATTTTCGCTGATCGGATAGATATTATGTGCGAATGAATAAATAAATAAATAATGTATTGATAAAGTCTAAAGACCTCATTATTATTCCCGCAAGGCCATGTGCAGTCATTCATCATCATATGCATCCTTCGTAAAGCAGGTCCCAACTAAGCCAGTCTCTCTATGGTATCTAGGAAACTTCCAAAGTCTCAATCTAACAAGAGAAAGAGGGTATCAACAAAACGCCTTGGATGTTCTCTTATGTGAGCAGAGGTCTAATTATTCTGCTGGGCACTGAGAAATCGATCATTTGCGCTGCGGACGCTCTTTGAGCACTTGTTCGGCCCAAACCTTGATCTCCGGCAATTGAACGCGGTTGGCAACATGCTGGAACTCGGACAGATCCACATCATTGGAACGTTCGTATTCGATCATCTGTAAAAGCAATTCCATCTTGTCGATATCATGCACAAATTGCGCCTCGAGGGTAACATTTTCCTCGTATTCCTCGAAAACGCGCTTGATTTCCTGGGCCGACACTGCCCCTCCGGGAACCTTACCGAGTAAAGAAGTCGTAATGTATTCCATAACGTCGGCTTCACGCTGGGCTTTCTCGGCCTTGGTGATATGCACGTCGACGGGGGTGATATCGCCGACCAGTGACTCGGCCATGTCGTGAACGAGAGCCATCTTGGTGCAATGCGGGATGTTCAGTTGGGATGCCAATTCTGGCGGGGCAAACATCGTCATGATCGACATGCGATACATGTGGTCGGAGATCGACTCGCCATTGATTCCAAATCGGCGCCAGCCTTCACGCTTGGTAGTCTTTAGGCGTTCAAGTAGGTGAAAGAAAGGGATAGGTGAGGTAGTGTTCTCTTCTGGTGGGTGGGGGAGAGTTGAAAGGACTATCGCAGATTAGAAACAGAGATTGTTGGGAGTGAGATGGTATTCTGGCTTACCTGATTGAGGAGTCCAGGAAGAAGCGTCGGACCCCATGACTGCAAAGAGTATAGGGAGTAAAGAGAGAGGAGATTATAGTAGAGGGAGAAAAGAAGAAAGAAGAGATGAAAGAAGAAAACGGCGTGAAAGCCAAAAGTGTTTTGGGCACAACTGAAAGCGACGGCAGAATCGAAAGGCGGAGAATTGATAGCGGCTTATCGCGCCCACTCCGGACTATTTACTGCCTGACTTTATTTCCACCCTGAGAACTACTTCTACTTCTACTTCAATTTCTTGTTGCTCAACCCTCATGGCAACAAGGCCCACGAGGCCAAAGCCCCTGGACTGGGCATCGCCTCCACATTTGACAATCTTCATTCGAAACCTCAAATTACTTCAGCTGGATCGACGTGAAGATTGGCCCGACATCACTCTCCGCAACTTGTCTCCCTCGTCTCAGAATCAACGACAGCGTATTCGCTTGGTTGAGTGGGCTCTTTACTATCTGTTCACAATCTGGGATCCTGAATATGCTCAGAATGTCCGTAGCTTGTCTCAATGTCTTTTTTATCGAGAGTTATAGCTAATCTCATATCTCTAGAGACTCCGCCCATTCTTCCCCCCGCTAGAACCTCTGCAGTCCGTGAATCTTCGCGCCGCTCTGTTTCGCTCTCTTGGCGAATTGAAGAAGAATGGCGACCTCGGACGCGAGACGATCCTCCGCAAGACAATGCTGGACGATTGTAAAGGCGAGAAGTTCGACGAGCTCCTGGCTGTCTTCTCGACTTCTGTTCTCCGCAGACTGGTTGCTATCTCTGCGATAGACACACCCTGGACCTCGGCCATGAAACTGGCTACTGCTTCAGCGATCTCTCCGACGGACTACCAGAATTTACTGCCTCTGGTTCTTGCCCACCAGGTTTCCCTTGGCGCAGTAGGGGATCGACGGGCCTGCGTGCAGGAAACATATGAGCAGTTTTCGCAACTTCTGGATGATAAGAAGGAAGAGCTTACGCGGCGGGCCGATCTTCAATCTGTTCGGGTCCCCGTTCATGAAAAAGTAGACCAAGCAGGAATCTCCCGAGAACTTCGAACAAATTGGCTGGGCAGCGAAGATTGGGCTCTTGCTTTACTCGATGGTGGATCTCACAGCAGTGCAGATACTTTCTTGGAGCTTCCCTTTTCTCAGGCCTGGACACAGGCAAAAAAATCCAGTGTACGTGGTCTTGGTGGAGACGCGAAATCCGACCTGGTGATAGATTTGGAGGCTCGTGTCCTGCGCCTGCGAAGTCGCTTGCGCGGGTGGCATGAATTTAACGACTCACTCCGGAACGAGCATCACAAAAGTACTAATGCTATGGGTACCAAATTTACCGAGCCTCGCGCACAATTCCGAGACCACCAGGCAATGACGGTGGCCAGCATATCGAAAGCTGTGCGACAACCTAGAGACCGTGAAAGATCGCTCAAAGAAACGGATCAATCCTTCATCTCGACTGTCGGCGAAGCAATGGCTCGTATCAATGGCAAAATAGAAGCTCCAACGAGGCAGTCTCCAAAATTAGAGCCGCTGCCATTGGTCTCGCCAGAAGAACCAATTCATCAGAGCATTCCACCATCTCCTTACGATCATGTCGATATAGCCCCACCTCCAGCACTCAGTCCACCGCAAATTCATGCAAGTACTTATCAAGATAATCTCCATTCATCGCCTCCAATCCTCCGTCTCTCTCCAGACCAGCATTCCATCAACCACCTGGATCTAGACCTGGATCAAGGACAAGAACAGGAATTCGATCCGAACCTAGAACCCATCAAACAACAACAGAGTCATACACTAGTCGAGCGCACCCGCAAATCAATGTCTCTGATCCCGCCTCTACCTTCCCACGAAAACCCTCGACCCCATCGCCGCGGTCCCCGCCCTTCATTCCCAGTTAATCAATTCGAAACGCCTCGGAAATCTTCTCAGACGACTAGCGTTCGCTCTGGCGCATCCACTCCGCATGATCAACTTTTCGAGGAAGATGCAGATTACGCGAGTGTTTTCAAATCTCGACCACGTATTGCGCTTAGTCCTGTTTCCTCTCCGGCTGTACATGTGAGCCCTTCTTTTGATGAGGATGAGGACTTCGATTTGAAGTATGATCATGCAGAGGTGGATGCTGCGGACTCTCCTTTGGCTACGCAACGAGTCAGAAGATTATGAATCCAACCCTTGACAGCATTTCGCAGTCGCTGCCCGCAGTAACGATTATGAAGTGAGAGAGCAGCACATGTCCGATTAGCGGTAAATACATATAGTTTCTATGAACTTGGCTTTATTATCTTGCATGAAGAACTAACGTAGGATCCCAACACTGCAAGCACCAATAGTACTGCTATTACATTATATTGGAGTCTTGTCTAGGCGAGGCTGGCCTGCAATATTAGTCCCGCCCCTCATAAACGCGAATATAATATACTCCTGGAAACTCTACCTCCTGAGTACTACTCAGAGCATCGTATGCTAAGATCTTCACGATCAATAATCGGACCATTCATATTCCTACCATTTCTCCTTTCAAATATCCGCTTGTCCTGATCATACAAGCTTCAAGCTTCACCAGTCAAAAGGTTTGAATCAAGAAGCTAGACAAGCTGCACCGAGCTGAAGCAATCTCTCCTGCACTTTCTGGGACTGTTCCCGTTCATTAGTGTGGTTCTACAAAGAGTTTCAAGTCGAAAGATGTCTTACAGGATAAATATCCACTTCCTTGGTCTATATGGATCATCAGTACGATAAATCTTTCTAGTTTTCCCCTCACTTCGTCGCTCAAGAGAAACTTACCCCTGCAGGACAGTCACAAACTTTCGTAATGTAGGCGTCCTTGATTGAGCCATATTATTTGTAGGTATATACAGTGGCCCACTATTTGGAAATTTTACGTGTCAGTCGAAGCTTGAAAACATGGAAGGTTAGCAAGAGCTTTCTTACCGATCCAAGCCCAGCACATTCCGCAGCCGTCGCCGCTGGGATAATGAGGGAAAGGCAAAGACTGATGAGACGCATAACGATGAGAAAGTGGAAGAGATTTAGTGGCGGATGAGTTGTTCAGATTGTAAAAAGCGTGTATAGTATGAGATTTCTCAATCTTGAGATGAAATGAACTTTGCTAAGGTCGTGGAAAGGGCCTTTTTTGTATATTCTCCTTTTGAAGGGATAGAAAAAGCAAAACAAAATAGCGAAAACGCGCATGGATCTACAAAAGGATTGCAATATCAAGCTCAAGTTCCTTTTCATTTCTTTTTTTGATAGCTGAATCGCTGAACCTTGGAATTGAATATAGAGGTGGATCTTGCGGGCCCGATCTATGGTGATATGTAAGGGGTCAAATATACAGCACGTATGGGGGAAATTTTGAAGCCACCAATTACTCTCTGGCTCTCAGCTTCCATATATCCACAGCCTGTGATATAGAGATAAGATTGAGCTATTATTGTTAACATCAATAGCGAAAACAGTTTCTATATGCAATGTACATATGTAGAGAGTGTTCAGCAAGACGGTGGCTATTGAAGTAATCATCCCAATCTCTTACCTACTCCCCCGGTTTTACATGATCGATTATACCCATAGAACATGATACAGCCCAAAATACAGAATACAGTGACTTACATAGGTAGGGGTAGTCTAGCTTCATGAGATAATTCTACAGCACGCTACGTAAGGCCATGCATACAGTAGCTGGACTCAAATTTGGATAACACATTCATGCAGCCAAGGGAAATACATACTGTGCAAACTGTGCATGATCTTCTCGTGCTCTTGAAGAAAGATCGACGGCGCTAGTCAGATCTGCAGCGGGTACCGTAGCTCCTAGAATGCAGTACATATATGGATGTAATGGTTAAAATCTTTGCCCTATTCCTGAGAACGTGAGGCTTCAATTTGACGTTGATGAGGCGAAGCTTATCTGAACAGTTTTTGAAGAAAATTATAAACATTTGCACTGAGCGGAGAGGAACAAGTGGTGATGGAAGCAGCGGTAGGGCAGTTATAATATTTGCTAAGAAGGCTGGAATCGGCGTCTCTCGAACTACTAGGTAATCTTCAAGTATCGACTCACATTGTGGCGTTGTTGAGGCATACAATACAATCTGACAGGGATTTCTGGGGTATAGTTAAAATCCTTACTACTGTATTTCAATATAGGATTGGGGAATGAAATCTACTATGTAAGAATGTAGAGGTAAATCTTTCTTGCAATATCATATACATTACGCCATTGTCACAATGTGAACATCATCGATAATTCATCACGATAAACGAGTGCGAGCGAGGACGAGGTAGATCTCAATGTGATATATCACATTGAGAGCTTATCGGGTGTGAGCTATACTATCCCGATAGATCTCGCCAGCCCTAATTCGGACGGAACCTATAGGACAGTCTCTAACATGATAAAAAAAATTTGTGCTAATTTACAGTTGAAATGTCTATGTGGTGGGAAATAGTAAACCAAAGGAACAGGGTATCAATTCACGCTTATTCACGCAGGAATGCATACACTCCCCGTCTCTCGCAGTTGAAAAGCATCATACATAAAAGTACAGGCTGGTGTTATCTGCACCCTCCACAATAATCTGCAAGAAAGCAGGAGATAAAGACAAGTATAGGCCCACCAAATATAAAATAGACAAAGGGGGCAGAAGCCAACAGGAAAATCAGGTGAGTATTTATGCGCCCACATCCAAGAGACGCCATGAAAGAGGAGCAAATAAAAGTATTCGTGAAGGTAGACTCCGAGTCCAAACTCCGTTTGTATCAGAATAAAATATGGGTGTATAATCATGAGCCTCGATTAGAGACAGAAAGTAATATCGGCAGGTGGAAGGTGTAAAGGTATCAAGTCGATGATGAGGTTTTCGTTTCTGCGTATCTTTGTCTCTCTTTATCGGAATTCGACACAGATTTGGATCAGTGCAATAAGGTGCAAATGAAGACCGTTTTGTCGTGGTCCGAATGAGACTGATGTAATCATTCTTCTCCCGGTGGGGAAGATTTCATATTTAGGTGGGGTACAAGGGGTGAAGCCTCGTGCCCTTATGAGTTACGGGCTTTAGCAAGCCATGTCCTCCACCACCTACATACGCCAATGACAGCCGCACGACCGTCATCCTTGCGTTCAGTTCCGTCTGGATTTCCCATCATCATGGTGAAAACCCAGAAGAAAGCGGCGGTCCAAACTAGGAGGAGGATTGCGATACTGAGAAATGGAGAGAGTAGAAGAACAACAATGGACATGCCGACGGAATAATCTCGAATCGAACTATCCATCTCTGATGGTTCAGTGTCGATATCGGAGCGAATCCATTGTGTTGAAGAGGAGCGGTCTGATATTGGAGGTCGCATGCACACGAGACGTTCGTGGATGTGAAGGACTGGAGAGAGGAGGTCACAGAGTTGAGAGAGAAAAGTGGTATTTCGGAGATATGCTGATAGGGAACATAGACGGAGAGGGGCCGTCAAGATGGCGAAGATAAGTGCACAGCAGGTATAGAGGCAGGCAGCAAAGGAGTACAGGGGAACGGGAATAGAAAGTCGGAACTATATAATCAACTTGGTCAATATACTTCGGTAATTAAAAAGGAATAACCTCTCTCTCGCTCTCTGTCTCTCTCCTAGCAAGACTTACCAGCATGAGTAGTGCATCCTGACTGTCATCGGCCCGATTGTCGTCCGGGGACGTGCGCTTATGATTGCGCGAGGTAGTCGATTGCTCGCCCGACATCAATGAGGGCTGGTCAGCCCAGCTTCCGCGGCTTCGTTCTTCCTTATGCGCTGGACCGCTGGGCACGACAACTCGAGTCACAGTCAGATCTTCCTCTACTCGAGACGCCCGTCGAGAGGCCTCGGGGGAGTAGGCGTGAGATCCCCGAGGGCCAGACGAACGGGGGCTCACTTCGTGAGGTATTGATTCGAAAGAGAGGGCGAATCGAACTTGTATGTTTCGGCTCGGGATGATCAGGAGATCGACGGGGTGGAGGGGCGCGATTAGAATTGCTCCTTATGCCGAGAGGGTCCTGGCCTTGATGGTAGGCTGGACTATATGACATCTCCGGAGACCGCATGGCTAGCCGGAACGCAGGCGAAGAGCAGGGCGAGCAGTCGAATGTCGTACAAAGCGCACAGAGGGCGACTTACGGGCTAGAAAGCTCAACGTGCATGGTTTTCCCTACCCAAGGGCACGTTTCCAGGTGCTTCAAAGGGGGTGGTGTGTGGTGAGAGAGGAAGACGACGAGCCAACTTTTTCCCTTTGAAACGGTCAGGGAAAGAGCCAGGGCGGAAACGCAGTCTTATAAGACGGAGAGACGGCGGAAGGGCCAGGGAAAGCCATGGCAGCAGCGGAGGAGACACCAGCTGTTTGCAGACTCTCTTGCCAAGGCGCCCAGATGCCGAGCCCTTGGCATCTTTTATGGAGGCTCGAGGCCTTTTCACGAAGCCTTCAGTAGGCGAATTTCACAAGGGATACTTGGCGTTAAGCTGGCACTAAAGACTTGCACTTTGATACCTTCATTCATTATGATCTTTGTGAAATTGTGCTGGAAATAGGTCGTACAAGAATTGTCCCACGCTGTAGTTTACGATGTTTTACCAATCGCCAAGATGCCAAGGCGCAACATGGATGACGAGCCGCCAACCGTGACTGTGATTGGTGAAAATCTGCCTGCTGGGGCTTCTTGGCATTCATCTGGTATTGCCCAATACGCACGTGACATGTGAAGACTCTCGGGTATCGGTGCACTACGCTAGGGCTGGCAAGGCATGGTCTAGCATCGATTCCGTACTTCCGGTTCTATATACTGAATATTTTATGCTTAGACAAATACGCTGAATGCCAAAACCCACCTGGGAGTTCTAGCTTCTTCCTTTATGAAAATCTGTGGGCTCTTAGTACTCCGGCCAGCCACATAACCTCGGTGTATCCCGGTGCCGAGCCTGCCCAGGCGCCGAGAGATTGGCAAAATTCAGTAGAATCTGAATGTGAAGGGAAGGGGCAAGGCGGAGTCAGATTGAAAAAAATAAAAGCTCAGCAGATGCATGATGTTTTGTGCTTTCAATATTTATTAGGTAAACGCCTCAATAGTCTACAGTTAAGTTCCTGGGCACAAAGCTGCACATCCCCCCCAAGATCGCCAGACTACCCACGCCTAAACCTACCCTACCTGGGCGCGGACCGCGGTGATGCACACCCCACCCCAATGATACTGTACACATATGTACATACATCAAATCAAAGATTACATAAAGTAACATTGACGAGGTCATGTTTGATCCTCCCGTTCAAAGGAGTGATAATCATATTACCTTTGAACTCACAATCATCCCCTCCGACTCAGTCGTGGTAGCCTATACTAGTTGTCTTGGCTACCATCCTTTCATTCTACCGATAGGAATGACTCAAAAGGAATTTCTCAGGCACCGCAACGGTTGGTTCTTCCACCGGTATCAATGTTCATATTTTGTTCGTTGAAATCCCATATCTCTTGGCCCTTTCGCCGAGCATTTCTCGGCATCTCCCATCTGCTGCGGAAATCTGACGAGCCGCGCTTGGCTGGGCGGTCAGATACGAAGGGTTGCGTGGCCCTGGCCTGGGCTCTTTAATTCTTACCTGTGTGCCGCGCTCTTAGGGAGTTTTGGGACCCTGAATTCAGATCCTGAAACTGCCCAGTGTTGCCACGCTGCTGCTCCCTTTGACAATGTCACGCTGGCGCCTGGGGGTGTAATATCAAAAATGTGGTGCGGGCACCGTCGGTGACAACTCGCTAGGACTTCCCTTGTCTAGCCAACTGGCTGATATGACAGGACAAAGACCCCGCGTTGGATCTTCACCGTCTCTGCCTCTTATCATGTGTTGCTGTTGGAGAGTACACAGGACTCTGGGGGTGATCACCTTCTTAAGCCGATCATGAGCTGTCATTGCACCAGCCAAGTTGGGTGGGTGTAGATCCGTCACAAATTTCAAGTTTCTCTCCCGTGGCCGTGCATATCACCCCACTTTGACCATGGTCCTATAGAAAGATATTGGTTTGAAAGAGAAGCCCCGGAAGGTTCATGCGCTGTAATCTATCACCGAGTGTGTTGAAAGCGGGAGGGTCCACACCGTTAATCGCCAATCGGATGATGGTTAATCAACTATTTATTGCCATAGCTGACATTGGTTGGTACATCCTCCGTACTGGACTACTACTTTGTTGTAGTCACTAGTTAGTTATAGTTATACATCAAGTATGCACAGGGGGCAGAATCCGGAGTTCGGCACGTTATACATACGTACATACACAGTACTCAGTACTGAGCACGGAGTACGGAGAACATTGATAAGCCATTGACCGGTACAGAAGTACATTTGCATATGGAGAGTTTTCGTCTTGCTCCAGGTGAATTTGTGGGCCCTCTCTTTGACGCCGATTTCTGTCCAAAACATCTTCGATCCACATCTGGTCCAACTGAAGTTTGGCCCAATTCTCAGCACGATCCTTCAGAGTGGAGTAGCCCTATATTTTTATGTACATACTAGTGGTACATAGGAGCTTGCTGTTGACAGGGCGTTTAGATGCTTGTATTCGGAAACTGCGGTTATGTCAAAGCCTGCTTGTGATAAACGCGGTGCCTGTGCGCCACCGTATAGCAAGGTTGCTATATTAACATATATCGTAAAAATCCTCAAAAGACGTACCCCTTAGCCTGTATACATAGCAAAACAACCAATAAGTATATACATAGTGTACATGGTGTTTGTGACCAGGCATGTCAAACTTTGCAAGCACTCAATACTGGACACCTCTTATGTAGATTAGCAAACAAATAAAAAGAAAACGCGCTTCATAGCTTGGGGTTGTCATCTGCTATCTAGAAAGATCTACATGACCTAACGACTACTGTCATGCACAGGTACATCGTGCTGCATAAAGAGATTATCATGAAATGCAACGACAGATCAAGCCTATCCACGACTAAGTAATGCATGATGTAAAGGGAGTGATCGACTGTAGAGCCCCGAGCACGCATGCAAGATGGGGCCGTCCCCTGCTTCCTGTCAGGCATGGCTTATGCTAGATGGGGAAGGAGGGTCATATTGATCTCTCCTCTTCTAGGGCTGATATCGGGTGGCGCTCTTTTAGACCTGCCATTCCAGACACTGTTTCTCAGAGACTAATGAAATGGCTTTGAGTTTGGCAGGCACTATCTTAGTCCGAAATGTATCCTCAATTATACTGAGCTTATTGGAATAGTCTTTACATATAGCTACTGATAACCCATTTTGTTTGAAGCTTACTTGGCTATCAAAGGGGTGCATGATAGGATATTCAACTGAACTAACCAGATGAGGAGGTGCAGCTAGCTTCTCTCCCACTCAGACTGCAGACCATTAGGGGATTCAACCCGTCCTCGTCTCGATGGTTAGGTGCTAGAAGAGGGGTTCAATCCATTATAGATATTATCTAGTTTCCTGTGGAATTCAAGGATACTCGTGGAAAGTTATTCCAAGTCGGGGACAGACTATTACTCCTTGTTGGAGAACTTGAAGTTCAACCCTTCTTACGTCCTCCTAGTACTTACTACTAGTTACTTAGTTCTTCTAACACCTAGCCATAGATATGGTAACTATTTAAGATGTATTGAGTAAGTACATTTTAAGGTTTGACTTGAGTATAGTTATTCTCAAGTATCACCCGAGAATAAGGGCATAAGGAGGGAAATCCGGGTATACCGAATTCCACTTCAAGTTGCCAATTTTATACTCAGTGAGCATATAGATGTGATCAATAGAATAGTATGCACTAATTGAATAGTAAGTACCTACCTATTCAGTTTCACACCTGATCGTCTCAAACTTCATTATCATGGCTGGCCGGACAATTTACAGTATGTACACCTTGATCAGCCTTGGCAGAGATGAGGCATCAACCTGTTCTTGACTCCAATTAGCAAAGTTTACTGTACTATGGATGTACACCCTCCTCGACGGAAAGAAACGGAAAATAAACCAAAATAAACCAAACAGAATGCAGAGACAGGAGATAAAACCAAGACAATCATGAGCACGCGGTAAGCAGCAAGGGCCAAGTCGATCGCGGTTGCCGTGGTACTCGGTCAAACTGCACCGCGTCCACCCATCACCGGATCGCCTCCTTTGTGGCTGCAACACCCATCGTTTTCACTGGCTGCTTTGATGCCGAGATCCATTGCAAAGGTGACTCGTCGGGTTCGACCTGTGCTCTTATCTGCCCCATGCTGCTGGGTAACAGAAAATGAACTGGGATAATGTCCGGGGTAACTAATCCATGGCCGAGCTTCTTCGTGTTCCCCGGTGGCTCTGCTCGGTCGCAGATTGGTGTAGTTAGCCGTTCTAGTTTAATCCGAGGGTGCATAGTCTCGATCTACATAGTCATTCGCATGGCGGTACCTGAGAGTAAATCATTGGCTCGAATTTTCCAATTCTTATTTTTATTTCTAATTTTAATTTAATTTGTTTATTTGTTTATTTCTTATTTCAGAGCTAGTCGCACGGTCTAGATGTGATCCGGGGTGAGGACTGCCATGATCTAGTGGATTTTGACCGAGGACGGGGAACTACATTGTTATATTTCCCGATTGTAGAATTGATGCTCATGTTTGAATTCACGCGATTGATGTCTCTGCTCGCAATGTGGGTCGTATATCAACTGCTTCGACCAGGCTAGTATTTAATGGCTGTCTTAAGTCATTCATAGAGATAGAGCAGTGCAACGCAACATGAGTAGCATATGTACACACTACCGACCAGGGCTGGTATAGGTATATGTTGGACGTTTATCAATATTCGATGATGAATCTATTCATTCTAGGATGCAAGAGTGCCTTTTCTATGGGAGAACTCAAGTCATGTGGTTTTTGATTACGATGGTTCCTACCACCTCTCTATCCTCCAGGGTAGAGGGCTCAAGTGAGACATTGAGGATCCAAACATAATGTGAAATATATCTTGCGACGGCCAGATTCTTCATTATGGGTTTAGCGGGTTGCACAGTCCCACCTCCATGTTGAAGTTATGCCCGGAGCATCGTGCAATGACCCATAGTTCTTTTACGCTTATCTCTGTCTGTGTGTATATATGTACATATGTACATAGTATGTAAATGCCCAGTGTCATCCCTCTTGCTTGGAATGCACTCTAGAGGCTCACGCGGCTTTAGGTAATGCCTCGGCGCCGGATGTCTCCACTAAGTGGATTTTTAACGTATGCGCGCGGCAGCCTTTTTTCATTTTTCATTTTTTTTTCTTCTACGTGGAGCATAGGGCACAAGTCCCGAGAAACCAACCCCCTTAGTGCATCACTATTTGGACTCGGTAATACATATGTACATACATCTGTACATAGTATATATAAAGGGTTTAGAGGGAGTTTTTGCCCTCCGATAAACTGCATATACGCTATGTATAGTCACTGGGCTAGTCGTCCCGTACATAAAATGGACATGAAGGATGAGATTGTCTCATCTGGGGAAAGGGGAATGTGACGGCATATTCACGAGGATCAACGAATGCCAACGAGTCCCACAGCTCCCAAACGCGACCCGTTCAAAACTCGCCCCCATCCCAGCGGTTGTGTAACCCAAAGGAGATCTGCATCCGCCAGACGACGATTTGGTTCATCAATTGTTAGCGACCATTGGCGGAAGGAATATGCGTTGGCTTTGGCTGTTCGTTTGGGGGTGTTTCACAACTGACTTGTGGATTGGATAATTACTACGCCGAACGTACGTACACAATAGTAAAACGGCTCGGTTAGCTGAACCCTGTTACAGATGGAATGGGAATGGAAGAGTATGTAGCAAGAGCAAAGAAAGATATTTAGGGATGCGTGGCCATTTTTACGGCAGTGGAGTCTTTCCCGAACCCACTACAGTTCCTCATGACGCCATGGGACGATCGAAGGTTTCTGCTGAATGCGGTATGGATTGGACTATGTATACTATTCACTGATATTGGATACTAGCAACAAGGAATAGCGAGTGGATGGGAGTACGGAGAAAGAGAGGGGGGGCTCTTATTTCGGAGGGGGACGTGTGGACATCTTGAGTGGAGTTGGGCTGTGGACTGTGGACTGTGGACTGCTGGAAAAAAAAAGGGGGGCGCGTGTGCATTGTCACATTGTGACTCCACTGGGTCAGAGCCCAATTCTTTGAATATAAAGATCATCCTGTGGCGCTGTGGCTGAAGAAGAGCCGGATAGCCATGGCCAGATCAGAAGGGAAAATGAAGAAAATGAGAAAAACGGAAGAAATGACAAGGAAAAAAAAACTAATCAAATAAGATCAAATGGAGAAAGACTGCCCAAAGGGACTAAGGCTGCACCAAAAAGGAAGATTGCATATAAAAAGAAAAATAAAAGAAAACAAGAAAATTTAGAAAGGAAATCCGCTAGTCTAA
The DNA here is from genome assembly GCF_028827155.1 of Penicillium citrinum. Classification (NCBI taxonomy): domain Eukaryota; kingdom Fungi; phylum Ascomycota; class Eurotiomycetes; order Eurotiales; family Aspergillaceae; genus Penicillium; species Penicillium citrinum. Next base: position 4,343,316 of record NW_026622686.1, read on the forward strand.
ATCGGGTTAGATGACTGGGAGCGGGAATAATGACGGAAGGGGGCGAACCTTTTAGGAAATGCGCTAGCGGCTGGAGGAATGCAAGTCAGGGAACCCTGCAGTTACGGAGAATACAGACAAATAAAATGAAAAGGAGAAGATCAAAAGAAAGTGGCAAAAGCAAATATGTATCAAGCAGCAGGAGAGGAAAGTTAAATATATATATATATCAATGCGAAAAGGGATTTTCAATGTACAAGGATAGCGACATTATGTACAGGTAGTCCACAGCTACAGTAGTCTACATAGTACAGCTCATTGCATCTGAAGGGGATGCAGCATGAGGTATTGGGGTCCATCGTGGAGGGTGGGGAAGTATGTACTGCACGATGCCGGGTTTGCGGAAGAAATGGGGAGAAGCCGTGACCAAGCGACAAGGGGGGGCTCAAGGTCAGACAGGTTACCAGGGGGGAGTTAATTATGGATGTGTACTGTAGTATGTGTGGTGGACGGAGTACGGAGTACTGCACTCATCCCGACAGGGTAGGCACAGGGATCTGGGCCGCACGGGCCATGCTGCTTTCTTTTCCAGGGTTAGCTGTGACGGATGGAGAAGGCTAAGATGTAATCGGAGTGGCACGGAGACCAGTGGCACTAATACCTTAGCACCAGCGACCACGGGGGGGGGGTGCCCACCCCGAGGGCCCCACCGGGGCGCCACTCGGCCCAACCGGGGGCTTAACGGTGTGGGTCCTGCTTGGATGTACCGGATCACGATAAACGAGACTATTGTTTTCCAGATTTTGAATGATCTAGACTTGGGATATAATACTAGATAAAAAATGCTGTAGATATACATCAGCAATTGTCAATTATCGATCTAGATCAAATTTCCAAATTTATTTTGATTAATCTTTGAAAGACCTTCCAGATCATACGAACCCCAGATCGACTCCACTACGCTAGGCTGCATTGGGATGTCAGCTTTTTTTGCGCGGTGGTGACGGCCGCTGAGCTGCGCAACCACTAGCGTATCTTGGCAAATTTCACACCTTTCCTGCCAGCCCCTCGACTCTCTCTTCCCTCCTTCCTTTGGGCTTCATCTTCATCCTTCTATCCCCTCCCTTTTCCCTTTCCCCTCCCCTTTCGACGCGGTTGCCTTTGTCACCCACCCGTCTTTCCTTTCTCTGCCTTTCTAATCCTTCGCTTTCTTCTTTTCTCTACGCTCGTGGGAAGCTTTCTCCGGATTTTCTCCACGCGCGCTCCTTTCCCGCCTGCGACTCCATCCCCGGGAGAGGCCATCGCATCACATCCATCAATCCGCCTATCCCGATCGACCCTCATCCATCAGGGCGATCAGGTGTCGCATCCTCACTTCTTCTATCGCATCAAATATTATTTGCCTTGACTGACATCCTCATCGAGAATTCGCGCCGGACTGTTCTCAACCAGCTCGGCTCATTGCATCATCGTGTCGCAAGCCTCATCAATTCTTGGATCGCAAGATAGCTGAGCTATCTCGAAATTCGAAATACCTTTCAAGGATCATGTCTCATACCCAACCTTCCCCTACTGCGGGCGTGGCCCCCCCATCACCCTGCTGCTGCGCACATGCCTACACATGTCCAGGTCAACGGACATATGCCCGCCATGCCTGCGCAAACCCAGAAGAGTGTTCCCCTCAACACCGCCCAGAAGATTGCTGCACTTAACGAGCAAGTTTGGCTGTCAATTGGTAAGATTGGGATAATCCGTTTTTGCTCCATGGCGACACTTATTACGTGACACGATACTGACCACGGTCCTCATAAAAACAGGTAGCTTGACCGAATTGATGGGAGATCTTGATGGCGCGTTGAATGCGTACGAACAGGCTTTGCGTCACAATCAATGGTCCATCCCAGCCATGAACGCCATCTCCTGCATCCTGCGCACAAGGGAGCAGTTCCCCAAGGCCATTGAGTACCTTCAAAGCATCTTGAAGCTCGACGGTACCAGCGGAGAAACTTGGGGCAGTATTGGACACTGCCATTTAATGATGGATAACCTGCAAGACGCATATACCTCTTACCAGCAGGCTTTGTATCATCTCCGCGACCCTAAGGTGAGTCGGTCTTTATTTTCGGCCCCCACAAATCTTAACACAACAAAACAAAAAATTGACCCCCACTCAGGAACCAAAACTGTGGTACGGTATCGGTATTCTCTATGATCGCTACGGCTCTCTCGACCATGCCGAAGAAGCCTTCTCCCAAGTCATGCGCATGGCTCCCGATTTCGAGAAGGCCAATGAGATCTATTTCCGCCTGGGCATTATATATAAGCAGCAGCAAAAATTTAGTCAGAGTCTGGAGGTATGTCGCTTCACATGGGCTACTCGCGATGGTTCAGTAGCTAACCGGTATCCCAGTGCTTCAAATACATCGTCAATGATCCCCCACGCCCCCTGACCGAGGAGGATATTTGGTTTCAGATTGGCCATGTGCATGAGCAGCAGAAGGACGTGAGTTTCCCGTATTTTTGCACTAGTATAAGTGAAGAGAATCTAACATTATCGTCATCTAGTTTGATTCCGCTCAAGCAGCGTACCGCAGAGTTCTCGAGCGTGATCCTAACCACGCCAAGGTCCTGCAGCAATTGGGATGGCTCTACCATCAGCAAAGCGGCAGCTTCTCCAGCCAGGAGAAGGCCATTGAGTTCCTCGAGAAGTCGGTTAGCGCGGACAACAACGATGCACAAAGCTGGTACCTTCTCGGTCGCTGTTATATGTCGCAAGCCAAGTACCCCAAGGCTTACGAAGCCTATCAACAAGCGGTCTACCGTGATGGACGCAACCCAACTTTCTGGTGCTCCATTGGTGTCCTTTACTACCAGATCAACCAGTATCGTGATGCTCTTGATGCTTACTCTCGTGCGATCCGCCTGAACCCATATATATCCGAGGTTTGGTACGATCTGGGTACTCTATACGAATCGTGCAACAACCAGATTGCCGACGCACTGGACGCCTATGGTCGCGCGGCTGATCTGGATCCGTCTAATGTCCACATTAAGGCTCGTTTACAACTCCTCCAAAGCCAGCTCCATGGCGGCAATGCTCAACAGCCCAATGCTCCGGCGCCACAGCCGCAGGATGTTCACCCCCAGGCTTACCAGGCTCCTGGTGTTGGTGCACCTCCCCCTCCTCAATGGGGTGCCCCTGCTCCAGTTGGCCCTCCGGCCCAGGCTCCCGCCCCCCCCAAGGCAAATCACCGACTGGAATCGCGGCATCAACGATCTCCCATCTCAGGCACAGGCTCCTCCGGCAAACGGTCTTGAACAACGTGACCCGGCTCGTGCTCCTGGCGTTCTCGCTCAGGCAAGCCCTCGCCAAGAACCTGGTCGAGCTTTCCCTGATCCTGCCCGTATCCCAGCACGCTCACCCAAGATGGGCGCCCCCGCTGGCTACCAAGCTCCTCATTTGCCTCAGATTGGAACTGCTCAGCCGTCTGGCCATGAGCGTGCTCCTAGCGGTGGTTTCCCGTCAGCTGCCCGGGGACCTTTGCCTCCTGCGCCTCCCGCAGTGGCAGCTCCTCCTCCTGGTGCTAACGGTGGCCCTCCACCTCCTCCCGCTGCTGCTGCTCCCGGCGCTGCTGCACCTCCTCCTTATCACCGCCCTTTCACTCCCCCAACTGAGATCCGCCCAATCCGCGATGAGCGACCATCATCCCCGGGTTCAAGCTACCCACACCAGCAGTATCACCATGGCCCTACTGCCCCGCCTCCCCCTCCTCCTAACCCAACCGGCATCGCTTCGGGTGCTCCTGCTCCCACCTCTGCTTCCGCAGCTGAAGCTGCTGCCGTCCGCGACCGTGGTCTCGAAGACCGTCCCACTTCTGCTATGAAGCGGGGCCGTGAATGGGAGGGCGAAGCTGGACCAGTCAAGAAGCTCGCCAGCGATGAGAGCCGGGCACGTCTAGACGATCAGAGCACCCGTCGTCCCAGTCCACCCGCGCACTTGCCGTCGCCCAGCGAGATGCAACGACGCAGCTCCTCGGAAGCACGACGTGAGGATGCTCGTCGTGCCAACGAAAACTATCACCCATCGGAGGCAGCCCACCATCCTCCTACTCTGCCCTCGATTCAAAATATGCCTCCTCACGCTTCCGGTGGCCCTAGCCTTCCTCCCATGAATGAGGGCTCTGCTCCCGCTTCCAATGGACCCCCTTCAGGTCCGCCTTCAGCCAACACACCAGTGAAGGAAGAGGCGCCTCGCCCCGAGGCACCCGCATCCCACGAGCCTCCAGCTCGGAAAATGGATGTTGACGAGGACTACGATGACGATGCGGATGAGGAGAAGAAGGTTGGAGCAGCCACCAAGGGTAGCCCTAGCGGTGAAAATGCCGCCAACGGCACCAGTAATGGTCGCCCAGCCACACCTCCCAAGGCGGAAACTTCCGCATGAAAAGAAAGGTTGGAGGTTGATTAAATTCTTTACTTCTTTTTATTCTTATCATTTGACCATGGACATCCATTTCGCTCTCATTCTCTACATTCACTCTTCTGACCCCTCCCTCTACCTTTTCCATTTCGCGATCCGATGTACGGTATGAATGTGTCTGTTAACGTTGACGTTGATCTGCTCCAGAGAGCCGAGGCACTGGATGCTGATCAGACCTGTATTCGTTCTCGTTTCCTTGTTACTTTTTATGAATTTCCCACCGTCTATCTTCTTCGAAATCTCTTGATGCCTCGGCATGTTATTTGTGATAGTCAATTCAGCCCATTATCCACTAAATTCTCTTTCTGCCTTGACCATAGAGGTATGTTACTCCCTGTAGAAATTACAGTTCCACCAGTAAAACTGGGGAACAGTTGTGCCCGTGACCACGTGACCTGCCCAGATTAGTCATTCGCCAGGGCACCCGGTCGCTTATCCCAAACGGGAAGTCGGGCTCGCTTAAGTAAGCCCACACTCTCGTTAAGCGGTGCAAAATACACCTTCCGGCTTTCTCGATCGTCGCTCTCACCACCTCGACGACTAACGACAACACAGGGTCAAGATGTAAGTCGACTTACTCCCTTAACATACAAAGACATCATTTGAATCAATTGCTGATCTATATCCCTCAATCAGGAGTCACCGGAAGTACGAAGCGCCTCGCCACGGTTCGTGATCAACTTTTTCTATGCGACAAAATTCGAGATATCTTCAAATGTGCGGGTTTACTGATTTTTTATAATTCAACAGGCTCCCTGGCCTACCTCCCCCGCAAGCGTGCGGCCCGCCACCGCGGTAAGGTCAAGTCGTGAGTCTCCCCCTTCGCTGTCGTTGAAAAAACTTTTGGATATGCCTCTCGAAGAGGAGAGAAAATTTTTGCGCAGACATGGTATACTAAGACTTCGCCTTTCGTCCAGCTTCCCCAAGGATGACCCCAAGAAGCCCGTCCACCTGACTGCCTCCATGGGCTACAAGGCCGGTATGACCACCATCGTCCGTGACCTTGACCGTCCCGGTGCCAAGATGCACAAGAAGGAGATTGTTGAGGCCGCTACCGTCATCGAGACTCCCCCTCTCGTTGCCGTTGGTGTTGTCGGTTACATCGAGACTCCCCGTGGTCTCCGCTCGCTCACCACCGTCTGGGCTGAGCACCTGAGCGACGAGGTCAAGCGCCGCTTCTACAAGAACTGGTACAAGTCCAAGAAGAAGGCCTTCACCAAGTACGCCAAGCAGCACGCCGACAACTCCGGCGCTGCCGTCACCCGCGAGCTTGAGCGCATCAAGAAGTACTGCACTGTCGTCCGTGTCCTCGCCCACACCCAGATCCGCCAGACTCCCATCAAGCAGAAGAAGGCCCACCTCATGGAGATCCAGGTCAACGGTGGCTCCATTGCCGACAAGGTCGACTTCTCCCGCAACCTGTTCGAGAAGACCATCGACATCGACTCCATCTTCGAGAAGGACGAGATGATCGACGTTATTGCCGTCACCAAGGGTCACGGTTTCGAGGGTGTTACCTCCCGTTGGGGTACCACCAAGCTGCCCCGTAAGACTCACAAGGGTCTGCGTAAGGTTGCTTGTATCGGTGCTTGGCACCCTAACCACGTCCAGTGGACTGTTGCTCGTGCCGGTCAGATGGGTTACCACCACCGTACCTCTTGCAACCACAAGGTCTTCCGTATCGGCAAGGGCTCCGATGAGGGCAACGCCGCCACCGACTTCGACATCTCCAAGAAGCAGATTACTCCGTATGTTTTTACCGTCCATTGACAATGTCTATATTGCAGTCTTTTGCTAACATTTTCTAGTCTGGGTGGCTTCGTCCACTACGGTGAGGTCAAGAACGATTTCCTCCTGCTCAAGGGCTCCGTTCCCGGTGTCAAGAAGCGCGTCATGACCCTGCGCAAGACTCTGTACCCCCAGACCAACCGCCGCGCTACCGAGAAGGTCGAGCTCAAGTGGATCGATACCTCCTCCAAGTTCGGTCACGGTGCTTTCCAGACCGCCGAGGAGAAGCGTGCTTTCCTGGGTACCCTCAAGAAGGACCTTATCCAGACTGTTTAAGGGGTTTGAATTATTTGGATGGTGGAGTGCTACGTATTTTCTTGTTCAATAAAAAAAAGCGAACAATACCTTTTCAATGTTTTCAAGTAGATTCTCTAGTAGTTTTTTGGGTAACGGTCCTGATCATTGATCTAGCCATCTCTATCAGTTGTCACCCTACAGTAGAATATACTATCCACATACTTCGCCTATCTCCGGCGGCTCATGGCGGCAGCTTGAACAACTCTCTCCTTTTCTGTAATTCGCAAATACATACCATCTTTCCCTTCTACACCTCTTCTTGACACTAGGTGCCCTCTTCATCCTTGTTCATCCCACCTTTCCCCTCTGCTGGTGCTGGTGGTGCTTGCGCTGACTAGGCAGTCTTCAAACTGCAGAATGCATTGCGTCATCCCACTTTTCTCCCCGAAAGCACTTCAAGCAAGACAAGCTCGCCACGTCTACTTTTCTTCCCTTAAGACTCTTATCATCTCCCCTTCAATATCACACCAGCGCATCCCGTTACATCGACAACTATCATATGCTACTCGATTCACGAAACCCCAAGTCCTGAATCAAGCGCATCGAACCACCACCTCCCCCACCATCCCAACCAAATCCCCAGCAGTCCTATCTCACGCCTCACTCTCACTCTCACCCTCACACTTCTCCACGAAAACCCCCATCATGTCCGACGACGCATACATGTCCTTCCTCGACAAAGCCAATGCAGATTTAAACGCAGGCCTCAAAACCCAGCAAGGGACCGAACCCAACCGAACAGAAACTGTGGATACAACAACCCAAATCCCAACCCCCCTCCAGTCCGTCGATAGCTACTACATCTCCGATACAGACGAGCCCTTCGAGCCTGTGTCTCTTTCCTGGAAGGGCGCAAAGCAGGGTACTTGGCCTAGCCCAGGTACGTGACTTTCTCCTACATATCTACGTCCCTCGGCTTGAAGCCCTTAAGGGATAAAAGTCTCCCGCGGTGGTGAGACTGGGATGCTAGGGTGTCAGCGTGGGCGCTGCACCGTGTCTTCTCTTCATGCCGTGGCGCGTTATTATATGTGTTCTGACTGTACGTGCTAATCGTCGTGGATTTCGTAGATCAATTGTCCGGTCTTATTTCCCCGAATAGTGATCTGAGCCAGGATATCTCGACTCTTACGCCGTCATCTTTTGATCCGAACAATCAGTACTCGTCTGTCTTTCATGCTGTACGGTCTGCGGCTGTTGAAAGTGATGAGAATGGTGATCAGTCTGCTGTGGAGGTGAAGGTGTATCGGGTTGAGCTTAGCAGTACGACGCTGGAGTATTGGCTGTTGGCGTTGGATGTTGTTGAAGAGCGTATTGTTGGTTTGCGGGCCAAGGCTGTTGAGTCCTAGATTGGCAGAAGATGGGTTTATTACTTCAATAGCTTTGTTCAATTAGCTGTATTTTGCTGCAGATGATGATGAAATATCCTTGCTAGTTTGTTAGTATTGATATCTCTAAAAGTGAACGCAAAAGAAGTCTGCAATATCACTGTGGCTAGTATGCAGTGCCTATCTACTTAGGAAAGCCGAGGCATCTCGCGTGGCAGATTCTGCTGAGTGTCTGGTCAAATATATCTAGAATAGATATTCAGGAGACTCCCTTCAATGATGCAGTGAGGCTATTTTGACAGGCTTAGTGCTGGAAACCTGCTGTGAAGCGCATTCCTGAGTGTTGGTGGCTCGAGTGGTGGACGCGTGTCTGGGAATGGTCGAGGTGAACCAGTACAGTACAAGAAACATCGCAAAATAATACTATTTGTTCTACTACAATGCGAAATAAATTGAGCAATTATAAGAACTGCAAATTGAATACTAGTCGAAGGTGTAAATTGTACCTTTTATGATGCTAGCTTATTCTTCCAAGGGCTGGGCTGGTTTTAGGGTTGTTGGCTTAACCGCCTCATTTCATCTCTGCACCTACGATACAGAACAGAGTAGCGAGAAGGATACCGTGAATGAGGTCCGTTTCATACAATGAGACGTCGATCCTTAGATTCCTGACCAGCATTCATGTCGGTCCATTCTTGGCTGCCCTGGGGGAGGACAACGGGAATGCATCACACCCCCGCGATAACCCTGGGACAGGGACGGCAGAGGCGCAAATTCTAGCATCAATTTCGGTTGACAAGGTGTTTTAATGGGTCATTTGAGCAAAAGTATATAGAAGTAATGGCTTTTGATACTTTTACTTGAAGAAATATCTTTACTACACATATCTTCGATCTGTTGACAGCTTTCTTGGTTAATGAGGCTATACACATACCACGGTTGCCCCCTTGGGTCCTCTACCATTCCACTCCCCTCGTGTAGGAAAACAACAATCCCTCGAATCAATCTAGGCTCTTCTTTTCTTTCACAGGTCTCGTGTTTCTCTCTCTTTCACCTGTACCTCAACGCCTTTTGAACTGCTTCGCCTGGGACATTGGATGCCGTCCAAGTGGTCCTGTCCACTCATTCGGATCTCTGGGGTCTACAACACTTGACGACAGTGCAGATATTGGTTGGAGATTGGAAGAGCAAACGGACAAACACAACCAATACGCCCATTCGCAAAGGTCGCCACATCCTCTCCTCTTTCTACGTACTACGGAGCCATCGACGTGGAGTGACCGGGAAAGAGTATAGAGTTGAGACCGAGAACTGAAGGACGGAACGGTCTCTTCGCTTTTCAGTGTTTGTATACAGTTTCATCAGATGTCGGACCAAGGCACCAACCATCCCAGACCCGAGATGCCTCACATCCGATTGAACTCGGGCCGTCAAGACCCATTCATCGAGACGAATGAGGGCTATGTACCACTAGATACGCGGCCAGACTCACGAGCAGACTCCCATGTATCGCGGACACAATCTCGAGCGGATTCAATACAATCATCGCGATCTGGCTCGCGATTGGGATCTCGACCCAATTCTCGGGCTGCTCCCCGGCCTTTGACACCGGGCCCTGATATGGTACCTGTTTCGCTCGGGTTCCCAGCGGCATCTCCTTACGGTATATCACAAGCACCGGAATCTTCTGAATATCTGCTTCCTCCGAGGCTGCGGCCTACTCCCCGTGATGATGGTGATCGATCTGGATCGCCAGATCGTTGGTCCCAGGCTCGGTCTAGTATCAGTTCTATCAGTCGCGAGAGTCGTCACCACATGGATCCTTTCGAAGACTCGCGAGCACCGTCGACTCGCTCTGGGAGCGATAAGTATGATGTCAATACACAGACTGTGTCTGAGAAATTCAACATTATGCCGACAGATGGTCTGCTACTCTTCCCCGAGGACGTGGAAAAGGATGACTACCTTCACAATCCCGACCCGGCGGATCAAGAGCGTGAATGCGATATATGCAATCGTCGAGGCATTTTGAATATGGGTGGATTGGCTGTGTTGACCTTGGGTATCTTGGTTCTCTTCATTGGGTACCCTATTATGTGAGTAACCACAAATCCAAGACAATATCATTCTAGACTGACATTATCGAAGTACCTGGGTTGGAGGGATGTTCAAACCGGATGCCACCTGCAAGTCAGGGGATAATCTTTGTCTGGACGTTGGACCTCGTCCACTGCTGAATAATATACGCAGGGGACTAATTGACCCTGATACCCGGAAGACGCGATGTGGAAAAAGAATGTAGATGGCAAGGATTGGAAGCTAGTGGTAAGTGTCTATGAGCTATTAGCAGCAAACATGGTTCTAACCTTTACAGTTCTCGGATGAGTTTAATATGCCCGGTCGAACATTTTTCGACGAAGATGATCCCTTTTTCCAAGCAGTTGACTTGTGGTATGGTGTGACAATGGACAAAGAGGTGAGAATAGATTGGCATCGAGGAAATTTTGCTTGTTTCTAATATTTAAATAGTGGTATGATCCTGATGCTGTAACCACGAGCGAAGGTACTATGGTAATCCGTTTCGACAACTTCAAAAATCACGGCGTGAACTATCGCTCGGGGATGGTTCAGAGTTGGAATAAACTGTGCTTCAAGGGAGGTCGACTAGAAGCCAGTCTATCATTGCCTGGTGATGGCCATATCCAAGGTTTCTGGCCTGGTTTCTGGGCTATGGGTAATCTCGCTCGTCCCGGCCACGCCGCTACCACCGATGGTCTGTGGCCATACAGTTATCATGACGGCTGCGACGCTGGAATCACGCCCAACCAGAGTTCTCCTGACGGAATCAACTTCTTGCCAGGCATGCGTCTTCCAGGCTGCACTTGCCCCAATGGTGATCACCCTACTCCTGGGACAGCCCGAAGTGCTCCCGAAATCGATGTGATCGAAGGAAGTACAGAGGCACTGAATGGAGACGGTCCCTTTATTGGTAGTGCCTCGCAAAGTCTCCAAACAGCACCATTCGACATCTGGTATATGCCAGACTATGGTATGAAACATCCCTTCAAACATTCCCGCGCAATTCTAACCGGTTTTACTATAGACTTCACCGCTGTCTACGATCCTCGCATTACCTCGATCAACAGTTATCGTGGTGGTGTATATCAGCAAGCCATGTCTGGTCTCACTAATCTCAACAGTCGCTGGTACAATGGCACTGAATACCAAATTTTTGCCTTTGAATATGCTCCCGGTGCAGTTGGAAATGTTACTTGGTTCGTTGGCGACGGAAAAACCTGGACCTTAGATGGTCGTGCACTTGGACCGAATGGTAACATTGGTCAACGCATGATTCCCATGGAGCCCATGTCCATAGTCTTCAACCTGGGTATGGCCGATAACTTCGCACCACAGAATCACTCCATCAAGGAGTATATGCCTGCTTATCTGCACGTCGACTACGTCCGAATCTATCAGGATCCGGATGATGAGATGGTCACCTGTGATCCACCAGGCTACGAGACCACGCAATACATCAAAGATCACAAAAAGGCGTATGACAATGCGAACCTGACTCTATGGTACGTCTTCATTCCTTTCTTCCTCCTCGCAATCTTCTCTTATACTTATACTTTGACTTTACAGGGAGGATGCTGGTTTTGACTGGCCCAAGAATAGCTACATGCACACATGTTAAGGGTGTAATTTGTTCCTACGTCGTTTTAGCGGCATTTTGTTTCGGCGTTGGGGGGGTAGGCATTATCCATTCGATACCTGATATTATATTTTAACTCCTCTTACACCATTTTCCCTTCAATTTGTTCTCTATTTAGACTTTTATGTTGCCGCTGAAGTGCGTTTGGAATATCACAGTCTTGACTTCAATTTCGCAAGTATATCTCTGTACCTCGGGATATCAGTCCAAATACATAGTGTTCTAGGCCTCCTTGTAGAGAAAGAATCAATTCAGACCCGTGACTACACAGTAATGCCAAGCTACTTATATGTCTGCAACTACTGGAAGTCGCAGTTACAGATGTTCTGTCCAATCTGTATGCTCGTGTCTAACAAGGATCCTGCTGGTAATTTGATTGAACATTTCACCAAGGAATAAAATATTCTCTCCAATGATTTGCAGTATCAGCCTCTTTGAACTTGTCAATGCCACCCACAACTCCGTCTTCATCTACTTGCCAATCACCCATTTCCACTCGTGCCGCCCAGCTTTCCAGAATCTTATGTAGATACGAGCTACGTGAATCCCAAGGTAGAAAACCACTATAACCACTGAACAAATCCTCCTGGTATAGTTGATCAGGTCGATCAGTTCCCGCAAACCTGACATATTTGAATGGAACACCATTGCTACTTCGAGCAAATCCATTGTTTCCGATGTTAAATGGAAGTAGAAGTCTGCTCTGGTTACCAGATTCCCAATTGGAATATTTACAGGTGGGCTCTATATATAGACCAGAGGGAACGTCCTCTGCTCTCCCATCGGGGAACCAGGGCCGAGTCCAGGGTGACTTGTTCGCCTTCTCCCCCCGAAATAAGAGTAGAGGGTATGATGGTGTCGCCTCGGTACCATCATCATCCGGAAACAGACGGTTATGGCGGCGGTCAGCGAGTGGTTGATCTATAAATTCAATCACAGTTTGGAGTCGAATGCCAGGGGCAATATAGCGAAAGTTAAGGAGGCGAGCAGGAAGAGTTGAGAAAAACAATCCGAGAAACGAGTCCGCTTCTATGAACGATGCTTCAATAACCGATTCGGGGTATGGGAGCGATATTCCCTCTAGATTTGGCTTGCTTTGGCCAAGATCATCTGTTGCATTTGTCGTATCTGACGGAAGTCGAGTCTCAATAGCATCAACAAGACGGGTAAACGAACTGACAGCCCTCTCAACATCCATCGGGGTATATTGGTGAATCTCCCAAGGAAATACTCCAAAGAAATGATCCATTGATTCCTTCCGACGATCCAAATACGTTGTTATCTTACCCTCATCAATCATGGTTAGGTATGTCTGCAGAATAATCTGCAGTGGCCGCCATGGCCACCGTTCCCTATCAGACCAAACCATATCTATCCAGTCTGGCACAAAAGAAGCAAGCTCTGTCTGTTGGTCGAATCTAAATTGCGCGTGAGCATTGGCTAGCGCTGGATTATTGCAAAACGTAATAAGGATCTTACAATATACCGATTTCTTCATCACTTTTTGTTCGTGTTGAGGGATACAACCACACATATCGATCGCCCGATCTTCCGAGTGGAGTATTTGGAGCAAAGATTTCATCTTTACCATGAAGTGCTATTATGTAGTAAAATAAATGGAAATCCGAATCAGGATCAAACAATAATGCCTTGGCGGAACGCAGAAACCGAATCAAGTTCGGATTAAGACGAGATGCAAGGTCGAACGGAATAGGCGAAGACTCTTCCCACCAAGTTTTAGACGGGAGTGAAGCGACATCCCGTCCCGCTCCAATCCACGCTCGCCTGAGGATCCGATTGTGAAGTTGGGCTGACAAATGAGGGTCAAACCCAGTGATTGGCATCTTGGCTAAGAGGTAAATATGGAGTTTTTGATAGAAGTTGCGGAAAGAGAGAGGCGGTGAATGTTTGGATAATGAAGCGTGGCCGATGCAAATGGGTAAACACTTTTGGACCTTTCAAGTTCTTTATCCTGAACCTCAAACTGGGAAGATTGGAATTTAAATATGATTAAAAAATATACTAGGAATTAGCAACCCTATCGATAGGCTTAATTAGATCCATTTCAGTGGTAATGGCATTGGGTGTGTGAACACACCCAATTCCAGTATAAATAGTGCCTTGGGGGTAGAAGTATATATATATATTCACTGCCATGAATACCGATCGATGACTCGCCTGAATGCGAAACATCCACAATCAGTGTCAATATGGAATGCAGAACCAATAATATCACTATGGATATTATTATGTGATTATATGCCCTTGAAAGCATATAATTCTAATAAAAAAGATGATCTACAACTGATCTGAGGAAGATTCGAATGTGGAGAGCCAAGTCCGCATGACTAAGCATTCCCCGCCACGATTCGGACATCACTTGGATACACTGGAATATCGCGACACAGCTCTATCTCAAACTGTGATATATTACACGATCATCGACGAACAAAGAGTCGTAGTATTGGCGTGGAAGAGTTAAAAAAAAACAAACAAACAAACAAACAAACAAGCGTGAACGATCAGTAAGACGGAATAAAAACCTCTGCGATGTGCTGGTAATACTAACACGGTATCAGATACCTTCAAGTTGCGCTGAAGCTGGCTGGCTCATTTCGCGCATATCATATATGATTCATCCTCGAAAGAACCCATCAGAGCGTTACTTGATAGTCAACCAACAATAATCCACCAGAAGACGGGCATCATATACATCAAGTTACGACTATTGCTCTGGTTCAGTAATCAGGTTGCCCATTTCAAAGCCAGCATACCATCCACCATGTCCCAACCAACCGACACAGATACACCATTTCCCATAATACTAGACGAAACAGACTCTGAAAGCGACCTGGAAGATGGCGGGATCCCTCTAGAAGTAGACAGCATGCAAATCGACACTCCCAACGAAACCGAAACCGCAGGATCTCTCTCTCAACTCGCAGGCGGCGAGATCGATTTCATCGACTACGGGCATGTCGGCGATGGTGAGTTACCTTTGCAAAATTGAGTCATCAAGTATTAGCATAGCTTCAATATTGAATGATTTTTTTTTAGGATCGGACTTTCTCCCCACGGCACCACACCCCCATGCACGACCTGTACAACATTCCGCTCCGGCCATAAATACGGATGAGAATGTTCAGCGCGCTGCTCGTATTCGGACGAGGACTCGCGAAGAGGAACATGCTGCTCTTTGCGTATTAGATGATTGGGAATTAACAATGACACACGCGCTTACTTCGCGACGGGTATGCTTGCTGTCTTTCTATATAGTGTCCAACGAAACAGTACAGGAACAACACGCTAATTCGGGGTGATGTTTAGACAATCACTCAAACAAGACGACGATTCCAAGCTAAAATGCTCGCGCCCACAAATCCACGCCTGGAAGAAGATTTATACGGGGCTCGTTTTGCGGTTCCGGAAATGCAAACTGAGCTTGTTCCTTCACTGATGGCGCCTGGTCGGAAGGGCGTGAAGCAAGTGTCGACTGTTTTGGGGACTGGGACTGCATTTTTGGTTCCGGCGGCGTGGAAGGAGGTTGTTAGTCATGATGAAGAGTCGTGGTGGCCGGGTGGTAGGGTTAGACAGGCGGGTTCTTCGGGGTCTGGGAGGAAGAGGAAGAGTCTTGTTGCTGGGAGTCGGTCTGAGTCGAGGTCTGTTTCTGGGTCTGGGGGTAGTTCGAGGGTTGTGTCTAGGGGTGCTTCTAGGGCTGCGTCTAGGGGATTGGATTGATTTAATAACATATTATTTTATTATATAGTACTATGAAGCTGGCAAGCCGACTATCTATGCGTTCGTTCATGGTGCTTCGTGGTTGAGGGTTCTTATGCTATAGAGTGACGGATTCTCAATTAATGACTTTACAATGATGAAGACTTCTTTGGAATGTCATATGTTTTCGCTAAAGATAAGAGTACTGTACAAAGAACCGGTCCAACCCGATGATATCATATCCAGCATGAGAGGGGGAGAAGCGGGTGGTAGAAAGAGGGAACAATGGATAAAGTAGACGGAAATAGAGAGATGGAGAATGGGGGGGGGGGGTCTGGGTATCTCGAATAAACAGGCCAAAGATCGATAGATCTAGACTGTAGATGTGTATATGTAGGGTGCTTCTCCCTCATCATGCCAGAAACCAAGCTTTAGAGCAAAAGAGATATCTCCACGGATGCAGCCGAAGCGGATGAGCTCAAAATTTCTCCTCCGCTTCATCGCGTCGGCGCTGCTCGGCGTGGAAAAGACTCTCTGCGTCTCCGACTTGTTTTCGCTCCGAAACCTCCCGACTGCGTAGGCGCGAGCTATGGGCCTGCACATTCATGGGTGTCAGTCCTCGAGACGAGGCCTTGGGCGCCGGTTCAATGTAATTGGGGTGCAGGCGGTGCGAAGTGGTGAACCGGGTTCGGCCGTCTCTCATGACAGGTAATTGTCATTGGAGAGGTTCCGAGCTTGATGAGAGACGGTTCAGATGGAGATAGACATCAGTTCCGTACCTGCGATGGTTTTCATTAGCAAAGAACCAGCTGGCTGGTAGACGAGAGACTCACCCTTCCATACTGATCAACTTGAGGTCACCTCCAAAGTATCGAGCATACAGTCGACTGATAGGCAATCCGTATCCAAAGCCTGCCATGGGGGCCTTGAAATCACTCTTATCAAAGTCCGGGTCGAGACTGGGGGTTTGCTCCACGGTAGTGTACATATAAGTCCACACAAGAGGAATACTCGACCGAGAATACCACCTCCTTCGTCGGAGATCTTGATGGTAATATCTTCCTTGCCTTCGGCCACAATCACCTTGGTGACAGGGAATTGCTCTCGGTCGGCTCCGTGCTGCTCCACCACCGCACGCAACGAATTCTTCAGAGTCTCGAAGAGCATGTGCGACAGGTGACCAGGAACGTACATGAAGTTCAGATCGTCCTTGCAGACCAGCTGCACCTTGGGCGCCTCGAACAGACCATAGTAATCCTCACAGACGAACCGCGCATTATCGATTGCCTCGAGTGCAATATCCTTAACATTGGTCTTGGTACAGATGATACCGACGTAGTTGGCGTGTTTGATATGCGTTTGTTCCGTAAGTGCGATGTGCTGACCGATTAACATTCGAATTCCGATTCGGGACATATAGAAGCGATCTAGGAAGGACTGGATGGTCGAATCAATCTGCATGCGTTGTCGCACTCGTTTCCATTCCAGAATTCCCTGAGCAACAGTAGTGACGACACCATCGTGACGACGCTTAATCTGCTGGAGAGTTTTGGCAAATCGCTGATTATAATCATTGAGTTCTGGTGGCCAGTCCGCGTGGTCGTCGGCGGGCACAAAATATCTCCGCCCGGAGGCGGCGGCCGCCTTGCCGTTGGCGTGTCCGTTTCCGTTGGTAGTCGGGGAGGAGCGGTATTGGCCTTCCTTGATACTGGGATTTTGAGTGGCCTCAGAGATGATCTTGGAGGAGCTACCATTCATTCGACCTGGTCGTAGAAGGCGGGTTTTTACTTCCTGGGTCAAGGAAGGCCGAGGGAGGTTGATGATTTCCTGGGGAAGGGTTCGGATGAGTCACCGGGGAATGACGAAAAAGAAACGGACACAGATGTGCGAGCAAAGCGTCAATATGGGCTGATTCATACCTCAAATGATTGTGCGTACCAATCCTGGACTTTTTTGATGGATGGCATTTCGCTGAGACCATCGGGCAATTCGCCCAGGTCTTGGACTCGATGGGCGAGTCGAATGGGGAGCTCCTCGGAGAGGAATTGGGATGCGCGGAAGAGAGTGCCTGGAGATGGTCAGAATATGACAATATGGGGATAGCAGAGAACAGATGAAATTAAAAGATATAATCAGTATTGTCTGGTCTCCCTGTTCCGCTATGATACTCACCAGTAGAAGGACGGTCACCAAACTGGACCATCTGCCTCAATGAGACTCCGGTTGCGGGGAAGCTGGCATAGTGCCTGATGGTTTCCATCAGGCGCTCTGACGGCTTCCACATGGTGTCGAATTCGGGCCAGAAGGCCTTTGAGAAGAGAAAAGGGCGATAGAAACCGTCGTCGATATCGTGGATGGGGGAGTTGGAAGACGGGTAGAGGTTGGAGTTGAGTGTCGCGTGTGACTGAGGAGACTCGGGGAGATTCGCATTGCCGAGGTCGTTGTTGGCTCCCGGTGTCACGTTCCGGCGTCGGAGGAATCGCCCCAGTTGCGAGAGGGCGGCTCGGACCATTCGAGCATATGCAAGCAGCAATTGAGTCAATTGCGTGGGCAGAATTTTAAAGAGATTCAGAAAATAGGGACGAAATGAATTGAGAAGAAGAAAAAGCTTCAAAGCGAAACGGGCTAATTGACCCCCCACGAGAAGTCCCGACTTTCGGGGGTAAATTGTCTAACCCGAGGGCAATGTATAATTCCGGGGAGAGCATTGAGCAGATCTAACTACTTTTTACTATACTGTAGTTTAATAGTATACTAATGATATTATAGACGTTGTATCCATGGTATACTAGTAGTACAAATATAGCAATATGGATGTTAGCAGGTAATATGATATACTTTGTATCCCGGTGTAAATTACTACTAGAAAGAAGTACATCATAGCTGCTAGTTAACTACGGAGTCGACAACCCGAAGACTCAATCGCCCCGGATTCCCCTTCGCCCGAGGGCCAGTGGAGCTTTCGTACTTTTGTCCCACTCAGTCTTCATACAAATGTGTGTGGTGAGTTACGGAGTACCCTGACTAATTACATAGTACTGCTGTTAGTTAGTGTAGTTCAATAAGTTGTTACTGTACTGTACATAGTATAGCAACAGTCGATCTCCTGTCAACCCGAACAGAGTCCGGACTAGTCTAGTATAAACTCACTCTGACTAACTCTTTCTCATACGTAGTAACTACTCCCTTTGCATCATAGTATGTACATACATACATACTATTACTGTAAGTAGAGACCCCCACTTGTCACTCGGAGGATACGATTGTAGCCTCTCAGATCGTGGCCCAAAGCGGGTGACCCGTGGAGTCAAGATTTCCTTTTTCGAGCTCATGCTTCTCCTGCTGGTGTCAAGCGGGTCGTCTGATTTCGCTTCGCTTTTGTGCGTTTCTTTCTATTAGTCTTTAGTGATAATTATTATTATCCGCTATAATATACTCTCTGGTATGGTATATCTTAAGTTTATTAGTATATTATATTATCCTATATCTTAAAAGATATGGGATAATCATACATAGGATACTGTATATCCTCCGATAGTCTTTATTCTGTCAGTCGATTGCAAAGTATCCACCTGCCCCTCTCTTTGTTGTATTTGCAGTCATACTTTATACTCCTACCATACTTTCCTCAATACTATCTACAATGCCATCAAAAATAACAATTAAAACTAGCACAGAAATACTCAACTACAGGTGCTGTATTATATTATACTCGATTATAAACAATCGGAGTAACTTCACCGCTGAATATCCCAGCGCCGTGGTTCACTCGAACTGGCTTCGCTTGTGAACAAAAAGAAAAATAAAAAAATAGAAAATCAAAAATCCAAATCAAATCAATTACAAGAGACAACTCACAGCCCTGTCCACACTCTTGTTTTTTTTTTTCCCTCTCTTTCAAATATTTTCGTTTCATCTTCTTTCTTTTCCCCTCCTCTTATCTCCCCTCTTTCTTCGACTCCTCCCTCCTACTCTCCTCCTCCCCCCTTTTCCATCTCGTCGATCATGGCTCGCCGCAGAACCTCCCATAGCGAGCCCATGAACGAAGCCCCGGCCTATCCTTTCTCCAACGGCACCACCTCCCCCTCGACCCCGCGTCGCGGGCCCATCGAAGGCCCCAATGGCCGACGCCTAATTCGGCGCGTCACCTGGCGTTCGTCAACATACAAACTCATGGCCTCGTTGTGGGTATTGGGTGTTCTCTATATTCTGTGGTTGATTAGGGATCTCTTTTATCTCCCTTTTAACCCATCTGAGTCTATACCGGAGGTACCTCTTGAATAAGTCAATTACTACGATGAACTACGTCCTAGTAGGAGAGAAAAAAAAAAAGGGCGCTCATGAAGGTGGGGATCAATTGATTTTTTTTTAAAAAAACATCGGACTCCAGTTGGGAATGAATCTCATGAACTTCATGATATCTGCTTCTATCTGGTCGAGATCAGGCAATTAGCATATCTCTTCTTTCCCCCGTCGATGGGATACTCCAGGAGATATGCCGTTTACCATGTGGTCTCGGAGTGTTTTAGTCGACGCTGTCCTGCCGACTCGGCATGGCATGACGCATGTTCGACCATTGCATTGTTTACCCGGTGACCATCTATCGATCATCTCTGATGAAAAAGAAAAAGATAAAAAAACCAAAATGGAAAGAAAGAAAAAAAAATTCAGATTCAGAGTGATCCAGTTCTCGTTTCTTCTATCTCTACCAGGAGTTCTCAATTATATCCCGCGCGGCAAGAAGCGTGCTTTTTTACCCGCCTGAGCGTTCGCCTATCTTCATCCGTCGAATCATCGCAACAAACCTGTTTGAACTTCTTCTCTCCGCAAAAGATGATCTTCCTCCGATTTTGCCATTGTGGCTTTCGTCAAATTTCCCCACTGGTCCGGCTGATGTTTCCAGGAGGACATCTGCATGTTCATCCAAAGATTAGGTCCTTTTTTCTTCTTCCAATTATCCTCTTGTTCTCTTTTCTTTTCTTTTCTTTTTACCTTCTCTTCTCTTCTTTTTTCTTGCTATTTTTTTTCTTCCCATTGAAAATCCTTTCAATTGTGAATATTCTTTGTTGTTTCATATTTCATATTTCCTGCATGCCATAGCGTTTCATTGCATTCAGCGTCTTTTCAGGCTCCCATGCATTACACTCCAGGGCTTCCTTGTTTTTCTTGCATACATCATACTAGCGTTTCAATGTCTCTCGTTCTTGTCGATATCATCTTTTCCTTTCTTCTTTTTGTCTCTTTTTCTTTCTCTTTTTTATTTCTCTATTCCATGCATTTTACGGTTTTCCTTCAGTTATTAGAATGTTACTATCGGGTCGACCTGGAATGGACACGCTCAGCTTCATCGACAAACTGATAATATCCGAGTCTTCGAGTCTATCCATTCACCTTGAAAGATTATTGAAGGATTCGACTTCAAGTTTTTTTTTGACAATCGATTAATTGGTCTACTTGCACCGTGCAAGTATGACCTGGCTCAGGTGGGGGATATCTACCACTAGTAATCAATATTAGTATCACCACATACTCAATAATCTAACCTGCGGTCGAACTTATTATCTACAACTACACTATTACTGATAAAGTCACCTGACAATACTGATGATCCAAGATATACATTTCATTTCATAGCACGTAGAACCGGTCAATATACACAACTCCTGACCTCTATATCACATAACTCCAGATTCAACGGCAACTGTCGTTCCGGGTAGATGTGTAAACTTTTCCCTTTCACCGTCACTTATCCCGATGGTCTTGCGACCAAGCCCTATATTTGAATCGTAAATTAAACGTGCAGAGCAGAGGTCTCAGCCTTGGCGACTTGTTCGGCGTATGGCTTGAGCGCGGCAGCAACTTCAGTGGTAGTGAACTTCTGGACCTGCTCGGGAGCACGACCGACAAATGTGCGAGCGTCGAGGAGGGCGTCCAGCTCGGGGAGGATGGGGTTGAAGAATGCTGTACGGCGGATACGCTCAAGCAGGTCGTTGTCTTTACCTTGCTTCTTCACGTTGTCGGCTGCTTGGTGGGAGAGGACACCTAGGGCGCAAATGGATTAGATACATGTCAATGGCAAAGGGGAGGAGGGTGTGAAGTCAACTTACGGATCTCCTCGTGGGCATCCTGGCGGGAGAGACCCTTCTTGACACAGGCCATAATGATGTTCTCGCTAGAGTAATATTGTGAGTTTGGTGGTTAAGCGATAGAGTGAAACTTTCGTGGAAAACTTACGTGGCCATGAAGGGAAGCTCATCATTGACACGACGCTTGATGACCTCGGGGTAGACGACGAAACCGGAGGTAACATTGTCTGCATGAAAATGTTAATAAAATACAGTCCAGAATATGCCACTGACGAAATACATACTCAGAAGGATCAAACAGGCGTCAGCAGACAGGTAGAGCTCAGGAATGCTGATACGACGGATAGCACTGTCGTCCTACAGATCTCAAAGTTAATATCGAAAGTTTCTTTCCGGGGAATCAAAGACAATACTTACCAGGGACCGCTCGAACCACTGGGCCGAGTAGGTGTCCAGAGCATCCTTGGGGAGGTTCTGGAGGTGGCGTCCAAGAGAGCACAGACGCTCAGAGCGCATCGGGTTACGCTTGTAAGCCTGTTGATCTTTAGTTGCTGTCAATGCGACCAATCAGCTGCTTATTAGGGGACATACCATGGCACTGCTGCCAATTTGGTCCTTCTCAAAGGGCTCCTCAACCTCCTTCAGCATAGCGAGGTGACGAATATCAATACCAATGCGCTCGCAAGTAGAGCCAAAGGAGCCGAGAGCATTGCCAACATCAACATCAATTTTACGGGAGTAGGTCTGACTGGAGATAATGAAAGCAGAGCTGAATCCAGCCTTCTCAGTAACGAGCTCATCAAGCTTCTCGACCTTAGCGTGATCGCCCTCGAAGATCTGAAGGAAAGAAGCCTGAGTACCGGTTGTACCCTTGACACCACGGAAACGCAGGTCATCACGGGCACGCTCGAGGTTGCGCAGATCCATCAGCAGATCCTGAATCCACAGACAAGCACGCTTACCGACAGTGACGAGCTGAGCGGGTTGACCGTGGGTGAAACCCAGGCAAGGCAGGTCCTTGTATTGTTGGGCGAATTGAGAAAGCTTGTCGATGACGACAGCCAGCTTGGGGATCAGAATATCGAGACCGTCACGAAGCAGGATCAGATCCGCATTGTCGGTACAGTAGCAAGAGGTAGCACCCCAGTGAATGATACCAGCGGCGGCGGGGGCAACCTGGCCGAAGGCGTGAACGTGGGCCATGACATCGTGACGACGGCGCTTCTCCTCCTCGGCGGCGACCTTGAACTCGGCGTCTTGGATGATGGCATGAGCCTTCATCTGTTGAATAGCCTCATCGGTGATAGGAAGTCCCAGCTCTATAGAAGCAATGACCCAGTCAATTGAATGTCTTTCTGCTATTCCACGCGTTTTTTTTCTACTACCCGCATGGAAATTCCGATGTCGGATCAGATCAACCATCTATATCCTTCCGAGCTCGTACCTTTCTGGGACTCGGCGAGCCAGATCCACAGGTTGCGCCAGGTTGAAAAACGCATCCGAGGAGAGAAAAGATATTTCATCTCATCGCCTAATCAATTACAACCTCATGTTAGTGGTTGTTCCGAAATATCCCCCAGATTTTGCCCCTCATTGAATGCCTGATTCGCGGGGTGCAAGAATGGTTGGTACGACTTACTGGAGTAGCGCGAGTTGAGAGGGGTTTGGTAAACATCGTTGCTGGCAGACATGCTGGCAATGTTCTTCTTTTTTCTTTTCGAGAATGCTCGAATGAATTGATCGAAAGTGCTGACAAGGCAATGTGCGATCTTGGAAATTTTGCTGCGCGGCCGATTTTAGCGGGGCTTATCACGTTATCGGGTGGAGTCACGTGGATATTTCGTAGTTTAGACTGCCATTGAGTAGATAATGGGCTACTTTATTGTCATTTCGAGTAAATTGCAGAGAAAAAGGTATAAGAATTAGATATTCGCTAGCTAGAATATGCGTACATGACAGTTGCTCAGCAGAGCTGCGCAAGTTGCACCGACAGATTAGACTTGTCGTATTTAATGTATTTGCCGCGGCCTTTGTCGATCTCGACATAGCGATCGTAGAATCGAGAGTACAGTGGCTCGAGGACAGCCTGTAACTCCCGGCCCAAAACAGAGCGAACCTCGCGCTCCATATGGAGAGATTTGTGCTGGTTAACCATACTTTCAAAGCTTGCATTGAATGCCTTGAACTTTTCCTTGATGGCATCTCGGTCCTTGGAAGAGAGGTTCTTGACAATAGCACTGGAATCCACTGCACCTCCGGAATTTGGTCGTGCCCCGGACCGAGAAGTATACTGAACATCCAGCAGTGCCTGAGATACTTCCTTCCACGAATCGAGATATGTTGATGTTGCACGTTTCCGGAATGAATCGATTCGGGCGATGCTATCAGGAGCGCCGAGATATCTTGCCAGCTCTGGGCTTTGTCGAATAGACCGATCAACAATACAGAAAACATTGGATAAAAATACGCCAAGCGTGGCCTTAGATCGGTGAATTACTTTGCCACGATCTTCCAGTGCCTTCATAAGAGTCTCGATCATGTCAAGGATGAAGTGAGAGAAGAGGGTGCCGCTATCTGGGCCCACATCTAAGGGGGCTGCACCTGCAGTACTCGATTTGGAGCGCCAATTACCATCGCCAAGCGAGGTCAAAATAGAAGCCAAGGGTCCTGAGTAGCTGGTCAGGGTGGTAAGAGAACTCATCACTTCCTCCACCAGAGGCACAGCTCCACCGTCAGGAGGTAGTGGAGAAGTAGCAGCCTTGCGTCTTGTCTCCTCAAGTAGCTCCGATAGCGAAGATTTTGCTGTTTCACGGACGGGCCTCAGAGCCTCGATAAGCAGGCTCTTCAGTTCGGCTGTTTTGGAATCAATCCGATAAGACATTGCTGTCACAATTTCAATAATCTCGAAAGCTAGGAAGCAGTCGGTCATCAAGTTCATCCTAATATATTGATTCAGTTCACGCAACGTCTTCGAATACTCAGCCATTGGTGACGTGAATGTGGCCTGCAAAGCAAGTCCTTGCTGGTCTCCGGTGAAGACTTGTGTGATGATGCCATGCTCCGTCACGATAAAAGCCTCCAATGCATTTGAATAAATCCCAATACCATTAGTTCCTTGCTTATACGGGCCATCTGTTGGCTTTCGCTTCACAGTGTTAAGTGAAGCGATCGCGAGGTTTTGTAGGCTAGAAGTGATATACGGCCCGCGCACATCGGCATAGATTCTTAAAGCAGGGTTCTCTCCTTTGGCGCGCTGTGGCCCATGAGCAGATGCAGACCAAATCACGGAGCACAATGGAGCTAGCTGTGCGATTGTTTCTTCTGGAATGGAGGGGAAGGGGAGTTCTAGGAGGGATTACACCGTTAGTTCAGTCCACATAAATGATGTGCGCAAGCTCGCCAAGGGGCAGTTTGACACACCCTTTGTAAGATAGTGTAGCGGTTCAATTGGGGAATTGTTCTGCTGCAGCTCATATCGAAGCATTTCTTGGAGCTTATTGCTACCGGTTCCGAGTAGTGAGTTGAAATCTGAGATGGCATTCTGGTTGGATCGGAGGTTCGTTGCGTTGAGGTCGACCAGCGCCTTTTCAACGCGTTTCATTGCCGAGAGATACTGGGACAGACCGGAGCTCTGCGGTCTAGAGAAGACAAAAGACGCGCCAGTTAGTGTATGCTATCCCCAGAAGCCTTTCAAGTTCGCTGGATGAGACTTACCCTGCACGAATGATGCCCTCCTCGCGGCTCTTCGCATCGAGGGGCTGTCGGAGGCGGTCGATGGCATCGTTGACCTTGTCGATGTTGCTGTTGGTGATCTGGAGAGACTGTGTGTTGCTGTATATAGGGCCAATGGCCTCTTTGACCACCTTGCCACCTGTTTCCAAGCGGACAAGAGAGCCTTGAATCTTCTTGGTGAGTCGGTTGAGCTTGTCAAGGTTGGCGTACAGCACTTCCACCTCGGCGCTCTCCTCGGCATAGGCTGTATTTCTGGGAGCTACCATTGTCGATCAAAAGCGACAACGAACCGGAATCGAGACGACCGATTCACTCGTCATGTCTCCGGGTGTGGGGTTCACAAGGAATAGGGTGGTCGGGCGGAGCTTATCGCCGGGGTGTTCGCCCCGAGGAACCATTCCTGATTAGGTAGGCTCGGCCCGTCTGTGCTCCGAAGTATACACTACATACCTAGTATGTACACTGCTGTTCTTCTTCTATATTGTAGTGGAGATTAATAGCCAGTAATTCATAAGAATTATGTGAGATAGGAAACTATAGAGAGACAAGGAAGCTATTATTTGCAAAAATACTTCACAGGTTTAACAACAGTATCCACCATGACCTTTCACAGTAGTCCTCATCACTGTCGCTTGAGATCCACTTGCATTGCCAACCAATGACTTGTCGTGCATATACATCAAGTAGTAGGGGAGAGCTCTGAGTTCGATCTGTTTTACCTTTAGAACATTGAAGGAGACTGACATATTCAGATCCCAGTTCTTCCACAAGTGCAAGCAGCATATCCCTTGGAAGAAGTGAGCGAGGCAGATCCCAAAGATTCTTATTAAGATCCTCCTCCAATACATTAGTAGAAAGTCCCTTATATTGCCAAGCCCGACGCAATAGCTGTAGACAATAGTGAAAATAGAGATATTGGGCTTTTGGTCGAAGCATCGCTCTAAACTTCAGTCGCTTGCCATCCAATTTTCGCCAAGTGATCCCGGTGTCAGTGAGGATTTCTTCGTCTAGCTGGTTCCACATAGGATCGATGATCTGTATCTTGCACTCCTGAGGAGTCCCCAAACCCCGCCTGATGGTTGCTGGAATGGCTGGTCTTTTTTCATTGTCAGGCACAATGACAAACTTGCCCGAATCGAAAGCTTCTGCGATATGATAGTGCATAACGAGTCCGTTGGAAGCAGCGCATAGACCAGAGCGCCAGAAGGGCTTTTGGAAGACAGAATTCATAATATCTTGCCCGTGCATTGAATCAAAGAGATTTACGGCCTCGAGTTCCCCGTCTTTTATCCAGTTACCAAGTACA
The DNA here is from genome assembly GCF_028827155.1 of Penicillium citrinum. Lineage (NCBI taxonomy): Eukaryota > Fungi > Ascomycota > Eurotiomycetes > Eurotiales > Aspergillaceae > Penicillium > Penicillium citrinum. Next base: position 4,369,741 of record NW_026622686.1, read on the forward strand.
GGACACCAAGAGAAATTATCCGTGGGATGTTGGGACCTGTACTTTTTCATAAGCCTGGTTTTAAAGCCCTTCTTATTACTTGAGAATAGGTGCATTTGAAGCTTCGTGGAGACCGAAGAGAAATATGTGGGAAAGGGGTGATGTTCTTTGATAGTAGCAGAATGACTAGACATCGACTGCGATTTCTCTTCAGATTTTTCTAGGTAGAGCTGTGCGTTCAAATTTGCCAAGATAGTTTTGACATTTTCCTGCTTGTACGCTTCCGCCCAGAACGAGCAAGAAGTTGAAATCATAGTGTCGAAATGGAAGTTTCTGGTATGACTCTCTCAATATACTCCAGAGATGCGATATTATATGACGAGTAGTCGAAGTGCATAAACGCTGTTTCAAGATGCAGATTGAAATACTTGGGGAACAATGGTAGGGGAAAAGATAAGTGATAAAGAACTGACAAGAAAGTCATCATATATTCCTCCAAATCTTACAATTCACCGTGTTCGGACTGAAATAGGCATATTCTCAATATATGCCCGTGGACTCGCTCGATACATTCATGGTCTTGGAGACTAAAAGGAGCCCGCTGAGCCCGAAAAAGGAAAGTCTATTCCTGTATGACCGAAGCAAATATCAGATAAACTAATATCAACAGTGTCGTTAATCTGACCAACACACCTTCATCTTTCAAAACAATAAAACTCATCGCGGGGTCTATAGAATCATGTAAATAGAGGACTACTGTATACTCGTAGTATAGCCAGCAGATCCCGGATACGGTAAAATATGGGTCCTATACCAAGCTACACACGTGACCTGCAGCGACGTCATCCCCGCGGAAAGGGAAGGCAACCATGCCAGGGTCTGCCAGTTCTGCAGGTCTGCCAGGCTCGGGCTTCTTGCCGACTGTTGTATGCAAGTCACAGTCGCCAGTCGCCAGCCGTATTTCTTCGTCACCCTCACAATGGCTACGAGGGTCTCGCGTTTGCGCTGGACAGTACCCCCAGCGGCATTGGCTGCCTATGGAACCGGAGAGTGGGCTCACTCCAACAGACACTTGCAGAAAGCCCACTTCTCTAATAGCTCGGTCCGCCAGGATTCCAATGCCAATGCCAATTCCAATTCTGAACCTCGAAGCTCTTCACCTCAGCATAGCGAGGAACATGGTGACCAGGCCTCCATTTGGCTGAATATCGTTCATAAGTTTGATGAGATCAAGCATAACGTTGTGCCGGGAGAGTGGGGAGACATTCGCAATAATATTACAAACCTGATCGTCCCCGATTGGGCTCGATTGCTACCTGCAACAGCCCAAAAATTACAGCGAGAGTTATCCCTGGCGCCCGGATCATTGGCAGATGAGATCTGGAAGGAATCACAAGACCCTGACATCAACCCGGAGATTTTACAGGATGCAAGTGTGCGGGTCAGTGATAAGCTCTGTGCGGAGGAACTCGCCTTCAGAAAGAAGAGACAAAAGCACGCAGTGAATGCTCTGGCGTCCTATCTTAATATTCCAGCAGAGGACATCCACCCTGACGATGTACCTGTGATTGCCATGTGTGGTTCGGGAGGTGGACTGCGTGCACTAGTTGCGGGCACGGGATCGTATCTGGCTGCGCAAGAGGAGGGCCTATGGGACTGCGTAACATACACGGCTGGAGTTAGTGGCAGCTGCTGGCTCCAAACTCTCTACCATTCTTCTGTCTCCGGTCGCAACTTCAATAAACTGGTTGATCACCTGAAAAGTCGACTCGGGGTTCACATCGCCTTCCCACCGACCGCATTGGACCTTCTTACAACAGCACCGACTAACAAATTCTTACTTAGTGGTCTAGTGGAAAAATTGAAGGGCGACCCGGGTGCGGATTTCGGGCTTGTTGATATCTACGGATTACTACTTGCTGCCAGACTATTGGTTCCACGTGGCGAGTTGGGAGTGTCAGATCAGGATTTCAAAATCTCGAATCAAAAGGCATACCTGAAGGATGGCGAACATCCACTCCCTATTTACACTGCCGTGCGACACGAGATCCCCGGTATTATGGAGGCAGCCGATGGTCCTAAGCCTGTGCCCGAAGACCTCATGCGGGAAGCTAAGAAGGAGTCCTGGTTCCAATGGTTCGAATTTACTCCATATGAATTCTTCTGCGAGGAGCTCAATGCTGGAATTCCAACTTGGGCACTCGGAAGGCATTTCAATGAAGGTCATAACGAAGTTCCCGAGAGGAACTATCCATTGCCCGAGACCAGAGTTCCAGAATTGATGGGAATCTGGGGAAGTGCATTCTGCGCGACGCTGTCTCACTACTACAAGGAGGTTCGACCTTTGGTTAAAAGCCTCGCCGGATTTGGTGGAATCGATTCTCTCATCCAGGGCAAAAACCAAGACTTGATCCGAGTGCATCCAATCGACCCTGCTGCTATCCCCAACTATGTAATGGGCATGAAAGGCCAACTCCCAGCGTCTTGTCCCGAGTCTATGTTCCGCAGCAGTCATCTCCGTCTAATGGATGCTGGAATGAGCAACAATCTGCCTATCTATCCACTGATTCGCCCAGGCAGAGACGTCGATGTGATTGTTGCTTTTGATGCCTCTGCAGACATCAAGCAGGAGAACTGGCTCTCTGTCGTCGATGGATACGCCCGTCAGCGTGGTATAAAGGGCTGGCCAGTCGGTGCCGGATGGCCCAAGGCAAGCGAAAGCTTGGAGGAAACTGAAAAAGCTCTCCGTGAGTCGCAGAACATGACGGAGCAGCAAATCAAGGAGAAAATGGCCGACGCACAGAGCCACAGTCCATCTCCCTCAACTGAATCGACCAAGGCCTCAGATTCAGATCTGGGCTACTGTAATGTTTGGGTGGGAACTAAAGAAGAACGAATTAGCGAGGATGAGCCTCCCCCATCAAAGCGTCTCTTCTACGATGACCACGCAAAAGATCACTCTGATTCAGAGTTCCACCTCATGCAGCCAGAAGCTGGTATAGCCGTCGTCTATTTCCCTCTACTTCCCAACCCTTCAGCACCAGACGTTCCTCCTACCCCGAAAACCCGACCTCTTTCAGCCGTTGAATCAATGAAGCAGAATGAAATTGGTACGAGGGATCCTGCGGAGCCATTAGCTCCAAAACCAAGCACGATAGATCCGGACGTTTCGGATTTCCTATCTACATGGAACTTCATCTACACGCCTGAGCAGATTGATTCAGTGATGGGATTAGCTAGAGCTAATTTCAACCAGGGCAAGGAGCAGACTCGTCGTGTTGTTCGGGCTGTTTATGAGCGGAAGAAGAGTGATCGATTGCGGAAGGAAGAAGAGGAGGCTCGTGGGAAATTGGAGGGATTTGTGCCTCTGTGATCATTGATTCGAGCTTACAGAGGATCATTCTGAATGGCGTTGAATGTACCTTTTTTTTTTTTGCGATGTTTACTATTTTTTTTAGAGTGTATGACAAGGCATGGAGTAGCCGGATCAGCATACGTAGATGCATATATCAGTCAACCCCCAACCCTGGGGATTTCCTATTTTCTTTTTTGAATTTCAAAATTGATTGATTTACTGGATTGCCTTTCAGCGAATATAACACTAGTCGTCCTACTAGCATGACACATTGACAGGTCGTTTATAAAGATCATGATGGTCACATAAGCCACTTAGCCCGATGATGACTTCTTGTCATCAGATCCAGCTTTATCCTCAGAATCATTCCCATTCTTCCCAAAATAAGATCTTACCCCTTCACCCTCAAAATCCCCATTGCCCTCCTGGTCTTTCTTCCTAGTCTTCCCCTTCTGTGCGCGCCCTTCATCGTCTGTGGTCGTTGACCGCGCTTCATCATCCGTACCAGCCAAACTCACATCTTTACTTTCATCCGTCTGTTTTCGCAGCCCTAATTGTCGTTGAAGCTCATGTAAGGAACCGGCTCCAACAGCCAACAACCCAGATCCTTCTTTGTTAGCGGATTTCTTCTGCGGTTCCTGGTTCTCCTTTTTCTTTGTGTCTTCTGGTTCTGCTTCTTGGCCTCTCCAATCAGCAGCTTCACTTTCATGAATAGGTTCTCCAGGTTTAGGTTCACTAATTGGTCTTCCACTCGTCGGGGCAGCCTCTATCTTCGTATTATCTTCCGGTGAAGGGTATCGCCAGACTAACTTGAGCTTTTCGAATGCACGAATGCCCTTTTTCGCGCTGCCTTTAATCCCGTCCATTGCTTCCCAATCTAGTTCGAAGACCCCTGAGTCATGCTCATTGCCACCTTCAAAGTAGGCGTTATACCAGACGTGCGCAACGGATGTCACCATTGCAAATCCTGTATATGAAGCTTTGCTGCGGCGCTCGAGATCGATGTTTACATCGGAGCCTGGAACAATCAGAGGTTTCTTGGGCCGGAAAATGGCGGCCGTTGAAGCATTATTCGTAGTCGTTCGGCGAGAGAGATTTTGACTAGCGGTGGGAGTTGGAGTCGAGGTTGTAGTGGAGGTATCCGATTGAGAGGCCATTGGTGACCATGTAGATGATGCTGCTGGTGTTGGTGGAATGGAGCTTTGGGGAGATTTATCATCCTTAGTCTCGTCTACCTTTGGCGAGTTGATTCCTGTTCCACTGCTGGCATCCTCGATGACAGTACGTTCACTGCGGTGGAAGAGATGTATGCATTTGATCTTCTTCCCTTCATCCTCGTATCCTTGTACTGCGACCTTCACACCATCGCGCAGTCCCCATATGTGCACCTCGAGGATTTCAACTGGTCGCTCCACATATTGCTTGCCTAGCTGGTTTGCCCATCGGTCGATATAATCCACGTATCGTAGCTGACTGGGTATACTGACACCATTTCCAAACCCGACTCGCATGCGTCGATCGGTGAATCGCTGCAGGGCATCTTCTTTCTTCCATCCTTCCTGGCTGATTAAGTATGCAGTTGCGATCGAGCCGCTGCGACCTTTACCAGCCTTGCAATGCACGACGGCGACTCGCTGCTCATCGCTTTTCATCCCATGCTCTGTATCATCCAGTCTATGTAGCCAATTCCGCATGCTGCCCATAATATTCGGTATCAATGCAAATGGCGGTGGGTGGTGGTCTGGCCAAGGAAAATGATGAATCCGGCCATACACCTCTGAATCGGGATACCCCGTGCCCTCGGCGCGAAATTCCCATATACACCAATTCTCGCCATGTTTCGAGTCGAGGAAATTCACGAGAGAGTCGAGTGGGTTGCGGTATGCGCGTTGAGGGTAGTTTGCGGATGGACCTGATGTTGCGATGACTAGGAACGGCAGTGTCAGTGTTTTGGATGTCCACCCACGGTCGCATCGCGGTCACATACTATTATCTGTAACATAGCAAAGATCTAAACCAGCTTCGGGGTGCTGTTGTCTTGGGCCAGCAACAATCTGGCGAAGAATTGAGGTCTGCGATGCGGAGTTGCGCATTAGCGTATCTGGTCATCACGCGTCAAGATCGGGGATAGGGACACACCATTCTGCGAGATAATAGACTCGCAGTATTTGTATATAATCGTCAGGACATGAAGTCAATGCAAATGTACAAATGTCTAAAGGGAGGAGGAAGTTGAATACAATCGAAATCCCCGAAAAGCTGAAGTTGGCTTGAGGCGCAGTCAAATGATGTCACCGCTAAACAACGCTAGTTCACTTTCCGACTAGCAACAATCGACTAAATATTACATAGTCGTGCATCGAATATAGAGTAAATAAAGATGGTCAAGATAATTGGGTATGTTAAATGGCGAAGTGATGTATATTCTGTATTGTACAATATGTGCAATAGTAAACCTCATCGAGGTCTTTTAAGGAGCGTCATGAATATTTAAAAACCAGAGTTATCCCACCTGTGAACGCCAGTCATTAAGGAGAGACACGAATTCAAATCCGTAGATTCAGAGAAAAGCTTTACAGCCATTACGTGAAAAAAGGGCTTGGCCAACGCATGGCACCCCTTCCATGTGGAAATCAAAAGAAGACAAGAAGCAGCCCAGATACACTAGTGCAAGACTAGTAGATAAAGGTTTAAGCCACTCCGTAGAAAGTGTCAGGCTTGATCTGGAAACGTGTGGTAGACTTGGTGACATTGACATTTCCAGATTGCCAGAAGTCCTGACGGTATTGGCCATCCATCTTGGCCCAGTGGTGTTGAACCCAGATGTTGTAGTTGGGGTCATTCAAAGGCCGGACCTGCGCAGTGATGTTCTTGTCGGCGCATACAGTCACGTTGGAAGACACGCCCTGGCAATGGGTACTGAAGCCGGGGCTGTTCTCTGATTTGGGAGCAGAGATATCGAAACGCCAGGCGACGCCACCAGGGGATCCTTGAATTTCGAGATCATTGGACTTGTAGACCGCAGGGGCACCCTGAGGAGCGGCGGTGGTCAGGCTCAAAGTGGAGAGCAGGACGGGGAGGAGTGCTGTCAATTGCATGGTGATGTGATGTGATGTGAATATTATGGATTACTAGTGAAAATAGTAATATGATATACAATGAAGTAGAATGGTGTGAGAGAATCAAGGATGAGGATGAGAAGAATGAAGTATGAAGTTATAACTAAGTCCAGCCAAGTCGAGGGGGGGCGAGTCCTTGGCAAAATCCACCGACCTCCCCCGTTTTTTTTTTTACTTTCTTTCTTTCTTCAACCTCTCCAACAGCCTCTCCTCTTTTTTCTCTTCTTTCTTGGCTCCACTAAAACCTGCCGATCCTTTCAGGGGATATCGATCGGCAACGCACGCCAATCCTTCTCCAGTATTCACAATTCCCACTTACACGCACACTCTACCTGAATGCATTCGTTGTCTGATATCCGGTCTTGGGTCTCACGGTCTGACAAGTCCAAGCCAAAGATCGTCATCTAGGCACGTTTCATGTCACTTCCGAGTATTTTTAGTTGGAATAATGGGTGGACCCTTGCAAGGAACCGTTGGTTCGAGAGTGGGGAGTACGAAAGAACTGGCCGTGGATAAAACATCCAGAGGCCGGCTAAAAGGCCATGGTTCTTTCAAACTGCGAACCACGGAGGTCTTGGTGTTTCAATGGGCTGAGAGTCCAGTCTTGAGATGATAATATACATGCTACAAACTACTTACACTAGTATACATATTTGATCGAGTGATGGGCCTCGTACTAGATTCCTTCCTTGGTAGAGTGCGACGGGTGGATCATCGGTGCCTGATCTATCATGCACATTTCCACCGCCACCCTGCCTTCACCCCGGCCAGAACTTGATGAGAGATACAATACTGCATGTACTGTGCGAGCCTGCAGACTGCAATCTGCAGTCTCCAACCTCGTGCATATGGTGCCGCATCCCCCTTGAGACCCGATAGATTGGGCTGTGGATCCGATCGTACACGGAGGCGGAGCTTTTTCTTGCCTCTCTCATTAAGATCCATCTAATCGGTCTATCTTGCGTATTTCTCCGATACGCAGATACTCCCCAGTTCATCCCGCTTTCTGTGCCTCGAGGGCTTCGAGTCGTTCGCGTTGTCTCCGCCGTCTTCTGCGTGTGGCCTGGGAAGGCTTTGGTTCCCTAGTCCACACTGGCCTGGCCGGCTCGACCGGCTCGACCGGCTCGGGCTGTGGTGGTAATTGAGCGCTGGGGTGATATCGCAGCCGTATAGCATCCGGATCAACAGACTTTAGGCAAATCTCTTGAATGTACGACTGTGTACTGTAGCTTAGAGTGAGATTGCGCTGTTCCATGTCTTGGAGATACATCCAAGCCGATTTGAAACTACCCGCGTCGAGACACATCCGGATCGCAAATTCGAAAGTCTCGCTGCTCGGAAGAATACCGAGAGATGTCATTTCCTTAAGCAGATACATGCCTTCATTGGTTTTTCCGGCTCGTCGGCAAATGTTGATCAGTGTATTGTAGAGCGCAAGTGTTGCGCCTCCTGGACAGACTGTGTATAGTTCACGGTAGAGCTGTAGGGCGTCATTGGCACTAGTCGGATGGTGTCTGGACTCATTTTTCCAAGCCTTGACAATGACTTCGACAGCACCGATGGGAACAGATCGTCGGTCGTTACTCAATTTTTTGAGCTTTTCCCATACTTCCCATGGATCAATTTGCCCTTTGATAATATAATTATACAGCAGCCCCATAGTGCTGCTCCGAGGCTCCAGTCCAGCTTCATGCATCGTACAAAGCTCCTCCAATGCGGCAGGGAGATCTCCCTCTGTCCCACTGATTAGATGAGCCAGGACGAGACGGTCGTGATCCTCAGACCTTGGCTGGTAACCGGATTTGCGGAGATAATGAAACGCGGCCCGGCCCAGTTCGGGATCGCCAAATTTCGCCGCCACATACATTGTCTTCGAGCAGGTATCTTCCGACGGGTGAAGGTAACCTAAATTCACTCTTCGTTCCCAAATGTAGCGTGTTAATTCGTGGTGTCGACCTTCACTCGCCTTGCAAAGGACATGAGACCAGACTTGATGCGTAAGTTCATGGCCTTGCTCAACACGTCTTCGCACGAGACGGTATACTTGTTCAAATTCGTTATGATCACACAGGATGTAAACGATCAAACTGTGTAACCACCTCTCGACCTGAATATTCTTGCGCTCCATCGCTTCAAGTTGTTCCAAGGCTTTCTCAAACTGGTTCTCTCGCATGAAACCAGCTACCACAAAGTGCCAACCTGCTGGGCTGAGAGGTAGCCACCGATCTCGAAGCTGATTGAGGACTTTCTGGCGAAGGAAATAATCGGGATGCACAGCAAGAGCCTGAATTGTATCAGATGGTATCAGCAAGCCATACTAGACTGGACAATAATCAATTCGTGCGCTTACCTGGAGAGCAGCATGAAGTGTACCCGAATCCATCGCAATATTATTTGAATCCATTTCATTCAACAGCCTTTGCACAGCTACCGATGACCCAAACGTATAATCACAGTTTGCCAATATCAACGCCTTGTAGTGCCGAGCAGTTGGTTTAATCTTACGATCTCGTATCAAGACTCGGAAGAAACGCTCCGCGTCACCGATTCTAGGATTCCTGGCCATATCCTCCTGCAGCTTCCTTTCCAAGAATGAGGTTGGCAGACTTTCGTACAACCCCGGTGTTGCAGGGTTCTGCATGGCCTCCTTGTAAAGACGTTGTAACTCCTTTTCTCTTCTATCGTCGAGCATATCGGTCGTTGAGGGATATTGTTTGAAGTCCTCTTCCGACAGTGTTTCGGGATTGGCGACTGTTTCGTTGCTGGTGGGGGAGGAGAAGGTAACGTTTGACGAGGATGAAGGGTAGGGATTGGCTATCTTATGGCCGCCAGAGTGGTCGCTTGTGTAGCATCTTCGCGACGAGCTCTGTGCTGGGTGGGTGACTGCTGGCGTAAATACCCCCGAGCTCTGTTGCTTCGTTCGTAGGAATAATGAGGGACCATTGAGAGACCGAGCGGTAAATGAAGGACATAAAGAGTACCACAGCCCATCAAGGACCAGAGTACGCCGAGACATGTCCACTTCCACTTGTTTGCGCTGACAACTAATTGTCGTCAATTCGCCGCGGCGGGAAATATTGCGATAACACGTGACTGATAACAGTGCCAATGGGGAGTTCCCAATGGTATGTATGCATGTACAGTATTTAGTAATTTACGACCAAGATTAAATAGAAAAATAGAAAAAAAGAAGGAAGGCAAATATACTGAAGGTCGGGGATTTCTAATTCGTTTAATTTGGAGGTCATAAATTCAACCGCAATAACCCAGATCCCACGGTAAAATACAGAGCCAGATATACGCCGCGGCCATGCTCGACCAAAACTGTCCAACCGGACCTCTCTGTCCCCGAGCGACCTTACCCACTCCGCCTCCTCCAGGGTATCTCGTGTGTCAAGTTCATCCTAGCCATGCAAGGTCATGTGTAGAGTGCTTCATACGTTATGGCCACCACGTCCCCGACCTCGACCGCGCCCGCCACGACCACCACCACGGCCGCGACCACGTTCGCCGTCTCGGCCACGGTGGCCTCGGTTCTGTGGTTGATTCTGTTGCTGCTCCTTGACGAGCTCAATGATTTCTTCAGGGACGCGGAGGTATTTGATCTAGCGAGAAGGGGATTGGTGAGTTATATGGACATGGGGTGTGTGCGATGGTGAACATACGTTGTTACCACGAATGTAAACTTCAGGTAGACGGAAGAACTTGTCACCCTCAGGACTGGTCTGGACCACTTCTCGCAGAATCAAGTTCATCCAATTATCACAGGTCACTAGGTGACCGTTCAAAGTCTCGCCGTTCTTAAGCTCCACCAGCATGGGGTGGCCCTGTGCAGCCGTCAAAAGGCCGAGAGGAAGCTGTGAGGCAGAAGGGTAAGCCTGTAGTCTCTAATGGTAATAAGATGAGTGATACGGGGCATACCATCGTGAAATGCGATAGAAGAAGTGGATGTCGCAAAGAGGGGAGGGGCGGAGTGGTGCGCAGCCGATATTCTGAGTGGGTAGGTGGTAATGCACCGATTTTCGACCCGACTCGAGAAAGGATAGAGTCGAAGAAGACCGATAGAAGGTCTCGGTCAATGCTTGAGGGTCGTTGGCGGGATTCAATGGGTGCGATTGAGCTCCGCAGGCAGCTGTGACGAAGGCCTGAATCCGGAAAAAAAGGATCTGCCGAGATCTGCCAACTTCAGACTGAGACACCAGATCTACTTACAACTGACTACGATATGTATATACATATTACCACGTAGATCGGTCCAATCTGCGTAATGGACTTGATAGTACCCTCATTATTAATTAAAATCTAGACATCCATGTTTTATTTTGAATCAATCGGGGTAATAATGATAGTTTTCTTGCACCTTTAGTACTAATCTACCAAATTGGCCACTTTCTGCGATATCTGCACCTTACCCCGAGAACAGCAAATATTGTCTTCAAGGTTACTTACCAGATATGAGCGAAAGTTTGTCACGATTAATTGATTTGTATCCCAAGTTTCATTTAAAAAAAAGAAAGCTATTTCATCAGATTCCAGGACTCCCATTGTTATAAATTACATACTTGGTACGAAAGACCAGGGACTTAGGTAAAGCGCCTATCAGGCAAGGCAAGTTCAGATCTTTGGACGTTTTGCTGCCTCTGCTCCGTTGTCTTCTTCCTCGTCTTCGTCATCGGAGACAGCGAGCTTACGCTTTCCTCGTCCACTGCTGGAAGCTTCTGTAGTCTCCTCTTCGGCATCTGGTAAGCGTCCCTCGAGGGCAGAAAGTGTAATCTCATAGCCTTCCTCGACGTTTCGCACCGTGTCGTCCAATTTTTCCACCCGGTCGGTCAGATCTAGTTCATCGAGCAATTCCTTGTGCTTTTTGTAAAGACGCTGCTTGGTGAGCATACGCCACCAGTAGTATCGGCGGTCATTGGGGTTTTCGGCCTTGGACTTCTTTATCAATAATCGCGCAAGGTTGGTACCCCCGGCTAGTCGATGACTCTTGGGGATTTGGCTTAGTAGGTACATCTCTAGGATGTGCGCAAACTGGGTTGCTTCGATCTTGAAGGCCGTGCGGATGTCGCGAAGGGTATCGGAGGGAATCAGGGCAGCAGTGGGAACCACTGTCGGTCGTTTCTTGCCAGAGTAAATCTCGTTCGGGTCAGGGTTCAGATTCACGTTATGCTTAAGGAATTCCGGTCGCAGCAGGCAGAAGTCAGCAGAGTCTCGGAGAGCATCAAATGCCTCATTCGGATCTTCCACCGTCAATTCCACAATTGTAGGATCCGCCAGACAGAACGCATGGATAGTTGTGTAAAGATGGGTACCGTGGCCGGAGCGGTGATGCGAGGGAAGGACAAGGAATTGCGCGATACGAAGTCGGGCTGGAAGCTCCGAGATCTTGATCTCGGGCAAGGGGAATGCGCCATCCTTGACGGTTGGACTTTCTGATCGGTCTCGCTGGTAAAGCCAGTATCGGTAGGTTGTAGCGTATCCAACGATTGAGTAGGAAGATGCCGTTGGTGTTGGCGGTACCACTTTTTCATAACTGCGACAGTCAGTTTCAGGACCAATATTCCAGAACATAGGTCAATCTTACACAAAGAACACTGTCCACCGCTCCAGGCTCCATTCGGGATCATCTGTATCCAAGGGCGTGCCAGCTTCGATGAAAAGTGAGACTAGGACCTGCGCACGGTCTAGAATCTTTTGTACCGCTGGATCTGCAAGAGATCCTGCCCAGATCTCGTAGTTCCTTTCGTCGACATTATAGCTATAGACCAGTTTCCCAGGTGGGGTGAAATCCTTCGCGTCTGGGTCTTCTTGGATATTCTTCTCGTACTCCGGGAGATTGATCAAGGACTCTGTAGCAGCAAATTTGTTAGCTTAGAGCCGCATTAGTCATAGCGAGGAATCTTCGATTCAAACTGACCCTCGGGAACGAATGGCTTGAGAGCTCCGAGGAGATCTGTCGCGGTTGTATCATCGACTGCCTTGAATCGTTCATCGTAGGATATGTGGACATGAGGACGGAGGTCGTGAGCGGCAAATCGCAAGCGGATTACCAAGCCTTTATAACCGAAGATTTGCTCATCGTCACCAAAGATCGGGTAGGTGAATTGGGGATGGAAGGTGGAAAGAGTCTTAGGCTTGGTGTCGCCTGGCTGCACGACCGTAATATGGAGCGCATCATTGGCGTCGCATGACCCTGGATCAATTAGCTATCACTTTAAGGGATGATGTAAAAAGCAGAGCTTTCTCAATGCGCTTACAGTCTTCGCCAATTGCCATGTTGGATATGAGTGAGGAAATGATGCAGAGAGGAGCTGGAGATGACAAGATCCAACTGAGCCGCGCGACGCGTCCGAAGCTCGTATTACCTAATCGGGACTAGCGGTAGAAGTATAGAAATCATTAATTTCTTCATTTCTCTCATTCCTACATTAATATTCTTGTCTCCTCTTCTTATGAAAAGGACCAGTAATGAACAGTAAAACTGGAACTCGCTTGTTTGCATTGGAAGTTCTATATGCCATTAACGCTTTCAACGATGAAATCTAATCCCCAAGCCAAATTCATCTATGCCGCCAATACTATGTTTCTAGACAAGCTCCACTTGATTTGCTTGCGAGTATAGACGCCTTTTATTTTCCCTAGACACTTTGATCTTTGGAATCAACTCCATGGCTCGCCGAATTCCCATAGTCCCTCCTATTGTCGAAAGTGTCTCAACCACCCACTCGTGGACGTTGTCCGGGGCACCAGCCGCGCTGCCAGCTATGGTCAATGGAAATAGTAGCATGAAAACCCCATTTAGCGGTGGTAATTTCAGGCATCCAGAACATGGGTATCCATTTCCGAGAACAACACCCATTTGGCTGGCAGCTCCGGCGCATATATTGACTGATATGCGTGAAATCGTATCAAGTGCTCGCTGTCGCTGTTGCAAAGTTCTCAATGTTGGAATAGTGTTCGTCGCTAGATAGCCCATGATTATCTCGTTTACTAGTATTCGTCCCCAGAAATAGTGGTTGAGAATTCTCGAAGGCCACACCTCTTCGTAGATGATGTATTTGCCATCAAAGCCGTGTTGGATATCTTGGGACTCGCCAATGGTGAAGGCCCAGTTGTTAGGGAGATTCTTCTCCCATTTATCTAATTCCCTGTCAAATTCAAATATTAACCGGGTCGTGGTCTCGGTATCCTGGTTGGGATCACAGCGAATAGTATGGTGTAGTCGTGTGAAGCGAATGAGAATGTCCACCAGATCAACTGCAGGCCGTTCGTCAGGATCGACCGAAGACAAGTTCTCTGGAGCCCAGTTCAGCAGATCTAGGGGAAGTTTTCCTGGGGCCAAGAACTGTCTAATCACGCAAAGAAACAGATATTGTAACCGTGCACGGCTCTCGATGTATAGAACCTCGCTAAAACTATCTTGCTTAAGCAGAGCCGCCATGCCGTCCAAATGTACGACCCAAGAATCGAGTTGACTTGATGGACAGCACACCATCTGAAGGGATGCTTGTTAATAGTCGTACCAATGAAAGATCATAAGTGGTCACACATACCTCGAACAAGCTAAGGATCGTAATTATCTTGAAAATCAAGACAGGATTGGACAGATGCGGGCTCCCCACAGCAGATCGCACAATATTAATGGCTGTCAAATACTTTTCTCTTGCGACTATCAAAAGCGATTGGTCACTGATCACGTTAGACATAGCAGCTAGTCCTACTGCTATGATGGCGTCTCGAAGAGGTAACTCGTTTGTGACGGATGCCATCAACGGCGACTTGTCTAAATCAGAAATTTGGAGGGCAGTCGGGCTATTTGCCACCTTCTGTATTGAATTGCCAAAACGATTAAAGAAAAACCTCAGTCCTTGATTTTCCAGACTGGAAGGCATCGCGGAGGGCATCACAGGAATAAAGAACACTTCTGGCTTTGTCTGAACTATAAGACCTGACCAGGATGCCTTCGACTTAGATCGAGACCTCTGCTGTTTCGCTGATGAGGACTCACCTAGCAGCTTACGGCGAGCTTCCGCTTTAGACCGGGCTGCAGTAGTTCGTTGAACCGTTTTGTCGTTCTCGTCACGGAATAGAAGAGACGGAATATCACGATAGCCACCGCAAGTCTTCCCCGCTCTTCTGCATTGCGAACAGACCGGCTCAATTCGATCGCACTATTATGAGAAGTAAATTTAAGAGCTGGTCAACTGCAGCGACAGAGCGAGAAGAAAAGTCTGCAGAAAACCATGAAGATGAATTTAACGCTTCGCATACCTTGATTCTTCTAATTCGACAACTCTCGCAATTTTTGCTCGGACGACCATAGAAAGGCATGGCTTTTTGAATGGAAATATGGTAAGGGTCATTACACAGGGATTTCTTCAGGGTCAAAAGGGGTAAAAGAATCGTGATATTGCTCGATTTTGTAAATTGCGTCGTTGGAGCATAGCCTAGTGGCTGGCGGGTCGCCCATAGATCGACCAACTCCACCTACCTAATGGAGTATCTGATTCGTATATGGGGTCAGTCCATGGCTGTCAGCAATGCAGCAACTTCCAATTTGTGTTGAGTTTGGAAATGGAACATCTTGATATGATCGTGGCTTATAACCTTGTCGTCGTCCCAGAAAGACGCCTGAGTACGTAATTGCGCTGGGAATCGGGATGTCGGCACGCCGTGAACCGATGCCCGCAATGATGCCCTAAGACTTGGCCGTTCCACGGCTACGTTGTTTATGAACGTTGAGATTAAACAAAGAAAGTCTGAGCAGCAGCAGTCTCTGATAATGGGTTCGATTCTTCTTATAAAGACAGAGACTTGGGATGGTTTCAAAAATTCAATATCTCCGTCAGACAATTCCCGTGTTCCATTTCATCTAGTCACGATTGAATTATGGCATTGGTGATAAGATCTGTTCAAAATACGTGAAGCTCTGTCCGAGTCTCTTTATAATTTGAATTCCTCCCTCTCAGTTGCTATAGTTACAGCGGCATTTTATGGCATTGCTTTTGTTCTCACATCGATCCAATGCGTTCGACACAAATCATGGGGTTGGTTTACTATGGTGGTGGCAGCTGCAAGTATGGATAAATCATTCTAATTCCTCTTGCTATTGATAGAGTGACTTGAAGTGCTGCCCAGCCAATTATAGGTATCATTGACTTAGCATGCATGCTAGCAAAATGATCAGTGGAAGCTGATGTGTCTCAACTGTCATTGCGTTTCTTCTTCAGCTGGTAGGCGCAGTGATGCTCTCGTCCGTTGACTCGGATGATCTTGACATGTCTGAAAAGATGGATACAGGGAAGTATATCGCCATGGCCCGTGTTATCATTCAGCTCATCGCATTCGGCATTTTCTCCGTGGCTGCTGTTCGATTCAATTTTACTTTCAAATTATTTTCAAGTCCGATCAATGAGCGGTTTGAGACTTCTGGGAAGAAAACGTATCATGTTGATGGCGTTGTAAAGAAAAAGCATTGGCCAGCCTTAGTGAGAGTGACCAACTTCTCTACACTGATGATTCTGGTAAGGAAAGAGAAAACTTTGAGTATTTCTTAGAGAGAGACTTAGTTGTCTGTTGACAGGTTCGATCGATTTACCGTCTGGTTGAATTCACAGAAGGAAACCCTGGCTACACGAATACCTACTCATGAGTGGGACATGTACGTTTTCGATGCATGGGTGATCTTCCCATGTGCTGCTTACATCTATAAATTGGCATTTCTCGTCTAGTGTCTACTGCTTAAAGGCTTTTGTAACGCTTCCAATCTAGGTTAGCAGATGAGATCATTTGCTAGGTTTAAAATAAACAGCTTATTACATCGAGAATGGTGCATGAATAAATGTAGCCAGCAGACATTGATTCAATGAAGGTCAATCCAATCGGGCGTAGCCATCAAACTAGGGAATTTTGACAGGTCTCATGCATGCCAGTGGTATACTTCATGAGATATGTACGGAGTCTAAAGATCTGGCGATCTCAAACGGCTAATACTAAAAATAGACACACTAGTAGCACAGAAGAAAACTGCTTGGTCAATCGAAGCATATCCATACAAGCAATTGCATGAATCAATGGTTTCCAAAGGTTAATGTGCTGTGATTATTACGTTGTCTATGAGGGAGATTGTACCATGGCAAGTGCCAAATGCTGCCTGTACCCCGGGTGGAGGGAGGCCAAATCATCCAATACAACTTCGGGTATCCCATAGAGTATAGCGCATTGACAATGTTGGACAAGGGAGTTCCATAAACAACCAGGGCATTCAATGCATGCAACAAGACAAACCTTAAAGTATATTCCAATGTAAACCAATTCTTTTTGTCGGGCACAGAAGAGTATCATATCATGAACACTGTATATATAACTACTTGGAAATTGTGCATGTTTTGGTCCAAAAGGAGCGGGCGGTGCCTGGCCCGCGTGGGTCCTGGGAAAGTCAACTCCCCTTCCAATCTCGAAACCTGCCAACATTGAACTGCCAACCTCGACTACTACTCTTCTTCACCCCTTTCTGTGACCAATAATAGAGGCTCTTTGTGAGCTAGACTGGAATTCAATAATTTGCCCGGGTTGGCACGATGATTGATTACCTGTAGAGCCAGCACACGTGCGAAGCTCTTCGGAAAAGGCCAACATGGAGGGACTCTTCACTTTGCTCGTTCTGAGCATTGTGATGGCAATTACGTGAGATCTGCCTGTCGCTTGGATATAAAGGAGAAGGGAAGAGTCAAGGATCGAATTCAAATTAGCTAACAGTTGATATCCTACTAGATCATTTGTCGTCGGTTCATTCCCTCTCGCTTTTACATTGTCCCCCTCCCAACTACGATTGATTTCCTCGATTGGTATGGGTGTATTGGTCGGGACATCCTTGATCGTTATTATTCCAGAAGGCATCGAAACCCTTTATAGCGCAAATACCGTGGCTAAGAAAAGCCTCAATGCCCGCACGACTGCCGTAGAATGGCAGCCACAAAACCTCCCCATCGCGGGAAACCCGACGCTCAACGACGATAGCGAGTCTCAAACTTCACCTTCTACTACCCCCGTTTCATTTCTATCACTCAACGATGCGGACCATGCGGCACCTCTGGTCGACCGAGACCAGGTTTCAATCGAATCGGAAGACCTCCGAACTCGCAAAGAGGACTCATCTAGTGACAAATCAAGCATGGAAGAAAAAGAAGAGGAAGAAGAGCATGAAAGCTCACCGCATGCTTGGATTGGCATCGCGCTCGTTAGCGGATTTATTTTGATGTATCTGATCGATAAACTGCCGGAATTCGCATCCCCAACTAAACCCGAGCGACAACCGTACCATATCTCTCTTGATAATCTGGGCTCTGGTCTGCGGCGCAACTCTTCGCCTATCCGTGATGGAGGCCTCTTGGACGCCGGACAAAGTTCTCGGCGTGGCCACAGCTTCGCAACCACAACAGGCCTGGTGATCCACGCCGCGGCTGATGGTATCGCATTGGGCGCTTCGAGCTCGGATAGGGGGCTAAGCTTCATCATTTTCTTGGCTATCATGGTGCACAAAGCCCCGGCATCCTTTGGCCTGACGTCGATTCTGCTAAAGCAGGGATTGTCTAGCCGGACTGCTAGGGCGCATCTACTCGTCTTCAGTTTGGCTGCACCCGTTGGTGCCCTAGCGACTTTCCTTTTTGCACAAATGATGGGATCCTCCAGCAGTGACGAGGCAGCTGCTCAGTGGCGCACGGGAATGCTTCTGCTTTTCTCGGGCGGTACCTTTTTGTAAGTGAAGTTGCTTCTGTCAACTGGCAGTATGATCTATACTAACACAACAGTCTAGGTATGTTGCGATGCACACAATGCAAGAGAATGGACCTGGATCATCTTCACGAACTCTTCCTCTGAATGGCTACGGTGATGCTAGAGAACAGAGCGGAGAAGAGAAGTCGATGCGAGACTTGATTGCTTCCGTACTTGGCATGATTTTACCACTCTTCTTGCAGATTGGACATGCCCATTAGGCCCGTCGCTTCTTATACTACTACCGATGTTTTGAATCATGATCGCTTTTCATCTGCGCCATGATAGCACCCAGCTCATCACCGCGGAACACTGATGTTTTCATTTCCCCTCTAATCTTACAATTCCTCGTCTTTTCATCTTTTTCTTTTTCTGTTACGTTTGTCATACTCTTTTTTTTCGCTTAAACTTTATGCAGCTGGATGGATGTCGGGAGAGCATATACCCTTTGTTTGGCATCTGTTGCAAGATATACCTCTGGAAGAGATTGGCTTTTTCTGTTTCTTTTCTTTTTATTATTGACCCTGATGGAGAGCATAGCTTCTCAACCAGACCACGGGGGACTCGAGATGTGTCACTATCACTAGACTTGTATAATTGGAGCATGTTGGTCATTGCGTTGTAACTTCCACGATCACATCGACGTAGCGTGACGTTGTCTTCATGCCTTCATTCTTCTCCCTTCCCCTCCCGTTCTTAGGTATAAAGGCCGGAACAGACCCCCCTCTTCCCCCCAGGATTCGGTGCGAGGTGATTCCTTGCTCACCTTCATATCATGATCATTCATCTGGGTGATGAAAAATGTCGTCAGTCTCGTCAGTCTGAATCATCCTCGCCTGATAGGTTCGATCCATGGTCGGCGGCAACGTGCCGACCGACCATCCACGGACTCGGAGCGGTTCATACAATATACATAGATCCGGAAATCTGAGACGTGAGAGATTGAAAGGTACCGTGGGGGCCGTGAAAGGGCGCTTGCAGTTGGGTACTCTGTATACGGAGTGCATCCAGTACAATTTGCGACGTCCGGCGGCAGTCCGCAGAGTTCGGGTGCCTCCCTGATGCCTGAGCCAGGGATGGTTTGCCTCGATCTCTTCTTTTCTGATTGAAGAAGATTAGAGCAATCTCAGGTGGTGGCCATCTTCGTTTGCCTCTTCTTTTCGAAGCCAGCCTGAGCCCCCACCTTGTGGAGAAGAATGAACCGAAGGAGGGAAGATCGAAGTGTTTCAAAGTGGAGAAAACGGGGGGGAGCTTGGCGGCTTTGTCAGTCACGAACAATTCAACTTCCTCTTCTTCTTCTCTTCTCTGTTCGAAAAGGAAAGGAAAAAAGGGACTCTTTCTTGAAACTTCCCGTTTTTACTCAAATCAACAAGGGTTATACAAGAGAAGAGAAAGAAAAGAAAAGAAAAAAGGTCCGAGTCTACCGGTTTATTTTATCGACTCCCCTTTGCCAGCCTCCTCTCTCTCTCTCGTCTTTCGTTCTCCCCTCCTACCGCCTACCAACCTTTTTCGGCCTTCAGCTCGATGCTCACCTTTGCGACGGGCTCTCTCTCGCTCTCGCTCCCTCTGTGAAATACCTTTTGGGTTGATATATATATACTATAGAGTCCTTGGGTTGTTTTTCTTTCTCAATATATTCCTCTGAAAAGCAAGCCATGGACTCGGATACCGGACTGGGCCTGGATGGCATGGACGACTCGATGTCCTCAACTTTGTCCGATCAACTAGAATCGCATCCTCATCCTCAACCTTCGACTCGTGATTCCATGTCTAGTTTTACCAGTACACCTACACGATCCCTCAGTACGACCAAAAAGAATGTCACCTCCCTCCCTGCTAATCTGCTCCCCTCGGCTCCCGCTTCACCTCCGACGCCCGCGCCAAGTCCGACACCTCATCAGCGTCCCCCGAACTGGCTTTCATCGGATGAAGAAGAGAATACTTTTCTACTCAACTTGCGAATTCACTTTAGTACACTATCAAATGCTCGCAAACAGAAACTCCTAGAGGGGATATTGGACGTATGCGACAGCCAACAACTCAGTTTCGTTTCTAGTTATGTTGGCCCGCGACTAAGAAAGGATCCGTTTCTCGTCTTTCCAAATGAGTTATGTTTAAGGGTAAGATATGCATTCGCAGGATACTTTCAGGAGGCCCTGTATCATATCTTGTTTGTCGGGGAGCAGAAAGCAAGAGAAACAGGGAGTTAGAAGCCATACTAACAGACTCATCAATAGGTTCTCTCCTTTATCGATGACCCCAAAACATTAGCCCGATCATCACAAGTGTCAAGACGCTGGCGAGAGTTACTAAATGATGATATTACTTGGAAGAATCTATGCGAAAAGCACGCCTATTCAGTCCGACGGATCTCCGACGAGGACGAGATGATGGAACCAACCACTCCCCGTTCTGTCGAGTTGCAGTCCGATTCTGACACACACACAAACATCAACACCAACATTCACACCCACGATCACTCCCATTCCCATTCTCTTTCCCATTCTCTTTCTCAGTCGCATGCTTTGAATCGTCGTCTGACCGCCTCCAATGAGCCTCCCGTCGAAGACACCCCCCGGACTTCCCCGCACTTTGTCCGGCGAGTGGCTCCCACCACCGACGACTTTCTCGGCACGACGACGGAGAACTCGTCCCATCTCCTACAGATCTCAGTTTAAACAAAAATACATGGTTGAATCTGCTTGGAACAAGGGTGGTCGCTGCACTCAGCGGCATATCACCCCTGACCAGGGTGTGGTGACTAGTCTCCATCTCACCCCCAAGTATATTGTCGTGGCTCTTGACAACGCCAAAATCCATGTCTACGATACTAATGGTGATAACCAAAAAACCCTCCAAGGCCACGTGATGGGAGTCTGGGCCATGGTTCCTTGGGACGACATTCTGGTTAGCGGTGGATGCGATCGAGAAGTTCGCGTATGGAACATGGCAACTGGGTAAGTCATCGATCGGGTCTCACCGACCCTGACTAAAGAGAGAAAAAAAATGAAAATGAAAATAAAGAAAAAAAAAGCAGACAACTAACATTTACTATTCAGGGCGGGGATTCATTTGCTTCGAGGTCACACATCGACGGTCAGATGCTTAAAAATGTCTGATCGCAATACCGCCATTTCAGGGTCCCGAGACACGACCCTGCGTATTTGGGATCTGGCCACGGGGACCTGTCGCAATATACTTCTTGGGCACCAGGCCAGTGTACGATGTCTCGCAATCCATGGCGATCTCGTCGTCTCGGGTAGCTACGATACGACGGCCCGAATTTGGAATATTTCCCAAGGTCGATGCCTTCGAACTCTATCGGGTCATTTTAGCCAAATCTACGCCATTGCTTTTGATGGCCGGCGTATCGCAACCGGAAGTTTAGATACTAGTGTTCGGATCTGGGATCCGAATTCTGGCCAGTGTCAGGCTATACTGCAAGGTCATACATCTCTGGTAGGACAACTGCAGATGCGTGGAGACACATTGGTTACAGGCGGTTCGGACGGCTCGGTTCGCGTGTGGTCCCTGACGAAGATGGCACCTATTCATCGACTGGCTGCTCATGACAATAGTGTCACCAGTCTTCAATATGATAATACTCGAATCGTCAGTGGTGGTAGCGATGGCCGGGTCAAGGTTTGGAATTTACAATCTGGCCAACTACTGCGTGAACTCTCGTCTCCAGCAGAAGCCGTTTGGAGGGTTGCTTTTGAAGAGGAAAAGGCTGTGATTATGGCAAGTCGGTCGGGACGCACTGTAATGGAAGTAAGTAGCCCGCTATACGTCGCGGTTTTTGTGTTTTGTGCATGTTGTTAACCATCACTCAGGTTTGGTCCTTCGCCCCTCCACCAGATGAATGTGATGATTCCGTGGCCATCGAAAGTGCATCCAGCACACCGGGTATTGGCTCCACCGATGACACTGACCTTGATATCCATTCACGTCATCGAACACTCTTTTCAGACCCTCCACCAACTATCTCGAGCAGTGACGCCGATCAACCGATGACCGACGCACCCTCTTAACTTCATACTACCCATCAAATCTTTCATATATAGCGTGCCATCTTAACGACCACGGATATCCATTTTCTTTCATATTAAGCGCCGAGGATTTTTCCAAACTCATTCAATCTTTTATATCTTTGAAGCATGTTTCTTTCAATGAACCTCAAGTGTCCTACCAAGGGTCCAAGCAGTTGCATATCTGGTGTTACACATCCACATCCATTTCCATCCTTTCTTGTCCCTTGATTCTCTTTTTTGATCATAATCTTTTTAACTCAATTCTATTGGTTCGAGTTGTGTCGAGAGACTTATTGAAGGTTCTGGAGTTTGTTAGGGAGGTTGGCTTAGGCGGTTGTTTTCTATGAGCATTCGACTGGATCATTTCAGGGTGATACCAGTTTTCAGATGATACCTGAAGAATTTGATTTATAATATGAAATCTACTAAGCAGGGACTGTGGTAGTTGAATTAGCGACGTAGAACAAAGCGAGGTCACGGTTAATAATATCGATTTCATAGGAATGAGAACTTCTTATGTCATTCTATGCTCAGAGTCAACTTAATTCAATGAATAGACCGCTGCGTTATGTCGCGTGCTTCAGTGAGTACCCTCATGTCCGTTATCTGCTAAGTCAAATTCGATTGTGTCAGGTAAGGGCTGAGGAATCGATGCATGATGATCACTCTCTTCGTTCATTCCAAGTCCGGTCAAAAACGTTGATGGATCGTTGAGCTAGAGTACGGTGAGAAAGTTATAAGTCAAGACCCTCGACGAAATCGATACACTGTACATACCAGATGGAACAATATCTAATGCCTTGACTGAGATATTCAATGGCTGTTGAAGCATGTAAATGGCACCTTGAGCAATATCGCCAGCAACGAGAGGTCTGTATCACCAATTAGATATAAATTCCAAGTAATTCCCTTCAAAGAAATGCCAAACAGGCAATTTAAACATACTCATAACCCTCAATAAACGCATCGTACATTTTCTTATCATGACCCACACGAAGCGAGTGGAAATTCGTCGCAACGACACCAGGACGAAGGGCAAGGACTCGAATATCAGTCCCACTGAGCTCGTTTCGAAGGGCATTCGTAAATGCCTCTTGACATGCTTTGTTGGCATGGTAAACTGCTTCTCCTGGGAAAGGAGGGACTTCGAGGCCTGTTATGGATGTTATGTTTAGGATTGTACCCGCTTTATGGTTCATCATTGAGTGATTCAAGACGGAGTGTGTCGTGAACATGTAGCCGTTGATATTGGTGTTGTTCATTGTCGTGATTTCGGATGGGTTTAGGTCGGAAAATATCTTGGGTGCACCGATAGCTAGACCCGCCTGACTCGAACTGTTTAGTTCGAATCCTGTGTGGGGATGAGTTTGTTACGGGCCTCTGAAGTACTTACGTTGTTGATGAGAATGTCGATATGTCCGACCTCTTGAATTGAAGATGTAACTGCCGCGTCGACTTCTTCGTAATTACCGACATCGACGGCACGGTAGGTGATCTTTGCATCGCCCTTGACTGCTAATTTTTCCTTTAACTGACAGAGTTTGTCCTATTCTTGGATGTGAGAAAGTCCGTGATTAATAGTTTGAACATGTTTATGGTGTAATTACCTCTGATCGCGAAAAGAGAATGACGTTGGCGCCGGCTTCAACTAAAGAAGAGGCAATCGCTTCTCCAATGCCCATGGAAGCACCTGTCTATCAATGGAATTAATGTGGGTATTATTGCGGATGGGCGCTGTTTTGACATACCAAAAGCGCAACTTTCCCTTGAAGTGACATGTTGACTTGGATTACAGGTTAGTTATTGCAGGATGGAAAGAAATGGACAGTTGAGAGGATGATGAGTAGTAAAAAAGTGGAATAAAGGTGAGGGTTGAAGGTTTGAAGTAGAATATAAAGTAGATTGTAGAGCACTGCTGACCAATCCAGTCGAGCGGTTAATTTAGAATTGTGCCCTAATGATGTCATGGAGAGTATATAGTTAGATCGTGACTGTGGCATAGTACATTCATGGCCAATTTAGAAACAGAGCAATAAATCCAAACCAAGAATAATATCATTTACTCATGGGTAAATCACAGCAATTTGGCATTTCGCAGCCTATCGAATGCCCTATACCAAGAATCCTTGGTGGTAAGCTCCTTATCGAACCCGAGAGCCTTCGCTTTTCCCAAGTCTAGATGGCGATCAAAATCCATGATACACATGACTCTCCCTCTCATTTCAGAATCGCAAATGCTTTTGTATATGATGTCCCCTCGAAGGCCACGCTCTCCACAGTACCTTTGGAACTCCGCCCAATGACTATCAATATACTGACGTGGGATCACAGATTCTTTGCTCGGACCCGTTCCCTTAAGACCAAAATAAGCTGTAAGTATTGGCCAACGATTCGACCAGGACAGCGGGATTGTATTATCTCCAATATTGAACGTTTGGCCATTCACCTTTTCTCGTGGCTGGAATGAGGCGAAGATACAGAATTGGGCGATTAAATCTTGGTTGCTATCGGTTGATAGTAGATTCCATCCAGCTTCGGTTCCGGTGAAGGAAACCTCGGCTCCAGGGCCTTCTATTTCTCGGTAGAAGGAAAGAAATGCCCCAGTGTTTCGAGCAATACAATTAGTATTCCCAAATGGGGCGACGCCAATCTGTTTGGAAGTTAGTTCAAATGATAGATCAGTTGGGAATAGGTACTCCGTACAATGGTATCAGGTCTCACTTCACACCAAGACCATGATTTCCCGGCAGAAATCTCTTTCAGCAAGTCTATCTGATGGTAGTAGAAGAGATCGTTTGCGAATTTATCAGGAATGCGTGGCAGGGATTCCCTAAGGGGGGCTTGTCCACGGAAAGGAAAATCCTGCCCCAGCAGCACACCATAGGCCTACCCACAGCGTCAATAATACTGAAACAAATACGGCGAGCTATTTAGCACTGGGAAAGTCTTATACCTTGGTACCTGTGATCAAAGTAACAAATTGTAGATTTGAAGAAAGTTTCTCAATTGTTTGTACCGCAGCCCGGAGCATTTCTCTGTTCATATGGCATTCTTCAGGGCCATTCTGACTTTCGCGGTAAGCTATGACATATGTTAGTTCTGGTTATCGAAGTCAACATAAGTTGTAGAGGCTACCTTACCAGCGTAGTAGGCATGACTGACCGTCTCTATGGAAGAGAGCTTTTCGGAGAGAACTTTTTGCAAAGAATCATCATCCTCGACAAGAAGGTCAACGCCTGACACCAATTGTAGACGATTCCCATAATCATGAGGCCATTGTGCATCCTTCAACATAAATTTGCGGTTGGCGACAGCTGTCACTTTCTCAAATGCGCCATTTGATGGATAACCGGAAAGCAATTGGTTTACCAATGCCCAGCCATTTATTCCCGAACAGCCAAAGACAATTGCGTGACGTTTCTGGATTATTGTCATAGCGAGAGGCAACTTTGCAGATATAGACACTCCTGGGAGGTGGGAAAGTAAAATAAATTACCAAGGTGCTCAGGGTACAAATTTGATTCAGAGGTTCGTCTGCGCGGGGGTTAACCTTCACCTTTTGCCCTTGGCTTCCAAGCCAAGGGCAAAAGGTATGTTCCAATGAACAATTCAATGCAAGCCTAAAACCAATACTGTTTTGCTGGTACTTGACACATTTGCCGGCATTTAGTGCTTGAGGAATGAAGGAAGGGTTGTTTATGCGGACTATCCGCGCGAACCATTCTTAGATGAAT
The DNA here is from genome assembly GCF_028827155.1 of Penicillium citrinum. Classification (NCBI taxonomy): domain Eukaryota; kingdom Fungi; phylum Ascomycota; class Eurotiomycetes; order Eurotiales; family Aspergillaceae; genus Penicillium; species Penicillium citrinum. Next base: position 4,395,734 of record NW_026622686.1, read on the forward strand.
CATTCGGCCAATCTCGCTGTCTCAGCTACCTAGCTCCGAACTATTAATCTGACTGGTAGCCTAGGTAGGCTGATTGGCAACTGCCAGTACAAACTATGTGATGCATCTGTTGACTAGTGCGCGCATATATATAAGGCTATATGGAGCCGAACTATTACTTTGACCGGTCTAAGATCAAGTGGTGATTACCTAGTGCGATCGCCTACTACGTGATAGTTTATAATGCACTCGCACTTTGCACCATTGGGAGTGCTCAGTACCAGCAGGGAGCGAATAGATACACATGCATCATAGGCACAAAGACGCCCTGGTTTCGTGAATTAACACTCTGCCCAAAAAGAGCTAGCGCATGCTTGCTTTTCCAGAACATCCTGAACCCGAATGGTCTGCCTCTATTATCCATAGTATGTAAAAAGAGCTCTAGACTGAGAGAAAATAAAATTTGGGTTTAGGGGTCTAAGCACCAAAAAAGCTTCAAGCTTTTTTGGTGCTTGAAGCTACAAGTTGTGTAGCAGTTAGAGCTTGAGCTTGAACTCATCTGAGCATAGAACCTATGGACCTTTTGTGTGTTGTATTATAAAAAGAGATATATACCCATAAACTTGTGCACATTGATGCTAATCCTGATCAGCTATTCAACTATTCAGACATTGAATAAACAGTATCTCCTCCAAATGGTAACATGATTCACCTCGACGCGGCCACATCCAGTACTAATCATCTTTTTGCCTGCGAAATACTCCAGGAGTGTGCGGATAGTGTAGCTTCATCCAAATTCTCCTTGGGTAGTCCAAGCACCGCATTGTGCGTCTCAAAGGTGCCTCCGCTCACTGGGTCAAACACACGAGCATACATAGCCTTCAAGAACCCTGTCCCGTCACCATTCTTCAATTCCTTGAGTCCTTCCTTGTAACGTTCAGCAGTGTTCTGATAGGAAATTTTCCAGTTATTGTCGGTTCGGTTCAGTAGCTTATTCTCGATATCAAACATCTCTCGCTGAGTCAACGTGAAGCTAGAGATATACACGGGCTGGTTGCAGAACTGAGCCAAAGTACTTAAATGATCGTTTTCGTCCTCCGGCAATCTTTTGACGTTAACCAGCGCGGCCAACGCACGCCCACACTGAGGCCAGGTTGTAGTGTTGATCTTCATGGTCCTCTCATCATAGAACGTTACCGCACTGTTCGGAAAATCAAACCCATATGTGAAAGGCCCGACACCCAAGCTATATTCATACCAAAAGTTGGGTGGTAGGCCTATCCAGCTGGCGCCAAGTTCTTCGATCTCTTTCATGTTGGCAAGATATCGTCCAGCAGCTTGGGATTGCCGTAAATATCAGTGCCGTAAGCATTTGGCATGATGTAAGGAACACCCGCCATGACTGCAGCCCTGACCAACTTGCTATGGGTATCTGGAGGAGCAAGAAAGGACAGAGTAATGACCAAAAAGTCTTGGTCCTTAAGAGCTGCCATTAAAGTTGCCTCGTCATTGTAATCGACTGGTGAATTGTTGTTTACACTGTGCGGTAAGGTGGTCTCACTCCCGGAGCGAGTGAGAGCAGTCATGGTCTGATTTCCGGACTTAAGAAGATGCTCGGTGAAGAGTTTGCCGATTTGTCCAGTTGTCTATAGGGCGATCAGTATTTATTGGGGTAGGAAAGGTACAGTAACTGCAACCTTAGGACACGTACACCAACAATTGCTACATTTTGAATAGCATTGATGAAGCCTTCAGATTGGTTCTTCGCGTACTGTGGCGCCATAGTAATCGACAGTTGAGTGAAGGTGTGACAACAGAACGAGAAGTTAGTTTGTTTGAGCAAATCTTCATAGTGACTGATCACCATGTGGTCTTATAATGCCTTGAAGTGAAATGAAACCGCGCATCCCTGTTGATTTGTAATTCAATCCAAGCATTTACGATTACAAATAGAATCGCATATCACTTAGGATGCTTAAAAACCATGGTGAGAGCTTTCTCACAGAGATAAATACTGTAGGTCCATTTGCTCTTTGACTTTATTCAACTAACATCTCGGTAGAACGGAGTTAATCGTGGGTAAATGGGGGCTCAAGGACATATTTAACCAATGAGCATCTCTAGATGTAAAAATAGAGTTAGGAATGATTACACCTGCATTAACCTCAACACAAGCTTCTCCACGCTCAATGTTAACTTCGTACCTTCTCATTTGCAATCCATACAAAGACTTGGGTCACGTTAATTGGTTGGCTGAACGGATTTTCCCAATTACTGGACTTCCACAACGCGGGGATGACTTGGACAACATACCATGGCTGGAGAACTCATAGTGAGCTATTTGACGAAATTTTCTATAATAGCAAGCTAGATCTTGCTCAGGCTACTGCCCAGCTTCTCTGTCAATCTTTGAACTCTAAAACAAAAAATCCCATTTTTAATCTTGCTGACATTCTGAGGAGCTGAAACAGTCAAACTCCGAAGTTTAATCCGCATCTAATCCCGGATTAGCAATATCAAGTAAGTTTTATTTTATATAACAAATGGGCCATTGACAGTGGTTCACAATTTGCCCTGTCAAAGTTCCTCAACGTACACCCTGAATTACATCTCAGTTACAAGGCCCTGAGGCCAGAATACGAGTCCGCTTCTGAACATTGTGCTACTCAATCTCATCGCCCCTGTTGAGCACAAGTAGCTCTTCCAAACCGAAACCCAATACTCAAAAGTCACCATGGCGGCCACTAGCGACATGATGAAGGCCGTGGGTTTCCGGCCCTCGAGTCAAACCCTAGCTGTGGAATATGTCACCGTCCCAAAACCTGGACCCAAACAAATCCTTGTCAAGGTGCAGACAGTCGCACTCAACAGTGTAGATGGCATGAACGTGGACCACCCCATCGCGCTACAAGATATGCGAGTCGTGGGCACTGACTTTGCGGGAGTTGTGGAGAGGATTGGCTAAGACCTCGAATCACTGGAAGACCCACGGGTGAAGATAGGCGCTCGCGTTGCTGGGTTAGTTCAAGGTGGTGAGTGTTGTTTACTCTTTCAATCCTAACGTATGTCTGACAATGTCTAGCAAGCTCTGCCAATGATCGTCCCGGCGCTTATGCTGAGTATGTTGTGGCTGATTACGACCTGACCTGGAAAGTTGGTGTACAAGATATGAACGGGAATGCTACTGAGCGAATCTCATGGCCCTAGAGGGGTATATTTAACCAATTGAATGTAATATGTCTGTATTATTGCAAAATCAATATTTGCCTCGAGCTCGAATCCAAGAACGAAGTTTCAAGCAAGTATCAAGCATGTATCAATTAACAAATTCTTCAGGGGTTTGGCGCAATAAGCAGCTTATAAGCCGTGCACAGGTCTGGGGCGAAAAGCAGGGCAAAATTACCCTTAGCAGCCTGCACACAGAAAAAAGCAACAAAAATATCATTCCCAGTTGAATGAATGCCTAGATCAATCACTTATGCAATCTGTACATACAAGGGATATGTGGAAGATTCGGACTTGACAAATTAGGCTCTCCATCCGTACCTCATATGCAAGGAGACGTTATTTGTACGACTCCTAATATTGCAGCTCCCAAACATTCCAGAGAGCAGAGCTCTGAAGGATTCACCAGAACGCTGTATCCAATGATATTCGAGTCAACTGTTCTCACTAGCAGAAAAGAGGATTTTTAGGCTCAATGTTTGACTATGCTAATCCCGAATTCTCTAATGTATCATCTTGGTATGCCCTTTACAACGAAATTGCCTTACAGGATTCAGATGAATTTGGGGCCCCCTTACGCTTCACGCAGACATGTGCCTTCCAATACTGAACTTTTCACACCCGTCCCTTTAGGTCGTGAACGGGAAAACTTTCTAGACATTGATCTTGCTGGAGTTACAGCAAATGCCTGGAATGCTTCAAAGAGATCATGGAAACAACACCCGGAGACGCAGATGAAAGTCAGGTCTCCTCAATCCTAATTTGCAATATTATTCTGATTGTCGCATCAGCATTGGCTGTGTTCATCCGTATATATGCCAGGATACGATATATCAGCGTTGGATGGGACGACTATCTTTGTATCGTCGGATGGGTAGGGATCAATTTTTTTTTTGCCCTTTCGGTATGGATTTGTGGCTCATTTCACACATTAACACTGGACGCTCAATGGTAGGTTGGCACATTTGTAGAATGCCTCATGTGCGTTCTCAGTAAGTCTACTTGAAGACGATCAAGCAAAATACGTCTAGTACAACGACTCAACGATTGATAGTGACTCGATTCGGGTACGGACATCATGTCTACACAATACATGATGATCGGAAGTTAGCCATGTTCCTCAAGGTGAGCTTTGGCTCTTTTCCATAACTGAGGTCTATCATCGTTGACGTTTGTGAACAACTAGCTAGACTTTGTCGCAGAGCTGTCCTATGTGGTTGCATTTGGTGCAATCAAAACATCATTCTGCCTTTTCTACCTCAAAATATTTCCCGGCAAAACTTTTAAAATCTTATGCTATTGCGTACTGTTTGTCATTGTTGGTGAAACATTTTCCGATCTTTTCGTCGTGACCTTTCAATGCTGGCCTGTCGCGAAGGCCTGGGATGCCTCTGGAGCCTTGGGTGGTCGATGTCTCGAGCTGTTGAATTTCTACTACATTTCATTTGCGCTCAGGACAGTGACGGACGTAGCCCTTCTCACGCTGCCAATTCCGTGGCTACTAAGACTGAAAATATCCTCTGGAAAGCGAGTTGGGCTTATTATCATGTTTGGACTTGGTGCATTGTAAGTTTTTCATATACATCAAAATATCCTATTGACTGACAACACCCAAGAGTGACGGTGGCTAGTATCATCCGAGCAACGTATCTGAATAATTTTTCTACTGACCATACATGTAAGGTCATATTGCTGCGCCATGATGGTAGATCTTCAACTGACAGTATATGGTAGGGTCACTTGTCCAAACACTAAACTGGTCTTCGGCGGAGCTGGGCGTGGGAGTTATTATTTCTTGCGTACCCTCTTTCAAAGCGCTCGTTACCTTCCAATTTCCTCAGATTCGGTCTCTCTTAGGTCTTTCAAGCGACCGAAGTAACCGTGGCTACCGTGAAACATACAGTTTGTCCGGTAGACGTGCAGGTCGTCGAGATGGTTCTCGGTCTTGGAGAAGATCGCATGGCGAAGTAGGCCAAGGAAAAGAGGACTCAACTGAAAGGGGGGATACCGAGGTAGAGGTTGAAGTAGAGGCAGCGAGAGATGATTTTAAGGAGTATCATGTTTCGGAGCCCTCAGATGAGATTCGAGTCACAACAGATGTGACTGTGAATTGAATTGAACATTCTCCATCGGGACGGACTTAGCGGATTGAAGGACGACATGGAGAAGCTGACTGTTAACATTCAGCATTATTTGCTTACCCTTAATGTTGATTTAGTTTGATAGGATACTATCAAAAACTCTTCAGGATGGAAAACAGGTTGAAGTCCTTAAATTTAAGTGATTATTGTAGCACTAAATGCAAGTGGTCGAATACCAGTTTAACAGATGATATCCAATGAAGCCAACACATAGATCTGAAGACACTAGAGGGGCAACTTATTCTAGATGGCTGAAAATGGGTGCTAAAATCGAGAAACCCCTCTGTAGTATCCTAAAGATCTTCAATTGCTATATGGGACTTGGCCATATATCCCTTGAATCCCCTCAGCTGACGCTTAATAGGCTAGGTTTGTGTATGCACTCGTACAAACAGGTCCTATGGGAATATTCATGAACTAGACTCGACCTCCTCCTGGCAGGACGTAATATATACTTATGTTTCTGAAATCAAGTTTTGAACCTGAGATTGTGATCCATCTGTATGCAGCTAACTTTCCACCTGGCCGCCACGCTGTCGATCATTTCGGGGGTTAACAACATGTGTTTCAAAGCATGAAAATGCATAAACTTGCAACTCATTCAATAGCTTATCTACTAGAAGAGGTGTTACTTAACACTATTTTCTGAATGAATTTAGACTATAACATGATCCTTGCCCGTAATTTCATCCCCAACACGATTCTAAATAGAACAATGCTTCTTGCACATTTTATGTCCTCCAAGCTCCTTACATGACTTTTACCACTATCTTGTCTGATCCAGATTTTCCTTAAGACCGGCCCTCAGGAACAGGCCAGTATACTTTTGACTTTTTTTCATTTCTGTTCTGGAAATGCTTCTTTCGCATAGCTCATCGTTCCGTTCTTTGGCCTGAAGCATCGTCGCGATGATTTTCCGAAATACAAAGCACTCACACTCCGCCGAGGGTGACTTTATTCATTCGAGCTCGGTGTCTACTCCTTATAAGCACGGAGCTGATCTCGAAAAGCTTCCTGATGGATACTATCGAAGCAAAAACTTTCTCGGCTCGCTAGTGGCTGTTTGTTTGATGGCACTCAGTCTATATCTTGGCTACACGCTTCCGGTAAAAGACAAGTTTCATTCTTCAATTCCTTTAGGAACTTCATTAAGGACCTTATTTTAGGTCAATAGTTTGAATGCAATCAATGACGAGCTGGGCCCCGACCCAAATTATGACATGATATCAACCGTTTCTACCCTTCTTGCCGGGTACGAGAAGTCTCCCCTAATCTCCAACTTGAACTTCTCATATTGATTGCTAACCGCGTGCAACAGGTGGGCATACTCCCGGTTGGTCGTCTGGGTGATATTCTAGGAAGACGATACTTCTTGATCGGTGGCCAGCTGCTCGGTCTCGTCGGGGCTTCTATTTGCGCAACCGCAAAGAGTATTCCAACTGTAGTTGGTGGAAGCGTTCTAATTGGTCTGGCCGCTTCGGTTCAGTTGACTTTCACCTTCGTTATTTCTGAGCTGGTCCCTAACAAATTGCGTCCTGCTGTTAATTCAGGAATATTCGTTACGACTATTCCGTTTGGTGCTTTCGGGGGTCTAATCGCCCATCTCTTTATCGCAAATACAGCTAGGGGATGGCGATGGAGCTACTATCTGAGTATCATATGTTGCGGGCTGTCTACAATTTTATTTGTTCTGTGCTATTTTCCACCAGGCTGGGATGAAAAACAATACGGGAAAAGTCGACTCTGTGAACTAAGAGATTTCGACTACATTGGATTTGCCCTATATTCAGCTGGCTTTATCCTAATATTCCTCGGGCTCTGTGAGTTAATACTGATGAATATGAGGTCCTGTCACTGACTGATATGCTTTGCAGCGTGGGGTGGAGGCAGTTATACATGGAACTCCGCGCATACAGTGACTACCCTTGTAGTAGGCTTTGTTACTCTCACTGCTTTTGTGCTTTATGGTAAGTTTTCCGTTAAAGTGACCCTTTGCATGACACTGATTGTTTTGGGGATTGGAGAGATATTTGGACAACTGTCTCAGCCATTAGTTCCGGTCTCACTATTGAAAAATTGCGGGTATAACGCAGCTGTATGCGCAGCACTCGTTGGAAACATGGTATATTTCTCTATGAGGTACGTTATTCATTCATCTCATATCAAGCTTTCGGACACACACACTCAATTCTTGCCTATTCTAGCCTCCTTTGGCCACAGATAGTTGCAGCATTGTTCACCAAAGATCCCATCACGACTGGCTGGCTTTCGGTATTCTCAACAATCTCTCTTTTCCTATTGATCGATCAAGCTGAGCAGTTTAGATTTCTACTAGTACCGGCGTAATCGTGGGCGAAATTGCCGCTGGTATCTTAATGAAGCCCTTAGGCCATACAAAGTGTCAACTTATAACCAGTACAATTCTGGTGACTACCTTTTCGGGTGCCCTCGCTGCAACAAACCAGTACAGACAATCATATGGCCTTGCGGTGAGTTTTCGCTCTATCTTCTCTGAAGGATCAATGGGCAATTACTGATAGCTTATTTGTAATTGTGAAGTTTACTTCAGTTGGAGGATTTGCTGTAGGATACTTAGAGTCGATTACGATTATCATGTGTCCGTTGTACTGCAAGCCGGAGGATATCGGTCTAGCTAGTGGTTTTCTTGGCTCTGCTAAGCAGATTTGCGGGACTATTGCTAGTAAGTGCACGTTCGATCATGTTCTTAGCCTGGCTAGATGTGGTATTTTCTAACTATTCTTAGCCTCTATCTATATTGCAGTACTTCATGGTCGAGTTGCTGTAAATCTACCTCGAGACGTCTCAGCGGCTGCACTCAGCGCTGGGCTTCCTGGATCTTCTCTTTCAAACTTTCTCGATGCATTCGCAATACACAAAAGCTCGGCCATAGAAAGAGTACCCGGCGTCACGAATCGAATTATTGTTGCCGCTACTGATGCAAGTAAGACCGCATACTCGCAGTCCTTCCGAACCGTCTTCCTTGTGAGCATAAGTTTTGGGGTTCTGTCTACCATTGCTGCAATGCTATCGGTTTCTGTGGATGACAAGCTTGATAATGCCATTGCGGCCAAGCTTTTAGGCACTGATGCCAGTCAAGAGTCAATAAATGATGACCAAGAGAAATGATCAGTGTGCCAATGCAACAGGCCACGATACAACATTTATAATGCTCTCTTTCGGAATCGATTCGGTAAAAGATGGATCTGATCATTGAATAAAACCTCAAAGTTTATTATTATCCGCTAATATATTAAAAGCATTTTCCCTTTACAAATAGCACTAGTTATCTCAACTATCGCTCTGCCTAGATGATACGCGTGGTTTGCATTAGTGTGTTCGATACTGCCTCTTTATGATGAAGAATTGAAACTGACCAAAGAGGAATGAAATACACAAAGCCTCCAGTTCTCTACCAGTGAATCTTTTCATGCCCAATTTTCAGCCCCGATAACCCTGATCTTCCAGTTAAAAAAACAAAAATCTCAATTCCACCCGCGGAGGGGCAGTGTAGAGCTGACTAATAATTTCTGGTGCATCCGCTCTTCCACGCGAGGCCAACCGGAGGTCTTACACTTTCCTACTCTATGAATGCCAGTTAAGGGTGTATTCTTAACAAAGACTTACGATTACAAGCCTCGTACCATGTGCATGCGCCTCGCTCGGATCAGATAGCCGAGTTGACTTGCGCACTATCGACGATAAGCGGCCCTTCCCCCGTGGTCTGTGGAACCCACAGGGTTGCCCGGATTAAGAGCGGAGCACTATTCCACCCCGCGAATTGTTTGAATTGTTCAGACTTGGACCTACGATTCAACGGAGCTCTGCGGGGGGAAGGGTGAAAGATGGTGTATGGTGGTAAGCCAAGCACTGGATGTCATCTCTGCCGTAAGCGGAAGATTAAGGTAAGAAAAATGAAATCTCGAATGGATCAAGTCAATCTGCATTCTCCACTATTTGCTTCCATCAAATCCTTAATGAAGTGGTTCATACTTAATACCATTTGTTTACTTGGAACAGTCTGGACTAACTGACAGATAATAGTGTGATGAAGGCCGGCCGGGATGTCGGAATTGTTCTGTCTATGGCCGGCCTTGTCCGGGGTACCGACCAGATCCCGTCTTCCGCAATGAGACCAGAAAGGTTGAAAGATTAGCTCGGAAAGATGGGAGCTCTTCATCAGGCAGTGTTAGTGAAAGCCAAAGCTCAACTTCTACTCCGACCGAATCGGGAGTCATTGAAATCCATCGCGGAAATCCGACACGAGCCCATCCATTAGCAATGCTTCATATCGCTGATTCCACTTGGGAACAACGGGCATTATGTTATTTCTTTGACCAGTATACGGTCTCCTCTCAATCTGCAGAGGGTGCAAGCCATCTTGAATATGTCCCCAGTTTTTACTCGCGTGCTATCGAAACAAATGATCGGACATTATCGTCCACATGTTTCCGCCACGCAGTGGAGGCGACGTCTCTGATGACTTTTGCCAATATCTCCAATGCACCTCCTTTAATGATAAAAGCACGTCAAGGCTATGGAAGGGCCTTGAGTCATCTTCGACATGCATTAGCAAGACCCGCCACAGCCTTACAAGACGAGACTTTTGCGGCTGTAGTACTCCTCTCATTATTTGAAGATATCAGTGGCGAGCGCAATGGGCTTTATAGCTCACATACGGCAGGGTTTGAGTTCCTAATGAAAGTCCGTGGTGAGGATCAATTGGAGTCCACAATTGGCCGGGACATGTTCAACTTCGCCTTTACGCATACTGTACGCACCTAGACCCAGACCCAAACATCGGATGTGCGACGCTAATACTTAATTTTTTCCCTCATGTATAGTTTGTTGAAATCCTTGCCTTGGGAGATAAACCAAGGTATGAAATTGACTGGGCTCAATCGTTACTGGACAGCAATGACCCAGTTGAACGACTCATGCTCGCTGCGTTCAAAATTAGTTCCTTGATGCTATCTATGCAGTCCACCTCCAAGAAACCTGATCAAACGACAGTAGAATCTTGGATTGCCAGCGGACGTGTGTGCGACTTTGAGCTTTCACAATGGTCTCTACATTTACCTGATCGCTGGCTGCCACTCGTCGTCTATTCGGCTCAAGGGGAGCCACTTATCACTTATAACTATATCTCTTACGCTGTAGTCTGGCACTACTACCGGGCAGCGCGGGTGATGCTCCAACAACTTCTCCTCAGTCTCAATCAGTCGCTACTCACTATTATTAATAAGAAAAGCACGCTTGGCGCCAGCACATCGACACAGTCTTCTCTAAACGAGGGAAGTATTCGTGCAACTATCCAAGAGATGACAACAGATGTCTGCCGCAGTATTCCCTTCTGCTTGGGAGATGTGGACACCCTTGGTCGATCTATCCGGTCAGGGGAAGGCAATTGGACCATGCGTGCTGGTCAGGGATATGGTATGCTCTGGCCGATGTGGTATATTCTCTCGTGTGGGATGCCCAGTCCTGCGCAATCGACGCAGATCCGAAGCGTGTTGACCCGCGTTGGATCTACACTCGGGATTAAGCTAGCACTGGTCTTAGCCCGTGAAGCTGAAAAGATCAGAGGGGAAGGCCCTGAGTGAATTCTTGTCTTGTGTATATCATCAATTATATTAGTTTACCTTATTCTGGTGTATGATTGGGATTTCGGCCTGAAGGCATTGGAGGTTGCAATATGATACTGTACATTACCATTCATACAATTATACAACATCACAGTTCTCATAGTGGTATGACATGTTATCTCCATTTAAATCAAACAGACTATTCTATTCAATATCATTTCCCATTAAATCATGACTTGCATGTTGTGTATCTTCTGCTGAAGTGCTGTTCTGTGCAGTCCTCCGCATTTAAAAATATATCATGACGTCATTCCTTAAGCTGTTACGACGAAACACAAGTTGCATGCGAGATCTAGTCATGGTATATCTCCAAGTATCTTAGACTGGGATACACAAGATACACAGGGATATGTAAATATAAATTGAATCAACTGTTATGCATAGAAATATACTATCTATTCATTGTGATTGGCGAGTGATAGTCGAATAGTCCCTGGGAGTGCCGGTTTAGCCGTTCGCGTCGGCTTTGGGCGGCACTGGAGGATGCAGCGATGTGACGCCATGGCCGCCATTCTTGCTTTCGTTTTGTATTCCCCGTCTTGTTTCTTTTTCTACTCCTACTTTGAAACTTCACCCCCCTCTCCCCTCTTCACTATCAACTCTTCATTATGGCGCAAACAGAGCGCAAGCTTCCCTTTGGGAAGATCGAGCCCAACTCTGCCAAGTATTTCTATAGTTGCATGTTTGGCGGCATCGTCGGTAAGCTCCCCTCTCCTCCTGTGTCAGCAAGTCGTGCCTCAACTAATCTGTTTTTTCCCCTGAATTTCAGCTTGTGGTATGTGAAGCAAATTGGGATATACTCGTCAATACCACTTCAATTGGCAGCTACTAAGCTTTGTTTAGGACCAACTCACACTGCGGTCACTCCGCTAGACCTGGTCAAGTGCCGTCGACAAGTCGATCCCAAGATCTACACCTCCAACATCTCCGCATGGCGATCAATTTTTGCTAAGGAAGGCCTGCGCGGTGTCTTCTTCGGATGGGCACCCACATTTATTGGTTACTCCTTCCAAGGCGCAGGAAAATACGGTCTTTATGAGTACTTCAAGTACTTATATGGTGACCAGCTCTTCCCGCAAACCAATCGCACTCTAGTCTTCTTGGGTGCCAGTGCATCCGCAGAATTCTTCGCCGATATGGCACTTTGCCCGATGGAAGCTATCAAGGTCCGCATGCAGACTACTCTGCCACCTTATGCGAATAACCTTCGTGAGGGTTGGAGTCGCATTGTCGCCAAAGAAGGGCTCGGAGGTCTTTACAAGGGACTATACCCTCTGTGGGCACGTCAGATACCCTACACCATGACTAAGTTTGCGACTTTTGAGGAAACGGTCAAGCTCATTTACAAGACCATGGGTAAGCCTAAGGAGAGCTATAACCAGTTGACCCAGACCGGTATCAGCTTCCTTGGTGGTTATATTGCCGGAATCTTCTGTGCCGTGGTTAGTCACCCGGCCGATGTCATGGTTAGCAAGTTAAATGCAGATCGTAAAGGTGAGTTCTACATCATTGGAATGCGTTGTCGAGAAAGATAACTAACTGTTCCTAGCTGGCGAGGGTGCCATGACCGCCGTCTCACGAATCTATGGCAATATTGGATTCTCTGGCCTGTGGAATGGTCTACCTGTGCGTATTGTCATGCTGGGTACATTGACGGGCTTCCAATGGCTCATGTAAGTTGACATTATCTACATATATCGGGTAAATGGGAGCTGTACTGACCAGTTGATATAGTTACGACTCCTTCAAGGTATTCTTGGGTCTTCCGACCACTGGTGGACATTAGATAGAACAATCGAACATATCACATTACGGTTAATCATATTCAACCCCATGACTTATATAAATGCAATTCCATGTAAACCACCAAAATAAAAATATCCATCATCCATTAGTCCTACTGAACAACAAACTGTATACTGTATTTCTCACCGCCCGACGTTATCGCGGCAGAACCGAAAAGCGCTGAGACTCGCCGTTGCTGCGAAGGTATCTCCCTGCCGAACTTTCTCCTTCATTTCTTTCGTCTCTTTTTTCCCCCACCAGTCTTCTCTTTGTTCATTATATCCTCTGTCTATATACGCATCTCTCAGCTGCCACTCCAGTAAAATCTTACCCCCCCCCCCCACCATTTACTCTCTTAAACCCAATCGAACACCAATCACATTCGCGCCGATCCTCCAACAAACTTGATACCTGACCCCCTTTCGTCCTTTCAATTCCAGCTTCATTAAAAGTTGTCACTCACAATGGATACCCGCCCACCGACATCAGCACCTACCTTGAACCCTCCCAGTGTGGAAATCGCCTACAAGCGCAAATGTATCGCTTTAAAGAAACGTCTCGCGGAGGTGGAGGCCGAGAACGAGCTCATGCGTACCCGTAATCGTCGCGGCTGGCAATATATTCAAAAAATGCGCCTTGAATCTTGTATGCTGCTCGAACGTCTGGCAAAGGTCACCGGTATGACCGAGGAAGCACAGGCTGGGGCCGCAGATCCGGAATTGCGCGCTCGCGCCGTTGCCATGATGTCGAATGCTGCTACTATGAATGGACTTGGTGGTTCCTCTCACAATGGTGCTTATCTTGAAGATGAGACTGAGGGTAGCTCTGATGAACAACCCCCTACTGTAAGCATTTTTCCCTTGTCATTTGCATTTGCACATGGACAGTTTCTGTTGCAATCTGCTTCTTCGTCTTCCTTCTCCTCTTCCCCCCGCGTCTAAAACATTTGAGTTAACTTGTTTCCCCCATTTTCAGCCTGAAGATCGTCCTTTGCGCATCAAGCGCTCCCGCAAATCCAATGCTGCAGGCGAACAAGGTGAAGAGGATGGACAGAATCCAGATAATGCTGCTGAACCTGCCGATCGTGACCCTGCCGCGCTACCGCGTCTCGCTCCTGCACCTAGCCAACAGGATCTCACCTCTTCTTTCAGAGTACAGGGCGGTGGTAATGGGGCAGAGGGCGATCATACTCCTGCTGCAGCTAGTACGCACAGCCAGGACAACCGAGAAGAACAAAGTGAACAACCTGCTGAAGGGGCAGACTCCGGAACCACGCCCATGGATATGGATACAAAAGAACCAAAGGAGGAGCAATGAGAAATTCGCTCCTTTCTTTATTTTTTATTTTTTTCATTTTCCTTCTTCTGGGATATTTCTCTTATTCGACTTTTCCGGGGGGGGTTCTATCGGACATGATCTCTGCTCGGCATTTCGCCGTTTTTCAACATTTTTTCTTATGTATTGTTCTAGGTCTGGGTTTTTTATCTGTTACAGCGATGGTTTCACGGTTCTCTTTCCACTTCACTCTATATGACGTTTCGAAATTGCTCCGCTCGGCGAAGTGATTGTATTCTAATAGATCATTATTAGTATGAGATGATAGGCGTCAAATGCCCAGCGCATCATAAATTCTTTTAATGCTGCTTTGGGGTTTTTGTTTTCTATTGGTGGTTGGTTGATATAATATTCACCTTCGAATTGTAGTTTTTATAGTACTAGTGCTATACCTCCAAGCGTCAACCCTTTGTAAGATGAAATTCGGACTGGTATGCGTTGAAATATATATAAATAGAAATTGAAGAAGCCCCGATTCCTGATTCTCGTAATGTGCAAATCGCGCCAGATTTCCGATCCTGCAAGATAAAACAGACAATCACCTCAACTCCATTTCGTTCAAAAGGAAAGATAATTCAGATTAATGTATTGAGGGGCCCACATCCTTTTTCATGTACATACAAGATGGGGCTGGGTTTGAGCGTTCATAGGTGTCTGATGGAAATGGAAATTGAAGTTTTCCCTCCTCAGATTGAAGAAGTCCTGGTGGATCATGTATGGATATCAGATACAATGGTCTATTGTCTCTGAGTGCGGCGCCCGTGTGGACTGCCGTCATAGCTGATGCTGTAGAGGAAAGGTGCATTGAGCAAGGTTATTCACGTTTCCTTGTGATCATAGGATGAAATTTGGGAGTATTGAATACCAATATGGAGAAGATCGGCATCTCTCTTCATTTCTCTCGGTGATTTCACCCTTGAGCTTTCCAGTCATGAGATTCATAATTCCAGTGCAGATAGCGCCATCTAATCGACACCAGCGTAAAGGTCGACCACGATGTTGATGGCCGCTACCAGAATCTCCGCAGCAATAAGGACGATCACTATGAAAAGATTAGCATATTCCATCAAATAGTCTCTCTTTGTACATACCAATCCATTCCAAGTATTCTCCGTGGCGATGTGTCAATTGATCTTTCAGCACTGCTAGAAGATCCGCAATGACATCCAATCGCTCAGTGAGCAAGCTGACACGCTGGTCCATCTCCAAGTAGCTTCGAACGGCCTGATAGACAGGTTCAAGTTGAGGTTCCGCCCAGAAAAGCTCCGGGCTATCAAGAACGGATCCCTGTAAATGGATATTGATTCGAAGAATAAAGAGCTCTCCAATTTGCATATTGATTTGTCGCCGTGTCAGGTTGACACTACCTGTTTGCGCGATTTGAGCTGGAAGCGGTGCTGTATCTGAAATTGTTTCGGACACAAGGTCTTCAAAGAGAGAGGTCTTCACCGACTGAGCGAGGGCATGCGAGATTGCCAGCTTAATCATATGGTTGCGAGGGTCGCGGAGGGATATGAAATCGTTGTATATGCGAGCTTGATATTCTCGCGCATAGTAGAAATTGAAATTTTCGATCTGCGTATCATCCGGACTCAAGATTGATGACGCAAATTTCGAAATGTCGGATAGGAAGCGAGATTCATGTGCAGGACTCATACCCCATATGACAACGGTACCGTAGTCAAAAAGAAATATTTCGGGTTTATGAATGGTTGTGTCAATATCGAAGTTTTCATCTGCCTGTGGTGTTGAAACAGCGTGCTCTGAATCAACATTGACAGGGTTACCGGTTTCATCGCGAAAGTCGATGAGGTCTTCGCGTCGAGCTTTGTTGCTATCTTCCACTTCCACTGCACTGTCCGAATATCTTCGTTCGCTGGTGCGACCATTGTTTCCTCCGACAGGGAAGAGCCGGCCTCCATTCTGCCTTTCTTCGAATTGATAATCGAATGGGGAATAGACGCACTCATCAAATAATTTCGGATTCGCCCCACGGGATTTAGCACGAGATTTGAGGAACTTAATGACACCTTCTAGACGGTACGAATTGGCTGTGCAGTACGCAGTTACTCGGGGGATACGGTCTCGGTCGGCTTTACCCAGTCTTGCGGCATGACTCCGAGCAGCGGGCTCTTTGATGCGTGTGATTTGTGAATAGACATCGCGAGGAAAATCTCCATCTTCCTCTTCGGCAGTGACTGGGTCGGGCAATAGCTTCAATTTCTGCGCTTTCTTGGTAGTACGTTGAGGACCAATCTTGGAGCCGGTCGGAGTGTTCGGCCCAGGGAGGGGCGCGCCATGGCTGTGACGACGACGAAGTTTGCTGTTCAACGCAGAGAGCATCGGCGGACCCCCAGCACGAGGATGCGCACCCTGCACATTAACATTTTGGACTGGAGGTGAGCCAGTCTGTAGAGGGCGGAAAGTCGGATCGGACGAAGTGGTCCCGCCGTAGGTACTGATTGTCGTCAGAGGGTTAAAGGTCACCGATCGTGGAGGACGAGTTGCCCGCGGTGATGGAGGATTCTGCTGGGGCAATAATGGGGAATCTTCTGAAGCGGATGCCATGGTCAACAGGCAAACTCCGCCAGGGAGGAAAAGAGAGAATTGAGGAGGTTCAAGTTGAAGCTGCGAAAAGTTGAGAGCTTCCAAGGTCGGAGCTTCGCACGTGCTCCACTTTAGTCATCGAGTCGAAGTATGACCATTTTATATCAATTTGTATGAGATTATACAATGTAGATATACATTGAGATATAATTACACACATTTACGATATACAGTGGGAAGGACGAGAGTATACTATAGATGAAGAAACACACTAGACACACGGCCTAGAGACACACATGGCAATCGATGCATATTATTCACAAAAAAGGCTTTGTGGCAGCCAGTTATGGATCGTTAGATATAACAAATCGGCTTCATCTTCATCGTCGCACGAACCCAGAAGGTCCCCCCGCTGTCCTCCGTAATCCATTGACCTTGCCGGAATTGCGTTCTCTGTTCATCCAATTCTCTCTCACGTTGCGTCCACTCTTGGAGGCCCTCGGCGCCAGTGCAGGTTTAGAGTTAGAATTCTTTGAAGATGGCGCATCCAACACTCGAATTGTAACATCTCCCACCTGCACATCCTTTGGCGCCTTCTCGTGCTTATCCAAGAATCTTAATTTGCTCGATTTCTTTGGTCCCGCGACCGAATCCTCTGTGGATGGTGTTGGCGGACGTACTGCGGGTTCGGCGTTCAAGATGTCATCGGGAAGCAAAGCGGGGAGAGCAGCACGTCGGGTATCTTGTGTGCTTGATCCTTGAAGAGTAGCTGTGCTTTCAGACATCAAATCATCACTTGGAGATAATTCCTTGGGCTTCGTAGACTTCGCCTGGAGTTTCCGGCGCTCGTCTAATTTCCTCCGCTTTTCTCTCTTTGCTTGTTCCTCTCTGCGGCGAAATATTAGCAACTTGGACAAGTCCGGCACTGGCCTGAAGGTTTTATCAATACATACACTTGTTTCAGTTTTTCTTGTCTCTTGGCCTGCTCCTTCATTTTCAGAAGTTGGGCAGAGTTGTCGATGGTCTCTGGTGCATCATCGCTATCGCTGTCGCTGTCGTCTTCCTCGTCCTTGGAAACTTTCGGGGTCGGCTCTGGTAAAGACGTTTCCGGCATGCCTGGCTCTTCGCTACCGAATCGGAAATGGTTCTTCGGTGCAGATTCGGTTGTTTGTGGGCCTTGTTGATCGCTCTTGCTGGCCTGTCCAGCAGAATCGCCGTTGGTAAGCTCAGCAGCTTCTAGGTCACCTTGTTTCCTCCGCTTAATCTGCTTTTGGCCGGTCTTTTCTGTGCTGGTACCCTGGGCCTTACGCTTGCCGCCCTTGGCCACGCCGTTGGTTGCAGGCTGCTCTGCAGGTTGTTCAGGCTCAACAACCCGTTGTCGAGTTGCGGTCACCATTTTTGAAGCAGTTGGGGTATTGATACCGGCAGGTTCTGTGGAAAGTTGTTCTTCAGACTCCGGTCGCGTAAATAGACCTTTGGCAGCGGTAACAATTTGAGAGAACATAGAGACCGAGACTCCAATTCAATCCGAGGGTGAAATTGCTTTGCAACGAGCTACAAGGTGATGCACCAAAAAAAATCTCTCGGCGGAAGGATTTCCCGAAGGCTTGGCGCGGTGCGGGTCCAAAGTATAGCAGCGGGTCATTATCAAGTTCACGATTACAGCAATATAACTAATGGTAATGAAGAATAAGTACTATGCACTATAATGGTATCAGTATGCTAGTAGAGATATTTGAGGTTCACATTAACAATTCCAAGGTCTAGTAGCCTGGAAGCTATATCAAATGCAAAAGTAGTATATACTATGTAAGTCATAAGTGCAAAAGGTGTACTATGTTATGAACCCTGCCTAAACGCCATATCCTGATGCTCGCCTTACTTTCATTCCAAACGCCACAGATTGTTAGGATCCGCATAAAAAGCGGGATGCTTTCAAAGAAAAAAAAATAGAGCCAGGATTCCCGGTTTCAATGTACTGCGGTTTCCTTCCTCGAAGCATCCGCAATCAATTGGCGCTCTGTAGCCTCTTCCGCAGCATTGATAAAGTCGTCCTCGCCAATATCACTAACTTCATCCATGAGTTTTAGGAACTCCTTCTCATCATCTCCGTCAACAGCCCACATACTCTCTCGAAGCCGCTTGTTTCGCTCCCGATCTTCTTCAATTCGCTGTTCAATCTGTCGTTTGTCGAGACGCACAACGGGGGCTTTTGGATTGCGTGGGGTTCCCGTCTTTGATCTCGCGCTATCCTCTGGTCCTTCCTCTTCTTCTTCTTCCTCAAGGTCAAGATGCGCCGGGTGTGTATCACGGTCTTTCAGGGCTGCATCGATTTCGGTGACGGTTTCGGCGGATAGGAAGCCCCTATTCTGCATACCGTCAAGTACATGGCGGACGTGTTTCACATTGGCGGCCCCTGTTCCATCGGGCGGGACAACTGCGTCCACAACTCTAAGTATATCGCGCTGCATCATGCGGACGTAGGGAAGGTGGTCTTCTTTGGTGGCCATTTCGCAAAAATGTTCGATGAAAGACATGATGTTGGCGCGATTGTTCATATTGTTCTATTATGTGAGGTTAGTATCAAATCTCAGTAAAAGGGCTGTCGGTTTCTTTACCCTTTCAATCTGCTCCAGGATACAGGAATGAAGATCCTCATCCAAATCGCGGTATTTCAGCGCATAGTGTGCAGCTTTTTGTGAAGACGTGACCGATGCACTCAAATGTTGAAGCTGCGTTGTAAAGCGCATACGCACTTCAAACGGATCGATCATCATTTTGGCAAGTATTACATTGAGAACATTCGAAGCCGGAGGGAGCTTCCATGTCCGCGGACGACATTGTGCTGATAAGGCGGTATGCAGTGGCAGAATAAGCATTCGATTTCAGCGATCACATCAGAGAACTCGAGGTCGAACCAGACAATTCTCCTCCTGTGATTGAGGGCCTCTTGATTTTGATATATTACTCGATTCATACTGCACGGTAGTAGCCCTAGATAAGAAGAATATGTACGCTTTCATATTCTTGAACTACGATAGGCTCAACTGCTATACCACATATAGTACTACTACATGTGGTATAGTTAGTACCTACTGGCATTGTATATATGTACCTTGAATGCAGCCCTGCATTCAACATCTGGTGTACCTTTAAACTTGGAAGTTTAAAGGTAGTAAGGTTACCTTGGAAGGTGTGTGAAAAGTTTTCACACACACTTGAAGTTTTCACTCCACTCATAGTATGGATAATATTGAATAACATTGTACCTACAATGGAGGCAACCTTGCCTTACTTGGAAGCCCTTCCAATCTTGGCCAGTATTACATTGAGAACATTCGAAGCTGGAAACCTGAATCACTGGAGTGATTCAGGTTTAAGTGAATATAGTAGTTCCAACAGATGTTATTGCGTCTTCAAATAAAGATGCCAAGTGCGGTATACGGTCAACGGGTTGATAAGTGGTATCACAGTGAATCCCGCCGCAACGTACTGCTAACACTACTTCTATCTTCGCCATGGAGAAGGCCTTCTTCTTCTGCCACATGACCATCTTCGTCGAAATGATGACCCCGGAGAGCTTCTTGGCGTCGAAATTCTACGCCGTTGAGAATGGACCAAACGTCTTTCTTCGTAAGGAGACCTTGTAGTATACCCTTGTTCGCGAACAGGACATAGCGGAGACCGAGGCGTTGGAACATGCGTAACACAATCAAGAAGCTGATATTGCTGTTGAGAGTGATAGGGGTTTGGTCCATCCACGGTCTGAGATCCAGTGTCTCAACAGGATCGGCAAATGGTTGATGTACAAAAAAGACCTGAGTTTCGCCCGGGAGACTTCGGTTGACAGGCGAGGTCGAATAATCCAAAGCAAAGGAAAGCTCATTGCGTGTGATATAACCTAGTAAAGTTGGTATCGAAGTTTCCGAGATCACAGGGAAGCCTCGGTAGGTTGTATTGGCCAAAAGGCCCCGGATAGAATCAATAGTATGACCGGTAGCAGTAATCACCGACATGTCATCAACGGTGGTCATGACGCGAAGGGCAGGCACATCAGGAGGATTGGTATCGTCTCGGTGATCGAGAAAGGGGTATTCATTAAGACGGATCCATGACTCGTAGATGCCGCGTTTGCCAAAGATATCGCCACACCATTTGGACAGCATGACTGCAATCATGATCGGAATGACATAGGTTAGAGCTCCTGTCAATTCAAACATAATGACGACAATGGAAAGTGTCATCCGAGTTGCTCCGCCTCAGGCAGAAGCAGCGCCGATGATCGCATATAGACCAGGCGTTACACATGGAATATCAGGCTCGCATTTGTTGAAAATTAAAGCATTTGGATAGGCTTCTTGCCACATGCGAACTAGAATACCCAGAGCACGACCATACATCGCACCGATAGCCACTGAAGGTAAAATGATACCGGCTGGAATATCGAGTCCGAAAGTCAGGGAGGCGAGGAAAAACGCTAAAGCAGCAGCCACCAAAAGAATAGCCACGATGCCGAAGGCTTTCGTTCCACTGACACAAAGACCGAATCGATCATATGTTTCGCTGTTGCACTCAGCGAACAGAGCCTGAACTAATTCGGAGTTCTGAGCTCTCATGAAGTGATTAGGGAAGTTGATCAAAGCGGTCATCAGTGCCACCACAGCGACTTCAACAACAGGCTTTGAGGATGTCCGAGCTTGGCGCCATTTGGCGACTCGAACATTCAAACGGATGAGAAACGCTCCAAAGAGTCCACCCATGATACCAAGAATGATAAATGGAATAATCTCGAAGCGATGCCAGCCTCGAGTGTAGGTTACTTGGTAAAGTACAATCTTCCCTGTTCGGAAAGGGTTTAAGGCTTGCAGAGTGACTGCGGCGACCATGGCGCAGACGAAGCTTTGCCACATGGTTTTATCTGGAAAGTAATAAGATAGTTGCTAGGCATTTTTAGTAACGGTCCAAATGCACATATCTGTTTAGATGTACCATACCTCTAAACTGAAGAGCACGCCTCCAATAGGGGCTCCGAATGCAACCGAAATACCGGCAGCAGCGGCGGCAGACAGGACCTCGCGTTTCCGGGCTGAGAAATTAGCGCTGGAGCCAGAGTTTGAACTTGAAGTACGAACCCTCGTTCCCGTTGAGACTATCAAACGGTTTCATCATAATGTTTGCGCAACAGCATGCAACATGCACGAGCGGGCCTTCTTTTCCGAGCCAAAGGCCGGACGCGACAGATAAACACTAGGAGCTGTGAGTAAAGATTGGCCTCATGTCATCTCAGGGCTACATACTAGTCCGAGTGATTTAATAGCCAGCGTCCAAGGGCCCATAAAATGTCGAATGACAGTACCGCCCAAGACTGTCTTAATCTCAGGGATACCACTGTGTCTTGCGTATATGGCGAATCTGCGGACCAGGATGCAAGCGCAGAAAGCGAAGAATACCTATGCTGTGTTAATAAGATATTAATGGGAACACCGACTTACTCCCTTACTCACTGAGAAAAGAATGTAGAATATGTATCCCACGGTGTATTGCCCCCCTTTGGATGACGCTCCCAAGGCAGTACCCCATGGCGTCCAGTCCAGACATTTGGAATAGTCTATTGGAAGACGATGTGAGCTTTAGGAATACCGAGGCTGTAATAATAACAAGGCGCCACTTACCATCAAGACCCCAGCAACAGAAGCTTCGATTTAGATAGAACCTACCTCCCCCTTGGCCGCTCTTACAGTAGCCAGTCTTGAGATCACCAAGCCAATCCGTTGCAATATCAATGGCCGCGGCAATGATCCCGACTGCAATACCAGTTGCCACCAAGACTAGCCACACATTACTGGCATCGAGGAGACGGCGGAAATGACCTAATATGCCCTGACCACTCGAATATAGTAGGCGTTTGCGTTGCCGCTCCTTGGTATATTCATAGATCCAATCGATTGCGGAGAAGTCATCGTAACCAACACGGCGGCCCGGACCTTCCACATACCAGTCCGAAGGTACACCATCTTTCGTAGAATTTGGGTCGATGTTGGGTCCCAATGGCCCATATGAGGCTAAAGGCGAAGCATCTCCATTTTGTCCACCTTGTGTCCCTGTTGCTGAGAAGCCGAATCCTGTACTGTCCGAACCGCCCGCGGTATTTAGGAACAAATTCGACAAACTGAACCGTGATTGTCGCGTTGTCTTGCGCTTAAACGTTAATCTAGAGTAAGATCATTCTTAGCAAAGGAAAGTCCAATTCATAATTAGTGGCAACTCACGGCTCTTGAGGCCCCTCCGTGTCGCGATCGACATCTTGAAGTACAGCAAGTCCTATATCTTCTTGCGTTTCGCGTGTATGTGTCTCTCGGAGCTCATCAGCAGTACTGGAGCCCTGGCCATTCATTGACATCGTGAATCATCAATGCCAAGAATAATTAGCATCCTTCGATGCAAAGCAACTTCAGAATGGCCAGATGGATCGACTCTCTCGGAGCTGCGCAAGCTCCCCGACCATGCTTAGTCACGCGCGGGCCCAACCAAAGGCGGTCAGGCCAATTTGTGTGGGGCGCGGTGAAGAGTGCCCGGCAGAAAAAAAAAGTCGCGGGCATTTCTTCTTTCGACATCGAAGAGCTCCTCTGGCAGTCGGGCGCAAACATGAGTAATTTGCCCGTCTACGAGAGGACTCTAACAGTACCTCAGCTGCTTGAGCAGTTGCCAAGCGAGATATCAAATCTCGTTCGGTCTGCTTCGGGCAGCCAATACCTACATGCGCTTGCGCTTGGCGCATTAAACACCACATTCACAGAAAGCATTTTCACATTATACGAGCCAGTCGTGGTGGACTTGGCTGCAAGATGGCTTCGATCCGATATAAACGCCGACTATATCCATATTTTGACTGCATTCGCACGTATCCTTCCCTTCGCGCCCTATCTACGACCTTTTGCAAGTCAATATGCCTTGTCATCAACCGGCCCTCAGTCAGCTTTGACCGACTCGAAAGAACTCACACTTCGCCAATTGGATACGAATACCACTAGGAATTTGCTTCTTACTATTTTCCGACTTCTTTCCTTCGATTTAGAGACATTCTCGAAAGCTGTCTCTCCGATTCAGCTGCAGTCACTTTTCCCCCATCAGGACCGAGTTGTACGATACCTTGCCGTGCGATGCTTCGCTTTATATATGCATGCCGCCGATGCAGCTACCCAGAATATGCTGCGTGTCAACACTGGCACCGATCCAATCGAAGGAGAGTGGGAAGGAATCACAATTGACTATCGTCTTTTGGGCTTATGGGAGGAGTGTCGATGGGCATCTCTTGAGGGCTCTATCAAAGTTGCTCGGTCGTCAAGATCGGACATGGACGTCATGAAATTCATCGAAGATACCCAAGATTTCTTTACAAGTCGAACCGCCAACATTTCAGGTGTCCTCATTCCTCGTCTAAAGGATGCGCACCCATCACCCTCTTCCGTTGTTGAGACGCCAACAGCCATTGGAAACTTACGCCGAATCGCGACTTCACTTCTTGGATTCAAACCTATTCTCTTGGTTGGCCTGCCTAATGCAGGAAAGACCACACTTATCGATCATATAGCAGCCAAGATGGGCCAGTCAGAGTCAATGGTTACTTTGCATCTCAACGAGCAGACAGATGCGAAGAGTCTACTTGGGATGTACTCCACCTCTTCTGCCTCGGGTTCTTTCTCTTGGCAGCCCGGTGTATTGAATAAGGCCGCAAGAGAGGGCCGATGGCTCTTGATCGAAGATTTAGATCGTGCTCCCTCTGAAGTGCTTGGTCTCATTCTCCCAATCATCGAAAGAGGCGAGTTGACAATTGCTAGCCGGAGAGAGCGAATCAAGTGCGCCGAAGGATTCAAGATTATCGCTACTATGAAGTCTTCATACAATATCGCAGGAGAGGAGATTGCACCTACCACCTCTATGCTCGGAAGTCGACTATGGGAAAGGGTTCCGGTCGCGTCTTTACCAGTGAACGAAATGCGAGATGTGATTCTGCAGAAGTTTAGCCTCCTTGAGTCCAGAGTCCCGACCATAATGGACGTCTACGGCAAAATTTGCTCCGCTTTCCATGGAAGTCTAGCTATCAAGGGCTCCCAGGGACGTACACCTGGATTCCGAGACCTTATCAAGCTCTGCAGTCGTTTGAATAATCGCTTGCAGCGCCTCGGGGTGAAAACCGGCTTCGAGGCTACATCAGAGGGCGTCGATGACGAGATTCTTCTTGACATTGTTGATGTTTTCCTCAAATACATCCCTGAGAAGTCGATGCAAATGAGCCTGGCTTCTGTTGTTTCAGAGGCCCTCCAGATCTCCCCCCAGCGAGCGCAATTCTGTCTTGAAGAAAGAACACCGAACTATACAGACAAAAACAACTCGATGGTAATTGGTCGGGAGACTTGTCAAAAGATCAGGGTGCCAAGTGGTACTGCACAAAAGCTCGCAGCAGCAGCGTCGAGATTTGCTTCTACAAGGTCTGCTTTGTCTATCATGGAACAAGTTGCTGCCTCAGTACAAATGGCGGAACCCGTCTTGTTAGTTGGAGAGACCGGTATTGGAAAGACAACAGTCATTCAACATCTCGCCACATTGATGCGACAAAAGCTCACTGTCGTCAATTTGTCCCAGCAGAGTGAAAGCACCGACCTTTTGGGAGGTTTCAAGCCCGTTAGCATTCGTACAATGGCAGTACCGATGCTGGATGAATTCACCCAACTTTTCGAATTGACTTTCTCTGCGAAAAAGAACCAAAAGTTTCTCAACTCAGTATCCAAAAGCGTGGCTTCTGGAAATTGGGTCAGATTAGTGACTCTTTGGCACGAGGCTCTTCGCCTGGCTAACGGTGTTTTCAACCCAGCACCTCCCAAAGAGTCAGAAAACGGCGACGAACAACCAGCTAAAAAGAGGAAGCTTGATTCGCCTAAATATCAGCATCTGCGAAAGCGTTGGGAAAGCTTCCAGTCCCAGCTTTCAGACTTCGAAGCCCAGGTTTCCCAAGGGGATGCGAAATTTGCCTTTGCCTTTGTGCAAGGTAAAATTGTGAGAGCACTCAGGAATGGTGAATGGGTTCTTTTGGATGAAGTCAATCTTGCATCCCCTGATACCCTTGAGAATATTGCCAGTCTGCTGCACCATGGAAGCGAAGGCTCACCTTCTGTCCTACTTTCCGAAGCTGGCGATGTGGAGAGAGTATTCGGTCATCCCGACTTCCGCATATTCGGAGCTATGAACCCTGCAACAGATGCTGGAAAGCGAGATCTGCCTCCTGGCTTGCGATCAAGATTCACCGAGTTTTATGTGCATTCTCCTGACAGCGACCTGAATGATCTATTTGCACTTATCCAGAAGTATCTTGGCGACTTGACCATGGGTGACGAGAGAATTGTTCCCGACCTCGCTCAGCTATACATGGAAACGAAGAAGCTCAGCAATCAGAACAAAATCACTGACGGAGCTGGCCAGCGACCCCATTTTAGCATTCGAACGCTAGTCCGCGCTTTGGTTTATGTACTGGATCATGCACATGTATATGGTCTTAGACGAGCTGTCTTTGAAGGATTCAGCATGAGCTTTTTGACTGTACTGAGCTTGTACTCGGAGAAGTCTTTAACTCCACTCATTGAGAAGCATATTTTTGATAATGCCAAGAATGCAAAATCGCTACTCGGAAGGACACCTCGTGCACCCGAAGACGGGCATTCATACGTCCAGTTCAAGCACTATTGGATGCGACAGGGCCCCTTGACTCCAGAAGAGCAACCACACTACATCATTACTCCATTCATCGAGAAGAACCTGAAGAATTTGGTCAGAGCAAGCTCTACTCGGCGTTTCCCAGTTTTGATCCAAGGTCCCACTTCAGCCGGAAAGACAAGTATGATTGAATATCTTGCTAAGGTATCTGGCAACAAATTCGTCCGTATCAACAACCACGAGCACACCGATCTCCAAGAGTATCTAGGCTCATACGTCTCGTCTGATGACGGAAGCCTGCGCTACCAAGAAGGTGTTTTGGTAGAGGCCCTTCGAAACGGTTACTGGATTGTTCTTGATGAGCTCAACTTGGCGCCTTCTGATGTCCTTGAAGCTTTGAATCGACTATTGGATGACAACCGTGAACTGTTCATCCCGGAGACCCAGGAGGTAGTCCACCCACACCCAAACTTCATGCTCTTTGCTACTCAAAACCCTGCTGGTCTATATGGAGGCCGTAAAGTCCTCTCTCGCGCATTCAGAAACCGTTTCCTTGAACTTCATTTCGATGATATCCCAGAGAGTGAACTCGAGTTCATTCTTAAAGAAAGATCTCAAATCGCCCCGTCTTTCTGCTCTAGGATCGTCTCCGTTTACCGGAAACTGTCACTGCTCCGTCAATCCAACCGCCTTTTCGAGCAGAAAAACAGTTTTGCTACCCTTCGTGACCTGTTTAGATGGGCTCTGCGTGATGCTGATGATCGCGAGCAATTGGCAGTCAATGGTTTCATGCTTCTTGCTGAACGTGTGCGCAACCCTCAGGAGAAGGCTGCTGTCAAGCAAGTGATCGAGGAGGTCATGAAAGTCCGCTTAGATGAGGATATTCTATATGGTGAACAGGAACTGGAAAAGAGCGTTCCGCAGATGGCGGGACTTCCTTCCGGCATTGTCTGGACTCAAGCCATGCGACGTCTTTTCGTTCTGGTTTCTAAGGCCCTTAAGAACAATGAGCCGGTTCTTTTGGTCGGAGAGACCGGTTGTGGTAAAACACAACTTTGTCAGGCAGTTGCAGAGGCTTTCAAGAGAGAGTTGTTTATCGTCAATGCTCATGTCAACCTTGAGACTGGTGACCTCATTGGCGCTCAAAGACCAATCCGAAATCGGGCAGCAATCGAGAAGCAACTCGCAGATGACCTTGAAATCCTCATTTATGGAGAGAAATCAGGAAGTTCGACCCTTGAGCAATTGAAACTCGAATTTTCCGGCCTTGATGCACAGCAAAAACAGGAGAAGGACCAAGATCTTCTGCGCAAAGTTGAGAGGAATATTGTGCGGTCCAATGCCCTGTTTGAATGGTCTGATGGAAGCCTGATCACTGCAATGAAAACGGGGCATTTCTTCCTTCTTGATGAGATTTCCCTTGCAGATGATTCCGTATTAGAAAGACTGAACAGTGTTCTCGAACCGGGTCGATCAATTCTTTTGGCTGAAAAGGGCCCAATCGACTCCATGGTCATGGCCGACCGAGGCTTCCAGTTCCTTTCAACCATGAACCCTGGTGGTGACTATGGTAAACGAGAGCTTTCGGCTGCCCTTCGAAACCGTATGACCGAGATTTGGGCGCCTCAATTGTCAGATGATGAGGACATCCTTCCAATTCTCTACATGAAGTTGAACATGAAGGACGAGAAGGTGGCTAGAGCCATGCTACAGTTTGCGAAATGGTTCAAGACTACTTTCCAAAACACATCCACCACCTCCCTTTCTCTTCGTGATCTTCTGGCCTGGGTTGAATTCGTTAATACTTGCCAGAGCACCGATACCTTGTTCGCTATCATCCAGGGTGCTGCCATGGTATTTGTTGATACCCTTGGTGCCAACCCGGCTGCGATGCTCGCCATATCACTCAACAACCTTGAAGGAAATCGCCAGAAGTGCCTCGATAAGCTGAGCGAATTATTTGGCACTGACGCCTCTGCGATCTATCGGGAATCATCAACGGTCACAATTGAGCCTGGTCTTCTTCGAGTTGGCCCATTCTCACTCCCAACGGTTGGCGAGACTGACCCTGACCCTCAATTTACCATGGATGCCCCCACCACGATCGCCAACTCAGTCAGAATTGCCCGTGGTCTGCAGTCATCGAAACCTATCTTGATGGAAGGTAGCCCGGGTGTCGGCAAAACCACTCTTGTCACAGCTCTCGCCAAAGCCCTTGGAAAACCTCTCACTCGAATCAATTTGTCAGAACAGACAGACCTAACGGATTTATTTGGATCCGATGTTCCTGTTGAGGGAGGGGATGTAGGCCAATTTACTTGGCGAGATGCTCCATTCCTACGAGCAATGCAGCGTGGTGACTGGGTTCTTCTCGACGAGATGAACCTCGCCTCACAATCCGTGCTTGAGGGTCTGAATTCTTGTCTGGATCATCGTCAGCAGGTCTACATTGCTGAATTAGATCAAACATTCAAACGCCACCCAGATTTCGTTCTTTTCGCAGCGCAGAACCCGCATCACCAGGGTGGCGGCAGAAAAGGTCTGCCCGCATCATTTGTCAACCGTTTCACTGTTGTCTACGCAGACAGCTTCACAGATGCCGATTTGAAGAGGATTTGTGCCAAGATCTTCCCCGGAAGTCCCATTGAACAGACAGAGCGCCTTGTGGATTTCGTCTCTGCCTTGAACAGAGCCATTGTGACCGAACGCCGACTTGGAGCAGTTGGTGGTCCATGGGAGGTCAATTTGCGAGACATCCAAAGATGGCTTCAGTTGGCAGATCGTGGGGACTTGCAGATTCCTACCAAACACTTCCTGGACGTTGTCATCAATCATCGTTTCAGAAGTGAAGAAGACCGCATCCTAGTTTCGCAACTATACGATCGCATCTTTACTGACTCCGAGGTCATTCCCAAGAGCTACTTCCACAACTTGACCCCTGACTACTTGCAAGTCGGGTTGGGAATCTTGTCTCGTGACCCAGTTCTCCAACGGTCAGTCGAACCGCAGATGAAAATTTTGCCTAAGGATCTCCATATTCTTGAGTCACTTGTGTTATGTATTGATAACTCTTGGCCGAGTATCTTGGTCGGCCCTGCTGGATGTGGCAAAACGACCCTCGTCAAGAAGCTTGCTGCTATTAAAGGCGCAAATCTGGAAGAGCTTGCTCTCAGTGCGGATACCGACACGATGGATTTGATTGGTGGCTTTGAACAAATTGATCATCGAAGAGAAGTCTCGTCTTTTGTTCACGATATTGAAGTGTTCTTACGACACCAAATCATCTTCTCTTTTGCCTCAGGAGATGTCACCGAAGCCGTGGCATCGGCCCTTCAAATATGCCAGCACTTCCAAACATCGGAAACCTCGCTGGAGACCGTGATCACTTCATTGTCGGCCCTTTGTCGGTCCTATTCCGACCCGGCTCTCCAGGGATTCCTAGAGAGAGCGCAGCGCTTGTGGGATGTCATTTGCAACTCGGACAAGATGAAGGTTGGATTCGAGTGGACGGAAGGTGTACTTACTCGAGCTGTTCAGAATGGTGACTGGGTCATCCTTGACAATGCCAATTTGTGCAATCCGTCCGTTTTGGACAGGTTGAACTCTTTGACGGAGCCCAATGGTACTCTCATTCTTAACGAGCAGCGCACTGAGGATGGTTCAGCGCGTATTGTCACACCTCATCCGAACTTCCGACTATTCTTGACCATGGATCCTCGACATGGAGAGTTGTCGCGTGCTATGCGAAACAGATGCGTTGAGATCTGCTTCATGTCGAATGAAGTGCAGGATGTTCCATCCGCAACAGGCCCATCATACACCTGCGAGTCCTCTCTTTATCGTCTGCGCCATATCTGGAACTTGGCATCTAGCTCTTCAGCTGCCAAACCTCAAGACCTCTTTGAAGTCTGCCTGGATCATTTGTCTTCAACAGATCTTTCTTATCTCGAGAAAGCACCAGGTACATATCTCCCTTTCAACACCGAAGAAGCCAACAGCGGTCAACCTTTCCTTGCTACATTGCAACGCCACGCATCCGGACTACATGATAATTTCCAATGGAAACCACTCAATCTCATGACTGGCGAGATCACCATGGCCGGGGCATCTATGAGCCTGTCAGGTCCCTCACAGCCTATCCACCCTCTCATTAACGAGCCACTCTTATCCATTACAGGAACGAGCGAATTTCAGTCCCAGGTGACTGTGCTGGCATACCTTGAGGAATTCAGACTTGAGGTTCATCGACTTCGTCAAGGATTGGTCCGTGCCAATGAAGCTAGCCAGCAACTCAAACCAAGTCAAATGACTCGACTAGAGCGGTCGTTGGCCTCGGCCCGCATTCAGTCTTTGATGAAGGACGCCACTCAGCCTGTGGGAGCATTCCTTTCTGAATGTGGCCAGGCACTATATGAGTTCATCCAGAGCCTGGACGCGAGCAGTCTACAGTCACCAGAAATTGTTGGTGCCCTTCGGACAATCACAAGTCTTTGCTGGGACATCTACCGAGTGACAGATGTGGATCGAGTCGATGAAGGCGAATTCCAAGTTTATCTGCAAATTGGTAGACGAGTGTGTACCTCTTTGCTCAACTCATCCCCGCTGCTTCGGCCCCTGGAAGAGGCATTATCACGCGCACTTTCTCGTTTCCGGGCCGAATGGGAGTTGACCACCGGCCTGAGCATGCAAAGAATTTGGGATTCTTGGAGACATGTCACTCCTGCCACTCACGAGCAGCTTATGTCTCTGATCGAATTAGAGAAAACTGTTTCAGACTTCACTTCACTTGCTCTACAAACACGTGTGGAACTTTCGCAATTGAGCAAGATCTGGGAATCACTGTCAACTGCTCAGCGCTTCATACTACTAGACGGCGCTGACGGCGATACTCTTGTCCAAGGCATCAAAGAGACAGTGACAGAGCTCGGCCATGCCGTTCGACGTTCTGACTCCCCAGAGTGTCCCTACTTTGCAGAGGAATTCGAAGCCATTTGCCAATATCATGATCTTTATTCCGATGGTTTGAGCCAAAGCAGATTCCAAACAATTGTTCCTTTACTGGCAGGTCGCCCGCCCCGTTCCTTGGATTCTTCAGCTTCAAACAGCCGAGTACCCGAGCTTCTCAACAGGCTGACTCTGTTTTCGGGAGCTGGCGAACGATCTGCTATAGCTATGGGAGGTACACTTTCTCTCTCATTGCTAGATCGGCTGACATCTGTTGGAAATACCACTCTGGGCCAGATGGATATGCTACAAGCAGAGAAACAGGCTCTTTCGAAATCCCTTTCTCAGAGCAGTCAAAACATTGCAGTGGACCAGTCTAGCAAACTTCGACAGATCGTTGCGGCCCTGACAAAAGATTTGATCTTGTGTCATCAAGAGCTTCTTGATCCTGGCTGTGCGCAAGACGTGATTACTATCCTCCAGGCTATTGAGGAAGGTCAACCAGTGCACACTGGCTCTTCCCTTTCTCTTGTTATGAGCAATACCGCTGGCCATGATCACTTCTTCAAAGACTTTGCCCAGAATGCGCTCCCAGCTCTCATTCGATCTCTCGTGTCTGTGCCTTCAGGTCGTGAGGAGAACATCCACTGCGTCGGATCTGCTGCAGTTCAATTGGCAGTTATCCTCCTACGGCTTTTCGTCCCCGATAAGGCTTTCGACCCTTCGCTTGGCCTTGTCGTTCAAAGAAAGCGTCACTATCAGCGTCTGGACGAAATTGGTGCAAAGTCGAATGCCATCCTTTCCTTCGAAGCTACGTTCTCGGGTCAGACTTCAAACTTGAGGTCTTCTTTGTTGCAGACAGAGACTCAGCAATTGGGCTCTGCTCCACCCCCTTCGTCTGTCACCCGACCCGAAAAGTCGGAGCTGAGCTTATTACATGGAGAATTTGCGAATTTGATAAACTCTGTCCTCAACAGGAACCCTCAAGGTATGATCGCATCGCTTGGAAAGGCTTCTAAGTCCAAGGAGACTGTACAGCTTCTACGTGAGAATATTCGGCAGCTACGTAGCCGACTTCGTGTGCACTACAGATCCTATGATGATATCACAGTCCCCATCGTCCGATTCCTTGGACTTCTCGATGTCGGTCTTTTCTTAGGCTCCAGCCAAGCAAATCTGTCCAGCGAAAACCATGATATTAAGTCTTTGAGTGAAAGCACTCCGTTTTTGGGAGGCTCCGCACACCCTCTTCTATCACCAAACGAGGCTGAAAGACAACCAAGTGCAGGTAACGCGATCGAAATGCGTCTCCACGAGCTTTCTGGTGTCTGGGCAGCCAAGGATGCGGACTCGACGCTACTTGATGTCAAGTCCAGCCACGATACGATCCGCCGTATATTCGCTGATTTCCATCACCTATGGAAGACAAGGCTGAGAGAGGACCAGGAGAAGGAAGCGGAAAAGTCGAATCTTTACCGCTACCGTGGCTCTTGGGAAGACGAAGAAGAGGTGAACGAGGCAGAACTACATGAGCTGTTCCCTACTTATGAAGAAGGAGCTCCGCTTGATCCTCAGGAGGTTGGTCGAATCGACCCTCGAGCCATCGCCATGAGGCTTGCTTCCCTTCATGCCAAGATCGTGGGCAGCGAGCAGACGGGGCAGGCTTTGTCATCTCATGTGAAACAATCTGCACGTTTGTTAGGTACGATGTGGTCCAAGAATAAGAGTTCATTCTCCCCCGTATCGCCCGAGCAGCATCTGTCAGCGGTCTTCCTCCTCCTTGACGAGTCACTCGGCGAAGACAACCAGGACCGACAGAAGAATTACAACTTCTATACTGATTCCAACTTGGAAGAAGCCAGAAAGCTTGTCAATCTCACACTGGCAGTTCAAGCCCGTTTTGTTCAGATCCAATCTGCCTGGCCTGAGCACGCTGTGCTTGCGGATGTTATCAATTGCTGCTCCGAAATCCTGCAATTCAAGCACACCGAGCCTGTTGCCAAGTTCCTGACCAAGGTTGAAAAGCTCCACTCTTTCGTGCATGAGTGGCAGCTTGTTGCAAGTAGGGAATATTCTGCTGCGCCTCAGTATGATGAAATCACCAGCATGACTGTCGGCTGGCGTCGTCTTGAACTTACAACCTGGGCCAAACTTTTAGATCTTGAGAAGGATCGATGCGAGGACGATGTCAGCTCCTGGTGGTTCGTTGCCTACGAAGCCCTATTTGCTGTACCCTTGCAGATGGCTGAATCTGGCGAACATGACATGAGCGAGCACACCCAAGGTGTCATCTCAACTCTGGAGCAATTCTTTGGCTCCACGACCTTGGGTCAATTCGGTCGCCGGCTCCAGCTTGTTTCTGACTTCAAACAACTGCTTGTGATTTTCGCGGATGACTACTCTTGCTTGACGCCACTTGTCTCTGCTCTTAACAATTTCATCGCCCACTTCCAACCTTTCCAGCCTTCAGTTGACAAGGCCCTGCAAGAAAAGCGATCTGCACTGGAGAAAGACTTGAAAGAGCAGATTCAACTGGCAAGCTGGAAGGACACCAACATTGTTGCACTGAAAGAGAGTGCTAGAAGATCCCACGTCAAGTTGTTCAAATTGGTTCGCAAGTATCGTGAGGCTCTCAATCAATCAGCCCAGACACTTCTCGAGCAGGGTCTTCCGGATGACATGGGAGACTCCAATGGGTCTCAAGAACAAGATAAGTCCTTGGCAACGATCGCCACCCCCGAAGCTCTCTCTATATGTCAAAGCGAGGTCAAGTTATGGTCGTCCAGAGCTCTCCGATTCCGCAACCCCGATGGTACAGCTCGCAACATGATCAATCTTTACTCCTCAATTCCTCGCGAGTTCGATATTGCGAAGGATTTGGACGAGTTCACTGTCTCCATTATTGATGGCATCAAGGAGTTCAAGTCACAAACGCCCAAGACTCTGACCGAGGACAACAAGGATGATGTGCAGCATCTCAAGGTGCAAAAGCGTCGCCTTTATGCCGACACTCTCAAGCAACTTTTCGAAATGGGTGTAAAACGCAACGCTGGAACAAGCATTATCGAAACCCAGGTATCGCTTGCTCAGATAATTTCCACATGCGCCGCGTTTGAGTCAGGTACCACCACTTCCAAGTCCATCCGCAGTGCCGACTCATATTTCCATCGTCTTTTGGATCTTCTGCCTCGTGCTCGTTTGGCGTCTCGCAACTACTCCGAGGAACTGAGCAATGTTGAGGTTTCCAGAAGTATGGGCTCTGTAGAGCATCTCTTGTTCATTATTCGTCGACAGAGAGGATCCCTGGCTCCTACTCTCTCAAGCCTCGGATCCTTCAGAGCTCTCCTGGACAAGATGAAGAGCCTCTGGTCAACCGGCCCAGCTTCGCTCGTTAAGACTAGCGCTACTGCTACGAAAGAACGAACCGATCTGCAAAGAGCACTGGGATGGCTTGTCCCAATCCTTACCCTGGCATCGAACATCATTGAAATCCATTCCAAGTTTTCTGCAGTGCCGACGACTACCATCGTGCAAGCGATCCAGTCTCGAAGGGCTGACATCGAGGAACTGCTAAAGACCCTCGTGTCGCTGCCGGTACTTCCATCAGGTGTTGCATCTGTGGCTCGCCAAGAATTTACCCAGCGGGCCCGTTCTTCGCTGGAGCGATTGTCTCTCGATGTAACCAGATGGTCTCAAGAGCGTCCAGACTTGGCCTTTGCTTTGAACCAAATCTCTCCATGGACCATGGCCAACGGCATCGCTGTCGCGCAACCGGCTCCACAGGGCAATGTTTCAATTCAAGCATTTGACGCTAGCCTTCTCGCCGCAATCGACAAAATGCTTGTTGGTCTCCAGCAGCTCAAAGATGTTCCTACAGCTATTACCTTTGGCGGTCTGCTGTCGAGAAGTGACGAGTTCTTTGCCCGTGCCACTAAGGCTGTCCACATTGACGATATTATGTCTTCAATGGTGGCAGTCCTTGACCAATTGCAGGATCTACAAGATACCTCAGCAAGTTGTCTTCCAATTGCCGCTGCGCTCGTCACTAGTATCTTGCCGATCGTCAACCAGTATTTCTATATCTGCCAAGATTTGTTTGACCGATTTGTATCCGCCCACCGCGAGATCTGCAAGACTTCTTATATCTTGACCAAGACATTCACTCAGCTTGCATCTGAAGGCTTCTGCAGCCCTGCCGAAGCCTCTCAGGATGAAGGCAAGGAGGGCAAGCTGGAAAGTGGAACTGGCCTCGGTGATGGCGAGGGCGCGGAGGATATTAGCAAAGATATTGGCGATGATGAAGACCTCTCCGAGCTTGCACAGCAGAGCAAGAAGGAGGATGCTGATGACGATGAGGAGATGGATGACTCAAAGGATGCGGTCAATATGGACCAGGAAGAAATGGAAGGCGAAACTGGTGATCACAAGGACGAAGACGAGGACGAAAAGAAGGATGACAAAGATGAGGAAGGTGAAGATGATATCGACGAGGAAGTTGGCAGTGTTGACGATCTTGATTCTGGAGCTGTTGATGAAAAGCTCTGGGATGGCGAAAATAATGAGAAGCAGAAGGAGACTGAAAATGAAGAAGGAAAGGGCCAGTCTGAAGCCGATCAGCAGACTGCCGCGCAAGACGAGAAAAAGGGCGAGGAAGGCCCGAAGGGCGAGGAAGAAGGTGAAGAGGAAGAAGAGGAAGAGGACGAGGAGGCACCAGAAGATGAAGGAGAAGCAGTGGGCCGTGAGGATATGGATGTCACCGATCCACAGGCTAAGGAAGAAGAAACCTTGGAACTCCCTGAGGAGATGCAGCTCGATGGTGATGATAACGATGGAGGTGGGGAAGAGGAAGAAGATGATGGCATGGATGAACTAGATGACATGGGCCCTTTGCCCGAAGAGGAGCAGAAGACTGATGGAAAGGACGATGAGCCAGGAGAGGAAGACGCAGATATGCCGGCAGACGAGCAAGCACCTGCTGAAGATGAAGAGATGGAAGGTGAAGGCGAAGGGGAAGAAGAGACCAACGAAGGTGCAGCGAACGAAGAGGAGGAGAATGAAGCTGGTGGAGAGGATCCTGAGGAGCCCGAGCAAGACGAATTCCTCGCTCAGCGTGATGAAAACGAAGCCACAGGAGAGAGAAGTTGCCCCCAGTGAAGCTGTCACTGGTGGTCTTGGTGCTGACCAGGACCAAAATGAAGACAAGGGTGCTTCCGGTGATGCTCAGCAGGAGAGTGGCTCGAATGATCCCAATGCCAGCGCTGAACAGAAGACAGGCGCAGCCAAAGACAGCGAGGAGACCAAGGCTAGCCACGATGCTGGTGGAGGCGAAGAATCAGAACCAAATGATCCTCAAATCCAAGCATTTAAGAAACTCGGAGACATGCTTGAGGAGTGGCATCGTCGTCAAAAGGAAGTCAAGAATCCCTCACAAGAGGAAGAAGAATCACTGCCACTGCCACAAGACACTGATATGGCAGACGCCGACTTCGAACACCTCAAGGACGACGAAGATCAGGCCGATACTCAAGCCCTTGGACAGGCCAACGAAGAGCAGGCCAAGGCTCTCGACCAAAACAAGGCTGTTGAGTCTGAAAACAAGCCAGCGGACAATGAAGCTTTGCCAGATGTCTCCGATGAGCATCAAGACGCTGTCGATAATCAACTCGAAGACGAGATGCAATTGGATCGCGAGGTCCTCCCGAGTGACGGTCAATCAGCCGGAGCATTTATCCCTGGCGATCACACTTCCAAGGACCAAGCAGATGGAGCTGCCGGAGCTCAAGAATTGACCGAAGAGCTGGATGAAGTCGACACGCAGCTCGCGGCCATCCACCTCTCATCTTCGCTCCCGCCACTGACTTCAGAAGCCGAAGCCCGCAGCCTCTGGTCTCAGTACGAAAACGCGACCAACGATCTCTCCCTTTCTCTGACCGAGCAACTTCGTCTCATTCTCGCTCCCACAATGGCCACCAAGCTCCGAGGTGACTTCCGTACAGGTAAACGACTCAACATCAAGCGCATTATCCCGTACATTGCCTCCCAGTACAAGCGCGACAAGATTTGGATGCGCCGCTCTATTCCTTCCAAGCGCAACTACCAGATCATGCTTGCTGTTGACGACAGCAAATCTATGCTGGAAAGCGGCAGTGGTCAACTCGCCTTCGAGACTCTTGCCCTAGTCGCTAAGAGTCTCAGCATGCTTGAGGCTGGTGATTTGTGTGTTCTGGGCTTCGGTAACGAAGACCATGTTCGCGTTGCGCACGAATTCGGCAAGCCTTTCTCCTCTGAGGCTGGTAGTCAGGTCTTCCAGCATTTCAGCTACCAGCAAACTGGTACCAATGTGCGCAAACTGATTGCTGATTCCATTGCGCTGTTCCGTGAAGCGAAGTGGAAGCGTTCTCCTGGTTCTGGTTCTGCAGATCTTTGGCAGCTTGAGCTTATTATTTCCGATGGTATTTGTGAAGATCATGATACCATTCGCCGACTTGTTCGCCAGGCTCTGGAGGAACGCATCATGATCGTCTTTATCATCGTGGATGCTGTCAAGGGTAGCTCTATTCTGGATCTCTCGCAGGCAAGCTTCGAGCCTGATGCCGGCGGTGAAATGAAGCTACAGATGAAGCGATACCTGGAGGATTTCCCGTTTCCTTACTACTTGGTTGTCCGTGATGTAAAAGAGCTGCCGTCTGTTCTGGCGACTGCCTTGAAACAGTGGTTTGCCGAAGTTGTCGATGTCTCGTCTTGATGAGACTAAAAAAGTGGATTGCACTATCTGGAGTTTTTGATTCATGGTGTTCAGGACTTTTATTTTGGTTTTTCTTTTGTATATCATGACTAGAATTAGACGCTGTACATTTGAAATGTAATGCATCCCATGGAATCCATGGATAGTACTACGATATGAATTTGACAAACATCTTTGACTCAAGGCGTATTCAGTGAAAAAGTAACTAAGCTTCAAGTTTATTAATTCTTATACTACTGCTGATGTATAGTACTACTATGGTAATACCGGGAGAAAGATTGGGCCTGCTTCAGACCAACAAAGAATGCGGATATAATCTAGCATTTTTCATGTACCACCCACTGGAATACCCTCCAGACGGAGATACGAGACGTGTTTACGAATTGGAACTAGGCATTTTGTACGATAGCGACTCGCTAGATGGCGGTATATATGACAAACATGGGATTGGTATCTTTATAATAACATAAGAAACAAACGCTTAATGAAGGCAGCAAATGCGAATCTACCAGCCATATCTTGAGCCAGCCTCCTTCTTGTTCCTCCTGCCTGCGGCAAAACTCTCCTCCAATGCATCCTTCTGCGAAGCTGCTGCATTGACCAACTGCTGCAATGAATGCTTTCCAGGAGCGATGGCACGAACAGGGTTGTGCTGTGTCGCGGCAAGCTCCGTCTCGGCCAAGGCTTGATTATGCGCGTACTCCTGGTCGGTATTGAATGTAAGAATTCGTGAGTCGGCAGAAGGGGCGTTCCGACCAAAGAGTTGGCGCCGCTCGGACTTGGACAAATTCAAATCATCGGCGATATTGCTCAGTGATGATGATACCGGATTTGCTGGCGTATAATCGGATATGGTAGGTTGTGACTCCGGCGCGAGGGTAGGGCCGGCTGATGGGGCTTCGGTGTCATTATTATAGACCAATGGTTCGTAAGACCCACCACCTG
This sequence comes from Penicillium citrinum, assembly GCF_028827155.1. Lineage (NCBI taxonomy): Eukaryota > Fungi > Ascomycota > Eurotiomycetes > Eurotiales > Aspergillaceae > Penicillium > Penicillium citrinum. The sequence continues at coordinate 4,434,751 of NW_026622686.1, forward strand.
TGGACTCCGAGGGATCTATGGACGAAGTAGTTTCTGAAGAGAGAGAAAAGAGGCTGACTTTGGGCTTCGGTGGAGGAAGTACCGTGTTTTGAGAGACTGTGGGTTGTTTTGTTGGTTCGGAGGAGGCTGCTGCGCTGGCGGAGGTTGTCGCGGAAGATGATGCCTGAACAGTGGTCGCAGCGGCCTTCTTTTTCTTTTTCTGAGGACGACCAACAGAGAGAGGTCTGAACATCATGGGATTTCCTTGGAGTTTGACTTCTCCTATCGGAGTCGTTGTTGCCGGTGTACTGTTTGTCTTCGATTCCGACAGTCCCTGGGAACCGGAGGTAGTCGCCTCTTCAATGTCTGCACTCATTTCGCCTTCGGTTTTGTACTTCATTTCCGCGTCCGCATCTCTATCAAATCCGCGTTCTGCACCAGTCTTCAAGCTGAAGACTTTGCGAGTGGAAGCAACCGGTGCTGTTTTCTCAGCCGCGCGCTTGGGAGCCGGTAGAAAGGCGTTGAAACCGGAAAAGGCACCACCAGATCCTCCTCCCACTCGAGCTTTTTTGCGCGCAGGACCATCATCAGAAGCTTGATCACCTGGGTGTTCGGGCTTGAGCTCGGGAAGGGCGACACGAATTTTGCGCGGATTACGACGATCAATCGCAAACCCACCAGACTCGGTTTTTGTCGTCTGTGAAGGAACAGGGGCAGTAGCAGTATTAGATTCGGTGTCCGAACCTTCGGAATCGGAATAGGCTACTAGAGCCATGGTGACAAGTTGACAAGGAGAAAACGGAGAGTAAGTTGTATTCAACTTTGATCTTTGATGTCCTATATATTGATAATGCTCGGTATCAGTTCGATGCCTTACCGCCTAAATGCCTCATAGATAAGGCATCCTACACGTGACTATTGACACAATCCAACAAGGTCGCCAAGACTTTTTCAAAATCATCCAAATTTCACGGGTATCACTCAAACCACACAATTCAAGCTCATAGACTCGCACTCTGGCAAAAGTGCAATCCTGTAACTGCCGAGCAGAGCTTGAAACGAATTGGCTTTTTTGTATAGTCCGCATGCGACGAGCTTGGTGGCCTTTGCGCAGGCAGCCCAACGTCGAATCGTAACGTCATCGGCGTCATCCGGTTTAACTGAGGGGCTAAAACGCCCGGGGCTACTACCAACATGGCATTGGGTAGTAAGTCTACATAATACATACAGTATACAGTACTGGTTGGTGTGATTATGAAGTCTATAAAATGCCAGGAAATACACTGGAGATGATGGCGTGTAGCTTAGTAATATATCGACTTAAACAAAGGAAGGAGCTCGACGCCGAGTCTTGAGTCGCACCTGCCGCGATTCTCGTCGGCCTTCCACGCAGGTGCCTCGTCAGCAGACAAGTTCAACCTCGACTTCACATCACTCCATCTTTTTCTATAGTCAATTAGCATTATACCACCACCACTACTACTACGAAGATCATCACCTCCCGTTCTTTCAACGCAATTTTAAGACAATCTTAAACCGGTGGAGCCGGAGCTCATCGGTCCAACCCCGGCCAGCCGAGATCAATGCGTCATTCTGGTCGCTGCCCCTCCCCACCTCTCCGGACCTCTCTTTCTGGCCTTGGTTTCATCTGAGCAGCACCAAAAAAAAGGAGAAAGCTGAAGAGGCAACGAGAGAGTCACCTACCAACCTCCATGCCGAGCTTAGGAGGCCTGCTAAAGAAGCGGCGCACGAAGGACCAACAAACCCTCTCGTCCGAGCTGTCCGGGACCGACCATCATTCAGCCCAAGCCCAAGCCCACGATTCCAACCAGTCCAATCAGTCCAATCAGTCCAACCAGGACGGTTCAGGCGCCTCCATGCAATCTGCCGCCTCTCCGCAAGCTGCTTCGCAACCTCAGAGCCATGGCAATGCTGCTAGCATTGACAATATTATAAACAGCGCGGCCAATGCTGAAGGGGAACACAAGCCGAGCACGCAGTCGGCTCAAAATGCGCAGCAGAAAGACCGCACCACCAAAGGGAAATACTCCCAAGAGGACTTCACGCTGCAGCGCACATTGGGAACAGGAAGTTTCGGTCGTGTGCATCTGGTTCAATCAAAGCATAACCATCGCTTCTATGCCATGAAGGTTTTGAAAAAGGCACAGGTTGTCAAGATGAAACAAATCGAGCACACCAACGATGAGCGGCGCATGCTCAATCGTGTCCGCCATCCTTTCCTCGTCAATCTATGGGGTACTTGGCAGGATTCTCGCAACCTCTACATGGTTATGGACTTTGTCGAGGGTGGCGAGCTCTTCAGTCTCTTGCGAAAATCCCAGGTGAGTGCCCACTGTAGGGCGATCCCGCCCCCTCCTGGCCCCCGCTTCAATTGTCGCTGACCGACCCCTCAACAGCGATTCCCCAATCCAGTCGCCAAGTTCTACGCTGCAGAAGTCACTCTTGCCCTCGAGTATTTGCATCATCATCAGGTCATCTATCGTGACTTGAAGCCGGAGAATCTCCTGCTTGATCGTCATGGTCACTTGAAAATTACCGATTTTGGTTTCGCCAAGGAGGTTCCTGATATCACTTGGACGCTTTGCGGAACTCCTGATTATCTCGCCCCTGAAGTCGTCTCCTCGAAAGGCTACAACAAATCCGTGGACTGGTAAGTTGAGGCCCCTTCTCTCCCCCTTTTCTTTTCTTTCAAATTGGCTGTAACTCTCTTTGCTCTCTCTTTGCCTTCTTATCCGCGTTACTTCAAACCCCCAATTGAATCTAACTATCACTTAGGTGGTCTTTGGGGATTCTGATTTTTGAAATGCTGTGCGGGTTCACACCATTTTGGGACAGCGGTTCCCCAGTCAGGATTTACGAGAACATTCTGAAGGGCAAGGTCAAGTACCCACCATATTTGCACGACGATGCAGTGGATCTTCTTTCACAATTGATCACTGCTGACCTCACCAAACGGTTGGGTAACTTGCACGGAGGACCTGATGATGTCAAGAATCATGCTTGGTTTGCGGAGGTCACCTGGGACCGACTCGCTCGCAAGGATATCGATGCACCCTATATCCCGCCGATACGTGGTGGCCAGGGCGATGCTAGTCAGTACGACAAATATCCCGAAGAGACGGAGCACTACGGTGCGGAAGGAGAAGATGCGTAAGTGTTTCCCAACCAGATCATTTCGGCCGATACTCACAGGTTACACAGATATGGACATCTCTTCCCCGACTTCTAAGATCGCCTGTATGATTTATGATGAGATGAGAGCCCGCAATTGCGATTTGCGCGAGGGCTTTACTATGGACGAGCGGCGCGTTAGTTGGCCGTGAAAACCTGGAACGATACTATATATCGAAAACCTTCTACTTCCTCATATTATAGCAATTGGAATCGAGTTTCTTTTTTTTTCTGTTTGAGTTTCATTTTGTCCGAGTTATTGTGAAGCCGTTCCAATATACACAGGAGATGTACCATTGACTTCTATCATTATTGACTCCGGGCCATCTCTAACCAAAGAATCTCGCCCCATAATGTACACGAGCTCCCAGGCCGTCTCTAATCATACATGATCCATTGTCGGATCTTTCATCGAAAGTGTCTCGCTTGCCATCTAACGGTAGCGAATCCTCCATAGCGAATCCTCCATTCGATTCAATTGGGTGGGTGATGTCGGAGCATTCATGAGGTGGGGACTATTTAGCCCATGCGCTTGCTATCCTGGCCAAGACGGGCGATGTAGGTTTTGCTGGTGATGTTCCATAGCTGAATATACTTGTCCATGCAGCTAGAGAGGCATGTGCTCTCTTGGGAGGACAGGGAGGAGCCAGGGGCAGGAACACAGGCATCGAAGCAGTTCTCGTTGATTTTCTAATCCCAAATTAGACATATTCTAGATAAAATAGGTGAAGAATTCAAAGAGTGACGTACCTCGATCAAGAGACGAGCATTGTTCATAGCGGCCTCCTGTTGGAGTTGCTGGACAATGCCAGACTTAACGTCCGCGCCAGACTTAGGGGGCAGGAGAACCGGAGCCGGATCCGAATAAAGACATGGTATGAACGGGTGGATGTATGAAGAATAATGTTTGTAGGAAGATGTGAAGGGGAGATGGAGCGAGGTTGGACGCCAAGTGGAAAGCCGCAGATTTGAGCTTGGTTGTGGCGGTGCTCCTCTCACGAGCCACAACCACAAGTGGACACCTTACCGCATCGCCGAGTCGCAGTGTTATTCCATACTCATTCATTTCCCTCTCTCTCTCTCTCTCCATAAACTCCTTCTCCACGTCAAGTTTCCTCGGCTTTCATTCTCTCTTATTTCCATTCGCCGTTTATCTTTCAGATTTCTCATCAATCTATATTACTGGGTTTTTCGGGTCCTGGTGACACCGTAAAATCCTCCCCGCTCCCACCCCCGGTCTATCTTTGAAGCTTGCCCTACCAATTGGGGTCTAATTTCCCGTCACAATGCGCTTGCCTACTCTCTCTTCTCTTCTTTGCCTGGCTGGATTAGCTGCCGTGCCAGCCAGTGCTTTTGACGGTAACGACCCCAATATTCGAAGCATCCCGGTACGTACTGATTGTTTATCTGACACCTTTATGGAACCGAGGCACTAACTGGCACATGTTATAGCTTCGAACCCACAGTCTCTCTCCGGTATGATATTCCATATATTTTCGAATGCTGCGACTGCCCCCGGTATAGCAGTATTCTCCATTATCCCACCTTCTATATGCGAAGAACGCCTTTGTTGACGGTTCGCGACAGCCATATCTCGATTCGGACTTTCAAAGCCGCTGGTTCGACTTCGGAGGAGACACCGTCATTCGCGCTGACAAGTAGGCCATTTCATGCCCCGATCATATCCTCGACGTTTAAATAGTAATAATGTACTAATTGTGCTCGCTAGGTACATCCGCCTGACGGCAGATCGACCCTCTCAGCAAGGATGGATCTTCTCCCGCGTCCCTTTGACAGCTACCAATTGGCAGGTAAGAACCGCGCAATACGAAGGAAGTTGCTCTTCTTCCTTGACATGCCGCTGACAATTGGCATTAGATTGAGCTTGAGTTCGAGATTCACGGCGAGGGCAACCTACACGGAGACGGATTCGCCATGTGGCTCACCAAGCAACGCGGCACACAAGGTCCTGTTTTTGGATCCCAAGACAAATTCGAAGGTCTTGGTATTTTCGTCGACACGTACAAGAACAACCGCCCCGGTGTTTCATTCCCTTACGTCATGGCCATGATGGGCGATGGCCAGACTACCTACGATCAGGCGCACGACGGCAAGGCTAATGAGCTGGCTGGATGCTCCGTAAGTTATTTAATATGAAATGCAGCTATGCGATTTTTTCAAGTTCTTCCACTTACACTTCACTAGGCCCGTGGTCTTCGCAACGCTCCGGTCCCTACTAAGCTTCGTCTTACTTACTTCCAAGACAAGTCCCTGACTCTGGACCTACAATACAAGTCTGAGGATACATGGACCAACTGCTTCAGTCTGACTCCTGATCAAGCTAGCATCGCTATTCCTTCGGTCGCCTACCTGGGCTTGTCCGCCGAGACAGGTGAACTGAGCGACAACCACGACATCATCTCCGTCAAGGCCGAAAACCTGTACCATGTCAAGGGTAGCCTCCGTGACCAGTCCACCAACGGCGGAAAAGATAGTAGCCGTGGTCGTTCCGGTAACAAATCTGGTTCGCAAGAGAAGAGCAGCTGGTCGTGGTTCCTCTTCAAGATGATCCTTTTCTTTGGTGCTATTGTCGGTGCGTACTTTGGATGGACTGTCTACCGCACCAAGACGCGGTCGTCGCGGTTCTAAAATTAAGCGGCAAAACTGTCGTATACTCAATGAAGCTATCAAAAATGAACATCTGGTCGCTCATCTAGGGGATGAGTGTTTTTTTGGCTGTCGAACAGTTGTCTTGCATAGCCTGTGAATTTTCCTTTCTTTTTTTCAATTATTTGCGTTTCTGGTGCCTTTTGTTACGTCTTCCAGGCAGCTTTCTACTTCTATTGAAATGAAATCATCATGAGAATTCAACCTACGTGCAAAATGCAGAGTAATAAAGTACATTGATAATTCAACTGTACTACTTCGAACAACTAGTAGTCACACCACCAAAATGGCCCAGGGTATCAAAACGCTATCGATAAAACGCCTTAAAATGCAAGATGCTTCCAATGTCGAGCTTTCAACCAACAGCTCTTAAAGGACCTGAAGAGAACTTTAGGTCTTGCCAGTTCGCTCTAGTTCCTCATTCCACATTCGATCCACGATCTGGAAGACCTCTGTCACGCTGCGCATGACCTTATCGTCCACACCCAACACACCATACCGATGCTGAATCTTGTCTGGATGCCACCGCACACGCTCTACCTTAAGAGTCGACAATAGATCCCCCGCCGGCGCCTGTTTAAGAAACTCCTGTACAGCTTCAGGCGTCACATCCCGTCGTTTCCCCGACTCAACCGGCCAGAAGAGGAGATTCCGCAATGGCGTCGCGGCAGTATCTTCCCCATCACCACCCTTCTCATCAGACGTAGAAGAAGAAACTTTCTTCACAGCCTCCGCAACATTCTCCCACCCTTTCAAATACTCCTCCCAAATCCCCTTCCAAGCTTTAAATTTCCTCCTTTGCGCACCCCTCCTCAAACTATCCTCCATAGCCCTTTCAAACGCATCCCGCTCTTGCTCCCGACTCCGCGCTGCATTTTCTCGCATCTTCGCCTGGCGCCGCTCAGCACGTAGTCGATCTTGTTCTTCCATCATCCCTTCGCGCGTACGAGTCCACATTTGAGCCCGCACATAGGCTGCATATTCTTCCTCGTCCATGCGCTCTAATTCCCCATCCGGCCCTTTGGGTACTTCCGGTACGGTGTAGGTATGGATAGGTTGGCCGTAGACAGATTCCCAGTAAGCAGCGCCTTCGTCATCGCCTAGAGCGTCGAAGAGGGATTCTCGAAAAGCAGCTTCCGCGTTCATGGATGGGTTTCGTGGGTCGAGAGGGGAAGGTGAGCGGGTGCGAGTGCGACGACGTCCATCTTGACGTCTATGGCGATGTGATTGGCCATGACGATGTCTGTGTTCGCGGTGAGACGACCCTTTACTTCGAGATGCATCTTTATCATGATATTCGTGTTGCTTCGGATCTCGACTATGTGATCTTTTATCGGAGGTTCGTGAGCCGGAGCTCTTGAAGCGGAATCGGCCTTTGCTGCGCCTCGACGAGGCATAATCGTCTTCTGTTGTTCGCGGGTATTCTTCGGAATCTGGCGGAGGCGTTGGCATGGTGAATGTATTGGTTTGGGTTATATCATGGTCGCGTCAAGTTTAAAGAAATGGAAGAAAGAAGTACTTTGCAGGTGAACTGCCACTGAGAGTTGTTTATCTTATCGGACATGCCATAAGCAGATCCAATGCCACGGGATCCAACAAACCCTAACTTGCAACAAATATGATTTGGGCATGGAATTCACCAGATCATAATAACCAACGTGATAAATAAATCCTAAGCACCTGATTACGCACTACTTTGGTGAGAATAGAGTTATCTCAGGCTGCGAGAGCCATTCCATCCATGAAATAGTATTGATGCTATTTATAAGATAGCACAAGTCACATTGTTTCTATCAGCATAATGCGACATCTCCAGAAGCCCAGGAGCTGAAACGTTTACTTGGAGGTACCACCTGAAATTACTTCCATATTTGAGTAAATAAAAGTGTCATTGGGTGGTAGCCACATGTAAGATCAATATGCATAGTCACATCAGTAGGCCAAATCGAATACCTATTTCAACCCCTCCATGAGGATCCCCAATGTGGCTGCAAAAATACAAAGAAATGCTGGTATATTGACTACTAAAGCCCGGAAATGGTGCCGAGGTAACCACCTTTCGAGTGCGCTTTCGTTGGGAACCCGTCTGTAATCGGATCTTGAATGCGACGCAAAATGGCCAGCATAGATGGCGCCCAGCAGAAATGAGCAATGCCGAGAAATGCTCCAGCGAAATAAAGATGACGGACTTCCGAAATCTGATCACTGAATCCATTGATCAGGCAGAGTACGGTAGCAGGCAGGTACGTTAGACCAAGACCCCATATTCCAGGTCTCATGAACGCTGGGAGGAATCGTGGTAGAATCTTCCCGCTGGGGTGAGCGGGATCATCACGAAGTGAAGGGTGCAGCAAGGCTCCTAGGGAGATATCTTGTGCCCAGCTGAGCATGAGTGATGCCGACGACATGACGAGGGGGGTTACGCGCAATATGGCAACTCCTAGCTGTGAAGGATTGTCAAAGCTGAATATTTGCATCGCTTCGCTATATTGATAGCCTGAGTGTATTGACCTTTGAAGTTTATTTATTACGAAGCCTAGTTGCATAGCTTTATTATTCTACTGTGAGCTCATAACCACTGTGAAGTCAAGATAGAAATTCAGAGATCTTTCGGCCGCTTGAGAACTCAGCGCGGGACTTGATATTCTCAGTTACACAAACTCACAGGCCGATTTGGCAGACGGTCTATCGAATAGTGCTGGTTCCGAGCATCATCGCTGCGCCAAAGCCATGTGAATTAGCGTAGGCTTGGTAGGTTTCTCGTTCAATTCTGTGGTTATTACCAAAGCAGGGCGTAGTTGAACACCGGATCTAGCTGAAGACGCTGCCGAATGCAAGAGAGTAAGAATAGTGCAAGATATCTAATTCTACCAGCCCATAGCGCGTGCGATATCAAATAGTACCTAGGCAACTCCCTGCGTAACGATATCCATTTATTTCCGGTAACAGCCCTTTTCTAGCACTCACTTCAGCTTCAACTTGTTTTTAGTGCAAGGCGGATGCGTTCCAAAGGAATGCGCTTGGTCAATGAACATAAATCTGTAATTTTGAAGGTGTTGCCTAAGGGCATTCTTCCACTATAACAGTATCTGAATAGTAATCAAACCGTGGAATATCATAGTTCAAGGTTATGAGTGATGAAGTAACAAGCTTTTCTGCTTCCGATAGGACAGCACACAGTCTCCAACCTTATAGAATTACGATCGATAGCACCCAGATATCATGACCTTATTACTCGGAATCCTCAAATCCACTGCTCAGATCTTTACCTTCAGCCCAATTTACTATCGTGCCCGCAAAACGTGTAGAATCAAATAGATGCCAGGCATGTAAAATCCCCCCGATGCAACACCAATCGACTCCCACCTTCTTTCCCGCCAGCGACAGCCGCAAACAATTTCTTCTTAGCATTGAGATTATCTTTTTTGTAGAAATGAATTCCCCGGTGCAGCAATCAGCAAGGTACGTACAGTAATCGGACCAAGTGGACGCAGGTCACATAGTATTCGACCAACTTCACATATCAATGCATAAGAGGATTGGCCAGTCTTTAAGTGCTCAAATTCAGTTTGATACTGTGTAAGCAGCTGAATGATATGCTGAAGAAGGAGGATCGGTGCCACAATGAAAGGAACTAGCATCTTGGGCGGTTGAAATGCATTATATCCTGACAATATGGCTGAAGATATCTGTCCTGGAGATGCGCCTTCTGCGATACAGGCACCGATGTGGGCACCTAGACTCAGACCCACAAGATGCACAGTATTATTGTGAGCTTGCGTCGAGATGATATTTAGAATGGCCTCGGCGGTAGTGTCGAGGTTGAAGGGCTTCACTGAGAGAGATTGGCCGTGCATTGGAAGGTCTGGGACAAGAACATGGTAATCTTTGACGGTGAGTTTGAGAACCACCTCATTCCATTCATGACTGCTGCCGCATGCCCCGTGGATGAGAAGGAATGTTTCAGAGCCTCTCTCATTGTGGGATTGAAAGAACAGACTGGGCTGCGACGTGGACTCGTCTGATGCCATTTTCAGGGTGAAATTTCCTTTTCCATATTTCTGAAGTGCATTCAGGGACAAGAAGAAATCTTTTAGAGTGCAAAATAGCCAAAGCCCAGAAGCGTCAGCCCTGAAAACGAGGTTCACTCTTGCTGGGCCCCAAAATATTCATCTTTTGACGCGGATGAGATGGGGCGAGTATCAAGCCACATTGTGTCCTGTTTCATCTTTCGAATCTAACTAGAGAGCTCCAGAGTCCACAGAGAAGATGATATATTCTGGTCAAAGCCTTATGACCGAGGCTGAATTCCAATTCAGCCTTGGATATTCTGATATTAGCATAATGCATCGATGTCCGAAAACCCTCGATTGATCTCTTATCTCTGGGATAACCACATGGAAGTTCTCTACGCATTCAACACCAGGCCATACCACTACTTTACTTTGGTAATTTAGTAAATATCGCCAAGGATATGTTGAGAATGATATCATCAAGACATGAATCGATTGGAACCGAATATACAGAACACCATGCCAGCCAGCCCATATACCATGTGGTGTTTCCCATGTTCCCCCTTCCCTCATAGTTGATCCGATACAAATAAAGATAGATAAAGGACAAAAGTCAACGCTGAATAAGAACCCAGTAAGATCAAATGCGGTAATGTGCCATGTTCTTTTTGATCTCGTCGACGATTTCCACCGCTTCCAAGGCATTGCGAGCCTCGAAGTCGTAACGCTTCTGCTCGTTCGCTTCGTTGCCGCGGAGCACCACCACTCGAAAACTCTTTGGATGTCGCCGGCTGACCTTACAACCCACGACATCGTTGAAATTGATCGAGCGTGTTTTTGTGTCCGATGCTGTTTTACCTGTGTCACCAGGTACCATATGCATATAATCGTTATCGAAGGTCAAAATCCGATGGTTCGAAGCCGTAAAAGACATGGACTGTTTGCGCCAGACATGATACCGGCGGTAGTAGCCTCCAATAAGATCTTGTTTCTGCGAGAATGAAGGCAACATGGGTTTGCCACCCTTCTTCCCTTTCTTCAATGTTGCTTGGGCATTGTTGTCTACCTGTAGCGGGGCATTGGGCGAGGAACTACCGGGCGAGCCACCGAGTGAAAGAGGTCCAGCCCCAAAGCGCCGGCGGACGAGGTCGAGTTCTGTAATGTTACCCAATGCCTCCACAGTACGGTCAAGAGGTGCAATGGTGTTGGAACCCATCACCTTAAGAAGATAATTTCCTTTGTCCAACCCCCCATCGCTTACACACCGAGTCCAAAATTTCTGCAATATAGCTGTCTGTGGATGGGTTCAGAGTCATAACATGCGCAGAGGCTTCTAGGTTGATGAAACGAATCTTCAAGTTCTTGGTCACTCCCATTCGAGGCGTAGCATGCGAGACAGGGACAACTGGTCGGTCCGCAGGTGTCAACGTGTTGTCATTCAATGCGGAGGAGAATGGTTGTCCTAAAATCGGGTTCTGTCTTCCCACTGAAGGCTTGACCGGTGGAGCTAGCTGAGGGGGGCCAGGAACTGCGAGGTTCGTAGCTGGTTCGCCCTCATCAAAAGCAAGACTTTGACTGAACTGTGGATGAAGTCGTTCATTCTCCTCAAACTCGGTGTTAGTCGCTTCAACAAGCGCAAACTCATCATAGGGTTTCCCCCGTGAGCGACCTCGCGTCTTGGCCGCATTGTTGTTATTAGAGGTGAAGTCGGTCATAGGGAGCGTCCGTCCTAGTGCGGGGAAGTCGTACTCAACCTCACCATCGTCGACCATACGCAACGTCCATCGATTGACCGTGAGCTTCCCGCGGTCAATAGATGGATCACGCGCATCTTCGGAGTATTTCCACAGGGCAAGGCCAATTGTCTCAGCAACAGTGACGATGGCAGGTTGCTCTGCAAGTTTTGATTCCCTTGTCAAAGGCAGATCTAATGGATCTTCAGGGTCGGATGAAAAGGGAACGTAGATCTTAAGATGCAATGGGTCATCCTGACCTTTACCAGAGAGAACCATGAACTTTTCTACAGGGTTGCTTGGTGCTCGTTTTCGAGACTTGAGTTGCTTTGTCAACAAACTGACTGGCTGGACCGTGCTGATAGGCCGTGGGGGTGGAAGATCATGTAGCTCAGGTGCTGGTGTCTTGGGTTTGCGTGGAGAGCTGCTTTGGCTGGGACCCGTGCCTGCAGGGAGTTTGTGCATTAAGACCATAGGAGACGAGGCGTCCAGCGTGTCCGTCATGCCAACTCCAGCCAGCAACAACGAGCCCGAACCCGCTGTAGCGTCGAATTCGGAGGACAAAGCAGATCCAACGGACTCTGCACCAGAATCCTCATCTTGCTCATGCAGATCTTCGAGCACGATACTCTCCGCTCCTCGGCTACCAGTCCGTTCTCGCCGTCTCCGAGGACGATCGACTAGCTGGTCAGTAGCCGAGAACTGGACCTGTCCAGGCTTATACCCTTGTGAATCGACCTCGTTATCCGTTGATAGTTCACTGCTCGTTGTCGTATCTCGTCGGGGACGCTGTTGTTCCTTGCCCGAGACTGCAGTTCCTAGCGATCCTGTACGATAATGACTGGCGACGTTCTGTGTTGAAGGTGAAGTGATCATGACCTCTGGTCGTTCTCGTTGTTCGGTCGATCGAATAGGAGACGAATCGGCACGGTCTCGTCGTATGGGCATTTTGTTAAACTTGATCGCGTCCACAGACCTAAAACTGTCAGAAGGCTTTCAAACGAGCTAGCTGTATACGATGCGGTAACCGGGGAGGTCGGAGAACATACCGATGCAAGCTTTCACTCTCTTCGTCGCTATCGTCACTCAAGTCACTGCTATCGTCGTCCTCAGGAACCACGGATGATTGTGTTTGTTCATGCTGGTGACGGTCGCGCCGACCTTTCTTCTTTCCCCCTCTGGGATGATTTCTTCGCCCAGTGTAATCCAAATTGCTTTTGCCGGTTACCATGCCCCCTTCTTCCTCTTCACCTTCCTCCAATCCAAGGCCCTGCAGTTCATCTCGCGCAGCATTTGCATCTCGTACGGCTAGCCTGTAGTACTCGGAGGAGACTGCTGCTGTGGTCGGAATCGGAGGGGAATAGGTTCGTTTTATGCTGCTCGCACTGGTTCCATTGGTCGCGGCGGTTGACCAACCGGCGGCGCGAAAGCCGGGGGTGTTGAGGACTGAATTGTTGACATTTATCAGGCGGTCACCGATACCGTCTTTGATCGTGGAAAGATATGAGGAACGTAGTTGCCAGATCGCGAAGCTGTAGCATTTGTTAGCTGACCGTGACGGGGCGAGCGAAGGAGAATTATGGTAGATGGTAGAGCAGCTCCAAGCTACATCGTATAGGCAGGACGTACTCTTCGTTATGGAGGAGAGACATGCTTCCTTCGCCACCAAATGAGGGGAGGAGTTGGTCGATAAGACAGTTTCAACCTTAGAGAAACCGACAGAACGTTGAGCGCATGCTCAGCAGGATAGCACGGAAGATAAAGGGAGTGTGTTTGATCAGGACCAGCCTGGCAAGAAGTGGAGAAAGGAAAGCTTGGGAGAAGATGAAGTTGAAGTTGTCATTTCAAGGTGAAGTGGAAGTTGGGTGGAGGTGAGGGCGAGGCGGAAGGCGATCGCGCCGATCATTTCCCTAGTTTGTCAAGACTCGATCTATGTATACATCGGATTGTTTACTCTTCAATTAATGAGAAATACACGGGATGGCAGATGGTTTTGAGATAGAAGTAGTGATAATTGAAGATTATTAACTTGCGTTTTTATTGTTATAGAACCTAGCATAGTTCTAGTGCATCGGTGTTTCAACATCCAAAATTAAAGTCTCAGAACTAGGTAATTCTTAGCCATCTCCCCAGATATAAGAATAAAAGATCTCAATTTCACTGTTCAGCTATATTTAAATCTCATCATCTCTCTCGCACTTCTATAATAGGGCCTTTGTAAACGTGCCGTGCACCCACGGCATAGTACACAACTGCAAGAGCCACAATACCGCATGTTCCTACCACGGAATAATTCATTGATTTCTGTTTGGGATGCATCTCCGAAGGCCAGAAGCTAAATAGTCATGTATATGGCTGATAGGCCGTTTACTAGGACACCAAGGATACCGGGGATATGAAAAGGGCCCCAGACCAGCTGTGCCCCAGGCATATTGATCTGCATACTTGTCCCATCGTCATGGCTGGAAATTTCCCTTTTGCATCGTCGATATAGAAGCATCGCACTCACAACTAGATACGAAGAATAAAGACCCGACACTGCCATGGACAAGATATCTTCTAGTGCCAATTTGGAGGCAATGTTGATCAACCCTAATAGGGCAGCTATGATTACAGTTAACAGGATAGATGGTACTGGTAAATGACGACTGTCGACCTAGAATGTTCAAGAAGAACTTATTAATGGATCTATTTCAAAAGCTTCAAATGCTCATGGTGTCAAACCTTTGACCATAGCCTCCAAAAGGGAACCCCTTTGTCTCGAGAAAAGGACCAAAATTGTCGAGAAGTAGCGGCCAACATGCCAAAGACTGAGCAGCCAGCTGCGAATAGCAACACTGAGGTCATAGCGAGTGCGCCACCCATTGAGCGCGTTCCTTGAAGGAATATCTCCATGAATGGAAAACCACTACGTGATGCTAAAGCGCCTGGGATATCGTTGCTGCAGAATAACATGTTCATCAACATCCCGAATCCAAGAGAGCCATTGATTGCTACTGTAAACATCATTGCTTTCGGGATTGCAGACTCCGCGTTTGCACATTCCTCGGCCATCTAGAAACATTTAGCCAATGGTTAATCAACAAGTTCAAGCTTGACCTTAATACTACTTACGTGCACAGAGGCATCGCCACCACCAAACGCAAAGGCAGTACCGGACAATCCGACAAACCAAGAAAGCCCTTGACTAGAGAACTTCCCGCCGTTCAGAAATTCCTCGAAAACTTCTTTCTTCGATCTATGGTGAGCCTTCGCAACCAGGGGAATCATTATGCCAAAAAAGCCGACGATGTGAAAGCATAAGAGCCCGCTCTCAAGCCGTGGTAGAAATTTTCCGCCCACTACGTTGGTAGCGAGCACAATGCATATAAAGGCCCACATGATTAATGTCCCTTGGTATGGTTTGGGATGATAATTTTCGTGGGCGAGAGTAGCTACTCCCTGAGCTTGAACACCGACGAGGAAACAGGCTGATGCAAAAGCAGCTTGCCAGCCAACGACCGAGAGCCAACCTATTCTTCGAATTCAGTAGCGAATAGGTGACAATTTGAGGAATATTTGGTCAATACCCGTAATATAAGTCAGAAGATTTCTGTATTGCCACGGGGCAAGCATTGCACACCGTTGGTGCCCTAGCCTTTAATTAGCCACTGTTGGAGCCTCAGTAGAATATCACACGATTACATTGAAGCCAGCTCTGCCAGAACAATAAAGTAGGAGGCAGTCCCAACCCATACAAATATAAACCCATATACAGCTCCAGCGGAGCCTCCACTAATTAGATTCCTTCATTAGCACATCACAGGCGACAACTCAGGAAGATTGAGGGGTTTCAAACTTGGACAAAGAAAGGATGAATGTCCTGTTGCGACGTCAGCTCAATTACTCAATCAATTCTGATACTAGTAGTATTTCCTACGCAAGTAGGCCTTCCCAGGTACCAAGGATAGTACAGGCCAGGCCAAGAATCGAAAGTACACCCCAATCGCGCTGCAATCTCCCAATTAGTGATGACCCACAAATGAACATAGAATCACATTATCACTTGCTTTGAGAACAGGATTTTTACCCAGACGCTGAAGTCGGATATCATCACGTCCAGTCTCCGGTAAAATGAGATCTTCGTGGTGTTCCGGCCGTGACACTTTTGCGTCGCTGTCGTCAATCGGGTGGCCGGTTAATTGCATATGAATAGCAGGAGGCAAGTCGACCTGGGAAGAAGCCATCCTTTCAATTGTGGTGCTCAAGAATTATAGAAAGTAAAGACCATATATATGGTAAAGTGTAGGTGAAGAGAAGGATGAGATTGAAAAAGCATCGGGAAAAGGTGCGAGGGGAAGATGATTCATGGCAGGGAACACCTGAGCAGTCATTGCGATTGACATGCGACAAAACTTGAAGTTAAATCCATGGATGCACCACTAGTAAGCATTGAAAAGTATCTTCAAGTATTTCGGTTCCTCGCTATGACTAGTATTCCTCGGCAGAAATGGTTTGCTTTCTTTCTCTATGCTAGCTACTCCACCGCGATGTCCAACATATGACCATGGGATAGGATGTGCAAAATAGAATCCAAACATATAGGGTCCTTCGATAATATTAAATGCCTCGAGAAGCCTGTGCTCTGTGCAGTAGTCATACGAACAGAATACAACTTTCCAGTTCCATCAGCACACGATCTTGGAAATGTCACTGTAACCCAGAACCAGACAGGGAGCCTGAAAGTAAGCCTCGCTGCTTAAAGTAACAATTTACAGGGGACGGTAACGAGCATAGGCCAGCCAGAATTGTTGGTTGATCCAAGGAGAAGCACTTCATGTTGAAACGGTCTTCTATTCTACATAGCGTTACAACATGGTCCCCAGCCACAATAGCAGTTCTCTCGGCGTGATGATTCATATATGAAAGCAAAGTCTAGTCAAGTGATCTCTTTGCTTCCAGATGGACCATTGAAGGCTAGTTGAGACTTGAACATTCTTTCTCAACTATTCAAGTTTCATTAATTCCCTAGTGCTGATTCTGTATAGGCATGATGTCTCTGGGATGTCTTTATAAAGAATTGTAAAAGGCAAAGCCGAGCGATTAAACATTTGAAATAATATAGATCCTATTATCCGAGCTTTACGAAAGATCGGACTAGAAGTGTTCTACTACTGAATAATATAGAGTACATAGATCACTATTGTGGATGATCCACTCTTCTATCACGAGATTGGAAATAAGGCTCGCACACGATATTTTGATGGTAAAAGAATCAAAGGCCATATCTGAATCATGTAGCTACTTTCTTTCATGCCTTCCAAAGAAATCCACATGTCTCTAGTCATTAGATAGTCTGTACCAAGGGCGCTGAGTTTCTTTGTCTCCGCATATAACAAAGATGTCATACCCCGGTCTCTCATTGGGGTTTGTTCGCATCTTACTTTCTCTATTTGATACCTCATGTGCCAGGATCTTGTCCCCCCTAACCATCGCATCAAAAAAATTCTTATCATATACAGCGTTTTCATCGAATCTGCCGTTATGCTGCCGAAAGAGCTTCGATGGACCAAATATCAGCTATTCATGATGGAGGAGTTGGATAATGATGTAGACCTTCGCCGAGAACTGAGAGAAAGACTTTGGCCTGGTGGACGACAATGCACACATCGGGATTTCTGCAATTTTCGCCAGGCCTTACTCTCCCCTTCTCTTTCCGAGAATTTGTCAGGCACACAGAACCCATTCCCCAGCGCATCGGAGTATGCACGTAAATGGATTCGCGGCGAGACTGCAGGGAGAAGTGCACAACGCAGGTTCCTACGGGACTCCAAAGCTTTTGTCGACACGCCTCTTGAAGAGGAAAGTAGGCGGGTCATTCTCGATGGGGATTGGAGAGGACCTGTAGATGGAGTCACCGATGCCATCACTGGAGCAATTCTTGATCGATGTCTTGACTGTCTACGCTGCATGGAGGCGAGTGGCTTACTTCCTGGTGGTGTAGAAGGGGGCCCTCCGGAATACAACTGTACTGGCTACTCTATGATTGGCATTGCTTTGGCTGGAGAGATTCTAGTCATGCAGGACGATTACCAAGACGAAGATCTCGTACCTTGTCGAGAGATCCTTCAGCTTTTTATTGCACGCCAACACGAATTGTCGGATACGGCTATGATTACCTCGACTATTCTCCCCGACGGAGCAAAGGGAAAGCCTATCTTCGAGGTAGCCCTCGAGTCTAGAGTGTCAACCGGGACGTTAGAACTTCTTGCAAGATGGTTTTCTCGACGTTCCTTGGATAATCGGGATGATGATTTGAGGAATATTCTCCGGGGACACCTTGGATTCGAACTTTGTCGCCGGGCCAATAAATTCCTTATGGAATGGGCACGAGACTTGGGAGTTGATCTCGTCAATTCCCACACGGATAGTAAGGATCTCGGCGAAGGAACTGGATGGCATGCGCTTTGTCAGAATCCGTTGGCAGATACTTTGCTGGAGGACTTTGAAACGTACGCCAAACAATCAGCTGGTGAAGCAATCGGTGGAAGAATTCCTCTCTGTGACGCCATTACAAGAAATCGACCAGACCTAGTGGAATGGTTTCTCAAGCCCGAGCGACAACCGCAGAACACATGGGATAGACATCGCGATTCTAGGGGCAAATCAAAACCATCAGCCATTGAGCTCGCCATAGGGCACAATTATCCAGAGGCTGCCACCTGTCTGCATTTGATGATAGAAGAGCCAAATCACCGTTGTATTATGCGCAAGTCGAGTGGTGGTTCAGGCCGCTACCGTGCAAAAATGGCACGCAGGCTATTGGATAAATTCTTAGAGGTCGAAGAGCGGAAACGAAAGAGAGCAAAAAAAGCAGATATCTCGCCAGAGATTATTGACCTCGAGATTCGACGGCTGAAGTATATCACACGGTTGAAGTTCCAGGCTATCTTTCATGGAGTTTCTGCGAAATGGACTCAGACATCTGTCGGAAAAGACGTGAAGAAGACATGCGAGGGTCATCCATCGTGTAACTTTCTACGGAAACTACTAGATACCTCGATACATTTCGACTCAGATGCTGCTTCAAGGGATCCGTTCAGACTTGGCTCATAGGAATCAGGATGCATTTGAGTGCTCCGTGTTTCCCCTTTCAATATATTCAAGACGTTGCAATTTATTCCACGAGGCTATAGCGCCAACACTTGCAATACTTGTGAAAATTTGGAGTCCAAAACTTCCAACCAATTGAATCTGAAATTCAAGATCCTTTTGGCTCCTTAGTAGCTGGGATATCGCTTCAATCAAAAAGACGTGACAGTTTCAACCATTCTCCTCGCTTTGGGATCTACAGTAGTACCGCACAAATATCTATGGATAGTCGTTTATCTCAAGTTTTGTACGTACTACCTAGCAAGGACTCCGGTAGAAAAAGGCCCGTTGCATGTGGACTAGTTGGGCCATTGTAAATCCTGCCTTGATACAGCTGAAAAATATCAAATAGAGTACCAGCTAGTACTTTACTAGTAGACTAGTAACTTACTTAGTTGCAAGAGTAACTAACTGTCGTATGCTGACCTGACAGTCCCTCGGTCAATCTTGTATCTTTGGCATGGCTGGATCGTACTTTCGACCCAATATATATACTTTTCTATGGTAAACCAACGCACTTCGTGTCTTTCAAAGAGCCGCGATGAAGGGCTAAAACTCTCAACTCCAAGTAAGCACTACACTACTGTACTTACTCGACCACGCTCGCATGCCCATAGTTCAGGTGAAATATCCCATAACCTTATGTTACTCAGAGGGGCGCTCAGCAACACCACGACACCCTCGAATCAAGACTCGGGTATAAGAATCCATGCATAATAGGAGACTACTAGCATCGTTGAACTCACGAGATGATTGGACAACGTCCGCCACAAGTCGCTGTCGCCGCGCAATGTCGGATGTGTCCCTCCACTTCTGTTAAGATGAGGGGGGGTAATCCATCTTCATGAGAATTTAGGGTTGGCCAAGAAATGCGGGGGTTCAATTCTTGAATGGTTGTTTCTCGCTCTGCGGTAGGGCGGATCCTCGCAAGTGCTGCAGCGAAGTATTAAAAGTCATTTGGTGGACTGCTCAACCCGCATTGACAGCACTATAATGGATGATTTCCCGGGAAGTGGGCATCATTCAGAGGCTTCCCCAGATTCTGCAGTTTTTGTGGGGCGTTACGATGATTTGCGACGCTCGGTGTCTGAGGATATGAAGGTATATACCAAAGCCATGCCCCATGGCTTGAAAAAGGTCCATTCCAGCTTACCTACCACTTTGAAGTCCAAAATACCGGTTGGACAACGCTCTGGTGTCATGGCATCTGAGCAGAAGAATGCTAAGGTTAAGGCACTAGGCCATCTCCGTCTACGCGATGAAGACACCAACGAGGTGATCCTAGTACCTACTCCGTCATATGATCCCAAGGATCCTCTCAATTGGTATTTATCGGTCGTAGCTCTCATCTTCCTGCAAGGAAGATGTTGTTGATATCTTTTCATATCCTGATTTTCTTTCCCATAGGCCAAAATGGTTCAAGCTCTACACTGCGGTGGCAGTATGTCTCGCCATAATTCTTTGCAACTTTCTCGCAGCTGGTCCTACACTTGCAATCCTACAAACCGCACAAGACTTCTTCCCCAATTGGCAAGAGACCGGCATGTCGGGGCCTATTGCAAAAACGGCTTATTTCTTCAATTGTACGGCTTTGTTCCAGGGACTTGGTAACCTGTTCTGGATGCCCTTGATAAATAAATACGGCCGTCGTCCAGTCTACGTGACTGCTTTCACGATCTACACCATCACCGCGCTATGGTGTGCTGTAGCAACACAATATGCAAATTTCTTGGTCGCTCGCATAATAATGGGGATAGCAGCTGGTGCTGGGGAATGTTTGGCCCCGATTACTATTGCCGATATCTTCTTCCTACATGAGCGTGGAACTATTACAGCGTAAGCATCTTTTGATAATCAAGTGTTGCCCAGGTGCCAATTTTAACATGATATAGTCTCTATAATGCTTCTCTTAATTTTGGCGTTGCTGCCGGTGCCATTGTCGACGGATTCATCGTCAAAGACTACCCATGGCGCTATATCTATTACGTTGCCGTTGCTTTAATCGGCTTCGTCACCCTGGTCGTCTATGCTACTTTTCCTGAGACGGCTTATATAAGAAACATTGCACCCACAGGTACTATCACAACCTTGAATTCATCAGGTGATCGCGTTCGACGGGGTATCAAAGTAGAAGAAGCTGGGATGGCTGGTGCTTCTGAAATCGAAATTGCGACAGAAGACGCAACAGCCGATACCAGCCCAGGCTGGATTCAAGGCTTGAAACTCTATCACGGTAAATTCACCAATGAATCCCTTTGGCAGATGACTATACGACCTGTAGGATTGTTGATTCTTCCACCTGTACTTTGGGCTACTCTGGTTATGTCTGTAACAATCGGCTTCATTACTGCTATAACCTCTAATGTCGCATCTGCATTTTCAACGGCATATGGCTTTGAAGCCTGGCAGTCGGGACTCTGCTTTGTTTCTGCCATAATAGGTTGTTTATTTGGTATTGTTCTTGGTGGACACTTTTCTGACTGGGTCGCCGACTATTTCACTCGCCGCAATAACGGTACTCGTGAGCCTGAAATGCGACTCCCAGCCATCATGGTCGGTGCTATCACTGGTCCATTAGCACTCGCACTCTATGGGTGTGGTATCAAGTGGCATATGCACTGGATAGTCCCTACTATCGGCATTGGCTTGAGTGAGTTCCGGTCTCTTTGTTGAAATACGTGCTGTCTTTTGTCAGACTAACATCAAAACATTAGTCAATTTCACCATTACCCAGGCCACCAATGTCTCCCTTGTGTATACAATTGATAGCTATCGTCCCATTGCTGGAGAGATAGTTGTTACGCAGTTGGCTTTCAAATCTGCTTTTGGGTTCCTACTTGGTTTTTATACAAACCCATGGGTAGAAAAGCACGGCTATAATGTAGCCTATGGCGAGATGGCAGCTATCTGCGGAGGCGTACTCATCTGCTGGATTCCGTTCTTCTTTTGGGGTAAAAAGATACGGCAACTTACCCTCGGTTGGTCGGCCATGAAGTGGGTAATATGGGATGATGACCGTGAAGTCGGAGAGTAACCCAGACTCAATCAATACTTCGGATATTCAAATCTAAATTCATATGCATTTGCAGAGCCAGTTCGACCAAACTGCAGTAAGAAAAAATAATCGTATTATACAAATTGCATCTAAGCCTTGGCCTTGCCTTTCCGGGCTTTCTTTGGCTTCTCTTCGCCATCGTCATCCTCTGCGGCCTTCTTCCCCTTCTTCTTAGGCGCCGCCTTCTTCTTTGGTTGACTGACATATTTATCTTTTTTGAGATCCAACTCTTCGTCTTCATCATCTTTCGCCTCCTCCACAACTTCCTCCTCGTCTGATTCCTCGATGGCGTCTTCAATATCTGGCTTTTCCTTGGGGCCCTTCTTCGGCACCACAACATTGCTAGCCTTCATGAATGGCAGAGGGTGTGAGCGTTGGTTATACAGGCGAGTGAAAGTCGCCTTGGTCTGCGTATCCAATTTGACATGAGATTGATCCATAGGTCCAAGTCCCAACTCCATCATAGCATCAAAATCATCTCGCGTCAGGAAATACGAGTCCATGAAGTCAATAACATCGTCCACGCTCTCCTTGCCAACATCTTGCAATTGTCGAACAGATTTTTCCCATAAAAGTGGCATATACTGCTGGCGGATTTCATCCCGATTTCCAGAGGTTCGAAGACGCATATGACCTTGAATCTCTTTGACGTAGCGGGACATTTTACCTAGAATGTCAGGGTTAGAAAAGAAAGAAACTAAACGAAGTACAATATTGCTCACCTTGTTTACTATTCTGACCAAGCCATGAAGTGAACTGAGACCGGTCAGTCATGTTGCCGTAGGCGAAGCTGGCCGGCCGAACAAAACTGAAAATGGCATGTGTTGGCATGAGACTCCATTGTTGCTGAGTTCCGTGAATCATACGATCAACAAGATCGCCATCGCTAATGCTGGAGGCCGCATTATCTATCAATTCAAGCTCTTTCAACCTCTTCTCTTTGCCGTCGTAGTTATTTGCGAGGCTAGGGCGAGTCCTGAGATAATTTTCCTGGAGCATGAGATAACTGAACTCATGATCGTTAAAGTAGAGTTGGGCTTTATCTTCCAAGGAGCTGGTCGAGCTTGGTGAGAACATCTGCGCACTCAGAATTTTACTGACAATATCCCAGGGCTTCAGAATGATGTGCTTCTCCCAAGCCTTCGACATTTGCTTGCCTTTGTCGAAGTCCATGTTTGCTTGATCGAGCTTGGCGGCAGACAACATGTTGATAACTTGGCGAATATCGGCATGAGTTCCTTCGATCAGGCTATCCAATACAGGACGCGGAATCTGCAGACCCTCCCTGAAGCAAATGGTGGACAATCGTGCGCGAATCTGTTCAATGGTAGGGCGGCGGAATGGAACATCGAAGGTAACGAAATCGAAAGGTTTCATCTTCGGCTGTCTTCGCTCATTGCAAATGAGAATTATGGGAATATTGGTTTTCTTGACAATGGCTGCAACGGCACCGACACCACCGCGGTCACCAGCAGACATACCATCAACCTCATCCATGATCAAGACGAGATTTTTCTTCCCGCTATCTACTTTTTTGCCATCTCCCGCGAAATAACCCTGAAGAGATGTCGTGTCGAGCACACCCAGAAGGCCAGTCTCAACGAGTTTCTTACTTCTGGTATCACTCGCGTTTGTTTCCACGATATCATAGCCTTCGAGCTTAGCCATCAGATGCGCGGCTGTGGTTTTACCGATTCCCGGGGGACCGTGAATCATGATCGCACGGTAAGTGCCAGATCCGTCCTTCCCGCCGGTTTTGAAGCCCTTCTTAGCATTTTGATGCCAGTTGCGTAGCCAATTTTGAATCTTCTCTACTGCTGCCTTGTTGCCGCAGATCATGCTAGCGGATGTCGGTGCATATTTGGTTGTCCAGAGTTGATCATTAGCTGCTTGAGGAGGCTGCGAAGAGGCTTTAGCTTTGACTGGACTTTGCTGACTTTTGTTTTCATTCTGCTTCGCCTTTGCTGCCTGTTGTTTCTTCTCCTCCGCGTCGATCTCGGCAGCCATTTTCTTGATCTTCTCTTCTTCGGCTTTCTGTTTGGCACCGAACTTTTCCGCGGCCTGCCCTGAACCGCCATTGGCAGGCAGGCGTCGGATCAGCTCGAATAGGCCATCTTCATTAATAGTCTTCAGGTTGAAATTTCTAATCGTCTCGAGTTTTTTAGGTCCGGCATCTCCGCCCAGAACAACGTAGCTTGTTTTCTTGCTCGGTGCCCCCGTAACCTTACCACCATACCGCTTGACTAATTCGGAGCCTTCTTCACGACCGAGGGTATCTAGCACTCCGGTGAAGACGAATGTCAAGCCTGCTAGACAGTTTTCTTCGCCTTGAGGCAGTTCCTTGGATCCCGATGTTGGGGGTGTACGAGATCGTTGGCCGCCAAATGTCCATTTTTTAGGCGGCTCGTCGCTCTTGGGGGGAGGCGAAGGAGGTTTGACCAGGGGGATACTGTCGAAGATTGCCTGTATCTCCGGGTTCTCGGGTTCGGCCTCCTTCTTTTTAGGGCTAGCTTTGGGCTTCTTCGCGACTGGAGATGATGTTTTCTTGGCTGCAGGAGCACGCTTCTTAGTTTCTTTGGGGAGCTCATCTTCCTCGTCGGTGAGGGCTTCAGACTTCCGTTTGCGACCTGCTCGCGGCTTCGGTGGAATTATTGGCAAATCTTCCATGACCACATCATCATCTTCATCGCCCTCCTCAATTTGCCGTTTCCTTTGTGTCCTTTTAGTGGCGGCGGTAGCCGGCTTGACGTCGAGCACTTCAAAATCGTCGTCATCATCATCGCTGTCACCCCCGGCGACATAGTCATCATCACCACCCTTCCCCGGCTTTGCATACTCCGAAGCGAAGATGTCATCTCCTCCAAGGTCATCGTCTTCAACTATAGTCGAGGTCTTCTTCGCACTCCGCGACTTGTTGACAGGAGCCTCTACATTCTTCTGGGTCTTTGGACTAGTGGTCTTCTCGGAGGGCTTTTCAGTTGTAGTCGAACCCTTGGAGGTTTGTCCTCGCTTTTTCGTAGATGCAAAGTAGTCTGAGGTCGTCGTGGCCTCGCCCTTAGGCTCTTCGGGTTTGCTATTCCCGGAACAATTAGCAAATCTGCGGAGGATGATCATATGAAGAAAAGGCGTACGGTTTGCTTTTGGGCTGCGCTTTAGGAGTAGCAGGCTTCTTGGACGCTGCATCGTCATCATCACTATCGTCGACTACCTTTCTGCTACCTGTCCAATGATTAACTTCAAATCTAAGTGACTGGTGTCGGAGATGGGTATCGTACGTCTCTTACGCGCGGCAGATGGATCCTTCATAATGAACGAAAACAGGTCAGTAATGCCGTTATCAAACCATAATATCAACGGCAATTGGAATTCTTTAATAGTTGAAACGTCATTCAGGCACCAGAGCTTACTTCCTTCTTCGCGGGCTTGGCCGCATCATTGGAGCCTTGACTTGGCTTGCCACCAAAAAAGCTTCTGATGTCAGACGGCATGGCGATAAACACCTATCCGTGTAGGCTTTCGAGGCACAAAGTCTGAGGTAAAGGGCGATTGATGGACGAAGCAGAACCTCGAGGTTTCTCCAGTCGCGCGGCCGGCGAGTTGACGCGCCGTAAAGACGGATGACTAAGGAACACGCTCACGTGCTCACTTTGGTCCTGATCGGGCTAGCGTGGGTTTGGCATCGAAAAGTGCCGTTGGCCTCGTAAAGAACCATCGTCTGCGCTTGATATCATCCAGTCCTCCACGGTCACAATGGGTCCTCAGATGAGATTGTTCGCGGGACCACTATCGGCCTGCACCCGCCCAACATGTATGAATTGTCCTTTCACTCGCAACTATCGCCATGATTCGAAACTAATTCATTCCGCGCAGGCCTGTCAAGTCCGCTAGCTACCTTTTCCCTGGCTCGATCCTTTTCAACCACTTCACCTACTCTCGATTGGCTCACCCCCAAGTTTGCTGAAAGGTCCAAGTCGCCTAAGGGCCGTCCGAAAGTTGCTACTGGTGGATCGACCCGTGGAACAACAGTGGTGTGGGGAGACTATGGTATCCGAATGAAGGATCACGACCGTCGCATGCCTTCTTCCGCCCTGAAGATCGCAGAAGAGACTATCAAGCGTCGTTTGAGAGGAATGAACTACAAGCTCTATAAGCGCGTCAGTGCCAACATCGGTGTGTACACCAAGGGTAATGAGCAGCGTATGGGTAAGGGTAAGGGTAAATTCGACTACTGGACCGTTCGATTGCCAGTGAGCCGTGTTGTCTTCGAGTTGAAGGGAGACATTCACGAGAAGGTCGCCCGTGAGGCATTCCGACTGGCTGGTCACAAGCTACCTGGTACGTTTTACGTGTTGGAGACAATATCAAACTGACAATCCCAGAGTTGGTATCGGGACACTTTAACTAATCTCTTGTAGGTCTCTGGGAATTCGTCAAGAAGGATGACCCTCCTGTCGTTGGTATCACCAAACTTGGTAACGGTGTTACTCTCGACTCCCTCAAGCGTGCTCGCAGAAGCCCTCCCCTTGGAAACAACGACCTTCCGACCCCACCACAAAGCACCTCCTCCAGCCCCTCTTCTTCTCAATAAACTGGTCCTGTATTCATGATACCTTGATCTCATGTCCACCCAACGCTTTTCCTTCCCCCTGTTGAATTAAGCCCCGACACCGGAACCGGGCCCATACCCTTGCTGTCTCCTCGATTTCGCAGCAGCTGCATCGCCTGGTGTGTCGTATTCCAGATCCTCTGTACATTACTTGTCAGTCTTTTGCGTGTCTTCCGGGAGCCATGAAAATCCGGCTTTACCCGGGAAGATCTTTTTGTCTCGATATTAGGAGTTTAGACACAAGGATATATTTTTGCATTTACCTTCGGACTCCTTCGTTATGCCCATCCCTAGTCTTTGTGCATCCGCGTATTCATCTCTACTCGCAGTGGATTCATTATCGGGTTCAACTCCCTTACTATTGAGCTGGCTCTGAGTATGTGGTTCTCCGCCTGGAGCTGATCAGCTATCTGTTCTTCTTCCACTCTCCCACGAATTGTAGACTGTCGCTCACCACCCAGTTGCCCAGTCTGCTTGTCTGGTGTTTTTGTGTAAATTCGGATGGATTCATATCTGGATATCAATGTTCAGTACGGCTATTGGGTGCACAATTCGTAGCAATCTAGGGCCGACATACTGGGTACTTTCCCCGCCAGGTTCCATATCAACTAATCTTGGGTCACTCATATTGAATGTCTTAATCTCAATGAGTACGAAATTGTATATCTTTAATGGTGGAAATTATCGAAAAGATGAGAAGAAAACCAGCCTGGACCAAGCAAATGTTCTTATGTGGTCCAGTGACGGGGATGTGATGACGTAGCTCCACCAGCTTTCTCCCGCTTCTTTCTACGAGAAAAGAAGACGAGTGTCACAATAAGGAATCAGTGAGACTAGATGATGAATTGCTCATTGAAATATTATGTGTTTAATACAAGTTGAGTTCGTGTTCAGGTGCTTTTAAGTTTCTTTTTTTGGAAGATGCAAAATGATAGAGGCTACTATATGCACAACTACGAATGTACAAACAGTACGCCAGATGAACCCACCACGAAAATGCCTTCATGCGCCTACAAAAACAATTACAGGGCAAGTTTCTGTATGCAAAGAACTGTCGGACTTCACGACATAAGGAGGGTATGAGCAGCATTTCGAAAGCGTATTAGATCAGAATTTGCCCTGATAGTGTACAATCGTGATTCATATTTGGTTTCTTTTGTGAGATTGAAAGGTCATGGATTTAAAATTCCATCATGCCCATCAAATATCTACCTAGGAGTTAGCATTGAGGCTGGAAACTGCTGATTTGAGTTATCTTACGTCTCATAGATACGCATGAATTTGGCCACAAAGGCTTCGAGGTGGAAAATCACTTTCTGTAGGCGGATTAGCTCGACGTCGAGATCACACAAGAGCCCTTTTATAGAGACTTACGCTTCCCAGTTTGATTCGGTGCTCATAGAATGCAGACCATTTTATGACTTCGGGTTTGAGAGCATCATCTACTCCTGCCACAAGCTTGAAGGTTAAAGTCTGCGAGACATATCAATTATTAAACTTTGCTGTAGTAGATTCATTATGAAAGCTCTGACCTTGAGGACGGTTGTTGGAGGAATACAGTGAGTCAGAAGATCGTAAAGACGAGAGCGAACCTGCAAAAGACACGCGGGTGACCGATCTTTGAGGATTTCGGCGGCTGTGACGTGAATAAGAGCTTCCCAGTCAGGCGGTGGGATTGGACTTTTCTCTGTGACTTTCTCACTATATTAAAAAGGCCAATTAGCTTTGGCAGAACTGCCAGAGTCAGCCAAGGAATGCGATACTCACTTCTGCGCATAAATAGACTCAAACATGAGCAGTGCCCGACGGAGATTACGCCCGCTCTCTCTTGCAATACGCTTGTTCAGCCCCTCGGCTTCGGTCCAACCTTCCTTCTTCGCGGCGATTCGAAGTGCTGAGCAGATATCGTTTTCTGTAGGGGCTGCCACCCTGACCAGCAGGGTTCGCGATCGAATCGGGGCAATGATGTTTGAGGTGCTGTTGGCCAGAAGAATCAAACGCAGATTAGGGCTGTACTTCTCCATCGTCCGTCTTAGTGCGGCCTGAGCATCGCGAGTGAGATGATCGGCTTCATTGATCACGACGATTTTGAATCGCTGCTTCGCAGACAGATCCACCTGCTGCGTCTGGGCTACTTCCTTCAGTAATTCCTGCACAACGACTCTGTCATAGTTTCCGACATCGGCAGGTGTAATTTCAAGGTGGTAGACGGAGGAAACGATGTTGAATTCGAGCTTTCGATTACTGGTCGTCTGGAAGACTCGAGCGTCGATCTTGATCTTTTCCACACCAGGGCCGTACAGTTCCTTGAGAGTAGCAATAATGCGCGTTTTCTTGCCTGCTCCAGAAGGTCCATATACTAGAAGGTGAGGAAAGTCTCCGCTTTGCGCCTGTGAAGCATCAATTGGTATTAGTTGATGTTGGATTTCAGGTGGACGGGTGGTGCATTTACCAACGATCGTAACCGATCAGAAAGCTCGGGATGGTATGTGAGCGCATCGAGCGACCTCGGACGCAATTTATCAACAAGAAGAGCCATTGTGAGATTGAGCTGATGGGACAAATGATGGATGAATTCAAGTTGAGTAGAAAATGCGGGCTGGGGACGCGTCGGGAACGCGCGCCTAATTAACGCTTGGTCCGTGCGTTCTGCTGCGTTGTTCCGTTGTTCGGATATATTTCAATTTAATATAGAAGAATAATCAGAAAAACTATTATCCTGATCTTTCCATGCACAATCTAAAATAGACTGAAGAGAAAAATTTACCAACCTTACCCCTGAAGCTGATAATGCCCATCTTGAGCAGTAGCCTTTCCCTTCACCCTGTCATTGAATGTTCATGATCATGAGCAAAAATACTA
The DNA here is from genome assembly GCF_028827155.1 of Penicillium citrinum. Lineage (NCBI taxonomy): Eukaryota > Fungi > Ascomycota > Eurotiomycetes > Eurotiales > Aspergillaceae > Penicillium > Penicillium citrinum. The sequence goes on from NW_026622686.1 coordinate 4,463,989, forward strand.
TCACTGGCGAGGGTGGTATTATTGTGTAGGACTAGGAAGTATGGAGTCACTGAAGATTATCTTAAATCAAAATCCGGACCAATGGTACAATTCTTTATTTACACTTGTATTCTATCAAGGTTGACATATTCAAGGTTCCCTAACTCCAGGTTATATAGTACAGAAGCAGTTTTATGAGATGAGAGTCGCAAAGGTTCAGGAGGTTGAAACAGTCCCTTAAGAAAATTCTTGGTCCAATGAAGTTGTATCAGAGCAAGTTTCAACCCTTTTTCGCTGTTCAGAGGGCTACCAGGGTCTTTGACAGTGTAGCATATCATGATGGAATGGGCGTCAAAACTCCATTGTCATCATATTTTGCTTCTACAAGGTGTGTCAGCCGGCGAAATCAGCAACAAATAGCAGGGTCAGATGGTTCTTACTGAAGAAAGTATAAGACAAAGTGATAGTATCAATGCCCTTCATGTTTGGATCCGTAGCAAAGTCCGGGTCGATATAAAAGAACACAGGCATATCTACCGACTCTCCGGCATTAAGTTTTTGCTCCTCAAAGCAGAAACACTGGATCTTGCTGAAATAAGGAGCCACCTGGCCCGGAGTCACACTGTACGTGGCTACTCCAATGATATCCTGCGGGCCCTTGTTCGTCGCTGTGTAGAATGCCAGCGCGGTTTCTCCTGGCAGCACGCGCACCTCTCGTTGCTGAGGTGTAAATTTCCATGGGAGCACGTCAGAAACGGAACCATTGAAAGTGATACGGAGACGTCGAGAGTCTGTTACGGGCGTCACTCGGGCTGCGGTATCGCCGTCGCCATTGCGGTGGGTGAGAATTGGCTGACCGCCCCAGCCTGTTTGCTGGCAGATCTGTAATTGAAAAGATCTTGAGTTAGGATAGGTGAATTCGAGAGATTTCTAAGAGCATGTGTGTTTTGCTAACCATTTTGTAGAGAGGAACTGAGCCGTAGGCCAAAGCAACGGTTCCGAGAATAAGACTAATGGTATAATACCTAGAGAATTGACCGGTTATTATTACTTGGTTGATTTCCCACAGGGCTGAATTGCCAGCTGGAGCTTCAACTCACATAGTGGAAGTGTTGCGCTGCTGCGATTGCGGCGTGTTGAATGGTGCTGCGGAGGCATGGCGTTGTGCACGCAAGATCGAATTGCCTGAGAAATACCTCCTCTCTGCTTCAAAGATCCCTCTTCGAAGATATACGGGGCGCTGTGGGATAGTTCCAGTCAGTGCACAGCGCCCCCAGGAGGGCAATAGTCCACGAAACATGATCTGATGGTTTGAGATTCAACAACGGCGTCGATCATGCGGCGCGGACGATTGCAATTGAATTGATCATGTGATTCTTTTATCGATAAAGCATATCACGTGCTATTTTCAATCCCCGAAGATCCCGAAAAGAGCCTCATCGGGGCATACTCATTAACTACCATCTGAGATACTCATGAGACAAATTGGCTCTTTCTCTGGTCAGGAGCTATTTACTAGCTTTCATGAATTGCTCTGCAGAAGTGGATACATTACCAGGAGTCGTCCTAAAAAGTGGTTATTGAAGTGATATATTTTACGTACTAAAACTAATGATAGAAATAGGAAGTGACTTGTGTTGGGAATACTCAGGTAGGTATTGATACCCTTGAGATTCTATTGGTACAAATTATAATTAAAACATTTTAAAAAAAATCCAAGCCGATCTGTAAACTCGTAGGGAATAATAATAATAATACAAACACTAGACACCTATTTAGGTTGCCCAAATATTGCTCGAAGGTCATTAGTTCAACAAGCTGTTGGCAAGACGACCGAAGACGCCCCCGAACCAAACGAGGTCTTTCACGAAGACAAGTAATAAGAATAGCAGCACTTGTTGCAAAGGCAATATGCTCGCGGTAATAATACTGTTCATGGCAAAATGATTAGTATCGCATGACTATTTTCAAAGTTTCAAGAGAACCGCCGAGGCTCGAAAGAAGACTAAACTGTGTAACCCACGCGGACCGGGAGACGCGGGAATAAAACATACCTTTTTATCATACAACCGTGGCAGCACCGTTGCTGCAGCTCGAGGGGCCACAAACAATGCCAGCTCTTGGCGCTTCCGCGCCTTTTCAACCAAAACACTCCAACCACACATAAGGCATCCTGCACCTACGCAGAGACCGGAATCCCACATCTGCGGAGTGACTGTGTTCTTGTCAAAGATCTTAGGACCAAGTCGGGTTCGTGACAGGCAGACCCCGTAATAAAAGAGGCTCACGAAGGAAGCAAGGAAGGCAGATGACTGGGCACCCTCAGAAATAGCCCGGATGATAACCGCAGGGCTCTTCAACCCTCGTAGGCGAAGAACAATCTGTAATGGGATGTAGGTTGCACAAGCAAACTTGAAGGTTCTAGCAAAGCGGGAAACCGCGTGGATCTCACAGTTAGGGCCACAGCCCATATGTACCATTTCGCAAGGAATGGGGATTGTCTTGACTGGGTCTCCCCATTCTATGGGCCAATTATAGTCTTTGCACATAGATTCCATCAGAGGAGCTTGGCCTGTATCCTTTCCGTATACAAAAACCGCTCTGCGAGCACGACGAAGAGCCTCGATCAAGCGTGAGTCAACCTTGGCGACCTCTCCAATCCATTTCTCATAACTTCGAGGTAGTCTTTCCGGGAGATAAAACCAAGCCCACATGACTACAGCTGCACTCATGGCAAATACCCCAGCATCTGCCAGACCAGGTGCTATTGATTCAACAAGGGTCCAACGGTTCTGTGATGCACGATGACGGCGCCAACGACCCCATGCTAAACACGCGACCACGTCTACGGCTCTTGTGACCGTGAAAAGAGTGAGATCCATTGTCCTCCCAACCAGCTCTGGACGTGGTGGTCGCGCCAGCGCTTCGGCAGGGACCTTTCGAGGGTCATCTTGACCGACGGCCAGTTCTTTGTCACTTACGTCTTTCTGCGAAACCCCACGGGTTTTGTTCAATAAGTGAAAACTGAGCCATGCTGATATAAATGCAGTAACAAACTGGATTAATCGACGCAAAGGCGGAGATAATTGCAAGTCACTTGCAGTACGACCCTTGCCTTTGATCGAGATCAATACTCGATACAACAGCGCCGGTAAAAAGGTCGAGCCCCCAACCAAAGCAGCACAGAAAGTTGGAAAGCTGTTGATACGCAAAGGCCCGGCTAGAACCTGTGTCAACTATACAGTTTAACGGGTCAGCTCAACTTTCAGAGGTCACTTCATAGCAAAAGAGATACAATCAATTGAGCAGGAGGCGGGGAGACTGGAAACTTGGATGATCTCAAATAAATGAATGACTCGAAACATACCTCAAAAAGTTTTTGATTAGAATCCCAGTTTCTTGAGCCTAGTCGTCGCACGTATGAGAGGAATTTTGGGGTTACCGCGGAGAGATATCCTAATGCGTATGCGCGAAGGATACTGGAACTGGATCAGCAAAATAGTTCCCACCCGATTCCCACGGGTCTTGTAAACCCAATGGTTCTCTTTTGTTTTACCCCTCATGGAAAGATAACTTACGGTTGAACAACCCGGGCCCTAAAATGTCTATCATGGAGATTAAGTCGGACGACAGGATCCATTGTGCCGGTAAGCATATCCTGATCGGCGGGGGACTCGGATAAGCATCGCAGCCGAGTATAACGGCGCGCCAAGGTGTCAGGGTCGTCACGTCTCGATTCACGCGTGTCACCAATAAAATGAGATTGTCAGGTGTAGGGCCAGGGGGAAGGGGAAGTTGGTAATCAAGATAAACTTCCAGTGGGTTTGACCGAGAACTTGCAAAAACAGACCGAAATTTGGGTAGTATTGGGGTTTGTCTGAGAGAAGGAGAGAAAGAGAGGAGAAAGGGATCCTCTCGGTCTCGATCCTCCTGCACGGTCTTTTTTTGGGAAGAAGGAAACTTGAAAGAGATCAACCGTGGATATGTGTGTGTGTGTGTGACGAGATAATGTATGTAGAATGAACCTCGGCCCTTCAAGCGGAAGAATCCCCCGCAAGGTGAAAAGTGAGTGGGTGAATTCTTCAGGGGTCAGGGAAAGCAAAAGCGACGATCATCCGCGATATGAAAAAGAGGTTTTGCGGGGCTTGTCGGACCGTGGGCCACGGTGGAATGGAATGGGATGGGATGGGATGGGATGGGATGAAATGAGGATGAGATGCACACTTCACACGGTCCGAGTTCTAGAGTTCTAGTAAACTAATCTATATAAATACCTAGAAGTACATGAATATGCACCTAATTCAGATAAGTTCAAAAGTACACACGAGTAGACCATGCAATTGCAGGTGGAAGATGCCGAGTCACCGTTGTCCGATCGTACAATACAATACACATAATACCTACTATTCTCCTCACTAAACGACAGGTTGACCATACAAATCAATACGGTACGGTAAACTCCTTACGTTACGTCACGCGACCGCGGAAAATTTGCATGTGATCCGGTGCGATGTTGACGATGAAAGACACTCCACAACTCCAACTTTCCCCAGCTTTTTCTCTTCTCTACTCCTCCTCCTCATCATCATAATCCTCCTGTTCTGTTTATTGAGTCTTTCTTTTATATCCACTTAGTCTGTATCTGCCGTTGTCCTGATTCCGATATTCTCCGCCAAAGTCCAAGTCGGTGAACGCAGATCTTCTTTCGTCTCAATCTTATATCACACATTCATATTGGTTCCCCGGATTTTCACGAGGCATGATCGCTTGGTTCTCGTCATCGCTGTCTTTGATCGCCCAGTGCGATACTTTCTGACCCGATCCTTTCCTCTATTTCCTTCTTTCATCTCCCTTAACGCTTGTGATCATGAATGCTCCCGGTCCTGAAGTACATACACATACGGGACGAACCTCCCCTCCATCCGCGGGCCCATTTGGTTGTAAGTTTCATTCCATTTGGTTTCTTCTGTTACATTCGTTCCAGTGTGAAAATGCCTTATCTTTGGTCATCTTTTGTCATCTCTCAACTAACATTCTTACTCAAAAAGACTCATTTCTTGCACCGATGGATACCCCATTTGAACAGGCGCCCGCCTTACCCCCGGGCCCATCTCTTCTTGATGATAACGAATCCAATATGCTCGACAATTTTTTCACCACCATGAACTCTTCTAGCTTTTCAAATGACTTTTGGCTTCGTAGCCAGCAAGATAAGTCCTCGGGGATCCATTTTGATTGGTCCAGTGAACTTCCACCGACCTTCGAGGGCTCAACGACATCGCTTTCTCAACCATCCTTCCAGCAGCAACCCTTCAAGCCGGCTATGATGGCTGGGAATGGTACTGGTCACGACGTTTATGCAGCTGCCTCCATGCTCTATCACCAGAACGGTATGAATGGAGCTGAAATCGGCTCTGCGCTGGCGCAGCAAGCTTTCGCTGGTCAGCCTCTTTCATCACAGGCTCGACGTGCTTCACATCCCGTGGGCGTTGCACAGGCATCAAGTTCCTCGCCTACTCGAGCTCAACTGCCAACGGGGTTCCATACTTCCGAGATGCTTTTCGATGTTCGAGACCCCATTCCCGAAGATCAACATCCATCTCGGAAAGTGCGGGGCTTGCATTGGGGCTCCGATAACAGCTTTATGGATCAAGGGTATATTGCCCCGCCTGATCAACCAGACATGGAAACTCGCACGCGTGACCTTCTCGAACATCTGGACTGCTTCGAGCCACAGGCCAGTGCAGCCAATACTCGTCCAACGACCCCGGAACGAATGGCCGCTGCACATGCTCAGCGAGCCATCCTCCGCAACGCCGAAACAGAAGACCCTTCTCAGCCTCGTAAACGTCAACGGATAATCAAAGAGGATGAAATCCCGTCAGATGAAGAGGACGCCAGACTAGTTCGAAAATCCAGGACCCCAAGTAATGCCAAGGCGCGCCGTGCCTCCACTGCGACAAACTCATCGGCCAAGACGAGACTCACTCCAAATAGCAAAAACCCTCGTGAGAACCTCTCAGAGGAGCAGAAGCGAACCAACCATATCCTCTCAGAACAAAAACGACGCAATCTCATTCGGCAGGGCTTCGATGATCTCTGCTGTCTTGTTCCGGGACTCCGTGGAGGTGGTTTTAGCAAGAGTGCTATGTTAACTCAGGCTGCTGACTGGCTCGAAGAACTTCTACGCGGCAATGAAATCTTGCAGAGACAAATGGTAGAAATGAAGGGCATCAATGGTCTGATTATGCCACGATAATATGGACTCAGTCCTTTCTATTTCTGACGTGATCATGACTTTATAATGTTTCATTTGACGCACTACTTGGGAGATTCAGGCGTATCTTCTCGGTTTTCGAGCGGGTTATCGGGTTAGCGAGTTTGCGGTTGGGCAGGTTGGGAAGACGCGCTCAGGCAGAGGCGTTACATTTATATTTACATATATACCATGCACGTTTAGGGCGGACATTCTTGCGGTTGCTCTGTTTAATTTTCGATACCTTGTTGCTCTGCTGTCATTTATCATACCGCATATATTGAGGTTTAGTATGGACCGGGTCCTGCTACTCTCGTCAGAGTGTCCAATACTTGATTTGCACTCTGTCCAATGACGAATACATAAAATTGAAAGACCCATAGTTATTACTGATAGTATTATCAATAAAACGACTTCTATTTGACACATTTCACGCAATTTATTCTATCTTAATCCACTATTTTGGGTTGAGGGATCTACACTGCGAGTCTGTGGAGTGCGCGTGGCCCACTTTGTTTTTCGGCCGACGCGCCAAACTCCGCATTGCAGCGAATTGCATTTCACTTCATCAACATTCACCACCCATCATTTCGTTACGCCCAAAATGCCACCCAAACGAAAGCGCACGACCGAGAACGAGAATTTAGAGAATCTATCTAAACGATATGCTCATCTGAAGCCGCAAGTTCGTCGCGTCCCCGAGAAAACCATCAAGACGAAATGGGCACCTCTTCCAGAACCGGTCCAGGAAAAGGTCCGCGAGCTATTTCATTCACTGGAGAGACCGGTGATTATGCGTAATAAGAATGAGCAAAAGCGAATCGAGGCCCAGACTGCGGTGCAGGCCGTGGTGCGCAAGTACGTCTACAAATGAATCACTCCTTAATGCGTTATTTCAAAGGAGAGCGGCACGAGAGTTAATACCTGATCAACAGTCTCGAAAAGCGATTACCGCGAATGCCATTCCCTCCTATCACCAAAGACTCGAATTTTGATTTCGAGTCTGCGCTCAATGAGCATGTACGTGTTGCGTTAGTTATCAAGAAAACAGAAGAAACCCTTCGCTAAACAGCCTCTAGCAATCCCTCGAAGCCAATCTGTCCATCATGAGTGATAGTATCAATCTTTTGAAATCCGAAATAGCCAAGGAACAGGCACTTCTAGCCAGCGAAAAGACAGCATTACATGAAATGGACAAGAACGCCAAGAGAGCGGATGCTGAAAGGAAACGACAAATGAAGAAAGTAGGGGAAACAAGTTTGACCTGGAGTCGAATGCCTAGCTAAACCTCATCTGCAGGAACATCCCGTTCTCCGACAACTGGACAATCCCGAGGAAACACAAGATGGCCCATCCTCTGAATTTACCCTAGTAGATGGGAAAGATAATCAGGTGGATCTAAACGAGGTACGATCTACCGGAATTGCGTTTGCTGTGACTCAATTGCGTTGACAATTACCTAGTGGGACGACGACCCGGAGATCCAGACCCTGATGAAGCAACTCCACGGCCATCTCCAATCCATGCAAAACAACATCACCCCGCTTACAGGGCTGAGAGAAGCCCTCACCCGATCACAAGCGGCATTAGATCTGTACTCGAATGATTGAATCCGCGGCTCATTTGATGAACTCCAAGATCTGGCAGATTTTGAGCGTGCGCGGCTGGGGTTGTCTATCCATTTTCTCTATTGACCGTCTGTGCGAAGAGCACATGTGAAATCACAAAGCCCGAAGGATTGAGATTTGCAGTAATTGTAATTATGGTATGGTTGGCCATCAGTCCATCTCCCGAGGCTCCAATCATTGTTAGTGCGGTCAGATCGCTTCGCTACATGTGAGCCGCGCACATCAGCTTAGACTGCGTCCGAGGTTTCGCCGCAGCATCAACACACAGGCACTGTATCACATCTAAACAGATCGTGAGGGCTGTACTGTTAGGTACACGATATCAACCTCGTGCTTTTCGTCGCCCAAGTGCTGCCTTTTGCCTCGGGATACAGTCCACTGTGGCTTTTGGTTGATTGTTATGTACCAGCTCCAAGTTTTGAGTACTCCATGCATTGAGAACTATGTGGACGAACATATTGTTTTCCATTCAAATATTCTTATCCTATCTGTCAAAGTAGCAACTTCAAGTTGAAGCTGAAAAGGTTCAACTAGGATCGAGAGAGGAGAGTGCACTCTTTTTCAAGGACTTGCTACCGTGGAAAACAGCACGAGAGTACAGAGTCAAGCTTGTCACGTAAACTTCTGTCAGCTCAGATCTACTAGATCTACTGATAGCTATTTTTGAAGATGTGTCTACACATCTACAGAGGTATTGGCTCCACGTCCCTTTGTACATTAAGCCTTCAAGTATAGGTATACTTGAAGGCTCCGCTAGCAAGTTGGCCCCCACGTCAGTGGACAGGTGGACACGGAATATAAACAGCCCAAATCCATGGTCCTGCGATGATACTTCTCTATGTATTTTGCCTGATGATTGAATCAAATACGATATGGCCAACTCGCAAGTCTCGCGAATCCCTAGCTCTTGGAATTGGTCATTGGCGTTGTGCTGTGGAATATCTCTTTTGACTGGGATATTATTCTCCCAATACCATGCCGAAAGTGACAGCTCATGGCCTTCTCTCCAATGGTTGAGGCGCAAGTCAGACAGTGCGATTGTCCCAGATTGCCGGAAATCAAATTATACAACACGGATCCTCATGTACGAGCCCTTCATGATGCATATAGAAGGGTTTCTATCGCCGGAGGAGCGTGAATATCTTATCAACGAGGGGTAAGCGGATCTATATGGATCACGAAAAACTCTGAACCTCGAGTTTAAAGATATACTTACACATTCTAGGCAAGACATACTCCAACCATCCCTCGTCCTTGATAGCAACGGCGCCAAAGTCCTAGATCAAGATCGAACCAGCAGAAGCGCCTTCATCCCTTTGAACGACCCGGTATCTCAATGCATTAGAGAACGAGCATCTGAGATCCAGGGCCTTGTTAATCAGCGACAGGTCGAAAACCTGCAAATCACAGCCTACAAGCAAGGCGAGAAATATAGTGCTCATTACGATTGGTTTGATGGACGAGTTCATCCTAGCGCGAATCGAGCATCAACCTTTTTCGTCACTCTGGAAGCGGACTGTGATAATTGTGGAACTAGATTTCCTCGGATTCAGATTGATCAGAAGCTTCGAAACTCGTACTGGTGTGATTTTATTGATTGTCGTGATTTGGAAGGGCTTACTGTTCATGCTGTGCCTGGTTCTGCGGTTTTTTGGAGAAATTTGAATGCTTCTGGGATGGGGGATGAGATGACATTACATGAAGGGTTACCACTGGCAGCGGGGACTAAGACTGGTTTAAATATTTGGACTCGGGAGTATTAATATTTGTGTAGATACCTATATACTGGGTAGTATAGGTATACTAAATATCCACTCGGCAGTGTGTACTATGTATACTCATGATGCTTCTACTTAATAGATGAGTAGTTGTCTGATATTGTAGCTACTCCAGTATGATATTGCTATCATACATTTAGAAACCTGCGCATTTTTAAGTAGAACAAAATATAGAATGTAACATATCATCTTTTATTATCCTATTTCTCTTTTCAGTTATACAATTCTACAACTCTACACTGATTGAGCTGCTTAACTGCTTGAATGCTTAACGGAGCAGATCGGAGGGGAAGTGACTCCGCTTTTTTGGAGTCCCGATTTCTCCCCCACATTTCAACTCTTCTTCATTTCACATCCACGTTTCTTTTACACTTCACTTCTGCAATGTCTGCAGGCAGCCATTTAAACCGGTTCTTATAAATACAATACAATTCAACCCAAAATGACTGATAAGAATACTTCCGACAAACCTGCCAAGTCCAAAGGCGACGCAGGGAGGGATGCGCGCGTCAAGGACTCTCCGGCTGCTGCTGCGGTCAAATCCGAAACTACTGGCTCTGGTAGTCATTCCAGCCCAAAGAAGCGTCGCAAAGTCAATCATGGTGAGTTGTTCATTTGCGCCTGCGTATGCGACAGGGGTTCTATGCTCTATCTCTCACGGAGCTTTTCCCCCGCTATGCGCTGTGTTGCGCTCTCCCCGCGGGGGCTAGGGACTTCGAAGAACATGCCATGGGCTAATAGTTTCTCTCTTTTCCCAGCTTGCGTCTATTGTCGTCGCTCGGTAAGCTTCTCAATTTTAAAGATTCAATACTATCAGATCCCTGCGCAACCCCCGGGTTTCCCCAAGTGAATCAATCTCGCTACCTGTCGGTGGCGGGAATCCCATCCGAAGAAGCGGGTTGGCTAACTGAAGACTTGGTGGTCGCGTGGGACAGCATATGACTTGTGATTCGGTACGACCTCTTCCCCGTTTGATTTCTGATTCTTCGTGACATGGCCTATGCAGCTGGCTGTTAGTGGCCTTCTGTATGAGATGATCTCCCTGCTGACCGGTGACGACTTGTGTAGGAACGGCCTTGTACCCGATGTATAAAGCGCAATATCGGACATTTATGCCACGACGAGCCCAGAGAACCCACGAAACGCCGTGAACCCGAATCGACAGCGGACGAGGAAGCCTCGTCCAATAATGATCTGGTCAACGTTTCAAATATGCCTCGAAGTGTCGACGTCTCGGATGCTGCCGGTCAGCAAATCCTCGCGGACGGTGCAATGGGAATACCCCCTTCCACAGTCCAACCAGAGAATATCACTTCGTCTGGTCAAGGCCTTGATGCTAACTCTCAGTCAAGTAAGCCTATCTTGCGATGGAGGTTTTCGTGAGTGGATTCCGCTGACTTGGGAATATCTAGTGATGGCGTACAATGACTGGATGGGTGGACAAAACCAGTTTCAAGACATGCACTCACTCCATCCGTCCTACATGTTCAATGCCCCAGAGGTTACTAATGAATACAACTTGCTTGGTGATTTTCTCAGCAACAGTCTTTTGGACGACGGTGCGATTTTCCCTGATCAAAATATGAATGGCATCTACTCGGATCCATCCCTGATGAGCTCGATGAATAATTCATTGAGTGCACCAAACGGGATCCAGCCATCACAGCTCGCACCTCCGGCGCATAACCAGCCACCACAAGGTGACTCTATTCAGCGACCCACATCTACCGTAGGGAATGACAAGGCCCGCGAGACATACTACATGACCGCCGCAGATCCGTCAGGATCAGACCCTCCAGAGGAACGTATGAACAAGCTTTTGAAGGCGAAGTATGATGCCGGACTCCTGAAACCATTCAACTATGTCAAGGGATACGCCAGATTGAACCAGTACATGGAAAAGAACATGCACCAATCATCTCGGCAAAAGATTCTCCGACAGCTCGACAAGTTCCGGCCGAAGTTTCGGGAACGCATGCAAAGCCTCACTGATATCGAATTGATCCTGGTCGAGATGTGGTTTGAGCGCAGTCTGATGGAGTATGATCGTGTCTTTGCTAGTATGGCTATCCCTGCTTGTTGCTGGCGAAGAACGGGCGAGATTTTCCGCGGTAACAATGAAATGGCGCAATTAATCGATGTGCCAATTGAAAGTCTACGCGATGTGAGTATCTAACTAACTTAAAGCGAGGTATATGAACGAGCTACTAACTTTTCCAGGGAAAACTTGCCATTCACGAAATCATCGTCGAAGATCAGCTAGTCAGCTACTGGGAGAAATTCGGTGCCATCGCCTTTGACAATACACAAAAAGCAATGCTCACCAGCTGTACGTTGAAAAGTCCCAACACAGATTCAACGGGCGATGGCATTCAATGCTGTTTCTCATTTACAATCCGCCGTGATAATCATAATATGTAAGATCGGCCCCCGGAGAGAATTCTAACGCCGTGCATTAGCATATACTGACAACGTCTAGTCCATCCATGATTGTTGGTAATTTCCTTCCTACGCAGCGTATTCATAAGTAGTCGTGGGCGTTGAATGGTTTATTGACTATGGTCCCTTTCTTCATGCTGGTATCCATCAGCTATAAAATGTTGAATTCGATTTACTGGATTTTATTATTGATTCCCCTTGAACAGCTTCTTTTCTCACTACGCACATTTAGTGTACAATATTTGATTTGTGTCAAGTTTTCAATTCACTTCAATTCTCTACAGGTGTATTGACACCGTGAGTTTCATTCAACCTTGATGAAATATGAAAAGTTTCTTGTTGGAGTGAGTTTTATTTCTGGATACTCAGTCGAAAAGCAAGATTAGATCCTACTTCTGCCTCAATGACAAGGTTGTCATTGAGGCAGAAGTAGAATGAGACATGATCTAAGCTGCCTTAAAAGCAATATGGGCACCTGCCTACCCATATTGCTAGGTATAAGTTCAAAAGATAAGTTACAACTTATAGCAAGGTTGCTATTAACCAGGTGGTTATGCAAAAGACCATTTTCCTAAAATCAATCTACGCCCTGGAATGTGAATATATAAAGTATGGACTCGTAATACTAGATTGAAATATTGGATGCATTGTCTGAATAAATGTATGCTTTAAAAGGATAAAATATAGACCGAGAGACATGATCTAAGCTGCCTCAAAGCAATATGGGTATCATCAGAAGAAAAGGTAAGAATATCGAGTGAGTCACCTACACGATAGACAAGAAAAGAAAGATGAAGTGAAAAGAAACAAGATGAAAAAGGAGAAATGAAGAAAGAAAGTCAGGACCGAATCATCTGAGATTGATCTGAAAAGGGAAATCCAGCGAGAGAAAATGGTGTTGCACTTTGATCAGCAAAGGCAAAATGGAAAAAGAGAATAGTAACGCCCGCAATGCAACACTTCATACAGAAGTGAAGAAGAAAAGGGAAAGGAGAGCAGAAAAGTCCACTAATGCAGAAGGGCTTTTGATGATGAGAAAGAAAAATGAGATGAAAGGTCATTGACCCGATTATAATTCATCCGCATTCGCGTCATATGAACGACTTCTCGAAACTTGTCGCAAATTCTTCTGGCGGAGAAGAGGAGTGGATGGCGCGTGACGTGGATAATGCGGCGAGCGAGAAGAGATGGATGAATAGCTGGGTTTGCGATCAAGATCTTTGCCACTGCTATCAGTCTCGGTCTCGGCGCTTTCGTCGCTATTCATAGATCGGGCATTAACAGCCCGGAGAGTCAGAGTCAATTCTCGCTCTAGATCCTTCTGCGCCAGAACTTGTTGCCCGGAGCCATTGAGCTTCTTTCGGTACGCCCGTAGTGTTCGACACACTTGCTCGGTTGACATTTCAAGACTCCCGAATTCGCTCCGGTGGGAGGGTTTGGCGCGTGAACGGAAGTCTGAAGAGATGCGACGACTGGTACTCCGCGTACCGTGGGGCTTTTTGGCGACTGAAGGCCTCGACTTTGGGCTAACGGGAGACGGTGATCGGCGGGTTGGCTCGGTTGGAGTGAAGACAGTTGGTGAGCGACGATTGGGAGGTGATGGTGTCTGGGCTAGGGAATGGTTCTTCAGGTTTGAGGGCGTGAGAGACAATTTGGACATCTTACGAGTTAAGGTCGGGGAGAGTTCGCGTGCAGGCGTAGGAGTTCCAAGAGGGCTTGGATTGTCAGGTCTTTGGAAGCCAGCCAATTCGCTACGAGAAAGCACCTTTCGAAGTGGTGGTTTCGCTGCTGTGGCCTCTTTTGAAGGGCCATCTTCATCGCGGCCCTGACCCGACTCTGGAGGTGGTTGTGGTTGAACCGAGAGATCCCAGATCATGACTATACCATCTATACCAGCGGAAATGAGATTTCGCTTAGGGGGGCATGTCGTCCTCTCGATTAGGTAGCTCTAACAGCATCACGTCGCTGACACCCTCTGTGTGGCCAAACTCTCCAGTCAGCAATTGATCTCTTTCAAGATCATATACTCTGATTGACTTGTCCGTGCCAGAAACTCCAACCAGTAGTTTTGGGCTTTGGCCTGGGATCTCAGGAGCAACAGTCAGGGCACTCATGATAACGGCGTCAGTGGCCTCGGAGTCGGATGCTTTGAAACAATGTATTTGTCGACCTGAAGGTATGTCGAACTTCGAAATGCAGCGGTCCATGGTGGACACAAAAAGGATATTTGGATCATCAGGGCAAAAAGTCATCGAGACTGGGGAGGCTTTCAGAGTGATGACTCTGGAAATAATGTACGCAACTGAGGTCGCGCCGTCTTCCTCGCGAGTCGCACGCTCTCGTACTAGAATTGTGCGATCTGCAGAGCTTGAGAGCAGTCTTTCGCCATCGTTCATGAACATCAGCTGGTTGACTGCCCCAACATGGTCGTCCATCGTTTGGATTAGATCCAAACCTGACTCGGTCTTTTGAAAGAGTTGCACCATCCGATCTCGTCCTGCAGATGCGATCAGGCAGGGCTCGCCTATTGAATGGATAGCGATGTCTGTGATCTCGGCTCCGTGGGCACGAACATCAGTAGCACAGGCCCAGGGTTCACGGGAATAAACCCTGTAATAACGATGAGTATTGTATTTGCAACAGGGAAAAAGGGGACGAAACAAACCTTAGGACTCCATATTTATCCCCAGAAACAAACCATTCCGCATCCAATGGGGCCCGCAGCACTTTCAGTTCATTCGCCACATCTTCGGTCTCGCAATTCTGCTCGAGGGTCAGAGTTTTGAAATCTAGGCATTTGCCCAACGAATCCCAGAAGATCACGGATCCGTTGCGAGACCAGGTGAAGAAGCTCGCTGGGAATTGAGGTGCATCAAGACGACGAATACCAAGGACCGGGTCTCGATGAGCTGGCATCGAGGTGTCACCGTGCTCTTGTTCACCTTCGTCTCGAAGTCCCTCAATAGGATAAATGTGAATTTCGCGACTGGCTTCCACAGTGATCAAGTGTGAAGAGAGGGACCCCATGCATGTGATTGCAGGTATTTTGCTCTTCTTATCCACTACAATCTTTTCGCGCCGTGCTGGTGACATGGGCGTATTCAGAGTTGAGGAACGCAGAAAGTCGAATGATAATCGTTGCATTTTCCTCCCACGTCCTCCCAGCCATATAGACTCACGATCAAAGTCAACAGTCAACGAGGTTATAGCAAAGCCAACTTGAATAACAAGCTGCAGCTTTTGAGATCCTTCGCGATCATCGAGAAAGCAAACGGCACCGGATTCTGAGCCCACCACAGCTTCCTGGTCGGAGATGCTGCTGGCACAGCTGAAGGTGCTGTCGCTTAACGAGCCTAAAAGACAGTTTCTTCCAGAAAGGGCTTTTGGCGCTGGACTTGGAGAAGGGACTGCGCCATCCACATTCAGTCGTGACTTTGTCGGTGATACTGGTCGGGAGGGAGGAAGTCTCCAAACCTTGACATGACGAACTCCGGTTCTAAGAAAACATCAGCTGATTGTGAAAGAGAGCTCTAATTCTCGCATCCAACGTACGTCACCAGAGATTGCCCGACCCAGCACATGTCACGGACGAAGGAAGTGCACTTATTGACAGAATGTAGTTTGGCCGAACCATTCTTGAGGTTGATTGCCCATATAAACAAAAACCCATCATTCACGTTACCGAGTGTAGCCAAGTACTGTGAATCGGGGCTAAAGGCGAGACTTTGTATTCCAAACGTGTGGTCGTTGAGGATAGAAAGAGGGACGTCGGGTAAGGTATCACGCGCGGTTGAAAATATCAGCACTCGTGGACTATAACCTGTCTATTCAGAGTTAGTCTTTTGAACAATCATCCACAATCGGCTGCTGCTGTTGCTTTCTCACCTCTCCTACAGCGAGGAATCTTCCGTTCGGGCTGATCGAAACGCTGGTAACTGCTTTGACCCTTTCTCTCGAAGACCAGACCCGCGGGCTACCGCCATCACCCGCATCACTGGACGGAGAGCCATTTGGGACATTGAGATGGGGGTTGGATCGGATATGAGACAACGATCGTGTTTTCGGGTCTGGGGTAGCTGGCGGAGTAGACTGATTGTAGAATGAAGAAGTTGGGTTGACGCTGGTGGCTGAAGGACGAGCTCTGAAGAAGCGCTGGCTCAAATTGCCGGCATCGTCGATCTCAGCAAGAACAGCCGCGGAGCCTGCGCAAAGAGCGAAGCTCTTGCTCTGATCATGGCTTGAGAAGCCATTGGGTGTTGTGGTAGTGGTGCCAATGACTGTTTGCAGCGATAGAGACGACTGATGAGAGGCTTTGCTGAGCGAACGAGTACCTGGGCGCAAGACGGGAGAGTTTGACGGAGTGATCTTCAGGGAGCTGCCAGCGAGTTTGCTTTTAGCACTAATTGGCGCGGTGGTGGCCATAACCTCGGGGGACTACAGCGTTGGTTCAGAGTCCCCTGAGCGCGCGAGGTTGGATGTCCATCCGCAGACACATTCGCATTCAAAAGCTAGTTGTAGAGGGTTCGAGGGGATGCGAAAGCGTGGAGGGGGAAAAAGTTGAAAGGAGGCGGGGGGAGGTTGGATTAAGTGGAGAGTGGTGGCTGGTCCAGAGCTTTCAGCTTTTTCCTTAAGGTCCACCAGGTCAGCTGCAAGGATGCCCTCCTCTCACAACAAAATCTCGTGGGGAAATGTAAAAAAGAAAGAGACCAGAGACAGAGGGGAAAAACACAAAGACATGGAGCCCATTCCACGCTAAGACTGTTGATCATTCCAGACGATCAACAAGAATCCGACGAACCTGTGTGGAGCTCGCGAAGTAGATGTGAGATCCACCATTCACCTTGCAATGTGAGACGGTGGCATGAGAGTTTTATTGATCTTGAGGTCTGCAGAAAGTCCGCCTGAGGTTATCCAGAGCATATCTCCGATCTCAAGGTTTGTTCCATGCGGTAGCTCACTAGTGCTGCGATGAACCGGTGGGTCGCGATCCAAGCTCCAATTTAAATGCGGTGGCGTAACTAATTGATGGGATGGTGGACTTGAATGAATTGTGATGCTTTAAAAACTGTTAAATTTGGAATCTTTGTTGCCAGAGGTAGACCAACTGAGTCTTTGTCTGATACTTAGTGAGTAACCGGGGAGTCAACAGCGAAAGTCGAGGTTGGCCTGGACGTTCGAGTGTCACGGGGTAAATAGACACGTGAACACAGCATAGTCACAGCATAGTGTACTCGATGGTCTATATTGCTTGGTTCGACTGTAATTTCGAGCTGAATTATACTTGGTCGAATTGTAAATGGTTCTTAGATACTCTTGTGTGTTTCTTTTACTGTTCCAATCAACTTGCGAATGAATGTAAACAATGGCTAGTTACACTAACTAGATAACTTAGGGTTAACTAAGTTAGTTAATATTTTCTGCCTGACTATCCAGGCAGAACTCTTTATCTTATCGTATGAGCTTGACGTGGAAATTCTTCCGTTCAATACAATTTTCAGACTTCAGTTTTCCAGCTTCATCACATTGCTTACTTTCATGATGGTGTTCCACTGTGCCTCTTCGACTAAGCTGGCCTTGTCGAATGTTCTAGGAAATGTGTTTCGCTCGCATTTGGCCCACGACTTGCCTTCTTCCTCTGCTCGTCGCTGGTCTAGCCACCTGCTTCAGCTCCAGCCTTCCCAGCAATACCGGCCATTCGTTTCACATTCGCTGCTCCTCCAATCTCAAAACAATATCCCTCACTCCATAACAACTGAGTCCCACACCACTGAGTCAATGACGGAGCCCAAAGCTACCTCTGATGCGACGACGCCAGCCCAGCAAAGACAGACTCGAGAAATGAAGCCTGGTTCGACAAAACCGACAAAAAAAACCACATCAAAAAGTGAAACCAAGACAGCCAAGGATAACTCCACGTCCGATAAGGATAAGAAGAAGAAGGACAATGCCAAAAAGGTACCCAAGAAGCCCAAGAAGCCGGAAGCATGGGAGATCCAAAAAGAAGCACTGGAGAAAAAATTCCCAGACGGGTGGAATCCAGCCAAACGACTCTCCCCTGACGCATTGGATGGTATTCGACACTTGCATGCTACTGCTCCTGACCGATTCACAACCGCTGTCCTAGCCGAGGAATTCAAAGTGTCCCCGGAAGCCATTCGCCGAATTCTAAAAAGCAAATGGAGACCATCAGAGAATGAGATGGAAAAGCGACGGGTTCGATGGGAAAATCGGCACGAGCGTATCTGGAGCCAGATGGCGGAGCTGGGACTGCGTCGGCCTTCCAAACGTGCGCAGGCCTTGTCTGATACCAGGGGCTTGTTCAGGGATAAGAAGAAATAGGGATGATTTGTACTTCTAATATATAACTACTATTCCCATGTGCATACTAGAACTTACATTTTAATATTATCTTGCGAGTCTCGTTTTCAGAATGGTGTAGGGCCCTGACTCCTCCAAGTCGTTGAAAGTTGGAACTTGATATGTTCAAGGTTCTCGAGGTTACCTGTCCTCTAGTTGACATTTACGCCGGAAAGATTTCCCGCGTAAATGTGGAGGTTGGAGCCTCTTTCGTGACACCACTCTGTTAAGATAGGTATCTCCAGGTTTGACACAAGCAAAGATTATTGTATTTTTCATGTACAGCTGAATAGCAATGAAGTCATGAAGCTTCTATGTACCACATGTAGAAGTGGATCTAATTGTTCCATCCTTCAATCCCATCCAGACATCGGTCACTATCCTGTAGACCGTGGCCTGGGGCTCCGCGTTAGGGTTCGCTGACCAAAGCTTAGGGCTGCATAAACCTGGGGAATCTCCGAGGTCAGCCGGACCGACAAAGTTGATATCATCCAATCAACCGTTTTGCCAATGTACTGCGACGCCTCTTGATTCTGTCAAATTTGGAAAACGACATCGCGTACCAATGGAAATGGGGTATGACAGGGTGGAGTCGAGCGCGTGGAGCCGACGTCTCTTTTTTCCGGAGTCTCTCCGGGGTAGAAACACTTTCTTCACTCATTTTCGGCCTGCCTTGAGATAAGACTATTTCTTTTTTGTCATTAATTTGGCGGGATAGTTACATAGTTACATATCATAGTCCCTGGCAACTTGCTTATCTTGATCAATAATCCGTGTGGCAAGTCACTCCACTCCACCGGCAAATTGGATTCGTAGACATTTAGTTCATGCCTCGACTTTCCCTTTTGGGACAATAAAAGGCGCCAAACTGGAAGGGGAAAGTAGGGCCTACAATGGAGTTTGTATATTCCATCCCCAGTTTACCCCAGGCGAACCCCAGACTCCCCTCATAAGAGCTCTTCAGGTTCTTCACGATTTTCGAATGACAACAAGAAAGGCGTGAATCGTGAATAATACACCACGGAAGACGGAAATTCTCAATCATGGACAACAATGTACGGCATACTGCCGAAGATCATAAATCTGATCTCGAAACCTCATACCAGGGCAGACCATTGGAAAAACAAATCTCAGGCGACTCTCAATTCGCCACAGAACATTTGGAAAAACGCTACAGTCTTCTCTCTGTAGTAGCTTTTGCTTTTACTACCACAAACTCATGGGTTGCTTTTGCTTCCGGCCTGGCAGTGCCACTCGCATGTGGTCGTGGACCAGGAATTATCTATGGTCTTATTGTGGGAGGTATAGTGATGGCTGTCATCGGTATTGGCTTTGCGGAACTGGCCTCGGCTTTCCCATCTGCTGGAGGCCAGTATCATATTGTGTACATGGTGTTTCCGCGATCGGTACGTCGTGTGGCTTCTTTCTTCACGGGATGGGTTACGATCATTTACATTATGGCGGCCTTGGCCTCTTGCAACTTTTTCGTGGCAAGCTCGATTCTCGATCTCGTTGCGTTGTGGACTGACACATACACGGTTGAGTCATGGCATACATATTTGCTTCATGTGGCCTTGTGTCTGGTTGCATTCCTAGCAACATCTAGATTCCCGAGGGTCATTGGTCAGCTGGGTGTTGCCATATTTTTCCTCTCTCTAACTGGATTTGTCGCTTCGATGGTCACTTTACTTGCGGTGGCCAAAGATAAGCAACCCGGAGATGCAGTTTTCAGGAATTATGAGAATGTCAGTGGATGGTCAGATGGTTGGGCGATGATTATTGGAATCACATCGTGTCTTTGGGCATATAGTGGTGTCGATGGACCAACACATCTGGCGGAAGAAGTGCCCAACCCCAGTCGCAATGTCCCAATCGCTATTTGCCTCACCATCGGAATTGGAATTGTGACTGTCCTGGCGTGGATCATCTCGCTCATGTTCGTTGTTAAGGACATTGACGCCATCATCGAATCGACCGTTCCCATTCTGGAGGTATACAATCAAGCATTGGGATCGAAGGTAGCTACCACTATCTGGAGCGTATACTACATGGTCATGTTCTATGAAATCGTCTTGAACCTTTTCATCTTTGGCGGTCGAACGATTTGGTCGCTCTCGCGCGATGGTGGTGTACCGTGCTCCAGATACTTCTCCCATCTCCAGTGGGCAAGTCCCGTGAGAGCTATAGCCCTGATGCTTCTGTTGGAGGTGATCGTCGGCATCTTATACATTGTGTCCGAAGCCGCCTACAGCAGTTTCATCAACCTCACTTTATTTGCTCTCAACATCACCATCGCACTCCCACAGGCAGCTCTTCTCTTCCGTGGACGAGGCTGTCTCCCAGAACGAGCCTTTTCGCTGGGGAAATACGGACCGGTGATCAATTTGGTCGCGACTCTTTTTGTCATTTTTTTCTCAATTACGTTTTGTTTCCCTACGTTCATGCCTGTCACTGCGTCTTCGATGAACTATTTGGTGGTTGTTATGGCCGTTGCGCTGATCGTTCCAGCAGCTCTATGGTTTGGGGGACTGAATAAGAGATTCACAGGACCGCAGGAGATAATTATGGGAGAGTAGAGCAACTCATCTCATTGGCGATATGCTCGCAGCGGACCTCACCCGAATTTCAGCATTTGCTGATGCGTGATAAGTTATTATAGACAGCAGAATTTTGACATTCTATTTATTCACTATCCACTTCTTTTTCATCTTTAAACTCCACTTTTTCTCTATACAAACCTTTGTATACCTGGTAGCGAAGAGATTTGGAAAGTACTTCCCTACCAGTTTTGTGAAAAGCCTTAAATTTGGAGATACTGCCTAGTATTCTCTTACTAGGTAGTAGTTCATAGATTTATGACATATTTGCCCTGAAGCTGTTACGTGTTTGTCTAAGTTAGAAAACATGGCCAAGAAAGCTCGCTTGAGGAGTCACTTACTTCGCCCTTTGACATCTTCCCCATTAGACCTTCGATCTCTTCCAACGAACCACATTTGATCTTGGGAGTGACGACTCCCCTCTTCACAAACTCCAATGCCTCAATGATATCTGCGCGAGTACCTACCGATGAACCCTTGACTGTCCAGCCATTATCTATCATCCATAACGGGTGGAAGGGCACCTTTGCATCTTCTGGAAGGATAGAGACGCACATCAGGGTACCAAAGGGGCCTAGCATATCAAATGCCTTTTGATATGCTGCCGCTGCCGTCGCCGTGATGACAACAGCTTTCGCTCCCTGGCCATTGGTCAAATACTGAACTCTTTTTCCCTGCATCCTTACTTGAGCCAACATCGACATAATGCTCTGCGCCTTGTGAGATACAGTATGACTCTTTGGCAGCACCTGCATCCACGGCAATGACACGATATCCCATCGCACGCCCGTAAGCCACTGCAAGTGCTCCCACACCACCACCAGCCCCAGAGACAACCATCCATTGTCCAGGTGTAAGATGACATCCTTTAATGGCCTTGTAGGCCGTTACACCACCACATAGAATAGGAGCGACTTCTTCATCGGGTATGTCATCGAACATTGGAGGAAGTCGCATCAGATACCGCAACGGCACAATCGTATACTCCGCGAAAGTACCTGGATAAGCCTTTGCAGAGTGTAAAGCTTCAGCACAACGAGTCTCGCCCTCGTTACTCAGGTCAACGCAGAACTTGCAGACCCCGCAAACATCGCGTGTCCAGGCAACGCCAACCCGCTGGCCAATCTGGACGGTTGGATCTAGTGATGAGACATTCGATCCCATGGCGGCGATTCGACCAACGCCTTCATGGCCGAGGATATTTCCGACGGGTCCCATGTGCCCTAGAGCCATGCCCAAATCCGAACCGCAAAGAGAAGTGACGCTTAGTCGGATGAGGAGCTCATTTGGACCCGGGGTGGGAATAGATAAATTCTGGATAGAAAAGGTAGGCTTCGCATCATGTTTTTGGGGAGACTATAGATCTTAGCCCGATGCCCTATTTAATCCCAATGCCTTTTGGATTTTTTGTAGTATGTGAGGCGCATGAATGGGTATATGGAAAACATACTGTAAGGACTAGGGCCCTATACAAAGGGGTTTCGGTGGATCCCATCTTGTCCATAAACTCGGAGTTTATATTCCGTTTCTTTAGGTGAAAGCTGGTATACTGATCGGAAGTCGAGGGTTCCGACGCAGGGCTTCGCTTTTATACACATTTCCATAATCATTAGGGCATTGGAGTAGCTCCTTTCGATTAGCCTAAGGGGAGTTCTTATCTCCGTGGACACAATGGCCCACATTGACGATGCCGACTCGAGCACATCCAAGGATATCCACTTGCATTTCGTTCACCTAATATAGCAAGTGGACCAACCCCTCATCCACTAAATAGGGATCCATGTATTATGACATGATTAAAAAGACATGTTAGAGAAATTTGTAGAATGTGGATCGGTTTGGATTTCCCTCTTGATTCTACACTAGTATACTTTGGTGTATGAGGGTCCTTGGCGTATACTTACTGCTGAACTCTTTAATTAGTTGTATGACACAATGAAGCTTTGTTTATGATGTCCAATACTGTATGGATCATTGACTATATCAAAGGATATATCAAAGTATTCCAAGGCTCTCAATCTTCAATCCGGATGAGAGCTCGTGGTACTACCACAATATGGGCTCAGCAGTATGAAAGCCGCAATATTCTATCATCTTAATGATTTATATGTACTCTTCAGCCGTCATGATTGCTGCTTTACGTTGATTCTGCAAATATTGAGGATAAAACGTGAATATGGTACTATATTCCCTAAGCATAGCTCGAATGTAGTACAAGCATTGTAGTAGTAACATGATGGATTTCTAGCTAGTCATTACTGTATCGATTCTATCAAGTTCGTCCATTGAATCTTATTCCAAACGGTATGTAAGGATTAGAGTCTACAAGGATAGAACATTAGTAGAGTGATATGCTTACATCAGTATTAAAACAATAAAATAGTCTAGCAATACTACATATACTTATTAGTTATGTATGCATACTACGTAGTATACTTTGTACATAAAGAGAGCTAGCTCTCCGCTTAAAGTGGACCACGGGGAGAGTCTCCGCCTCGGCCGAACTTCTCTTCCATCACGCGTTCAACTCAAACATGTTCACGCTTTATGCTCACACCTCTTTGACAGCATGTGGACGCCGGCACTGCTAGAGATTCGAATCGACCTCCCCTGATACCCGCCTCTCGATCCTTTCTATACTTCACTGTTGTCCCCCGTTTTACCTTGGACATTCGAGACTCGGGGAACCCTCACATGCGAAGACCACGCCGCAATGCCCTCCAACATTCAAGTCTTTGTGAAATGGAAAGACCAAACAATTTTTGCTGGAGAAAATGTCGAATGTACAATTACCTTCAAAAATGTTGCAGATACCACCACGGACCCTTGCTCTGGAGGTGAAGGAGGTCACCAGCGCAAGCAGTCTCGCATCGCGAATCACCCAAGTACTTCCAACTCAGACTCCTATTTCTCATTGAAATCCCCCCCAAGGCCTTTTTTCATCAAGGCGATCCTTTTCCATTGGTTCCCAGAGGAAACCCTACCATCGCACCACCTCTTCTATGAGCACCCCGCCTGTTAGCTCGCACAGCTTCCCACCGTCCAGTACCAGTCCCTCTACACCCCGCAGTTGGCAGCCTGGCCATAGTCATAAGCGATCGGTATCCATTCTGTCTATAGAGAGCGAGGGGCCATCCGAGAAGCCAACTCCATCACAAGCTCATGGGAGAGGTAAGCCGGCCAGGGGCCATGGGCGCTCAGCTAGTCTTCAAATCACGCCAAAGCGAAACGATAGCTACGATGACTCGTACCATCGTAAAAGTGAGTGACTAACAGCTACTAATAATTTATGCAATTCAAAGAAGCTAATTCTTTATTGGTGTTTCTAGCGAGCCGATTGCCTATGCGCGGACCTCCCTTGGCAGAGATGCCAAATGAATCCTCGACAGGCGGGTTGAGAGTCGATACAGCACATCTTGGTCGAGCAAGCCGTCAGGGATCTCTTGCAAATAGCCCAGTTGTTCCCACCGAGCCCATTCGAGGGACACCGCGCAGACCCCAACCTCCTCCCTTCGATTTTAAATTCCCCGCAGCTCCCCCACCGACCGAATCAAATAGCAATAATCGCCCTGCTTTATCCCCTTCCCCAAAATCATCCGAACGAACACCATCTGCAGGGAAACCGACTCCCAAAGATGGACCGCAATTGGCGCCACCAACACACCAACAACTTACTCGGGTTATCTCAACGACAAGTGCAACAAATGGCAGTAGTCGAAGTAGTGGTGAATTCTATTCGATGAGTGATCACTCAACTGAGACATTAGCATCGGAATATACAAATTACTCGGTTCAGTCAGGTCGCGCGCCGCCACCTGTTCGACATGGGCGTCATTATTCGAGTGTCGTGACCCCTACAACGGGTAGATTCGCAGAGAGTCAGGCACTGCTGATGGGTTACGCTCAAGTCAGCGCATCTTTTACCGTTGATGGCTCGTTAGTCAATCAATCTGCCTTTGACGAAGTTAAGCGAAAGGGAGTTGTTGGAGGTCAAGCTGGAACAGGCGGACTCCCTGGACGTCCGAACTCTGCTAGTTCAGAACGATCGCGCAAAGGTGGTGGTTTCTGGGGTGCACTGAAATGGAATGCCATTGAAGAGTCGATCAATGGATTTCTCTCGACCAATGAACTGGACGGTCTGCGAGATATGCGTGGTGTCGCATCCTCTCGATCCATCCCCTTACTGTCCACTCCGCAGTCACTTCTTTTTGTCGACCTACGATTAGCTCCCGGAGAAGAGCAGTCTTATACATTTTCCTTTTCCCTCCCTAGGGGTCTCCCGGCGAGTCACAAGGGAAAGGCAATCAAGGTCTCCTACAACTTGGTGATTGGTACACAGCGACCAAGCGCTCCTAACGAGTCACAGCGTGTCAACCGTATCAACATCCCGTTCCGTGTCTTTAGCGGGGTCAATGGTGAGTTCAACTTCATTTTTCGAGTCTATTTCCCTGGAGATCGCTAACAGTCATACAGAAAAGGGAGACATTTTAGGTCACGATCTTATGTCACCGTATGTAATTCTACGCGATGAAGCAAAAGTCCAAAAGGTGGGACCGCAAGCTCCCGTGCCATTACCTTCAAAGAGTAAAAGCATCAGCAGCCATTGGAACTCTGCAGGTGACTTCCTCTCCTATGTGGATGAAATTCTTGAGCAAAGTGCTCGGTCGAACTCTCTTCTTCCTCCTGGGGCTGTTCCAGAGAGACGAGCATCGAGTTATGAAGGAATCCCGCAGGGATTGTCTTGCAAAGACATTATAGACTTTGCGATTCTTCGCAGCAATCAAACTATACAGTCGAGGCGCAGCCCCAACCGATTTGAGATCGCACGCGATGGCAAACGAATTGCCGTTGTCGTTCTAAATCGTCCAGTGCATCGTTTGGGTGAGACCATTATGGCCACTGTTGATTTCGGCGAAGCGTCTGTACCTACTTACGCTGTGCGAGCTTCTCTCGAGACGTCGGAGAAAGTGACGCCTACTCTTGCCGTCCGATCTAATGCCAGTATCCACCGAACCACGCGGAAGATTCATGCGTCTTTATTCGAGAATACTTTATATGCCACGCGCGTTGTTTTCAGCCCTGCTATTCCTATCTCCGCCACACCTACCATTATCACAAGCGGGGTGACACTTGATTGGGATCTTCGATTTGAATTTGTTACGCCGAATATGCATGGTGAACAAGCCCTTGCGAAAACGCCTACAGGCACTGAATTGCTCGAGACTATTTCTTCTGATGATAGGGGCAAAGTCCTGTCTGCGATGGAGACTCTCGGCTGTGAATCCTTTGAGATCTCTATCCCTCTGAAGGTCTATGGTGAAACTGTTCGCGAGCAATTACCTGAGGAAAATGAAGGGTATACCATCTGAGAAGATGGATGTTGAAAGCCGTCTGATACCTGGTGGTTGGTACCTGCTGTGCAGGCTGATTTCGTTGTGAATTTGATTTAGATATCCCTACCGAGCCTGTAGATAATTCTCTACAAAGAACTTCCTATTTCATTGCATTACAAATATAATTCTGTTGATAACTTCGGTTTTATAAAACTCCAAAGTTGCTATTAAATTGTTTTCGGGCAATTCGGTGTCAGGCTATCACACCAGTCCAAGTCCACTATTACTCCAGCACGTATACTCCCCTTGAGATGCAATGTTGTGGCACTTACCACTGTTACTACTACTACTACTACGACTGATCAGGATATAGTACCCAGGGCTGATACAAACTCGATGGTCGACAAGGATCAGCCACAATCATCACGGCTACAGTAATGCAAACCAATTATCTGATTACATTGGCCGGCCAAGCCCAAGCTCATCTTAGTTCATGCAAACCAATGAATCTCACCACACCACTGAACCAATACCGTCGCAACGCGTAGCTAGCGGTGCATTCAACGTCCCTGAATCGAGGGATCAGAATTGTGAGGCACAGCAATGCTTTTCCAGTGTTGAGCTGGAAGAGCTGGTTAGTCTCAATCTTTCGAAATGAAGTATTTCCTAACATTGGATTAAGGACAAAGACCGGACTCTTTCCGATATCCATATTCCTACGACGAAACGACGAAAATTGAAGGGCGAAGAGGCTGATACTGCTGAGTTAGACTTGGCCACAAATATGATCCGTCAGCATTTACATTGTCGGAAAAGTCGAGCGTGGAATCCAATAACGTTGATCTAGATGGCTGCTCCGTGAGAAGTTCTATGCAAACGGACATCACGCAGCCATCTGATACTAGCATATACTACGTCCCTGGCCACCTCCCCAACTCTGAAGCACCACGACCTGGGGAGTTAGAATATCTCTTGAATCCCACTGCCTACTATGGGAGACTAGATGACCTGGAAACTCGAACTGCCCAAACTGTTGGTCAGGCCAATGGTGTTGGTCCCAAGACCCTGATTCTGACAGAGACCGTACCTTTTCCACTTGCCATAGGAGAAGGCACACAGACGATGAGTGAATGGCCCGATCTAGAGTCTACAATACTGAGGCAGGACCTTATGAAAGGGTTTTTGGACTCTCTTTTTAACACCAGCCAGGCACTCTGTCATCTGAATTCAGAGGGCTTCTGTGGAAAGGCATTTTCATTGCTTGTTGAAGACCAAGCTCGTCCGGGGATTGCAAATATTGTTCATGTATCCCTGGATGATATTCATCGCCCAGGCACCCTCCCTACTGAGTATGCAAGTTTTCTTTTCGAAAGAGTTATCGGCCTGAACTACGATGGGGCAAGCTGCCAGTTGGAGAGCAACATTATTGAAATATCATCTCCTCGGAAACCTTTTGCCCCTTGCACTTGTCTCATTCACTGGCTCTCATGTCTGCCGTTTTGGCACGAATCTTTGGGGTCAGGAGACTGACAGTATCCCTGTTGGACTTGGCTACTCCTTCCGGCCTCGAGAATTAGCCTGCTTGAAGGACTTCATTGGAGGGCATGCTTGGATTCTTGGAAAAAGTCAACCAGATCCAATCCAACCTGGATTAAAATTATCCTTGGTCGTGCAAGATCTTCAGGAACTATGGGGACCAGTCTGGCTTGTTGGGGGGGCAGCCCATAAAGGCCCTATTATCCGAACTGAGCGAGGCTTCATCGTACCTTTGCCACGAGCTGAACAGCCTTCGGAGTTTGAAAGAACGGGTGAGATTGAATGCCACTGGACAACAGAGGTACCCGAGTACATCAATCAAGCGGATCGATTATTGCTGAACAATACCTCTCGAATTTTGATCGGCACTGAGTCAATGAGCTCTAGTGGATTGACAGTAAATCCGTAATGCAGATCAAAGATCAGCGACATAGGGTTGTATATCGCCCACTTAGATCAATTTCAGTTTCCGGGGACATGTCAATGCAGGCGTTGTGATAAGACACAAGCATATGCCCGAGCAAGAAACTTCGACCAAATCAGTTCGAGATTCTTTGATTGCCACAATCAATCAAAGACCTAGACAAGTATAACTTCCATTAGTTTCTGTACACCCTTTCTGTTCGGCTTGAAGTCAAGAACTAACCTCAATAAATCTTCCGGTTCTGATATACGCCGGGGATCCTCTTGAAACGTCTGTGGAGTGAAGAACCAATTCGCAATATTCACCACATGGACCGGGTGTTGATCTTCAAGTCTGGACCTAAGGCTCTGATCGACTTCTTCACGGATTTCTGGGGGCCCAGAGCCTTGAGAGTTGTTACAGCACCAGCACTCGGAGGTGCAATGGCCTGCACCTTTATCTAGCAGATATCTTTTTGCACAGCATCCGCACTCTCGACTGCAACACCCTTCCCAGCTCCAGCAATCGTCAACCATTTCTTGACGCATGAACCACTTGGCATCTTTTCTCAGCTCGTCATATGCCACCTTTAGTCTGACATTTCCGAGGTAGAATTCAGCCCGAAGAAGGGCGCTTTCACCCTTAGAAAGTTGTGATTGATTTTCTTGAAGTTGGGTGGTTACTTCTTGAATTTCGCTTTCGTTGGACTCTATTGTCACTTCCTGTTGCAGTTGCAGCTCTGTCAACTTGAACAGTAGGACCTCTCGACGTTGTGCCAGTAGACGCAAGGTATATTCGGCGACGAAAAGGTCAACAACAGTAGACCGGCGAATGGTGACTGATGGGCACCGCAAGTACTCGTTTGAAAAAGGCGAGACTCGAAAGGATCTCGGTTGAATAAGTTTTGATCTCATATTTATATTCAAGCACTAGGAATTTATGGGTATGAAACTCAATATGGAATAAATCGGATGTGAATGATTTTCTCAGGGGTGTGTATTGTGTAGATGTATGTAGGAAAGAGAAAGTTGAAGGAAAGGTGGAGAGAGCAATATAGTCAGTGAACCAGAAGGGATGACTCGTTCTTTCCCATTTACTATGCCAAAATGGTAGATCCGAGTCCTAAATAATAGTCGGGACTCGAATTGAGCCTGTCATCGTTGGTACTTGAAGGGCATTGATTACCATTTTGGGACGCGGAGTTGAAGGGTCAACAAATATAGAGTTCAGATGATATACTACACCCATGGGCGAAATACACTAGAAATACCTTTCACTTATCATCATACACTACTAGGTAGAACCTACTAGGTTCTATTAGTTGTACTAATCCGATAATCTAGTTCTACGAGAAGAACCTACTAGTTATAACACACAATGTTCATTCAGTACACCTGTACTTCAGAGCTTTCATTGTTTGTATGCATCTTGCTATTGACTATCCAAACATTCCCAAAATTTGGCAAATATAAGGAACTGGATAATTACTACACCTTCCGCTTCCGCTTCGATATGGTTCTGTATTGGCTGGGGATATTTAATTGTTGGGTGTCGCAGACCAAGATTGAAGAAAAAAGAAGCCTGTGGATACACCTAGGTCTTATATTAGTATGTTCTATAAGAAATGTAAGAGACCGCACTGTTATCTTCAAATAATCTAAAGAAGGGTGGGCAAAGTTTCGCTCTGGTAGAGTCAAATGTCCAGCTTGCCAAGCATGTAGCTGAACACAATTTCCCGAGTCGTCGGCGGAAACCATGATCGAACCTACATTTACATATCAGGTCAGCCCTTCTGATCCAGTAAACGGTTTTCAATAATCCTATCAAACCCTTCGATAAGGAAACTCTTCTAAGTCGCGAAGTAGAAAGAAGTTAGCCGTGGAATTTCTCCAATATCGGCTATAAGCATACCCCAGCTTCACCCCGCATTTTTGGTGACATGACACGAGTAGCTAAGCCTATTTAAACCATTCAAAGTACCATGATTTGTCGGGTATCTCCCAAAGCCTCATTCACTAAGAGATATAGGCTTCATTTCTATTCGCTATGGCCAGTCTTGCAGCAAACTCGATCGGCTTCATTGGCCTTGGTGCCATGGGAATGTGGATGGCAAGTCATCTAGCGGAGAAAGTATCAAAATCCACTAAATTATATGTTTTCGATATCGTGCCGACTTTAGTTGATAATATTTGTCTAAAATATCCCGATACGGTTATCAAAGCCACCAATCCAAAGGAGGTTATTGATCAGTCGGTATGAAATGCATTCACTTATTGAAACAAGTTTTCTCAAATGCTGATTCACGAAATAGGAAGTTCTCATCACGATGCTTCCTGAAGGAAAACATGTCAAGGCTGTTTATTTGGAAGAAAATGGGGTTTTGATTGGTGATGTTGGGGGGGAAGTTATTGATCGATTGCTCAACCATCGATACAGCCAGCTTTCTTGAAGTGAAGAATGCTCTTTCAAAGAAATTTCCCTCAGCCAAGTTATATGATGCTCCTGTGAGTGGTGGTGTGATAGGAGCGAAGAAAGGAACGATTTCCTTTTTCCTTGGTTGTGCAGAAGAAGACACTACAGACATCAATGGTATGACTGCCATACTTTCCCTCGTGGGAACCAAGATTATCCCATGTGGTGGTCCATCTCTTGGCCTAGCAGCCAAACTATCTAATAATTATCTATCCGGCATTATTGCAATCGCTTGCTCAGAGGCCATGGATATGGGGATGCGTTCCGGCCTTGACCCGCGTGTTCTTGCAAAGGTGTATGCTGCGGGCACTGCTCAGAATACAATTTGCGATCGATTCTGTCCGGTGCCAGGTGTTTACCCCGAAGCTCCTTCCTCTAATGGATATAAAAAGGGGTTCAAAGTTCAATTGATGAAGAAGGATTTCTCCCTTGCTCTGGACATGGCTCGTCGAGTCGGTTCGAACAATGTTCTCGGTGATGCAGGATTGAGAACATACGAAGGAGCCAGTGAGGATGAACGTTGCAGGGACCTGGACTCGAGAGTTGTTTTTCGTTATCTTCAAGGTAATGAGAACTGGGGTAATGAGAGCAAGGCTGAGAGTGGCTCAGCCCTTGAGGAGTGATTTCTTTACCACATAATACTGTTAGTACAGGTATTAGCCGCATCTAAGACTATATCATAACATTGGGGCTCTCCTTATTTAAAGGATTGGAATGAAATGCGACATAGCTAGTCGCTGCATATCTATGCAGCGGCTCATAGGTATGGCCTACTACGAATCTTACTCGTACTATAATATATCCAGTACTAGTACTAGTGGTACTAGTTAGTAGTAGTGGATACTGAATGTGTCTCAATACTAGCTCTGAATAATCCTATGGCTATTTCAAAGAAACACTATGTTTTAAAAGTTTACGGCGCATTCTGTCATTCATCAGACTGCCTCCGTATCAACTGATTTATACTCTTGGTTAGATCAAACAATGGAAACTCCCAATTTTGGGCAAAGGAGTGGGGCAAAGCACGACCCCGACAATGCCCGAATAGTAGATCATGGCGGGGTGTGCAATTCACACCTCGGCTCGTTCAAGATTCGCCAGCTTTCAATATATAACCGTCTTCTCTTCATTTGAAATATATTCCGAAAACCAAGCAGTACACCTTCACAACGTTATTGGTACATTCCTTACCACCGTCCAAATGTCTACCGACCCGAAATTCAATGATCTACACAAACAGCTCTTTGAGGAGGGTCTTAAAGTTCGACGCGAAGTCGTTGGAGATTCTTACGTGGAAAAGGCATTAGAGAGCGGCTCAACAGAGTTCTCGAGACCCGGACAAGAGCTGGTTACCGAATGGGCCTGGGGAAATATTTGGACCCGGCCTGGCCTGGAACGACGAGACCGCAGTCTCCTCAATATCGGGATGTTGATGGCTCTGAACCGAGGACCGGAATTGGGGATTCACCTTCGAGGTGCTCGAAACAATGGTCTCAGTGAGCTTGAGATTCGGGAAGCTATTATGCACGCCTCGGTATATTGTGGTGCTCCGGCTGGAGTGGATGCATTCAAGATTGCTGAGCGAGTATTCAACGAGATGGCTGCGAACGGCGAGATGCCTCGAGAGTTAGGAAGTAAGGCGCAATCCTGATTGTTCAATTCAACCTTGGAACAGTTCTATCATACTGCGGTTTAAAACTGATGTGACATTAAGTTGTGAAGTGTGTTTTTACCAGGATATAGTCATTAAGGCACCGCGATGGAAGGCACGCATCTTACCGCTATCACAAGTTCGGTATTCTGATCTTAAAAGCTTGTTTTTATGATGCTGTAAATGCTTCCTGCTATTATGCGTATCCCAGTAGTTCGTAGTAACTAACTACTTAAAGGTTAGGTAACCTTGGAACGTAATTCATGCTGAGACGAATGCGGGGTTCTCCACATCATCAGATTGGCTTAGAGCTGTCAACTGTTAATAGTATATGTATAGTATGGTATGTATACACGGATGATTCTAAGGCATCCTCTACTCTATTTACATCTTCCATTTATGTATGTCCACATTAGCCTGCTTAAGTTGAACACCATCCATGGGTGGAGTTTATGTACTAGCCATTGTACTTGACTAGTCGACTGGTGGACTTGGTATACTTCGTTAATACCAGATGTCACATGATATACTTTAATCTAATTATAGTTGTGAACATATTCAAAGGAAGGTACGATGGACTTAATCCGTGCCTGCCTTGTATATTCTTGTTCGGCTTTCCCTTTTTGTCGTGTTGTTGTGCCTTTTCCGGATGAATCGAGTATAGAACAATGCCCCTCATACACTATTTAGTATTAATTATATTAGTTTATTTGTTCAAAAGGCTATCATTCTACGCATATCACGAATTTTGATATGAACAGTAGACTACATACAAATATAATAATTCACCAAAATCACTGCTTAATGATAATCTTGGTGGGCGGTCACTCGGGCAACGACTTATCGCCGAATCGGTGGGGAGCTGAGCCGATAACAGGCACTACACTACACACCCTGCTTCTCACTGCATCACCACTACTAAGACACCCCTGCTTTTCAAGTTGTGCGCATCGTTGATCTCGTCCTTTGTTTTCTTGTCTCACCTTCCAAATTGGTGAAAAGTAACTCGTCCTCATTTGCCAAGTGTATGACATACCGCAGACCCTCTCCATTCCCCGATGGCCATGCACGCAATTAACTCCTTGACACTGGAATGCAGCCACAACCCCCCGATCTGCGATCCCCGCCAAACAATATCTCAAGGGAGATTTCCTTGAACGAGAATGTCTTCATTCATCACCACCATGTCTGTCCCCGCTTCCCCTGCCCCTGTTCATCTTTCTGTGCCGACGGAAGCAGTGTCGCGCTCCCCACCAGCCCCATCCCAGTCTCCGTCCCATGGTCTGAGTCTAAGCCCATCGGGCATCTACCAAACCACTCGCACCTCTCATCTACCTCTTCTTGAACCTCCTTCCTATCTTTCACCAGCAGTGCGCGCACTCAAACAAGGCACTCTTGGACTAACCCCTCCTAGCAATGCGCGGACGCGAGCCCCCCTTCAAACCCCGGTCCGCTGCCAAGGGCACAAGCAGTTATCAGTTGAGACAGTTTGCTGAAGCTACTTTGGGAAGTGGCAGTCTACGCAAGGCTGTCAAGCTTCCTGAGGGTGAAGATCTGAATGAATGGCTTGCCGTGAATGGTAAGATTGAAACTGTTTCAGTATCATTGTGTGGGCAAGCATCGCTAACAATATTTTGATTTGGATTTATAGTTGTCGACTTCTACAACCAGATCAACCTGCTATATGGTTCCATAACCGAGTTTTGCTCGCCACAAACATGTCCTGAAATGAAGGCAACCGACGAGTATGATCCATAATCGAACGCGATACTGGGGGTATGTGGGCCGTGACTGACAAGCTTCGTGCAGATTCGAGTATCTTTGGCAAGATTCTGAAAATTACAAGCGACCCACAAAGATGTCGGCCCCCGAATACATCGAACATTTGATGAGCTGGGTGCAGAGTAATATCGATAATGAGCAAATGTTTCCTAGCCGAATCGGTGAGTTACTCGAGTCTCCTAGTCCTGCTTGGGTGTGTTAAGGTGGTCAGACTAATCAGTGATATGTATATTGCAGGTGTTCCATTCCCCAAGTCATTCTCCAGCCTTCTGCGCCAAATTTTTAAGCGCTTGTACCGAGTTTACGCCCATATCTACTGCCACCACTACCCCGTTGTCGTCCATCTAGGGCTCGAGCCGCACCTGAACACCAGCTTCAAGCATTATGTATTATTCATTGATGAGCATAAATTGGCGAGCGGCAAGGATTATTGGGGACCGCTGGGTGATTTGGTAGACAGTATGCTGAGGAGTGATTAGGGTTGTGTGGAAGGTGTATGTGTCGTGAATTCATGGCCATAACAGTGCATGAGATGGACTTGTTTCCCGCTGATCTTAGTTAAATCTCGGACGAGTCTCGGCAAACAGGGTTCTCAATGGCGTTTCGGGCGCGGACATGCATTCTGGATGGGTGTTTTGATTTAATGAATCCATGGATTCAAGTTGGCGTTTGAACTGGCTGTGCTGTTGTGAATTGTTTATGTGTTTGATGAGGTTGGCACGCTAGAAAGTAAGAAAATATGTTCATTATCAAATTTCCAATTGCGGAGTTGCGATTCCGGTCTTCCGGCGTGGTCTGCGGAGTCGAACGAAGAGAAGACACTACGACAGACAGTGGTCAATGTGCATTAGTTTAACTGTATTATCAGAGTCAAGTGTTCTTCTGTAAACAGACTGCAGATATCCTCACTGAAATTAAATAATAAATAATAAATAATATAAAAAATTGTTGAATTATTTTGGAGTTTGTAAAAAACTGCCTCATCGGGAGTATTATGTCAGCGCACGTGACCAGGAAGAAGTCGGGCGTGCAACTTCCATCTTCAACCTGCACGCAAGTCAACCCCGTCCGCACTTCACTCCATCCCATTCCCTCCAACTCTCCTTGCCCACCGAGGCTTTCCTCGCTCTCAATTCTCACGATGATGTCCGCTCGTGTCGCCCGCTCCGGCCTGCGTGCCGCTCAGCAGTTCTCCGCCCCTCGCGCCGCTGTTAACAACCTGCGCACCTATGCCACCCCGGCCCAGGAAGTCCGCCCCCCCCCGTCGCTCTTTTCGGCGTTGACGGCACCTACGCCACTGCTCTGGTATGAATTCGACTTCCTTATGTGATACGCTCTTTGTTGTGGTGGTTTTCTTCCCGATGTCGTGCTGTCCCGACACCCCCTCCGAGCTTGCATCCCCTCTCCTTCCACCATGTCGGATCCGAACTCTAAACTTCGCGATATATTCACCGCATCCGCACGCGTTTAAGAAATTATATCCAAGGACTTGTCTAACTTTATTTTGGTCTTCTAGTACACTGCTTCCTCCAAGTCCGCTGCCCTCGACCAGACCGCCAAGGCTATCGCCAGCCTCGGCCAGACCCTGCAGGCCGACAAGAAGCTGGGTGCTATCCTCGGTGCCCCAACCCTCACCAACGCCGACAAGCAGCAGATCATTGCCGAGCTCCAGAAGGTTGCCGGTGCCGACAAGGGTGACATTCTGAAGAACTTCCTCGCTACTCTGGCCGAGAACAACCGTCTGGGCTCCCTCGAGGGTGTCTGCGAGAAGTTCGCTACTCTCATGAGCGCTCACCGTGGTGAGATCGAGCTCAGCATCACCAGTGCTCAGGTATGTTATAGCCTGATTTATATATCGTTCGTATGTATGATGTTCTAACAATCTTCAAGGAGCTCGACTCCAAGACCATCTCCCGTCTCGAGAAGGCCGTTGCCAAGTCCGAGTACAGCCAGGGCAAGAAGCTCAAGATCGTCACCAACGTAAGTCTCTATCCTATTTCCGGGAATACCACTTCTTGTCTAACATTACCAGGTTAACCCCGACCTTGTCGGTGGCCTCGTCGTCGAGATCGGTGACCGCACCATCGACCTGAGCGTCTCTTCCAAGATCGCCAAGATGAACAAGGCTCTCACTGATGCTTTGTAAATGTAAAATAGCCTCGAGAGTTGTGTGGGCGTGTTGGTTAGATTTAGCATTCCCGCATGAACGGTAGCGTTGGAATGCCGAAGTCCTGGGTTCTTTCAGCCTCGGTCTTTTCACTTCCGTTTGTTTTCATTATTTGTGAATTGCACAATATATTTCATTATCTATCTCATCAGTGTAAGGTCTGAGACGAGTAGGTTTGTGTCTTAGTAGGCTAAATCCGCCCATTCTCGATTATACCTGGGCATCAAACGTTTCTTACGCTTGGAAGGTCGAGTGACAGTTAAATCCCGGGATATCAAGAGTTGGTTGTACTACTTGTTATAATTTTTCGTCGCCATTCGGAGAGGTAGCGAATGGGCATTTGCTACCTCCAGGTAAGAATTTCTTTCAGTACACCAGGGCTGGTGTACTGAAAGAAATTCTTAAAGACAGGTAATTAGTCTCATCTACACCCGATTAAATCAGTCAAATGCAATCTCGATTGTTCTAATTAAACGCTCAAAATATATGACATCGCGAAGATATCTATTAGTGCAGCCGTTTATTCGCATCCATCATATCAAATCAAATCATCAGATCCTTCTTCAATAATTTCTGACAATGATAAGAAATATAATATCCGAAAGAATATATAAAAAAAGAAAAAAAAAAGACTAGTGACCATTCTGGCCATTGCCGTTCTGTTTATCAGCCTTGGTCTCTAATTCATCTTCGTACGCGGCGATAGAGGCAGAGCTGCGCACTCGCTGAAGCTGGCTTTCGACATAATTGTGGACATGTTCTTCTTCCTCGCCATTCGGAGAGGTAGCGAATGTACTGCCGCGTCGACTGGTAGGGCTGCCGAACTCATCATCCAACACCGCTGACGGGGTCGCGTCGCCCGCAATGGTGGAGTTGAAGTCACTTCGGTTGCCGATGGAGCGTGTGGTAGATGAGCGGCGGACAGATGGACGGCGTGAGGATTGTGGACGACCAGTACGGGAAAAGATGTCGTCGAAGTAATGCGATGCTGCCGCGAAGGGCGATCGTGGTGTCTGGGGGAGACGGCAGTTGAGGCTGAAGTAAGATGTTAGCAAATTAAATTTACCATAGGAGCAGTCGGTTATATTAGAAGAGGTCAGATCAAACTTACCCTGTATCGTGAATGACTTTAGCAATCAAGCCGGTCCAGCCACACTGGTGAGATGTGCCTAGACCACGGCCAGTGTCGCCGTCGAAGAACTCATGGAACCAGAGGTAATCCTTCCAGTTCTCGTCAAAGTCGAGAAGGTCATTGTTATCATTGATGGCGCGACGACCCTCGTCATTTTGAGCGAATAGATGCTGCATCCGGTGCTGCAGCTCCTCTGCTACATTTCCAAGATGCATGTAGTCACCCGATCCAGTCGGACATTCGACCTGGAAAGAGTCGCCGTAGAACATGTAGTACCGCAGCAAAGACTCAACGAGCAGGAAATTGACGCAAAGCCAAATGGGTCCTCGCCAATTACTGTTACCGCCGAATAGAGCGCTGTCCGAGTCACCGGGGACATACCCAACCTTGAACTCCTGACCATTCACCTCCATGGAGTAAGGGTTCTCTTCATGGTATTTTGACATGGATCGGATACCATGCTTTGAAAGGAACTCGGTCTCATCCAGCATACGCTTAAGAATCTTCTCTAGACGGTCCTTACTCACTAAAGACAGCAGGAGACGGTCGTCTTTGCCTCGGCGTTTCATACTGGCAATGTTGCGCTCAGCTACATCTGAGCGATTTTCAATGAACCAGTCCAGACGTTTCTTGAATGAAGGGAATTTCTTGATGATTTCTGGCTCCAGGGTGAGAACAGCATAGAGAGGGATGAGACCAACCAATGATCTCACCGGTAGCTGTTGGGTCCAGGGGCCGCCATATGAAATGGCATCGTAATAGAAATGGTCATTTTCATTCCACAGTGACTTGATATTGTCTTCTCCAGACCGGAAGGTCATCGCATCGCTGATGAGGATGAAGTGTTCAAAGAACTTGGAAGCAATATCCTCATACGTTCGGCGATGCTTGGCCAGCTCCAGAGCAATGTTCAGCATGCACAGACAGTAGAAGGCCATCCAGCCCGTACTATCAGCCTGCTCGAGAACACCGCCGGTCGGCAGGGGCTCGGACCGATTGAAGAGACCGATATTGTCCAGACCGAGGAAACCTCCCTCGAAGACATTCTTACCTTCTGAGTCCTTGCGGTTCACCCACCAGGTGAAGTTGAGGAGCAATTTCTGGAAGACACGCTCCAGGAAATCTAGATCCTGGCGACCGTACATCTTACGCTCAATCTTGAATGTACGGAATACAGCCCATGCATGTACAGGTGGATTGACATCTCCAAAGTTCCATTCGTAGGCCGGCAATTGGCCGTTCGGATGCATGTACCACTCTCGTGTCATGAGGTCCAGCTGCTTCTTGGCAAAGTCAGGGTCGATCATGGCAAGTGGAATGCAATGGAAGGCAGTATCCCATGCTGCGAAGAACGGGTATTCCCAGGAGTCAGGCATCGACAGAATATCGTCGATATAGAGGTGGCGCCATTGCTCATTGCGAATGCCTTTGCGGCCTGCGGGTGGTGGGATCTCTCCAGGGTCACCGTTGCTCCATTGGTCCCAAATGAAATTGTAGTACTGCTTGCACCACATCATGCCGGAAAAGGCCTGACGCTGGATGTTGCGTAAGTCCTCGCTCATGGGAAGAGGGTTGATGCGATAGTAAAAGTCGTCCGCCTCAGAGCGACGCTGCTCGATGACATCGTCAAGGACTTCCTCGTCCACAAATTCCTCCTTCTTGCGAGAGAAGCGGAATCGCACGACAGCACACTCGCCTGGAGGCACACCTTCACCTTCATCAAAGGCATACCATGCAGCAAACTTGGTACCCTCGTTCGCTGGGTTGATAGCGTCCTTCTCTTGATCGACGATATGACGGTGGAAAGCATCCTTTACGTAGGGCTGGTCATTCTCGGTGTCCCACAGCTTCTTATTGTTGCTTTCGTTCTCAGTGAACAGCATCCGAGGCTGGATATCTTCCTCGCTGGATCCAACCGGGGGCGAGGGAGCAAAGCAGACATAACGATCACCCAATGTGGAGTGGGTTGACTTGGCAATGCGCGGCCCTTCGTACTTGATGGATGGCTTTGGGCCCTGTTTCTCATAGCCCCATGACCAAGTATTTCGGAACCAGACTTGGGGAACGATATGCAGGTGGGCTGGCTCAGGCCCGCGGTTGTACGCAATGACTCGGAAGATCAGTTCTTCCTCATCATCACCTTCCTTGGCAGTCTCAATGAAGATATCCCAGTAACGGTTGTCCTTGAAAGCATCTGTATCGAGAATTTGATATTCCCGCTCCAGACGGGACCGTTTGGCATTTTCATCGACCAGCTCTTGGTAAGGGAACTTATTCTGAGGGTATTTGTACAAAAATTTCATGTAGGAATGCTGGATCGTGGGTCAGATTAGGTCAGTTGCAGTCCACGATTTATAGGGGGTAGTAGAACAGGAGTCACCTACCGTGGGGGTATTATCGACATGGAAGTGAGCTTCCTTGATACTCTCACCATGGTTTCCCTGTGGATTGGATAGACCAAAGAGGCGCTCTTTCAGAAACTCGCTGATGGAAATGGTCAGCTTCACTATCTCATCTCATTGCTAGTGCCCTCCACTTTCTCCCCCGCACGCTTGCAGCCCCACGTTTCACAACTCACTCTTTCTCATTCCAAAATGAAAATGCAATATTTTGCAGACCATGGGTATCAGAAACACCAGCAATGCCATCCTCACCCCAGCGGAATGTTCGCGACCGGGCATGGTCATGGGAAAAGTCTAACTAATTAGCGATGTTGAGCGTCGTAGAGAGCGAAATATGCGAGAATACTTACAGCTCCAAGCGTCACCATCTTCCCTGTATACAGGATTATTATATTAATACGATTCTGGATGGTTTCTAGGAAAAGATCAGAGGATTGACTTACGAGTAGTCCTCTCGCACTATAGTAGAAGAGTGATTAGCTGCCGGTTCAGTGATGAAGTTCGCATATCAGTCTTGACGCACCAGTCGCCCATTGCCTCTCAGCGACATAGGGACCCCATCGCTTCCAGTACTTGGTGCGTTCACGATCCTCCTTGAGACGCTTCTCTTCCTCGGTGAGGAACTCGTGCTTGTCGATCAGCACCATGGTGTGGAGCCGGGGGTTTAGGCGGGGGAATGCGGAATGACAAGGGTTCAAACAATGGCAATGAAACAATGAAAATCGAAGTGAGTGAAATAAATTGGGTCAAAAATGAGCAAAAACGACTCGAACACCCAAATTTAATCGGGAGTTGGAAGTGGAGGAAGAAAAAAGAAGAGAAAAACCTTGGAAGAGGGGAAGCTCGCGCAGAGCGACAATCGGCTTAGCTTGGAAACGTTGGATGACGGCAGAGTGGGGATGATTCAGCATTGTGATTGGTGGAGGGAAGTCTAGACTGCAGTAGAGTACATAGTATACGATGTATGGGTACAGGTCGAGTAGATAGGTAGGTGAATATATTAATCTGGTAGATTAGAGTAAAATAGAGTATGAGAAGGAAGTAGAGTAGAAGAAAGGAAAGGATCACGATGGTTAGGTGTATATGTGTATGTATATGTATGTGTATGTGTGTACACAGGTGTGTGTATAGTATGCGTGGAGAGAGAGAGCAGATGAGTATAAATATCAATTACGCCGTGCCAGTCACTCAGACAGTCCGGTACATACATGAAATAATGCTGAGCAAGGGGAAAAGAATATAAGAGTCAAAAGAACGGAAATGGGGAATAAAGAAGAGAAGAGACGTGATCCGCGCCGGGCCCAGCCAAATCACGGTCTGCTGCCGGCAACTGAAAGGTATAAAAAAAGAAGTAAAAAAAAAGTAAACAAGGCTCAAAATTCACAATGATTAATTTTGCGCAATTACGACGCAGTCTCCGCCGCCTTTTCCTCCTGTGGTTGTTCGGTGACGGGTCCTTCTCGGGGTGCTGTGTCCGGCGCATCAGTCTACCACCGTAATTCCAGTACATATATGCAAGAAGCGGAAAATAAATGGTATAAAAGAAAAGTGGAGGGAAAGAAAAGAAGGAGAGATGCAGGATGCAGGATGTAGACGCAAGATGCAATACAAGAAATAGGTCACATATAATAGATGCAATGCAGGTGACGAGGAGATCAAGCAGAACCACCCTTACCGGCTGTCTGGCCCTCGCCATTACGGCCTGTCGAAGAGGAACCAAAGTTGACCGATTGTCGTGACTTGAGGCGATTTTCCGCGTCTCGAATTCGCTGCTGTAGTTCTTCGAGTTCACGGCTCTGAATCATCATCTGTTGTTTCCTATAGAATGAGCCATTAGCATCTTAAACATGCGACCGAAGCAGACAAAGCTTCAACGAAACTGACTTTTGATCAATAGTCTGGGATAGATGGTTGACGTCGCTATCCAACATGAAAGCACTATCGAGTGCAGAGGAGAAATCTTGTGCCATTGTCCTGTGCCGAGTTAGGGTTAGCATCGGAATGTTTGGATAACCCCGATCCTTTTTGGCTGAAAGTTGGTGTCGGGGAGTGGGGAATTAATTCAACGCACGACTGAGGGCGGATCTTAGTGGGCTTCCACTCCTGGTCCATATCGGAAGACATTGTAAACGAGGTTGAGTAGAAGCTATCTATTGATCTTTGCGATATCACGGCGAAGAAAACGGGGAGGACGGAATGCGTCAACGGCTTGAGTGTGCGGGGCAACACCTGGGGCGGTACAAGTAACAGGGGAATCAGGAGAGAAAAAGGTGCGATCTTTGAGATCCTGTAGCCAGAGAAAGGAGCTAGGATCGACTAAATAGAACGCAGTAGGAGGTGAAAGATTTCAATGAATATAGTAAGGACACTGCGAAATAGCGCGCTATTCGTGGAGGAGAAGCATGTCAGCCATGTACATCATGGGTGTGTGTCTCCCCTGTATACTTCGCGGGAGCGGCACGGGAGAAGTAGTGTATATTCCGTTTTGGATACCAAATACCCAAACGTTAAAAACAGGAAGGGGGAATCAAGCAGAACCATACCAAAATGGAGAGAGAATGCGAGGGTAATATAAGCACAGATCGAGGGAATTCAGATAGAAGGGCTGAAAGCTAAGAGCTTAAAGGGGGGGGAGGGGAAGAGGGAAAGAAAGGAAAGAAAAAAGAGGTTGAGAAGAGACGATCGTAGCCCACC
Source organism: Penicillium citrinum (assembly GCF_028827155.1). NCBI lineage: Eukaryota > Fungi > Ascomycota > Eurotiomycetes > Eurotiales > Aspergillaceae > Penicillium > Penicillium citrinum. The sequence goes on from NW_026622686.1 coordinate 4,506,595, forward strand.
GACTATGTTGTTAGTCGCCGGGATCGTGGAGAGGCGGCGATTATCCACCCGAAAGCTGTCACGGTATTACGAGATTTCAGGGGGAGAAAAGAAAGCATCGAAGAAGATGAGCTACGGAGTATAGAAGAGTGGAGAAGGCTGAAAGGAAGAGATTAAGGCGATTATTAGGGTGATTAAGAGTGTTTAATGCTGGGTGCTGGGAGTGCTGGGAAGCGCTGATGCTGCACTCAGGGGTTGCTCTCCACTTGGATTGAAAAGGGGTTGTCCCCTGGTCAACTTGTCATCACCACGTCCAGAAATGTTGGTGTGAAGTAAAGTATAAAGCTCGTTGAAAAGGGTTGAGATTGGAAGTGTGTATAGTTGAGGTTGAAGTATACTCGATTGTATAGACTGCATCGTATACCTAGTCTGTACTGGCTATACTGTGGTATGCTGTACTTGTATGGAGTACAGTAACTAACTACGTACTACATAATTAACTACTTCTCCTATGTACAGCATGTGGTGGCTGCAGCACACTAAGATAGTAATGTGACAATACGTGACAATACCATCCCAGGAATGTGCTCACGTGACAGTTTCTTGTCAGGAAGGAGCGACTCTCTCTCTCCATTCCCTCCCAACTTGGCAGGAACCCCCCCAGTTGGCCCTTCCAGTTTCATCAGGCAATCACGACCCTCCCATCGACGTTCCTTCCCTCGCTATTCCCTTCGCTTCTCACATTTCTTATTTTCCTCTTCTCCTCAATATCATCATCTCCTCCTTCTATCCTCCTCTTCTTCACCCTCATTTGTCCGCGCATATTGCGACAATCTTGCATCCTTAGCCCCCTTCCCAGGCACCCGAAACCCACCGAAAATCTTCGCGCGACCGAACACGTCCACCCTCCACGTCTCTAACTCCACGCGCGCCTCCAACCACCACCACCCCTCCCACCGTGGCCCCCATTCCCAAATCACTCCCCGCCAGTGGCCGATTAGGCGGGCAATGGGGGATGCCTCCTCTATCGGCGTATACTCCATTTGAGTCCCTACTCTTTTTCCAGTCCCTCGCTGCCTCCAATGTGCGCCCCGCAAGTTTCGCCTCGATCTCAGCCCTGCTGAACAATAATCAGCATGTGCGCCAGCAAGTCGCATTCAGTGCGGATCGTTTGAGCCCTGAGGCTTTGGAAGATTTATATGCGACTTTGTTGCGCGATGGAATTGATCGAGAAAATGGGCCCAATGGAAAGCCAACGGACTCCTCGCCGTCCAGTAACCCTAAGAAACGCAAGATCTCAAGTCCGCGACCGGAGAATCTTTCTAATACTGCGACACATGCTGTCCTTGTCCCGGAGCTCGTCGCCCACTTATATGCGAGGTTCAAGGAATTAGTCACCAAGGAAATCAGGGAAGACGAGAAACGGTATACCCAGATCAAGGATGAGATTGACCGTCTCGAGAAAGAAGATGACAAGTCGACGAATATAGAGACTGCGCCTCTTAATAGCGATGAATTACCGCCTCAATCGATGGATCTTGATGTGAAGCAGGAGACGACCCAGCAAGAAAAATCCTTGAAGCAAGCAGTGCCTCAAACTTCACAGACAGCTGGATCACAAGGTGATGGAGAAATAGCGGGACAAACGAAGCCAGGTCCTATCCAGCCCAGCGCAAATGCGACAAATGCGATGATGGAAGAGCAGTACGCGCAAGACAAAATGGTTGCGCCAGCTCGACCAACTGGTCCATCGCAACCTCCAGTTCCTCCACTGGCACCTCGAACTCAACATCCAGTACCTGGTACCCCGACAGCGCCACCGCCTACAGCTGTTCCTCACCCATCCCAAATTGCTCCACGACCGAATATCGCTACGCCTTTGAGCAAGCCGGGCGTCGAATCCACTCCCACGCAGTCGAGTTTCCAGCAATGGCAACTTGAACCTCCTCCTCAGTCTCCTTACTCCGCTGTTTCTCCTACTGCTACTTCCCAGGTCGGCTCTGCGAGCGCCAAGCAGCCTCAGCCTTCTTCTCAGGCTCCATCCCGGAAGCCGTCCAAGGCGTCCATTTCCTCCAATGTACCCAGTACTCCGGGCCCAGCACAGTCAGAAATTCAGACCCCCGTGCCGATCGGCCATCCGCGACTTTCACAGACGCCGAATGTAGTGATCCCTCCATATAACGACAAGGGAGGGTCTCGTCCACGGCTCTCTATTGACACACCGGGCTCGTCTACTCCATGGAAACGGACGCCACGGTTAAGTATTCCACACTCCCCAACTTCCCCGGCTCGACCACGACCGGAAGACGTAAGTCCGATAAGCGAAAGGGGATCTTCTCCAGAGGCATTGGATTTTTCGCGTCCCCGAGAAAGAAAAACAAGAAGGAGCCAGGCCGTTACTGGGGACAAATCTACCCCTACCATCAAAACCGAGCGAACATCTACCACTCGAAGAGGCCGCGCGATCAGCTCAGCATCTACTCAAAGCCGTGGACGTTCTGTGACCTCGCGTGAGCGATCTCCTGCTGCGGAGACGGGGCGCGACTCACGTGCTGAACGTCGGAGTGGTGTTGGGGCCAGTTTTGATGAGTCGACTCCGAAACAAAGATCCAAGCGTAAGCGCGGCGTCAGTGAATCATTCGAGGAGCCCAAGGTCGACACATCCCGATATGTTGTGTGCACGCGAGGCTTCCATCGAACGGCGGCTCCTATTTTGAATGATGTTACTACGCATAAGCTAGCTTCCATTTTCGCCAAACCGCTTGGAGAGCGCGATGCGCCTGGATACCATGATCTTATTTACCGACCCCAAGACCTCAAAACCATCAAGTCAGCCGTCCACCAGGGTAGCAAAGCTGTTGCTGCTGCCACTGAAGCCGTTAGCACGCCGGCGGGTGATAGCGAGTCCCCGGCACCTGTGTCCGGAACGCCAACTAAAAATAATGTTCTCATGCTACAGAAGAGCGAGGACCTAGTACCTCCGAAGGGAATTGTTAATTCTGCCCAATTGGAGAAGGAGTTTGTACGGATGTTCGCCAATGCAATTATGTATAATCCTGTTCCAGAGCGAGGCTTTGGCCCTGGATTCCCAATGATCTCTGATCGAGGCTCTCGTGAGAGCACACAGTCCAGCGATGGGGAGGAAGGTGGCATCATCCAGGATTCAAAGGACATGTTTAAGGATGTCGAGCAAGCTGTTACGCGGTGGCGGGCAGCTGAACGGACAGCAGATGAATTGGCATACAAGAACGTACTGTCATTGAGACGCGGTAGTGTCAGTGATTTCAATACAGATAGTGCGGATGATGGTAAAGGGTAATATGAAGGAATTGGTTCTTGGGAATTGAGAACCCTGTACACTATGAACTGTTTAACTAGGAACTTGAATGAATGAATATGAAAGCTGTAGACTTGTCTACTGCCTACAAGAACATCTCAACGCTAAATTATAGTAAAATGAATGCCGGATATAGAAGACACCATAATACCAGCCGGGCTCATTTTGATAAATGCTATGGGAACTTCGGCTGTGGACTTAACCGATGGGTATAGATAGCTATATGCATTCAGTATCAACTATCATATGCAGCACTAAGAAGTGATCTTGGGGTATATCGATGTTGAAGGGATATCAGTATACTAAGTACATACTACCGGTGATATAAGAGCAAATACTCAGTGGGCTGCTTAGCTTGGAGGTTGTTGCAATTGTGCCAGGAAATCCGTATCCAAATCCCCGTTGTAGAATCCCAGATTATGCGCGAATGCAGGCTCTTGTCTTGGAAATATTAGTACCTCATCATGAAATGCTCCCTTTTAAAGTTACCACGAGGACATACCGAGTGACTGGGAAATTAGTAACCATTTCCTCGAAAAGTGCGTCGTACATTTCTGCATCTCCTGTTTCGGAAAGAGATTCTAATGCGGGGAATTCGGTTGATGGGATGGTTGGAAGATTCATGACTGCTTGTTGTTCGGTGTGAGGTTGAGTGATAGGTAAAACTGATTGATTTGGCATTTCTGTCATGGTAGACGTTGAAAATGAGTTGCCCAAAGACCTTGATTCTTGATCTTGTTCCAGGGGAGGCAGTCGAGTATGGGACTTCCACTCGTCACAACCGACCGGTTTGAGGGGGTGTGAATAGCTGGATATTCGCTGTTGAAGAGCCTCTGAATCAGGGAGATTCCCAAGTGCCAGACCGTTTCGACATTGAAGCGCAAAGCAGATGGAAAGTGGTGACGAGCCTGTCGCACCGGCTATATTGCGATAATGGTCAAGTATGTCGATAGTATCGATCATGGCTTGGGTACATGAATCATTCAGTAATGTGGTAGATGAGACCGGCTCGAACCTACGGCAAAAGGAGATTGTCGTAAAAGCTGATAAGAGGTGAAGATTCAAAAGAGGAGGAGAGGTATTCATTCGTCGGTCGTATGGATGACTTCGTGAGATAGCATTTTGTTTTGTTCGTAGGTCATTATATAAAATTTCCGCATTGTTTGTGTCGACGCCTTGATACATAATTCTGGACAGTTGTTGCATGAGCTGATTCATATGGTTGAATGTGCTTAGTGCTCGCAAGGGCGTTGATGCTATTGCTCGCTTGTCACCAGTATGAGGTATCCATACATCCCATTCTTCTATATCATCTTCTTCAATTGAGTGACAGCTCAATTGCTCCTCCTGGGAAAGACAGGGAGTCCGATCTAAAAGGGCTGATAACACATTGTCCAGAATGACACAGCCGTTGAGAGTGTGGTTGAACCGGGCTGTCCTCGCCGGCAGAGGTAGAACTGCTAACATTCTCGCGGCTTTCCCTATTAACGTCCATGCTTGGTGAATATTTCCCAAAGCGATGTGCATTAGTACAAGGATCAAGAGGGCCTGTATGTATCTGAGGTCTAGAGAGTCCCAATTGGTCAATGTTCGGTGTTCGATGGCAAGCTGGAGAGAACAGATGTTGGGCATCCCGGGTTGAGTGGTGCCTTGCATGGCAGATGTATATGCGATGAGAGACCATAGAACCATTCGAGAGGAGAGATTCTCGTCGCCATGGCCGTTGATATTGTCATTGCTAGTCCCCAAATGCATGGTTCGTAAAACTGAGCGACGCTCGAGAATCGGGAACCAGCAGTGCGTATAGGTGAAGTAAAAATCAACGAGACCGGGAGTGTTATCTGGAGGCTTGATATCAATGATAAAGCTTGATTGGGGTGCAATGTATTGCGGGCCTTCCTCTTGAATAGTCTCAAGTTTATTGGGTTGGTTTGCATTCGAAAATTTCGTATCATGATGATCAGCCGTATCATCGTCGTGCTCCATCGACTCCGCCGGCTCCCATTCTGCATCATCCAAGATAGTATCATCTTCCGACCCAGGTTCAAGCGATTTCGAAACATCCTTATACGGCTTTGATTGCCGCCATGTCGATACAGATTGTTTCGCAAGTTTGCTAGTCAAGAAATTGCCCTGGCTGCGCGAGTTTCGGAGCGCATCACGCAATGTACTCTCACTATTTGGAGAATTCCGTATGATCAGACCTAATGCGATCTCCAGGCTACGTACATAGCCAGATGGAAGCCCTCGTCGGCCCCCGCCAGTCTCATAAGTGCAGGTCCGATTAGCCTGATTGCAGATGGAGCATACGGGCTGTTCTCCATCACACTTAGATTTCCGTCGACGACATTGATCACAAGCGCGGTAAATACGTCGCCGTTTGAGCGGACTTGGACTCGACATTCCGATTCATTTCAAGTGGGAATTATCCAAACGTATTTCCGATTGTCATGATGTTCTCCAGTCTAAAGTGGCAAGGGGTCAGGTGATCGGGGTTGGCTTTAGCCGCTCGCTGCTTTCGACGGCGATGCGATGGCAAAACTCGTTCAAAACAGAGAAGAGACAGTGCACGTTGTTTTGGAGAGTTACAATTACATCTGAGTGTCCTCATTGGTATCTTGATATGAGCACCATTTCTGACTCGACAAGTTCGGGGAAGCCTGTCAATATTCAATTAGGGCTGGTGGATGACGCTCTGGGCTTCCAACGGCAGTATGATCCACATGCTACATTGTTGTTGGTTGGATTCTTCGGCGCTGGCAAAAGAACTCTAGGAATTATAGCATCTGTTGCTTTACGACGACGCTTTATTGATTTCGATTCATATTTCAAAGAGAAGACTCATTCATCACCGCAAGAGGTCATTGCTCGCCACGGCCTGGCCCAATATCGTGAGATCGAACTTAGGATATCGCGGGAGCTACTAGACAATAATGGGACGAATTGTGTCATTGTTGGACTGGGAGGATTCGCAAGTCGTTCGCAGCGAGCCTTGCTCATGGAATTTGCTCAACAGCATCCCGTTATTTATGTGAGGAGAGACGAGCAAGACCTGAGACACTTCGTGACAACCAGCGCCGAGAAATTTGACCGGATATTTGAGCTTGGAAACGAGTTCTTCGAGGCTTGTTCCAACTTTGACTTCTTCAATCTCACTCAAGGACAACAGCCTGATCAACAATCAATACCTCAATACCTCAAGCTCAAAGAAACGGAGCGCTTGTTTGTGACATTTCTCCGTCATATCTTTGGATCATTCGTTTCTCAGACTTTCTCATCGGATCCGTTCTCTGCATCACATACCTTTGCCCTAGAGGTTTTTCTACCATGGCTTGAAGGAAGTTGCCCGGATTTGGAACTGCTGGAAGGAGGTGCTGATGTGATCACCCTGGTGGTGAGACCTGAAGATGCAAATCCTCCTACCACCCTTTCATCTAGGCTCTCTCGACATTTAGCAACTCTGCGAAAACATTCACGTGTTGCAATAATTATTGATCTGGAAGCACTTTATCCCGGTCCACACGGCCTCGGGGTATACAGCCAATTATTGGATACAGTTCTTCGCCTTGCCCCAGACGCTCTTATAATACCACTTCAGTGTGATAAAAAGATTGCTCAGAGGCTTCATGAATCTAAGGGGCATACTAAAATTATTTCCGGTATCCATGATATCCTTCCAGTGGGCTCACGTCATTCATCTATTACCCCGGCAGCTCTATGCGACAAAACGCGGCCGTTCCAGCTAGATGCAATTCGCGTTACTGGGGAAGTCCAGTTTCCAAATGACAATCTCTCTTGCATTTCATTCCTTCAGCAGGTTACAGCTCAGCAAGATATACCTGTCATTGCATACAATACCGGACTTCCTGGTCGGGCCTCGATTTGCCTCAACCCAACTCTTTCTCCTGTGATACTTCCGGGTGCACAAAACAACAATGGCTTAACGATACGCGAAGCCCAACTGGCATTAACGAACCTTTTTCTTTTAGAAAAGAAGAAATTCACGATATTCGGCCAGAGCGTCAAATACAGTCTCTCGCCGGAAATGCATCATGCAGCATATAGGTACAGTGGGCTTCCACATACCTATGATACTATGCAAGCCGACGAAATCTCAGCCGTGCAAGAAATACTTGATGATAGGGATCGCGGAGGGGTGACTATTTCCCTCCCGTTTAAGTCTGCCATTCTGCCATTTGTCGATGAGATTACACCAGATGCAGAAGATATGCAAGCCGTCAACACTGTGACCATAGAGCACAGATGTCAACCGGATGGTTCACGGGCCATTGTGAAAAGAGGATATAATACAGATCACATAGGAATCAGGGATTGCATTGACAAGCATCTTTCCCCGGCCAATGCTGTCAGAGATGGAACCACTGCTTTGGTCATTGGAGCAGGAGGAATGGCTCGTGCAGCGATTTATGCATGTTACGAACTTGGTGTCCAGCGAATATACATTTATAATCGTACCATCGAAAACGCGAAGAACCTCGCGAACTATTGGAATGACTGGGCCAAGTCCAAGGCAGTCAAGTTGCAAGTTGATATTCTTCGTTCGGAGGACAATTGGCCTTCCGGACTGCGACTACCTACTATCGTTGTGCCTTGTATTCCTCCCTTTCAAATCGGCAGTGAAAATCCCGTGGTGTTTAAAATTCCAGAAAGTTGGTTGGAAAGTCGAACAGGAGGAGTTTTTGTCGAGGTGAGTTTTTTTTTTTTTACCTGGTAATGCTCAAGCATGCACTGACTTTACTAGGTTGCATATGGCCCGTTCAAAACACAACTAATGGAGCAGATGCTTCCGCGTGCATCGAAGGGTTGGGTTGTTGTTAGTGGATTATTGGTTTTGGTTGAGCAAGGTATTGCTCAATATGAGATATTCACGAAGAGACCTGCGCCTGTTCATGTAATGCGGCGTGTCATTCGGGAGCAATCCATTAAGTATGGGTTTGTACATCAATGATTATCTCTATAGAAGAAGATCTATATCAGCATACCTCCTATTGAAAGGTTCAGAAGTACAGATAATTCGATTGAAGACTTTTTTAATTGTATGTTACATGACTAGGTTTATCAATCTGTAGCTATAAACTTGGAAGTCACAATATAATGTAATGTCCACATTGGTACGGGATAACCACCACGATTTCTTGAAAAGACCCAAATTGTGAATTAAGCGATTGATCATCAGAGGACATTGATTTGGACTATACAAGAGCTAGAATTGCTTAGTTTATTTCTCACTCCAAGTCTTCATCCATTCAACCTATAGTATCTTGTACGGCTGAGATATTCGCCGAAAAACAAGCTTAGGCAAATGTCTTACCCTAACGGGATGGAGCTATGACGTCCAGTGATCGCAGGAATATAATTTAATAACACTTCACTTCATTCATGAAACACGTCGCAACCTCTCATTCCCATTCCTGCAAAAAGCCACATCAAGCTACACAAGATGAATTATAAACCCGCTATAATGAGTGCGTCCCTTGGACGTGCTTGGCTGCATTGTCTCAACTATAAAATTGAACAAGCTGCGAAAGCGGGGTTTAAAGGCATCGAAATATTCTATGAAGACTTAGACTATGCTGCTCGCCAGATCTCAGGAGATGATTCACCAACGTCAGACCACATCCTGAAAGCTGCAGAAAATATCCATTCTATCTGTCAAGCCCAAGATCTGGAAATCATCGGGTTACAACCATTCCTGTTCTATGATGGCCTCAAGGACAGAGATCAGCATGAACGCTTGATCGAGAAAATGAAGCTTTGGCTGAAAATCGCCAAGACGCTGGGGACGAATACTATTCAAATTCCCGCGAACTTTCTCCCAGCAGACCAACTTACAGGCGATCGAGATGTGATTGCTGCCGACCTGCGCAAAGTCGCAGATATGGGTGCGGCTGCGGATCCTCCGGTTCGCTTCGCCTACGAGAATCTTTGCTGGAGTACTTATATCGATACTTGGGAGAAACTTTGGGATATAGTCAAGCGTGTCGATCGACCTAATTTTGGAATGTGTCTCGACACTTTCAACATTGCTGGACGAGAATGGGCAGATCCCGCTTCGCCGACGGGTAAGGCGATGAACGCAGATGAAGATTTCAAACGATCATTGGAAAAACTTGTCAATGAGGTTGACGTCTCGAAAGTGTTTTACATTCAAGTTGTTGATGCAGAACGCATGGAATCGCCACTAATTCCCGGTCATCCATTCCATGTGGATGGTCAACCGGCCCGGATGAGCTGGTCGCGAAACGCAAGAACTTTTATGTATGAGGAAGATCGAGGCGCCTATCTTCCTGCTGAGGATGTAGCAAAAGCGATCATCAGCGGTCTGGGATACACTGGCTATGTGTCTATGGAGCTATTTTCGAGGACTATGAACGAGGAGGGGCAGCATGTTCCTGATCAACATGCTGCAAGAGGTATTTTGGCATGGCAGAAACTCCAAAAGAGACTTAATTTGAATTAGAATAGGAGTTATGCAAATGGAAATGATTTAAATTGTTCTCGTATGTCAAGAAATTCAAGTTGTATCTCTCACACTACAGTAAGAATGAATCTTCTAAATATCGAATGAGATCTATACATCAATCTGCTTTCCATCCAGCCAATCCTTGGCCAACCGATACAAAAGATCATGTTTCTCCCCGTTGACAGACCCCGCATGACGTCTATGGCCAGGCATATCTTTCAACACGGTAACTCCCATAGTGAGCTCCTGGCAATAGGCTAGACACTTGTATCCCTCGGGATAAGAATTGAGCTTGTCATTGTTGATATTCGGAATCTGAGTCGGGTTAACTGGGATCAATTTATCCTTCTCGTACCAATGGCGGACAAATCGAGCACCCCAATTCCCGTCTATCTTCTCGAAGAAGAAACAGAATCGACAATCCGCTTCCGCATCCACTTCACAGCCATCGATGATGAATCGCTGTGTGATGGTTGCCTTCATTTTAGTAACCGCACGCGTGGCATCTGCGGTGATATCACTCGTCACTCCATGACAACGGTGCATAATGAATGCACCCTTGTCCATTCCGGCTTTTGAAGCAGACATGAAATCCTTGTAGTGGACCCGGCCGGACCAGGTAGTGTACACATGTGCATCTGGGTGGAAGATGGATTCGAAGTTCTCCCATTCACAAGAATCCCTGCGGGGTAAAAAAAAAAAGTTAGTGAGAAGACTCAATCCCCATGGTAAAATTCATACATACCGGTAACAAGGCCACCCTTCAGCAAGTTCACGTAGCTTAGCTCGTTCCCGGACAAGATTATCTGGGCCATTGTTCCGGATGGCATTTTGGGGCCAAGTGCCCTCGGGCAAAGAGTGCAAATCGACCATTTTGATATGATCTTTTCAGTGGATCAGTCCAGTCTCTCCTTTGGATGGAAGTAGTGCTATATATGAACTACTAGCACTTTGGCTGTCCGATTGAAATCATTCGTCGGCAAAATTCATTACCGACGGGTCACCCCGCATCAAAGCAACGCCAGACGAATGGTGAGTCAGTTTATTCCGTGGAGTAAACCCATTCATTTAGTTATTTTGCAACACTTGCATTTTGGTGGATGTATTGTATACATAGGCCTTGAACTAGGATCCTTGGCGAGACAATGGATCCAGAGAATAATTGGCTACTTGGAATATGCTGTAGGGTAGTCCCATATCACGTAAGTAGATTAGATACTACATGGACTCTATCTAAATCAAAAATTGATTCCCGTACTCTCCTCTGCCGCCTTGAGTAATACATCCCACGCACCCTCACGGTCCAACTTCTGAACAAGAGCCTCTCCAGCCCACAATTTCCATTGTTCTTCAATTTGATATCCAATGACATGAGTACCCTCCACACAAGGCCATCCTAGCTGTTCCGCTAACTTGATCATGCGGGTTCTTCTTGGTTTAAAACACATATCCAACAACACACCCTTCTGAGCCCTTGACAGAAAGTGTTTCATGATAGAAGCTACTTCAAGTTCACTTTCTGTCTTTGGCTCAATATCCGGAACAGTGCCAACAATGTAATAGGGACTCGAAAGGCCCTCTGCCTGATCGACCGTTTTGACGTGAATAATTTTCGGAGGATGCGGGAGCTTTGTCGAATCGTGAATCAGACTCTCTACTTCTTGGGCGTCCCGATTCAAAACATATATTGTTGACGAATGGAGATGCTCGTTGAGAGCGTACACAGCTGCACGACTGGCTCCGCCAGCACCAATGATCAAAGCCGGTGCGGGGGAAAGTTGCGTAGGTCGAGTTTTCTCGTCTCCTTTTTCTGTCAAGCAGCCCTTCACACCTCTCCAGTCGGTATTGGTACCGCAAAGCTTCCTGGTTCCATCGTCAAGTAGTTTGTAGTATACATTATTACAGGCCCCTATTATGGAAACCAGCTGGTCGCGCTCATCGAGATGTTCCATGATCGACCCTTTATATGGCATTGTGACGACAAGGCCGGCAGTTGAAGAGTCTCGGGCCAAATTCACCAATTCTTCTGTGGTTGGACATTCAGTGGCGTGGAATTTCCATGGTAGGCCGAGTGATTTGGCGATATAGTTGTGCATGTTTGGGGCAATTGAGTGTGAGACCCCAATGCCCACCAGATGAAGACTCATTTCAAGGTGTTGAGACATATTGTTGTAAGAATCGACAAAAGTGGGATTGAATTACTCGTTCATGGATTCCAAATTCAGGAAATCATGCCTTTTTTATTATGAGTAGATTTAGGAGATTTGGGAACGGCTAAATGATATCCTACCATTCTCCTCAATATTACCTGGTCAACCATGGAACAAGGTTAAGAACATATCCGTCTGGGCCGTCGCCCATTTCAATCAAGTTACAATTATAAAGGAAAGATTTCCGAGTTTGAAGCAGTTTAGGTATAAAGAAAAGAAAAAAAAAAATTCCCCCCGTCGAAGTTGAGTTGGGTCACGATTTGATCATTATGGCAATGTCCTCCAACGACAGCATGTCAAAATGCTTCCACATATTCGGCAGTGGAATTTCATTCAGCATTTCACCAGTGATTCATAATGCTGGTTTCTGGCATTACAATCTACCGTACACATATGATATTCGCGAGTCCGAAAGCATCGACGACGTGGTGGAATTGATTCATGACAAACAACTCGGCGGAGCCAGTGTGACAATGCCGCATAAACTACACGTCCACAAGTTCTGTACCGAACAGACCGAAACTGCCCAATTGATTGGAGCAATTAATACGCTGGTTATCAAAAATACTAGTGAAGGCCGGAGGGTTCTTGGAGATAATACCGATTGGTCTGGACTATACTCCATCATCACCGACTACTCCAAATCGAAATCTCATCCACCCACTACAGGCTTGGTTATTGGTGCTGGGGGTGCATCAAGGGCTGCATTGTACGCCATGCATAAAGCAGGTATTCAGTCCATCTATCTTGTCAATCGCACAGCATCAGTGGCAGACAAGGTGAAGGAGGACTTCAAGAGGACGTTTGATATCACCATTCTCTCCAGTCTAAGAGACTTGCCTCAAATGCCAGATGTTATTATTGGCACTGTTCCTGCAACTGCTACATCAGAGGAGCAATTTGGATCTTTATTTGGTTCCTCGGGACTTTGTATCGAGATGGCCTATAAACCTAGACAAACACCACTGTTAACAGTCGCCCAGAGACACGAGGGCTGGAAGACTGTTACTGGACTAGAAGTACTTCTAGCACAGGGATATGACCAGTTTCGTCTCTGGACTGGGCTTGAACCTCCTAAAGAAGAGATGGCAAAGGCGGTTGCTGACCATGAGCGGCAGCAAGCGAAAGGAATGCTATGAACAGACAATAAGTTTGCAGATGAGCTTGTTCCGAGTTATTGGTACACAGTCTAGTAGAATAACAAATATTTTATGAGTCTTGAAGTTTTCAAGTTTTCAAGCCCTCGTTCCTTTTCCCCCTTTTACTCTTTCAAGTCGATATTTGTCCGAGACTTGAATATTGGAGAAAACTTCTGATATCTCTGGAATTGGCATCGGCCTTGACCTTGGCCGGAGCCCGCCTTCGAGCATCTAGTTTGAAATCGAGATTGTACCGTTCTATATTGTCCATTCTTTCTAAATATCCAGACCTGCTGGGCTCTATCCCGGGTATAATTATGCATTTTAATGTCCTTTCGCCTCCAATGCTAAATGGGTCACAACCAGTCAAGCAGCACCGCGTACGGCCTGCTCAGGCTTCGTTCTGCCAAGACCTTCTTTCGCGTAGAAGTCCATCGGGTAGACTCCCTTGTTTGATTGATCCCAATTCTCACGAACACCCAACGCAATAAGCGCTTCATACGGCGTCAGCAAGGGACGTGCAAATGCGTAGCCCCAGTCGATACTTAGACGTGGGCAGGCGATTTGGACCCAGCATTCAACATCCGACATGGAAGCCAATTTTCCGGGGAAAATTTCACTTAGGAGAAGGTTAACTACCGGAATACCTCGCTCGGCAAGATGGCGCTCAATCATCGCCATTGTGTTGGGATTTCCTTGACGACCCAGTGAACCGAGAATGATGCCCCATTTCTTGGCAGATTTGGCAGTGTTTATAGCATCGCGTCGGATGGTGTGCATCTCCTGGTGATCGTAGTTTTCGCGAGTCAGAGTGCGAGAGTAAGGGTCATAGCGGTATGCAGGGATAGTCGGATTGTGAATCATAGCGGATTCGAGATGGAAACGGCCATCACCCAGATAGAGAAGAACATCAATTTCGGAGTCGGAAAGCTGAGGTGATGTACAGCCGAGAATTTCTCCCTTGGAGAGTGGCATGATTTGAGGAACAACAACCTTAAAGCCAGCACGCTCTAGGACGGGTTTTAGGCCATGGAGGGTTGCGTTAAACTGGATTGTGCCCACTGTAGCAATAGTTTGACCGGGACGGAAATTTCGCTCGAGCGTTGCAAGCAAGTGGGTGGTATCAATACTGATATCAACGAAAATATAAAGAGTTTTGATTTTGGTCACATCCACTGGTATCAAACAACTGTGCGCATAATGAACCAGTAAATCGCAGCCGAGCGCTCGGGCCGTATAATCATCAATACAGCAGGCGCCGTAGGTGACATCGCCCATGATTAGGGTTTCAATGCCCGGGCAGAATTGTGTCAAAATATCAGAGATAGTAGTCGCGAAGATCAATAGACCCTCGGGGAACTGAAGAGCCACACGTTTCGCTCCAGATGTGCGTACACGGTGGATGGTCTTGGGGATCTCGAACGAATAATTTTTCGGCAGTAACTCGATAGCGGCTTGAATTTCGGGGTCATTCAGAATCTCCGGCGGTACTTGGTTTAATGTCCTAGGATTTCGTCGTGGTGTGGCTATAATTGCTCCCATGTCAGTAAGAGCAGTATTTGACAAAGCAGACAGTACCTGCATACCTCGCTGGACAGATGTAGACTCAACATCTTGCTGAGAACCAGACTCCTTCTGGGCTTGAGCGTCTGCTGTTCGTCGACCAACAAAGCGCTTCTTTGGCTGTTTCAGGGGACCTCCCTGGTTTGTCTGATCCTCCATGGCTGGTAAATTGCAAGTTGTTGAAGTATCAAAGTGTATCAAAGTGGGATGTTCGCAAACCCCGCGGACTTTCATTTTTTGCGGTGGGGCTCGCGCTAGTCCCAATGGGGAAAGGTCTCCAACTTGATGCGGAGGCAAGAGCGACCTTCAATCATCTGCTCCTTCCTCATTCCAAAATAACCTCCTACTTCTTTTCTTTTGAAGGTAGATTTGTTCTCTTCTCTTTCCTTCAAATCCTCCACAATGGCAGCTCGTTGTCGTTTACGTTTACTTCCCGGTATTCGAGCCTCTGGTCTCGCTCGTCGCTATTCAACTGAGTCGCGGTTAGCCTCGGACCATGTTCGGATTGTCGAGGTTGGCCCTCGTGATGGTCTACAGAATGAAAAGAAGGCTATTCCAAAGGATATCAAGCTGGAATTGATTGAGAAATTGGCCAAGACGGGTGTGACCACCATCGAGGCCGGTTCATTCGTCCCTGCCAAATGGGTACCGCAGGTATATATATACTCTCATAACTAATGGACGGCTCTTGACGTAACTAGGGAGCTGTATGAGGGGAGTTCACTAACCAATGTGATTTTGATATAGATGGCCAGCACAGCTGAAATCTGCGAGCATTTACTCACATCTCCTCCGTCATCCCAAAATACAACAATAGCATATAACTACCTCGTGCCCAACATTAAAGGTCTGGAGAGCTTGGTGAAGATCATGGATAGCACCGGGGTTCCCGCCGATGCCCCCGGCTCCAAATCGAAAGCAGCTACTACGACTGAAATCTCTCTTTTTGCTGCAGCTACCGAGGCCTTCTCTAAAGCTAATACTAATTGCACGATTGCCGAGTCCCTCGAACGCATCAAGCCAATCGTCGCATTGGCTAAGACCAAAGATATTCGAGTTCGCGGCTACGTATCAGTTGCTTTGGGATGCCCTTACGAAGGCCCCGATGTGAACCCGACCAAGGTGGCAGACATTACAGCCACGCTTCTGGAAATGGGTGCGGATGAGGTCTCCGTTGCCGATACCACTGGCATGGGAACCGCACCCCGCACGATGGAGCTCCTTAAAGCACTCAAGGCTGCGGGAATCGCCAATACCGATCTTGCATTGCACTTCCACGACACATATGGCCAAGCGTTGGTAAATACCATCGTGGGACTAGAGCATGGTGTCCGGATTTTCGACAGCAGTGTCGGAGGTCTGGGTGGATGCCCTTACTCCAAGGGTGCCACGGGTAATGTCTCCACCGAGGATCTCATCCACACAGTCCACAGCTTAGGAATGCACACAGGCGTTAGCCTGGAGGAAATGTCGCGGATTGGATCATGGATCAGTGGTCAACTGGGCCGTGTGAATGATAGTCGTGCGGGGAAAGCGACATTGAGTCGACTGTCCGAGTGAAGGGGCGAAATCTTGTGTGAATACCATCCTTCCTGTTCATAACCACTCTTCAGAGCCATTTATTTCCCAATTTCACCCAGCCAAGTATTCCAATGTTGCGCTTATCAGGTTATGAAAGCTTCGTCGCAGTGGAGAGACACATAGTCCTTTGTATTGACCGGCCAGACCGGTATTATGTACATTGAAAACGGCCATTTACATAATCTCCAATAGCTTGCTCAAGTCAAGTAGAGTAAGACAAAAGGCAAAGAACCAACGCCAGCTTATATGCAAGTAATGAATATCACGAGAGAACTCGATGACTAGAAGTCAGTCACTCGTCCACCATAACTCCAATCACCACCAGAACCCCATCGCAACGGCTCATTCTTAGGCCCTCCAACTTCTCCCGTCTTGGGATTCTTCTCCCCTCGAATTCGGGCTTGACACCCCTTGGCGCATCAGGATGCAGTTCCTCGCCATCCCCATTAACCTTGATCTCGGCTTGCGGTGATTGATTGACTTGTGGTGTACTGAAGGCCCCTGTAGATCGGCGTTGAAGTTCTTCGAAGATTTCTTGTTCTTCCTTGGGTAGACGTGGAGGGGCAGGGCCACTCTTGAATCCAAAGGAAGGTCTGTCGTCGGAGTTGCGCAAGACTCGAGTAGTGGAGAGCGGACGAGCGGCGACACGGCCGGAGGAAAGGGTGAACGCGCGGCGCATGAGAGATGCCATGGTTTATTATTGAGAGGAATTAACTTTGTAGTTCTTAATCTTTAGTAAATGACCAAGTAAAGAAGAGAGAAGGAAGAAGTTAAGAGTGATTTTGTCTGCAAATGAAGAGGCGCGGCGCTTGGCTCGGAAGTGGCGCCGATCCGGCGTGACTCAAGCCGATCGTCGCCGACATCGCCTTTTTTTTCTTTTACGGCCTCGGTGACTCGACCCGATTCACTCTTCTTCTTTCTCTTTTCTCCTCCTTTTTTTTTCTTCACCTTCTATTCGGATATTCACGAATAATTTCAATTGACAAGGAATTCTCGTGATTATGTCTGCTCTCCGCATAGCCGCGCGCCGTTTGCCTCGCGCTTCGAAGCTGGTGGCTTCGGTTGAGTCCCCGCTTCAGCGACGATTTGCAGCTACCAGTGCTGCTCAGCAGGTCAAGGTAGGTCCAACCATTGCCCATTGACCAGTGACTTTCCTTTATGAGTATACTGTAATTAACCTGCAAACAGAAAGATGCCTCTGTTCCTAACCCCGACCCTACTTCCGACTCGCTCACCGTCAAGTTTATCAATGAGCGAACCCCGTTTATGGTGCCAACCTATGTTCGCCCGGCTCCCATGATGATGAAGGGACAAGGTTGCTACCTGTGGGATATGGAGAATCGTCGCTACTTGGATTTCACTGCGGGTATCGCTGTCAACTCTCTTGGTCACTGCGATCCTGAGATCGCCAAGATTGTCGCGGAGCAGGTGCGTATTTGAATATCGAGTCATAATTACTTGTATAGGTGCTGACCAAGAATTTTGTTACTCTGTCTAGGCCGAGACCCTAATCCACGCTTCTAACCTTTACCATAACCCCTGGACTGGCGCCCTCTCGCAGCTACTCATCAACCTCACTCGCGAGTCCGGTGCTATGCGCGATGCGTCTCAGGTCTTCATCTCTAACTCCGGTACCGAGGCCAACGAAGCTGCCATTAAGTTCGCACGCAAGGTCGGCCGTACTCTGGACCCCTCCGGTGACAAGCATGAGTTTGTCTCGTTCCACAACTCCTTCCACGGTCGCACTATGGGTGCTCTCTCCGCAACCCCGAACCCCAAGTACCAGACACCCTTCTCGCCAATGATCCCCGGCTTCAAGTACGGCAACTACAATGATATTGAGCAGTTGCAGGCTCTCATCACTGACAAGACCTGCGGTGTGATCGTTGAGCCTATCCAGGGCGAGGGTGGTGTTAACGTCGCTACCCCGGAGTTCCTGGTTGCTCTGCGCAAGCGCTGTGACGAGGTTGGTGCCGTCCTGATCTTCGATGAGATTCAATGCGGTTTGGCTCGTACTGGTAGCTTCTGGGCTCATGGACACCCCTCTTTGGCTCCATCCTCCGGGGAGGCTGCTCACCCCGATATCCTGACCTCGGCCAAGGCTCTTGGTAATGGTATCCCCATTGGTGCTACGATTGTCTCTAGCAAGACCGTCGGAGACCACATCAAGACTGGTGACCACGGCACTACCTTCGGTGGTAACCCCTTGGCCTGCCGTGTCGCCTATCACATTGTGGCTCGTCTTGCCGATCCTGAACTGCAGACTGCCGTCAAGGACAAGTCAGCCATCTTCACTGCTGGCTTTGACGCCTTGAAACAGAAATTCCCCGATGCGATCCAGGAGGTCCGCGGCCGCGGTCTCATCCTTGGTCTCCAACTCACACCTTCATACGGCGCTAAGGCTGCCGATATTATCACCGCTGCCCGCGAACGTGGACTATTGATCATCACTGCTGGCGACGGTTGCATTCGGTTTGTGCCTCCTTTGACCATCACTGAAGATCAGATTAAAACTGGTCTCAACATTCTGGAGCAGGCTCTGGAATCTGTTGTGGCCAAATAGATTTTTTGGGTTTAGATGCCGCCGACATGTTTGATATACCATTTTCTGTTTTTTCTTTCTTTTATAACCACGGGCTGAGCGTGTTTTATTCCCGTAAGTGATAGTATCTTGCATCTAGTTGATAGAGCAATGAGATTAAAAGCATACAATATACTGTATACACCCCCCCCCCCCTACAAGTGGAGTGCACCAGTAATGACAACAATTGATTTAGCCCTAACTTGCTATGACTCAAATTATAGAATCTCAGGTGAGATTCTATAATTTTATTGGATGACAGATGATCTGAACAATTCGATTGGCTGTACTTATCCACAATTAATCAAGCAATGAAGCAATGGAAAGATTATTCTTCTAAAACGCTTGGTGATTGCGTCTATTGAGTGCCGTATTGATATGATGATCTGTTCGATATAGGTGCAAGTGTTTCTCCTCACGCCTAGCTGATCAAAGATAAGCAAATGCCAGCGTAGTAGACGCTTCTTAAATCTTAATCCTCCACGAGATTGAGTGCAAACTTGGGAGTATAGATAGAAAGAATATTGTGATCTTGCTTGCAATAGCCAGATAATTGATGAGGCTAGTTTGAACTCGCCATTAGCAGCACATGTTCCCACTCACTGGACAGTCCATTGTTTGCTGGATGGATTTAACAATATGAAGCTTTCCAGGTCAGTGGTATCTAGCGAGAGAAGAGAATAAAAAAAAAGAAAAAGAAACAATCCATTGTTCCCATGGATGGGAATCAAGGTGAAGGTCAACAGATCCAGTAGCATATTTGTACTCCTAGAACAATCTTTTTCCTATTGCAAAACAAGCGACTATAATAGCAAGACAACCCATAGTTGGATGAGGAACTTGCTCATATAGAAATAGGATATTCAGTACAGCCCTTAAAAAAATGAACATAAGGAAAAGCCATTTTGTAACGGATCAGACACTGAAGTGTGCAATTCAGATTGTTCCATAGCTATTTCATTTTTCATTCATCTTTTCAGGTATTTTACGCCAATTTCTTATAGTCCTCCACTTGGAAAAGCCTGGTTTATAGTAGCATACCCAGGCAAGAAATTCGATGATCGATGGCTTCCCAAATGCGAATCGTCCCGGCATACAAAAGTAACTCTCTGAAAGCGCTAGAAGATATGAAGGGTTTCTTGAGGAAAGCCTTTTTCGCAAACGATCAGAAACCTCCTGTCTTTCGTCTCCCTCCAAAGAGAATCCTCGATTTTTACAACAGCAATGGCACTCTACCGTGCAATGGCCAGCCCCTGGTTTCCATTTTCCCTTGGTATTGTGATTTATATGTCGAGATTCGCAGCATCTACAATCTCTGCCACAGCATCCGCCTCTTGCTATACAATCCTGCACCAACTCTGGTCGTAAATACCAAGCCGGATTCTCTCTGATTTTGCGATAGACTTTTCGAAGCGGCTTTTCGGGAAGCAAAAGTTCGGCAGCATAGATATTTTCCTCCGCCCTCATAATCAGGGCTTTCACTTCTTCTTGTTCGTTCTGTACAGATTTCAGAGAATCAACAACATTGTTTGAATATTCACTCTCTTTTTCAAGCCGGAGAATGTCAAATTCATACTGCTGGATCCGCTGTGCGGCTTCTCGCAAAAAGATATCCTGGTCTATAAGTACCTGTAGCACATTCGCACTCACTATTAGACCCCATCCGTATTCGAAAGACCTTATATCTTCTGTGTCGTATTTTGAGGGAAGCTTAAAGTGGCCAGTATAATCCAGAGTCTGTGCCCACAAGTAGAATACTTCATCTTCAACATCGTCGTAATACATATTTCGTAATAAGTCGGCACGTAGAAATAGGGCGGAATCTTCGTACACGTTGAAGCCAAAAACAAAACAAAATAAAATAAAGATGAGCCATTTGACATTTTTTGGCAACACACAAAAATCCTTTTAGCCTTTCGGTTCTCTACGAAATCCATGGCAAGAGATAGAAAGTGCAGCTCCGATTCTACGCCAGGACCAAAGTTCAGTGAGTCAGGGTAAAGGTGATATCATATAGACTGGTCGTCTAACTTCTTGAATAAATTAAAGTAAAATAACATAAAGCATGATCCCCATATAGAAACTCTAATAACACCTGTTATTGGGCAATAGGGCTTCCTCTGGCGTGGCTGTTTCGGAAGTAGCTAGGGGCTGGATTTAGTAGTGAATCAGTTGTGCCTCTAATTTTATGGGAAAATATAAGTTTGGATATTATTGAGATGTATCGCTCTTTTCCGGTCTAAATACTATCTTTATGCAGTAAATGAGCAGTTCCTTAATTATATTTTCTCTGATTATTATCTTGTTTCGTTCGTCTCATAGTCTTCTCCATGATACTCAAACTCGTGGATAAAATTCTAGTGAAGACTCGTTCAAGATACACCTTCGGCAATCAACCCGCTTTTGCAGATCTGAACAAGATAGATGGATGAAACATATAAGAAATATCAGTCACTGTGCATCGACTTCCAAAGATAATCAGTATATATACCGAGACTGGACAATTTCAGCGCGCAAGATGTAATGGATGGATTTCTATATATTTCCACCGCCAATATTGGTTTAACGAATGTATGTATCGATAATATTCTTTAATTTTCATTCATCAAATTATTCCAAAGAGGGAAATGCAGCCGGTCTTTTCTTATGGTGGCTGGGGATTTCTCTAGTGAAAGCAAAGGTTCAATGTAAAAGTGGGCGTATCATGTGGGGTTCTATATCTTTGGAAGGGAAACACTATAAACAGGATGGACAACCAATGACACCTGAAGCATAGCCATTCAGCCACCCAAAATAAACAGATACGTACTAATATTCTATTTTTCTGGACGATCTCCATTCACGCAGAAGACCAGAGAAGTAATTCCCAGCCTGCTCTCACACAAGCCACAATGAATGGATTTCGACATGTTGCCAACACTACCATTGATTCAATGAATGCATTGGTCTACTCCATATTCGATATTCAGATCGAATGGCTCAGGATAAGATATAGTCTTACTCATGGGAAATTTTACGTAGGCATTCTGTATATCCATCTCTCCATTCCTCGCACCACCACCAACAGCAACACAACACTTCACACGTTTGTAAGTAGAATTATCTGGGTTGAAAAAAATAGCAATGACAGAGACTAAGATGTTTATTCTACAGATTACACTAACATGAACGCCACTCAGACAGAGAAGGCGACAATGCCGGATTCAACTAAACCAACTAGTTGTGTTGCCGATTTTCACCAGTAGCTACTCTGTATTCTGAATGAAATTATGTAAAATTCTATGACAGAGAATTTGAACGAGTGAATCAACTGTATACTTATCTAGATTCGCAAAATAATGAACTGAGAAATTAAGAGTTGGATTTACTGCACCGGTTGTGGCTATACTATGGAGTGCCATATTAACGCGTTGGCCCTTCTTGGCGGTGGATCAAATGACGGTGGAGTAACTGCTTCTGCTTGTTCTTTTCGACCTCCCTGAATCAGTCATGATGAACAACTAATCCCCGGCCCCCCCCTCCGAGATATGCGCAAAACCATGGGTCCCCCCAGTTTCTAGATTGATTTGATAGGCGAACTTTACCTTGGGCTTATTTCTTTTCATCTCCTTGATTTCTTGATTTCATTTCCCTCTTCGTAGACTCCGAACAATCTCCCTCACGCGACCTCATACCGGAAATGTCTCGGCCCGCATCTCTCCAAGATGCGCTACTCGCAGACAATACTTCCGGATCTTCAAGGTGGACTCGTCTGAATGAGAAGCTGAGGACGGCTTTCCACGGTGCAGATCCGCGGGTCTGTATTGCTTTCTGGCTGTTCGGTTCGTGATATATCAGCCATTCATCCGCGCGACGTTGCGAAGACACTCTGGCTAATCCAGTTACAGGCCTCATCAATAATGTCCTCTACGTGATTCTCCTATCAGCGGCACTAGATCTCGTCGGTCCAGATATCCCAAAAGGCCTCGTCCTCCTCGCAGACATCATCCCCTCCTTCACAACCAAGTTGATAGCCCCGTACTTCATTCACCTCGTGCCCTACTCCACTCGAGTCGTGGCTTTCGTCGTACTCTCCGTTGTCGGTATGCTCGTCGTCGCCATCAGTCCGAGTTATACAGATGGGGGTACAATAACGTCCAAGGTCGTGGGAATCATTCTAGCAAGTCTGTCAGCTGGTGGCGGCGAACTGAGCTTCGTCGGATTGACCCATTTCTACGGACCGTTCAGTTTAGCGGCGTGGGGGAGTGGCACAGGGGCTGCAGGTTTAATCGGGGCTGGTGCTTATGCCCTTGCAACATCCGCTATGAATATCTCTGTCCATGCGACCCTTTTTGCCTCGGCGCTTTTACCGTCTATCATGGCTATTGCCTTCTTCCTTGTTTTGCCCAGAGCGCCTTTGCAATCGCCGGATCCAGCGGGATCTTACCATTCCGTTCGACGGAGCGAGCTTCAGAATGAAGATGAAATTGTCGTAGATAGACATGAAGATGATGCTGGTGAATCGGAAGGTCTTCTTGGTGTTTCGGCTCATTCTGATACACTCAAGTCGGTTCAGATCGCCGAAAATACTACTTGGTCGGAGCGTACGCGGATGAATCTGCGTCGCCTGGGGAAACTCTTCTTTCCATTGTATGTATATCCATGTCATTACCACTGATCCAGTTCTCGTGCATGTGTTAATTGACCGCGCTTATTATAGTATGCTTCCACTTCTAGTGGTCTTTGTTTCCGAATACGTGATCAACCAAGGCGTTGCACCAACTCTGCTCTTCCCCCTATACACCACGCCATTCAACAATTTCCGAGCCTTTTATCCCGCCTATAATGCAATCTACCAAGTGGGCGTATTCATCTCTCGCTCCTCGACCCCATTCTTCCGTGTCCACCATCTTTACCTCCCCGCATTACTACAGATGGTTAACTTGGCTATCCTGACAACCCATTCTCTTTTCAATTATATCCCCAGTGTCTGGATCATTTTTGCCATTATCTTCTGGGAGGGATTACTGGGTGGATTGGTGTACGTCAATACCTTTGCCGAGATTGCAGACCGTGTACCCGAAGAAGAACGTGAGTTCTCACTTGGAGCGACGACTGTGAGTGATTCTGCGGGAATTTGTATTGCTGGGTTCTTGAGTATGCCTTGGGAAATGTTGCTATGTAGATATCAGATGATACATGGGCGAGAGTACTGTCGGCAGGTCTGACGGTTTCTCATGCTTTAGCGTTTAAAGATAGGTACCTTTGCTACGATAGTCCACTTAGCGATTGAATACATGATATAGTACTAGTATTACATGACTATATGTCACCAGTGGCTAAACTTCAACCACCTTTTCAGGGTCAAACCCATTCGCCTGGGCGAAATAATAACCTCTCTGGTTCGAAGTGACTCTTTTCGGTGTTTGATCATCTTGAAAATCACAGTTGAAATGCGTATGACCAAAAGCCCAAAGCTTGACTGCTGAGTTCTCCCAACATGGCTCACCCTTTAAATCTGTCATAAATCCCGATGAAATCTTACTTGTTGCATGGCGAGGGTCAATGACTTGATTGTTTGTTGTAGGACAATAATGAGTCAGGACGATGATTTTGCGGTGAGGTTCAGAAGATGAGATGGATGTGACTTGTTCATTAAGCCATTTCAGATCAGATAGATGAGCCGATTGGTGCTTTTCGACGGACCACTCCTCGATACGATAAAAGTCATTCAACCCAAAGCTGACACTTTCCATCTGTGACTCGGTAACTCGAGAGAACAAAGTACATCCGAGAATGGTGAGATTTGGTGAAAGATCATATTTTGTTTGATCGAGGAGAATGACTCTGCCTTGTGGTTTGCCTATCGAGGGGTTCTGTGTTGCATCTTGAAACTGGCTGACCTTCTTCTTTGCCTCGTCCCAAGTGGTATGATATGGTTCATGATTGCCCAAGACTAAGAAAACTATTGAAAAAGCCTGGAGTTGAATTTGCAGAAAGGAAAAGAAACCGTCGTTTGTGACATACCCGATGTCGCCAAGAAGGCATAAGTAGGGTGCCTTGGGATCGATATGGAAGATATCATAGGCGGCTGGGGTTTCCAAGTGGAGATCAGAGATGATTTGCAAGTGTACTTTGGCCATGGTAGTGTGTCCTTCACTTATCCACAACATTTACTAAATGTATGAAGTGGTTTATTTGTGTGGAGTAAAAAGTCAGATGACTTCTGCCCCCTGCAAACAGCCAGTTTTTGCAGAAGGGCAGAACGTGATGCTCTTAGCTGGTCTTGATACTTATATAGAATAGTTTATATAATCCTGATTCTTGATTATGTTAATGGTTTCCTTGTACGAATGATAGATAATTAATTGTATATTACATCGTAGGACTTTATGTATCTATATTACTTATCGCGCAGTGACAAGATTGTCATTTGCGTTGAGGTAGGTACCTCATAGTCAACTCATAGACTAAGCATGATCGACATTCATCCGACAGCTGCATCAGCCCTAATATCTTCCATTCCTCTTATTTAGTAATAATATTAATGTCACTAACTGATAATCCCAGCTGACTCGCCCATCAGCTGATGGCGTCACTGGCATGTGATGTGGGGTTTTTCACATGTGAATTTCATCAAAGAACAACTTCAGACCATTTGGGATTTCTTCAACTTTGATCTATTTGTGATTTTTTATTGTGTTTATAGGTCCAAAATCAAATGGAACATACTTCATCTATTTCACATACTCTTTATTTGATTACGTTGCACAAGAGCTCCATCTCCCATTTGATCACCGCAGCAGCAGTCAACGCGGGTAGAGATGATAGGTACCACCCACCATCATCTTCTCCAGACAATCTACAAAGAGAAAAGTCTCCGCTAACAGAATTACCCGGTATATTAGATCATGTACTAGGAAGGCCGTCGACTCGATTTAGAAAGATTCAGGTCTTTGCTGTTGTCTCATTTTGGTCTCTATATCTGTTACGGTATGCTCAGCCACTGGCCCTGGTG
This sequence comes from Penicillium citrinum, assembly GCF_028827155.1. Taxonomy (NCBI): domain Eukaryota; kingdom Fungi; phylum Ascomycota; class Eurotiomycetes; order Eurotiales; family Aspergillaceae; genus Penicillium; species Penicillium citrinum. The sequence goes on from NW_026622686.1 coordinate 4,532,466, forward strand.
TATATAATACGTACATTGCGTCCCAGCTGATGTTCAAATAGCGCAGATAAACATGGCCCTCCTTTTATCCGATCAATATCTGCTCGTTTCTCCGGGAAATTAACCACCTGGCAAACAACCGTCATTATTTTCCTCTGGCTTTATCTAAGTCGCAATTTCGCCAAAATCGTTGGTCTAGAATGTCCTGAACCATTAGCCAATCTCTATTCGCGATCTTTTTTTCGAGCAACATGGATCACAACTGGCCTCGATGCGGGATTTTGGACGGCAATGTCAATCAAGCCGAAATGGCTGAGAGATATCGCTTCCCTGGTTTTCACCGTCTACTATCTCATAGCCGCAGAGCAGGCCGATGAAAAGGTTCGGAAGGTCCGCGGTACCCTGACTTTGGAACATCTACGTATATCATGGAATAAAGCAACAACACCGTACCTGTGGACATTAGCAAGCCTACTTCGGCCTCGACTAACCCGGTATCCGCCACGAGCAATTCGTATTCCTCGGCCCAAAACCTCCATCCACAAAGATCCTGTCAACGCTTGGCTCTATTTCGATGGTCCATTAAGCGCTCTACGTGATCAAAAATGTTTAGTGTTGGATATCCCAGGCGGCGGATTTGTCGCCATGGGCCCTCGAAATTCGGAGGACAAGTTGCTATCTTGGGCGGGCCAATTGAAAGTTCCGGTTCTGAGTGTTGATTACAAGAAGGCACCAGAATATGCATATCCATATGCGCTTCATGAATGCTATGATGTATATCACACGATCATGGCCACAAATGGGCGCTGCCTTGGACTAAGTGGTGCAACACGCCCTCGTATCGTCGTGACTGGCGAGAGCGCCGGTGGCAATCTTGCGGTTGGAATGACTCTGATGGTTCTTCAGTCAGCTATGGCACAAGGCTGGCGAGGCGAGGAAGTTTTGTCACGACCAGACGGTTTGGCTTTGGCGTATCCCGCACTCAACGTGAGGGTGGAAAGTTGGATGACCGATGAACAAATGTCTTTGATTCAAGACAAAAGCACCAGGCAAACGAACAGTGGCATACTGAGGAGGAAACAGGATCAATACCGCAAACTCACCCCTTTCACATCTCCTGGTCATTCAGTTGAGGATCTAACAGCGCTCCCTTCAGAGGAGAAGCAGAAAGAAGAGGCAGCTAATTTAGCAACCGAGGCCTCGAAGGCACTACGAGACAAGTTCAAAAAGAGCGAGGACATCAATGGCAAGGCTCTGCAAATCAATGAAGATCAAGTCCAACCGCTCAAGACTCGTCTTGCTGTATCTTCTATGATATCGTATGTTCACGATCGAATTTTGACTCCGGAGATGATGCGAGCTATGATCATTCTCTACATCGGGCCACACCATCGTCCCGATTTTAATACCGATTTTTACTTGTCCCCTGTTCTGGCCCCGGATGCTCTGTTAGCACGATTTCCAAAAACTTACATCTTGACTGGAGAGCGGGATCCTCTCGTCGATGATACTGTGATATTCGCAGGACGACTCCGTCAGGCAAAGCTCCATCTCTTCCGTGAACGTCAAGACCTTGGCTTGGAAAAATCTCGACACCAATTCAACGAGAAGGACCATGTGGAGGTTTCTTTGATTCCAGGGGTCTCTCATGGTTTTATCCAAATGGCTGGCTTCTTCCCCGACGCGTGGAAATATATCAATCGCAGTGCCAAATGGATTGAGTCAATATTTGAGGCAGCTGATCTTCAGAATTCTCATGACAGTCTGCCCCAGCTATCCCAGGAGAATTTCACGTCGCCGAAGCAACAAAAGACTTTCAAGGCTACTAGAGAGGAAGATGTTGTCCCTGGCCACCATCGTCGGTTTCCAACCGGTGAATCTTCAGCTGACGAGGATAAACCCTTGGAAATGGGCGCCAGCAGTTTGACACCCGCCGAACAGAACAAAAACTCTGCACAACCTTCGAGCTTACTCGCCCGAAGGAAGAGGTCTCGCTCATCTTTCGCAGCTTATCAGCTCAACAGTGGGCTATCAAGTCTTGACAATAGCTCGGGCAGTGGGAATGATTTCCTAGTCAAGCTTAAACATCTAGAGATGACTAGTCACCATGACACCTTCCATCCCGATGAAATTAACAGTGCTCCTGGAAGCCCTACCGCAATCCGACCACGAGGAAGAAGCATTACTTCACTCGATAGCGAGGAGGACTTGCTTGATCGAAGAATGAATGGAATTGCTGGCGGACTGATGGGGTTAGGGGAAAGGGCTCAGACTCCAGGTCCTTGATCGAGGACTTGACGATTTATGATTTGTTCATGCAATACATTATCTAGATCTGTTCAGAATATCCGCAGAGTACATAGCAATCTTACATCTCTCATATTGATTGATCCATAATATTTACACTTAGTTTGTTACGACCAGAAGAAGACTGGCATGTGAAAGACCCGCTAACATGTGAAAATGGATCGGAGATACTCCGGCTATACTAGCACGCGAATAAAAGACAATCCAGAGAAACATGTGAAATCACAGTTAGATTCCAGATATTTCGGTGATGATCATCAAGACGGAGTGATATTTTTTGTGATATTCTTGCACTAGTGTAACAACTGCGAACCGTCTTGCTCTTGACCCGGGCCGATATTGTATCGGGATGACACCGCGATCGGCTCGGCATTCGGGATGGTCAAAACATACACATGCGACAGCAGATGCAAACCATCATGATAATTTGAATATCTAGCTTGATTATGAAGAGGAGATTTTTCCTGTATATAACAAATTCCGAAGAAAGACCAAAGGGTGTCGCTCGTACTCTCTACATCAACCATTTCTTCGCGTGGCCTTGTCCTGATTCAAAATTAAGAGCTGCCTCTATTCGAGCCCACATCACGGCCAAGGTTGCAGCAACTAGTAGAGCTCCGACCAGGATACTGGTATTTTCGTAGCTTCGAGGACCAGCTTTTTCATGCTGACTACTCCGAATCAACAAACCAGCGACCGGAGTGCCCAATAATGTAGCAAATCCCCTCACCATATAAAGTACCCCGTTGACACTGACAAAGTTTTGTACACCGAAGAGCTCTACCAAGCTAGTTGGGAATAGGGAGACATATGCCGACGCAAATATACCATAGAAGATAGTGAAAACGATGAAGAGAACGCTTCCGCTAGACTGCGATGTAGACAGTGACGATGGAAGCCACATCGCCAAAACGGAGATGGCAGATATAAATGCTGTCAAGAATAATGTATTAAGCCGGCCCATGCGATCAGCAGCATATCCAATAACGATTTTTCCCAATGCATTCGCAGCATTGGAAATAGCAATAAAATTAGCCGATGAAGCTTGTGAATACCCCAGTGTTCGAGCAAAAGAGGCGAAGAAAAACACGGGAGTATAGTAGGCTGCAGATTGGAGAGCAGCTCCGAGGGCATGAGCTGCGAATTTACGAGTCCCTGCAACGCGCCAATCAACAAGTGGGATACGCAACCAGCTGAGTCTCCTTGCATGTGCGGCGTTCTCGGCTTGTATTCGGGTAAGTTGATTTGCGGGCCATTTCATGTAGAATGCAGAGGAGGTTATTATCACGAAAGATATCGCAGCTGTAATACGGAGACAGTTGCGGAAACCGACCCGATCGATGAGCGATCGAAAAGCAAGAGGCCAGACGACGCCGCCAACTCCTGTTCCGGAGAGAATGATACCCATGGCGAGGCCACGATGGACTGAAAACCAGGTTGGTGCTACCGTGACCGAAGGCATATAAGCCATGCAAGTACCAATACCAAGAAGGAGGCCTTGGGTGAGGATAAATTGCCACAATGTTTGGCTGAAGCTAGCTAGAAGAAGAGCCAGGGAGTATATTATTCCTCCAGACCAAACGACTGCACGCGGAGAATATTGTTTTGTCCATGCTGTTGTGAATGGAGCTCCAATGGTCATCAATGCGATGGACAGGGTTCCGATTAGATCGATTTGCGCTGGACTGGCTCCGGTAAATGGCGTATTTGGGAGCTTGGACATTGAATCATATAGTTCTTGGTAAACTCCGAACGTGAAGTTGATCCCGCAACCAGTGAATACAAGGGCTGTTGAAGCGATCAATACCAGAATTGGCTGTCTGAGATGACAATGTTAGCGCAAATCACCGTACAGTCAGTGAGAATGGAGAGAAATACAATCGCTCTGACCTTGTCTGTCGACGGTTATCGGTCGTCAATATAGGTTCCAAAGGTCGATCCATTCTCTCGATGTCTTGTAGATGGGAGAGTTAAAGAGGGAAAGTTCATAATGCGGGCATCAGGCCGGTGATATTCGGTAATCTGAGTCATGTCTGCGGCGGAACCCGGGGAAAGCTGCAAGTATACAAAGAGTAGGAAATTCGGATAAAGCTCCTCGAATTTAAATTTGAATGAAAGGGAGAAATATTAATTATTGTGCAGAAGAAAATCTTATCTAGCACCATATGAAAACGGGATACGATCCATTCTCATACGAGTATCTTATCATCTCCTCATCCTATCTATATCGAGTTTATCCTCTACCGGGAGGAGAAGCGGGGTTTCAATCGGATATGCCGAAGCTCGACTCTTCTCCACCTTGCCAAGTCGAGGGTCAATTGACTCTTATTCAGATTCTCTGTTTATCAAGTTCTTCTTCCATTCCAAGCTTGCTGTACGTCAGCCTCTGACTCATTCCTTTTTGCTTTATATTCAATTTGGAATATAGATCGGGGATCTCCCATTCTTCATTGCCAAATACCATCTATTAGTGCATCGGCTTTGACGACTTTTGAACTTCATTGTATCACAACTTACCTACTTGCCCTGTCAACCCTCAAATAGATATAATAATGGGAGACACTTCAAAGAATGTCGTCTTCGACATTGTCGGAACTTTAGTATGCTATGATCATCTCTACGATGCGATTGATCGCCGTCTAGGTGATCGGCTGGGCGCAGAAGGCGTCAAGCCATATCTACTTGGTCAGATGTGGATGGAAACTGCCGAACGCGAGTATACGAATCTCAGCATTTCCGGACGCTACGCAGTTTATGGCGACGTTTTCGAGGCCCTTTTCTACCGTATACTTTGGATGGCTGGTATTCAAGAACCCAGACAATTCGCATCTGCCGCAGACCTCGAATACATAATGAGTGAGTACGAGGGACTCACCATGCGCCCTGGTGCAGCTGAATGTGTCCAGAAGCTCCGCAATGCAGGCTTTACTGTGTGGGCATTTACTGCGGGTGATCTTCGTCGTGTCGGTGGGTATTTCGCTAAAGCTGGTATTGAAATGCCATCGGAGAACCTGCTCTCCTGTGATAGTACTGGTGTTGGAAAGCCAGATCTTCAAGCTTACCGACCCTTACTGGGCAAGCTGATGTCTGAAAATGATGGGAAGAAGCCATGGTTTGCGGCAGCTCACATGTGGGATGTTTCCGCTGCGCGTTTGACAGGGTATGCTACTTGCGCTAGTTCATGAATCTAACAAATATTAATTCCGATAAACAGATTCAAGGGTGCATACTGCACAGTACTGGAGAAGGAACCGCTGACTGGGTTGTTTGGAGAAATGGATGTAATCGATGACACTCTTCCTGGAATGGCCGATAAGATCATCGCTCGCCAAGCTGCCTGAAGCATTTTATTGAAGGAGATAACTCTACCCATTGTTTTCTGACTTCAATCTGCTTCTTCAGCTAGGTTGTTTCCATTTACTCAAAATCCCATTCTAGGCATGTTAGATACTAGGTTGAGTTCAAGAGAAACCAAAAAGCAATTCTCCTGCTTTGAAAGAAACCTGGTACAGATCCTCGCAAGTCGATCTGAATAGCGCATCCTGATATTCATGTATTGAGGAAAGGTAAAAGCACACAAATAGTTTCCCGATATTCTCTGGGGGTGATTCTCGCCTACATTTTGTGCAATCATCGCCAGCTCTTAGCCGATGTTACTCTAGATCGAAAATCCACTTAACCCACAGCGTGGTTTGTGCATGCAATTATCAACCAGTTTCCCGCACTTTCATCGCCAACTTGAATTGACTTTTTTGGGAGAATATTGAGTGCTCATGGGAAACAATTCCGTGAATGGCTAACCATAGAATGCCGTCGGTGAGAGGTAAATCTATAGTTAGTTTGGTTAGTCATTCAGGGTCGTGGCTGCAAAAGATTAAGACGGCATCGTAGTATAATGTCTTAATTTATATTTTCTATGGCCGATAGAGATAGTACCTGTATCAGTCATAGATCTGAAATGTGGTCTATGGCTTTCAAAAATCTTCAATTTTTCAACATTGAAGTCTAAAAGATCATTTTCAATGGGTTCTATGTGAAATGTTAGGTCAGTGTAGCGGTGGTATATAAGAGTTCTTCTAGGTGATAACTTCCTAAGACCTAGGTAATGATATAATTTCTATCTGATTTACCACTGGCATTCCGCTTCTTGAAAATTCCGAATCTAGGACACCTGTTAACCAGCTTCAATTTAGTACGCTAGGGAATCAGTATACTTCAAACCCGAGGTGATTGCTATCATGTATCTCAATTCAGTGACCGTTGTCAACATACTATGTGGACTCCACTTGGGTATACTTGCTGGGTGTCAGGTATCTGCTTCGAATAAAGAACATCGCCCACCATGGAGCTGGAAAAATCAGTCAAGCTGTCTTTCATCTACAGACGTTGAAACCACGCCTACTGTTCTGCCTCCCCACTACGACCACATGTCCAACACCTTTCACTTCAAGTACACCATCTACCAGTACTTCTTGCTCTGCTGGAAACTCGACTAGTTCTACTGGTGACACAAGTCTTCTACCCACCACTACGTCTAAAAGTACTACTATAATGCCCAGTACGACGACTACACATACTATACCCACTAATACATCTTCCACCTCTTCTACAACTACTTCGACTACGACTCCGACTACCACTTCGACCACTACTCCATCTACCACCTCTACAACTACATCTACAATGACAAGTACCAAGGTTGTAGTGCCTCCAACAACAACGTGGAAATCTAATTTCAGAACGAGCGATGGATTCTCTATACTTAGCAACTCATTCATTGGGACATTCCCGAGACACTATATGCCAACTTATACAGATTTAGTGCCGTGTAGAGAAAGCATCGTATACTTATCTATCAAATTAAGCTCCAATAGGATCAGCAATCGAGCGTCATATTGTCGGTGCGGGGAACCTGCTGGTTTATCAGGAGGAGAATGTTGCCGGTGGAGATAGACAATCTCTCCCCCGCAACTGCCGATTGAATCAGAATCATATACCAAATCGATACCCTCAATTTCCAACTGGTATTAAACCAGAAGCACAGTTTTGCAACATGTCTGACAATCACTTTCCTGTCCCAAATGGGACTGTGCCATTCTGGAGGACAGAGCCCCACGTCTTGGATAATCATCGCTCTAGCCAGACTCTCCCAGAGAAGAGTGACATTGTGATAATCGGAGCAGGGTGCGCCGGAGCTTCTGCCGCCCACCATATTTTAAGTCGGGTGAAGCCAGGCTCGACTCCACCGTCTATCACTATTTTAGAAGCGCGACAGGCTTGCTCTGGTGCAACAGCCCGCAATGGTGATATTCCCTAGTCTATGGTTGGTACTGGCAAGTATTCTGACTAAAACAGGTGGGCATGTCAAACCAGATATATACAACTTTATCGCAAAACTCGCGGCGGATTATGGCGGTGATGCGGCGGCTGAAGTTGCGGCATTTGAAGCTAAACATGTATATGCATTCAAGGACTTTGTTGCAAAGGAAAATATTGATTGTGACTATACTGTCACTCGGGCAATTGACGTCCAGTTAAACAGAGCGCATTACGAGAAAACAAAAGCTGGGTTTCAGCGACTCATCGCCGGCGGATGTGCAGCTACAAAGCAAGCACATTTTATTGACGCGGGGGATGCAGAAAAGGTAATCTGTTCTGTTCTTTGCCATATACTGGGGCCTGCAAATATTGATGATTTTTTCAGTTCTCTGGAGTAAAGGGTGCTGTTGGTTATTTCTCGTATGCTTCGGGACATATCTGGGCTTATAAGTTTGTCCTGCATCTTCTGGACAAGCTTGTGTCGCAAGGCGTGAATTTACAAACACACACGCCTGTCTTGAAGATAACCAAGACAAATACTTCTGAGTCTAAGTATTCCTGGCGAGTTCACACTGATCGAGGGGCGATCCATACAGGTACCGTTGTACTGGCAACGAATGCATATACCTCTAGTCTTTTACCCCAATACGAAGGCAAGATTGTGCCTGTCAGGGGAACATGTTCTCGTATTATAGTTCCTCCGGGGTTTCATGTACCCGAACTGACCAAGACTTATACCCTCCGTTGGAGCGAGTGGGACTATGACTATTTGATCCCGCGAAGAGACGGAAGTATCATAGTAGGGGGCGCTCGGTCCGCCTTTATTCAAGATATACATAGCTGGTATAATGTTAGCGACGACAGTCGCGTGCTTGAGTCAGCTACTGATTACTTCAAGGGGTATATGCAGCGGAACTTTGATGGATGGGAGGATAGCCATGCATATACTGACCGAGTCTGGACTGGGAGTACGTCTTTCCAGGCATTTACTCTCTTCAACAACTCACTAGAATGACTCTTGCTAACTGACCCTAGTCATGGGATACTCTTCTGATGGACTACCACATATCGGGACAGTCCCAGGCCAAGATGATCTTTTCATATTGGCCGGGTTTACCGGACATGGCATGCCACAGATTTTCCTAGCGGCAGAAGGGGTCGCAAAGATGATTATGGATGGGGTACCATACGAAGAAACAGAATTGCCTCGATTGTTTAAAACAACACAAGCAAGATTGAGTGACCCAAAGAGCAATATTCTGGAGAAAATGCCAAATTCGAGTTCTTCAGAAGCCAAGCTTTGATGCAAAATGATGGATCATTTTATACGATTTGAACGCTTTTTGCCTGATTAGGAATATTGTTTACATGTCTGATTGTACTAGGTGAAAATTATCTATCACTACAGTACTCTGTACTCCGTTCCTTGACCTAGTAGCCCCGCAAATGCAGTCATCTAATTGAGGACGAAACTTTGTCGTTGTAATTTTGAGCTAAATCGAGTATAAGTGGGTTCATGTCTCAGCCTTGTTATAATTGCAATCCTCGGAGCTGATTTCTTATTTTCATTTCTTTGCGAAAGAGGAGACCTTGGAATAAATAAGAAATGATGGTTGACTAGCCATGGGCCAAGTAAGACCATGAAGTTAAAAAGTACTATAGTATCGCGTCATGAAATTAAGTCATGGTGATATTGAGCTTGCATATTACCCCAGGTCGGTGAGAGGCCCGATGCATCCACATCCCTGCCGGCTCCACATAGTATGCAGTTGCGAGAATTAGCCTCTCGTAGTTCCAATTAGTATCTGCTAGCGAAACTTGATGTCTGAATCTTCAAGATGTTATCCTTCAGCTTGAACATCAAAAACATTTTTATGTTCACAAAGTATAATATCAATAATATACTGCTCTTCATACTGCTATAGTTATTATGTATACTCGTTGGAATTGCCAGATAAAGTGGAGGCTTGGCAAGTCTTGGCGGAAACGTCAGTCTGACGGGCGATTGTGTGATTCTTGATTAGGCCTTGTATGTTGTACTGTTGTTGTACTGTATACTAGTACTGCATCCCAGTTGTATAGAACTACCAGTAGCTATAAATATCATTTTCAATATAGGATCAAACAAATTAAATGTTCAACTCCAATTTCTTTTATAGCTGTTTATTATCGTCACTGCATCAGGGTATCTCGTATACAACTCAACTGGCTGCTCGATCGACATGGCGTGCTTCTAATACGATGGCGCGATTGGACCCGCTCCGCACCTCTTTCTCTGGTCCATCACCAACTTGACGACTCCTGCCAACTCCTCCATATCACTAGTACTTAGTATATCATGGCCCCTCACCCTCAATTTCTGGCAGCTCTTTCGCCCTCTGTTCACCCTCACCACTTCTCGCCATGGGTGCCCCCGACATGACTCTGCCTAAAACAGAGCAGGATGTCATCCCCGACTCAATGCGTTACGAATACGACGCTTGGTTACTCGATGATCATCCTCTCCGCTCCCATCCTACCGTCTGTATCCCGGGACTGGGTACTTTCATCGCCGAATGGTATTCTTCCGTTGAGCGTCGTTGGAAGGATGGCCTCCTTCGAGTCGGATGTATCATCCTAGCTTGCTGGTGAGTGTCGACCCACCATGAAATCTGATATCAATCGTCAATCAACCTCTCGTCTCCTAATGCAGCTTTTCTCTCAGGGCAACATTTCAATGCCTCCGAGCACTACCCTCGGTCGCAAGTAAGGGTTCAACTCCGCTCACTCAACACAACACACGAGAATGGCATTTCACCTGCACTTTTCCCCGCTCAGACCCCCGTGCCAACGCCCTTGCGCAATCTGCTGTTGCTGGATGCAGTGGCTTCCGCACCGACATTTGGCTGCATGGCAATGAACTACAGATGGGTCCATCAGATGCTGGCCCAGCAGACATCAATGACATGCAGCATCGTCTTGACTCGCTTGTCTTTAAGTTGGGTTCCCGTGACCTTTCTACTGATATTCAAATTCCTCTGAGCGCCGAGGGAGAATCTCCCAATAATGTCCCTGAAGAGAACGACGTATCGCATTCCTTCTGGCTTCTCCTGGACCCTCAATCTCCGGTGAATGAACTGTTCCCGTACCTAGTCTCGCATCTGGACTCTCTTCGTCAGCGTGGGTTGTTAACTCACTGGGAAGGACACCGTGTGGTGCATCGACCATTCACGATTTTACTGACTGGCGAATCTTCACCCGGCTCTAATTGTGCCGATCATCCTTACACCGATCTCTTCTGGATTTCATCCGACGACACTATTTCATGGGATGAGACTGCTGTGAGAGGTCAATTAGCCCCGATCTGTGGCATTTAACATAACATGCCAACTATATTTCGTCATTTGCTGCATTGTTTCCCGATGTATAACCTCCGTTTATGATACCCACCATTCAAATGCCAATTCTAACAATTTTCATATCGCAATCACTCTGCTCTGATAGTACAAGTACTTGCAATTTTGACTAAACTGGTAACTTCAGATGTATTTCTCGTGCTTTTAGCAGCTTGTGCAACTCTGTAGTACTAGTGTGTGCCACGTCACGAGAAGGGTAAGCCCTAAAGAGGCCCGTGGAGTGATGTATTTTCGTCAGTGTGCAGAAACGGCCACGGGAGACGCAGAACATGGCGATGGAGAAGAGTCAATCTGTTGTGCGGCCTGACGTGCGTTAGGTAGAAGTACCGCATGCGCCCATATAAATTTCAGTGTTACCACCTGGGCTAGGGGTAATCTTATGTCTCGGATTGAATGGAAGAACAGAGTCAGATGGGAAAATTCCCTGGATGACGAGAAAGAGAAACTATACTCTGCTTAGTACTATCAAAAATCAACCCTCTCCACGTACTGTGTTCCTAAATGTTCAAGTGATTCACGCGGTGATCCGATCTCCACATGCAAGATACAGTCTTGGCCCGCCCCATCGCGCTAAACAGACTCACCGTTTTTTCTCCGGTTTGATCTCTCTCTTTCCTCTTCCCCATCACTCCGAGTCCACTTTTCGTTGACTCTTCTATGTTGCTGTCATCCCAACATTCATCATCACGCCAATATAGAAAGACTTCACCCTAACCCACTCCCTATCAGTCCTTGTTACCCCCTTTTATTCCAGCATCTTCTTCTCCGCACTGCCCGGCCCGCACCATCTCCGACGGGGTTTGGCCCGCGGGATCAACCGCTGATCCTCCGTCATTTACTCATCCTGGAGGCCTTTTTCCCTTTTCCTCGTCCATCTTGACTTTTATCACACTCAACACCTCCATCGCGCAATCCCCATCCGTCAACCTTCGTCTCATTCATCCCCGAAACGCCATCGCTTGGCGCCGCTCATTATGGACTTCTTCCGCCGTCTCCATCAGAGCTACCCGCCGCGACCATCCCCCCCTGAGTAATTCCCAAGAGTCGCGAGATGATCGACCCCGATCTCACACTATTTCTTCTTCTACCTCCGCAGCCGTCACTGCCTCCGCCATCGCTGCCAACGAGGCTCGTCATCGGCCGGATGATAAGGCTCGGTCAAGCAGCCGATACGAGTACCCTCCACCTGGAACGGCCTCGTCGCATCTTTATTCACGTGGCGCACATGGATCGCATCGCTCTCGCCGAGAAACTGCCGGCGCACACCTTTCTCCACCGCGGAATCATGCGCACCAACATCGACGACATACCAGCTTGGAAACAAGACAACAGGGGCACGTGCATCGACGGAATAATTCTCAGCCCCAGGCTGGCCATCTAAGAGAAGGTAAGCATCGTTATTGTCTGATCCCATGTGTGTTTTGATAGTGGTTTTCTCCCCGGAGGTGTCTGTTGTCCCCAGATTTGTTGTCTGGGGGAGTCGGACTTCTCCCGTGGTTCTCTCCTCGGCTCCTCTCCACTTCACATTATGATTGGGTAATGCCCAACGAGTGAAATACATTTGCGAAAGAGTACTCCAAGGTTCTTCCTCTGCTGTTTCTGCGCCGCATGGGAGAAAATATGAAAAGGATGATCCTCTTGACGTGAATTTTTCCGAGTCTATTTGATATACTTCCCCATCGCTCCTGCCCAGCCACTGTTTCCCCCTGCGTGCCTTCCCCAGTGGCGTAGATCTGCTGCTCGGGAACACTAGTCCGTATATGGACTAGTGTTACGTACCCCTTTCGGGACTAGCGTCCCAGCCGAGCTTCCGGAGTCACGGGGTCTGCTGCTGCTGAGAGGCCCATTTGTGTTGCTGTCGGGGCTCCACGCTGTGCGTTCATTCAGACTGCTCCCTTGACTGACTGGTGATAGTCGCAATGGACCACCAGCCTTCAAACCCGTCGCAAAACGCCTCAAACGGTAGCAGTGGCAGTCCTGTGCATTCTGGTAAGTTATTGGAAGGCGGACGCGCCCACTGCAGGGCGGAAACAGTGATCTGCCGCATCACGTCAGCCATCGAAGTTGATTCGCAAACTTGTGGAAAAGAGAAAGGAAACTAACAATCGTTCTGGATATTCAGGGCAAGAAAGTTCTGCGCCACCGTCCTTTGGGATCCGTCAAATGCCACCTCCATCTCCTCCACACGCGTACTCTTCGCGATCACAGTCAGCGAACGCGCCCCCATCATCCCTACTCTCGCGTGAGCCTCCAGGCGGCCACGCTCATCGTCCTGGGAGTAGCATGTCTATTTCATCGATGCTCGGCTCGGATCCAGAACGCCCAGCGCGAGATTCAGGCTCATTATTCTCACGCCCATCACCCGTGTACGGAAATGCGCCGACCAGTGCGTCTGCCGCCATGTCACCACCCTCGGCGCCAGCCCGCCAGTCTCCCCTAGATCAATCCCTTTTCCGACGATCGCATACTCCCGAAAAGCCATTCTCAAAACAGTCGTTGGGTCGACCATATCGATCGGGTTCCGGGGGCGGATCCAGTCTGCTTGGCGATCCATCAAAGTTTGGAGGCTTATCGCGAACTTCTCACTCACAATATCCGGAAAAGCCTCATTCAACACACCCATCGCCCAAAGTCTCTCCAGCTGAATCACCTTACAGTGAGCCCCGTCGAATGAGCTTCAGTGGCCCAATCGCTCGTTCGAATAGTCAGCCACCCAACCCTGATACATCCACCCGACCCTCTGGGTATAGCCCGATTGTACATCCCAATGCCGGCCCGGCGGATCGATTATCCTATGGAGGGATCGACCCGCATCCCCGAGATCATGGCAAGGAGCACAATCGATTTAGCAGTTTGTATGGAGATCGTCGTTCGGAAGACATTGCGCCTCGCGATCGAGATCGGCTGGGGCTTGGGCAGGATGGAAAAGGGACTCTGGGAGGACTAGGACGTTATGGTGCGACCTATGGAGAACGGGAGCCATTAGATCGACAGTCGACTGCTTCTCATTGGGAGCATGGGCGTTCAAATCCTCCGTCTCCAGAGACAAAACGACTGCCTGCGTTTGAATCAGGATCGGGCTTTGGTTTCGGAGCCATCCAAAGTTATACAAAGTCCCTGGGCTCTCAGCCTGGTGGTAGCCGACAACCCCCTTTGTCTTTGCAAACAGGACAAGGGCAGCCTACACTCTCTCCTCGTGAATCGTCGTATCTGAACAAACACCAACCCTCACAATCGCAACGGCTGGGATCAAACCCGGTACCGGCCTCCCCCGCCGGAACAAACTCATTGGGATTGCCCTCAGCGAGTGACGATGGGCGCCGCAAGGGCAGTGATGAACTTCTCGCTCACCGCAACCTTCTGGCCATAGGCGCAGAGGGCAAACGTGGCGGACGAGCGTCTCCACTCCCCCAGGCCGTGCAAGGAGCACAGGCACCGTTTATCGGCGCTACTGGTGAGCCCAGTATCAAGAATGAACTGGGCAGAGTGTTTTCTGGAATCGGCAGTGGTGTTGGAGGAGTGACTGCTGGGGTGTCCGGCATGTCTGGCGTCTCCGGTAGTGGGCCATCAACGCCTCTCATTTCAAGTCCTTTCAAACGGGATAGCTTGACTGGTCGCTCTGCCAATGATGAACCCGAAGAGGCCAAGATCGCTCGACCATCATCAGGCTCGGGCTCCAAGCGGGCACGCAAATCGCGAGATGAAGATGTGCAGATGGAATTAGAAGGCGGCGGCCTCTCTGCCCGTGGAAGTCGTCGAGCTCGTCATTTGCACCATCACCATCACCAGTATGTTTTGATTCTTATTTGAAATATATCCCCATGCTAACTCTTTTCTCAGCCATCATCATCACCGCCACAAGCCCGACGAGGAAGCTTCTGCATTGGCTAGCTTACATCGACCTTTGACATCCGCAAATTACTTTAATCGAACCTCTACACCCGGTGAAGGCCCAGGGCATCACCATCACCATCACCACCATCATCACCACCATCACCCCCCTTCTCAGCCCCCCGCCGCATCTCCTCTGCGGGAACCTCGTACCACCGTCAACCTCGAGCCGCTCTTATCAAGTGTGGCTCACCTCCCACGGCACCACCTGGGATCTACTCTCTACACTCCTCGCATCGGCGTACCCGGCGTAAAGGCCTCTACAGAAAGCTCCAAGTTCGGATACACCACCACCCCTCAACCTCTCCCACGCTTCGAACAACGGGAAAACTGCACGTTCACCGTTCGGGTACCACGGTTCCGGATCGACACGACTCACCGGGAGGAAATCTGTGCACGCCGTGCTTTGTGGGGTACTGGCGTGTACACGGATGATTCGGATCCTGTTGCCGCTGCTATCCACTCGGGTTTTATCCGAGGTGCCTGGGGCGAGGATGTAGATGAGTCTATGCTCGATCTGGAGATTAAGGATACATATCAACACGCCCCACCTAAGGAAGACACCAATACCAGCGTTCAGAATGCCGGTGCTCCTAAAGAGGACACCCAAGCTGAAGGTCCTCGTCTTCCACCTGTTCCTCCTCCCAATCAAGACCTACATATCACTCTCCTCGTGCTACCACGTCTTGAGACATACGATTCCACCGTAATGTTTGGAATCAAGTCTCGTAAATGGAATGGTCGACATGATGGGATGAGCTTCAAGGTGCAACGAGTGGATTGGGTTGATGAAGGTGTCGCGCGCGGCGAGGAGCGAAGCGGCGAGGCCCGACGGAAACGTTTACGTACGTTGATGCAGACAGGTCGGATCTGTACTGGTCCTGCGATGGCCAAAATGGATGAACTTCGACGAAGTGGAGTGCAAGTTCCCCGGCCGATCGATAATCAAGAGCAGCCGACTCCTGTACAGCCGGTGTCATGAATGACTCGGGACTTTGTTTCGGGTCTTGTGAGGGCTTACCTCAGGTGATCTCTCATGATATTTTTCTTTTTCTCTATCTTTGGTCTATCCATCTGATCTGAATAGGGACTAAACGGTTATAGTTACAGCGTTCTGCGTATTTTTTTTTTTCAAGTTCTCACGTTTTTCTTTACTTTTCTTTTTTCCTTTTTCAATTTCTATCTCTTTGATTTGTTCTGATTGCCCAGGTAAGTTTCTACTAGGGCCTTGATACCTGCGAATAGCGAGTTTGCGCGTTGAAGCTTTGGGCATCCGGGTCAACGGACACAGGAAACGGATGAAGGGATGTGGGAAACTCTACATCCCTGATATGATCTTATTATTCAAGAACCCTACTTGGGAAGTGACTTAGTATCTTAATTTATCTCTGCGGAGATTTCATGTTGATTCTTACGGGTAATTCAGGGTTTTTATGCAACTTCTTTCCCTACGTAGTATGGGCATGAGCAAATTTACCCATTGCAAACAGCGGACTATAGAATTGTCTTCAGCTCTTCAGCATGAATTGCACTTTTTCGTAGACAAATTTGACTATGTAGCTATCCTGCTGTCCTCTGAATATACAGCATATTATGGCCTTAATAATATCTCTCTGCTACTCTGCTTCGATGCATCTCCCTCTACCCCATACTTCACGGCGGAGACCGACGCTAGAAGCTCTCCCCGCATTGTCAACTCGCAACCGCACCGATCGCCGAAGTCTATCCTTACACGCCTTTGTATTTGTTCTGTATTTTGAATCGGACTTTTTTTTTTTAGAGATCCCCATTCAATCACTTTATACTCCCCTATATTATGTCGGTAGATCTTCGGCGATCTCACCCTCTCGTGCACTTGATCATCCCAAGTTCCCCAGTTTCTCCCATTTCAACCGAGGCCCAACGACCGATACATTACTTGGTTTTGTGTAATTGTATTACCGTATTCTACTTGTTCTCCACGGGAAGAATGCCCGCCGGCCCGACTCGGACGGGACCGACTCGGTCCAGCGGTGACCGTACGTGACCAAACCTGACCGCCTCTGACTGGTCGGTGTTGCAAAAACAGCCGAGGCATTCACAGCTGCTTTCTTCCCGCTCTTATTTGGTTGTTCGATTTCCCTCCACACTTATCTGTCTCCTTTCCTTTTTCCTCTCCTTCTCTCTTCCTTTTATACTTCCTTCTTTCACATAACCCTTTATTGCTGAGAGGGATGTTCGCTGCCTCTGCGCGAAGCCGTCTCTCCACCCTGTCAAGGCCCCGGCTCCCTCCGACGTCACTACTCACCCGCTCGGTAAGACGGCCACCTCCGATATTCGCAGGCTGATCGCATTCGCGTTGATGTTTCTATGATCGGAAGATCATGCTTTTTGGAGATCAATTGGAAATCTGACAATTTGTATAGACTCCCGCCATGGCTCCTCGACGACAGGCTTCCTCCGTCCCTGAGGGTGAGTGATATACTAGTATCATCATGTTCACATGTCTCCGCGGAAGGGGTCCCCATCTGGATCTCCCGCGAGAAGCAATAGAGAGATACACAGCAATTCACAAGATCTCAGTGAATGAATGACTAACAACACTATGACTAGGATACAAGGAAGACCTCTCCAAGGGCAAGATGCTCCGATTTGAGGACTCTCTGCCCCACCTCCCGGTCCCCTCGCTCGAAGAGACCGGCCGCCGATATCTGAAGTCGGTTCACCCTCTCGTCTCTACTTCCGAGTTCGAGAACACAAAGAAGGCTGTCGAGGCTTTCATTCGTCCCGGTGGTGAAGGTGAGCCTCTGCAGAAGCGCCTTCTCGAGCGCGCCGCCAATCCTAAAATTAAGAACTGGATCGCCGAGTGGTGGAACGAGGCCGCCTACCTTGGCTACCGTGATCCTGTCATCCCCTATGTCTCTTACTTCTACTCGTACAAGGATGACCGGGAACGTCGGGACCCTGCCAAGCGTGCTGCGGCTATCGCCACAGCTACCCTGGAATTCAAGGCTGAGGTTGACGCCGGCTCGTTGGAGCCAGAGTATATGCGCGGCCAGCCCATGGCCATGAGCTCTTATGAGTACATGTTCAACTGCTGCCGTATCCCCGCAGACCCATCTGATTTCCCTCGCAAATTCTCTGCTGCCGAGAACCAGCACATCGTCGTTGTTCGCAAGAATCAGTTCTTCAAGGTGCCCATAGTCCTCAATGGCCAGGCCCTGAACGTCTCCGAGCTCCAGCAGCAGTTCCAGCGCATCATTGATATCGCCCAGCCCGCCCCGCCGGTCGGTGTGCTGACTGTCGCCGATCGTGACCACTGGACTGCTGCTCGCAAGAAGCTGGTTGCCGCTGATCCTGCCAACGAGCAGGCTCTCAAGGACATCGAGTCCAGCGGCTTCGTTATCTGTCTGGATGATGCCAAGCCTGTTACCCTGGAGGAGCGTGCTCACCAGTACTGGCATGGTGACGGTGCCAACCGTTGGTTTGACAAGCCCCTGCAGTTTATCGTCAATGACAACGGTACCGCCGGTTTCATGGGTGAGCACTCCATGATGGATGGTACCCCTACCCACCGTCTGAACGACCACGTCAACAACCTGATCTTCAACAAGAAGATCGATCTCTCTGCCAAATCCCTCCGCGCCAACCTGCCCGACCCCAAGCCCATCACCTTCCACCTGAACGAGGAGACCAACGAGGCCATTGATGTCGCAGCCCAATACCACCGCAAGCAGATTGCTTCTCACGAGCTTGTTGTTCAGGCTTTCCAGGGCTACGGAAAGGGACTGATCAAGAAGTTCAAATGCAGCCCTGATGCCTATGTCCAGATGCTCATTCAACTGGCTTACTTCAAGATGTACGGTAAGAACCGTCCTACTTACGAGTCCGCCTCTACCCGTAAGTTCCAAGAGGGCCGTACTGAGACCACTCGTACCGTCTCCGATGAGAGTACCGCCTTCTGCAAGGCCCACCACGACCCCGAGGTTCCCCGTGAGGAGGTTGTCAAGTTGTTCCGTGCTGCCCTTGCCCAACACACCAAGTACACCATGGATGCCAGTGACGGCCGTGGTGTCGACCGCCACCTCTTCGGCCTGAAGAAGCTTCTTCAGCCTGGTGAGAAGCTTCCCGCTCTCTACGAGGACCCCGCCTTCTCATACTCTGGCTCTTGGTACATCTCTAGCTCCCAGTTGAGCTCCGAGTACTTCAACGGCTACGGCTGGAGCCAGGTTATTGATGATGGATTCGGAATCGCCTATATGATCAACGAGAACAGGTAAGCTTAATTCCCGGTTCATAAAATGAAATATACTAATTCTTACTTTTAGTCTCAACTTCAACATCGTCTGCAAGCGCCTCGGAGCCCACCGCATGAGTTACTTCCTGAACGAGGCTGCCACCGAGATGCGTGACCTTCTCATGCCCGATCTCGCTGCCCAGGCTGAGAAGGCCAAGCTGTAAGCTTTCATGTAGCGTGAGTTTATACTACCTGGTATCACTTTTTTGACCCCAACTTTCTGTGGGTTGTTTGCCCTTGCAATTCGATTTGAGTTTAGCGACCATAGATGATATATCTGTCGTTATTTGTACAGTTACTACAATATGAGTTCTTACGTGTGAGCTTGGCAGTTCTCAAGTCATTCCTGGATTAGCATGGTCACACCATGCCGTAATGCCTAATTAGATATTTTTGAACTTGTAATATGTCCAATCTGGACGTCATGATTGCAGTCTACACGAGAAACTTGACCTGCTCGAATTGTTTAGTTCGATAGGCACACGTGACTGAGTTGCCGATATCAAAAAATGGCAGCGTTCTTAGGAAATTCAACTGCAGCAAATCCCCGCGTTATCGCGAAGCTGGACTTATCATCGTCACTCCGCACTGCTCGCACTACTCTACCCAGGGAATATCGCCATGTCCCCAGATATCAACTCACTCCCTCAAGCACCATCCTCATCCTCCGCTTTACCCATTTTGACCCGCGAAGTCGAATCGAGCTCGCCCCGCATGGCTGCTACCCACTCTTCCCCCGCTGTCACCGAGCCTGCAGGCACGCCAACTCGATCGCCCCGCGGTTCTAGCCTGGGCCGCCTATCGATATCTGAGCGACGTCGGTCATCAGTTGGTATGAACTTAAGTAGTAGTCCTGTCTTTCCAACTGCCGATCCACATCATCAACGGGCCCCATCTCTTGGGGAGCTTCATCAACAGTTCGAACAGGAACAAGAGGCGCAAGTGGTGAGTGTAAAATAACCACTATACAACCTGCATCAGCTAATCTTCATAATGCGGATAGAACCGACTTCTCCAACAGATTCACGTCCTCCAGGCCCAACTACAACAACACCAACAACAAAGACGAGATCAAACTACTGCCATCGACGATAGCACTCCATCTTCCGAACACTCAACATCCTTCTTTGCTCCAGAAACCAGAATTCCACGCACTAATCGTCCATCCACTTCATCGATATCAAATCCATATCGGCAGTCCTCACGACCTCCAAGCCAAACTCCCTCCCCTAGTATTCGACCCCAAGATCCGACCCGGGCCTCCGAAACCATAGAGTCATTCCCAGGACACCGCGATAATCCATCACGACGCGGAAGTCGTGATGAAAGTGCATTTTACCAGGCCGAGGCCGCAATGTTGAATCGGGAGAATCAAATGCTTCGGCAACGGATTCGCGAATTAGGTATGTACAGCCAAGCCCGCCAAGCGAGACTGCCGAGTATGATACGGTAGAAGAGCGTGGTTAAATGTTCGGGATCTAACTTCCCGTGATAGAGCGTCAAATTGGAGGAATGCCGATGTCAAGACCTCCTGCTTCTAGTTCCGACTCCGCAGTTCCTGGATCGCGTGTGGGTGTAGTTCCGGGGCAAGCGGGGCCCGAAACGGCGGACCCGCATGCCGTGGAATCGGATGTGAAGGATTAGTTTGTACTCTGTACCTCGTGTATTGAGAAGGGATGCAGTAATGGCAGAGCCTGTAAATGATGTATTGTGTTTTGACTGGCTCTTACGAATGGAAATGGGTTGAAATCGCTTGTTAAGTGTGGATGGCCGATGGCTGACTGTCGACGGCTTGTGGAATAGCGTTGCTGAGATGGAAGAACATTACGTCTATTGACGATACTTGATGCAAAGTCTTAGATTTTTGCTTTCTGTCCTTTTACTTGCTCAAGCTGCTGTGCAATGTTAGCGATGAATGACTGATGATCATATCCGACTTGAACCCATTCTGTGCAGTTGAAGGTAGCAAGGTCGGGGTTATTGTGCCCTACTCATCAGTAAAACTGACTGATTTAAAGGATTCATGACTCGAACTCAAGGCTTTCAGTTCAGTCATAGTTATCATCCTGCTGTGGATATGTAGCTAAGGCTGAGGGTTCATGTACCCATACAATAGGTTCTGGAAGAAACCAGGTCATCATGAGAACTCAATGAAAAGCTCAATTTGCTTTGGGGCTCTACTGAAACATATTCTGTCGCAATGCCTTGTATACTAGTATTACTAGTAGTAAGATGATGATTCTTCTCACTTCAAAGGTGCAATGTATCCATATAATACGGATATTGATGATACTGTCTAGTACTAACTGTTAACTAGTAGTTCATACTGGTACATTACCAGTATTCATGCGATAGTTACCTCCTGGTACCTACCTTTGAAGTGAGACGAATCATCATCTTACTACTAATAATACTATAGGTAGGTAATGTACGAAATCCCCAACTTCACACGTTTATTGCTTCATTACACTGTAGTGCTAGCTTTAAGTTAAAAGTACTGGGAGAGTACAGAATAAGATATGTGAATTTCTGTTCCTTTAGTAAAATGAATAGGTACTAGAACCTTCTAAGAATCCTATACTTCAGCATTGGAATCCTGAAGTATAGGATTCTTTCGCTGTCTATTTTTTGCGTAAATTAATATTTATTTATGTATAAATATAATAGTTTTTTTACTAAAGATGGGCAACCAACCCACATCGTCATGTCACTTCAGCTTCAAAAAATGAAGATCACCTCGCCCGATACTCCTGCAATGCACCTTGAAAATCCTTCCAACACGTCCTGCAGGACCGTGGAGATACTAACCAAATCCGGTTGAAATAAACATCCAAATGCAGCATTTGCGGAGTATGGGGTCATTATGAACTACTAGTCACCAGCAGTACACTCTGGAGACCCCGGAAGTCCGGCAGTTACCCCTTCCAAAGTGGTTCGAAGTGTAGTATGTATAATGTGTACATCCATGGATTTCTTACAAGTCGTCAAGCCAAAATCTGGATCCGGCATGTCAGGGGGTGAAATGAAGGTCCAGACCGTCCAGACCGTCCAGACCGTCCGGAATGAAGAAGAGACCGCATTTGAAATGTCAGTCTCGTGGCGCGAGGAATGTGAGATTCATTTTCTGGAATTAATAGCGAGTAACTAGTGCAGTCTTCTCCAGGACTTCGTACTATGTATTCCGTACGAAGTATACATGCATTGAGTGTTTGTTTCCGGTTATCCACCCTCGGCGAGTCTCTTGATGGTTCGAAGTTAGTCCAAACTTTTTCTCCATGGGGTCGCGCGGTGAGGACGTGGTAAGATTACATTGTATTTACGACTTGATCTATGTAGAGGTTTATGCAGTGTGGTTTAGGCCAAGAGGTAGCAAATACTTCGTACATAAGACATTAATTTTAATAGTTGAAAATCACTACTAGTTTCTTCAAATTGTTGCTTTCTCTGAAGGTACTTACAGTAAATTGAAGCAGAACTAACTTCTGCTGCTGCTAGTATATTTTGTATCAGTATCTCAACTGCTTCACCCGATTAAACACTAGTAGTGTTTGATGTAAATAAGATATGGGACCAGTCGACAGTTCTGCTCGGGTCATCAAGTGGTCTCATGTGTCTTTATGGTGTGAACATGCGATGGGGAATATAGCTCATACTAGGAAAAAGATTGGATTTCTCCATAGGGGTTTTTGAGAAACTATTCCAGTCTCATGCTACTAGCCTAAATCCTGAATTTGATGCGCGCTTTTTTTTAAAAAATCGAGCATACACATTGTGTACACTGTAACTACTTCTTATATTCTGACTATGTTCTGACTGTCCTTGCAGTACACATACACTCCGTGTGACTGACTCAAAGAGGCAAATCCCAAAGGCTAATCAATTGGGGTCCAAAATGTATCAACCCTTGGGTAGGCAGAGGCAAACCCGCCTAAGAACCACAGACTCTGCAAGGGGACGATCGGCCACTCCGAAAGATTTTGAGTGGGTTGACACACGTTGCACATTGACAGCTTCGAATGACTTCTAGAAAAGGGCAGTTCGTTGTGTATTTGAATACTATGTAAAGTTAATATACTCCAACAATCTGTACAGCACCACATGTATGTCCTAGTTACTATGTATGTACATAGAGAGGATATTAATGATCTGAAAGGAAAGCGGAGCCCGATCTTTACAAGCGGTCGGAACAAGAACTTGTAAGCCTTGGCCTTCAATGGCGATCCCCACGCCACGTCCGTAACCGCCCGTCGCGGCTTGGTTAAGTCCCCTGTTGGCTGATGAGAGTACCTGGTCCAGGCTTTGATCTCTGCCTTGTGATAGGTGTCAGAGCGCCCCCGTGACGTCAAAGATGAGTTTTTTTTTTTTCTTTTTTTTTTCTTCTGGCTGTTCTCTAACCCTATCAGGCTGATCGTGTGCCTTGGCTGAGTCTACAGCAAGATCGTACCATAGATATAGGCTCAGAAGAAAATGTTAAGTACGTAAAGTACCATCTATTGATATGTTCGTGTTATTGATGTACGTACTGAACGCGCAGTACAATATAGTATGTACCGTACAAGGCCGGATAGATCGGCGATGGGGAACCATGCGGTCCAAACACGAGAGTTGATCCTACAATGTACTCGTCCCTTACATCGCGGGGCACCACATTGTAACTGTCGGTTAGATCTGGAGATTACATTCTCCCGATCGATTGGGAAATGTAAAATCGAGGATGCATCCGAATATATTTACATACATACTATGTATATTCACATCGTAAAAGAGAATGGGAGAAAGGCGTCGGCTCCAATGTCCCCAATGCGGACATTCCCCATCCCAAAGCGGATCCATCGGAAACTTGCCGGCCGCCCCATTCGTTCATCAAAGACTGCGAATCCATCGGTCTTGTTCCTTCGGTCATAAGTTTGCAATGTTTTTTTCTTCTTTTTTTTCTTTTTTTTCCCTGTTTCTTTCTACTGGGTTAGTGGCGTCTTGAAGCACGACCCCTTTTCCGGGGCGTCATGGCAAATTGATGTAGATGGTTGAGAAGTTGGCCGATCTGCGTCATTTTCGTGTATATTGGCACCCTCGAAAAGTATGGCAATCAAAGGACTTGAGTTTCCCCTGTTAGCGTGGTAGAGATCAGAAGGATTTTACAGTAAACTGGGGCCATGTTTTCTGGGGCAGATTGCAAAAGAAAAAAAAAGTGGGTGAAGGGTTATCCCACGGGGAAAGGATTCGGCATCCCGCACCCACTCGGTGACGCAAAGGGAAAGTCAACGGCGAGCGGAGGGGATCTGGAGAAATCTGGGGCGAGACAGAGCCGAGAATATTACGGGATCTGAAGAAAGTATTAGGAGAGAAATTTTGAATACACCATAATAATCACTATAAAAATAAAAATAATAATTAAAATATATAATAAATAATAAATAATACTCAAATCAGAACTAAATGAGTGGAACTGAAGACTGCAAATGGCCAAAAGGGCAACCACGGAAATCGCCAAGCGCTGAGTCCGGTTGCATCGCACCTGCCCTGCCCTGCTTCTCTCTTTTTTCTTTTTAATATTTATTTGTTCCTTCCTTTTCTGCTTTTTTTTCTCTTTTTTTTACTTTGGTTGCTTCCCCCACACTTTTCTCTCTTCTTTTCTCTTCTTCTTTACTTTTCAACTCCTCTTCCTACTCCTCTCCCTCGACCTCTTCCTTTATTTACTTTCTATCCCACTGTCTACTATCTACCTCGAGTAGATCAATCGCACCTTCTACTCGCATTATCTCTCATTTCAAACCTCCTCCATGGCGAGCCATTCGGAGAAGTTGGCTGGCCGCCTGGATGCAGTGCAACAACACGCATCCTCCTCCAGTGAAACTCAACAAGAGGTGTTGGGCAATGTGCCCATGAGTGAAAAGGGTAATGACAAATATGACCAATTGGAGAATGTCGGCCCTGATGGCCGTATCATCTTGACTGAGGATATGTGCTATGATCAACTCGGTTACTCGTACAGCGAAACTCGCAAATGGCTGATCATTACGGTCATCTTCCTCGTCCAGGTCTCCATGAACTTCAATACTTCTCTCTACTCCAACGGTCTCAGTGGTATCTCGGAGGAATTTGGCGTCTCTATGCAGGCTGCCCGTTGTGGTGCCATGATTTTCCTCGTTCTTTATGCGTTTGGTTGTGAACTTTGGGCACCATGGAGTGAGGAGCTGGGTCGTAAGCCTATCTTACAAGCCTCGCTGTTTTTAGTGAACGTTTTCCAGCTACCGGTGGCTCTCGCTCCTAACTTTGCTTCGATTATGGTTGGTCGTGCATTGGGTGGTCTATCCTCTGCTGGTGGTTCCGTCACTCTGGGTATGATTGCCGATCTGTGGGAAGCCGATACTCAGCAGTACGCCGTTGCTGCCGTTGTCTTTTCTTCTGTTGGTGGCTCGGTTCTGGGACCCGTCATCGGTGGTTTTGTCGAGGCTTTCCTGCCCTGGCGCTGGAGTATCTGGATCCAGCTGATCTTCGGTGGTTTCGTGCAGATTATGCACTTCCTTATTGTCCCCGAGACTCGGACTACAGTTCTGATGGATCGTATTGCGAAGAAGATGCGCAAGAGTGGCGAGAATCCTAATGTCTATGGCCCAACCGAAGGCATGTCCTTCCGCGAACGTTTCCCTCCCCGTGAGCTTATGGTGACCTGGATTCGACCATTCAAGATGTTCCTCACTGAGCCTATTGTGTTGGTTCTGTCTCTTCTCAGTGGTTTCAGTGATGCTCTGATTTTCATGTTCATCCAGTCTTTGGCTCTTGTTTATGGCCAGTGGGGTTTCAACACCTGGGAGAAGGGTCTGGCCTTCATTCCCATTGTCATTGGTTACTTCATTGCTTGGATCTCGTGGTTCCCTATTATCCGCCGCAATACTGCCGAGCGCCGCGACAACCCGGATAGCGAGCGAGCACAATACGAGTCTCGCCTTTGGTGGTTGCTCTATACAGCACCTTGCCTGCCTATCGGTCTGATTGGCTTTGCTTGGACCAGTCTGCCTCAGTGCCACTGGATCGGATCCATGATCTTCGCTGCCATTATTGGTATTGCCAACTACGCCATTTACATGGCCACTATTGACTATATGATCTGTGCTTACGGTCCATACTCTGCTTCTGCTACCGGTGGAAATGGATGGGCTCGTGACTTCCTTGCTGGTGTTCTGACTATCCCCGCAACACCCTTCTTCGAGAGTGAGTTTATTCCGCCGAAT
This sequence comes from Penicillium citrinum, assembly GCF_028827155.1. Lineage (NCBI taxonomy): Eukaryota > Fungi > Ascomycota > Eurotiomycetes > Eurotiales > Aspergillaceae > Penicillium > Penicillium citrinum. The sequence goes on from NW_026622686.1 coordinate 4,558,865, forward strand.
TGTTTTATATTCATCACCCAGCTAACACAATATCTCACTGTAGACATTGGTGGCGAGCGTCATCTCGAATATGCCTCTACAATTCTCTGTAAGTATCTCAATTTTGACCTTTTTAACTTTCCCCAGGGCTCCTAGCTAACTGATTATCTCAGTCTGTATCTCGGTACCACTGGTTGTTGCCGTCTACATCATCTACTGGAAGGGCCCAGTTCTCCGCAAGCGTTCCCCTTTCGCTCAGCGACTCTCCGAGGCTCGTCACGATCTGGACATGAACATTCAGAGCCGACGAGCATCCAAGGTCCCAGAGGCCTCGCGGGCAAACTCCTACGCGCGTTCCCAGCAGGACCTCCGCATTCGAGGCAGCCGTCCTGGCTCGCGAGTCAACTCTCGGGCAAACTCCCGAGTGAACTCGCGTGCCAACTCACGCCGCAACAGTCTTGTCGCATGATTTGCTTCTGTATTTTGTCAGTTTAGCTCTTGGGGCTGTTTTTGGCTGTCCAATTGACTGTTGTATCAACTCTTGTACGAGTACTACGATGGCATTTGCGAAAGTCATGATCAACTGGGTGTTTTCGAATTCCGTGGGAGGATTTACTGATAATTTTGTATCTTCTTTTCTCTCTGTATGTCTTGAATCGCATGGATCCATGCGCTGGACGTGGTGGACTCTTAATTATTATTTACCTTTCCCTGTGGTATTATTGGGTATGATACCTGTTTTAAGAAGACACGGTCTCTTCAAGTGATGGTCGGCTACCTGTTTTTTGTTTACTTTGACAGCTGCATAAGACCATGCACGATCCAGATGTCATGTACGCTCAGCGAGCCAGGCTTTTACTCTGCGAAAGACGTAATTAGTGACGAATCATGTGCTCTACCCGATGGATATTCTTCGTAATCCCTTATCCCTAATTCATACAAATGTGCTGTCGGCTTACAATACCCTATTACACCGTGCTATATACTCTTGTTCATGGATCCGGTGGGTCTATCGATGGTACATTAGTAGTATAGAGTAGCATCTTGAGATTTCCGCTTCCGGTAGTACGAGTACATACACCAAAGAGGGTTGAACTATTAACTACCCAGGGTTACCCTCTCCTAATGGTACATACCTATCTCAGTAAATTGTAGAGTCTTTCCAAAGATAGTAATTCAGGAACCAGCAGCCACAGTGTAGCTTTGAGTGTATCTTGAAATTTGGTTCGGTGGTTGTGGCGCCCAATAGCCTCTGCTCGGGTCGTTTAGGATGAAGAGTGTAACCGATGCAATTGGAGTGTATCTACTTGTAAAGTATATCCGTATTGAGAATTGTTTGTGACCTTTCTATCGCTAGTACTAATTGAATGGCATGATACTGTTACTGCTGCTATTTATCATGGCACCTATGATAGTAACTGTGAGTCAGTGTCTACCAGAACTACATATCCTTGTGGTACCTGTGCTAGTAAGACTTCAATGTACACCCAAACACTGCAACAATGAATCCAGTTCCACCATAAGCGAACTTCCGATATCTATACTATCTATTCTAATTAAGATTCTAATACTATCTTCTTTACTATACTATATTATACTACACTATACTATACTCCATATTGTATACATGCTACTGCACTCCGCCTGGTCTGTGCGTCGTTCAAATATCCCGTGACTTTCGCAACGAAGTTCCCTTCAACATCACATTTGATCACTTTTCTCTTCCCAACCATGAGCTTCCTTCGTTTACCAATTGCCCGCGGTCTCTCGCGGCCCTCGGTTGCTCGTGCTTCTTGCCACACTCGATTGTTCTTTGTTGCCCCATTTCACCCTCTCCGAATGGCCTCTTCTGTACCTGCACCGCGTTTCGCCGAGGGCGAAGACCCGCAGCAGCTCGGCCCCGACACCGAGACACTTCAGCAACAGGGCTGGGCGCTGGACGCCGACGGTATGGGCGTCACCAAAACGTTTCATTTTAAGAGTTATTTCAAAGCAGTGGTACGTTTGTCTGGACAATTCGATGTTCTCTTGTGGAGTATTGCTTACATTTACTTAGTCCTTTGTCAACTTGATTGCGTCCGAAAGTTCAACAAAGAAACATCACCCCACTATGACTATAGTAAGCATCGACCCGAGTGAACAAAGAAAAAAAATTAGATCTGTAATGGATCGGAACTACCAGTTACTAACTTATGGTTTTAGCGGTTTGGTTCCGTCGATGTTCACTGGACTACTCATCACCCGCGCGGCCTCACCCACAAGGACATTTCCATGGCCCGTCATTGTGACAATGGAGCTGGCCTTCTGGGCGCAGTTGAGTCAAGCCAAGGATTAAAATGTGGCCCATCTACCTAGCGGTTGGCAACACAGCGCAGGACAGGACAAGCCAAGATAAATCAACCAATTCTTGGATTCCAAGTCCAAGCTCCAACGCTTGCTCCACTCGATCCTGAGACTGAGCCTGGAACGCGCAGGAATCTTAGCGAGATGCGAATGGTGGAGATTGGAGAGAAGAGACGAAATCAAGGCCGAGCGATTCCCGGGGGCCCCCAAATTTAGTGGCCTCAAATTTATGCACTTCCCATCAGCTTGTAGATCCCCCCCACTTCTTCCCTTCTTCTCCTGAACTTGCGGAACTCTCTTTTTCTCTCTTTGCTTCAATCTGAAACCATCTCTTCACTCTCGATCTACAACCACTCTCCCCAATTTTCTTTTCTCGGCATTTTCCGAATTGCTCATTCGACACGACAATTCGTGAGGCCAACTCGGCCGTGCAGACTCAACACGTTCGGATGTGACGATCCTTTCCCTCCTGAATTTCGGCCCTCCTTTTCCTGCATCTGCTCGGTCATGTTGTGTTGAAACGGCCCGCGTCAAGACTGAGCCCGAGGCGAGACAATGTCCTCGATTTCGCGAGACCTGACCCAGCCTTCTTTTGGCGAACGGAGGGGACATCGTCTTGCACCACTTCAAACAAATTTCAGTCGCCCGGCCGTGCAGCAACAAGACCAGTCGCAGTCGGAGTCGCAATCGCAATCACAGCAGCCCAAGCCTCAAACCCCGCGACTCCAGCGTCCTCGACCTACTGATCCCACTACTAATGGAATCGACGGACCGGTTCCTCTCCAGAGCCCCGTGAAGCGCCAATCGTCAAAATCAAGTCTGCGAAGTATATTTGGTGGCCGTGACAAGACCTCGCGTGCTGCTGTCGCTCCCGAGAGCAAGCTCAATGAAATTGAAGAAAACATGGTATCTCCCACGGAGATCACCTCACAGACTGCGACGATAGATGAAACATTAATGTCGCCTGATCTTGCCACCCCTCACACCACGATGTCCACGACTACCACCCTTACCTCCCCGACCACACCACGGGCACGAAATACATTGAAGACAGGTCGAGCACCTCCGCCGGAGCCAAAGACCTCCCAGGACCAGTATGGATGGAAACCCCCACCACTGTTCCAAGCATATCCCCAATCTACCAAACATGATTGTCTCTCTGCGCCCGCGATGTCAGCGGACTCGATCTTGCGACTACATGCGACATCAGGAAAGGGTACTGGAGAGGATGGCCGTGTAGGAACATCAGGTCAGGATTCCAGAAAGAAGGAACAGCGGGAACGGAAGCATATGCGGACACTTTCTGGGACGATCAACAAGGTCGAATGGACCAAGAAGATCTATGTACTCGCTACGGCGGGATTCATCCTTCAGTACGCTGGAGATGGCAAACACGATCGATTGCCCGAGAAAATGCTGCAATTGGGACCGCACTCAGTGGCTTTCGCCAGCGATGCCATCCCAGGGAAACACTGGGTTGTTCAGATCTCTCAAAACCCAGCTGCCGAGACTATCGTTGTACCCGAACCTCCTAAACCTCGGCTCGGCTCGCGGTTTGGGTTTCACCGAACGAACACGCGAAGATTATTAGCACAAAGCTTTCTGATGGTGTTTGAAAACCCGGACTCGATGATTTCCTGGCTGATTGCTATTAGAGCCGAGGTGGAAGCTCGAGGGGGTCCAAAATTTGTTACGGAGAAGCATTCAGAGGACGAGGTTGAGCCACAGCTTCGTTCGAAAGCCAGCGTCCGACAGATGGTGAAGAAAGACCCAAATCGCATATCCAGTCTATTTCTTCAACCCCAAACTCTGCGTTTACCAGCAGAGGACGATGACGATGGCCAATCCGTTGGTGGTATGACCTTGCAGTCCAGAAGAAGCTCATACGTTTCTGATAATCGTCGTTCCGTTATTGATTCTCGTGCGGGATCCTCGTCGACTGGCAGAACGGAGGCTACTCCTCCCATGAATGCTGATGCTTCTGGCGGAGCCTTTTCAACTTTCAATACTCCAGCCCTGCCACAGCTCGAGTCGGACGCAATCAACAATCCTTACGGGGTGCCGGACTCTGTACTTAGGGAGGTAGATGAGATGATTGGTCTCAGTCCACCTAATTCCAGTACAGGGGCGAAACGCCAGTCTTTCTTCGCAACGCCTCTCTCATCGCCACCTGCGACAGCTTCGGCATCGGCTTCTATATCAACATCAACCTCGAACTCCCATACAGAACCTGTTTCCGTTAAGCAATCCGCGTCCAATGTCCCAGAGACGTTTGCACGCAGCGCGTCTCCGCCTGCCCCGAATTTCAGCGTACCTTCATTTAGCAAAAAGTTCGTACCGAAGCAGGGATCAATTCCTTCTAATCAAGTCCCTCCGCTACCATCTGGTGCCAGTGCTCTTCGACGGGGCGAGAGTATTAGCGACTTGACTATCTCAACCGTCTCCTCGCCTCCTCAGTCGCCCACTTATAGCATTGCAAGCTCTCGCCATACAGACTCGTCCGAACCTGTTCCAATGTCGCGAGATAGCAATGGACGAGTACTACGAACTTACAATTCCGAGGATCTTCTATCGAGAATGGCACGGGCACAGCCTGCGCCTAATTTCTCTCGTGTCCCGCGAGCCAGTGTGCCTTCTGAGACTAGCCCTCCACCATCTCGCCCTTTGAGCTTGGTTGGACGGACCGGACTCGGAATTCAAATGAAGGGTGAACCACAAACCCCTGTTGTGCCCCCAATGGACCCAGGCCTCAAGCCAGACCTTCAACCATTGGCACACCCACCATCGCAGCCAGCCCCGGCCTTGACGCCTCGCAACCGAGTGCCACCAATGCATGTAGACACCCAATTGGCGCAAAGCATGTCTCGACGAAGAAGTATGCCTGGTCTGGCTGTCGGCCCTCCAGCTGCACCGCCGCCGAATTGCCCCTTACCAAAGCTTCCACCAGCGGCCAACATCGCCAAGTCGCCCTCACTTCCCAAATCGCCTCCAGTCCCGAAGTCACCTCCTGCACCTGCACCTGCACCTGCACCGGCTATTACGAAACAAGCACCCGTAAACCGATTTTACCAATCACAGAAAGCCCAGGACCAAGTCACGGATAAACGAAAGAGTGGCATACCCGAGGGCCCTACCCCCAAGACAGCTGCTCGAAAATCTCGCATTTTTTAAGAGATTGCGACTCGCTTCGACACATGACCTTATTTTCATTTTGACTGACACAATCGGCATTTGCATTATACCCTGAAAAATAATACTTATAATCCCTCCATCAACTCTTGCATATCCGTCGATAGCAGACTATACTTCACTTCACCTATATTGACTGTTTTACGACCGCGCATCTGCATTCAGCGACAAATATACCCGCACAAGTCATCGCATGCATATGCAGCCAATATACAATCTACTTGAACCCATTTGCCGGGATCTCATTTCATTCTTGTACCTTGGCGATTGATCTGTTAGTTGTCTGGCTTTGATACCATTCAGTTCAGCCAGATATCATCGCAAACTGACACTGTCTTCTTTGGAATACTGTCTTATTATATATACCCTATACCCCGTTTCTTGACTGTTTAAATAAAAATGCTGAATGTACTCGTCTTCTACTTGAATGTGTTTCTATAATACCTTTCTCAAGCAGAACTCAAGTAGACTACTTACTACACTAGTATCATACTAAAATGATATCATTGAAAATCGGACTGTGATTGTAGATAGAGTGGGTTCAACAATAAGCCCCCTTTACGAATACCGATTATTCTCAAGCCATCAAGTACATAATATTAAAACGCCGGAAGGGAAATGAGGTTCATGAGAAAGACACTACACGCAATGACGATAAATTGAAATAATTGATGGAAACGAGCCACATACAAGCTCATTTTCTGGCGAATACTTCAGCTTCACTCAATCCTTACTGGATGTGCCCTTCACTCTTCTACTTCTTCGACGCGAGCTGTGAGATCTCGCTTAACGGGCGTCGAGCCTGAGGTCGATGTGGGCTCGGCGGAAGTAGTGCTTGCTGAAGGGGCAGTTTCGCCTGCTGAAGCAGTCTGAGCAGTCTCGGCCTTGACCTTTTTGCTCTTTTTCTTCTTGTTCTAGATAACAGTTAGTACGCGAATTCAAGAAAACTGTGAGAAAGAGGGGGTAAAAAATACCTCTTGCCAGCCCCAAAGAGGCTTGAAACTATCGAAAAAGCCCACGTCCTCGAACAAGTTGGGGTATAGCCAGAGACCGGGTGGAACAGCGAATACAGTGATGCAGAATAAAATGAGACGGAAGATGGACATGGCGAAGAAAAGTCCCAGCAGTCCCATCATACCCACACTAAGATACCACACACCCTGACGCATCACCATAGGCCAAAGGGGGAACAACACAACAGCGAAAATACCCGCCACCACGGCCGCGGCAAGAGCTCGCTGCTTCCATTGGGGTCCATCGTACAGCCAAACATAGTGCATCATTGGATCCGTCTCCTGGTGTTGTTCGATCTTAACGGTCCACAGACCCTTGGTCCGGTTCTTGGGTTTGGCATGGTTGTGGCCGGCGTGTGGATCGACTTTGCTCACGCGGAGAGCGAGTAGTGAGAGGGGGAGAAGTTTAAATACGTTCTCAGCGGAGGCACGATCCGTAACAGGAGGGAGAAGGGAGTTCTTCTTCGCGGCGGCTTTGGCGTAGGCGGGGGATTCGATGGCGCGGATAGCTCGCTTGACTGAGAAGGGATGTTGGTGTAAGTAAATATTTCCGGGGTAAACTGCCTTCATCCTTAGATGTTCTGTCTTAGAGCTTACCCTTGAACATATCCTTTCGCTGTCCATCAAGAATACATGTGCGCGGCTTCAAGTTCTGCGACCGCAGGAAGTTGGCCACGGCCAGGGCCTTGGGATCCGCTGGTTGACCCGGTTGCACGGGAACTTGATGTGTCTGCTGTTGAGGCTGTTGCTGAGGCGCAGCTGATTGACCCTGACCCTGCTGATCTTGTTGCTCGCCCTGCGAAGAAGCTTGACCTTGTTGTTGTGCTTCCATCTGCTTCTGATGCGCCTGCAGAGCTCGCATCCGTAACTGCGCCACGTATTGCTCGGGAGTCAATCCGAGCTTTGCTGCATCTGCCGTGAGTTGTTCTCGTTGTTTTTGAGCGAATTGTTCCGGTGTCATTCCTCGTTTGGCGGCTTCAGCGGCGAACTGTTGTTGCATGGCCGCCATTTGCTGGGGGTTGGGTTGGCCCGGCGCGGCCATCTTTGTTGGAACGAAGTTTGGAAGAAAAGGGGAAATTGAGAACAAAGAAATGAAAGAACTTCGAGTTGGTCAAATCTAAGCCGAGAAGATATTTGGGGGAGGAGAATGAAAAGGGAGGTGAAGTTTTGAAGATGAAGTTGGGAAGAGATACAAAAAAAAGAGAAGTTCCAAGTTGAGGCCAGATCGACTCAGGTGATCAGCGAATGACTTGCCCTTCTTTTTCTCCCCGCGCGAACTCCTCCCCTTCACTTCTTCCAATTCTCGACTTTTCTCAACTCGACGCCATGCTTGATCATGTCGGCTACTTACAATCCAGGGGCGACTGTTGATGATGCGACTTGGGTGGCTGTCTTATTAGTGGGTTCTCAAATGCATATATGACTTACATCTGATCTGAACGGCCATTGATTCGTGTATAGAGTGAACGTGACGTCGCAGGTCAAATCCCAATCAATTTCGTTACGAATCCCGGTGTGGCATTGTCCTCTGCGTGTTTTGGAAATGGTTTATATACTCGAGATAAGGCGACCGATTGTATTTCCAATCTTTTAGCTGTTGGATTCCGGCGACTAGTCCTCGATCTGTACTGGTCCGTGGATCGCCGGTCATGGTCATTTTGTCCTGTCACAATTCCCACCAGCGCAGATGTGTATGTTTCCGAAGTGACTTCGACATCAACCGCAGAAACCTCAGCGACATCGACTGTAACAACGAGTGATGTCGTCTCATCGACTGCCGCCGCCGAGCCAGCGACCATTACAGCGTATTCTGATTCCGATGGGGATACGGTCTATAAATTGGGCCACTACCGTTGTACAGATGATTTGGATATTGATATGATTTCGCAAATATTGAGGGGATATTTTGAGGACACAAAGCGCAATCTACTCGTCTACACTACCTATCTCACCCTCAACCTCCATGTGGCTGCTTCTGATTCCGACCCAACGAAACCACCGGCGAAGGTGACAGGAGGTGATTTGCCCAATTCTATTGCCGAAAGGGTTGGCGCCCTTTTTGATTCAGAACTTAATGACTATCTCTACACCCCGGCGCAGTTGGCCGAAGATCGCATGAATTTGAACAATTCTTGGTATCAAGTAGAAGAGAGTTATATGCCTATAACGGAATATTTCACCACCCATGAGGGTCCGTCAGGCGATCAGAGTACACCGGATGGCTGGCCATCGGCGAAATACATACAACTTGCGAAATCAGATCGTATTCTTATGGAATATGGCTTGGTGGATCCACAATTGGCCGACTATGACTTGACGAAAGATGAGGATGCTGTTTTTCCCCGGAATATATATCCTCTAAAGTCAAAGTCTCGGCTACTGTCAATGGCACCCTGGAAGCGGGATGCTTTTATAAACCCAAGGACACAGAGGTGTCTCAAGTTAATACATCGTGGGCCATATCGAATGGGATTTCTAGCCCGAAAGGTCTTTCTGAGGAGGATACAATGGGATCGCTAACCAACCTTGTTTCCGATATGACGGGTTGCGGCATGGCCCCGATTCTCAATACCACCCTCTTCGGCAAAACAGCAGATGAAGACGTCGACCATTACCGTAATGTGTCTCTTTCAACTGGCTGGGCATGGGCAATTGGTGAGCCGGAAGGTGCTGACACCGGCGGCGGTACAAACGATCAAGCTCCATTCAACCGATGCGCGGTAACAGACCTCTCCTTGGGTGGGCGTTGGCGCGCTACCAACTGCACCGAGGAGCGCCGCGCAGCCTGCCGAGTTGGCAACTCACCCTTTAGTTGGGCCTTGTCAAGTGATGTTGCGGAGTACAAGAATGTCGGAGATGGTTGTCCATCTGGCTCTTCATTTGCGGCACCTCGCACTGGCTTAGAGAATCATTATCTTTACGAATACCTCGTCGCTCAAGATAAATCCGTCATTGACCCGGCCTCGACAAATTTGACTAGCCGCGAAATATACATCGATTTCAATTCGATTGATGTGACTGCATGCTGGGTCTCCGGTGGCTCTGATGCCACCTGTCCATACGCGGCCAACCCACAGCAGATCGAGCGGAAGACTGTACTCGTCGCTGTAGTCACTGCAGTAATTATTCTCCTCATCACTGCGTTGACGGTGTTCATCAAGTGCAATGCCAACCGCCGCAACTCGCGACGTCGGAAGCGTGTTATTGAGGGCTGGGAATATGAGGGCGTCCCTTCATGATTTATGTCATCTTATCTTCACTTGTTTCTCTTCTCTTTTTTCTTCACGTTACTCTTGTTTTACTATCCCTTCCGATACATTTTGTGATACCCCGACAAATCATGTATATTATCATATTCTTTGAGATGATGCCATTTAGACGGAGGTGTTTGCCCAATTTGGAATATTGCATTCATCGACTTTTGCCCACTATGTACCTTTTGAACGCTACCATTCTCAAGAGTGTCCCCATCTCTCAATGCGGTCTTTTGATTGCCATGTTATGCAATCCTTTTGGCTTATCCAGTGATCTGAAGTAGTGACTCGCCCAAATATTCGACATTGACAGGCCCAAATCCATTACCGGGTAAAGAGACCGGGTTGATGCGGCCGTTCGATTTCATCCGTGGAATTTCCGAGACCAGTGGATTCGTCCATTCGGCGAAAAATTCGACAGCGCGCAGTCGATCAGAACGCGTCGAGGCGGCTAACTGGAGGTTCTGTGCTGTTGTTAGAGCGCAACCCCAGGTATCATCGACATTGACCATCATTTCAAGGTCGACGGCACCATATCGGAGAATATGGGCCTTTGTGAGACCCCCAACGCGCGAAAGCTTGATATTTACCCCGGTGACTCCTGCTGCGTGTGCGGCCACAAGGTCGGCCATTGTGAAGACACATTCATCGAGAATAATCGGTAAGCCCGTACGGCGGCCTACCTCCGCACAGTCTGAAAGTGACCGGCAGGGCTGTTCAATGGGGATGGTAATCTCCTGGCCTAAAGCACGGGCGAATACAAGAGCCTGGTCCAGGTTCCAACTGGCATTCGCATCAGTCCAAACCTTCACACTTTCCGGAAGAACATCTCGGATGGCTTTGACCCTCCGAGCGTCAATCAAAGGATCATCTCCGACTTTAAGCTGCATAGCTATCACCCCTCTATCAGGCTTGGCTTTGGCCTTCTGAACAGCGTTCGGTATTTCTCCAAACCCGATGACTGAAAAAGCAGGACATTCCTCAGTTAGACAACCACCCAGGAGAACATATGTCGGCAAATTTAAGGATTTGCCTAGTATATCCCAGCAAGCAATATCAATGACAGACTTGGCTGCCATACCTGACATTATTGCTCGATCCATCACTGTGTTGATCAAGGCAGGAGACCGAGGATCAAGTCCGATAATCTTCGGCCCAACTCTTTCAATGCAGCGATCTCTCCTGTGAGTGAACTGGGTAAGTAGTCACTTCCCAGAGGAGCATTCACAGACCAGCCCTCAATATTGCTGTCTGTTCGGATTCTGACAACGATTGATGGGTCGCCGTCACTGCATCGTCCGCCTGACATCGTGTAGACGCCATAATTATATTTTGCTTTATAGCTGAAAACTGTTATATCGGCTATCCGTATCGTATCGCAGCTAAGAGACTGGAACCAAGAGAAATAGCCTGAACGTACTCCTCGTAATCATTCTCTACCTCGAATAGATATAGATAACCAACGGAAGATCGCCCGTAGCTTCGTGTCCAAGCGTGTTTTCTGTTTCGAGGAAGCTTTCCAGGGGTGGAATAGAACTGTCTGAGAGGGTGTTTCAGAGGCTATAATTTATGGAAATTAAAGAGGATATAAGCAGGTTCTCGACTAATCGGGCTTCTGCCCGGTCTTTTTATCTTTGTACCTTGTGGTTTGATTACTTTGATATCGGACTCTCACCCGATAGTCAAGGATACAGAAAGATACTTACGTTATAACAAGCAGATTTTATCAAGGGCTTTAATCAACTAATCCCAAAGGTCTATCGTGACTAGAACTACTGACCATAGTAGAGATTCCTATGGCGCTCAATGGACGCAATCGATGCAGTCTATGAGTGTCGTTAGATGAACCTTTTTTCATTGCTTGGATCATTATCTTCCCGAATATAGGCGAATCAATTTCATTAAATTGTTTAAGTTCTCTGTAATCTAATTTTATAAGGTATTAGTCATAATACAGTGTAGCTACCCAAGTAGATCCATCTACTTGGCCGAGATTCTGCTATCCATACCAGAATATCGGAGGTACAATTCAATATGCTTTGATCATGCAAGGTGATAGAAATATGGGAAATATATAGTCATTTAGGTCATCTCGATCTCAAGGAACAATGATCGACGTAATCAAAATAGTGGTTCTAGTTGTAAAAATAGTGATTCTTCTAATAACACTCGTTTACTGCACTGATTGCGTATATTGAATGCGGTATATTGAATCTCAATAAAGCTAGGGGGGGGGGAGTTTCCTGAGCTAAAAATGCAAATCCTTACATTGTCTTCGATTTCAAACAATAAGAAATGCCATATTGTATAGCTTCAAGATTGATTTCGATATGATAAGCGTTTGCGCTAGTCTTATTTAGTCACCACGCTAAGGCTTGAAATTTGAAACTTGAACTTTTCTCTTCCGTTTCAACGACCATTTCAAGGCCTGAAAATACTTGGGATCATGGTTCTTTTGCAATGGGTGCTAACCCTTACGACTACAGTGTTGGTTTCTGTATTTGCAGAACCCATCGCTTACCACCAACACAAATCTTCCTCGCCCAGTATCACTGTTCAGCAGGGAGTCGTGAAGGGCTTTGTCAAAAATGATACTAGCGTTTTCCTAGGCATTCCATTCGCCGAGACCACAGCTGGCAAGAATCGTTGGAAAGCTCCCCAGCCTATCACTTCGTTTCAAAATGGCCATTTCGAGGCGAGTGCCTATGGGCCCTCATGTGCCCAGGTGATGTCTGGCACAGCAATCACCAACCAGAGCGAAGACTGCCTGAACCTCAATATCTGGACTCCGCGTCGGGGCAAAGGTCTTCCTGTGTTGGTCTATATCTATGGCGGTGCCATGGTCACTGGCGGCAACAGTAATGCTCAATGGCAAGGATATAATTTCGCGCGTAATGGCGTAATTTATGTCAACATCAATTACCGGGAGAGCATTTATGCTTCGCCAAATGCACCAGAACTTCAGGGAGAAGTTCAAAATTTTGGCATTCTGGACGTGGAGTTGGCATTAGAGTGGATTCATGAGAACATCGAGGGTAAGTGTCTCTTTTCCCAACCTAGTACGTTGGAATTAAGCTGACCTCGTAAACTATAGCCTTTGGTGGTGATAAGTCACGCATAGTACTAGGTGGACATTCTTCTGGCGGAGTTCATGTTGATCACTATCTCTGGAATCATCCTAGAACCTTCTTAGCGGGTGCAGTTGAAATGTCTGCCAACACCCTGTCAGGCCCTGCTTATGCACCTGCAGGTGTTGCGTTGAAGCAGACAGTGAAGGAAATGCTGAGTTCTGGCGTTTCTCTAAACTGTATAACCGAAAATTACACTCTAGATTGTCTGCGTGAGGCGGATACATATGCATTCCAGACGACTTCTTTCAACTCGACTTTGAATACGTGGTTTGCGCCCTCAATAGACAACATCACTCGCTTCTCCAACTATACAGACCGTTTTCTCGGTGGTCATTATCCAAAATCATTGCCCTTACTGGTAGGAAATTCCGACCAGGAAGGCGAGATATTTGGCTACGTCTATGGCAGCGAGAACACAAATTTCTCGTCCTGGATTCACACTTTCGATGCTGACCTTGCCTTTGTGCCTACGGATGAACTCATCTCTGCTTATCAAGAGGATGATTATTCCTCTGTCTCTCTTATGAGTGGATCCTCCTATGGCGATGCCCGCTTCCTTTGTGCAACAGATGCGCTGGTGGACCTACGTGCAGCGAAGCAGCCCACCTGGATATATCGCTGGTTTGGAAATTACTCAAATGTTCTGCCAATCCCCAACCTTGGACCTTCGCATGGCAGCGAAGTGCCATTTTTCCATGGTGGTAATGAGTGTTTCTCACTGCTAGAGGGTGTCACCGAGGACGAGCAGCAGCTTGCAGATCATATCCACCGCTGGTTTGTCGCTTGGATCAAGAACCCTGCAGCTGGCCCTGGGTGGGAGCAGGCCCGGCCTGTCAATGGCCCTTTGGCAAGAGTGGGTGTCCCGGGACATGAGTTAAAAACTGTGATAGGCAAGACTGGTGCGTATAACAGTCGCTGTCAGAGAGTCTTCAAGCCCAACTACCCTAGATATCCGGTGGTGCAAAATCCTGTACAGGCATAGAGCATGAAGCATATCTACGAGTATTACGTGCTTGCATCATTCGTATTCGGTGTTCAAAATTCATCGAGTTGCCTATCTCTCCGGGGTGATCCGCGAATTGAAAAATAAAGATTTACTCGCTGTTTTAGAATACGGTGAGATATAGAGCAAAGTGTGGATGTTTGATATTGGGATGAAAAAAAGATACAAGAATATCACAGAAGCAGATAAAAATATGCTTATGTCTCCTCTTCATGATGCCTTATCAGCACTCTCTTAGAAAAGCAAGAATACAATCAAGTTCGGTATTGGAAAGCTTTCGCATGGCAACATAGAGCTCGTCCTGGTCCTGTGATATCCTTTCCTCGTGTATACTTGCACCCTTTTTGGATAAACTTGCCGATTCATCAAGTAGTTGGTGCCCATGAAGCAAATAGTCCAAACCTTTTGGGCGCCTGGCGTAGTCTCCAGAAGATCTATTGAAAAGCATTTCAAAGTTAGGAGTAAGATCGTCTAATTTCCGTACCAATTCCCGGAAAGATTTTTTATTATGAATGAAAGCGATAAATACCTATTTACTTTACTTAGATAATATGATATTATCTTGGCTTCGATGGTGTGGTTCGTATGTCGGAAGACTATGGTTAGATAATTCAGACATTTTCAGAGGGTGATAGCAGAGGAGATAATAGAACAGTTCTTGTGTGGAAATCTGGTTATTAAGTAAAGAGAACACGGAATGTTTTACAGTTGAAAAGACTTATTATAGTCGTTTTCTTGGAGAAGATTCAAGCACGCTTTAAGTTCAGAGTTAAATTCCTCACCATCGCCGAGGAAGTCCTCGATATAAATACCAAAGCCATGGAACCCGTACTACTAACCTCAGCAAAATCCCAACTTTGGATTCGGCATACCGGTGACATATTGTATTCGATTGATCAGATTAGTCAAGGTGTAATCTTATTTATCTATCAGGTGAAAGGCCGATATCAAAGTGATTGATCCCGAGTTGGTGTTTCTTTTAACAACACTTGTATACACCATACTGCACTGATTGCTTCTGTCACATAGAGAGCACCGTAGCTAACCATTGTTCAAGGCTGACTAGTGCGTACTAGTCTGCGACCCAAACGTAAGACAATACTTTTAGCGCATTCAAGATGCTGAAACATCGTTGGCCTTCTTTATTGCATACGATCTGCTTGATTGGCCCTTCTCTATATTTCGAATCAGAAGTTTATAGAAGGATGCAGATCAAGTTCCAGATCACAGCTCATTTGCTTCGTCTCTCTTCCCACTGAGACTGACAAGTGAATATCTAGTAAAAAGTGTCAACGTCCTACCAGGATTTGACCCACCAACAGAATGGTTACCCCGTTAAGTATAGCTCCACTAATGAGACATCCTATAAGAAGTTTCCAATCCCAGGATTAGTCTGGACTAGATGATCATAGCCCGTGTCAATCAGTACTGAAGGGGGTTAGTTATCATCATCGGTGTTTTGGCCATATGCTAGCAACGTGGGGGCTATTCCCATACATGTCACACCTATAACTCCTTTGTGCCTAATTCTTTTTCATCTATAAAATTATACGTTGCCCCTCAAATCTAGGATCGCTGCCATCATGCCCAAGCAAACCGTGTTTGAACTTCGCCCATTGGGTTGGGAAAATGACCCTGAAGAAGAGCGATTCAGGCTCTCGACTCTGGACTATCTTGCTCCTTGTGTTTATAATAACTATGCCCTGTTTTTCAAAATCGACGACGCCGACAAAGCACGAGTGGTCGAGGTCCTTAAACAAGGTCTTCAGATGACACTCAGCCAGACAAGACATCTCTGCGGTACTATTGAGAAAGATAACGATGAGGGCTATTCCATTGTCAAAAAGCGAGATAGTACGGTGAGCTTTCATGTTCAATGGGTGGACTCCCTCGAAGATGAGAAAGACTCAGGTTATCCATCTTTTGATGACATCCATGAGGGCAATTACCGTACCTCCATCCTCGGCAATATCAAACGTTGGAGTGTTCACCCAATGACATATGGGGAAAAGTCGGAGGCC
Source organism: Penicillium citrinum (assembly GCF_028827155.1). Classification (NCBI taxonomy): domain Eukaryota; kingdom Fungi; phylum Ascomycota; class Eurotiomycetes; order Eurotiales; family Aspergillaceae; genus Penicillium; species Penicillium citrinum. The sequence goes on from NW_026622686.1 coordinate 4,574,798, forward strand.
CGTCCTGAAAATCATCCTGTTGTCGCGTCGTACAAGGCCAATTTCATCCGCGGTGGTCTTGTATTCATTATGCATCATCATCATTATTCGAACGATGTTATGGGTTGGGCTGGTCTCACTCATCAGCTTGCTGAAAATTGTTTCTCAATCATGAACTGGACGCCTAGACCTTCATGGGATATGAACTGCCTAGATCTATCTCGTCTTACGAAACCAGATGTACCTGTGAACGAACGCGTCGAAGGACCCCCAAAGCCCGAGAAACATCCCGACCATATCCCAGCTGAAATGATTCTATTCCATTTACCGAAGAGCAAAGCAGCGGAATTGAAAAAGCTTGCACACCCAACTGAAAATGAGGCTTGGATCTCGACTTACGATGCATTCTCTGCGTTCATATGGCGCATCATCACTCGCTTAAGGGCACCAGTATTTAAACCCAACCTCTCGGAACCTCTTTTCTGGTCAGAAGCCATTGATATGCGACGACGAATGCACAGTCCAAAGGTACCACCTCGTATCCAGCGCAATGTTATGTCCGCAAGTCTCTCTATTACAGCCCCAGTGACTCCACCGACTGCAAATGAGGTTATTAGCGAGTGGCCCCTTTCCAAGCTTGCTATATATGTCCGTCAGATGACCAACAGCATGACCCAGGAGGCTTTAGACGCAACATTGGATGTGGTGGCTACCGTACGAGACAAAAGCTCACTCAATCTCCGCATTGATTCTTTCCCACCAATGTCGGTGCTTCAGACAGATCATCGTGATGCGAATATTTCGAATGCAGACTTTGGCTTTGGTAAACCAGCTACATATCGCCATTTGATTGATCAAATTACTCAAGGTGTCATCATTATTTACCCATCGCGCGACCCATCTCCTGAATCAGATGAAGGCCCGGAGATCTCTATTACTTATGAGAAGAGCTTGAAGGATGATCTGATTAATGACCCTGAGTGGTGCAAATACTTTGAATACCGAGGTGTAGATGCAGTACAAGCCTCTTAGTCAAAGGCTGATATTATGTGATGGAACATCACATCTATTGTTAGTTTCTTGGATGCTATTAATAAAATAAAGTTTTTGATTGTTTTATCCAAGTGCTCTGGTACCGGTTCTTCAATGCCCGGGAAGGGATACATGTAGAATCATGTTCTGACTATGGAATGTGATTTGTGATATCTTGTTCCAGCATGGATATTTTGTTATCCTTACTTCGCAGCCTCTTTATGATTCTCGGGAGAACCACTCGCCCGAGCAGGCCCACTTTCGTCGGCGGATGTCGATTGCTGCAGGCTTGGCTTAGAGGTATGTATATCAGTATCAGCTAATTCGATGTTCTGGGACGCTTGCTCTCTATGCTGCTCAGAAATGGGGGTCGGTTCTTTCAAAGAGCTTTGTAGCTGCTGCGTTTCGACAGTTTGCTGTGCATCGACAGGCTGTTGTGTCTCGACGGGTTGATTTGTCTCAGCGGGATGTGCAGAAGCTTCAGCTCCATCAACGGATTGCTCTTGATCTCCTGTCTGGGCAGACTCAGGTTGGAAGAAACTCCCATTCAAAACATTCACGAGAACCTCCGCTTCTGGGGGCGATGGGATGGATCCACTCAATAGCTCCTTAGCATGAACTTTGCGCCCGTAAATCTTCTTATTCGCATCTGTACGTTCGATAAGAACGCCCCCTTCGACCGTTAGACCACCGTATAAGCCACGAGTCTTTGAATATGCAAATACTCCAGCAGCACCTTTAGTCCCGACCACACCACTGGCTTCGGCGCTGCGACCAACAGGACCAACAGCCATCGAAATATTCCCTCCCAGGGTTAGGGAACCAGATTGCATGAATGTCTTCACGGCTGTATCCGTGCTGAGCACAAATACGAAATCAGTCAACTCGGCGCCAAATTGACCTCCAGCACCGACGCCACCCATTGCTATTGCTGACGGCGCGGTCCAACTACCATCGGGCAGTCGGGCGACTATTAACCCTGAGCCAAAACGGATGGAGCCCAGGAAGCCTACTCGAAATGCTGTGTAAATTGCGATTCCCTGACGAGTCAGCGGGTTGCAGAGAATCTCTTGATGAGTTTACTTACCTTTGCACCCTCAAAAATTTTGCGAGGAATCTGCCCGTCGATATTTAGCTTCGGGTTGATGAAAGATTCAAGAATTGCCGCGGCCTTTTTGCACTCGCCTAGAGCTGTTAATTTGTGAGACCCAACAGGGGCATATAGGATGGGTACTAGAGAGTGAAGCTGGCAATGGATTGTGCATTGGATTCTTCATATTGATGACGGACTCGTGTGTATGTGTATGTGTACGTGGTAAGATTGACAAATCAGTTAAGGCGGGGGGGTTTTCGTGTTGACGAGATATCGCCAAGCTGACGATCTCTGACCCGTTCTTATTGGATCAACTTGCCGGTCTTTCAGGGGCATGGTCAAAAGTCCATACGTAGATGTGTTTCTCTCTTCGGCTTTTAGCCTACACTACTCCAAATGACCTGTTTATTTATTTATCTTGGCTTTTCTTATTTTTATCCCCATGGTGTCGCCGTACACGAAAGGGCGAGGCTTATGATAGACTTAGAGGGCTAACGATGAGGTTCACGGGCTCGACTAATCCAAAGTTTCATGTAGGGAGAAGACCCGGGTATCAAGTTCAATGCTTGAACTCCAAAACGGGACTCTTGAAGTCAACATTTATCTTCACGTTTGACTATAAACGAGTGGTTTCGCATGTGTCCTTTACTAGAGATAGTACCACTACAGCCTGACCACAAATAAACATCGAGCACAACTTGGTTTGTATCTGCATCTTCTTCAGCAGTCGTATGGGAATTCAGACCATCCATGGTCACAACCATGATAATTGTGAAGTTATGACACTGACTCTAGATCAGACTAGTACACGTCTAATTCTATCTAGATGGGGATCTGCTGCTTTTCTATTGCTATCGTTTCATCAGTAGAATTTCGCACATCTTCAGAGAACTGTTCATAGACAGCCGTTCCCAGTTATCTGCGACCTCGTCCTTCTCCTATCCCGGAGTAGTGAGACATAGTCATGGTCACTTTTACCCCGACAGCCCCAATACCCATAAGTGCATTATCATTATTGCTAAATTTGGCTTGCAAAATTTTGTGCTGCATTAGACTTTGTTCCCAAAAAGGGTCCCAAAATATTTGTCAATCAGCGTAGCTCGCCTTTTCAGAAAGATGTAGAAGTCTACCGAGAAGCTGCTATCGTCTTACAAACTAGATCATATCGAAGTTTATTTCCTATTAAATTACATTCCAGAAAATATACCCTCTAGTTTGTAAGCGGATAGCAGCGTCTCAGTACATGATGTGGCTTCATGGATGAAGCCACATCACACCCAAGTCCAACTTTGCACGTTCATCACCACCTGTAAATCAAGTATTCTTCAGAGTCAGCTTTCCAACCACGGACATAGCATTGGCTCCTCGGTAACATCAAACATCTCGCCACAGTCAACCTCTTACATTGTCGTTCCAACGACAGTGTAAGACATCAATCTCGTCTTGACTGCAGGGTGTATTTTGACACCAGGGAATTGCTGCCATCAACATAATGTAATTTAACAGGTAATAAATTTCGATATGGGTTGCCATCAAGACCGGTAATAAAGCATTGTTTAATACGGCGAAGTATTATAATTGTGATACCTCATAGGTATGACTGACTCCGCCTGGCTATAGCTTCACCTTTTCAAGCTACTGTAGACACCTTGACACGGCAATTCGCGAAGATCTGAATAGATTTCCTCTCCATGCGTTCTTTCTTACCGGAGGGAATGAGGACCTTGGCATTCAAAAGTACGAGGCAAGCTGATGCGTTAGACCAGAGGCAAATTCGCTTGGTGACCATTGGGGACCACGAATGACCCACAATCGAGTTGGAAACTGTGAAATTCTTGGACTTGGATATGGAATGGGTACTGAATGCGATCAAGATGGAGAGAAGATAATCTCTAGTTGATTCTCATAACCAGCTAGATTGTTGTTTGGGACATGTGGCGAGTATAGTGTACTATTCTATTGACCGTGTTCTGAACTAGTGAAAACCAAATTCCACTCGGCTTCAATTGTAAAGCAGTGTATAGTTCTATCTTCAATTGTCAACTATTATACTAGTAGCTGGTAGGCTTGCTCTCCATTGAAATCAGCAAACTGCCTGGAATTGCTGAGGGATAACGCAACGCCATTGCTTTTAACATTGATCTCCTCAAACATACTCATCCCCAAAGATGGATATTCCATAGAAGACGTAAACAAACGACGTTTTCCTGTGAATAATGATAAAGTGACAATCGATGGTTCTGGTATCCCCAAGGGACCATTCTCATACATACGCCTGCATATACGCCGCTTCAACCAGTTGAAGGAAAGTCTGGGTATAGCATTGACCTAGCATTCAAAAGTGTCCATGCGCTTTTCTTGCAGATTGTAGATCGAGAAGAACTATTTTTATTTGCCAGAGGATGTTCAGATCCACCGGCTTCGGCTCCGGCACGATGGACGGCGGAGACGACAACTCCACCTCAGCTCACCACATCATCCACTTTCTCCTCTCCAACCTCCACGACCTCCGCCTTAATTCTGTGCTTTTCCAATTGATCTGCCGTTCTTGAGATTTGTGAGATGGACTTGATCGCCCTGCCGAACCTGTTCATCCCGTCAGCTCCACCAGCATAATCCACAAGCTAATGTACATAACTCCCGATTCGCTTGTTGCCCTTGACGATCTTTTATCCATTGACGTCTTCATATGCGCTATTTCCACGACGGAGATGAAGATGCAGAGCCACGACTTCTTGACCTGCTGAATATGACGATCAAAATACCTCGTTATCATCCCAGGAATACTCCTAACTTATGGGCCGGGCTCTGAATGATCTTCCATTCAAATGTTCGACACTACAGTAAACCTCGTTTCAGCCCAGGGAGACCTTCTCCTCGGAAATTATCGCGGAGCAGCAGAGTCAGTGGATACTTCTGCGTCAATGCTCCTGCATCGTAGTTCATGACGGGCCATCACCGATCGTCTACGGCTGACAGACTCCAACCCCGCGCAAAGAGGGTTTGTTGCAAGAAGAAGAGACGTGCTCCTATTGAAAGTGAATTGTGAAGGCTGGTTCGCATGCCTTCGATCGGCAGTTCGTCTGGGCAGAGTTAGTTCCCACTTTTGCCTTACTTCGAGACTTCCTACTGGATACCGAAACTATTAACTCTGGCCCGTCTAATACCCGCACCACGCCGGCCCGGTACGTTCGTGGATCATGATAGAGTGTACAGATCATTCCAATCTATAATAAGAGGTCCCCAACAAAAAAACGGAGGCCTGAAATATTGAAATCATCTATGATATGAGCTGGGTAGACAGGTTCCAGGAAGGATTTAGCGTGGAAGCAGAGATCTTGCCCGTGCCCGCTGGCCATGGAGGATATCGACTGGGTCGATGAACATACACGTGGAGAGGTGCCCTCGACTATTGATATCATTTTGCAGGATATTGCATCTAATTCCACCAAGTCTTCTCCCCTCTTTTGCTGCTTGTCATGAGGAGTACTGCCCAGGATACTCCAATCACCGAGGGAAAATCACTCATGATTTCTGCTTGAATATCCTCTCATCAATACGCCAATGTCTTATATCCATGTCGATCTCATCACTCCAACTCAATTGGCAAACCACAGATTGGCAAGTCATGCATGCAGGATAGGCAGAACGCACCGACCCTAGGTATTTGGAATGCCATTGACCAGTACAATGATGTTCAATAATGCTGCGAAGATCCGCTCATACGTCAATGTTGTGAGAAATACGGTGGAGAACGAGCTGACCTCGATCTATGATGCAGTAGCTCAGCTCATGACTGTACCATATCCCCGGGGACACACTCTGACGTATGTCCACCCAAGATATTCCACCCCAGCCTTCAGTAGACGGAGCTAAGCTTGCGAACGAGAAGATGAAGCTTCCATCTCTGCTATAAAAGTCTCCTAACCCCCTGGATCAATCGGTCATTCTCGCCCGCATACAACAATCTTCCCCGTTTTTCCATTTTTGTTTTTGTTTTTCCTATATAACGCCCTCTTGTCTGGAAAAGACTTCATGATACCTTTTTTCGGCTATTTAAGAGACCATCTTTGAATCTTTAGATTATAACACGATCAAGATGGCCCCCGGGATTATCTCTCCGGTCCCCGGAGACATCAATTCCACTTTGTATACTATCATGCCCGGCAAATCTCGACAGACATCTGGTATGTCTGTTCGCTATGAAAGCGACAACTTTTCGAGCAGTGGATTCTCACAGCGCCGCGAGTCTGGCATTATCCGAAAACTCTATTCTACCAATGCAGATATCAACAGCCTTGTGCAACAGTTCCATAGCAATGGTGGTATTCAGTATGGGAACTCCCTTTTCCCCGCTATGACTGATGCCCCAAGTATCAGGGACTGGATCTCAAATGAGCGTATGAACTTCATGCCTCCTGAAGGAAGTTCTAGCGACAAGGTTCTCTCGTGGGCCCAGCTTTTCGTCGGTCGTTTGAATGAATTCGACGAGGCTATTAGAGACGATAGCGGAGCAGCTGCCACTGTATCCTATATTTGCGTTGGCGAGCTTCTGCGTCTTTGGAAAGAAAACGAAACAAATGCTGAGGCATTGATGACCTCGTTTGGCTTTTTCTATTCTCTTTCTGCCAATCTTTCGAATCTTCTTGGCCGAGCAGAGCTGTTTGATGTCTCGACGGACATCAGAAGGCAGCTTGTTTCCGCTCTCCTCGCTTTGGTGGAACTAGTTTCTCGTGTCACAAAGACATTCAGGGAAAAAATTCTTCAAGGAACAGAGATTGTCACCATTGACCTTTATGAATTCTGCAGTCAGCAGGTGACTTCTTTCAGTGAAGCTTGTAAATATGTCGCTGAAGCCATGTGGGAGCACCAACTTTCTCGTGAGACTTTAGCCTCTTTCTCAAGTATGACTTCCTCTGAGCCCTTGCATGATTGAAACAATTCTGACTAGTAAATTTTATATATACAGGATCGGATATCTCAGAGATTCGCTCGTGGCTAGCTCCCGAAGACCACATTCTCAGCCGCCTCGCCGAAAATACCTCCCATTTTGCATATGAGCGCGAGGAGATGACCTGTCGATGGGTTGGGCCTTTCCTTTCGGAGTTCCTGCAAAGCCCACAAACAACACTGTCCATAACTGGTAAGCCTGGATCCGGAAAGACTATCCTGGCGTCAGTCATTGTCGACAGTGTTTCGGACCAGAACAGTGGCTATATGGCTTTGTTTGTGCCTATCAGTGAGTCATCTTCTATTTTGGACATATTCAGTCGGGAAATACCCATTAACCCCGTGTAGATGCTCGTATCCCTGCTGCCACTCATCCGACTTCGATCGCGAAAACCATTCTTTTCCAGCTTTTTGAGAAGCGAATTGGTAACGTTAGACTCCTTGAGATCCTGAATCGTGCACACAAGGCATGCTATTCCATCACCGATTTCGGGAAGTATGAGAACATTCTGTGGAGTGCGGTAGAGGATGCTCTTGCCGCTCCGCTGCCAAACGCCAAAGAACTGGTCATTGTCGTCGATGGTCTGGATGAAGCATCCTGCTCCGAGGACAGTCTTCTCAAGCGCCTTTCAGGAGTAGTCAAGACCGCATACAACGTCAAGCTTGTCACCCTTGGTACTGAAGAATATTCGGAGGCCGATTCAGGGAAAGTCAAGAGTCTGTCTGTCGATGCGAACCGGGTCTTCGAGGATATCTCCGTCGTCGTTCGAAAAGTCCTGAGCGGCCCTAGATCGAGCTCTTCCAAAATATTCAACACAATCCCTGAATTGGGACAGGAAATTCTCATTGATCAGATCACAGAGGCTTCCCAAGGCTCCTTCCTTTGGGCAAAGTTGGCCACCAAGCTTGCTTGCCACGAGACCACCGCCGATGGCATGCAGAGGAAGATTGAGGCCCTCGTGCAACAGAAGCCTAGTGTCACCGAATTTGTCACCCATTCCCTGTCAGGCAGCGATGTTTCTGAAGACACCAAATACATGCTATTGTGGCTGGCCACTACAGAGCGTCCTTTGGTTATCAATGAGCTCTCTGCCTTGGCTTCAGTCAAGCTCGATACGCAGACGCTGAGCGATCACACTTCCATCAGTCCTCGCGAAATTCTGGCCCCTGTGAAGTCTCTCGTTGTCATCGACAATGGCCAAGTATACCTTCGTCACGGCCTCATTCGAAATGCTATTCTGGATATTGCCTCGAAGGGCAGGTTGGTTCACATCAAGGATCGCCATCACGACCTTGTCACCCGTTTGCTGGTCTACATCAAAAACACCGTCACTGAAGAGCAGGAAATGTCACTTCATCCTCTCAGTTCCCACGTTTCTGGAACACTTCGTTCTAAAAACCCTCTTCTTGAATTTGCGGTGCGCTATTGGCCGTTCTATCTGAGACAATCAGATGTCTACACCTCTGGAGGACAACCCGGAGACCTCAAAGACTTCGCCAAATTCCTTCCTTCGTCCATCACCTTCCTCCTTTTGCAGGCTTCCTTGTGGGAGAACCAAGATACACCGAAAAGGTGTCAGCTGCAGACTACTGTTACGGATCTGATACGCCAGACCTATTCATCTAATAGCCCTATTGTTCTGCAGTCAGTCCTAAACCTTGTCAAGCTATACAATGACATAGGTCAGACTTCAAGGGCTACCTCTCTGGTGTACGAATTGACTGAATTCCCTGACAACCTTCTGGACGATCGCAAATTGGTGACTAAAGATCTGGCAATCTTGTTCCTTGATTTGACTGGAAAGCCCGAGAGCATCAATACAGGGATGGACATCTCGACACGAAGGGAGAAAATGTTCAAGCTTCTGATTTCGTGTTACAAGATTCACTATGGTGTTACCTCGGACCTTGTCATCAAAACATACTATTCCCTCATCAGCCATTACCATTCTACTCGAGAGCAGTCCAAGATCGACGAGATTAAGTTGGAGATCCAGAAGATCACCGGGTATTATGATCACAATGGTACCCACGATGAGCTCAAAGTTGTCCTTCGTCCAGGTGAACAGCCCACAGAAGATATTCAGTTTGAATTTACTCTAGAAATCTGGCAAGATCAGACGACGAATGATACCAGTGGGGAGCTCGAGGTCCAAACTCTACTTCAAAAGGCCGAGCAGTATGTTCTCGATGGCTCTTTTACCAAGGCCGAGCACATTTATGTTCATCTCTGGCAAAACGCGTGTAGCAAGTGCTTGACTGAATACTCTGAATACTGGGAGCAAGTCAAGCTTGAGGCAGCAGTCGTGTACTCTCAGTTTCTCTTACGCCAGGACCGGAAGATAGAGTCTTCCGCCATTCTCAACAGCATTTGGGAAGAGTATAGGTTCAGCAATCTGTTTGTATCTAACTCAACGGTGTCACTTTTCCAACAGCTTGCTGATCTCATGGTGACTGTTGATCTCTTCACTGCTGCTAACAGCATTTTCAAGCAAATCTTGAGATGTTACAAGTCTGCCAAGCACAGTGAATCGACTATCTCTGATATTGAAAAATCTATACACAGTACACATCAGAGTATTATCCAGCATGCAAGCTCGTCATCGTCTACAGTATCGGAGACAACTCTGATAGAAATCATCTCTGGTCACTCACAAACCAGTATGCAAGAAAGCACGCTCGATGCCCTTTTCAAAAGAGTTGACTTGTACACGACTGAGCATCGCTGGAACGATGCTACTCGCATCGTCAAGGAGATCCTTGGGAGGCTGTGGCCTTCACTGTTCTCTTCTTCAATCAATGATGTTACTCTTCCAAAGGAGTTCACTGACACCTGTGTGACGCTTGCTGGAATACTGGGCAACTGCTATCAATATCGTTGCCGTTTCACTGAAGAGGAGAATATCCGCATTCGCATCTATCGCGCTGTCCGTTCCGCTAGACCCGTCGATGATCAGACGCGCGTGAAGGTGACAACCTCTATTATCAACCTCTATAAGCGATCTCTTCTGTTGGACCGCGTTCTCGCAATCCAGCAGGAGAAGCTGAATGACTACGACGGTTTCTATAGCCAGGACAGTCCAGAAGTTGTTAACCTCTTAAGGGAGCTGGCCCGGCTATCCCATCCTCGTCCTATCTTCGTGGACTACTATATTCGCATCATTGAGGTCTTTAACAAAGGTCACTCTCACTGTAATCCTAAGGCAATTGACGATCTTGTGATTGTTGTGGATGAGCTATGGCGACAAGGCCGTTACTCCGACCTCCGTCATTGGTACAGCCTGCTCTTCAGTACATTCCTAGAGGACCCCGAGCAGCACCCGTATCTCAAGAATCCTGAGTACGTTCATACGATTTTCATCCGGTACACCGAGTGTCTGCGCAAGTTCCAAATCAGCTATGACTCTATCGTTCAAATCTCCAAGCAGTACTACGAAAAGGTGAAAAGCTTCTTCGGGCGCACAGAATCCATCACTATCAAGGCCACTCTGAATCTTGCCGTGGTATACCAGGAGACCAAGGTGAACAAACACCTCGCGTTCGACCTTTATCAGGACCTGCTCGAGATCAAATCAAGCGAGATTGATCATGACGATATTCGTGCCACGATCGACGGACTTCGGGAAGAAGATGAGTTAAATGGTCTACACTCGTCATTAACCTCGTCTGAAAAGATCGGGCAGAGAAAGGCCACTCTGATATCTCGACTTGAGAAGTTCGTCGAGAATCACAGCTGGTCTTCGCATGAAACCCTGTCCACTCTGGAAGAGATAGTTTCCTTCTGCTCCAAGCATAAGGAGACTTCGATCACCCTTCACGAGGAGCTACATAGTTCGGCTTTTCAGGTGCTATCGACCAAGCTTTCGTCGACACAATTAGTTTCTGCTGCCACTACCATTGCGAATGGTTATCTTGCCACCGGGGAGATTTCTGAAGCACATGCCTTGTCGAACGAGATTTACCGTCAGCTTGTCATGAGAGCTACGGCAAGCTCGACGACTCACAAGCTTGAGCTGGCCCATGGTCGTCAGAGTCTGATTTTCTTAGCTCAACTTGAGCATACTCTCAATGTCAATCGGGCCTCGACTATAGTTGAGACTCTTGCTTCTTTGACTGCTGAGTATCTTTACTTCGAGGAGTTCCGTGCACTTACTTTGTCATCATCAAGCTCGAGCTCATTCTTCTCGGTTGCCCAGGCTGCTTCTAATCTGTATGCTCTGTTGATTCAGAACAAACGCGACAAGTCTATCGCTGAAAGTGTGTACGATGATTATGTCGCGTTCTTCCGAGCAACGGAGGGTCAACGCATCCAATTCACCGATACCGCTGAGATTCAGACGCTCCTGAGAACCATTATCGGATATCTTAGCAAGCATGAGTCTGACAATTTCCTCCGCTCCGTGGGTGTCGCTAGCTACTACGGTATTCAGGAATACCTGAGAGAGAATCAGTATGAAAGCGCAGCCAACCTCGCCCTCGGTGCTTTCCACTATCTTTCCGCCGGCAATGATGAGCTCAGCCGCCAGGAAGGTGTCAAATATATCCTGGTTTCTGGTCTCTTGATTGCTGGTCACACTAGCATTGTCGATGCCATCGCCAAGAAGCAGCTGGCCGATGCATCTGCTCAAATCCTTCCCGAGGCAGTTCGTGTTCTCCGTGAACTTGATGTCGACATCTCTCATATTGGCCTGGAAAACTTGAATCTTCTCATCGGTGTGCTCGGGCGACAGAAGCAGTATGAGCTGCTGCTTTGGGTTCTTTCTGGCCTTTGGAAGAACCGGAGCAAGTTGGCTGTCTGGGGTGCTGGAGTCACCCTTCAACTTGCCCGTCATTATATCCTGGCACGCTATCTCACCGAAGATGGATGGAAGGCAGCTCGCCTGGCAGAGGATATTCTGTACAACTGTCGCCGTGTAAATGGTCCTAGTCACCCTAGCACCCTGGAAATGTCAATCCTGGTGTCTCAACTTTACACAGGCGTTGCAGAGAAGCTCCAAAGCTCCACAAACGGCAAGCATATGGCAGAGAGAATCTACAAGAAAATTGCGGGCGTGCACGAGTACCTTCTGCGTGTCTTCCTCGACCCCAATATCGTTGACATGGATGGCAGCCTTGAGTCCAGCCTGGATGGTTCTCATCATGGCCTTGATTTGAATGACCCTACCGTCAACATCAATGGCGCTGAAAAGGATCACATCCAGTCACACCTCCAGCTGATGAAGCTTGCGATTCAACGCCTGGGTGATTGGCCCCAGGATCACCGAGAGTACCTGAAGCTGGACGAAGAGCTTTTTACCAAATTCCGCAGCGAATTAGATGGTGTTCAACACGTGGACTCATGGGACTTGAGGAGCTTCGGCTCTGGCAAAGCGTCAGCTTCGGATGATCTCCTGGATCTTGAGACTGTTTCGTGGGGGCTGACAATCCCAACCCCCGATGAGTTTGAGGAGGCTTAAATAGTTCATTTTATTTATTGTTGACAGTTTTTGATTGTCTTGATTCAGGTAGTTTTGATAATTGAATTTTTTTTTCCCTTTGCTTTATATTGGTTTTTTTTTTTTTGGCGCGATTTGAAGCGTAGGGCTGATGATCCTAGCTAAAATGGTAACTCAGTGCACGCACATGATCTATACCTGGACGAAAAGCTTCATAATATACAGCCTGTGGTCTTTTGTATAGTGTTGTACTAGCCACTGTGAGCAGGTCATGCTCGCCTCATTCAAGGATTGGTCTTTTCAAACTATTCAGGCTGTTCAGATCACGTTCACATCGGTCTCGGTCTATGCCAAAATTATTATTCTTAAGCTGAAACCATGTCCTGTCTGCTTATCGGAGGCCATATTTATCATTCCTATATGTGCTCGTCTCCAGTACACGTGTCATTTCCAACTTCATTCGAATGCCATTTCTTGTTCTTCTCCAGTTTCTTCTCAAAAAGCAGGAAACACGAGGCTTAGCACTTTTTGCTGAAATTGCCCTCGTGATCAGAATTAAAAAATACCGCATAATGCTTTCCTGTAAATTTTAATCATCTCCAATTTGATTCTCCAATTACTATTCCCAGTGGGCACCAATACCGAAAGGAATGCTATTAGGATAGCTTTGTGGCGATTTTATAATCATGGTGATATCCCGATTGGCCAGAATTGCGAAGACTCGGGAGTCTTCGCAATTACCAGGCTAATCGTCTGGCGACCTCCCCTAGATGATTAGCCTGGTCCTATAGATCAGCGCCTAAAGTTGTTGCAGGACGCTAGTATATGCATATCATTACTACAATTGGTGAGCAGAGCGAGCCGCATGAACGTGGGCTGACTGGCCCCCAAAGGCCAAAAAAAAGCGGAGCCCATGATCCATACATGCTTGTTCACAAAGAATAGTTACCTATTCATAGTACTATGAGTTGGCGATTCTATGAACGTGAATCCGGAATCGAATAGTATAAATACCCCCGTCATAGCTGCTTTACATTTCTCAATCATCGACTTCTTCATTTAATCCCAGAATACCTTGAAAAACCAAACTCACATCCTACAACATGCGCTTCATCTCCGCCGCTACACTCTTTGCGTTTGCTACCACTGTGGCCGCAGGCCGATGGGGTATCGCCTTTTTCGACGAGAGTGGCTGTTCCGCTGGTGGCTACTCATCATACGGCTCTAGTTCTGAGCAGGCATGTCAAAATCTCGACTCCCCGAAAACCTGGTCCGCCGGCGAAGCAGATGGAACCGCCGAGTGGGATATCCAACTGTGCCAAAAGAACGACTGCGGCGGTCTTTGTCTTTCTATGGACAGTGACACCGATTGCAAAAACAGCGCGGACCTGCTCCACTACGGACAGGCGCCAGACCGATACTGGCATTCTTGGAAGGTAAGATCTTCTTCACAACATACATAGTACATAGCACTGAGTACTAATCAATTGAAGGTCACCAAGAAATAAATCCAGAGTATACACTTGGCCCACTACTTTACTCTATGTGCCGCTTTTGCATACAGCTGAGATATGAGAATTTCGAGCTTCCGGGACTACTATAGAAGAACGATACGGGATGAGGACTAAGTACGGCATTCTATAGCCACCACCGGTGCAGTCAATCAGTGATATTAGTATATTTACTCTCAGAATAACCACACTCTCCATTGCTCTGTCTACCTAGATTGGTAAAAATAGTACCTACTATTTTTGCCAATCTAGGGAAGCATACAGCTGATTAACCTGTTCAAATTCTCTGCCATACAATTTTACGTAACTTCAGTCAAAATACATATTAATGAGCCGAATCAAAAATATAACTAGTGGTTCTATCACTAAAAACAATGATTCTTCTAACAACACTTCTCTATTGCGCTAATTGCGCCTATTGAGCCCTATACAACAGTAATACTTGCTGGAGGTGGAAGATGCAGATGGACGAAGATGATCGACGACGATACTACCAATATAGATCAAAAAATCGATAATACCATTCATTACTGCCAAGTTTCTATGAAATTATATATGTTAGCCAAGATACCAAATTTGCCCCACAAATGGGCCGGCGCTGGGTATCTGAACAGCCCATGGCTGGACCGATTTCTGAAAAACCTACCCATAACCCGTCCATAGACCGCCCAGCTGGGCCGGCCCATGGATATTGCAGATCCATTGGTATCAGAAAGATATAAAAGAAACAGAGAAACAAAAAAGTAGTGTATAAACAGATAAAAATATGAAAGAACACAGTATCCTGTTCGGGGGCATTCCAGACATCGTCTAATGGAGGCGGATCTTGGTGTAGAGATCTGTGATCTCCAGAAATTCCCCGAACTCCAAAGACTCCAGAATACATATGTAGATAATCGTTCCCACCTGGAAAGACAGGGATATCGCAGAGCGGTCCGGCCAGAATCTGAATATCCTCTGAATCCTTTTGCAGGGTGGAAAATGTTCCGAGTTTTTCGTATGTCTACAGAAACAGATGAGGATAGTATCTTCATATCTGAAGTATCGATAATACCAGTTGAAATTTCTGTGTGAAATTCGCTGTACAAAAAATCGATAAAATTTCGGACAGCTGAATACCATCTCTGAAGGGAATCTGATCTTATATTCAAGATCCCATTGTCGGTACTATTTGAAGAAAATAGTGGTTCTGCTGTTCCACCATTCCTCGTAGACGGTCTTGTTTCTCGTCCGATACAGAAAACATATACCGCTGACCGAGGATTGCTGTTCTATGGGTATATGTAATTCACTTTCGTATTCCTCCAATATCAAGTAGGCAGGTATAATCCTAATCCTCAACTGTATATCCCCAGCGTACCTAGCATACTTTTTGATATCAATTGCTCCTTCCCTGTAGATGTACACAAAAATCAAAATGTCCTTAATGAATCCCTATGAATCTTCTCTTTTTTCTTTCTCCACCGATCTTAGTTTATATATTTGCAATGTCATACTTTCCTTCTTTCATTTCGGTGCTGAAGCGCTTTTACAACCAGCCAGCCACCCCAGCGTCACGACCATGGGAGCAATCATGGCGGCTAATACCAACTCGCCGGGGCCCAGCGAAGAGCGAGCTTTCGCAACGCCCGCCCAAATTCCTCAAGTTAGTGCGAACTCTCATGCAGCAACGAAAAACCGGAGGACTAGTTGCTTCTTAGGCTCCTGAGCTACCGTTGAGCGGACAACATGAACGCGGTGTGCTTGCGTTTCAGACGGTTGGCCATAGGGACCTACACCGGTGGATATCACCCAGATTTTGCTCTCATTCCAGCCGTTTCGTTGTCCAGTGCCTTTTCTACCTAATCGAAAAAAAGAAAATCAGGGACAGGCCCCGGTTGGGTGGTAGGGTCGGGCCTGGGGACGCCGTCAGACCATCACAAGGTACGTTTCTAAGGGCCCTTGAAAGACGGTTGTATTGATGATGCTGACTTTGAGTCTCCCCTTTGCTACTCCTTTCTGCTACTCCTTTCTGCTACTCCCGTGATGCAATGGATTAGAGATGAAATGCTCTCTCTCTCTCTCTCTCTCTCTCTCTCTCTCTCTTTTCCTCTCTACGTGAGTAATCCCCGAGATAAGTTGTGTGATGATGGTACTGGCTATAGATCTCTCCGTGTACTTTTCCCAAAGTGCAACACACCTCGACATCTTCTTGCATCTCTCACGTCCGGTGAGTCTCTCTTGATACAGATTCATTATACACGATGCTGACTAAAGTGCGATATAATGCGAGCCCTCCCCCAAATCACTTCTCTCCTCCCTCTGTCTCCGTGAGTGCCTCGACTCGACCCTCCGGGGTGATAAATTGGACGTTGGTGATACAGGTAAAAGACATTTTCCATATGTTTCTCCTTGGTGCAATATTCTCGGCTCAGCTTCATGTTCTATCTATTGTTGAGTGTCTCCGAATAAGTATTTGATCTCGATAATGCTGACTCGGCTTCTATATATGCTATTTACTCTCAAGGGCATGTGTCGGAGGATCGCAATTATTACAATTTCCCAGTCGGTGCCTCTCAAGGCAGACCGTATACCACTGATACTAATTATGATTTTCCCTCTATACTATCCCCCAAGGCGTGCGAGTCACTGGAGCTGCTTCTCTTTCTTTAGACAGTTGATTATCTCCACTTCAGAGCGAGCCCAAGCTCAAATTGTCAGTTTAATCAAGACCTCGACCCTAACACTATCAGGCGATTAGTATGCCATCTAACTATATTCGGTGGGCTGGTGTTTCCTTCTGCAAAAAGAATTATCACCAGAAGTACCTCGGTGTACTCGTTTCTAAGTCGCGGATCCAATGGCCCCAAGCTGCCGTTCCCGAGAATTTATGCTCTACTGTTTACATTAGCTGATGATATCATACGATAGCTGTGATACTTGAACAGCAATAACATTCTATATCTAGCAAAAGTCATGAGACTTTGCATGAGGATAAAACATAATTTCAAATCCCAACGATTCATACTACCTACCCCCAGCCATTTGTATCGCAGATCCTTCGAATTGTCTGTCCTGTATGGTAATAAAGTCTCCAGCAACATCAATTCTTCGACGGTGGCGTGAATCAAGTATCACGCAGAAGTATCTACATATCTCCGCTATCACCGAATTTCTGTAATACTTCTGATTAGATGGCATTTCCTTTCAGACAGAGCTGCGTCACGTGCAGCCAGCTCTCACCTTCTCAGGCACACCACCAGTATTCATACTTTCGTCAAGCAGAGTATCGAGTATCCGGTTCAGTTTTTTGTCATTCGGTCTGACATGTATCACAACGTTCTTTTCATCTGGGCCGGGCTTCAACAGAGACTCAAGGAAAGATACTCTTCGACGAAAGACTACGATATCATGTTTGAAGTGCCAAAGGATCCAAAAGCAACCAGCAACGATCGGCTGACCCTTCTAATCTACCGACCACTTTGATTGATATGTTAGCTCTAGTTTCTACTATTAGCCCGAAGACATCGAGATAGTAGAGATAACTGGTAGAAAGAACGGCGGAAAGAACGGCGGAAAGAAGAGTAGTTTCAATTTAAAGTACAGTACTGTAATTATGACATAGACCAAATGTCTATAAATCTGTATGACCAAAACAAACTACTCTTTATTGCGCAAGTCCATATCCATAGTCCAAGTAGCAAAAAAGATGGTCCAATTAGTTGCAGATATAGCAGAAGACATGACACTAGGCCACACAACTATTGTATCTGTGCATTCCCGATCCCACCTCGATTTTCCTCTTTGTAGAAGAGCCCGAAGAAGGAAGATAGATGGTGGCTTTGCTGTTAGGGGGTACTTCAACAGCCAAATGGAACGATTTCCCTTCTTTAGAACAATTTCCATCTCCTTGGCTCTTGCTCAGTTCCCAATGGGTGGATATAAGACCATATGGACTGGTGAACTTGGTTGTAGCCTCAGTCAATCCGCCGCCAGGACGCACTTCAACGTTGAATTTCTTCCAACCTGGCTCGGAAGGAGTCAATCCTCCAATATTCTCATGGATCCAACTTCCCACCGAGCCAACAGCGTAGTGATTGAAAGATGTCATTTCCCCTGAGTTCACGCTGCCATTTGCCAACATGCTATCCCAACGTTCCCATGTAGTTGTGCCGTTCATCACGACTTGGAAAAGCCAGCCAGGGTCTTCTTTTTGCATCAGCATTCCATAAAATGCATCCGCCGCTCCATATTCAGAGAGCGTATGACCAAGGATATGAGTTCCGGCAAATCCTGTTCCAACTTTATACTCATTGCCCTTGACAATGTCGACAAGTCTATTGGTGGCAGAAGTATAGTGTTCAGGCTCAGAGAAGAGTCGGAAGTAAAGTGGTAACGTAAGACCTGTCTGAGTCTCATTCGCCATGGTGCCGTTCTGAGATACCCAGGCATCTTGAAAAGCCTTGGTCAGCTTTTGACGTGATTTGGCATATTTCTCTGCATCGTCTGCATGAGATAGATGAGCAGACATGTTAGCCAGAAGCTCGGTGCTGTGAATCAGATAGGCGTCGGATACAAGGTATTTATCAGTCGTGGCATCGCCTGGATTGTCCGGGGGTGCCTTCGGATCCAACCAATCGGCATACTGGAAGGTTGAACGATTCCACAGCCCAACTTCGTTCCTCAGGATTCCTTTATCAATCCAATCTTTAGCTCCGGCATACTGCTCCTGCAGCATGTCTTGGTCTCCAAAGGACTGGAAGAGTTGCCATGGAACTGCCACGATTGAATCGCCCCATATCGATGTTGGCGTAGAGTCTCCCATCACATTCGGGATTACAAATGGTGGTGAATCTGTAACTCCGGTCAGCCTGTACCACTCGCTTTTCATTCACCAAAGGGGGCAGCACTTACAGTTGTTTTCTTTTTGCTCCGAACGCGCATCCCGTAGCCATCCTCGAAGAAAGCCAGTTGTATCATAGATAAAGTTTGCAGTCCTGCTGAATGCATGAATATCACCCGTCCATCCCAAGCGCTCATCGCGCTGGGGACAATCAGTGGGGATACTCAGAAAGTTCCCGCGCATACTCCAGAGAATATTCTTGTGAAGGCGGTTCAGGAGCGAGTTAGAGCAGTCAAAGAATCCAGTCTGTTCCATATCTGTATGAACAACGATTGCACTGACTGCATCGCTGTCAAGCTTGGTCTCATCTGGCCAGCCTTCGACTTGGACGTATCGGAAGCCGTGGAATGTGAATGATGGTTCCCACTCATCCTCCTCACCGGACAGAATGAAGGTGTCTGTTGCCTTTGCCGTGCGGAGGGGACGAGTTGCAACCTCCCCATCTTCCATGACTAATCGAAACAATTAGCACGAAGCTAGGATTGAATCATCATTCTATCGTACCTTCGGTGTGAACAAACGTGATATTCTGCCCTTTTGGTCCCTTCACACGAATCCGCAACCACCCTACCAGGTTCTGTCCAAAGTCTAGTACTGTCTTTCCGGAAGCACTAGAGAATACGTCCACGAGTTGGTGCTCTTCGATACGCTTTACCGGCGGCGCATCTGGGGCTGCCAGCGCATCCTTGGAAAAGTTGAGCACACGCACACCCAGCCACTTCGACTGGTTAAAACCTGGAGAATCCCACCCCTTCTGCTCTAACCTAGAGTCATACACCTCCCCATCATATATTTCGGATGAAATTATGGGACCTGTGCTTGACTTCCATGTGGTGTCACTCGGGATGTAAGTTTTTGAACCGCTGGAGTCGGTAACTACAAGCAGGCAAAGCGCGCCTAGAGTATCGCCATAGATATTTCGATAGCTGTTCCATGTCAAACGTCCTGAGTACCATCCCTCACCAACCGTGATTCCAATGGTATTTTCTCCATTTTTGAGAAGATCAGTGACATCGTAGGTATTGTATTCATGACGATGAGTGTACGACTGCCAACCGGGAGCGAGGACATGGTCACCGACGCGCTGACCATTCAAGCGAGCCTCGTAGAGTCCCAGGGCCGTGACATATAATCTTGCTGAAGAGATATCCTGCTCGAGAGCAAAATCTTTTCGAAAGTAAATGGGTCGATGGGTTTCGTTAACTTCGGTAGCTCGATCCGACGCCAAAACAACCGCCTCTCGCCAATCTTCAGGGGAAAGTAGCCCTGGTTCGACGTGTACGGGTTCTGACCATGATGTATTAGGCTTTCCATCACCCCCAGTGGACTTCACTCGAACAGTGGCTTGTTCTCCTGGCTGCAAGGGATCACTTGGCCATGGAACAAGAACGGAATCGGCAGAATCCACATGGAAAGTCTCTGGAGCTCCTCCTGCCTTTTGAACTTCTATATCATAGGATTCCTGGTACCAGTCCGAAACTTGACCATCGAATCGCCAGGATATTCTAGGGGATGTCTCTCCTATACCCAAGGCGGTCCGATGGTGCTCGAATGAGACTTGTGAGAGAGAAAGAGCCATTTTGCTTTGGCTGTCTACGAGGATACATAGGTCCTTGAAGCCACTTTTTAGCGCAACTATACATAGCCATCTCAATTCATCATTTATATCAACTCAATACGGCAGTTAACCCCGCATTGAAGTATTTGCAGTCTGTTCGCGACGGGCAGATCTTTCTTAGTGTCGGTCTGAGCTATACCGAAACCCACATTCCTTCTATCATCGCCAAGTCTTTACTTCACATTCTTTCTGTTCCCGCCAAGCCTTTGGTTGGAATATCATTTCCCTGACGAAGCTAGGAACCCTGCGGATGAAGAACTCTTAGACCTGAAGAGCCGAGGTGGCCCCGTACCCCGCGTTTTATGTCCTTGGCGATGTAGTATACACTAATTTATAGTTGCAGAACGGTCTAATTCTAGCCCGAGTGAGCCGATTGACATGTTGTCTAATACCCCGGATTTTGATTACATAGTATCGGGGGAAGAGGTTCTGGATGTCACTATCCCGGATTAACCATGGTGATGCCGCCCAGGCTTTTTGATGGAGTAAAAGCATGACGGAGGCCGCGGAGTAATACTCTATTTGGAAAGTTGCACTGTCAAGTGAGTTAGTAGCCCCATTGATCATTCTAGGCGGGGTTTATGAAGATACCTATCTTCCTAGGCATGTTAAATTGTGATCAAACTACGTGCATAAATGTACTAAGAGCATCTAAACATTTTCGAAATAGTAAG
Source organism: Penicillium citrinum (assembly GCF_028827155.1). Classification (NCBI taxonomy): domain Eukaryota; kingdom Fungi; phylum Ascomycota; class Eurotiomycetes; order Eurotiales; family Aspergillaceae; genus Penicillium; species Penicillium citrinum. The sequence continues at coordinate 4,595,972 of NW_026622686.1, forward strand.
CGATAATCTTATTATGTCGACTATTGGTATTTGAAATTATTATGTTCGTAATATCATGTCCTTCATTTGGTATTCAGGCTTTAGGAGTGCTTGGCACGCTCTGTAACTTTATTAGCATTTTGCCTTGGAATGATTGCGACAAGCTTTAACGTACCCTTGTGAGCATCAGCCTTGACATCGTGAGCCTTCTCGTCCTTCTTGTCAACGAGAGCATCCTTGGCGGCACTGGCGCGAGTGCTGAGCTTCGCATCGTCGTCCTTGGCAACCTGCTTGTTGGTCTCTTTGGAGGCCTCAGCTCCGGTGCCTTGGATGGACTCCTGGACGTAGTTGGCGGCGTTCTATATAGAAGTTAGTTGATTATCTTCTTGGACATGACAGCAGTTTTTCGAACCTTGACAGTCTCCATTATGAATGATTTTTGATTATTTGGAAATTCTCGGTTGAGTTTGAGTAGGTATCTTTGGTTGAATGATGAATTGTCGTGTCGTGAGATGTTCGTGGACTATATATGTGGAAGAGGATTGTCATACGTCATTGATGATACAAACGACAAAGCCTGTTTCCAACCGCCCACGAACGCAGAAGTTGAGCCACAACTTGATGAACTCCGGTTTGCGAAAGATAATGACGAAGATCAAGTATAATCTAGAATATCCCTACGTCGATAGTATTCAAGTTGAATATTGTGGCTTGGCTCTAAAAGGGTTGATCTTCGATCACCAACATTATGTACAGTAGTACAGTACAGTATACTGTATGCGCGATCCTCCATAACACCGGACCAATTCCATGTACATTACATTAAGCATCTACAGAACTAGCGTAGTTCGATTAATACTGCACAGTACAGGTTTATCAGAATAGCGAATCAAATTGGTATATTGGATGAGGAATAACCACCTCATCATGATGTTTTGCTATACTTCTACAGGTATACAAATTATGACGTCATATGCTGATCCCCATACTTCAACCGAATCTCCTTCAAACAAGAACCATCAACAATATCATTCTTGATATCGCAAATGTCGACAATCATAGTCTGACCTCCTGGGAGCTCATTCACAAGATCATCATCCACTATTATCTTCAATTCATCGTTGATTATGCGCAATAAGCGTTCAATCTTGGACGGGTCAACATGATACTTTTCGCAGATCTTCTGCTTCAAGTTCTCTGCTGTGCGTTCCGTTAAGTAAATCGCACGGAATACCCCATTTGGCTCATCACTCGGTTTAAGAAAGAAGCAGACAGCTAGATCATCATGATTAGTCCCTTGAGCCCTAACGCTAGTGCATAAAGATCAGATGCCTTACATGATTTTGATGGTTGTTCAACCGTTCGTTGATCTGGCAAGCCAACATTTCCACCCTCGATATCTACAGCTCTTGCGGGCTCCTCTGGTTGCTTGCCCCTTGTCATAACAAGAGGGCAATCGTCCGGGTCATCTTCTTTCCCACCACGAAGAGACAGAACGCTGATCGTTCGAATTGACGCTAGCATGTCCTGGCTAGCAGCCAGGCTGTTCCGCAAGCTGTCCTTGGTCGAATGATTCCCGGAACTCGACTCAATGTCCGCATGATCCAATCCCTTCGAGTCCCTCATGTCCGTCGAAGTGGTATTTGCCCGCCGTCGTTTTTGAAACCTGCCTCCCACCTGCACGTCTTGGATCTGCTGCTCTAATTTTGTAATCGTCTTTTGGACGTGTCGAAGGTCATTGTTATGTTTTCGTTCTGCGCCATGGTCGCGGAACAGTTTGATCTTGCAATAGCACACCTCCGACTCGTCCGGATTACGGGCACTTTCTGGTGAGAGAAGTTTGGTCTTCGCGCAAAGTCGAAGTGGAATGCCCTTTACACCTTTCGAATGACTGAAATCGGTGGACAAGAAATTGAACCGTAAGGGGATATTGCAGCCTTTGGTGCTATTGGCTCGTTCAGGAGTCCAGGTGACACAGAAACCATCAGTGGACACTTGCTCAAGTTGCATATTCCCTGAGCCTTTAACCTCCGGGGCAAACTCGACTGCCAAGCAATCGTTATCAAGATGATGCGGTTTGTTTGTTCTGTGGCTCTTTTGCCATAATTGCCAGTTCAAGGCAGCATTCGATCTTTGCTCATCGTCGTCGAAAGAAACGCGAACAAATGTTCGATATCGAAACATTTCAGTGGTTGTTACAGGGGGGGTTCAAATCCATGACCATAAGGCCATAGACTTGTCCCTTATTCAAATATGATATGGGATTCTCATCTGCAGATCTGACCATAGCGGTCTGGGTTCGCAGAGCTGTATGGTAACGGAGCCTGTGCGCAAATTAGAAGGGAGTTCAGCTATATGATGGAGCACCTCCATACTGACCTTTCGCCTCGGGGACGTGCAGGTTCTCTAGGATCAGCCTCGGGTCGTGGAGCATCAGCAGGAACCATCGGAGCGACAGTGGGGTATGGTGCCGAATCGAACAAGAAGTTATCGAATATTGGATTGTTCTCAAATTGGTGTGTTTTGCGGTGCTCCCAATCCTGAGATGTGAGCTCAGTCGGCGCAAACTTCGGTGGTTGGACGTCTGGGATAGTCTGAACGTCACTGGGTGCTATACACTGCAAGTCGAGGTGGTTGAGGCTTGAGTGAATATTATTTGAGGCAGCACTCGTATGGGACGACGGTGTCATTTTCCAGCTAATACTCGGGGAGTGCAGATTTCCGGCCTGGTTGTGGAGGATTGCGCCCATTCCTCTTGAATCGGGTGTATAGCAGCCCGGATGCTGGCTGGCTAACATGTCAAAGGGCATCAATCCAGCATCCCGTGATGGCGAAGGAAAATCGACCTTAGGCAGGCTTCCCAAATTTAGGCTGGGAGAAAACCTAGAGGCACTATATCTCACATGTTAGAACGACCATGGTCTACAAGAGCTTATGCGCATATGCGCCAAGGAATGGAACTCCAAACGCTGTTCCCTATTGAGCTCGTCTGAAGAAGGCCCAATCCCATACCTTTCAAGCAATTGAATACCATCTTGACTTCGGTGTTGAGCCGGATCCGGTCCATCGGCATCTCGTTTGGTAATATCGGGGAAGGATTGTTGGAATTGATGGATGAGCTCAGTTCCCGGCTTTTGAGAGTTGTTTCTAAGTAAGAGAAGATCTGTCAGTCAGCCATCCATCCATAACTAGCTATTGTTTCTTGTGATCAAGAAAGGGAGATCGGGCGTACCGATGATGAAACATGAGGGACAAGAATAAACAGCATAAACAAATACACAGGATTGTATAAATTCAATAAATAGACTAACAGTAGTAGGTGATTTTAGGATTCTCCAGAGAGTTTTGAATTTTGACAAAAAAGGAGATATGCTGCCATGTGCGTGTTGCGATTGCACAACAGAAGAGAGTGAGGGGCAGCAGAAATAGTGAGGTCGTTGTGCAAAGGCGGTGAGCATACAAACGAATCAGCCTCGTCAAGTGGATGAAGTATACAAATTGTACATATCATACAATTAATTGTATTATTCTTGGATTGGGTGAATATTGCAAATTTTGGAGTGCCATTAGGTCGTGGTATACGCCTGAAGAGTATATACCGCACTATTCCTGATCGTGCATTCAACCAGTCTCGCTCCAATAAGAGCATTTGGAGAATGTTTCCTCGGCCCACAACTAAAGTCGATCTATAGAATATCAATGGAGGATAGTCTAGCAGAACGAGTATACCTATACTCGTTCAAAAATGCATTACAGTACTTTAACTCGGAGTTTTATACTTATTCCTAATCTGCTTGGACACTTCAAGGTTATTATTCGTGGTGAATTATTGCAGTCTGTAAAGTTTTTAATTTCGAATAGCATCACGGGCATGGCTGTGACAGCCATTTGTCGATGATCATCTCCATGTTAGCGGCCACAGAGTCTACTATTCCTGGGTCCATCATGGTATCATGAGCAGCGCCTTTAACTATTTGGAAATCAACATTCTTCTCCCCAACCAACTCTCCCCATCCACCCGAATCAAAGCGCTCGCGTGGTAGACGCAACCACGCTCCGTCTGCTCTCAATTCTGTATCAGGCCCATGCTGTTTCAAGATTTGATCCGCTTCATGTATCACATCCAAAAGTCGATCATGGTCGCCATGAGCAGCCCAGATAATGAATATTCTCACCGGGCCCGCATTCATGAGGGAACTCATTGGACGAGGTGAATATCTCATTTTTGCGCGAAAAGATGAGATACTATGCCGCTTACGGTAGCCAGGGATCTCCATATCCGGTTGTCCTTTGCGATGAATTGGAGGGTAAAATCCGATGATCTTGAAAAGTTCGACAGATGGCTCGGGTATCTTGATTGTCAGTGGTCTGCTAACCCCCATGTCAAGGTTGATGACACCAAGAATCCTCTTCCCTTGCTGACTCAGTTGGAATGCTACTTCATATGCGATGATTGCTCCCATGGACCAACCACTAAGCATATAAGGTCCCTGTGGTTGAATATGCTGAATCGTCCTCGCGTAAATTGCCGAGGCCTCTTCCACAGACCATGTACCCTCAGACTTGGTCATGAAAAACGGTGATCCCAAAGAATACACGGCTATATCGTTGGAGAATTTCGGAAGAGCCTCATATGAAAATGCATATCCAGACCCAGGCGGTAAAAGAAATAGGGCAGGCTGCTCTGACTTCGGAGTGCCCTGAAGAAGAGTTGAGAAACACAATTCGGGAGGCTCCTCTGTGGTAGGTACGCTGAAATTGAGCAGCTCCATTGGGTCAGAGATGGGACTTAGGCGCTCGCTAATTGCCTCAAATGAGGTTTGTGCAAAGAACACGGATGGAGGAAGTGAGACGCCTGTCTCCTTGCGAACTTGATGGTTGATTGCAATCGACGTAATGGAGTCGACTCCCAGGTCAATCATTCGTGTCGGAGGATGGATTGGCATTCGGCGGTGTTGTTCAAGTGCCGACAGCAAAGATGCCACAATTTGAGACCCTAACACGTTCTCGCTGCTGTTTTGATTCGCGACGGGGCTCGAGGACTTGGCTGTTAGGCGATTTCGTTCGCATACTAGCTCTTCAAGTCGCTTTTTTTGAATCTTTCCTCCCATTGTCCTTGGGAAGGATTTCAGCCCTAGCGATTGCAGTGAAATCACGCTGGCTGGGACATACAAAGCCCCCATATTGTCACTAACCCTCTCCATCAATCTGTGTTCGGTGTCTTTGTCGATATTCTTGTTGATAACCGCAACAGGAACTTCGCCAGCAATTTGATCGGGGCATTTCACAATCTGTGGCTCGAAAGAGTAGAATTCGGGGTCTTGACATATAGTTGCTTCAATTGCAGAGGGCTCGACATTTTCGCCCCCGCGAATGATGGTCTCCTTGAATCTTCCGACAAGATATAGCTGACCATCGGTGCCGATGAAAGCTTTATCGCCAGTCCGGAACCACTTATCCCCATTTTCTTCGACGTAAAAGTGATCATCATCATCCACGGCCAAGTAGCGTTCAACCAATGTGGGGCCAGAGAAATGCATTTCGCCAGAATCTCCAGCTGGAAGAGGAACTGTGCTGTCCTGTGCACAAATTCGGATCTTTGCGCCGGGTAAAGGCTTTCCTAGGATGACATCCCCTCCAGCGATAATGTCGGAGGGGGTACACGCAATCCTCGTGTTTGCGAGGACACCTTCGGTCATGCCATAATGATTTTGGACTCCCAATGCGCCGAGATCTTCAAGGCAAGTTCTGACAACCTCTTCAGTCGGGGGAGCACCGGCAAGAATTACTCGGCGTAAGGAAGACAACTTTTGAGTTGGTGATTTCTGGCATAAACTCAGAGCAAGTACCATTGTTGGAACTAAAGCAGTGTATTCGCATTGCTCTTTTTGAATGGCCTGGGTCATCGTTTCGGGATCAAATACTGGCCCAGGAAATATGACCGTAGCAGCATTCACAAAGCAAGACATCAGACACATATAACCGAAAGCATGGTTATTAGGCAATGCGAGTGTGAATTTGTTGCCGGGTAACATAGGCATATCACCTTGACGCCAATTGTTGGCGACTGTGAATGGGTATGTGGAGGTTTGGAGCAAACATCCTTTTGGAAGAGATGTAGTGCCGCTGGTAAAAAAGAGCGACTGCTCCTTTGGCTTGAACGCTTTCATGTTATGTTCACTGCAATCATATCCCTGTTGAATTCCGTCGCAGTCTTGCATCAAATCTTCATATGGTGTCCAGCCAGTTTCTGAGCCTTTGACTTCAACTAAGATCTTCATGCAATTGATCCCGGCTGTCAATTTATCGATGGCTTCGCACAAGTCAGCGGACCCGGCGATGACTCCTAGATTTTTTGACTGAGAAGATGCGATGGCGGTATCTAGCATATGCTGGACTTCCTGGTCGTAGGACAGATTTTTAGGGTTGAGGGGGACATGAATCAGGCCAATTCGATAGGCCGCCCAGGTAGAGATCACAAACTCGGCGCAATTAGAGGTGAAGGTTAAGAGTGTATCGCCTTCCTTGAGTCCATGGCGTCTAAGACCACGTGCAAATATTTTGATAGCTCGCTCAAGATCACCATAGGTCCATCTCAAATACGAGTCCTTATCTTGGTGGCTCAAAGCAGACATATTTGAGATATCGTACAAATTAGGTGCCTGATGAGTGCATATGAGAGCCAGTGTGCTCTCATAGTCTCGAACATTGCGAAGCCACAACTCATTGATTGTGAGATCGTTTTGGGGCAGAGGAGAGCCAATCAACTCGCTCGGTGGTATCATTTTGTATAGGCTCACTCACTCCTTCTGATACAAGACACCGGGCCTCTCCAAAGTCAGGAAGACAAGAAAGGGAGCCTAATAGATGTTTCACTGGCGCTCCGTAATGATCAAGAGACAAAATACAGGGGTGTGCACTCCGTATGTATATTAATTTTCATACCGAGTCCGTCCATCTACCTTGTTCAAGCTAGAATCCATCTCCAGACTGGGCCAGGTACATACAGTAGCTCCGAAGAAACCTGAAAATCCGGGTCACTGCGGTGATTCCCGCTTGGTTCGCCACTAAAAAAAGCCATCAAGATTCGGAAATCCAGAGTGCGGATCAAGTATTGGCTAGGCCTCGAATCCACCATCTGATCAGATCGCTGAGATCGAGGTCGATCTGATCACACGGGACACTTGAATCTAGAGTCCGTACTTTGACATGGGAGAAGTGGCATGGATGGCTAATATCTGAAAGCGTAAGTCCACACGTCTTTTCCATACTTCTCTTGCCCCAATTGTCAAGCTTGATTCATCATGCACTCATGTGGGCTTTCTATGCAATTTCAATCGATCGAGAGATCTGCAATGCGCAATTTTTTGAACTTTCCTTGTCGCCGAGCTGAGCTGTGGATACAGTACGGAGTACGCGAACATAGACCCACTCGGTATAGAGTCACTGGGCTCTTCCTTACGGTTAAAAGCTCCGGTTATTGTACAAAGATCCACTTGGCTGGAAACCCTCATGATCAGATTGACAAAAAGTCGGTGGGGAGTTGACTGTAAATTTGTTTAAATGACTTGGACTTGGTGTTAGCCCTCATGTGCTGGCCCGTATTTAAAAAGATAAAAACAGTCCCATACAGTACTTGTAGACAGTGATATCCTTCCTCATGCGCCACTAGTCTCAATCTCGCTACGGAGTAATTAGATTCGAAATTGTTGATGGTCGTCAACTAGCAGTGTTGTAATCGCATTTTGCGAATAAAGAATGCGCCGGTCAATGAAGATATGTACAACTCTAAAGCTTGAATAACTGCGAAGTATCGGATACTATAATGAACAGTCATAGACTTGACATTTATTTCCTTTATGTATACCTTTTCATCACCTTTACGATTCCTTACTCGTTTCGAGGAAAACCTGATAAGCGCATGGATATAGGAGCTAATGTAGTATTTATTGATACATCATATATAAGATACAATGCACCAGATCGAGGGTTGGATAATATACAAATTGACATGAGAGTTGTTGATTCTACAGTCAACTAGCTCCATCTTCCTGGGCATTAAACATTGTACATATCCTTCGTCAATCAAAATAACTCAATGAACAGCTGTCGAACTTTTTCTGTGTCAAGCTCACTGAGCTTGGAAAGCTCAAACTGTTTCATCGCCACATAACGGTCCAGTATTGGACGACCAAGCACGTCGGCAAGGCCGAATTGATCCTGCTCCAAGATTGAAATTGCTGTCTTTACATCTTTGGGCAAGGGCTCTCCGAAAGACACATCTTGGTTCGCGGGGTCCATTATATCAGGCCATAGCAAAGGTTCGTGTCCGGCCAACCCGCAAAGGCCAGCACCGATTATAGCTCCCAACGTGAGATACATATTGCTCATTGCGTCAATATTTCGTATTTCCCAACGACTAGGCTCGATCTTCCTGATCGGTGATTTGCGGGCTTCAGTGCCCCAGCAGACACTATCGCACCCGCCGATAAATGGCAAAAGCCTTTGATAGGAAATATCCTGTGGCAGACAAAAGCTGCAGAGTTCAGGTAGACGCTGAAGTATCCCGGCAAGGAAAGATTCCTCCAGGTCAGGACGAGGGGGCTGCAATGATAAATGTGTATGTTGTCCGGTGGCTAGAGACTCTGAAGCGACAGGCTTGGGCATCATGGTCACAATGTAACCATTTTGAGCAAAGATATCTTTCAGGTAGCTATGCACTAGAACGAGCTGATCTACTGCTTCCATTGGAGGCTTTGGCCCCAAAGCAAACTCATATTGTCCTCGCTGGCCTTCTGTGTGGATAGCTTGGATGTCCACACCAAGTTGCTCGAGCTTCATGACGCATTCTTCGACATAATGATAGACTGGGTCTCGGAGACCGGAAATCGAGAAAAGACCCCAGCCTTCACTGCACCGATCAATGATCCCCGTTTCCTGGTTGAGTTTCATCACAACAAACTCCACCTCGAAGCCCACAAGAAAGTCAAGTCCCCAGCCTGCCCGAGCTTGGTCCAACACTTTGTTAAGGACGTGCCTTGGGCAAAAATCTCTGCTAGCTGGAGAGCCTGGTAGTGTATAGTCCAAGGCACACATCACCGATGCATTTGTTTTGCTGGCCGTAGAATGAAGAGTCGGCCAGTTGGGGACCAGCCAGTATTGCCCATCTAGCGGGGTGAAGGGTGCCAGGTTATTTGTGACAGAGCAGCAGATTGCCAGCCCAGTTGCCTTGAGAGGTGTTCCTTTCGCAATTTGGGCAATGACAGTATCTATAAGCATGACTCTTCCCCGGAGAACCCCAGAATAGTCTTGCCATTGGAAACGCAAAAACCTCACATGGGGATGTTTTCTCTTGAATTCATTGAGAATTGCCGCTGAATCTGGTCCAAAACCAGACGGTAAAGTGAGTTGCATGTTGATAGTCAAAGGGCTTGGATTTGGAGATGAACTTGCACACCCAGGAACTTCCCGGCAAATGAAAATCCCAAAATAAAAAAGAAAGGTACTCGTCCAACTGAGTTAATTGTATCGATTTGTTTTGTTTTGAGGAACGACGTGCACGGTCCGTACTGTATTGGAGACGAAAGAGAAAATAAAATACTGCCAAGTATCCACTGTGGATGTCATACTTAGCAAGATAATGGATTGCAGATCCCGATGGCCCCATGAACTATTGTCTTGGCCAAGTGTCAAGGACTGAGTGGATTGATTCCCTTGGAAATTCGCTTTCAACATCGAGGTTCGCTCAATGCAAGCTGAGTTTGTGGTCATTTCATTTATACATATCCCATTAGTATTGCGTTGCTAGCTTGAGGTGTACAATGGCTCCGAGTCGGGACCAGGAGCCTCTTCTGGGCACTAACAGTACTCAAGGGCGGAACCAAGTGAATATTACAAAGCTTTTGGCTGGCTTAGTCGGTATGTAAAACAAAAATGCTGGTCTCGGCTGGTGGTCTGAAATGCTGAAATGAGTTGCTCACTTCTTCCATAGGTGTTTTCCTGGCCAGCGCCGATAAATCAATTCTCCTAGCCGCACAAGAGGAAATTGCTTCATCACTGCATTCTCCCTCTAGTGCGCCATTAATACTAGTGTCATATAACTTGGGCTTTTGCATTGCACTGCCTGTGGTACATATCCAGTTCCCTAGTCTCTATCTGCTGAGATTGACTGACTGACCAAATGCCCAGTATGGATTTTTAAGTGATATATATGGATGCAGGTGGTTCTTACTTTCTGCTTATGCATTGTTCTCACTGGGGTGCCTGTTATCGTGAGTATCCATGTACAGTTCTCGTCATATTCCGCTGTGTGTTAATCTATCAAAAATAGTGGGTTTGTCACCTCATTATGGCCCTTCGTACTTGGTCGCTTCATAACGGGCATCGGGGGTGCGGGCATGACGGATCTTCTGTCAGTCTTAATTAACGGTAGGCACAAATTACTTACTCGACTTTACTTGGAAGAGAGACTCATTTATGGCGAATGACAGAAGTCTTTAAAATTAACGAAGTGGCATCGGTGCGAAGTTACATTATTGCGGCGGGCATTCTGGGCCAAGGATGTGGAGGGCCATTGGGTGGTCTTATCACCGACTTGGTAGGCTGGAGATGGTAAGTAAAGTTTCTCAAAAAGATGACATCTTTCGATATGTAAGAGTAACCCTCTTCAAAGGTCTTTGGTAGGCCAAGCACCAATTGGGATTGTGTGTATGGGCCTTGCCTACTATCAGCTTCCGGTTTCTATGAGAGAAGCCAATCTTCAGCCGTCAGTGAGCCTATGGAGGTTTGATTGGGGTGGTATAGTCGCATTCCTTTTTGCAGTCACATCTTTCATCTTAGGGACGACTGATGGTGGCGCCTTTCTGTCATCGTTCTCCAAGCCAGCATTCCTTATCGCATCATGTGTCTTTCTCATTATCTTTATCATGATCGAGAAATTTGCTGCCGAAAATCCCATAATTCCACCGAATGTGGTTGGCTCACCTCGTCTGAGCAATATTTTCTTAGGACAAATGCTATACTTTTCGAGCATCAGCACGGTACGTCCTTTCTTCCCTCGTGCTAGAAGATTGGATTTTCATAATGGATACAGATCTTGAACAATATTCCAGGGTACCTGGCTAAGATCAACCATCTTTCCAACTCATCCATTGCCATCCAAATTGGATTTTGCGGCTTTGGCTTGATCCTTGGCTCCGTTATAGCTGGAAAAGCCTTGAGCAAGTAAGCTTTGGACCCTTCTCCACGACATGGACTGCCTCTAATCATGATAGTACCGTGAAATACCGGAAACTGTCCCTCGTTGCAATCTCAGTAAGCGCTTTATCGCAGATCATTATGATTGTCCGTTGGAAAGACGGGATCCATGGACCAGAAATTTCCTACTGCCTTCCATGGGCCATGGGAAGCGGAATGCTTCTATCGGCACAATTCATTTCTTTGACCATTTGGTCGCCTCCTGAGCAGATGGCCAAAGCAACCGCTGTATACTATCTGTCACAGCAGATAGGACTAGTATTTGGAACTAGCATCAGTGCCACAGCCCTACAGCGGCTCTTTGGGCATCAACTAGGGCACAACCTGGTTGATATTCATGAGCCGGAAAAGACAAAGGTAATTGTCTCTCCCACAGCACTTGACCTACTGATTCTCATTCAATCCTTAAAAGGTAATCAATCACCTTCTGGGTGATTTTGGCTTTATATCAAATCTTCCAGAGGGTATGCAGGCAGCCGTTCAACACAGTTTCATCGAGGCCTGGCGATTAATTCCGGGTGAGTTGAAACTACTACTTGCTTGTGTCATTTGAATATTTCATGATCTAACAATCATAGCTCTTTCCCTAATACTTACTCTTTTTGTTCTGATTCTGGTAGTTATCTCGAGGGAAAAGCCCAAGAACTAGATAAGAATGAAATTCCAAGCTTCAATGTTTGCTTGGGCTTCGTGACACATGTGAAACTAGCTCAGAATAGTCAAATGCAAATGATATTAAAGGTACAGTAAAAATACACGGGAGCAATATTTGGCTACTTGAAGAACCGCGATTATCTTTGTTGCTGGAAAGCCACGGAGCCTCAACACCGCTTGACTATTAGCCTCTTGAGAGGAACAATAACAAGTAAGAAAAATAGTTTCAGAAAATGCCATATGCCTTGGAAGCCAAAAGCAAATAGAGAAAAATATGGTCATTGAACTTCTGTATGCTATGGCTGCATCCAACCGTCACCGGGCTATTAAGGTAAACGATTCGACTTATTACATTCGGAGGTACTGGATGCCTAGAGCCTATTCAATGCTCGTAGAATCACTACTGAATAGTCTAACTTATATTTCTATATTCACAGCTGACTCAATTTCAATTGCCCTTCATTCAGGTTATTCCGTAAGTACACAAACACAAAATTAACATTGAAAATGAAGAGACGAATCATGATCAAGATAGAGCATCAATAGATCGAACAGGGTCGCTATGGAAGCTCAGCAAATAAATGAAAAAATCAGAAATAAGAAAATCTCGCTACATGTCGTTCATAGAAACATGATCAGAACTCCGTTCCCAAGATGAAATAATAATAAAACGTTCCGTTGGATATCCAATGCCAATCCCCAGTCCCAATCCAAATCCCATATCTTTAATTACAGACCGGCAAATCTCGCCCATCCAGCAGCCCGAATCGGGGATGCAGACTGGTTCTGTTGCTGGATCGGAATAGGGGGGTTCTTCCTCGGTCTTGAGACCGCGACCTTCCTCAGCGATTTTGCCGCTCACGTCACGACGGCGTCCAACGCCGAGTCCAGCAATATAGCTACCATAGGAAGACAGAGACGCTCCGACACTAGCTCCGATGCTCGGGCGAGCCGTGTCCGCACTGGAGTTGCTGACAACACGTCCCTTGCGATCGCCCTCGGTCATTGCTGGAGAATGGCCGCTGAGGTAGCCCTCGTCATCGCTATCGTCTTTCTTGAGGGACTGGTACGCGGACATTTTCTTGCTCTTCTTCTTGGTCAGTTTTGTTGGCTGACGGGTCGTTGGCTGTTGATTGCTGATGTTGCGGGTCATGTCTACACCAGGCATGCCCTCGTTCTCGAGTTCTCCATAGAAGCGACCCTTTGATGGAGTGGAGTCCGTAGATCCTGGTTCCTTGGGGGTCATCGCTTGAGCCTTTTGGTTTTGCGAAAAGTTTGGATTATCACTCAGCGCGTAGCGTCGAACAGGGTCGGTGTTTTCGGGTTTCTCGGTGAGAACAGGTTGAGGAGTCGGTGGGTTAAGCATGAGCGGATTGAATGGGAGGTTCTTCGAGTGGTCATCGTTCATATTATCGTGATCGTGGTCTTCGGGGTCAGGGAAGATGTTGAATCTTCGGTCACCGAGATCTTGCTCGTTCTTATCTTCCTCGTTTCCATAGTACTCATGCATGGCCAGCTCAGCGTATTCGCCTCGGGTATCTTCTGGAATCACACTTCCAATGCTGGCAGGCTTTTGACCATATGCGAACCAGTCTCGAATACCACCGTTGGTCGTGGTAGTTGAATTGGTACGTCTACTGTACACTGAAGAAGACTGGCGAAGACCATCATTGCTTTCCTGGGCTAGGTTGTCGTCCATGGGCGATAGGGAACGATCTGAGTGAGCAACCCAGTTATCCGAGAGAGGGCTAATGCTGTTTGACCGGTCGGCAGCGCGAGATGTCATATGGCGCATTTGGGCACCAGGGTTAACAACTTCAGGGGAGTGCATTGCAACGTTACGATACTCAGGAGCTGGTGCTGGTGCTGAAGAAGTCCAGTCATACGGTTGGCTAGCAGGTTGATGGAAGAGCATATCAGGGCTAGATGGCTCCAGGTGTGAGAGTCGATGAGGCTGAACAGATACCTGGGACTGACGCTTATCACCCACGAAATCATGCGAGTTATGAGTCGAATCTCCCGATTGGCCACGAGTATGCAGAAACGGCACAGCCCGTGGAGAGCCGATAAGCGGATCCTCAAGGTTGGAGTGGAGAGTAGATGAGCTCATATGCTTCTCATCAATATCAATCTCCTTGCGGCTTCTGCGGGGGCGAGCAGTCAAGTTATCTTCGAGCGGGTTCATATCGGGTGGCAAGTGAGAAATTTTGCGGAAGATGACAGCCAAAAAGATGGATATGCCGAATGAGATCAGGTGCAATGCCCCATTGGCGATGGCGCAGATAAAAGTCGCTTGAGCAATCGGCATAGCGAATTCGCTCTTCTCAAACAGGGTGCTCCAATGGTAAGCATCTTGAGTGTACTGTTCATGGGCCATAAACGCAGTAAAAACGTAGAACGGAACCAGACCGACGTCGAGTGTTGAGGCGAACAAGCCATAGCTAGCTTGTGAACCAGGAGGGCGGTTGATCGGAGAACGAGAGAAGTGATATATGGCATAAACTGTGTGAAGAACAGCAACGATCGGCTGAGCATTGATCTTATTAGCAACCAGGGGCCCTATCGATGATCCTGGAATAAAGGGCTACTTACGCCTGCCCGAATGATCCAAATGACAGCCACAGTAGCATTCTTGATAACGATGGAACAAAACAGCGACGCCAAAGCACCCAGTAAGGTAATCGATCGCAGCCCCAGTTGGGTTCCACGCGACCATTTAACGTGCTTCTTAGTGTTGGGACTCATGGGGGTCCATGTTGACTTGTCCTCGAAGCTGCCCCACTATTTATATTGTCAGTGCTGTACTATATGATAATCTCGAACGCTTTGTTCAATGGTTTGCGCGCATACCATATCCGGATGACGATTGAAGTTCACTAGAGGTCCCTCATGTTTCGGTTTTGGCGGCGCGCGAGTCCGGCTCGCTTGCGTCACAGCTTTGGGGTTGAAGCCGGGATCGGTTGGTCCATGGAAACTGTAAGTAGATGGACGATCGTAAAGGAATGGAGGCGACGATCTCCCCATGGTAGCGACTGGAAGCTCCCGTGGAATGGAAAACCACGCGACAAGGATAAAGGGAGAGAATGTGGACGAGGAATGAGAGTTGCGATCTGACAAGTTGACACTTTGAGGCTGCGATGGCCCTTTGGGGATGTTTGGTGGTTTCCGGGTCAACTGAACACGCTAGTCTCAAGGTGGAATAGCTCCAGGGCGGGTAGTTTCGGCCCGGAGATTTGATTGGCCGGGCCGAGAACGGAGCAGGTCACGTGTGGTTCTCCCGATAAGCCCGTATCAGATCAATCTTGTCCGCGGCGGACACGGTCAAGTCAAGAATTGATTTGGTGACTTCCACCTAGATTGCTCTCAACTGCAACAGTTCAGTTCAATCCACCTTGTACTGGATATGCTGGATCGCGCTTTTGTCTGCGCCCAATGTACGGCACGCTTAACCCGCCGTCCTGTCTGGTCCAAAGCTTTACCTTTCTCCGCACGGCGGCTAAGCAGTAATGCCGCCGTGAATCGACCTGCTCGTGTCGCCATTGTGGGCTCCGGTCCCGCAGGGTTCTACGCGGCAGCTCGACTACTCAGTAAAAATGACGATGCAGTGATTGATATGTACGAGAAGCTGCCAGTGCCCTTTGGTTTAGCACGGTACGGTGTGGCTCCGGACCATCCCGAGGTTAAGGTAGGTGCTCGACCTGGCGCATGGCCTCCAACAAGAAGCCATTGATATTTCAACTAGTCATATATTGTAGCATTTGGCTTATCCTATACCACTAGAACTGTGAAGATAAATTCACCGAAGTCGCTAGCTCCCCTCGCTTCAACTTTGTCGGCAATGTCGACCTCGGCAATGAGCTCCCTCTATCTACCCTCAAACCCCACTACGATGCCATTCTCTTTTCATACGGTGCATCTAAGGATAAGGAGCTAGGAATCCCTGGGGAACAATCCACCCGTAGTGTTCACTCGGCTCGGGCCTTTGTCGGGTGGTACAATGGCTTGCCTGAGCACCGGGATCTAGACCCTGACTTGACAAGCGGCGAAGATGCCGTAGTGATCGGGCAAGGTAATGTGGCCCTTGATGTTGCGCGTATCCTACTTTCAGATGTAGATGCTCTCCGGTCTACGGATATTACCGATTATGCTCTCGAGAAGCTGTCCAAGAGTACTATCAAGAGGGTTCGAGTGGTTGGCCGTCGTGGTCCACTACAGGTGAGTCAAAAGGTGGAAAAAACAGTTGTGAAAAGAAACATACTGATTTACATTCCGCTTTAGGCGTCTTTCACCATCAAGGAAGTCCGGGAACTTCTTCAACTCCCGGGAGTCTCCTTCGAACCGATCGCAAAGGATGTCTTCCCACCCGAATCCGTTATCAACGGTCTTCCGCGAGCACAGAAACGACTTATGCAACTCATAGCTAAAGGTTCCGCAAATGATCCACAAACATCAAGCAAGTCTTGGTCACTGGACTTTCTCCTCTCTCCCGAATCTCTTCACTGGTCACCGATTCATCCCTATCACCTCACACACGCCAAATTTTCCCGCAATGAACTTGATCCCTCGGATTCATTTAGCCCCTCTTCTAAGGTCACGCCAAAATACTTGTCAAATGGCAAGCCGGCTATGGTTAACCTCCCTGCAAGTGTATTTTTCCGCAGTGTTGGGTATAAATCCCTCCCATTGCCAGGCCTAGAAGATCTCGGCATCCAATTCGATTCCCAGCGGGGCGTAATCGCCAACGACGGATTCGGTCGGATCAAGAGCCTATCGAGTGCCGGGGAGCCGCAAAAGCTGCCCGATGGCTCGATCCTAACCCATTTGCCCGGCCTTTACTGCGCAGGTTGGGTTAAGCGTGGGCCCACAGGTGTCATTGCCTCGACTATGACCGACGCCTTCACTACAGCAGACACGATGCTCCAAGACTTGGCAAGTCATGGGACTTCTGGATCTCTCATGCACGCTCCTCAAGATAGTAGCGGTCTAGGCTGGGATGGAGTCAAGCCTGAAGCCGAGCGACTTGGGCTCCGCCCCACATCCTGGCAGGATTGGCAACGTATTGACGCTGCGGAACGTGAACGCGGTCAGCAAAAGGGCAAAGTACGAGATAAGTTTGGACGAGTCGAGGAAATGCTGCAAGTACTTTGATTGATGCTATGCTGCTATGTATATTAGGTACTACTAACTCTTGTTGTTCACAGGGAGATTCTCCCTGGTCCAGCGTGCACTTGATGTCTCAACTCCCATCTCATGTATAGTATCCACGACCTTTCTCCGAATGTCTCATTCGTGCATCCTCGTATCTCGTATACTCTAACTTGGCTTCTTCCTGGACTGCCCGAATTTTTACATTCCACATTCACTGTCAGCAAGCAGAGAGTAGGTAGCCGTGACTCGACCCAGAGCAACAGCCTGGTTATCGGTAAGGAGGTTCATAGCCTGTTTGCCGATATTAAATCCGCTTGACTTGTCGATAGCGAGAACTTTAATAGTCTTGTCAACAGTAGCACTCTTGTAATGCAGCGAGTAGCATTTGCCGCAGTTGACCGAGTTCCATCCCTCGACCGTGGGGGCGCCACCGATGCGGGGGAATGTTGGCAATGAACCGAATGTAGAAAAGCCCTTTCTGATCAAGCCATTTTCACCATCTGAGCAGGTGACTGTATTAAGGGATGTGCCACTGACGTCGTATTTTGGATCGTAGGATACAGAAACCTGGATGGCAGCGCTGTTGGATTGAGGAATCGGGGCTGGAGATGCGCCAGAAAGATGGAGAGAAGTCATGAGGGCGAAAGCGATGATCGCAGTGAAAGACTTCATTTTGAAAGTATTATTTAGGAGAGATGATTTTAAATATCTGAAAACGGAGGATAGTGTATCGAAAAATATGAGGTTTCTGTTGGATATAAATCACTTTTACAGGGCCATCGTGGCCATTTATATACTATTTCCTCCAGCACTTTTAAGGTCGACCGGACCCTCAAAACACTCATTACTTTGGAATCCTTGGAACGCATGACTGCTATTCATCGCCAGCTGCAATAGCCCACTAGATCCGGCGCAGGTCTTAGACATGAAGTGAAATCTTACGGCGTGTACAGGTGACTTGGCCGCAATAGTCGATGTCGAGCCTGATACTACCGGCTCTTTTATCGCGGGGCATAGCGGATGTGGACGGGTGAAGTGAGACACAATCAAAGCGAGACTGTTCTACCATTGAAGGGAGATCATGTGGCGTGAAGATCTTCTGCAGGCTCCACTGGGCTATACTTAAGGCAGGAGGCCTAAGGTAAGTTGGATACTACCATGTGGGAAATGAGCTGAGGTTCAAAGAGGTGACCGTTGGATGTTCCTGGGGACGTAGAAGAAATGAGGTTGCATTTGAGGCAGGTCAATTCCGCAACGGGCTGGGCTGGTCAGATTGTGAAGATGAAGTTTCATGGATAATTTTATGTGAAAAACATGATAATAATAATAATAATAATAGTAATAATCAGCTATTTAGAGCACTCTACGAAGTAAGAAAATGTGAATTAATATGGAGTTGAAAGATAAGAGTAAAGTAACCAAGGGGAAAAAAAAAAACAAAACAAAAAAGAAGCGTCCCCGGGAAGGCTCGAACTTCCAACCTCCTGATTAACAGTCAGACGCGCTAGCCGATTGCGCCACGGAGACTTGCTTGTTGAAGGTCTGCAATTTCTTATAAAATATAAGCACATTATTTGTTATATCTAAATATGCACATCCAACCAGTCTTGACAATCTAGTTGGTTTTTGACAATTTATCTAATTCGCACTCCAATGCTCGAATACTAGAGAGGGTCTATTCTAACGCTATTAGAGACTTTAATATTATATTCTAATACTCAAATAAGAGTAGTAATCTAATTCATAGCGGTCGCAATGAAATGCATCTGGCAGGGAAACTTTGTGGTATGAATGCACCGGCTTGGATATATATTCTCTTGAGGTGTTGACCAAGGTCTGCACTACCTCCACATACCAAATTCCCATTGGGACACTGGCATCGAAATTAAATATTTTCTTACTCACATTGAAGCAATGCTATACGCGACACATGCTTAACAACGTCATTAGCTTTGAGAATAAGTATACAGGTTGATTACCGAATACTGAACCACTGGAAGTCCCGAGGAAGTCCGGAGGTCGCCCGAACATCTTCCGGAAGTCCGCGAATCCGTGGAATCCGCACTCTCACACTAAGTATACCATTACCTCAATAAATAAAAAACATCCATGGAAAACAATATAAATACTTAATCGAAAATTCACCCAAAATGAACTCCCAAGTCATAACCAGGTTCAGATCATCACAAACCTACTATTTAACATCCTCCTTTATCACCTTCTCACAATGGTTGGCTTTGACATGCATGGGTTGACACCGGCCCCAGTCACTCCATTCACACCAGATGGCGCCGTCGACTATGAAGCCATCCAGCATCTTGGGTCTTGGCTCGGAAGTATCGATGGTGTCAAAGGTCTCGTCGTCCTGGGTCACGCAGGCGAAGGTACCTTTCTCACCCAAGAGGAACAAGTCTCTGTCATCAAGGCCTTCGTCAAGTCCGTCGACAACAAAATTCCCATCATCGCGGGAATTACTGGCGAGGGGACGGAGGTTGCTGCATTGGAAGCGAAGAGAGCCAAAGACTCTGGTGCTGCTGCTGGTTTACTTTATCCATCACATGGCTGGTTGCGCTTTGGATACCAACCTGGAGCGCCTCAAGATCGCTACCGACGAGTCTATGAAGTCTCGCAGCTCCCATTGATTTTATTCCAATACCCGGACAACACCAAAGCAACCTACAACCTGCAAACAATGCTTGATATTTCCGCTCAACCGGGTGTCTTCGCAATGAAGAACGGTGTGCGTAACATGCGCCGCTGGGATACCGAAATTCCTGTGATCCGTGCCCAACGTCCCAATCTGCAAATTCTTTCCTGCCATGATGAATATCTGTTACATACCTCTTTCGATATTGATGGATTCCTTGTGGGATATGGAAACATTGCACCCGAGCCACTGATCGAGCTCATCAAGGCTGGAAAGGCCAAAGACTATAAGAAGGCTCGAGAGATACATGACCGACTGCTCCCCGTCACTAAGAGTGTTTATCACCGAGGATCGCATATGGAGGGTACGGTCGCTCTGAAGCATGCTCTTGTTGCCAGAGGTATATTAACCCATGCTACTGTCCGGTCTCCCTTGTTGCCTTTGGAGGATGGGGCTGAGAATGAGATCCATGCTGCGATCCAAGCCTCCTCACTCAGTAAGGTCGCTTAGTTGTCTCCGATGTATTTATTTCTTCAATTTCTATAGATTTACCAAATAAAGACTATCATCTATGCGAAGGCACGAAACAAGATAAATCTGGCACTATACCGATACAGACGCGCCAAATTCCAATAGATTGTCTTTGCCCTCAATTCATAGGAAACCATAATTTTGGCCACGAGCAGGTTTATTCCGATATAAAAAAAAATCCAATAATTGCTTCATTCAGGGGTATTCTCTACCAAATAATCAATAAAACACTTTGAGATATCAAGGAGTAGATGAACCACGTCCCAATCACAGCAATTGCCGAACCCCGCGTTCTCAGTCTTGGCAACTCCTATTTGAATCCGCGTTTTCCGATCTCAATCGCGCATCTGCATTCTGTCAAGCTTCATGCAGGGATTGAAGCTCCACAATGATGGTCTCCTCACATGCAGAAGCAGAATTACCCCCGGAGGCCATGGTAAGGACACCGAATCGACCTCCCAAACGCCCACTCGCAACTACGGAGACTCCAACCGAATCCGAGAACCGTCGCAAAGACCCCAAAGTTAGCAGAGCTTGTGATAATTGCAAACGGAAGAAAATTAGATGCAATGGCACCCGTCCATGTCAGACGTGCGCGAAGCGAAGACTTGATTGCGCGTATGATGCCAAATATGGTCGTGGTCGACCTCCAACTCCACCTTTTTCCACACCATCGCAAGCCCCAGTGATAGACGTGCCAAGAACTTCTGTTGTTCCAAATGGAGCGAATGAGGTGCACATGCGTTCGATGTCATTTTCTAGAGAACATTCCCAATATTTACACAATGATGCACCGCCGCAAGTATCACAAGAGCCTGAAATCGACGATCAGTACTTTGATCCAACATCTGGGTTAAATTTTCTACATCGGGCGTGGAAGAAATTGTCGACCCAGAAAGGTGATGATGCTTCATATAGCTCAAATGAGACGGAAAGGAGCCAACTTGTAACTTCAGCTGGGGATCGTCCGTTTCATAAGTACGGAAATCTCTTTGACAGCTCGGAGTCTCGCTTCGTACCCAAAGAATCTGATGCAAAAAGCTTACTGGAATGCTACTTCGAAAATTGTGTTGTCACGTATCGCATGCTACATCGACCGACGATTGAGGCCTGGATGGATGCTTTTGTCAAAGATAGGCGAGAGAATCGACCGATTGCGCATTCACTTGGACATGCAAAATGTTCCATATTGTTGACTATCATGGCCATTGCTACCTTGAGAAATGAGAAAATCCACGGTAGTAGATCGCCTCAGGATGAAGCAGATGTATTGCACCAGAGCGATCGGCTATTCTGCATGTCCACAAGCTTGACAGATGCTGAGACGGGATTCCCCCGACTGGAGTCCGCACAAGCGAGGCTCCTGCAAGTATTATATCTACTTCAAACGTCACGGATGAACAAAGGCTGGTACACTTTCGGGAATTCGTGCCACATGATACTGTCCCTTGGAATGCATAGGAGGCGCGATAATCAGCGTGATGTGCCCTTGATGAGTCGCCGCCTGGGGTATATCTCGCTTCAATGCTATAAGCGCACGTTCTGGGTCGCATACACCATCGACAAATATCTGAGTGTAGTCTTCGGACGACCCAGGCATTACCAAGATGAAGATATTGACCAGGATTTCCCAGACAGAGTGAATGACGAGGACATGACACCACAAGGACCATCATCATGTGAAAATTCAGAGGACTGTCATATCGACTCACTTATATCGCACGCTAAGTACATAATTTCAATTCTAACCCCACAGGCATGATCTGACCAATCGTCAGGATCGCCCGAATTATTGGCAGCATATCAAGACACGTTTATTGCGTCGGAGAAATGGCTAAGCATGATCGATTGAACGCTGCTCAATCGTTCATCCAGGAAATTCACCAGTGGCGCACCGCTCTCCCTACTCATTTGGGGAGCGTGAAGCCGTCAACTCTGGTACCTATCTTCAGACGTCAAGCGGTCGCCCTCCAACTGGCCTATTCTCACGCAATAATACATGCTACACGACCATTCTTGCTGGGTGATTTAAATTCGGATATTACTCTGGAGTGCATTTCGGCAGCAAGAGCGAGTTTAGAGCTGGTTGACAAAATGGCAGGGGACAAAAGTCTGTTCCATGCTTTCTGGTGGACTCACTACGTAACATTTTGTGCGTTGGCTGTGGTTTATGTGTGGGGGATTCAGCTGGTGAGACGACCGGATAGTTGTATAGATGGCGAATTCTATACAAAATTATTTGATCTAGCGGAGAAATGCCGGGCTCATCTTCGACAAGCAACAGCCGGACTCTCACCAAATCGCCGATACGACATTATACTTGAGGAATTGAGGAGAGAAGCTCGCAATTTGCACGACAATCCAGGAGAACCAAGTGGAGGCTCTCGAGAATTTTGGCAATCTATAGGAAATGGCGATAGTAGCGGTGCTAACGACCCATTCCTTCATGATTCCCACATTGCAAGCTCGGAGGATGCTGATTTCACTAACGAAGTTGCCCAGGCTGGATTGGCAAGTTCAACATTCGGATTTGAAGGGGCATTTCAGTTCTCCGATTGGCTGACACTAGACTCGTCGGTATATCTCACGGTGTGCTTCGTGATATCTCCTCCACTGACTACTTGCCTAGGCATTTCTTCCAGTTTCCGACCCTAACTCCGTATCTCCACCTTGGCTTTCAGCTTTGCCATGAACTTTTCTCAATTTTGCCAATTTTGGCTAGGATTGGCGAGAGAGACAATGTTCATACCCATACTCGAGTTTGGAGTCGGATTTCACGGAAACCTCTTGCGGGGGGCCGAGAATCCGGGGAAGCCAAGCCTTCGGGACTCATGCTCGTTCGGCATTTTTATGTCTTGGCTTTCCTTTCCTCAATTAACTTCCCCAGATTTCTTCTACGATCAATGATCAAGATTTGGTTCATTATATCATGGTATCCTTACGAAATACTAAGACTCATCGCCTATCTGCAGACATGTGCGAGAAAGAAGCAGCGGCAATGCACCTTGAGAACCAGCCATATTCTGGGATATCTCCAGAGGATCGAGAATTTTTGAACGCTTTTTCGGATGCATCCAAACGGAAAGTTCTCAAGAAGGTAAGTTCTAGAAAAATGAGCAATATTCACGAGTTTAAAACCACTGACTGATTCTCTGTGTTAGATTGACGTGTGTAACTAATTCAGACGACGTAATGTCTTCAAAATCAATTGACTGATTTTTTTCCTAGATCAGACTCGTTCCTATATTGGTCCTGCTTTATCTGATGGCATATATCGATAAAACAAACATTGGTAGGTGAAACCCCTAAATATTCCTTTCTCCACACTAACAAAGCCCAGGAAATGCCAAAATCGAGGGACTTCTTCCCAGTCTTCGTATGGATGGTAACCAGTACAACATCGCACTATCCATATTCTTCGTACCCTATGTACTTGCTGGTATTTTATATCCCACTCGCCTGCGAGAAAATTTGCTAACATGCCCGAAGAGGTACCAAGCAATATGATTTTAAACCGCCTGAGCAGGCCATCACGGTACCTAGGCGGACTTATATTTATATGGGGTGTCATAATGATCTGTACCGGATTTGTCAAAAACTTTGCAAGTTTGGTAGCTATACGATTTCTTCTGGGGCTCTTCGAGTGAGTACGAGCATCATAGCTGAGCACCACCCCAGGTCTAACTATTTCTTCCCAGGGCTGGTTTCCTTCCCGGTGCCGTCCTCGTCATTTCCAAGTGGTATCTACCAGATGAAATGCAAACTCGAATTGCGATTCTTTATACTTCAGCAGCATCAGGTGGTGCTTTTTCCGGCCTTCTGGCATTCGGAATTGCCAAAATGGATGGAATTGCTGGCTACGAAGGTTGGCGTTGGGTTAGTTCCTAAACTACACATGAAGTTCAAAGCCGCTAACCATTTTTTTTTTTAAAAAAGATTTTTATCCTCGAAGGGATTGCCACCGTTTTAATGGCTGTTCTTTGCTTTCTCATGCTCTTAGATTCACCATCACTTTCACCTCAATGGCTTACCGCTGATGAGATTCGCTTTTTGGAGGTGCGTCAAATTGCAAACTCCACTCAAGATGAGCACAGGTCCTTTGATATGGGAGCATTGATAAGTGTTCTTTTGGATTGGAAAATCTACCTTTTGATCTTCGCCAATTGGTCCAATACAGTCCCAAACTATGCTCTCAAATTCACCATGCCGGAAATCATTACGTCTATGGGATATACTGCTGCCAAAGCCCAGCTCTTGACTATACCCCCTTACGCTGTTGGTGCTTTCTCTGCGTACGGATTCTCAGTATTTGCCGACCGCTACACATGGAGAATGCCATTCATCGTGGTTCCTCAACTGTGTATTGTTATTGCATTTGCTATTCTATTTTCAAGAGCCGCCGATATTGAGAACAATATTGCACTTTGCTATTTCGGGGTATGCCTCGCATGTCTCGGGATGTATCCCATTCTTCCAGGCGTCAATACTTGGAATGTATCCAACAGCCCTGATCCGCACAGGAGGGCCATCTCCATTGGATATCTCATATGTATGGGGAATGCAGGTGGCATAATCGGAAGTTATATTTACAAGGCAGACGAGAAGCCTCGCTATCCTACTGGCTATGGGACATCTCTTGCATTCGCAGCTGCGGGAGTCTTTGCTTGTTTTGTTTTGGAAGGGCTGCTGTGGAAATCAAACAAGAGAAATGCACGTTTTACTGAGGATGAGGTGCATGAAAGATACAGCACGAGTGAGCTTCGGGACATGGCTGAGAAAAGTCCTCTCTTCAAGTACACCCTATAGTCCAATGTTAATTTTGACCACATGATATTTAGCAAGAAGACACGTGAATGACAATCCCATGCAGCTGTTCAGGTGCTACTTTTTTTTTTCACGACATGCTGTTTCGGCGACAAAAAGTGCAGAGCTGTTCCTAACAGAATACCTAAATGGTTTCTCTTCGTAGCAAGACATTTCTCGTCTTCAATCTGTTGGAAGAACAGTCCGCTTATTGCGTAGTAATTTCTCACGTGCCTGCCCTTGCCCTTGCAGGAGCAGTCTTCCCTCCAGATTTTACAATCCAATTAAGTGGTCATCGCGATCTACTCTGTCCATGCGGCTTACAAGAATAGAATTGATAACCCTGAGCCTCCGAGAGTCGAAAGTTCACCCTGAACGTTACATAGGATGAACCCACCTCTTCATCACACCATTGGTAAGTGCCATATAATTTCAGCCCCTTATTGACTGAAGGATCCGAATCCGGCGCCAAAATGAATCCGATCGTTCGAACGAGTCAGCCAGAGAGAACCTTCTCGGGGAAGTCTTACTTATGCGGTCTCTCCGTGCACATCATGGTTTCCGACCCCGCCAATTAGCTTCCTCCCTTCCGATCTTTTGATGATCTGCCTCCCTTACGAAAAGGAATTCTGGCCTATGGGACCGCTGACCTGGCTGTCGGGATCCCCCCCGAAGAGCCCTAAGGCCGAGAGAAGGGTAGATTGGCATCGACTCCGAATCCCACAAACGCAAGTTCATCGTTTGATCCACATGTCCTTGCCACTTTACCGACGCACGTTGCATAATGCGTGGCACAACGCGCGTAGGGGACTTGAAGTCCTTAAAACTTCAGGACTTGAATTATATAGTACCTCCGCAGTCTGATTGGATTTCCTTAGTCTCATTCAACTTTGTATCATAAGCCATACTTTCATCTTTTCCTCCCCTGAACATCTCACAAGTAAATACCGGTTCTAAATGTTTAGGGGTGGGTCAATACAGCCAATACGCGCGGAGAACCCACTAGATCCAAACCCGGTCATCTCCCATCGACTGCTACGAGCGGAGTATTCCGTATAGAGTAGAGACACTATTTACGGAATTTGGAAGACCTCCGATGCTTGATTTACATGCCCGAAGCTTAACTCGACCCATTCAAGGCTATCGATTGACGCCGCATTTTTCAGCTTGTACTAGTTTCCAATTCATTTTACCCTAAGAGTGGAGTTTTAACGATGAGCGCAGTGGCCCTGCTCCAATCATGGCCATTCAACTTCACCAATTGACCTTTAAAGCGCACGAGGCAGGAACGCAATGCTCTCCCGTCCTCCACAACCTCGCTCGATAGTATTCATGCTATGCCACATGGAAACCATGGTTCTACTTTGAAAAGCCCAATTCTTTTCCACAATGTGGCACTTCTGTACTCCATAATCTGTACGATTGACATGACCCCACCAGTTGGATCAATCTTTGGCCCCAAAGAAGCTTCTTGACTTGCCCATGGCAGTGGAGAATACGAACTCTGCACAGGCCATAGAAGCTGGAACCCAGGATCCTCCGATCTCAAGTTCTTTTTTTTTTTTTTTTTTTTTATTTTTCGATCTTTATACAAAGCCTTCCTTTCCCCTCTGACTCCCTCAGCTTTCCCCCTCTGGATCGCTGTCTGGATGCGTGCCTCATCGTGATGCTTTCATACGTTCTGCGTTCCCTAACCTCTAGTGGGAGCGATGGCTCTCTTGCTCGTCGTTGGGAGTTTCGTGATGAGGCTGCCCTTATTGGCAGCGATCGGTCACTCTTTATTGCGATGGGAGTTATTGCTCTCTTTTCACTTCTCTCTACTTTTGGTCTTTTGTCGTTCCTTACCTATCGATTCGTCTACTGGCAGCGGTATTATAAGAGTCCGCTTGCTCAAAACCAATATGTCGTTCTGATTTATAATCTATTACTTGTCGATCTGCAGCAGGCCATTGCCTTTACGATTAACCTCTACTGGGCATCTCGCGGGTCTGTTCATTATGGCGAGGCTGCCTGCTATCTTCAAGGGTGGTGGATTCAGACGGGTGATCCTGGCAGTGGACTGTTTGTCTTGTCTATCGCTCTGCATACTGGTGCTGTGGTTATGCGTGGTAGACAGTTGCCATTCCATATCTTTTCCTACTGTGTCATCGGGCTCTGGACATTTATTCTCATCCTGGGATTTATCCCCGTGGGTCTCTACGGCAAAAACGTTTTTGTCATCTCCGAAGCCAATTGGGTATGTCCTTTGCTGCCGACTTATATTGACTAGATAACCCCCCCCCACCTACTATTACAACCCGTGCTAATATTGCTCAATTACATAGTGCTGGCTAAGCCCTCAAGTTGAAACCGAGCGTCTCTGGGGTCATTATATCTGGATTTTCCTTGCAGAGTTCGGCACCGTCGCCCTCTATGCCGTCATGTTCTTTTACCTCAGACGCCGTATGACGCAGGCAAAGATGCTTCGCCGTGGCCAGCAAGAAAGCCTGCACCGATTGAATCGAGTCGTCATATACATGGTTGTTTACCCATTTGTCTACCTCGTCCTGTCATTGCCTCTAGCTGCCGGCCGTATGGCCACAGCGCGTGGCGACTCTCCGAGTAAGACATACTTTGGTGTCGCTGGTTGTTTAATGGCACTGTCTGGTCTGATGGATGTGGCTGTCTATACACTGACTCGCCGCCACCTGCTCATCGATACCGAGCACAGCACCACCGATCGCAACTATGATAATACCGATTCCCAATGGCAGACACAGATTACCACCAACGCTAATGGCACGCACTCAAAGAAGCCCAAGAATGGATTTATGAGCTCTCGATTGGGATCAAGACTCCGTCCAAGTGCACCGATCGTGGATAGGGATGCAGGTAAAAGCCCCTTTGAGGATTCGACAGAAGATATTGTTCCTAAGAATGATATTGAAATGTCCAACTTCCACGGCGTGTACCAGGAGACCACGATTGAGATCTCGCATGAGCCTGCCACGCCGACGCCGAGCGAATCAGTTGAGCACAGCGTGCGATATAGTGGTTAGGAATGAATTGGATGACGTATGGATATTCTATTTTGTGCTGGGCTTTTATTTTGTATATATGATTTATACCCCCTTTTTTGATCCCCTGCACCTTCTCTTCGAGGCATCTGCCCCAGATTTACTTAATCTTCTCAATATAATACACGATCATTATGCTTGACAATATGCTATTGGCTTGAGAGAATGCCCCGTGGACTACGAAACATTCCCTGGAAGATCTCTTGCAGGTCGACTATTCGGGTCCATAGTGGAGAATTTCATATGAAGGGGGTATTTCTAACATGTGGTCAGCTTCACCGCTGATACAATAGAGTTTACTGCAGAATGATACCATCGCTCTAGAGCTCATTGAGAATTAGTTTAGGTGCTGCTTCGAAGGAAGATTTTCAAAGCAGGTCGATCAAAGATGATCCTAGCATCGGCCATGAGCCCCCTTTTCCCATTAGTTTAATACGCGCGTGGGCTCTGAATCGGATAGTTATTGCTTAGTTGGTGGACAGAGTGGGTACGTGGGCCGATACGCGCACGAACCTGCGGACGTTACCGATTCCCTCTCGGATCCATTTGGCAAAATGGTTAGTCTACAATAGTACATATTGTACAAGTGCCAGAGCCACAAGGGGGATTTGGCAGATCCTCATCTCGGTAGGGGCTCGCGATCCACATCCTATACATGGAAGTAGGTGGTGGCTTGCTAGAAGAAGCGCGAAAGCGTTGATGCCGAGGCTTAGACTAGACCCGAAGGCTAGACGAAGAATTCTTATTGACAACCCAACCAATTTGGCTTCTTTTGGAACTACTTTCATAAACATTGCGTGATTGGTGTAATATAGTAGCATTTATGATTGCAGTACTTTCATTTGTAGGGCCACTCAGATCATCATGATCGTGAAGCTGAAATGCTTGTGTTGATCTGATGAAGCCTCATGAATCATACCATGGAACCTCTACACACGACTCCGTGGTTCGGGGCGAAGACGAATGTTATGCATGTAGGGCTGGTAGTGGGTATACTCAAAAATCAAAGGGACTAATGAAGCTTAGTCTTTATGCTTGGTGACAGTGGCTGAATGTACAACTAATGTATGTACCGGAAAAACTACTCTCTCGGACCTTTCACCTATTGAAGATGTCTCCATCCTTTGGCTTTTCTCCACCGTCAACGATCTTCTCTGCTTCTTCTCTATTCTGACTTTCTTTCTTCACATTGCGCCATTCCATCCCTAGCGCGGGAAGAACCAGCACACATGACAGTACCACGGGCACGAAATAAGCACTATGAAGGGCTGAGTTATAGGTACCTAACACAGCATTGAGCTTATCATCTGGCACTGAATCGGCAAGTCCAGTCGCGCCGGTCTGAAGGATCGCACCAGCATCTATCCCGGAGATTGCAGGCAATTTGGTGATCAGATAATTGGTGTAGAGATTCTGGCTGACGGCGACCCAGATGGCACCACCCAGTGATTGGAACAGGAACATTAAAGCGACGCCGATTGAGACATCCGCTTGAGCGAGGACAACTTGAGCGGCCATTGTGGGCTGTTGTAAACCACAGCCTAGACCTAAACCAAAAAGGACCTGGTAACCGATCCATGCTGAGTGGCCAGTGTCAACTTTGAATGTAGTGATCATGCCAGCACCAGTTGCCATAAGTATTGCTGCGACAAACATGAAAGGCACATAGTGGCCTGTACTTGCAATGAGCTTGCCGCTGATAATACTGGCGATTACTAGCGCTAGAACCATTGGAATATTGTCGATACCCGACTGCACTGCATTGGTGTTCTTAACACCCTGAAACCATAGTGGTAATGTATAGAGCATGGCGACCATGGCCCCGGAAACAAGTGAAATATAAACCGCGCCACATGCAATGCTCCGCTGCTTGATGATGCGTGGAGGGATTGTCGCATCTTCTCTACGCCAGATTTGAACCAAGGCAAAGGCGATGAAAAGAGTCCCTGCCACGACAAATAAGGCAATAATACGCCCGTTACCCCAGCTGTAAGTTGTCCCACCCCATTGCAGGGCCAAGAGAAAGCAAATCACACATGGCAAGAAGAGGACAGTACCCAGTGGGTCAAGCCGAATTAATTGGCGTTTGAGGGTTGCATTTTCCGAGGGAGAAGACATGTGAAGAAAGAAGAGAATGATGAGAAGAGTGAGCCCTCCGATGGGAAGACTTAGTAGAAGAAAGGTTTGTTAGGTCAATTTAGGATATAATGTGAATAGACTCACTTACTTGATGTAAAAGCACCAACGCCATGTCACTCGGTCAGTGAAAGCACCACCGAGCAGCGGCCCGATGATAGATGAAATGCCAAATGTAGACCCCATAAGACCGACAAATAAAGGCCGCTTGTGCAGTGGAATGACCTGCGTGATGATGACCGTGGCTCCATTTTGTATACCCGCAGACCCAACTCCAGCAATGGCTCGTCCAACGATAAATGCTTTGGAGTTTGGAGCTGCACCACAAATTGCCGAACCGACCTCAAAAACAATGACTGCTGCCAGAAATAGCATCTTCGTGGAGTAGAAGACGTAAAGTCGGCCCCAGAGCAGTTGCGTGGCGCTGCTGGTCAGAAGGTAAGCACTGGCATACCAGCTGATGTCGCTAATTGCATGGAATTGATCCGAAATTTTGGGGACAGCGGTTGCGATGATTGTTCGGTCCTGAGATATGAAATGATATCAATATCTGTCTGTCCAGTATGAGACAGTGAGGAGAACTACTAACCAGCGCGACGAGGAACATGGCACTTAGCAGGGCAACGACTATCAAAATAAGTTGCATTTTTGTGATAGTTTGATTTTCAGACTTGGTATGTCCATTTGGTTCGCTGCTTGTATGAGGATGATTTGGGGGGGGAATCTTCTGTTTCTTTTGACTGCGGATCGTGCATGATGACCATCTAAGGTGATGGATTAAAAGGATTGATCACGGAATTTTCATAAGAGAACTTTCTCAAGAGGATGTCAAGAAGTTGGATATGTATTAATCCCATTTTCTGGTAGGTAATTAGATATTGTGTGAATGCTGGATTTATATGTGGTTGTTGATATCGGCTCGGCGCCGAACGAACAAAATTGAGGCTGACTCGGCTCCGAAACTTGCCAACCAACTTCTTCGCCTGAAAAAGCAAATAAAAGGAGAGAAATGGTCGATTTATAGATATTTCAGACCCCAGGAACCCTGTACTAGTGCATACTTCCGATGTTAATAATTTTAATAATTTAAAAAGAATCTGTAGATTTCTACTAGAGATTATAGAGGCTTTATACTGATGGTTGAAGTGTATTTTTCTCGTTATCATGCCAATTATATTTTCAGGGTAATAAAAATAGTGGAATGAAATTCAGCGCGAGACACAGATTTATAGAAAAGTTGTTAATGTAGTTTCTCGACAAGCAAGGACCTCGGAGGATTATCATTTTTTAGTTCCGACGGACTGCGGGGAATTGGAGGAACTTGGAGGAACTTGGAGTATTTATAAGGCGGGGCGACGACGATAATATGATTTCCCAACTGCATCACTCCAGAAACGCGATTGAAATGGCAGAACCAACGTCAGTTGCTATCATTGGCGGTATGTACATTTTTAAACATGCAGCGTAATATCAAACACATTAGCTGACCACATACAGCGGGCATCTTTGGCCTTTCTCTGGCGGTGGCTCTGCGCGACAGGGGCAAGTATTCCTCGAATAAAGGAGGTAGAGATGATATTGGGATGGATGGAATTGACATGTGAGCATCTAGATCATGACGTGACCGTTTTTGAAAGATACGACTATGATCAAAACTCATACGATGCGAATGATGATGAGATACAAGCTGCATCCGTCGATCACAACAAAATCGTAAGCCCATTGACAAGAGCTGAACGATAGAGACCAGATTCTGAGAGAGATAAATGCTTAGTTTCGAGCATATTACGGAAAAGAACATCACTATCAACGCCTTGCCATGGAAGGGCGGAAATACTGGATATCAGAGGACGAAAAACGCGGCTTTTCACGGGAGTCCTCTGATTCCGAAGAGATGCGATTGTTCGTTAATAGTGGATTCTTGCGCGTCCAGCCATCGGACCACCTCGAGGAACTGGAAAAAGAAACATTGGCCAATATGGAACGCGATGGTTTACGTGATACACAATTTGTCAAGAGCATCCCTGAAGACCAGCAACGCGCAGACCGTTTGGGATGGAAGAACAAACTGCTGGATTTTGCCATCCCGGATTCTTCTCCCCCTAGCTATTACGAAGCCGTGCTTGACTCAACCGCTGGGTTCGTGAGATGCAGCAATGCCTGTTCACACTATCAGAAGATCGCGGCGTCCAAGGGTGTTAATTTCCACTTTGGACCGGAGAGTGGCGGCTTTGAATCGTTGGTGAAAGAGCCTAGCACCACCGAGCCGGAAAAAAGCAAAGTCACTGGCTTAAAGACAAAGAACGGTGCTATTCACAAGGCAGATGTTATAGTGGTTGCTGGTAAGAGATGAACATGGAAACTTATCTGGTGCTTTCGTTCTGACTCCAGATAGCTGGCTCCTTTTCTACTCAAATTCTTCCAGAACTAAGCTACCATCTCGAGTCTTCTGCCGGGAGCTTGGCTATGTTCAAGATTGACCCGAGCGATAAGGAGCTTTGGGATAAGTACTCCCCTGAGAAATTCCCCGTTATATCTTGGAAGGCTACTCCCCGAGACTCTAAAGGTAAAGATACCGGTAGCATCTATGTTCTGCCTCGCACACCAGAAGGCCTCGTCAAGATAGGCTATCGTGGGTTGAAGGTAAGTAAACAGGATTCTCAGGATTTGCTAGAGGCTGACCACATCCTCCTCAGTTCACCAATTTTATACCTGCCCCTGATGGCACTCCTTTTACTCAGGATGGACAATGGTCGGTGCCTCTACCAGCAAAGGATTGTCATGAGTTACAAGAGAGAGCTATCTATGCTATCCGGCAGTTTGTCGACATTTTCCTGCCTGATTTCAGTAAAGTCCCATTCTACTCAACTAAACTATGCTGGTACACCGACTCCTTGGACAATTCCTTCGTAGTAAGTAAACACCCCATCCGCGTCTCACATCAGTTCTTCTGTACTAACCTGAGATAATAGATTGACTATGTTTCTGATTACGCGGATAACACAGTCTTTGTTTGTACCGGGGGCAGTGGTCATGGGGCGAAGTTTCTACCTATTCTTGGAAAAGCGAGTCAACACCAATATGAAATGCTAAAAGATATCGGCTAATCAGGATGAAAACAGCATGCCGCGGATATTTTGGAAAAGGCAGATCAAAGCACGTCTTACATGCGTCCTTTTTGGAGATGGAGACCGGAGGCACCCCGTAGGAATGGCCTCGAAGAGGGACCACATGGATCGAGAAACATCTCCGAGCCGTCTTTACGTTGACCAAGTGTTAGATGAATTTTAATTAGAGGTGGGATAGTTAATCAAAAATCGAGGTTATAACGTATGACTGGTTGTCAATCTCGATATGATACCGATAGAAAGACATGCAATATCCAAATGAAATTCTAGTATCTTGAGCTCGAAGGTACCCGATTCTAGCCCGCCTGGAACTTTGATTTACCCCAGCCTCTGCCTAAATCAACTAACAGGGTCCTCTGATGCAACGGCAGGATTCTTGGCATCACACAGCCAAGAATGAGTGGAGAAATCCTTTAACCTTGGTGGCTTCCAATACGGTCCCTGCCATAGCACACACATGGCCTCTTGTTTGTGACAAGCGAAGGTTGGCCGAGCTTGATGGCCGAAGCCAAGACCTGAAGCGCGGCACCCGGCCAAAAGTTTCGGGGATTTTCAACAGATCCTAGTAGATTTGGTCGTTTATTACTTTGAGTTTCGGATTTGACCGCGGTATTAACACGCAGCGAGGTTATAAATTGATGTTGGCTGCCTTTTGGCCCTGCCCCATCATACCTAGAACAGATACGTAACAATGTCAACAGAGAGGAAAGGCGAAAATTCGGAAGCCATTCAGGTCTTTTCGAAGGAACAGAGCCATGTGCAATCCATGCAACCGGCCGAAAAGCACTCCTCGCAACAAAAGGTAGTTGACCAGAGAGAGACTGACGATACCTCCTACTTCTACAATAAAAACAAAGATAATGTTCCTCCCTTGACCCCTGAACTGGAGGGAAAGCTGGTTCGAAAAAACTTCTGGTTTCTGCTTGCACAAACATGGTGGATTTCATTCCTTATCCATTTGGATAAATCAACTCTTTCATCCGCCAGTACGATGGGAATTTTCGACGATGTCGACATGACCAAGAATGAGTACAATCAGCTTTTCATGTTGTTCTATGCCGGATATCTTGTTGCTCTCTGGCCCGGCGCCTACATATCTCAGCGAGTCGGCCATAAATACTTCATCACTGGCTCCTTGTTCCTCTGGGCCCTGCTGTTAGGTGTCCACCCGGCTGTCAAGACGGGCAAGCAAATGATGGCCGTGAGATTCCTCTTAGGAATGGTAAATTCTTTCTCCCCGGCACAGGAATTGCAAGGATGCTGACTGACCATGATATAGACAGAATCGCAAATTGTGCCATCCACCGCTGTACTGCACCAAAGCTTTTTTCCACCCAGAAAAAGTCCTTGGGTGCAGCTGCTGTGGTGGTCTTTTGGAAGCCTAGCAAATGTCCTTCTGACTATGATATCATATAAACTCATTGTCGAAGATGGTAATAACTCATTGGCCGGGAGCCTTTCTTCATGGAAATGGCTTCACATTATTTGCACTGTCCTCACATTTTCCATATTTGTGCCATTGCTTATTTTTCTTCCCAATTCCCCGGTTGACGCAAAATGGCTCTCAGTCGAGGAAAAGGTCCATACAATTGAGATTATCCGCAATACTCATTCAGGCGTCTCTAATTCGACGTTCAGATGGTCCCAAGTTCGCGAATGTTTTACGGACCCTAAAAGTTGGCTTTTCATGTAAGACTAATAGATTATTGTCTCGGGAACAGTTACTAAGTGTGCGTCCAGATTCCACATGTTCTTTAATGAGCTTCCCAACAATACGTCTCAGCAATTGCCTCTCATCATCGTTGGGTTTGGCTTCACGCCCGCGCAAAGCGCATTGTTCAATATCATAAAGCCGCTTTGGG
Source organism: Penicillium citrinum (assembly GCF_028827155.1). NCBI lineage: Eukaryota > Fungi > Ascomycota > Eurotiomycetes > Eurotiales > Aspergillaceae > Penicillium > Penicillium citrinum. The sequence goes on from NW_026622686.1 coordinate 4,631,172, forward strand.
GCATGATTCTTATACTCATGTCTGCAGGATTGCTTTATGGAACTAGGATTGGAACTGGCTATACCTGTGCAATTTCCTACATTCCATGTCTAATAGGAGGCATCATTGAGGTAAGACGTTCATGCAAAGCAAGAAAACCACAATAATATTAATAATACCGCTTCAGTTGGCTTCGCCATGGTCAAACAAGGTCGCATTGGTCTTGGGCACGCAAATATCAACATTCAAGCCATCGTATCTTCTAGGCCTGAACTGGGCGGGCACAACAACCACAGGCCATACCAAGAAGTTGTGTCTGATGACATCCTGTATTGTCGCTGCCTCTGTTGCGAACATGATATCTCCAGAGTAAGTACTAAAACGAGAAAGAAACTGCCAAGAGGAAAACATCTGATTGTGATGCTTTCCTATCTTTTTTAGATTCTGGGAATCGAAGTATCAGCCACAATATACTCTCCCATGGGCATTCATGACCGCATTTTGGGTGATTTCTCCCGCCATGTGCATCATCATTCGCTTTTGCCTTCATCGCGAGAATAAATGCCGACAGAGATTGATTTCCGAAAGTGATTCCGATTCGGAAAGATATGAAGTTATTGAGGCAGGCAATGAGATCGTGAAGATTAGCGATCGTGACCGAGACTGCACCGACAGAGAGAATCTGAAGTTCATTTATCCACTGTAGATAAAATGGAAATTTGCAACGCGTGGTCAGGGTTGTCGAAATTTTGGCTGCTTCATAATAGAACTAAAGGCCCTTCGGTTTCTGGCTAGATCTAGATCGAGATGGAGAGAAGAAGAATTTGATCAAAAATATATTTGGCATTATAAGAGATATAATAAGATTGCTGTAACTCGAAGATATGATTCATGGATAGTTTATAAATTTACAGGACCCATGAATGTGTGGATTTGCTTGGATGAAGTCTGTTGGAACTATGGATACATCTTGGAGCCTGTATTGACAGGCTTGATGATTTCGACAGCTTGTAGGTCACGAATGAGATTAGCCAACATGAGATCACATCCACGCGCAGCGACAAAGCTCATTGTTACTGGCAAATACTCTGTTTTCAGAGACACTGTGGAGTTGTAAGATACTTCTCCAACAGGAACCACAAAATCCGGAACGTCGGCCATATTTGATATACGCCCATCTTTAAAACCCATAGGTGGCGCAGTAGGAGAGCTAGAGTGATACAATAGCTGTTAGCCTCTGAATTATATAGAAATGGCGGAGGGTAACTGACTCAGAATACACATTGCGATATTGGGTTTCGCCCGTGCTGTAAGGGTAGATGTATACTCCTTCAGAGCAGGCTTCTTTATTCGATTTGCCGTATCCGTTAGTTTCCCACCATTCTCGAAATATAGTTTTATTTCTCAATGCCACATCATAAGAGGCGTCTCCGCCATTATCCTGGCCCCATTGCCAGCGCTTCAGGGGGCCTGGGTTAATGAAGGGATGTCGTCCACCATTCTGGGCGGCGTAATCTGCGTAGAAAGGTAAAGCCAAGGAGCGATACTGCCCAACAGAGGTGAGAATAGCGTACGTCTAGGCCAGAGTTAGCGTAATGAGCTTGGAAATAGAGAAGATCTAAATACTGTGTTTAGAAGATCCGTCACATTGCTCGGCGCGTTTTCAGGGTGCGTTTCCCCCCATCTTTCAGCGATGTCCACATATTCTCGCTCAGATCCTAAGAATTTCTCAACCTTTTGAACAAACTCTTCTAGCATAGAGCCAGCCTCCGTCTCAGAATCAGGGAACGAGGCGTTCTGATAGAATATTCTCTCGGGGTATTTCTCATAATTTGTGAAATTTGGATACCATGCATGTATCGTGGAGGACCATGTTTCAGCATCACGCGAAAAGACACCGGCAGTATCAAGATCCTTGCATAGAGGGAGGACATGATCAAGGCCAATGGCCCCAGTTGAAGGCCTGTTGGCAAAAACCCCCTGCTTACCACCTGGACTTCTCATAGAGCCGCCAGTATCACTGCCAATTGTAATATCTAACCAGTCGTACGCGGCGATACCTGCCCCTGGACCAGACGATGACCCACCAGGAGCTTGATATCCATCGCCCTGCACAGCAAATCAGCATGCCTGTTAATTTTCCAGCATTACCGAATCTTATTTACTCTTGGGTTGAAAGGACAGTGAAAGTCGACCCAGTCAGCAGTAGGATTATCACCGTTCGCAAACTGAACGGTTCCCATTTTACCAACAATCACGGCACCTGCATCAATCAATCGCTGTATCGAGGGCGCAGTGGTGTTTCGTTGCGGGTATAAGTCATAAAAAGCGCGATTACCCCCACTCGTGCGTAGTCCTTTCAAATCGAAGATGTCCTTGACACCACAACGCAGCTATTGAAAATCAGTATCGCAGCCACACAATTAATTCCTGGATCGCATACCCCGGCAAGTGGTTTGTCTGCAGTTGGGGTATAGTATAATCGAGATGGCACGGCGACGCTTTTGGTCATCGCACCCTTGTTGAATATTAGCAACTTTCAATTGAGACAAGCAGGGCAATGTCCTACCTCCGTCAGAGCTGGCAAGGATATAAATCCACCATTCTCATCACTAACAGCCCCTTCAGTAAAAGTGAAGTGGCTGTCGGTGTAAACTCGAAATGCCTTGAATATTTCGCCAGTTCTGGCTGAAAGAAAATAAGGTCCATTTGGTAAAGATTGGCTCATCTTGGCATATACCAGGAGAGGGTTCTGGTCCTTATAATTGGACGAGGTTAATACTAACTTGTTGCCCGGACTTTCGGAGGTCAAATCAACGGTGTGATCGATATCAGAGTCATCACCATTGTGCTCAATGTAGATGACTAGAGTAGGTGTTTTGATGGTCAATTAATAGGAGGGCAATTATACTTGAAGAATTCAACAAACCTTCCATAAAACCGAGCGCAAATACATCGTCCGAGAGTTGAAAACCAGTGATTGACTTTTCAAGTTCGTTTGAAGTAAAAGTTGTTGCATTAGTCCGAACGATTGTCAACGGGACGATGTCTGCAAGGGTCCAGTTCCAATTGAGAGTTCGTGATGAAGATAATTGAGATACGGCGACACCACCGGCCAAATAATCCACACCATTGAGAGATATTAGTTTTCCCTTGTCGACTATGGCAGTCGCCATACAAGTGAGACTGTAGAAAGTGAATGTCATCATAAACATCCTTGTCAGGGGCATGATACCCCGAAGTATAGCCATAATGCCAACTGTGAAGTACTATCAAGAGATTAAACAGAATGAATTCTTCATTTCAAGCTCAAGTTTATCTCGATGCTGAACTCCAAGTTTATAGATATTTGCTACCCCAACTTGGTTGAGTATTCCAACCTCATTCGGAGTATGGAGTAACTTATGCCAAGTCTCTGGTGATAACTAGCACGGCTTCAAAGGTACTTGACAACGGATCACCACAAATTGGGCCGGATAAAGTCCGAGCTGGGCAACTTCACGGAGAAAAGAGTCCGAAAATAGTAAGTTTGGTAGTTCCGATGTATGTGGTCGGCCGTTTCCGACGGAGATCATGTCAGTATTGAGGGGTATATTTTTTGATAGCTTTATCTAAGCCAATCGTGGTTCATGAATGTAGGGATTGGCGCTGTTGAGAGCAATTCAGTGGAGTCGCGGGGACGAGCCTAGTGAGTTGGGGGGGGGGGGTGTTCTCTTTCTTCTCCAATCCCTCAATGGCGCGCCTTTGAGGAATTCGAGGGGATTTAAGGGCTATTAGTTGGTACGATAGAAGTTCTTGGCAATTTTTGGTTGATATCATACAATTCCGTGACCGGCCGTTAGTCATTTTGTAAAGTCTATAAGATGGGTCTATGCCAAGTGGTAGTAGTCCATGATTCTTGGCATATACCAGGATTTATGCATTCTCTTCTAGCATATCTATGAATAATGAATTGATGATATGTCGTATCGGTGCCGAAGTTGCAAATACTCCCTCCTCAATTTCCGGTCCCATTTTTCCTAGCCCAGACACAGAAAGTCGCAACTCTCTCGTAGGGATATTGGTAGATTCGAATTTATTTCAATAGAGCTGAAATGATTGTCAGGCGTAGAGATGAAGAAATTCAAGTCGAGAAAATCCTTGCACTACATCATTTCATCTGCCAGTTCATCCATCTATGCTATGAGAAAAAGTAGGCGGGAATAGTCTGCAGTCGGAACAGCCTGAAAGCAGACTTCTTCATTCTATATCTATTTCTAGAACATATTTCTTGTTAATGGCGTCAAATATCAAACATCAACCTCCTCAAAGCTTGATCCATCGACCCATCCATCGCTTGTTCAGTTCCTTGGCTTCATCCACCAACCCTAATTCCAAGAGCAATTGAACGGATCCTCGAACGGAAGAATGCAGGGAAGAGCTGACCCAAGCATGAGTTGGAGCAGTGTGTTCTCCAATGAAGATTGTGTTATGCTCGGTCTTGTGGTAAGCTGGAATATATAGCTTATGTTGCTCCACGTCAGGTCTACACCAGGCAGTGGCAGTATGTTCATCTTGAAGCCAGCAAAGACGCTCATAATCTCCAGTGTAGAGGTCTCTAGCCTGTTCACCGTGAAGTGAGACAATCGAATCCAGCACAGTCTGTACATGTTCTTCATCAGAGAAGCTCACGAAGCGATCACTCCAATCCCCTCCACGATAGTGCATAATCAGACCGGGGCGTGATTCATTCAGACCATACACAGGATAATAAAGTGCACCGACAGGATCACTTGGAGGCTTTGAGTATCCTCCAAAAATAGGTCGCTCGCCCTTCTCCCAGAAGCGCTCTGAAAAGAGTAGGGCAACCTTGCAGGCAGATTTGAATCGGAGACCAGCTTCACTGATCGCGCGACCCAAGACCGAGGAGAAAGTCGGTAGATCCATGAAGCGAGTCATAGTAAATGGAACCGCCATAATTGTGTAGTCGTATTCCTTAGACTCGAATGTCCGATTGCTAACACTTGGATACCAAGAAAGACGCGTCCGACTAGTGTTATTTGGACCCTGTACTGATTCCAATTTGCGAATCTTTCGGTTGAGAGTAAGTCGGTCTTTGATATGAGGCAGAAATGCGTCAGATAGACGGCTGAAGCCTCCATCAATGCAAAGCCAATGAGTCTCACCTAAGGAATCCTTACTGCCGTCTAAACCAAGGTTTGAATTGTGGTGAAGTTCGTCCCAGAAGACGTCGTAGTCAGAGTCTGTCCAGATTTGATCGGTGACATTCTCGCTGGCTTTAAAGACATGGCGCATCATGGCCTGTTCACTCCAATCATCTAAGCCTTCGTCCATGGCGATCTTATGCGCGCGCCAAACATCCTTCTGAATCGATTTCAGGGTCTTCGTATCTTTCAAGATATTGTCCATCTTTTTTTCAGTATCTTCAAATTCGTCACTGGTCATTGATGGTGGATCGTTCAGGTCTGGATTTGCCTCAATTTCACCCCGTGTTGGAATACGACCGTCAGCGTGTCGACGAGTACCTTGAGCAATCAACTCATTAGGATGATGTTGAATCCAAGGGATAAAGTCGATCTTCCATCGAGAGTCATTCTTATTCATAGTGTTCAGGATTTTGGCCATTTGAAAGGTCAATTGATGGTCCGTGTAGAGGAGGGTTTCGTTGTCCTCTTTGTACGTGACGGAATGAGGAAGTCTCATCGGCCCCATTTCAGCCCATTCTTGCGTATCGGCCATATACTTGGTTCGAAAGCGTCCTCCAACCCGGTCACTGGCTTCGATAATCTCCCAGTTGTGGACGCCGACACTATCAAGCATGAGCGCGGTTGCGAGGCCTGAAATACCACCGCCAACAATTGCGATGGAAGCATTTTTGGGCGAAGCTCCGGACGAGACACCCCCTTTGTGGTCTGTCTTTTGCTTTATAGAAGCTACTCCGTCAAACCAAGTCCCAAGAGAGTCGAAGTCTTGCAGAAGCGGAATGCCCATCTCGGCGGCAGATCGTTTCTGAACCTTTCGTTTGATATGAACAGGGTTGCTTTTGCCAATCACCTTTGAAGATCCTTCGTTATGATACTTCGCACCCTGATTGTATATGAAGATACAGTTGTCGGGTTGAGCATTGCTAGGAACTGCCCATGCTAGTCGTTGGGGAGGTTGACCACGAACAGTATATTGGCCAATAATGTCGTCAGGATTTGTGTCATTGGGATGGGAGCAGGAAGCGTAAACAGCTGTTAGGGAGTTTGGAGGCTTCTCTAGCCAATTGAGATAGACATTTGCCAGTTCTCCAGCATGAACATCATTCGAAGTGGTGACTCTTAGAAGATTCTCTCGGCCAGAGACAGCTTGGGCTTGGCCTAGGAACAACGTCGCAACTGCAAACAAAACCTTGCGGCCCATTTCTTGTATATTTTGCCAAGTATATCATATAACAAATCGACCGCATACTTGACATTATATTTATAAGCACAGCGCGATCGGCAAAAGGGTATTCGTAAATTGAGGACCCCTTGAGGCGCCAAGAATATCTGCATGATCGGCACGGCTTCGTAGCTTCAAAGGTCCAAGAAAGGAAATAATCTTGTGTATGATAATGTGTCTTCAGGGTACTTAAAGTGGATAATCTTTTACTGTGCCGGAAACAAAGAGTACCTCATGAGCCGCCAAGGAAAGCCTCCAACGCGATTCCGCACTCGCAAATAGCGATGTTTTCGGCAAGACGTTGCAGCGATCATCAAGTAAGCTTCGCACCGTGTACCACGAGGTGAGACTTTTCGCTTGTAAAGGACCAGCTTTTGAGAAGGCCGGACGACAGTGGTGAATTGAGAGAAAGTAGGATTGAATTCTTTGATATGTTTGGTGATCATACCGTGGATGGCCATTGTCTGCGTGCGACCTGATGAAGTTTCGCGAAAGCACCAATTCCAGGCAAGAGTGGCAACTGCTATGATCAGTCAGCTCGTGAGTAATATTGGTAGACAACGCCGGTGAAGAGACTTCAAGCTGATGGGAAATCATCGATCTATATGGCGTCGAGCGGCTCGTGCCATCATTCTGGCCTTTGTTTCAAGTACGGGCTTAAAGTAACTTTGGTACTTCGGGGACCAAAATTTACATCGTAGTATGGACTGTTCCCAAATTAATATGAATGTAGATGTAGCAGGGTTTATGTCCAAAGTAAGAAAGAAGACGAAGCATTGAAATAGCTCACCTGTAAGCATTGAGCTACCCTATGACGATTCCATTAGCATCACATTCATTTTCCTGAGATAGATCTGGGCCTAGGCCGTCGCATGAATATACAATATTATTTTCGAGCCTGGATAGAGAGTAGTCGGAGAAATTGTGGAATATGAGAAAGGCCTGGTTGATGAAGTACAACCAGCACGATGAAAAGAACAAGACAGGGAGGTTCACAAGGTGCGCAAGTGTCTGTGATTTTCCCTTTTTTGTATGTTGTTCTCTGCCTGCCGGAGACATACAAGTCTTTTTTCGTCGGACGAAAGGGCATTGAAGATGCATCCTCATCCGAGTGGAAAGATTGAAGACGTAACCGTCATTGCCGAACATTCCATCCATCACCGGATGTAGTGAAGTTTCCGTTCTCTCAATCCTGCAGGATGTGGTCTACAGAGCCATAAGTGATATGCATTACGTTATACGCCATCTTCACAATTGACTTACAACTTGGCATAACTTGCACTTGAAGTGTCGCGGATAGCTTTTAAAGAAGACCGCCAAGTGGGTCTGATTATATCGACAACCCCCCGCGTCGATTTAGTCGCAGTGTGACGCGCAGTTTTTATCAACTTTGCCAATCGGCCGCGTTTGAAGCGGGCCGTGAAAGGCAGCAACTGCAAGTAGTTCCCAAGATGCGTTTTCTTCCAATGAGCGCCAGGGTAATATGTCTTTCGACTAGTCTGTTTATTTGTGAGCATCCCAAATACCCCTGGTCGCGATCTGTAGTCGCAGCTACTAAGATGACGCGAGGTGTAAGTTTTTGCTGTCATATTCTCCCGCAGTAGTACTGAAGAATAAGTACAGCTTATTGAAAGCTGGGTTTACCACCCCCTTCCCGCAATGCTAGGTTACCTTGTTGAAATTTATGGTCCGTACGCACCACTTGTGGAATTTACAAGCACCAGTCTGCGCTCAATTTCTTGCTTTGCTATGCTCGGGGACGCTATCCGGAATCTAGCAATCGAGCCCATCGCAGGGCCTCTCGGTATTATTTCCTGTTAATTGGTACCCGTGCTTTTTCCTCTTAGTCCAATGCGGATTCCCAACGAGACAAAAGTCGAGAATTGCCTCGGCTGGGACAGCCACTGGTGAGTGCAGATATGAAACTCGGCTTTTGTGCAGGAGATGTTGAGAGATGTTCCTACTGGCGTGATTCATATTCCTATCGCATAATCATTGGCTAGTATAGATTATCGCCTTGGCATGCAGGCGTGCCATATCAGTCATGGCTTTGTCAACCTCAAAACGATGAGCAGAATGAACTTTTTGAGATACAAGAATATTACCGTGCAATCAGAAGAAAAGAGCTGCCTAGTAAGAAGTCCATGTTTTACCTTTGTTTACTCTTCTGAGCCACAAGGATGTTGGCAGTCGCGACAATCAATGGTAAAACTTCGGATTAGGGTTCGGCATAGCCACGTTTGGCCTCGACTCCCCCACAATCTGGCAATCGTTTCTCAAAGAAGCAATTGCACTCACCACTCGCCATTCATTGAAATGTCAGAAAAAGGCTAATTTCGGAATGGCAGACAGCTTAAGTTTCTAGCAGTGCAGCGTGCCCCGTGGGAGCTCGTCTGCTTTCAATAACTGGTAGAATCGGCGGCCGTGGAGGCGCAGCAGGGAGCCCTGGAACTCGTATCACAATTTGACTCAAGCGGATTCGCAACCCGTCATACTTCATATGGTATCTCGTAGGGTTCTATTTACAGAGGCTGAATATGTGTATTGACGTAGAACTAGTTCCATATACAATGAGTGATCACCATGCAGGTGCCAGAGGATGGTGGTATATATAAGGCTAACTCTGTGGTCTCTTGATTATGTCTAGGAATTCCACAAAAAACTCAACCTTTCAGATCATGAAGATCCACCTTTTATCTAGTATATTTTGGGCTCTTTTAGCAGCTGCCCAGTTCCAAAGTATCAGTACAGGCGATGGCCTAGCATTTACAATTCATGTCCCCGAAAGAACGGCTAGATCGAGAGAAGGGCCCATCTTCTTTCAAATGAATGCCACCCGCACGGTTAAGTGGTTTGCACTTGGACAGGGTCGTCAAATGCGCGGAGCCAACATTTTCGTTGTGTATACCTCTGGTTCCAGCGACAACAACGTGACTGTTTCGCCACGCCTTGGGAAGGGTCATATTGAGCCAGAGCACAACCCAGATGCAGACATAACTGTTCTAGATGGGAGTGGGTTCTTCAACAACGAACGGACCACCGCAAATATTCGATGCGATAGTTGCTTGAGCTGGGATGGCGGCAGTGAAGACGTGACAAGCACCTCCAGTCCATGGATATGGTCTGTGAAATACGGAGATCCATTGAACTCTGATAGTGTATCGACCGAGATTACTTTCCATGATGACAAGGGAACAGTTTCTGTCAACTTGCAAAAAGCAACAGGGACATTATCCACAGACACGGGATCAATTTCGGATTTTAACCCATTTGCTGCGCTAAGCAGTGCAACAGTCACGAATGCACAGGCGGGGGGTTCCCCCATGGCCACAACACTCAATCGAAAGAAGTTAGCTCATGCTATATTGATGATCCTGGTCTTTGTTCTATTCTTCCCATTTGGAGCTCTGGCTCTCTATGTGTTCCCGTCGACCATTATTACTCACGCAGTCCTTCAACTTTTCAATTTGGGTATTGCCATTGCGGGACTTGGATTGGGGGTTTCAATGGCTCGAGAGCTTGATTTAAGTCATCATCATCACCCCATCATTGGTCTTGTAGTGGTTCTTGGACTGGTGATCTTCCAACCAGCGATGGGGCTTTTACAACATCGACATTACCGCAAAACCGTCGGCGATGGCGGGTCTGGAAAAGGTATTTTCGCATATTTACACCGATGGTTTGGAAGGTTAATGATCATTCTTGGTATTATCAATATGGGGCTGGGCTTCCGATTGACCGGGTTTGGGGATCCATATTCGCCGCGAGGGGCAGTAATAGCATGCAGTGTGGTCGCTGGAATTGTAGCGGTGGTGTATATAGTGATACTTCTGCTTGCCTCTCTCCGACGGCGACGTGCTCTTTGAAATATAACCATCAACCCATTTCTTTTTCAACAAGTTCCAATTAAATATCGAGCATTGAAAATGCTACAAGACGAACTTGTGGAGAAAAATAGAAATTAAAGTGGATACTTCCCCCGCTTATGTCATTTCCCTTCGGCCAATCAAAGGAGGCGGTGGCTGACTACGTCATGCGGCTGTCTTCCCCTTCCGCGGACTCTTTCGACTTCTTCTCTTCACAACTTTGCAATTCCTGGCGGGTTGGCAAATGCGAGGAAAGAATGCCATTACATACTGTCGCTTTGGGTGTGGCATTGGCACCAACTGCCATTCAGACATTTATCTCTCATGTGGGTCGAATATCTTCAGTGTTGTTGTTGTTGTTGTTGTTGTATATGTATCTGTGGACTACAGGGACCGGAGTGTTTACTGATTGAATGATTATTTGAACAGTACCTGCACCGGAAGTCTCTCCATGATAAGCCATCAGTCCATATAACCTATGATGAGGGTATTCATATTACGCGCGAATTCCTTTATTATGCCTCGAAACATCCGGTCGAAGATATTCAAGCCTTTACCCGCCAGTGGGTCCCAAGTCCGCACTGGGTGAGAACCGAGACAGTTACAATTCCCGATAAGCATCTCTCAGTAGCGGCGGAGGCAATCACTGAGCAGCTCGGACCGAAGGGGATAGTACGAGTGGGTGGTAAACAATGGTGGCAATGGCGAGGTCCAGCCGAGGAACTGAAAGGAGAGTGGATTGAAATGCGCGACCAGTACAATGAGACCAAGAAGGCCGGTGTGAAGAGCAACCGTATAATGCTATATATTCATGGCGGGGCATACTTCTTTGGTAGCGTGGATACTCATCGGTATATGTTGCAGCGCCATGCGCGTAAACTGAAGGGTCGCGTGTTCGCTCCGGAATATCGCCTTGCCCCTCAATTCCCCTTTCCATGCGCAGTGCAGGATTGCCTGGCAGCGTATCTGTGGTTGTTGAAGCATTATGATGCGAAGGAAATTGTCATTGCTGGAGACTCTGCTGGTGGAGGGTTGGCGCTGTCCCTGATGGTCATCATGCGTGATCAGGGGATCCCCTTGCCCGCAGGGGCGATCCTTATTTCCCCGTGGGTCGATCTCACCCATTCTATGCCAAGCATCGTGGAGGATAACCCTGGTGATTATATCCCTCCTTATGGATTCCGGCATAAACCGTCCACCGCTTGGCCGCCTCCAAATGCCGATGAGATCTTGAAGATCAAGAAACTTTCCCGTCAGCCCACCATCTCTGCAAAGGAAGTAGAGGAGACGGTTCCTGCTGCAAACAGCAATGCTGAAGAGACGGCAGTCCATGGATATACGCTGCATGAAAAGAAGTCAATTGCTCCAGGACATGCATACCCTGGTATGCAACAGGGATCGGACCCTAACACCATCCACGGCGAACCCGATAATATCCACGTCCTCCTGGAGGGCAAGACAGTTGAACTCAAAGATCAAATCCAGATGTATACGACTAACCAGCTCATGTCACATCCATTGGTTTCTCCAATTCTGCAACCATCTTTGGGCGGTCTTCCTCCACTTCAGATTATTAGTGGTGGAGGAGAGATGCTCCGCGATGAACAATTCTATATTGCTCACAAAGCAGCCAACCCTACTGCTTATCCTCCGAGTGATGTCTATCTTGATGAATTTGACCCCGACAGAAAAACACTGAATAGATACGAGCCTACTTACGTTCAGCTTCAAGTTTGGGACAACCTATGTCATGTCGCCCCAACATTTAGTTTCAGTCGACCTGCTAAATACATGTTCCGAGCTATATCCCAATTTGGCTCCTGGGCTCTCGCGCGTGCCCAGGATTCTGGAGTAGAAATCGTGGATGATGCCCAGATTGAGCCTCTATCATCAAGCAGCTCGGACGAAACTTCAAGCTCTGGTCCTCGCGATGGTACGAAGAAACCACCCGGGACAGATACTGGGATGTCATTCGTAGGCAGAGCAGGAGATCCTTTGCCAGCTTTCCATGACCATATGCTACGTGAACGGGTAGACAAGCGCGGCCGGACCTACCCACTTGATCCACCATCGTCCTACCCTGTTCTGGATATCTCGCCTGATAAGATCGGTGCAGTGAACCCGAAGCTTATATCAAAATGGCTGGCCGCGAAGCATGAATGGGACGTGAAGTTCTCCAAGGAAAAACTTCGAGTTCAGGGCCGGCGCATCAAGGAGATGGCACATGGATTCCAAGACTTCAACGGAGAGACTCCTCCGCCAAGCTCGTTGGCTGCCCGACGAGCTGCTCCAGGTGTACTACCTAAGCGTCATGCCAAGAAGAACTACGGACTGATGATGTGGAGTGGTTGGGGCAGTAAACATGATGAACGTATACTCGGAAAAGAACAAGGCGCAGAACAATCAGGCCGTCGCTCGACTCGCACAAGTGTGGATGCCGGTCAGGCTGGTACATACTCCAGCAAGCCAGCAATAACCGGCCAAAATACCTCTGATAATCAAGCTTCACAGGCCGCCGCTGCCAGTGCAGGTGTTATTAGTTGGGATCCAACCAGTGAAAAGAAACAGCCAAATGGGGACTTTTCGTCCGGCCGAATTTCGACAGATCCAGAAACTGCCTCCAATCGCCCAATTTCTCAAAAAAGCGGTGGTCCGATGCTCATCTTACCTGAAGTCGACAACCGCAAGTTGAAAGATGATAGCGCCAGTACAAGAGCGTTGTTCCATGCTGCTATGACATCGAACGCTTCTCTTCCCTACCTCAATGGTCGACCATCTTCCGTTGCTGGCCGCAGTGAATTCCTTTCTGATGACGCCAGTACAGTCGGCGGTGATATAGAGTCTGGCGCGGTCAAAGGTGGAGCTCCAGATGGCGCAAGTACCAGGGCTGTTCTCGGTGCTAAAGGAGTTGTTGGCGCTCTATCAGCGGGCGAGAATTCTCGTATTTCAACCGAAACATCGTCAGCGCGTGCCGGCCTTTCCGATGAAGAATCCCGAAATGCTTGACCAAGATGATTCAAGGTCCGTTGGTAGATTGCATTGACTTTGCTCCTTGGTTTCCTCGATCTCCCCATCATATCACTCACTTTATCTCCTTTCATTTGATCTTTTTCCATATATCGGCCTGCTTACTTTATAGCCGTGTTATTGAACATGGCTATTTCAGCCTAACTCGTTCTCATATTCCCTTCCATGTCTCCCCCATCTTTCAATCTCTTTTTCTCTTTCACAATTGAATATACCCCTTCTTACTTCTCGTGGATATTTTGGGCGCGGCCATATTGGATGGATTTGCCCAAGTCCTCAAATGCGAATACGATTTTGGCCGACCCTTTCGATTTGAACTGTTTGATTTATCAAAGCTATGTATCAATAAACAATGAAATCATTACAAGATAGACGAGAGGGTATTTTGCTGTACCTTATTGCAGGGTTAGAGACAAGAGGACAGAAGATGCCCAAAACTGAAAATTTTTATCAGGCTCTAATCTTTGCAGGATGAGTAGTATACAGATTCGAACAGTGGTAATCAATACACGAGAAACCTCGTTATAGAAAACAATATTAATGCCAGTCCAAGCCAATCTTACGTGCAACTTGCTCCGCAACATTGAGAAAAGCCTGGCGACGCGCACTTCGTTCTGCGGTCTCCTCAGCCACAACAGTTGGCATTCCACGGTCCGCATCCTCACAGACTCGTGCATCCAACGGGATATCACCAAGGAAGTCCACACCGAGCCGCTTGCATTCGGCCATAACACCTCGGTCTGCGCCGTGGGAGTGATTTCCATCTCCGTGAGAGAAAATGCGTGTTTGATGTCCACAGTTGGGACAGGCAAAATATGCCATGTTGCGAACCATGCCTAGGACAGGAACATCCATGCGTTGAAACATTCCAAAGCCACGGACAGCATCCCGTAGAGCGATATCCTGTGGTGTGGTTACGATTACTGAGCCATCAATGATGACTTCTTGGTTAATTGTCAATTGGACATCGCCTGTTCCTGGAGGAAGGTCAAGGACGAGAACGTCTAATGGGCCCCATGATACGGAGTGTAGCAATTGGTGCATGGCTTTGGTCACCATTAGTCCACGCCAGGAAATCGGTGTTGTGTCCATCGGTACTTCTCCTGTGGCTGAGTCGGTTTGTGTTTGAGGAAGGAGATAGCCCATTGACATAGACTTGAGGCCATAGTTTGTGAGGGGGATAAGACAATTATCTAGAATAGCGTTGTCAGCAGATGATTCCGGAAAGGTTGTACAAAAAAGGCGGGATAAATGACTACTGACTTTCATCGAGCCGGGGTTCTCCGGAGAGATTGAGTAGTGTTGGAACGGATGGACCGAATATATCAGTATCAAGAATGCCAGTTCTGATTCCTCGTCGAGCAAATGCAAGAGCCAGGTTTACTAGGAAATAGTATTGGTTAGTTTTGTTTACGAGAGTGGAAAGCCGTGGAAGCTCGGGGCAGTTTGACATCTTTGTCTCGAATAACAGGAGTAAACGGGGAAATATGGCAGACTCACCAGCAACTGTCGACTTGCCCACGCCGCCTTTAGCTGACGACACTGCGATGACCTTCTTCACATCTCGAATCTTCCGTTTTTGTGGAAGTCCGCGTCGGCTCTTGAGGCTGGGGGGCGTTCCTGAGCGTGGCAGGCCCTGGTGGCCGTCAGTATTGGGTGATATTGTATTGATATACAAATGATACATCTCGAATTGAGATGGAAGGAAAGAGGATACGGACAAGAGGATTATCATGCTGAAGGGATCGGAAAGTCGAAAACATGCGCCGTCGCATTGGCGCACACCAACTAGCTATAAGCCACATCCTCGCCGACGAAGCAGAGCGACTCCTTTTTCAGAATTGCAACTTGCAATTGTTTCGTGAAGAAGAATGATGCAAGACAGAATAAAACGGCAGAAACGCGGGCGGCGAGTTCACCGCCTGATTGTTCCATCCGTGACCGCCTCTGATGCGGAGCGACTAGTCCTAACAAAGACAATTAATCCGGATAACCGGAAAAACAAAAAAAAAAGTTGGTCGCGCGGCTTCTTCAACGACAACCACACACGATGGCACCAGGAAAGTCGCTGGCAGATCAGCTGGCAGAGCTAGAGGATCCAACTCCAAAGGGTATGTTGAGAGACATCCTGGATGTTTATTATATAGTTAACCCGTCATTCAGACTTTGATCCCGAGGACATTGACCGTGATGGGAATTCCAGCGACGAAGAGGCTGGCAAGCCCACAGAGATAAATGCTGGAAGGGAGCATTACCAGGCTGTAGGGTAAGCAAATATTGTGATTGGAATTATTGCTTTGGTATTGCGGTTTACTAACTCAAGACACAGCAAGGGAAAATTGCGAAAGCAAGAGCCTGTAGCTCTCGGGAAACAATACGACGGTTCTCGTGTTAGCCGCGATGCGCTCGATGCGGAAAGTGATGATGATCCATTTGCAGCCCGAAGCGATGACGAGGAAGACTCCGATGCGTCTGAGGTCGACGAGGATGAGGAGGTGGATACTGAAAATTCTGGATCCGATGTGGAGGGATCTCTCTCGGGAGAAAGCGATGAGTTATCGCAAGCTGACGACGATGAAGAAGACGACGAAGATGACAGTGAAGACGAAAGCGCATCCGACGATGACGAGCCGACTTCTGCTCTTCGCAAAACAAGCGGCAGTAAGAAGACTACCCAAAAGGAGCGACAGTCCGGAAACAACAATACCGGAATTAAGGCCGACGACCGAGAGGAATTGCGGAGGCTTATGGCTACTGATCAAAAAACCATTGCGGCCACCATTTCGCAAGCAGCTAAAGCCGATGCTGTTAAAGGAAAGGCTGTCAAGGAACAACGTGCTACCTTCGATGCTCTGCTGAACACGCGAATCAAACTGCAAAAAGGATTGACCGCTATCAACGACATTTCAAGAATTGCCGGTAGTGAAGATAAGGACCAAAATGAAGAGGTGGATGATGATACATCTTCAAATTCGGAGGCTATCAAATCTGCAGAGTCCGCAGCCCTTGCTCTTTGGTCGACTCTGGAGGACCTCCGAAGTGCTCTCGCTGATGCACAGTCCAAGGATCAGACGAAAAAGCGCAAGCGTTCGTCCGTTACAACAACCACGAGTTCTGCCTCGCTGTGGGATCGTATGACCGATCTCGAGACGGAATCCCGTCCACACCGTCGATCGGTGCTCGACAAGTGGTCCTTGAAAGTCAGGGGAGCCCCAAGCTCACTTCCTAACGCACGTGGAAAGCTGTTGGGCTCTGCTTCTGGTCAGCAGAGCATCACTGCAGTCCTTGATGCACACGTTGCAACTGAAGTCGGTGATCGATCTTCTAAGCGCCTACGCCACGCCTCATCTGCTGGCAGCAATGCAGCGGAAAATACAGAACCAATCTACGACGACACTATCTTCTACCAAACTCTTCTTCGTGAACTTGTTGAACAACGCATGTCTTCGTCTGAGGTCATGACCGGTGGTCTTGACTCCCTCCAGCAGCTGCCCTCCCGTCTTCCCATCCATCCAGTCACCGGTATGCGAAATGACAAGGTCAAGCGTGATATTGATACCCGAGCCTCCAAGGGCCGCAAGATGAAGTTCAACGTGCATGAGAAATTGCAGAACTTCATGACCCCCGAAGACCGTGGTTCATGGACTGTTCGTGCCCGTGATGAATTTTTCGCCTCATTGTTGGGTAGATCTGCCAGTGGCCTGCTGGGTGAAGGTGATGGTGATAGTGACAATGATGAAAGCGACGTTGACAGAGAAGAAGGTGGACTGAAGTTGTTCCGGGCTTGAGTGGATTCGCACATAGCGGAGTATGCATGTATATCATATTGTTCTGGATACAGGATTGTCGATTACAGTAAATATATATCAAAATTTCCCAGATCATTAAAGGCGTTCAAATTCGAAGTATTGTTCCCAAATAGACAACCATCAAATGATGCTCTCTCTCTTTTTGTACCCGGCCAATCTGTTCATTCAGTATCATGATATTTAAGCTCGGTAATAGTAATAGGAGTAGCTGATCATTCGAGCTACTAAGATATCCGAAATTCAAAGCTCCATCGGGCCGATTGTGAGTCTTTCACCCCCTGGTACCCCGCTTGGAGCGGTTTTGATCCCGTCGGATGCGAAGCCGAGGAGGGGAAAAGCCCTCGACGACCAGAAATTCCCATGAAGCATTTGTATATTGACCACGCTGCTCGCCATGCCGCAGAAGAAACGCCCCTACGTGCCGAAAATAAAAGGTATCCTCTCCCATCTTCATACTTGGATGTTTCAATCATCTCTAATCGTAGTTAATAGGCTGTTATGAATGTTCTCAGCGCCGAATCCATTGCGACCGCACACATCCCAGTTGCAAAAAATGCGAGATTAAAGGCATTTCTTGTAGTGGATTTGGTGTGTCATGGAGATTTCGAAATAGTTTTTCAGTAGGAACGAAAGGGGTGAAGAATGACAGTCTGTTGACTGAAAATTGGAGGCATGCTACGCCGAAAAACTGCACTACGAAGAGCAGCCCAGTGAACAATCAGCAAGATACTCGAGCATCCATGGGAGACTCGAGGTTAAATGAATCTTCGACTTTTATATCTACTCTCTCGCCACAACCGGGCTTGTCTAGCACTATAAGCCCAAGAGAGACCTTTCTGCTGGAATATTGTAAGTTGCTGTTGACCCATAACTAAAGGACGAATAGTTCATTTATCTCATACGTATTAGTCTCTCAACACATCGCACCAGAAATGGTCATAATTGATGACCAGAATAATGGATGGCGGCACATGGTTCTTCCACTCGCACATTCAAATGCGATTGTCATGAATTCTGTCCTAGCGGCATCTGCATTCCATCTATCAGCCAGGAGTGGCAGTGGACTTCACGATGCTACAAATCTTTATGCAAAAGCTATTCGTGAACTACAAAGGCGAAGCGTTATAGACCAATATGACTTAGAAACACAACATAACGTTATCCTGGCAATCCTTGTCCTTCTCGTGGCTTTGATGGTAAATGGCTCGTCCGATTTCCCCATTGTTTTCCAAATGCTTCAATCCGCCATTTCAGCAATCGGTGGTGATTCTATTCTTTCAGAAGGCGAACTGGCCAAATTTCTATTGCGACAGATATACAAGTAAGTTGGACTCATGTCGACGGGTACAAATGAAACCTAAAGGCTGATACAACCAGGATGAGAGTGTATGGAGCGCCTTTCATTAGTCAAGACGTAGGTACCTGCACTCTGCTATTCGAAGGACAACAGGGATTCGATTGTCTGGAATATTATCGTCACCTCTACCCAAATTATTTCGACTCAATCGAGAGGATCGCCAACCTGAGACAGCAAGCACATGATATTTATCTTTATCGCGCATCACTAGGAGATGGTGGCCCTCCCTCTACGCATCTGGTGGAGAATTTCAAAGCAACTCTCGAGCTTATGCCCGAGGGATCTTTGGGCGAGCATTCGCTAATATGGGCGTGTTTTATTGCTGCTTCAGAAAGTCATACTCCCGAGCATCAGTCTTTTTTTGATGAATATCTGAAGCGACAGTTTAGTCGTAGTGGGTTTGTTAATATTCTGCGGGCTTTGGATCTTCTCAAAAAGATACGCAGTAACGCAACGAATGAGAATTGGACGAAGTTGTTGCCAGAACCGCAGGTGTTTATTATGTGAGTAGGCGAGGAATCGTTGCATGGTCTACTTCTATCCGAGTCTGTGGTCGTAACAATTAAGAAAATTGGCCGATTTATCTCTAATTTAATCATTTTGGAATGTGACTGAAATGTAACCTGCTGGCGTATTATGTTTTGAAGTATGTTCAAGTTGCTGAATGAGTCCCGCTTATGCAAAGCTGCGACGATCGAGTTGCCGACTATAAGATGAATGGTCATATCAAGTATTACTGGTGGTCATTGCTCGTACTCCTCTCGCCATTGCTGTCGTAAAGACTCGATCAGTGTATCCATATCCCACCCTGTTCTGACATGCATATCTCGTAACAACGACTCTGCTGCTTTCTGGTCCGCTCTACTACTTAGAGCCCAGCCCCCTTGGTGAAAGATTAGCAAAAAATATCTCAAAACCGGGTGTCATGGAAGTGACCTACATGCCACTAGACTGTGACGTGCTGTAAACAACGTGTTCTCGGCTTTAGAATTCGACTTTGCTAGACCCAATACGTGAAGTAAATGATGTCTTATATGTTTCTGTCATAACGAGATAGGCCCGTCAGCGATTAAGAAGTCTGTTTGCATTAGAGCGAAGCTTACCTCAATTATCCGTGACTGTCGAAGGGTCTCGTATGTGGATGATGCTGCAGAACTTTGTGAGAGTGCCAGGACGATCTTGGCCATATGATAATATTGTAACCCTATCACTATATCAAAGTCAGTCGGTTGGCATTACCCAAACAAAGTCGTCCTTACCGTGAACTGGAAGCAACATCCAAATTGCCGGGAATCGTCTGTTCGCTTCTGCTCCTCGTGGAACTACCCGGATTGGCTCAAAGGTGTGAGGTTTCATTGTATACCATTCTTGAACCTCTTCGTCGATGGACTTTGATATTGAATGATTTGAAAAAGCACCTTGCAGTGATTTGGCCAGTAGAAAAACCATCCTACTGGACCAAGCAAAATCGTCATCTCTGCCAAAGACATCAGAGTCTAAGAAATTCTGCAGATCAGTCCGCAGTGGTTGCTGGGTGGTTAGTGATACATAAATGTCCTGACGCAAGCACAGCCAAGCCGCAGCCTCGCCTAAACCTCCTGAGGAACCAAATGCTGACACTGTGTTGAGAATATGAGTAGTGCCCGTAAGATGAAATTGATTATCCTCCCCTGAGAGCTGTTAGCTGCCGATCATCTTGCAAATATCTCTGCGTTTGGGAAACGGGATTACTTACCGTCCATTTCTTCATGTTGTCGCAGAATTGCCACGGAGGCTAGAACGTCTTCAGTGATATACTGCTCTGGCTCCGACATGGCAGGAATTAGAAGCTCCACGCAGTGATTGTGGTACTGCAAAGCCTCCAGCTCATCTTCCGTCTTCCCCCGGTTCAAATGACGTGAAGAGAATGCCAGCACTGCATGGCGAAGGACAGAATCTTTGAGCGCTCTTGCAGGAACCT
Source organism: Penicillium citrinum (assembly GCF_028827155.1). Lineage (NCBI taxonomy): Eukaryota > Fungi > Ascomycota > Eurotiomycetes > Eurotiales > Aspergillaceae > Penicillium > Penicillium citrinum. The sequence continues at coordinate 4,651,596 of NW_026622686.1, forward strand.
CTGTCTCGAAATGTCGCTTGGGATCTGTGATATCAGCCTGTATATGTCAGACATTAAATACGAGGACGGGGAGGGAGAGCATCTGCGGACTCACCCAAAGAGCCATATTCTCGACGAAATTCCGGATTAGAACAGCTTCACGCTCGGTGAATGTATGAATAGGGTTATAGGTGGATCTGTGTCGAGACGAGGATGAAGATATCGAAGATAGGTTTGCCGGAGATGTACTAGTATCTGTAATGGCAAACCCAGGAGCGGAGGGCGATGGGAAGCCCAGAGTATTTTGAGGATGGTCTCCTGCAGATGCGTATCTTCCAGAATTGGCACCTTGACCATATGAGCCATCCTGATGAGGGGAGAATTGGGATTCGAGGATGCCATGATTCTCCACATAAAGGCTTGTGATCTCGGGCGTTTCGTCGTGAAAACGAACTATTTCTATGGATCAGCATGAACGGATTTTGAGTGTATTATCGTACCTTTTCCATGGACTCGAGGCCAGTCCAAGTGCTCTGGAAATGGGATACTGGGCAGAGCTAGCCCTTCGCGAAATCGAATCGATGAACGGTTGCACCGGACACCAGCACGCTGGCAATGCCGACATCTCTCTGCATGGACATCACCTAACTTTAGAACTTAGTACTAAAATAACTCGACGCGCGCAGGAATAGAGATTGATTATCGAACATTTTAGATGACGGACTCCATGTCGCAAAGATGTTGAGTTAACAAACGCACTCCCAATCGTCTCGTCCACTCCGACTCGGACTTACCCCGACATCTTTCACTGAGCCAAATAAAAATTAGCAGAAGAACAATCCACATTTTCAGAGTATCAAATTACCATCCAACCACTAAACGACTTCTCCGCGTCTGTAATTCCATTCGGTGACTTAAGGAAGGGTTTATATGCGGAAAGAATTCCCTGGAGAAGACGAAGTTGTTGGAGGCAAATCTCTCCGATGCGGGGGAAGAATCCCCACAATTTGATATTGGAGCAATCAAAAGACTGGAGAAGCTGTCGAGCTAGGACTGATTGAGAAATGATTGGGGAATTTAATGACTGAACGAACACCGGTCTGACCAACAGTGGATCACCTGTGGTTATGGACCAAATTGCTGATTTCGATGAGGAGGGCAATTCTTTCCACACAGTATGCAACTATTCAGGGCTCATCTTGAAGAATTTTAGATGCACTAGATGGGAAGAGTTTCCTCCGTAATTAACATGAAGTAATCATACTCGTGCTAACTAGTACTGCAATATCCTAGATTGTTCGAGCTATAAACTATTTAAGCCTGGGTTGAACCCTAGAATCAACATCCATCTCGACTCATCTCATCTCATCTATTCTTCTTTTATTACCCCCTCCATCTTCAATCTAAATTCTAAAATAAACAGTCAGACATCATGGGCGTTCAAAGATTGCAGGTTGGCATGGCCGGCCTTGGTCGTGTCGGCAAATTGCATGCTATGAACTTCCTTCAACGAACTCCTCGAGCCCAACTTGTTGCAGCCTTCACTCCAGACCAAAACGAGATTGCTTGGGGTCGAGTCAACCTTGAGCCTCATGGAGTCACTCTATATACTGATTACGATGAGATGTTGAAGCACCCCGGTCTACAGGCTGTCGCTATTGGAACAGCCACTTCAGTGCATGCCGAGGAAGCCATCAAGGCAATCGAGAAGGATCTGCATGTTTTATGCGAGAAGCCCCTCTCCGTCGATGTGGAAGTGGTTAGTTGATTCTATTCTCCCTCTTGACAAATTCTTCTTAAGCTAATGTGTCCTCTATAGTGTCGATCTGTGGTCGAGGCAGCCAAAAAGAAGCCTCATCTCAAAGTGATGTGCGGGTTTTCACGTCGTTTCGACGAGTCTTATCGTGACGCATTCGCAAAGACCGAACAAGGTCTGATCGGTCGCCCTTCGATCATTCGTAGCCAAACGTGCGACAAGTTTGATCCATCCGGGTTCTACGTCGAGTATGCCGCCTGGTCGGGTGGTGTTTTTGTCGACATGTCTGTTCACGATATCGATTTGACTCTCTGGTTCTTTGGTGACGATGCAATTCCTAAAAGCATCTCTGCTCATGGTATTACAGCCGTCCAGCCTGAGCTGAAGAAGCACAAGGACTATGATAATGCAGTCGGTATTGTCGAGTTCCAGAATGGCAAGATTGCCTATTACTACTGCACTCGGATGATGGCGCATGGCCAGGAGGATACCACGGAGATCATTGGAACCGAAGGCAAACTCACTGTCAATGGCAATCCTCAGCGGAACTTCGTAAATTATTATCACGCTGGGGGAATCACTCGTGAAGTCCCACCCAACTTCATCGGTCGCTTCGGTCCTGCATTCACTCAGGAAGCCAATGAATTTACGGCCGCCTGTCTGGATAATACCCCATTACCGATGAAGTTGACCAATGCTGTGAAGGCAGTTGAGATTGGATCTTATTTGCAAGAAGCTCTGCGAAGTGGCAAGCAGATTCATTTTGATGAGATCGGACGTCGCATTGAAGAATCCAAGCTCTAAAAGTGAGACAGAAATGATCTATGTTGATAGAAATGCAATGAATCTTCTAAATGCTTGCTAGAATATTTAACTAGCCCTACGAATTTTATATAAGAAAATACTCTGTCAAATCAGGGCGCTGTCTAGCAGTACTAACTTGGTTATAACCATAGACTAATTAGGGCTTTTACATGTCATTCCGAATTCATGAATAACTTGCTTTTTTCATGTATTCACATGGTTCATTTTTTTACCATCTTCAGCTTCTCTCCTTCATCCACTGTCCACTCACTCTAAGTACAAGTTCACTGTACAGCACCAGTCTCGTCTTACGTGGAGTCACGCAGGAACGGCATCTTCGTTACCTCGTTGGTCCATCAGGATCCACCAAGGGGGGACGCCTCGACAATGCCAATGCCAATTGTAGTTTGGATTACCCGCCGGGGCTTTTGCGATCGGCGCATACAATGAATGGCTTCTCCTCTCGATGACGTTGCAAAGGACGATCAGCAGAGTCAAGGCGTGTTTCGCATTTTGGGATGTTTTAGCACTCATATTTCTTCTCTTGACATCTCTTCTTTGGAAGATTCTCTTTATCTTGCAGCAGGCTTGCTATTATATAACGGTCGATCCATGCGCCAGGTGCGCCAGGTGGACTGATATACTCCTGTATACGAACATGCAATTCGATTTTCAAGCACCACTGGGACTGGGATCCCTTTGTGCTTCCATTTTGTCCCTTTTTAGTGGGAATCATCAACAAGGGCAGATCACACATCATCCTGTTCTACCACCGTCATATCCACTTGCAGTGCGCAACCCTTACCTATCAGCATGGATGCCCAGCGATCGCGTTCAACAGCTTCCGTATGCTGAACCTCAGTTCTGGGCGGGCCAAGAGCTCGGATGGTCCGTGATTGTTCGAGTGGATGGCCAGGCATATAGTCTCATGGGGGTTCCTGATCTCGACGAAGACCAAATCCTACCGGCCACGGTGCATCGAGCTGAATTCACCTCAACGCACTCTATTTTCGACCTCACGGCTGGTTCCGTAAGGTTCACGCTTGACTTTTTCTCTCCTGTCACGCCTTCGAACTACTTACGACAGTCTCTCCCGTTTAGCTACTTGAATGTTCAAGTTTTTGGGTCTTATGGCAGTGATATTCAAGTCTATTCGGATATCGATGGAAGATGGACAGGTCGCGAGGACCGGTCAGTCCTTGATTATGAAATTCACGACGACGGATTTGCTATTCACTCGCTTTCGGTGGAAGATGCAGCGAAATATACCGAGGCTAGTGATATGGCTCTCTGGGGTAAAGCTATTCTTGCTTCTCGTCCAACTGAATCCAGCAGCCTTTCGGCGCTTACCGGTGATCCAAAATCTGTGCGATCTCGATTCGCGCGTGAAGGCGACCTCTCCGAGCAAGAGTTCGCTTGGACATACGACAGTGTAGCTGCTTTGGCTCACGATTTGGGAACTGTTTACGGCGAATCATCCATCAATTTCGCGGTTGGCTACGAGCGAGAGGCTGCCATCAACTATCTCGGAGAAGAATATACTGGGTTCTACCGCGCTGAATACCCTACTACACACCAAGCCGTCGCGCACTTCTTTGATGATTACAAAGCTGCGCTCAAAGAGTCCCTCGAGCTAGACCAGGAGCTAGCTGCCTTTGCTACTGCAACAGCTGGCCCGAAGTATGCGGATATAGTTGCTCTCTCGACGCGCCAGGCATATGGTGGTATAGATCTAACTATTCCCAACGACTCGCTGGATACGGAAGACGTTTTAGCATTTATTAAGGAGCTTTCCAGCGATGGTAATGTGAACACTATAGATGTGATCATGCCAGCATTTCCAGTGTACTGGGTCCTAGATCCCGATTGGATTCGCCTCATGCTGGAACCTGTGATGCGATACCTTGATGCTGACCGTTGGCATCTACCATATACCATCCATGACCTCGGCACACACTATCCTCATGCTATTGGACACGATGATCAGGAGGCTGAACCAATGCCCATAGAGGAATGTGGTAATCTACTAATCCTAGCTCTTTCATATGCTCGTGCTACGGGTGATACCGACTGGACCGATCAATATTTGAAAATCTTCCAGAAATATGCAGACTATCTGGTCGATAACAGCATTGATATCGCGAACCAACTTTCTTCGAATGACGCTGCCGGCCCCCTCTCCAACGAGACGAACTTGGCTATCAAGGCTGCTGTTGGAATTAAGGCTTTCGGTGAGCTAAGTAGAATCGATCAATACTCCCGTATTGGCGAGGAACACGCATCCTTGCTCTTTGAGGAAAGTTTAGGTACAGATGAAGAGCAAACCCATTTCGTACTACAGTATCCTGACCATCCTGAATCCTGGAAGACTCCGTACAACCTCTACCCGGATGTACTTCTTGGGCTAAACACATTCTCTGAGGATGCAATTCGGGTGAATAGCGAGTTCTACTCTACTGTCCGAGGCAAATATGGTGTTGCACTAGACAATAGACAGGATTGGGCCAAGTCAGATTGGAATATGTGGCTAGCTGCTACCTTCGAGACCAATACCAGAAACGAGTTCGTCGACGACCTTTGGGCTTACATGACCAACGGGAAACACAACTGGCCATTCTCTGATCGTTATATCACTGACTCTGTTCATGGAAATGTACCTGGAACGCCGATACTCTGCCGAGCACGTCCAACGGTTGGTGGGCATTTTGCCCTTTTGGCATTGAAAGGACCGGCGTCGATTCAGTCTTTGTCCTTTAAAAAGCCCACCAGCATGAGGCATCAGAGGGGAGATGCATCTTACTTCAAGCCTCATAGCCCTGAACTGTGATTATGTTTCGTATTATATTCACTATTACGACTAGTGTCCTCAGAAATAACATCGTACAATAAAGTTTCCTCATTAACCATTCACTGCATTATAATCTCCATATTGAGACCTTCATCTGTAGACCTTAATCTGCTACCTAGTATATCACTTTTCGCTCGCCACCATTTAACTTCAAAGCCCTCGCAGTTATTAATGGCAAAAACACAAAACAAACGCCCTTCCCGTAAAATATGAAGTAGATCATGTTGAACATATTATGAATTGAACCACATTCTGGCAACACGCACTGGTAGCCCATTTTGGACAACCAGATAGTATTTCCACGGGCTGAGATTAGCATGCAACGCATTGCAATCCCAGTTAATTGCGTCGGGACCCTCGCGAGGATGGTCCAATGTCCGAACTGCGTCGATCCCAGTCAAAACAACATAAAGTAAACACACTCCTGCTGCCAGACAGATACTTCCAGAATATCCAACGTCGAAATGGGACACCTTTTCCTTCCATTTCTTAATAGATCCCCCTTTGATCATGAATGCCGTCCGCGGAAAGACAACGAGACCGAATACCATCAGTATGCCTGTCAGCGAAAACGCAGCAAATAAACCATTAAGAGCGACAATTCCATTGAGCCATTGACCTGGATATTTGAATCTGAAAGAACTGAATAGTAGTTCACTGGAGCAGATCTGTCCTGTCGGGCATGACGATATTCCAGGGGCGCTTGGTAAACGAGCGGCGAGACAGTCGTGTGCGGTTTCGCCCAATCTTAGACCGGGAGCGGACCGCCAGCTATAGGCGCTGATGTATATCGAAGCACCCCACTGAAGGGCTGCTAGCAGATATAGGATCCATTTAATAGTTCCTGCCATTCTTGGGGAGCCTTCGAGAGCACAGCCAAAGGGATGATGGTTGACGGTATAGCAGTATTTCCATAAAGACATTCAGCCTATCATGGAGGGCATGGGATATAATATAGGTGATGTTGCAATCTGCCCATGCCAACGCACCACCAAATATATGATATGAATTCCCAGGCGATGATTCCCCAATTATACCAACGAAGCCCTTCACAGGGATTCTCGCCGTACATGGCCGATTGGAGAAACTTCAGTTCCACAAAGCAAAGAAGAAAGTAATAGCAGCCTTGATACATACTTTGAGGGTTGTTGGCAAGATTGCCGATGGACGCGGCGTGGATGGGATCACTTTGAAGTCGCTCAAACAGCTCATTATCTCACACCAACACAAGTAGGCGTTGGCACCGGTAGCAGGGTTTGATATTGACAAATGAGGTTCAGTCAAGGCTATAGCAGAACCATTTTGTTAGAAAAGGGATTCTCTGATAGCTGAGCAGTCGTATGTGGTGTTTGATAGAGGGCAGTTGTAGCAGTCCTTAAACCTGGTATTTTTGTAGAACGCGTAATCCGAGCTATTAGGATCGAAGCCAGTATTGTCTGTTTTAACCGCAAACACGATTATGATACCAATGCCAAGTAGAACAGTACATCCTATCAAAGTAATAAAGCCCCAAAGTATGGTCGATAAGACGAGTCTCGAGCGCCTATCTTGGAAAGGAGAAAGAAATTGCGGGCCCTTGCTGTGGGTAGGCTCGACCTCGGGATGTTAGTATTGAGAATATGTGATATAATGCCGTAAATTGAGTTGGAGAGGATCGACTTGACATACAGTCATCTCGCGTTTCACTCCGCTCCACGACATCATAATCGAAGGTGTATGGGCAAATCGAAATATTGAGCAAGAATCCGATATTCAACCCAAAATTTTGGGTTAAAAGGATTAAATCGCAAAGAGAACCTGACCCGGTGACAGCCCTTTCAACGACAAGTTAAAGGAAACCAAGTGGAAAGTCCCAAGCTGATATAACTTCAAGCCGGCTGATGCGATTCACGCCAAATATTTAATGGACGGCGGGCCGGGCCTTGCACCTCCACAGCCTTGAAAGTGCCTCTGATGCAGAATCGGCGACTTCACCAGGATTAAGGTTAAATGAAGTATCTTGTGTGCCAAGATCAATAAGCCTGGAGGGTCTACCAGAAAATTAGACTTGTCGTGTTGGATGTTGTTGGAAGAAACAGAAAATATACATCAAGCTACAAGCCATTACAACTATCATAGTCGTTATTGCTTGCAATGCCTACTTAGGTATCCTTGAAAGCAATATAGGTACAAAAAAGAGGTGGATGGACTTGTTGAGATACCAAACAGATGGCTACCTACCAGTATTAGGATATATTTGCCTGGGACTCTATTGGTGAGATTAAATATTCAGTATTCTATCTCTATTCCTATCTATGCATAGATGCTATTTTCATGCCCTAGGTATAGATACTCTAAACAACCTTGTTTAAACTTGTGATAATAGAATGTATTCATTCGTAGACAGCAGCTACTCATCTTGGATGAATACATATACTAGTTATGATCAGTTATTCTGGTGTAAATTCTTAATTACAAATAATTTGTACTTGAACTGCCATCCAAACACTTTTTATACAACGCGGTCATGTGTCCACCTCAGGCCGAGTGGAACTTCCGATATCAGGTTTACTTCAGTCAACTTGTCAAGGTCAAAGCAATGAAGAATAATTGAACGAATGTAGTTAAATTGACTGTCAAGCTCAATCTATATCATTGATCTATACTCTTTACTGACTACTCTACTTATGAATTATGGTGTACGATGTAGATTCTATGCCAGGGGCAGATGACTAAGCCATTGATGGCCAATCTTCTTTCCCTGCAAACCTCCAAACTGAACAACTCCGTCCTCCCCTCCATCTCCCTTCCTTTTACACCTGTTTTTCTCCTCCCCTTCTTCTTTATTACTTGTCCTTGACGAAGTGCCGAATCTTGTCTTAATTTCTCTTTCTTTTTCACTCATGGCTTCTGTGAGTGGTTTTTCCCTGATTGCTGCAACCCTGCTCTCCCCTCTTGCGGTGGGCTTGCACCCGCGCGTCTCCAACTTGGCCAGCATTCCAGGCGCGATTTTTTAAAGCTTCAAGTGAAGTAAAGCTAATACTTTTTGTTCTTCTTCTTCAAAATATAGCCCCGTCCTCACAACTTCGGTCCTCAAGGATACCCTCTCTCCAACGGTGCGACGCCGTCCGGTCCGGCGCCTGGAGCCACGCCGCTCCTCCCCAACAATGGCAGAGTGATCCAGAATGGGCCAACCCGTATTCTGTGTATTGCTGATGTGCGAGGTATATATTTAATAGCGACATTCGAATCCGAAACTGAGCTAATTGAGCTGGTTTTGCAGGTAACTTGAAGTCACTCAATGAGCTGGCCAAACAGGCTCGCGCCGACCACATCATCCATACCGGTGATTTCGGGTTTTACGATGATACTTCATTGGAGCGCATTGCAGATAAGTGAGTGGGACCTTGTTTAGTTTCGCTCTGCTTTTGTTCCCCCCTCTTGCCTTTTCCCTTATTTGGTTGCCATTTCTTATGGTGTTGTTATTGCTGCCCGATGTTATGAGAAGCCGAGTTGCGCGCTCGCCCGAACACCCAATGTCCTTCTGGAAACAGCTCCGCTAATACGGGATGCTTGCTGCATAGGACACTTAAGCATGTTGCCCAATATTCTCCCCTCTTGCCTGAAAATGTCAAGAGGGCAATCGCCCAGGTTCCTCCCCAGCAATCGATTAAGCAACGATTCACCCCCGACCAGCTACCCCTTTCCGAACTTTCTATGCTACTTGACAAGCGTATTACTCTCGATGTTCCCGTCTACACAGTTTGGGGTGCCTGCGAAGATGTTCGTGTGCTGGAGAAGTTCCGTTCAGGCGAGTATAAGGTTGACAAGTTGCACATCATCGATGAGGCAAACTCCCGGCTGTTGGATATCGGCGGTGTGAAGCTGCGCCTTCTAGGCCTGGGTGGTGCTGTGGTGATGCACAAGCTATTTGATAATGGTGAAGGAAAGACAACGATCGCCGGTGGACAAGGTACTATGTGGACTACTCTCCTGCAGATGGGTGAGCTCATCGATACTGCCAATCGAGTATACGATCCATCCGAGACCCGTGTTTTTATCACGCATGCCTCTCCTGCCCGTGAAGGTATGCTGAACCAGCTCTCAGTTACACTCAAGGCAGACTTCTCGGTATCTGCCGGTCTTCACTTCCGTTACGGCTCCTCTTACAACGAATTCTCTGTCAACCCGTCCCTGGACCACTACCGGGGCAAGCTCGCTGCCTCAAAGGCATCCTTTAACGATGTCTGGGAGACTGTGCGCGGCGAGGTCGAGTCTGCTATTTCTTCCAACGAGGCTCAGAAGACGCTGCTTGACAATGCATTGGATGTCGTGCAGAAGATGCCTTCTATTGCCAACGGTGGCAACCCCTTCGGCGGTCCTGTCGCCGCTGGTAATGCTGCCGGTCAAGTTGATGAGAGTGCTTTCAAGAACATGTGGAACTTTAACCTTGCTGATGCCGCTTTTGGATATCTGGTCTTGGAGATTGAGGGAGGACGTATCGCTACCGAAATGCGGGCCCAGGGTTTCAACTTCGCTCACCGTAGTGGCAAACCCGTCGCTGCTGGTGCTCCTGCTGCTAGTGGCTTGCCTGCAACCACTGCTTCGCCAGCGCCTACTGGTGCTGGTGGTCGCCCTACTGCTTCGACTCCTCAGTTCGGTCAGGCTCCTCCTGCTCGTGCTGCATCTGGACCTGGACAGCCCCAAGGTCAAGCCAAGGGCCAGCCTGCTCGTGGCTCCCCTGTCCCTGTGATCCCCAAGGCGGCTAGCCCACAAACTCCTGCGGCCACTTCCACTCAGTCTGCTGGCGAAGAGAAGATTGGCGGCGATACAAACGGTACCGGTCAGCCAGAGAAGACCGGCGACTCCCCCGCCCCTCGTGGCGAGAAAAAACCCAGCAACGGGCTTTTCGTTTCCAACGTTGACAACGAACAAGCCGTCCGTGACCTGCTCCCAGAGGAGGACCAGGCCAAGCTCATTAAGATTGAGAAATATGGCAAATTCAACCACGTCGTGACGTTCCCGACTGTGGAAGATGCTAAGGCTGCTCTGGATCGTCAACCTATTGAACACAAGAAGTCCGGCCCTACTGCCAGTGGCCAGCCTCGCAAACCCAACTTCAAGTTTTTCGAGGACCGCAGCCGTGGTCAAGGTAACGCGGGAACCTGGCAGGGAAGCAGCCGAGGCGGGTCTAACGCTGGCTCCCGTGGCTACCAGTCTGCTAGTGACAGCGAAGGTGCCCGCCGGGGTGGATTCGGTGGCCGTGGACGTGGTGATCGCGGACGTGGTCGAGGTGGCCGTGGCGGCCGAGGTGGTTTCAAGGGTGCTGGATCGAATGACTCCACTGCTCCTTCGACTGCCTCTGGTGACAAGCCCGCCCCCTCCGGCGATGCTTAGATGCTAAACCAAAGCATCATTCGATTTTCCTTGCGCCCTTCTTCATACCTTTCGAGTGATCGACCGAACACATCGATCATATTGTCTTCCTACGCATTTGATGTTACCCCCATACACCTGCTTCCTCATACTTCTTTCTCTTTTTTTTTCCCACTTTATTTTCGCAAATCATTCTAATTCTTTATGTTTCTTATTCACTCCGTGAACACTCCATTTCGAATTTCCCCTTTTTTTACAACTTTGTTTAGCGAGATGGTGTTTTCATTGATGTTCCGGACATGCTGTCTGCTCTTTTCTGTCCAAAATAATGGCAGAAGGGCCAGGTTAAGCCTGGGAATACTCTTGACAAGGCATGTTGAACAGAATCAGACTCAAATCGAGGGAGTAAGATTCTGAAGACCTTTTGTTTTGGTCAAGACATGCAGAGAGTGCAAGATGCAGAAAGAGAAAGAAAAAAGTCCATGCGAAAAAAAAGAAAAAAAAAATACTATTCCCCGTTGATGCCCTCTTCCTCTGCCCGGTTGTTTTCTTTGTACTTTAATTCCTTTTCCCCGGAAGAGACAAACATCGATACCCTTCAGCTTCGGTTATACTGGTTATAAGCAAGTCGTACGAGTTGTGTATAAGTAGCTGTAGCTGTATTTGAACTTCAGTTCATCAAGGGTTTGGAGCTGTATGAATATAAGCATTTATTAACAATATCCGTAGAGTCTTTTGCTAGGTGATGCGGTCGTATAGCGGCACTTCATATACTGAGACTTTTGAGACTCTTGATGTAGTATTTGATTTACTGGGTTTCTTGCAAAGAGTAAACAAAAGGCTCAGAGAATCTCATTTGTATAAAAGCACAGGACGAAACAGTAAATATGAGACCTTTCAGTTCGCCAACCCATATTTTCCTCCCGTTAGTCACATAAATACGCCAGCAGTCGTAATACGTTGCATCGCAATCGAGATAGCTTGGAATAATCTCTCAAAGGCGAGTCCCCGTGTTTCCATTCGCCAGGCTGGAAAAACAACAGAAATTCAAATAGATCAAGTCATGCGAAAAAGAAAGTTGAGAGAGTAGACAAAGCCACTGGGAAGAAGCCAAGCAGAACAGGATTTGGAAGTAAATAGGACAATATGAAAAATCAATGTGCCTCCAAAGGCAACGGCCTATCAATACGCCGCGTGTACTCAATCTCAAAAGGGTTGATGCATGGTCGAGCTCTCTCCTCAATCGAGTTTTCCTAAGTTATTTATCTGACGCCTTGACAGTGAATGATGAATTTGATGATGGGTATGATTGGTAACGTGTACAGTTGAATAGTGTGAAGTGGTTCCGTGAGTCGTGAAGGTGTGGTAAATTATTTGTTGGGTATGACATGCTTATTTAGCACGGCCCATGATATCGTCGACATCTCTTTGATTCACGACGACACCACCCTCAGAGCAGCGAGCCTTGGTACGCAACTCCGAGCACAGGTTGTCAACATCGATCTCGCCATTGCGGAATCTCTCCATGGATTGCAGGCGATCCCTAAGACAATTGTTAGTAATCTGGATATACCATACTGAAAATTCGTAGGGCAATGGAAATACCAGATCTTATTGCAGGAGAGCATCTGGGTCTTGTCTTCACCCGGAACAACCTCCTCATCGGCCTTGCTATCGGCTTGAGACAAGATATCCTTCTTTTGAGACTGCTGTGCCGTTGCTGCTTCTGTCAGGTTATGAGACGGGCTGCCCAAGTCGGGTAGAGGGAAAGCATCATTGAAGAAGGAGCCGAAGTCTTGAGAGAGAACCGCATCTTGAGGCTCTCTCCAGTCACCAAACAGCACGGGGTCAAATTGTCCGCCGTTCTGTTGAGTCAGCCAGTCCAACCCATAATCGTCGGTGGGAGCGTTATGATCTTTGGTAGTATTCTGGGTCTTGGGATTTTGGGCCGCAGGAATAGGGTTGTTGATGTTACCGCAGGCCATGCCAAGCTGAGCACAGAAAGATTGTTCGCCATTGATTGACCCATGGATGCTGCAAGTATTCGCGCCAGAGGTATTAGGCTTATGCTCTGGTGGGGAATTGACACTTGGCTCAGGGGAAGTTCCACTTGATGAGAGAAGCTGGCTCTGGTGCGAATCAGACGACGAGGACGGAGAATCCGATGTCGACGTATATTGGTGTGATGCGTTGGCAACCTTATTGTTGTTGTAAGAGGGTTTAGCCTGTGCATTGCTGCCCGGGGTGCCATTTGACCAAGGACTGGACTTGGAATTATAGGTACTCGTGGGAGTGTTGGAATTTGATTTGCTGGATGCGGGACTGGATGCATTTTCGCGACTGAGCACGCCAGGGGCACGAGGCACGTTATCTTTGGGCTTAGCCTTGGATTGATCGTTCTTGTTACCCTGACCGTTGAAGAGATGAGATCCAGGGAGATCACCGAACTTGGGGAAGTCAAACAAGAATTCGTTATTCTGCATTCCGTAGGCACCCTTGGAGTGAGCGTTGGGGATGGCACTGATAGCCGAAAGGCCATTTCCACTGGTCATCCAAGACAGACGCTTTCGGTATTCACGCAGTTCCACCTGGAGACGCTCGACCTGAGCCCGAAGCAGGCCATTCTCCTGATTAGTCGTGTCTGAGTTCTTCTGTAGCTCTTCCACCTTAGTCTCGAGATCCTTGAGATGCTTTTCTTTGCGCTCCCTGAAAGCCCTTTGCGCAGCACGGTTCTGCGCTTTGCGCTTCTGTGCTATGGGTTAGTGACTTGGCTCAGCTGGGAAAGGCCAGGGAGATTGAGCATACCGTCGTGGGCTCCGACGTTAACGGCTTCCGACCAGGCTTCTTAGCCTCGCTATCCCTTCGCTTCTTGCCAGTTTCTTCTTCGACCTCCGACTTGCCATCGATGGATTTACGTTTCTCACCGATCTCATATTCGCCACCGGGTAGATCCCCGATTAGATTACCCGATCCGGGGAATTCAAAGTCAACCTCCGGGTTGAAGTCGAGGAAAGGACTCTCGTTCTCTCCAAAATCGAGGCCATTGAACTGAGGATCGTCGAATCCCCCAGAAGGAGGAGCACTATGGGGGTTTGATGAGGATTGATCGGGGCTGTGATCAGCCTTGATCTGCGGGGTATGGTTGGCATTCTTCTGATTCGGGTTGTTTGACGAAAGAGCAGCGAGTAGAAGATCTTGCTGGCCGGGTGACAGATACATCCCGGCCTGGTATAGGTTATCGTAATCACTCATAATGAAAAAATGTTGAGTGATATGAGGATATTCTGTTCACTCGAATGTGCCGGAGGGAGGGGGGAAAAGAGATGTAGTCGACTGGGCGTTTCGCCCACACGCAGGCACAATGAAATAGGATGGATGGGTAAAGCAGCGTTCTGAGCAGAGCCAGAACCAGGTCAATAGGAAGATGACAAGGCTGCAAGGCTGTAACCCAGGCTGGAGTAGGGGTTCGGAGTACGGGTGGTTTGAGATGTGGGAGGGGGGAAAAAAGAGATGAGATTGGAGAATGGAGAGCGGGGCCTGGGCCTGAGGCTAAATGGGGCTTATCAGGCAGCGATTGATGACTCGTCTGGATCAAGCTAGACTAACGACTTCGTATTGAATCCTAGTGGCGTCACTGGTTATTTGACGGAAATGTATGAATGCAGAGAAGATGGAAATTGACCAAGTTGAGTTAGATGAAGAAGGGTAGGAATTGAAGAGGCAAAAAGAGCAGGTGATCGACGGCCAATCACAGCGGGGCACCGGCCGGGGTGGTCTGAAGACTGGCAGGTGCTGCTTAGAAATCAGCAGCCGAAAGGGGAAGCTTCGATCGTGTTCTGTGACTCATCTGAATATTACCATACAATACTGTATAATACAATCACATCTATGACAGTATCTTAGAACTATTGTATCCTGCGGTAACTATATCCTAATACTTGTACACATCCTAATTAGAATCAAGTAGTCAATACTGTATAGCGTGATCAAGGTCAACCCTAATTATTCTCAATAACTGTTTATTAGTCGAAATTGTACAACTTGAAGTACCTGCGGGATATCAGGATGCAGTGCCGACCCACAAATGACGTTTCCATTCGGCTAGAATACGCTCCGACCTCGCATGCAGCCGGTCGATCCCATCCCCGAGAATATAGGCAGAAGTACTCCGTACAGTAGTACTGTACAGTATGCACGGAGTACAATCCTGTTTAGTTAATACATATCAGATCCGATCAGGCCACTCAGGCCCATTCGAGCCCACTTTGTAGTTGCTTAATTACTATTCCCCTGCACTGCTTAAAATGGACCAAGCTAGTACTGTATGTACTTGTACTCCATCCATGGATGGCACTCTGTATCTCGGACATTTCATCAGAAGCTGATGTCCCTAACATTGAATAAATATAATTTCTCCACTTTCACTCTCAACTTTATATACTCATGGCAGTTGCAGAAGTTGGAATTCTTTGTACGGAGTACTCCGTACTGCCAGTGGTCTTCAACACTGTAAATACTAATCAGTAGTAACGCTAGGTTACTTGTTTTAATTACTTGCACTTGTTTTCAGATGATTACTATTGTAGTTGGCGTACCCTATACTAGTAATTTCGTGTAGAATATTTCGTACTGGGACTATACATCCCATAACAGTAACTATAGGGTACCAGTAGATGCAAGCTTATCGCGATCCATCACGTGATTTTCACAATCTCAACGCTCTCCGCGTTGAACATCTTCCTTCCACTTCACTGCCGCACCAACTATTTTATCGCTTTTATTAAATTTCGTTCCTTCTAATCGTGGCCCTCAAGGCATATACCCATCTCTCAGCTCACTTCTAATTCAATCATCATGTCCGATGTTGCAGCCCTGGAGGCCGAGGTCAAGGAATTCAAGCTTCAGGTATCTTTTTCTCTCCCATTAAACTCTAGCCACCAGTCTTCCAGACCTAACATGCTTGAATCAGCTTGAAACCGTCGTGTCAAGCTTGCAGGTAGAACCCGATAACACGGAACTCCAGAGTCTCCAAACTGAACTCGAAGAACTCATAACCCTCACCGAAACTTCAATTGCCGAACTTAAGCCCGCCGCGGCACCCGCTCCCAAGCCGGCTCCGCCATCCACACGAGATTCCTGGAAGAGGGAGAATTCTACCTCGAAACCGTCGACCGATAGCAGAGATGAGGCAGCACCCCCGCCACCGGCTTCCTTCACCGTGAACGAGAATGTTCTCGCCCGCTGGGTTTCCGGCGACGGTGCCTTCTATCCCGCCCGTATCACCTCAATTACCGGTTCCGCCAGCAACCCGGTGTACTTAGTTTCCTTCAAGTCCTACGCGACTGTTGAGAATCTAACCTCCAAGGACATCAGACCCGTTCAAGGAACTGACAATCGCAAGCGCAAGGCTGATGCAACTTCAGGCAGTTCAGCGTCACCCTCACCCGCACCATCCAACGTGATCTCAGCGGCCGCCGATATCAACCCTACACTGGCCACCCAGGCCCGTAACGAGGCTCCAAAGCCCGCTGACGGGGCAGCACGTCCACCCAAAGTGCCTCGAAAAGTCAAGGCCACTCGTGAGCTGGAGGAAGGCAAGAACAAGTGGAAGGATTTCGCAGCCAAAACTAAGGGCAAGGGAAAATTTGGCAAGAAAGACAGCATGTTCCGTACCGGCGAGGGAGTAAACGCTCGAGGTATGAACTCCCTTCTCCGTGTTTTCTTCATCTTGTGCGAAAGTGTAAAGAATACTAATCATTATTTCTAGTGGGTTTCACTGGGTCCGGACAGACGATGCGCAAGGATCCGACACGAACACGCCACATCTATCAGCAGGCTGAGGATGAGGGATACTAGACATTATGTTCATGGTTATGTTGAAACTTCTACGATATCACTTTTCTTTTACCTTTCTTTCCTTCTTTCATATCTTCCTCCTTGGTGCGTTCTCATCGCTAACTGGATCGGCGATGCAGACATTCTTGTGTGGATGTATCTCTCGTGCGTGGCGTTATGTTCCTAAAAGTACCTGGTACGACTCTTCAGCGAGCCTTTCTCTATTTGTCCTTGGGTCCATGTTGAAGTGATACATTTACAGTGAGATTTCTATTATCATTTAGTAGAATTATAGCTTCGATTTGATTCAATGATTGAGTGTTATAGTTCAATACATACCAGTTGACGAGTTACCGAGGTTGTATAGATATGCGTACAGTCCAGGGTATAATCTATGAACCGTCCACCATTTGATATCCTCTCCCATTGATAATCAATACACTCCTTACATTATTACCACTGAATCGCCAATATATTTACTAAATATATTTACTACCGTAACTATTCATATCATCTATTGGGCAATATATGTACAATACTCTTTTGGATACAATGTTGAAGTATTCCCCTTCAGTCCTAGTGGACCCACTTCCCGACCACGTCATGTCATCCGCCCAACTTCCAACTTCAACTTGAACTGCTCACTTCAATCGTATCCATTCGCTTTGACCTACCAAGTTTTTTCGTCATTCGCGCGAGTAATACGCTCGAAACAGTGTCCAACTACCAAATTGTATACATCCCTGACCGTCTTCTTTTCCAAAGACTCGTGGTTTACCCCTTGCGCCTCGTCACTCTTGACCGCGACCTCACGACCGTCTTCACACATGCGCATGCGCCTAGCGCATGGTCAACTATCGAATCTCACCACCGTTTGAAGAGCTTCTGATATACACCGAAAGAGGATTTCTGAGCTTCTCAACAAGATAGACTGCTTATCTCACTCTTTAACACGTCTTTTCCGACCATGCGGCAGTTGGGTATTGTCGCTGCCCTGACTGGGCTCGCCTCCCTTGCCTTACAACCGACGCTCGTTGCTGCACAAGGCGAAACCAAGATTCACGAGGAAGGTCGATGTGCGATTCGGGGACATTGTGGAAAGAAGTCGATCTTTGGCGGAGAACTGCCTTGTCCTGATAATGGACTGGCGGAAAATCCGGAGGCTCCCGTGAGAGAAAAACTGGTCAATCTGTGTGGTCCCAAATGGGAGACAGGGCCGGTCTGTTGTCTTGAACAGCAAGTTAGTAGATACTTTGTTCTTTTCTTTTCTTTTGTATTTTTCGTGTTACTAACAACTGTAATTTTGTTTTGAAACATTGCTAATGGAAAGTATAGATCGATGCGCTCTCTAGCAACCTCAAACTAGCGGAAGGCATCATTGCTTCATGTCCAGCTTGTCGAGAGAATTTTTTCAACATATTCTGTACTTTCACTTGCTCTCCCGACCAATCGCTCTTTGTGAATGTGACCCAAACAGAAAAGAATAGCTCTGGCAAGGAGCTCGTCACTGAGCTAGACAACATCTGGTCCGAGGAATACCAAAGCGGTTTTTTTGATAGCTGCAAGAATGTCAAGAACGGTGCCTCTGGCGGGAAGGCTATTGATTTTATTGGCGGCGGAGCGAAAAATTACGAGCAGTTCTTGAAGTTTCTGGGCGACAAGAAGCTCCTTGGCAGTCCATTCCAGATCAATTATCGCACCGAACCCTCGAATGATGGCCAAGGCATGAAGGCGCTGACAATTCAACCAAAAACCTGTGGTGATCCTGACAAGTCGTACCGTTGCTCTTGTGTCGACTGTCCCGACGTTTGCCCCAAGTTACCCGCAGTATCGACCGAGGAAAGCTGTCACGTTGGACTGTTACCATGTCTCTCCTTTGCTGTCATCATAATTTACTCCACGTTCCTCTTGCTTGTTATGGGCCTTGCGAGCTATGTCACTTTCAAGGAGCGGAGATTCCGCAAACCCGAACGTGTCCGCCTTCTTCAAGACCCGGCTCCCAGTGACGACGAGGACGAAGGTGAAGTGATCCACCGCGGCGGATATATGGAACAGCCCCAAGGGGTGTATAAGCCAAATTCCCTCTTGTCCGCCATGTTTCATCGCATAGGTGGGGTTTCGGCACGATTTCCGGCCATCACGATCGTCTCAAGCTGTGTTTTTGCCATCTTGCTTAGCCTTGGCTGGTTGCGATTTACGGTCGAAACTGACCCGGTCCGCCTCTGGGTGAGCCCATCATCTGCTGCTGCTCAAGAGAAAACTTACTTCGATGAGAGCTTTGGGCCATTCTACCGGGCTGAACAAGCGTTCTTGGTTAATGATACTGGTCCTGTACTAGACTATGACACGCTTGTATGGTGGTTCGACGTTGAATCTCGGGTGCGTCGAATGATTTCGCTTGACCTCGCCCTAAACCTAGACGATGTTTGTTTCAAACCGACCGGGGATGCTTGTGTGGTCCAATCGTTAACAGGCTATTTCGGTGGCTCGGTTTTCAACCTCGACCCGGACACCTGGAAGGATCGCCTGTCTCACTGTACAGAATCTCCTGGGGATGTGAGCTGCCTGCCGGACTTTCAACAGCCGTTGAAGCCCGAGATGATATTGGGTGGTTATGATGAAAGTGGAGATGTCCTGGGCTCCAAGGCCTTGATCGTTACCTGGGTGGTGAATAACTATGAGCAAGGAACTGAGGGCGAAAAGAGAGCGATCGACTGGGAGAACAGCTTCCGGCGCGTCTTTGATGTCGTCCAGGAAGAAGCCGTCGAGCGTGGACTCCGTGTATCTTTCAATGCTGAAATTAGCCTGGAACAGGAGCTGAACAAGTCCACAAACACCGATGCGAAGATTGTGGTTATAAGCTATGTCATCATGTTCCTATATGCCTCCCTTGCTTTAGGATCTGTCACCGTTACGTGGCGTTCTCTGCTCCACAATCCAGCCAATGCTCTGGTTCAATCGAAATTCACTTTGGGCATCGCAGGCATCGTTATTGTCTTGATGTCTGTGTCTGCCTCTGTAGGATTGTTCTCAGCGGTCGGTGTACGGGCGACCCTCATCATTGCTGAAGTCATTCCTTTCCTCGTCCTGGCCGTGGGCGTGGATAATATTTTCTTGATTGTCCATGAGTTCGAACGTGTCAACTTTAGCTACCCTGACGAAGAGATCGATGAGCGTGTTGCTCGTGCAGTGGGTAGAATTGGACCTAGTGTCTTCCTATCCGCATTGACCGAGACGGTCGCCTTTGCATTGGGTGTCTTTGTGGGAATGCCTGCCGTGAAGAACTTTGCGGCATACGCTGCCGGTGCTGTATTTATCAATGCCGTTTTACAGGTTACCATGTTTATCTCCGTACTCGCTTTGAACCAAAGACGGGTTGAGAGTCTTCGTGCAGACTGCTTCCCCTGCGTCACAGTTCGCAAAGCCAACTCAATTGGGCTACCTGAGGATCAGATCTATGATGACCAGGAAGCGGAAAGCGGCCTCCAGAGCTTCATTCGCCGCACATATGCGCCTTTTATCTTAGATCGTCGAGTGAAAGCCGCTGTGGTGATAATCTTCTTGGGTATATTGACCGCTGGGATTGCTTTGATCCCCGAGGTACCCCTTGGCCTAGACCAGCGAATTGCTATTCCTAGTGATTCATATCTGATCTCATACTTCAACGATCTTTATGCTTACTTCCGCACGGGACCTCCTGTCTATTTTGTGACCCGCGACGTCAATGTCACTGAAAGATATCACCAGCAGCAACTTTGTGGGCGGTTCACGACTTGCGATGAATACTCTTTGCCATTCATCCTGGAGCAGGAGTCGAAACGTCCAAATGTCTCTTATCTTTCAGGATCTGCTGCTAGTTGGATCGACGATTTCTTTTACTGGCTCAACCCCCAGCAGGATTGCTGCAAAGAAGACGGCAAGCTCTGCTTCGAGGACCGTAATCCTCCGTGGAATCTTTCACTCTATGGGATGCCCACTGGGCAGGAGTTCATCCATTATGCCGAAAAGTGGGTCGAGTCTCCCACTGATGCTTCCTGTCCTCTGGGTGGCAAGGCTCCTTATAGCAATGCATTGGTTATCGACGAGAAGGATACGACAATCAAAGCCAGTCACTTCCGTACCAGTCACACTGCTCTCCGCAGCCAGGACGACTTTATTCAAGCTTATAAAGCTGCTCGACGAATCGCAGACGATATCTCCCATGAACACAACATCGATGTCTACCCTTACTCCAAATTCTATATCTTCTTTGACCAGTACGTCTCGATTGTGCAGCTCACTGGTACACTCCTTGGATCAGCAGTTGCTATTATTTTCGTCCTGACCTCGGCCATTCTGGGCTCCATTGCTACTGGTGCAGTCATCACGACAACGGTAGTCATGACGGTCGTCGATATCATCGGTACCATGGCTATCGCTGGCGTATCTCTCAACGCAGTCTCACTGGTGAACCTGGTTATTTGTGTTGGAATTGGCGTGGAATTCTGCGCGCACATTGCTCGCGCCTTTATGTTCCCTGCACCGACTCTCCTAGAAAAGGCCCCCTCTCAGTTTCGGGGCAAAGATGCTCGTGCCTGGACAGCCCTTGTTAATGTGGGAGGAAGTGTTTTCAGTGGAATCACGGTGACGAAACTACTCGGAGTCTGTGTACTTGCTTTCACGCGAAGCAAGATCTTTGAGATTTACTACTTCCGAGTGTGGCTGGCACTTGTTGTGTTTGCCGCTGCCCATGCTCTTATTTTCCTTCCGGTAGCTCTCAGTTACTTTGGCGGTGGAGGTATGTACATCCTCTTGTTTCTTTGATCAGTCCTTTCCGTTGCTAACACATTACCCTTCTTCTCTGCAGGATATTTTGACCCTGCTTCCGGCGGTGGCTTAGAGGCCAATCTTGCCTCCCGTGGCTATCGGTCCTTACTGGTTGATGAAGATTACGACTCTGATGAATATTAAACTATATGAACCTTTGTGCTGAATGGATCTTTGTTATATGTCTTGCATTTGTCTTTGATTTGATTTTGTTTCTTGATATCTCCCCGTGTTTCATACTGACTAGCGGGCTGAGACTGGTTTATTGTTGGAATTATACAGAACCGGCGGAGTTTCGGGAATGGGATATCTACAGGGTTGTTATTATTTGATCATATCGGTCTCGCATATGAACTGGCTATTCCGGGCACTCTGATCACTAGCTTGCTTTCGTGTTCTTTGAGCTGTCGTAGTTCTTCTGTATATCGTATTGTATTATCCTCATACTTCGGAACCAATGGAGGGCTCCATTATAAGTATCACGGGGTATATTCCCACCCTACCACACTACCACACCAGTCAATCTTGAATTAAATCAAACCTTCCTCGATTCATAATAAACACGAACAAACCCAATCCAATCGCGACCCAAGTTTTACGCGACCCAACAGTGGAGATGCAAAAAAAATTGTTCTCGTAACAAACGCGGCCCAAGTGGGAAATTTTCGGGCCCGCCCTAACTCGATTGGGCGCACATCCCACCCCTGACGACCTTTTTTTTTTCTTCTGCGGGAACTTTCTTCTTCTTCTTCCCCCACCATCCTTTCTTTCCTTTTCACTTTTTTCTTTTCCTTTTTTTCCTTGTTGTCTTGATACCCCCTCCTCATAAGAGTGAGCTGTTTGTCTTAGACAGGCTGCTCATTGCTTTCCTTTTTTTGTACTCTTGCCTCTGTTTAAAACGAGGCTAGGGAACATCTTCACGACCACACACGCTTTTATAAGAGAAGAAAAAAGAAGAAAGAAGGAGAACAACACATATAACTTTGTGATAATGGATCAGCAACGATTCCTGCAGCAATTGCAGGTTGTCCTTGACCGTATGTACTTTTTTTTTTTATGCCCCTCTACTAAGAGACGTCACTAACCCTTGCTTCTTCCAGCCACGAAGGGAAACGTCAAGGAAGCCACCGGCGTCCTGCAAAAGGAGTTCTACTCCCAGCCCGAGTCCTTCGTCTTCCTCATTCAAATCGCTACCGGACATGATGACTATCAACTTCGTCAACTGGCAGCCGTCGAGGCTCGTGGCAATGTCAACAAGCACTGGATCAAGGTTGCTGCTGACCAGAAGCCCCAGATTCGGGATCAGTTGCTTCGCTCTTCCATGAGTGATAGCAACTCTCTCGTTCGTCACTCTATTGCTCGTGTCATCTCGGCTGTGGCCAAGATCGATCTGGAGGATGGTGAATGGGCTGACCTGCCCAACCTGCTTGCTCGGGCGGCTGATGGCGGTAACCAGGATGAGCGTGCCGTCTCCATCTATATCCTTTTCACCATTCTGGAGACTCTGGGCGAGGGCCTTGAGGAGAAGTTCATGGACCTCTTCAAGCTCTTCGGCAAGACCATCCAGGACCCCGAGAGCGCCGAGGTCCGCATCAACACCCTCCTTGCTCTGAGCAAGCTGGCTATGCACCTCGACTCTGAGGAGGATGAGGCTCCTGTCAAGGCTTTCCAGGAGCTCGTCCCCTCCATGGTCGCTGTCCTGAAGGACTCCATCTCTCAGGGCGATGATGACCGCATCATGCAGGCCTTCGAGGTCTTCCAGACCCTGCTTGGTTGCGACCCTGCCCTCTTGACTGTTCACCTGAAAGACCTTGTTGTCCTCATGAACGAGATCTCTGCCAACACCGACATCGATGATGATACCCGTACCCAGGCCATCAGCTTCCTCATGCAGGCCGTTCAGTACCGCAAGCTGAAGATCCAGGGTATGCGTATTGGAGAGCAGCTTACCCGCACTGCTCTCCACATTGTCACTGAGCTTGATGACTCTCCTATCGATGATGAGATCACCCCTGCTCGCTCCTCTCTGGGTCTCTTGGACATGCTCGCCCAAAGCCTGCCCCCCAGCCAGGTTGTTGTCCCTCTGCTCCAGACTCTTGGTCAGTACTTCAACAACAACGACCCCAACTACCGTCGTGCCGGTATCATGGCCCTCGGTATGTGCGTTGAGGGTGCTCCTGACTTCATCAGCACCCAGATGCACGAGATCTTCCCTATGGTCCTCCAGCTTCTGGCCGATTCCGAGTCCAAGGTCCGCCAGGCTTCTCTGCACGCCGTCGCCCGTCTTGCCGACGACCTTGCCGAGGACCTGAGCCACGAACACGAGCGTCTGATGCCCCTGCTGTTCAAGAACCTGGCCAGCGCCATGGCTGAGTACAAGGGTGAGGAGGATGGCCCTACCATGGACATCATGAAGGCTGGTATCAGTGCTATCGATGCTGTTGTCGATGGTCTTGATGAGAAGGACGTTGCTCCTTACCAGGCAGAGCTCGTCCCCATTCTGCACAACCTCTTCAAGCACCCCGACTTCAAGATCAAGGCCCTTGCTGCTGGTGCCCTTGGTTCGCTGGCTTCCTCTGCCGGTGACTCCTTCCTGTCCTTCTTCGATGAGTCCATGCATCTCCTCCAGGAGTTTGCTACCGTTAAGGACAGCGAGGAGGAGCTCGATCTCCGTGCTAGCGTCACTGATGCTATGGGTGAGATGGCCGGTGCTGCTGGCCCTCAGCGCTACCAGCCCTACGTCGAGCCCCTCATGCGCGCTACCGAGGAGGCCCTGCACCTGGGTCACTCTCGTCTTAAGGAGAGCACCTACATCTTCTGGGGTGCCATGGCCAAGGTCTACTCCGAGGACTTCTCCCCCTTCCTGGAGGGCGTTGTCAACGGTCTCTTCGCCTGTATTGAGCAGGATGAGACTGACCTTGAAGTCGAGCTTGGCGATGCCGCCAAGGACCTGGTTGGTCAAGAGGTGACCGTTGCTGGCCGTAAGGTCAAGGTTGCTTCCGCTGACGACGAGGATGACCTCGAGGGCGAAATCGAGGACGTTGATGTCGAGGATGACGAGGATGCCTGGGACGACATCACCGCCACTACTCCTCTGTCCCTGGAGAAAGAGATTGCTGTTGAGGTCATTGGTGACCTGATCACTCACACTCGCAGCTCTTTCCTGCCTTACTTCGAGAAGACTATCGAGCAGGTTATGCCCTTGGCCGAGCACCCTTACGAGGGTGTTCGTAAGAGCACCATCAGCACTCTGCACCGCTCTTACGCCATGCTCTTCACCATTGCCGAGGAGAGTGGCCAGATGCCCAAGTGGCAACCCGGTCTTCCCCTTCAGGTTCAGCCCGCCAAGGAGGTCAAGAAGTTCGGAGAGATTCTCATGACTGCTACTGTCAAGATGTGGACTGAGGAAGACGACCGGTACGTTTACATTGTTTCTTTGTTTTTGCTATTTCTTTTTTCGACTTTTGCCTTCGGGCGCACTTTATATGATGATCCTATCCGCTTAACCCAGCTCACTTTGACGCACAAGTTGCGATTGATGTAAACGGCGTTTCTGTATCTGACAAGTGTTCATGCTTTTGCATTTGCCACAATGTTTCCGATCATGGTTTTCAAATGATATACTAACTGATCTGATTTATTCAGTGCTACTGTCGCCGACATCAACCGAAACATGGCTGAGAACCTCCGCTTCTGCGGACCCGCTCTCATCGCTGACGAGACCATGCTGCACAACGTGATTCAGATGATCACCGACATCATCACTAAGCAGCACCCTTGCCAGCTTGAGTTCGGCCCCGAGGAGGAGACCGCTGAGGCTGGTGAGGAGACTTCTGAGTTCGACTGGGTCGTTGTTGACACCGCTCTGGACGTTGTCTCCGGCATGGCTGCCGCTCTTGGCCAGAGCTTCGCTGAGCTCTGGAAGGTCTTCGAGAAGACCATCCTCCGCTATGCTAGCAGCGGTGAGGCTCTTGAGCGTGCCACCTCCGTCGGTGTTCTCGCCGAGTGCATCAACGGTATGGGTGCTGCTGTGACCCCCTTCACTGGTACTTTCCTCAAGCTGCTCCTGCACCGTCTTAACGACGAGGACCCCCAGACCCGCTCCAACGCTGCCTACGCCGTTGGTCGTCTGGTCGAGCACTCTCAGTCCGATGCCGAGATGCTCAAGGAGTACCCCACTATCTTGAGCCGCCTCGAGCAGTGCCTGTCAATGAACGTCTCCCGTCTGCAGGACAATGCCACTGGATGTGTTTCCCGCATGATCCTGCGCAGCCGCGAGCACGTCCCTACTAAGGAGGTTCTCCCTGTCCTGGTCAACATTCTCCCCCTGAAGAACGACTTCGAGGAGAACGAGCCCCTGTACCGCATGATTTGCCAAATGTACAAGTGGGAGGATGCCACCATCCGCGAACTCACCCCTCAACTTCTCCCCGTCTTCCAGGCCGTTTTGACCGGTGATGAGGACCAGCTTGAGGATGAGCGCCGCGCCGAGCTCATTGAGCTTGTTAAGTGGTTGAACCAGATGCAGGCTGGTGCCGCACCCTGGGTTGAGCAGCTGTAAATGCAACGGCCAGCTCCTTACATAGATGATTTACCCCCTTTTTTATGACTTGCGATGGAAATGCGTTAATGGATAGACGGATGATTTTGAATTCCCCTGATATGAGATGACTAGACGATACCCCGTCTCTCCGATGAGTGATGAAAGATATAAAAAGTTGTTGCTGTACATAGTCAATTGACTGATACTTGTATTCTGTATACTCTATATCCTTCCGCGTAAACTATACACCCCTCTACATCTCTTCACCATACTCTTCTATAAAAACCCTTATCATAGTACATAATATCAACTAAACTTCATTTATTTGCAGCAACGTGACGTGTGTGGCTCTGCAAATAAATGGTTGCCTGCTCGGCCCGTTCGGTCCCAATTTTGCGGAGACCTCCACTTCTTCAAGTGCACCACTGAGTATAGCTGGTTTTTTTTTTTCTTCTCAAGCTACTCCGGAGTTCATTTTTACACATTCTCTGAGTCTTAGAGACTTTAACGGTTTTTATTGAGGTTTGCTTTAACCCCATTTCCTGCTATGTACTGCTTCTACCCCGGTTCCCTTCTAATAATCTATCTATCTAGTCACCCGCGACTCTCTCTCTCTGTTCACCGCTATAATGATCTCCGCCAGTTCGAACCCTTTCAACTGGACATTACCTTCCAGTGGCTCCGGTAGCTCGATTAAGAAACCGATTAAGAGCGTGTCAAAGCCCTGTTTTGGATGTGATTGTGGTGATGAGGAGTGTGATTGCTGTATTTGTACCGTGATGTGAGGCATAAATCCCTTCTGGTTTGGTTATTTGATGCCTGAGATGCCTGCTATATGAGGAATTCTTATGATGGTTTTATCTCCTGAGTGATATTTGTGCTCCTGGAATGTGCGTCCGAGTACCTTTTTGTTCTATATCCCCATATGGTTGTTGCTGCAATCTTGATATTCTTTTCTGTTAAGGAGTTTTCCAAAGCATTCCTTTGAGGTACCTTTTTTTTTCATCTACTGAATGGTCTCCAGCTTAATATAGATTGTAAGGTGTAAGTCATTCCCGTATATTAGACACACGAGTGTATATTCAGTTCCAGTTCTCCCATGGAACTTTCAAGCGTAGACTGCACAAATCAACTTCTATTCATCAGATCGAACAAGTACAATAGCACCCTGGGTGTAAATCGATGATCAGTGGAATGAAGATAGTGTGGTACGATGATATTTGCTCTCTAGATTCTGCATACTTAGCCAGGGGGGACTAGAATTAGTGCCACTAGTGTGCATGGATGAGAACCCTAAGATTATAACATATGCAGAAACCAGCAAACACCCGAAATATATGACCCATTTGATGTAGGCAGTATATATAACAAATTTATCCACGCATGCTTTGGTTTTTCAACAACTTTTTTAATAGAGACTGTCCTTTGAGACTACCTAGTAGGTATATAATTAGAATTCTATACCCCCATGGTCCCTCCCCGTACCAGTTTGAAGGTTCAAACTGCATCACCGAGAGTATATACTTTAATCCACATGTGTAACTACGAGTGGGCTCTCACAGCCAGGATGGAATTCATTCTGAATTGAGGTGATTATCAAGTAACATGCAATCATACCTCCTTTCTAAAATATATTTGTATAGATATATCTATCTATCTATTCTATCTATCTATATATTTATATATCCATGGTACTTTAAAATCGACTTTCGTCGATCCGCGGGTCTTTTTTACTTCCGCTGACTCAGCGCAATTCGGAAGTTGTCGATCGTCGACGTTTCTTCAATTCTTGCGATCTCCATGCATTCCGACGACGAGCCTCGCAAGCGCACTGCGCGCGCTTGCGATTCTTGCTATCGGCGTAAGGTAAGTATTCTTCTAGTGGTGGATTCCGTGACAATCTCTGTGGATGTTGGGTTGGCTGACTTTATCAGATTAAATGCGACGCGGCTCAGCCACAGTGCGAATGGTGCCGCCACCATGACCTACCATGTACCTATGACAGAGTTGTGACAAGGAAAAGAAAGGCAACGGATGATGGTGGGTATGTTCAGGATAATTGCATTTTCATTTTCATTTAACTTTTACTTTTCCCTTCACTTTTCCCTTCCCCTTTCCCTTCCCCTTTGATCGTTGTTTAGCTTCATTCGTTCTCCACCGGCTTATAGATCACTGACTATGGAAATACTAGCCAACCAAAAGCCTCGCGTCTGTCGGAACGGATCAGTCGCATTGAGAAGGCAATAGCTGATAATTTCCCTGAGTTAGACTCAAGTGAGTTATCGATTGACTTTAATATCGGAAGAAATGAATAGCTGCTAATTCCAGGTAGTGCCGTTGGATACCTCGCACAACTGGCAGACACAAGATTCCTCGCAAACTCTAGATGATAATATAACGACAGCGAGTAGCTCACCTAGCACAGCAAGTGGCAATCTGACTCCCGCAGTACCGGCCACAGTCGGTGTTCACTTTGCGGGCCGGGAGCTGGGAGCTATCAGTTTGCTCACAGGAATCCCCTTTCTTCTCCCGGAGGGTCAGGAATGGATTCAGGCTCGTACAGGGCAGACTATTCCAAAAGACAGACTCGCCCCAGCCCGAGCACCATGGGAAAAACAACGCGGTCAAAATACTGATAGCATCTTCAATAATCTTTCTAACCAGACAATGTTTCAATTGCCTGACTGGCGAGTTTTGAGACTCTACTTCGACGCCTACAGAAAATGTTATCTGATGCAACGGTTATTCCCTGTTGTGAATCCTGATTTATTCGAGGAAACTATGAAATCAGCATATCAACAGCCGCATAATAGCTTTAGAGATGGCCAGGCTAGCACTCGCGCATGTGTCATTGCTTTTATCGCCTTTATTGCTCGCCTGCCTCCGATCAAAGACATGACTAGAGACTCTCCACTTGCACAGATTGACTATGATGCTTTAGCTAGCAAGGCCCAGTTTCTTCTTGCTCAGGTTCTGCAGGAACCTGCAAGTTTAGAGGGGGCATCGGCTGTCACTATGTTGGTAAGCTAAATCACTAGCCTATACTAGACACCTCATGTTATAGATTTTCATGGCTAACGACTAAATTGCATTGCCAAAGACACTTTATGAATTGTCTTCCGGAAATATGCGCGCAACAAACTACTTTGCCGCGATCGCTGCACGATTGCTGTTCATGCTGGGTGCGAATCTGGGCAATATCGGAGTTGGCCCTCACACTAGTCGTACGGAGAAAAGGCACCAGGCCTTGCGGAATCTCTTCTGGATCTGCTATACCCTTGATAAAGATATATGTTTGCGAACAGGTACCGTCTCTAAAATATCTATTTGCGGATATCATATTTACTAAAGACGCTATCAGGTCAACCACCTACGATTGCAGACGAGAATTGTGACTTGTCTCTCCCGCCAGGTTATATCGAACGGGCTTATACAGACCCGGAAAATGAGGAATCCTCCAATGTGGATCCAATTTTCCCCTTTGACTTGCGTCTCAGCATTATAAAATCGCGAGCACACAGCACGCTGTATTCCGTGAGCTCCTTGAAGAAGACTGATGCGGAATTATTAAAGGCAATTCGAGAGTTAGATGATGAGCTAGAAGAATGGCGATCCAAGGTCCCGCCGAATTGGCGACCAACCATGTCCTTCGCGCAGGACGCTTCCGATCCGAATGTGTGTATGCACTCTGTCATGCTGAGGATGAATTATTATCTTTGCATGTCCATTATTCATCAAGCAAGTAGTCGGTGCAAAGCCTGGATCAATGGGACTGGAGGATTGGTGGATGGGATCAGCTCAAGTCTGACGTTGTCTGTTGAGGCCAGTCGGTCAACCTTGTGCTATTTAGAGTCCGCGGAACATGTACTAGTGGATGGTGTCTTTTGGTAAGACTCCTATCACTTATTTCAATCTGAGGCTGGATATACTCACTAAGTTTCATAGGACGCTGATTTTTTATCCCATGTCTGCGCTGCTCACGATCTTCTGCAGCATCCTTCAGAACCCGCTTGATCCACGCTCGCGTGATGATATGGGTCTCTTGAGGGTAGCAACCGTCATGATGAGGAGAATTTTCACTCGCAAGCTGCCTCAGAACGAAGTCGTCCAATTCAAATTGGTCGCCGACTTTGTAGTGGAGCTGAAAAGATTGGCAGAGTGTGCTATTGACAAAGCCTGGCGCGAGCAGAGTACCGGTTCGCTTTTGCCTCATTAATTCAATATTGTGTTTGAGTGGTCTGATTAATTTTCCTTTGTCTTTGTCCCCCTCTCGCTACATTCTGTATTCTTGGTTCTGTTTTCTATTGCTGGGCGTTTAAGGAGGTGATATATGGCGTTTATTGATCAGACCTTAGCGGCCTCGAGAAGGATGATAGAGCTAGACAGACATACACGATACAATTGACTAATTTTGATATTGATAAAATTCATCCCTGAGTCAATGTTAAAGCCGTATAATATTCCAAACGAGCAAAGGAGATTCAAAAAAGCAGTAGTGCCGTAAATTGTTGTAGAAATTGAAGCATTGATTGGGAGTGTATGTAGTATCTAGATCTAGATCTACTAGATCTACTATATAATAAGTGGGTCGGGAGATGTCAAAAGGTATTCCTATTCTTCACACAAAGTTAGCTTCTGTCGACCGAGATAATATAAAACATAAATATCCTTGACAACAATGACATTGAATTCAATCGAGAAGGAATTCAAGATTGATACAAAGCTCAGATAAATGCACAGTATAACCACCAAGCGATTTCGTATGTAAGATTGAAATGCTTTCAGATGGGGTTGAAACATATTTAATAGGCATAATCATCCTCGAAGATGATGAGAAATAAACAGGTGGATTTCCACTTACCATTGGTGAATCATAATAAGAAGAATAATTGAAATCGTCAAAAATTTCTGCTTTTTCGCTGGACTTTGGGAAATTCGGGAGAAACTTTCGAGCGAGCGGAAAAAGTCCACTTTAACCTGTGGATCACGTGATACGGAATGACAGACGGGCCGGATCTAGCCGGATTGGGATTAAATGTATACAATTTTACGAGTGTAGATGGTATTATCATGAGAAGAAGAATATGAATTGGATATCAAGCTATTAATAATAATGTTTGAGATAGAGTATATTGGCAATGGCTGGTGCCATTCAAGGTAATTGCCTCTAGCACCTATTTGGCGTTAGATCAGAACTGTAGCTAATCACCGTAATGTTTGGTATCCATGAGAAGGACCATCAGATACCAGCCCAAAGCTTCTAGGCAAATCCAAGATAGACGGACATGTTTAGGCCCGGTGAGAAGTTGCTGTATAGCCTGGATCCTGAATCAAGTATCTGGATTCCCAACTGAACTAGTTGTTGCTGCATGGCTCAGCTTCAATGTATACCATATACACTAGAGCTAAGCCATGCACGTAGTGTACGACCCCACCGGATTTGACCACGCATTGATGCTATGAACAACAGGCGATAGCGTGTATTCTGGTGGCATATGGAATGTTGCGTGTAAGGAGTGGTTGAAGGTGAAAGAAAAGGGTATCCATCTTCCATCAAATCTCCTTGTCCAATATATCCCACATCTGTCGAGCATCCTCAGCCTCCTGAGAATCTTTATTCGAAACAGAACTTTTCTCAGCTGGTGCTTTTGCGGACTTGGTCTCTCTACCCTGGACCTGCATTTGTTCCAGGGCGCTCTCAATCTCGGCTTTGACCTTGTCCATTTGGTCAATTTCATCTTTGCTCCGTTGCAGCTGTTCTTCCATCATCATTATCAGTGATTCCCGAGCCTGGTGTGGGCGGTAGAGGTTGAGGAGGTGGTGGGCGTTAATAAACAAGTTGCGCAAATCGTTCACTTTGGATTCAAACTGTTCGGGAGAAACCGAGAGAGCTCCCACAAATTCAAGAAAATTGAGTAAAAGAGACTTGCTGATTTTAAGGAGGTAATATGCGTGATTGAGCTGAGGAGGGCCTTGTGAATTGTCTTGGTCATTGGTTTCCGCGGGCCCTGGGTAGAGCTGATCAATGCCTTGTTCTTTCAGCGAAGGGAGTGTTGTAGATAACTAAGTTGAAACAGGATATCGTTAGCTAGAGCTTTCATTATAGAAGTGGCGTGTGGCCCTTGATAGCCCAACTCACAGTCTGTAGTTCACCAAAAACAGAGTACTCCCCCGTGGGGATCTCTGGCGGTATAAGGAATCGCAGCTGGTCAGGTACATCCAAGGCACGCAATTCCGACGGAGACCATATTTTTTCCCTAACTGGCTCTCCATTCGGTCCCTTGGATGCTTCTTTCTTGATCTCCTCGAGCTTGTTGAGATTGTCCTGCGTAAAGTGTCTCCATAAAGGTGGTGGTGGTGCAAAAGCAGCAGTGACAGCGCGTTGCTGAGAGTCTGCCATATTTAGCTTGCTCGATTGGTGAACACTAAGCCCAGCTGTATTAACAAGAGAGTGTACAGTTGGTGGAAGAAGTGGAAGAAGCGAGAGAAGTTGAAGTTGAAAGCGTCGACAGTTCCAAGGCGGCCTCGGCCTCTCCGCTTTCTCTTCCGCGCGGCCTTCCACTTTCTTCGTCACTTTGCATCTTCAACTTTCTTCTCTTCTGCAATTGTTCGCTTGGTTATAAAGTCAAGTCGCGTCTTCCGTTTTCTCTTATTTTAGATTAACTGCTGTCAAATTCTCTCCTTCAAGAGTATCCTTGTGACAGCCCACTTACCATGCTGCAGCCAATGCTGATATGATCTCCATCTTATCTTAATCTCCCTCTTCTTCTCGACCGAGACATTCTACGCCGACACCTCGTCCTATCTACACTTGTTGGCTCTGTCAAGATGCCTCGTAGTCGCTCATCAACTTCATCAACTTCTATATTGAATCGCGTCGGTCTTGCTGGGGCTGCTGCGCGCTTTACTCAGCGCTCTTACGCGGCGGATTATATCGCATTGGGAGTCCTAATTGCAGGATGGTTAATGGTTGGTCTCTTGTCGTTAAATTTCGTGAAGATCATGAATTTCGCTAATTGCCCGTCTAATTTGTTGTAGATCCAAGTCTTTGTCAATCCGTTTCATCGCATGTTCTCCCTCGATAACAAGTCCATTCAATACCCATTCGCTGTCCATGAGCGGGTTCCTGTTGGTACGACTGCTCTAGCCAACCCTCAACATCGCGAATTGATATTGATTGCTATCTCTTTTAGTGTGGGCGGTTTTCTACGCCGGAGTCATTCCCTTCCTAATAATACTTACCTGGTCGGCATTGCTACATCCTGGTGCACAAAGAACCCAAGTTACCGTGCTCGGCCTCTTGGTCGCTCTAATGCTTACGACTGTTTTAACGGATATCATCAAGAACGCTGTTGGAAGGCCTCGGCCTGATTTGCTCTCCCGATGCAAGCCTTCCCGGGGCACCGCAGACAATGCGCTGGTCGCATGGACTGTCTGCACTGAATCGAACCAACATATCCTCCAAGAAGGCTGGCGAAGTTTTCCTAGCGGACATAGTAGCTTTGCTTTCAGTGGTTTGGGATATTTATCCCTGTAGGACTTTCCAACGCCAGTGTGCAACAAACATGAGAAATATAGCTAACGGACAATGGTGTAGCTTCTTCTCCGGTCAAATGCACGTTTTCCGGCCACGAACCGATCTTGGACGCTGCTTGCTGGCATTCGTCCCACTTCTGTGCGCCCTTTTGATCGCTATCTCACGCTTGGACGATTATCGCCACGATGTTTGGGATGTATCTGTTGGGTCTTCACTCGGCATGTTGATAGCATGGTTCTCTTACCGACGCTACTATCCTGCCCTACGGTCTCCATATTGCGATATTCCTTATGACAAGGGCGATCATGCAGTTCTGGACGGGTTTGGCAAACTCGATGATGAGGAACGAGGCTTACCACAGTCTATGTCACAAAGCGATAGCCCCGGGGTCGCACACGGGGAGACTTATCCGTTAGAAGAGATGGGAAGCTCTCGAGTGATATAGTCACCATCCTCCTTGATATGTAAGTGTTTCAGTGAGATGAGTGACTTAACTGGCTTACTCGAGTGATCCCCATTTACCGAGCAATAATGTGTATAATAAAATTCAAATGTAAATGTTTTGACGATACTGTCTTTTCAACTATAAAACAAAAATACAGGGCATAACGAACGCTTTATTGCCACAAATGCCAATTTCCACTGATCACCATGGTGAAATACTTTTATGCAAACAAACACTAACATTCTTTTGTATTGAGATGTCCGATGTTCACCCGATCTGTCCATTTTATATTCATTTTTCGCTATGAGCGAGTCCTCTTTCGAAAAAGTTCCACACAAATATTGCGTTGGCCAAGCAGATGAGACCTGCAATGCATGAATTAGAACTATTCCAGCGAGCAAGATTCAATGACTTACTCAAGGTCACACTCATATTGTAATAGCCAATCTCCTCTGATAAAATGCCTGACAACAACGGGCCTAACATGAGTCCAGCATTGAAAGAAACCTCATTAATGGCAAAGACCCTTGAAAGTCCACCTTGTGGACCAAATATTTTCGGCCTTCTGTTCTCCACGTCTTTCAAAATCGCTAGAGAAGAGGAATATTAGTTCTAGACTTGGTGTAGCCCAGTGTTGTAGTTACTTACTGATGGTGTGTAATACACCAGCACCCTGGACTAAGGTCGATGCAATGCCGATGCAAGCAAGACAGGTAATAAACAGTGCCTTTCCATGATGTTCTGGCCCAGAAGGAAGTCCTAGGCATAACATCAAAGGAGATAATAATGCCCATCCTAATGTAGTTGGATATCGTAGTCCGATATGATCACGTACCCAGCCCATCAAAGGACCTAGAATGATAGCAGGAATGCGTAGGATGAGAAACATCATTCCCACGGTGAAAGATCCCCAATTGAATATCTCACGAAGATGGACTGGTAGAGTAGTATTAAATCCTGCGATTATTATGGAGTATATCGTCGTGCTGGAAATGCTGGCGAGGACACGACAGTCACTGAGCATTTCGTAATAGAAGGAGACTGGGGCGTCCGTAGTGGTATGTTCATCCTGACATGCTGTTTCTCGGGGTATGGCAGAGTCTGATAGCAAAGGAGTTTCTTCTGAATTCTCGACATCTCTGACCGAGGAACCCTGTTCATCTGGCGAAAGACTTTCTCGAGAAGGAGGTTGTTGTGAGGTAGATGCTTTTGGTGGCTCATCTGTGATTAATCGAAAGAGAATATTTATGAGAATTATTGCAATAGGAACAGCCCATGCTGGCCAATATCCAGCCCACTGCAACAGAACTCCTGCAAGACTTGGCCCTCCAACAGTTCCTGACAGGACGATTGACATGCTTAGCCCCATGACTCTTCCAACTCGGCCTTCTCCTGCGTTATCAGTGAGCATTGCTAGACAAATGATCCATGCTGCCGACCCAGAAATGCCTTGGAGGATTCGACCAAGATAGATTGCCCATACTAGATTATATGATGGTCATCATTGGTTTACATCAGGATAGCTGTTCATGCTTGGACTTACACGTAGGAGTTAACGCTACTAGGATAGTTCCTATTAGAGTCACGACGAGCGCGATGGTCAGTGGAACCTTGCGGTTTGGCGTTTTATCGGCAGCGGCAGCGATCAGAGGGGTTAATATGAGAGTTGCGAATCCATGAACACTGAGTAGACCAGATGTGGTACGTTGAGTCTGGCTGGAATCTTGATTCAAGCGAACCTCGAGCATGTATGGCAAAATGGGGACAACGAATCCGTAAAGTAGAGTTTCTAAAGTAGATGTGATGAATTATTTAGTGACTTGAAATATCAAATGGAGGATCAAATGTATTTACCTGTGAATAAAGCCAGACAGGCGGTTCCAAGGATCAAAGTCCTGGAAGAGCGCCAGCCTTGAACAACTCGTGTGCTCTCAATATATGACATTTTTGTGCTTTCTTAAGGAAGTGTCGACTTGATGATCGGATTGTCTAAGGATTTGAGAGGGGTTCGCATGAGTCAAGTCGATCTAATGCAAGCCGTGCAGCTAAATCACGAGGTTGGGAACATGCGAAGATAGAGTTGTACCCTTAATTAGCTGCATTGGACGAGGATTAATCTTGAACTCTTCCAAAGTGTCATGGACGGCGTTTCAATGTTCATGAAAATGGGTTTGAATTCATGACTCACACTTTGCTATGGATCTATCTATGTGTGTAGACAGGCTGAGAGTTGGGAGGGAGATGGACATTAAATAAATGAAAGGTGCATTATAAGTGCATTATGACTCAATCGACGTATATCCTAGTATTGCGTTTCATCTACTATTATTGAAATTAGAGAAACTCCGTTTTAATCCTCCGAAAGGCATCCGATGATGAAGTATACAATAGTATAATTTAGATTTTAG
Source organism: Penicillium citrinum (assembly GCF_028827155.1). Lineage (NCBI taxonomy): Eukaryota > Fungi > Ascomycota > Eurotiomycetes > Eurotiales > Aspergillaceae > Penicillium > Penicillium citrinum. The sequence goes on from NW_026622686.1 coordinate 4,687,912, forward strand.
ACTACCTGCTGATCGTTTCGATTGAACAATCTGTTCCAATAGCTATATCATTTTTTGTTTATAACTTTCTTCTGCATGGATATAACAGAAGAACGATAGAAGGAATTGCGTACTTTTATACTCATGGCACTGACTAACGTATTCAACCACCGAATGGGCCACACCGCCGAGTGGGCCACTCAGTAGCACTCACCAATACAAAACACCATATAAAACAACAACCACTAATAAAATTAACTATTTGAATTAACCACAATATCAGGGTATCTGTTACATTTATGCCTTGGCTTTCTACAAACTGTACACCTCTGGCGTGGCCTCTGATTGGCCGTTTCACCCCTATCCGCGCCCTCTGCAGTGCTATTGTTAGGACCTTCACCACCATTTTGTGTAAGCTGTAGGCCCCCAGCACCGGTTAAACCACCTTTGTGGATTAACTGTTTAGACTTATTAACACATTTGCTTTTTTGGTAGATAGATTCAGTATGTAAATGCTCGAATTTATGCGTGTCAATAGCATACTGATATAGCAGTTGTTCAAAGTCTTTACCTATCTGGTGTAAGGCATCTAATATAATGATAGCAGGGTTTGTTGATCGCTGTTGTAATAACGAATTAATAGCTGATATCTGATATTTTAGATCTTTTGTATACTGTGGTGTATATAGTGTAAAATTTTGACTGCTATTATTGCCATTGCTAGAAGGGAGAATAGAGATTCGAAGCCGAACTGTAAGTTTATTTAGTATATGCTGAGGATCAAATAATATAAGATCTGCATTGGCAAAGCTATTTGATAGGATAGATACTGATATAAATACTATATTGTATATTTGGATATATAATATCAGAAAATCAAGCTTATTAATATAGTTAATACTATAATATATCTTTGATTGAACAAAATCTCTGTATATTTGTTTAATAATCAAAAAACAATCAATATTAAATGGCTGAAATAGATATAATGAATACAGTAATATACAAACTGATATAATTTTATTTTGTTTGTATATTTCAACAAATTGAGATATAGTATGATTTCTATAACCATTCAGAACAAATATAATCCAATATCTTTTAGAGATACTTCAAACTTTCGGAATAAAATAATCTTGAAGCCAATTAAGAATAATTGAATCTTCAATCTATCTATTTTGGATATTTCGAGTCGCCAATCGCCCGATACTATAGTAAACCACACAGAATTGGCTTTCAGAATATTCAGAATTTGTAATAATTCAAGATTTTGCTGTAAAATCCATTGCAAAGCTTGTTTCATCAAAATTCTAGATATCATCATCAGTGATATTATATTCGATTATTATATTTTGAATACAGTTAAATCATTCTTGAATAATTTTTGGATTTTTGTATTCAGTATATTTATAATTATAACAATATGATAAACATATTCTAATAACTGATGTATATAGAATAAACTTAGTTATCCAGTTTTGACCAACTTTTTGAGGTGTTGTATCTTCTTGTTTTGCAAACAGCAAATTAGCCATTTCACATACAGTTTGCTTTTAGAGGCTAATCCACGTGAATCTATTGAATGTATCCAATTTATAAGCGATTGCTCTTCCATTTCGGTCAATTTATGTGAGTTTGCGCGTAGGATAGCGTGTTGTGGTGTGCCAGCTAGCCGATGTGTAAGGGTGTTGCGCGGTATTTGAAATGCCGATGCAGCAGCACGAATACTGCTAAAATCGCCTTTTTTATAGGCATATAGGGCAAGTTGGATACGGCCCTCTTGGTGCTCAGTATCTAGGCTTTTTTGTGAGCGAATTGGTGGCATGGTAGGTGGTTGAAAGTGTGGTGTAGCCACGACGCGTGCTATTTCAGTGGGGGTGGCCCACTCGGCGGTGTGGCCCATTCGGTGGTTGAATACGTTAGTGGTTCGGACTTAAAACGTTGGACCGAGGGTTATGAAATCACAAGTCATCAAGATAGAAGTATTTTTTCTGGCTCGAGAAAATAAAATCGCCTGAATGAGGAAATGTGCTGCGATTGATTGATATACTTCATTCTTGAAAATTATCAAACTCGGACTTTAAACGTCAGCATGACGGTGTTGTTGATTGCATCGGTCTACGAGCACGTAAACTCCGCAAGGCTCGTGCAGCTGTTTATGGGGATTAAACGAAGTGGTGGTCTTTGAAATGAAGTCGGATTACTACTTAACTTGCCCCTCTGACTGAATTTCCATTTTGTATTTACTTTTATGATTCTTGACTTCTTTTGATAAAATACTAATACGCCATCCTTATCCTCCTGCTAAACCTCAACCCACAATGTCACTGCCGTCATCCTATAAGCGCGCTGTTTTCCGCGAGGCTGGCGGTCCCTTACATGTGGAAGAAGTCAAGATGACTCTACCTGCATCTGGCGAAGTGCTGGTAAAAGTAGAAGCATGTGGTGTTTGCTTTTCTGATCATGTCCCACAGGCTTATGGTGCCATGGGTAAATTGTAAGAATAAAATCTGTTCTCGTCCTCATGTCAATCAGTTAATTTACTGAGATGCATATAGTCCCGTTGTACCTGGACACGAGCTAATTGGCCATGTTGCTGCGATTGGTGACAATGTTTCGCAATGGAAAATTGGCGACCGTATCGGAGGTCCATGGCATGGTGGCCATGATGGTATGTTGACTCAAAAGAGTCACTGGGAGCTTACAAGATTGATCTGACTCAAAATAGGGACTTGTCTTGCCTGTCGTAGAGGAAATTTCCAAATTTGTGACTTGGGTATCATCAATGGGGTAACAAAAGATGGCGGATGTGAGCTTATCCTCGAATATGCTTTTTATTGCCCTATTAACCAAGTCTGTATAGACGCTCAATATTGTATACTTCGCGCGGAATCGGGAGTTCGCATCCCCACGCACGTTTCAGCCGCAGAGTATGCTCCGATCTTATGTGCCGGAGTCACAGTCTTCAACTCCATGCGACGACTCAACATCCAACCTGGATCGATCGTTGCTATTCAAGGACTTGGAGGACTTGGTCACTTGGCCATTCAATATGCAAACCGATTCGGATTTCGAGTGGTGGCCATTTCTCGGGATGCGACAAAGGAGAAGTTTGTTCGGGAATTGGGAGCTCATGAATACATCGACAGCAGCAAGGAGGACCCTGCTGAAGTACTACAGAAGCTTGGTGGTGCAGCACTGGTAGTTGCTACTGCACCGAATTCCAAAGTGATCTCGCCGTTGATGAAGGGGCTTGGTCCTCTTGGGAAATTACTTCTCCTTGCGAGTGAGTTCAAATTGATGATGGTGATAAGTGCAGAATCAGCTAACTAATATCTTCAAATTGTATCAGCTGCGGGTGAGGTTCCATTTGACTCCATGACAATGGTGAGTTTTTCTATGAGGCTGCTCTATTTCCCATGCGATATCAATTCCACTAACATCGTTTGTAAATAGATCACCAAGGGACTGTCTGTGCATGGATGGCCGAGCGGACACGCTTTAGATTCCGAGGAGGCGATTGAATTTACTCAACTTGAAGGAGTGAAATGTCTCGTTGAGACATTCCCACTTGATAAAGCCAACGAGGCATATGGTGCGTAACCCGAGAACTACGCGGAATATGATTTACCCATTGACCAATATACAGAAGCCATGATTAAGGGGACCGTGCGATTCCGTGCAGTCATCACGATGGATTAAAAATGAAGGCCATGCGAGTAACACAACCATTTTGACTTTAGCAACGAGGCGTTGTCGAGGGGAAGCTTGATGGGGCGGCGCAAAAAGTGCTGATTGGCGGAGGAGGTGAAATTGTTGAAAGAATTCGAGATCATTTGGATGTAAATGGGGAGTAAATTGAGATAAGAGACTGATTATTACGCTTGGACTTGCTTTATCCAGCAGTAAACACAGCACGAAGTGTATTGTTAATGTTAATGTAGTAGTTGCATACTTCGCGTGCTGCCAGAAGATAAATAAGGCTGCTCCCCCCCCGCATTCGAAGTTGCATCTCCACGACATCTGCTGATTTCTATTTCTCTTCTCCTCATACATTAGTGTAACACTGTGAGCACCATGACAGAGGACTGGAAAACACTTGTTTTGAAAAAGCAAGCCGAGGTCTCGTCTCAGATTCCTTCGGCATGGCGTCTGCCTGCAGAGTATACAGACATATCGGAGACGACCAACAGAAATGTGCTTGATATTCCTCGCCGCTGCGGTATTCTTTCTCAAAAGCAATTAGACATCACCGAAAATTACGATGCGACTTCTCTCTTACAGAAAATGCATCGACGAGAGTTGTCAGCCTACGAGGTGACGGAAGCCTTTTGCATTCGAGCAGCGGTTGCACAGCAGCTGGTATGATACCCCACGGACTTGATAAGATCCTTGCTACCATATAACTTGCTGACAATTGATAGACACGCTGCTTGACTGAAATGTTCTTTGAAGAAGCACTCGAGCAGGCAAAGGTATTGGATGCGTATATCAACAAGACCGGCCAGCCGATCGGACCACTTCATGGACTTCCCATCAGCTTCAAGGTGAAAGGTCCACAAATGTCCTATTATCTTGAGAATTGCTGCTGACATGTGCACATAGGACTGCTTTAATATCAAAGGCGTTTGCTCGACCATCGGGTTTACTTCATTCATAAACAATGGCCCTGTTGAATCCAACTCGCCTGTAGTCGAGATCATCGTGCGTCTTGGTGGAATCCCTTATGTGAAGACAAACATCCCACAAACAATGATGGTAGGTTGTAGACCAATCACCCCCAGTTCAAGAAGACACAACTAACACTCAAAGGCCGCCGACTCACACAACTATGTGTTTGGTCGGACGCTCAATCCGCATCGATCAAACCTCACTGCTGGTGGATCTTCGGGTGGCGAAGGGGCACTCATCGCGATGCGAGGCTCGGTGCTTGGGGTTGGAACTGATATTGCTGGCTCGATTCGCATCCCGGCTATCTGCAATGGCACCTTTGCCCTGCGTCCATCAGCAGATAGGATTCCGTATGGCGGACAAACCAGCTCGTCTCGGAAAGGCTTGTTGGGCATCAGAGCATGTGCCGGTCCTTTGGCCACTTCTGTTCGGGACCTGGAGTTGCTCATGCGGTGCGTGACTGAATATGATCCATGGAACTTAGATTCAACAGCAATTTTCTCGCCATGGCGTGAGGTTAAGCTCAAGGCAACCTTGAGACTTGGGTTGATCCAGGAAGACTCGCACTTCCCAATACATCCTCCTGTTTTGCGAACCCTGAGCGCGGCGAGCGAAAAGCTGAAGTCGACAGGACACGAAATCATTCCACTGAAAACTTCATCAATCCGAGATGCATGTGCCCTTGCATTCCGTATGTTTGCCATGGATCCAGCTGGTACGCCATTTCAGCATATTGCGGCCAGTGGCGAACCGACGATACCTGCGTTGAAATCAACTGCTCTGCCACATGAGTACATGCCATATGAGTATGCTCCTTTGAATTTGGAAGCTCTTTATGAATTGAACCAGCAACGGAATGAAATGAAGGAGGAGTTCCGTGAGTTGATTGTGGAATCTCAAGTTGATGCGATCATCATGCCTGGGTATCAAGGAACCGCCCAACCTCACGATGTCTTTGGTTTCGTACCGTACACAGTTCTTTGGAACGTTATCGACGTGAGTAATCCCTTCTCTGTGGGGGTTTAGATTTGCTAAAAATTTATTAGTATCCCGCAGCAATTATCCCTTATGGTAAGGCAGACAAGGCCATGGACGCGTCCTTTGTGAGAGATGTTGACTACAAACCACCGTGTGAGTTACAATCCATTATCTTTATTTATACTCTTTCAATATTCTAACAATAAATCAATGAGACAGATGATGCAGACGCAGTAGAAGGAGCCCCATGCTGTGTACAAGTTGTCGGCAGACATCTCCACGAAGAAGAGCTCGTCAAAGCCACGGAAATAATAGCTGCAGCTCTTAAAGAGTAGTACCTTCCTATCAAAAGATACAGATATTAGTTGAAATTCCATATCAAGATTGCTCTTACTAAAAGTATCCATGAAATATTCGCTAGTCAAGCATGAGAAAGGCGGGAGTTCAGTGAACAGTAAACTATTTTTGATGCGCTAGTATGACAGTGCAGCCCATAACAGTCGCTCACATTCGTTTAACAGGCCTTGCTAGCATACTCGATCTATTTTCGGGGTAATACCATGCGAGGCACCAACTGCATGCAAGTTGAATCATGATTCTGGCTGTGCTACCCCGCAGACTCGCCGCTGGGCGTCGGAAATATCACGGCGTTGGATATAATTTTTCCGTCAGTGAAGTATTTCCTGACTATATAAAGGCTAGCAGCCTTGACTAACAGAAGATAAACAGGATACTCGGTTGTTTGAGTCAAGCTTATGGTATTTTTGTGAACCATGATGAAATTTATGCTGGTTTCTTTATTCGCTTTATCCCCTGTCCTTGGGGCACCACTCCCCACAGCATTGTCTGAGAAGTCATCATCAAAACCACCATTCTTCGTGTTAGCCGGTGATAGTACAACTGCAAAGCAGACATCTGGTGGTGGGGGATGGGGTGATGGATTTCTAAACACAACGTTGTTCAATGGGGCATCTGGTCGAAACTACGGACACAACGGGGCCACCACAGTCAGTTTTCGAGCCGGAGGAGACTGGAGTGAAGTTTTGAATACAGTCAGATCCGTTAAGGCTGACTATAGTCCCTTTGTGACGATCCAATTCGGACACAATGATCAGAAGCCAACGGCCAATATTTCTCTCGATGAATATACGAAGAACCTGGAAGACTTTGTAGCAGAGGCGAGTGATGCCGGAGCCACGCCGATTCTCGTCACACCTCTATCTCGTCGCAACTATGAAAATTCAACTGGAAAACCGGCGATCATTCAAAGCCTTTCGAATGAGACAAAGGCTACCATTACCGCTGCTCGGCGTAGTGATGCGATCTATATCAATTTGAACAAAAGAAGCACGGATTATCTCAATGCCATTGGGCCCGAAAAGGCCTACACTTATAATCTGAATGCGGATGACAGAACTCATCTCAATCTTGGAGGCTCCATTGTCTTTGGTGGTATAGTGGCTGAACTGATTGGGATTTACCGTCCTGAATTGAAGGGACAGGGCTTCATTCATGTCGATGAAGAGCTAGAGAGCGACATAGGAAAGGGTATTTACTATTGGCCCAGAGGGATCAACTGAATAGTACATTCCATCGCCAGTGAAAGAGAACATTGAGTCAATCACAGAATTTTTGATTATCTATCATAATCTTAGAGATCTAGTAATAGGAATTGAACTGAAGTTCCGACAGGCGGAATGTTCAGCTGTCTTGAGAAAGTCATAACATGATAAGATAGGATGTTATACGAGAGACCAACCATATGATGGATTACTTCTACGAGGAACAAACAGGGTGGGATGATAGGCGATTCAGACATTTCTCGCTATTACCTATCGAGGATCTGGTATGAAAGTTGTCACGAGGTCGCGACATTTAGACAGAAAGGAAAGACGGTTAATTGCCGATCTCGACGTAGAAACCTGGTTAGGGATCCATAATCCTTGCGTCGATATCCTACGATCCCATAAGCTAGCCAATTGTGAGAACCTGGCTATGGCAGGATCCAACAGGGACCCGACTTTGAATTGTTCAGGGCAGTCATGCATACTATACAAAGCGATGATTGATTTACTGATGGTGAGGTGAGCCAGCCGCTCTCAGATCTGGACGGCTTCGATATTTTCCTTGAGCAGTAGACAAGAGTCGAACCATCCAAAATTACATCTTTTAATTGTGAGTTTTTTGGTCCGTTCATATATCACAGGATTGATAGAACCTACATCACAGAAAGGCCTCTAGTATGCTGAAAGCCACAAAAAAACCTTTGCTTGCTTTTTGTAGTCCATGATAACCTGCATAGTCCCCAGATGACATCTCTATCGGCGGGAGGTGTAACGTTGTACTCCTTTGGAATGTCATCAGAGGGCGATGGAGAAGGGAAAGATGAAGTCTTACTCATCAAACGAGAAAGCGTCTCTTTAAAAAACAAAAGAGGAAGGAGTAACCCTAATTGCAGAAATTCAGACAAGTGGAAAGAGCCACGACTGGCAGGAGCTGTCGACAGATCAGAAAAAGTAACGAAAATTGAAGCAGGAGCGAACAATATCAGTCTATACTGCAGTTTATACTATTATATAGCTATATATAGTAATCTATAGTGACTAGCATAGAATAGCATAAACAAAGTAAATAAGTTGAGTATCATACTAGCTACAAAGATTCGTGTTTTCTAGTATTGCAACCCTCACAGATGCTGAGTTCCGACCTCAAGATGATGTCGTGACGCTCCAAACCAGTTCATAAGACTTTATCAGCGCGCAAATTTTGTACGTCTTCCTGTGAAAAGCCTAGCTCTTTCAATATAGCTTCCGTATGCTCCCCCAGTGCTGGTGGAGAACTTCTGAAATCAGGTTTCGTCTCGCTAAATTTTACCGGAAACCCTTTTCTTATCATCAGTACTATACTATCAAGACTCGGAATCCATGCGATAAGAGTAACCTCAGGAGCAGGGGGGGGGGGCAGAGGTAAAAATTCATCACGAACCTAGAATTTTGATTGCTCCGGAGGAAGCCAGCCCAGATGGTATGTCATGAACCATATCCGTTGCCTCCGTCTGGGGATGAGAAAACACTTTCTCAATGTTGTTTATGGGCCCATATGGCATTCCACTTCCTTCAAGTAGGTCAAGCCATTCTTCTGTTGATTTATTCCTGATAATTTTCGTCAAAATCTGCATCAGCTCTTCTCGATTTTGTACTCGGGCCGTGTTATCGACGAAGCGAGGATCCTCGATAAGATCCTGGCGATCTATTAAGCCACAAAGGATCCTATACTGCTTGTTGTTTGTAGCTCCCAGAACAATGTAAGAATCTTTTGTTTGAAAGGCTTGATAAGGAACGATGCTGGGATGTTCTGTACCCCAACGTTGGGCTTCAACTCCCCCGTTCAGCCAAGACATGGCCACATTAGATAGTAACGATACTTGACTTTCAAATAGCGATGCATCAATCTTTTGACCCTTCCCGCTTTGTTGCCGGGCAAATAGCGCTGCTAAGATTGCTCCATGAAGATATAGTCCAGTGCTCATGTCAGTAAGACCGAGTCCAGGTCTTGTGGGAGGACCGTCCTTTTTCGCCGGTGATGTGTAGCAGTCCAGCTTCAGCTGCAGCGATTGCATCGTAGCCTGCACGCTGGGCATACGGCCCGCTTGCTCCGTAGCCTAGAGAACGCTTAGCTCGAAGTCAATTATGGGCTTGAGATAACGTACCAGATACACTAGCATGGATGATTGAAGGGTTGATACTGCGAAGTTTCTCATATCCAATTCCCATTTCATCCATTTTTCCCGGAATGAAATTATCAACTCTGGAAACGGTAAGAATTGCAATATCCAGAAAGAGTATATAGGAATGCGGGAGTACACGCACACAATATCTGCACGCTCAATGAGCCGGAACAAAATTTCACGGCCTTTCTCCTGCTTCAAATTTAAGGTCATTGAACGTTTGTTGCGGTTAATACCACAAAAGTAAGCCGATATGTCTTTCTTGCCGGCTTTCCAGATATCCCTCTCGGCAGCAGTTCTCCACGAGCGTGTGTCGTCCTGCATTTATTTAGACCACGCTTTTTATTTCATTCTCTCTTTTTTTTTGTTTTAGGTCTATGACTTACACCACCGTTCGGATTCTCAATCTTCAGCACATCGGCGCCGTAATCAGCGAGAATTTGGGTACAGAATGGACCCTTGAACTAGTCAGTTCCAGATTCTGCAATCTTGAACGATATTGACATACTGCCAAAACCCGAGTCAAATCAATGATTCGAATACCATCTAAAAGACCTTTCTTCTGAGCATTCGTATGTTTCAAATTTCGCTGATTTGAACAGAGTATTGCTGGCCCATGGATGCGGAGGTGTGCATTCCTCGAGGCGAAAGACACCAAACGGTTGAAGGCAATATAGTTCGAGGACGATCTCAGCCTGAGAGTAGTCATTGCTGATTTTCTTCCCTTTTGTTGATTTTCTGATCTTATAAGTGTATTTGTTTTGCTATCAATTGCCGCGAAATGGAAATCTGGGGAGGGGTCCATCCCCGCATAAAGCCGATCTGATGTCCCCCACGCTTCAAAGTATGCCGCGGTCCTTTTGTTGGACCGATGCACATCTCCGAAATTCACCGAGCATCCTATCTTGCTTAAAGCTTGCCAAAAAAGAAAATTGAAATAATATTACATTGCAGTCGAGCTCTTCGAAGTCCCAAGGCGGGATTTCCCTAAATGATATACCTACAGTTGATAGCAGGAAGTCTGCGTAAATGTACTACTAGAATATTTAACTTCTGAAAATTATGCGACGGGCAAACCGAATTAATTCATACTATGAATTTATGTTGTAACGTCTGACTAGTATGATCTGGGCAGCCCAAGCACTCTCTCTCCGACGTAATTGAATATCATTTCCCGGCTGACAGGCGCAATACGAGGGATGAAAACCTCACGAAGGTAGCGCTCAACATGATATTCTTTCGCATATCCCATACCACCATGAGCGAGAATTGCTCTCTCGCACGCCTCAAAAGCAGCTTCCGCGGCCAAATATTTCCCGGCATTTGCGTACTCTCCACCTGGATAACCTTGATCATACAAGCGAGCAGCTTGGTAGATCATCATTCGAGCAGCCTCGAGTTTCATCCAACTCTCAGCGAGAGGGTGTTGAACTCCCTGATTTTGCCCGATAGGACGACCAAATACTACTCTTTCGCCGGCATATAATGCTGCTCGACGTATAGCTGCAAATCCCAATCCCAGTGCTTCAGCGCCGATAAGAATTCTTTCCGCGTTCATTCCGTGGATTATCATTTTGAAGCCCTCGTCTTCCGGGCCTACACGGTCCGTAGCCGGTACATGCCAGTTATCGAAGAACAAGGTATTTGTATCGACTGCAGCACGACCCATCTTAGGTATTTCGGTTATATCGACCTCGGGGACTTGAAGGTCGGTGTAGAATAGAGACAATCCTTGAGAGGGCTTTCGTACCTGATCTCGTGGAGTAGTGCGTACTAAAATTAGAATTTTGTCCGCTCTCTGCGCAGTTGAGATCCATATCTTCTGGCCAGAGAGCTTATAGCCCTCACCATCGCGACGAGCTGTGGACTGTAGCTTGAGTGTATCAAGGCCCGTATTTGGCTCCGTGACTCCAAAGCATGCTCGCTCTCGACCGGCAATCAAGGGCGTGAGCCATCTTTCCTTTTGTTCCTCTGTTCCAAATTTTGCAACAGGCTCTAGACCAAATATATTCATGTGAATGGAAGAAGCACCAGTCATGCCAGCCCCCGATTCGGAGATTGTCTGCATCATTACCGCTGCTTCAGAAATGCCAAGTTCAGATCCCCCATATCGTTGGGGTAAGCATATGCCTAGCCAGCCTTGCCTTGCTAGCGCGTCATAAAGCTCTGTCGGAAATTTATGGGTTTCATCCACGCGAGCCCAGTATTCATCCGGAAAATCAGAGCAGATCTTGCCTACAGCTTCGCGTACAGTACGCTGTGAATCGGAGAGGTCTGGGTCTTGATTTTGTAAAAACTCCGTGGCGCGGGCATGCAGAGGACGTGTAGATCGAGGGAACATGAGACATGAAATATTGTTCATAGGATGTACGTTCTCCAGGTTCATTCTTCTGGCCTGTGGCTGATGAGCGTGGATGAACGACTTGGCCTTGGATTGGCACTTACAAATTTCAACAGAGTCGCCATGATGGTCAGGTCAAAATAGAAAGTGCCTATCTCACATCTGACCTCCCTCTCTCTAGATATCAAAAAGTTTCAATCAACCAGGATGGTAAAGAGCCCCTTGGGTAGTTAAACAATCAAAGAGTTGGGAGTGATGCGGGGCACGCCGAGAGACGCCGAGGAAGCATTCCGGCAATTCTATGTCAATTATTCGCCTATATTTCTACTAATTGGCATGTTCAACTTGCTGTTACCATTTAATATAGAATTTGGGACTCCGGGTTTTTTACAAGAGGTTTGTAATAACTGAGAGGACTCTTCGTGTGTTCAAGTTGCATAGTATAAACATGAAATTGTATTTACACGTCGACTTTTTATAGCCGAGCAGTACTAGCATTATCCAAATAGAACAAATTCCTCTTTTGACCCTTTTCACCAGCTGGATCAGGAATTACCATTCCAATCTTCCCGATTGGTTCATCACTCCTTGAAGACAGTCGATGGAGAGTCGCTTCATCGCCATGGTTTGCCAAAAATCTATGGTTGCTCCCAAGTATACGACCAACAATGTGTGCACAACTGGGACTTCCATTGCGGCTAAATTCAACTGTATATGTCTTCGGATTTTGCAAGTTGAGTTAGCTCTCTCCAAAATTAGACGATGTCAGAGGTGATGATTTACCTCAATTTGGGCCTTCCCTTCTGCTTCAAGATCTATAGGTGGTATTGGATCCGAAATCAGACCTTGTAAGAGACTACCATCTGGATAGATAGTCTTGTCTCGTCGGGGCTGTTTGGAGATGCAGATGGCATGCTGATAAGACAGAAAGCCACCGTTTGCTAGAATCAGACCATTCTGTGTTGAACCGGTGCGCAGTTGGCGAACCATTTCGGTGATTGCCTGTTGAATTAGCATTTTCTACAATATGCCGAAAAACAAAAGCGGTGATCTTACATGCATCGAATAGTTATTTCCTGCCCCTCCAAATGAAGTCAAGCCTCCAAGAACCGTAATTGCCTTCTGTGGTTCTGTAATTGAAATGCCAAGATGATGGCATGCAAGTTTCGGGACAATGGGGAAGCATGAGTAGAAGTCGTAAATGCCGATATCAGATGGCTTGAGCGAGCTTGATTTCAAGCATTCATCGAGAGACTTAGAAATTGCTGAACTTTCATAGAAGTTAGGGCGTTCCCAGACTAAAATCTATGTTAGTAGCCAAGATTCATAAACAGCTTGCATTCTTCGAAGTTAGGATACTCACAGAGATCGCGTTCTCGAAATCCAGCACCGCCAACTGAGCATTTCATCAGCAAGAAAATAAATACTTGTTGAGATTTAGAATACTTACGAGGATAGATCCATTTTTCTTCCGGGACGCCAAGCTGTTTTGCGAACTCTGTCGAAGTCACAATGCAAGCTGCTCCCAGATTGACCGTATTGAATGCATTCATGAGAAGGGGATCTATGAGGCAATGCATCAGCCAGATATGCTTTGAGTAAACACCTTTGAGGAAGAGCAACCTACAGGGAAAACAAATCATCCGATTCTTTTTTGAGATCGTTCCAATAGACTCTGCGGTCTCGGGCTTCTGGCCATAATTCCATGCATATTGGTTCGATGCCGCAGTCTGACTAAAGTTGCCATAGAGAATAGCAGATTCTTGGTGGTTCTCTTCAATTGATTGACCACGATGCGCTCGGAATCCGTTCTCGTATAGTGGATAGATGTGAATGGGGGCTCCCACTGAGTGAATTCCGCCAATATCTGCGTTTTCATGTAAGCTCTAGGTTCTTGTCTAGATTGTTCCCATTTTAAATACCCTTCTTGAGTTCTCTTGTCGTTGGAGAAAATACATCTGTTATAGACTCGGCTTCTGGTCCTGATGTCCAACCTGGAGGTGGCATTTTACCCTCTTTAACACAGCCCGCCACTATAAGATATCAGTATGATGAAGGAAAACTCCCTCACGAGTAACTTACAAGATGCAAGGGCTTCTGCCCCAGTCAACACGGCAACTTGATTCTCTCCAGTTGCGATACGTCTTGCTGCATCATCCAAAAGCTTTGCTGGTTGATTTCCCCCATGTTCGCTGTAGAGTTTGTGTTTTGGCTGTACACCTAACTTCTGGCCCAAAAGACCAGGCAAATCTGAATATGGCCAGGTCCATGTTTTCACAACGTCAATACTATCAATACTGGACTGCAACTTGGTACTATTGGCTGTTGAGCCGCTAGCATCCTTAATGGCTGCATGAATAGCCTCCAACATCAAAGCTGCCGGCTCCCTGGCATCCTCAACTTTCGCCGATCGGTTTTTGATGTCGGCAATGCCGATAATGATTGGAATCATTTTTATTGTTGATTATTATGGAGAATCTGTAATGATGGCATGTTCAAAAGGCCAATGTATATCTTTTGATGATGGAATTGAGGCACAAGGGTGTGGGGATCGACATGAGCTTACGCTGCAACATCCTCGGGCCGAGCAAAAAGTTATGAATTGCGCATATGGAAATGCGTCGGGAGAGGCCGATGTATTCAATTTAGGGGTAACACGTTATAATTTTGTTTAAAAATGATCTTATTATACATACTCGCATATCCATGTCAGTAAAAAAAGGGGTTGATTGTAGTAAATAGCAACCTTCCTATGGAATTGTCTATTTAAACAAGGAATATATTCCAATATATTCCTCTACGTCATAGACGCGATGGGACCCATTTCGGCTGCTTCTTTTTGGCGAAGGCTTCAACTCCAATTTTGAAATTGTCCCCAGCAACAAGCCTGTTGACATATTCATGTCTCGTCCGTGAAGTGGCATGTTCCACGCTTGGGTTATCCCAAGCTTCTCGTAGACCCTGCCGCGTAACAATAATTCCATCTGGTGAGAAGCTCGTAATTCGAACTGCCATCTCAATGCATTCATCGACAACCGATTGGGGTGATTGAGAGATTCGGTTGATTAATCGATAATCTAGAGCCTCCTGGGCGGAAAGTCGCCGACCCGTCATCGCAAGCTCAGAGGCTAGCTGAAGTCCAACGATTCGCATCAGTCGGGGAAGACCTCCAGCTGCAGCGTATAATCCAACAGTAACTTCCGGTAGACCAAATTGTGCACCTGGTGATGCGACAACAATGTCGCTGGAAATGGGAACTCTAATTAGTATTTTGATTGCAGAGCAAATCTCGCGAATCCAAGTGTTCCCTTACCAATTAAGACAAATTTCAAATCCACCCCCCAGTGCAAATCCATTGACGGCCGCCAAAACGGGCTTTCGGCCTTTCCTCTGGCTTAGTCCCATGAAGCCACTGGGGGGATGCTCCATGACAGCCCGTTGAGCAGCAGTCTTGGGTCCCCGACGTGAAGAATTTTGCTCGGTCAAATCTTGCCCTGCGCAGAAAGACTTTTCACCTGCGCCAGTAACAACCGCGACTAGCAAAGATGGTTCTTCGTCGAACCATGAGAATAATGCATGGCCTTCCCAATGGGCTTCTGCTGGTAGAGAATTACGTTGCTTTTCTCGATTGATAGTCACCAGCATAACCCCTGGCTTGGGGTAGGACAACTGGTAGAAAGTCGTCGGTGGAGGTTGCGTCTGTAACAATTCGGCCATATTTGTTTTGCGTAACTCAGCTTGTTCGTGATGAACGCGTGCAAATGGGGCGATTCGGGTTCTATCAAGATCGAATTCGTGTTTTTTCTTTTTTTAAAAAAAAAAGTGACAATGTACACTCCAGGTTTTATATAGCCTTTATGGGGTGTCGGGTTATGCAGGGCACAAATAGCTCCTCGCTTGAGTCTTACCAAGTTCGTCTCTTAAGATCAGCCGTGCTTTGCAGACGAGCCATAAAATGCGGGGATGGCAGATTTGCCTCGGAAACCTCGGCTATCACGGTCCACTTTGTTTTATTTAGTTCCATCAATTTACCCCGGATTGAAGAGTTACTCGTTATCTCCAGAAAATTCAATAAGATAAGATGGTGCAAGAATCCTCAGGTAATGCATACGTGCTGGGTGTTGGACTCACCCAGTTCTTAAAACCCCGTCGTACGCGGGGAGTACCCCGAGTTGGGTTATGAAGCAGGTGTAAAAGCCATGCTGGATGCGAAAATAGATTATGATTCAGTCGAAGCAGGAATAGCATGCTATTGCTATGGAGACACCACGTCTGGTAGGCTCTGAAAAAGCATTGGGAGGGATCCTGCGAAAATATTCTCTGATCATGAAGTACAGGACAGCGCATTTTCTATCAATTTGGTATGACCGGAATTGAAGTTTATAACGTGAACAACGCTTGTGCGACTGGCTCAACCGGCTTGCATCTCGCTCGTAAAATGGTCAAAGGTGGTCTCGCAGACTGTGTTTTGGTGATCGGCTTCGAGCAGATGCGCCCGGGTTCTATTAAGAGCGTATGGGATGATCGTCCTAGTCCACTTGGACCATCTACTAAAATGATGGAAAATGAATTTGGCAAGCATGATGCACCACGGAATGCACAGTATTTCGGAAATGCCGGGCAGGAGTATATGTCAAGGTGAGATAGTCCATGAAACAATAACACCATGGGACCCCAGAATCACGGATTGATAATTGGATCTAGATATGGCGCAAAGGCAGAGGATTTTGCTGAGATCGCACGAATTTCCCACGAACACTCACAAAAGAACCCTTATGCACAGTTTAGAACTGCATATTCCCGGGAGGAGATTCTCAAGTCCACTGCAGTCTATGGCCCCCCTTACCAAACTTCAATGCTCCCCAACTAGTGACGGTGCAGCAGCAGCTGTCATAGTCTCCCAGAAGTTCCTTGATGCCCGACCGCATCTCCGCTCCCAGGCAATCTTGATGGCGGGCCAAAAGATGTTGACTGATGGACCAGAAGTATACTCAAGAAGTGCAATTGATCTTGTTGGGTTCAACATGTCACGAGATGCGGCTAATTTAGCCATGCAAGAGGCCCAGGTGCAAGCGAAGGATATTAAAGTCTGTGAACTGCATGATTGCTTTTCCACAAATGAGATGTTACTTCTGGATGGGCTAGGCTTTTCAGACCCTGGTAAGGCACATGAGATGGTTCGCCGCGGTGACATTACGTATGGTGGGCGGGGGCCTGTCATCAACCCCTCCGGTGGATTGATATCCAAGGGACACCCACTTGGGGCTACAGGGTTAGCGCAATGCGCGGAGCTAACCTGGCAGCTTCGTGGCTGGGCGAACAATCGCTTGGTCGATGGAGCAGACGTAGCCTTGCAACACAATCTGGGACTAGGTGGAGCAGTAGTGGTAACTATCTATAAGCGTGCGGACGGCCAGAAAACCAGCAAAGTCTCCGATGCTGATGTAGCCAAAGCAGCTGGAGTTGGTTACAATCCTGCTGTAGAGGCTCGATATGTCACTCCGCAAGATGGAGAGCGTGTGCGAAGCAAGAAAAAGCGACACGATTATGTCCTCCATGAGACGGTCGGAAAGTTGGCATCGCGGATGTAGGGATGCAACTTTTGATACAGCGAAATGAAGATTAGCAGACTTGCCATAACTTATCTTTCTGTATATGCATTGCATGCATCGCACCTTATTCGAATATGACCTCGAAGAGCCTCCATGTAGGAGACCTGTTAAATCGAGCCTGTAGTCGTGAGAGGTCGAGAGACTATGGAAATTAACAGGGATGGTACGGAGCTAGATCATCTCCCTTTTCCTTGTAGCTTTTTTCTCTTCAAATGGGGTGAATATACAGAGCCCGCTCAGGATCAGTCTCCATTCGCTTTCGCATCTTGTTGTTCAGTAATATGAAATTTTTGAATTTTCTCCTTAGCCGTGTCCAGTTTCTCATGGGCGTCGTGGAATTTTTTCTTCGTAAGAGTGTATCCCTCAATGCCTGCTAGGATTGCATATGACTTGCTCATGGATACGCGAGACAGATCGACGCCTCGCTCTTGGAGGGAGTGATGGAAAGCCCGAAAATGAGCTAAATGGGGACGATAATGGCCGCTATAGTTAAAAAAAAAAAGAGAATAATTAATGATCGTCTAGTGAAGCAACGGCAATGGGAGAAAATTTGCTCACCTCAAGGGGGCCAAACTGCGCAGTTGACCATGTTTAATTTTCAGCATTCCAGCTGCGGAAATTCGCCCACCACGGAGAAAGGAGGAGTGCTGGAATGCACCAGGCTCCTTGATGCCAACATAAATGCGGAAAGAAGTATCAGCCACCTGTAGGATCAAATTAGATATTTTCTATGACAAGATATAGATGTCTTTACGGAGACCTACAAATATCCACATGTCGTCATGCAATGAGATATCCCCAGCAAAATGCTCATATAAAGCAGTTGGTTTGATGCGAGAAAATTTGCTGACAGCTTTCCCAAACTCGTAATCTTCCCTCGTTGAAAGATGAGGGTCACTGTTTTCCTTATTCTCGACAGGTATAGGAGAAGAAGCCGATGGCGAAGGTGGTGATGGGGGGATTGATGGGCTTTCTGTGTTTCCTCTAAATTTCGAAGCACCCTCATTGACGCTCACAACACCTTGCATGCTATCCTTGAACTGCTTATTGTTCGTGTATACCAGCTCGTCATTTTTCGCCCAACGAAACAGACCCTCATCATCTACCTTGACCAAGTATTTTAGCCTTTCCTCCGGGGACAGATAGCGCACTTGATCTCTCTCCAGTCTTTCTCTGGGACAGTGCGGGAGTTCAACGTTTTTCCCTTCTCCATAATCAAGCCAATAAAAGAAATTCTCGTTTGAGGGTGCGTTTTTCCAAATTGCATGATAGGCACGAAGGTTGCTGCCATGGCGGTGTTTCCCATCTACCATTTCCAGGAAATATGGAAGGTCCATGATTTTTGTGGCTTCTCTTCTTATCTCTCCTTGACAAACATGATCATCACGCTTCGGAGGGGCAGGCGATGCAGAATCGTCAATGGCTCCGGCTTGGATAGCCACACTGACAGCCCGTTGCCAATTTTTGCGAGCGGGACTGGTAATCTGATCGCTCTCGGTGGATTCTAATTTATCGAGGTCATTGCCGTATCTTTGGTTGTTCATCTAAAATCACCTTGTAATCAGCCTCCCAGTATTGAACCAAGCACGGGGGATCAGGTATAATTCCTCACGTCCATCCATCGACTCGAGGCCGTTATATTATTGCCTTGCAGTTCTCGTCGAGTACGATATCCACGGTACATGCGCTATGCAAAAACGAAGAAGAGATTCTTAGCCATCCGAACTGATTCACGCGTAGTGATTACCCCAGAACAGTACCTGGATGAGTCCCGCGGCCCAAATTTCACGACTGTCCGTGACGTCATTTCCATTGTCTGGTGGCTTGGGTGATTCCCAAGAGAGTGGGATATCGGACATTTTGTACTTCGACTGAGAAGGCAAAAAGAGCGAAATGTCGAAGAATATAGAATGAGAAGAAAAGGAGGAGAGAAGTGAATGAAACACGAAAAAGAAAAGGTTGCAGTTTGGACTTTGGGAAGGCACGCAGATCGCGCCTTCCGCCTTGCTTTTTTTACCTTTTCATTTCTCAAAAAAGGAAGGAATCCCACGTGCATTCCCCGCGTGTCCGATAAGATAAACCATCGCTCCTTCTCAAACTATCATAAGTGTTGATTCTGCAATATTGAGGAAGTTCCCATTTTGGTATATTGTTTACTCCATCTATACTAACAACCTCATTCAAATAACTCGTGAGATAAGCCCGTCTGCATAGAGAATTTGCGGAAAGAAGCGGTACTTTGATCAACCACGTTGCTGTATTACCAAACGGGGGATATATGTATTTTCCTTGTCAGTGTCTTTCGAAGTTCAACTTTGAGAATGAAAATGCTTTCACTATAATGAGTGTCCCATATTTGAATCTACAGCGTAGTACTCTGTAGATTCAAATATAACCTGCAACAGCTCAGTGCAAGATGAGATGTCTTGTCTACTCCAGATGTGAAGTCACCACGATCTTCTAGCCCTCGCGTCTCCCACAGCAAACTAATATCCTCCATTTCAACCTACTCTTTGGCAATTTCTTCTTCCATTCGCTCCCTACAGTCCAGTTGTATGGCAGGTAGCCTTTATGAGTCTCCTAGTAAGTCAAATGTTGCGGAATGATTGCTTCTTTGCAAGGTCGGAAGTAAAATCTTCAATGCACCCGGAGCGGGTACCGGTATCGATCCCGAATGTGCTTCGGCATCGTATATCCCCTTGCTCGTATAATCTTGCCTTTGGTCTGGATGGGACAATTCAATACCCTGCATGTGTGTACTACACGCATGCAGTAGTTCCTGCCTCAGCAAATATGCAGCAGTACTTAAAGTAGATGACTACACTCTATTATCCCAGTCGAGGTCACGTCTTTTCCACCAAGGTTGAGAGGACCCTTGGAGCAACGGAAATTCCATATAAAAGCGTGAACATTCGCATAATGATCTATTCTCAAATTTTGCTCGATCTTCTCGAGCTTTAATTTCTTCATCTACGGTCTTTACTGCAGTAGAAGTTCTTTCTTGCGAGAGTCTTAGCGACTGTTGCTATCGATACATAAGCACCGGTGCCATCATTTACGTTTAGACTTGCATCCTCAATCCAAGAACTGGAAATCTCCCTTCATCTTACACCTGGCTGTCGCTCTCCAAACTGTACATCATCCCTGACACGGACGCACTGTTAACCAGAATGGAATGACATGGAAGGCATATAATGGTAATTAATTGGAGAACTCCACGACACCCCTCATAGACAGGGAATCTGTTACTGCATTTAGGGTCGCCCCACAACGGGTCAACATCACGCCAGCACCGAAAATGGCGGGGAGATCGGGGCCATCGGGAGAGCATCCGTTATCAACTCCTCCTCCTCCAATGAAGTTCATCTTGGAAGGACTCCACCACGGAGTTGCTCGCCGTCCCCCTCATGAGGGGTATCGTTATTACTATGCCCTGGTATGTATTGGTGGATGGCTGATATACCATTGGCAGTATGCAATAGACTTATATACCATTGCTCGCAAAAATTCCAAGTGTTCCAAAATTCCATTTTTTTTTTCAAGCTTGTTTCTTCACGTTTTTGACGAGATCTTTATGAAAAGTCCGATTTTATCATGTCTCCTTCTATCCATCCTCTCATCGACAACGGCGTCACCAAGGGTGACCCCAACTTCCCTGGTGGCACTCTTCAATGCCGTTGCCCTTCGAACCAGGTTGTTGTCGCCCTGAAGAGCAATGTTGCCCACAACCACGCTTGTGGCTGCTCGAAGTGCTGGAAGCCTGCCGGTGCTCTGTTCTCCATTGTCGGCGTTATTCCCCGTGATAACCTCTCTGTTGAGGCCAACGCATCCAAGCTCAAGATTGTCGACCCATCTGCTGTTATCCAGCGTCACGCCTGCAGCGACTGCGGTGTCCACATGTATGGCCGAATCGAACAAGCACACCCTTTCCACGGTCTGGACTTCGTTCACGCCGAGCTTTCCCCCCAGAAGGGATGGCAAGAGCCTCAATTCGCCGGTTTCGTGTCTTCTATCATTGAGCAAGGATATAACCCTGAGGGCATGGATGCAGTGCGCGCTAAGTTCCAGGCCAACGGTCTGAACACTTACGATGCCCTTTCTCCTCCTCTTATGGACCTGATTGCCACGTTCACTGCTAAGAAGTCCGGCGTCAAGTTCGCCAACCTGTGAGAAGCTCCACAGAGCGACGATGAATTTGATGAATATCGGTATTGAAATGTACATCATAGAGTGGGAGACGATATGACCAATGTCAGGTCTTTATCCAGGCTCTCAGAAGAAAATGATATTGAATGATATTATGACCCTTAAAATAGTCAATCATGAATAGATTAAATATCATCATCCTTTCGACTATCAATTTAGAATTGCGAAACTCCCGAGTGACCTCGAAATATCCGGCACTACCTGACACAGAACTATGCCCTTTCGCTGGTATTTGCAGCTCAATGCGTCTATCTGAGCCTCCAACATGTTGGAACAAAGTTGACCTTTCCTTTTTTTTGTGTAGTCTCCTGTGTGTAATTCAACAATGGCAAAGCATCCCTATACGTGCAACTCTCGGGGATATATGCAAATATAGACCAAGTAGAAGATCTCGAGGTATATTACTAAGTCTAAATCTAATGAAATTCTCATTAACTTCAAGGCTAGTCTTGCCTGACATCAGTGCGGATATTAAATTCGCGGGTATAATAAATTCCATCACCACGGGGTGACTCTGCACCCTCTTCTGCCTTTTCAAATTTCACCGTTGACTCTTGGATCACCAGTTGCTCAACATCTCCCCTTTCATTACCTTTACCCCAGGCTTGTAATGGGATAGTATCAACACGATCCAGGTCATCATGGAGGTCACCCGTAGAACGATTGATTGCCTCCTGGCTAGAGCGCCCGGTAGCAGTGTGGCCTGTGGCTGTGATATTCTTCGAAGAGTCATTGCCACCAGACCGAGGAAGATGAAGAGCCCGAGAGAACGAAAAGGATGGACGGGAATGGGACCCTGCTGTTTTTGAGCGCGTATTATATCCTTTATCAGTTCTTCGGGATGATCGATGGGGGGTACTGATATATTGGAAGGCTTTCATGCCAAATATCTTGCGAAGGAGAGGCCACCAACACATCATATTGGCAACAAAGATGGCAGTGCTAGCCTCTCTAATATACCATATTTGATAGACAGTGGTCAAAGGGGATGCGAAGTTGAAATATTTGTTCAGAATAGCCGCAATAATAGTGAACAATCCCAAGCTCATCACCAAGAGTAACAGAAGTTTTCGTCGCCTTGGAAGCTTTGCCTTGACAATCAGTGGTATTGGAATGGCGAACATAAAAGCATCAGAAGAGATATTAAAGACCGCTTGCGTAATTGAATAATGCTGGTATGTCGCACATTGTGGATTTGATACTGGCATGGCCCAGTACTGCGAGAAAGGGCGACAGTAGACAGCATAGTAGGTGATTTCAATCACAGCAAATCCAAGCACCACGTATCCAGCCAGAATCTTAACATATAGATTCGAAGGCAGATTCTGAGTGATTCGCAAGTATAGAATTAACAAGCAAGTCTTCACTCCCCATGTTGAGAAAAGCATGCATTGTTCGAGCGCAATGACAATTTTGCTTCCGAGTATGCGGTCGTGAACTTGTTTAGGATCTGCGAGAACTGTGTCTAGTTCACTCGGATCCATCAAGTTTGTCGCATATTTTGCCGATATTTGGATTAATACGAGTAATGCCGTATAGAATAGCTATCGACATTGGTTAACTGTTAGTACAGAGTGACAGGTCAAATCGAAGTCCAAAATTGGAATGAACTCACAAACGTTAGAGTCATCACATAGTCGTCCCCTACAAAATGCGACCGAACATGTCAGCTTTAACTCGACTCTATAAAGTAACGAAAAGCGAAGAAATGCGCACATGATATCCCTTGTATCGACATGTTTGACATTAAACGAGAGACCCTTTTTTCGTGGCGTCAGTATCCAGTTCTTATTCAATATCCAAAGAATAGGCATATCACACGCACATTCGACCAGCATAGAGAACAGCTCCAATACTCCAGAAAACCGCAGCTTCCACCAAAAGCTGGTGAGGAGTTGGCGATACATTTCCCATTTTCAAAAACAAACAACCCCCCGTCCTCACTCGACGGATGAAACCTCACAATATCGCAGACGTTGCCCTGGAATATTCCATCGGCGGCTTTGGAGGCTCTGGAATAAGAGGAGTTTGAATCAATGCTTCCCACACTTCGGACAGCACTTAGATCGGAATGTTCGGGAAAGTTTCAGCTATCGCTGGATCGAGAGGTTCGTTCCAGTCTAGCGTTAGGCCAAGTTTATTGGCTAGGGTCATCATCAAACTTCCACTTCATGCATCGAAGGATATGAGTAGCCTATAGCAGTATCGATCGACGAGGCCGAGAGCATCCTCTGGCCTGCGAAGTTTTCCATTGATGGTCAATGCCTGAGAATATCGGAAACCATCGGAGAAACAAACAGACAGGCCAGCCTCATAAACAGCAAGCCATATCACATCCATCTTTCCGTCTAGACTATTCTTCTCCAGAATTTGAGTCCGATGATGCTGCTTCACCAGATGTGTCTCTTCGCCATGCCGCACAGTTTTTGTCTCTCATAACTTATGATGATTAATTTCAGCGGGCCATGGCGCGACGATCCTTCGCGGAAAGCTCCACAAGTGGGGATGATGACAAGATATAGCTGGCTGTCAATGCGTCCTCGATCCTTCGCTTCTGTTTAGATGCATCTTCTGTGCGCTAGGTCGTGGGGGCTATTTCACTTCGCCACGGCAGGTCATAGCGAGGTCGGAGATTGGACTGCATAGGTGTGGCTGTCTTTTGAGCTTCTTAGGGGAGGGGTGGCTGATGGATATGGATCATTCCGTACATACCGTACAACATCTGACTGAACAGAAAGCCTGTCAGACCCGTCTAATGCACTCACAGCTCTCTTGTCTCGCATCTTCCCGTCATTGAGATCTGGAACCACTCTCTAATACGATCGGGATCGCGCCTTGGTCCCACTCATTCCTAGGCTGTTCCTGAAGGCTAATAACTGGACCCTCCACTTGGCCATTTTAGCCACCTTGGCGGATTTCGCGTCTGTTAAACTGGGTCTCAACGGAATATCAATTCGAAAGTATGTATAGGCGATATCCGGACTGGATACCGACATAAACTTTGATTGTTTGATTCTGCTTTGTACTTTGTCCATTGCTGTCTCGCATGTATCCACTCTCCTCGACGAATAATATGCTCTACATGCTTAAGTTTCCACGCGTGAATTGAACTCGGCGATTTTCCTTGAAGTCTGAAAGTCGCGTGGTGGATGATATTCCCGTTCTAACCCCTAAAAGGGCAATCGGAAGAAGTTTGATGTTTGTGCTTGTCGGTGGGGTAAGATGGCTTGTCTCTTTAGTTTCTTTCTCTCGTTCTTTTCTTTTCATTGTGTCGGCTTCTTCTGTTTCTCACCTCATTCACTCGAACAGTTCCTGTCGCCATGACTGTCACGGAGAAACAGGCTGCTCATACCAGCGAGTCTGGGATAAGAAACAGCAGTGAGATAGATACAGTGCGCCAGGAGGCTGCTTTGGGACACAAACAAGAACTTTCGCGACATTTCGGATTATGGAGTGTGACAAGCTTGGGAATTGTGATCGCCAAGTGGGTGCTTCAAAGAAAATCTGGATCTATGTGGTCTATGACATGGACTGACTTGTATAACTTGATTTTAGCTCCTGGGCCGCCACTGGAGGTACGATCGTGACTGCGCTTATGAACGGAGGCCCACTGGCTCTGCTATATGGACTGATACTCGTGAGCATTTTTTATACGGCGATCTCGGCGTCATTGGCTGAATTGGCCTCCTCTATGCCCTCTGCTGGTGGTGTATACTACTGGTCAACGGTAATGAGTGGCAAGTATGGTCGCACCGCTGGGTTCTTTACAGGATACCTCAATGCGTGTGCTTGGCTCCTATCAGCCTCCTCAATGAGCTCGATGTTGGGGAATGAGGCAGTTGGCATGTATTTGCTCCGTCATTCCGATGTTGAATGGCACTCGTGGCAGGTCTTCATTGTGTTTCAAATTGTCAATTGGACTTGTTGTGCGATCGTTTGCCTTGGAAATCGTTTCATTCCTCTGATCAACCGGATCGCCTTGATTCTATCTATGTGCGGACTTTTCGCGACTATCGTTGTTCTGGCCGCGATGCCAAAGACACACGCCAGCTCTTCTCAGGTCTGGACGCAATATTATAATATGACTGGCGGTTGGTCCGACGGAATTTGTTTCATGACAGGACTTCTCAATGCTGCTTTTGCCGTTGGCGTTCCAGACTGCATCAGTCATTTATCTGAAGAGGGTAAATCTGTCTTCCCTGGATTTATATTCGCGGTTCAACCTGAGAGAAAGAAACCTTTTCTAATGCCCTGCTCCATTTAGTTCCCAAGCCCCAAGTCAAAGTTCCTCAGGGTATCATGCTGCAGATGTTGACGGCGTTCAGCACTTCGTTTGTCTATCTTATCGCCCTGTTCTATTCGATCCAGGACATCGATGCCGTTTTCGACAGCAGCGTTGGCTATTTCCCTACAGCTGAAATCTACCGCCAAGCTACAGGTTCCAATACCGGTGCTATTGGTTTGATTGCTGTCCTCTTCCTCGCCACTTTCCCGACTCTCATTGGCACATTTGTGACAGGAGGTCGCATGTGGTGGAGTTTGGCTCGCGACGGAGCCACTCCATTCTCAAATTTCTTCGCGCAGGTTCACCCTACATTGAACTGTCCCGTACGTGCCACCATGGCTATGAGTGGACTGGTTACCTGCCTTGGCTGTATCTACGTCGGCAGTACGACGGCGTTCCAGGCCCTCATTTCCTCCTTCATAGTTCTAAGCACTCTGTCTTATTTCGGGGCTATTCTTCCCAATGTATTGACGGGCCGTCGCAACATCGTTCCGGGTCCTTTCTATATGGGTCAGAAACTAGGGATGGCCGTCAATATCGCCTCTTTGGTGTACATCTTGGTCACAGTGGTATTCTTCTGCTTCCCCCAGATTAAGCCAGTCACCGCTCAAAACATGAACTATACAAGCGTGATTACGGTCGGCCTAATGACGCTAACTGGGCTCTGGTGGATTATTCGTGGTAGAAGCGAATACAGAGGGCCTGAGTTTAGCTTTGAAGCTGCCAAGCACTTGACCTCTGTCCAAACACACAAGGAGAATGATAATGCCGTGATTGCGACAGATGAATCCGCAGCAACGTCGCTGAATGAACATGGCCGGGTACAGTAAATCTTATTCCACGGATGGACGGAACGGGTGTTTAAAAGTTTACGTTTTATGGGCATAGAATACGCATCAGTATTGATAAGTCATCTGTAGATAAGCAATGCATTAATTGGCTGAAAGATTCGTTGGTAGTAAAGAAAATTGATCGTAAGAAATATGGCCTGCAGTCAACAAGTATATAGCTCAAACTTGGTAGGGAAATGGCTTAGTTTTAATTATCAAAAAGATGGTCCACATCCTAACGAAAGTAAGATTCCACGTTTATCAACTTCTTTAAAACCTATTATTAAAACATCATCGTGTATGTATTACAACTTCCGAAGCGTATTAGAACACATTTTTCCAAAGTCAATCAACTCCATATGTCATATCTCAAGCAGCATTAAACAATACCATCCGATCTTAAGCCGAGGTGGCAGAAGCACTGCTACTCAACGGAGTAGAGGAGGACCCGCTGGCGGGAGTAGATGAGGATCCAAGTGCGGCACTGGAGGTGATATTGGCCTCCAATGGGCCAATATTGAGTGCACCGCATGGGTTTTGGGGCGCGGTGACGCAGTCGTCCAAGTATGTTCCCAAGCTACCCGTCTGGTTGCTTTTGGCAAGAACTTGGCTAGGAGCATAAGCAGCAACCAATGAAGTGGCATTTGCCTGGAACATGGAGGAGTTCAGGCGACTGCCAACCCAGGTTGCATGCGAAGAGTGCTCAGCAGCGAGACGGGCAAGCAGGAAAGAGACCTCGGGAGACTTGGTATAGCCAGCAGCACCGATAAAGGCACCAGTGAGAGTCGACTCAAACGTGTATGCGTATTTGACAAAAGCTTGAATGTCACTGACTGACGGAAAAGTGTATTGGCATGATGGTTTCTGGAAATTGGGGGCCTTGGAGCTAAGCTCTCTCACAGCCTCGGCAGTCAGGTTGTTAGCGTGAACAATGCCTTCGAGGTTTGCGAGCGCCTTTGAACTGCTGGTACTGTTCGACACCATAGAAGCGACACTTTGGTTGAACTCAATGCTCTGGTAGAAGCTGTTCAGGAAGTTTGAAAGTACCCAAGTATACTCCAGAACTTGTGTATCGGAGGAGGTCAGCGAGCAGCTGGAACTGCTCTGCGCGGAGGACAAAGCACCTCCGGCGACAAGCAGCCATGCAATTGATGATCCAAAGCGCATGATGTTTCTGGAATCGAGTTTCTGGTGTAGATTGTAGGTAGTGAGATGTGCAGTAAGATATCAGGAAAAAAAATTTTATATAAAACTCTGCGGAAAATGCTACCGATATATATCGGGTTCCTTGAGGAAGAGCCGGATTGCGCGTCGCTATTAGTGGCTTGTCCTTGACTTCATCATATCCAAGATTTGAACGCCGCATGCGGCGATAAATCAGGGTCTATTGCCTTGAGATGCTCTTCTGGTGTGTGAAGTATGGCGGTTCGATCTCCAACTCGAAGCTTATTTACCCGCTCGCTCCGGGATGGCCCTTCAAAGCCACACTCCAAATGACCGGAACATCACGGCCACCTCTCAAGTAGCTGTGTGCTTTCACTCTCTGGCTTGTACAGTCAGATGATTCATCTAATATCATTCTCTGATGTCAATAATCCTCCGAAATTTCAGGGTTGCCTTGAGAGAACCTGCTATAGCCGCTGACATAATCATTTGATATTTGCGTCATGACTTCTACATTTCCAAAAAAGCAACTGGAAAAAGTGGAAAATCTCTGTCTTGTCTGTAGTAGAATATGTATTCTAGCATTAATGATGATTCTTAAATTGTAGGCTGCGAACCATTCTACGCATCGCGATTGATCAAGTGGTGATTGGTACTAGTCATTGTCAAGGGGAAATATCCCCAAGGTCCCGTGCGCTTAGAATTGCTGGATTGTTTAATACAACCAGGATAAATTAAATCTTGAAATTTAATGACTTGAATCTATAGGTTCAAGCGTAATATTTGCTGGACAAGGGGCAAAAGACACATTACATGGCTCTAACATCTTCATCATGGAGTCCATCGTATCCAACCCTATACCCTCGACTTTAAGGAGAAGGACCCAATCATATACTCAGATGCAGAAATTCTTGTACGCTTATCTGGTGACCAAGACTAGACCAACTATTCGGTTTTCAATGGGACGGGATTCAACGATATCAAGTCACTCATCTTCCACTTTGATTACAACGACGTCGGGTGGGTACCTTTTTGCCATATCCTATCCATAGCAGTAATGGATTACAGTACTTTGCTCATTCCATCTTTCAGCCCGAGGTGGTAGGACCCGGTTCATCAAATTCACTCAATACCCATTCTGGACCAAGCTGAGGTTCACTTTCCAGATATACGAAGTAGATTCAGAGCCAAGCTTCCCGCATCAACAAAGCCCGTGTCGATCGCAATTTTAATATCGATCCCACCGCAACAAAGCTATCCACATCTACCCTTTAAAGTTCCTTTTCCCTGTTCAGGGACCAATGAAGTACAACGGGAGACAAGCGGACCACGAGCTAGCTAGCTAGCGTTATGAAGACCAATTTTGCTTCGAGATTTAGAGAAAAAGGAGATTTTTCTTCCGGGCCATGATGTAGAAACCGCTTTAATAATCTTCAATCGTGCCACGAGCCAAGAATCGACAGTCTGCAGTTATTGCCGTGATTATCACTAGACAACTCCCCATTGGAATCTTGCGAATTCAAGACCAGCAACCATGGTGGGCCGGAAGCTCTTCGGAGCTCTGTTTAGTATTGCCTTGGCAGGTCTGATCCAGGGGGGCCCAGTCACAAGATGTTGCTTCAAAAGACTGTGCGACTGGTGTCCACGCCATTA
Organism: Penicillium citrinum; assembly: GCF_028827155.1. Lineage (NCBI taxonomy): Eukaryota > Fungi > Ascomycota > Eurotiomycetes > Eurotiales > Aspergillaceae > Penicillium > Penicillium citrinum. Next base: position 4,717,358 of record NW_026622686.1, read on the forward strand.
TTTCTAGAGGACAGGGCGCCGGTGATGATTTAAGTGTCATGAAAGCTTTGTCAGATAGAATCTTGGATCAAATCCCTGGCTCAACGACGCTTGGATTCCCTTTTGATCACGATGCCGAGGATAAATTCACTGCTGTCCACTCAGGAGCTTTGATGCTGCAACAATACGTTAAGAAATATGTGAAGAGTTGCCCCAAGTCTAAAATTGTCCTCGTCGGGTATTCATTGGTACGTCCATCGAGTTAATCATGTGGTTTCAATTGCTAATGCAGGGACTTAGGGTGCTGTACTAACTATGGAGGCTGTTTGTGGGACCAGCTCTCTTCTGCTAATTCCAGTCCCACCCCTTGACCCCTCTTATAATACTACAGGTGAGTACCATACCAATCATAGCTTTGATCCTTTAAATCTGACATTTTTTAGTGATCGCGAACATTGTTTACGGTGATGAAACATTCGTTCCGTTCCAACCTTGGAATACCGGAAACTGCACAGTTGGAGCAGGAGTAAGTTGTATATCGTTGTCATCTATTAGGGCTTATTATAAGAGAGTTTCTAACCCGAGCGATTGACCAGATATTCCCTCGCTTGAATCCGTCAACATGCGATCCATTTGCCAGCTCTTTGCATAGCTATTGCGATTATGGCGATAATCAATGCTGGTAAGATTGTCATATGCAAGCTCCATGAGATCTAATCTTCAAAGCTAATTTTTTTTTCAAGCTCACCACTTCCAATGGATGATAATCATGCTCATCATACATATATGAAGAAGTATGATCAGGATGTTGTTGACTTTATCAAGGAGCGATTAAGGTCTTAGGCCTAATGACCATCGGTAATATTCAGTACCAATATATTTGCCACGAGAACATCCTTCGTTGGTTAGGGTGGAATAACTACTATTATTTGTGAAATAATGCTGAATGATATCATGGATTGAAAGATTCTCAACATGAAAATATGAAAGAACCCCCGCTTTCTTCAACTCGTATGGTAAAACTGCTGAAACTTTCAAGCACCAGATTCGAAGTAGCCTTCTATTCTGCCCTACTTTGTGCTATGATCAGTACATTCTGGACCTTAATCAGCGAATGAGCATAATCACTTGAAATTCTGTACAATTGGACGAGCACAATCACAGAGCTACTGGCAATAGACAATTTGACAAACAAGCCATCCTACTTGAATGAAAGCATCCTATTGCGAGAATAATTCCTCCGCATGCTGCTTCACAAATTCCTCGAAGGTTGTCAATTTCCCCCTTGCTTGTTTGACCGTCCATTCTACCATTTCCTGAGATTGGGGGCCAAAATATCCAGGCTTTTCAATCCACCTCATCATAGCCGTCATCGAACGTTGGTAGCCCGGAGGAAGATAGCTTGTCCACTGCTCTTGGGGCAGCTGGGCATAAATTGTGTTCTTGCCCGTAATACGACTAATAATCTCTGCAGCCTGTCGATATGAGTAGAACCCAGTTGCCGCCGATAGTGTTTGCCCATCATACTCCTCCGGGGCGGCGAGAATAGCTCCGACATACTTCCCGCTATCCCCTACTGTCTCGATCAAGGGCACTGGGGCATCCGGAGAAATAAAATTGGCGATAGCATAAGTTGTCTCGCTGCCTTCTTTTCCGGGTATTGGGCGAGGGGCTTGATTGGTCAAAAAATTCTGCATAAACATTGCGGGCGCGAAGAAAGCACTGGAAACCGGGAGTTTGCGGATATAATCCTCCACCTCAGCCTTGGAGTCGAAAGAGTCGACTGGGTGTCCCCACAGCCGCTCACACCCTGGGGTAGTGCTAAAGATGAGGTACTTTGCCCCAGCGGACACTGACGCATCTGCCATGGCTTTTCCTTGGCGGAATTCACGGGATTTGAGATGCTCGTCATAAACTGTGGTGGTTACAATGAAGACGGTGTGGGCATTGGCTAATGCAGCAGGCAGAGACTGGGGGTCATCGACATCGGCAGACACCACCTCCACGCCACTTTTCTTAAGGCTTTGAGCAGCTGGTTTTGAGGTGTCGCGGGTAATAGCACGAAGCGAATATTCCTTGGACAATTGAGGGTCATTTAGAACAAAGTCGATGACGGAACCACCTTGCTGGCCAGTAGCGCCGAAGACAACGAGAAGCTTGCTCATGATGAAGATGCAGTCCTGGAGAAATCGATATATACGTTGATTTAGTCTTAGATAGTATGTGACTGTATCTGGATAAAGAGAATGAAAAGGAGGAAAACGAAGAATATATCCATGACGTTAAGTATTGGGATGTCGGAGATAATACCAAGTCTCGGATTTTAGAATCGTAGACCGGAAAGGATTAAGATCTCAAGAGTTTCGGGATAAAAGACGGGGTTTTCGGTCCTCGGCGAGCCGTGATACCGATAATTAGTTTCTACTCGCAATTTCATATAATTAAAGCCATGAAACGACTCATTCGCGCAAAGAAGCGAACAGATACTAAGTATCGCTGAGGATATCCGGGAAAGCGATCCTTGACTTTCTACTTTTGCAGCTCCTTCTAACATTTTAACGAATATAAGACTGACGGTTTGAATATGAATATGAGAGGTACCTAATCGAATTGATGACCAACACTCTGAAATTTACATCGAACAGCAATCTGTCTTGGAAGTAATATCATTCAACTCTATGTTATTTCTATCATGATTCAATCTAAGTCAACACGACCAGTATCGATATCGGCTTCAATTGGCTTCACGAATGCGGGACGAAAGATAATCTTGTGTCCTAGGTAGAGGACAGCGAAGAGTATCAAGCTGAGGTAGTCGATGAAGAAATCGGTGATGCTGAAATTGGGCACGAAAGCCGTGAACCCCTGTGTTATTATAATCAACACATTGAAAAATAGACCATAGTATGAGAAGTAAGGCTGGAAGACAGCTTTATATGGTAGTATATCTCGTGATATTCCCCTCGCGTTCAATGCGCGCATGAATGCTAAATGGCAAATGTTGAGTGATGTCCAGGTAATGAAGCCAGCAAGGCCGGCTATTTGCATTAACCAGTTGAAAACAGTACTTCCGGCGTTGGACACATTCAAAAATCCCAGGAGGCCGAAGAGAGCTGTAAATAACACACTCCAATAAGGAACACCCCATTTCGTTGTCTTCACAAAGAAACGAGGAGCAAAGCCCTCGTGTGCAAGGCCAACAAGGATTCTGCTTCCGCTGTAAACATTTGAATTGGCCGCTGAGAGAACCACAGTGAGTAGAACAGCATTGATGATTGACGGTAGCACGTTAACACCTGCACGTTTAGCAGCAATGACGAAAGGTGAAGCATTTGCGTTATTAGCACTGGCGCCGCTGCCATCACTCGCGGTGAGACGTTCATCATATGACGGCACAACGATGCCAATAAAGAAAATTGTGAAGATAAAAAAGAAGATGATCCGAAAGAACGCCTTTCGGATAGCCGAAGGGATGGTCTTGCGAGGATTCTCCGTTTCACCAGCTGCAATACCAACAAGCTCAGTTCCTTGGTATGAAAAACCAGCTTTGATTAGCACAGCCCAAAATCCAAGGAATTTGGCTAGAGAAGGTTTGTCTTCGATAAGATAATTATTGAATGGACCTGGATCCACCCAGTACCGGAAACCAATATAGCCTTCCTTTCCAACTCCAGCATTCATGCAAATGGCAAATATCATGAACCCGATAACAGTCAACACTTTGATACTAGATAGCCAGAATTCGGTTTCGCCGTAAAAGCTAACTGGAAGCAGATTGAGGAGAATAATAACGACCCAGAAGACGGCAATAAATACTGCAATCGGTACTGACTTTTCCCAAAACTGTATGATCAGGCCAGTGGCTGTCAGCTCCAGTGCGAATGTTGACGCCCAGGAGAACCAGTATATCCAGCCCATTGCAAATCCTAAGCTTGGATCAACCAGTCGAGTGGCGTAAGAAGCAAATGCTCCAGGAATGGGCAAGAAAGTTGCTACTTCTCCTAGAGCTGTCATAACAGAGAATACAATGGAGCCAACAAAGATATAAGCGATAAGGGCTCCGACAGGGCCAGCGTATGAAATAGCAGTCCCGCTTCCAATAAAGAGACCTGTACCGATTGTTCCTCCTATATATTAGTTAGCAGTTGGCCTCCTTCTTTATCGATTATTACTCAAGCGCGTGTCTCTCACCAATTGCGATCATCTGCAAATGTCGGCTTCGTAACCTGCGCTGCAAGTCAGGCAATTGGCGCTGTTCGCCGATTACCTGCTTCTCCTCCGTATCAAAATCATATTCATTTCCAAGCCCTTCTATAGGATCTTTCGATATTGAGTCGTCATTTTGCTTTTTCTCTATCCCGACCTGGTTGTGCGCAGGAGTAACTTCATCGTCGGATACCATATCGGGGCTGAGATTGAGCACAAGAGACAAAAATATAAATCAAACAGAGTCAAGGCCGAATGTGGACCTGTACCATTGCAATTACAACACACTTCTGGGGGTTATTCCCCATAAAATAGCCAGTTCTCCGTGGGGAGAAACTCCGGGGCCCCAGATCACTCCGCACTCGCCGGGCCGGTACAGCTCGCTGGGGGATCCACCGAACGTCCAAGAAGAGCAAATTCGGGCGATTTTTAGTGGGTCAATTAAGCCAAGGATCTTCGTAGTTGAATGCAGATTCAATTTAGCGTCGAGTTATAGCCAGCGGGGGGATTCCAGGGCCGAATGATTGTCCTCGGCGATGCGAATAAGGGTGAGCTTAGAGTCTGTATGACGAAACTTTGCTGTGGAACAGTAAATGCCCGGCCCGGTGAGCTAGTATAGATGTTGATCTCACACTGATTCAACTTCCAAATTCACCAGACAAAGTTGAATTTAGAGACAGGGTATCGGGATTGGGATTGGATAAATATATTGTATCGAGCGAGGCTGGTATTTATACTTGCGCTTTTTTTTTTCAAGGATCAGGCAATGGAGGCAGGATAGAGTCATTCCTTATCCATGGATGGGCAGTTCAATGGTAAACATAATATGTAATTGCAAGATATCTTGTTATTCGTAAGCTTATCTGGCCAAGTCGTAGCGGATTTTATTATTCAATCGAAACTGCATCGCTGCGGGGTTGTGTGTGAAAAGTAGGGCGTGGTGTGGAGATGGAATCCACAAAATCCACAGGATTCGTATTGCAGCCTGAAGCATGTCGAGGAATGGTTGTCAAATGGAGATACCTCATTATGGGGTGTGCAAAGGGAGAAGAAAGATTCTGACAACTTTGGGTTTTTGCTAATTCGCAGACTTGATATACTAAAATAGGAGCTTGAATGATGGAGGCTTAGGCCACATGGAAACTTTCTCACTAAGAAATTAGGGCTGTGCCTAGATCGACAAATGTTCAATGCATGCAATGTAACGGTCGAAGGTTTACACTAATTGATCAACAAGATAATGAATAATTCTGTCTGACTTGATTTTACTGTAGATAGATGATTTAGTCTAAGATCCACCGTGAATCGCTGGCCGCCAAAAGTCGCTCATGCTCGGCTTTCAACTTCTTCGAATCGTTTTCTTCAAACCAGAAGGCCCATGTACTTTGAGTATTGATCTCCAAATTGTCCCGACTTGAACGCAAGCCCACATGTTGTAGTTGTTGAGGTGCAAGGGCCAGACGAGCCAATCCGGTCTCTTCGGCGTAGTCCTCGATAATACTGTCTGTTTGTCCACTCTTTCGCTTCTGCAAGTATCGAATCAATGATGGCACCTCGGTTCGTGGGAATACAAGGCCCTGTGTACAGCAGCCCGGTCCATTCATTTCGACAACCCCTTGTAGCGGGAGAAGAGAGTATTTTCCAATCATGAAGACCAAGGCTGTGAATGCTGGTATTACAACAAGACAAGTTGCTGCAATTGTCCAATTATCAATGTAAGAGCGCGCTTTTGACCATCTGCGGCGAATCAGCAGTAGAGAAGCTAACCCCGTAGCCATCACGATAAAGAATGCCAGGGGCATATTACGATACCAAAAGTCCGAGGACGACCATGAGAGAGATGTTTCGGTATAGAACAGGCGCAGATAAAGCCAAGATCCATTGGCAAATTTCGAATCCTGGGAAATATCTTGTAGGCCATTCAGGGTCTTGATCATCCATCCATCGGCCAGAATCACATCGTCTTCAAGAATGAAAATGTATGGGGCGCCGGTCTGAAGGCATTGGTTCAGAAGATAGACATAATCACTGTAGCTAGTTAGATCAGTCTTCTCAATGTATACTTCTGCTTACTAGTCGACACTGACTAAACTCCTTTTTCATGGAAATTATGCTTATCCTCCAAATCCTGAAGGTAGCGAAACTCCTCCTCGGACACGTTATACGACGAAGCAGAGTCGGCCAGCCTTTCGACCCATTTCTGTTGCCAACTCGGATGCTGCGATGGATTTGTATTGGCAAACAAGATGGAGAGATGCATCGCGTTACGCTCGCGAGGGTCCAGATCGCTCAGCAGCGAGCCCACCGAAGCTTCAAAATAATCATCTTTGTCGCGCTTCACGGTCGCCAGGGCTGTACACATCCATGTAGCCCCCTCCCCCTTAATGATGCTTATGCCTTCGTCGGATGGAGCATTATAAATACCCGTGAAATGCCTTGCTTCATGTTCTCGCTGTAAACTGTACTTCCACTCAAAAACGTTGTCGATCTCGAAAAAGGCTGAGTGCGGGTCTCGCCAGTAGCGCAGGCGGCATAACTGGAAGGCCAATAAGTATACCACACCAGCAACAACAAGCAACCGAGCAGCAGGCTGATGTAGCAGGCGTAGAAGAGCGAGCTTCATGTTTTTTTTTTTGGCAATTTTCTTTGAGTGAGTCGTGCAGTTGTAGCGAAGTTTTCTCTCAGCCTCGTGTGGGGGCCGGCGTCCCCTGGGCATAAAAAGCCAACTAATCAGCACTCGCAAACTCCACAGGGGAGAACTGTGCCAAGACTTGATGTCTGAGCAATGTTCTGCTCTGTGTACCATAGATATGTATCTGCATGGAGTTGGTTTAGCTATTGCTGTTTGACCTATTTGTGGTAGAATGAAGATATCTATCCCCGTTTGAAGTAATCCGCGAACATGACGATAGAACCCGTTATAGGTTGTTCCAGTAACGGTATGGTTTAGATGTGAGTCATGAATTAAAATATATTACGAGCAGTGGCAGTGAAAAAAAAATGGAAGAAGTCTACCGAAGCAGAGGTATTTCTATGATTTTGCTCGTAATCCCCTCAGCTGTCACTCTCCAACGAAGTTGCAATAGTCTGAGCTCGAGTCATAAACTGGCATCGAATCCTCCCATATACTATTGGTAAGCACCGTGTTATTTGAGCCATCAGCATTCATTATCATAATTTGACCATAGGGTTGAAAGCTATCATCGTATGTCGCTGCCTCAGCCTGAAACCCCCACATACCACTCGACCACATTATACGACCATCACCAGTCCAAACAGCGTGGGCATCGTTGGCCGCGGATGAAGTCAAGCAAGTGTAGCTACTTCCATTAGGCCGAATGATACGGAGTTTGATAGTTGACCTTTGGCCTCGTCGGTTACATTGCGAGTGAAAAATATCCATTGACCGTCTGGCGAAAAGGAAGGCAGATTGTCACGCTCTGTCGTAAGCTTTGAAGTATGATTTGTCTCTATATTTAGAAGACGAAGACCAAACTCTGGACCATAAACTCGGTATACAATCTTTTTGCCGTCTGGTGAGTAGCTCGGATACCCTGCATTGGAGCCCGAGTTGGAGAAATTGAATGTGAGTTGTTCATAGTGCGAACCATCAGATCGAGCTCGATAAATCCAACCTGGCTCGGAAGCACGACTTTCAAAATAGTTCCCCAGTCCAAATGTGATCCAGTCTCCATCGGAAGACCAAGATGGTTGGAAACATCCAGCTCCACCAACTGCAACGATAGATTCGGGGATCGGATTTGGTTTAATCTCGAAAGTGTCAAAGGGAATGTCGAATACCTTGTTGCTTGGCTGCATCACTGCCACGGATGAATTCCCCAGGCTTCCAGTTTGTTTGGACGTAAAGGCCAACATTCCATGATTGGAAAGTTCAGGGAAAGTATTCATAAATCTATATTCCCATTCTTCATCCCAACTATACAGTTTCTTTTGCAATGGACGTGTTTTCCAGCCTATCCTCTCGTAAACGACATATCTGCCGTCGGGCGACCAAGAGGGAGAGCGAATTTTGCCCGAAATATTGAGTGACGAGTTAGTATAGCGAATACCTTCCGATAGACCTCCCTTGATGAGATACCCAATATTATCATTGGACAGATATTGTGGGTAGATCTTGCATCCACTGGAATTAGTCTCAATGCGACGGTCCGCGCCAGTCGCAAAATCGACGGAGAATATTTGATTCTCCACACTCTGTATTTTCGATTCGAAGCCAGAATCAAAGGTCTGTTGCAAGGACATTGCATAGAAGACAATGCGCTTACCATCTGGTGAGAATTTGGGAGATCCAAACGACAGCGCCAGCTCGCTGTAGGCGAAAATGTCGGTGCCCTGGGGCGTGATGCTGTAAATGGAGAGATTTTGAGTGTGTTCCCAGCCAGTTCCATTACCGTTGTCCTGTCCATCCAGTATTGCAATCCGACGAGAATACAATGTGTCGCCCATCAGGGGACCAGCTGGGAGAGAAGAACCCGCTTGGCGAATTAGGGCTGCCTGTAATTCCAGTATGGTTTGTGAGATTACGCGTGAGACCGGTCTCGACATCAGTCAGCCAGATATTCGACGTAAATACGTCCCGTGTGGATGCATAGACGGCAAATTTGCCGTCGGGCGAAATTGATACAGCATCCTCTACTGCCGTCGTGGTTGCAATGGGCCTCAACCCACTGCCATTGACATGGATCATATATAAATCCGAGTTACCATCCCCATTGCGCTCGCTGGTAAATGTAACATGCTGACCATCCGGTGAGAAGCTAGCATGATATTCAAAGATAGACTGATTGCCCAGCAATAATCGCTCGTTACTGCCATCCGCATTCGCGATGTAAAGCTGCATGCAAGATGGATTGATACGATTCATCAGCATGACCCCCTTTTTGCCAGGGCCCAGGAGAGTTTTGTTCCAGTGGCTCTCACAGATTGCACCATTGGCTTCAATCTTCATTCTGATGGTTTCAACTTGCTTAGAAAGTGAATAGCTTGCAGTGGTATCGCCCTGTTCAGCGTAAGGACAGATGGCTAAGCATAGTGCAGGTCCGAGTAAAACAAACGCACAAGCCAAATAGAAGAGATACATTAGGTTTGACCTGCTTAAAATCTCAGATACTCTGCTTGAATATAGCAATGAATTTGTCGTTCATCGGGCACCTTTAAATGATCGAGTCGGCGAATTCGATCGATACGTACACAGGGACAAGAAGTTTGTCTTTAGGCAGCGATGGATCCAATATCTCTCATATTTCTAAAAAGAAAATAACATTTTATATATTCACAGAAGACAGTTTAATGCCTCAGTTGCATTCGTGTGTGAATTTGTCGGACTACCGTAGATGAGACTTGCTGATTGCTGGAAGAGGGTGTACCAGACCTCCAAGCTGACGCGGCGACGGGACTTTAAGGTCCAGAGTATAAGCGAGAAACCTAGCTGATTTTAATGACTAGCATGTTTTTCCTAGGCCAGGGTATGGGTGCCGGTTATGTTGGATATTCTCGAGGATTATGTTGGTTCATGCACAACAGACCAGCTTACCCGAGTGATCACTGCGTCAAGGTGATCAACTGATTAAATCGCATTTGCTTCAGGTTCCTTGTCATCTCTTAAATATTTCACACTCCGGAAATTGCAGCATAGGTATCCCAGTGAGAATATATTGAATCAAAGCTATCTTGGTCATCGAGATCTCGGCTTGAATGACATCTTCGGGAATCACTTTTGAAGCATAAAAGCTACGATTATCAATACCCCTACCTCGGTCAGAAGGAGTACCTTCTGACAGATATCAGGTCCTCATATACAATAGCTCTAGGTTGACACAATATATTGACAAAAGGCATACGAGCCGTCGGGGCCAATATCCGTGCGGGAAAGCTGTGCTGAAACCTGGTGAAAAAAGAAATCATTTGTAGCTTGGGTGAGACAAGTATTGATATCAGGAGTTTCCGATGTCAATTTCTGATTTGCATAAGCTAAGGCCTGGGATTGCAGGATATCCAGTTTGATTGTGTGGATGGACAAATGGTAGCAAAGTTTTGCCCATGTAGTACATGGGCAAATATAAGGGTTTCGTCTACTTGGATGCCTTTATGAACAGATGTGGATTCTTTGTAACTCCATCTGCCTAACATAGGTGAATATTCAAGTAGGACTGGAACAGAAGTGATTTACTTCTCGCTACAAAAGTTATAATATAGAGCAAATTCTGCGCTATAGTTTAGTAGGATATCCCAGTGACGATTCCAGAGGGTTCAGATTGGGGGTGCAGGTCTCTCGATCCAGGATTTTATACTTATACAGCACATGGACATAGAACCCTTCTGGTCATATTCTAACTTTAGCTAGATTGTGCCGAACAAGGAGTGTCGATCTAGGATCATTCGATTGAAGGTGTAAGAATAAGATCAAACAGCATTTCCGGAAACAGGTTGGTTAGATATGAGTTTATTCAATGAAATAAACTTTTTGAAATATCATGCAAAAATCGAAATAATGTCAGATACACTAGTTCATGGAGACTCGGACAATTTTGAAGGATCACCTTATATTGATTTAAGCAATGGTGCAATCGACAAGCTGTATGATAATAGCCGAAACAACGACTTTTAGTGCTTGACTAGTGGGAGAGTATCCACAGTTCTAATTCAATTCCTTCAGATTATGCTTGAGAGCTGACATTATTGGGTGAAGCTTGCCCTGGGGAGGTTTCTTATTGGCCTCTGGGATTATAGCGGATGAAAACTTACCTTATGCCGCCGACACTTTCTCTCTACACATACTTTTCGTGCAGAATCATGTCTAAGGATTTATTAGATGCTTTAAAACATGCCGATTCCTGAACGTCTTGAGCAATGTCGTGATTTCTTCTCCACATAATACCATAGCTGTACTTTGTAGAATCTTGTTGGATATGATAATCTTTTGTTTCAGCATGACGGACCAAAAATCCCCCCCGAACTACTTTTTTCTCAATCGCTTTACTCTGCGATATTGCATATAAATTTTCATGATGAGTGAGGAGAAGCATGCAGACCAGGTCGTCTCGGATCATGAACTCCTGGCCGGTAAATATGACGCTGCAGCTGGAACTTCTGAAAATCTTCGAAATATCAGTGAAGAGGAAAAGAGATTAGAGAAGAAGCTGTTACGAAAGATTGATTGGCTTATTATGCCTTTAATTGTGGTCATTTACCTGATGAATTTTATTGACCGGTTGGTGTTGACTAGCAATCGTCTAGACGAGTATTATTGACGTATATAGAAACAACTACGCTGCAGCCAGATTACAAGGCCTGCAAGATGACTTACATCTCACATCTGAAAGATATCAGGCTGGTCAGTATCATCCCAAGACTTTTTATACCCATTGATCAATCGCTGATATCTAGTAGGTCTGGGAATATTCTTCGTCGGGTATATCCTTGGCAGCGTCCCTTCGAATCAAATATTGAACTATACAGGTCGTCCTTCTTTGTACCTTGGATTGACGACTTGCGCTTGGGGCTTAGTATCTGCCCTTACGGCCTTGGTACAGAGCTATGGTGGAATTCTTGGATGTCGGCTAGCTCTTGGGTTCGTGGAAGCACCCTTTTTCCCCGGCGTGCTGTTTTATCTGTCTAAATGGTATACGAAGACAGAGCTAAGCATGCGCATGTCCATCTTTTACATCGGTTCTCTGATCGCCGGGGCCCTTGGGAGTCTGATTGCAGCAGGCATTCTCCATGGCCTTGCCGGCAAACACGGGATGCCCGGTTGGCGATGGCTATACATTATTGAAGGTGTGATCACCATTTTTCTTGGACTTATCGTGATTGTCATGCTGCCGGAATTTCCACATACATGGAAGAGACTCTCGCCTGAATTGAGACGAGTGGCCAATCGCCGTATGGCGATTGAGGCCGCCGAAGCTGATATCGATGAAGGCGAAGGGATGTCGCAAGTCAAGGGATTCGTGTTGGCGATGAAGGATATTCGAGTACATGTTCTCGCATTTGCCTTCATGTGTAAATCAGCTGCAGGAGGTTTCTCTCTTTTTTTTCCCGACCCTGACGAAGACACTTGGCTATAGCAATACCGTGTCTTTGCTACTCTGCGCTCCACCGTACGCCTTCGTGGCTCTCTGGAGTATCGCACACTCGTGGGCATCTGATCGCCTTCGCAAACGATTCTGGTTTTTGATATACCCCATGCCTGTGGTCATTATTGGCTGGATAATTTTTATGACAACCGACTCCTTCGGACCGAGATATCTATCCTTATTCCTTATGCTTATGATCTTTTCCATTAACGGAACATTCTTCGCATGGATTGCAACAAGTATTCCTCGACCACCGGCCAAGCGCGCAGCAGCATATGCTTATATCAATGCCGTTGGAGGTAGTGCATCTATCTGGACTCCCTTCACTTACCGTGATCAAGACAAACCTCATTATCGTCCTGCACTCGGCCTTAACATTGCTCTGTGGGTAGTCACGGCAGCCTGTTTTGCGTTTATGTACTTTAGCCTCACGCGCGAGAACAAGCGACTGGACCGACTGGAAGATGAGGACGTGTCTTTGAGTCATGAGGACTTTGAACGATTGCAGAAGACTGCCTTAATGGAGGGAGTCGACATTGCGACCGCGCGAAAGCTGCAAAAGAATCATCGATTTGTGATATAGAAATAGTGATAGCTGGGCGATGAGTGGAATATCGTCTCGTTTTCATCAACTCGTAAAAGTGCTATACATGATCTAGATCAATTCATCTTCCGTAATAATTCCTTTCCATCTAGCCAACGCTCAAGATTTTCTGCGGTCTCACGGTACCAGCCATTCAGCAGATCCTCCTCGCCATACCCCATGTGTGGGCTCAATACCACCTCACTGCGTCCATCACGACCCCATGCGGTTGTCCTCCACGGGCTGTCAAGGGGTAATGGCTCTGGTTCAAAGACATCCAGCGCAGCGCCACGAATTGCACCTGCATTCAAAGCCTGCAAAAGAGCCGACTCATCGATCAAAGGTCCACGCGATGTATTGACGATCATTGCTGAGGGTTTCATGGTGGCTAGTTCAGCATGGCTGACTATTCCCCGACTACGCTCCGAAAGCACATTGTGCATACTCAGTACATCAGCACGGGCGAAGAAGTCCGTCTTGGAAGAAGCCACCTGGAAGCTGCCAGCTGGGAGACCCTGAGCCTCGGCTTGCTCGTCGGCTTTCTCCTGTGTCAAGTTGGCCGACCAGGCCAGAACATTCATGCCGAATGCTTGAACGGCAATTTTCCCGACTTGTGAGCCTAGTTTACCCAGTCCGAGGAGAGCAAGGGTCTTTCCAGAGAGATTGATGCCTAGAGAGCCCTGCCAGGCGCCCGATTTAACAGCCGCATCATCGCGTGCGACGTGTCGGGCCAGGGCCAGGATCAGTGCCCAAGTATGTTGCACCGTCGAATTGACACCAGGTGGACGTCCCTCCGTACCAGCAACTAGGATCCCGCGGTCTGTAAATGTCTGAATATCGAGCGACAGGTTGCGCATGCCGGTTGTGAGGAGTAATTTGAGGTTGGGCAAGGCGGCAATGGTTTCAGCCCCAAAGGGGGTACGTTCGCGCATGGCGAGAATGACATCGAAGGGTAGTAATCGTTGAATCAACTCGGCATGTTGGGTAGGATCACGAGGGTCGAGTGTCTTAGGGAAGCTGACGATTTCAATGCGTGACTCGAGATGAGCAAAGTGGGCGGGAGCAATGCCCTGATAATCGTCAAGGATGGCGAACTTGAGCATGTTAAGTGTTACCTATTACACTAATGTTTAGTTGTTGTACAGCTACTTCAGTTAAAATGGTGTAGAGCTGGCGTTGAAAAGAAGAAGAGAAGAAAAGAAGAGAAAAGCAGAGTCGACGTTGGAAGAATGAAGTTCCCCCCGGCGTTCGGCTGAATTCTCATCCGCCCTTTTTTATACTTCATTTTTTTTAGTTGATATTTGCTACTTTATATTGGATGTTTCTAGATTATATTCGGACTGAACGATGCATCATCAATTGATTAATTTGTCCGCTGAAGCTATAAGAATAGGAATACAGTATCAAACTTCTGCTACTTCTTCGCCTGTGGCTCTCGCATCATGATCGTGAAATGCTCAATCCCTTCAGCTCCATACTGAGATAAATCAAGATTGATTTCTTCCAGTAAACGCCAGCCATATTTGTAGTAAACTGGATATCCTGCACCAGTGGCCTCCAGGTAGAGTCGCACTCCAAATTGGTCTGCTCGAGAACAACCCCATTGCAAGAATTTGGATGCCAGTCCTCGCCCTTGATATTCGGGGAGAATAGCAAGAAGATCAAGAACTAAAACGTCTATCAGTCTATCAAATCGATAACAAGATAAAAGGGATGATCATCCAACTTACCCATATCTTCGTCTTTGACGTATCGCTTGCGCGATGTCTCCAGCAGCTGTCGAAACCCTCCATATAGTACCTCATTCATGGGTCGAGGTGCCAATGCGGTTGGATCCCGTGCGATTTCTTGTGCCTTTTCGCTCAGTTGAGGTACTGATTCCCCGACGAGACTCTTCGGGATTCCCCAGCGAGCATAACCGATAATCTCACCAGTTGAAGGATCGGTCATCTTCAGGACGTGCATCTCTGGGTTTGCCAAATGTTTCATTGAATACATTGCCTTATATTCTCCAAGCGTTTCTTGACTAGCCTCCGGAAACACGGAGGGTAGGATCCTTTGATTCTGGAAAGCGACTACGTTGACTTTGGCCAGGCCAGGCCCGTCAGCCTCGGTAGCATATTCAATCTGCGGTTCCATTTGATATTGATGAATGCCTAAATCTGTCTGGGATCTGGACTGGATGTGATATATGACAGGTGATGGTTTTGATGGTTGATATCATCTGCTGGAAATGATTATCTCTGCCATCATCAACGACCAGATTGACTCACTCGGAGTTCGGAATTCAACAAGGCCCCCACGTTTTAGACCGTCTCCACTCCGTCGGGGTCCTGAAGAGGGAAATTTGCAGTCTAAAGTGATTGGATTCATCGAAAGTGATATCTGGGGGTGATTCAGTAGTCAACAAGAAAAGATTGCCATACATTTCCTCTCTTCATATCTTCTTATGGTCTCAATAGGCCTCTATATGAATAAAATCCTGAAAGAATACCACGCCGAGGAAACCCGAGAAGTCGAGACATGATTAAGTGTTAAGAGTGTTTGAAATCACATACTTGACGATTATAATGTCAACGGAATTTATAGGTGTAATATCAGAATCATATAAAGATTGAAGACTTATTAAAGAGTCATGGCTGGCCAATGCAGACCGTCGGAGGGCTATGAAGAAGGAATCTATTGAATCTGCCAGAACGAAATACAGTGAAGTATACAAGTAGATCTTGCATTGCTCTATTTTCTATTCTGATTGGTTACTTTCATTGATTTACCATTCATTTCATGCAAATAAAGTGCATTCTCATTGATAACCCCGTCCCATTGTGCAACTCGGATGTTTTTTATTAATCATCCGCGGAGTGAAGAAAATCCTCCGTCAATCATGGGATCGTGCTTCATCCAAGCAACTCATTTTACTAAGCAATGAGTTGATTCTTCAATTCATCTTCAACCTTGAAGCTCTCGCTATTCTACATCAAAATAGCAGACTGATCTCACCCCCGCATTCGGGTACGGTTGCAGCCATGGGGTTGGGAACAGAACAGGAGGAAACACGCCGTCGCTCGTTCAAAGAGCCTTATTTTGATATTGGTTCACTGAGTCGAAAGGTCAGTACCAAATCTGAAGAGGCTCAGGTATGGTTTAATCGTGGACTTGTCTGGACATATTGTTTCAATCACGATGAAGCAATCACATGTTATAAACAGGCCATTGCCCATGATAAAGACTGTGCTATGGCATACTGGGGAGTTTCTTTTTGCTCGGGATCCAATTATAATAAAACCTGGGCTCTTTTTGATAGTGTGGATCGAGTAAATGCGATCAGGAGTTGCTTCGTTTTTTCTCAAGAAGCTCTTCAACGCGTCCGAAATGTATCAGGCTGGGAACAAGCTCTTATTAAAGCTCTCGCACTTCGATATCCCAATGATGATCCCAGTCGCGACTTGCTCGCTTGTAGCAAAGTATATGCAGCTGCTATGAGAGAGGCATACCATGTTTTTGGACACGGCGATTTCGACTTTATCACTCTTTTCGCGGATGCATTGATGAACTGTGCTCCACGCAAATTATACGACGCCGCGACTGGTCTCCCCATCGCATCATCACCGGTATTCGAAGTGAAGGATTTACTCGAGCAAGCGCTGAAATTACCCGGCGTGGAGAGACACCCCGGACCAGCGCACATGTACATCCATTTAATGGAAATGTCTGCCACGCCAGAGGCGGCATTACCTGCTGCAGACATGATTCGAGATCTGATATCTGATACTGGTCATACTTATCACATGCCCGCGCATATTTATGTTCTCGTGGGTGATTACAGACGTGCGGTGGAATACAATTTGAAGGCGACGATTGCGGACGACAAATACTTTACACAAACTGGTGGTTTGACTTTCTACAGCTACTACCGTCTACACGATTATCACTCATTGATTTATGCGGCAATGCTAGCTGGCAAATCTAAAGCTGCTTTTGATGCAACTGATCGGATGGAAGCTACAATTACCGAGGAGATTCTCCGTGTCGAGACTCCCGCTTTGGCAAACTGGATGGAATTTTTCAAGGCAGTACGAGTTCATGTGTTGATTCGTTTTGGAAAATGGGATGAATTGAAAGCACTTCAGCCTCTGGAAGATGGCGAGCTGTACTGTGTTACGAATGTGATGAGGCATTATGGCAAGGCCATTGCATATGCAGCCACAGGCCAAATACCTGAAGCCGATAAAGAACGAGAACGATTTAAAGAAGCCTCGAAGATTGTCCCACCAACTCGTCTGGATTTCCCTAACAAAATAACCGATATCCTTCATGTGGCTTCCGCAATGCTTGATGGCGAAATTGAGTATCGCAGGGCAAATTACGAGACAGCCTTTGCGAGACTACGAGACGCAATTATCCTTGAAGATGAGCTACCTTTCGCTGAACCATGGGGATGGATGTTACCGGCTCGACATGCATATGCAGCTTTATCTCTAGAGCAGGGATTCGTCGAGCAAGCTGCTCAAGCTTACGCTGAGGATTTGGGGCTATACTCTACCCCCGGACGGGCACATCAACATCCGAATAATGTCTGGGCTCTGCATGGGTATAATGAGTGCTTGGAGCGATTAGGCCGATTTGCGGAAGCCAGAATTATCAGACAACAGCTGAAGTTAGCACTCGCTGAAGCCGACGTTGATATCAAGTCTTCCTGCTTTTGTAGGCTTGGAGTCGCTCCGAGTGTTCAGAGCACAAATGGAGTTGAAAAGGGCTTCAAACTTGGACAGAGTGGAAACGAAGTTTTGAATGGAGCCATGAATGGGAATTGCTGCTCTGGTGGGCCAAGACTGAGTAGTATTCACTCATAATAATAACTGGACTGAAGGTAGATCAATCTATATCGCCCTCAAAGTGGCAACTTTTATAGTAATACGAGTCATGTTCAGGAGACTTGCATAGTAGATCCTGATTATACTAAATCACAATTTAATCCAGCCACTTGAAGTACAAAATCCGTTATGAATATACACGCCTGCTGCATCCCCTGCACTACGAAACTGCTTCAATAACCTGTTCAATCATCGATTGCACCTCATCCACAATTCGGAAACAAGGCGTTAACCGTCGAGCCGCCGCATTGTGAGGACACAAATCTAGGGGATCATGATCAAGACCATACTCTTCTCTTCGACATCGCCCTTCTGAATCAGGACATGTTTCATGACCGACCATATGTCGGTTTTTCTGTCTCTGGGCGAATTGTTTTCCAATAGAATCAAGACGATCTGCATCAGCCTGTAGACCGTGTTTAATGAACTCGAGAACTTTAGCACCACTGATCTTAAAACCCAGCTCAGAGTCAATTTCTAGCCCTGGAATTAGATATATTGTTTCGCTTTTGTTCTTTTCATCGAGGTCATCGGCGTATTTCTTGAGCCATTTTAGATATTTTTGGTAGCCGGCTGTTACTTCAAACATGAGACGGCCGATGAGCAGGACATTTTGGACTGTGACTCGTGGTGGTTTTGAAACGTCGTAGCAGATTGGACATGAAAGTAATTGTTCGGTCAGGGTAATTCCATGGCGAAGACGTTGAATGACGCTATGTGACATTGTCGCTCGGCTGAGGGCTCGGACCGAATCGGAGACTTCTTCATCGCATTGACAAGATTGAGGTGATAGAGGAGGCGAGATACATGCTGTTGCCAAAGACATATCTGATAAGCCTTCCTGTTCGATGGTATGTGAATTTGAGAGTGGGCCGATGGGAAATGTGCTGAAATCGAGGGTGCCCGAGAAGTCGATTGAGCACGAATCCATTCCACAGCTATTGGCCATCTCAAGAGGAAGAGATGAGAAATCACCGTTACCCATGAGCATATTTTCCACTTGACAGGTCTCTATTGGGTCATGTACCATGGCTGGTGATGTTAACTGGAAACAGCTGGGCGAGATAGGCCGTGGCTCTCTCGTCGCCAGTTCACGCTCGCGATCTGGCAGCTCATGTCTTGGCCGTTTTCTCGGCCTACCGGGAGCTCCTTTATCTTGAAATTTACAAGGTAGTGACAGATTGCGACATCGTGAGCAACCATTCTTCTCGCCGGAGCATCTCAGCTTTCGCGCACCTACGCAAGGGTTAGCATGGTTCAGTGGAGCTTAACAGAAACCGACTTACGGCACGCTTCACAGGACTGTCGCTTCTGACGTATAGTATTCATACTCATAGTCGTACTCATGTCCAGGCTTGGACTTGAACTGGCGCTCGAGCTCATGCTTGTTCTTTGTGGATGGAGACTGCGTAGGCCAAGGTGGACCTGAAGTTGAAGCGGGGTTGGCCGAAGAAGTCCGAGGTTGAATGACCAAGCGTAGAAACAGAGTCAAAATAGAACAATATGATATATACAACAGCTCTGAATAGTGTGTTCTTATGGAGGTATAGAGTGTGGAAGAGAAGATGAGATCAAAGGTCGTTAGTATAGATTGGATGGCAACGCCATGTCGAGATTCTCCAAGACGAGTCTGGTCAATCACGACATACTGCAGTCGGATTCCTCTGGAGCTAACTACATTTCCTTGAGGATTGGCATTCAATCAGGCCTCGGTTTTTTTTTTCTTTTTTCTTCTTCTTCTTTTATCACAGTTTGGACTCGATTGACCAAATCAAAGAGACCAAGAGACATGCTTAAGATGAATTGCCTCAGCATAACATCAAGTCCCTTCTATCAGATTTTCCTTCTCTTTTTTTACCTTTTTATCAAAATTGACATTTCGAATGTTCATCCGCCAAGTTCCCAGATGATCCTTTTCGAATTTAGCAATTAATAGCGTTAATAGCGCCATCGCGGTGGACCTCGTTGAACTGCGGAGAATTCCCGAGTTTCTCCAAAAGAACAAAACGAAAAAAAAAAAAAACCCTCCGAGCGATAGTGGAAAAAAAAAAAGGTCCGAATGGACTGTTTGATATTGAGAAGTGCCGGATTGACACTCTGCATTATTTTGCATTATCTGATGCAATAAGCGTAATCTCGATCTTCTCCATCAAAGAACCACTGGGCATTGGAGAGAAATGATCAAGTCGATCACCGCGCAAGAGTTACGCCGTCACTGGATCAATCGTCAAGAGATTGCTCTGTTGGATGTTCGTGAAGAGGGACCTTATTCCGATGCTCATCCTCTATTTGCATTGAGTGTGCCAGTCTCTGAAATCGAGCTGCTATTACCGCCGTTAGTGCCGCGATTAGCGACACCGATAGTAGTATACGATGATGGCGAGGACTACGTCGATCGAGCAGTGACTCGCATTATCGCTTTGGGATATCACGACGTGGCGATTCTAAAAGGAGGTCTCGCAGGGTATGCACGCATGGGAGAGGTTTATCGTGATGTCAATGTTCCATCCAAGGCATTTGGAGAATTGGTCGAATCAATCCGACATACTCCATCGTTATCGGCGCGAGAAGTCAAGACATTTCTGGATGGTGAGAAGAATGCAGTCGTTTTAGATGCTCGTCGATTCGAAGAATATTCGACAATGAGCATTCCACGCGGTCGCAGCTGTCCTGGGGGCGAACTCGCCTATCGCATTTTTGAGGCAGCCCCGTCTCCGGATACAGCGGTGATTGTGAATTGCGCCGGTCGCACTCGAAGCATCGTTGGAACGCAATCTTTAGTGAATTTGGGGATTCCGAACAAAGTCATGGCGTTGCGAAATGGGACGATTGGATGGAAATTGGAAGGGCTTGAGTTGGAACATCACAAGACTGAGCGTGTTCCTCTTCCTTCACCTGAGACATCTCGGAAAGCCCGACAACATGTTGATGCCTGGGCGCAACATGTTGGAGTGCCGATTATTGACGGGGAACAGTTGAGCAAGTTGGCAGCGGAAAAGCAGCGCACATTATACCTCCTTGACGTGAGAGATCCGAGCGAGTACGCAGCAGGTCATTCAAAGGGATTCATCAATGCCCCAGGAGGGCAATTGGTTCAGGCCACTGATGAATGGGTGGGAGTACGCGGTGCTCGCATCGTACTGTCTGATACAGACGGAGTACGAGCCCGCATGACGGGAAGTTGGCTCTTACAGCTTGGATGGGAGGTATATGTTCTGGATGAACAATGCAAAGTACCTGAGAATCTTCTCACGATTGATCCTCCAATCTGGCATGCCAAGCCAAATGCGACCGCGATCGCTGTGGATGAACTGCGAGCTCTCTCGAACGCCAGTGTGGTAGATCTCGCTCGGAGTCCAGTCTATCGTCGGGGTCACATCCCCGGTGCATTCTTTGCATCTGGGCCTGAATTAATTCGGGATTTGAGGGCATTAAGACGAACTGGACCGATCGTCTTGACCTCATCCAATGGAACCGTGGCCGCCCTCAATGTGGGGGATGTGCAGAAGGACATCTCGCGCGACGTTTTCTATCTTTCTGGGGGCACTGAGGCCTGGATCTCTGCGGGTCATGCTCTAGAAACAGAAACACGGTGGCTTTCGCAACCAATTGATGTATATAAGCGGCCGTACGAAGGGACGGGCAATGCGCGCGAGGCTATGCAGGGGTATCTGGACTGGGAGTATGGACTGGTGGGACAATTGGCGAATGATGGAGTATCCAACTTCCACGTTGTGAGGGAGAGCAGTACTCGGTAATGCTGGAAACAAGCTAATCTGATCTTGATCAGATGGCATTGATGATGCTGTGCTGAAGCTCTGAATATTCTCATTCACATGTGAGCACCAGATCGGCCGCTAGAACGAGTCTAATCCACCCCAATCCACCCTAAATCCACAGCATCCACATCGATGACTGGCGTATCCTCCAGGATTTCTCCGCGACTGCTCTTCTTTAGGGAGTCTCTCCGCGGGTTTTGCGGAATGCCTCGGCCCCGTCCGAATGCAATCCTCGGTTGAAAGGAGGAGATGCTGCATGATGCCATTTGCAGTAGTCCATAAATTAGGTTGAGCCATCTCAAACCATTCCATTTCTTCTCTTCTTCTCTTCTGTTCCTTTTCCCTCCCTCTCTTTCTCTCTCTCTCTCTTTCTCCAACTTCCATCAATTCCTCCAACTTCAATCAATTGAATCGACTGTCGTCATGTCGCCCGCCATTGTCTCCTCTCCCATCGCCGTCCCCACCGATCAATCCACTCCCCCACCAACTCATCCCGACCGACTGTACGTTAATCGCAGTCCCAAGGCCTTTGCGAGTGGTGCCATTTCTTTAATTGATTTACCGGCGGGGTCATTATTCGCCAAAATCACCGGAACCACTCCCGGTACCAAGGCGTATACCAGTGTGCAAACGGGACGAGACACTCATATCGAACTCAATTCGGATTTGGTTTATTGTAACCATTCCTGCGCACCCTCATTAGTCTTTGATATGTCGCGAATGGAAGTGCGCGTGGTGGACGACAAGCCACTCCACAAAGGCGATGCTTTGACCTTCTTTTATCCCAGTACTGAGTGGGAAATGGATCAGCCATTTCAGTGTATTTGCGGGTCGGAGGAATGTCGGGGATGGATTTCGGGGGCGAAGACGATGGAACCGGCTGTTCTGGGAGAATATTGGTTGAATCCACACATTGCGGGGTTATTGAATGAGAGGAACTAAATTTAACTGCGGTTAAAGAGGATTATTTGAGTTTGATTTGAGATCGGATGAATGATGAGTGATGAAGTTGGAAAAGTTGAAGAGTGTCTCCGTTTTGATATCAGGTGACGAAGAACTATATAGACTAGAGTTGATACCAATATATCCATTTGATTTACATGAATTCGATCTTTATTATTCATTGATATTGAATTGTATTGAGTGATGCTGAACAATGCTGAGAGATATTTACGAATCCCTAATTGAAGAAGACTTAGAAGACTACCTGATGGACCGATCACTATGAACTCCCAGCAGCTCCTCCAATAATAGCAAATTGAATCAATCGTCGTCGATCAATCTCTTTCTTCAACATCATCAGACACGTCGCAACAATCACTGCTGAATCTAATTCACCCTCTTGTATCTGCAATTCTCCTCCATTGCCTGCAGTACACCGGGAGGTTCCGGACGTGCGAGTCTCCGAGCTGCGCACCAACTGCGCAATCCTCCGATATTCAATTTCCTCTTTTCCCCGCGGATTTTTGACAGCTCGGAGAATCAAGAGATTGATACGATTCCCGTCTGCTTTCTCCTTGGCATATGCCCATTCATATTCTTGTCCGTTGGGCATCATGAATCGTGTTGTGCGTGATGTCCATTGTCCAGTTACTTTGATCTCTTCCGGGATGACACTGGATGTATGGAGGAGTCGGAGGATTGGATCTCGGTTGGGTCCAAAGAAGTACTCTGTGCGAATCAAATTACCCTGCTTTGGATGGGAGAGTATAGAGTTGCCCGACCAAAGTTTGTCGCGGGTGGAAACGTAGGCTTCGCTGCCATCGGCATGATAAATAACAATCTCGGTCTGGCGGGAAGGGATAGGCAATCTTAATGCGCCAATCCCACGGGCATCGACTTTCAAGGTTTGACTTGGATGGAATGAAGGATCAGGGAGTGTGTATAAGGTTGTGGTGCTGCTTGATATTGAGGCTCTGGGCTCTTTCAAGTCATCAACCTGGGTTGTTGAAGTTGTAGTAGAAGTTGCCATGATGAATGAAGTATTTGCAATATACTGTATAGTATATTTTATCATGGATTCAACTGAATCCATCTCGACTTTATATCCTAACTGCCATCGCCGTGGTTCTCAGCCCAAATACGAGACTTGCCTAATTGAGTCTTCGTATCCACGGATATTCGTCGATCACACGCAAAAAAAATTGGGGCGAAGTCATCGCCTCTTTCGTATTTTGGGGGGGGCTTCACCCCCTTTCAACATCATTTTATTAAATTCAAACATGCACATAGTGGAAAGAATAATCTTGTGGCGCAGTGTTTGTTGCAGTATTCATCGCCACATTTCACAATACATGCGTATATTTGTTAGTGTTATATTTACAATCGGGTCCCACAACGTCATATTATAATAGTAGACAGTAAATTCAAACAAGCCCAGTTACTTCAACAAATCGAACCAATCCATCAGGGCTTATGCGGGCTCAATGCCCGCTCGAGCTGCACTCTCTCTTGACTCAAATCCATTCCTAGTCGGATTCCGTGGCTTATCGCCACTCGTTGTAGCGCATTTCGCGCTTGGGTTTCTTGTGCCTTTGTCGCATGTCCGGACTGTGGAACACTGAACAGCGGCCAGAGTAGTGCGAACCCTTGTATCGCTTTGATCCCCGGCTTGCCGTGGTGTGACTGAGAGGTGGGTCTCCCAAAGATATCTAGATCGCCCATGCAAAAAGGTATAGATTCGCAGATCTCGCCTATCATCTCGATGATGATTTCTCCGGGGGTGCGCAGTAGGAGACTCGCCTCTGACGAGAGAAGGGAGGGCACTCTCATGGTTGATGTTTCGAGGTAGCAATGAACTTGTAAAATCGCTAGTTGTAGAACGATACGTGTGCTCCGATAATAATTCCACACTCCGGCGGAGGTGTAGTCCGGATATAACATGATGGGCTCGCCAGTAGATGACTGGCTCTTGCGTGGTAGCCATAACTCTGGGAGACCATGGTGCCACTGAGAGAACTCCAAGTCCAAATGCTCACCACGCTCGAGCAGAGAAGTAAGTGTATATGTATCAATAGGGCGAGACATTCCATGGAGGAGAGTCTGCGAGACGGTTGCACAGAACTTGCTAATCTTGATGTTTCCTGCCATCATGTTGTAGATCGGATGTGAGATGGTGAGTACCTCCAGTAGCCAATCCAAATCAATCTGCACAGGGTCATTCAGACCGATGAATTGAATCAGCTAGGTTGTTGTTAGCAAGTCTTAATTCAATGAAGATAAATGCAAAGAGACATTACCATCTGGGTAAAGGCGAAATGGAATAACGAGCGAGTTGCAGGATCTGCCAGTTGACCAACTCCTCGCAATTTCAGCAGGTATTGAATTCCCGAGACATGGGTACTCATGAGACCCTTCCGCTCGCTGTTGATATCCTCGAAGAGCATGAGCATGACAATAGCTCCGAGCGTCTCATTGTGAACCGCATTCTCCACTGATCCCAAGGCTTGATTCAACTCGCGCAATGCATCTCCATATTTATTTCGCGCCTGAACGGACAATGTCGGTATACGAGCCTGGTTCGCAAGAGAGGCAAATGCGACTGCATCTAGCGCAGCACGGAGACTCGTGAGCGAGGGTCTATTGGAAGTTGTATTCTCGCACCAGATATATAGCAAGGGAATCGAATCAAGTGGGCCAGGACTCCCGTCGGGTTCTGTTGGAAGAGTAAACTGGTCGAGAAAATAGCAATGACTGTGGTGTTCCCATGAAGAGTCTAGGAGGAACGGAGAGACCGCGGGAGGGCGTTGAGTCCAAATGGGCTGTGTCGTGACATTGGAAGCAGCTTTCGGCGTCTTTCTTGCTGGTTTCGTCTGGCCTCTGACTACTAGTCGCTCGGCCCTTTTGTTCTCATTGCGGAAGATCAGGGGAACAGTGGTGGTATATCCTGGACATGGTTGGCCGTAAACTGCACAATTGCGACAATCAGGTGTATTCTGGTCGCACTAGACGATGTTAGGAGAACAATTGGATTGGAGGGAGTGGAAGGTAATTACCTTAATTTTGCGTTTTCTGCAGAGAATACATCCTTTACTCCGCGTGCGGCCGACAATCATGACTGAGCCATTATGCAGTGATGTTTTGTTAGTTCGAAATGAACAAAAGAAGACGAGAGGACGAGAGGGAAAGATGCGGGGGAGATAGTCAATGATAACTTTGAGTCTTATTGCTTTAAATTGAGCCACTCTTCAACAAATAGGGCTTGTGGTTTAGTGGTATAATACTCCCTTAGCATGGGAGTGGTCCGGGGTTCGATTCCCCGCGAGTCCATTTTTTTGTCAATTTTCCATCTTCAACAAATTCCGTTTGATTGTTGGAAGTTTCTGGTATATTTATTTTGATTTTTTTTTTTTACATACAAGGGGTACACATGCGCCGGTAATTGATTTTGTACTTCAACAAGTACAACCATGGCACGGTGCAATCTGTTTCCAAACAACTACCAAATAGCATCTCGCATCAATACTGCTCGGATATATATTTAGACCAACCACCTCTCCACTAGATAGTTAGTACTAGTTACTACATATAGATACCTATCTCGGTAGACACATAATAACATCACTGACCACAAATTTTGATCTTGGAACTTCCCCTTCTGGAGATGATAGGAGCTTTATCTCATCATTTGACTAGTATGTACTAGTATCAATCAGTCTATTGGTTGTATAGGACGTTCTAATAGAACGTCCTATACATAGTAGTACTATGTAGCGTCCATGCTCTTCAAGGTTGAAGTATCCACCACCTAGGTACTATGCAATATATACATCTATATGTATGCCAAAGGCCCATCTATCACACATCTATCAAAGAAAAATTTGAGATCGAATCTCAAACCACTGAGCATATCCCTCACACTCTATCCCAAATACTCCCAGCAGCCAACAAAGTACTCAAGATCATGGTAGACCCAATCACCAAATCCCCAGTTGGCATCCAGTTCAACAATTCCGCCGGAATGAGCAGATCACACCCATCAATCAGAAGCTGCGTCCACAACGCCGAAGAGACAGCCTTGGAAGCAGCCATCTTCTCACTCTTCCGTGTATTCTTCTTCTTTCCACCTCTTCCCCTTGTCTCGGAGGGTCCAGCAGATAAGAGAGCGTAGAGAGTACCAGCGAGGGAGAAACAAAGTGCGTAGAACCAGAAAGTGTTGGCTTCGCGCATGACTCGCTCCTCCCAGGGAACGGCCCAGACGCCCATCGCATGGAGCTGGAGTGTGCTTATGTTAGCCATTCAATTGACAGCCACAGGGAAGTGTCGCGTATCACATACAATAGTCAAATCCTCCAAGATAAAGTAGAGACCAAAACATGTCCACTTGGCTAGGTCCAACCAGCCTGCCACGGATCCCATCCCTTCTTTGCTTAGCAAAGTCGAAACCCGCTGGAAGGACTCAATGAAGCCGAAGAATCGAAAGAAGCGTCGTGCTAGTAGATCAGTTAGCTGTATGAACACGACAAAATGAGAGCTATTCAATTGAGTGATACTCACTCAGCGCCAATTGCAGTTTCGCGGTGGTTAATCGCACGGCGGTGCTGCCGACTGTGAAGACGGCGGCGACTTGGGCCATGGATTGGATTAGACGAAGAGTCTTCTCCAGACCAGCGCCATTATTGACGAATCGATTCAATCGGGCAATCATTGGTGTATATCCTTTTTGGCTGGTTGGAATGAAAATCGAGAAATCCCAAAAAGTTCAAGAAATTCCGGGGTTCGCGGGGAAAGCGGAGGTTGACGTGCTTATTCAGCGAGTATTTTTAGGTTATTCTCTTTAGGGTTGATGAAAACAATAGAATTAGTTATCTAATAGGAATGATAGAATATATAATCAAATTGAAGAAGTGGAATCAATAATAAATAAATATATATAGAGTATATACTATGCTAATGCACGGCAAATTGACCGATACTACATAGGTATGGGGTGACAGATGGCAGCTCAGTTGAATATGGTATATTGTACGGAGTAGACAATGCTGAATCCAATTCTACGTTGGATGTCATTCTATTCTCTTGTGCCCTAACGACCCTTGCCTCCTGAAATATCTTGTCCCAATCGGTACCCGCCGACCTTCTCCCACTCGACCTTCTGTCGAGTGATGGGTAGTTGCCGTCGAAGACTCTTGAACGCTCCCTCAGCCATACGAACAAACGCCCGGTTCAATTCTTCCTGATAATCGCGCTCAGCCGTCGCAATACGCGAGATGATAGACTCGGCAGAGATGGAGGGAACGGAAAGGTTGATTGGCTTGGTTGTGTTGAGGGCCACGTTGCCATCTTCATAATAGTGTACGTCGACTTGGATCTTGCCATCGATGGAGGTAGAGGAGGAAGAGGTGACAGGGACTTGGTAGATAGCTCGGAATCGGCCATTCCTGGATTAAATGCCAGTGGTGAGTAGTGTGCAATGAGCTGCGATAGGGCCGTGGAAAATACCAGAAGTTACTGGGGGAGTAGCGGTTCGCAACAAGGAGAATTGCGATGGCCGAGTCGTTCTCAATGGGGTAAACACCGTAGGAGCAGTTGGGGTAGTGTTCGCGAGCATGAATACCCAGGGATTTGAGGAGTGATTTACTGTGGCGATGAGTTAATGAGCGATGCCATTTATGGGGACTCTCGAGAGGTGCTTCGCTGTCCTTACATCAAATCGGCGTTTTGTGATTCCAATGGCGCTGATTGAGCGGCAGAGGCAGTCTAATCCACGTGTGAGCGTCTCCAATTCGTTCCATATTTTTTGCCCAGATGATTGCCCACCTGTGTAATATGGTCGATCTCGAAAGAGGTCTGGCTCTCTGTGTCAAAGTACCGGTTGCCTTCCACCTTGTTAAATTCACTAACGATAACCTCCGCATATGTCAATATCAAACTTCGTGGGCGGAATTGATCGAGCGCACCTCCTGGCTGGAGCCCGGTAGCTTCACCGTGGTGAGCTGGGCCTCATTGTATCGTTCAAATGCGGGGGTTAAAGAAGGAATGATATCGCCCTCCTCGGAGGTCAATGCTTGTACATCTGCGACGACTCTGTATCAGCGACGAATGAGAGGGGCGGGCGGGTGATGACAGTCTCAGGATGAGGGCAGAGGAGTGGGCTGAATTACCGGCGACGACGTCGGCGAGCTATATTCGAATGTTAGCTATATTCGATCACAGACAGAGGTAAAGATCGATGAGGGGCAGATCGGGTGAGACGCCCTCGCGTCATGCGGAGGGGAATAGCTTACCTCGCCGGGGGGAGCGCCTTCAATGAAAGCAGAAGCGTGTTGGATTGTGGTAGACATGAAGAATAGCAGAGACAGTCGAAGAGTAGAAATAGTCTGGGGGAGAAAGAGAAGAAGCAAAGAAAAGGAAGAGAAGAGGAGAAAGTCGGAGTTGACGAGTGGAGGAGAGCTCGGACCACAATAGAACGGAGTATACAAACACTAACGGAGTATATGTATCTAATTTATGAAAGATGATATTATGATACAATGATAAGTATTTAATTAATGAGTATTATATTATGAAATAGAGAGAGGGTATATCTGAATTGATCATCACTAAAATATTCGCTAAAGAGTGTATCCATGCCTCCATAGGCTGATCCGAAAGACAACGCCAGGAAAAAAAAAAACCAAAAAAAACACCACGCCATGAAATAAGAACACAAATACGAAGACAAAAAAGATAAGATAATTAAACAATCATTACTCGATGCTCATATTCATAAATCCATCACTCGCCTCGGTCATGCCCTGCAGACCGACTCGTTTAGGTGTGCCCGAATGGCCCGCTGGACGATTTCCATTATCTGTACTGGGACGTTCAGAGAAAGGTGGACCGAGTTTAGATGGAGGACCCCAGATACTCGGTCCAGTATCAACAGTAGATGAGTGTGTGAGGACTGGACTGCTCTGCGCACTCACACTTGGTGAGACAGCGCGACGTTTGAAGAGATTCGGATCAAAGTCGTCTTCGCGTCGTCGTTTGCGATTGATCTCACCAATGCCTGCGGTCCCCGGGGCATGGGGAGTGGATGAGCGTGAACGAGGCTTAAAGTCTGTTGCGATAGAGCCAATGGTTGTAGAGGGGGTCATATCCATCGCGATATCGTCATCTGGAGCCGAAGAAGCCCCTGGTTGTCGACTTGGCGGCGGAGTGCGATAACGACCATCGAATGAGTTCCAGAACTCCACTCCACCGGAGTTTCGACTCGCCTGTTTGCTAAAATCACTGGTAGGTGGACTGGCCATATCGGGCCTCTCCGAGATCGTTTCCATATCGGGAATTGCTTGCGTCGATTGGGTTGTTGGGTTGAGAGTTGGTGATGTCTCGGACTCAGTGTCACGAACTTGTCGAACCACTTCGGCTTCACGTTTCATATCGCTATCGACCGGAGCTCCTTCTTCCATCAAAGCGGCACGAATACGCGCAAATGTCTTTGTCTTGGGCTGTTCAAAAGTTAACAATGGGGATCTTAAACCAAATGACAGATATATTGAATGGTCCCATACCAGCAAACTTCCTCGGCGAGTGACAGCACGTCGAATCACTCCCAATGGACCGCCACCTTCAGAATGAGGTGCAGCCGTGGGACTACCTGCACGAGTACGATTCTCCCCGTCGTCACTGAGATCAGACAATCGCAGATCGTGAGTCCCCAAGCTCAGGCTCTCACGTCGATCGTGAGCACTTTGACGCGAGGCAAAATAGCCCCCGACTGGATTCTCGACACTCTTCATAACTGGGGGAGAGTGAGGACCGGGACTTGGTTTAGAGCTATTCCCACTTGCGCTACTCGAACTATGTCGACTGCGTCCTTTGTTCCTGAACCGTGCACGCTGAAAACTCAAGAGGCTACCGACCGGTCCTGAGAAAGTATTCATCCAGTCATTTCCAGGACTTTGGATGTTACCATTCGAGAAGGGACCGGGACCACTAGCCATCCGAGTGGCCTGTGGAGTATTCAGCATAGGATCGTCACGGTCTCCCATGATGGCGTCGTCGTCATCTTCTTCACTGCTACTGGTATCGGACTCCATCATATTCACACTCGAGACGGAACTCGAGATGGCGGTGCGATCAGCCGGTCCCGAAGTCGAGAAAGGTGGAACAGAAGTAGAACCTAGAGACCCACGACGCTGAGGAATAGTCATACCGCGACCTCCGATCGTCGGGGATGAGTCGGGCGAAGATTCGGCGAGTGTCGAATGGTGAAGGTTGGTGCAAGCGCGCGAGAAGTCAAGCCCTCGAGACCGCCGCGGAAGGACGGAGCCAGGAGACCCATAAATCTGTGAAGAATCGAGTTTAGGAGAAAGAGGAGCGCGTTTGGTGAGGGGCGAGCCGGCGGATTTGGAGGGGAGGTTGATTGAGAGATTCTGATGTTGTGGTTGAAGGTGTTGGAGTTGATGAGAATAAGTGGAGGTGGATCGACTTGGGGTGGCCGGCAGTGAAGGAATTGCGCTATCATCTTTACTAGAAGGACGATTTGATCCTCCAGGTGTTGACTGAAGGTTTGAGGGCTTAGAGGCATCTGACAAAGAGCGCGACTTTGGTGAATGGACGTGGGATTCCCTGGCTTCGGATTGCGACAACTGCTGGCTCAGCTTGCTCTCGAAATGTTGAGTCGAAGTACTCCGGCCAAGGACCGGCGGTCGAGCCTGGGCCATCCGGACATCTATTGCAATTCAAGTTGGAGAGAGAATAAAAAAAAGACCAAGGTTGAAAAATGGGAAATGACAGTTGAAGTTGAAAGTTGAAGTCGTCGAAGTCGCGATGTTCCAGTAGGGCGCTAAACCTGAAACGGAGTCCCCCGCACATTCCGCAAAGTCGACGAGTACACAAGTGGAAAACAATAGAGAAGTATGTATAGAATTATTTTAGATTGATAGAATTGGATAAATGGTAGAAATATAATAGAGAGTATGTGTAAGTTGTGGGTAGTATAATGTGCAGATTGTACTGTTGTAAGGTAAATGGTAATTGCAGATATACACTCATGCTAGACTCATGGCATCGCTAATAGGCACGACATACCATTCCCAGTCATTTCCCTCGATCTGCGGAACCTTGAGTAGATCTTGGTCTCGTGTCTGCCACAATTGGACAGTCACAGCTCGAGTTCGAGCGATATTGGCAATAGTCGACTCGGTCATAGCCGCCAGAGCTCGTAAGACGATTGATCGACCAGATACTGGCGTCCCGTCGTCCTCAGTCCAAATTTCATCATTTGATGGATCGAGTTCAACGGCTGCCACAAAGACAGGCCATGTAATGCTGGCAAGTGATCCTCGATTGAGCAGATTGGAGACAATCTGGAGGATCTGTCGAACATAACTGGTGACTAGAGGAGTGGTGGGACACGCGCTATACAATGCGCAATGTAAGTAGAGCACAGCAGCGAGACGTTTGGCCTCAGCCGCAGAGGCAAGAACATCATCCTCGTCTCCTTCGACCTCTTGAACCAAATGCTCGAGTTGGCGTTCCAGCGATGCGGCTCGCAGCGTAAAGCTTGCCCGGGCAGAGTCTGAGTCTAACGAGCGCCGAGTACGACTCATATCAGTGATGGCACAGAGGAGGGAAACCAACTCAGGGCTGCATCCCATCCATAGGTCAATCTGCCGATCATCTGCTTTCCAATAGTCACTGCCGAATAGAACCTCCTTCGCACAAGCTGTTCGGCCCATAACATCCTGAAATGCAAAGAAATGCTCCGCAAAGGCAGTAGCTGGATCGGGGGCTCGTGCTGAAGGAGGCGATGCATTTGCTTGTTCCATCCTGAGGCGAATGAGATCCTTGGCTCCTTTCAAATGGATTGTCCATTGCTGGTCACACTTGTCCACAATCTCATATAGACATAGCAGCATCATAACCACAAGGATTTCAGGGTCATTGCAACAACTGGAAGAGCCCTCAGATGAAAGACGATGCCGGAGATCCCGTAAGGTTTCCGATTTTAGTCGCAGTCCCAGCGCACCATAGGACGAATCGGTACGTGAGAGATGGCAGGCCCCCAAAGCCTGCATCGCCTTAAAGAGAGTTGGAGAAGCGGATAAGCTAAACGGGAGGATCACCGAGGCAAAAGGAGATGATACAGATGAGCTAGCCGTAGTGCGTGGACATACCTGCTGTAGGTAATAATCCATGAGCTCCGCATGACCCATCCGAGTCACTTCTGGGAATAGGGAGGGACCTGCTCTCGGGCTCGGGTGTAGTGTTGCAGCAATTCTACCAAGATCAGCCACCGAGAGTAGATCCAGAGGCAGACCATCCGCCGGGAAATTGCCAGGGAACCCCCCGGAAACACTGCGGTGACTGCTTAACGGGACCGGCGGAATTAGCGCCTGTAGCTCATTCGATTTGACATCGACCTCGCTGGGATTTTCAAAGGCGGGTACCCCAGTATTGATAAAGCCCCACGAATAAATTGTAGGTAGAGAGCACCATTCTCGTGCATTCTCGGCAATCGAAGCCGGAGTCGAAGGAAGCGAGGAACCAGACGAATGGCCCTCAGCACGGGATTTATTCCAAACGCCCGCGCGCCCAAATGCGACACCTCGGCTGGTGAATTCAGACTCCCATTTCAGGACGAGTGAAGTAGTGCATGGTAGACCTTTCTCCCAGCAACGAGTGCAACGGGGTTTCTGAGTATCACATCGTACGCGACTGGCACGGCATTCTTTACAACCGTTGCGAGACCGGGTTTTTACCGGTGCTGATCGATCGGCGGCTTTTCGACGGGGCATCGATGATTACATGGCCAGTGGCCGGGTCAAGTAACCATGGGGAGGGCAAGAGACGAGTTTAGGTGAAGTGGAATGAAGTGAAGAGGAGAAGAAAATTGGAGAAAATAAGTGGACGATTGAAAGTGCGAGATGGGGCTTATCGGGTGGCGATAAGTGCGGCAGGTACTTTTTGTATGGAGGGAACATACCAAAGGTACTTACTTCATGGACGGTCATTGACTTACCAACTAATAGTTATACATTCCGATGTAGTTGAGTACAAAGAAGAGAGAATCAAAAAGAAAAGAAAGGATATAATTATCTTAATTTAAAGATCTTATTTAGTACTAGCACGCATATATTCTTTTAATACGGATTTTCCATCAAACATATATCCTCCTAGTATTTCCCATAGATCGTGTCTACTAGATATATGCTTGACCGAAGAGCATACATACAAAAGCTGCTGATGCCCCCTAGCTCAATGGAACAATTAGAAAAAGCACTCGATGCATGCTTTATTCTTCATCAGACGACGAGCATAGGTCGTAAGTTGGATCTTCACCAGGATCCTCTGGGGATTGCAAAGTCCATAACTCTTCGTCTGCCTCATCCTAAGAGCTCGGTATCCTCCAAATCTTCCTCTACTGTGATTAGTATGGGATTGAACTTCGATGTCCCAGCTGGCTCTTCGATAGAAGGATAAGGTGGTACTTCAACCGCGTATGCGTAGGCGTATTGTACTTTCGGCTCACCAATGATTATAGGCCGACTGTATGAGGAGCCGTACGTGCTATCATCATCTTCCTCGGTTGTAATAACGATAGCGGTTTCTGGAGGGTTTCCAGTCATATGTTCCTTCTGTGAATGTAACGCTGAATCTGATGTTTCCTGGCGCGACTTGTAATCTTACAATAAGCAAGCGACGCAACCGTCCTGGTGATCACAAGGTGTGTTGGGGCATAGATATTGGGAAGAAAAGAGGATATAAAGCTCAAGCGGTGTCGTATACCAGGAGTGCGGTTCGTGATGAGACACAATATAAGGCCACGCTATGAAGAGTTATACTCTGGAAGAGAAGTATGGAGAGAGAGAGAGAGAGAGGGAGGAAGTTGAAATGGGAAGAAAGTGAGTGACCTGCCGGATATCGCGGCAGAACCGGCCACAAGAGCATGCAATTGTACCCATCGCAAGAAAAAGTCATTATTCATATTGACAATGATAGAATATACTTATCAAACACTCGGTGGTTCAACGACGGCTAATTCGCCCCATTGATGCTCAAGTTCTCTTCGAATCCAGGCGGTTCGCCATCCAATGAGGTTTTCCACATGCGAGAGGAATTCCAATGAGCCTTGTTGCTCTACTGGGTTCTGTAGGCAATATCCAACTGGATGAGAAAATTAGTTACTGTAGAATCCAAATCGACAGCAGTAGGATTGATAGACGGTGGCACGAACAGCGATAGAGTAGATGGCAAGCCATAAAGTATGCATTGTGTACGTTTTCATTTGACCAAGAGAGTCCTATAACGGAAACCACATGGCCGGCAATTTTTCTCTGCAAGATTTGATCAGCTTTGAAGGAAACCAATTGATCAATTAAAGCGACAGGGCTTACCTCGGCCAGGCGTCGGGTTCGTGCCATCTCAAACTCTCTCATGCGGCGGGAGACAGGGTCTGACATCGTGAGGAAAATACATGCTGCATGGTAATATTGCATCCCGACAACTGCACAAACTATTAGCTCTACATGATCAGATGCGCTGTCTGATTGGACATACCAGCAGGGGCCGACATCATCCATATTTCAGGAAAAGGTCGGCTGTTAGTCAAATCGGGGGCTTGATACCGCAGTGGCTGCCAAGTGAGTGGTTTCTGTTGATACCACCCATCGACCGCATCTGCCACTTGGCTCCAGGACTGCTCGTTAACAGTATTCTGGGGTAGAACTCGACACAATTGGATGATGTGCGCGCAGTGAAAGATAACCATATTTGCAAAGGCAGCGTCATCATCTCGCTGAAACATTGATGATCGCTCATAATTGCAAAGATCAAGTTGGAGATGTTGATACTGCACAATAGAGGAGTAGATAGCTTGGCGCAAAAACTGCCAGCTAACGGCCTCTGCAATTCCTCGTGACGACGCCGATCGTGACATATGGTTGATGAGTCGGTTGGATCCCAAAAGGTGAAATCGTTGGTCTTGACTGTTTTCAAGTTCTTCATAAATCCGAAGGATCACAACTGTAATCAGTAGGTTCTCATCAGAGTCCTGCTCCAGCCGATCCAAGGCCGGAATGAGTAACTCTAAGCACTGTCCATGGTAAGTGGACGCTTCCCAGTCACTCTGGCCGGTCAGAATCGCATCGTGGCGGGCTGCAAGAGAGAGTACTGCCTTGAGAACCATTGGAACTTGCAAAGCCCTTCGTGGAACAACCGTACTGAAATGGGATTGGGGATCGCAGATATCTGCCTACGAGGGGTCAGATTGAGAAATTTTGTTGCCAATAGGACAAGTAGAGGTGGAAGACCTACCCAGGGCGCGATCTTTTGGATAAAGCATCGGATGAGAGACGCTTCTCGCAGTGATAAGCTGGGAGGATCCTCAGATGGAAGTGAAATTGGGCTGCTAGACTGATTGTTTGAGAGGTTGCTGAGCGATAATTGGGGGAGTGGTTGGTGGCCCTGCTGTATCAACGTGTCTTCCCCGCCTGGTGATTTAGCATTTATCGAATCAGGATGACCCGAAAATGGATTGAAGATAGTCTCAGGCTCCTTTCCAACGGAAGATGGCGCTTGTTGTGTCTCGCTGTCTGCTTTCGATCCGTCGCATAGTTCATGGACAAATGACACTGCACAAGTTTTTAGTCAGTGGAAAACGATAATCTGAAATATTCTGAAAATGGAGTGTCTTACCTGGCTGCTCAACATCTACCCATACCTGCTCATCATCCCAAACCAGATCATATCGTGCAGCGGTGCCATTGCTTTTCTGATATACATGGTGCACGGTCTTGAACTGAAAGCGGGGGTCAAGATGGCAGACCCGGCCCAGCCGGGTACAAGATGCACACGCAGAGGCACCCGGTGAAACAACACAGCGAATATGGCGATTTCGACACCTTTCACAGCCTTTGCCCACTCTCATAGGTACGGGAGCCTGTGAATTGGACGTTTCAGCATTGTTTCCTGGTAGTTCAAGTCGAGCTTCTCCGCGGCTTCCCCGCATATGCTGACTCATCTTGACACCTGGGGCACCATTGTGGGTGCCTTGCTGAGTCAAAATCTTGGCAAAGAAGTATATAATTTCATAAGGGAAAATAAGGAAGAAAAGCATCAACAGAAAGATTAGAGATTATCTCCTAGGTATTAAATTAACGACACTTCAGGCCAGTCAAATCAGAGAGTGGGAAAACACTACCGGATGTCGGCGTCTCCCCCTCTCGTGGGTCTTCTAATCCCAGTCGATCCAAGAAACATCCAAGAAGTCTAGCAGCTCGGCAATTCTGCTGCCTACTCACTCAACTTGAACATGCAAAAATAGAAATGTGGGTGTACAATTGAATATACTCAGCGTGATAGCTTATCCCATTTAACTATATTTGTTATTTATTCTTGAGTTTCGAGATTTTTCTGCCTTATACTTCATCTCGAACCGAATCGATAAAGCATAAATAAATCGAAGCAATCCTCAAATTTATCAAACTCTCGGAGAATTAAGATATCCAAAATTTCATCGAGTAAACAGCTCGATCGCTGTGGAGAAGTGGGCAGTGCCCTCCTTTGCATGGCCAATCGATCGAATTCCTGCAGATGTCCTTGGTGGAGCAGCGGAGATTGGCCCAGGCTGCACCATGCCATCATGGCTGGGATAGTGCCGTTTATAACGTTGTTAGCCCTGCCATTTCCCCTCCTCCAAAGAATTCCGGATAAATCCCTTGCAATCGAAGAAAAAGTTTCAATCTTTTGGGGATGATTTTCCATTCATCTTTGCTGTTTGCCGTGCTTTGGCAGACAGCGTCGGTAATTGCCGATGACAATTCTTGTAAGATACTTCTTTGGACCCACTAACGTTGTTTGTTATTTTGATTTTGAACTGCAAACGTACTGACAAGCTCAGGCA
This sequence comes from Penicillium citrinum, assembly GCF_028827155.1. Classification (NCBI taxonomy): domain Eukaryota; kingdom Fungi; phylum Ascomycota; class Eurotiomycetes; order Eurotiales; family Aspergillaceae; genus Penicillium; species Penicillium citrinum. The sequence goes on from NW_026622686.1 coordinate 4,754,707, forward strand.
AAAGCAGTGTCACCATCAATAGTCAGAACGATGTAAACAACCTGACCAATTGTGAAACTATAGAGGGTAGTGTCACAATTTCATCCTCGGCTAGTGGAACCATCACTTTGAGCAATATCGAGGAGATCAAAGGTTCCTTTTCGGTAGAGAGCCGATCTAGTATCAATAACCTCGTCCTTCCGAAATTGGAAACGCTACAAGGTGGTCTGATAATAGACAACGTGGATTCGCTGGGCCATATTACCTTTAACTCACTCGACAAAGCTTCATCCATTTCCATCACCGGAAATTCGAACCTGAAGAGCTTGATGTTTCCTCAGCTCAACGAAGTGGATGGTGATTTGAAATTAACCGGATCTTTCTCCAGGTAGGCGAACATAGCTTTAACGTGAGATGGCCACATTGACTCATTCATATAGTGTTCTCTTGCCGTCTCTAGACCAAGTCAAAGGTCAAACTACAATCCGAGGCAGTAGTTCCATGTCCTGCAGCGCATTGGACGCACTTAAATCGGAAGGTGTCTTCACGGGATCATATTCATGCTCATCCGGCTCGAGCAATCCTCTCAGTGCAGGAGCCAAGGCTGGTATCGCCATCGCTGTTGTAGTGGTAGTTATACTCATTCTCGTCGTGGTCTGGCTTGTTCTCCGACGACGACGACAGCAGAGGGCTAGGAAACAATCGACACCTTCTGAATCACCACCCCCTTCGGACGTCCTGTCTTCAGACATCACGGAGGAAAAGCCATCGACCCAGCAACAAGTTATCCCCGTCCGCGAATTGAAGCCTCCATTACCACGAAAGCCGGTTGGTCCACAGGCTGCACAGCTGGATGGCCGCTCGATATATGAAGCGTCAAGCCCAATGTCACCAGCAACCGTATATCATGAGATGGATGCAGGTCCAGTGGTTGGATCACATCAACGACCTATTCATTCCGATGCTTGATCTAAGGAACCGGACGGATGGCCTTTCTACGAATTTCTTTTTTTTTAATCTCATATACCCACTGACAGTCATGAATTTCAACTTAAAGGAGCTTTCAGGATATTGAAGTTGATCAATGTCAAATCGTAATTGTATTATCATCCATGGGTAGTATTCAGAAATTATATCCACGAGTGTAGCAAGGGCTATATTTACTTCGTTTTCATTCTACAACATTAGCGGATTTGACGATAATTACTACGTTAAGTACTATAAAACTCAAGGTGCATATGGAATATACATTTCTCATTATTCATTGCCTATTTATCTAACCAACGGGATATTCAAACTTTTACAAGATGACCTTGTGCTCAGCGGGCTTCTCCTCATCTTCACCGAAGATGTTGATGTTCCAGCGAGGCTTGTTGGCAGTGTAAGGAGTGTTGTAACGACGGCGCTTGGCGCCTTCACCCAGGCTGCTGACCTTGGCAACTTCCTCGGCAGTGAGCTCGACCTCCTTGAAGTTGTCACGAATGCGCGAGGGAGTCACCGACTTGGGGATGACACTGTGACCGCCGACTTGGGACCAGGCGAGAATAACGTGGGCGCCAGTGACTTCAGTGCCGGTGCGCTTGGCGACAGCCTCGGCGACCTCCTTAACCTCGGGGCGAGTGATCAGAAGGGGGATGTTAAGCATGTTGTTACCGAAGGCCTAGTGCACACAATATTAGTCTTTGATCGAGCAAGCAGACGGAAGGATGTGAAGCGCACGGAGTAAGCGGTGATGTGGATGTTCTTCTTCTGGCAGTATTCAACCAGGTCGTTGCTCTGGAGAACGGGGTGACGCTCGATCTGGTTGGCAGCGGGGACAACGCCAGTGCCGTTAATGATAGCCTCGAGCTAGGATGTTGTCAGTATAACTATTCATACAATCTCGCGAATCATGGGCGAACGAACGTGAGGGATAGTGTGGTTGGAGACACCGACGGCGCGAGCCTTGCTCTTGGGGAGCTTGGTCATGGCTACATGAAAGAAAATGGAGTTAGCAAATTATCAGCAGAGGGGATCCGGTAAAAGAGGAACCCTCTTACCCTTCCAGGTGTCGACAATGGAGACACCATCATCAATGACAACGTCACCACCCTCGACATTGCTACCCTCAACCAGTGGGAAGTAGGACTCGCCCTTCTGGAAAGCAACGGGCCAGTGAACAAGGTAGAGATCAAGATAGTCGAGCTCAAGCTCGGCTAAGCACGCATCCAGAGAGGCCTCGACGACCTCAGGGCGGTGCTGGGAGTTCCACAGCTTGGAGGTCTATATTGCCAAAAAGTTTAGCACATTGTGGGATAATTGCAAAGCGTGCGCTGCCAGAGAGAAACCTACAATGAAAAGATCCTCACGCTTCAGTCCAGGAACATCCTGGTAGGCGCGCTTAATACCAGCAGCAACCTCCTTCTGGTTCTGGTAGCTATAGTGGGAAAGGGTTAATTCCGAGATACGCGGTTTGGGGAGATCATGCTGGGCCAATTGGAGTGGCATACATAGTGGCAAGATCCTGCAGAACGTTAGCACCCTGATTTTCCTAAAAAAGTTCCCATAAAAACGATGGAAAATTTATCAACATACCAGGTGGCGGTAACCGGCCTTCAGGGCCTCGTAAACTGCCTCACCAACCTGACCGGGGGCAGATTGCCAAGTACCGAATCCCAGCTGGCTATACATATGCACATATTAGCAAAAGCCAATTCTGCAATGATTGAGATGCTGTTGGGGGTTGATTATGACGGTAAAACTTACGGGATCTGAGCACCGGTGTTGAGAGTGACCTTCTTTCCGAGAGACATGTTGAGAATGTTAGGTAAATTCCAAGTTTAAAACGAAGAGATAATTGACAGAGAAGAAAAGAGAAAAGAGAAAATCAAACGCTGGGAGAGAGGGGCAAGGGCATCTACTAATATAAGTTCCCAATACTCGTCGACGTGTCTCTCCGCGGCGGGGGGGTTCCAAGGAACATGCATCATCGTCTCGCCATCCCACGCTGCCCCTCCTTCTCTCCTCTTTTTGTTGCTCGGAGCAGACTCCACCGAGGGGGATCGGCGGGGGGACATGGCGTCCAGGTCATGCAAGCTAAGATCTGGACTCGGCGTTGATGTACTATGTCCTGTATACTGCTTGTTCTCTGATGGAAAAAGATACTCTCCGCAGCCCTAAGATGCCGATATCCCCTTGCGATTTCACTCCTTCTCGTTTTCATATACATTGTAATCGTATCACAGTCCATTTACACCCTTTCTGCCCTGTATGAATCCCCATATTCTTACCTAATGTGCCATGCCATATTAAATTATCCGCGTTTTTATCCGGATGTTTTACCGACGCGCTAGACAAAGATAGGCAGTGGAGGACCGACCAAACTGGGGCTCGCTGCTTATTGCTCGCTGCTCACTGGGTCCTCGCGAGAGGCCGACGGATTCTCCCTACGATTGAATGGTGATTGCTCGGCGCTTAGTTGCCCACAATTCCCCATGAAGCTCCTCCAGAACCCTGTCGGGCACTCGATTTGGTATAGAACACCTCTGATACACACACGATGACAGGTGGCTTTTTCTGTTCCGTACTCCCGTTCCAGCAATTTTACCCATCTGAGCGACGCTTGGAACTTCCCTGGAAATATTTTCTGCACGGAGTTCTGCCGGTCCCGTCGGCTCGATCGTTCCGGAATTTCGCACTTTCTCCGTGTTCACCGGGCAACGAAGACGATTTCCGAGCCGAAGAACGTCATTTAAATGTATGAGAGCGTGATGAGGATAGTTTTAGGATGAACACCCTCACTGATAAATTAGTGATATAGCCAATCATCCATTCATCGCAGAAAAGAAAATAGTTAATATAGGCTAGTGTAATGCTGTTTTTCGGTATACCCGCTCGGTATCTCTAGAGAAATAGCTGGTCGGCCCGAATAAGATCTTGGTGTTCGTACTATACTTATACTGTAGATGTTTTTGTCTTTGATTCCACTCTCTTCATTTCAAATTCAGGACGAGAATTATGGTTGAGGTTGGACAGGGTGGGCCCAACTGTGGTTCATCATGCTTGATGTGATTCCCACCTATTCGGCCCACATCCCCATAACAATGTACATGTTCAAATGGGTATGTATATCTCAACAAATATCTATTAATCCAACTAGATATGTGACATCTACATATTTTCATATTGTGGCAAATCTACTCGCTACGCCTAGACGAAACCATGGTAACTGGCCCAGCTATCTGATTCGGCAATTTGCCTTGTGTATGCGAGTCTATCTGACTATCTTCGTCAGAGGACAAACATATTTGACGAATGTGAACTCTCACTGAGCTTATTCGAGAGTTTAATTTCCTATTAAAGCGAAGCTTCTGGCCACGGTAACAATATGCTCAGCAAGTTTGACCCATAAAGTCTACCCACTAAATCGACTACGCCTTCTCAACCCCCCCCCCCCAAAAAGGTACAAAACGAATATCCCGAAAATAGAAGGGACCGTCAAAGCCCCTATTAAACTAGCCCCCTTTGCGACTCCAATATTTCTATACAGCGGCCCGGACCACAAAACCGCGGCAAAGGCTAGTTTCGACCTTGCGAAATCATTCATGGCAAACAAACTGGCTGAATGACTAGGGTACGCGACTGCTATGTAGCCAAACATACACTGTAGCAGTGTGATAACGCCCATCATGATGAGAATGAAGCCCACACTAGGCACAGCCCAATGAAGTTCAGCCCGAGAAGTCCATGCGAAAATGAACATTCCCGCCGGAACAAAAAGAGAGATAAATAAGGCCGGGATCAAAGAGGGATACTTCCAATCTGAATTGGTTTGGCAATATACTGATGTATGAAAATATAGTAAAATGGCATGGCAATAAGAACGGCGATTATTGCTGCTAGAAAGACGAGACCCATATCACATACCCCTTGATATACGAGCGGAACTACCTCGAAGAATGAGTAAAAGATGGCGTATACCAAGGCTATATATATAGTTGTGAACATGATTGCTGGATCAAGGGCATTTATTTTCCAGGGCATAGCAAGTGCACCATAAAGAATGGAGTTGATGTCACATTTACCGTCAATCTCTGATGGAGCCCTGAGATATTGGTTGTCGGTTAGGGCACGCAGGCGAGCGGCACGTTTGTGCAAGATAGTTGGGCCAGATGTTTCGGGAAGAAAGAGCTATTATATCAAAGAAGGTAAGTCTGTATACTTGAAATAGACTTTCATTGCATGTATGTTCGAAAAAAGGAGATATGAAGGGCGAATACCATCATAATAAAGCAAGGTGCTGCACCCCATAGGATTTCCCACATCGACCGCTTCCATCCATTTTTCATAACACTGAAACCTGCTATAGATGGTGCAATTGCAGGTGCTGCAACTGCGCATGTGCCCCAGATCCAAAGGCCGCATGGAATATTGATCAAACTTGTGATATCCGCCAAGGAGGCAGCTCCTGTAGCTAAACATGGCGAGCCTAAGAAGCCCTGTAGAAAACGCAACACAAGAAGCCCTGGGACATGATCGACAGCTGTAGCAGCTCCACTGACGATGATAAAAAGAGTGAGTGATATGATGTTAGGTGGATTGCGACCAATGGCTAGAATCTCGGATAATGGACTGAGCAGCAGTGCTCCAATCCCGTAACTAAGAAGAACAAGCGCTAAACCAAGTGATCCTACTGCCGTAGGTACTTTATACGCCTGTATGAAGTCCGGCTCAACGATGGAGAATATAGAAGAGGCTAGATATACGATAAAAGTGCAAAATTTGATCTGGATGTAGATCAAAGACTTGATTGATGCCGGCCAGAACTGTGGGTTATACTGGTCGTGAGGGCCATACCAAGAAACCACCATCACTCTCCCCGGTTCCAGCTCGCCAGAGCTTCTGGTATCGAGGACTCTAAAATATTGCCGACGAGTGATGGATTCGGGACGTGTATGCCTTCGTTGTTCGACTTTTCTAGGCAATTCACTGATGCAGATGTTATTGCGCTGGAACCAGTGTCCTTGAAATATTCTGGAGGAAGTTGAAACCCGGGCATTTCCTCGGGGAATTGACAAAGTCGACCCCGTGAGAGCATGCGAAGCAGCATACCAAAAGAGGTAGATGGTAGAATCCGGTAGAATCCGCAATAAAGAGGCCATGGAGATGATAGTATAACAGAACAGAAATAAAAAATTGCAATGTTTCTGAGGATATACCGGAGCTTCTGCGACAGAAGCGATTTATAAGAAATGGCTATACAATAGACGCTCAGCGGTAGATGCAAGTCCCATGCATGAATGTGCCACCTCTCTCCCTGGACACGTTGTATTCCGTCCATATATTAAACAGTCATCAGCTGCAAGTCACGATAGCACATATGTACATGGGCTCACGATCTGGTTTCCACACTTCCTGGTACATATATGAAGTATACAATATCTGAGCTGCAGCCAAAAATGGTATGTTTTATGCATTTTATCCCTGCCATGTAAGATCATCCTGTAGTCGATTGCTTTTAATGCGAAAGTTGGAATCTGGTCTGATTCAATCTTCAAAGCACAAAACACGCTCACATCCATTTTCTTTCTTCTATCGAAGCCTTATTGAGGGAGAAGGCGCCCTGTCTGTTCCTCTATCCTTGGAGAGAGCGAAGGCAGCGAGCGCGACAATGAGGTCTCTCTCTCCAACCACGCCCAACTTGATGATGAATTGGTTAAAACAGTGGGCATTCTAAGTACAAGAAGTAGACATTGGCAACTGCTCAGATTCATGATCAAGAGGCGAGTTAGAGGGGAGCTAGGTTACTACGACTGAATCAATTGCGACTCGCAGCTTGAAGGCGTAACTGGACGGAAGTGAGATGTTTTACCTTATATCTAGCATACAGTGTTTACAACCTTGTCAGGATAGTTGATTGGAATATTTACCCCGGTAAATTTGTCAAATCTCATTCGTTGAGTCAACAACCATACCATCCACGTACGCTGTTAGAAGATATTTCCATGCGCGATTCATTCTCTCAGGGAGGGTTAAATGTATTTACATTGTACATCAGTCATTTTTACACGAGAAGGTAAATTCCTGATAAACACTAATTGAGTATACCTTCAGTATTTGTTCCTTGAATCCAGGTCGAATGAAATAGCTGGTTGGCCTGGCAGGTCACACCTCCAAGATTTGGAATATAGATACAATCACTCAACCACAATGCAGATCTTGCCAATGTGCTTTCCAGAAGCAAGAGCACTATAAGCGGATACAATATCCTCCCGAGTGAAAGCAAACTCCTTTTCGATGCGAAATCGCAGCTTTTGTCTCGACACAAGAGTAACCAAATCATCCAGCATACACTTCGGCCCAATCTGAATACCACGAAGGACAGCCTCCTTACCGAGAGCGAGCAACAAGACATTAGGTATGCGCTCAGGATCGTACTGAGCGAGATATCCAATTATACTGATCACACCTCCTTGGGCAATTGCAGCAAGACTTTGTTCAATGGTTCCAACTCCACCGATTTCCAAGATATGATCCACCCCCTTCCCTCCAGTCAGCTTGACGGCTTCGGCGGCCCAGTCTGGTGTCTTCGTGTAGTTGATACAGAAGTCGGGGTTGAATATTTCTTTGACTCTTTGAAGCTTTTCGTCGCTAGAAGAGGTGACTATCGTAGTTGCACCAGCCGCCTTCGCTAGAACAAGGGCCGTCATGGATGTGCCTCCAGTGCCTTTATGGTATCCTCGTTCAGCATTAGGCTCAACATTGGGAAATAAGATCAGGCTTACCTTGCACAAGAACTGATTGACCTGCGATGAGAGGTTTGATTCCATAGAGGGAATTCCAAGCAGTCACCCCGGTACAAACTAGCGATGCTAATTCACTGTATGATTGAGGGGAGTCGGCAGGAATCTTAGTGACCGCCGATGCTGAACGAGCGATATACTGAGCCATCACGCCATCCACGCCACCACCTTGTCCAGAGATCACATCCTTGGCCGGGCCATAGAGTCGAGTATTATCGAAGGATACGACAACTCGGTCTCCCTTGGCGAAATCACGTACCCCAGCGCCAACTTGGACAATATCACCAGCTGCATCCGATCCTGGAATCACGCGGTCTTTGATGGCGAAGGGATATTTCGAAGTAGCAATTTGACAATCCCTTGAATTGAGTGAGATGGCCCGGACTTTAATCAGAACCTCATCACGAGAAGGTGTAGGAATGGCTTCTTGGTAAGAAGTCAGATCGTCAAAGACATTTCTGGTGGGAAATCGGAAGACAGTTTGTTGCGCCATTGCGAAGTGTAGAGAAATTCCATAGATTTAATTGAGAGAATAAGGATACTTCAACTTATCCGAAGATACTTTCGACTCTTTTATATTGCTGGATTTGTCGAAGTATACAATTTTCCCCCGGAATTACTCAGCCGCAGTCGTTCCGGCAACTCCGATTGGCTACAAAACTCAACAATATTTTGCTTCTTTACTTCATCTCTTTTCTTCCTCCAGGACATCTCACTGGCTAAAATAATTGAGAATGCCCGAATCCGCATTTATACTGCCCGGACGGAGGGAATTGGCTTCGCGGCGCCGAAAGATCAATCAGGCTTGTGATTTCTGTCGCAAGCATCGGGTCCGGTGTGAGACGGCTACGCCTTGTCCTCCATGTGTGGCTAACAATATCATTTGCCATCGATCTGATCAGTCAAAAGCACCTCGGAGAAAAGAGGGAATACGGAATTACAATAGAAGAGACGATCAATCATCAACAGTATCATGTTCAGGTCCCGTCACACCAACAATTGATTCTTGGCCTCGAGAAGAGGAACTTGTACCCCCCAACACCCTCGCCTGAAGAGAACCTGGCATGGATATCGCGTAAAACAGACTCCATGCTGGGATTTATTTCTCGCATCAATGCTTTCTGCTCGGGGGGTTTCTGAGCTTTCCCCAGGCGCAACACCACCTGACACGAACACATCACCAGAGCAAACCTCGCCTTTCTCATCTAGTATTCCACAGGAAACGAATTCTACGAATTGCGATTTATCGGCTGCACAAACCGAACGATTACTGCAAATATTTTGGTCTCGTTTCTTACCCCAAATGCCAATTGTTGCATGGAAGGACATAAGCCCCGACGGAGGGCATCACACGGTACAATCGCCTCTATTGGATGCCATAACTGCCTTTTCTCTACAACAAATATATCATACCAGACTCCACAAAAGACTAGTTGGTCTTAAATGGTGTCACTTTGAGCGGAGCGAGCGAGACATCGGGATGCCTTATTTCCACCGATGTCTCTCTGCCATTACCCAACTCTCTACATTCGCAAGCCCATCTATATCTGTTATGCAGTGCTACTGTTACCTCGTCTCGTATTTATTAGATGCTGGACAGGAACAGGCAGCATATAACATGGTCGGCCTAGCTCTTCGGATCAGCCAAACACTCAATTATATGGACTCAAGAACAGGGGGATATCGCGAATGCCAGCATTTTCGACGCATTTGGTGGACTTTGGTTCTTCTCGACTTTCGATGCTCGAGGCACATTGGCAAACCAGTTACAAATAATTTGAAGGAATTGATGTGTCTAAGGCCGACCCGAGAACTAGAAGATCGGAAAATATCTAATGGCTTACTATGTCACAGCGAATCAATTGGCCTCACAGCCGCGGCTCTGCTCGTGAATGAAACTATGGATCGCTTTGAACAAGGGCCCGGATTAAAGGATATTGATTCAAGAGCTCAAAATTTTTCGGAAAGTTTGCTTTATCTCCAGAGATGGTGTGACGAAATTCGAACTGAGCCATTGCTGGCCCATATCCAACTCGATATACCAGATATATCCGGAGGTCAACAAGAGATCAGCGAGGAGCCCGAACCCATAGAGAAGTCCAATTCTGAGATGGAAGTTCTTCTAATTACCATGTTAAGACTGCAATACCACCATGTCATAATGGGTCTCCATCGTGTCTTCATCCAATTTCCCAGTTACCCCCTGACACCAAAAACCAACCCCAAGGCCGACGCCCACGCTGCGACTGCTCTCAATCATGCCATTACAATAATAGAAATTTCTCATGGGAAACTGACGACGCACGAAGTTCTCAATGGCCTTCGTGAGATATACCAGTACATCTGGAATGCAGTCATCACCATTATCGGCTTCATGCTCGCATACCCATACTGCCACCGATGTTCACGAGCCAAAAGATTCCTCAACTTTGCTTTAGAAATATTCGACTCGGCAGATAGTGAAAACTCCCTTGCAATTCGTGCAGCAAGCCTGACTCGCCATTTATGCGGTAAAGTGGACACCCTTGTCCAGACTCTGAATATTGGTCAACCCTCGGGTCCGGTAGTCCAGAGTCAGGCCCAACAGAATAATCTGCCTTTATCTTCCTGGCCTTCAACACAAAATGAAGAAATCATTTTTGGGGGGTTGGAGGGAGATTCGTTGTGGTCATGGGCGGATTTGGTCAATATGGATTCTTGGCCAACCTACTGTGACGAGGTCAATGAAGCATTTATGGACCCGGTAAATTTATCAATATGACGAGAGAGCTTTCAAGATAATGAAAGATCATTTCGGAATCAGATGATTCAAACAAAACAAATTATGATACTTGAAGAAAGGCCAACAGGAATCACCAAATAAGACCCACCTCCAACCATCCTCTGATTCCTATTGGACAGACCCAAGCATCTATGGGTCTGGTGGATGAAATGAACAGTTGAATAATTTACACAGATGGGATGATACTGTTGATGAATAAATGGCAAGAGAAGTGACCGATACTATTATACACTGGAGCCTTACGAAAAACCGAACTACGAAATTAAGGAGAACTATCGCTATAAGAGGGATTATGATGTTTATTATGCTGTACTGTGTATATGCAGCGAGCTGTATCCCTTCGATCATAAGAATGCATGTCATGAGATTCAGATACATCAAGTTAATCCTTCTTCATAAAGACATCCAACAAAGCCGGGTAGTTGGGAGTACCCAGGCCAGTGACAGGATCCCAACCCTCAGCAGCCTCAAACCCATCCGTATCACAGCCAGGATTATTACCCTTAGTGACGTCGAAGAAAGCTTCAGGGTGCTCGTAGAGAACAGGGTTGACGAAACCAACTGTGGATTTACCAACTGCGAGACGCTCCTCGTTGATACGGGTCAAGATTGCCGCAAATACAGGAGCGGACGCAGAGGTACCGCCGATGGACTGGGGAAGTCCGGTGTTGAAAATGACAATGTTGTCGCCAACTGCAGAGACATCGGGGTATCCACGACCAATTCGGTTGTAGATACCACCATTGGCAGCAAAGCTGCTGTTATCAACGCTCTCGTAGTACTTATAGCTCGGCTTGGCCTTCGAGAAGTACTCTTCCACGGCCTTGTTTTGGTAGTCTGGTCGTTTGTAAATGTTGCTGAAGCCGCCACCGGAGTAGAAACGGCTCGTAGCCTCCTCATCATGACCAGTGGAACTGCCACCAAGCGGGATCACAGTTGCTCCGACGGCAGTCATGTAGGGGCATGAGGCTGGGAAATCGGGGGCAAAGACCTTGCCATCATCACCAAGACAGTTGCTAGGAGTAGGATCACCACCACGACCAGCAACACCGGAATCACCAGATGCCACGACAACTGAGACACCCTGCATGCCAAGTTTCATGAACTCATTACATTGACGACGTTGGTAGGAAATGGGAAGATCGGCTTCGGCGGAGCCATAAGAAATTGAGAGAACCTTGGGAGGCTCGTAGACACCGCATTGAAGCTGACCCTTATATCCACCTTCTTGGGGATCGGGGTAGGGAGGGTCCAGGGGTGAGATTGTATCACAGTAAGACCCATCAATGGCATCGAGGAAGGTGTTCAAGAAACCTCGGAAGGTATAGTTGCTCTGGTAGACGGTATCATCGGATTGGAAGAGGATGGAGTTCTGAGGCCAAATGATAGGATACGAGATTTGGAAATCCAGATCCGACTCAGGTCCTGCACTTTCGAGAGGCGCGGGTGCTTTGGCGCCATCGACGGCCTTCAGAGTAGGATGGGTTCCAGTCGGAATGTCACTGGGGTAGTCAGCTATCGATGTTTCTCTAGATCCAAAATATGAGAACTGAGAATTACCTTGCAAAAGCCTTGAAGAAGAGATCAAGGTCCTCTTGGGAGTAAACATCGCCGATACTCTCGAAGATGCCAAGCTCATTACCCTTGGTCGACTTTTTACCCTCGGTAATATTATACATATCTATTGATATAAGTATAAAGCACAACGTAGAATTTTTTCTTTTTTTTTCTTTGAGTGACTGACCTTTGATACACTGAGGCGTGACAGCGATATCACAGAAATCGAAGAGACCACCAAGAAGTTGTTCCAGAGGCATGGTAATGGGACCAAGAACAGGAGGCGGATCGCCATTCTGGAAGCGTTTTTGGATGCTGCTCTTCTTGCCGACACCAGTAACCTCGCGCAGGGCGATACCGGGGGTAATGTAATCGATGTGATGACGCACAGAGCGTGGGACTTGATACCTAATGGACAGTGTCAATGACCAAGCTCAACTATCTATCGGCCCTTCACGGGGTGTCTCTCTTACTCGCGGCAGGCAACGTGTGGCCGACCTGTCTCAGCGTGAGAGTAAATATAATACTCGGTGTTGAGAAGCTTCTCAAGTTCATTTGCCTCGGCATCGAATTGAATCCATTGTTTATTGGTCGAGTGTGAGATACGGCTCGAGGCGATGCCAGATGATTCCAACCAGTTACGAACATCATCGACGCTTTCCTTGCTTGGGGCAAATAGATCATGCACCTCACTTGCTGTCATATGCTGACCATAATGTTCCGATGAAGGATCGGACCTAACAGCTGCGTATTAGTACAGAGATAGGGGGTGTGTTAGGTTGGAAGGCATACATCTCCATCAAGAGCTCATGGCCATATGCCAGGTTGTTCTGAGCCAGACCAATTCGCACAGGCAACGAGGCAGACGAATCAAGTCTTTTTCCCTCGGTCCAGTAGCTTGGAATGTAATCACGTCGCTCGTGTACCTCATAGTCGGGAGTGGGAGCGGCCAAAACACTGGCGGCAGCAGCGCCCAAGATCAAGATAGAGAACTTCATGATAATCTAAGAGTATGGATGGATAACTTTCATCTAACAAAAGCCACCATACACACTGAATAAACTCGACAAGGCGCGACCGCTGGGCAAAGCTTGGATTTATACCGTTCGGCTCAAGTTGATCTCCGCAGCTCGTACGGAGCACTCTTACTCCATCGGCCAGGTCCCTTTCATCGTCCACGGGTTCCCCCTAGTATGTTGGGCCCATCCCCCAGGAACTAAATGCTGACAGTCCAATAAGAGAGCATACACACAAGACAAAGCAGGATGGCAAAGACATTATCAAGAGTGGAACGTGGAGATCTGCGCTTGATGAGCGGGTCTAAGATGGGGCATTTACTGTTAACTACGGAGTATAAGGAGAAACATAGTTTCGCGGACTGGGAACTTCTTGCTCAGGAAGAGCAGGGGACGATCACAGATGCTTGGACCTGAAGCTAAGAAGAGGGGAGATGGTCGTGGCGGAATGTTGCCTGCATATCCTATTAGAGCAAAAAGGAACCGCGGTCGAATCAACTGGGGTGTTATCAGGATGGGAAAGTTTAGATCCTGTAAGACTTTGGGCTCGAGTTCAACCTAGTTAAGCCGGAATTGAGACTGCAATAGGAATCATTTCGGAATGTGGTGGTTGGACGGAGTATGCTTCGGTGACTTAAATGTTGGCGTTGATGGATAGGGTTGCTGGTCAATGGTCCATCGTGTACATCCAGACTGTACGGGGAACAAGGAGTGTACATACTCTGGATATTGTCCATACTATGACTTGCAGAGCAGAAGAATGCGGAAGTACTCCGTAAGACCCTGAACCGATGCTTGTGGTGGAGAAGATACCATCGTGCTCTCGTTGAACAGAGCAGCCTGTCACTTGAGAATCGAACCTCGGACAGCAAATAGACCACCATGTGAAAATCAGATTTAAAGCAGTCAAGCATCAAGAGAGAATCGGTCAGGAACCACAAGCTCAAGAACGTCAAGGGCCTCGTGCGAATCAAAATCTACTGTACGGTATTGAATATACGGCCATCTCAACTGCGAGGGGTCCAATGCCATCATAATCCTCAGTCAAGGTTTCCGGGATCCACTTGATAGTGGAGGCTTGTTGAGATGCCGTCTTTTGGAGTGTTTTGATAGGATTCTGGGTCCTTTCGCGCGTGGATCCTTTGAGAAATGGTTGATGCCGATCCTGATACTTCGTCCAGACCCCTGAACTCACACCCCGCACCCTGTTATTCGCCATTCAAGGAGACTTTCAACTAATGTACTCTAGGAGGAGGAGTTGTGGTAGAAAATAGAAATCACAAGTGAGAACCTCGGGGGTTCAGGAGAAAAGACGCCCGTCTTTCCTCGGGCGAGGATGGGGAAGAAAAGAGGCAATTGGGCAATTTTGAGGGATTGCTTCAATTGCGACTTCTTTCTATCGACCGTTGAAAATCTGGGGCTGCTTGCTTTTTCTTGTGGAGAGAAGAAGTACATAAAATCCGAAGTTATATAGTACTGTTGAGTATTGCTTTTGTTGAAACTGTGCTTATTTATACTACAAAATTGAAGTCACCAATTGATGGGCAAATCTTGTTCATTCTCTTATTCATTCATTTATTAGTTGATATAATAACTTATTAAAGATTGCAAATTAGAGGATCATAGCAATTTCGTAGGCCTCGTGCAATGGATAGAGCGGAGATTGTTCAGTCTTGCAGATTTTGTGCTGAGACTCAATGCATTCGAGATATTACCAGAAGACTATGTGCGGGGAGTACAGCAGCCCCGTCTCACTCCTGATAATACCGAAGAACGAGAAGAAGAGGGAGAGGAAGAGAAAGTAGAGAAATGCGGTTAAGCAATCACTCCACTCAATCAGGGTAGCTAAGTAGAACTATTTGGGCTGTCTTCAAGCTGACTGTCTTTAGGCATCTGATCAATGCCTCCTAGACAAATAGACAGATCCATTGTATGGAATATTTCGCACTAATCTCCGAGGCTGAGCAAGAGTCTTCCCCTGAAAAGCCCCGGAATGACAGCATTCACCCCGTGGGCGACCCACTTAAACCGTTGATCCTACTCGCATTGCTGCTTTTGTAGGTGGTCAGGGCTAAGAACATAAGCCAGCAGGACGATGCCATTGGGATCTAGCCATGAGCATAGTGGATCCGTCTGGGCATGAACTGCTGCTATCACTGTACAGTCGAAAGGGAATTTGAGAAGTCTGGGAATCGTGCTAGTGCTGGACTGAGCAAAACGAAATTAATATGCAAGTGTGATTCTGCGAGGCGGGGAGAATCACGATCCACACCATTTCCACAGGAGGTCAATCAGCTGCTGTCGATGGAGTGGTTTGGCGATATAGTCATCCATTCCCTGAGCAAGGTAGGTTTCTGCGTCGCCTTTCAAGGCATTCCCCGTTAATGCGATGATGGGAACGTCGATTTTCATCTCGCGAATCTGTTTAGTTGCTGCAATGCCGTTCATGATGGGCATATTTATATCCATCAGAATCGCGTGGTATGCAAATGGTTTCTGCTTTACCATGCGTACTGCTTCGGCTCCATCCCACGCTGCATCGACTCCGCTAAAACCGAGTGTTGCAAGTAGCTTGATCATGATGGTCTGATTGACCTTGTTATCCTCCACAAGCAGCAACTGTTTGTGCCGAGCCACCTTTTTCAGGAGTGCCTCCGAATCGAAATTGTGGACTGTTGGACTCTCTGAAGCTAGGGGCTTGGTTCGAGACGAGTGTTGTTTATGCTCTGGCATGCGATCCATTTTCGCTGACATCCAGAAAATACTACCAGGACCATCTGGATTAGCACGAAAGCCCATAACACCGTTCATGAGCTCTGCCAGGCTTTTACATATCGAGAGTCCCAGTCCAGTTCCTTGATATCGCTTGGTAGCCGAATCGGCGAAACGAGTAAAGGGGGTGAAGAGAGTGGAAACCGCTTCTTCGGGGACACCAATTCCCGAGTCCACGACTTCGATGGAGATATTGTACGACTGTGGATGATTCAAGTCCGGTTCGTAGGCCGCATTCACACGCACATAGCCCTTTTCGGTAAACTTGACAGCATTGCTGACCAGGTTTTGTAAAATTTGGCGAAACCGCAAGGAATCACCTTGCAGGGTTGGTGGGAAATCGGAGGAAATGGAGCTTTCCAGCTTCACTCCTGGTTTGGTGGCCTGCTGACAATTGCGAATGACTGCATTGATCACATTTGGAATATTCACCACATCGGGGGTGAGAGAGAAAGAGCCGGACGAGAGCTTTGAATAATCTAGGACATCATTGATGACTTGCAAGAGGATGGAGGTCGAGTCTTCCAAGACCAGTGCATACTCCCGTTGGTCATCATTCAACGAAGTTCTCATTAGCATAGTCAACGCCAGGAACATCCCGTTCATAGGGGTGCGTAATTCGTGAGACATATTAGCCAAGAAATCCTCCTTGAGCTTGGCTGTATCCTCGAATGCATTGATCAAGCGAGCCTCGGCGGCCTTACGCTCTGTCAAATCCCGGGTGACTTTAACGAAACCCACATGTCGGCCCAGCTGGAATATCGGAGTGATCATGACATTTGCCCAAAACCGACCTCCATCCTTTCGGTAGCGCCAACCCTCGTCTTCCACCTTGCCTTCACGCAAACAAACATCGAGTTCACGAGCTGGCTTCTGAGACCGTCTATCCTCAGCACCGTAGAAGATGGAAAAATGTTGACCGATAATCTCGTTGGATGTGTAACCCTTGAGAATCGAGGCGCCTGAATTCCACGTTGCAATGTGGCCTCGTGTGTCGAGCATGAAAATCGCGTATTCTTTGACTGTATTCACAAGGATCTTGTACGTCTCATTCAGGAAAGGTTGTTGGTCTATCCGAGTTTGACCATGCGTCTTTTCCGTCAGAGATTGAGCCTCCAGAAGCACGTAAATCAGCACATCATCGTCAAAAATTGGGGTGACACGAAGGGTGAAAATTGAATCACAGCCAGCCACACCGACTGACTCTATTGACTGAACCGAATGAGTGGCGACGGCCGCACCCAGAGCGCCACTCAACAAAGCAAGATCTGGTGCCGGTACGGTCCGGGGAGCCAAATCGTAAACACTGGATCCGATAAGCTGCTCGCGTGTATTCTGAAACAACTGAATGTGACTGTCGGAGACTTCAGTCACGCGGAGAGAACCATCCAGGACAATCGTGGGTGTTGGGGTATATCGATAAATCCGGCTCATAGGATCCGACATTTTCCCCGGTAATTTCGTTCGTCGAGATGGTTCACGCGACCGGTCGTCATTTTCCGCCGGCGGAGTGATAAGCATGTCGAAACTGACAGGGCGACGATCCTCAAGAGAAAGGTGGAGCATCTCCTGGTCCAGAACCATTTTCAATTCAACCCGTCCTGCCTAGAGGCAGGACCAACACTCCAAGAGGAACAACCCAAAGGACTCATTCAAAGCGTATACGGAATGATCGGGTAGACTCGAAGAGGAAATCGTCAAAAAAAAAGTACG
Source organism: Penicillium citrinum (assembly GCF_028827155.1). NCBI lineage: Eukaryota > Fungi > Ascomycota > Eurotiomycetes > Eurotiales > Aspergillaceae > Penicillium > Penicillium citrinum. The sequence continues at coordinate 4,772,307 of NW_026622686.1, forward strand.
GGCAAACTGTCGAAAGATGTTGAGCAATCTCCGACCTTCTACCGAGTGAAACCCGTGTGCATGGAGTATTGCGCCCACAGAGAGAGAGAGAGAGGGAGGGATAGGGTTGAGGGAAAGAACGAAGAAGAAGAAGAAGAGAAGAAAAATAGAAGAATCAAGAATCAAGAAAAAAAACCAGAACCGGATCTGCAAGGGCCGAGAAGAAAGAAAAGACTCGAAAAACGTGGCGGGATTTGACGAAGATGAGGCGAAGTTGAGTGGACGGCAAGTTTCGCCGGCGGGGAAGAATTTCGGTCACGCTTTTTTTGGACTTGGCGAACGCGTGGAGTTTCAAACAAGAAAATGATTACATGAGAGGATGAGAGGATGAAAAGATGAAAGCAAAGAATGATAGATCAACTGGAGGGGCAATATTCAGTAGATGGCAATATATGGCGATGCTCAGGGAAAAGAGAATAGAACAGAACAGAGCAACATGCAGATGAGAAACATCAACAGACCAGACAATATAGTATGCTAATGAAGTGTAAAAGAACAATAAAAGAAGTGTAAAGAGTAAAAAACTAGACAATCACATTCTTGCGCTCGCTTTCCTCCACCATTTTAACCAGGGCGTCGGCAACCCCGTATGAAAATGCATATCCGCCGCCACCAAAGCCATAGGCTGACAGGATGGTGCGTTGTCCACTCTGAACCGAGTCCAAACGATATCCTCCGCGTCGAGATGGACGAATCCCAATGATATGACTGATCGTCTCATCTGCAGGGTATTTGGGAACCACATGCGGGGCCAATCGATGGGCTCGAGTAATCTCATCCTGGGCGATATTCAGATCAACTTCCGAGGACCTGGTTGTAGGGTTAGTGGCGACTCGCTTAATTCTTCTAATAATCCAGAGAGATGTCCATGATTGGAATATGTAGACAGAGGGAGACTCACAAATTATCTTGTTGTTTGACACCTCCCAGTATGACTCCACCAGATTGGGGCCGGGGAATCACGTAGGTATATTCTTGACCATTTCGAAAATACATCGTGTGGCACTGATCAGTGCGGAGGAATACATTCTGGCCACGTTCAGGGAAGCATCGATCATCGAGGACGTCTGCTAACTTCTGACTGCCCAATCCACTGGCATTAATGAAGATCCGAGAGTCCGGGAACATCTCGTACAGTTGCTGGAGGGAATCGACTCGCCGTCGTAGGAATTGACCCCCAAGAGCCTCAACCTGCTGGCGAAGGTAAGGCATGTGTCGAGTGGGGTCCGTCACGAGAGTTTGATATGCCCATGCACAGTGAAATTCGGCGGGATACTCTGAGGGGTCCATCTCGCGGAACTGAAGACTGCCCGTCAGCATTGTACATAGTATATATATATTAAACTGGAAGAACAAAAGCAGTTGAGTAGTGATAGTAAATACCTTAGAGACCACTGTTCTTCCCCATAGAGCCGAATCTGGAGCTGGCTCTTTTTCTAAAAACTCCCGGGCATCCACGATATTCACGCCGGAGTTGGGATCTCGGGACATCTGCAGCAAGATGCGATGGGTGATGACCTGTAGGTACCGCTGATCTGGAGTGATACCACCGGCAGCATGCCAAGCAGCCCCTGCCCAGGCGGAGGCATAAGAAATGTCCTGATCTCCGGGGGAGAAACTCCGCTATTATGTGAACGGAGAAACCATGCTGTAAGAGTTGACGGGCAGTGGCACATCCGATGATGCCGGCACCGAGGATGATAATAGGGCGTTGAGAGAAGGGAGTAGGATGACTGGGAGTTTCAATTGGCATGTTGATGGGTGTAACTATTTGTAATTTTCAAAATGTACTGTCGTGTTGTAGTATATCTGAGAGGTGTGCGTGTTGGATGGACTTGCAGCTCGCGTACTAGTAAAGAACTCGAGTGCGGGTGTTAGTAGTAGACACAGAATCAACCATCTTGAAAAGAGAGAGAAAGAGAGAGTGAGAGAGAGAGAGAGAGATGAGAATAGTGACAGTCAATGCAAGAAATAGGAAGAAATGATAGTGGTGCTTGGACCAAAATTCGTGAGCTTCTGGAGGCGCTCCGGTCCGCCTGGTGGAGCACAACGGCGTGGCGGGCCATTCCGACATGTTCGTATTAAGAAGTGAGGAGTATCTGTAGTACTTGAGTTATATTTCCAATAGAATGTAATCAGTAGAGAGTGGAGTGAGTAAGTGAGTAAAAGACAAGAGGGAGAAGAGGGAGAAGAGAAGAAAGAGTCAAGTTGATATCAAAAGAGTAGACATGTGACCTGGCATAGCCCGGGAACTATATATACTACTACTAGTACTAGGGAGTAGTAGTATAGAATGGTAGTATATATTATATATTTGTTTAAATTGATATAGAACAGAGTATATACATTGATTATAATAATAATCTATTAGCTAGATATATATATATATAACAAATACTATATACTATATACTCTATTCTTATACTTAGTATACTATACTATAGTTAGTTAACTACTAGTAGAGAGTATGTAATCCACGAGAGATCCACTTCCTTCAATCACCCCAATCCTTCGACCCAACTGGACATTTCATCTTGTCGGCTCAACCCGTCAATACAGTAACATATTCACTATTACCAAGTACTCGTCTTCATGATTTGATTTGATCATCCAGAAGATCTGGGCTGTTGCCCTTCGACATGACTGATGAAAAGGACCGTCAGTCCTGGTCTCAAGTGGGTTCTATCCCTCCCTTGCATATTCTTTGCCAATACTAGCACATACAGCAGAGCACACTATTACATGCTCATGCCCATGCTCATGCCATCCCCATGTGCATGTATATTGTATGCATGTAATGCTGTACATAGTGGTAGTCTGCTCTACATGTTCACCCCACTCTTTGATAACGCAAGATCGCCCGTCTTTCTGACCCTCCTTAGACAAGCACGCAGACTTCTTCAACCTCCTCTGAACCCCTCCACGATCATACCGACCAGTCTGATCACATTTCAATCTTACACGACCGCGATGCCGAAGAGATCCTCCCCTACGATGCCGACGATTCCCCTTCCCCGAAGTTCGTGCCGTTGTGCAACCCATCGATGACCGGTCGCTCCCCGTGAACACTCTTCGCATGTGGACTATCGGTCTCATTTTTACCATCGTCGGAAGTGGCTTGAACCAATTCTTCAGTTTGCGTCAGCCCAGTGTCACCATTAGTGCCCTCGTCACTCAATTGTTGGCTTTTCCCTTGGGTTGTGGCTGGGCCAAATGGATGCCACTGGGTCGCCTCAACCCCGACCGTCACTTCAATATTAAGGAACATGGATTGATCACAATTATGGCAAATGTCTCGATTGGCTCTGCACAGGCCACTCAGATTATTGAAGCCGCTGTCAAGTTCTATAAGATGCCCTCTAATGCGGGCTTCGAGCTCTTATTGTGCATCACCACGCAACTTTTCGGCTTTGGCTTAGCCGGCATGGCGGCCCGTTGGCTGGTCGGCCCGGCTTCGATGTTTTGGCCGCAAGTCTTGTCCAACGCCGCATTATTGACCACTTTGCATAATCGTGAAAATGTCGTGGCGGATGGCTGGAGAATTACTCGTCTGCGCTTTTTCTTGATTATCTTTCTTGGTGGCGCGATCTGGTATTTCGCCCCCGGTTATTTGTTCACCGGCCTCAGTACGTTCACCTTCATCTGCTGGATTGTACCGAAGAATGTCGTCGTCAATCAATTGTTCGGACAGACCACGGGACTGGGTATGTCCGTGTTGACCTTCGATTGGGCCCAGGTCGTTTATGCCAACCAGAGTCCTCTGCTTGTTCCCTTCTGGGCTGGTCTAAATGTGATGGGCTCCTTCGCCCTTTTCTTCTGGCTCGTCTGTCCCATTCTGTACTATACCAACACCTGGTACTCTGCCTTTCTACCGATGCTTAATTCTGACACCTTCGACAATACCGGTCATGCCTACAACACATCTCGAATCATGAACTCCAAAGGCGCAGTGGACCAGGCGGCGTACCGGGATTATTCGCCCATGTTTCTACCAGCAGGCTATGCCATCACATTTGGCGTCGCCTTTGCAAACTTATCCGGTATCTTCTTTCATGTCGCCCTGTACCATGGACGGGACCTTTGGCAGCAGTGGAAAGGCACCGGCAAACGTGATGTCCATGCTCGAATCATGGAGGCTTATCAATGTGTTCCATGGTGGTGGTTTGCCACAGTAACCGCGGTGATGTTTATCTTGAGCGTGGTGATGAATGAAGTCTGGAAGACCGGATTGCCAGCCTGGGCAGTGTTAGTCGCATTCCTAATGCCCATGGTTTATTTCATCCCAGTCGGAATCATCAGAGCCATCACCAATATTAGCAGCAACCAACTCAACCTGTTGACCGAGTTTATCGGAGGCTATGCATTCTTGGGCAGACCACTTGCGAATATGGTCTTCAAATTTTACGGCTATGTTGCCGTTCAACAGGGACTGGAATTTGTCGCCGATATGAAACTGGCTCATTACTTACACATTGCACCTCGGACACTATTTGTCGCGCAGGGTCTCGCAACTCTTATCGGAGCGATTGTTCAATGCGGTGTGACTGTTTTTATGATTACGAGGATCGAAGGGGTTTGCACGACTGATGCTGCAGGCAATTTTACTTGTCCTCATGGTCGGGTGACCTATTCATCTTCTCTTATCTGGGGTATGTCAAGTCTATTAGCACAAGACCCGACTGGTGATACCGTGTGGCTTTTTCAAGGGGACTTTTTTTGACTGACATGTGAAACAGGAGCCGTTGGACCAGGTCGACTCTTTTCGCCAGGACAGATCTACGGTAATGTCTTATGGTTCTTTCTCGTCGGACCGATCGTCGTAATCATCACCTATCTCCTTGGTCGGCGTTGGAAACATGTCAATTATCTTTCATGGCCCGTCGCATTTGGTGCAATGAGTCTTGTCCCACCCGCCACTGGAGTCAGTTTCTCATCATGGTGGGTGATCAATATCATTTTCAACGGGCTGTTGCGACGTCGCAAGCCTGCCTGGTGGTCGAAATACAATTATGTTCTTTCTGCCGGGCTAGACTGCGGCGTCGCTGTTGCTACTGTGATTATTTTCTTCTGTATCACATTGCCTGCTGGTTCTTTGAACTGGTGGGGAAATACTGTGTATACTCACACGGCTGATGGACAGGGCACGCCGTATAAAAGTATCCCATCGCGGGGGTATTTTGGTCCCCCAAAGGGATCCTGGGAGTGATCATCTATCGACCGTGATTTTATAATATTTTGGATGATCTACTGTTTGCTTGCAATTATACATGGCGTTGAGAGGGATTAACATACTAGTATACCCGGAGAGGAGTTTTAATTGGCGTTTACTACATACCTTGATCACTAATAAACCTGAAGTGATCTCATAAACGACTTAAATTTGAATAAACTATACGATTGAATGCATTATAATCTTCTGTTGTCTATCAAACCTTTACTGACCTCCCACTAACATAAACTTTGACGATATTCCGATCATCTCCAGTCATGAGGAATTTCTCCAAAATATCGAAAATAGAGTCATCATCCTCCACTGGACTCATCACACCCGGTTGAGCAGTATGAACTTCCAAAGCATCAAACTCCTTACCTATTGCGAAATTCCCAACTCGACTGTCTAAACCACAAACCTGTGCACCACCCAATGTAGCCAGGAAAAAGCCCTCGGCTAGCGATAAAGGCGGATCCGCACCTTTTGAGAGCATATGTCTTGCATTTGATACGATAAAAGCTTGTTTCATGGCATCCAACATGGATGAAGAGTATCCACCGCCACTATCAGTGCCCAAGCCTACTTTGATTCCGCGACGGAGATATTCTCTTATCGGGGCGACCATGAATTCCTGCATTGTAGTATTGGAAATGGGGCAGTGGGCGATACCACATTGTAGTTTCTGGATGGTTTGGATCTCTTCTTCTTCAAGAAAAATGCAGTGGGCGAGAATCGTCCGTTCATTCAATAGGCCATAGCTCTGATAGAGATCTGCTTCAGTGCGGAATTGTGGGAAGAGTTGGCCGGTATAAGCGATTTCTTGAGTTGCTTCGTTGAAGTGGGTTTGAATGGGGAGAGAAGGGTTCTCTTTAACAATGGTGCCTAGGCCTTGAAGGAGATCTGACTCGCAGGATATGGCGAAACGCGGGGTGATAATTGCTTGGATGAGGTGGTTGTCTGGATCGAGGGCGGAGATATATTTGACCAGATCTCGAGTTTCTGCGAGTGAATCTGTGATTGAAAGGTCGCGATACCAGTCTGGTGCATTTCGGTTCATGTTGCATTTCCCGACGAGGGCGCGCTGGCCTTTCTCGATGCAGATGTCGGCAAGAATGCGAGTTGCTTCGCCATGGTGAGATCCGTAATAAGACGCCGTTGTGATACCCTGTTGTAGAAACCCTGCTACACACGAGGCATACATACGGCGAGCGTATTCTGAGTCTTTGAATTTGGCTTCATGGGCAAATGTCACATTGTTCAGCCAATCCAGGAGGGATTGACCGCGGATCCCCAGACCACGCTGTGCCCACTGCGGCGCATGGTTGTGGGTGTCGATGAAGCCGGGACATAAGAACTGGCCGCGTTGGAGATGTTTGATGGGGAAGACATCGGGAGCGTAGCCATGATCCGAGATAATTGTGTTAATTTGATCGAGATGTACATTTGCCTTCAAGGCCTGGATTTTGCCTGTCTTATCAATGAGAAGGAAGCAGTTTTCCAAGACTTCGAGTTCTGTCAAGCTGCGCGAGTGAATGACAGTGCCATGAAATGCGAGTGGAAGTCCTGGAGTTGCCAATGGATTAGATGTATTTAAACTATCCTTGAGTCCATCCATGATGTGAGAAAGAGAAGAGAAGAAAAGAAAAGAAAAGAAAAGAGAAGTCAAGAAATGCGGAGGTGTTCAGCTTATCAAAAGAGGGGAACACATGACCTTCACAGCCCTGCTTAAACAACAGTCTAGAAGAATGCTTTAATCATTTATACTATTTCAAACAGTTGCTGTTTATTAATGATTGGCATATTTGGAATAGACATCGTTTAATAAGTGCAGAATAATACTAATGGTGCTACCATTGAACATGTCTGATCTGTAAACATTGTTGATTGTATGTACTACTCAGTGCTATAAATACTAAATACCCCTAAAAGCAATGGAGTGCTCCGAAAGACTTAACCCTTAGCAAATGCCTTGAGAGAATCCTCACTACCATTCCATAAATCAGAATCCCCGCCATAACTATAAGAATCCGAGTTTTGCCAGAAACTCTGGTATGGCCAGCCACTAGGGACTGTGCTGATAGAACTGGCATACTGCGCCAGAACCAAGGGATAGTCTCCAAAATCCTCACTGTTACCTGTGCAAGTCTTCCACCAGTCGGCGGTTGTATAGAGCATGGGGTAACGACCCGTCTTGCTATTATAAGCATCACCAAAGTCCTTGACCCAGGCGGTCATGTCCGAGGCACTCAACCCGTAACAGTCCGAACCGGAAGGATTGTACTCCAGGTCCAGCATTCCGGGGAGAGTTTTGCCATCATTGGTCCAACCTCCACCGTGAGCGAGGAAGTATTCTGCCTGTTTGGCCCCGGAACTTGAATCGGGATGGGCAAAGTGATAGCCTCCGCGGAGGAGACCGGCTTTGGATGCTCCGTCATAGTGGCTGGAGAAGGACTTGTCAATATAAGTTGTGCCTTCAGTAGCCTATAGATAGTTAGCTCGGGAGTTCAAAAGCTTCAGATTTGTACACCCTCTACTGAGCATTGTACGAGAGTGTCGCTGACCTTGATCATGACGAAGCGGGCCCCATCTTTGTATGCTCCAGCAAAATCCACGTTGCTTTGATAACTGGAGATATCAAAGCCTTGCACACCACTAGCACGAGCTTCCAAGGGAGCAGATGGGAGAGCAGTGGCACCAAGGCCAGTAGCGAGTAAGAGAGAGGCGGCAGTCTTGATGAAGGGCATGATGATGATGGAAGGAATGTTGTGTGTACTCTGAATTGTTGGGATGAAGGCGAGATAGGGGAATCTGGAGTTCCTTTTATATCTCAAGTTCTGGGTTATATATAGTCGACAAATAGTCCTTGAATAGCAATTGAATAACCATTGGGAGTTAGTATCAAGACCACCTGTAACCTTACCTCGTATCCGAAAATAACAAGGTGGTGATCGACTGTCGGAAGATACGAGATTCACAAGAAGATGCCAACCTCATGGGGTATTCTTTCGTGACGATCGATCCACTGAGGAAGTGGAGTGGATGAGATGATGTTATTTTCAGAATCAGCAGTACATACTGTATAAGTGATAGCAAGGTACCTCGATCATTATACTAATGAAATATTCAAAGATGCAATAGATACAATAGATATAGAATAAACAATGAATGTGTATGAAATATCTAGAAAAGTTGAGATGAATACTAAATGATGAGTCAGCATTTCCAGGTTGACTTCGACTTTCTTCGTCGTCTTTTCTTTTCCAATTTCAATTCCACACGAAAAAAAAAGGCAGGACAACATGCAGCATGAACAATTCCGATAACAAGGAATTTCGCGATCAACTGGGTAAGTTTCGTCTGGAATCAACTCCAGGCCCAACTCCAGTTTGGTCGCATCTGCAAGATCCCCCAGACTCAACGACGACTGAATATCCGGCGCAATCCCCGTCCGTCGCCTCCTCCTTTACTGTTGCTGCGGCCGCTCGCAGTAAACGAGTCTCCACTGCTTGTGACTTTTGTCGTAAACGAAAGAAGAAATGTGATTTTCGTTACCCCAATTGTTCCGCTTGTACACGAGCTGGAGTCCGCTGTACGATCCCCCCACCAGGACCCCAAGTCGCCAGTGCCTCCGTACCCCGCGATCAACTCGAGAATCTACAAAAAAGAGTGCAATGGTTGGAGGAGGTCGTGCGACGCAAATCAGGTATCTCCGTGGCTGATTTAGCCACTGGAACCCCCGTGGATGGTGAAGGAGACCCGGATTGGTGGTATCAACTGCCCGCAATGATTGCGACCGGAGGTAATCGACCACGAACGGCTTCAATGTCCAGTCCCCCAAATGGTAGTAGGGGCTCCTCAGTTGCGGCAACAGGTCCCTCAGGCTCGGGAAATGGTTCTGAGGCATCTACAACAGTGGGTACTGAATTGCCCAACGTCGGCGAAATCTTTCGCGATCAACTCGAACATCGTCGGCCCTCGGTTGCCCGACCGACATCCGCTCCGCGAGTGTTGCGGCTCTCGTCACTGGAAGAAGCCGAACGACTGGCCGATCAATATTTTGAAAGTATGGGATATCAATATCCATTCATGTCTCGGCCGGAGTTTATGGCTCAATTGCGACATATCTATACTGGCTGTGTGCCCTCCCCAGAGGTACATAATGCATATCATGTTATTATCGCTATTTCCTTGTTGATCGGGTCGGCCGATCCTACGAGAGCTGCTGAATTCTACAATGCCAGCCAAGAGACGTTGCCTTTGGCCTTGCAGAATGAGGACTTACCGGCTGTGCGCGCCTTATTGGGGATCGCACTCTACACTATGTTTGCCACATCGGGCCCGAGTATCTGGCATGTCTTGGGCGCCACACTGCGTCTAGCGATCAGTATGGGCCTGCATAAAGATCGACCCTACAGCAGTCTGGTGGAGGAAGAAATGGCTAAAAGAGCATTTTGGAGTTTGTATAATCTCGACCGTCTCATTGCGAGCACATTGGGGCGACCCTTGGGCATTGCCGATGAGGATATCAGTGTGACTCTACCGCGAGAACTGAACGACGACGGGTCAGAAGCTCCGGGAGCGAGTTCCATGACCATTCCAATCCAAGTGATGCGCCTTCGTCGGATCTTCTCGCGCATATACCGATACTGTAAGGATCCTAGCTCTGACGGCCATATCCCCTGTCCATGCCTTCTAACGCAGTCACAGTGTACAGCAATTTTCCTCAACCATCGCCTCAAGAGGCGACGGCTACATTAAGTCAATTTCGTCGTGAGGTCGATGACTGGCGCATGGCTGCGCCGGTCTACCCTGCGGCATTGCTCTATTCTACTTCATATTATGATTATCTGTATTATACCACCCTTTTACTTATGTATCGTCCGAGTGCTCGCAATCCGACACCGGACCTGACCAGTATCGTTGGTTGCGGTGATTCCAGTATCCAGGTGATTCGGTCTTATTGGGACAGTTACTCGGTGGGGAAGCTCAAGTGGATCTGGTTGACGCTGAGCCAAGTCTACTTTGCCGGCATTACCATCCTTTGGTGTCTCGAACAGAACGCACGATCTTTGCGGGAAGCCCAGCCGGCGCCTTGGCATCCCGATGAACAGACAATGCGTCGTGCGATCCAAGCGGTGGTGGTTCTTTTGGAGGAATTCGGAAAACGACGTGCGGGTGTAGACCGACTAGCGGAGACTTTTCGGCATCAAAGCACGATGATTTTTAGTCAAATGGCCTACCAACAGCAGCAAACCCAGAATCTACCCATACCACCACACTTGCAACCCCCATCCCAGCCTCAACCGCCACCACCGCAACAACCACAGACATATCCACCAGTCTTGATGAATCAGACCACCGTTCCATTAACGCCCGGAGCGCCACCGGTGCCCTTAGCCCCCATGCTAGACGATGTGCTACTGGTGGATGGCAGCGGTGGAATTCCCATGATTGATCCGCAAATGGCGGAACAATTGTACTATTCATACGACTGGTTCCAGGAGGAGATGGCAAGTTACTATACCCTTTAAACATTCCTGTTCATTACATATACTCCGTACATACATCCGGACAAGGCGGGCAATAAAAACGCCTCGCCCCCCCATGTGTTATACCGCTAGTTCCGGGCATCGTGCTGGGTCGAGTTTAGTTCGATCCACTCGCAGCACTTGGTACATACTATTAATATTGGCTGTAACTACTGTTCTACTTCATACATACGACTCTGTGACTTCAATTTATTTGCACGTACATATTGACGATACTTTCTTCTATTAATCTCCATCGGTATATCTCGTACATACTCGATAATCCTTTGCCAGAATCTAGTGGATCCTCGCTCGTTCGTTCCACATCGTATAACTTTTCCGTTCGTGGCCTGATTAGCGCCACACCAGTTGGGCATTTCCTTGATTTGTTGATATTTCATGCATTTGTTTCTTCCGTCCTGCTGATCTGATCAATGTCACGCATACTGTATGTACTGTAGACTCCTTCCGAAAGGTAGTAAATGCCGAGTGGATCTGATGTGTAAGTGTGTGTGTGTGTTTGTTGTGTCAATTCAAGTGCATACTACTATTTGAGTTAGGGCTAATCCCGTGAGTTGTACCGTACAGTAGACTACATCATCGATATTTGATCGAATATTCGGAGCCGGATCAGATAACTCGATCCGATTCTAGTCTCTCTTTGGTTCACTTGTCTCCAATTTTTCCTTCGAAGTATCCAAGTGGAGAACAAGTTAAGCCACCGTATGCGCGAGAACCGATGGAAATGAAAGAAAAATCATATAAATCACCAGACAAGCAACAAGTCAGGACGAAATGGAACATCCGCAGGTATCCACAACTCATTTCCGAGAAAAGCCAAGAAAAGCCTAGAGGCCAAGCGAAGCTTGAAGCGGCCAAATCCGAAGCTTGATGTGGATGAGGCTTACGCGAAGAGATTTAGTGCGCGCCAGATAAGATGGCCGAGCCATCTGATTAGATCGTTCCCTCGTTCGGGCCCGTTTTTTGTGTCTTGTTTGGCACAACACATGAACTCCACTCTTAGCTCATTTCGTAAAAGATTTTCATATTGAGCCAATGTATCCCCTCCATTTTGTCTTGGTCGTGCTGGGTCCGCGTGTCCTTGTTGCGCCGACTATTGCCGATCTCGGGTCCCGATATTGTTCTATAAGGGAAAGGATTTCCCATCTATTCTGCTTGGATTTACTTTTATTTTTTTTTTCAAGTACATATCAAACTTAACTATCCGTCACTTCCTCGGATCAGCGATATCAATTGATATCTCCGATATCTATCGATATGGCTATTCGTCCCTTGGTTAAGAGAGGTCGTGCCGTCTTCCGTCGTTGGCGTGACGACGAGGCAACTAGCTCGTCGGTTGATCAGAATTCAATCGATCAAGCTGGTGTTGTTCATCAAAGTACGACCGAGGGCAAGACTGATACAGATGGTGAAAAGGCCCCGCCTGCTTTTGAACAAGCCGATCCTCAGCCTGAGTTGCCCAATGGAGCTGCCCAGCATGGTGTTCGCGATGCTGAGGCTATTGCCTTGACTTGGCCTAAGAGTGCCCTGATCTTCGTCTTCTGCAAGTGAGTTAGACAAGAATAATCAGTGGTTGTTGTGTCTTGGACGAGTACTGACTATACGTTTTCTTTAATAGCATCTGGTTCTTGTACTTCGTCAATGCCTTCCAGTCCAGTGTCTACGGTAGCTTGAGCAGTTATGTCTCCAGTTCGTTCCAGGAACACTCCCTCTCTGGTGTTCCTACTGCTTTGGCCGATGCCTTTGCCGCTGCTACTTTCTTGCCTGTCGGACGGATGATGGATACTTGGGGTCGTGCTGAGGGTTTCCTGTTGATGACCATCTTCGCCACGATTGGTTTGATACTCATGGCGTCTTGCGACAGTTTCGCCATCTATTGTGCTGCCGTCGTCTTTTATAACATCGGTTTCAGTGGTATGGAGTATGCCATTGATGTTGTGACTGCTGATATGACCCAATTGAAGAACCGAGGTTTTGCCTATGCCTTTACCTCTTCACCCTACATCATCACTGCCTTTGCTGGTCCTAAGGTGGCTGATCGGTTCTACTACGAGGTTAGCTGGCGATGGGGCTTTGGATGCTGGGCCATCATTTTCCCTATTGTCGCTGCTCCTCTCTATATCGTCTTGAAGTACTACTTGCACAAGGCCGAGAAGGAAGGTCACCGTCTGAGAGAGCCAAGTGGTCGTACTCTAGTCCAGAGTATCAAGTACTGGGTTTTGGAGTTTGATCGTAAGTGGATAGCTTAGCCTGCCTATGTTTCGTGAGTCCGAAGTGGAACTAAATTGCTAATCGTGATATAGTTGTCGGCTGTTTCATTTTCACTGCTGGTCTCGTCCTCTTCGAAGTTCCTTTCGATATCGCCGCCGACGCCCCCGATGGCTGGGCCACCGGTTATATCATCGCCATGCTTGTCGTCGGTTTCTCCATGTTGTTCTTCTTCGGTATCTACGAGAGATTCATTGCACCCACACCACTGTTTAACTTCCGTCTTCTGACCGATCGTACTGTTCTGGGCGCCTGTCTTCTGGATGCTACCTACCAACTATCATACTACTGCTGGAACAACTTCTTCCAGAACTTCCTGCAAGTTGTCTACGACATGAGCATTGCCGACTCCGGATATATCCTTAACACCTTCGACGTTGTCTCCGGAGTGCTTCTGCTTTTCGTTGGATGGACTATTCGCAAGACTGGCCGTTTCAAGTGGCTCCTGTACATTGCCATCCCTCTGTACATCTTCGCTCAGGGGCTGATGATCTACTTCCGCAAGCCTGGTATGGGTATTGGCTACCAAGTTATGTGCCAGATCTTTATCTCTATGGGAGGTGCCGTCTTCATCATTTGCGAGCAGCTCGCCATCTTGGCCGCGGTTGATCACCAGCACTTTGCTACTGCCCTTGCTCTGCTCAACGTTGTTGGTACTATTGGTGACTCTGCTGGTTATACCATCTGCACTGCCATTTGGACCAACACTTTCCGCAACAATCTTATCAAATATCTCCCCCAGTCTGCGATGTCGGACCTTGATAATATCTACAATGATGTTAATGAACAGATTTCCTATGCCGTGGGCTCCCCTACTCGCATTGGTATTCAGAAGGCCTACGCTGACTCGGAGGTCATTCTTCTCTCCACTGGCGTGGGAATTATGGGTCTGGCCTTCATCTGGCTGCTTTTGATCAGAAACATTGACCTGAAGAAGGTTCCTCAGGTCAAGGGTATGGTCTTCTAAACTGGAAGCAAGTTTCACATCTGCTGTTGGCAGCAAATTGAAACCATCCCTGCAAGCATGTTTTAGTTCTTGCTTGCAATTCTTCAAAATCATGACGACCCCTTGACGTTCGCCATGTCTTCTGCATTTGCATTATACGTGATTCCTGATTTCACGTCTCATTTGGTGTATCTTGAAGAGAAATCCCCGCTCTAGGAGTTGGGTGAAATACGTCACAGCTTAATTATTTATACCCGCATTATGCTCAATTTATTCACATTCTTTCTGAAATTCCATGTAGAATGTACCAGCCCATTTACTACAAAGGCCACTTCTAGTGAGTTAACTCCAACAGGAGGAGCCACCAAAGATTCGGACGTATTCAAGCCTCTCTCCTAGGCATTTGATCAGATACCCCTTCGTTTATAGAAATCACTATAGCGAAAATGTAGCATAATGTGGCAATTTAGGCGGATCTAAATCCGCCTAAATTGCCACAACCTATAGATTGGTAGATCAGACCAGTATGAGATAAACTGAAAAGCAATCAAATGGAAAGCCGAAAATGCGCGTTTGATTTGGTCATAAATTCATGAAATAAAACATTCGTGAGACATTCCTGTAGCAATGGCAATAAATGCTTGTGTATCTCCAAACGATGATGATCAATCCCAGCATCCCCAGAAAATACCGGGGATTGTGCAGCGTGACGTTGATGGTGTTGAACTGGGAGCTACTGGTGGCTGGGTGGGAGCCGAGGTGATTGGCGGTGATGAAGAAGATGACGAGGTCATCGACGTTGTAGAAGTTGGCTCGTCCCAACATCCCCAGAAAAGTCCTGGTGTTCTACAACGTGAGGAAGTAGAAGCCGTGATAGGCTTTGTTGATGTAACTGAAGCAGTAGGAGTTGGCTGATCCCAGCACCCCCAGAGAATACCTGGTGTTTTGCAATGTGAGCTTGTTGGGACTGAGCCCGGGACGGTAGGAAGATGAGTCGGATCCGATGTAATGAGAGGAGGTGGAGTGGACGTGACTGATGTTGTGGTGGTTGATTCATCCCAGCACCCCCACAACAGTCCAGGGGTTTCGCAGTGAGAGGTGGTGAGCGTCGCCGTGGTTGTGACAGAAGGGGAACCGGTAGTTGTCGTTGTTTCATCGAGACAGCCCCACCAACCGGGGGTCTTGCAAATTGATGTCCTAGTTGCAGTTGCAGATGTCGTTGAGGTTGTAGTGGTAGTTCCACCCTCTGAGCCGTTGCTTTTAAAGAACTTCCATAGTGAGCAGTCAACGCACTCCTCTTCTGGGGCACAGTTTGGGAGTTTGTCATACGCCTCAAGAACGTCGGAGATAACAGGGTCGATACTATGTCTGGTTAAGCTCACACGCCAACCTTTATCGGCTACCGTATCGTAGGTGCATAGTTGGCCGGTGTGACAGGCAGACTCCAATGCATAGCCACCCCATGTACAGAATGAATTGATACCGTTGCAGGTCCCCATATAGATGGGATCTGCCGTGTGACCAAAATGAAAAGCACCCGTGTACGGACGTGACTGTGGTAGTCGAGAGTCATAACCAGGTGGACTAGGTAGTCCGAGTCGAGCGGCTGGTAAGGCCTCGGGAATCGCCTCAAATGTAACGACTGGAAGACCAAAAGTCAGTCCTAGAAGGCTTGTCATGGCACCTCCCAAGGAATGACCAGTTAGCCAAACGTGGGAATGTGGATACATCTTTGTCACGTTGAAATAAAGGTCGATTGAGGAAGCATAATAACGATTTTCATCCGACATAGCATCGATAATGCAGGTCAGATTGGCTGTATAGGTTGATTTCTGACAATCACATACTTGGCGCCAGAGAAAAGATCCTCCTTGGCCACAACAACAGCTGAAGAATAAATTGTCATTATCTTTATCATTCGTTGTCGTGCCTGCACCATCGAAGAGGGCGGGTGAAGTGCCTTTCAAGGAGATTATCACAGTATCGTTGGCTGCATCGGCGTAGATATGTCCTCGTAATTCATCTCCTCGCCATCCAAAACTCGACGAGTAGTTGAATGCGCCACTAACTTTCTGCCAACCCGTTGATCCTGGCACTTCAATATAATCATTGGCTGACATTCGTGCGAGGCTTAAGACTGTGGCCTTGTCTGTGATATTCGGTCCCGGCAATGTATCCATGGTCCAGTGTTCTGTCGGAAGAACAGTAGCTGGCCCAAACCGCGCAGCCTTTCGATATTCTTCAAGGACTATCTTGCGTCGATCTGCAAGTCTTTGAATCGTGAGTGGATTGGAGAGCGCCACAAGAGGTGAAGCTTCGGCTTCATAATCAAGTCTCGTTCCATCATCTGCGAGACGTTGAAGACGTGTCTCCGGCCCCACGTCTATTCTATCAAGATAATTGGATTTGGGATCGACCGGTTTATGGAATATATGCCGTAGAGTCTGAAACAGTATACTTAGTAATTCAGTCATGAAAAAAACACACTGGATTTGGCATACAAACTCATGTTTGCCTGGAGGAGAAGAAGGATGCGGAGCCGTCGAGGCTATTCGCGGAGGCGTGGGGTACAAGTCTAGGGCGAGAGCATAGTTGATGTAAGAAGCTATGAATAGAAGAGAGAACAATAATATATTTGACGACGCTGAAGATGGGGGGGCCACCAGGCCCTTTATGAGCCATAGTGAGTCCACCGTCTCCAGAAATATTTGAAGAAATGCAGAAAGACGAAGAGCTGAAAAGAACAAAATGCATGAAATGCACGCGGTGAGGAGATATGAGGAGGCTTAGCTAATCATTTCCTGGTTGGGATGGATCATCGATGGGCTATACAAAAATACACAAGTAATCAGATCAACTCGAATATAATCGAAAATCATTGAATGCTCGAAGGTACCTAAATGGTAAATAGACCAGTGTGAATGTAAAGACTGTACAAATTAGGTTCTGCCCAGAAATGGTCCTGTGAGTGTTAGTGTAATGTAGTACTTGTGCCTGCCAAGTCGTTGTATATAGCTACCACCTGGTAGCTATATGGTTTCTTAGATGCACATGCGGTACATGAACTATAAGCCGCGAGGAACACCAGAAAACGAATTTTGTGCAACAGAAAAACATACTACCTGAACTTTTATGCATAGGGGAAAGAGGAATATCATATCAGTTCACCATGACCCTCACATTGGCGTATATGGAATTGGCAATGGTATTGGCAAACATCGCCTGGCCTGCATGCTTGCACAGAGCTCCCCCTGCTATCCTCTTGCTCCCTTCTTAATATTCCAGAAAACACTTTTTTGACAGTGCTGCATGATTGCAGTATTTATACAAAAGAGAATACAAACAAGTGCTCTTCATTGGGTCTCCTCATCGTTGTGTCGCGCATCCTGCTTTCGTTTCTCGGCGTCCTTGCCTGCAAAGCAAAAGAGCATGCCTAGATCGTAGACAACTTTAAGGCAACCGGCAATCATGAATGAGACTCCGAACATGTTGTTGCGGGCCAGGATTCCAGTCAGTAGTGGACCAAGACTCTGAGTGGTGGTCTTGACGACATTGACTGCACCCATGATCGCTGTGCGTTTATCGGATGGCAGAGCCGCTGCTAGGAATGCAGATCGTGGCGCCACATCCATGCTTTGGGAGCAAGCCCGGAGAACGAGGAATGTCAGAGCTAGTGGCAAATTATTCGGCACGGCTATCAACGACAAGCAGATGGCGGATGGAAGATGTGTGAAAACCATTGTCTAATCAATCAGTTAATCAACATATAGATGTATGACTGAGGCTAGATGGCTGCTTACCTTGATATTGCCGATGCGCTTGGCAATTGACGACGCGACAAGCATAGACGCAGCAGAAATGGTACTCGTGAAGAAGAAAATAGTACCCAGTTCACCTTCAGGCAAACTGAACTTGCGACGGAAGAAATAGGTCATCCAGGAGCTGATAGGGTTAGTGGTGCCTTCATCTTACAAAAGAGAGTGGAGTAGACATACAGTGATGCCAGACCCGACGCAAATGCGTCAAGTCCGAATAAGATGAATAGCTGGATCATAAGTGACCAAAGATCACTATCAAAAGAGGTAAACACAGACTTCTTCGGCTCTGGTGCCGCTGTCTCTTGGGGAGTACGAGAGTCGGCCAGCAATGGTCGTGTCTCATCCTGTTGTTGTGTAGGTGTCGTTTCTTCGACAGCAGGCTGAAGTTCAACCTTTCGAGTAAGGGCAAGAGTGAGAAGCAACTTGATCATACCAACGGCCGCATATACGAAGAATATAATGCGGCATGAAGGAATAAAGTCCCAGCCATGCAAAGTCTGCAGAGAACTGATTGTCCAGCCACATACAAGCTGTCCCAGAGCTGTACCAGCAGTTCCTACCAAGGAATACCAAGCGAAGACATCACTGAGATTTTCTTTGGGAGTAAGATGCGCCAAGGTAGATTCCTCTACGGCACGAAAAGGTCCGATTTCGTTTCCACTACTCATTTGTGAGCGACCATCAAATCTGAAGGACCATATATCAGGCGTACCTTGGGCTAATAACCCCGAAAACAGCTGCGGCCAGAAGGATCCAGTAATTCCCGAAAAGTGCAAAGATGACACCACTTGCGGCCATCATGATAGACCCCAGAGACAGAACCGCTTTGCGACCCATAGCATCGGCGAAAAGAGTGAGGAAGAAGCTGATGGCGACATCGCCGACCAACGTGAGGGTCATAAACAGTCCAATGCGATCATCTGCAATTCCAATCGCTGAAAGGTATGAGGCGAGAACTAGCGTCGACCCTCCGTATGCAAACAAACGCACGAACCGTTGAGCGCAAAGAAACTTGACATCACGCGATGACTGCCACATGGCGAGGAGGCCCAGCTCGTCAAAGACATGGGTCAACATCTGTCGAGTGCCCGATGGCGATGGGGAAGTTTCCGCCATGTCCGTAATTAATATCTAAAAGAAGACCCAACCGCAAGGAAAAAACTATTCGAAAAAGGTTGTAGAGACTTCGAGAGATGTGAGGAGGTAATTATGTCCGAGAAGCGGGAGTTCACTGGGACTTCACAAAGTTTGGTGGAGCCGACGACAGGCAACGGCAATTAGAGATTTAAACCGTGCGCCGATAATTGGTGGAGATTCGATTTCACGCAAGGTAATAGTCCATGGGCGAAATTGACGAAGTTCGAGGGAAACTTCAAGATTGACGACGTTATCTTGATAGAAATAGACAGCCCAGCAAGCCCGAGCGAGCGAGGCCATGATATACTACTACTTATAGGGTTGATGGTGAATTACGGGGATTTCGGTATTTTCGGTCTTTCCGGAGTAATGATCCGTATTTTGTATTTGGTATACATGGAATACACCTCCACCACTGGTCATATTCCCGCTTTGATCTCAATTTCATCTTTAATTACAGATCTTAAGATCTGAATCTGAAATCTAAGATGATCTAACCGTTGGGGTGGCTGCCACATGGTCTGCCCTTATCAGATCGAGAGGCGTGCTTTCCTAATTGAGTTGACTCGGAGTCTTGGCATTATTCCCTATAACGGTAACGCCGAAAGGACTCCCTCGGCTTTTTAACTCCGATCAACGCCCAGACTTTATATACTCCTGTCTGACCTGGTCTGTTCTCACGACTTGAAATCTGTCCGACTTTCTTTTCTTTTCCTTTCCGTGTCGAAGGAACGTGAAGTGAAATAAAGAAGTTGTGGGTATCAACTGCAAATTCTTCTTGTTACATCCCACGTCAGCAATACCGACATTCAATGCTGGACTCCATTCTTCGAGCTCCGTGATGTCATGCTGAGCTAGGATTCTTCTGGATTGACATTGATACAATAATATCTTGGGCTAGTTCATTCAACGTACGAAGATGGCCGATCATGATGATATTCACGCCTACGAAGAGAGTGGTAACCCCCCCCAAAATGGTGCAACGGCGACGTCGGCCCCCACTCTCTTGCACAGAATGTCGACGACGTAAATTAAAATGCGATCGTTCATTACCTTGCGGCCAATGTGTTCGTTCCAAAACTGCCGAATCATGCGTTTTCGTAGGTCCGCAGCCTGGTACAGTTTTATCAGAGTCTTCGCATCAAAGGTCGCCGCCTCTTCCACATGCACGTCTTCCTAAAGGCCACGATGAGGAAGCCCGTGAATTTGGGGGTATGTTTGTTTTTGATGCAAAATTGGGGCCAAAGTCAAGTTCCAGTCGAGTGTCGAAAAGTAGTCAGAAAGGTGGTCACACGAACGAGCTCAAGGAGCTTCGAAATCGTTTGCGAATCTTGGAGAATTCAATTGGGAAATCGAATCCTTTACAAACTCCAGAGAACACGATTTCCGATGTATTCTCAGAAGTCACTCCATCTCAAAATAGTCTTGATACTGTTGGTGTTGATGACAGAGTACGATTTCTCCCCGATGCAAGTTTCCGAGGGAAGAAGGGTAAAACGCGATATTTTGGCCGAAGTCATTACACGACAACAGTATCTTTTGTAAGTGAAAATAATCAACTTCGAAGAAGAAATACACCATAAACCATATATTTACTAACAGAAACTAGTTTCAGGATATTGGGTCTTTCTTGCGGCGCGGTCGTAAAGATGCCAAAGATGCCGAGTATACGGATATGAAGAAATTCAAAGTGGAATTATGGTCACGAGAGAGCAACGAACACCAGGCAGCATTCCGTGATCAAGCTTTCAAATTGGAAGAAATGGTCCCTGCTCGGGAAGTGGCAGATACGCTGATTCAACTATATTTGAATACATTTGAAACGACATTCCGCATCCTACACATCCCTACATTTTTGCAGCAGTATAATGACCATTGGACTATTGGACAGAAGCCCGATCCAGCATTTATTGCGCAGCTACTAGCGGTGATGGCAGCAGGAAGCTGTTTCTACACTCCATCTGCCGAACAAGATGATCGAGACTCTTACCAGAAGCCAGCCATGAAATGGATTATGGCGGTGCAGTCATACATTTCCTGCACGTTTGTGAGCCCAGATATTGACTTCAAAATGATTCAGACCCAATGTCTTCTTTTAGTGGCACGCCTAGGTGTTGCTGGGGACGGTGATGTTGCTTGGGCTTCCTCTGGATCCCTGATCCGATCCGCAATCACGATGGGATTAAATCGTGATCCTACTCGCTTTCGCAAAGCTATGTCACCATACTGGGCTGAACTTCGACGCAGGCTCTGGATGACTATTGTTGAGATAGATCTGAAGATATCTCTTGATCGTGGTGTACCACCATCGGTTGACCTAGAGGAGTGCGACTGCGAAATGCCGTCCAACTGGAACGATGATGAAATGTACGAGGACATGCAGCACCCTCCAGCCCAATCACCCTTGGCCAATGGTAGCAAAAATTTCTATCAGACCATATTAGTCAAAACCCTGGCCTTGCGATACCGCATTGCCCGGAAGATCAACACTTTGAATTTCACTCTGTCTTACGATGATGCTCTGCAGATGGGAGAGGAGCTTCTACGATCTACCAAGCATACTTCATCTTTGTTTGATGACCATGTACCGGGTATTGATCCGAATGAGGTTACGCGCCATCGATTCGCCCAATCTTTACATCTTTTCATGATGCGCAAGTTTCTCCTTGCCCTCCATCGTCCATTCTCTCTGAGTGTGGCGCGTTTACCCAAATGCTCGTACTCGCGAAAGGTATGCCTGGAGGCTTCCTTAGACATGTTATCTCAAATGGAGCTACCGTCATCCCCTGAAGATATTCAATACCCGCACATCACCCAACTGGGAAGCGGCATGTTTCGCGATGAAATCTTCCATGCTGGAATCACAGTCTGTGTGGAACTTTCTCTCCAGGCGCAGGAAATGAGCCAATCGCTGGGGCTAACCATGGAGGGAGTCAACTCCAGCGTTTTGATGAGTATGGTTCAGTCACAGCAGAGTGTCATGTTGCAGGCGGTTGAACGGACGGTGCATGACTTTGGCCGAAGAATAGGTCCTAGTGGAAAGGGATGCAAGCCCTATTTCTTCTTAAGCCTTATTCTCGCATCTGTCAAATCGCGTATCAAAGGCGAAGACCCTATGATGAATGTTGAAGCTACGTCGAAAAAGGCAGTCCGAGTATGTCGGATATTATTGAATGGAGTCTCATATGCACAGGCTTTGATCACGGCAGACTCTCAGGCTGGCCGAGTGAGTATCAAGCCTGCTTCAATCTGGCATGAAATACCAACTGACTTGATTTTACTGCAGACTCCAGTCATGCCAAAGGCTATGACTCCAGCGTCAGCAACACCGAGCGAATTGGATCTTCCGTCGCTTTTCTCTACGGATCTTGGTGATTTTACAGTATGTCCAATTCCCGTTGAAGCACCATTGTGTATAAATTAACTAACTTTCGCAGCCTTTGGATCTAGGTGGCTGGTTTGATAACCTTGACTCTGGCAGTATGATGGAGCCATGGGATAATACATTCTTTGGAAGCTTACCATCAATACCATAGCTGTACTACTAAAGTGGGATGGATGATTTTTTTATAGCCGAGATACCAATTCATTGAATTACAAACCTTGGAAGGAGGTATAATACCTACGATAGTAGGTACTCGATTTGTTCTAATGAGTCTTGATTCATTGGGTATATAGTGTATACATGTTTGCAACTGAAATGTCGTCAAAATACCAGCAGTCAAAGCCCAACATGTAATATAATGTTTAACGCAGCAAAAAACACAACCAACACGAAAGCGTCTTCTCTTTGTCTTTTTACAATTTAGGCTTTTCGTTGAAACGAGGAGCCTCAAGCGGATCGTAAGCACGGAGCCCCAGCGTGTCAGAAGGAATGACACCAGAGTGACCACCAAGGAGGGCACGAGTGTCAAGCAGGCTGGGGTTCAAATCCTCAATCTTCGAAGCGCCAATGAGACGCATATTCATCTCCATCTCATCCTTCAGTAGCTGCATAGCACGATCGACACCATCCAATCCATAAGCGGACATGGCATACAAGAACGGCCGACCAATACCGACACCCTTAGCACCCAGGCAGAGTGCTTTGAGAATATCGGTTGCTCGGCGCACACCGCCATCAACGAAAACCTCAATTCGTTTGTCCCATCCGCGCTCGCGCAGGGCCGGCATCACTTCAGCCAAGACTTCAATTCCAGAGCGGGCAGTTTCAAGCTGGCGACCTCCGTGGTTAGAAAGAACAACACCATCAACGCCAGCCTCGACGGCACGCAAAACATCTTCAACACACTGCACACCCTTCAGGATGATAGGCATACGAGTGATTGACTTGAACCAAGGGATATCCTTCCAGGATAGGGCGGGATCAATAAAGGAAGAGATAGCACGGGCGGCACCCTGAGATCGATCAACAGAGCCATCACCAGATTGTACATTAGATCCAGCATCAGAGAACTTAGAACGCATATCCTTCTCGCGACGACCCAACTGGGGCGCATCGACGGTGATAAAAAGACCCTTACATCCGCGTTTCTCCGCGTGTTCGACGATCTTTCGGGTTATCTCCCGATCCTTATTCACGTACAATTGCAACCACTGTACCTGATCACCCTGCTTGGCATCGACAATCTCGTCGAATGAACACGAAGCTAATGTGGGGATCATTTGGACCACATTGTGGCGATGGGCAGCCCTTGTTAAGACGACCTCACCTTCGGGGTTTCCTAGCTTACCCAGAGCGGTAGCTGTGACATAGAAAGGGATAGAGCAGGGAGTTCCCAACATGGTCGTTGACATATCAATATTTTCCACATCGACCAAAATTCGTGGACGGAACCAGATTTTATGAAATGCGGCGTGATTCTCACGCATTGTCTATGAAAGTCAGTTTAAACCATTCCCTCACAACACACACACACACACAAAAAAAAAAAAGGCTACAGAGTATGAAGAGAAGAACATACAATTTCATCATCAGCACCACTGCTGTAGTAAGCCCACGCAGTCTTCTTCATAACCTGACGTGCGACAGCCTCGAAGTCCATCAAATTATAGCAGGCAGCTAAGGGAGGCATGCACTTGATGCGTTCCTGACGATCAGCCTCTTCGGGGTCAAAAGCCTTCTCCTCCTGTTCGACAGTGGCCATGTCGACTTCACCAAGATGCTTGGAGGCATCAAGGAACTTATCAAGGGTGTCTGGAGGGTGAATTGGGTCGAATTCTTCGGTCGCATCTTTACCGGCATATTTGAGAATGATCTTTTGACCGCCGGGATGTTCTAGCAGATAGTTAGTAAGGGGTATATTCAGAAATATACAGGAATATAGTCAATGACAGAGTCTTGCGCACCAGGGAGAAACTCAGTGACGTCGTAGGCCTTGCCATGAACAATGACCCAGCATGAATCCTTGGAGTTATGTTCGGCGACAGACGCGCCAGTTAATTTTTGACTCATTGTGGATGGAATATATCAAGCAGCAGAATGAAAAAGAAAGAATGAAAAAGAAACAAATTGAGGGAAGTTTAAGAAATAAAGAAAAAGAAGACGTTGAAGCTCGGGCTAAAGTAGTCCGGGGAGAAAGTTGCTTGCGGGGAGTTCTCGGCCGACTCGGCCAGTCAAAGTGGGTGCATTAGGAATGTTCTTCATATTATACTATATCATAACATATACAATGATTATCAATTACAGTATAATTCAAATTTACAAAAGTATTCAATTATTATTATCTTCTTCTGCATTTCATCTCCTTTATTTCTATTCATTTTGTATTTATCGTCTCTCGTGCTTTTCAATCAACCGAGGCTGATTAGGGCGGTGAGTGTATTGAAATGGCATAATATAAAAGCTGTGTTCACCGCCTGCTGACTCATCAACGATCGGCGCTTTTCTCACCGCTTTACCACCGCCCTATTCTACCGAATATTCTTCACCGCCCTACGTCATTTCGGCATCAAAAGTAGCTCCGACCGGCGCTTTTTTAATCGCGGCGCATCTTCAGAATTGCGTGGTTCACTCGGGTTTGTTTTATTTCTTTCTTTCTCCTTTCCATCTCCCTCCCTCTCTCTCTCTATTATCCCTACTCTGCAGCAGAAGTACGAATATACAGCAGCGTCATGGCGTCCCTTCGAGTCACCTCTACAGCACTCTCGCGTAGGGCTCTCACAGCATGTAAACCCCGACTTTATGTCGGTTTGCGCGGGGCAGTCTCTTTATCATCACGTCCGATCTCTCGCCTCCCCTCTTTGACATCCAAATACTCTACTGAGGCTGCTCGTCCCTCGCTTGCTCCGAAGATTGAACGTGGTGGCTCTAAATTGTTTGCTGATGCTGATGCGGCCGTGGCTGATCTCAAGAGTGGTTCGACCATTCTGAGCTCGGGATTCGGCCTATGCGGTGTTGCCGGTCAGTCAGCATTCGTAGCATATATCCCAATGAAAACATACTAATTTGGCTGTGTATCACTAGAGACACTTATTAACGCCATGCACCGCCGAGGTATTGACCAATTGCACTCTCTCACTGCCGTCTCAAATAACGCTGGTGCCGCCGGGAAGGGTGGCTTATCAACACTGTCACAAAATGGCCAAATCAATCGACTCATTCTGTCTTACTTGGGAAATAACAAGGCACTCGAGAAGAAATATCTATCCGGGAACATCGCCATTGAACTTTGTCCCCAAGGGACTCTGGCGGAGCGCCTGAGAGCAGGCGGTGCCGGCATTCCAGCATTCTTTACTCCTACCGGAGTTCGTAAGTATAATCCATCGAAAAATTCAGAGTAACAATCTAACACCTACATAAAACAGACACCTATATCCAAGAAGGAAAGATTCCAGTCCGTATGGACGAATCAGGCAAAGTCTTGGAATCAGGCAAACCACGAGAGACGCGTGATTTCAATGGTAAGACGTATCTGATGGAGACTGCCTTAACAGGAGATGTCGCAATCTTACGCGCGTGGAAGGTTGATGAAGCTGGAAACTGTGTCTTCAGGTGAGTTTTCCCATGAATACAGAAGCGGAAAATATCTTACCCCGACTAGATACACTACCAAGGCATTCGGCCCGATCATGGCAAAAGCTGCCACTTTGACCATTGTTGAAGCGGAGCAAATAGTTCCCGTTGGCTCTATCGATCCGAATGACGTCGATCTACCTGGTATTTTTGTAGATCGAATTGTTCCCGCTACGGATGAGAAGCACATTGAAATCAAGAAGCTCCGAGAGAATGAGGGCGCTTCCCAATCAGATACCAAGAGCCCTGCCCAGATCGAGCGTGAGCGGATTGGCCGTCGTGCTGCAAAGGAGCTTAAACAAGGATTCTACGTTAACTTGGGTGTTGGTCCGTATATGACTTCGAGCTGTCAACGAATTGTCATTCTAACGTGGTTCTTAGGTATTCCCACTCTCGCCCCATCATTCTTGCCAAAGGACGTCAAGGTGTGGGTGCAGTCGGAGAATGGAATTTTAGGCATGGTCGGTATTACTTAAAAATCACAATTTGAAACAACGACTGACTTGAATAGGGGCCGTATCCCACTGAGGATGAAGTTGATCCGTACGTACATTTGCGTCTAAATAACCATTGAATCGGGACTGACAATATTACAGCGATATCATCAACGCAGGAAAAGAAACAGTCACTCTTGTTCCTGGCGCAGCCACGTTCGATAGCACTGAGTCATTTGGTATGATTCGTGGTGGTCACGTAGACGTTTCAATTCTCGGAGTATGTATATCATGTTTCTATTTGGAAACTAACAGCTAATCGCTTTCAAGGCTCTGCAAGTAAGCGCCAATGGAGACCTAGCCAACTACATGATCCCTGGAAAGGTATTTAAGGGCATGGGCGGCGCTATGGATCTTATCTCGAACCCCGATCAGACCAAGATTGTGGTTGCAACGAGTCATGTTGCCAAGGATGGATCTCCAAAGATTGTACAGAAGTGCAGCCTACCACTCACAGGAGCTAACGTCGTCAGCACTATTATCACCGATCTGGTAATTCCTACCTCAACAAAGAAGAATGAACTGCGAAGCTAATCAAATGTATAGTGTGTCTTCCAAGTAAACCGAGCCACCGGCGAACTTACCTTGACGGAATTGGCACCGGGTGTCGAGGTTGAAGAAGTGCAAGAAAAGACCGACGCTAAGTTCACTATTGCCGACTCATTGGAGATCATGGAGTAAATAGAATGTATCTGTATATAAATTCGCAAATTCTCTGGAGAGATTACCTACTCTCAAGCACATCGTCATCATGAAACTTTCATATTAGACATTGAATGTCTAAATCGAGACTACAGTTGTGCCGTGTTGAAAGAGTACATAAGCATATATTCAAGAGTTTATTAGAGAAGCTACCATCAGCTTGAATAATACGAGCCTAGCCGAGTCTAGTTGTGATATTTTGCAATATAAGATTCTCCTCCACATCCCCCGCTTTTCGTGCATAAAGATTTCTCCGCTGCAACAACCTCGAGTCAAATACATACAAGATTGTTGCAACTCTACACACCAATCTCCCAGTTATCAAACTCAACTACGAGATATATCAAAATGGCACAGCCACCTAATCTCTCAACCCATGCCGCCTACGATACACTCCCGAGGGATGGTCTCCCAGTCGCCGTGGATAACTACATTAAGAAGAACCTGCATTCTTCAACATATCACAGCCCCTTCGAGACTATCCGAGAAGCTTCACTAGCTGCAGGTCTCCCAGACATAGCTTGTTCCGAGACACAAGCCAAGTTCCTCATGCTTCAAGCCCGCATGTGCAATGCAAAACGCATCCTCGAAGTCGGTACATTGGGCGGGTACAGTGCCGCATGGTTCGCTACTACTAGCCCAGAGACGAAAGTGACGACCATCGAAGTCGATGAAGACCGAGTCGCTCTTGCGCGTCAAAATCTGAAGAAAGCAGGGTTGAGCCAGCAAGTTGACGTATTACATGGATGGGCTATTACAGTATTGCAGGATATCAGAGAACAAGTTCAGAATCACGAACGGGAAGTCTTTGACTTTGCATTTATCGATGCAAATAAACAGGATAATCTGGCTTACTTCAAGCTCGCCCTGGAAATTACGAGGGATCGGGCTGTCATCATTGTCGATAATGTTGTACGCAATGGGAAAGTTGCATCTGCAGAGGAGGCAGAAAAGGATAATGCGATCAAAGGCACGAGAGATTTGATTGAGTCAATCGGCAGAATGGAGGATGTAGTAGCTACAGCAATACAGACCGTCGGCGAGAAAAATTATGATGGGTTTCTGATTGCAATGAAGAAGTAAGAGGGGCTGTCGGTTTTTACAGTCCGGGCAATCCTGCTGGGTTTACAAGGAAATTCGATGCAAAAAGATGGACTGAATTTGGGATATTGATACAAAGAATCTAGAAAAGAAAATCAGACTAAATTCAACATGGTGGATGTTTACAATGCAAAAAGCAAGACAAAAGCTTGTTTAGACAGTTTTGGTCTCCCTTGAAGATGAGAATATGACCTGCTTCAGATGCAAATACAGACACTAAATACTCGTTCTTCAAGGATCGACACCCCAATCATCCAATCCTGCATCAAATTTGGTCAAATCCATACTTCATCCAATTTTGCTCCACCTTAGCCTGTACATTTTTAGGATAAGAGCCGCGAAAAGAGCCTACTTTCCAGGAAAGCTCCTCATCTTCGAACTCGGAGGGCAACATGCAGCACTTGACCACCTTTTTGTGATTGCGTTCCGGCTTGGACCCAAATCCGACATAGGGTATCAGGGGTATATTTCCATACTCATCAAATAAGAACTCACTGGTTCCGGGCTCGCAACGTGTTGATTCGGCCCAAATAACGTCGCGAAGGTCTGAAGGATCAACATCTTCTCCAACCAAGAAAACCTTGCCCATGTACCATCCTGGCTTTGAACCAAACACTACATGACCAACCGTGTTGCAAAAGTCGGATATATTTGTCTTCAACTCAAGCAGAGCTTTTCGATTTACTTGCAACACATACCATATGGCATGAGACTCAAATGGACACCAGGAATTCTTAATCGGCAGGCCCGCGCTTTGACAGATGTGCAGGACCTCAGCGGCGATCATCACTGCCCATACGGTGTGATTTTCCTCCGTTGCTCTTCCTGTAATACAAATTGGCAGTATAGGGTCCTCGCGGTAGGTGATCGCATTCACTTTGAAAAGTGGACACTGTTTAGACTGATTCGGCCAAACATGGCCGTGATATTCCATCATAGGGCCTTCTGCAGCGGTCTCGGAGATAGAAACAGTCCCCTCGAATACAAACTCGGCATTTGCAGGAACTTGAATATCGTTGGTTTCACATTTTACCACGTCGAGAGGGTTTCCGACGAGTGCTCCGATAAATCCGGCTTCATCGGTCCACTTGGGTATAGGCATACCACCAACCATGATCGCAGCAGGAGGAACACCAAAGCATAAGGCCCACGGCATATCCTGGCCCTTATCCTTCCACATCTGGTAAATGACCCCAATATCTTGCTTTGGGATTATCGGACCAACTAGGTTCCGCTTGTCATGAACCATACCCCGAGTGATCGACCAATTTGTCCAGCTTCCATCCGGTGTTTGAACAATGTGCATGCCAAATGTTTCAAGGAATTTTCCTCCATCGTGCTGATGGAGCAAGGGAGTGGGAAGGGTAGTCAGATCAATGTCGTCTCCGAAGATCTTATACTCCTTTACAGGTCCAGTCGAAACCTCTTTTGGCTCCAGTGGTTGAAGACTTCTGGCCGTATTGATCTTTGCGATAATTTCATTGCCTGTTGCGGTAGATTTAAGACCCAAAGATTTTGCGATTCGACCAAATCTCTGACCAGGAACGCGGCTTAGTCCAACAGGTGCGCCGAGTACTCGAAAAAGTCCATTTCCTTCCCTGCCTTTGATATTCTCAAATAGCGGCGCCTTCTCTTCTGTTTCGTACACTCGTCTTGTAATAGCTGCTAGTTCCATCTCAGGATCAACCTCTTCCTTTATAACAAGAAGATCATTTTCATCTTGAAGCTCTTTAAGGAACTGTCGGAGGTCCCCGGCTGCGGTTGGAGTTTCATCGGTAGCCATGATCATTCAACAATGTCAGAGAACGACAGGAAATGAAACCAACAGTCTAGCTGACTTGAACAACATGCATGAAATCATTCACAAGTGCGGGGATCTGGCTTTTATCTGTGACGTCTAATGTAATTCAATACTTGAGACATAACATTTCCCCCAATTTGGAGAATCTCCCCCGTCGGTAAAGCGTGGGACCTCCAAGTTGGGGGAAACTGACTATACACGTTCTTTTTTTTTTCAAGAACAGGAAAGTCACTAGTGAATATTGTGTTTTTGCCCTTTGCGAACATTCGAATAATCCATATTTGGGCGATGATACTCGCACGCTCCCCTCTTTAGAAGCGGGGATTCTCCAAGTTGGAGGCGACGGTGTAGTTACTGTCCGATTTATACAAAACAATTTCGATTCTAAGTACTACCATATTCTGTCTATCTCTAGCTGATATCTGCTTTTGTCATTCCTTCGACTGGATTTCGACTGGATATACAGGATGGAGTTCTTTACAGCATCGGCTGATCAGAAACCAGCAGCAGAAAACAATACTCAAGTTGCACCCCCACGACGAAGAATCATTGTCGCCCTCACAGGCGCAACGGGGTCAATTTTGGGAATAAAAACGCTCATCGCTTTGCGAAACCTCAATATTGAGACACATCTAGTCGTTTCGAAATGGGCTGAAGCTACTATCAAATACGAAACCGACTATACTATCCCCAATATCCGCTCCCTTGCCGATCATTTTTACAACATAAACGACATGTCGGCACCAATAGCAAGCGGTTCATTTCGTGTTGATGGAATGATTGTCGTTCCATGTAGTGTGAAGACGTTGGCTTCAATCAACTCGGGGATCTGCGACGATCTCATCTCTCGTGCCGCGGACGTTATACTCAAAGAGCGACGGAGGCTGGTTTTGGCTGTGAGGGAGACACCTTTGAGCACGATACACTTGCAAAATATGCTTTCTGTGACCCAAGCCGGGGCTATTATCTTTCCACCAGTGCCGGCGTTTTATATCAAGCCATCTTCGGTGGAAGACTTAATTGACCACAGTGTAGGACGGATGCTGGACTTGTTCGATTTGGATACTGCTGCGTTTGAGAGATGGGAAGGGTGGAAGAATTCATAGCACAAGCTGTGGCTTTTTGTCATACTGATGGGAGCGCTTTGTTAAACCATTCGTCCTAATGAGGTTCAACTCGCTACTAAAGATACTAGTAATGCAGGACGGACAGCTTGACTAAGTACCAGTTGCAGAAGAATTGTTGACAAACCGGTAATCTTGTATATACAGATGAAAGTAATAATTGGTATTTGTTGACTAAAGTCTTCCTCGAGCAAAGTTTGATCCCTGTCCCTCTCCGATAGCATCTACAATGGAATCGACGCTGTTGAGAATCCACGTATTACCCTCATCACTTGCTAACCATCGGGCGCCCTCCTGTGTTTCCACATCAGTGGCCCAGGTTCCATCTTCGAGGGCTTTGCGCAGGCCAAAGACATGCGAAGTTACTTGTGGCCCAACGCCGGATTGAGCACGTAGACATGAAACAGCGACAATCGAGGTCAGAATCCGTCCTGCTGAAGGGGTGCCATTGGTACGAGCAGGATCCGAGAGTAAGGCGCCGTAGTGGCTATTCAAGATATGAACTGGGAGGTCAGGGTGAGAATCCGCCAACTTTTCATATAATTTCTTCTCGAATGGACGGTAGATAGAGTCCCATAGAGACTGTCCGCGTTCAGTTATAGCAGTGATGTTGGCCGGGGTCGGGGCCCGAGTTGGGGTACGCGAGAGTTGACTGCTCACGGAGTTTGGTAAATCGGCCTTGAACGCATTGAGACAATTTATCGTGCGTGGAATGCCGTTAAAACTGATACATTTCAAGCCGACCTCGCGAATCAGTTCGGCGGTTTGGACAGGATCCATGGACGTCGCAGCCAGACGATATAAAGCTGCGAGGGAGTCGGGAGAGTTCATTGTCATTGTGGCAGCAGTCTGTTTAAATATGATTAATTGGAAAGCATTGGAAGCTGGCATGAGGAATTGCATACAGACAAAGCTATCCACGAGGGCTGAGAGAGTCGCTGTGCATCCGCTCTTTGCTGGATCGCCTGGTAAATCGAAGTGATGTTGGCTGGCGCAGGAATGGTAGAGGGCCGTGCCGCAGGGGCATTTATAAGGGATTTCAGAGCAGGCGATAATTTAGACATGATGAACGCACAAATCTGGCAGCCTTCAGTTATACGTGATTATTTTAGAAGAGGCAACGCGCATTGCATGAAGCTGAAACATGACTTCGGGGTTTTTTATATGCGACGAAATCCATCGGCGCACAAAAGTAGCTCCGATCCTCGGCATCTCCAAAAGGGCGCACCACTCTCTCAGCCGTAAAGAAATGAAGAGATCTATATTTATTTTGGTGTGAGTGAATATATCGAGAACCATCGATTGTGGCCTATGCAAAGAACTGCCCACTCAAGTCAATTTAATCTTCAATAAGCTACCTTGTCGGTAGAAAAGGATGAAGTCATCCCATTGCCCTGTTTCGCGAAGAAAACTGTATGCAGATCACTCAGTGTTTCATGCGGAAAAGCAAATTAATGCTTTATTTGGATGCATTTCATGAATGTACTGGTTTGTCGTATACAAAAGAATAACCTTTAGGTCCACTCCTACTTGTATTAATAGTAATATTGGCCTATGACTACTGGTATTCAGTGCATCATCTTGCTGAATGACAAGCAACTGGCCAGTTGATTGGAAGTATATTCCAGGAGAGATCGATAATGCTACCTTTTCCCAAACTTCCGAGTATAAAAAGATGCATAAAGCAATATTTATGACTAACTCGAGACTAAAATATTAATTTATAGAGTGATTTGATCACTTTCTAACTCATTTTCTGATAAATCCAATTGGAATCCGCCAAAATACCCCGGAATGCCTCGGACCGCATTTTCTCCGAGTTTTCCCAGCTTCATCGCTGCTATCTCCGATTAGCATCTCATCTCCAAAGTTTTATCCGCATCGATTTCAGCATAAAATGAACCAAAGTCAACCAAATCCAAATAAAATGGTTAGACAGAGCCTTAATAGTCCGCGTCGAAAACGAAAACCTGTGAATTGTGAGCAATGCCGACGCTCCAAGCTTAAGTGTGATCGACAACACCCTTGTACCACTTGTAAACGCCGTAAGCGTGAAAATTCCTGCATATATGAACCGATCTCCAATGATACTCCAAAAGAAGACCAGCGACGGTCTCGCTCTGTATTATCCCGATCAAAACCCGGAAGAGTTGGAGCTCCACTTTCGCCCTTGGGACAATCCAATTTATCTGCATCTTCACAAAGGCATAATCAATCATTGACATCAAGTCGGAGTGAAAGTCCATCAGAAGATCAATGGGAGACAGTTCTGGAAAGACCAGCTCCAGAGGATGGGACTCAGGATACATTAACGCCTCTATCAACCGGTCCACGCATGACGGTCCAAGACCTCATAAATCATCTACCCCCGAAAGCGTCCTGTGACTTTTTGATATCTCACTTTTTCCAAATAATTCATCCTTTGTTCCCGATACTGCATGGTCCAACGTTTCAAGACCAATATGCAGCTTTTTTCACGTCACAGCCACGTCAAGTCGATCTCCCCTGGTTGGCATTGCTTTTCTCAATGTGCTCGCTATCACTAAATACCATGGATGCGAGTGATCCGAGGCTGGCATACTTCTGGCCGGAGCTATCAAATAATCCTGCTCAGGACTTCACGACGACCTCTCTTTCTCGGAGGCTCCTACAGGCTGCAATGACCTGTCTTTTACAAGATCAATTCTTCATCCGGCATAAATTTAGCACATTTGAGGCCTTATTGATGCTAATCTATAATCTCTCCCATAATGAATCCGTTGATCAGGGATGGGCATTGCTGGGAATGGCTTTGAACATGGGAATTGCATTACGGTGCAATATGGGATCTCGCGGCTTGAATGCGATCGAAACTGAGAGAAGACGGCGTTGCTGGGCTGGTCTCTTGACGCTGCATACATATCAAGGTATCCTATTTCGAGACGTCGACATGTCTTTTCTTCTCGAAATTAAGGCTACCATGCCGGCGGACGTTAATGACATTGATATTACCCCTGAGGGTATCAGCGAGCCATCGGGACAACCAACTCAAATGTCCGTGATGATGGCCAAGATTCGTCTATTTCGCCTTTCTACTCATATTTGTCGTTATATTTCGGGTCCCACGCGATCCGACCACGAGTCGTTGCAGAGATTCAATTCGACTATTGCCGAGGAACAGGAACGATGGGATTCAACCTACATGGTAGGGAAATCCCCGATTATATTGGACCCGACAAGCTACGCCTTCTGGTGTATTCTACAAAGTTACGCGCATCACCTCTATCTTCTTCTCCACCGTCCATTCCACCATACAAAAGGACCTGTTTTCCTTCCGGAATCCAGAGAAAGATGCATTACCTCTGCCACAGCTGTCATATCCATTCACCAACAGATCTACGAGGCTCCATTGCTCAGAAGCTTCCTCTGGTTACTCAATGGGGTCATAAGCCTAAAGGCTCTCCACGCTGCCGTGGCCCTCAACTCCTGTCTCCTCGATACCCCCTCCGTGGATACCAAACCGTATCGCGAGGTTATAGAGGGCCTGGCCCAGCGCATGGAGACATTGTCCGGTCGAAGCTCAATTTGCTCAAAGTCTTTTCGTATCCTCCGTCACTTACAGTTTGTCACTCTTCCACCCAGCAGATATTAGTTTACTAAAGAATTCGCAGAAACCAGTCTGGTGCAGGTGTGAGCCAATCACAGAATTCCGAAATAAACAGTGAACACGCCATGGAAGATTGGACTGACATACGCGAGTGGATGGACTTGGATCTGGTCAATTGGGTAGGTCAACTTTGAGCAGGGCTTCAATGATATTGATATGTGCTAACTATTGCTTTTAGAACCTCGAAGGGGCTTTCAGCATCTTTGCAGACTGAAAGTGCTCTCCATCGTCCACCAGCTACTAGTCCATGTTATGGAAAGACACATTGTCACTTGTGCTATGAGCTTACGACGTCAATTCTCAAAAGGATTGATAGCATCGGGGCTCTACGCTAAAATTTGCTGTCTACACCCGAATTCGGTCTAATTTGACACATTGCCCCTTGTCTTCCAAAGATGCATCACCTCAGGATTGTGCTATGTATGAGAAGAATATACCAGTGAGCTACATTTGAAGGAAAAGATATTCGCTCAAGTACGCTCGTCCGTATATAAATTGCAGGCGCCCGACATGGTAACAATACAGCAACGAATAGAGCGCAGGGGTATTGGTTGGGGAGAAGCAAATCTTCGCCCTGTATGGATAGCTCTATATTTTATTTGTCAATCGCCATCTAATTTTGTTAGATCAAGGCGGAGCGAAGTAAATTCTCCATCTCGCGTAATGACTCGGGCTTAGATGTCACACTGGACATCAGGTAGAGGACGTTGCCAAGAACGCGTGAATGAACGTTGAACTGATCTCCACCGGTGGCAAGCTTTTGCTGCAGGCCTTTGGCAGCAGTTGAGGTGTAACCTATTATCGATGAGACTGACGAACCAGATGCTTTAAATGACTCTTTGCTTACCTCCACCCTCAGCATCTCGCAAGGAAATGCTAAGCACTGTTCCAATACCGAATACACTCTCCACTGATTCTGCACAAGAAAGGTCTTGGAGGAGTTTCTGTGACCATACGCTCCAGATGTCAGAGGACCCCAAGCTTTCTGACTTGACTGGCTTGATATTCCAGTCTTCCTTGAATTGATTCCATGATCCATTCGTATCCATGTCAGCCATAGTTCGAAGAGAATCCACTGCAACTGTACAGCCCACAGCATGAGCTGTATAGCTGTGGCCATGAAGTAGTGCATCACTCTTCTCGGAGCTAGAGAACGTTTCGAAGATCTCCTGGCTTGCCACAGTGGTACACAGAGGAATCAAGCCACCGGTAAGTAGCTTGGCGTTGACGGCAATGTCAGGATGCACGCCAAGGAATGATGCAGACGAAGGGCGCCCCAGGCGATAGAGGCCGGTGAAAACTTCATCAAAGATGACAGGCAAGCCAGACCATGATGGAGCTGCTTTTGGCGCTGAGGCGTTGGGGGAGAAGAGTTCCGGGTGATCACGAACAACTTCTGTCAAACAACGCTGGAAAAGAGGATCACTGCACGGGAATTTATCAGTTTTCGAAAGACGAAAAATATTATGGGTGATAATTTGAGTGCTTACCAGAACAACATGCCACCTGCTCCTAAGATCACAGGCTCCAAAATTAGGGCGCCGAACTTCATGCCGTGACGTTGGACAAGATCCTTGATTGTGCGGTGGATGTAGCTCTTGTACCGTTGGCCGGTCTCCGATCCTAGACGCTTCTCGATATCAAACACAGACCCAAGGTTTGTGAATTCTGCATCTTCAGAGCCCAATTCACCCTTCAACTCAGTGGGAACTTCCACCTTCCAGGTTCCATTGATCATCTTGACCAGGGGGAAATCGAACCAGTAGCCCCTGCCGCGATACCATTCGACCTTTTGATTGAATGTGGAAGGTTCGGAGCAATCCATCACACCGATAGTATCGCCATGATAGCTTCCTTTGAGACCCAGGATGCTTATTTGCTCCTGGCTGGCATCCCAGCCATATCGATCACAAGCCGCCCGTAGACCCATTTTCACTGCGACTTCCATTCCAGTGCTACCATTGTCGGTGTAAAACACCTTGGTGAATCGGGGGTTACCGATGGTCTTGAGGAGACGATCAGCCAGCGACAACGCAGGCTCATGAACTGCACCGGCAA
The DNA here is from genome assembly GCF_028827155.1 of Penicillium citrinum. Lineage (NCBI taxonomy): Eukaryota > Fungi > Ascomycota > Eurotiomycetes > Eurotiales > Aspergillaceae > Penicillium > Penicillium citrinum. The sequence continues at coordinate 4,809,217 of NW_026622686.1, forward strand.
ACATCACATGTCCATAGCGACCAGCCGCATAGGCGGCAGAAAGAGATAGATCAGGATTTCCATGGCCCAATCCTTGCGTCCACCATGAAGCCGAGCCATCAAATGTTGGCCTCAATTCACCAATCGATTGGTCCGACTTAGCAGAACCAAACGTTTGAAAGTAATCATCATGGGCAGAATCGATAACAGTGATATCCTTTGGCTTCATACCTTGATGTTGTGTGAATGGATACCAGATCAAGTCTTGGGCACGTTCGGCCATTTCTTCAAGTCGTGTAATGCGACTCTGATTCCGAGTATTCATCTCTTCCAGTAATCGCAGAATGTCTGATTCTGCGGAGAGCTTACTGTAATATGCCGACATGGCTTCCTGGTCTCTTGCCTGGGTATCGGCATTATCGACGACGGGCCTTGCGGGCGGTGCATTGAGAGACACAAGTGGGATACTCTTCTTACTGAAAAAGTCGGCTAAATATTCATGATTTCGATAATAATCATCACGGAAAAGCAGTACTGATTGAATATCGTATCCGCGGAGAAGCAATGACTCATACGCGGAGATAGTTGAGGAGATCCCTCCGAGTCGTGAATCGGCAACCAGGACGATTGGTAGCCGCAAAGGCCGATAGAGATCTGCCTGGGAATTGCCATTGGGACCCGGAGAGTGAACGCCGCCGGCAGTTTCGACCAATGCTAAATCAATGTTTGATTTTGCCCAATCGGACAAGGTCTGATGAATAGATGCAAGGAGATCATCATCTCGCGGGATCTAGAGTTATTATTAGTTGATTGAACGGGCATTCCGGTAGACAAACAACCGTACAGTCTTTTGCTTTGCAGCAAGATGAGGGCTGACTGGTTCATCGAATTGATAAAGGCATTTCGTGAGGGTTCCAGCCCCAAACTTTGCCATATGTCTGCCATTGACGTCAGTTGTTCAGTCTTTGCTGACAATGTTTATTGTTAATTAGCTTGAGGGTTTTTCCATACTGATCATCTGCATCATCCAAAGCTCCTGTTGACACGGGCTTCAAGAAAGCGGCTCTTTTCCTTTGGTTCTGAATAGCATTACAAAGTACAGTGGAGACGATTGTCTTGCCGACGTTGGTATTGGCACCATAGACTTGATGGGCAGGCAATGACCGCCACAGCCCAGCACCGACGGGAGGCATGTCAATTAATCAATCAATCAATCAATCAATTAAGAAATCCAATTAGTATAAGTGTGGTTGAATGGATTGATATGAGCCAATGGTAGAGAGTGAAAAGAAGAAGAGGAAGTGTAGTTGGGGAATGTCCAAAGGTTGTTGAGGTGGTTGACGTTGAGGAGTGAGTTGGAATAGTGGGAAGGTGCGAATGGACCAATCAGTCATTCCCGCTCTCCTTCCTGATTTACCGTTCCTTCCTCCACTTTTTAAGTTTCCCTTCAGATCGTTCCTTCCTTTTTTTCACCGAGGTCCAACCTTCCCCTTCGTTCTTTCCCGACGAATTCCGTGGAGCTCCTTCCTCCTTCCTCTTTTTGTTTTTTTTCCCTAATTTGACTCAATTTTAGCCCTAAAAAGTTCCCTTTTTAGACAGTTTTTTATAATCTTCGAACACTTTGGTTCATCTTTTTATTCAATTGATCTTGTGAGGAGAGTAATCTTCAGCTCTCCCCGGATTCATCCGTGGTCCGTCCGCGGACTAAAGGTTTAAGGCTGCGGATCCTTGACGGCCGTGCCCGAATCTCATCAATCTGCAAGCACACCGCAGACCCTCACACACACACCGGAGAGAGAAGAGTCTGGGCACTGCAGAGCATCCACCGAGACTAACCGAGGACAATCCAAGCACGATAGACTTACTTTGTTATCTTGTCCATTATTTATCATTGATACACATATGAGTCACATCAAAGTGAATTGATCATGAGTTCACGAATTGATCCTGTTGGTCACCGGCAAGCTACATCCCATGCCTCAGGGCCATTGGTCAATGCTTTGTCGCGGACGCTGGCTCGTCGGGAAGCCAAATCTGCCCGGCGAAGATTGACCGTCTTGCCTAAGGAGACGATTGATTTCTCATCAAATGACTTTTTATCACTCGGGACATCTTCAGCTTTTAAAGATCGTTATTTGGCTCATTTGAATAATGCGCCGGAGTCATTTCCCTTCGCAAGCGGAGGCTCACGATTATTGGATGGAAACTCGCATTATGCGGAGGAGCTAGAACAATTCGTCGCGGACTTTCATCAAGCACCAACGGCCTTATTATTCAATTCCGGATTTGATGCAAATGTTGGTGTTCTATCAAGTATCCCACAGCCCGGGGATTTGATTCTTTATGACGAGCTGATTCATGCGAGTGCGCATGAGGGAATGCGTCTTTCTCGAGCCGGGAAACGCATCATGTTTCCCCATAGCTCCGCGGCGGGCATGCGTGATGTTCTCAAAGCCCAGATCTACGACGATTCGGGAGTTCGTGATGGTACGAAAAATGTGTTTGTGGTCCTGGAGTCCATTTACAGCATGGACGGTGATGTAGCCCCTATCAAAGAGTTCATTGACGTCGTAGATGAACTTCTACCTCGACAGAATGGGTATTTTGTGGTGGATGAAGCACATTCTACCGGAGTATTCGGTCCCCGTGGTGCTGGAGTCGTTCAGGAACTAGGTCTACAGGATCGTATGTTCATTCGTGTACATACGTTTGGAAAGGCATTGGCCAGTCACGGGGGTAAGCCTAATCTTGACTCTGGCTGTATTTTGACTCCACTAGATGCTAACGAATTGCCTTGTAGCCATGGTTCTCTGTGGTCCAGAAACGAAAGACTATTTAATCAACTATGCGCGGAGTCTCATCTATACTACAGCGTTGGGTTTCCCGTTCCTTGCCTCTATTCGTACCGCATACGAGCTTTTATCGACTGGCGAAACGGAACATGTGAGTATTTTTAATAACTTCAACCAGGCGGGCCTGACGAAGAATGTAATAGTTTCGACCGTACTAACCATGTGAAACAGTTACAAACAAAGCTACAACACTTAATACGACACCTTCATACGCGGCTACACCATCTTCGCGCGAGCCAGTCGGTCCTCTTCGAGGTCGATCATTTTCCAACATCCCCGATCTTCTCATTACGAACTTCAAAACCTCGACAGTTGGCGAGTGCTTGTCAGCAGGACGGGTATATTGTTCGTGCCATTATGCCACCCACCATTCCAGAGGGTAAAGAGCGGGTTCGCGTTTGTTTGCATTCTGGCAACACAGAAGAAGAGATTGACGGCCTCGTTCAAACTATCCAATCGTGGCTTGATCAATGCGAAGTGAGAAGTGCTAATTTATGATCCATTCTTGGATTGAAAACGAATGTGGGCTTTTGATTAAATCCCTCTTATCCAAATGCAATTGACGCCGGTACCATCAATCATGGGGCCGATCTATGTACGATGCTATTTCTGACTTGCTGTATGTTATGACTGCGCTATAATAATTTTGAGTTCTGGGAGGTCTATTGCAACGGGGCTTTATCCTTGTACTCTGGTTTCTTAGGGCAAATTTCTTTTTTCGAGTCATGTCCCCCAATAAAACCTTTAAAATGGGGCTGAACTAGACAAAGATGACATTCTACTTGACGGATTCCCAAAAGCAAACTGTACTGCTCGATATGGCAGCCCGGTTAGACATGAGACCTGACATCAAAAGCAGACTGCCTTTCCTAGCTGGTGGCTATAGATTATAGTCTTGACCAGGGGTCGAGAGGTCAAAACCCAACGGAGCAGAGCTACGGATGAGCGAATATCAAGCCGGGCTATAATGGATCCATAGCAGTTGGAATGGGTTTCCAATCGGCCTTGATCATCTGGCTGGCTGGAACAGCTAAGGCTGCGTGGAATGGTAGAAGACCCTGTATCCTTGCATCAAGAAATCTCTAGATCATGGTTTGTTCCCGCATAGCCCCGTTTGTCCATGATCGAGTTCCGGATCAGTTACCACTTGGGACGACTAGTCCTCGAGCAAGTCCATTCCAACACTTCGCAACGCGCCAACAGCCCATTCGGGGTATTTACTTTTATTACCCTGGTAAATGTCGGAGAAGAACTTGCGGATGAATGCAGGGTATCTATCCTCGATGATGGCTTGCCGTGCGGCTCCCATAAGATTCAGGAGATAGTGGACATTATGGACTGTCAGACTAGAAGATGGAAGAGAGGTGGTTAGCAGTCCATCATTTTCCCATCCGCATTTCAAACTAGCAATGGACCAACTCACAGGTGGGCGCCAACAGTTTCCTTAGCGGTAATGTGATGCATATACGCCTTAGTGATTCCAAGTCCCCCTTGGTCGGCGGGGCGGCAACAGGCACATTTGCAGCCCTCTTCGATCGGGGTGAAGTCGTTGGCATAGCAACTATTTCGAAGATTCAATGTTCCAGAAGACACGATGGCATTTCCGAATCGCTAGGCTTTGTTAGACAAGGACGTAAGCTATTCATGCCAATTGAAAAACTCACTGCTGTCCGAGTTGGCCATACGCAGTCAAACATGTCTGCACCAAGAGCCACCGCAACTATTATATCTTCGGGGTATCCCTTGGGGGAGCGTTAGATTGTAAAGGCAGCCAGCTAGATGTAGGCAAACGTACCACACCCATGACATATCTGGGTTTGTGTTCTGGGAGGAGGCTAGTGCAGGTATCTACCCTTTGAGTTGATCAGCAGGCGTTCTTCAATTATATGAGAAGAAGGAATTACAACGTGGAGGGTCACATACACCTTGCAGAATTCTTCCTTCGCTTCACCTCCTGATAACCCTCCAATGGCAATACCAGGAGTATCTCGAGCTACCATCTCAGCGCAGCATTGTTTGCGAAGTTCTAAATCCAAACCACCCTGGATAATACAGAAAAGATTCTGGGTTTCTGGGTTCTTATGCGCATCGATACACCGGTCCAACCATCGCACTGAACGCTCCATGGCCTCCTTGATACGGTCATAATCCGGAGATGTTGTCGCAATTACATCATCCAATTGCATGATAATATCGGAGCCAATCGAATTTTGGAGGGATATTGAGTGTTCGGGGTGAGAAGCCTGTTTCGTTGATCAGTGGTTGGCTTCGATTAGGGCAGACACGCCGAGGGAAATGTGATACATTGGGGAACCATCATGCGGGCTCAGGAAACGCACGCCCTCTTCGGTGACTGTAGCCAACTTCAGAAGAGAAACCATCTGGAAGCTAAATAACGTCACAGTCACAATCAGTTCGCCGGTTCTTTGCTGTTGGGGAGTGTATATCGAGCCAGTCCTCTTACCCTCCACTATCCGTCAAGAGGTTGCGATCCCATCCTTGCAATTGATGTGCACCACCCACCGAATCCAAAACTTCTTGACCGGGCTTAAGGCCAAGGTGATATGTATTATTAAGGCAAAGCATACATCCTGTATCCCGGAGTTGATCGTATGAGAGGCCCTTGAGAGAGGCTTGTGTCGCAACAGGCATAAAAATGGGCAATGGCACGGAACCGTGAGGCAATTCGAGGGTCGATGCGCGAGCTTTCGTAGTCTATTAAACGTCAAAGGAAATCGATGTCAGTTGTTTGCGATTACTATCGAAGAGTAGCGAGTGTGATTCGGGCTTGAATACCGAGCATTTCGCGTGATGATGCAAAGTCAATGCAGACGGCATTGCTTTTTGAGATTGTGTGGAAGTCGACATATTCGAAAATCGAGTCGACAAATGATCAAAACCCCTCAGGCGAGATCGCAAGACTCGGTGGACTTGCATGGAGGCATTTGGAGGGGTCGAAGTGATTTGCGCCGCGCGAAGGATGATTTTCTGCCTTATGGCCTTATGGCATTGGTGCCTTACATATGAGGCGGCGATTAACTAAAAAAAAATTATATAAATAAACACTTGGTACACATTTCTGTTTATGAATGTCATACATTAGATAGATTTTAATGTATAAACTAACATAACATTTAAGTATACGGGGGTCGTATAGTTAATGACTGCAGCTATTCGGTTACTGCATGGACAGTTTAATTCCAAGCTTGGATTCGTAGATATTTGATTTTTATCTGACTACTTCGTATCCTTTCGGTAAACTACTAGGTAGTAGTCCCCGGACTAGCCACTGTGTCGCACAGCCCTACCTGGAGGTAGAGATATACTATATTTCGTAGATATATACTTATATACTAGGTAGTATATATCTAGAGTGGTGGTGGAATTGAATCCAGGGAAATTCAATTCCAGTTGTAACACGCCTATGCACTCTGCTATTACTGCAGTTTATATATAGGGTTATCTTAAATCGAGCTTGATCTACTTGACTTAGACTACTTTTTACAACCTTGTACATTGGAATGTAAATTGCTGATTCTTCTTTGAAGTATAAAATTGCTGGTCGTTCGATTACTGTTCGATTCTGCTAAGGTTTTCCGCCTTCACCATATCAACTTCAATTTCAAACTTCAATCTTCGACCACTTCCTCTTCTACTTTCCTCGCATTTCGACTCGCCTTCGTCTCACTTAGATCCCAGATGGATGATCATTTGGATTGCGGGCTGGTCACTGCAATTCTATGGCTCCCCGCAGAGGTCATGATTCCCGCCCTCGTTCAGCGGGGCTGAACCAAGCGGATGGCGATAGAGTCAAGAAATCTGTAGCTGCCAGGCCCAAGCGTCCCGGTCGCCCATTCAAAATCCCTCGCAGTCATTCTTCACGGTCTCAGTCGAGTCGATCCAGTATATCGGCTTCGCCGAGGGTAGCAACACCTGTGCGACAGCGCTCTCTGTCTATTCTTGAAACGCTACCGGTTGAGGTGATTGAGAAGATCTTTCTTTATTCACTTAATCTTCATCTTCCTCGTGCTTCGTCTGTCCTTGCGGTGGCTCTCTCACGGGAAAAAATCTATAGCCTGCTTATTATTTTGGCATTATGGAATGATCCCCTGGAAACCAGTCCGCTTAATCCTGCAATGGCAAGTATGCTTGCGCCGCTGGAATACGCGCCACTTACCCGAGGTCACCGCGAAAGTCTTCAAGCAGCGCTGTTCCGATGTAAATGGTGTACAATGGAGCGCGTTCGCGAACAGATACCTAAGGTTATGATCCTGAATTTGTATCGTCTCTGGGTCGATACTGGTGTGGAAATGGATCCGGACCAGCGCGTTGTCTTTGATCAATTCATCAAACGAGACGATGCTTCTCCACTTGTCTTACAGGGTAGCGGTGGGAAGTTGGATCAAATACTGGATCAAGCAGCACGCCGCTTTTCCACAAGTCATGGCCCACAGGAGTATAAACTCCGCGTTGAACCGAACGTCAAAATCCAAATACTTTCGCAGACTACGGGTGCTACTACTACTTGGCCAGCAATTGAGCTTCTAGAATTCCCTATTCACCTTCTTCGTGGTAGAATTGCTGGATTCTCTTCTGAAGATGTTGCATTCCTCGAGATGTTGCGTCTGTGTTCGAATAACTTCTACGAACATGATGGCGTGTGTAAGTTTTCAACAGTGACCGCTGTGAATAGAATGTACCTACATCAAGGTGTGCGAAATGCAATTCGCAATCGCAATTTGGAAGCACTTGTTTCGCTTCTCAAGATTGACGAGTTTATTTACCGTGCTAGACAAGCCGAAGCAGGCCGCAATACTTTATATACAATTCCGTCTGACCACTTTGTGACAATCACCATCATGTGTCGCAACAATCCAGCCCTAAGTCTGGCGTTCTTCGCAACCCTTGTCCGTGCCAGCGCAGAATCTATACCTATCGATTCCCTCGAGGTCACGGAGTGGATTGTTGAGAATGCCCACTTGGCAGAATTGAATCCCACAAGATATAAAGAGACCAATGGCAGATTTGCACACTGGCTGTCCAATTTTATCCTCCGGTTACCTGCACGTCTTGAATCTTTGCCCAGCCACCCGGAGACTCAGTTGTTCTTCTGTGGACAATTGAATTTATCGGAATCCGAGGCCTGTCGATATTTCGAAGAAGTACTCCAGCCGTGGAATGAACCCATCATGGACTACATGACAGAGAGTTCGTTTCATCCAGAAGAATTCTGGATCAAGCATACTAAGGAGCTTTCTTAGAGAAAGTTTGTACCAATAGTTAGTATTGTACATTAACTAATAGACATAGATCATCAACCACGAGCCACCGAATATGAACAATGACGAGGTTTGTTACTCTGGAGCTCCCCCTATCTGATTTATCTTTCAATTCTTTAATTCTGTCGGACTCTGTGTACTTGATAAGCCAATCGAATAAGCGGCTCCATGATGCTGTTAGGTTATATAGACCAGGTAGTGTCGTCCTTGAGAAGGTCTGGAATGGCTTCATGTGGGCGAAGTCTCCTCAATGCGCAATATATATGCTATAGAGAGTGTCTGGGCTGAATTGGAATGATGTTTGTATTTCCAAGGAATATTTAAAGAGTGAATCCGAAGAATATCTTCTTTCTCTTTTTCTGTTCTCTTTTTTGCTTCGATGTTGTATAGTTGTGGTCTTGTAAGATCATTGTAAATTACCAATAATACCTACTTCATGATACTGGATTAGTCATACACTTGACATCCTTCTCTCTTCGTCTTCTTCAACATATCGTCAACTTGTCAAGTCGAACAATTTACTTTGCTAAGACTGCCCTCATCTCTATTGAAAATCGATGTATTCTTACAAATCACAATTCAGTGTGCCTTTGACTCTGCCGCCAATGAACAATCTCCTGCCCGCCAAGTGAGGCTGCGGCGGTGACATCAATCCCCCGCAGTCCCGCTTTAGCTTCTCCAACGCCCTCATCGATCAACATTTTGCCATATAAAACATCATGGTCTTTACGTTTACGCTGCCCACCACTTCTCCACTGTCATTTCAGACATTTATTGGCTCGACCTCACATCCTTCTCTCCCGCAATCCGCTTCTACTGCCCGGCATGCCCTCCGTCTCGCCTTAAAAGCACATAAGCGACTTCCTCGAGGCCCCCGTCAGGACGCTCATCTCCCGATAGTTCTGTCTGCGCTCAACGAATATATTCCTTACATCTCGGCCATATCATACGGTTTGCGTAGACAAGTTCTTTCAGACGATACAGTCGTCGAGGATCCTAGAGGTTACAATGTGGGAAATCCAGGTACTGGGGAGGACATCGAGATCACGGTGCGCGCGGAAATTGAGTCGGAATGGAAGCCAACTTTATCAGCTAGTAGTGGGATCAATATAAGATCGAGTGCCACAACGCCCGGGGCTACCTCAGGCCGGTCCCGCGGTGGCCGAATTTCCGGCCGAGGAATCGAATTCGAGTTCGCATTCACGCTCACGACATTGGGGTACGTGCTGAGTCGCCTTGCGCGTGCCGCCATTGTTGAGACCCTCTACTCTAACACTACGCCGACAAATGAACAACGTACGATAGCCTTCCAAACCGCAACGAAACACCTCCTCCAAGCGAGTTCTGTCCATGGTCTACTGGCGACGTCACCAATCTTCACGGCGGCGACGGCTTCCTCAGTTTTAGATATCAATGCGTCTACCCAGTCGGCACTTTCTTCGCTTGCTTTAGCGGAGGCCACTTTATTGGCGGTATTGAAGGATGACGCGTACGTCGCAGCTTGTATCCAGGCCCGCAACCCTAATGACCGGGAATGGATGGTTCGTGCACCAGAGATTCCCAAGGTTCGCGCCTTACTCTTTGCACGATTGTGTGTTCGCGCGGCAGAATATGCGGAGCAAGCTGCCGTGGGACTGGGAGTTGTGGGGTCTGGAAAACCAGGTCGACTGGAGGAGGAAGTGACTCGTTATTCGGGGGCGTTAGGCCGTGTGGCTCGTGCCCGTGCTTGTCGGTTCTTTGGTATAGATGCAGAACTCGCTGGAAAGGTTGGTGAAGGTATTGCATGGCTGCGGGCTGCAAGAACCTCCCTAGGACTGCGAGGCCAGGGCACATCATCACCAGCAGATGAAGCTGGCACCGCTTCTAGCAAAGGTGGATTATCCAGATTCAAACGTGAATGGACAGAGCGTCGCGAACATCGAAAAATGGAAAAAGATGCTGGTGGTTCGCGAGGCGTGAAAGGATCTTTAGACCCTGGAGATGATGCAGGCCGCGGAGAAGAAGGGAATGTGATTGACATGCTCGAGACGAAGTGGACGAAAATGAACGATACTGTGAGTCTATTTAAGCTTAAAGGAGAAAGGAACACAGCCATTAACCTTTTCTCTCACTAGATCAATACTCAGGCCATCCCTCCATCAGCTCCATTATTAGCCAATCTTCCGTCGGGGCGTGACATCCACACGCCTCCTCCACCATACAATCCACCACCCATTGACGAGGACCAATTCCTCCGTATGCGTGCGCCTCCAAGTGACCATCAAGACTTACATTTCGCAAGCGATCCCGACGACAGCGAGGATGAAGAGCCATCACAAACGCCAGGCATTCCTGGTGGCTTTCCAGACCGGACGCAGACCGCATCCAACGTATATTACTGATATGCATGATCTATTCAAGTTCAATATATCCGTATCTAGCATGCAAATATCATCTATGGGCATATTATAGTTTCGAGGTTGGGGATCTAGTGTAGTAAATGTGCGTCTAGTCAGTCAGAAATTCTACTATATCCCAATAGAACTACGCTGTGAATAACTTCAAAGGTCACTTTTCATAATTTTCGCCCTAGAAGTTCTTCACACTTCTTTTTTCTGGGTATCATGTGGGTTTTATTATTATCCAATATACGCCCGTGAAATGATCAGCGTTTTGCAATCCAGTCGACCGGCACTCGACCATTGACATCCTTATTGATCGGATTCACTTTGCCTGTTGACAACAGCAGGCGTACAGCTTCGACGTTGCGATATCGCACAGCGTATGATAATGGAGTGTCGCCTTGTTTGTCTCGGGAATCTGGTTGGATATCCTTCTGGGCCAGAAGACACTTCACGACCGCCATCCCACGATCGACGGCTTCTTTTCTTCTCGGATCTTGCTCTTTTATTTGGGCGTTATTCGTGGATGGTGATTGTGGTTGTGCAGGAATTGTCCCTTTCAGCAAGCTGATTATTTCCTTCTCGTCCCTCACTAGATGAGGATCCCTATGGGTAGACGACCTCATGGGAAATCCCTGCATAATCGCCCATGCTAGTGGCGATTGACCATTAGTGTCTTGAGAGTTAGAGTTGACAAGGCCGGTATCCAGCAATTTTCTGGCCACGCCTACTGCGCCGGCCCCAGCTGCAAGTGACAATGGAGTTCGCCCTCGAAGATCACTCTTGTCGAAGTCAATCGCTTTGAGGGACAACAAGAAGTCAACAACATCTTCATGACCCGCTTCAGCAGCCAGTGATAAGGCCGTTTGGCCTGTTGCTGATGTCCACCCGGTATCCACTTGGCCAGTCTTCCAAAGTAGTTCCATGATACCTCTGAATCCCTTACGCGCGGAGATGGCAAAGGGAGACCAACCGAGAGCATCTTTCAGTTCCGGTTGAGTATCATCCCTCTCTAGAAGAACTTCAACTATGTTTTGATGTCCCCTTTTGGTAGCAACAAGTAGTGGCGGTTGAGTATAACCAATGCTGATGTTGGGATTCACCCCTTCGATCTCCAAGATGGCTTTCAAAGCACCGGCATGACCAAGATTCGCCGCCTTTTCCATACAAGCCACGTAATTCGTCATACTGTAAGGTAATTCTTTCAAACATCGCCGTACAAGATTCTCGTTCCCACCTACTGCGGCTGCGGGAAGATTCCATTCAATCAATTGAACTCGATCATCGGCCAAGAGAGCGTCAACAACTTCTTCTTGTCCATCCCGAAGAGCGAAATTGAGACCATGCTCCAAGAATTGCTCTGTAAATCTGGCTGGTTTAAACCCACGCGCAATTTCCGGTGTCACTTTCTTCGACCGATCTAGTATAACCTTGACGACTTGTGCTCGTCCCTTGAAGATGGCCCAGTCGAAAGCCCGTTTGAGAGTATAAAATTTGGCGTCAACAGTGAAAATCTTCACATCATGATCAAGGATCATCTTAACAATCCCCGCATGGCCTTGGTCGGCGGCATATTCGATCGAACTACGAATCTCGTCCGGGGACTTTGCTTGGCGGATATCGATAGTTGGATTAGCCCCACGGGAGAGCATGGCGTGAGCAAGACGTTCGATTCCTTCTGCACAAGCCCGCCATAGAATAAAATCCCGGCGGTCACTTGGGACTCGATCGTATAGAAATCCTTCATGTTGAAGTAATTCGTATATCCAGCGGTTTGTTCGCATGAAGGCAGAAATTGTAGCGAGAGAGTGGAGATGGCGGGCCACCATACACACAAGCTCGGGAGGTAGTTTGAGCAATGACATCTGGATGGGATCAGTCAATTGTTTCTTTTCTTTACTTTCCATAGGGATAATACCATAAAATGAAATTCCCTCCAACATCTCCTTCTCCTACAGCTTCTCCCAACTGATCCACCAAAGAAAAAGAAAAGAAAAGAGGAGAAAAAGAAGAGGTTGAAGTGCAGTTTGCCTACAAACGGGGATCATCATGCACGCTAGTCCAGATTCGGTAATTACCACGAGCTTGTCCACTACCAATTGGACTAAAACAGCATGGAAGGAGAAGAAAGGACGAGGAAGAGATATGAAATGATGAAAGTATTGTTGATGCCTGATCCTAATGTACTCCCTGAACCGTAATAATTGAAAGAAGAAACAAATTATAAACTGGTAAATGGAAAGCAAGCAAAGAAGTATCTATAATCTTCACTGAAGGGGATCCACCCTCCGTCTATCCAGCATAAGTTGATTCATTCGTTTAGTTAGTGTACTGCTTTTGCAGAGTCTTTGCAATAGTTTGCAGCTGGATATTGCTGGTACCCTCATAGATAGCACCAATCTTGCTGTCACGGAACATCTTCTCGGCGGTGCCTTCACGAACAAAGCCCATGCCACCCATCCATTCGACAGCTGAACCGGATACTCGACCAGCAACCTGAGAAGCGTAGAGCTTGGCCATGGCGGCATCTTGCACAAAGTCTTGTCCGGCTTCCTTCTTACGGGCAGCGTTGTAGACTAGAGCGCGGGCGGCGGCAATCTCAGTGTAGGCCTGCGCAATCTGATGTTGCATGCCCTGGAATTCACCAATAAGCTGACCGAACTGCTTGCGGTCATTCCAAACGTAGCTGAGGGAGAATTAGGGTTAATTTAATCAAATAAATATGGGGGGGTATAGAATGGGGCCCCATTATACGCACCGAGCGGCATTTTCCCAAGCCCCAAGAGCCAGACCAGTCATCTGGGCAGCAATACCAATACGTCCCTCATTGAGGATGTTGATGGCGATCTTGTAGCCTTGACCCTCCTCACCCAGGAGGTGGCTCTTGGGAATCACGACATCGTCGAAGTTCAACACACAAGTGCTGCTAGCGCGAATTCCGAGTTTCTTCTCCTTCTTGGCAATAGAAAAGCCAGGAGTGCCCTTTTCAACAATGAAGGCAGTGATACCCTTGTAGCCAGCGCTAGGGTTCAGGTTGGCGAAGACGATAAAGAATCCGGACTCCATGGCGTTAGTAATCCACATCTTGGAACCATTAATCTTGTAACCGTCAGCCGTCTTCTCGGCCTTGGTCTGCAGAGCAAAAGCATCGGATCCTGAAGCAGGCTCTGAAAGACAGAATGATCCGACGGTGCCGGTGCTAAGCTTGGGAAGCCAGGTGCGTTGGGCCTGAGCATCTCCGTAGCGCATGATAACGGTGTTGACCAAGGTATTGTGGACATCAACCATGACACTGACACTTGGATCGATCCGGGCGAGTTCTTCGATTGCTACAATGGCTGCGGTGAAGTTCATGCCAGCTCCACCGTACTCCTCGGGGATCTCAATACCCATCAGACCTTGCTCAAAGAGCTGTTCCACCACAGTTGGGTCCATAGTCTCCGCCTCGTCCATCTCTCGTACTTTAGGGCCAATCTGCTCCTGGGCGAACTTCTGGACAGTATCGGCCATCATGGATTCGGTCTCGGACAAAAGGGTAATAGGAGTGGGGGTGAGACTGGAGAGGTCAGCCTCTCGCCGGCGAAGAGTGGTCGAGAAAGCATGAGTAGTGCTAATTTCAGAAATTTAATTAGTACTATATTCCAAATTGAAAACTCAACTCAGCCAGCTAAATAAAAGAGAAAGAAAACCCTCTCCTGAGAAGGGAGTGAGTCCAGATTGATAAGATACCTCGGGGTGCGGGCAATGCGGGCGGTACGGGCAGTCACTGGAGTGGCCAGACGAGCAGACGGGAGGCGCGACAAGGGGCGCAAAGCACGAGCTAGGGAGGTCATGGCGGGATGAACAGGTCTGTGAATCACAAAAGAGTAAAAATGAGGAATAGACGAGTAAATCAAAGAAACAACAAAAAAAAGAATGGAAGAATCAACGAAGGACGAACTGAAATCACGAGGAAATCCGGGGGGGGAAACCTCGGCTATCGGCGGGCAGAGGCGGTGTACTCTTTTGTACAGTATACAGTATAGTATAGTATATAAAGAATGGGATGATTGTATATAATAATAATTCGATATATTAAATAATTGAATAATATCAACTATTTCGAATACTGTTTTCAGTGAATCACTTTGTATTCATTTACATAGTGTAGTGCATTTCCTCTGGAATTCTGTATTCAGCCGAGGTTGTTTAGTCAGCATCTCCGACCTCCGCAACTCCTCGGATGAGATTCTTAATTCCTTCGCCTCTTAATGTCATCTCCCAGGCTTTGATGGCCTCTTCAAAGGGGAAAATTGTTCACTCGACCAGAGTTGAGTAGAGCCAAGACCATTCCATAATCTCCAGGGGCATATCGCCATGCCGTCTTGTCAAGACGGTCTCCTTCTCACACATATTGATGATAGGTACCGTTAGATTGGACTCGGTTGAACCGAGTCCAATTTGGAACTACGACTCCTCCCGGGCCTGATGCATAAAGTCCGGTTTGCAACGAAGATTCCACTCCCGTACACTACAGAACTATATCGACACCGTCGCTGAGATTCAATGTATTCTTTCATTCGACTGGCTTCTTCCTCCGGATGAGACGAGCTGATATTCGGGAGAAATATTGGACATCCCAGATAATCTCGCGCAAAGTCTAGTTTGGTCTGGTTGATATCGGAAATGATCACTTGTTTGGCTCCAAACGCTGTGGCCGTCGCTGCACATAACAGACCGATAGTCCCCGACGCTTGTACCAGGACAGTATGACCGGGAGTGATATCTGCCACCCGAGCTCCATGAATTACAACACTCAACGGCTCGACCAAAACAGCTTCTTCAAGTGAGAAATTTTCGGGAATCGGATACACAAAATCCTCGGGTGTGCGGAATAGATGGGTCAGAGTCCCATGGTTATTGAGGGGAGGATCCGCGGCAAAGCTCATCTCTGGACAGATATTATATCTCCCTGCCTTACATTGTTTACATCGTCGACGAGAGAAACTAGCTCGATGGCAAAGCGGTCGCCAGGAATCACTTTTGTCACTGCCGGTCCAATTGAGTGCACGATACCTGATGCCTCATGACCCATGACCAGTGGTTGCTCGTCAGAGACCATTCGAAGTACCCCGCCGTGTTTCCAGAAATGGGCCTATGGAATTGGAAATTAGCAAAAGAGACCCTGGTGAAAGGAAGAGGGATTTGTGGGGACTCATATCGCTCCCATACACACCCACATACGCGATGCGAACTAATATATCATAGGGATCACTGAGGGTAGGGACATCGCGGTACTCAAGTCGAGCTTTCCCAGGCCCGTAGAGTAGGCAGGACAAATTATTCTGAAATTATGATCAGCGATTCTCCTTGGTGTAAGATGATAGAATATGCAAACAGCTTCAGACATTGTAATTTACTCGACAGATCAATCATGGGATGAACTTAATTGGGTGAACTAGAACTAGATAATGCGTTTGGAAATACGTTTTGTGAATCTTGGGCCTTCGTCTAATAGTTATATCGGATACTGGAATATCTATCGGGGTGCTGTCAGCCGAAATCAACTTCCCAATGGACTTAGCTACATTATGACATCTATTCCAATTAGATCCAGGCTATATCAATCACACTAATTTGGGTTCTACTATCTGATAGCTGTCGTACATGACGGAGATAATTCCACATGAAGCCTTTCGGTCGACTGTCGGCCGAAAATGCATAGCAAACAAGTAAAATGCCATCTTACAGTCCATAACATCTTGAAACTAGCCTTCTTTCTGTCGTCCTTTTTACCAAATCAAAATGGTCCGAGTAATAGTATAATAAGCGGGTGATAGGTCTACTGAAATGAACGGTAGGCTGTTGATGGTTTTGATTTGAAGTTGATCTTACCAAGAAACTATGAGAGCGTTGGCCCTCGAGAATAGCAGCACAGATAGCAGTGCACTAGCATTGTCATAGCCTGCAATCTAAAGCTGTGGTCTACGGAATTTCTTCAGCCTCCTCATACCGTACCGTGCAATCAAAATAGTTCCCAGCATACATCCCGATACTAAAACCGTAAAGGCTGGGATACTCTCTTCGAATGAGTTGATCACATTCATCCCGAAGAGGCCAGCAACAAAAGTTGACACGGCAAATCCCAGCATCCAAATCTCCAGCTGAGCCTCAAAGATCATAATTTCATTGCGCCGAATATCAAGAACGGACTGGATAGTGTCTATTGTCCGGTTGACGTCGCCAATCAGAGAATTAGCCGATTCTGCAATGGCATCGACATTTTTGTTGTATGCCTCGAGTAGATATTCGACCTCTTGATGATCAGCAGATAAATGGGCATGGCCCGCTCGTCGATCCGTCAAATACATCATCGCCATATCTTCGTCGTTGCTGAGGATTTCCTGAAGAGCCGAGCGTACCTGTCGAGCACGTTGCTCGGTGTTTACCAGTCTTTTCCCCTGGCGCCGAAGCCTACGAAGAGCTGTATGAACTGAATCCTCCTTCTGTGAATCAGACAGGCTTCGCTCAACATCGCGACGGATCAGGACACTCTCGGCTTCTAGCGTCGCGATGACAGCCGCAAGTGCCGCATCAAGAACTCGGTGCTCGAATGACAATTGACCGGAGAGACCGACCGCTAGTCCCTGGGGTGTCTGCAGTCTGGTATGTAGATCCTTCAAGAGGACATCGTGAATCCGAACATGATTGTCCTCCGATTCTAGAAGAACAAGTAACATCTTATTCGACTTGATCAGAAGCCTAAGACTGAAAAGACTGGCAAAGATTGTATCTGGGCGAACCAATATATGCGGAAGGCCCGTGGATACAAGGTCGATGTTTCTTAAATCCCGTGCGTCCAGGTCATAATCCTTCGCGATTCTAGCCTTGGTCATATTCTGGCGTGAAGGCTCAAGTGAACTATCCGCATGAAAAAGCATACATTGAATTTCCGTCGATTCATTCAGACGACTCCGAGATAACGCGAGGGAAAGATTGAAAACCTCATGGTTGAAGGAATCATCTCGTTTGACCTCATTCGTTGGTATTGTATGAAGGGGTTGAGGTGTGGATGTGTTTACACCTCGCTTGTTCACTGGTCTTGATTGTATTAATGCTGCTGGCAAACAGCTCCAACGCGGACGGGAAAGTATGGATTTTCCCGGGAGACCATGGCTCATCAACGGAGTTAAAATATCCAAGCACTGCCTGCGCATGATTTGAAATCTATCATGAACAATGATTAAGATAGTATTGATGGGAAGAAAGCTTGTATTGAATGAAAGGCCGAAGTTGTTGAAACGTCAACGTCAACCGAAGGGGCCGATATAAGATTAGTCAGCGCATTGAGAAATGGACAATGGCCATTTTGTATTGGATCAATCGTGAAAAAGTGAAAGGTGTATTTAAGCAGTAGAATAGAATAGTGGGAAAAGAATTTAGAAAGAACAAGTACATTGGACAGTTTTGATACTTGACACTCCGTCTAAGTAAGGGAAAAAAGAAAAGTAAACGATGGAAGAAGAGGATGGTGCAGCTAGACCAAAGGATTAGGCTAGTACTGTATAGTTAATATCTATTAACTCTTCTACAGTTATATAAGAGATTCATATAATAATTTATGGATTCTGGAATTTAATTACATGGACAGTTTCAACATAGATCCTCTGAGAGCAAAGACAGTGTATAAGATTGGATATTCAGTTGAATGTGGACCATCTGGTAGAGTACCTACGCAAGTGGATATCTAAGTACTAACTAGATGCAATATAAAGAAGACTCGGAGGAATCTCAACCTCGGAATCGGTATTTAGTATGGCAAATGTATATGAATCTAAATTTGACACAGCTACCTAGTTGGGCTATTACTGTCCTAGGTAGTTAGTAAACTAGGCTAGGTATGCACAACTTCCATTGGCATTTAATTGATCGAGGAAGAGAAAGGCAAAGATGGTAATTCTAGCAATGGACAAGTACAATAGAATGCGATTAATGTTGCATTTCAAGTATTGCCTGAGATGATCATGGAGCAACGAATTGATATGATAAATGGTGTAACACCAGTTTGAGACTACTTTCAATTCGAATTCAGCAATCATAAATCCCAAAAGAGTAGTCCGAGCTCCATGGCCAATGGAATTCTCCCCAAGGCCCACGCGAAACGGCCCCAGTGGAGAAGCATGAGGGGAAAGTGGCTGAACAGTGCGCTTGGCGTGACAGCGCGAAGTCAAAGGAGAGCCGCGTCTGGAGGAAGCGAGATGAGAATCATTTTCAGTCTTGTTTGAAGCCGCGACGCTTTCAATTATGACCTTGTTGCTGGCATATTTAAGCCTTCTAGTGGGCTTGAGTGCACAATCTTCGACTGCATCTGGCCTCAGCAATATCAAGAATGTGGTGGTTCTGGTACAGGAGAACCTTTCATTTGACCATTTCTTCGGTGGCCTGACATATAATTCGAGTATCGATGGTGTTGTCGATGGTAAATACTGCAATCCATCCAATATATCCGATTTGGCCTCCCCAAAAGTTTGCGCCAAAAACACAGCGCAGAATATCGCGTCCGAGGACCCCAATCACAGCATCGCAGGCGGCAATATGCAAATATTTGGAAGTTATCATCCCTTAATCGGCGACAAACCTGCAATGCAAGGGTTTATCACAGAACAGCGGGCTTCTTATGAACAAGATAATCTGACACGCGCAGCCGAGGTCATCAACTACTTCACGCCCAATCATATCCCCGTTTTCAACGCGATCGCGGAGAACTTTGTGCTTTTTGACCGATGGTTCGCTGCTGTTCCTGGCCCAACAAACCCTAACCGTGCCTATTTGACCTCGGGGACTTCATATGGCCATGGAATGAATGATGATGCTTTCAATCAATCGGCCCTCCCGCAAAGATCTATTTTCGAACAATTATCGGAGAGAGGGATCTCGTGGGCGAACTATGAGAACTCGACTCGATCCAATCCCCCATTTCTACCCGACGCCCTATTTTATAAGTGGACAGCCAATTCGGATAATGGTCGCAGCAGAATACATCCTATCGATCAATTTTATAAGGATGCCAGTGCTGGAAATCTTCCCTCGTTTAGCTGGATCAACCCAGAGTGTTGCAACTACATGTCAATGCACCCACCATCCCCGATTAACATGGGCGAGAACTTCGTGAAGGGGATATACGAGGCTATTCGGGGCTCCCCACAATGGAACGAGACTCTTTTTATCTTGACATTTGATGAGCATGGAGGTTTCGCCGACCATGTTTCTCCACCCGAGGATGTACCACCAGGAGACAGCCTGACTTATACTGAAACGGCACCTGATGGAGAACCCTATAATTTTCACTTCAATCGACTGGGCATTCGTGTTCCAACCATGCTCATTTCTCCCTGGGTAAGCAAGGGGCTGGTTCAGAACAAACCGGTGGACGGCCGGGGTGAATTCACCCACACCTCGATATTGAAATTTTTATCCGATCTTTGGGGCCTTGACATTCTCACTCCTCGTGTGGACTGGTCGCCATCCTTGAGTGATTTTATAGGTTCTGAGTTTCGTGAAGACACGCCTGTCAGCTTGCCAGCTCCCGCAGACTTTTAAGATACCCTAGTTAGTCTGTTTTAGATAAGTCGGGGATGGCCTCGCTGGAAAAATAATCGTATTTACTTCATTTCTCCCGAGTTCAACATATTCTTGTGTGATCTAGCGTAAAGAGTATTGTACATATCTGGAGCTCACAAGCTTGCGACTCTCAACATTCCAAGGCGAACTTTGCACTAGTGTAGCATTCCCAGTAACCTGAAGAATGCGTAGATATGATCAACCAATGTGGTTTCTGGAATTGCTTCGGAGTTATATCATTGTAATGAGGCAGACGAGAATACATACCGTAATATTTAGAGATGAGCCTCAAAGTTTGACATACAAGTAGGCACTGAGAGAAAGAAAATTGGATTTCTGTCTACAACCATAGAATGAAATGTATGGAATAGATACCCTATATGCATTTTTGTGATGCCATCAGCACTCCAGGGCTTTCTTTTTTTTTTCATAATCAAAGACAGATCTGCTGTTCCTCATACTACACATTGTACTATTTGAACGGGTCACTTTTCATCCCCTCGATCAACATTCCCACCTTCTCCCTCGATATCAAAGTAACGTACAACCATGAATCTACTTTCCAAACTTTCTCCTAACCATTGGACTTTCCAATATGGCGTTTACGGACAGTTCTGAGAGCGATTGTGGGAATATCGACATCAAAGAGCCCCGAAACTTCAACTCACAACCGGACCCCAGCCACGGTCAAGTTTCTAAACTAAATACTCCAGGTGATTATCATGATGGTCTTCCTCCTGTTGATAGGGGAACACATGCATGGCTTTTTCTATTGGCCAGTGCGATGCTCGAAGCCTTAGTGTGGGGTATGTTCAGCCTCGGGGCAGATCGAGAATGAATTAATTGCACACAGTATAATAGCGGAAGTCAAGAGGCTAACCGCGATCTAGGATATGCATTTTCATTTGGAATTTTCCAGAAATATTACAGCACCCATGAACCGTTCAAAGGTTCCTCGAATATCGCTGCTATTGGGACTTGTGCCATGGTTGTTTCTGCCTTGCTAGATCTCCATCTACTACATCACTAGACTAATGAAGTACGATGTAGGGCATAGCATATCTGATAGCCCCTTTGCCTATCATAGGCATGATTCTAGTGCCGCGAGTCGCCCGTTGGGTCTCGACTATCGGAGTTTGTGTGATGTGTCTTTCATTGGCCTTGAGTTCATTCTCAACCAGCATTACCCATCTGATCCTCTCTCAAGGAATAGGATTTGGAATAGGTGGCTCTTTGGCATACACACCGTCAATCTTGTTCATGTCCGAGTGGTTCGTTAAGCGGAAAGGTCTTGCATTCGGAGTTGTATGGGTGAGTGTACACTTCTTTCTCATAGTTCTATTGCGAATCGCCAAATCATGCAACCATGCTAATCTTCTCAATTTCCCAACTACAGTCTGGTTCTGGAATTTCCGGGGTGCTTTTCCCACTCCTGCTGGAATGGTTATTAGACAGCTATGGCGCTCCAACCACACTGAGAGTATCAGCAGTGACATTGTTTGTCTTGTCTATTCCTTTCTTGTACTTTCATCGTCCAAGAATTTCCCCGTCATCTGCGGTCAATCGCATCCCGCTTGATTTTAGTTTTCTCTACAGCAAAACATTCCTCGTTTACCAATTTGGCAACATCGTCCAGGCACTGGGATTCTTCTTACCAACCATTTATCTCCCGACATATGCCGGCAAAATGGGTTTCGGTGAAACATTGTCTTCCCTCACGGTAACACTGATCAATATAACATCCGTGTTCGGATCAATCATGATTGGGTTTCTTTCCGATCGGTATCATGTCACTAGCTGCCTTTTGATTTCCACGATTGGTACAGTGGTCTCAGTATTTCTCGTCTGGGGGCTTTCGAGTAATATTTGGTCACTATACGTGTTTTGCATCCTTTATGGCCTGTTAGCCGGTGGATATTCGTCCACATGGTCAAGTATCACACATGAAATCCAGCATGCGAACCCAGCGACAGATACAAGCGTGATATTTCCTTTCATGGAGACAGGACGCGGCATCGGAAATGTCGTCAGTGGGCCACTCAGTGAGGCATTATTAAAGGCAGATTCATGGCAGTATCGTGCCTGGGGTACATATGGAAGTGGATATGGGGTGGTTGTACTTTGGACTGGTATCACTGCATTGGTAGGAGGAATAGCTGTGATAGCTCACTACTTGAAGTTCGTTTGAAAGGGATCTCGAAGACTTGCTATCATGTATAATTTTCGAATATAATTGGATGCCCCAAGTTGAGATTGTTTCCGCCAATTGACGCAGGGGAAGCACGACTACAGGCTAGGATCTGGGTGGTCCGTTGATAAATAAAAATGACTAGGGATATATTAAAATGACCAGTGCTATGCAGAGACGCAAACTAGTAGATGCAAAATTTGGTGGATAAAAACATGAGCATGACAGTCGTCAGGTCGTTGGTTGAAGCCGAATGAACAACCACGATCATTTTGTGACCCATCCCCATACTCTCCAGTACCAGGGCTTAAGCTCTCCAGCTTCCTTATTGTATGGAAGTCGACCAGTGTCAATGTCGGCCTCGGCGGAACGAACGATTGGGGATCGAGTGATCACCTTGTGTCCAATGTAAAGCACAGCAAACACGATCGGACAGATGTAGGCGAAGAAAAAAGAGGTGACGTCGAAATGGGGGATAAAGGCAGTGAAACCCTGGGTCAAAGCAATGAGAATGTTGAAAAACAAACCATACCAGGCCAGATATGGTTGAAGCATAGCCTTGTAAGGAAGAGTATCGCGCGAGATACCACGTGCTGCTAGTGCCCTCATGAATGCAATGTGACACGCATTGATGGAAGACCAAGTCACAAAGCCCGCAACACTCGAAAGGTTAACAAGCCAGTTAAAGACCTGCGATGCATTCTCCGAAACGTTCATGAATCCCAAAAGTCCGAACAATGCAGTGAAAAACACACTGACGTAGGGAACACCACCCGAAGTCACGCGAGCGAAGATCTTCGGCGCGAATCCTTCTTGGGCTAGACCAGTCAACACACGACTGCCAGAGTAGACATTTGAATTGGCCGCCGATAACACAACTGTCAGAAGGACTGCATTGATAAGACTGGGAAGGACCTTAACTCCAGCAAGATCAGCCGCAATGACCATTGGACTGGCCGAGGCATCGGTCTTTCCAGAGGCGAGATTCTTGTTGTTATAAGGCACAAGGAGTCCAATGAAAAAGATTGTCAGGACGAAGAAAAGTAAAATCCGAGCAAAAGTCTTCCGAATTGCTGACGGGACAGTCTTCTGTGGGTTCTCTGTTTCACCAGCGGCAACACCGACTAGTTCAGTTCCTTGATAAGAGAAACCTGCTTGAACAAGTACAGCCCAGAAGCCAACAAATTTTCCCACCGACTCGGGGGTATCGATTTTGTATGTAGCAAAAGCTCCGGGGTCTGACCAGGTATGGAAACCAAGATACCCTTGCTTGCCCACACCGACATCGACACAGATAGCAAATATCATAAAGCCAATGACAGTGGCAACCTTGATGGTGGAAAACCAGAATTCCACCTCACCATAAAAGCTCACTGGCAAAAAGTTGATGGCCGTAATCAAAACCCAAAAAACTCCAACGAAGATTGCGATATTCAGACTCGGATCCCAGTATTGAATAATAGTTCCTGTTGCGGTCAACTCGACGGCGAAGGTGGAAGCCCAGTTGAACCAGTAAATCCATCCCATGGAGAAACCGAGACTAGGGTCGATCAATCGTGCAGCGTAAGATGTGAAGGCGCCGGAGGTGGGAATATATGTGGCTACCTCACCTAAAGAGGTCATGACCGAAAAGACAATGGTTCCCACGAAGATATAAGCGATTAATGCTCCTGCTGGGCCCGATTCCGCGATTGCAGTTCCGCTCGAGATGAAAAGACCTATACGACAGCTCAATCAGTCAAGGCTCCCATGAGTACACAACGCATTCGATATGATTGCACGTTGCTCACCAGTTCCAATTGTGCCGCCTGGTTAAAAGAGTTTATTAGTATAGATCATTCAAGAAAAAAGAAGAAAATTACTTTGCTAGTCAACGTACCGATTGCGATCATCTGAAGATGTCGACTTTTCAATCTCCGCTTCAGCTCGCCGGGTGGCGACTGGGAGTTGTGATTTTCCTCTGCATCGGAAGGTTTGATATCTTGCGACACAACAGTGTAATCAGGGACTTCCTCCTTCGATTTCTTGCTGGCGACAACCTCAGATGTGACATTTTCTGCGGCCATGTTGAAGACCAGCCAGCTTCACTAGAAGCAAACAGTTGCAAAGAATCTTGCAAGTAACTTAGGCCGAACCAAAGATGCCACCGAAAAAAAATAAAAAGATATAAGCTTCAACTTGGGAGGATCCCACGTGACACACTATCCTGTATCGATCCTCTATTTGTCTGTGAGGAGCCTTGAAGATTCTTCAAGAATCGGTGTCGGCCTTCTTTTTTCTGCTCCGGGGGGGGGTTTTTTCATCAATTTGAATTTTTTTTTCTGTCCGGTGGAACAAGCTTGTAGCAAAATTCCGTTTTCGCTGGTTTCGGTGGAGTTCCGACAAGGCGAAGGCCCACCGTAGAATTTGTTAGGTAAAATAAATCCAGAAAGGAAAGACAAGCCGGTGAAAAAGTGGTATAAGATGAATTGTAATTGACTGTTATTCAATTATTGGAGAAAGACTCTAATTTAATATAACAATGTACTGTATGTACTGTATATAAAGTGTGATTGTGGTGGTTTGACAAGATCAGATAAAAATCCGGTGATCAAGCCAAGCCCTAAAAGATGCACCGTTTGCAATCTCGACTCAACTTTAAATCTTTGCTTCCAACGCTTTTTTCTTGGGTCCTACAAATCCAAAGATATACGCTGCTATTTTACGCATTTGAATCTCTTCTGCTCCTTCAGTGATGCGATAGCGGCGAAAATGGCGATAAATATGCTCGAAGGGATAGTGGCGTGAGTATCCATCGCCGCCATGGATCTGATATTATTTAGTTTTTGGAGAGGAATGAACAACAATTATACTGAACTTTTGATCAAATCTCCGTTAAAAAAAAGAAAAAAAATTCACGTACCTGGATTGCCCGGTCTGCAGCTTGACAACATAGACGATTTGCCCAGAAATTACACATCGCCACTCGGTCGCTCAGTTGACGTTCAATCTCAATCCATGGCCGTTGGCCTGTCGATCGACATTCAGTGACAATTCGATCCATTTGCCAGCTTGTTTTGAGAATCAGTAGGCGCAACATTTCTACTTGGGTCATCAATTCGACTACAGGAAATTGAATGGCTTGATTGTCAGCAAGAGATTTTCCCTCGCCCCAAATTCGTCGTGATCGAGCTCGTTCGATACTACGATCGAGACAGTATTGTGCCGCGCCACAAGAACTGGCCGCTTGGCGAATACGATTCTCATGGACAAAGGTTTGCGCGAGGGCGAGTCCTTGATCGACAATGCCCAGAACGGCAGATCTCGGGGACCCACGCCCGGTCGAATTTGACGGTGGCGTGGTCGGTCGGCATGTTGAGTGTCCATTCATAGCTGGTGATACGTACTCCAGGGGTTTCTCGCGGTACAAGGAAGGCCGTGATACCTTTGGATGATCCAGCTGATCCTGAAGTCCGCGCAAAGATCAAGAAATGTGTACAGTGGTGAGAGCCCGTTTGCCACTTTTTGGCTCCAGTGATCTCAAAGCCTCCACGAACTTCCTGTGCCAAACTAGACATAAACGTCGCATCACTACCATGATCTGGCTCAGTGAGGCCAAAGGTGATGCGAAACTCTCCACGTAGACGTGCAGGAATGAGTGTTTGCCGTTGTTCCTCAGTACCGAAGTGATGGATCATTAAGACATCTGGGAAATTGCCAATAATGCTGTGTTCGTTTTGCAGGTCGTTCGCAAGACCGAGACCACCTCCATAGACTGGATGTGAGGCAAAATGATATCGAATTGCTGACATCCATAGATTGGTATCAGGATGTTCTCGTCCACCGTATTGTTGAGGCAAAGCGAAGCGATAGAACCCTGCCTCGTCTGCCAATTGCCGAGCCTGTTCTGGGAGATTATCAGTAATTGTAAAGGACAGAGGGATAAACATAGTGTAACAAGAGGCTGAAGTCTTGCAGGGTATCTAACTCAACAATTCTTCCCATTCTGAACGTGGATTTCCCTGATTCTCCCAGTCAGTCCGTGAATACTCCCTGCGATGGTCGAAGAAACGATTATTGTCGTGTTGATGCTGCAACGGCAGAATTGTGGAATCAATAAAGCCATCAACAGACTTCAAATAGGCCAGTAGATCCTGAGGTAGATCGAAATTCATGATGGCAATTGTCTTTTATTTGCTATTGTTGAAAATATCCCCCAAAGGCTACTTGCATTTTATAAAAAAAAAAAACGTCTTAATCAGTTTCCCCGCATTCGGGCCTCGGCATTGAATGGGGCCTTTCGGTTGGACGATCACTTTGTAGATCAAGTTCAGCTTCCATGTATAAAAATTTGGTGATGATTTGGAGATCGGGGCAGGAAATAATCATCAAATGCTTTTTGTTTTCCTTTTTCATGACTTGGAAGACATATTTCTGTTTTTTTTTTCTTTATATATATATATATATATATAGTCTACCAATTACAATTTATCTCTCTCGACGTCCAGGCTCAAGTGTATTTCTACGCCCTAGACCATTTCCAACTCCACCGCGAATCATTGCATCGCCTTTCTTCCCCAGTACAACTTCTAGCGCCTGAAGTAAGGCATTTGAATCGTATCGCATACCAAGCACAACTTCCCTGTCATCCTCCATCGTCGTGATCTTGCGTCCATACAGACGAAGTGCCTCGATTCCCATATTTGCCAGCCTCTCGCGATCTATTTGAGGAGTCCCAGGGCCATCGAGGTGGAGAATATGAGTCACATATGATCTATATGGCAGAGGGTCGTGTAGGCGTACTGTGTCTGGTGATGTCGGGGATTTGGGGGGCCTGTGAGTCTTGTCATGGTGATATCGCCCGCGGCTTTCCTCGCCGGCACGCGTGATTGCTTCAACAAAATCTGATGCCATGAATGGCTGGGTAGGTGGACCGGTCTCACGGTCAAGAGATCCATTCAAGATTAGGATTTTGTGGCGAGCTGGGCTTGTAACAATACTCTTTCCAACACCTCGAAGGATGACAGCTGGTAAAATAGATGTATATAAGGAGCCAATACTGTAGATGATTGCCTGTGCATCATTTAATGCCTCCAAAACTCGTGGATTGGCGGCTGGGCGGATCTCTTGGCCGTATGGATTGATATACCAGATACGACTGATTCGACTTGGCAGGTCTTCATTTTGAGTTTTGTTGAAAGAGATGTTTTTGTTACGCAGACTTGCAAGAGAACCAGGAAGATGGTCTTCTTCGTAAGAAACCGTGTCAGAGAAATCTGAAACGTCTGTGTCTTCTAGATCATCCCCATCTGCAAGGAGAAGGCTGGGTCGTCGAGCTCGAGAATCGGATTTGAGTGCTGTTTCTTCACTAGGATGAGAAATACTGTTTTGACCGACGATTATGGTGCCATTGGCTAATGTAGCAGAGATATGATGTGAAAAATTTGAGTTGATCGCGGGGATCACACGTACGATATCAGACTGCACCCCGCATATGCTTCCTAAGAGGTATATGGCACTCTCGAAGCTTCCGCTGAAGAGTCGTGCACCAGTAAGAAACAGGTTTCCAACACTAGCAGAGGTGAAGTCAAACGTTGATGACGGCGGTCGAGCTCGTTTCAAAATTTCCAGATTTAACAAGTTGAAAAATGAGCGAATTAATTCCTTTTTGGCTGGAGGGATTGAATGCCATAAGGAGGATGTACCATCTACAATAGACAGCCATTCCTGAGATGCCGCAGATGCCTGGGCAGGCAAACGGTGATTGAACAAAGTCTTAATTGCCGTTCGTTCGGAATTGTTGGATGTATCTGGGATTAGACGGACTAAGCGACCTAGAACACAAGTTAACAAGATGACAGGGTTGATGACGGGATGAAAGGGATAATTACTGCGCACATCACCAATCCCTGGGCCGCCAAAAATCCGAATCAACTCCGATGATGAGCCACCATTGTCACTGATGGGGATGATATAGCTCAGAGGGCAATCCTTGCTTTTTCGCAGAGCCTCAAATACATCAACAAGGTTATTTGCGGCACTACCTCCAGAGAGTACCGCGATTCCACGATTTTGGGATGACATGGTAGAACAATGGTGGTCCGTTGAGCTAAGATCTTAGACTTTGAAACAATAAAAAGCTTGCTGTTTTATGTGTCGCAGCCGCTACTAGTAAGGTGCGGTCATTAACAGGTGACGTTCAGTTGTGGACGTGTCTTTGCGGGTTGTTAAGAAGATGACAGATATCTTGTGAGTCAGATATATCATTGAAGATTGAGGTTAAAAGGTGCAGATTTGAATGGTTTGACGAAGGAATGGATAAAGAAAGAATCGACCACGCAGATTAACGGACAATATCCTCCAGAGAGATAATAGAGTCACCACTGGAGCAACTGAATGTTGTTGACGTCGAGTTTGTTTCAAGTTGACGTTTGAAGTAGATTGAACAAGGCAACAAGGCACCAGTGTATGATACAATCACGTGCTGATAACAACATATCTCCACGTGATAATGCTCAGCTTACCTCATCCAACCACGTGATTTTCCAACCGCCGACTTTCGTCTCCGCGCAACCTCGCCGTGCCCAATGAACATCTCGCAGTCAACTCAAATCGTCTCCACAAGCACGAATCTCCTCGGTCAGATGCGCCGATTTCCGGCGGAAGGTCCATCACAACGCACCTCTTGTGCAGGTTGGGGTTTTTATATCGGGGAAAGACGATCCTGATGGATCTGGAGTATCGGAATCTACTGGCACCGAATGGGCCACCTCTCTTTTCCAGCGACTTTCGGTCCCCTCGACTATCCCGGCCTGCCGCCGGTGAGTTCCTCCAGCGCAGTCCCGAGTCTGGTGAAATGGAGAAGACCCCGCCTGTCACGGGCAAGCGCCGAGGTGGCAGCCGTAAGGCCTGTAATGAGTGCAAGCAACAGAAGGTGAGTTGCCTATGCAGCTGCGACACCCTTCCCCCCCCCCCCTTCGCATCCGAGCCTAGTATGATCTTGAAGGTCGAGAGCATAAAAAAGCACAGACGGGGGAGCTGGATTGGATCATGAGCCCCTGAGCCGGAGACATTGAAAGCCTGTTGTCTGGTCTACTCTCCTTTTTTATCACACACACCTTTTGTCTCTTTGATGGCCAGCCCCACTCATGTTTGTAAATGAAATAGTTGAGATGTGATATTGTTCAAACACCGGCCGCGGCGTGCTCACGCTGTCGTCGACTTGGTATTGACTGCAAAGTCGAACAGTCCTTTAAGCGCATCTCCAAGCGACGGTATTGTCTCTCAACCCCTCAATCATGTATCATGCTATTTCTCCTGCTAATGAAAACGCAGACGCAATGCAGAAATGGAAAAGGAAATCGCAGATCTCCGTCGGAAGTTAGCAAGTAATCCAATGGATCAAGAGCAATCTACCGATACACATGCTGGCGATGACCTCTCTCAATGTTCAGAGGAAGTCTTTTCGCGCCGTGCATCGGCCACAGTAGATCGACCGAGACCTATTTCTGTACCAGCGGAGCAGCACCCCTCTATGGCAACCCCGTTGACTATGCAAAGGGATGGATCTATTCTATCGCAGGACGAAAATACTCCATGGCGCCTTGAAGACATTTCTCTGTCTCGTGCTCGAGTCTCTCGACTATACGAACAGTATGTCCAGATCATGCCCCATATGTTGGATCACCATGACAAATCTGACAAATTGAGCCTACCAGATATTTCAATTACTATCATCCATTCCTCCCATTATTGAATCCACCCAAGCCACCAGAGATCTATCTCAATCGGTGTCCTCTATTGGCATGGACAATCATTTGCGTTGCTAGCCGCCGGTCTCCCACAGAGCCGGGCCTTCTCGGTGCACTATCGGGACCTTTCAGTAGACTTCTTTGGTCGACTATCACTAGCGTACCACAGGATTACCGCGTCGTTAAAGCATTATGTGTTTTATGCACCTGGCCTCTACCGACTACGAGCCAACGTACCGATGCAACCTTTATGTTGAGTGGCCTGATGATGCAGATTGCGATGCAACTAGGTTTGCACCGTCCAGTCCAGGCAGAAGAATTCACAACCTTTAGAATGGAAGTCCAAGGAGAAGCATTGAAAGACCGACTTCATACCTGGGTCATTTGCAATATTGTCGCTCAAAAGTTCGTTCTCGTTCCTTGTCCTTGTCTTGGCTACTCTATTTTTAGTATATCGACAAGTGCTAACCTTCAAAAGCGTGGCTACTGGCTATGGCCAACCACCTAGCACAATTTACGACTGGGCTCTTGAGCCTGCATCTCTCAAAGATGCGGATTATCGCCTGCCCAATGACCTAACCATCCGTCTACGCATCGAGAAGTTCTGTGATCGAGTTACCAAGGCCCTCTATAGCAGTAAGCCCGAACCCGGGGAGTTTATCAGTGCCGAGAAACTTGTCATTGTTCAAATACTCGAAAGTGAACTGCGCGAGATGGAAGTCGAATTCGGCCGTGAAATCTCTGGTATGTCGACCACCACCTTGGACCCCATCACCCAATTTCAGGTCTAACACAAGGATTCAGCAATCAACATGATCCACCTGCGAGCAGCTGAACTGCATTTTCGATACTTCGTGTTTCTTGGATCCAGCCCGCGCAGTGACGATCTGACGAAGCTTTTCGTTGCAACGACTTCGTTCTTGGGGAGAGTGCTCGACCTTGAAACTTCTCCCGGGGAATTGATCGGTCATTCTACAAATTATATACTCCAAATGATCGTTTCTGCTGCATTCGCACTTATGAAGCTCCTGAAGAGCAGTTTTAACCGACATATCGACTTCAACCATGGAAAACTACTTTTCAATGGAGCCATCTCAGCCATACGGAGAATCAGTGTCATGGATCACGATCGCCCGATTCGCCTTGCTGATATCCTTGCTCAAATGTGGAATGCCAGCGGACCAGACCCCCCAGAAGAGGACGTACTTCAACTGAAAGTTCGTTGTCGGATGAGTATGAGCCACGTCTATGATACCGTATGGCGCTGGCGCCAGCGGTTCCGACCCATGAAAAGTATTGAGGAAATACAAGGTGAGTCTGCAATTGAATAATCATGCGTATCCAATAAAGCGTACTAAGCCACCTCTTTTAGCTGCAGCAGCAATAGCCAACCAAGATATCTCATCAACAGCAGGCCCTTCGGCACGTCCTCAAGATCAATCCCTCGATGACTCGTCCCTTATACTGCCTGCCCAGTTTGATGAGAGTGGTGCTTTTTTCAGTGAAGCTGGCTTTTCAGAAGTGTTTGATAGTTTAAATTGGGTCTTCGATGGTATTCCCGACTCCTTCGTTGCACCACCGGTTCTATAGGAAGGACAGAATTGCGGATATTTGACCATTCTCTTCTGTAAATATGGATTTTGAACGCGTTTTGAGCGAAGATACCATGGAAAACAAAAAAGTGCTTACAATGTTCCTCCTTGACTCGAGATACGTTCCAACGTATCCAAAGTAGTTTCCAAAATTCAGAATCAGCCCTTGAGTATGATGTGCAGAATCTTCGCAGTGAGGAGACATGTGTTGCATGTTGTGAAACAAAATAGCCGGAGTATTGGCACGCTTCATATCACCAGCTTTACCTTTTGCTGTAGGGCATGAGGCGTAAAACCGAACCTGTGGGATGCCTGCTGTAACACACTGTAAATATGCAATTTGAGAACAAGGTTTCTAGAGTCTCGTTCCCTGCAGCTGTTCTAGATTCGTTTACATATTGAGGTTTGACCTGGGAATGCGGCCTCCACGGAAAGCGAGTATTACCTTCAGTCTGTAATGAAACAGTCGGTGAGGATGATATACCTATACCGTATTCAATGAAAGGAGAAACCTGCCTAGTCTGAGACAACACGTGAAGAAGGATTCTTTTGATTCAGACTGACTGCAAGCTAATTAAAGAGTCTATCTCGCCAATTCATATAGACTAGTTCGTCGGATCCCAAACCAAAATACCGGGTCAGATCACAGCAGATATGCCTGTCCTATATCAACGAGGCATTCAAGGTTCCATGTGACAACTAACAGTCGAATTCGAAAAGAAGACTTCACAAGAATTGCTTTTCGAAGAATAAAACCCTGTCTCCTGGTACTATCCTGAAGCATGATAGCTGACAAATATGAATCCATACGAGCCAAGAGAATTGGGTCGTCAAGAATAGGAGAGAATTGAAAAGTCCGTGAGAGGTGAAAATTGTCTGGAAACTCGTGCCGAAGTGGTCATTTGGAATAGTATCATTCTTTACGAGCAAAGCTTCGGCTATACCCAACGTGGAAAAAAACGGGGTAAATGCAAACCCCGTTTTGATAGAAAGATTGGGGCGATATGACAAATAACAACAAGCTTGACGTCCAAATAGTCTTGGGCCTTCGTAGATCAAACTAATTACGCTGGTAGCATACACGAAGGAGAGAAACTATTGACTGGAGAACAGAAACAATATGATATTAGAGGAAAGGTATAGAAGCTGCATAGTATTGAACGCAAAGCATCTGATGCTTCAACGACATCGATTGACCTGAATGGATTCAGGTCAATCTATCGAGAACTTTGACAATATTCAAGATCGTCCCTCGTACTCACCCTCAGCTCACGTTTCAAACAGGTCCATAAACCTGTGCTACAACTTTTAGTCCTTTCTTTGAATAGTTCTCATTCAAATATCCCGAGCGAAAGAAATAAATATAATGAAGATGGATAGTGCATACTAATATCACCGACAGACACAAAGAGCCGAGGAATGATCATTATTTACTCCAACAGATCAGCTCAAGGGGCGAAGGAAATCAATACGCAATATCTAGTGATTCCTACCCAGACACGATGCAACCGGTCATAAACTACAGGCAATCAAGAAGATCAGCCTGTGATAGATGTCGAGGGTTCAAGCTGCGTTGTGAACGAGAACAAGTCAATGGACGGTCCTGTGAACGTTGCCTCAAAGCCCAAGTGGAATGCACTACAAGCGCTGCTCAGCCGACCCAATCGATTTTTTCGATGAGAAAAGAAATATATCCCTTTTCAAGAAGTTGTGGAGATCTCATTCGAGACGGTGATATTTCTTCTGCGCTTCTTCATCGACCATGCGATTCAAGGGTAAGGAAGTCAGTTCGCTCTTCGGGAATTTATCACCGAATAGAGCAACAGAAGCTCAATACATGGATAGACCAGAGCGGATTTCCTTTCATAGCAGGAGACGATACCTTCCTACCCTCTGGGACCAAGGATGTACAACTGAATCAATTATCTTATCCAACTTCCTCTCTCGATAAATGGGACCAAGAACCCTTAGCTAGGACTGACAGCCATCTGCACTACGTGAGTAACTTTACCTTGCAAGGGAAAGAAGGAGAAAATTTTCCAAAATTTTGAGTTAATAACACTCAATAGCCACCGATCTATAATCATCAACATGGCCATGAGACTACGTGGGATGCAGGAAGCACAAGTATCTGGCCGGACCCTTT
Source organism: Penicillium citrinum (assembly GCF_028827155.1). Lineage (NCBI taxonomy): Eukaryota > Fungi > Ascomycota > Eurotiomycetes > Eurotiales > Aspergillaceae > Penicillium > Penicillium citrinum. Next base: position 4,842,964 of record NW_026622686.1, read on the forward strand.
AACGATGCATACCGAGTTTCCCATTCCTGGCTCAACACAATATAATGATCAAGTGGATACTTGGTCTTCCAGTGGTAATTATCCCCAGGCGGCAAAAGATTTCGGCATAGGCTTACAGTCGCCAGTGGAAGAAGACTCGTGCTTTGAACCAAAAAATAACTTGTCTCGACCGAGTTCTCATGCCCATTTGAGAAGTTCAATGCAATTAAACCTCGAGCTACTTACAGATCTTGAGAACCTAGAATCCATCTCGATTCTGCTTGGATCATCATGTATTCTGGCCGAGAGACCGGATCGAATTATCTCAACAGTTGATTTACCCATATTCCGCATAATCAGTCATTCAGAGTGGTTCCTTAACATTGTCACATCGCACCATGTCTTTCCAGGAACTCATCTGCCGGGAAAATCTCCCATAACTCCCGAGCAACAAGGTTCAAGCCCATCTGAGAACCTTTGCCCGCCTATAGAAGGGTTCAAGAGGATCGAGGAATGTTTTGACACCATACCGACGACTAAGGGCTCAGATGACGGTGAATATAAGAAATTGAGTGATGTACCATCGAATTCTCCTGGAGACGACGGCCTATGCGCTTATAATCTATCGGAGCCGTTGAGTATTCTGGCAGCCTATTGCCAGCTCATTCGCGTTTATCATACCCTTTTTAACCAACTTCACCGCTTTTTTCTGATGGTTCCACCCGATGAGGCAGCTGGTATCTTGTCTCTGCCTACCATTCGGTTCGGAAAGTTCCATATGACTGGACACTTCACAACCAAATTGCAAGTTCTCATTGAGCTCAGCTTCCATATGCTTGGCAAGATAGATCATGCACTTGGAATTTCAGAATTCATGAAGGGGGTCTTGGGTGAAGATCTGAAGTTTGCGGCTCAGCATATCTCATACACTACAAGCATTTCCACCAGTACTAGCGCTATTGGCTCACTAGGGTCTCTACGAGACCATGTCCTGACTAGGGAGCATGTAATGGTCGTTCAGTCTTTGAAAGAAACCATGAATTTCTTGAAGGCCTTTGTCAAAACCATAGCCGTTGATGGCATTCCATAATCGGCTTGTTTGGCAACAAAAATGAAATGAACCTCACAATATTTCAAATTATCCTACTGTGATAGAATATCGTTCTTAAGAAACTGTATCTCTAGAATCCCATTTTGAGAGCCTGAGCCTTACCTAGAGTTTCAATTTGATTTATCCGATTTATTTAAAATGTGAAGAAGCCCTGCTCAGCTCTGACCTGGAACGAAATATCACTCAGGATCTTTGTTCTAGTTCGCTTTCGAACAAGACAATTCCTAGATTAGAAAATTCAAACTTTACCTGCCTACTCGGATACGGAGACCAATACCGATACCGAACGATCATGAGACAAATTATCAAGGACGCAATATGGCCGGAAAACCCGAGGATAGTAAAGTGTACTATGTATGCTTCATTCAGCCACAAATATGATATACCCATGTGGAGTACAACAAAGAATATGAAAGGTCGATTACTAGTAATTCTTTGTTCACCAGTTTGAAAAGAGAATAGTTCCAGCAGTCCAATTGGGCTGCCGAAATATAATGGTAGTTTGGTCTAGCTTCATGGAAATGCGAGACTTCAAAGTTGACTGGGAACTGAATATTTTTGGCGTGGAAGGTCAATGGGAATAGCCAATGCTACAAAACATACAGTGACACTGAAGATAGAATATATAGCCAAAGTTTGAAATTTTGGACATACCTATGCTCTAACTTCACCAGGGAGGTACGTGGTGAAGTTAGACGGAATTCGGTTCGAGGGTGGCACAGGTATGTCCAGATTGTGGGAGATGATCTCGAGCAGGGTATTTAATTGTCTCTTAATCGCCCTTGAAAAATTCAATAAGGTATACAAAACTAGTCTTAAACCAATTGAGGAATCAAAGATCTTGCCATGGCCGCGCCCATCTTCAAAGACATTCCTAATTTGGAGGGAATCTGGAGTCTAGTAAGTTCAGAAACCCGCCAATATACTGGACTTCAGTTTATGAAGAAAAAGAACAGGAAGTTATCCAACGACCCAGACGAAATGTTTGAACTGGTAATGTCTCTTCTATGTCCACCACAATATTCTGATTAGCAGCTGCTAATTGCGATTCAGCAAGGCGTTCCATGGGTTGTTCGAAAGGCCCTTAAATACGCCAGTCTGTCATTGAACATATCGCAAACAACTTCAATTCCGGATCTATCAGAGAAACATGCAGATGATGTTGGAGGGAACAAAACGCCAGTGACAACACTTCACGTAAAGCAAACCGTTAGCCCTGGTAACTTTGATAGCGAAGGGTCATATTCGGTGAATGGGGAGGCAAAGGAATACTCCCTTCCGATATTTGGAAATGTCTCGATACAGCTGCGGTATATGGATGCTATGGAGATCTCTGACGAAGTTCTGCAACAGAAATTGTTTGAAGATAGTTCATCAAAGACTGTTATAGATGAGCTTGCTCAGAATTCAACCAAAGGGTGGAACGTACGGGTTATCTGGGGATTTGAAGTCATTGATGGACGACGATATCTCACAAGAAATGTGGTCACTAGCAAAAACGAGAAGTCTGTCAACGTTAGAATGGTTTATGATTTCCATGGTTAAGCTATATTGATATTGTCTCGACAATGCCCAAACGAAACTTTCTTCTTTGCTGCTTGAAAGGAGAGTCCGTAGAGTGGACTCCGTCAGACAGCCACACGAGACAGCATAGCAAGATAATATCATCTTGATTTACAGAACAGCCAAAAAATCCAAATAAGTAAGGGAAATAGACGCGAATAGTGCATCAACATCGATAGAAAGTAAGAGCGTTTTCATTCACAAAGAGAAAATCGCTCAACATTACGACAAATCTCGCTTACTAGACCATGCACAAATTGACAGAGGAATTGACTGTGTTCTCATTGGTTATATTGGAGTTTGAAATTTCTTCAACAAAAAATTGGATAACATTTGTTTTTGTTACGTGAAATGTGAGTTTTATTCTCAGGAAGACAAGGAATCACCTAAAAGCAAAGGTACAGCCAATTTTTTGCCCGAGACATTTCCATTCTTGAGCCTATCAAGGCCAGGAATGACGGCATCAAGACCCCCAGAAAGTATCTCCACTGGCGAAGGTTTTATTTTGCCCTCGCCAATCAATCTTTGGACTGCCCTGTACCAGTTGCGTGCCCACAGCCCAATTTCTGGGTTTGGTAGAACCCCATAAGGGTCAGGGAGTTTTACTCCATTGCCAGATATCGCTCCACCCATGATGAGCTCATGCTTCACTGTTTTGCGAGTGAATAATTGTTCTTGGTACTGCTCCAAACCACAATAGCGTCCTCCGGTCCTTCCAAAAGTCTCTTGGCAAATAGTCACTGATCTTACATCCGAGAATGGATCTAGGACGTATCTAAGTGTGTTCTTAGTGGCCGCGCGGATGTCTTTTGCACAGGTCGTAGAATGATAGTCAAATACAAGATCAGCACCGTAAGAGCGAACGAGTTCAAAGTTGCGAGGAGAGCATGTCGTAATCACGCGGTGACCACAGCTGGACAAAAAGAAAAGAAAAAAAACAGGAGTTATTATAAATTCAAGCGTGTAACCAGAATTGGGGGCTTACAGTTTCACCATCTGAATTGCAAGCATACCGAGAGTGCTACTACCCCCGTAAACAAACACATCTTCTTGTGTAGATGAGGGTGCGTCCAAAGCCCCGGAAATTCGCAGTGACCAGAATAAAGCAATGCCCAATGTTGCGATTGCAGTGCCCGAGATTCCTGATACGCTGGTGAATGAAAGGTTTTTGGGAATATGAAAAACGAAATCTTGGTCCACAGTGAGATATTCACAATAAGCACCTGATGTAGGATCGGCTTGGTTGGAGCCCTGCACAGCTCCAAATACTTCATCTCCAACGGAGAACCGTCCTTCTTTAGCAGCTTCACTCCCAATAGCCACAACTGTACCCGCAAAGTCACAGCCATTCCAGAGACCCGGAGTGGGATATCGAAGAGGCATTTTGAAATCACACGGGTTCAATGCCACAGAGAGTACGCGCACTAAAAGCTGACGTGAACTAGGTTGCTGAATTGGGAGATCAGGCGTAATTCGAAGAATGCCATCCTCATGCTGGACAATTGCCCTTTGCAGGCGTAGAACATCCGTGCCAGCCATTGTCCAAACTAATTCGTTAATTGTGTTAAGATACTCGAGGATTATAGTGAGGATTAAACGTAAGAACAAGCTGTTTGTTGATACTCTGAGAATTATGCTCATCCTTTAAAAGAGCCATCGACTTCTGGATCCAATTGACATCTGGCTGACGATGAAATGAAGTTGAGTTGAAAAGTCAAGGACCCTTGTTGGTTCGAAATCATATCCGGACAAATTCGAAAATTCGATTCTGATCACGTCTTGTACAAGGATTTTACTATTTGGCCCAGTCTTAAAAGAAATAATACGACGACGTGGCGACTCGAAGGGAACAGAAAACAAAGTGCTGGAAATTGGAAAGGCCAGTTAATCTTCTGTTGTCATGAATGTATTACAATAACTAGTGAAACGGGGTAGGATGCTCGAGGCAGCACGGTCGGTACGTGCAGGTCGAATGGGGCAGAAGGATGAGGGTAAACAACACCCCAACTACGGCTAACTGCTGGCACTCTCTCAAATAGGCTGGAACTCGTGTAAATTGATCTCTGTGTGATGCTAAGGATGCTATCTAAACGAATGTATATAAGCTCCCTCCCAAATTAGGCCAATTCCCTTACATAATCCTCCTACTGGCAGGCAGGCCGATACTCCCCCACTACACTAGTAGCCATAAGGTGCAATATGTCTAGGCAGGAAGCCTGACTCGGAGAATTCTACCTCGATAACAGTTTACTGAAAGATAGAATTGAAGATGAACCCTGGTATCAACCGGATGAACAAAATATGTAGTATTCTGGAAGAGGAAGGACTATTGGAAGCGTCTTAAGCCACTCTTGCGTGTGCAATCAATGGCTGCTGGTGATATCTAACCTTTTGAATAAAGTAACAATAACTATAACAGAAACATAGAGTTGCGCATGAGAGTAAAAGATCAACTTAAGACCTCAACACAAGGACGAGGACGGATAGAAAGATGGAGATCACTCATGCAGGATACATTCTGCCAATGGTAACTATACTGTCACCATCCCAAATTCAGTTATTCATGATTGGAGTATTCTCCTCGGTTGTTTCAAGCCACAAGGTTCCCCACTCTGACGGACTTTATGCCGCGAATCCACCCATGCTATGGCAAAAGGATAAGTAAAACTAAACAAAACGGGATATTCTTGATATTTAACGAAAGAATCGAGAAATAGATGCGATGGATAGGCATTCTAACTGGGGATCTAGCGAGCATAATCTACCACTTTGTTCGCCTCAGCCAATTCAACCCTCTACATGTCGGAGAGCGTCAGGACAAACACAAAGCACAAAGCCCCGCCTTTTCTCCACTTGGATATGATCTCGTCATAGCGCGTGTCTATTTCACCACGATGGGAAATTGTCACGGACCTTGTTTGCCGACGACCCGACAACTGCAATGCCCCCTCGAATGAATCTTCAAACAAAAAAGGAGTATACAGGTTGGACCTGCTGGTATTGCTAAGCGAAAAGTCCGACTGGTGAACAAAAAAAATGAGACTTACTACAAGCAAGGTATCGCGATCTCGGTTTGGTAAGCCCATGCATTCGAAGTAATCACAATAGAAGGTCGGGGTTTGCTAAATATAAGATAGGATGTCGGACGTGTCGCGCACGCAAGGTGAGAATCTCCGGTTCAACTGGATTATCGTGAGGCTTTATTGAATTATCAAGGTGAAATGCGACGAAAGGCCTGGACAATGTGGGAATTGTGCACGGCTGCGTCTGGTATGTTCTGGCTATTCGTCTGCAGCCAAACAGCAGATTGAAGAGGTAGGAGAAGACAGACCAGAGAACTCCAAAAGAAAAAGGACATATCGGTCTTGCATCGGATGTCGAAGTTCCAAAACAAAATGTTCTGGGGATCGTCCTACCTGCCAGAGGTGTCAGAGAAAGAATATCGAATGTGTCTATTCCGAGTCCTGTCAACCTAACTGGATAAGACGAGTTGAGGTTGTTAGCCCTGAGAAACAACATGGTCTACCGACCCCTTCAGTTCTTTCAAATGGCTCACCTATCAACAATATCCCCATCCATGCGAATGAATCATGTCGGACATCGTTCTCGTCCATTCCAACCCCAGAGCCTCACAATTCCTCTTTAGAATGGTAAAAACCTCTTTCCGACACCGAGAATGAGATAGAATATTGGCTTACTATTCTAGGTTAACATCCTACCAACTGCCCAGTAGCTGGGGGATAGGAGTTCTCGTGGAAGAATACTTCAATAACATCCACCCATTGCGATGCTTTGCATTCATTCATAGACCATCCTTTCTACAGAGATTGGATACAGAGGACACGAGAAGAAATCAAAACTCTGCTCTTCTCTATATGATATGTGCTCTTGGTGCTCAGTGAGTTAGCACTCATTGCTATATCAAAGGACATTGTACTGAGCCGGGTATCCAGATACCACGCATTAGCATATGGAGAGAATGTGACCTCTATTTCTCCCAAGGCGATTCTCCATGCAGGGAGCCAATGGGCAAAACAGGCACAGCGACTGATTCTTGAAACACTCGAAATTGTCACAATAGACAATCTTATGGTACGCGCGTTGATGTTTCTTCGCATTTCAAAGAATATTCTAATACCCGATAGGCATCGGTTCTTCTCCATGACTATGACATTCGCATGGGGGATTTTTCAAAAGCGTTTATGATAAGTGGTCTTATAACACGGATGACTCAGGCCCTACAAATTAATTTGGAGTACAACACAGATATACTGTGTCAGAACGACGATACAGGCCTAACTGTGACCGAGAAGGAGTCCCGCCGCCGGTTGATGTGGAGTTGTTATGTGATGGATGCTCTCGTGGGCAGCGGCGTGGATCAGTTGACATTGGTTGATGAGAAGGATATGAAAATTCAGCTACCATGCAACGAGCGTAATTTCGTGCAACAGATTCCATGCTTGACTGAAACATTAGAAACAGGAAATTGCTTGAAGTTCATGGGTGACTATGTGGACAATAAAACCATCTTGCCTAACATGGGCATGATGGCCTACTTTGTTCGTCATATTTCAATCCGGAAGAAAGTACTAAGGTAAGAATATTTCCCAGTGAGAGGCTGAAGGTAACCAATTTGATATTAACTTGATCCTGAACTAGGTACATCAAGCATCTCGACGAGGCTATCGTCCCTTGGAACCCTAATTCAGAATTTGCTACGCTTGAGGCAGAGTGCCGTGCGTGGTATGAATCCCTACCACCAAGCTTACAATTCACCCCGAGCGCCATATACATCCGTAAAGATTCCTCGCAGCTTGGTGCTTTATGTGTGCTACACTGTGCTCATTATCAGACGATCTGCGATTTGTATCGATTAGGGGCTCCCGCGTTATACAAGCTTCGAGCCGCATTCGACTTTCCTCCCGAACAGCAGGGGTTTTTGAAAGAACTACAACAGGTTCTATTTGATGCCGCGAGGTCATTAGCCACAATAATAGATGAGACTGGTCGTCATGGGTGTAGAATGCTCGCTGATTCATGGCTTCCAACGATCACGTACGACAGCTGTCGCATCATGGTCTACCATTTAACACAAATTCTCGACCCGGGTGATCAAACAACGAAAAGAATCATGAATGAGACTCTGCCTCTCCTGCGAAGCAACATTCATTGTTTAAGTTTAATGGGATCTTTGAATGCGATTGCGGCTTCATTAGTAAGGTGATTGTTCCATGACTTGGAAGATGATGAAACTAACTGCATATTCACAGTGCTCTGCTGCTGAAACAATGCTGGAAAGATCAGGAATTGGCTCAGAAGTAATCAGCCAGAATATAATACCTGATGATCCGTATCAGTCCATTGGAAGTACAAACGAGACAAGGTAAGTCACCTGCTAACATAAGACGTTATTTTCGTGACTCCGAAGACATACTTACAATCGCAGAATTGAAATTCTGCCTGGGACACCCGTGCAGAGTACCCCAGACTACGTTCTAAATCCTTTATCAATATTTAGAATGGCAAGGAAGTCAATACCTGAGCGACATGCTCCTGAAAGTGCTGGCAGTTCATCCGCACCAAATAGTACGCGACCAGATTCTATGCCGGATTTGGATCAGTCCGTTGGTGAAAATGGAGAGGGCGCACAAGGCAATTCAACAAATGACAACGCCATTCATCAAGGGAGCCTCGAAGAGCTTCAAACTCTTTTCATGTCAGATTTGGGGTGGGCCTGGCAGCCGGCAGAGACTGCTGTTGGTTCCGGCATCGATGGTGCTGGATTGTTACCATGGGCTGGAGGTTATCCTTCAACACAGACAGAGCCCTGGCTACCTGTATTCCCATTTCCGCAACAAGACTGAATGAAAGGGTCTACTCGAAGACTTAAAGTCCCAAATAAGGCAATAGGCTCTGGCCGGGAAATACCGAATTGTTATCTCGCTCGAACTCTCTATGAACTGTCTTGAAATTATAGTTAGCAAATGCCTGTTATAAATAGCAATATAATCCTAAAGCTGGCCAAAAACCATTTCATAGACAATTAATATGAATTATACCGAGTTGAATTGTCCAGTTTTCGAATTAAACTTCACGATCGTGACCAAAGCTACCAAGACAAGCCAGAAAGTTAGAGTGAGGAACGACAAAAGAAATAAGAGAAGAAAAAGAAGAAAAAAGAAGAAAAAGAAGAAAAAGAAGAAAAAGAAGAAAAAGAAGAAAAAGAAGAAAAAGAAGAAAAAGAAGAAAAAGAAGAAAAAGAAGAAAAAAGAAGAAAAAAGAAGAAAAAAGAAGAAAAAAGAAGGAAAAAGAAGAAAAAAGAAGGAAAAAGAAGAAAAAAGAAAAAGAGAATCATAGCTTCTACTCTATGAATTATTCACGACTACTTTCCTCGCGTGGGTTATATTCCCCGGCCTATCGGCTATTCTTTTATGAACAACCTGGGCAAGATTTAGAGCGTTCGCTGTTGCATTCTCGGTCCATCGGCTACTCGCGAGAGTCGCAGGGGATAGGATGCTTGCGAGGTTGCTGATCACGGACAAAACATACACAGAAAAAATGAGTTTGTCCAGTCAATACTATGAAAAATCTTGGAGAGAACCCATTCGAAGGTCGCCAGAATACTGCGATGCAATGGCAATTACTTCCATCATGCCCAGACCAGTAGTCCCAACAGATTTCGCCCTATCCCCAAAGTAAATGGCAGTTTCGGTAAGTTAGATTTGATCAAGTTAGGCTGTACCTTTGAATTTCTATCAAATTGGAAGATGAGATGTATATGCCAATGTTGTGGCTCGGTCTCTTCTGGCCCCTTGATCGACAGATCGTTTGATTTGGGGTCCCTGGTTGTGGGAAATACCATCCTAGCGCGTCTTGATAATATCTTGCATCACAATGGGAGGTAATTAGTAGGAATGAGTAGAGCAATTGTAAATAGAGTGCTATCAAGCAGATGCCATTTGATTATTCATATTAGACAATTAACTATCGCAGCTCATGTGCGCCGGTTAAATAAGAATATTCGCAACCAGACTGTAACCTCCACAAAGTCATACACTAAATTAGTAATCTATCATAGCTCGTTTGACTATATCCTAGTCCAGAATCAAGCTATCGCTCGAAGAAAATGTCCTTCTGAACCTAGGTATCAATCACTCCTAGATGCGGAGGCTTCGATGTCGGTTTCGCTTCCCGTAACCCTGGATTCGTGGCTTTTCGGGATTTTTGATCCAGATACTGTATGATGATCTAGATCTAGAAGATACATATACCAATAATACGTCCCTAAGATGAACTCATTAGAGGATCTGTATAGGCTCGTCTGGTTCCAAATACGTACCACAGAAAAGGCCGCCGCCGAGAATATTCCCAATTAGAGTCGGAATAATTCCTTTCCAGATGTAGAGACCAACACTCAGCCCCGGGGCACCCTCCCAAATGCCCAGAGGGATGAATGTCATATTTGCGACAACATGGTCGAAACCCAAAGACACAAATGCAAAAATAGGAAACCAGATTCCAATTATTTTCGATGCTAGATCGCGCCCTTGAATTCCAAAAAAGCAGCCCAAACAAACGAGCCAGTTACAACCAATCCCGCGCAGGAATATCATATGAAAATCCGGTGTCAGTTGCTTCTTGGTGGCGAATGTGATAACGGCGGATTTGAATGGCTCTGCAGAAAATACTTCGCCGTCTGTTCATGCCCTTCGTTGGTAACGTCCGAGTATTATATCAAGAATCTCATGACTTACATCCGAAGATAATTGTCACCATAAACAGTGACCCGGCCAAGTTCCCAAGGAACGTTATAGACCAATGGACCAACATCTTCCACCATGTCAATCGCCGCTGGAGAGCGGCGACGATAGTAAACTGGAAAGTAAAAGCAGTCAGTGGAAGCACGCATCCCAGGATCGTCCTCAGGAGTCATACCATAAAGGATCCAGTACAGAGGTCAGCTCCCGTCAAGATGATCATACATAAACCATATGGGAAAACCAAGGCACTGATGGTTCTGATTAGCCCTGGGGCATTTTCCTGAAACCAGGGAGTCGCGTTGGTGCTGAGGGCTGTTCCGCAAGCAAAGGCAAGCAAGCATCCAGCGGAGACCGAGCTAAGGAAGATTTTATCAAATCGCATATTTCCTTTTTGCTCTCCCAGCCTCGCAACGGCTTCCAAGACCTCACTTGGAGATAAGGTATCGAGACGCATGATTACTGAGCAGACGCAAGTGCTGCCTTTTTCACAGAAAACCAGTCAATGCAAATGAAGATATTATAAGTTGAAAATGTAGCACTGTTTCATCGGATGAGATTGCGATCGAGGAAGTCAGGAGGAAAAGGCCGTGCTATCCCTCATTATTTATTATCCACAAACTAAGTCCCATCATTTCCAGCTGAAATGATAACCCTGAAAATGCTATCGCAGATGTATCCAGTAATTGCCAGCGTATATTTATTGAGTTTGTGACTGGAAATCACCATTGGAAGACCCAAGAAAACAAGTAGATAGTCCCCTTTCGACATACATTCCAGTGCGAGTGATAACTGCAGCATCGTCGATCTTTTGCCAAGAAGAAATATGCGAGCCACTAAAGAAGCACCAGCTTATCATTTCAGGGCTCGACCAGGGAGGCTTGGCATAGATAAGCCGGCCACCTTTCGTTGCATCTCCGCGGATGATCAACGCGGCAGATATCATCAATTATACAGGTGAAAATGGAAGAAAGGATTCCTTCAGAAAGAGGAGAAAGTTCGTGATGTTTATATACACTTCCTGTCATCGTAAGCCTTGAGACTAAGATGATCGCCAAGGCTTGGGAGCAGCATTCTTGCATTAACATGAAAATAAATATTGATCAGATAGCTCGTAGAAGCGGAAAAGAGAATAGATATTCTCTTTTCATAGGTAGGGGAGAAATTTGAAAACAGTAATCGGCCAGATGTCAATTGCGAAGGGATCCACCTTCGCCGAATGCATCCCCAAAACACCATAGTGAATCGGATTGATACACTTTCTTAACCCAGTATCCAAAGTTAGCCATATAGTATTGCAATATTACAGAGATCAAAGTCATCTCATTCAATCCCCAACCTTGGGGTTATATTTGGGGAAATACTTTACTAGTAGTAGGGAGCAAAGAGGATGAATGTTAGATATATATTATATATTTGATTGAAAGGTTTCAATAATTAGAGTACTTCCAGTACTTTATTCTGAGTACAAATGTGATATGCTAGTAGCACACTGTGGGGATAGTACTCATGGGCCTAGAAACAAGATCGAGCGACGAGGGCAGCCTAAAATACTATGTACTATATTGGTGTCTCAAGCTGTACAAAAGCGACGAGGAGATCTGGCACCAAGACTCAGTAGTGGCAACAGACAAATAATACTATCCATGCCACTGACTTTGAATAGCCGAGGCTCAGTGGTGCCGGATCATACTCATAGAGGTCTCTTTCTTTCTAAGTCCCAGTGTGCTAGTAATATCCGTAGTAAGTGTACGTGGTACTTATAGGAACAGGAGGTTCACTGGCAATTGACCGTAGATGGCGGTACAATCATATCTGAATGCTTAGGTTAAGCATAAGTTGATGAATGTGCAAATCATGGTTTACTCTGTGTCTGAGGCCAGTCAAAAGTGTCCATATCAAACTTGGATTTTAAGAGCAAGACCTTGTCTAGTTCTTTGACCGATCAATTCTATTTATAAGTCTGCCCAATTTATTCCCAAATCTTCATCCCCGAAAGAACTCATCAAGTGTACCCGAGTTTCGCGCGAACAAGGGGTGGCCGGCGCGGTAAACTGGGCGGCGTACTTTGTAGGAACAACTCGGAGCGATGCCCAGCGTGCAATCAGGCATGACGTCGCATTATTGAAAATGGGCTATATCGTAACAGCCTTTTGAAACCTGCAACCACTTTCAATTATTCTCTTCACTGCGTATTCACTATGGTGAAAGACCAAAATACTGTCATCAAGTAGGTTCTCAAAAGACGTTCATTGCTTGAAAAGTGCAATGGGACTAATATTCGACCGAGAGAAAAAAGTGAGTTCCCAGAGTTGGTCAATATGACTCCTGCTGACCTTCGAAGCCGGCTGAAAGAGTCAGAATCAAAGTCAGCAGGGTAGAATAGTGAATCGGGGGGGACCGTTGGCCATGAAAGTTAAATAAAAGGCCAACAAAACAAGTGAGGTTGAGGAACAAGAAGAGATCTCTGACTATAGTCCCGGACAATCAAGTGGCCGTAAGATCGTCAATATGGTGGAACATAATCCCACGGGGCATCCGGCTCAGTAGACAGAAGATATCGATCACATGCGCCATGTTGTATCTTACTGCAAGCGACGTCTCGCCCAGGAAGAATGTGCAAAGCAAAACCCCCACAGTCGAAGCTATCGGTCTTTGAAGAATTGGGGGCACGATGCCCTAAAAGAGTAGCTAGCTAGCCGTTACCGATGCTAATAGCTCTTTAGCTTGTTACATAAACCAATGTCGGTCGTTCAATTTCAATTTTTAATACACACACACACATGCTTTCCAATTCTGACTCAAACTATTTTATCTATAAGACTTGTAGTCCCACGTTCTCTCTTTATTATAACACCATCTAGACTGCGTGGACGTGGGGGCAAACGGGATGTTCGGGAATCAATTGTTTAATCATGCCGTAATCGGGTCCATCTGAGGCAAAATATCCCGGGCATGAATCTGACCGACTCGGGCAACTCGGTCACGAGGATGTACCCGAGAGTGGGAGCCGAGGGGAGTGAAATAGCAATTGATTGGCTGAAAGAGAGATACCCACAGACCTTAGCGGGATTTGATAGGATCAAAAGCTCGTCAGGACGTGGGGGGCAACGCGGGGAAAACGCGGAGTATTGATTTTTTCGATGATAATCCCATTAGCTCTCGAATTAGAAGGGCGTGGAGAGGCGTGGGGGTGACTCTGGTAGCATAAAAGCTCCCTCCGCATCTTGAAGAACCCCAGATTGACTACCCCGGATCTTCCATTTCTCCCAGGGAAAACCTCTGGGTATTTCTAGCAACTCAAGATGTCTAAACCAGAGAGCATGCATGAAGAAACCACGTCCAAACCCATGGATGTCACTTCACAAAGGGTACCAGTGACAGAGGAAGAGAGCAAACGCATTTGTCGAAAAACGGACCAGACTATCTTATTGGTGTTGATCTGGGTTTATTTTCTTCAGATCTTGGACAAGTCGGTTCTGGGATATGGTGCTACGTTCGGTCTTCAGGCTGACACTGGGCTGACTGGCAATGAATATTCTTTGATTGGATCAATAGGACCAATTGCACAGTTAGCCTGGCAGCCCTTTTCCTCGTTTTTAATTGTCAAGGTTCCACACAAAATCCTCATGCCGTCGTTATGCCTGGGATGGGGCATTGCGCAAGCATGCATGGCGGCATGTTATAATTTTCGAACCCTCATGGCCGCCCGCTTTTTCTTGGGTCTCTTTGAAGCTGGATGCCTACCTCTATTTGGGGTCATAACAAGTCAATGGTATCTTCGTTCTGAACAGCCGTTAAGAATCGCGGCTTGGTACAGTACCAACGGGCTTGCAACGATCGTCGCCGCGGCACTGTCGTACGGCTTGGCGCAGATCAACTCAAACGTGCTTTTCCCTTGGCAAATGTAAGGCATCATCGAAAGGTCTCGGCGCATCTCGTCCATGTGCTAATCTAGTTTTTCTCAGAATCTTCCTCTTCGTTGGACTGCTGACGATAATCTCCGCGCCGGTGGTTTACTGGAGATTGGATAACGATGTTTCGACAGCCCGATTTTTGACAGAATTAGAAAGAGAACAAGGCATGGAGCGATTGCGGGCCAATCAGACAGGGACAGGAAGTACAAAGTTCAAGTTTAGCCACGTTTTGGAGGTGGCGCTGGAGCCGAAGACCTATCTATGGGTGGGTATGGCCATGTTACTCAACATTGGGGCGAGTGTGACCAATATTTTCGGGCCATTGATCCTTGGTGGTCTGGGATTCGACAAATATAAGACGACACTGCTAACTATGCCTTTTGGTGCGCTGCAAATGATTATGATATTATTAGCCAGCTACCTGGCGCAGACAGCACGTCTAAAAGGTGCCATCTTGGCTGTCTTCATGCTTCCTGTTGTGGCTGGTCTCGCTATTCTCTACGCCTGTCGACCGAACAAAGTCCGCTCAAGGTGCCTTATTGGCTGGATACTACCTCCTTTCATTTCTGTTTGGAGGAAACCCCTTGGTTGTAACTTGGATTATTGGAAACACAGCGGGAACGACCAAAAAGTCCGTCGCCATGAGCCTGTACAATGCTGCTTCTTCTGCAGGTAATATAGTGGGACCCCTGCTATTTAGCTCCAAGGATGCTCCTTCATATCATCCTGGATTGCGAGCTTGTCTGGGCATATTTAGTGCCATGGCTGTGGCAGTCCTCATTCAATGGGCGAATTTATGGTTCCTAAACCAGCAGCAGGCCCGCCGTCGAGTTCGTAACGGCAAGAGTGCCAAGATAATCGATCATTCTATGCAGAGCAACTTCCAAGGAATCATTAATGGAGGTGAAGGAGATGAAATAGGCCAAAATGCGTCCCTCCCAGGGTCAAACGCCAACGACGATCTCACGGATAGACAGAATGATGAGTTTGTGTACATCTATTAGTGCATACATATCAGGTCTTATGGAAATTCAATGATGATATGATGTTTACATACGAGGAAAGAATCTTATCCATATTTCTGTAGATACAGTACATAAATGAGCTGGGAAAGTTTGAAATTGGCTGTATCGAAAAATGTGTGAAGTAACTTGATATAACCTGCATGGCCGACCTTACTTCCAGTCCAAGTTTGGATCTATTCATACCCACGCCAGTCAAAGATAAAAGGTCGCCCAGCGCGTTTATTCAAACTTTTACATTCTAGGGAAAACAATAAACACGTGTAGATGTTTTCGGTCGAGTTTTGAAGAAAAACATTAGCCCAAGGATGGAAAATGCAGGTGAAGCCCCATCTTAGAGAGATGTTGCTTATTCTACCGTGGAGCACAACAAAGGTCTCTTAAAAATAATTATTTTGATTAAACACTGAAAGACAGTATTAACAAATGTTCCTGCATCTGCCTAATTCGATCCACATTAATTATGTCACTACAATGCAACATCCCTATAGCTCCAATTCGAGTTTCCAGCAATAGACATCAAACATGTAGAGCTTGAATTTGTCTCCGACTGCTGGTACTCAGCAGTGACTATATTGACTATCGTCTAAGATTGCATAAAAAATGGGCGAGTATAGGTTTCATGTGCTGGGTCCAACAGAACTTGTCCTTAGTAGTAGTCATTCTGTGCTGGCATAATTCGGAGTCGGATTCGGCAGCAGTCAAAATGTTAACCTAGTTTCAACGCCCGAGTATAAGTACAACCTCCACTGTAGGATTTTGCATTTGGCTTGGATAGCGAAAAGAGAAAGCTGGCAAGGATGTAGAAGTCACTGTAGGCTCCCGTATGTGATGCAAGACCAGACAGGAACGTTACAAAAAACGACTCCATCGACCAAACCAAGATCGGATATCTCGTCTCGGGTTCGGATCATGCACGTAGGGAAATTATCAGGCATAGACTAGAAATACCACTGACCATCCCATTGCAATTGAAATGGTGATATATTGCATCTTTTCATCATCTATATCTAGCACTCGTTGATTCTGAATGAAGATTCTGGTGTTTGCAGCCTTGGAGACTCGGATTTTGCTGATCAGACTCTCTATGAATTTGAATTGATTGAGAATTATTGGAAGACCCTGAACAACAACCTAAGCTTCCTTGAAAATGACTGAAATCCCTTTATATGCCAATGAGCCTATTGCTATTGTAGGCAGTGCTTGCAGATTCCCTGGAGACGCAACAACTCCGGCAAAGCTATGGGAGCTTCTAAAGCAACCCCGAGACATCTTGACAGAAATACCACCCAGCCGGTTCAATGTCGAAAGCTTCTACCACCCTGATAATTCCCATCACGGGACATCCAATGTCCGTCATTCTTACATTCTGTCCGAGGACCATCGGTTATTTGACGCCCAATTCTTTGGAACAAAGCCAATAGAAGCAAATTCTATCGATCCACAGCAAAGAATTCTTCTAGAAATTGTCTATGAGGGGCTCGAGTTAGCTGGTATACCCATGGAGAAGCTGCAAGGATCGGACACCGGTGTATATGTTGGCCTGATGACGAATGATTATGCGGATATTTTGGGCCGAGACATTCAAAACTTCCCAACCTATTTCGCTTCAGGTACGGCGCGAAGTATTTTGTCTAATCGGATTTCATATTTCTTTGACTGGCACGGGCCGTCAATGACAATCGACACTGCCTGTTCCTCCAGTCTTATCGCCTTGCATCAAGCGGTCCAAAGCCTACGCAATGGTGAATGCAGAGTGGCGGTCGCAGCTGGAACCAATCTTCTTCTAGGCCCAGAACAGTATGTTGCAGAAAGCAAGCTCAAGATGCTCTCCCCGAACGGGCAGTCCAAAATGTGGGATAAGGACGCAGATGGATATGCACGTGGCGATGGCATCGCAGCGGTCATTCTGAAATCGCTGAGTGCCGCGATCAAGGATGGCGATCACATAGAATGCCTTGTTCGCGAGACAGGTATCAATCAAGATGGACGAACTAAGGGAATAACAATGCCCAACCCAGTCGCTCAGGCAGATCTCATTCGCTCAACTTACCAAAAAGCAGGTCTAGACTTGTCCAAGTCCTGTGATAGACCCCAGTATTTTGAGGCACATGGGACAGGTAAGATCGCATCTCAGTATGCAATTCGGCTACAGGGTTCAGTTTCTCATACTAACTCAATGAAATAGGAACCCCGGCAGGAGACCCCGTAGAAGCAGAAGCCATCAGTGCAGCATTTTTTGGGGATGTATCCGGATATTCGCGAGATACTGAAGAGCCTCCCTTATATGTCGGGTCCATAAAGACAGTCATAGGGCACACAGAGGGCACGGCTGGACTGGCGGCCATTATGAAGGCTTCACTGGCCCTACAGAACGCGACTATCCCGCCAAATCTTCTTCTGCGAGTACTCAACCCCACTATTCGGCCATTTTATAATGATCTCGAGATCCCGCTCGCCGCGCAAAACTGGCCGGACTCATCAAAGGCACCGATTCGTCGAGCTAGTGTCAACAGCTTTGGATTCGGAGGTGCAAATGCCCATGCCATTCTTGAATCGTGCACTTTTGGGTCAATGTCCACTAGAGACATTGAATCAAATAGATTGGTGCCCTGTAATCTTTCTGCAAACTCGGAGCAAGCCCTGCTGGCAAGTGTTGCTGCCTACTCGGAATATCTGGAGAAGCATGACCAAGTCAGTTTGAGAAACCTATTATGGACACTCAATTGCCGGCGCTCAACGTTGCCAGTTAGACTTTCCCTTCCAGCAGGAAACACTCATGACCTGAGAGTGAAACTGCAAAGCATACTTCAAGCACCAACGGGTATCTCTATTGCTACACAGAACCAAGTAGCCAACACCCCTAAAATTCTGGGGATATTCACCGGTCAGGGTGCGCAATGGGCCGGAATGGGAGCTGAGCTCTTAGATAGTTGTTTACTCGCCAAGAAATGCATCGCTAGTCTTGACATGGCCCTGCAATCTATACCTGTCCAGGATCGCCCCAAATGGTCCTTAAGAGAAGAAATCTCAAAGAGCATCAATTCGTCGCGTATTGCGGAAGCAATGTTCTCTCAGTCAATTTGCACCGCTGTTCAAATACTTCTCGTGGATTTGATCCATGCCTCTGGTATTCAATTTCATACAGTTGTCGGCCATTCATCTGGTGAAATTGCCGCAGCATATGCCGCCGGTTACATTTCTGCCGAAGAAGCCATCATCATAGCGTACTATCGTGGCTGGAGCCTGCAATATTCCAATCAGAATGGTGCAATGATGGTAGCTGGTACTTATTTCGACGACGCTGAGGAGCTTTGCGAAATGCCATCGTTGAAGGGTCGTATCTGTGTTGCCGCCAGCAATTCCTCGGACAGTGTGACCCTTTCTGGTGACACCGATGCGGTTCAAGAAGCGATGGAAATATTCGAGGATGAAAGAAAATTCAATCGATTGCTGAAGGTGGATAAAGCTTACCACTCCCATCATATGCTCTCCTGTGCTGAACCATATCTCGAGGGCATGCGGAAGTGTCCGATACGCCCTGGTCAAATTTCTAATGCCAGAACGACATGGATATCCAGTGTATATGCCACTCCTATCGTAGCGGTGCAGGATGACCTGGCGAGCACATACTGGGTCAATAATATGACAAAACCTGTTCTTTTCTCACTGGCTGTCGGCTACGCTATCAGCTCGAAAGGGCCATTCGACATGGCAATTGAAGTTGGTCCTCATCCTGCACTCAAAAGCCCTACCTTGCAGACAATAAACGAGAAATCTGGTCAAAGTATACCATACTCGGGGACTCTCACACGTGGAATTCCTGGGACGGAAGCTTTTGCATCCATGCTTGGATCTGTCTGGGCTGCACTGGGGAGTGGAGTAGTGGATTATGAACGGTTTGAAAAATTGACAATGCCGGGAAATCCCCTGCCGATCCTTTTGAAAGACCTTCCGACCTACAAGTGGGACCATGATAGGATATTTTGGCACGAATCCCGAGTATCTACATCATTTCGCGGAGAAACACGACAATTTCATCCACTTCTGGGGATTAAATGCCCCGACGGTACAGTGAAAGAGACCCGTTGGCGCAATTATCTACATCCTCGCGAGATACCATGGCTTGCACACCATCAGGTTCAGGGACAAATTGTGTTTCCAGCAGCAGGTTACATATCAGCTGCGACCGAGTTGATCGTCGACCATTATGGGATTGAATCTCTTCAACTGATTGATTTTCAAGATGTTGTCATTGGTCAGGCTCTAACTTTAGACGAAAACTCCGCAACCGAAGTTATATTTGCATTCACTGTGACGGAAATAAGTAGTCATCGCGTAAAAGGATGTTTTAATTGCTATTCAGACAGCCACAAGAGCTCTTCATCATTGGTCCTCCATGCATCGGCACGAGCAGTGATAATGGTCGGTGACACAGTGCACGACTCGCCCCCTGTTGAAAACAGAAATACGGATTCATTCTTTGCGCTTGAAACGGAGAGATTTTACAATCATGTTGCAAAGATTGGCTTTGGATATACGGGTCCATTCGTCGCCCTATCGGAGCTACGAAGAAAGATGGATCAAGCCATTGGTACTATTCATGTGCCAAATGAGAACGATTCCGAATCGACTTTATTAATACATCCCGCGGCACTGGATGGGGCGATTCAATCAATCATGCTCGCTTTTTCCTTTCCGGGAGATGGTCGACTGAATGATCTTCACCTACCAACTGGCATTGAGCACCTCAGGGTCAATGTTTCTGCTTGCAAGGCAGCATCCGGCCTAGATCCAAAATGGAGCTTCTACTCCTCAATTACAGATGCTGAATTCTCCGAGCTCACTGGTGATGTCGACATTTACACGGGGGATGGTCAGCGTACTATTATACAGCTTGAAGGTCTTCATTCCACTCCATTAACCCCATTGTCTGTTGATACAGATATACCGATGTTTACGGAAATCACATGGGCCCCGGAAACACCTTCAGAGCAAGATTTTGCACCTATCCCACTACCCGACAGCTTGCAGTCTCAAACTCAGTCAGACATCGAAAGAGTAGCCTTCTTCTATTTGAGACAGCTTTGTACGGAGTTTGATGAATCTTCCTCTCCCTCCTCCATTCCGCGGCCTTGGCTTGTCGCATATGCCTATGATTGTGTCTCGAAGGTCAGATCTAATGAGCATCCATCCGCATCATCCCTTTGGATCAAGGATACGCTTGAAGATATCACTGTTATCATAGATAGGTAAGACCCTTGATTATGGGAGAGAACATTAGATTGCTGATGATCGTAACTCAACAAACAGAAACGACGATAACACTGAACTGAATATTGTCAAAACTCTCGGTCAGAATCTAGTTGCTCTTGTTCGCGGTGAGGTTGATACCCATGACATCGTCCTTGGCGAGGACGTGCTGTGCGCTTTGTTTACAGCAAATTCATGCTTCCAATTCTTCGTGCAGGAATTAGCTAGAATTACAGGGCTGATCAGTAATCGTTTTCCACATATCAATTTGCTGGAAATTGGTAAGTCAAATCTTCTTCTTCCTTTCCAGCTATGCATTGAATTTATAAGCTGTGCACCATTTTGAATAGAGCTGATCAAGATGATTGCTGTAGGACCCGGGAATCTAGGCATAACGCATCGGATTCTTTCCGAAATAGGTACAGTATTTGGGTCTTACACATACACTCATAGCACAGATTCCTCTTTCGACATTGCGAAGACAAAACTCCATAACCATCAACCTAAAATTTCTTTCAAAACCTTGAATATTGAAGAGGATGTTGATGAGCAAGGATATTCTGATCGATCATATGATCTAGTTGTTGTTTCAACGAATCTTGCTACAGCGACAAACATTGAACGCAGTCTAGTCAACATACGTCGCTTGATGAAGCCTGGAGGATATATACTTCTGCTCGAGTCCACTGATACAAGCTCCGTGCGACTCGGGCTCATATTTGGCTGCCTTTCAAGGCGACCCCTTCGCCAAATCGAGGGGGCTATAGAGTCGCCGTGTCCCTCAGTTGAAGAATGGGCATACCTGATGAGAAATGCCGGATTTTCGGATATTGATGTCACACTCAATAGCATAAGCTCTTCTACTTTCCCATTTTCTCTCATGCTATTTCAAGCTATCGATGATCGTGTCAGGTTCCTACGCGATCCTCTTGGCGGTTCCTACGCGTTCTCTTCAGAGTCCTTGACGATAGTTGGGGGTGCATTAGCAACGACAACTTCCCTGGTAAAAGAGATTCAGAAAGCCGTTTCCCCGTTCTTCCGCAACGTCAACGTATATCATTCGCTATCCCAGATCGTCCCGGATTCTTTGCCACCGCTGGGTACTGCTCTGGTCTTGACAGAGTTAGATCACCCCGTCTTCCAATCAATGAAAACGAATGAGTTTGAAGCTCTGCAAGTTTTGTTCAGACAAAATAAAAGCATTCTATGGGTCGGCAAGGGCGCTCAAAGCAGCAATCCCTTTTCAAATATGTACGTTGGCATTCAAAGAACATTGATGATTGAGATGGACCATCTCCGCGTTCAATTTCTAGATATGGCAACTCTCTACGAGGCTGGAGGTCTCGAGATTTCTAAGCGACTTTTACATTTCATCGCCGCAGACCATTGGGATCATTCAAATCTTTCCCACGAACTCCTATGGTACACCGAGCCAGAATTGCGGTTCGAAAATGGCCGCTGCTTAATTCCCCGACTGAAGATGAGCCACGAAAGAAATGATCGATACAATTCTTCGAGAAGACTAATCTTAAAGGAGATACAACGGAATGAGACAGGAGTCACTATAATTCCATCAGACACTGGCTGCCAGGTACACGAATGTGGCCTACAAATTACCCCATTCGTGACCCGCGTGGATGTTCATGTCACCAATGCTCTTCTTCGAACGATCCCAATTGGGGAGAAAGATTATCTTTTCCTATTAACTGCCAAAGAGCCTTGCAACGGGGATTACTTTGTTGCATTGTCTGATAGGTTATCTTCTGAACTCAGCCTGCCGCCCTCGTGTCTACTCAGATGTGGTCAGTCCGAAAATGAAGCGGTCGAATCCATGCTGAAAATCTACCGGCAACTACTAGCACGATCAGCCGTCAGTAGGGTACCTAGCGGGAGGCCTCTGGCCGTACTGGACCCTGAATACTCAATGTTAGCAGCATTGGAGTATCATGCGGAACAGAGAGGTGTTCAATTGCTGCCCGTAACCAGCAAGAATATCTCAGCTCCAGCGCCCTGGATATATATCCATCCTGTATCGACACGTCGTGTATTGTTGAACAAATTCCCTAAAAATCTTTCACACTTTTTCTATGCCACATCACGGATGGAAACATCATCTATCATGCCGGAAGCGCTGCCAAAGTCTTTCAGAATTGACGATGATAAGTCTCTCACGGGAAAAGCCCCATCATCCTTATTGCACACAAACCTCGATGAAGTCAACTCTATCTTGCGTTCGGCATGGGAGATGGCGAGGCAAAATGATACACTTAACGGGACTACTGAAATCCTCGTCCATAACCTGACTACATTGATCAAGGATAAAGTAAAGTTAGATAGACAGATGATGGTCTCATTGGACTTGTCAAGACTTTCTGCCCAGGTCTTCCCGGCTAGCAAGCTGGTCAGATTTTCCAGGAACAAAACATACTGGCTGATTGGGCTCACAGGGGGTCTCGGGCGTTCAATAAGTGAATGGATGGCCCGCCAGGGGGCCAGATATATTGCATTGTCTAGTCGAAAGCCAGCCTTACCGGCTCATTGGATTGACTTGATGGCATGCCGTGGATGTACCGTCCGTGTGTTTCCGACGTAGAGTACCCCTATCCCGTAGTTATCATCAACTGAGATTGCTAATTCATGATAGTGACATAACCGATCGTGACTCCGTTCGAACATCATATCAGAATATCTCACAAACCATGCCCCCGATTGCGGGTGTGGCTCAAGGAGCGATGGTGCTGGAAGACACTATGTTCTTTGACCTCGATTTGCCACGATTCGAAAAGGTTCTTCGCCCAAAGGTGCAAGGAACTATTCTACTTGACGAATTATTCAGCAAGGACGACTTGGATTTCATGATCCTTTTCTCCTCCATGGCTTCGATAACGGGAAATCCTGGACAGGTCGCTTACAACGCAGCCAACACTTTTATGAGTAGCCTAGCTTCTCAGCGACGAAGTCGGGGTCTAGCCACACAGGCCATTAATATCGGTGTAATTGTTGGAAACGGATATGTAACACGTGAATTGAACCATGATCAGCAATCCTACTTATATCGAACTGGCCATAACTGGATGTCCGAGCACGATCTGCATGAAATTCTAGCAGAGGGTATTCTTTCATGTTTACGAGGAGACAATTCTTCGGGTCCATGCAGCGGCCTTCGAATCGACAATGACCATTCCAAAAAATGGTACAACAATCCCATGTTTCAGCATCTGGTATTAAAATCTGGTAGCTTGGAAACGAGTGACTCGCAAGGAAATTCAGTTCTTTCCCTGAAAATGCGTCTCCTGCATGCATTATCCAGACCAGATGTAATGAGAGTTTTGGAAGGTATATGAGCACCCAAAGATGTATGAATGGGTGGTTAAATTGATCGATTACTGACGTCTTCAGATTCCTTTACTACAAAAATGCAGTCTGCTCTTCAAAGCGACCCAAGTAAAGAGATAATTGAAATGAGCCCGGACGAACTTGGTGTTGATTCGTTGGTCGCTGTTGATATTAGATCCTGGTTCCTCAAAGAGCTCGGAGTCGACATGCCAGTTCTAAAAATCTTCAATGCTGCCTCACTTCGAGAACTTCTTGACTATGCTATCGATAACCTACCCAAATCTGCTGTACCGAACCTCGAGGACGAGGTACTTTCGGACCCTGAGAGGCTGTCTGATGGACAATTTGAGTTGCTGGACAAACAATCATTTAGCAACGTGGGAGTTGAAGCAATTGACAGCAGCAGTGAACTTCACCATGAAAGTGATAGAGAATTTCACATTCAATACCCTTCAGTTACGGAAAGTGAAAGTGAGTATTCATCGGCATCGATATTGGTCACTGATTCAAGCTCTGAGGAATTTGGGGGTACTTCCACTTCCTCGAGCTCTATGGAGATTGGAAATGATCTCGCAATTGATCGAAAGGTTCTCAAAACGGCTCCAATGTCCATGACTCAAAAAGGATTCTGGTTCTTGACGAACTTCGTTCAACATAAGACCGCATTCAATGTTACGCCAACATTCGAGCTGAATGGAAAGCTCCGTACTGATGACTTTGTAAGAGCTGCTTATGAAGTAGCCCAGCACCATGAGACAACCCGCACATTCTTTTTCATTGATCAACATAATTGTCCAATGCAAGGAATTTGGGAGCAATCAAGGCTCCAAATTGAGCACAAAAACATTAGCCATGAATCAGAAGCTCAAATTGCAGCACAAGATATGGCAGCACACGTATTCAACCTCTCCGAGCATGAGGCAATCCAGATGAAAATCCTATCGTTGGGATCCGCACGTCATTGGATATTGATAGGATTCCATCACATTCTGATGGATGGAGTTAGTTTCGAGATCTTTTGGTCACATCTAGACACTGTTTACAACGGAAAACCTCTACCCCCAGTGATTCAGTATCCCGATTTCGCGAAGCAGCAAATAAGAGACTACGAGAATGGCAAATTTCATGGGGAAGTCAGCTACTGGAAAAGCCAATTTCGTGATATTCTTGAGCCTATTCCATTGCTTCCATATTCTCTGCGCTCCGATCGCCCAGAAACTGTGGGATTCAGCTCCCATATTGCTCAAGTAACACTTGACCAGGAACTTTCGAGGTCAATTGAGAATTGCTGTCGCAAATTTCGAGTAACACCATTCCACTTCCACTTGGCGACCTGGCATGTTTTCCTTCTACGACATCTGGGTCTTTCTGAAATTTGCATCGGACTTGGGGACGCGAATCGTACAGATCCCGATATCGCGCATACTATCGGTCTATTTCTCAACACAGTCCCCTTGAGGTTCAAGTACGTGTCTACTGAGACATTCGGCGAGGTCCTGAAATCAACAAAGAATATTTCCCAGAATGCATTCGCCAATGCGCGGGTTCCATTTGATGCCATACTCCAGGAGCTGAAAGTTCCTAGATCAGCCTCGCACAATCCGCTCTTCCAAACATTTTTCAATTTCCGGCAAAATGTTGAAGTTTGGCGGAATTTCTGTGGTTGTCATACGAAGTCTACCTTGTTGACTCCCGGGGACACAGCCTATGATCTCCAACTCGATGTCACTAGCTTGGGCAATGGGGATGCCTTGATCCACCTGCTCGTGCAAAAGGATCTTTATGACCTAGAGAATGCAAATCTACTTCTTCGTGCATATCAGACCTTATTGAAGGAGTTTTGCCGCAATCCGGCGACTCATATATCATGGCCACCATTGTGGCCAGAGGAGGATATCAGACAGGGGTTGGAAGTTGGAAAAGGCAAGTGATCGTTTTATCGTTTCCATGCCTATCACGAATTTGGACTTCCATCTAATTGTTTCTAGGCTTGGAAGTAACAAAGTCTTGTCCACAAACTATCATTCACCGGCTCGATGCCATGGTGTCTGAGTACCCGGAGAGCGTGGCCCTCAGGGAGTCCAGCGGGAAGGATGTTACCTATATCCAGTTACAAGAGAGGATAGGAGTACTCGGAATAAAACTGTTGGATTGCGGTGTTCATGTTGGTTCTCGGGTCGCTGTATTTCTATCTCCCGGCACAGATTGGATTTGTTCATTGTTCGCTGTATTGCGTATTGGGGCCACGTACATTCCGCTTGACCGGAAGGTGGGCTTGAAACGTCTCGCCAATATTGTATCCAATGCCCAACCTTTTGCTGTGATTTTCGATTCGACTACTGCATCGGACCTTGCAAGTCTCAACACGGAAGCACGATGCGTCGATATTACCCATTTTCATCTGGATATTGGGACTCCTCCGCCAAACATGGCACTCCCAGACCACTCTGCCATGATTATGTACACTAGCGGGTCCACTGGCATTCCTAAAGGAATCTCTATTCGACATTCGGCATATATGAGACATCTTCAGGCATTCTGTACGACGTGGGATATGAAATGCGCCGATGAAACAATTCTTCACCAGTCTTCATATGCATGGGACATGTCCGTCTTTCAGATCTTCACATCTGCCTATATTGGTGGTACCCTGGTCATCGCAGATAGTCTCGAACGAGGAGATCCCGTTGCAATTTCCCATCTGATCGTCTCGAAGGGAGTAAATATAACCTGTGCAACTCCCACCGAGTATTTGACATGGCTCCGGCATGGTGAGGCCGGTCTACGCGCCTCTCAATTAAAGATGGTCATTTCTGGGGGCGAGTTTATGCCAAGCACTCTTACGCGCGAGTTTAGATCATTAAACAAAGCGGATCTCAAGATTATAAATGCTTACGGTCCGGCAGAAATAACGTTTTTCTGCAGCTATGCCGAGATTCCTTACATGAAAGTCAATCCATCCTATGAGCAGCTTCCTGGTGGGCTTCGCACTTTGCCCAACTACTCTATCATGATTGTCGATGAACACCTAGAACCTGTACCTCTCGGTGTACCGGGGGAAATTCTAGTGGGGGGGGACCATGCGTCGCGCAAGGGTATCTGGAATTCGAGCAGACAAAGGAAAAGTTCATTTCTAATCGTCACATCAGCCATTACTTCCAGAAAAACAACTGGAATACGGCTCATAGAACAGGTGATCGAGGAAAATTGACAAGAGAACACGGGCTTGTATTACTTGGCCGCATATCTGGCGACAACCAGGTAAAAGTGAATGGCATTCGTCTCCATGTGGAGGAGATTGAGAACGCTATACTGGCAACATCCAATGGTGTTATCTCACAGGCAGTGATATCTCCGCGAAATGTGAATGCGAGTTACGGTGACTCAGAGCTCATCTTGGTGGCTTTCGTTGTCATGGCCAAATTCTCCGAAAAGCCAGCCCATCTCGCTCAGACACTGATCAATGACTTACCTCTTCCATCTTTTATGCGTCCAGCGGCAGTGGTTCTGGTTCCATCTCTTCCTCAAAACGCTTCTGGGAAGATAGATCGACGCGCCATTAGCAAGCTTATTATACCCAGCAAGGCTTCGGGGTCTATCCCTAGTGTCCCAATTACTCTTGAGAACAATTTACGCGATCTCTGGAAAGAAGTGATTCCGCACGAGGTTTTCTCACTCTACCGTGTGGATTCCACTTCCGATTTTTTCCATGTTGGGGGAAGTTCATTGTCTCTGGTTAGCCTTCAGTCTTTAATTGCACAATATTTCAAGGTCTCAGTACCTCTTCATCAATTGTTTGAGGAAAGTACTTTACACGGAATGGCCCAACGGCTGCATGAAATTTCCTCTCGGTCATCCTCTGTTGACTGGGAGACCGAAGTACAAGATCTTGTGAACAGTGTTTCATATCAAGCAAGCCCCATGAGCGCCAGGCAACCCTTTTCTGATGGAATGAAAACCGTGATTCTCACCGGTTCAACTGGCTTCATTGGTCGCGAAATTCTTAAACGACTTGTTGCTTCGGACTCAGTTCGTGTGGTGTACTGTATCGCAGTCCGAAAACCTAAAGAAGAATTATCTGTTCTCTACAAAGACCCCAAGGTCCAAATCTACCACGGGGACTTAGGCTTACCTCGCCTTGGTTTGTCAGCTGCAAACGCGAGCATGATATTCGGCTGTGCCGATTTGGTCATTCACAATGGTGCCGATGTTTCTTTCATGAAGACATACCAATCACTTAAGCTTACGAATATTGCTTCGACGGTCGAGCTCATCAAGCTTTCTCTTCCACGTCGTGCCAACTTCCATTTTGTTTCTTCAGCAAGTGTCACTCGACTGGCTTCATCGGAGACATTCGGCCAAGTTTCAGTGGCATCATATGCTCCGCCTAGCTCATTTGATGACGGATACACGGCAATCAAATGGGTAAGCGAGGTGTTTTTGGAACGTATCAGTCACAAATTTAAGCTTGATGTCTACATCCACCGGCCATCCAGTGTAACAGGGGACGGGGCACCCGATCTCGATCTAATGGCCAATGTTCTCAAATATTGCCAGAAGACACGGATGATGCCAGATTCAAGCTCTTGGTCGGGGCTGTTCGATCTTATTTCCGTGGAATCTGTTGGTTCGCAGATCGTGGAAACGGCTCTTCGCTCGATTCAATCCCATGATTATGCTCAAGGGGGCGAAACGCGATTTGTGCATGAGTGTGGAGAGATCCAACTTGCACCGTCGCAAGTCAAGTCCTTCCTTGAACTGAAGACGGGTCATCACTTTGAAATCATCCCTTTGAATGATTGGATTGAATACGCTGAGAGAGCCGGAATGAGTACTCTGATTGGGATATATTTGCGCCAAACCGCTGGTGGACTTGTCTTGTTGCCAAGATTGATCAAGTAGAAAGACACGCTCCACCTTGGTATATATGCTACCAAGTGGTAAACCCCGGAAAAATGCTAGTAATATAACGTTTATTAATACTTGATAGTCATAATAATGTATCTTATTCCATAGATCAAGGATGCCGCTCTCATCCTCGAGAATACCTCTTGTAGAGACAATTTATATAGACATATACATGGGCACTTTATCACTTCGGTGGCAGAATTCTCTTATTTAACCAGTATTAGTACTCTTTAATTCTTATCTTGGGTACACTTTTCCGGTAATTCTGGAAGAGCTTACAAAACGACTACCTTCAAGTGGAAGGCGAACGAAGTAACAATGGCGGCTCATTTTCCCACGTTGGGCTGAAAATATCTAAGAAACAAATCTTCAAAATACACTCATCTGGAATGTGGCTAGTTGGATACTGATTGTCATACGAAAGTCATAGGTTCAAGTACCTGCTAACCTGACAAAGCCTGTCAATCCATGTTTCACATAACTATACAGTATCGAGTCTTAAGTTCTGGGTGCCTTTGCCGTATATTTTGACAAATGAGCAACTGGGCACTTCCCCTGCCTCTCAGACAGATCAGACATATTTCATGCAGTCCAGAAAGCCTGTCCAACCTTTTCGAGTCCCAATTTTAGTCAGTTCCAGGTCCCGATGTGCTGTACAACAGCCCAGTCAGATAAATCGCAGAACAGAGCTTTTGTCACACAAAGCTGACATGATAGCCATTCTTGCAGAGACCCATGCCTCTGCCAAGAGATTACAGTGGACACGAATAGTTTCTGTTTATGGATCATAGTTGGTGGGTGTATCGGGACAAGTTGCGTGTACCAGCCATATGGTGTAACCAAGAGGTAGCTGAAAGTTCTCTCCAAGGCTCATATATAGCCATGTGGCACTCTTCATCCCTTCTCATACTACCTTTTTAAGTGATTATTCTTGTTTTCTATGACGTGGTCAATCTACCTCGGTCTTTTCTGTTTCGCCCTTGCGGGAGCTCAATTCCAGAGTATCGTACCGGAGGAGCATCCGGATATCAAGTTTACAATTCATGTCTCCGCGGATGCGGCCAAAAATGGATCGGGGCCTATTTTCTTTCAAATGAACTCTTCTCGCCCAGTCCAATGGTTTGCATTGGCGCAGGGCATCCACATGCGAGACTCCAATATGTTTATTGCGTATACCTCGAGTCGAAATAACAATGTCACAGTGTCCCCGCGCATTGGAAAAGGCCACTTTCTCCCTCTTTATAATCCGAAATCAAATATATCTATACTTGAGGGGAGCGGTATACACAACGGCATCATGACGGCCAATGTTAGATGCGACAGCTGTTTATTTTGGGATGGAGGTCATGAGAATTTAATGAATCCATCTAGTCCCTGGATTTGGGGTGTCAAGTATGGGAGTCCCTTACGTTCGGATAGCATGACGATGCATTTGCTTGAACATGATGATGATGGAGTTGCATTTGTCAATATGCGAAGTGCCTCCGGCACTAACAGCACAATGAATCCTTTCCTAAACCTGGACAACTCTACGATCACCCCTGCGTGGAACAGGTCGCCATTCGATTCAATTGGACTAAATAAGAAAAAGATCGCACATGCTATTTTGATGACGGTCGTATTCGTGACGCTTTTCCCCTTCGCGGCGATGACTCTACATCTATTCCCATCCTCGAGTATTGTTTTGGTCCACGCCTTCTTACAGCTTTTCAACTTGGTTATTGCAATCGCCGGTTTAGCAGTCGGGATCTCGATGTCTCGTCAAATCCACTTGATGCGACACCATCATCCGATCATTGGGATTATCGTGGTAGCTAGTTTGGTTCTCTTCCAACCGGCGCTTGGATTATTGCAACATCGTCACTTCCATAAGACTGGTGAGAAAGGCATTTTTGCTTATCTTCATCGGTGGTTAGGACGAAGTATGATCGTTTTGGGTATCATCAATGTGGGTCTTGGCTTTCAATTAACAGGATGGAGGGATCCTTATGCACCCCGTGGCGCAGTCATTACCTGCAGTGTGGTGTCCGGTGTTGTAGGGGTGATTTACGTTTTCCTTCTTCTATTGTCTAAGATGAAGAAACAACATTCTCTGTCTGACTGAGTTAGTTACTTATTTAAGATACTCAATTCCGTGGTGAAGATTGAATAACAATCACACTATGAACCTTTGCTATGTACTGTAAACAACCGGACACAAAATCGATTCCTTCAATCAAATTGTAATAGTAGAAGTATCACTCTATCCATGGATGGGCAAGGTCTGCCACGATCCATCGTGGAAGACCTTTGGATGTTGTGACTTTTCTTCCTAGCAGCCTCTGTGAACGATCTCGTTGACCTGTGGAAGCGGATACTTAATATATTCTTTTTATTTCAATCATCACTTAGCCATATCCCTGAAACAGTCATCCATTGTCAACCTGACAATGGATTCTATGTTTTGTGTAGTCAGATTTAGCTCATGGTAATTACCTGATTATGGGCATGGGCATGGGCAAGGATAGCGCCGAGATATATACATTATATAGATAATGTATCTATGGATACAAGAACACTTCTTTACCTTGAATCTATTTATTACTGAATTTCAGATTGAACTTCATAGGAAACAACCATAATCCCCGAATTGAAGTGAGTAAATGAAAGTCGAATCCAAACTGAAGTGAAGTCGTGAATGTACAACTTGTTTGCTCCAATTCTCGCACTTGGCATTAATCGACCAGTCCAACTCGTTGCTTTTTTTGCTTCATTCTGTATATACGCACTTGCTGAGTCTCATCATTATCTTCGAATTGCTTCTGTTCTCTTTTAGTCTTGTCTTTTAAGTCTTGTACTCATCTCATCTCTTCCACTTTATCCCTCTTTGTATCTCCTTCAACCCCGGTTGTCATTTATGCCTGGAGACAGACTGACAGCGTGAATCGCCCTGGAAATGCTCGCCACAACCCCCTATCGCCCGCGAAATGACCTGTCGCGCTTCATTGTTGGTCTGAATGGTCAGTTTAACTTGAATATCCCCCCTCAGGGTCTCCATTCCCCCTCGACCGTGCGCATAAAATCATCTCTTCGGTGGCGATGCTTTTCCCGCCTTCGATTTCTATATTTGAAAGATCAAAATCAACTCCGACGAGCCCCCAATAGCCTTGAAGATTGGATCGCAGGTCAACCAACCCCTGTCTACCTAAGCGACCGCGACAAAGATGACCGGATGAGATTTCTCCTGCGTGGGATTGAGGATGATGTGTATCTATCATCAAGGGGCAGTCCGGACCAGCCTTGGATAAATTCGCACAGTCACGAAGTGGAAGACGTGGATGTGTCGATGCTATCACCATCGCTGTCACCATGGAAACGAAGACATTGCGATGAAAATAAGATGCAGATGGAAGATGAATAATTCCACATGGCGGCAAATTCTCCATCCAAGTCGGATTCTCATGGAGATCGAGATTGGGAATCAACCAGCTGGTCAGATCTCCTCGACGGGCTTCAATCAAGTGATTTTGGTGCTGTTTAATCAAGTCGACTGTTTCACCCGAATAATGGAATTCCATAGCTGCAGCAATTGAAATAAGCTCAGGAACCTCTTCGTGAATCTATCGACATGAGTTTCTCCTCTGTGTCAGCCTCATCCGATTCGATTGTCCCAGAGCGTTCCACTTTTCTTCATTTTTTCGATACGGAAATCACCAAGAACGATGGGACGCAATCGACTTACGCGGATTCAATCGTGCGCCTTTTGACAGAGAAGACTCTTGACATAGATGGGACCAGTTCGCATGGGGTCACAATTCAAGATAGAATCATGAAAGAGTTAGTAGAATGTGGCCCGTTTACTCTTGTTCATCCGTTCCCTGGCAAGCTACCTCTGCGATATCGATACGAATTCGAGCGATATGGCAGAACTTGGAATATTCCACTCGAACGTGCTTATAGAGGAGATGTCGCGTCGTAGAGATCACAGGAAGACTTCTGGGCGTGGGTACAACAGCACAATCAACGACACGATCGATCATTGCCTGAACGAAGCTCACGTCGAGCATGGGATCATGCACTGCGCGACTTCAAGACTGATACACCTTCAGAAGTCGTAACTTTGACCGGGGGATTCAACTGGTGTTCTCCAGGAGAGCCAGGTATCTAGCTGAATCCTCTCAAGATCGAGAAAACCTGTCGTTTTCATCGACGATTTGGTTCGGACCGCTTTTAAACTGTGACCATTCCAGCACCCTCTCGTCCACCACCCCATCTTAGCTATATCGAATGTCCATCGGCTTTTCGAGAAGCGATCGCCCAATGTCTTACTGGGAATGACCACCATTGCCTGGGACGGACATGGCGAGCATTCTATGTCGAAGAAGTCAAGGCAGAACCACGATTTCGAATCGAATTCTTGGCAACTGATGGACTGGATTTTTGACATGGATGCAATCACGAGATTCCAATCATTTCGCCAGCTCTTCAAACAAGTAGGACGCATACTCCGATAATGATTGGCAGCCTGTTGGAATGGCATATGCCACAACAGGCGAATTCCCAACAGAGCAACTGTAAGCTATTTCAACGACTCTCACTTGGATTGTCAAAAATCACCGCGTCTGTTGTACTACGACCGACACAAATAGTGCGACTCCGAGACCCACGAAACTGGAAATGGTTATGAATGATGGTAGCGCTTTGATGTCGCGTGCACTGGCCTTGTGTATTTGTGATAGCATCGGCATTACTAGACCGACTCCTAGTTGTTTTCAGGCTCGAATTACTGGTGCGAAGGGGTTATGGATGGTTGATCGCCATAAATCTAGCATTCGCAGCTTTAGAGCTGGAGACGATGTTTGGTTGCAAATATCAGACTCGCAATTGAAGGTCCATCCTCACCCGCAAAATCTGGATGAGACATTCGATCCGGAGCAGCTGACATTCGAAGTTGCGAATTGGGCGAAACCTTTACACTTGGTGGATCTTAATATTCAGCTTCTTGCAATTCTTCAATAAGGTGGAAATATCGAATAATACCTCGCCAAGCTGACCTGCGATGGTATTGACGAACTTTACAAAGTTTCCAAGCGCGTAGTCCGATCAAACAACCATAGGATTCGTCGGAGTCTGATTCAAGAAGTCAGACCACCTGGTAACGATGGAAGCAGTAAGCTGCGACAGCTAGAGCAGTGGGTAATGAACGAAACCGAGTTTATTGTCCGATTGTCCGAGTCTGATTTTGTGCCTCAGACCTTTTGGCCTTCACGAAAACAGCTTGGACAACTCATGTGTTGGCTGCTAGAACGACATGTCGACGAGCTTCGGATCCATGTTCCTTTATCGACATATGCGTATTGCATAGCGGATCCTAGGATATTCTAGAGCCTGATGAGGTACATTTTGGCTTCTCAACACGTTTGAATGACCCGGATCGGCAATTTGAAGATACGCGGCTCGAGGGACTGGATATCCTGGTTGGCCGTTTACCTGCCCATGTACCTTCGGATATTCAACGACGAAAGGCAGTGTAGAAGTCCGAAATTCGCAATTTTCAGGACATCATAGTGTTCCCGAGAAAAGGAAGCATTAAACTTGCTCATATGCTGTCAGGTGGCGACTATGATGGTGATACTCCTTGGATCTGCTGGGACCAGCACATCGTCCAGAATTTCCAGAACTCTGATCTCCCACAGGTCGAGTTCGGAGCTGAGCATTTCAGACTTACCAGGCATTCGTTACCGATAAGAAAGTTTAGCTCAACTGATGTATTTTTGTGATCCACGTTCGAATTTAATCTTACCACATCCGGCATTGGGAGCTGCACCGTTCGGCACGAAAAGGTTGCCTATAATGAATCCACCAGCATCCCTAAAGCCATAGAGCTTGCCAGTCTCCTCAGTTATCTTGTCGACGGTCACAAGGGTGGTTTACATCTCTCTGAAAAGGCATGCCAAGCATATCGCAAGAAAACTAGCCCGAGACAAAAACTGCTACCCGCATATCGTTGGCCTGGCCGAATCCCCAAGGCCAGTAACATTACTGACTATCTCAAACTTGAAGTGGGAAAGGGTCATGCACACAGCATTCGGGAGAAACTGGAACGAGAATTCCCCGAGGACAAGGAAGTTACTTGATTGATGAAGACTTGGCCCGGCCAAGCAAACAAGCCTGGGATGCTGCATGTATTGCCAATAAGAAAGATGGCGAGCTCCAGAAAATTCTTCTAGATTTGACCAGCTGAGCCAGCAATGGAAAAGGGCCTTTCGCAATGTCCCAGAGGGATTCCCACTGAAGCTCGACATGCAATCGAGTCGGCAGCGTCTTTAAGGCCCCCCTAGCTCGGGTTTTCATCCGCTACTTCACACATGGAATAGTCGGGGGGAATGGCGCCGCCTTGTCGCATCATATGCCTATGTGATGCATCCTCGTTCTAGTTTTATCTTCCATGCATTCGGGGAGGTTTTATGCAAGTTGAAAGGGAGACTGTCACAACAGGCACTGCGACAAACGACATTCTTGTATGTTATCGAATGAATTAAAAGATAGTAACCCAGCTCACGGATGCCGGGCTCTCCGGTGAAGACGAAGACTGATAAATATGATGGCGAGGAAGCTATCGAGGCTCTCATGCTCGGGACGGAAGGGGGATTGAATTAAGATTTCGAGGATGGAGGAAACATTGAATAATGATACAATAGCGGACTAGCCCCTAGTTACAGCGACATGTAAATCATAACTAATTGCATGATGCCGATGAGCAGGCAATTATTTCTTCACAAGAGGATCAATAAAATGATTGCGTTACTGTACTCTTCAACCATCCGACAGACTACTGAAGCATTAGACCCCCTTGGAATCCCACGACAAAATGCATTGAAACATGTATTGTAGGCCAGCCAACCCCCACAGATTAGGGTAGTCGGCTTCTAGGGCGATGCTCCAATTCTCTCTACATGTATAGGCATCGTGTAATCTGTACCAATAAGACTTCAGGTTACTCTGACTCGCAGATGCTTGTCATTAGTTGTCTTTGGGTACACAACGAGCGCACAGCCTCATGTTTTCGAAACCCAAACCAATATTTTATCGTCTAGGTACAACCAGCCCCGTTCGATCCAATGTCGCCCGCAAGGGATAGAAATCGATGTTGGAGCGTATCACTATACATTGGAACTTCTGAGACCCCCGCCAATAATTGTCAGCAAACCCTACCTTTATCTCTCGGGATACTATGCTGGTCTACAATTATCAGAAAATTCTATTCTTGAATCAAGAGATCTCGAAGAAACTAGGATGATCTGCTACGTAATGATGGGATTTTGTTGGTCTACCCAATTTTCTACACCCAGAGCAATCCTGTCTCATTCTTGTCCTGATCTTAATTCTATTCCACTATTTTCATTCATGCTAAATAATTCGTACTGAAGAATAATTAATCATTGGGCGATTCATCAACTTTGGGCCTTTTAGGACTGTTTAGGGCCAAGCTTCCGGGCATCCATGGTTGGCCCGACGGGCGCGATTGTTGATCGCCAACTCTTTTTTTTTCTATATTTAATTCTATTTTAATTTCATTCCGAGGATTATTGGATGATTCACAGAATTAATCTGTCTAGCTTGACAACCTCCTTGTCTTAGTCCCTTCTATTGGTCTGGTTCTTTTTGACTTGGGCCGTGGTGGCTGGGGGAGGCTGGGAGTTGCTCACCGACAGCATCAGACAGTATCAAATCCAAAGAAAAGCCCACCAAGTTGCAATGTTGGGTTTCTCCATCTCCCAGTGACTCCGCAAGTTCCAAAGCCAGCTTGTGGAATGCTTCTCGACTAATTCCCCTCGCCTGTGGTTCACAACCTGCATTCCAAGATCGTCATGTCCAACCCATCTATACCACGAAACTTCAGCCTTCGAAACGTCAATAGTAAGTTGGATTCTGTTCATATATAGCATCTTCGAAAACTCCGAGGATTGGTTTAGAAATCCTCTTTTTATTCATAAAGCTATGATTGGTTCTGACGGTGGTGCAGCAAGTAAACCTCAATTATACCGAACAGAATCACGACAATCTGCCGCCGCATCAGACGACTATTATTCCTTATCGGAAAAAGAAGCCTCAAGTCCTGATAGTCAAGTCACAGCAATGCGATTTGCAACACCCGGTTCCCAGCCATCTTCTCAGGCATCTTCACCAACAGTCCCAAGTGGCCAACAACCTCAAACTGTAACCATGCCTCAACCAGGTGAAGCCCATCAAACCGATATAGGAGATCTAGGATCCCCTCGTCCAGGTACTGCTAGTACAGTGCGATTTGGCGAAGACAAAGTCGCGCGTATTAGTCCCAAATCGAATGAGACTGTTCGACATGTCCCTAGTGATTATGCTGGCCCAGCACCAACACCCGGCCTCGATGATTCGCCATATGTACGATTTGCCATAGATCAACTGACTCGCGACGAGCAAGTCCATGGGCCGAGGAGACAAGATTCTATATCTACCAGAGATAGTGACTATCCCACCGACAGACTATTGTGGGATGAAGGACTGGGGTATTTCACTCGCGCCAGAACCCCGATTCGCCATACAAAAAACACAAGTCTTGTTCCTGAACGCCCAAAATACAAATCCCCATCACCGCAAGCTCTACCCCAAAGGCCGGATTCAGTAGATCCAGAGTCGTTTGTTGCCGTCGATCCGCCTGAGGATGATCTCTTATATCCTGCCCTTGACTATCTTCCTGTTGCACTCCGGCCATTAACCCTCCTTGCCATCATCTTTTGCGGTCTACTGATGATTGTCGGCATTGTGTTTTGCAACGTCTGGTCTCAGAAATACGATGGAATTTGGTCTTATACGGGTCAAGGCGATTCGCGGTATTTTGTGATGCAGTTTCTGCCTCAGATGCTGGCGTCAGTAATCATTGTGATGAACTTCATTGTTCAATCTGCAATTTATCGAATTGCGCCGTTTGCCATGATGGCAGCCCAGCGTAAACGCGGTTATGTCTTGCAGGGTCTACCCATCCTCTCGCGCAATTTCGTCTTTCCTGATACTACACATTTTCGATACGGCGAGCCATTGTTCGGGTTCTCACTCTTTGCCATATGGCTCTCCAACTTCTTTTCTATCCCTCTGATAAGCTGCCTATTCCAGGCCAAGTACTATCTGATCGAGGGCCAAGGGGTCTGGAGATGGGCTTCTGTTCAACCTATTGGATGGACTCTCGTGGCAGGTTACGGTCTTCTAGTTCTCGGTCTGCTGTTACTTGTGGTTCGCTTCCTCCAAGGCTCTACAGGATTGATGTGGGATCCCATTTGTCTCGCAGATCTCATCTCAATTATCCAGAGATCTAACATCCTGCATGATTATGAACATTCCGAGACGGTACCATCTGTCAAAGAATCTCTTGATCCTCGCGTTCTCCGACTTGGTTACTGGAAGTTGTCGATGAAACCCGAGATATTCTATGGTATCGGAGAAGCTGATGCGCCTATTCGAACTCCTTCTTTGCACCAGACCGAAAAGAGCAAAGAGAAGCAGCCCCACGGGCTTGCCAAAGTTTGTTTTGATCTTGAGCATCATGGTGCATTTGCCAACGACCCATTTGACCATCATCTCTATTCCCCATTTACTCGCTACCGATGGACTCCATGGTTCCTTCGAAAGATCACTATTGTCATCTGGACCATCATCATTTTCGCTCTGTTCATCGCATTCGTGGCGGTCAGTTTCATCAATCACGGTATCCAAGACGGCTTCCATCCAAAATTACCCACACTGCCATCTGTCAGTGCCTTCTCCTCCTCCAACTTCCTGTACAGCTTCATTCCTGCATTGATCGGCAACTTTCTCTTCCTTGCATGGCAACCGATCGATCTATACTTGCGAAGCCTCCAGCCATTCGTCGAGCTTTCTTCTCCAGATGGAGCCTCAGCCGAGAAGTCTATACTTCTCTCTTATCCTGCTTCCCTGCCTTTCCAGGTGACCATGCAGGCCATAATCAACCGTCATTACAAAGTTGCATGGGTCTCCCTGGTCAGCATGATGTCCCTCGCCATTCCCATTCTCGCAGGAGGTATTTTCATGGGGCTCTGGTACCCATCTCACCAAGATATTCGTATTTCCGCTCTTATGCCTGCATTCTATGCTTTGATTGCTTTCTGTGCCGTTTATGCCATCTCTTTCCTCGCTATCTGGCCTGGCAGACGCCGATATCTTCCCCACGATATCACAACTCTCTCGGATTTGATGAGCTACCTTTACCAGTCTCCCTTGCTTGCCGATAAACTACTACGGGAACCCCGAAGCAAGACAGACCTCGTCACAAGGCTCATCGTCGCACCACCATCTGAGCGTCTGCTGCCGATGTATGGCTTTGGAATATATGTTGGTCGTGATGGCAAAGAGCATCTGGGTATTGATCGTTTCCATCGACCAGGTCGAACCGATATGCTAATTACGACCGGGACGATGAAATAAAAGCTCCATTGATACCTTACCGGTATTACCGAAAGATAGTATGTTTAATGCTTCGCAATTCGCTTTTCACATATTTATGGCTTTACGATATACACACTGTTTCAAAGCGTTGCATCTTATCACCAACCTCGCATCCTTGTTCTGCCTTCGGTTTGCCGACACTTTCTTGCTTCAGTTTGACGTTATTGTTTCGATCTTCCCTCTGTGATTCTCGCTGGGATATCAGTTTGACTATGGCATCACCTTCGCATCCAAGCTCTGTTTTATAGCATTTTCAGGAGCACTTTGTTATTTGTATTAGCACTTCCTTTTTTGGTCTTTGAGCGCTATAAGAATTGTCTATAATAATGATGATACGCACATCTTATGTCAATCTATTCAACTTTAAGCTAAGTACGTTCTTGGCCAAGGGCTCAAGCGGGCCTTCGTTCCGTTATAATAGTAGTACGCGTGACGTACCAACCCAGATGAAAAGATCAATATAAGTTTTTCTTCTATTAGCACTTTTGGTGCCAGCCTAGTAGTACAAAGATCCTCTATCTGTAGTATTACTAGCAAGGACGAATTAATCGATCATAAATTCCTTCATCGGGTTGTTCCCGCGGCATCAACGACCCCCAGATGGGCCGCGATCATCAACGCCAATCATTTTCAAGAATGGTTCAATAATGCTGCATTTCCGGTCATCGGAGGCACGTCTCTCTTTGTCCTTCGCCGGGGTGGGCACCGAGGCTGATATAAGTACCCGGGCGAAAATAGACGTTAGCGACGACTCGACAGATTGTCGACGTGCTGCTGCTTCTACTGCTGGATGACCTTTACTCTTACTACTACTCGCTGGGTCAGAACCAGTAGATGAAGTTACCGGCCGGTTTTTGCGACGAAAACTCCCACCGGATATGAAAGCAGCAGCAGAGGCTGGGGTGGGGGTCAGTGGTGTCTTAGTCTCAGCTGATTCTCGTTCCTGGTAGTCGTGCATATCTCCCTCATGGATATGATCATCCTCATGCGTGTTGGATTTCGTTGTGGATTTCTCGAGTGATGGCTGTGCTGTAGAGGGCACCGGGGCGACCTCGTTCGCGATCCGAGCAAGCATGAAAGTGACAAAAGTGAAGGAAACACTGTGGGCCGGAGAATAGGCCAGGCTCTCCAAGACCCAGGCTTGAGTTCCCTCCCAAGTTAGTGGCATAGCCTTGGATTTTTCTCGTACAATCATCTGTTGTTCCATTTCTTGCCAAACTTCAGCAGTAATGATGCCGTCGCTAAGGGAGTTCAAGAATGAGAGCAAAGTTTGAGCGAGAGTCTCCAGGCGATGAATGGAAGGTACTTCGGGGGCAAAGATAGCCCCAAATGATCCATTGGTGTCAAGAGATTCTCGAATTGATTGCAAATGTGAGGCACGCTCCAGAGGATCTTTTAGAGTCCACGTTTCTGGTTGGAACGGCCAGGCGTTTCCGGCCGGCTGTTTCATCCAAGGGGCCTCTTCGCCTGTTTCACCATTTGTCATGCTCCATTCTGCTACAGCACGCTCTGTCAACTCGGATATCGCCTCTGTGAGACGGAAAAGTTCTCGGGGTGCAGACAATCGGACCTCTGAGTTCGTCTTTGAAGCAAATGGCTTGTCAACACTTGCAAGGCTGCGGGCACCAGCCTCCGGCATTCGTGTGAGCTCATCAACGCTGCAACCAAAGCATGTTGGTAACCAGTTCCCACAGACAGAGATAAAATGATCTCGACCGTGATCTACATGAAGAACCAGGATATCCTCCAGTTTGACCTTTTTGAGGTTCAAGAGACGAACATGCTCGATGCAGCGAACGTGAACAGTGACATCGACATTAGCAACCTCCCCAGGAAGCAAAGTGTGGCTGCTAACCGGGGTAGTCGATTGCTCATGCTGGCAGTCATTCGCTCTTTCAACTCGAACGTCAAGCCAATCCGAAGATTCGACTTTTGGATCATCATGAAAGCTTGTTTTTTCAGCAAACGTGAAATTGGCCTCGGTGCCACTGGTATTTGCAATGGTGAGGGTTCGATGAATAGGTACGTCGAAAGGAACATCGCCGAAATCCACAGTATCTGGATCTGTATGTACGCGTTTCTCATCATGATGGGTATCCACGACCACAGTCAAACCAGGTCGGGCTTCATTCTCAGCTTTGTCGATCTCACGGACAACGTCTTGGTGGATCTTAGCTTTCAAATTTGCGTTGACAGCATCGAATGTCAGTGTGAACATGGCATCTAAAGGTTTGTGATCCGAGGAAAGAACTCCTTGATGGGAGATATAATGGTTCAATAAAATCGGGTCCGGCGAGGAATCATCGGACGAAACTGAAGCATCTTCGTCCATTTCTCCTTCTGAATTATAGTCTTCTGTTTCGGCGCTGCCATCCATACCATCAACCTCGGGGTCATAATCAAATAAAACATTGTCATCCGCGACAGCTTTGTCCAAGCCGCGCGCTTGCATCTCTTTATCCCGCTTGCGAGCTTCTTCGGCTTCACGATCAAGCTGCTCGTGCTTGATCTTATCCCGCCGTGAACGATACAAAATGCGATCACACCAACTTGGCCCACGATGCTTCTCGCTTGAGTCGAACGTTGCCACACTTCCGACATCGTACTTATATGTTGGCAAAAATGTGATCCGACCCTCACGCCACCCCTCATGGAACGCTGTCCCCTTTCTCTGTTGAATACGAAGTTGGTCGTGGACTATCAGAGATGATATAGTTGTTTGTAAGGATGCAGGGTCATTGTGTGGATCGATTTCCTCGTCTGTCACAGGCTCGAGTCTCTCGTCATCCAGGTTAGAAGATGATGACGATGAACTTCCTTCGGACCCGGTAAATGAAGGTCGACGACTTCTCGTCTGTTTCTTTTCCAGGCGCAAAGAGTCATATTCATTAAGCGTATGGCGCGCAAGGACCTGTCGTACATCATCACCGGGTATATCATCCAGCCTGTAATTCAGGTCCCCAAACCAAAAGGTAAAATCCTCGTCGCCGAGGTTATCAGCCGTCTGTTGTGCCTTTGCCTCTGGATCGATAGGTTCGAACTTGGCCCGGGATGAGATCTGAGAGGCATCCCAATTACGCCGTTCTAGACTGCCTTTATCGGAGCCGGCAGCCAAGTGTGAATTGACGAAAACCAAACGAGTTGTTTCGCCGAGAACTAAGCGAGTCGCAACGCCACCTTTATTACCCATATATCCCATCAGACCTGTTCCAACGGATGTACTGCTTATCGCTGAAATGCTATCTGCAATTGCTGGCGATGCGTAGATAAGTAATAATAAACCGGTCAGTTGGACATCCTCGACTAACTCGTATCCCGGTGGCAATGCTCCGTGCACGGCATCCTTCCACCGTTTCGAGGGGCCAGGGTCAGTGAAAAATGCCCCAGTGGCAGAGGAAATGTCAACAACCTCTTGCAATCCGAGTACATATAGATCCACCTCTTCAGGGCTGTATTGAAAGGGTTGATCTTGATTCGACTCTTCGGTTGTCGGTTTCGAATCACTCTTGGAAGTGGCTTGTTCAAATTGTGTTCCTTTCAAGCCCGAAAACCTCTCACATACGCCCTGGCCATTGACGAACCATTTACCAATATCATGCTCGGTGTTGGAGATGCCAGCCACATTCCACGTTCCAACCTTGACCCGCACAGTCCGGCGTTGGGTGTATTCTGCCTTTCGGGCTTTCACTGCTCGAGAAAGCGAAATTATGTCAAAGCCCGGGTTCTCAATCTCCTCCACACCAACTGCGTGATCTTGGGGCTCCGTCGCGGCGCTTGATGCCTCCCGCCTATCGCTGTCCGGCATGCCGAACAAGGATTTGTTAATCGAGAAACCAAGCAAAGGTCGATATCAAAAGGCGCTAGAAATTGTATGCTCATAGCACCCCACCAAATGAGAAGGATCGTCGCGACAGAGAAGCTGAAGTGCGTACACTATCCAATGGATGTCGCGGATATCGGGGATTATTCGAGTCGATATACTGCAACATCAGCAACAGACAATCACGAAGCCGGATCCAACAGGACTTCAATGAGACAACCGCTTCCAATGAATGTTTAATATGTTGGTTAGAACTAATCGCCGCGGAAGTTGGCCTTGCGGCGTTCGGAGGAACAGCCGACAGCATTTGGAAGCCTCAGGCAGGAACAGCGTCATCGGTTTTGTTTGTCTTGTTTGTCCCTTTCGTCCTGTTTACAATGTTTGCTTGGTTTGAAACGGAAATACTATTCTTCCGCTTGACTATTGATGCCTGTTTCACCAGGCAGTAATCAGGCACGACTGTCATTATATGAGAAAATCAACTTGTTTGCTGCCCGACAACTACAGAAACATTAACAAAACAACCGACTTTGCCATTCCAGGACTGGAGGATATTCCAGCGGCCTTTTTTATTAGTCTGATGAACATTTTGTGAAACCAGGTTTAACCCAGTAGTTCAGATTGCGGGCGAGTGCGGATGTTTGCTCTGCGGGGTTGATGTGGTGGAGTTCCTGATTGTAATATACAACGACTACCAGCCATCAGATTGATATTTCCTCGATTTTCTAGTGATTTCAGGTCACAGTCGTGTACCACAGCAGGAATTGTTATCATGACTGCGTCTTCTCTACGAGAGATTTCTCGTTATAATATTCACACCTTCCGACATCATTATGTCTCGGAAATCTCGGGTTCATTAGGTGACCTCGGGACTTTTCTTCCTATCGCTATTGCTCTGGCCGCTAACGGTACAGTGTCACTGGGAAGTACTTTGGTCTTTTCAGGTGTTTATAATATCCTCACTGGGTTGTTCTTCGGTATTCCATTACCAGTGCAGCCGATGAAAGCCATCGCAGCTGTCGCCATAGCCCGGACCTTCTCACCTGGTTCTGTCGCAGCCGCGGGTATCTTTGTGGGTACCTGTATTCTCATTTTCAGTCTCACTGGATTATTGCGTTGGTTTTCGAATGTCATTCCAATTCCAGTCATTAAGGGAATCCAGGTTGGTGCTGGTCTATCTCTCGTCATCTCGGCCTGTGGGACTATACTTCGGCCTCTTGGATGGATTAGCCCTTCATGGGCGGACAACCGCATCTGGGCTATTGCCGCCTTTGTCTTTCTGGCAATTACGAATGTATATCGGAAGGTACCATACGCGCTGGTCGTTCTAGTGCTCGGACTAGTCTTCGCCATTATCAGGAGCGCCGTGACAATGCATTTGCCCTATTTTCATATCTGGCACCCGTGGTTGACTGTGCCGAGTCCCCATCAATGGCATGTAGGTGCGATCGATGCTGGTATTGGACAGATTCCTCTTACCACACTCAACTCAATTGTCGCAGTTGTTCATTTGGCCCATGATTTGT
This sequence comes from Penicillium citrinum, assembly GCF_028827155.1. Lineage (NCBI taxonomy): Eukaryota > Fungi > Ascomycota > Eurotiomycetes > Eurotiales > Aspergillaceae > Penicillium > Penicillium citrinum. The sequence continues at coordinate 4,887,632 of NW_026622686.1, forward strand.
TCCATTCCGATGTTCGCACTCTATCTATTACCCATATTGGGCTCAGCGTTGCTGGAATGAACCTCCTGGGCTGTTGGTTCGGCGCTATGCCGGTCTGTCATGGATCGGGTGGTCTTGCTGCTCAGTACTATTTTGGCGCACGTTCCGGTGCAAGTGTAATTTTCCTGGGGGTTCTCAAATTGGCTATAGGCTTGTTCTTTGGTGAGACTTTGGTCGATCTCCTCAAGCAATTTCCTGGTGCATTCCTTGGCATCATGGTGATTGCAGCTGGCCTTGAATTGGTCATGGTGGGGGAAAGCCTGAACACTTCCGGTGCTCGGGATCTTGGCCAGGCCGGAGGAGGTGTACTGGGAAATGAAGATCAGCATCTAGGACCTGTTCTGACTGACGAAGAGCGCAAACGCCGCTGGACAGTAATGATGGTCACAGTCGGTGGACTTCTTGGATTCAAAAATGATGCCATCGGATTTCTTGCTGGTTTAATGGCTTATTGGGCCTACAGTATTCCCGAATTATGGGACAAGGGCCGCAACTATTTGTCTCAAGGGCGTCTCCGACTTGCCTAAGGAACAGTTTGGCCGATGTCTATTATCGCTATTTCTCCTAGCTGGCAAAGGGATTGTCTCTTCTAGGGAGCCTGTACACTGCAGTCTCCTAGCTGTAGATCGAAAATTAGGCACCGAGTCAATAAATGGTCTCCCCGATACATAATGGGTCATCATCCTATGTTAGCTCGCGGACCAAGAATCGAGTCTGGAGAATACATTTGTGCATTCATGAGAAGTGGATTTTCTGGAAGATTGCATTACGTCCCATTTACAGTGTTTGGTGTCATTAAGAGGGAATTTGCGGGAAATCGAAACTGTTTTGAATGCCTTATACATACTATGTATTTACTGTATAATATATTATACTACACAGAGGTATTATATTCCCTCCTAAATTCTTAGATTTGGACTATCAAATGACCCAGCTCACCAGAACTCTCGGGATTTCAGAAGCTCCACCCAATTATGACAACCAATATAAATTTAGAAATTTCTCCCGGACTTTTCCACGGACTTTCGGGGATTTTGAACCTCCAGCCAATCATGACCATTAGCGTAGGTATCAATGCAACTGCTCCACGGACTCTCGGACTGCTACTCAGTTTTGGGATCCTTACCCTTTTTCTGCATGACACCTTCTTCTAGCCCTAAACGACAAGAGATACAGGAGGATGAGTAGCCAATACGGAACGAAAAGAATTGCTGTAAGTTCTTCAAGGTCAGAACAAATACACAATCCTGATATAATTTTTAGTGCGGTCGCTGCGAATCTAAAAAGGTAAAAAACTTCGCGATTGAAGTGTCGCCATTGAACAGACCTAATAGATTGCTAGATCCGATGCAATCGAGCTGTTCCTCGATGCGAAAATTGTGAATATGTTGAAGCCGAGTGTTTATACAGATCTCGCAAACCACGATCAAAAAATAGAGTATATATGTGCAAGCAACCCTTTTGGAGTCCCTGGCTTTTAACGGACAGATGACCATAGGAAATCGATCACAGGAAAGATATCGAAAATGAGATCGTCCTTTAGGACGCCATTCGCCGTCTTGAACGCCTGGAGGCTGTTTGTGCCATCGAGAAAGTTGCAAATCGTGATAAACAACTGCTAGATTCAAAATCAGCTGCTTCAGTCGTTTTAGAGATCAGCGGAAATACATCTGCGAAACCCTCAATCGATGTCTCTCCGATCGTGAGAGGGAATGATCTGAATTGCATAGAGAGTATACAAAATCGATGCAAACTCTCGTTCAATGTCTTCAGCCACCTAGAAATGATCGAGTCGCGCTATTTTCAAAATGAAGGTTGCGTCAAAGCTGTTTTAGCCGCACTGGAACAGATTGAATATTTGCCCGAGGCAGCTTTTAACAATTTGCCAGTGGCCCCAACAATACCAAAAGAACAGGCTAATAGGCTTATACGCAGTAAGTATTTCACTTTTCAACTCTGCCCGTGGCTATTGACTCAAGTAATTTCTAGATTATTATGAGTCTTGTCGATTCAAGGGGTTCACAATTCCTGTGGAGGAGAGCTTCCTGATTTCCATTCCTGATTTGAAGAATAATCCACATGTTCAACTGGACTACACGTCCCAGATAATTTACCACGCCGTGCTTGTTCAAGGGATCTTACTGGATCCTGAATGTCAGCCAGGGATAGTTTGCTCCATAGGAAATCTCTACCGAGCTTGCCGAGCTCTTATGCGTGGCTGGTTGGAAACGATTCAAAATAACCCAGCCAATTTCTTCGCGGCGTTTCTTATGGCAAGTAAAACTTTGAATATCCAAATTGAATAGACCCATCTGACAAATTTCCAGATATCGGTGGCACTTGAAGGTTGCGACTGTGATCTTTCTTGGGAGATGCTCGGCCTTGCTTGCAGAATTGCTAGGACTCTAGGATATTTCTCTGTTGATACTGATCAAGGAGAAGATCGAAGTTTGTCGCCTTCTGTGCAGAACACCATTGCCGATGATACCGAAACCGACAAAAATCAAAAAAGATTCGTATTTTGGCATTTATTTCGAACTGATTGTTTTTTCCGTTTGGCATTCCGAAAGCCGAATCTCATCACAAAAGGATGCTGGAAAGTGAATTTCCCCGATCTAACAATCAATGGTATTGATGATGAATCTTTCCATTTGATCCAAATCCATTTCCTGGTCTCCATGCGAATTGCTTTGCTGTCGATGAAGTTCTTGGATTGGATCGACTTTCAATCTACTTTGGACCCTGCATCCCATGATGCAGTAGTTGAAGGTTATATCGAGGAGCTGCATTCTATTCTGTCCAATTGGCATCTGGTAAGACATGTTTTAATCGTACAATTGAAGTATTGTTTGCTGAAATCTCACAGGAGGAGCTGCTCGGAAGATCACGGACGCGCTTCGATACCTATTTTTGTACCGACATGCTTTTCAGCAGTTACAAATTACTTATAGCTCTGAACCAATCGAAAAAGTGCAACCAAGACAAGCATACTCTACCACCGGAAACAGTGAAAATATCCAGGAAATTGCTTCGTCTTTCGCAATCACTGCTGGGGACTTCTCTCCCGGCATTTTGGGGAATAAGGTAGGTAAAGTGGCACTGAGTGTCGAAACTCACATGCTAACTATAACTTATTCAGTCTTGTATTAGTCCATCACTTTGTACCCTTTTTCATCTTATGCCTGGCCATTACGGGAGATATCAATCACGATGAAATCGAGGATGATCTCATTTTAGTGACCTGGCTTAGTAAATATGTCGAAAACGCAAGCAAGGAGCGGATTGACTTTAAATCAGTTAGTTTCGTCATGAGTATAATGACAGTCGCTTGCCAAAAACAAGAGGTCAAAAGGTTTACAACTTTAGTCTAAAGGACCACTTCAAACTCACAGCCTGTTGCCTTCTACAGCATTGATCGATACAGTATGTTGGTAATTCTTTGGCAACATGTTGAGATCGAAGCAGCTTAAGCACCAACTCCGTCAGTTGCAAATTACACTTATGGATAGTTTCTATTTCAGCTGAAAGATTCGAAGCATGCTACGTGTATACCTAAAGCTTAAACAAATGGTGACTTAATTCTAAGTCTACTTCCCGCGATACATCGTATATAACACCGGAAAAGCAGTAACTTGGATCCGTTAGGGTCAACTAGCAATACCTGATGCCCAAGCAAGCCAACGCCCTCATACGATAGCAAATGATCATTACCACAAGACATGCCTTTTTGTCAAGTCTAATCAGGCGAGCGACATGCCAGACGCTCCGTAAAACCCAAATAGGAGTTGAAAGACAGGAAATCACTAATTTTCAATGGTCCTTCCCTTTGTTTCTTCGGTTTGTATTTGACTATTCTGGAGGAAGTCAACCGTCATGAGAAGGGATTTTGAATCCTATTATTCCAAAGCTACAATTTGATAAAAAACCTTAAAGATCAGAGAGAACTATCCGACACTGGCAAGTTTAAATTCCAAGCCTATCCAACTGGGCCCGAATTCACAGCCTAGAGTGCGACATACCCGCAGCTTTTACGAAGACCCCCCTAACCACAACCCTTGACTTGGGTAGCACTTTGATGCCTTAACCCTCATTTTCGATAATTTAAGAGATTTTCTGAATATCCATATGTCTATCTAGCGCCCAAAAATCTTCAAAACAAAACAACATGGATGGCCATACTAAATTTTGGCTCAAATTAATCAGATTAGCAAAAGGTAGGGCGAAAGGAGTAACAACTTTATTACTTTCATTTTGTTTATCAGACTCGGAGAAACCTCATCATTTGTAACAGCGTATTCATTCGAGTCTGCCTATGCATGTTCAAAGCCAATACACAGTCCGGCATTGAACTCTCTAAAGTCACCCCTCAGAGTTCCAATACCATTCATCCTAACTTCCTCCACAAGCCCCTTCACCTTCAATGCGATACTCTTGGGCTCAAACCCAAAATGCTCATATGTCTCTTTCGAAGGAAGACTCTTCCCAAAGGTATTCATAGAAATTGAAGCATCGGCATATCGTTCCCACCCAAAAGACGGATACGCCTCAATGACTACTGCAGGTTTTCCAGCACCAGGCTTTAGAACTGATTGCTTATATTCCCGAGACTGCATTTCAAACAGTCTAGTAGAAGGGAACGAAACAACTCGAGCATGAATCCCGTATTTACTCAGAAGTTCATCCCGGGTTTGCATCGCGTAAACCATCTCAGAGCCTACTCCGATGACAGTGACATCGAAGGCGTCACTATCAGCCTCTCTGAAGACATACCCACCTTTCAATGTTCCCTCGCGAGAGGAGTACTGCGGATACTGAGTTAAACTCTGACGCGAGAGGGAGATGATGGTTGGAGTCTCGGTCGCTTTGATCGCAGCAATGTACGCACCCGCCACTTCTTCAGCGTCGCAGGGCCGGATATAGAGAACGTTAGGCATTGCGCGCCATAAAGCTGCTACGGCGATTGGTTGGTGGGTAGGCCCATTTTCTCCAACGCCGATGCTGTCATGCGTCGCGATGTGGATTTGTTGTAGACCCTGCAGAGCGGCCATACGGATTGCTGCCGCCGCGTATAGGTGGAAGACGAAGTATGTGCTCGTCATTGGAACAAAGGTTCCTTTGTTGAAGGCAGAAATGCCATTTGTGATGGCGCACATGGCGTGTTCGCGGATGCCATAGTGGATATAACGGCCACTGTAATCTCCATCCAGACCGCAGGAAGTTTGAAGGTCAGGCTTTGTGACAAACATCAGTAAAACCTTACAAAATAGAAACTTGCAGAACCCATGCTCACCGATTGGAAATCGATTTTGTTCTTGTAGGCAACGTTGCACGATGGCGTAAGATCCGCTGTACCAACCAAGAACGAATTGATATTCTCAGCAAGTGCATTGGTCACCACCCCAGCAGATTTCCTGGAAGCAGTAGAAGCGGTAGGATGGTCCTCTTTTTGAGGAATCAGTCTTGTCCAATCTTTTATCATCTTCCCTGCAACACGGAGCGCAAATTCTTCAGCCAAAATGGGGTATGCCACACGGTATTTCGCGACAGACGATCGCCAGTTCGCCTCGTGAGCCTCACCACGACTCGGTATATCGCGGAAGAATTCATAGATATCTTCCGGTATATCGAAATGCTTACTAGGATCCAGTCCAAAGGATTTCTTCAGTTTAGCTACTTCTTCAACTCCGAGCGCGGCGCCGTGGACATCAGCTGTACCAGATTTTGTGGCGCCATAGCCGATCACAGTGCGAATGTTGAGGAATGTGGGTTTCTCACCCAAACGGGCGGCGTGAAGAGCTTTTGTGACGGCTAATATTGGATGCTTTAGCAAAATTCATAGCCCAGCTGGATGCGATCTGGAACTTACCGGCAACATCTGTCTCTCCATTATATACGTCCACAACGTTGAAGCCAGTAGCCCGCATCTTCATATTGATATCCTCGGTATTCGCAACATCCGCTGATCCATCACACGTCACAGAGTTATTATCAAAAATAACACATAAATTATTCAACTTCCAGTGACCAGCGAGGGAAAGGGCCTCGAGTCCAACACCTTCCTGAAGACAAGCGTCCCCAACCATACACCAAGTCATATTATTCACGACTTCGTGACCGGGTCTGTTGTATGTGGCAGCAAGGTTCTTGCTGGCGATGGCCAGACCGACTGCGTTGGCGAGGCCTTGACCAAGAGGCCCAGTTGTGACTTCTACACCTTCATTCTCGATTTCCGGGTGGCCCGGGCAAAGTGAATCGGGGTTTGCCGAGTGGTATGACTTGAGTTGGTCGAGGGTCATACCCTTGACACCTACAAGGTGCATGAACGTATATTGCCATAGACAAGCATGACCTGTTACGTGACTTTTAGTCGTCGTGTTTCCTTGTTGGGGCAGATTTAACTATATCAAATGAGATAAGGAAACATACCGTTCGAAAGAACTAAACGATCCCGATTGAAGTAATCGCAATTATTCGGGGAATACATCATCGTGTATTTGTACAGGGCAATACCGATGGCCGCCATGCCCATTGGAGACCTTGGGATATAGTCAGCAATGCGTTGAGCAAAAAAAAGCCATTCAGAACAGCTAAAAGTACCCAGCATGGCCTTCACCAAATTGCTGGCAGATATCTGCAATAAACGCCCGGAAGACACTCATCACACGCTCGTGCTTCTCTGGGCTTTCCAGGCTTAGATCCTCTTTCTCAGGGGAGAGTCCATTGCGAATGGATGAGATTGGCTTTGTCGGCAGACTCTGGATGGGCTTCTCGAGGAGCTCCAGTGCAGGTGCCATGGTGAGATAGTACAGCACCTGGGAAATGATTGAAGTTATTTGCTGAATGTGGATGTGGTTCTCAATCTTATATTAAAGTAACAAATATATCCACACGAAATTGATCGCATATCGAATATCTTGGTATTGAGGCAATTTCCCGAGTTCAGTGATGGTGGATGAGATCGACGCGAAGTCCAAAGGTTCAAGTCCAGCGCTGATGAGAATCTCTGGGTGGGAAACAGCTCGCGTAAGCTGTCACCGTGAGAGAACTGTCGTAGGCGTGGAGGGCACATCCTGATTGGTAGAATCCCTCGATTCGAGGTCAAGGGTCCTCGCCTCGAAAACCCATACTGTCCATCTCCTCCGGAAGTCATCCACCGCAGGCAAAAAACCTACACTCTTGTTCCATGTTTCAGAATAGTAGTAAGTAGTAAGTCGAAATGCGGGTATCAAGTTGCAGAAAGTGGGCCAACGATAGCCGCGAGCCAGGCCATTTCATATAATTGTATCTCTTCAATTGTTACATTGCTCGGACGGAGAAGTACGTTTTTTCACAAAGAAAAAGAAGCTCTTCACGCATACAGTTATGTAGTTTTACTATTGAATTATGTTTTGCGTGGAGGGCGCGACTATTCTTGAAGACATGAAATATCGAATACCAAGAGCAGGATTTTGCTACCGTTACTTGTACAAACTCCACCAGAAATAAACTTCGAGGGAGATAGTACCATAATGCAGCCTATTTAGACGATACATTTTCGACCATGTCGGCCGAGGTGATGTTTTTTACGCCTCCATCCAGAGCAGAATCATCAATCGCAGATCTTGTCTTCATGATAGTTGCCAGTTTCTGTTGGATGTTGCACCAATCATCCAGGTGGGATTAGTCTCAAATAAAATACCAATATTCTCGAGGGCGGCATGGCAAGTTTCCGGAACTAAGAGTGCATTTCCTGTTAGCAAAGCGTCTAGACTTCAAATCACCCGATTTCAGGCTTGTGTGAAAGTATGCTCACCAAGGAGATATATCGTGGAAATAAAGCATAGGTTTGTACATGCCCATAGAATGTATGTTCCATGCTCAATACGTGAGATGAGAGGGAAGAAATCATGACAACGAAGAAGTTGAAAGGCCAAAAGAAACCAGTCGAAATGGCGTCGGACTTCCAGCGTGTCTGTAAGGGAGTCAGCCCCGCAGGAAGCAGGAAGACCAAACCATTGGTGCCAATGGCGCACACTGTGTTGAAAATACTTTGAGACAGACGGTGAGCTTTTGAACCAGTGAAGAGCCATTTAGAGTATACTACATACAAATTAACTACTATCGACGCATATTCGAAATTTTCATTGCTCAGCTATGCTACCGTAGATGCGATGATGACCATGCTAACACATTGTCCGATAGCCTCTAGCAAAAGCAAAGGCCAACGACCAATTCTATCGATTAAGGGGATGGCAATAAAGCTTGCGAGCCAGAATTCCAGGCCGACAACTCCAGAAAGGAGAAAACTTAAGCCACGGGACAGTCCCAACGTATTCTGTGGTCTGAAAACGAAGCTTTTCGTAAGCAATTTATCACCAAGAAAAGATGGTTGGATCATTTTTTTTGTGTGAACCCACACATAATAAGTAATCAGATTAACACCTGTAAGCTGGTACATGCTCATCACAAACGCCGATAGAGTAAGTCGCTGGAAAAATCGCGGTATTCCTTGGGTGAATATAGCCTGCCATCCTGAATCATTTTGCGAATCTTTCTCGAGCGTTTTCTGTGTCATCGACTTGATAAAGCGCTGGATTTATCAGATCAAGTTTGAAATCCTTCTTCCGGTGAAGTTTTGTCTCACCCGATACCACATGTACCTGTGATCAAATATTCGATCCATGTTAATTTAGCCCCTTGGCCTCTGAGTCTTTGGACAAGATATGTATAAGGACTAGTGAAAGGCTTCATTCTGTTCTGTCGGCGAAGGTAGTTGTGCCAAGATATTAGAGTCGGAAAAAGGGGGATCGAATCTTGCTGAAGGATAGGTTGAGGATGTGCAATCTGCCAAGCATCTCTCAGGGCCTAGGTCTCGATTTGTGGAATTTAATACTTGGCTGTGTCTGATACGTCATACACAGCTAGAAGCATGATGACCTTCATTTCCCCGGATGACGGGAGTGCGGAGATAGTTGTGGAGTGTGAAACTCGAGCTACGTTAGGGTTTACTGACATCGCTTCGGGGCCATTGTGGATCGAAGTACCATCGAGCCAGTAGTCGTTCAAGAAGAACAGCTTAAAAAGTAGTATCCTCGACCCCGAGCATCACCGAGCTAGCTTGATTTCCATTATGTTTCATAACATTATATGCATAACCTGTTTCGCCTGCGCAAAAGTCGAGACCCGGTGCCTTTGTCTCTCGATGCGAGCTCCGTGCACTGGTTTTGTCTAGCCTTTGCTTTCCGATACCTTGATACAATCGTCTTTCAATCTTCTTGTCCAATTCAGTTCAAATATCTCAACAGTCCAGCCTCGTAAAAGCAGTCTTGGGGTATCTCTGGATTATTCTCTTTCTGGAGAATGCTCCCAGACCATATTTCTGTTTCTTCCATTTTTCTTTTCTTTGCCGATTTATGCAAGTTGGCAGACTTTTAGCATCGAATGAATCTTCTTGAATTTGCAGATTTCAAGGAGGCAGAAAAGCAAAATAGTTGAAGTCTGGGTGAGCGGGATATTACTACAATCAACATAATATTATTAACGTAGTATTTTCAAGGTAGACATTTAAGTCAATGCCATAATATATAACCGAACCAGGCAGGCTGCAACCTTTCAGCCTTTCATTGGAATGAGACGAAGAACTTACTTATGGCCTTGAATCCTACCCAACCAATCCTAGGTAGGATTCAGTATTGATGTTGATTCATAAAAAGCCGAATAGAGGAGATTAAGGCAACAAAGAGGATGCCAAATTCCCGTTGATCTTTACACTCGAGGATTTCCATGGATGTACATAACACTCGTTTCTCCGCATCTCCGCCGTTGATGTGTTATCACGAAGTTTGTGATTGTCATTTCTTAGTTGACTTTCCTCGGCTTCTCTGCGTATTGCGAACACGGCGACTTGTTCCTTCAAATTCTAGAGAAGTATTAAAATTCACTTTACTCCAGGTCCCAGCTCAATCATAATTTCGTAAATATCTTAGACAACACCTATTGTCTAACTGTCTAACGGGATGGAAGGCAAGGTCAATGGTTTATCACCAACCTAGAATGGGCATTTTAATATTTACCACCAAGATTTCAAGGGCTCAGGATCCTGGGACTTTTGAGCGCAGTCAGGTCTGTTGATTCTGCTAGGAATGTACGAAATCGTTGTTCGCGTTTGTTGCACACGTGATCTAATCACTTATTCGTTCTCTTCCGCGGCTTCAATGTGGAGCCAAAGCGCCCACGAGTAGCGTGATTGGCACCGATCTCCACAGTTGAACTCGATGCGAAGCCCCCGGAAAAGCCGATGGGCAAGGTTTCGCCAAATTTGCGGGCGGCGACAAGTGACTCTCGCACAAGGTGTTTGTGGATGTCGTTCTGAATTTCTTCCATTGAATCTGGGAATTCACCAATGGGCTAATGATGCCAAAGTCGAATGAAATCTGCCCAAGTACTACACTAGCCCCTAACGGGGAAGTGTGGTAATATATAAACACTGCTTTAGGAAGCCAATTTCCCCCCCCAATGCCACATTCTACGACTATTTATTAAACAAAATCATGCCACAACCGATTATGGACACAGCAGTTGTTGAAGAACACGCAAAGGAGATTTCTTCCAATGAGATTGAGAATGTTGCTGCCATTGAGGTAGTGTCGTTCACTGACGAGGAGGAGAAAGCGTTAGTAAAAAAAATTGACCTCACCCTCTTGCCCACGATCTGGGTCATGTATTTGTTGTCCTATCTAGATAGAACCAAGTGAGTTGACTCTGTTTCACGTCGAAGAGTAGATTTCCTTTTCGATGGCTAATCAGTATTTATTTCTAGTATTGGCAATGCAAAGATTTCCGGAATGGAGGTAGATCTCAACTTGACATCGAACCAGTACTCGATTGCTCTAGTTGTATTCTTTGTTGGATATGTCCTATTCGAAGTTCCGAGCAAGTACGGCTGACCTTCCAATAAAATGTGGTCGATTTGATCATGAGTACTTACTTTCCGTCCTCGGTAGCCTTGCATTGGGCAGATCACGGCCTTCTATTTTCCTCCCTTCAATCATGATTCTCTGGGGGGGCACTGACATGTGTCATGGCCGCCGTAAAATCTTTCACGCACTTGGTAGTCTTGAGAACTATCCTGGGTTGCATCGAGGCTGGGTTTGCTCCCGGTGTTTTGCTTCTTATATCCTCATGGTACAAACAAACCGAGCAATCAAAGAGATTCGGGGTATTTATCTCAGCCGCCGTTCTATCGGGTGCATTTGGGGGCCTTATTGCTGCGGGGATTGTTGATGGTCTTGAGGGTGTCCATGGTATTCGAGGTTGGCGATGGCTTTTCATCATTGAAGGTGTTATCACCGTCGGTTTTGCTATAATTTCTATTTTTCTTCTCCCGGATTTCCCCACAACGACAAAACGTCTTTCAGATCATGAGAGACAGATTGCTGTTGCACGTCTAGCCAGGCAAAATGTTACATCTGTAACTGAAGACACTGAGCAGCTGAGTCATTTGGGTGCTTGTAAGGTGGCTTGTCAAGATTATCGCACGTGGGCCTTTATAATCGGGTACATGGTATGTCGATACTACTTATTCCTTTCTTTCCGAGTTTTTGTCATCTTTGCCTCAAATTGATATCCGTTCTTTACTGCCAGGATATAGCGTTAAATATAGCTAATTAATTGTCTATAGGTAATCGTTGGCTCGAGTACACTGACATACTTCTATCCTACCCTTGTGAAGGGAATTTTCGAAAACGCATCCACCAAAAAAATAAATTTACTAACTGTGCCAATTTATGGCGTGGCATTTATTGCGACTGGTATTACCTCATTTTATGGTGATAAAGTTTCTACATGGCGAGGTTTAATCATTGCTATCTGGCTAGCATTTGCATTGATTTGCTCAATTATTGTCTGTGTTGTATACGACTTCATAGGACGATATATCCTCCTGGTCTTCATGGCAGCTGGTCTGTGGTCTACTAACGGAGGAACGCTAGCTTATGCATCTTCTGCATTCGCTAGTATGCACCCACAGGCCCGTGGAGTTGCTTTAGCCATGGTGAATGCATTGGGTAACTTGGCGCAGATATACGGATCGGTATGTATCGTGCAAGACCCTTTTGTCGTCTACCATGAAGCTAACTTTATGTTTTCAGTACCTATTTCCTGAAGATGAAGGTCCTAGGTATATTATGGGATTCTCCGTCATTTCTGCCATGCTGGCAGTTGGCGTGATTGTCTTTTCTTTCCTGCATATTTGGTTTCGTCGGCACTTGTAGTCGAGCCAGGGGATCCCGTGATAGTGTTGTGATTCTACAACCTCAGACTGTATAAGAAACATAATAACGTGAATAGGTTACTGTAACAAGAAAACCTCGAAACTCAGATATTCCATGTGGCCAAATTCCCCTTGGACAACGATGTGGCAAGTCTCTCCTCGCAAGTATCTAGAAAGTTGTGGAGATACCACGGAGGAATGTGACTTGCGTCTTTTGATAGACGAATGAACGCGTTGGCTAACGGTCTATCTGCAAAATGACTCAGGCGCAGCTTTTCCAAATATTAAAGACATTATTTCATTGTTTCAACCCCACTCGGAAGGTTTTTTGAATTGTAAGGACTTGCGATATGAATGAATATGGTATACTGAGTTAGCCTGGGTACACGTAACTGAAGCTCGAACTAGATCGGAATTCATAATGACTCCAGCTGACGACAGCAGTAAATGTAGACTGTACAAGACCAGGCGGAGTAGCTCCTCTACAGTTAAATTTTAAACCAATTCATCTTCCCTAGCGTGCTAATAGCCAGCTATTTAGTCACTCAGAAAAACGACACTTCCACTGTCAAGGACAGCCCTTTTTCCTGGTTCCATTAGATCATGAAATGCATGCTTCGAGTAATCAAGCTCGAGTTCCTTTCGAAGCGATTTCATGGGCCACTGGAGATATTCCTGACATGAATCGAGAAGGTCCAAAAGTACAAGTCGCTCATGTGGATCGTGAACACAAATCGCAGCTGTCAAGTATCAGCATAGTTTATAAATAACTTGTTCGCGATATCTTACCCCCTTGTAAGCATTTAATCGAGATCAAACTAGCACCGGGGTCATCTGCACATGCAGATCTTGCAATTCCACAAATGGTATTCACGGATATGGTTAACATGTGTTTTAATCGTTGATTACAACCGGTAGCATCTAGGGAAGGATGGTGTTGGATCACAAGTATGAGAGCGAGGCTTTGGATCTGTAACGCCGCTGCATAGGATGTCGGATTCACCCATATAAGCGGAAAGACAGTTTCATTTGAGGTTAATGGCAGAGGATTATACTCTTTTGGGAGAGCCTCGCGCCAGTCTTGCAGTGAACGCAGCAGCTCATTCCCTCGTTCAGCACGCCAGGTCGCGTTCTCTTTTTTCTCCTCTTGTGATATGTAGTTGACACACTGCGCTAGAAGGTGAAAAGCTCGCCTAGCTAGTTCAGGAGCCGACAAAGACTTGATGTGTTTTTGGGGCTTCCAGATGCCATTTGTGCGGCATCGGTGTCGGATGGCGATCCAGATATCTTGTTGAAACCAAGCCCACCAAATGGCTGAACGAAAACCCCAAGCTTCACAGTCGCTCTCCTGAAAAATTTGAAACCAAAATATACCTTGGATGTGCTCTTCCCACCTTCGATCATCACCATCGATCATTTCATAAGTGCTGATGAGTATAGCGGCGGCGGCCAGTTCTGAACTCTGAGTTTGAGACGAAGACTGCATGGCTGAGTTCAGGTAATGCATGGATTCAACATAGTATTTCACCGCTGAGTTACGAAAAATTGCACTTTCTTGATCTTTTGCGGTTGCCTTGCTATCTTCCTGAAACTGTAAGTGGCCAAAATCATGTTTTCGTGTTCTGTATAGAGAGAAGTGAAGGGCCGAAAGGCCCAGCAATGCTTTCATCAATCCCATGTTTTGTAGGGCTAAGTGCGGAACTGTGGTTGCGAAATTCATTTGTTCGTCATGGAAATCCAATATCTTGCTCACAGTGTACACAAAATGTCTGAAGAGCAAGATTTCCAGACCAGATACAGGAATTGGGTGCTCTGATACCCACCAAAGGCGAGAAGCATTGGTTGTATCGGGTGCAGTGTACGGCACTGGGGATTCGAGAACTTGATGGTGTTCCCAGTCTCTCACCAAGGATTCTTCGTAGGGACCCTTCCGAGAATTCGATGGGCAAGGAATTATGTTCGATTTGCGCTGCAATCTCGCCCCAGCTGCGACCTGGACCGTGGGGACAGAGTCACCAGCCGGACTGGGTGAGAAGGGGGTCTCATTCACTTTGTTGTCGATCGCTGTAAATCCTGTACCCGAGCCAGGGTTTGATGGTAGGCGAGTTCTTTGGCGCTGAAGTAACTTCGACGAGCCATCCGAGTAAAAACCTTTTGACTTGGGTTCGCCATTTCGGTTTCTGGTAAATTCTGGTAGAGATTTGGATTCGTCTGGCGGTAAAGTAAGATCATGATTGTAGAAGCAGGACCGACTCCCAACTTTACAAGGGCCACACTGAGGTCGCGCCTAATATAATCAGTTTGCAAGTCCTATGGGAATACTTCCATGTTAACGGAAAGATTCATACCTCATCACATTTGACATGGCGGCGTTTGCAGATGATGCTGGAGTCGCGTAAGCAGATTGAGATATGTAAATTCAAGCAAGAACAAAAACCAACCAGCCAGTCGTAGCACGAAGTCCACGACCCCGAGATTTGCGCTTTGGTTGAATTCCCATCTCGTGTTTGACCATGGCGGCCTTGGGAGCGGATTAGGACGGATGACCGTGACGATGCCCTGGGAGATCAGAATATCTACCAAGTCCAAAACACAGACAAGAGTATTGTAAAATTGTCAATAGAATTGGACGTGAATCCAGATAATCAGAATGATCCGGCGTCTGCCGTTCATGCATCTAGATGTCTGCCACTCAGAGATACAATAGCCCGGTAAACATCTCGCTTCGTGATTTTGATCATAATTTGTGGATATAAAAGTTGCAAAAGTACCATAATGCTGGAAAATGGCCCATAACAGCCTGGCCTTGCACGGTGGGCCAGTACTGGGTAATCAAGGCTCGCTAACAACGACCTCGGTGCCTCGCCAAGATGGCTGGCATGACGTTGGACTCGATGCGAGGGTCCGTTGGACATTCCACCGATTACTCGACTTAATCCCAATCTAGAGCGAAGCTCGCCTCGACGCCATAAAATGGCCATAAAGGGTTTCTTCGAATGACTGTGTAGGCCTCCCCTAGGTACACGCCAGCTAGACGAGCTTGGGGTAAGGTGGAGAAATTTCGACGTCCCTCCATTCAACGATGCAATTTCAGTATGTTGAGCATCGCTAGACACTCAAAAGGACCACCAAGCCGTGACACAGTTAAATTGGACAGCATTCCATTGGAAAGAACCATCCCTCCACTCGAAAGTTCCGGTTTTCAGGCACATCGTATGCACCATGAGTCCCAATTTTCCGGACACTTCAGCAGGCAATGGTCACCGCAATGGCGAGGATACGACAGCACCACATCAAGCAACCTCAAATGTATCGCATGCTTTCCTAGACACTCATCCATCTCCTGATCATAACTGGAAAATTACTCTGGAGGGCAAGGTCATCGCCATCACCGGTGCAAACCGGGGCATCGGCCTAGCTCTCGCAGAGGTATGCTTAGCCAACGAGGCCGCAGATGTTTTCAGCCTGGATATCTTCGAGCCCGGGGAGGAGTTTGCTGCCCTACAAAAAGCCAATTCAAACAGGCTCCATTATGTCCACTGCGATGTCACCTCCGAGGAGAGCATTACATCCGCAATCGATGCTATTATCGCGGCAAGAGGTGCCATTCATGGTTTCATCGCGAATGCCGGCATGACGAAGCACCAGCCAGCGTTCGACTTCAGCCGTGCCCAGTTGGATCAACTGTTCAACCTAAACGTGTTTGGTGCCTATTTCTGCGCTACTATTGTTGCTCGGCGGTTTATTGAATTGAAAATCAAAGGATCAATTGTCTTCACTGCGTCTATGACATCCTATCGCCCCAACCGCGCAGCACCTTCGGCTCCCTATGGGGCGACGAAAGGTGCCGTACGAAATATGACACATACATTGGCCATGGAATGGGCTAAGCATGGTATTCGCGTGAACTCAGTTTCACCTGGCTTTATTAAGACTGCCATGACCTACTTCGTGGATCAAGCCCCAGACTGGGATCTTAAGATGCAATACTATGGCGGGATGCCCAGGCTTGCGGATCCCAAGGAACTTGGTGGAGCTTACGTGTATTTGCTTTGCGACGGTGCCTCATATACTACTGGCATTGATATTCCAGTGGCTGGAATTGTTGGTGCTTGGTAGCGCTGTAAGTACAAGATAGATTGAAGTATTACACCTGGCAGGCAGCATTCCCACCGGCACAAGGTCCCATGGAGTAGGTTGACCATGTGCTGCATAGAGCATAGAAAAACCCTCACAATGAGCCAAATCGGTTTCTTGGTTGCGTTCTGCTTGTAAAGATTCATGGATTTTCGAAAATATTATTCCTCCCAATCCTTCTTTAGTCGGGCTATAAGTCTTTTGGCGGGAAATCCACTTATCCGGAGCATTTTACTCAGAATACTAAGAAGCTCGTTACGCATTTCGGATGAGCGAACAAACCGACCGACTTGGAAATGGTTAGTAACAATGACGACTAAATTGCGAATAGACTGACCTGCAAACAATGCCTGTACATTGACAAACGCCATTGCGGGTTCATGCTCCTGGCAGGAATTGGCGATCCCACAGACAGTTTTAACGCTTTCGGTGAGTTGTTTTTCACGTTGCATGTAAGTTCCAAGTCCCCCCATAGTGGGTTGATTCAGCATGACAGCCGTTCTCGCGAAATGATACATCTGTATTGCACCTGCATGGGTCATCGGATGAATCCATATAGGTGGGAACACGGTATTTGGGTTTGCGTTCATGGTGACATTGACGGGCTGGTATGAAGCAGGGAGAGAACGATACCAATCATCAAGTACGCAGAGAAGTCGATCACCTTGTTTCATCCTTTCTCTCGGGTCCTGATCTGACAAAATTTCATCCGAGGCAGCATACTTCACGCACTTTCCACAAATGTAGAGAATTCGCGTCCCCAGCTCATCCGAATTGAGGTCCTCAAGAGGCCTTCGCGCATTCCAGAACGTAATGGTCGGTCGTCCGGCTTGAAAAGCCGCCCAAATATCCTGTCGAAGCCAAGCCCACCAAACGGCCTGCCTTAAACCGTCAGTGGATTCGCCATCATTATCCTGAGATCTCTGGATCCAAAAAGAGCCCCTCAAATGTTGTTCCCAGACGCCACTGCTCGGGGCATTGTCGACGTCAAACATTTCGTACGTGCTGATCATGGTGGCTGTTGCTAATATCTCGTGGGAATCGGAATAAGAGGGATAAAGTAATGTTTGTGAGAGATACTGGAGTGTTTCGTAATAGTATTGTGTAGCCATATGTGACGGGGCACTATCTGAATCTGGTGATAGACGTGTCGCCGCTGGTGACGTTTGAGAATTCACATTTGGAGCCAAGTTGTTGCCTAGAATCCCCATATCAGATACGTTCCTGGAACGAAGAGACATATGCTTCGCGCCAACAGCAAGTATTGACTTCAGGAGGCCGGTGTTGCGTAGTGCGAGGTGAGGAACGACATTACTGAAATGCCGAGAAGGATCAAATAAGTCCAGGATTGGCCCAACAGTTTCAATGTAATAGCGGAAAAATAGCATGTCAATTTCTGATAAGTCTATCCTTGTTCTTGTATTCCAAATTTCCGACGGTCGTTGAAAGTTTGATGAGGGGTCGTCAGTTCTACCATCTCGGTCATTCAAAGTGGATTGGTGCAGTAGCACATCGTGTCTCGCATCAGCACATTCAGGGGCCGGGGACTGTTTACGAGAGAGGGCGACCTCGACAGTTTTCCAGTTTGCAACTCCATTTGAAGTATGAGATAAACGCTGGAAGTTACTGATGGCATCGCGTGCCAACAAGTCGTACCACTCAAAGGGTGAAATGTTCAACAGGGATTCCTGGCTCAACGAAAGCGGAGATGCTGGAAATGCTGACCCAAGTAGACTCTGCTGATTAAATTCATTGAGATTATTATTTTGTGGTGATTCAATTGACAGGGTTCGGTGCAGCGGCACGGCCGTTTCATCAGGGGTGGAAAAAGTGTGTTGAGAATGCAATGTTGGCCTAATATTTGCCTGTTGTGTGTGAGGAGTTTGCAATACCGCGTGGGTGGCTTGTATGTCGTTGGTTTCATCAACGCCGATGCTGTCTACACCAACCCCCTTATCCCTGGGGTCCGGTTGTGCCCTAGCGTGATCTCCTTCGTCTTCAACCGTAGCGGCACCAGTCTGAACCTCGTCGTGGTCAGCATTCTGTGCGTATCGACAGATCCGTTTAGATTTGGAGCAACGAAAGCAAGTGGGTTTGCCATCATCGCATTTGACGCGTCTCTCTCTGCAAGTGAGACTGTGATGTGCATGTCAGCGAGACCCTCGCTTAGATAGCCCTCGTAAATTGTACTAGCAACGAATCTACCTACCATCCTGTTCTGGTTCTCAATCCGCGTGCCCGAGAAGGTCTGATGCGACGACGTCGATTCCCTTGTGCGATGGGCGCCGTCGTGGACCCTTGCCGCGAATCACCAGTAACGGTCATGGGAAATTCATTGCAATTAGTGGTTTCGTCTCGAGGGCGCCCTTGAGTTAAATAACCATTTGCATTTCGCTTTACCCACTTTCTCCCCACATATCAAACTTCTGTCGGCCCGTGCGGGGGCCGTGACCGGAGTTTTCGGGGTTTAACTTGCCATCAGCTTGTAGATTGTTGCGAAATGCATATCTCCTTCAAAATCGGAAAAAATAACACATGGATTTTAATACTGTGGTGAATTTGAATCTCCTTTTCGCTGTATGGGAATGGATAAGAAGCTTCGTGTTTTAGGTTCATATCCTTGGATTCGGTTCCAAAACGCGATAGCGCCCTTTGACGAAGATACATTTCCCAATGAAATTCCACGGGAGTTCAACAAACTTCGTATATATGTCATCAAGGAGAGTCTTGCAGCTATTCTTGGGGAATGGGATACTGGTAACATAAGTGAGTATTTACTATGCCCGATCACTCACGGGTTCGTGCTAATCTAGTAAGAAACCCCTTTTTATGAGATTCAATCGGATCAGAATACTTTAATGAACGCGTTATCGAAAATTAAATCGACGGACTTTACTGCCTGGGGTTCCTTTTTTTTTGGCATAACTGGAACCCGGGGAGCGCTCGAAAAGATTCAATCATTGGACGGAGAGTCTAGTGTTCACGACGCTCCTGCGGTTGGCCCAGAAACAAACGAGCTTTTCTACGCCGATACAGGTGTAACAGGGGGACTTTGGGCGATAAAAATTGACTCGCGCAAGGTACGTTTCAAGGATATATTTTTCAGTGGTTGAAAGGTGTTGATCTTGTTTTCTCAAGGCCCGTAAGGTAAAAATTGATCCACCACTGGCCAACATCAACGGTGCAAAGTATCACAGTAGTCATATTTATGTGACAACTAACGGCACCCATACTCGAGCCATTTTTCCTATTGATCCTCTAACCGGTTCTGCAACACCCGTCGTTAATAATTTACGCGGCCGCCAATTCAATAGCCCGAATGATTTGGTTTTTAACGGAATGTCAAACACATGGTTCACAGCTCCATGCTATGGTTGGTATCAAGAATTTCCTTCAGTTCAATCGCCAGAGCTTCCAAATACCATTTACTTCCTCGACATGAATTCGAAAGCTCTGGTTGCTGTCTCAAACGATATTGTCACGGCACCAAATGGTTTGGCGTTTTCAACCGATGGATCTACCCTTTATCTCGCGGATTCTAATTCCACTGCTGGTCGATCGCTCGCACATTTTTCTGCAAAGCGCGAAATGTTTGGGCATTCAATGTCAGCAGATCTATCCTGAGTAACGCGAAGCTTATTTATCAAACAGAGAACAGTTGGCCGGATGGGTTACAAATCAGCAAAAACGGATCTTTGATGATAGCATCTTTGGGAGGAGTTTGATGTTGTTGATCCCAATTCTGGCAAGTTGCTCGGGAAGATTAACACACCTGCAGATGTTATTTTCAATTTGCAGCGAGGACCACCACTGGGTGATCGACGAAGGTGGCTCTTGACAGGAAGAAATTTAATATATAAGGCTTTAATCAAGACATCATAGTCTTCTTCACCAACATTTTGAATAGATTCAGCGAAACTAGCTTCAACTGAACACTCTTAAGTGAAGTATTAACATGATATATGCACCAAAACAGCGCACCTGGAGGCGCTAGGTCGACCTTGGAAGGTCAGAACTGAAAGGAAAGCAGACGAGTCGAAGCGAAAGCAAATAATGGGCAGAAGCGACCTTAGATACGAGTCACGCGAAGATTTATTTCTTTGACAATTAAGAGCGCTCTTTTCTTCTCTTCTCTTTTTCTTGTTTCACTCAAGTTCGACGTCCTCGCGCGTTAACATGATTGCTCAGCCAAAGTTCTCGACCAAATTAAATGTACCGTAAACGTCTTGTCGCTGGCCATTAAGCGAAACGGTGGTCACTAAGCGAGCAGTGGGTTTGGACCGCAACCGATCCAATTAAATTGTAGTCTTGTTTGTTTATCAAGGGGAACGATCGAGAAATACTATTTTCTCTCACGGATTCGGATTTTCAGTTTCTATCTACTCATTTGCTAATTTCTTTCACGTGGCTCGCTTATTGACCAACTCGCCTAGGGATAATCTAAATTTCCCCATACAATATCTTTGATTTCGCGACTCGAAGCTCCACAGAAAGCTTCTGCGGCACCATGGATGAAAGGGAGTGGCAACTGCAAAAATTGAAGCCCAGCGAAGCATTGTCGCTCCTTTTGATCCGGTAGTAGTTTTTAAGACCTTAGTCGACATTTTTTGGTTTAATAATCTGTAGAACCTCAATAAATATCCTAGGCAGATCTGGACCTCATTGTCCACTCCAAAATGCCGGCTGATAGTGTGACAATCCAGCAATATCGGACTGACTATGCACCCGGAGATCTATCTTCCACTGTTGGCCTCCCACAAAGCTGTCGCACCTCATCTTCGACTATTCTATCAGTTGACGAAGCGCTCCGCATCATTAATGACCAGACACCCAAGCCCGTTGCAGTCGAGACTTCAGTAACCACATCGGTCATTGGCTCAGTAATAGCCGAGGATGTCTATTCCGCTGGGATGGTGCCAACATGTCACGCTAGCGCTGTCGATGGCTATGCAATTACTGTGGAAGAAAGGACAATCACGAAAGGTGATTTACCAAGGATATCATCCGTCAACACCAATGCTAGCGAACGCTTAGGGCCGCTTCAGCCTGGATCTGTTGTGAGAACTACAATTAGTTCCCCTCATCCCCCAAATGCCAATGCCGTGATCAGAATCGAAGACGCATATCAAGTGGGCCCCGAAAAAGGACTTGTCAAAAACCTGACTGATGATACCATCCTTGGAAAAGATGTGCGTGCTCCAGGGAGCTACATTGCTGAAAAATCCCAAATCTTTGCTCGCGGTGATATTATCTCGTCTGTCGGAGGAGCAGTCAGTTTACTTGCGATGGCAGGCGTTCCGACTATCAAGGTATTTGAGAAGCCTCGGGTTGGAGTTCTCAGCATAAGCGACGGCATCACGGAATATACAAGGCAACTTAGCGATGCTAGTCGGTTGGCTGTCATATCTGGGTTGGTCTCATGCGGCTTTGAATTCGAGGATCTCGGAGTCGCCCATAGTACGTCGCATTGTGAGCTAGAATATGCTTTGCGTACTAGAACGCATTTAATTCTGATCATCAAGGATATTTCAACAAATGATCAAGATTTCAAGTCCACAATAGAGTGGACGCTTGGTGGTTTCATCCATTTCGACCAAGTTCACATGAAGCCTAGCAGACAAACCCTCTTTGCGACAATACCCGTCAATGCCACTGAAAATCCGTTGACAGGGCAGATATTGAGGCCACTCTTTTCCCTCCCAAATGACCCGACGTCTGCTTTGGTAGCCTTCAACCTATTTGTTCTGCCTTCGCTGAACAAACTCAGCGGTCTCGATGAGAGCTATACCAATACTGCTGCGAAGCCCTGGGCAAAGCCGCAACTAGGTTTGCCTCGAGTCGCTGTTGTGTTGACTCATCACTTTCCTCTCGATCCCAAGAAGACTGACTACCACCTTGCCGTTGTGACGGGCTCTCGTTCTGATGCCAGGTTATATGCCACTAGCATCAACGCGAAAAACACCGGTGCACAGGGCTCTTATGCCACTGGGAGTGTCAAAGCTAATGCATTGATAATACTCCGTGCAGGTCGGGGTGTTGGTATAAAGGGTGAGATTGTTGAGGCGCTACTGATGGGCCCCGTTCATGGCTCAGACGTTCGACTTATCTGTTAATATACTAATATTCTCGAACACATCGGGTGGTTATCTCTGAAGCTTCCATTGTTTTGAATAACGCCACGGGTACACTCAAATATAAATTTTCTTGCCCTAACTTTTATTCTGGTTCAATACTCGTACAGTGGAAAGTGGTTTGAATTTACTATCAAACTTATATTAGACACGGACAAGCCCCATTTTTGGTTGGTGACCCCGACCTAACAGCCATTATTTGAATTAATTGCAGAGCATCTACTATACGTCTCTTATACTAATAGTATATGCCTGTGGCAGACCTGCCCAAAACAACAGACTCTTCTAATAATTTACCATGGTAGATACTTAACCATATCTATATCATTGCAAGAGCTGCGATGTTAATCTCTAGCCTCCAATCGTCAACCCCCAGGAATCTTTTCCTCCACATACAATCGATTCTCAATAATATCATCGGCATTCAAAAAGTCGGTGCTTGAAGTCCGTTGCTCAGCAGCTGCATCATCAGATACAATACCAGAAATAACATGACGCTTTGCTAATCTTGCTCGAGCAATCTCTCGATCTACCTCAATAAATCAACTATCATCCATAAGCGCCGCGGCCGAACTCCACAGCTCCCGAATCAAACTAAGATAAAGGCCCTCGAAAATAACAACGCGCGACTCCGGCAATATAGCAATATCATCCGTGATAGGGTCTTTGATCGCATGATCGAAACTGGGTGCATAGAAAGTGGACGAGGATGAAGCCAGGGGCTCTCGCAGACGTTGTACAAATCTATAAAATTCTTTTACGTCGAACGTAAATGCAGCGCCTCGACGGTGTATGGCGGTTGCTGGGTCTGGCATAGCGGCCAGCTGAGATTTGGTTAAGTGATAGTCATCCATTGGAATGCACACCGCAAAGTGTTTTTCGGTGTTGCGTAGGTGGTTCACTCGTTCAGTCACAGCTGCAACCAAAGTTGTCTTGCCTGAGCCTGGAATGCCCGACACGCCGATCAAGATGCGACAAGCTTCATCCTTTGATTTACAGATATATTTCAGAGCCAAAACGATCAGCCTTTTTCTTTCTTCTTTTGCTTCTGCAGAATTCAATTAGCGCCACTGCTGTGTACCAGTAAAACTCTTTTATAGCAAAATCTACTCATTTCTTCAGGTATACATTGATTTACTTGTATTTATAGGCGATAACCCTTAAGGGTTAGTGTACTGTGGAATTTGCAATTTACAGTAGACCTCAACTTAAGATAGTCTGCTCGATAAACGATCTGCGCTAAGGCCTTGGCGGTAGAGCTGAGAAAAAAAAAATCTCAGTGTGTACCGGTCAATGCGATTTTGAGAATGACTTTAGCCAGTCTTTGCGCTTACAATGATACAGTCGTCGTTGCGAATTGAGAAGGTGTCAACGATTCTAACAGTCGAGATGCAGCTATTACTTAATCGTCGAGTCTATGTATGTTCGACAGGCATTGCAAATTTTCTAGTTGTTTCTAGTTGTTGAAGATACCTATAACCTTCACCGCCGTCAATCATGTTTAAAATTTTCTGGGATATCGCGGGACAAGATGCGTTTATACGTCTCAATATTTATCACCGGACTACAGAATAAAGAATAACTGTTTTCTTTACTCAATCCTAATCACCGGTTATGAGCGCTGTTATTGCTCAGAGTTAGATCTGTGCACTGGGCGGCCCCTAAATTTGCCCCACAAGTGGGCCGGCTCACGGATATTGCACAGGTCTATAGTATACTGAATTAACTACAAATATTATACTATTTTGACGATATAATCCCAACAAAAGGCAGAACAGAAATAAAATAATAAATTATTTACCATAATGTTTAAATGTATTTCAGACTCCTGCACCGCATTTCCTGGCGTATTTGCATTCGTCACTCGGGGTATCATTTGTGGCCGGTATTGCATAATAGTCTCAATAGGGGTGTTCTTAAGGTCCAGATTTCCAATTCTGATTTCAGGACAGCTTCATTAATCACCATGGACCTCGTTTGGTAGATTGGATATACGGGTATTTATGATTCAATGATTCAGTTATTGCAGAGTGAGGTTGATCTAGTTCAGAAAATAACTGGCATCAGCTGGACGCGGCGAGCTAAGCAGTATGTATTTATCTGCTGTGCAGGTGCGAGAAATTCGGTTTGATTTCTTTAGTGAGGCGTTCCGCCAATTAAGAGGGGCACGTTAAGGTTAAGTGAATGTGTTATTTCTACATCTGTCAACGCGGCATCCGAATATTGGGTTCGTACCAAAATCAGTATCGAACCTATTATATACAAAGTGTCTTGCAAAAGTGCGACAAAAGGCTCGCTTCAACTTGACCTTTAACCAAAGCTCCAGAAATTTCCTTATCTCGAGTCCCGAGGATATATTGAAGACTCATCGCGTCGATTTGGAGCGCTGTCCTTTTCGGCAAAGGCTGTAGGGGGTCTTTGGGGGGGAAGTCCAGGGCTGGGAGGGTACTGAGAGCGGATGCTGGTGGAAGGCATCCTAGGTTATGAGGTGCAGTGCGGTGGCGCGGTGGTTGCTTGATGTTGTTGGTAGTAGTCATAGAATAGTGCTTAGCTAGTAGGATAACAGATTGGGGAAGAGCAGAGTATATATTTTCTAGGTGGTGCGTGAATGAACTTGAAAAAAAGCAAGTTATGAGTACGAGTATTACAGTACTCGTACTCTAGACACACGTGTTATTTCTCGGTTTGTACCGGTTACGAAGCTAAATCAGAATAGGATATACCTATGGGATAATGGCCAATCATTGCGCAGAGAACGTCTTCCTCAAGTAGTGGTTTGCGAACAACCTGTTCTAAGGCTAATCACATTGCCATGGCAACTCGATGGTATCCGAGCTATACCCGCGGGTGAACGCTTTTATTGGCCGTTTCCCTGGCCAAGAAGGATATGTTACCAAACCCCGAATTCGAACGGCGCACTTCGCTAGTTTGGCGCCAAGTCCAAAAGACAAAGAACGCGGCGTTCGAATGCGTTATAAGATGGTTTGGGAGGAGCACTGCCTTTGTGCGTAATGAATTCCATGTCCATTCTGCTGCATCTGACCTGCTGATATTTCACCCCAATCTATACGTGAACCTATGGGGCGATACGAGGGTGAGTTGGCAAGCGTTTCGGCAAGGGGTCTGTGCACTTCTTGTGACATGGAAGCGTCTGCCGCAAACAGTTACCTAGTCGAAAGGGCAAATGCTGGCAGGCTGGCAAGGAGGCGGGTCGAAAGCAACAACAACGCTAACAACACGTTCTAATAGACATGTGCCATAGCAGAGCGAGATGCTGATAGCGTTATGTGGTAGCGATGTAGCGATAGCAGCGAGAACAATCTTGTGGAAGACTCATGTATGCAATAGGAACTAAGTGTATGAGATATGTGTAGTTTATATTCATAATTCATAGTCAATCTAATGTGGTTAGGAAGTGAACTGCCCCCCCCAGAACCGAAGCCACTAATAATCCTCCGCCAAGTACTCGCTACACTAGTAAATTTCATGCGGGCTAGGTTGGTTAAGCTATGAACTAAGCCTAATGAAAACTCTGAGGATGTGGGGTTCCGCGGAGACATTATCCCCGCGGATATTGAAAAGCGGAGCTCCCAGACCTACTCATTACCCATTTAGCCCTTTGCTACTCGTCCATCTAGCTGAACTACAGCGAGACCGATTTTGCCAACCGAAAGTATGGAAATTTTTGATATTCAAAGACCTAGACACGCGAACGCAAAACAAACTAAAGATTGCTGACGAAATGAAAGGGCTCAGGGAAGGTCTATCGAAATATGACGTCCCTTCGAGTCCACAATACAGATTCCCGCTATGCAAGGGACAAATAGATTTCTAGATATAGAGTGGTGGCTGTGCAAAACACCTGACGAATCAAGATTTGGATTGAGGTCCTTGGGTATTTGACAGGTCTTTATCGCTTTATCGTTGGGAAACTTATAATTCAGACATCTTTTGGTCTCTTCAGTATATTTATGTTGTTTCCAGTTCAAATGGTCACCAGTTCCGGAACACCCATACAATTAGGGACATCAACGCAACTATCGAACTCATTGTGAGAAGGACATGCCGGTACCATTGGGTATATATCTAGCATACGTGATCATAAAAGCGACCTGCCAACCTGTGAGAGTTTCTTACATACTAGTGCCATTGCACTTAAAGTGATGCAATGTTCCTGATCGGATCGTACTCCTAGGGATGTGGATTGAACTTCGAGTGAGTGCAAATACTCGGCGGAGCGAAGAAAAACTCACTTCTTCTCATATTGATCAGGTGAAAATAGAAGAGAGAGAGTTACTGAAGGAGAGCCCAAGCATTTGAGAAAATTCAGCGCAACAGTTGAAATACTCACTGTGCCTTTAAACGAAGAACTAGAGTGTTGTGACATTGGACGTGGGGACGCATTCAGTGACATTCAGGCTGCCCTACCAGTAATGGAAATACATACGTGCGTGCGTCCTATCCGGTTTATGGAGCTACGAAAATGGTATGCTGACATACTACTTCAAGTTTATGCGTAAATGCCCACGCAAACAGCTTTATATCAATATCAAGGGCTAATGGCGGCTACAACTGTGCTTGTCTGATCTATGGTGGACTTGACATCAGCCAAACCTGGGAATCGGCTTTGCGGTCATGTGAGGGACGCCATGGGTTTAGCTGGTGTACTAACGCTATTATTGATGAGATCATGAAGAATAACGCGCTTATGAGAATGGAGATCATGCGAGGCACAGTAGATGGTGGTTCGGATACGTGGGCTCTGGAAAACACTCCGTCGAACGCCCTCACCGGAGTTCAGAAATTGCAAATGGCGATCGAAGGCTTGAAATGGCTCCGGCAAACGAAAAAAGACACCCCCTTTGATCACGATGAGACAAGTACCTTGAAGATCATGACCGGCTTAGCGACTTGCTATACACTCTTGGGTTGCAGAACCGAGGCATGGCCACTATACGAAACCGTGCTCGAATCCATCCGAAGTCAATTGGGAAGCGAGCATCCAAAAACTTTGCTTGCTATGGTTACCGTGGCAAATGCATATGAGTCCTCGGGTAAACTGTGGGAGGCTCGGGCGCTACACGAACAAGCTGTAAACCTAAGCAGAAGGGAGTTTGGTGAAGCTCATCCCCTTACAATAAGGGCGATCGGAAATTTGGCAGACACTTACCTTTACCTGGATTGCCTGGATATTGCTGTTGAGTTGAGCGAACAGCTGATGAGCATTGCTCGAACAAAGTTGGATGATGAGAGCCCCCTCACTCTCTGCATTACCAATCAGCTGGCGAATTGCTATCGTGAAGTTGGTCGTCTAAATGAAGCTGTGGAAGATTTGGAAAGTGTGATCAAGGTGCACACTTCAAATGATGGGCCAGAGGACTATACTACATTAGTAGCGATGAGTGATCTAGCTCATTGCTATCGAGACCTTGGACAATATGAGACGGCACTGGAAACATATAGGGCCGTGGTAACCGGGTTCGAACGACTGGTCGCCCCACAGCAAATCAACACCCTGGCTGTACGCGGTCATATGGCAACTACGTATTACAGGTCTGGTAAGGTGACAGAAGCCCTCGTTATCCAAGAAGACTTGTTCAGGTCTTTTAAAATGGAATTTGGATCTGAGCATCCGATCACATTGGATGTATCAAATACTCTCGCAGTTTATTACTCTGGTGTAGGCCGTGTACGTGAAGCGAAAAACATACATCTAACAGTCGAAAAGTCTGCTTGTGCAGCTCTCGGCGAATCACACCCTGCCGTACTGATTTATCGCAGCAACCTGGCGCACATCTATCACATTCTCGGATATAGTGAATATGCTGTTCATTTACAGTGCTTAGTCCTGGATGCTAGCCGCGGGACATTAGGCGACAGCCACCCTATTACGCAGATGTCAGAACGCAGTCTTGACAGCTTCGTCCACCGCTAAAGTAAAAGCGGGTCGCTGTATTTGGGCAAATAAGCTCAAAAGTGTGTACCTACTTGGAACATATTTATAGTTATCCTTCTAGGCTGCAGTCTGACTGGTCCCTTATACAAAATATCGAAAACATGCCAGAAGGCTACACTAAGATACAGATGTTATGAATGTTGCTCCCTGATTTGGCAATAAGGTCATTCTGGCCGATATCAAGTCAACGCCATCTAACTAACTACAGGAGGGCTTTTTCGTAAGTAGATCCTGGAAGGGTTACAGTGGTATCACGAAATGGGCAGCATTATGAGCGGTCTAGGAAAAGGAGCGCTCGTAACCCCCGAAATCTCGGAATATTTTCTGACATTAAATCGTAAGAGTGTAGGTTGTAGGTACGCACACACACACACATCATTAACACCCGGCGACTGAGTGACCATTGCATCAGTGACAGAGGAGCCGGACCTGTCGTTGAATTCGAGAGGTCAACATATTATGATCGAACCGATAGATGATGTTAAGCAAGGAACGTCGACACGAGCGCGATTGTGGATATTGACATACTCGGCCGCACGCTAAGGCAAAGCAGGATCCGGGCTAGTATTGTGCGTGCGAAATCGCACAATGTTGACCTGCTCAGGGATGGCAGGAGACCTGGTAAGTACAAAAGTCCATCTCTCAAGTCTCATAATAATCCACGATTCGCTCAGTTATGTATGTCCAAGAATTATTGTTCCATTTTCAAATGGAAGCGTCCAGGAT
This sequence comes from Penicillium citrinum, assembly GCF_028827155.1. Taxonomy (NCBI): domain Eukaryota; kingdom Fungi; phylum Ascomycota; class Eurotiomycetes; order Eurotiales; family Aspergillaceae; genus Penicillium; species Penicillium citrinum. Next base: position 4,916,871 of record NW_026622686.1, read on the forward strand.
TGAAGCCATGATTTGCACCATCGACTTGGCATCATTGCAATCATTGGACCATCCAGCAAGGCAACACAGTGGGCAACAAATACGACTTTCGACTTTGCATCAGGCTCGCGGACTCATTGGCCAGGGTCTGCAGATCCACTTTCGATGGACGCCAAACAAGTCAACCAACGATCAGGTTCGTCAAGCCTGGACTGGCTCTGAAGGCAACCGAAGCGGGTGATCTACAATGCGCTCCAACACAAACGGCCCTGGCGACGTGGCGGCAAGTCGTCAGCAAGCTGGATATGCGTGCGAGAGAGGAATCCGAGTCCATGCGCGGAAGCCGATGGTCACGAAACCTCGATGCTGCCTTTCCCGGAAGCAGACTAATTTCCTCTACGACAGCCTATCGAAACGACAAGCAGCGCTTCTGATACAATTGCGTGCGGGGCACGCGCGACTGAATCGCTACCTGCAGAGAATGGGCCATCTGGAGAACAACACATGCGGCTGCGGAACAGACAGTGACGATGGAGAGACAGTAGAGCACTTCCTCTTTCACTGTCCCGAATGGAATTCGTTACGGCAGGAGATAAAGCTCAGGATCGGATCAAGATACGGAGATACTTCGTACGCATTAGGAGGGAGAAGCAGGAAGGTCGACATGGAAGTCCGATCGATGAAGCTCAATCATCGGGAGCTTGAGTGATGTCCGCGAGGTTCTCCGGTTCGTGGAGAGCACAGGACATGAGTGCCTCAAAGCGAAAGGAAAATGTAGAAGGGTAACTTGGTTTCTGTATATACTTGCTAGGGGGCTGCATGCAGCCGTAGGCCGCGAAAAGCCCGAGGAACAAATCAAATCAAATCTCCCTCCGTGAGGAACTTGCGATTTAGTCTGGACGATACCCATAGTTACGCATTACTCAATATTGTTCAAGTTACCTTGTGTTCTCCACTCGTGATTCAATCCATCGCAAGCCTCCTAACAAGAGTTCCAAACATAGCGGCACTCATATCAAAGGTCGTTAGATCGGTCGCAGTAAAGACGCAATGGATGGTTTTATTGCAAACCTTGGACTCTTCCTGATCAACAACTTCATCGGGAACTCTTTGGCTATTCACCGCGTTTAGTATGTGTCTTAGGGTACGGCTGAGCGGACGAGAAGCCCTGTTCTCCACACCCTATGGTCGTATGTACTATCTCTACAGTGAGTTAGGGCTATATCCTTGTGATGAACGAATCAAGAGACGATATGCCGGTATTGGAAGAGTATAATAGTATTTTGTTTCATATTTTATGTTCCGCTGGACTTACTTTTAATGGCCAAAGACGTAATACATTTGCATGATCTGAACAACATTTTATAAGTTCGACTCTAAATCTTGATATAACTATTCTTTCCTTGGCTATCTTCAACATTCAACGCCATGTGGTATCTATTCGAGACCGCGGTGAAAAGGTTGTCGAAAAGCAAATCGCTTGTACTCCGCAGCTGTGTGTTCCCGGGCTCGTTTGCCCAGATGAGCAACACGATAGACATAATAGGCATAGCTAACGAGATCGTTCCGGCAACAATAAAAGTGTTTTGAATGCCCGTTGCGGCAATCCAAGGTGTATAGACGAACATTATGAGGACGGAAAGACCATTCCCAACGAAAACAACCCCCACGAGAGCATACCCGAGAATATAAATGTTCTTGTCAGTCTCTCTTTCTTTTCACTGGCTGGTACTCGCACTTACGTCAGGGTAACAGTCCGCGAGATATGTGAGCGCAATATCTCCGATCACGGAGAAGCTGAATCCAAAGATAGCATATCGTACTGCGAGGACTATCCAAGGCAAACACTGAATGACCAAATAAGTATTCAGTTTCAAGATATGGAGGACCTGGAACGACATTACCTGTGATAAACTTAAACCAAATGTTAATAGACCCACAGTAACTATGAGAGATCGGGGTAGATTCATCCACAGACGCATCTCAGGCTCAAATATGCCTTTATTGCGCCGAGCTGACCACAATATTGACCTGCCATTGAGTGGAGCGCCGACAAAAGTACCTAAAATTGCCCCTACCAATACTGACAGAATGAAAAGTCCTACTGAGGAGGATTTGAAGGAATATGGTGGCCTAAGTGTACATTTAGAGAAGATGTTGACGCAACAAACAATACCCTCACATTCGAACAACAAATGGTTACTTCGAAACACCTGGTTTGTTTTCTAGAGAGCTTGGAGTCTCGCCTCTGCCCCAGTTTTCTTTAGGATCATCTCTTTGCTTATCGGGGATAGCTGTTGGTAGGGCCTCGGACATTTCGCTGTTGCTGATTTGAATATATCAAGGGGTAAATTCGGCAATTGTTACTACCGTTGCGCGGAAAATATGAAGAGACGAGATCTTGCTTTTGCTTCAATTATTGAATACCACTGAAAAAAGATGTTGCGTCCGAGCAATTTATGTGTTTGAATCTCACATGACGTTACAGTGACGCCGAGACAGAATATAGCAAAAGTCAACGTAGAACTTGCATCGAATTTAATTCCCCGGACATAATGTTTTCCACGGAAGTCGAGGCGTTGCGGGATTTCCAGGTTCTGGGGATCTATCAAAATTGTCTACGGGATCGGCCTAAAAATGCCTGTTCGGACCTTTCTGATGCTTTAATACCATGGACACGAAAGTTATGCCCAATGCACCACACACCCGTTTGTATAACCATTGTGGAATCTGTAATCCCGTTAAGCAGCCAGTGTGAGTTATTGTACTGCGCCCGCCTTTGACATTTTCTACGCAACGAATGACCGTCAAACGGCCTGAGCCACTGTGAGTTCGTGAGAACAGCATGACAAATCTGAAACTACCCAATATCGTTTACAAGTGGACAACATACGCCTCTGATTCATTTTACGTGAACATGGTACCAGGGGCAAAGCTTGCAGAACAGTCGTATCCGGTAGCATCGAGCGTAAAGATGCACAGGAGTCTTGGATGACACAGTTCATGCTCATTTATTATCCTTTCACCGAAAGTCTCGTTGACCCTGCACTTGAATAAATAACGAAGTACAAGAGGATCAAGCTGTATCCGTCACCTATAATCACTGCTGGAAAGACAAACTTGTCGTAATGCCTGTAAATATGCTGGTTTTGGTTCCACAATAGCATTTGGTTGAATGAAGTCAAAATACTAGAATCCAAACAAATTTGCATCTTCTTTGTAGCCCATCTCTTTCAAAGCAGGGAGCACGGCCTTCTGGATCATCGTCGGAGGACCACAAAGTAGCGCCACAGCACCGTTTTCAGGCTCGAAGGCATACTTTTCCAGAATTACTTTCGACACATGGCCTTTCTCTCCCTTCCAACCAGTCCCTGGGTGTGAAAGGACATATGTAATCTCGAATTGATCAGCATATTTCTTGGCCAGCTCATCCAACTCCCCTTTCAACAGGATATCGTCTTCCGTCTTATTCGCATCAATGACCTTGAGAGTAGTCTTGTCTTCACTTTCACCCTGGTCTTTCGCACGCAAGATCCGTGAGATAAGCTGGTATCCAGGCGTTATACCAGAGCCACCTAGTACAAGGCAGACTTTGTCGAAATGATATTCCTTCTCATCTATCATGAATTCACCTTGACCCATGTACTTGATTTCGCCAATGGGCCCCTTCACTTCGATCTCTTCGCCAGTACGGAGACAATCGAGTATATTGCTCATCGTGCCACCTGGCTGACAAGTGCCAGGGAGGTATGTCTTGACCACGAGGTCGAATGTCCCATCCTCTTCTTTCCGGGAAATAGGTCGTGTAGGCGTGTATGGTCTGACGACAAGCCTGTCCTTGAAATGAAAACCTAGTTGAAGATGCTGACAAGTTCCAAGGCCCATTGTGCTTGAGGTTGGCGGGAGAGTGAAGGTGTACTGATTGGAGTCGTTTGAAAGCGCTTTTTTCTCTTTAAAACGAACTACATTCCAGCGGTGGCGATCCAAGACAGTCTCCATATCTTTTCTTGACGAGTTAGCTCTGCCTTTCGCTGCGGCTTCGACCTGTCGCTTGACATATCCCATCGCCTTCTCGGTGACTTGGCCCAGGACACATTCTACAACCAGCCGGTCAATTTTTGAATATGAAAATAATAAGGGCCTGAAATCATACCACTCAATTTCTGCTCCGCGTAATCATCATGAATACTCTCGAACTCGTTAGTAGTATCGGCATGTACCTTACCTGCATGCGCCATTATCGGTACCTTGCCACCAGGATGCCAATCAAGTACGCTCGTAGCATCATAAACCTTGCCATTGATAACAATCCAGCAGTCATCTGCCGTATTGTGCTTTTCAATCTCTTCTCGCGTAAACTTTTTTTGTGGCGATGCTACTTCATGCTTGATTTTCTCGATCTGATTTTCAGTCGAAGGCTGCATCCAGCCTCCCTTCCCAGTGCCAGGCTCGCACGGATGACGGAAGTAAATGGTGATCGCCCGATTTTCTTCATCGTGTAAAAACTTCGGGCGCACAGTATACCAGGAATTGTTCATCATACTATACATTTTGGATTAGTCTTGAAAGTACTTCGTTGGTGCTAACGTACCCCATTATATTCCACGCGGGCCTTTCGGGCTGAGTGTTCTTGAAGACGTTAAAGCAACGGACGGCGATGCTCTGAGCTTGAACAAGATGTGACAATCCAACGTCCACATGCCAGTGGAGCCACGTCCAGAACTTACGGCCATGTCGGACAGGGTATTGTGGGAACTAAGGGTCTAATATTAGCGTCCAGATACCAGAAGTTGGCGTCTAAGAATCTGCTCACCTTGCGGACACAGTAAAGCCAGGTTATTCCTCCATCTAGACTAACCTCTACCCTCTGGACTTCGTGGCCACCACCGTCGTATGCTATGCCAGATATCCGGTAGTTCTGGCCGAACTCCACATCAGAAAGACAGATTTTCTCGCCATGCTCTGGCTTGAGAATAACTGAATTCAAATTCTGCTCATTGCAGGCCGTACTCGGATGGCGAAACATGGTCTCGGCGAAGTCAGAGTCCATATCGCGAATGAAACCAGGGAGTACACGGTTATCCCAGATATGATAATAACTATCATTCTCCTTCTCAGATACCCAAATCCTTTGAAGCCATTTCACACAGCGTCCGCCAACAAAACCTGGGATCAACAATCGCACTGGATAACCGTGATCTGGCGGCAGCGGGACATCGTTCATTTCATAGGCTAAAATAACATCGTTCTCAAGATCCATCGCATATGCCAGTGAGATGGATGTAGCATACTTGCCCTCACTGAGCTCATCTGCACCTTCGAAGTGCACCCAACGGCGAGCGCCTCTATTTTGGGTGTCTTCGTCTTCAATGCCGGCAGCCAAGAGAATATGACGCAGGTGTGGCCCTTTCCAAAACGCACAACTGATGGCACCTGGGCCCCAATTGAAGCCTTTGGACTTTCTGATCATGTTCAACTCTTTCCGGCGGTTGCCGTCGCATGCTAATGCCACTGCAATATTGATTGACTCAAATTCATTTTGCAGATCGTCCATGGAAAGAACAAGCTTCCCACCACCAACATCGATCCTATGAGTTTCCCACAAAAGATGAGGTACGCTCCCATGATTGCGTATGTAATGAAGCTGGTTGGGTGTGATGAGCCCCGCGTTGAAGAGTGTTGTAAGTTTAGGCTCGCAGTTGAGTGGATGTTTGCCCGTCAGACGAATAAGATCGGTAGATCGGGGGACCCAGTTGTCCGGAGTAAATTGGTCGGCCTCGTCTATTGATAGATCCTGCTCTTTTGCCTGTTTGACGGGAGCCTTGGCTGTGCCGTCGTTTTCTTTGATGGTTCGCATCAATTCACTCTCCCCTTGTAGTAAGCGCAGAAGGGACAATTCTTGTGGTGAGTAATTGGGTGGCGGATTTTGACTTTCATCCTTCGTCTCACCGTCCCATTGATTGGCATCTTTATTCTCGTTGCTTGAGTCTGCGGCATGAGCCTCATTGTGGGTCTCATTTTCGCCGCGGCCTCGTCGCCATTCGTGTTCTTTTGGTGGGTGCTGACCATCGTCTTCTTTCTGCTTTGGCCCTCCATCTTTCATTTGCTGTTCTTCCTTCTGCTGGCGTTTTCTTATGTTGGCAGGCCAGGGCTGTTTGAATTTGATAAAATCTTCTGTTGTGTCAAGTACATAGCGCCAGCCCCGAGGGTGATTTCCAGGAAACCTCAAGTGATAGTCCTACAGAGACGGATCAGTCGCAGACAAAGTATAAGAACGGCGGCAGCACTCTGCCAACCACCAGAACGCACCTCCTGTTTGGTCATAAACTCGCGGATACCAACCAATTTATGAGCTTTTATGTCTGTACGGAGCTCCTCAGCTTCTTCAGCTGCCTGGGTCAAAAATTGACGCTGTTGCTCGGTATGCCGTTCATCCCCAACGTGGGTGAGCCCCGGACGCCGATCATTCTCATCACGAAATCCGATTCGATGGTTATGACTCTGGATCCAATCTGGTTCATCTTGTATTTCCTCCTTCGTCGAGCCACCGTGACTGCGGTCGGGACATGTGTCGTGAGGCTTTGATGTGGCTGGCATTATATTCTTTGAAATGCTGGCCTCAACGTCGTAAATGTTAAACAATAGTCACTGAGCCGACACCTGCGTCAACGATCGACGCCGTAACTTAGCTATCTTTGATTGTGGGGGTCAAACGCTGCGGCGACATCTCTATGCCTTGCTCGGCTTGACCAAATATATGAATGACGAACTCTGTTATGGAACTGTGTCTACTCAACGTCATCATCCCCACATCCGGCTATCTTACACTCATCTCTCTCATAGCTAGCGCAATTAATGATTTGAACATTCCCACCACCATAATTAGCTAGTACTCTTACGCAAGCCTAGTAGACAGGTTTAATGCAAGGGAATCCCAAAATCACACCGCTTTTATCTAAAGTGGATATCTGAGATGCGTTGTTTCGCATCTCAGACATCAGTAAGAAGTTACAGAAAACTTCAAGTTGTCTAGTCCCATGATTCAACGCTCTATATTAGTGCATTGTGTTTCTTAATACACAGTATGAAATTGCCGCAAAAATGGTTGAGCAACGCAATAATTAGGATTGCTGTCGTGATAGGCAGTTTTTAACGTGCGCCGGGATCTGAAACCCTGTTTCCGAGCTCCCCCTCTGGTTAGTTCATGATTCGATCTATAACTAACTCCGCGGATGTCGGCCGTATATAGAAGAAACAAACTATTCTCTGGGAGATACTAGGGCGCCGCTCCAGTACTACAATGACTACAAGCGATTTAACAGTACTTAGGACCCATCAACCACACCGCAATATCGTAGCGTCGCTCCATTTGAAATTTTGCCATGTCGCAGTCTTTCAGTGTGGGAACTATTCTTTGGCAGTATATAGAGCTCGTTTACCTAAGAAACATTGCTGAAAACCTAATGCCGCATAGCCAATATATTCTGAGAAGTCATGTAGATATACCCCGGTCAAAATTACCCTGAAGTTTTTATAGTGTAAGATCGAAGTAATGATCTAACTGGCCTCAAATCTAGTGAGATACTTTTTTTATTGCAAAACTGCTTGCTTCACGGATCAACGAAACTTAGATTCGCCTTGACCCGCATCTGGACAAATAAAAAGGTAAGGACCGAAAGATACGTACATATAAGTACGCGATTTAAAATAACGATGGGGAACTAGTCTGATTCCAACGTGGTACCGCTATCGAAGTTATGCCCGGGAATGACGGTGAGTTGGGGAATCAGCACGAATCACGAAACTATGATATGACCAACAGTAATGTATGTACGTGATCCAACCTAATGTAAGTAAACCACAAACGGATCGTCACTTAGCAGTAAATGATTGAATGATTCATTATTACAAAACAGGTTCTCAAGGGCACCCTAAACCACAACGAGGGCACCTGGCTCTTCCGCGGAATGGCCCTTATCTCCGCGGAGACTATTTAACGCAGCTTTTTGTGTCAATGATTATTGCCTCTTGACTGACAAACTCTCGACATGGAATGCTCCTCCAGTATCGCACCTTGGTTGTTATGCTGTTCAGTCCGTCGAAATGTCTAGAATCGCATGGATTTCATCTACCTTAAACCCTCATCACGAAATACCTGCAGGCTCTCCTGGGTTCTTCACAGCAATGTGTCGTTGATTGGCTCCTTCTTAGGAACCGCCTTCTCCACATAATATTGAGAAATATCACAGACTTGAATACACAGCAAGTCTCGACGATCATAGGATCTTATGTATGTATCTAATATCGAATGCTTGCATATATTTCTTTCGAATCCATATTGATCTTCTCCTGGTGTACAAAAGGCAACATCTGCAGTCGTCAGCTTGGGCACATTCGATAATAACCTTGAGTCCGCCAGCCTTTTACCAGACCATTTACTCGGAGCCACTATTGGGGTTACAATACACAAAACATTCATTTTTTTGTTACTTCCAATTGCTATAAATCTTTCCGTTGGATCGGTCTGTCACTGTCAGTTGCTGCGACTACTCTTGTCATGCAACTGACTGGAATTATCCACTCCCCGGCGGGCATCACAGCTCTTCTTCCGGCAACAGAATACGCTATTACTGAGCTCTCGTGGTATTACTTGCCTATGACAATGCTCTCATCAACATATATGGTCTTCTGTTTCAAAATCGTGAATAAATCAAGGTAAATTCCCAATCCCTGTATACTTGTGTTATGATTGGCGTCAGTGGTATCTGCATAGCAATCATAGGGGCGCACATAGATACTGAAGTCGCCTTAGGTCCTTTACAAATGAATGGTTTTGAGAAATGAGGAACGATACATTGCACTCTGAATGACTATTTTGTTCCGCTCTGAGGCGCTGTGATATCGTCACTACGCTTCGGAACTTACTACTATATAAGTTTATCGTAGGAAGCAGTGATTCTGGTGAATGGAAGAATCTAAAAAGCGGCAAATGCCACATTACTCTATGGCCAAATATATAAAGAAACCTCTCAATATATCTGAACCTGCTGCACGAAATGAAATTGGCGAAGAGGTCGCCATCAATGCAAATATAGTCAATGCCAATTTACCCTTGGCGCTGTGAGGATTCCTTTTATCCATTGCACGCCTGTCTAGGGTATTGATGTACGATCTAATGCAGTGAAAATCTTTTATTCCGTTCTTAGAGCCAAGCCAATATTCTACCAGCATACTATGCTCAACTTCTTCTTTCAAAGTTGCCGCTTCTTGTGACCAGCTTGAAAACCGTACTGGACTCGGAATGACTATTACTTTCTTGAGTTTTAGTAGTTATTAGGAAAGTCTTCATACTGCAATTTTCATTTAGGAGTCAACGTTTTATATGATAAAATAATCCTCAGTTGGCTTGGTCATGAGAAAAGCTCGACAGTAACTTTCTCTATTTCACTCACATCCCGTCACATCTGTTAACGAAATCACCAGCATATTATGAGCATTTCGTATCTTGGTCAATTAGTTAGTCACTTTCAGATTAAGGTTCGCTTACGTGGTCCTATCCTGCCCAGTTTCGGTTGAATGGCCTCTCCAAAATCCTTCAACATTTCTTCAACCTACATCTAACCAGGAGAAAGGCCAGGCAATCTATATAACGCGAAGTAGGTTTATCACAATTGGGCGCAATGAAAGTACCTTCGGCAACAGATATCAACCTCGACATTGACCAGTATATCAATCGCATTATTCCGTCGTCGCCAATTACCGTCTTCCCAAACCGATCGCAAGGTTCCTGGGACATCGTCATTACCCGGTCACGGAAGTCGGGGAGTTAGTTGTCTGCGCTTGGTCATTCGTCGGCGCTTTTTGTGGCATAATCTTAGTATCAGGCATATTTAAATCTAGCCCGTTGATACAGTTGCATAATCCGCCTCTAGTCATCGCAAACCTAGTGAACAACCCTCTCATATAAAGAATGCGGGTGAACGGCTGAGTACTAATTTACGTCTTAGAAGACGACGGCGATACTTGATTATCACACTATCAAGTCGCCATTAGCACAGCCACGGAGTTCCGTTCTTGGGCATGCATTTCTGCACTCGTAGGCGTCGTAATTACGAAACTGTTTGCGCTTAGAGCAGATTTTGAGGATTTGAGATGGATTGCTGAAGCTGTATCTTGTGCCGCAGCATCCAGCGTCCTGGGTATTACAAACACAGTACATCCGCCGGCGGAGCCACGGCACTTATTGCGGCTGTTGATCCAACCGTCGGCAACCTCGGTTGGTATTTCGTCGCGTTGGTCATCCTTGGCTCTCTTCTTATGCTGCTCTGTGCACTTCTGATAAACAACATCCAACGACAATTTCCGTAATCTGGTGGACGCCACGAGACGTAGGCAAACAATCGAAAGATGACATTGAGAGACCCTCTGTTGCAGAAAAATAAATAACGGACGACCTGCTCGCCCGAACCGGTCCTACATCTGAACAGGATCTTACTTTAATCACACCGCACCACCTGATAGTCCCCGCGAAGCTTGACCTTGGACAAGAAGAACGTGGATATCTTGAGGTCTTGCGCGATCGTCTTCGTGGAATGCCTGACAGCAAATAACTCGGTTTCTTTCTGATTGAGCCGCCAGATTCCCTCAGAAATGGAATGATCTGTACGAAATCCAGCATTATAATATTTGAACAGGTACCTACTGTATCATCTCACTGAGACCGCATTTAATTGCCAAATTCTCCTGCATATATTTCATGCATTCTACTCGTCATTTCCAAGTTACATAACCCAAAAAAAAAAACGTTATTGTCGTGAGGATACATTTCAGATGAGAAGGGGAGTGATTACCGCAATTTGATCTTCTGATCACCAACAACATGTCCAAACACAGAACATACCGGTGTGTAACACTATTCTCCATAGCAACCGTTCCGGAGATCAACCTAGGAGAGGACACCTACCGCAAGAACTGAATACATGAGCAATATATATATATATACATATATTGTGTGATCTTTGCTACTTGAAATCTGAAGTCAATGTACTGGAAGACGCGCCTGACAATTTGGGTGCGAATACTCTCGAAATGTGACTGGGCCAAGACATAAACTTATGTCATATGAAATTCAAAGAGACTGGGAATCGTCCTTGATTGGCCTCGTAGTTTCAACAAGGCAACCGTGAGAATTGGTAAGGGCAGCTTTGTGGGCAAATAGTACTATAAAAGATCAGCAATAGCGTGACTGTCGCCGGGGGGAGGGCTGGGGTGCCTGCCGGACAATGGATTATTCCAGTGAGTTACATACATAAAATCGTGGAACATTTCATCTTTCGGTGTCAGAAATAGACTGCACACCGAACGGGAACACTGAAATATATCCAAACCCACCAAGGCCAATATCATTTCTTCGTGGGTTGGAAAATCGCCCTCCGATAACCCGAATTGGAGACCGAATTTGGCAGCAGTTACGAACCTCAAGACGGGTTTCCATCGCCACGGGCCAACTTGATGCCACTTAGCCCTGCCAACGAATACATACAAAACATCTGCTCCTCTCCCTTCCTCTTCTCAAACTAACCACCAGAGAAGATAGACGACCTTCAACTGCCGCGGATAAAATATTGAACACTTGAAGATGCGCCTTCAAGCCAGTCTACTAGCCTACAGTGACCCACAGGGACAGCTATGAGATTGACAGTTAAAATGACATATACTGATGGGCTCCAAGGAGACAACGGCTTATATTAGGGCATGGGTTAATAGGTTAGCGGTAGTTGCCCTTTCAGCTAAGCGGCCGGGCGTTAGTGAATGTGTGTGTGTGTGTGTGTGTGTGTGTGTCTGGGTAGTCAAACAGACGTGTATTGTATGTCGAATATTTCAACACAAGGTTGTGTGCAATTTTCATCTGGATCGCTTCAACCGTGGACCGGCAGTAGAAAGTCAACTGACACGAAACGGACAAACTTTCCCGTCACATTCCTGGTCGAGTGCCACCATCCGACCTATTGACCATCGCAAAATTACCAGTCCAGGTCACAGGATGGTCAATACAGCTGACTTCATTCGCTAGCATTCAGAATCAGAATTCTTGGTATGAACATTTTGGATCGCAATGTTGATATTTAGTAATAGCTTGTCCTTATGGCAAAAAAAGAACATATCACAGTAACTATCAGGGCTGCATGTCACTGAGACCACAAAAAGCTTGTAAGGCAAATCCAGTTTATCCTGTCGAATATAAGAGCTACTTTATATTCATCGTGGTGTGTGAGGTTATGAGATGAGTATTACTGGTCTGTGGCCCAAGGATCCAGTGTAGGAGTCATTTGGTCATCCATGTCACACCCTCAGAATGTTGAATTGACTCTCTGTTCGTTTGTGCAGAACCTGACGGAAGTGTATTTATGTTACAGTACTTCGGTTTTCGTGTTCGGCGTTACCACGGAATTGCTATGTCACAAGGTGCGGAATCAACCCTATCTATATAGGATATCTTTCCATTGCATATAGGTCTGCTTCAATTAAATAACCCCAGCTGTTCACAAAAAGGCAAGTAAGATGTCACCCAGAGCAGTTTTTAATTTCATGGCAGCAGTAAAGGTTTACGCGAGCAGGCCATTTCCGAAGCCAAGAATACCCCCGACCAGCCTGATGCATGCCCTAAACGCTTCCCCTGTAAGACTTCTCTCAACAAACACAGCAAGGCGAATACCATTTCGAGATAATGAGAGACATACATCACTGGGAAATGTCGTACTCCTCGGCGCATCCGTCGTTACCAGTATCCTGATCTGCACCAAACTACAAGGCTCGCTGCGGCTGGATTCGCATCAAGCAGCGAACCTGTTCTTCAACAGAAGCCATACTTTAAGCGATATCAATAAAGATATCTCATGTCTCCCAAAAGAGGTGGCGGTACTCACAGACGCTCCCGAGGTCCCGCCAAACATCACACGAAATTATCCGGTGCTGCTCCAGGTGCCATTGACGACGTCCACAAAGGTGGAACAATTGACAAGCCAGTTCAAATACGAGAAATGGAGCTTCAACGGCACAGTCCCTGGCCCGTTGATTAGAGCGCGTCAAGGCGATGTCGTGGAACTGTCTTTAACTAACTACGATAAGACGGGCAATCCGCACAATATCGACTGTCATGCCTTCCTGGGACCCGGTGGCGGCGCAGCTCTGACCACAGCCGAAGAAGGCGAAACGAAAACTGCACGATTTCGCCTAATGTATCCGGGCCTATTTAATTATCATTGTGCGGCGGCTCCCGTTCCCCTTCACATTGCAAATGGCATGTACGGCCTCTTGTATGTGCAACCAGTGGAAGGCGACCTTCCGGCCGTGGATCACGAATATTATGTGATGCAGAGCGAGTTCTACCATGAGCCACCAGAAATTGAGGATAATGGACGGCCATCATCCCAGGTAGAATTTTCCTATCCGAATGGGCTACGCGAGGAACCTAGCGTCGTTGTGTTTAACGGGTCTGAAAGTGCCGTGACCAAGGGCAGACCTCTGAAAGCTCGAGTGAATGAATCTGTACGAATATTCTTCGGGAACGCTGGACCAAATTTGACTTCTGCGTTCCATGTCATTGGAAGCGTTTTCCAAAGAGTCTACCGTGATGGGGATGTACTCAGTCCACCTAGTCAATTCGTGCAAACTGTCACAGTCCCCCCCTGGTGGAAGCACTATTGTCGATATGAAGATGTTTGTCCCGGGCACATATACACTGGTGGATCATGCCATTTTTCGTCTCGAAAAAGGAGCTGTGGGCTATTTGAATGTTGCGGGTCCACCGCAACCGGGCATCTACCAGGGTACGGAACCACCCGCTCCTTGCGTGGGCTGCAAATTGCATCCATGAACGTCTTATACGGTATATTTGCTTTTTATTATTGAAAATCTGTATATTTCTGAATACCGAGATGTTGAAACCCACATATTTAATGTACTTCATGTGACTTTGTCCTGGCATATCTACGGTTACGCAAACTACAGTGACATCGAGACACGAGAGGCCGAACATTCGGGATGTGAGTATGTCATGAATAACTCTTTTTTTTACCATTCTTTTCTCGATTAACCCTAAATTTGGTTTGTTCATTAAAATAATCCAACCATTCTGAATTCCAAATCCAATTCTCCATTGGTTCAGCATCCTTGAAGATAAAGAATTGAGACATTAACCAGCTATCGGCTGAACAACATTCTATCACACTAATATTCTCTGAGGTGTTTGAATTTGCAGTAAAATATCTATCAGCAGCACTAATAACATTTTGATTACCTCCTTTACCAGATTGGAGACCAATGTCGTCAAAATTATATAGCAGATATACTGGCAGTTTCTTTATCAAATATGCTAGTTTATCATACCAATACTCAAAGCATTAACTTGTTCATCCCCAATTCGATTCGCTTCTTTCGGTTTTCGGGTAACAGGTCGTAGTTTCATCTCGGGTGGTAAACGGGATATAAAACGATAAGACCACTGAGAGCAAACTATTTGAATTCAGATAAGATATATTAGTGACTATCCAATATGTATATGATATAATATCAATGTCAACATATCAGTCTTTTGTGTTGATCCAGCGTATATCAACGCGTAATTAGCCCACTGGAGTAAGATTGTTCGTGTAATAGGTATATTGTTCTTTTGCATAATATCAATCCAGTATATCAAAGCCTTCTCCTGAACAGCATTCAATACAGTGTTAGGAGGTCTTCTAGCCTTTAATATCTTTGAATCACGACGGAGACGACAACGAAGGACACCATATGAAACGTTGAATTGATGCGACAGCGGCGTTAAATTCGGTTTCTTGACCTTACTAGCGGCTTCACAGGCTCGGATAACCTCCACGAATTTGGGGCTTTTAGACATCTTGGTGGTGATGTTAACTCGTTGAATGTAATAAGATTGATTTTTGTGTATTTATGCCATTTTGAAATCTAAACATGTGCCATCCACACACGAGAGCGTGTGGGTAGAACCTGCCACGGCTAGTCTGATAATATCACAAATCACTACAGCATTCCAGAAAAAGATTTCCAGGCTTGTGGTATATACCTAAATCCGGGTATGATCGGCAAATTAACGTGCTAATGCAAGTTCCGATAAGGTCCGAAGCTAATCTGTCCACTTTCATCGGGCGTCAGCCTCTCACGACAGCCCAGCCGACGACCCACCATCCCCATACCTTGCACTCATATTAAGCTTTTGACCTCAGGGTCTACGATGCATCATTCCAGCAGTACATCAGTATATCACGGAAGCAAACCTTGAACCCTCATAAGTCTCCCGGAAAATTCACACCCGCCAAAAGGCAGTGAGGCTTCGCCAGAGAACGTCAGTGCAGAATCACAGATACAGCTATGACAACTTGTATGAGCAATCAATTGGGAACGACGATCAGATCAAAGCACAATTTCTTGACGGACTATAGATCGACTTCCAATACGCGCTTATGGCACAGGAAGAAGGAGATAATACATTAAATGACAGCATTGACAACGCAATACTTATCGACGAGTAACCCCACACTGTACGAAGCAAATATCGCACTGGTAGAACAGGGAGCACCGGAATGACGTGTCATAACTGCAGGCAAAAAGGACATAAGGCGGCGAATTGCAGATTATACCGCCGACTTTACATACGGATATCCGACAATTGGGCCGAAAACGTGAAAGTTTCTCATCTATGGGTTAGACTTCGAACTACGCGAGCCAAACTACCTCATGAATGTGTCTACGATCCACACCGATGGCTGGCAATTACCGAGAACTCCGATACATCTCGAGTTCATGTGTGGTTAATATAAAGGTGTTCGAAACCTTGTACCTGGCTTCAGTGACACTTTTCCAGTTTGGCCTTTCCAGTTTGGCTTATGGCTAGCATCTTCGTCAAAGCTAAGGTTTTATCGTCACCATCGTTTTCATCCACCACTGAGCTCCCCAAGGCTGCAACATTATCTTCTTCTTTGGCTTCTTAACAAACCCTCCGGAAACATCAATGCTTAGGTAGATTGACATACACCATATGTTGGTTACCCCCGAAACACTACAAATCCAGGCCTATCACCGTTCTTGGCGGTGGTGTCCTTGGCCGGAGGATCGCGGCTTGTTTTGTCAGCGCCTGATGGCATATCATCATTCGAGATCCATCCCAAATGTCCAGCAAGGATTCTATTGAGTATATCCATGCTAACCTCACCGAGTACCTTGTCCTTTCTCATCTCTAAGCGGAGACTTACAAGACGATTGAGGATTTCGGCACAGCCGTCAAGAATACATAGCTTGTCTTCGAGGTTGTACTTGAGATAATTTCGATCAAGAAGGATACCTTTGTAGCTCTCGAGCAGCAGTCTCATTATGACTGCATTTTGGCCTCCAATAGCTCGTCTTTCATATCTCGAGAACTGCTCGGAAAGGTCAAAGACGAAATCAAGACACATGTTCTCATCACTCACTTCATGATGCCGCCACAGGTTTGTACACCAGGAACACCGGTCTTCGCGAAACTTCAAGTTTGAAGCCGATTGGGATTCTTCCCACACAGGCCCTCATTGTCGAGCTGATGACTTCCGGCAGAACTGCAAGGAACATTTTCCCTTTCCTTTCGCAAGAGATGGTCAAGTGCGGCCTGAAACCAGTCACTGCCAAGCGAGAATCCTCGGGCTTCATTTTCAACCGTATTTGAGCAGCTACAAAGCATGAGGTCCTGATGGTTATTGCTGAGGGTGTAGCTGATGCCCAGACGATTGACCGAGTCTGGATGGACATATACCAGTCCCCAGCTGGCCCCTGTACTATGATGGGGTAAGTTCACACGCCTCATTCCAATAAACATATCCAATGACTAATGACTCTTCTAGTAATTTTTTGACTTGGCTTCCATTTTAATACGCCTTTTTGCTGACAGAAGAATTTCGTTGCAGATAGTGTTGGACTCGACACTGTCGAGCATATCGAAACGAATTACGTCCAGAAACGTCACCTTCCCAGGACAACTTTGGAGTGGCTGCACAAGCACTATGTTATCCAAGGAAAGCTCGGCAATAAGTGTAACAAGGGAGGACTTTACCCAGTGCCTGCGCCAGGAGAGAAAACTTGACTCCTTGTCCTGAACATGTATCAGGGCGCTGCGCCCGGTGAGTTGTCGCTCGAATCGCGGCTCTCGAGCGGCCAGATTCTCGAGTTCTCGGTCTAGAACAGAGCGCTCGCCCCGAGGTTCCTTTCTACTGCCAAGAATTTCGCTCAACTCAATATTGTCGTAACTCAGATCGTTGTAATGACCTGAAAACATAATGACCGTGATCAAACAAAGTCCCATCACATATAGTTGTCCCTCATGCTCATCTCTGATGTCCTGGTGGGTAGTCTTGGCGCCCTAGGTAGTCCACGGCAGATTTTCTGGTAGTACATTACGTCTTGCACTTTGGCCTTGGGACACAGTATTTTCTTTCTTTTTCAAGAGTAGTGATACCAAAGGTCATTTAATTGTGATATTCCCTATCCGCAAATAACAATAGACTGGTGGCTAGATGATAAACGTGCTGGAATTAGTAGGTACCTTGCAACTGTCTCACCACGTAGGGCATTTCATATCACCGGGATGGGGGTTAGCTAAAAATCTACCTAATCTGAATAAAGAGTTTTTGTTTCTGGATATAAGTCGATTTTCCCAGACACACCTTAACAATATAAATTCCAGTAAACAGGGCAATTAGAGTTTGATTGTACAATCTATCTGTTTGTCTGCACATTTTGAAATTCGAATAGAGGCAAAATCAATAGTTAATTTAGAACTGACTAAAATTTTAGTCAAATTGTACAACAAAAATTGCTTGCAGTCAGGGTGGTGGGTCCAAATACTGATCATAGTTAAACGGGGGTTGACCCCCTGCAGTGAGCCTAACTGCATCAACGCCAATAGGATATATTAAAATTGACCCGCCATGGATTAGCCCAGTAGTATGTTTTTCATAGTCACTATCTCCGAAAACGTCTTAGAGGATTACACTTTCTACAAAATCTGCTGATCGCTCAGTTCTTTTCCAAACCGGTACACAGTGATATTTCGACCGCGTCCTTGAGGTCTTATTAGCCTTCTTTCCTGAATCGGAACCTACATAAAAAAGAACGACACTTACCATATGCCCTGTTGGCTCCAGTCCCTCCAGTAGCTTGGTCTGATATACCAAGTCTGGATTTCCCAACGAAATGCCTCCGTCAGACAGGCAGCCCGCAAAAGGCAGATATGCCTGCTTTTTGGTCGCGGTATCCGCCCTCACATAGTCCGAATACATCGGATTGCCGGGCCTTCTCATATCGTCTGCAATGACAATAGACCCACGCGCAACGATTCCCAGCTCCTCCGCCAGCTTTAAATCATTCAAATACGAGATCTTCGAATGATCCAAGAAAAGCATATCCCATTGTTTCGAGGGACCCGCCGCCAGCCGCTGCAATGACGGCCGACATGGACCCTCCTGAATATCCACGACATCACTGAGACCTGCCACCTCAACCAAGGCACGAGAAACAGCCGCGAACTTTGGATTCATCTCGAGACTCACGTAGCGAGGGCCCGAAATGCCCGTGTTGCGCATGGCGCTGCCAAACATAATGGCTGAGTAGCCGACGTAGCCGCCGATTTCTAGAATGGAACTCGGCCGCTCGGAGGCAATCAGGTCGGTGATTAGAGTGCCTTTGTGTGGACCCACGTTCATGAGGAAGTCTTTGGTGCGCGCAAACTCGTCGATGGCGGCGAGGACAGCCTCTGGCGAGTTGCGAATGGCGGAGAGTTGGGGGTGGGTGGTAATAAACTGCAGGAGCTGGTCTTCGCGGCCGTCATTACACTAAAGATCAGTTAGTTTAGTGGATGGAAGAGAGCTGCGCAAGATTTTCTTTACGAAGACGGTTTCTTCGGGCTTGTAGAACCCCTGCGAGATAGGTGGGTTTTCGGCGATAGTAGTCATTACGAGAGAATATGTGGTCGGAAAGAACCTGATATTCAATTTAAAAGGGAAAGAATGATATGTTTGATGGAAATGGTACCTGCTACAGTAATAAATGATAAACAGCAACCAGTTTCGCTGTGGTAGAATACGCACGCAACCCTTTCGCACCCGCAAGATGACATCGTGCACTTAGGGTTTCAATTGCAACGTTGACCCACTCAATAATCTTATCCACGAGTTACATTTTACATTGCTTCATCCGTCTTCTCCCTTCATTTCATGAATACTTCGAATACAGAAAGCTGGCAGCATTCACAGAGTCAATCCCGGAAGCAGACGGTCATGACACGGACTAAATTTAGCTAGACGGGGCTGACCCATTCTCTGCAGCGCACGTCATTACTATTATAGAACGCGATTTACTCCTAATATGCACTGAATTGCGTTCCAGCTGCTTTCTAAGACAATATATCTACTACATGCCCTAATATCGGGAGTGCTTTGAAACCACTTCTACTCCACTATGGATGGCACGGGCCGAACCGATGTCTTGATTATCGGGGCCGGTCCGTCAGGGTAAGTTGTTCTCTCACGTTCTTCCTTTTAGGAAGATGTAGGGGCAATGATATAGACTAACAGTGAAAAGATTGATGGCCGCGGCCTGGATGGCCCAGATGGGAGTGAACACCATTATCATTGACCAGAGTTCGCATCGAACACGGTGTGGGCGAGCAGACGGCCTGGAAAGCCGAACGCTGGAGATTCTGGATAGTTTTGGCCTCGCGGATAAAGTGTGGGCACAAGCAAATCATACCGTGGAGATTGCACTATGGGTATGGCTCTCCAATGTTATTTGGCATTCAATTTGCTGACTGACAACTGGATCTCTCCAGAGTGGCACAGCTGATGGGAAACTGCAAAGACAGAGCATCAGCGCAAATTCCAAGCCCTCATGGTCGCGATTCCACGAATCAACGCTCAGCCAGGGCCAAATCGAAGAGTATCTCATGGACTATGTGAAAGCGCGGAAACACGTCGAGGTGAAGCGCGAGACAATGCCCGCTTCACTTGATATCGACTATGAAACAATCGATAACCACGACGCGTTTCCAATTCGCGTTAATTTGGAGAATGTGCTATATGGTCCTAAAACGCCGCTAGATGGCATAGATACTCCATACAGCGAGATCAGTGAGCCACAGTCAGATGACTCTGGGTATTCAGCCGCGAGGACAGTGGAAGCCAAGTATATTCTAGGCTGCGACGGAGCGCATAGCTGGCTTCGCAAGCAACTCGGGCTGCGCCTTGAAGGCGAGAGCTATGATGATTCATGGGGTGTTCTTGATATGATCCCCTTGACAGATTTCCGTAAGTTCGCTAAAATGACAAGGCTTCGCAATCTGTTGATTTGAATTTGCTTATCCAGCGGACATCCGGAAACGGTTCTTGATAAAATCCCAGCACGGAACACTCATGATGATCCCACGCGAGCGAAAGCTTGTTCGTGTTTACGTCGAGCTTCCCCCCGAATCAGCAGACAGGTATCGCGTAGAGCGCAACCCGGAAATCCTCATGAAGCAGGTCGCGACGATGATGCAGCCGTACACCATGAGCACAAGCCATATCGATTGGTCAACAATATATACAGTGAGTTCGGTCCTTACTTTGCCCTCTTCGGCCTTGGATGTAGATTAACAAGAAAAATAGGTTGGCCAACGCATCTGCCCAAAGATCAGTGTTCACAACCGCGCATTTCTCGCCGGGGATGCCATCCACACGCATTCGCCCAAAGCAGGACAAGGCATGAACGTCAGCATACAAGACACGTTCAACCTTGGCTGGAAATTAGCTTCTGTTATCAAAGGAGTCTTGCATCCCCGAGTTCTCGAGACATACCAACAAGAACGACTACCTGTGGCCGAGCGACTGATCGCACTGGACCAGCGGATCTGCCGCGGAATGCGCAGCCTGACGGGGAATCCACGGGTCCAGGCCCAGCACGGCAACTTTGACGAGGACCACAAGCAGGCGCTTGAGGAGGAGAATACCTCCCTGTCTGGCTTAGGTGTTGTATACCGCCCTAATTCACTTGTCTCGCCCACGGACTGGGAGTCTGCATTGCTCCAAGACGTGGCGTCCTCCCAGAGCAGACCATCAGTGGCCCCGAACTTGCAGATCGGGGCACGCATTCCTAGCGTGCTGATCATCAACCAAAGCGACTCGCAAGCATGCCATCTGCAGCAGATTCTACCCAGCACGGGTCAATGGAATCTGCTTGTCTTGGGGGTGACGTTGCGGCCCCGAACCAAAAGCGCCGGGTGGAAAGGCTCGCAGAAGCCCTGGACTTCGCGGACTCGGTTTTCCTGAAGATGAATAACCCAATAAATGTGGCAAGGCGGGGGTTTCCAGCCCTCGGCGTGTATCTGGTCCACCGCGCGGACCGATTTAGCGTTGAGCTCAACGATCTGCCAACGGTCTTTCGTCCGTGGACAGAAGACGGCGTGGACTATAGCCGGGTCTGGGCGGATTGCGAGGCATATCACTATGCTGGTGGGGGGAAGTTGTACTCATCCTTTGGTATTGGAGAGAAAGGGTGTATGGCGTTACTGCGACCAGATCAGCATCTGGCATTTCTGTCGGATCTCGGGGATGTGGAGGGATTAGAAAGGTTCCTGCAGTCGGTTATGCCAGAAACGACGCAGCAGCCTGTTTTTTAAATACGTAGTGATATAGCTGGAGATATTTCAGCAACAAATACTTAATATTCTCATCAATTAACTTTGTAAACCAAAATCCCTCACACGTCGCAGGTAGTCCTGCAAGCCATCCGAATCTGCAGCCCCGACAGTAATCGCAGCATGGCTGTATCTTCGTGATTCGTCATGGACCCAACCACTCACAATCAAACTGCCCCGGTGCATATCCTCCGCAAAAAACTCCTCAAACTTCTCTCGTGAACAATAGATATCACCTGTTGTCATGGCCGCCTCGAATAGCCCCCGTTGGGTGAAATGCCCGGCGAGAGGGCCCAGATGAAAAGTCCCAGTAACCCGAGCATTCAGATCAATCACCAATTGCTCACCGTTGCGTCGATCCGTCACTATATCTATCCCAGCTGGGCCATGATAACCCTTGCGATGCAGGAACACAGCTACTTTGGCCATCAGCGCGCCGAATTTCTTTCGAAATCCTTCCTGCTGGCGGTACGAGATCGACCCACCGATCCAGTGCGAATTCTCGTCAAATAACTGGTCGCAGCAGGCAATGAAGATTGGGTGACCGGATTCGGCAACGAACATTGTCAGAGCTACGACCGGTCCGGGCACGAAGTCCTGCAAGACAATCGAGCAGGGATGCAGATGTGCGTTGGTGTAGTTGAGCTGTCGTAGCATGGCTCCTAGTTGAGTGGTAATCCTGGCTTTGATCTGTGTGCGTTTTGTTTCTGAAGTTACTGCAAAGGCACCCATTCCTGAAATCGACTGGGGGAGTTTGACCATGAACGGGATTTCATGTTGAGTGATGGGATCGGTCATGCGGACGATCTCTCGAGTAAGAAGGCCGGGATCCCCTGAATCTACAAGCACGGTGTCGATTATCTGCGAGTGCGGCGTAGGCAAGCCAGATACAGCTAGTCCACGTTTTGAGAGGATCTCATAGTGAGTCTCTGGACAGGTGAGATGCGGCAGATGCGATAGGCAGTCTGTGGGGAGCAGAACGGCGATCCTGGCGTTCGCATCTAATTTTATATTGTCTTGACCGTCTGCAAAACTCACGACTGGCCGCTGCTCGGGATTTAATTGCGCGAACGTCTGGTAGATATCGAGATGATGAATGGGTACAGAGCTAGTTGGTCTCGTTTCGGTGTTCATATTCCTTCGTAGAATTGTAAAGTCCAGAATCACCAAAGGCATCTTACCCGCTGAGAATGCATACCGCTGAGGCACCATCTTAGCAGCCATGGCCAAGGTTGACGAGACCCCTTCATCTTCATTTTCGACTCTGTACCCGTAGGCAAATTTTGATGGTGTGCTCTCGTGGTCGCGGCCGAACTGGAGTGGGTAGTAGATCAAGACGGTCTTTGCGTCATCTTCAGAGGCCGTTGCATAGAGATCATGGAGAGTGTAGTCGAGATTTATTGGAGAAAGGGAACTCATTCTTGCGTTGAATATTGTGCATTGATGATGTTGAAATAGGAGAACTGGTAGTATCGTCGAGGCTGACACTTCTTCACTTTTATTTTCCGTTTTCGGCCTTTTGAAATGGACATTCCCAAGCAGCCCCGCCTAGACCTGGGCAATGAGCCGCTCGTGAGCGGATTTTTGAAAGGCCCGCTCATCTTGAGCGGCCCTGATCATGAGCGTGGGTGCTCATGAGTAGACCTGTGCAAAACCCATGGGCCGCCCAGCTGGGCGGCCCATGGGCGGGGTATGGGCGGGCTCTTCAGAAATCAGCCCAGCTATGGGCCGCCCAGATACCCAGCGCCGGCCTTGCCATGCAGTTGTTGCATTTTATCACATTTAGCTGCAGGCTATACCTGATTTAGACCTGGGCACCCTAAATATATTCCAGTTACGTACCGGGGGGGGGGGGGGTATGTATAGTTAAGAAGTGGGGCAGAGGGGGGGGGTACGCGATTTTAGAGTTGAAATCATATACCCCCCCCCCCCTAAGTATCCCGACTTTTGGGATTTTCCGATAGGGTTTTCTTGTCAATACTATCCCAGAGTACCGGGTGCAGTCTACTAGACTGCAAGATCGGTGAGAGACTTATATATGGGCAGAATTGGACCCCCTCGACCAGACTGTACACCATTTTCTCGACCAGACTGCAAGTACTTTTTTTCATACAATCGAATTCAAATTTGAGTAAGTTCTAAGTTGGCCAAAGTTCTCTATAAATTTTTAATTTTAGCTACTCTAGTTATTTATAGTGTTTGTACAAAGTAATTCTAAATAGCTAGTTTTGTAAATATATTTTGATGGAATACGACTGGAAAAATCTATCTTTTATCTGTCAGATCTATATTTAGATAGATCTAAAAAATTATCTCTGAATATAAATATTTAATAGATTTTAATTCTATCTAAATTTCTAGTTCTATCAATATAACAACTGAAATTTTTTATATATGAGATCCCGGGACTGCTATTCCGGTAAGTTACGGCTGCCGTACGAGTAGCCTTAGTGTTAGGGCATCCGCATGTGACCGAACGGGCACGTGCTTATCCATCTGTATATAATGCTGCTAGTCTAGGACAATACCAAAACATGCAACTCACCCCTGAGATCTCAATATATTTGTGATCAAATTGTGCTGTCTTCGGATACAATATAATATCTATTCCTCAACAATAGATATCTAGATATTGTATTGTTTTATTGATCTTGATATTATCTATTTGATAGATACTAGAATTGTTTTCAAAAATAATATTCAAATTGTTGATCCAGGATTTGTGTTTCTGTTGTATAAATTTGATAATGAGATTTGTAATTTTGATATTCTTGATTTCATTGGATTTCGGATACAAATCAATATTGAGACAGAATAAAAGAGCCAATTCTTGTTTGTGTGAAGGGCTAAAGCCAGGTTTAATTTCAACAAGATGTTGCCTGCAAACTGTTATTGTCAAACTTGGAGAAATGTAAATACATGGCCGACGGGGTTTGGATACGGTGTAGCTTCGGTGCTATATTGTTCCGTTCCGGCGGCATATGGGGTAAAAGATAAACACGACGACAAGGTTACGTGGTACACGTGACCCTATATCGGGTTCTGATCTGTTACAGTACCCTCCCCCTTCTATGTAGATGTAAACAATCTATTCGATGTAGAATATGCTTCGCTAATCTTCTCGGTAGAGCCTGATTCGTGGCCGAAACACTACTATGTTTGGCCTCAAACGCATCCAAAGTGTTATATTCGCTCACGTTCTCTAGAGGCTCCTATATAGGCTCTGCGTAGTTCGTCCACTTCATTAATATCCAATGCTTTTTGTGCTTTGTATGCGCTTCCAGTATCTCATCCACTTGCCACTCTAATTCGCTATCGACCTCAATCGGAGAGGGCCTCGAATCATCAACGATCTGTGTAGGAAGCGGGTCTGAAGCGGCCGGTCTAACAAGATCGATATGGAACACTGGATGTATGTCTCCTGGTGTATCGAGCTTCACCGTGTGGGAGAATGGGACCTCTAATATCTTATATCGTGCATATAGCCAATCCAGTTTCTTATATGGCCTCGCTGAATGAATATTTTTCAGATTTAACTACACTAGATTGTTTTTCTTGTAGATAGGCGCCGCTTGATGCATTCTATTGGCGCTGTTCTGCTGCTTCTCCTGTGCAAATGCCATAGCAGCTTGTGCCTATTCTGTTGTATCTCGAATCCGATTCACCAGTGTTTCGCCTGCAAGGCCGGAGCCTGTTGTTGTTGGTATATCTTCTTTGATTGTTGTTATGGGGTCCACATTGTAGCCATATATAAAGAAAAATGAGTTTATCCCTGTTGATCTGGTATCACAATTGTTGATTGCAATTGTTATTACTGGCAGCAGATCCATCCAGTTATTCTGTATATAGTATATAAATACATGCAATATTTGTTCAACTTCCTGATTTATATATTCTGTTGATCCATCAGTTTGCGGATAGAAGACAATTGACAGTCGCCTCTGAATCTGTAGCTTCTCGCAGACTACTCTCCAGAATTCGCTTACGAACTGCGGTCTATAATCACTCACTATCATCTTTGATAGACTGTGATATATATAGAAATAATATAGAAATATTTTAGCAACTGTATCTGATATGATAGAGTCCATTCCAATAAAGATAATACTCTTTGTAAGTCTATCTATAATCACTAGACAGTTTGTCTCAGAGCCTTCTTTCGCTATTGGCAAACTGGTAATAAAATCCATAGAGATTTCGGCCCAGATTTGTTATAGAATCGGTAACAGTTTTAATAGCCCATATTTTGCATTTTGCTATATTGTTGTCCTTCCGCATACTATACAGTTCTGTATAAATCTTTTTATATTATATACCAGCTTAGACCAAAATCATCTTCATAACAGTATCACAAATATAGCATCCCGTTCCGGATATTCAGTAGTAGCCAAATTGTATACTTGTTGTATAATCTGTGTATATAACACTTCCGAATCGGATATCTATACTCTGTCTCGATACTATAGTAGTTCTCTCTTGTCCAGTCTGTATTCGTCTAGATTAATCTTTATATCCGTTTCGGCTGGAATTTGTTTTTGTCTCTGCTATAATACAGTAGTATACTTCTGATACACTGTATTCTTATATCTGGTTTTTTTCTATAGCTATTGCATTTCGCTATCTTAAAATATATCAACTGGTATCTCGAAATCGATCGTCTCCGATTCCAGAGCAGAGAGTATTTATACTATTAACCATATTGTCATTTTTGATATATCCTTGAATAGTGTACAAAATCTGTGCGATACATATTTATTATCTGGATTCTATGACCGATCTTGTTCCCGTCGTGATAGAATATCTGGCCGAATGGCTTGCTTTCCAGAACAGTAATATAATTCAAAATCGAACTCTTCTAGCAGATCAGCCCAATATATTTGCCACTCTGTTAGCTATTGCTTCTTATAGAAATATCGAAGATTCTTATAGTCTATAACAATAGTGAATCGGGATACCATCTTCAACTCTGGTCTCCACTCCTTTAACACTTATATAATCGAAAGCAGTTTCTTATTATATATCTCATAGTTTATCTCTGCTGGAAATAGCCGTTATAAGAGATAGATACTGAATCTTAAAAACCTGTCTTCTTGCACTTGAGAGAGTATATCTTCTATGGCCTATCCTGATACATCTGTTTCCACTATTGTTTCTTTGCCGGCTTCGAAATACATTAGAATCAGTGCCGACACAAACAGATCCTTTAGCTTCTCAAATCTATACTGGCAAATCTCATTCCACTGAAAGAGTGCATCCTTCTTCATTAAAGCAATCAGCAGTTCTACCAAATCTGCAAACTCTGATATAAATATTCTATAGAAATTGGCAAAGCCGATAAAACTTCGAACCTTCTTTGTTGTGGTGGATATCAACTATGATTTGATAGCTTCAATCTTCGCTGGATCAACTGTCATTCCTTCTCCAGCACATAGAATATATCCTAGATATTTCACTTCCATTTACTCGAACTCTAATTTTTTGATATCACATTGCAAACCGGCTTATTGCAGTTTTATAAGCACTTTGTATACTTTCCGCCGGTGATCCGCTAGCAATCCATTGAAGTAGATAATAATATCATCTATATACACAGATACAAAGATATCTAGATACTTGTATAGTATCTGGTTGATATATCTCTAGAAAATTGCCAGAGCTCCGGTAAAGCCAAAGAACATTATATTCCACTCATAGAATCTATATTGCATTCAAAACACAGTCTTATATCTCTTCGCCTGGCTGTATCCTAATTTTATAGAATGCTGCAATAATATCTAGCTTGATAAACCACTTTGTCTTTGCCATATTCTGTAGTATCTCACAAATTAGTAGTAGAAAATAGCGGTCTTTAACTATTAACTCATTAAGTTCTCAATAATCAATACAGAAACAGATCCCTCCACCTGGCTTTCATACCAGAATTACTGGTAATACAGCTGGCAAACTATTTGCCTATATAAAGTTCTTGTCCAACAGCTCTATTAAAATCTTTCACAACACTAGCAGTTCCTCTCAATTTATTCCATAAAGAAGACTATATGGCAGAGTAACCTTATTCCCTTTGTTGTCCTGCTTCAACTGAATAATATAATCCATTCCTGATTGATTCAGAAATAGTTTATCGGCAAACTATTGGCTAAATATATCCAGCTATAACCAGTACTGTTTCGGAAGCTTTTTCTTCAGATCTACTATCACTTTCGGCTGAAACATCTTCTCAATATCACTTATTATAATCTTACCGACTTGCAATCAGAGATCCATCAAAACATCCTTGAGAATACTGCAGAGCTTTACAGCATTTACTTCGGTAATCTGCAATCTCTTTATCTTTGCAGACTCTATTGACTTCAAAGCTCTATTCCAATATCTTGTTCTTGTTCCATCTCTCACAAAAATATCAATATATCCCAGATTTGTTGAACTTTTGCATTTTATACTTGATTCCCAGAGCTTCCCTAGTATAATCTCTTCTATCTGGCCCAGAATAATATATACAAACACATAGAGCTGCTTATGCCCGTGGATATCCATATTGAAGTATATTATATATATAATTTGTTCTTGATTCTGAATCACACTATCTAAAAATAGACTTCTCAGTAATTTCATATACAGAAATATAAATTCATTGAATAATTTCTCATTGATAATAGCATAGCAATTCGATCCACTATCTACCAATCCTTTAACAAACTGTTTCTGATTTATACCAATATCGATATAGAATAGAGATTCAGTTTTCTCATCCAACTTCTTAACTCCTTAGAGCTTCTGTTCGCAACTTAGAACAGAAACTACTCTTTTCCCAATATATTTGATTCCGTAATAGCTTTACTCTCATTTCCACTAATTGACACAGTATACAAGACTCTTGCTTTTCGCATTTGTTTCGACTCCAAATCATAATCCTTTTTTGGCTCTTTCTCTACCACAGCTTTGATAACCTTTTTATACAAAGAATTGATTGCTGGTTGAAGAGAATATCAACTAATCCGGCATTCTGATCTTCCACAATATAGACAGTATCCTTCTCTTTTGCATACTCGAATCTCCTCTGGTCCAATCTATTTTGCTTATTTTGTTTGAAGCTCTTTGTCGCTCAATATTGATTCGTTCGAATTACAGCATCAATTTGCCCTCTATACAATAGAGATCCAATCCATCTCATAGTCATTCTATCTAGAAATATATAATCTATACACTTACTCTATTGTAATATCAAAAACATTCATATCAGAACTGATCTCATAAAAACAAGAAATCAGATCCAAAAAGATAGCAGAAATACCACAATTTATCAACGCATTTATTATTGATTTATTAAGAGCATTAAGAAAGATCTGTCGCTTGGCTTTGTCAGATCAATTGAGAACATCTGTATCAGCGAATTCCCTTTCCATCCAGAGAAGAAATCTAGCAAAACTCATATTCTCTGGCTGTCGGATCTGGTAGAGTTGTCTTGCTGCATATGCTTTGATATTCGGATCTCTATATATACTTTCAAGATAATTGAGCAGCACTTGCGGTTCGCCTGTATTTCGGCAGAATTTCACAAAGATTCCGGTATTCTTCTATACCAGCTTCTCCAACCTCAAAAACACATATATAAATTGGTTCTGTGAAGAGCTAATACTTCCGCCATCTATACTAAGTTTGTTCTCTATCGAAATGTGCCAGATTAACCAATCACTTGTACTCCCTCCAAACAGTTTGGGATCGGACAGCTGTGGTTTTGGTCAATAGATAGTCTTGACTCATAGAAGATTTGGAATAGATTCGACTGCTGATCGTGCCGATATAGCCTGTTCCTTGTTTATCAGAATTATCGTTTCAGTTAGCAAAGCTTGATGCTCTAATATTGCTTCAAGACAATATATTTGTTCCTTCTGAGCAGCATTCTGTTGATGGCGCCGCTCTCTTTCCTCATTTTGCATAGCCTAAGTCTGCGCTATCTGCTGTAGCAGTATCTGGGCCTATACAGAGAGACTTATCGATTCCATTATCGTTATACTTGTGGTCTAATAGTGGTCGTCTCCGAGACTTTTTCCGTTTTGCTTTTGTGGAGATCTAGTTGTTGATCCTAGAACTTACTCATATATATATAGATCGCTTCAACAAAATAACTATCGCGCCTCGATGCTGTTTCGTAGTCGAATCAATACTCTATTATATCTGTGCATATCTCTAAGCAGACAAGAGATCTTATACTGGGCCTCAGAAATGAGGGCTTGTGCCTTAAAGCAAAGATCTTTTGTCTATTGTAGATCTTTCGTCTGCTTCACATCCATTGATGCTTTTCTCCCAGAAAGACTTCCATTGCTAATCTTTCCGCGGAAAGATCTTCTACTAGTGCCCCTTTTGTTCAAATAGAGATTATGTTACACCTCTCAACTAAAAGGGCTTCTGTTGGTTTTACTTCAGCCAAGCTGTCCTTGTCACAGAAGAAAGTTTGACAAATATAAAGGGCTAAAGCCAGATTTAATTTCAACAAGACGTTGCCTGCAAACTGTTATTGTCAAACTTGGAGAAATATAAATACATGGCCGACAGGGTTTGGATACGGTGTAGCTTCGGTGCTATATTGTTCTGTTCCTGGCGGCATATGGGGTAAAAGGTAAACACGACGACAAGGTTATGTGGTACACGTGACCCTATATCGGGTTCTGACCCGTTACAGATTGAATATAAATCAAATACAATCTCTGCTGAGTTATCAGTGCAGTTTCTATAGAGATCTCAGAATCAGCAGTAGAATTGCGACAGATTGAGAATGCCATTATTCTTCTCAGATAGTCAAAGAAGAAGAATCAGAATTGTAACAATACTAAAATACAAGCTAGCATTTGTTGACTAAATAAGAGAATAATAGAAGAAAAAGAACAGAAAATCAATTCAATCACTTAGTAGAATATACAAAGAGACTGATTCTTGAAGAATCTTCAAGCAATCAGAATAACACAAGCAAAGTCATTCAACCTTTTCCTCACATGCCTTCTTCGAGAAAGAAGCGGTGTCGGATCGGGTACGAAGCATAAAGATCAGTAGCTTCACCGAAAGAGGTAAGCTCTATAGCTTCACTGTATCATCCCTCAGATCCTTTGTCAGGGATCCCGTGACAGGATATTTTACTATAGATAATGCTAGTCTATATAGGATTTCTGGACAGACTAGTTAGTAGATCTAATATAGAATATATAAAATCTGAGATATTAGATATTTAATAATCTTGATCAATTATATATATAATATTGTTGAGTGGAGGATTATCAGGAAAGATTGGGAATCTACAAAGTCTCTACTATAAACTTCAGAATTGTAAATATATCTTTTTGGAATAGCTTCTAGACTATTCACTTTGGATAGACTAGAATTGAATATCTAAATATTAGAGAGAATTATCAGAAATCTAGATATAATACTATATTATTGGGGTATATTCAAATATACTGAAGTTTAGTATACTAAATGCCAATTTGACATTTTTATTTTATGTGTTTGTGGGATTCAGATGATGGGCTTACTGATTGGTTCCCAGATTATTTTCTCGAATTCTGTGTCAGATTCTGTGCAACTGTTCAACAGCAACTACAAGCCCTATCCAGTATAAAATCCCCCGGAAATCAATATATCAATCTGAGCGATATTTACTATAATGAGAGAGTTGAACAATTTCAATAAAAAGTATTTTGGACCCAAGTCTCATCAGATTTCTCCAATTCGGATAAAAGTATATTGGAATTTGATTGCACTAATGCCGGAGCTGCTGTTATATCGAATTAGTAAAGTTGGATGCAAGCTAGAGTATAGTTGTCAGAATCTATATCTATACTTTTTATCACCAATACTAATTCCCAATCCGGATTGAATACTATTCTATTTTTCTTAGTGTATCAGTTGTTCAATATTGATTCTGTTATTTTCGGATCATAGACTGTATTATTCATTATTATATATATTTTCGCTTCTGGCTGGTATATGTTTTCTTTTATAGCAATAATTGAAATTGGTATCTATAATTTACTTGGAGAAATTATCTCGGATTCTAAGTCTCGGCCAATATTAGATACTGCTATCTTTTTTGAGAGATTATATATTGTAGAGCCTAATATAATTCCTCTGTCAACACTGGAATAACTACATTGGTGGTAGTTATAGAAAGCAGTTTGGCATTTGGCACTACAGATTGCATCGCCGATTGTAGATGGCCTCCGAAATCAATTAGACGGCTTGATTTAGAAAATCTAGCTGCATCAGTCTTTGTAAACACAGTGCAATGGAATAGCAGAACTTCTATTTCAAGTCAAAGAGACACCACTAATATAGTAAACTAGCACTATAGTATGGATCGCAGACGCAAGTAAAGAGCATATATACATAAATGAATGCCCTGTTAAAGAAAAATGCATAGCCAGCGTTTTCCGCACACCTGAATCAGAATTTTGAGAAAATCTCAAACCTCCGATAGAGTTCATAATGACAAGAGCATGATAAGATGCATTCAGTGGAGAGAAAGCTTAATCCACCAAATTTGCCAATGAGAATTGCTCGAATTGCTTTATCAAACGGCAGAACGAAAAGGCATATAGAGGCTATAAGGTCAGCCAATGTGATTTCAATAGCATCGTACTTGCCGCCATCGGTGATCTCCAAAATTAAAATTGTAAGGGGAGGTCGCCCATATGTACAGGATAATACAGAACCGCCCGTATTCGCCTTCCATGTTGAAGACACAGAAAGGTTCTTTCGAACCCTAATCACATGATAAAGTAAGTAAACAAGTTTTGTACGAACTCGTAATAATACTAGTCCCCTTTCATGTATCGTAAGACAGATAGCCTCATCCCGGTCATATGAAATGTCTAATGTGATGAAACGCCCGCCAAGTACCTGCATATTCGAGCACCATCAATCCCAATCCATATATGAAATGTCGTCTCAGAGCAGCAGAAGAAATGATCATTTGATTCCTTATTTGATCGCTCTTTTCAAACAAAACATGACACACTGCTAAATCGACGAATTACAAGACAACAAGCAGGACTGAAAATTCCGCTTTTACTACTAATCTACATAGGCTGGAATATTAGCCTGAGGAGCATTAAAGCGGATAATGAGGCTCTGTATTAGGTCCAGATCTTGGCAAACCTATCAGGATTAGTGAAGTACCCAATCAGCCTAGACCACGATAACACCGTCGTCATATGCTAGGACAATGCACGTTGTGCAGCTATATCACAGTTCCGGCCAATCTAGAAATAATGTTTGCCACAATCTATACTTAGAGATTAGTTGACCCGGGTTGGGCACCCTTGCGTCTATACACTATTTGGTTTCATAATGCGGGGTAGCTAGGAAGAAGATAAATATCTCATCGATTTTCGCAAGATGATTCAAACAAGCCATTGCCATGACGTGGTGCGGGCTCTGCAATCGGTCGTTTGGTAGCCAAGATGCCCTCGATCAGCATCTTCGCGACTCACCAGCGCATGCTCTATCCTACGATTGCGAGCCCTGTGATCGGTCAATTTTGTTAGACCGAGGAGCAAGCATCAATGCTCTGGACTTCGAGGATACAACCCCGTTGTCACACCTAGTACATGCAGGCAATCCAGGTATCGATAGCATGCAAGCGACCGAGGCTTTTCTGAGGAAAAGAGGGGCCAAAATGGATGGAAGTAGGGGTGCTGTCAAGAAGGCCTGGGTTTGGTTCTTGACCTATTCTCGATTGCTACGTCATGTCCGCCCGAATGTGTGAGCATATTACACAAAGGTAGCCAGCTTACATGTATCAGGATAGATACATATTACTCAAATACGCAAAGTGCATGAAATATGGTAATAATAATATTTCTCGGGTCGAAATCAATATCTAGTAGGGCTTGGCGCTAAACTCGTCCTCGTATAATCTGCGAGAGAAAGCAATTGAAACAGCCACTAAATAAGCCGCTGAAACCTGGAAAAACAAGTTCTAGCCAGCTCCGAGGACATCAAATACTTTCTACAACATTGTCACTTAATAGATAAGCGAAGGGTAGAAAATTCGATTTCTTAAGGGTATTCAGACGAACGATCAGATATCGTTGAAATGGACTAAGAATCAGAAGGCGTAGAAAAAGTTGACAATCAAAGGAAAATTTTGGAACAGAGCCGTTGAAGAGAGTCACCGTAGTTGTCTGCTCGCAGCAGAAAAGACAGTTTTGAGAAATGGCGACCTTTGATATTTCTTAACAATTGGCGGCGATGTATGTATTGAAAACAGCAGCAGCTCTCCGAATGAATGCCTGAGACTAATTTAGCGATCCCGAAACATTTGTTAAGCAGTAATAGCTCTGCGGTAGAGAAATTTCAACATGTCCCAGAGTTAAGATCTCCTCGGTTTTCAGGCGTGACAACCCGCGGAGACATCTAGCAATATTATGACGTTATAGGGAGGCTAAGCCTACAATAGGGAGATGATGCATCCCACAGGACCGGGCCAAAGAGGACCACAAGCCCATCAAGACCCGCTAGACTATAGGCCTGCTGGAAAAGAAAGGTGTAAATCGGAAATAGCTAATGATATTCGACTCTCTTGCTCTGCCAATTTTTTTGGGTTTTTATTGCGAATTGGTGGCATATTGACGCGTCAAAATTGTAAAATGAATACAAAGTACGCGGTTCGGGAAGAAAGTGGCCGCTCGGTGTCCGATTACGTTAACTAGCGCCAACACATAAGCGAATCCCACGGCGCGAATCATTTCGACTTCAGCGACGACGAGATCTTTTTATCAAACACCACGACAAGCAACTTGAGTGACTAAAACCTGCTGAAATCTAACTACTAAAGCGAAATGGCAGGCACAATTAGCATGTATGACCTTGTCATAGTTGGTCACGGCGTGGCCGGTCTAGCCGCCGCAGTATCGGCGGCGGAACTCGCTCCAGCAGCTCAGATTGCCGTGCTAGAGCGCGCGCCTGAGGATGCCAGCGGGGGCAACACGCGTTATAGCCCGGCCAACATGCGCATGCGATCTGTTAATGAGATATCGCCTGGTTTCATGGATGATATGATGACCATCAGTGGCGTAGACGGCGACCGCGCCTATTTCGAAAAATTGGCCGACCAGGCACCGCAGGCCGTCCAGTGGCTCGAGAGACAAGGTGTGCAATTTCATGCCATGGACTATTTCTTGAAGTCGTGGCCAAATAGGATTCAGCCCGTCGGCAAAGGTGCCGCCATAATCGAAGCGCTGCAGCGATCTGCCAGGGTAAAAGGCATCCAGCTGGTGTACGAATGCCGCGCCAAGCAACTGCACCTTGGGAAAGAAGGGGCCACCATCGAGGCGGCAGACGGGCGGCGATTCATTGCCAAATCCGTTGTTCTCGCCAGCGGTGGATTTCAAGGTAATCCAGACCTCCTGCATACCTATTTCGGGACCGGTGCGGAGTCTCTACGACCGATATCTCCAGGCACGCGGTGGAACACAGGTGATGGGATCCAAATGGCGCTGAATAACGGAGCTGCGGTAAATGGAAATTGGAACGGCATGCATAGCGAAATAATTGATCCGCGCAGCGATATGCCTGCACCGCTCGTGCTCGTCTATCCTTATGGTATTGTGGTGAATTGCAACGGAAAGCGATTCGTTGATGAGGGCGCAGGGCTCGTCCATGACACCTGGGAACAACTTTCACGAACTATCCACTTTGATGCTCCGGGCCAGTCAGCCTGGGTAGTTTGCGATTCAAGACTCTCTGAGGTGGAAGGCTATGAAGCGGCCATTCGCACCGACATCCCGCCTCTTACAGCGGACACAGTATCTGGCCTAGCAGTCCAGATGAAGGTGCCGGAACAGGCGCTCTTAGATACAATCTCAAGCTACAACGCAGCTTGTGACACAGACGTATCCCGTTTTTCTGCTGGCCGTCTTGATGGCCTTGCAACTGGGCTTAGCTTGGAACCTCCAAAGTCGAACTGGGCCCGCTCGCTCAACGCTCCGCCGTATTTAGCTTTTCCTTTAGCCGCTGCTATTGTATACACTTTTGGTGGACTTGCGACTGACACAGAAACGCGAGTATTAACCCAGCAAGGCGCCATTCCTAACCTCTACGCCGCAGGTGAGATTACCGGCCATTTCCACGACACCGCGCCAAATGCTGTTGCTGTTTTACGCGCGCTCGTCTTTGGGCGCATTGCTGGGCTCAATGCAATGAGCTCGAAGTAGATGGTGGGTTTAGTAGGCAGTGGAGATATATGCATTAAGCAATCTTTCAACTTAGCATAACCTCATAGCTGGCTTGTGTGAACCCCTTGTCGAGCTCTGAAACACACACGAGATTGTGAAATTCTAGACATACAGTTTGAGTTTCCAGGTACAACCAAGACATTCTCAGAAACAGTTAGTGATTAGAGTCGTTGGCTTTCGCAATTTTGTAGGTTGAAGTAACGTGGTGTCCAATTTCATCGAGAGACAGCTTCGTGGCTATTCTGTAGCTGAGATGTTGCATTTCGTGATCTTTTGTCTCATTTGATTCTTTACTTTGTTTTTCTATATACATAGCTTGAGGACTGGTGTCGAAACCAAAGTCAATTTCATCCTTTCTTTTATCCCATTGATCCCTCAGGGAAGATATTGTATGGCTCTGCTCAGTATCTTGAAGTAGATTTTATGGGAACTCAGCACGATTTTCTTGCAGCAGGAAGGGTTATATTAATTTTTCCGCTACAATAGACAGGCAGTCAGTTCTGTCATAACAAATACGCAAAAATGACGTTCAAAGCGAAAAATCAATCGCGTCTGGACTCAAATCAGAAGATATAAAGGATCTGTTCAGAAAAGTCAGTTTTGAAGTGCTTTCTGGGAAGAAGTAGAGAGGGGTTTCTCATATGGATTAAAAAAGACGGATCTCTTCTTTCTCTGCCCCACTCTCGCAAAGACACGCTCCGGTATTGGGCGCATCTATGTTTAAGTTGATCTTTTCTTACAATCCATGGACGGGGAATCATAACTAGAAGTTCTTTCTTAATCGCTGAAAATTTTTTCAAGGTAGATCTCATCCAGAACAATTTCCAACAACCCTTTTCTATCCAGGTTTTTCTACGATGTCCTTTTTGGGATGTGGAAGATCCACCAATACTTGTAAAATACTATGGGAGAAAGTCAACTAAATCTGTTATCCTATGACGATATACCAGTATGGTATCAAGACAATACATATATTCGCCATGGTTATTGTTCTGTGTCAAATTCTACTCGGGCGAGCTTTGCAAACTGGCTATATTTGCATAATGAGACGATCAACATTTATTAATATCTATTACCTGGAATGTTGTTTCTGGCGGGCGAAGGCGTGATATGCTCTTACACTCACACTCTTTATCCCAATGCTATACTGAGAAAATACTCCACTGTTTCCAATCACCTTTCACGTCTTTTGCTTGGCCGCGTCAGAAGAAATTAGCAAATTTTGTAGCAGAATGAAATCCTTCGACTGACCGTGATTGGATGTGATCATCTTGGAAAAAGTGAGTTCCAAGAGAGAGCAGCTCCCGGAGCAAATCACTATGTATAGGATATTCTATCCATGCCTTCCGAAGGTATGACTTCTATGAGGATTACTAGTCTTTATCCCATGGAAATAGTCCCTTGTTCTCCTCATACTTGCCTCCTATCGGCCTGTACATCGGCCACCACACAAATGGCAGCAACAAGTCGTTCAACTCGTTACGCTTCGGGGTTTTCGGGGAAGTTCGCTAGCGTAAATTCGCATTGTCTCCCTTCTACAAACCCCCATTTGCTGTATAGCTCACGCCCGATTGCTGTAGCATCTATGTAAGACTCCAGGCTCTTCTCTTCGGCCTTCTGAACACCCCACTCCATCAACATGTTGCCAACACCACGCCGTCGGTAGGCAGGATGCGTGAAGCAGATATCCAAGACTGAAAACGGAATAAATAATTAGTAATCCTGTCGGTAAAAGAAGCTACACGAGGAGCAGGAAAACGAACAGACATGCGGTTTATTCATGTATGCCATTCGCGGAAAGAGAAACTGCCCCATCAGTGCATTGGCAATATTACGGGCTTCGCCTGTAGGCCACCAATAGCACTCCTCATCAGAAGTGACGGTATAAGGATTGGTCTCATAAATGTGCCAGCAGGCAGCGCCAGCGATTTTGCCAGACTCCATATCGATCACCTTGATCCATTGGCTGGAGGGGTCGGAGCGGTGCCAGTGTTTTTGGCGCTTGACGGCATCCTGAATGGCTCTGTTGCGGGCAGTAGGTGAAGGGCCGTGTGTGGGAAAGAAGAGATTTTTGAGGTTGCATTGCGGATTCTCATAGGCATCAAATTCACAACGGACGAGTTCGTCGAATTCGGAGTCCGAAGCCACTACGGTCAGCTTGAAGGGCATTTTGCAAGAGCGAAGTTGTCCTAGAAATTAGAGTATTTCTCTTTCCCTCGACGCTGTATGCCAATGTTAGGCCCGAGGAGCAAAATATGGGGGATACGTTCGTACGAAGTCGCTTTGGTGAGAGAGGGAGTGTGGGGCGCGAGGTAAATCTGAGTCTTTCTGGGTAACACAAGACCTTGCCAAGTGCGGGGTTGGATTGGGTTTTCTGTTGCAATGCCCCGATTGCTGAGATAATAATAGCTGGATTCACATGCACACATACCTCCCTTTCAGTCTACGTGTACCCTGATAAAAAACTATACAAAACACCACCAGCTCCCCTCAATAACATGGACACTTGAAGCGTCACTTGTAAATAAAAATTCTAAAAAAGAAACCCCTTCG
This sequence comes from Penicillium citrinum, assembly GCF_028827155.1. Lineage (NCBI taxonomy): Eukaryota > Fungi > Ascomycota > Eurotiomycetes > Eurotiales > Aspergillaceae > Penicillium > Penicillium citrinum. The sequence continues at coordinate 4,955,346 of NW_026622686.1, forward strand.
CCATGACATAGGTGGCCTAAACACCAAAAATGTAAAACCAGCGCATGTAGCGAAAACACTAACTAAAGATTAGTTATCCGGAAAGCCACATATCTCTTGTAATTTCATGGTAAAATGGTAGACTGGTAACCTTTCTAAACGAGGTGGCGGTAACACAGCAGCCTCGGGAAGTGATCTGCTCCGGGAGCCCAGCCTGGATTGGTCCTAAGCTGATCTAGAACTGCTCACTGGACGAAGCCGATATTTCTGCGGGTTGTGATGAAACAGATGGCAAGATGAAAATAAATGCAGATACAGCGATTTTTGCTCCGTCGCAAAACCAGAAAACAGTAGAAAGAAGAAAGTAAAATTAAACGGCGATGACGAACAATATTCAACGTTTGATTAGCAAAATAGGTCGTCATGGCCCTTGAATAGAATTGAACGAGGTCAATGAACATTGGACCCTTGGTGTTGTACTCGTGAGCTATGAGACTTGTAACTTGTTGGTTAAGATGACAGAGTTGTAATGAGTTTGCAGAGGTTCTTCGTGTGATGGACGTCACCCACATGAGAGCCGATTACAGCTGTCGATCATTTTGTGTTTGCTTTCTTTTTGCTTACGACAGCAATATGCTTAGGCTTTTCGGCTACGTACCATATCCTATCAAATCATTCGGTCCACATCTCAGGTTTATGGCTGCGGCTCGATTTTGCGGGGATCATTGTTCTCACGCCGGGAGACTTCCTAAATATATTCCCGTTTGGCCCCGGGGGGGGGGTCTCATAGTTAAGAAAGTCTTGGCAGGGGGGGGGGGCGAAAAAAAACTGGCCCCCCCCCCCCCTAAGTACTCGAGATTTTGAGATTTCTCGATCGGACCATTTGGTCAATAGTAAATTAGGATCTGAATTTTTCGTAAGTGTCATCAGCATATTTTTAGCTATTTTGGCTGATTTTTGGTGGAATTTCAAAAATTTGGCCTAAAGTTTTTTTTGATGGGGGACCCACTTTTCTGATAAGACAAACGCTTATCTTATCGATTATCTAGGGTTTCTAGGTTTCTCTTCTAGGGTTTTCAGGTTGATTAGGGAGACTGACAATACTAATATTGTAGAGAACTAGAAAATATAGAGCAGAAACCGCTGAAAATAGCATTTGAGTTAAGGATTCAGAGGTCCACGGAGCGGAAACCGCTACAGAAGCGGAGTATAGAAAGT